>NC_142684.1:61232500-66032500 GCF_056320005.1 Nelumbo lutea | reverse complement strand
AAAGCCGCAACCTTGAAAAGACACAAAATGCCCATTTTGGACTATTTTTGAAAAGCTCAAAATGGAGATTTTTGCATTTTTTTTTAATTTGTCTTTGCATGAAAAGACGTACAAACAGATGTGCCTTAACCAAACGATTTTCAAGCTATTAAGATCTTAATGTAAAAACTCACATTGTTTTTTGACTGTTAGAGCTTCCAAAAAAGACTTATCAAACGACCCCTTTGTTAAATTAGATCTTATGCTGTTTTTCTGTTGATTGCGCATCTATCAATCAAGAAGAAACATGGATTCAGATTTCATAACCCACCATTTTTTTTCTTCATTGTTTCAACACTAGCCGTATGCCTTGAAAACAAGAACTCCAAATCATTCCAGCAAAAAACTGCTTTTATCCCCAATGGTGGTGTCAGTATTGGCGGAGGTAGCAGTGGGTTCGGGGATGGAACTGTTTGGGTTGGTGGAGGAATCAACCCTCGCACCCCATTTGGGTCTTCAAATTCCAGGCCAAACAACGCTTACACAGACCTTCAAGCTTGGAAATCTGCAATAACAGATGATCCACTTGGCACTCTACACGGTTGGGTAGGAAACAATGTCTGTTCTTATAAAGGGGTTTTCTATGTAGATCCTTAGGAAGAAATATCCAGAGCACTGAAATTATGAACAGATTTGAAGGTTTATTTCTCAAATCTAAAGGATCAATTCAGTAGTTGGGGTTTTTAGGCAAAAATATGGACAGATTGGAAGGAAAATTTGGTAGGGTAGGGTGGATTGGGCCTGGTCGACAAAACCTATTCCTCCCAGTTTTTCATTTTTCAATGTTACCGTTTACAGCAATATCCACTGTGCACAAGAAACTGAACATGGTTAATCGTAATAACATTTAATCTTGCAGAGTACAATAAGCAGCAGTTTCCAACTTTTCAACATCAAGTACAATGCTTTTGTTACGAAAAGATCGTCTCAAGTTCAAAATCTAGAGTTTACAATCTCCGTCTCTTAACTTGATTATGGAACTACTTCATGTATTTCTGCAAGAATTTCCGATGAAAGTCATTTCTGATGGTGTCATTGATGAAACGCTTAGGCGTCTTGGTTTCTCCACGAGTCTGGTTCTTAAACACCACATCATCATCCCACCTTCTTTTGACATTGAAGGAAGTTGCATTAAGTAGAGGATTTCCTCGAATCAATTCTGCCTCTTTAGCTTTCAGCTCCTCTTCTTGTTTTAGTCGTTCCTGAGGAAGACGGGCATCACAGTTTTAGTTCATTTATTTTTCTGGTAATAGTTTTAGTTTGTTTATGACATCATAATATATTTTGAAGAGAACTTATAATGTATACACAAGATTCAGATCCATGTATCAAATATAGGTATTTATCCAATGGGGCATACTCAAGAATGTATGCTGTGCTCAAAAACCAATAGAGCACCCCACCGGCCCATCCTTCACTGAGAATTGTCAAAAGACTTAGGTTAAATTCATAGGGAACAAAATATGACAAGCTTATAGAAAGGCAAACCAGGATGGGTAATCCCTGAGGTCAAGAAAACTAACCATCCTAAGCTTCTCTTCAGCTCTCTCCTTCTTTATTCTTTCAAGCTCAGCCAGAAGAGCTTCTGTGTCATCCTCATCATCGTCATCATCATCACTAGCAACACAATACATATCATTTCAACAAATATTATAAGAAAAGAAAATTTACCAAAGATTTTAAAACCCTGAAAAAAAGTGCATGTGAAAATTATAGCATTAAAGGGTGATTGCGTTGATGTTTACTGCAAACAATCATAGTTAGTCTTTTCCAAAAAATAAAAGATACATCAGAAATCAATAAATGGAGCAAACGTGTGGCAAGCATTTATTAATTGATGTTAGTTTTATCTGTTTCTGTGAGAAATATTTGTTTAATGTAAAAGGAAAACAAAACCCCACCTTCCATCATCACTTTTAACATCACCATCAGAATCATCAGCATCCACATTGCGAGGAACAATGCGGTCTTCAGTATCCCGCTTTGTACCTGCACAATTGTGTACTGTAATTAGTCAAGTTGGTTAAAAAACCTATACAAAGGTTTATTTAACAAACGAAATAACAGAAAAAAAAAAAAACCTTCCAAGAGAAGCTGGCTTCCTTTTCTTCGATCTCTGTTCTCTGCGAAATATGGTCAAAGATTAAAATAGAAATAAATTCTGGAAAAATTGAGCAAAATTAAAATATAACTAGAAGTGAACAACTCAATGGAATTAGAGAAAACAATATTAGCATTATAAAGAATAACACAAAGGATGTGGCGTTTGAATTTTCAAATACCAATATAAGACTTGTCCTTTGAAGAAAAATGCTTTCTTTCATGCTCTTCTAGCTCCTCCCGGAGGTTCCTCTTCTTCAGTTCTTCTTGGGTATCTTGTCCTTCTTTCCTATTAGCAGATGTTACAAAAACCAGCCATTAACAAAGAATTATGGAGGCAATTAGAACTTATGAGCAGGCTTCAGGTCAACAGGTGAATTTGAATAAATCTGAAGCAACTTTTAGCAAAAATGTTCATTGTAAGATTCAAAAGCTACTGGCTAAGAGTATGCATATCAAGAGAGCAGAGAAGCCCTCCTTTTATCTGGGGCTTCCATCCTATATTAGTAAATCCAAATCTAGAATATTTGAATTCTTAACTATGAGATCATAGAAGAAAGCCTCAAGCTGGAAGAACAATTGGTTGAGAAAAGCTGGAAAGGAGGTGATGATCAAGGCTGTTCTAAATGCTTTTAGCATGTCTTGCTTTAGGTTGCCTTTAGGGGTGTGTGAGAAATTAAAGAAATCTCAGAGGGATTTCTGGTGGGGAAAAGGTAAGGAGAAAAAAGGGGTAAACTGGATTAGTTGGAGCAACCTCAGTCCAGACAAACTTGCTGGTGGTCTGGGGTTCAGGGATCCAAATTGTTTCAATGAGGCTTTACTGGCTAAGCTAACTTGGAGGCTAGGTAATGGAGAGGACAGTTTGTGGGCTAATGTGATAAGGGCCGGGTATATAAAAGATAGATCCTTCTTGAATGATAAACTCCCTGAATCAGGTTCGTGGGGATGGAGAAGTATACTAGTGGGTAGGAAAATTATTAAGGAAGGGGTGTGTGCTGGTCTTTAGGAACAGGAAGAAACATAGCAATATGGGAGGATCCTTGGATCCCAGGAATTCCAAGTTTTCGAATTATGGGCCCAAAGCCTTGTAATTCAAATTTATTCAGAGTCAGAGATTTGTTCCTTCCTAATAGAAAAGAGTGGAATGCTGACTTAATAACAAACAATTTTATTACCCCAGTGGCTAAAAGAATCCTTGAGATTAGACCCCCTCTCACTGACTGGGAAGAAAGACTAACTTGAGTTTTTGACAAAAAATGAGTTTTCTCAGTAAAGTCAGCATATTTTGTAGCCAAAAGCCTAGCAAAACCCACTTGCAATCAACACAGTTGTAACAAACTTATAAACTTCTCTGGGCATCTATTTGGAACCTGAAAATGGCCCCAAAAATAAAATACTTCCTTTGGCACAGTAGCATCAATGCTGTGGCTGTCAAAGCATACCTAGTGAGAAAACGATCCTTCCTGATCCCATCTGTCCTGTCTGTTCAAGGAGGGAAGAAACGGTACTGCATTCCCTTTGTGATTGTGAATTGGCCAAAGCTTGTTGGTTTGGAAGTCCTTTGGGGTTGAGGGTTCACTCACTCCCTTCTGCATCCACCTTTAAGAACTGGCTTTTGAGTTGGTTCCTTTTGTGTAATAAACTAAAAGACAGGAGGAACTAAAGACAACTACAGCTCTGCTAATTTGGAATATTTGGGTACATCATAATGATATAATTTTCAATGGAACAGTGCCTAATCCAAAGGTGGTTGTTGACAGGGTGCAGACTCAACTCCAAGAGCTTCAGATGATTGCAGCTACATCATCACAAATACAGCCCCCTTTTGAAAGAGAGGCTGACTATACAGTTTTTTGGTCTCCCCCCCCCCCCCCGAATGGAAGGAAATTAACGTTGATGGAGCTTTTTTTGAATGAGAATACGGCAGCTTTTGGATTGGTAGTTAGGGATCATGAAGGGTGTTTTGTGGCTTCAAAGTGCGGTAGATCTAAGGCTGTCTCAGACTCTCGGTGCTTCAAGTGGAGGCTTTAGCAGTCCTAGAAGGTTTGCTGCTTGCTACTGAAGAACTTAGTAATTGAGAATGACAATAAGTCACTGGTTGGCTGGCTCCAGAAAAAGGGCATTGATTACCCAACTGAAATATTCTCAGTAGTTCAAGACTGCCTAAGTTTAGCAAGCTCTTCAAATGTATCCTTTTCTTTCTTTTGTGAAGTGTTCACCAAATAGAGTGGCCCATGCAGCTGTCCAGAAAGGTTTGCATGGATCTGAATTCTTTTTAATGAATGACTGTTTTATTACTCAAAAAAAAAAAAAAAAAAAAAAAAACTATGATGCAACTATCTATCTACTCACAGCTTTGGGCATCAATGCTAACAACAATTTGGGAAAACACCACACACACACACACACACACACACACACGAATATCATGTACATATGAATATCTTTACATGTATGCAACAAGCACAATTATGCACACATAAATCTAAAAATTTTTGGGAAAGGGGGAAGGAAGGATTTACGCAGAATACTGATCAACGACAATTCAAGAAAAAAGAATAATTAAATCTTACAAGCATGGTATTACTAATCCATCCTATTCTACGACCCTCTCATTATATCTAGCTATTTTAACTTCTCTGATTACTTTGATTAGAAGAAGTTGATAGGGTATCCCCAAAAAATGTATAATAGTAACAAATGGTAAATAATAAAAAGTAACATAAATTAAAAAGAAACAACAAAAAAGGCAATAATTTTTTTTGAAGATTGAAGATTGGGAGGAGTTGTGGAGGAACTTAACACTGAAAGCCCTTCCTAGAGTAGCATCGGACCTCTGCCCCTAAGTCTCTACCAAGAAAACTTTATTGGAGGCCCTACACCCTTTAGATTTGAGAATATGTGATTGGAAGTTCCAAACTTTATGCAAAAGATAAAAGATTGGTGGTCAGAAGGTGGAATAAGGGCTAGATAGAGAGTGGTGAGATTCTCCAAGAAGTTGAAAAGATTTCAGGAAAAGGTCAAGGAGGAACAAAAAGGAATTTGGAAAACTCAAGGTCATAAAGGAGAAATTATCTAGGAAAATAGAGAAATTGGACCAAAAGGAAGCACGTAAAGAGTGCGGGCCAGAGAATAGAATTGAAAGATGGAACTTAAAAGTGCAACTAGAGGAGATCTTGAGGAAGGAAGAAATTTCTTGGAGACAAAAATCAAGGTGTAAATGGCTTCTGGAGGGGGATGGAAACACCAGCTTTTTCCACTCCCTAGCAAACAGGAGAAGAAGGAAAAACCAAATCTCTAGTATAGAGGTGCAGGGAGGGAGTAGTAAACTCAAAGGAGGAAATTGAAAGGTGCTTTGTGGATCATTTCAAGTCAATCCTTGGCTCCTCTGTTGAAAGCAATTTGGAATTGGGAGAATTACAATGGGATAGAGTGCCAGAATCCGAAGCTACCCTCTTAGAAAGAGCCTTCAGTGTAGAGGAGGTCTATGAAGCAATTTTCTTGATGGATAGATCTAAAGCTCCAGAGCTGAACGGTTTTTCAATAGCTTTCTATCAAGATTGTTGGGAAATCTTGAAAGATGATTTACTAGATGTCTTTGTTGAGTTCTATCAAAAAGGGAAATTCTCTCCAGGAGCAAATGCAACCTTTATTGCTCTAGTGCCAAAAAAGAAAGAGGCCAAAACCCCTAAGGATTATAGACCGATAAGTCTTGCTGGTAGCATGTATAAGATCATTGCTATAGTTTTGGTTGGCTGGTTGAAGATAGTCTTGCCCTTTGTTATTTCTCAAAACGAAGGAGCTTTTGTAGAAGGGAGACAAATGATGCATCAAAGATGGAGATGGATTTAGGTAACTGTGGATCAAAGGATGTATTAGCTCGGCACATTTCTCTATCCTTTTAAATGGAGTAGAAAATGACTTCTTGGCTAAAAGAGGACTAAGATAGGGTGATCCCTTATCCCCATTTTTATTTACCTTTGTGGTTGAGGTTCCAAGTAGACAAATCATCAAGGTTGACCAAGAAAATCAGTTTAAAGGTTGGAGAATTGGTAGTTCAGAAGTGGTGGTGCCTCACTTGCAATTTGTAGATGATGCAGTCATTTTCTGTGAGAGTTGTAATGAATCTACACAGTCATTTTCTGTGTAGCTGGAATAAACATAGGGGAGGGGGACATCCAAGCCATGGCAAATTTGTTAGGCCGTGAAGTGAAAAGCTGGCCTTTAGAATACCTACGTATGCCCTTGGGGGGAAACCCGGAAGCTGAAAGCTTTTGGAAGCTAGTTTTAGAGAGATTCACAAAGAAGTTGGCAATGTGGAAGAGAAATTATATTTCCTTGGGGGAAGAATCACCTTGATAAAATCCACCCTAGCAAACCTACCCACCTATTTCCTCTTCACCTTTAAGGTCCCAGTGAAAATAGCAAGGAAGTTGGAGAAGATAATGAAGGATTTTTTGTGGGAAAGTGATCATTTAGTGAAGTGAGAGCAAGTCTGTAAACCTAAGGAGCAAGGTGGCCTAGGAATTGGGAACATCTTATAGAAAAATAAGGCCCTCCTAGGGGAATGGTTGTGGAGACTCCCTTGTGAAGAAGATAGGTTGTGGCACAAGGTCATTAAGAGCATTTATGGTGAAGCAAAAAACAACTGGGATGCAAAACTAACTTCCAATGCAGCTCCAAATTCCCCTTGGAAGGCAATCTTTGAGGTACTACCAACCTCTCTTCAATTTATCCGTTTTGATGTTGGGCGTGGCAATAAAGTTTTATTCTGGGAAGACCTTTGGGTAGAAGATTTGCCTTTTAAGGTTAAATTCCCAGACCTCTACTCCTTATCAAACCTTAAAAACAAACTTGTTGCTAGGGTAGGCATACTTTCATACTTGGATATCTCTTGAGACTTTGGCTTTAGAAGGGGGCTGAGGGAAAATGAATGTGAGTCCCTATTGCTTTTGCTCTCAACCCTTGAGAAGGTCTATTTAGACCAAACTACAATTGATAGTAGAGTCTAGTCCCCAACTCCTGATGGTTTATTTTCTTGTGCCTCTTTCTTTGGTTTGCTCACTTGCTCTGATCCTTTGGGGATGAACTTCCCAGTGAGAAATCTGGTGTAAACCGATTCCTCCTAAACTACAAGCCTTATGTTGGGAAGTGTTCCTAGGGAAGGTAAACACTTGTGATGTGGTACAAAAAGGAAGGACAAACAAATGCCTCTCTCCTCATGTGTGTGTCCTTTGTAAGGATTGTGGTGAAACCCTACCCCACTTACTCTTATCTTGCTCTTTTGTTTCTTGTACTTGTGAAAGTGCTTGTTCTCTCTTTGGATGCAAACGGGCTCCCCCACAGGATGTGGTAAGTCTATTCAGCCCCTCTTTCCTAAGGCAACAAAAGAAAAGAGGAAAGTGCTTATGGAAGGCATGGTATGGACTATATGGGAGGAAAGAAACCAAAGACTCTTCTTTGAAAAAAGTAAATCAAAGGAGGAAGTCGTTGAAGCCATAAAAATCAAAACTGCACATTGGGTGATGACCATGGAACTATTCAAAAACTTCTCCACGAATGAGATTCTAAGAAGCTGGACTGAAGTAGCACAAACAGATGTACCCAAAGAAGTTGTGAGAGCAGAGTGGAAGTCACCTGCATTGAACAAGTTAAAACTAAACTTTGATGGGAGTTCCTTTGGTAACCCGGGAAAGGCAGGTATAGGGAGTGTGGTTAGAAATCATCTAGGTAAAGTTGTGGCACTCTTCTCAGGACCAATAGGTATTAGTGACTCAATACATGTTGAATCTCTGGCTCTACTTCAAGGTTTAAAGATGGCTGAGTAGATTGGAACAACAGATTTAGAAATAGGAGACTCACTACTGGTCATTTCTTGGGCTAAAAACATCACATTAGCACCTTGGAAGCTCAAATTTATCTACAGAGAAATTGACATAATTGCAAGGAGGTTCAACTCTCAGTTTGGTTGGGTGAAAAGGACTGCAAATGGGTTGGCGGATACCCTAGCAAAACAAGGGGCAAATAGATCTACCTTGTACTAGGCAGAACTGTAACTGTTTATGTGTTTGCAGATTGGGTTAATGCATTACTGCAGCCTATAACTATTGTAATTCAATATTTCTCTGTTATTAATAAAAGTCTCTTGCTGATAAAAAAATAAAAAATAAAAATTAATAATAATAATAATCAAGATTTCAATCTCTCAATAATAGCCTTAATAGACTCACGCACGGACATTAATTGCATTAGAGAAGGAATTGTGCCTTCTAGATATTTTGAAAAGACAACCCAACAAGTTCATGTAGTGTATGGAAGGAAACTGGAGATAAGGTATAAAATCCCTATAACCCATATCTGCAATCAAGGAACCTGGAGATAAGGTATAAGCTATTTCAAACTTGTTCGGGTCCCGAAAATAATGCTGAATCCTGGCGAACCCAGTGTGGAGGAGAATTTCTTCATAGTATTTCTGATCTTTGTTTTGATCGCATACTGTGAAATGATGTCTGTCTAAGATGGATAGGGCAAGATGATGAAGGGCTCCTTCTTGGTTGACATGGTTGGAGACAGAGGCGGCTTCTTCTCTTGAGATTGTGGTTACAAAATCTGATGAATTAAGTAGATATTGGCTAGAATTAGCCTCTTCCATAGTAGGAGTTGGTTCCCTAATTAAGGGAGACATTATTGGGGACTGATTAGTCCTTGAACTTGCTCCGGTCTCATAATTAGACCTAGGAATGGACTCATTAGTCCTTTTTGATCGCCTGGAATTAGGACTAAAGGGAAGACGAAGTCTTTTGTCGGCCATCTTTCTTTAATTAGATAACCTTGTAAGAATTCCTTGTTTAAGAAATCTGGCAAAGCATTATCAGATCCTTTAATATCTTTAATATCAAAATCAAATACTGATAAAATAGCTTACCATCTAGCAAAAATCTGTTTTGAAACTAGGTTTTTTACATCTTTTTCCAAAATTTCTTTGGTGGATTTGCAATCAATTTAAGAGTAAAATGTTGGTTTATCAAATCACTTTGAAATTTAGTGACGCAGAGGACGATACTGAGCATTTCTTTTTTGACAGTGGAGTATTTTTTCTGGGTGTTATTCCTGGTTCTTGAGGCAAACCGGATTATCTCATTCTTCCTGTCTCTCCTTTGTTTTAGGATTCCTCTGTATCCTATCTCACTGGCATCAGTTTCCACTATTTTAGGATACCCTGGATGAGGGATGTTAAGGCAGGGGAGATATTTTACCCTTTGTTTAATCTTCCTAACTGTTTGGGAAAACTGCTCACTCCATTCTGGAGGATTATTTTTCAGTCTCTTCTCAAGCAATTGTCGGTCATGGGTTATTTCTTTATAGTAGTCTACTACGTAATTTAGACTACCTAAAAATCTTGAGCTTAGTTTTATCTCTAATCTCGTCAGGGAATTTGTCAGCAAAATCTATTACTCTCTGGATAGGTGCTATTGTTCCTTTAGATATCTGAAATCCTAGAAATTATCTCTGTTTGAAAGAGTTTCATTTTTTTAGCAGAAACTACCAACCCGTTTTCTTTCATCACTCTAAGAAATATGTTCAGGTGTTTCCAGTGGGCTTTTAATGAAGAAGAGTAGATTAATACATCATCAATATATACTATCATAAATTGAGTATAGGGTGTGAATATTGCATTCATGATTCTTTAGAATTCAGAAAGGGGCGTCTTTTAGCCCGAAAGGCATTACATTCCAATCGTAGTGACCAAAGGGCACTGTGAATGCAGTCTTATACCTATCCTTTTCTTTTATTATAATTTGCCAATATCCTAATTTTAGGTCAAATTTTGAAAATATTTCTGCATCATATAGACGATTTATTAGATCCTACTTATTAGGAATGGGGCATCTAATCCATCTTAGTGCTTTATTAAGAGGTTTGTAGTTTATAACAAGCCTCGGTACCCCTCTTTCTATTTCAGCTGCATTTTCTACGTAAAACGCAGGACAACTCCAAGGGGATTTACTTGGTCTAATTAGACCCTTTTTCAATAAATCTTGGATTTCCTTTTTACAGATTTCTAATAATCTGTTATTCATTTGGATTGGTCTGGCTTTCGTAGGGATTTTGGATTCTCTAAAATCCTCTTCATACGGTAGTTCTACCATATGCTTTTTCCCATGCCAGAACGCGTTGGGTGTTTCAACACAAATTTCCTGTGTTATTCTTTTTTGAAAAATTTCAATTTCTAATTTCATTTTAGGTTCTTCTAATTTCATTTTAGGTTCTTCAAGCTGCTTAATTAGCTACTTTTCTTTTATTTCAGATTGTAATTTTGCTATAAGCTTTACTTTGCCTTTTGCATTTTCTTTGAGGGTGTTGATGGTTGAGGTTTTGGGTTTTTGGTAAAACTTATAGGTTACCGTAATTTCCCCTATTGTGGTTGTGATTTCGTTAGGGTCAATTTGGCAAGGAAGGATGGATAACAAGAATGGAGTTCCCAAAATAACCTCTTGCCTTAAGTCTTTTACCATAAGGAAAGTAGACTTTAACAGGTCCCTTAATTGCAGATATGGGCTATAGAGATTTTATACTTTATCTCCAATTTCCTTCCATCCGCTACATTAACTTGTTGGGTTGTCTTTTCAAAATATCTGGAAGGCACAATTCCTTCTCTAATGCAATTAATGGCCGAGCCTGAGTCTATTAAGGCTATTACTGAGAGATTGAAATCTTTAATTCTAATGGTGATCTTGGAGTACCATTTTTGGTATCTAACTTCCTCTATAGAGTATATAAATTCTTCATCATTTCCTGCAAACTCGGCAGAAACCTGTTCTGGTGATTTATCTGATTGGTTTTCCCAAAATTTTTCAGCTTCTAGTTGATCAACCCTTAATTTGAGGTTTTTTAGTTCTCTTTTTAGCAGATTAACCTCTTCCCGCAAATCCTGAGCTGTAGGAGGTCAAGAGGCCTCTGATTGAGATCTTCTAATTAATTCTCTATAAGAGATTATGTTCTTATCGTCGATTAGCTGTTTTGGTTTTTCTTTATTGACCTTTTCAGTTTGACTTTGTAGGGTTGTTATTAAATATTTTTTCTTTAATTCCTCATTAGGAATTTCATTGAGTATTTCTAAAAAAGATTCTTCATCTAGGGTTAATACGTTGACTTCTCCTGATTCTTCTTCCAAAGTATCTGATTTGCTTTTGCAGGTACATATTTCCTTAGTACAACCTTCTTCTGAAGAGGTAGAGGATTCTCTTGTTGAGACCTCTGTCTCACTTCCTTCTTCTTCCAACTCATTTAGTTTTTTAGTGGTGGTTTTATTTTTAAAACATTTATTAGCATAATGACCTGTTTTTCCACATTTAAAATAGGTTGGGGGTGCTGGTTTCCTAACTTTAGAAAGTCTTTTAGGATTCTTATGGGGCTTCTTTTCCTTTTTTGTAAAAATTTATTTTCATTTTCTTGTGAACCATTCGTGGAGCCAAAGGTTCCGGAGCCATTCCAAATTGGTAACAAAAGTCTCCTATTTCTCTTTTAGAATTAAGTTTTTCTTTTTTAATTTCATGTCACTGCATACTTCTAATCCTATTTGATTTACTATCTGGATTAGATATCCGTAAGAATAATTAGAATACAAGATCCTACCACCTCCTATTTGCCTGAGGTAGTTTCTAACATTTTCCGCAAACACTGGCGGAAATCCTAAGATAAATTGTTCTTTCTAGAAGTCTTGTCTAGAATTAATTAATCTATGTACTTTGGATAGAAATACATCTTTGTACAATCTAAAATCAGATAGAGTTTTACATCTAAGATTTATCAATTGCTCCCTTAATCTCTCTTTACCGCATCAGATAAGGGAGATTTTACATCTAAGATTTCAGATGGCATCAGATACTGGGGATCCTTGAATTAGGATTCTTTCTCCATCTTCATCTCTCTTTACCGCATTAAGGATGTAGTCTCTTTCTCCTTCTGTAAGGTAATTATTCCACCATCATTTCAATTGTCCTATGAAGGACTCAATGATAATAGTGGCTATCACCTTCTCATCATTACCAGCTAATTTACTGGCGCAAGCATACATAGTCATATGTGCGATCATATCATGAATCTGATATTCAGATTTTCCATCAATGTTCCATTCATAGAGCGTGCTCCAATTATATCCAACTTGAGGTTTTGTTGGCTCCTCAAATAAGAGATCCACTGGGTATGCCTAGGGTAATAAGGCTTTTTAATTTGATAGGATAGTTTGTTTATTTCCAAATTTTTCATGGATTCATTTGATATTATGGATTTGTCATTTGAATCCTCTCCTAAGAGGTTTATTGATTTAGAATCCGATAAATCATCTTTCTTGGTTTTATTTGATCTAGAAGTTTCTCCTTTTTCCAAAATTGAGGGAGATATCAATTTGGCTGTTAATTCTTGGTAACTTACCTTCGATAGATCTAGTGGATTTGTTTTGATCTTCATATTCCCAAGAAGACTTGGCATGATTGCCATTGGTCTTTCTTTGATTATTGTTTTAGATTTAGAGATTTCTAATGAACTTAATAGAGACTCTATTCTATTGGTTTGTTTGCCTAATACATTTGAATAAATATTTGTATGATTATTCGGTTCTATTATTTGAAAACAGTGTTTTGGTTCTATTTTTTCAGATTCTTTTATTATTGTTGAATTTTTTATAGGGCTGGCTATGAGCTCATCTTTCCCTATTTTTACCGCTTCTAGAGGTGGATGTATTGACTCCACAAATTTCCCTATGGTTGATGTATGAATTGGTTTTGTTTCACAAACCAATCCCATAAAGGAATATTTTCTTTTACTTGCATCATGTCATTATACTATGTTTCCCTGATGCAATCCCTTTCTTTCTTGGTGAATTTCTTGAAAAACCATTTTCTCTTTAAGGGTTGTGAATTGAAATCTAACCTAACAAGGTCTTTGTCTATTTGGAATTCTTCCTCTGTTTCTAAGATATTGATTTCAAATCTGCCTCTGTAGGCTCATAGGATTTTGTCGAGGGTTTTCCCTTCGGGCTAAAAGGTAGTCCGATGGTGAATTATTGGTTGTCGGCGTCTCATAAGTAGCGTAAATAATTCTTGGAGGAGGTCTAGTCAAGTCTACCGATCTCCTGGAACTGGCTTCCATTAAATCAGCGTCTCTTCTGAACCTAGTTTCCATTGATTCGGCATACGACAACCGCGAGGATGTTGAAGCCCTTCTAAACATGAGTGCTATAGTTCCATCTTGTTCATTGATAATTGAGGCTAGTTTAGTAGATTCAATAGGACTTGGAGGCTCTACTTTAGCAAGTGACCAACTTTTCGGCATCTTCACTTCATTCCAAGTGATCTGCCTAGGAATTGTAACATTATTCCTAGCGTTGGTCAAGAAGAGGGTAAGTATACTCTGTATACTAGTGCTATATTCTCAAATCCTGGTTTCATGTCGAAACCTTGGGTTTGAATCCTAAGAGTTAAGGCTTCATGGATACCCGAATCTGTTAGCGAAACCGAGAAATTTGGATAGGCATTAAAATAAATTGGCCCTTGGTGGAGGCTACCTTCGATTACTCCTAATAAGGAGTCACTGAATTTATTATGTCTTGAATCGGTTAGACAGGCTAATGCTGTTGTCTGTAACCCGATTCTGGTTAATGGTTTAATGGCGACTTGTATTAAGCCAAAGTGTATAAAATTACAGTCACTCTTTTTTTTACAGGTTTCTATTACCTTCTTGTCAACTAAGGAAAAGCTTTCTGCTTCGTTTCCTAGTGCAATGGTTCTTTCTACGGTTCTAACACTTAGATCTGTTTTTAAACTAAATATTCCTATTTTGTATATTTCTGAAGGTGCAATCTTTGGGATGGTCTAGTTATGCAAGGATTTTTCTATATTATCATAATTTACTACTTCTATATTCTTTATAGACATGGACTTGGTTAGGGACGTGCTACTACTAGACTCACCAGAGTCTTCTGAGGTACTAGAGGAGGACCTAAATAACTTCTTCATCTTATCTTCTTACTTTACCAAATACGGTTAGTCAACTTTCACGGCCTTCACTCTCTTCGGCCTTCAACACGACTTCGACCTTGGCTCAAGGGTTCTAGCCTTGGTAAAACTGGCAGGTGTCTAGACTGTTCGACTAGGGTTCTAGCCCAATGATATCTCCGAAGAAGCTACAGTCTTTGGGTTCTAGCCAAAGGTTCTAGGTTACCTACTAGCAACTAGAGGTTCCGGCAAGGTAGCGACAGGTAATGATGTAATGAAGAGTAAAAGGGATCGAAATGAAAAGAATAGAGAAGAACAATTTTGAATTTGAACAAAGAAATTAGGGTTAATGGCTCTGATACCAAACGGGTGAGAGTGATACGGAGTAGGGAGTTGGGGTAGGATGCTAGTGAATAGTGATGAACATGGCGGAGAATAGTGAGATATGCAGATAAATAGTGAATGAATAGTGATTTTTCAGAAAGTAAAGCACAATAAAACACTTTGAAGAAATTTATAGATAATATTCAAAGAAAGCTTAAAATCAATACTTTAAATCTTAACGATACTTATAGAGGTATAGTAACACACAGCACAATAATAGATGCCTTAGATTGGCAATCTCTTACAAACGCTCAGAAAACTGAAAGGACAATAAAACACTTTGAAGAAAGTTATAGATAATATTCAAAGAAAGCTTCAAAATCAATACTTTAAATCTTAACGATACTTACAGAGGTATAGTAACACACAGCACAATAATAGATGCCTTAGATTGGCAATCTCTTACAAACGCTCATAAAACAATATTCACAAACACTCACAAAATCTTGAACTTTTAATGAAGAAGAGTAGATTAATACATCATCAATATATACTATCATAAATTGAGTATAGGGTGTGAATATTGCATTCATAATTCTCTGGAGTTCAGAAGGGGCGTTTTTTAGCCCAAAAGGCATTACATTCCATTCGTAGTGACCAAAGGGCACTGTGAATGCAGTCTTATACATATCCTTTTCTTCTATTATAATTTGCCAATATCCTGATTTTAGGTCAAATTTTGAAAATATTTCTGCATCATATAGACGATTTATTAGATCCTAATAACGATAATAATAATAAAAAACGAATATTTCTACCTGGGCTTTAAAGTTGTGTGAGAAGCAAGATCTCTGGAAGAGTATTTCTGTGAAGGGCCAAAAATTCGAGTACCACCTTGTTCTTGACCACCCTTTGCAGGTGCCCACGTAGGGCGAGCTGCTGTCGTCATAATTCCTTGCTACTCCCTACAACACCAAAGAACATACTTTGTCAACAAGAATTTGCAGATAATAGAAAATAACAATTCAAACTCAATTACTCAAATAAAAAAACGAATAGAACCGTCCAACACTTTTGCTGTTTTAATCTCCAATAGTCACTTGAAATAAATATCAGATATTAAAAGAAAAATAGAATGAGGTTTCAAAAGATAACAGCAAGAAACTATAAAACCGCGCTTAACTATTTTCAGAATCATGTAATTTATGTGAGTAGACGAGTTGTCGTTCTCTAATTTATGCGCTAAAGTCAAGCACCAAGTAGAGAAAGAATAAGCTAAAATGTAGCATGCACGAAAATTTGAGGCGTTCCTGGTGTAGTAAAAGGTCAGAAGAAGATTATATTTTGCGGCAGAAATAGAAGAGAAATAATAAGAGAAAATGCAAATGTAACGATGGAAATGCGAGGAGACAAGGCGAAGAATAAAAAGAGGAAGATGATTAGGGTTTTCTTGCACAAAGACCGATGAATCAAAAGCCCTAATATTCTATTCTATCAGAAAAGAAGACAATAACCAGGACTTACCTTAAGACTTGCTAAAAAATCCACTTGACAGAGAGAGACGAAGGCTTCTGTCAGAGGCTTCCGCTGGCTTCTTCGATTCGAGTAAGGAAGATGTTTTGCACTCCCTCTTCCTCTGTTCTACACCAAAGAGGTAAAGGGGGTTTTGCTTTCCTTCTTGCTCTTTTCGTCGCGGTGGACGGGTGGTTCGAGTCCGACAATCGACAGGCGGTAGATAAAGGTTGCGGTCTGGGGCCTTATAACTTGCCACGTGGCAAAGATCAGGGTCCATTATTGCTATTATTGGATCGGATCGGGTTGGTGTGTGTTCGGGCTATTTGGCTCAACCTTATCCAGATTAGGGATTTGATTTTGATAAACCAGCGGTCGTTATCGGAGAAAATTATCTCTTTTAATAATAGATTTTTATGTCTAAAATGATCATTGTTTTATTTATCGGAAAAATAAAAGAACATGAATAAATACACTTACCTGGGTAAGTGTTTCACAAGAAAAACTTACCCAGGTAATAGCATTTACCTGGATAAATAACTTATCAAAAAACGAACCAGGCCTTGTAGTGAATAATGGGTTGGGGAGATTTTAGACTGACTTGCTATTACTGTTTATTATATATGGATGGATGGATAGAAAAAAGGTGATCATTAAGAATTTGAATAAATTTGGATAAATCTATTTTTTTGGGTGCTAATTTTTCTGTTTGGTTGGCCGATTTTGGTGAGCTTTAGGAAATTAGTCAAAAATCAATTCTTGAAATCAACTCTTTTCGGGGACTACCTTTTTTTGGTGATTCATAATTTCTAGCTAATTCTGATTTTTTGAGGCATTCAATATGGCATTGAATAGTAATTCTAATACAAAAATAATTAACCATGGAGAATCAATGCCAAATAAACTGAAAACCGATTTCTTTAAAATCGACTTACATTGCAGAAATGATACCAATTAACAAAATTTACTGATTTTTGAAAAAAAAAAACACTGATTTAAAAAATCATTGATTTTTGAAAAATCAATAAGGAAGAATCAACATTGATGCCAAACATTACCTAAATTAACTAGCCAGATGCATTTCAGTGAAAATGAGAAGCAATTAATTTAAGTCAATGGAATCAAATCCTTGAAACAACAGGATTGGGTACCTCCATGAATGAATATATATCCTCCATGAAGCCTTTACTTGAAAATCACCTACTTGTCATTAGTCTTTTCTTGAAACCCCCGAGGGTGTGGTGTGAATAATTTTAGAATGTCGCTTACAAAATCATATCCAAAATTTTAGACAAATTAATGACAATATAATCATTGCCCATAAGATGATGCATACCATGAAAAGGAAAAAATGAAACTCTAGAATTATGGCTTATAAGGTTGATACAGAAAGTGTATGACAAACTTGAATTGGATTTCATTGAAAAAGTTCTCACTAAATTTGAGTTCCATAAAAAATGGATTGTTTGGGTGATGACATGCATAAAATTTGTGCCTTAAAAAACTTTGATTAATGGTTCTCCATCAAGAAAGATTGAGCCAACCAGGGGTATCATACAGGGTGATCCCCTCTCCCCTTGTATTTTTGTTTTATGTGCTAAGGCTCTCGCCAGGAATTTCATGGAGGAAGCTTACCTTCCTAGAAGCCCAATTGGGTTGCTTCAAAAGAGGGACTTTGTATTCCTATTTTTCAATTTGTAAATGATTGCTTAATTTTCACTAAGACTTCTATTCCAACATGTCTAAAGATCAAAGAAATTTTAGCGAATTTTGCAAAAGTTTTTGGTCAAGGACCAAATTTTAGCAATTCAACCTTAATTTTCTAAAAAAAGAAACTTCCATAGACTTTAGAAGATTTTGTCCAAAATTATGAAAACCCCTTTGGAGAGGAGAACATAGATAAGTCTTATCTGGGAGCTCTAATATTGAATGGAAGGGTGTGAAAGGAAAGCGTGAACTCAGAGAGAAAATCAATAACAAGTTGGGGGTTGGAAAAAGAAAGCTTTCTCCCTAGCGAGTGGAGTCACTCTTCTAAATTCCACTATCAGCTCAATGCCTCATTTCATTATGAGGTCAAAGGAGAATGAAAAAAAAAAAAAAACCTCCATTTAATGAGCTAGAAAAGTGTTTGTTTGCCCAAAAGTTGGGGGTGGGCTCGGTTTAAAAAAATCTCTTTTGGTTCAATGAGGCAAGGCATGTCTTGCAAAATTCGATTAGAAGATCCTTAAAGAAAAGTAGAGCCTTTGGGTCACTGGCAATGGAAGTGGAAAGATAATTGGACCAATGAGGGTGCCATCAAGGAAAAACTAGGTAGTAATGTTTCTAATGCGAATAGTGAGTATTGGGTTTGGGATTTCATTGATGATGAAAAAAAGGTATGGAAAGAAGATAAGATCTACAACCATGTCCCTATTCACATTTGGAAGAGCATTAGACCAAGTTTAATCCTATCAGAGGAAAGAGAAGATTCCTTAGTTTGGAGGTTTGATCCTAAGGGAGAGTTGTTCATTAGGAGGCTATGGCTAGGGATGGGGGTGGAGAGAAGGGTCCAAACATGATCCTTAGTAGGATTTGGGGTCTCAAAATCCCCCCACCCCCCAAAATTAAAACTTTTTTTGTTTGTATTTGGCTTTAAATAATTGTCTCCCCACTAAAGGCCTACTCATTTCTAGGGGCCTATCTATTGATGGTTGATGCGGTTTATGTGCAAATCATGAAGAAAATGGGCATATTTTTATCAAATGCTCATTTGCCAAGCAGGTTTGGGACATAATTGATCCAATTTTGGTGAGCCAAGTCAATGGAAGCACTTTACTTCAAACTTGGTGGAGAGATTTAGATAAATTTGGAAATTTGGGGAACCACATCTATGAATAATACATTTTCCTGCTTTGGCTTTGTGGAAAAACAGAAATAGTAAAGCTTTTGAAAATAAAAGTTTAGCCCCTTGGAGCTAATAGATAGAGAGCTATAAGCTCTTTTAGAGAGACAAATATAAATCTTGCTAAAGATGCCTCTAGAAATTGCTTAAACAATTTGAGATCGGTCTTTTGGAAATCCCCAAATATAATTCCATTAAAATTAATTTTGATGCTTCAAGAAACAGTAATGGGAATGTTCTATAGTCTGCATTGCTAAGAATCACTGTGGAGAAATTTTGGATGCTAAAGCCTATTATATTGACGTTACCACCATAAATGTTGCTGAAACCTAGGTGGCTTTGGAAGCTCTTAATGTAGCCTAGAATTTCAGGGGTTTCCCCTATATGTTTTGAGGGTAACTCTCTTGTTTGGAGAAGCAGTCCGAGACTTTATGGAGGTTAAAGACAAATCATCGAGGAGTGTTCGAAGCTAGTAGACAACCTAGTTCATGGGATTTCTTTTGTCTATGCTTTTAGGGAGGTGAACCAAGCGGTGGATTGGATAGTGTGTCAACCTCTTATTTTTTTTTTCGGATAGTCCTTTGTCCTTCTATTTTTCTTCTCTTCTTAATGTTTTATTGTATATTTGTTGGAGTGATGCTTGGGGGCGAGCCACCTCCTCTTGTGTAGTTCTTCTTGTTTTAGCCAAAATAAATAAATAAATAAATAAATAATGTCTATTTTCATTCTATACCAAGAGTTCTAGAGAATGAAATAAGACAACATTTATAAGGCCTTCAGTTTGTTAAGGAACCGGGAATTTATTATGTTGTGGTGTGATATTACGATCTGATTCTCTATTTTCTGTTTTAACTCTAAATGGCTTTTGTTCAGCAAGTTCTAGCGAGTAGTAGGGTATTTTGGACCAAATAAAGTTTCTTTCTGCTTAGTCTGTTTATGTAAAATTTGTTTATATAATAAACAAAAGTTTGAATAGGGTTGCCCAAAAGGTGAAAGGCTTTTCCCCAAAGTTGTTTTGGAGGGGAGATCAACTTTTTTTTTTTTGTATTCTGCTATTAATTTCTTGTAGTCTTTTTGGGTAAAAGATTTAAACCTCCCTTGAGATTTCTCGTAAATATTTACATTTCCTTCTTTTTCCTAACACCTCTCCGCTATTATAGTGAAAAGACTATTTTACCCCTTAATTTTCATTTAAAATTTCAAAGAGAAACTATGAATTTGTGCCTATTGTTCTTGTAGGCAGCTTTGCCATCAAATCAAATACCACCCACTTCTGGTTCATCAACATTAATTACTCTTGGTTGAAGAAACCAGAAATTTTCAATCATTGTCTGAAATTAAATGACAGTATCAGTCTCGTGGCAGATTGAATAAGCTAGGATTGACATGTGAAAGAACGTATTGATATATCAAGATATGGGCAAAATTTGAGGCTTAGTTTGGAAGGAGTACAAATACAAATATGTGGAGTGTGGAACCTTATATTTTGTATTATTTTGAATGTATTTGTACTATACATATTTGTATTTGTACTCTTTCCAAATTGAGTCTAAGTGTTCCCTTGCTTCCATATGGAGGATGGGAATTTTTGTCACCAAACGTTAGCAAGATATTCCATTGGTGTTGGCTTCAACTTTTATTAGTCACTACATATGTGACATTGTCCCTTGCAAGACTTGTTTAGAGGATTATGGTGACTTCAATAATGATCCTGTCAGAACCAAAAATCTGCTCTTAGTATTTTCTATAGATTGGCATTGGCTAAAGAGTTATTTTTTATGGAGAAAGCGGGGAGTGGAATGTCATCTATTGTGAGAGAGGTAAATTATGAGTGTTGCTTATATGATTTTGGCATGGTTTCAATCAAAAGGTTCTTTATGATATCTATTCAAAATGCATTAGTGGCAACCTCTTTGATGGCTTAAATGATCATTTGAAGAGTACATTAGTGCCTCAATGCCATACTAAGGATGACTAAGGGGCTGTTTAGTACTCTGGCCATTTATTTTAAGGGCAAATTTCTTAAACTCTACCCTTATTATTTACATATTGTCTTAAAGTACCCTCAAGTTTTTTGACAATTAACATCATTGTTAAGTGCCAACGGAAAAAATGAAATATTGAATTTTCCCTCCACTATTCTTTAAATTTTCAAAATAAAACCCAAGATAAAAAATTTCAAGAACCATTAAGATAGTCTTGGTCCATTGGAAGGAGCCCATCCAGAACTTTAAAACCACTTTAATGGAGGAAAACAAAGAACATGTAGAGTTTTCTCTACAAATGAAAAGATGGGATTTCAAATCCTTCACCCTCTCCGCCCTCTTTGCCCCGACAAGGGATTTGAAAATAATCACACATTCACCTACAAGATTTTTAATATAGAGAAAAGATCATTTAAGTTGTTGAAGCTCGGAGACTCAAATCCAAAAGGGGTTGTACAATTACAGGTAAACATGAAACCAAAGCCAGATTGACTTACAGGCAATATCTCAAATCCAAGGAGCAACAAAGGCTAACAAACCTAGAACCCAAGTCACCATCAACACAATCTAGATAGCTTCAAGTTAAGGTACCCAAGATTAAACTCAAGAACCGATGAAATTTCCATATAAAAAGGAAATCCCATACCAATTTATAGATTACAAGTCAAAAAGAATAGATTTTGAAGTTTTAGCCAAAAAGTTGGCTCTAAAATGGAACTTGAAAGGAAAGGATTCTCTTTTCTTATAACGATTGAGTTTTCTTTTGGGTTTGGAATTGTGTTTGGGAGAAAATGGAGAAAACATAGGAGATAAAAATAAGAACGGGTGGGGGTGGGGGAGGTGAGAATTAAGCATTGAGACACGAGTGAACTGAAAAAGATTTGGGGGTTTCTCATATTTTTGATATTTTTCTGGCATACACGTAACTATAGGTTGTCTAGATGTTCTATCTAGATCACATGTGCCTCTCACTGTAGACTTGTAGTCATGTGTATGTCTTAGAAGCTTTACACAAAACATGACTCTTTCTTCCTCACATGAGGTATGAATTATAAGGAAACTCCACCAATACAAAGCACTTGTGTACTGCACAAACTCTCTCTCTCTCTCTCTCTCATACACACACACATTTCTATATATACTCTCCTTGAAGAAGGACATTAGGTTTAAAAGACGAAAAATGATAACCAACTAATTGATTTTTCAAGGTGAAACCAACACTTGTGGGAACCCAACAATCTCCTTGCTTCTCTAGTATTTCTGGGTTCTTTTTGGGTTGTGTTTTTTATATTTCTTTGGTATTTCTGGGTTAGTGGTTTCAATTCCGATTGTTTTAATAGATTTGCTCTCTCCCATCTTGACAAAACTTAGAATTCTTTCGATGATCAGACAATTCCAGACTAGCAGAGCTCCTTCTCTTTCATCTTTTCCTTTTCAAGGCCAGTAGAGCACCCATCTTTCTGGCTTTTCATTCTCTGATGTCTCCTTTTCAATTTTCATTGCCAATCAAACTTGAAAATTGGTTCGTTTGTGAGTCAAAATGTGTGTTTTGGGAGATATTGTTTTTGGGAAGAAACACAAAATAGATACCTTGGCGATGATAAAAACACCTTGGGGGAAAAGAACTGACATCCTCTACTTCCAAAATACTAGTTCTGGTAAATGTTCTTAAGATTGACGACAACCACATCAGTGTTTCTGTGAACCTGAAGCCTCTCCTTGGCAATGTTAACGACAATCACTCGGGTGCTGCAACCCATCTTGTGAGGATTAGAGTCTTGGACCCACATGCAATTTAGCCACGTGGCCCACTTGCAATCTAGTTGGTTAGTTGGGTTGTTACACCACAAAAGACCATCTTTGTAATTTTAAATACCACTATCTTTCAATAAGAATTTACAAAAGTTTCACATTTCCAATACCACCTTACATGGTATCAGAGCCATATCTCATCACAGTCCTTCTCATTACAACCTCCTCTCCCATTTTCTTCATCGCACGCCTACGGTGTTTTATCATTCATCTTTTTCATCATAGAGGCTTTACTTCGTCGCAGTCAATATCTCATCACACGCTCGGGGGGTACAATTAACTTTGTCCATCACTCATATTCCCTAAAGTCTTCTTTCAAGAAACCATGTTCTTGGATTCGTCATGGCATCATAAACCATCGATAGCTCCACGGCATCCTTGTTCTTGGATCCTAATTCCCCGTATTTTCTGCATGCCTCGGACAATCCGCGAATGGTCTTGGTGTCCTATCTACTCACCAGAGAAAATTACCTAGTGTGGTAGCAGGCGATGAGAACAACACTTCGAGTAAAGAACAATTTATGCTTTGTCGATGGATCACTGCCCCGACCAGCAAGATTGTCATTGAAAGAAAGTGCTTGGTCTAAATGCAACACAATGGTTGCTTCTTGGATTTTCAACTTCATCTCAAAGGAACTTTACGGTAGTGTTGCCTTCATTGAGTCTGCATCAGAAATTTGGTCGGAATTGCAGGAGCGGTTCTCTCAGAAAACATTCCTAGAATACACCAACTCAAGTAAGATTTGGCAATGCTCAAACAAGCGGACCTTACAGTCGTTCTTCACCAAATTAAAGATAATTTGGGATGAATTGACCACACTCACTAGCTTGCCTAAGTGTTCTTGCAGAAGCGTAACCAAGATTCATTATTGAATAAGAAAAAGAACGACTCCAACAATTTTGATGGGACTTAATAAGTTGTATAACACCATCCACTCAAACATACTTGGATCAGAACCCTTACCATCCTTGAATAAGGCCTATGCTTTAGTTCTTCAAGAAGAATGCCACCTAGCAATGTACACTTTGCAAGGACCCGCACCAGAAGCAGCAACCATGTCTATTTCCTCCTGACAAGGGCAATGTTTAAATGTCGTGAAACCCAATCAACAATCAAGACCAAAGTATTAGTGTGAGCACTACAAACGCAATGACCACACCAAGGACCATTACTATGAACTGGTAGGGTATCCACCCAGCTGGGATAAATCCCATTAAAAACGGCAGAATGAAAAAGGGAACCAACGATCAAGCTCCTGTGTAGTTTCAAAAACCACAGATCTGATTCCTAGCAAGACTCCTTCAAGCAATCCTTCATTATTTGGTCTTTCTCCTCAGCAATATGATCAGCTTCTATCCCTACTGAACAAAGAATCAGCCAATGTCGTATCTACCAATGTTGCTGGTAAGACCATCTCTAATGTCGAGTTGATACTTGATAGTGGTGCTTCAGACCATATGATCTCGTCACCATGTCATTTTATTGATCACATCTCCACGGATATTGCTAAACCAATTTGACTACCAAATAGACTATTGGTTCTACCCATGATGCAGGGATCAATATCCTTAGGATCTTTGATTATCCCCGATGTGCTATGCATACTGGATTTTTCTTGCAATCTCTGTCTATTAGTCAACTAACACAATAGTTCAATTGTGTTGTGATTTTTTTTTCTTCATCTTGCATCATCCAAGACTTAGCCTCCAAGATAGTGATTGGGGTGGGGAGTTTGCATGATGGACTCTACCGATTCTCATTCGCAATGACTCAACACGCATATGCTCACACTACTTCCACCACAAATTCAGCAACATGGCACCACCACTTGGGACATGCATCTCACAAGCACTTGTCACTCATTTCTGGGATACCTTTTGTCCCTTCAGAGCACTATTGTGGCGCTTGCCATAGAGCGAAGCAAACTCAGCTACTGTTCCCTATCAGCCAGTCCAAGTCCTGTCAACCATTTCAATTAGTCCATTGTGACATTTGGGGAGGCTACAAGACACCATCTCATAGTGGAACTCGATATTTCCTTACATTGATCAATGATTTTAGCAAATGTACTTGGGTTTATCTCCTTCATAATGAATTAAATGTTGTATACTTTCTTTTTTTATTTTGTGCAATGGTGCCTTGGCAGTTTGGATACACACTATAAGTTCTTCGATCAGATAATGGGTCTGAATTTTGTTCACGCCCCTTGCAAGAATTCCTTGTTGTGCAAGGGATTGAATTTCAACGCAGTTGTGTTGACACGCCTCAACAAAATGGCGTTGCTGAAAGGAAGAACCACCACTTACTAGAAGTTGCTAGAGCCCTCCGCTTCCATGCCCACATGCCTATATCATTTTGGGGTGAGTGCTTACAAACCATAGTTTACATTATCAACTGCTTATCGACTCCTTTACTCTCAAACAAGTCACCCTATGAAGTCTTGCTTCAAAAACCACTTTGTTATGATCATATGAAATCCTTTGGGTGTCTATGCTATGCGCGGGTTCACCCCAAACCTCATGATAAATTTTCTAGTAGATCCATTCGATGTGCCTTGGTTGGATATCCTTATGGCCAAAAAGGATATAAATTATATAACATTGAGTCACACCAACTCTTTACTACATGAGATGCCATTTTCTATGAGTCTCAATTCCCTTTCAAGAACCAACAATATCCCACCACCATTCTTGAACCATGCCTTTTTCCATCCCCAACCTCACATTTGATGACACAACTGTCCCACCACCTCCATAAACTAAACTCTAGCCCGCAATTGACCAAACACAACCCATTTCATCACCCAACTCATCATTTGTTGATCCCCAACCCATAACCAGCACACAACTGTCTGTTACATCACCTAACACTGATAGCATTCAACACAATACCCAGCCCAATGGCTCAACAAGGACCCCCACTCACCTTCAAGACTATGTCATCAACCTACCACCTTTGGCACATCAGACCCAGACTATCTCTCTATAGATAGAATCTGAACCAACCACTTTCACTCAAGACAACAGGGATCCCCAATGGCGCCAAGTCAAGATAGATGAAATCTCAGCCCTAGAACACAACAATACTTGGATTCTTGTGGACTTACCCCTAGGAAAGCGACCAATTGGGTCAAAATGGGTCTATAAAATCAAATACAAAGCAGATGACTCTATCAAGCGATTCAAAGCTCGTCTTGTAGGTAAGGGTTATACCCAGGTTGTAGGAAAATTAGTCACAGTGCGGTGTTTATTGGAAATGGCTGCAATGAGAAATTGAGAAATTCACCAATGCGATGTTAATAATGCCTTTCTATATGGTGATCTTCATGAGGAAGAATACATGACCATTCCTCAAGAATATGCTCGTGAAGGAGAACACAGAGTCTGCAAATTGCAAAAATCCCTCTATGGCCTTAAACAAGCCTCTCGCATGTGGTTTGAAAAGTTTACTCAAGCCCTTCTATCTTTGGGCTTCAAACAATCACATGCTGGCTATTCTCTCTTTACATTGACATCGGGAGACTCCTTCATTGTTGCACTAGTCTATGTCGATGATGTCCTCCTTGCTAGAAACGATTCTATACGAATCACATCTCTCAAGAAGTTCATGGACGACAAGTTTAAAATCAAAAACCTTGGCCCCCTAAATATTTTTTTGGGCCTTGAAGTCTACCATTTTGTTGAGGGCGTATTTCTCAGTCAACACAAATACACAACTAATATTCTTCTTGATATTAGGATGCAAGACTACAAACCTTCCCCGACACACATGGAGGCCCAATGCCATTTTGATGACACTTCTAGCCCCATCTTGTCAGATCCATCATCATATCGAAGATTGGTGGACCGATTAGTTTACCTCACAATCACCAGGCCCAACCTCCCCTTTGTTGTAAATTGCCTTAGTCAACATATACATGAACCTCGTCAAGAGCACCTTGATCCTACCTTACGTGTTGTTCGGTATCTCAAAAGCACTTCATTGCATGGCATATCTCTCCCAAGCAATAGCAGCATTGTTCTTATTGGTTACTCTAATTTTGACTGGGCTAGTTGTCCCGTCACTCGATGATCAACCATTGGCTACATCACCTTACTTGGCTCGTCTCCTCTATCTTGGAAAACCAAAAAATAGCTGATTGTTTCTCACTCCTCGATAGAAGCAAAATACTGAGCAATGGCCTCAATCACAGCCAAATTAGTTTGGCTTCAACGTCTCTTAGCTAATCTCACCATTCAACTTTCGTCACCTATGCAAATGCATTGTTACAACAAGGCAGCACTTCACATAGTAGCCAATCTGGTTTTTCACAAAAGAACGAAAGACATTGAAATTGACTGTCATTTCGTTCATGAACAAGTGCGAAATGGCTCCTTATAGACTCATCACTTATCGAGCTCCTCTCAGCTAGTTGATCTTCTCACAAAGGCTCTTCCTGTAGAAAAGTTTCATCATCTCCACTCCAAGTTGGGCGTTTTGTTGCTTTCTGAAGCTCTAACTTGAAGGGGGTGTTAGGATTAGAGTCTTGGGCCCATGGGTAGTTGCAATATGGTTGGTCAGCTAAGTTATTACACTACAACCGCCCATCTTTGTAATTATAAATACCATTGTCTTTCAATAAGAACTTACAGAAGTTTTACATTTCCAATACCGCCTTACACTTCTCCTTGGCAAGATCTTCAATCCAAAAAGAATTCATAAGAAGCTTCCCCAGCTTGGTCCTCTGCAAATGGGTTCATAAGAAGTAACAAAAAGTCATTGTACTGACCCTCCTCTGTCCTCTCTGCAAATGGGTTCATACAAAGCTTCCCCAACTCGATCCTCTCTACAAATGGGTTCATATGAAGCAACAACGGTAATTGCAATGGTCCTCAAATGGGTCCATATGAAGCTTCCCTAGCTTGGAATTAAAACCCTTGTCGGTTCCTACTCGCTCTAGTACAGGCCATTGATAGAGAAGATGCCCCGTTTGAATCACCCGAAGGTCATCTCTTCCATGACTCTTGTTGTCTCCAACGTCGCACAAGCCCAATCTATCCTCCAAACCTTAAGGACTGTCACGACGAAGACGGAGCAGTGATTTGCTTCCTATTTTCTTGAAATTTATGTTTTATTTTGAAAATTTAAGGTATAATGGAGGGCAAATTTTACATTTCATTTTTGTTAGAAATAGTAGGGGTGGTGCAAAACAATAGTTAAACAATAAGGGTATAGTTAGTCAACTAGCTAAACAGTAGGGGTAGTTTAAGAAATTTGCCCATAACTTAACTCTATAAATTTGTTAGATGGAGTGAAGTTTAGAAGGACAATTTTAAATTGTCCAAAGATGCCCTATTAAATAGTGAGGGAAATTTCATAATTTCCAAGTCTTCATTATTGGGGTAATGACGGAAGGGAGGTAATTGTAGATTTTTTTAAAACTACAAATGAGTTATTGTTAAAGTAAAACTTCAGGAAGGTTTTTATAATTGTCAGAAACTTAAGCATTTTATATTTGACTCTATTTAGTGTTGTTTGACAGGTAGGTGCCATTAGACGCCATTAGGCACCATATAAACTCAACAATAAATAAACGGCTTTGGTGTTGGGAGAAACATTAAAAATGATGTTTTCCCCAACAGCCGACTATCACACAAACCAAGAAAATATTTATTTAATAAATGATCACACCAAATAATGGTATTTTTACCCATTGAAACTTTGATCCATACTCTCACGACAAAAGAGCAAATTTGGATTTTTCAAAAAAAAAAAAAAATCATCTACATATAATATTACAAGAAAACAGAGGAAGATTGTTTGAGAGATCAGATGGGCTCCCCACTGTGTGCCCCACAGGCGCTTCACAGCCCATCTCCCCCGTGCATTAGGAACATCTCTTCCATTCCTGTCATGGGGAGATGTTCCTAATTCACGGAGGGGATGAGCTGTGGGGAGACATCCCGTCTCCAATAAAGGGGGGGGGGGGGTGGCCTTTTGTCGATGATGATGATGCCATACAAGGGAGGTCTGTGAAAAGAGAGAAAGTTCTAGTATCATTTAAGTCTTTTATCCTTTTGTTTTGTTAATATTTATTTACCTAAAAAAAAAGAAATAGAAGTTGGTCGTAAACCAAGGTTGAGCCAGGCAACAACTAAAACCCAGAGACTTATATAAATATTCAGCCATTGCCCAACAAGAATGCTAGCATAACTTGGGATTTGAGAACGATTTGCTTCAGGTAGGTTTAATAGGACCCTGCCCAAGTTAAACTACCATTAAATTCTGGGTAGAAAGTATGTGGATAAATAAATAGTAGATGCTGCATTGAAAAAGGTCTTACAATGACAAAATTGCATGCCATGAATTGGTAAATGAGAATCAGCTGCAAGAATACAAAGAAGGGAGTGAATAGAAATTATCTAATTACAAGAGATCATGCGCCACTTTATTTCCCACCCGTCTTCCATTTTTTGACTGGGAAAAGGGTTAATTTTGTACTTGAGATGTTAGGCCCAGCATCTGTTGGTCGTAATCTTGAAATGGCAACCTGGTTCTGATCATTGTTGCCCTTGTCGTCAGTAAAAGGTTTCACCTCAAATGCGCCTCTTGTGAAGCCTCTAGCAACCTGATACTCAAAAAGCCTAAAAGTGAATAGCTTTTTTACAAGATATAATTGTTGTAAACAAAAATTTCAAGGATGATTTGGGGAATAAATCAGCATACACATCCATAGTCACTCAAGTAAATAAACACAGAAATGTCATGAACTCCAACTGTATTCTGTGTGATTTTCAATCTGTAGCATCCAGCACTGAAGAAATAGTTTCATCCATTTAACATGAGATTGGAATCAATACTCCAAAAAGGAAAGTGAATCATGCCAAAAAACATGCAGGCCGGACACAACCACAAAAAGACCCTTACATATTAAAAAACCAAGGATTGAATCTATAGCCATGGTTTATTATACAACCCATAAATTATAACATGTAAAACAAGATGGTAGTTAAAAAAGGATAATAAAACACATGACGGTGTTCTGACTTTTGAGTCACACTACAATAATCAGTGCAGCAAGATATCAAAATTCAAAGTTATGATATCAAACATGATCAAATAAATGTACCACTCCATCTATTGCTTTCTTTTGGGTGTTTAAACAAAACATAAAAGTCAAAAACAAAGTAAGAAACGGGTACAATTGTTATCATTTGTCTGATCAAGTCCATGCTTGGCCAAGAACGTATCCCAGGCAGGACATGCTAAAAGGTGGACCAAATCTGCCAACTTGGAACATCCACCAATTAGCCTAATATTCTGTTTATAGGCTTCATGAGTTATGCTTAAGTTAGATATCCCATAATGTATTAGTTGGTGCCAAGATATAAACATGATTATGTATATGCATTTCAACTATCCTTCCGGACTAGCCTAGTATTACTTGGTTCAACGGATATACCAAACATTTCTCTAATATTACTTCATTTCAATTATCCATGCTAAGTACCAGTGAAGCATATAACTATGAATGAAATAGCAAAACAGAGTTACTGTCCAACATTGCTTATTGTGTACTTCCCATTTGCTTCCATTGAATGGAAACCGGGGGAAAAGAATTCAGTCTGGCATACCTTAAGAAGAATCCACACTTTGAGAGAACTACTCAGGATTGCAAGCCTTGTCCTTTTTCCTGAAGTCAAGTAGTTACACATGTAGCGGTCTACCCTCAGCACAAACCTTGGCCAGGACTTTGGGTTTTCAAGGTCTGCCTTTTTATCTGATTTCGCCTGATACAAACAATAGAATGTCTATTTAACACCACTAAGAACAAAAATAAAATAGAGAATAAAAATTAATCAAGACTACCATTCCAAAAGTTGAATCTCCTGCCATATGCCAAAAAAAAAAAGATAGTACAGAAAAGGCGCCAGATATGCAAAATTCCATGAAAAGAATGATGGAAGGATATCAGACATTTATATGTAATTGGACATATAGTCACACAGATTAGAAAACATCCCACTTTTTTTTCTTCATTGCTTGTTCGTAGGCCATTAAGCACAGGTGGATTCCCTTATGAATATCATCAAATCATGGAATAACAAAACTGTAATAAAGATAAAATTTCCCTAATAACAGAATGACTTCACTCACAAGCAACCGACAAATTTCATGCTCAATTTTTGAAAATGAAGTCTCTAGAGCTTCAACTCTCCCAGTAGCATGACAGCAGGTACAAGGTTCACTGATCATAAATGTCACACTAGGACGGACCTGTAGACCATTGAGCTACCATTTAATCAGATCAAACAATAACTACCAATCTGGAATACTTGTAACACAATACACATTGAACACTAAAAATATGCATGCAAGAAGAAACATTTATATTTACAAGAAAGAAGCATACCCTTTTTCTGGTTATTTCCATCAGCCCATGCCTAGACAGTTCAGAAACCCTCACCATTGACCGATCTCTCTCAACAGCCTTCTTCATTTCTTCATAGACCAATCTCTTATTTGCTGGAGATCAGTAAACCAAAAAATAAACAATATAAAGAAAATAAAACCAGTTAAAATTGTGACATGATTTAGGAACTAACTACTGGGTGCATTCCAGAAGTTCCAAATTTTCTTTGGCCATAATTTCGTAGAAACAAGTTCAGTACAACCAAGATTCAAAGTAACAATATGATACACCCCATATCAGGCATATCATATCGTTTCAGCTGGTCATCAATACACCTTTTCAAAGGCTTTTCCAAAAAGTTGTGTTTTCAAATGTTAAATAACATTATCATCGTCCACCTGTGAAAATATGAAAGTAAAAAAAATAAAATAAAAAAAAGTTTTTCATTCACCTGAAACACCTGATACGCAAGTTCATGCATATTGGGTGTATCGATGCTTTGAACCTTGAGTACAACAAAAATAATTTTTATCTTTGATAAAAGAGGCACTCAATAAAATTAGCATGCATATAAATCGAAAAATCAGCAATACACTTTACTAATAATACTAATTTGCCTTTCAGAACATATCGACTCATTGATCTAAAAGACAATAGCATTTTAAATCAATTAATTTCAATATTTCAAACACAATATTATATCATAATAAGTATTTAATACAGCAATTGCATGTTAAAAGAATTATTAACTAAAGGTCATAATTTTATACTAATAATATAGTTTTTAAGAGAGAGAGCAATGAAAAGAGAAAAAGAACAAGGGGCAAAACCCCTTTTGCTATTTAACATGAGAGAGAGAGAGAGAGTACTAACAAAACCTCCTAATCCTTATCTTCTTAAAGTCAGTCCTGATTGATAAGTTTTTGAGGAAGCTGAGTAGAGTTGGTTGTAGGGCTGCTGTCACGAAGTGCTTCAAGAACACATCTTTCTGGGAGTTTTTTAATGGTACAAGTCTGTTTAGAGGCTGATGGGGAGAGGCACCTAGTGCCTGTGTTGTTTGTATGTAACTTTCTTGGTTCTTCTTAGGGGTCTTTTACAATCCCTCACTGCATGCTGTCATCAACCTTGTATGGTTTTGGTCTAATATTTTATGAGCATAGTAATAATATCTCACTTTAATAAACACAACTCTGATTTTCTACTGGGGGGGGGGGGAGAGAACATAACTGTGGATTATTCTCTAGCTAGCATCAAATATGTTGTTTGTGGAACCTAATAAATGATAAAATTGCACAAATGCTACAATATAAGAAAGAGAACGTTATATTTTCAACTTGATTAGCATGCAGTGTGAATCAGGAATGATTTCACTCACAGACACATAAATGCATACATAATATAAGAAAGTTATATCTTGCATCAAAATTCAAATATGTTGTTCGTGGGACCTAATAAATGATAAATATGCACAAAAGTATACAGTCAGACAGATGTATGTTCAGATTCATAAACTTTTAATGCATGCTAGTTAATCATGTCAATGAAATCTACCAGGATTATCCTGTGTATTAGACAGCTGACACCAGCCAAATTATCTAAGATTTTACAAGACTTTTTTACTTACATTCATCAACCATATCAATAAAATCTACCACGATGATGCCACCAATATCCCTCAGCCGTAACTCCCTTGAAATCTGAAAAAGTAGTTACAACCTCAGGAAATTCTTCATTGCACAGAAACACTCTACAACTCGAATAAATAGGCACTTAGATTAGATTTTATGCTTAAAACTTTCAAATATTTCAATAATCTTTGTTCTTTTTTATCCTTTCACTCTTTCCTTCTTTTCTGATGAATATAACATTCAATACAGTTATCCACCTATAACCATTAAGAAACTGTCTGACCAAATATTCTAGAGACACTTACAACCAGATTAATGGCAAGAATTTACCTAGTTCTATTACTATTAAGGGCAACTACCATCTATAATTTAAATAGAAAGAGACACTAAAAGGAAGGTGATTTCATTGCCAAATCTCAACCCCTGTTGAAGCCAGTCCAAGACCTATCTTTGCTGCATACTTTGGTGCATTAGAGTCATAAAAAAGAAGGTGACTTCAGTGCTAAATCATTGTTATACTCGGGAGGATAAAGCTAGGAGCAAGATTGAGATTGCACCATCTTCAATCACTTGCCGCCATCATGAGAGACTCGGGATCTTGGGCATGAACTACCATAGTAGATCACTGCACTTGTGATTTTTCTTTCAGGTTTAAGGTATGTCTTACTTGTGTTTTGGGTCTGATTTTCCGTGGTCCAAATCCCTTGTTTGATCCCATAGAGAAAAAACTGTTTCTCTTAATGAGATTTTCAGCTTTGAGCAGTTTTCATATATTGAGCTTTTGAACTTGATCCTTTGATTGGGCTGCAAGACTTCGCCTTTCTGCTGCATTCATGGTTTTCAAACCGCCGTTGACCCAGATGGTCGAACCGTTCGGCCTGGGAACCATCCAGGCAACCGGTTCCATTTTACCCCAAACCTGGTCCCTAGCCAAAAACCATTGAATCGGTCAACGACCTGTTGACCCGGGCGGTTGATCCATCAACCCATTCGACCTGTTCAACAGTTTTTGGCCGTTTTTTATTTTCATTAAATTTTTAAAGATTTTTTGTCAGAACGGGCCATCCATTCGGACCGGACGGTCGAACTATCGACCCGGAAACCAGTGGCCAGAATAGTTCCGGTTCCAGACGTTTTTTAAAACATTGGCTGCACTATTACTTTCAGCCTTCACTATCTAAAACAAAACCTGCAATTCCTGAGAGCCCCGGTGATGTAAAAGCCAGAGAGTCAAAATCAGATTTTTTTATGTATCTTCTCTATTTTTTTTGGGAAGTAGGAGTATTCTGGTCATTTTACATGTTATATGTGAGACTCAACCCATTAATCTGATTTTTCTATCACAAATTATTAAAAAAAATTTATATCATCGGTTAAGTAGTTTGGAAGTTATTTAGGTGGCATTTGGCTCATTAGTAGATTTATGAGAATTTACTTATCCAAAGGTAACTTATTACATAAGTTACTTATCGTCAATTATAAGTTTTCTTTTTCTTTTTCCTTAGCCTGATTTACTTAAATTTACTTATCAAAGCTATTCCATAATTTGGTCTCCGAACATAATTTGCTTATCTGCAATGAACCAAATGCTCCCTTTGTTTTCTCTGTGTTGGAGTATGAATAGTAAAACCATAACTTTGAGTTTTCTTAGTTTAGGAAGGATTTCAACTGACCCAGACAGTCACTCTCATGTGCATGTGCACACACACATTACAAAAACGTGATTAATGAATTTTGAATATTGTTTCTTACTTGTGTGACTTTTGGTAAGCGATTCCCAAATCCCAGAATGATTATAGGTACCCTAGTAATAATTACTAGGTTTTTCTTCTTTCTCTCTCTTTTCTCTTATCTTCTCTTCCAAGTTTTTTCAGTTTAGACATTAACAGCCATCAAAGAATTGGAAAATCTATCAAATCCATCATTCAATACCAAATAAAGGACTGAATTGGTTCCAATAAGTCTTTTAATTTTCTTCAGTAATCAACTTTCACACATTTTCTCTAGAGAGGTAAACTTCTCTCTTGAAATCATTCTAATCAAAGCTTGGTAAAACCCAGTTTTCGTTCTGCCATCCTCCATAATCCATATTTTAGGTCTCCTTTCATCCAATGAAATGGCTTTAAAAAATTTCCACCACAAACCCAAATCTTGCATCCTCGAAAAGATAATTTCCTCAAATTTATTATCAGTCCATCCCTAGACCTACATTAATTGATATCAAAGTACCTACTCCTACATCACCCAAGTAGCCCAATTATCTAAGTAAATCTCCTCCCCGAAGAAATCACCACAAGCCACTACCGAGAAGACAAACACTGCTGTGTAACCAGAAGGTTCCAACATATTTCTTACAATAAATGCCCCTGAATTCCTCTCGGACTGAAGCCTAAAGAGACCACCAAAAGGATGAATTTTTCCTAAATAAGCATAAGCAGGGCTGATGTGTTCTGAAACATTTATCTATTACACCCCCTTGAATCCTCACTGTCAAAGGAATCTTTCTCTTAACTCACATCTCTGTGGTCTCAAAGTATGGACTAGTTCCATTGTGTCATGAGTACAATCCCACTCTTACCCAGAGTTTCTCAGGTACATAATATTCTATTGGAAAAACTGCACAATATACCATTGTTTTTCTTCTCCAACTATTTAACTATCAAAGTTGATCAAAGCAATAAAATATTTAATTCATCTTATGTTCAATTTGGAGATAGTGACCAATGAACTACATCTTCAGATACTAAATAAAAATACCATACTCATACCAAGATAGCATCATTGCCAGCTGCTTTACAGGCTTAGTTGAAATTATGATGCATTGGTGTTATATGATTGTATGGACATTGACAACATCATGGTACCAGCTTAGTACAAGAAATATGAGTTAGTTCATGTCATTTTCCATGTTATGTGCAAGATTTGTGTCCTCACAAATTCGGATAAAGTCCTCCGTGTACATGGTCCAATAGGAGATGGGACATACAGTATCAGGGGTAGCCCTAGTCCATGAAGTACAAGTCCATGGAAACAAGAAAGAGTACCAAGGTTAGCCCTAGTCCAATAAGGAACTCCCTTTTGAAAAATAAAGTATTTAACAGACTGCTTCAGAATACAGCATTTCAATCTGAACATTGATGCTGACACAAACATATTTAGATTATATTCCACAGAATTCATTTCCCCAGCATAGTTGTCAAGGCGACACCTAGACGACAAGGTGCCATTGGAGGCTTGCCTCACCTAATCGCCAAGCAGTTTTCTATAGTGTGTTAGACAAAACTTTTATATTCTTAATTTTTTGAGGTTATAATTTTAAAATAACATTTTTAAACTAAAATATTCATTTTGTGTGTTTATATACTAATTTCTTTTTATTATTTTCTTATTTGTTAAGATTTAATCAACACAAACATTGCTAAATGCTGTATTGAACCGTAAAAGACTTCAAAACCTGAACCAATAAGTAAGGAAGAACTTAAAATGTTGCCTAACCAACACATTTACTTCTTTTTCTTTACTAATTTTGTGTCTATACTATATACCAATTTTCTTCTTCCACCTTTTCTTTTCTTCTTTTCCTATAACAGAAATAGGGGTTCAGCCCTTATATTTTTTTGAAATTTCTTTTCTTTCTTCTTTTTTCTCATGAGTATGTTGGAATATGTTGATTTTCTATACTTTAATATGAAGTTTATACTTTTCTCATGAAAATTATGGATAATTATTAAGGAAATATGATTATGGAACCTAGGGAACTACCCTAGGATACATATTTATACTTGAAAAAATCCATCGCCTAGGTGATGAGGTGACAAGGCACCCCCTTGTCGCCTAGCCTCGCCTTGGCGCCTTGAAAACTATGTTCCCCAGTATCTTACATGTAAGTCTAAGGAAATAACCAAAATTTGGCTTCTAACATACTTGTTTTGCAGCTGCAAGGTTAACCTCAAGAATAGCTTTCTCTTGTGAAGTCCCTTGACCAAGCATCCCATGCCCTCCATTCACATCAATAGAGACTAAAGCCTCTGTTTGTTCAATCACAAGAGAACCTCCATTAGCAAGTGGGACCCTGCAAAGTGAGAAAATAGTAAGCATCATATTAGTTGGCAATCAAAGCTGTAAAGCAGAGTAAAAACAGCAAAGGAAAAGGGGGCAAGAAAGGTTCTGTAGCAAGCTTTCTGGATTTTGTTTTTGTCACTCTTTGGTTCTGTATTATTTCTACTCCAAACCTTAGTATCAATCTCTTTCTCTCTCAATAATATGCTATGATACCCAGATACCTGTATCATGTCAGAACCTTCAATAAGTTTTGTACCTGATACTGCATCCAGTTGTATCCTTGTCATATCTGGGTAACATGGACAATATGCCTTTTTTCAATTGCTGATCAAAAGAAAAGATCTAAGCACCCTCACCACCTTACACTTTATCCTGCAACCCCCATTTCCTTGTATGAGGGTCTTTAATCTTTTATCACAAAAGAAAAGATCAAAAGAAAAGATCTAAGCACCCTCACCACCTTACACTTTATCCTGCAACCCCCATTTCCTTGTATGAGGGTCTTTAATCTTTTATCACAAAAGCTAATAATGAGGCAGTTCAAGCCCTTCCCATAAAACTAGCATCTAATTTACACATGTTGATTAGTGACTTGTAAGCTTTAGTATTAACAACTGTACCTTTTACTGAGAATGTTATTGATCTCTTCTTCAATGCCATATTCGTCAAAAATGGGGATTCTCTTATTATACAATTCAACTCGATCACAGAGATCAGGTGCAATTTCCTGAAGATAAGTGGTAACCTGAAAAAGAGATGATTAAAAAGTAAAACATAATCAACAATCATAAAAGAAATTTAGTTAAATTCATCAAATTTGAAAAACAAATGGTTATCATCCTCAGTTCCCAATCATGGTCAAAATGCAGAAGGTACTAAACTGTATAAAATGATTGAACAAAATAGCAGAAAGAATAATTTTTTTATCAGCAAGAACAAATTCAGTAAGGAAAAGGCACAATCAGGGAATCTCATCCCAATCTCTACACAGGAAATGTGCCCAGATTAGCATGCCCCCCATGAATGAATGATGAAAACAGATGGCGAAAACAGCAAAGAATAGCTTTTTTATTGTAAATGGTAACAACAAAGAACTTATCAGGAATAGATGGATCCCTAGAGAACTAAATTCTGTAGCTGATGGTCTAGCAAAATCAGGGGTTCATTGGGATTCTTTGTTTAGTGACTGAATGTTACCCTTGTAATATCATTGGAGACTCATTGCTTGCAGGTGTACATCTCCTCATGTACCCTGTGTTTTATCTTTACTTTCTTCGAAAAATAAAAAATAAAAAGAAAAGAAAGAACAGCAAAGAACTTATCAGAAACATAAAAAACAAAACAGAAAAAAATCTCTTGAAAACTGCATCCATTTCTCTAGAAAGTTTTCCCCCTTTGTATAGCAGCTTGTTATACTTGTTTTGGTTTTTTCCAATGAAATTATACTTTACTTTCTCTCAAGAAAAAATTATCTAGAAAGTTTTTGTTCTCTTTTCCAAGTTCACATTGAAATACAACTCAAACCAACTCAACTCAGTCTTAATGACTTAATCCTAATTATTAACGAATTCTACCATACCATTATTGATCTTCCAGCAATAGAATATAAATCTTTCCTAACCACCAAAAAAGGACCAAGAAATCTAATATTTATATTTCTCCAAGTAATAAAGAACAGCATGAGCAGGTTGATAAAAGGGTATTGCATTCCTATAGGAAACTAAAAAAGATAAGTTGATACAATGGATATGATATTCATTAAAGCCATTTGAAAATAAGAAATAAGAAGTGGTCAGCTCTTCGTTCTACTGGGGCCACCTGCATAATAACCACACATGCAGGGGGGGGGGGGTAGCTACAGTATGAACCAAGCAGATAAACCAAATTTCCCATTGTGTCTACTCTCCAAAATTACAAATCCTCACGTTAAATGCTTCTATGTAACAGTGGTTTAACCATTTAAACTGTCTAATTTGCATAACTTATGATCCACTGTTAATTGGATTTTCTCCAATTAACATTGAAATTGGGAAAACAATGAAAAACAACTAGTGTGGCCACATAGAAGAGAGAACAAAAACAAGGAAGATTAGCATGCCCCCCATGTGCAACACATACATAAACAAGGAAGAAAATCACCTATAGATTCCATACTCAAATAGTTCTAGGAATTACATCTCCAGTGAGTGCATATGATACTGTACCTCATGATATGTACGAGGAGAATCAACAACCATGCTCTTAACCTGAAAATTAGTAACATTAAGAATCAGGATCAAGAGATAAATTACTACCAAACAAAGCTAATTTGGGAACTTGGAAATGCATCATTGAAAAAGAAAAGGCAAATACACATGAAAGTCAATTATTAAGAACAAGTTTACCTTCTCATTAAAATAATCTTGCACAACGGATAGAGTTTGACCCATTGCCTTGTGCAAAATAATGGGAACTGCCCCATCCACACCCTCATCTGCAGCAAGAGCTGCAGATTTTGCATGTTCCATTATGTCTTTCCAGGTGGAAAGTAGGCCCTCCAAGTCCTTCTGCAACTCCTCCAAGGAATGGCCGGCAGCAACAGTTCTTACAGTCAAACCAAAACCAGGAGGCTGCAAAGTCTTTGCAATTACTCTTAAGCGTGTACGTTCAACACCAGAAATTTTTTTTGAGACACCAATTCTATCACAGCGAGTGCTCAATATCTGCAATTCAGAGAAAAGGAGTGAGTGAGTGAGTGAGTGAGTGAGTAAGTGAGTGAGCACATCAAAATCATAACAGCATAACATACCCAGAATCTGCTCCTTAGATTTGGATAAGCAGTCAATGCAGGACCTTTTGTCCCCAAACCCTCCTTAACAACTTGTACAATTATTTTAGTGCCCTTCCTAACATGGGTCCATTTGTTTTCATCAGGATGTGCATCCTCAGAGTCCTGCATATCCTGTAAGATATGATGGGATAGCTGAGTATCATTAAGATCTTCTGTTTCAACAAGAAGGAATTCACCAACAGTCTTGTCTTCTACATAATGCCCATTTATATCGAAGTGGTCTTCTAAATTGGCTTTTCCCCCATCATAACCAATTATACCACCATTAAGATTCTGCTGAAGAGCATCTGGGACAACGAAATCACCCTCAACTTCATTTTCTTCAAAATCAACATGCATAAAGTGTGCCTGGTCTTCATGAAGATCAATCTCTGAGAAATCATAACCTAGATCAATGTCACCATGTGAAACTGGTTCACTCTCATGAGCATCAACCTCTTCTTGAAGCTCATTGACCACGAAGTCATCAAATTGTTTCTCCTTAGTTTTAGAACGGAATGGGGGAAACACAAATGGTTCCCTATTCTGCTTAATGTCCATGAGTGAAGGTCTGGAAATGCCAATATTTACAAAAGCACCACCCATGTGAGGAACAAGTTTTGTGATCACTCCAAGATAAACATTATCACATTGCACATTATTTTTTACTGGTTCCAGTAATAACTCAACCAATTTCCCATCTTCCAAGACAGCAATCCTTTGCATGGTACATATTGAAGAGTTAATCAATATAATAGTGTTAACAAACTCAATGCAGGCTAGTATACCTCTTTCTTCTCCCAATAACTTTGCTGTATCTTGATAAGTCTTATCAGGAAATTCCAGTTGAGTTATCATATCCTGATCAGATTCCTTGGGCATAGAAGATTCCACCTCACCTTTAAAATCAAGGGAAACGAGAGAATATTGGAGTAGCCATGGTTCCTCAATAGGGTTGTCTCTGTCAGAAGTTCTTTCACCAGAATCTGATCCATTAACACCATTATTAAGTGTGCAATCCTTTTCAACAGAATGAAACTCATCCTCAGCTGTAACATCAATTGAGAACTCCTTTCTCCCTAAAGAATCACTTTTAGGACTTTCTAAAATCCCATATTCATCTGTCAAACCACTGGAAGCATTTAAGTGTTCAGCAACATAAGAACAGGTGAAGTTACAGAAGGAAAAAGACCATTATGGAATAATTACCCCCAGCAGCAGCTGATGTTATGGAATGTGCAGGAAGGCACGCTTCCCCAATCCATGATCCCCATGAGTGCATAGGAGGGATTCCCATCCGAGCCGTCACCCATGAATCTCTCACCAGAATTTGATTGTGAGTTACAGGCACTGATAGGGAAAACTCAGGCCCAGGTCTCCAAACAAGATCAGAGGAAGGCCATTTATCTCCTCTTATGAAATAATTGTACTTGAAATTCATCCCACAAGGTACCTGCCAAAGTTAAGTAGTTTAAAGATAAACTTAACAGAAGCCAATTAGCTTGAGTACATTCTCCAAACATAAAGTAGATCAGGTTGTTAATGCATCCACCTATATAGGAGTCCATTCATATACAAGAGCTCTCTAAAAGAATGAAATACTCATGCATTTTGTTGCAGCGGTAAGAGAATATCGCTAAGCTACTTAGCTACTTAGAAATGTAACCAAGGTTCAAAGTATCAATACAATGAACCCTGTATCGGGCATATCATATCGTATCGTTAGGGTTCTGATACACCTGTTTAAAGGTGTTTTCAGGAAATCATTATTTTATTTATTAAATAATATAAAACATCTATAAAAAATGAAATTTTGAAAAAAAATAAAAAAGATAAAACACGCATGGTTTAAAGTGCCAATACACCCCTGCTGATACATTTGGGTGTATTGATACTTTAAACCTAGAATGTAACATTCTACCTTTCTCCATTGAAGTTCAAACATTTTATATCCTTGATAATCAATATAAAAGCGTAACTGACTAAATACATTATCATGAAATTATAATATTCAGTGTTTAGGAAACCAGACCAGACCAGCTGGCCAGACTAGTTAAACTGTGACCCGGTACCTTGGTTGGTTTGGTCATACCTTAATAATCGTTTTTGCTAAAAAGTGGTGAAAACCAGCTGACCAGTCAGTTTAACCGGATAACCAGTGAACCAGTCCCAGTTTCATGAAACTGCCTGGGTCCTTAAACAATTAAAATTTTAAAATGTGATTAACAAGATTTGAACCCATGACCTCTTGTGTTTATCTATTGCTTGATTACCATCCACCTCTTTACTTGTGCTAATTAATGACTTTATTGTGCATTTTACTTTATTACGCACGTATTTAAAAAAAATGTAAATTACAAGACTTGAACCCTAGTCATTTGCTTTAAAAATTAAAGAACTTGCCATCCATGATCCACGACATTTAAATATATTAAAAGTTGTAAAATATGTCATATGTAGTATTTGTATGACCCATAGTATATATATATATGTATATGTTCAACCCCACTTGAACCTCTGACCCATGAACCTCTCCCTTCTCCAGTTCTATGCCTGGTCCAGTTCTCTGAACATTGATAATACTTTCTATTATAATTTTTTGAATAATGTTATTAGGTTACTACCTTTACTTCAGTCTTCCACAAGTTAGCATGTTCACTGGAAGGAGACATGAGAACAGCCATCTCTGGCTCCCAGCAACCCAAGACAATTGGATCTCCAGTTATGTACAAAAGCTCACCATCTTCTAAATCAGCTTCGATGGTCCAAAGCACCTTGCATAGTTCTTGAGAGGTTGTAGCTGAGTTCCCTGAGAAACCAGGATCTTCAAGATATATCAATCATTATAGAGTAAATGAAAGATTTTTCTAAAATGATAATGTGACAGCTTCAGTAGAAGTTCTAAAAAGAATTATACTACCAGATTTAAATACTTAGTTTACAACGAAAAAAGATGTTTCCCTTCTAGCAGATTATATGATACTAGAAAACAAAAATAAGAGCCACTGAAAAACTACTTAAAAAGTACATTGAATTGGAAAATGGCAACACTTCCCTCCTAAAGTCACATGATGATACCATGTGATTTAAAAGCCAGGTATGATCAGATGGTTGAACTGTCCAGACCATCAACCATTCCTGGAATATAATTCAACCCCACTAGTCCCTTGATCAAATGCCCCATTCTTTTCAATATAAACTATTTAAAATTGTCTAAATTTTGACTTTTTATCGGTAACTGACAAATGGTGCACAATTATCCTGGTAACCTAGGTTGGTTTCAACCACCTGACACTACACTTACAATCTTCAGTCCTATGGAAACAACTTCCCAAAACAGATTGTTTCTTTGTACCCCCTGTCTAGCCAATGCATCAGCCAGGCTATTGGCTTATCATGGTACCCATGTAAATGTTGCATCCAACATCCTTGCTAGTCTTCTCACTTCACAGTATAGCAGTACTGCCAAGTTCCTGTATTGTCATTTATGAACCAGCACACTACCACCTTAAAGTCTCCTTCAACCACTACCCTTCTATATTTCAGAGAGGGCACCAATCTTAATCCTTGCCAAAGTGCTAACAACTCTGCCCTTGTAGAACCTCCTGTCCAATTGACCCTGAGAATGTTCAATATCTGTCCCTGATCTATTCCTAAATACTCCTCCAATTCCTGATTTACCTGGATTTCCCAAACTACATTGATCAAAATCAAAATTTAATTTGATGAGTTGTGATGCAAGAGTCATATCCAACTAATGCTGATATTATTTCTAGCCGTGGAAAACGTTGCAATGTTTTTCCCATGTGCCTTCCTCCAATAATATCATCCATAGCGTAATGTTAAAAGAAGTCCAAGGTTTTCACCCAGTGAACTTTATATTATTTATTTATTTGTCCTTTTCTATTTCCTTTATTTTTTTTCTTAAGGCTGTATTTATTTCAAGCAGAAATGGACTGGGTGTAAATTTAGCATCTAGTTCATATTTTCTTTTGTTTGTTTTGCACATTTGGGAATCAAGCTTTACATTGGAGTTGGGACCACATTATTTTCATCTCCATGGGGTGTAAAATTTGCATCCCAAAAAGAGATATGAAATTTTGTTCCCCTTCTTATTCTCTTCCATATAGAATCAGGACTGTGTCATTTTACTTCCCTCCAAACAAATAATGAGAAATAATATATCAGGATAGACATAGGTATCAATGTTGTAAGTGGAAACTGCAGTTGGAAACAGGAAAAGTGATAAACCAAACTGTTCTGATAAGTTTTTCCAAAGCGAAAACTTAGGAATTTTTTTCTTAAACATTATGAAGATGTAGTTTTTAGATACAAGATTTAAGACTCTCTTCCTTGGCCATTTAGATATAAGATGTTCAACGTAGGGACACATCATACTTGTATCCAGATGTGCAATAACAAGTGGGGAAAAATTATAATACCTTTTCTCAAAGACTTTATAGGTGTTTTCATCAGACAATTATGAACCTTTATATGTAGAGTGATCTTGAATGCATTGCGTGAGGGCAACTGATGGCATATATACCTGCCCAAATAAAGAATGCATAAGAACACAACCATGAGTTACATGATCCTTTTCTTGGGGGAGGGGGTTGAAGAAAGAGCATAAAAGAATATGTAAGCCATGTCGAAGTATTAGCAAAATATATACAAGCATCAACCTTACAAACACACACATATACACATATGTTTATGTATATGTATATGTATTTGGAAAAGAATGTTGAACGACCAAGGAATCTTCAATGTGGAAAATTAGTTTGAGGCCCAAAATGGCCCCACATATTTATCTCTGTATATATCAAAGCTTCAATTTGCAATATTTTTTCACTGTCAAGCACCCTGACCATCAAGGCTGGACGCAGCATTTAGGTCCAGTTGGCAACAGTGTCAAGTTCTCCATTGTTCACATGGGAGGCAAAGTCTCAATGAAGCTTAATGTTGATTCTCAGTAGCAGAGTGAGAGACGCCTAACAGTATTCTTTCAATTTCTAGATGAGCCCTTGAAACAGAGAACGATATAAGCATGCACTAATGGACAAGTAGCTGCAAACTGAAAATTCAAAATAAACTGTCCATTGTGGTAATGATTTTGTTAAGCTATTACAAAAACGAACTGTACAGTGTGAACTCTCTTAATTTTGGCCTTTTCACCCCTAGCTTTCAAATGAAATTGAATAAAAAAAAAAAAGGAAGGGGGAAAAGGTGAGCATAAACCTAAAGCATAATAACATGAACTCATTAAGTTTAACGAACACAAAAATTAAAGCAGGGGAAGAGGATAAAATGAATTTTTGTGAACCAAAGAAGAGAAACTTGTAATTCAAGATAAAATATCTATATATATATATATTGCAGTGAAAAACAAAACAGTAGAAATCATTACAGCAAGTAGGGAAAAATAAAGAGAACAACTACAAGATTTCAATACCAGGTTAAATATAGCAATGAAAGTTTTCCATTTCGACCAAGTCACTCAGAAAGTGCTACTGAAGAATCCGAAGCACTGTAACTAAAAGAAGACCAAGTTGAAAAAACTCGGTAAAACCCAGAATTTAATCGAAGTAACTAAAAACTAGGATAATGAAGAAATCCCAACACAAATTTCCTTTTATTTTTCTGGATAAATCATATCGCAAGAAATAATAAAAGAACATTACAGAGGAAAGAAGAAAGATAGCTCAGTCCAAACCATTTAAAAATGGGAAAATTTGAAGCCTCAAGCCAGAAGATGTAGTAATGAGGATAAACTTACGGCAACAAAACAGACGAGCAAAAGACACCTCGTCGGCCGAGCATAAGAAGCCGAGGACGAATTTCACAGACTTCCATCGGGAAGCTTTGAAGCTCAGGCGAGCATAGAATGCAAATTGAACCTACCATGAAATACGGCTTCAAGTTTCATGGCGGATAGTGTAAATTAGAGGTAGCTGGGTTTTATTTTAAGGATTTATACGAAAACCAGTATGGATAGATTTTGTGCTGAAAGAAGATATAGCCATATAGAAGCAGAGAACGTTCTCATTCCTCAATAGTTTTGTAGCCTAAACAGGAGTTCGAATCCCCTACGGTTCTACTCGTAATATTGGCTCAATAAGATACACGCGTACCTAATACGTGCGTTCCAGACTTGGAAATGACGTGGCATTTTTTATGATTGGTATTTGGTAATGTATTATTCATCAAGTAGACTTCCAATTGAATTCGCTTGGAAAATATTGTCTTCATGGTTCGAGCATCTAATTTTGATTATTCCACTTGGTTAAGAAACAATAAGAAAAATTTTGAAAATAACATATAATCGTGGATTATCTTTTAATACTCTTCCACCTGTAAGTGGGTTTTTATGTGGCCTAGGGGAAGTAAAAAATCTGTTTAGTGCAAAAGCTCAAAATGGGTTTTTACATAAAAAATGGAAAAACCATGAAAATTTCATGAAAAAAGAATGTTGAAATTGGAAATTTGGCTTGGTGTGGCCTTAAAAATTATTTGATTTGGTTTGAGATTTCTCAAACTGTAATTTTTTTTTTTGGTCCAATTTTCTAAATTTTAGAAATCAGATCAAATTATATAGTATACACATAATATATATGTAATTTGATTAGTAAAATTAATGCATGCATAGTATTTGTTACTTTTTTATTGTTAATGATTTGTTACTTTTTATTATTAATTTTTTGGGCTTTTATAGGTCAATCCACCCCTATAAATCTAGAGCTCCACTTAGGGGTGGCTACTAGTAGACTAGGAGAGGGCTGCAATTCAGATTTTTTAGGGGGATTGCAGTCAAAAAATCCCTCAATTTTATTAATTTCTTAATTTTTAACAATTTCTAGATAAAACTTGCTAAAGTGTAATATTTTTTATTAACTTTATTAACTAGTTATTAATTTTATATCCCTAATGCCCACATTATGTGTGGACTTGGTGTATATCTCAAGTGCATCTAGCTTAGAAGAAAATAGTTGCTTGAGCCTGAAAATCTGTAGGTTTAGCTAGGTTGGGCTAAGTTATAAATGATTATCCCTAAATAGAAGAATTGTTATGACATTTCTACTTGGGTAATTATTGGCTCTATTATTTTAATTATTTTTAGAATATTTATATTGAATGTAAATGGTTTATTTTGTTATTTTTCAAATTTTTTATTTTTTATTATTACTTTTAACTATCCTATCAATACTAATTATCCTTAAATAGAATTAAATTGTATTTTCATTTTATAATTTATGAACTACTAATTTTTATTAGTTTAAGTAATTGTTTTATTAATTATAGTTATTAGGTTTCAAATTATATATAAATTGCTGTTGTTGTTGTTGTTGTTGTTGTTGTTGTATGTGTTAAAATATATTGTGTCGTGTATCACACATTATGAGTTTCTAGACAAATCGGAACCATTTTCAAAAATGGGTCATCTATTTTATATAAGTCTCTTATGTATCATGTGCACTATGCACAGTAAAAGGTCTTAACTCATAAAAATTATTAATTTCAATAATATTATTAATTATATAATTAATTAAAAATTTTATTAATATAAAGTTATCAAATAAAATAAAAAGAATAAATAAAACAAAATACAACATTAGAACATAAGTTCTATGTGCAATATATCGAACCCATGTTTAAATCTTAATATTATAAAATTATTAATTAATATTTTTTTGTATTTAAATTTCTTATTTTTATTAGTGTTTATTAAGTTTGATTTTTAAGTGGAATTGAAATGTTTTTGAATTAACATTTTAAGGAAACCAATGATAAATGTATTTTAATTTTTACTAAGTGTTGTTAATAGTTATTATTTTTAAGTGGAAGTTAGTGGATTTTTAAATTAATATTGTTTAAAATAATATTTTATTTTTGTAGTATGTGCATTATGCATAGTAATGGTCTCAACTTATAAAAATTATTATTATATTAAAATGAATTAATATAAAGTTATCTAATAAAAACTTTAATGAGTGCATAATTTTATATATATTTTTATACTATACTAGAACTAAATAAAAACTTTATTTTGAAAAAAAAAACCGTAGTTTTGTAGTTAACATGGGCAAGCACAAACATTATTACACTTAAGGTGGGAGTTGGGATAGCTCATCCTTCATATCTCCTTTGGCTTCGATATTATCTAAAAATAGTTAAAAAAATCCCAAACACAATGCATGCATGGTTGCACTCGGTTTAATTCAACCCAATTACAAATGTTATGATGCGTGCAACTTAGGTGGTTGGGTTAGGATGGGGATCTATCCAAGCCTAATCTGAAATCTTAAACCATAAGTTTGGGCTTAGATTAATTTAATCATAACCGAAAAAAAGTTAATTATAGATTAATTTAATTATGACTATAGCCTAATTTTATATATTTATTGATCTTTAAATATTTTAAGTGTTTAAGTGATATTTACAAAAAATTGTAACATTTAATCATTAATAAAGTAAAATAAATAAAATAGTATACTAACAAATAATATGTACAAAATAATTATTTTATTAAGTAATTAGCAATAATTTATTATTTTGGTTAAAAACATTAATATAATTAACCCAAATTACTAAATTAGTAAAACATTTTTGTTACAAATTATTAAAATAAAGATTTGATTATTTTAAACAACATTGCATTCTTTCTTTAGTTATAAGTTTTTGTTAATTTTCTTTTCTTGATAAATCTCGTGCATCGCATAGGTCCCCGCTAGTAAACAAAACAAAATACAACATTAGAACACAAGTTCTTTGTGCAATAAATCATATCCATGATTAAATCATAATATTATTAAAACTATCAATTAATTTTTTGTATTTAAATTTCTTTTTTATTAGTATTTATTAAGTTTGATTTTTAAATAGAAGTTTTGTTCCATTGATAAATGTATTTTAATTTTTACTCATTTTTGTCAATTGTTATTATTTTTAAGTGGAACTTTAGTGGATTTTTAAATTAATAAATTTTTTATTTTTATTCTTTTATATTTGATTGTTTAACCTCAACCTATTAAGATTATTTAATTAATTAATATTTTACTTTATTACCTATCCTAAAAGAAGAGGGTTGCTGACATGGACGGTCTTGTTTTATTATATATACTAGCGGGGATTTATTAATGAAAGTGAAATAACCAAAACTTATAGTTAAGGAAATTATGCACTGTTGTTTAAAATCATTAAATCTTTATTTTAATAATTTGTTACTAACTTAGTAATTTGGATAAATTATATTAACATTTTTAACAAAATAATAAATTATTTCTAATTATTTAATAAAATAATTATTTTTCCATATTATTTGTTAGTTTTCTTTTTTATTTTTATTTTTATTATATTAATGATTAAATGTTTCATTTTTTATGAATATCACTTAAATAATTAAAACACTTAAATATCGATAAATATATATAATTAGGTTATAGTCATAATTCAAATAATCCATAGTTAACATTTTTAGTCATAATTAAATTAACCTAAGCCAAACCCACCCAAGTTGCACGCATCGTAAAATTTATAATTGGACTAGACCAAACCGAGTGCAACCCATGAGTGCATTATTTTTTGTTTTTAACTCATTTTAGATAATATTGAAGTCAAAGGAGCTACAAGGGATGGGCTACCTCCATTATATAGTCCAATAAAACAAAAAAAAAAAAAAAACAATAATCTCGAGCTAATTTTGATAGTGTATTGGTAGTTTTTAAGGTTGTTTGGCCTAGCCCAAGCCCACACCTTAAGTGTAATAATATTTGTTTGGGGCTATAGGCTTTGATTTTTTTACAAATTAATTTTTTTATTTAATTATTTTTTTTTGGTAATTAGTTTTTTATTTAATTCTAGCCTATTATAAAAAATATATAACATTTCTATATATATATATATATATATATATATATATATTAATATAAAATTTGTTATCTAAATATTATATAATAATATTTATGATATATGCATAGAACTTCCAAGTTGAGCTTAAGCTTGGGCCCTATCCGCTAGGGCTATCATTGGACTCTAAAAGTTTGATACCCAATTAGACTTCGAATTTGGTTATCCCAAATTTGGATGTTAGAACTTGCATATGGTTAATAATTCAATTGAATGTGGATTTAACCCCATCCAATTTGATTAAAGTCCATGTTTAATAAAAAATTATTATTTTGTATATATGTAGTATAATTATTGTAATTGTACATATGTGCACTTGTATTTTTAAAATTCAAAATCCAACATAATAATAATAATAATCAGATGTTGATGCTGATCTAAAATTTTCATAATTGGATGTTGTTGAGGATGTAGTCGGATTTGATTTGAATTAGATTCGTTTACAACCCTACTACCAACATTACGTGTGGGTTTGGTGCATACTTGAGCTAGACCTAATTCAAAAGAAAATAGTTGCTTGAGCCTGTAAATTTATAGATCTAATCGGGTTATGCTAAGTTATAAATGATTTGTTACTTATTATTATTAATTTTATTTATCCCATTACTATTAATTTTTAATAGTTTTTAGGTAAAACTTGGTAAAATTTAATATTTTTATTAATTCCCTACTGCCCGCATTATGTGTGGGCTTGGTGAAGATTTGAACTAGACCTAGCTTAGAAGAAAATATTTGCTTGAGCCCAAAGTTAGGATAAGTTAATTATATTTAAAAGTAATCAAATTGTATTTTAGTTTTTTAATTTATGAGCTACTAATTAATTTTTGCCAGTTTCTTATATTTTAACAATTGATAGATAAAAACTTGCTAAATTTTAATATTTTTATTAACTTTAGTAATTCTTATTAATTATAGTTATTAGGTTTCAAATTTTATATAGATTACTATTATTATTTGATATATTTATTATATACATCACTATCATTATTATTGTTGTTGTTGTTGTTGTATATATTGAAATATATCATATTATGCATCACACATTATAGGTTTCTAGACAAACTAGAACCATTTTTGAAAATGGGTCAACATAGACCCATTTAGCTTGTCTTCTTTGTTTGAGTGATAAAATAGGTTTTACATTTTAAAATTCCATTAATTTTTTATTTTTATATCATTTTTATTGGGTCCTCTATTTTATATAAGTCTCTTATGTAGTATGGACACTATGCACAGTAAAGTCTCAACTCATAAAAATTATTAATTTTAATAATATTATTAATTAATTAATTAAAATACATTAATACAAAGTTATCTAATAAAAGAAAAAGAATAAATAAAGCAAAATATCAAACCCATGTTGAAATCATAATATTGTTAAAACTATTAGTTAATATTTGTGTACTTAAATTTCTTATTTTTATTAGTGTTTATTAAGTTTGATTTTTAAGTGGAATTGAAATATTTTTAGTATTTATTAGTTTTAAGTGGAAGTTTAGTGGATTTTTAAATTAATGTTTAAATAATATTTTATTTTTGTTGTTTAATGTTTGATTGTTTAAGCCCAACCTATTTATATTATTTGATTTATTAATATTTTACTTTATTATATTGTATTATTATTCTCACTCTCTTTCTTAAATGTAATAATAACATGTATTAAAATAAGAAGTTTTAAAAAACCCAAAGCTCGCTCTCTCTCTCTCTCTCTCTCTCCCTTTAATAGTGTACAACTTTATTGATCAAATCAAAATAAACAATGATTACTTTTTATATTTTAAAAATAAAAAAATACAAAAAATGAAAAAATAGATAAGTAATTTCTCTCAAAGGAGAGACATACCGACATGAACCATCCAATTATATATATATATATATAGGTCTTATAAATTAAACTAGCCAAAAAAAAAAAAACTCTTTTTGCTCCATATTTTAAGGCATAGAACCAATTAGCTGATATATTACTACGTTTTGGGATCTTGACAGTCATAAACAATCTGCTTCAAGTTGAACATCCTTGAAGAGAACCAATATCATGTTATGGAGCCCATAAAGCAGACAGAGATGAGATTGGCTTCTGTTAGGGCTTGCCCACTTCCTTTCAATTGCCCTTTACAATCTTGCATTGGGAATATCTCCCCATGAAATAAAGCACATAAGCAGGGAGGTATTATCAATGCAAGGCTATAAAGGCTGCTCAAACGGACTTCTATTAGGGCTTGCCCACTTCCTTTCAATTGCCCTTTACAATCTTGCATTGGGAATATCTCCCCATGAAATAAAGCACATAAGCAGGGAGGTATTATCAATGCAAGGCTATAAAGGCTGCTCAAACGGACTTTGCCCTGACCGAAGCCAAATTCCACAGAGATGGACCCATTACTTCTTTGTATACAAGGTTACTCCACTTTTTTTCCTAGCTCTATCTCTACTTCCGATAGTCTTTGACCATTAACTTCTTTGTGCTATAGCATGATTGTTATCTCGTTTCTCTCTTACTTTCAAATTTCATACAAACCTAGGTTCCTATTTGTCACTACGTGCCGTTTCATTAAGCAAAGCAACATTATCTATAAAGAAGTTTAATTAACCTAGAAAACAGTTGATCGGAACAAACAAATCTTAGGGACGGCAAGAAATGAATACCTGAGCTGCGATTGTGTGCAGTAAGATCCAAGTAGCACGTCCCAGTTCTTCTTAGTCAAACTTTTGGCTGATTGTCTCCACAACTAGAGAGAAATTAAAGGCTAAAAGTCCACATGGGTATCACTAATCAAGATAGAAGCTCCTGACTAATTTCAACCTATAAACCAACGGTTAGGACTTAGGAGTGAAAACATTAGATAAATAAAGGAAGCATTTGAAAACATTAAACTCTTTTGAGGCGAAGGCGATTTATTAGTATTCTATGATCCTTGTTGCTATTTACAATAATAGATAGATAATACATATTAAGGCCATGTTTTCGGAGTGCTTATGTTAAAAATAAGTGTTTATTGAATAGGTGTTTAAAAACAAGTGTTTATTCGAATAATCATTTATCTGTATTTGACACTCAACTTTTTTAAGTGCTTAATACATATTGGGCGTTTGGCAGTCATTTTCTCCAATAAAAGCACTTTTATAGTTTATGAAAGTACTTTTATAAAAGCATTTTTATAGAAGTACTTTTGTGAAAGTACTTTTATAAAATTCAATTAGGAATAATTTTATAAGTGGTATTTTAAAATTCAACTATGGACAATTTTGGAAGAAAAGAATTGAAGAAGTGCTTATTGTATAAACACTTAAAAAAAGCTAAAATTTTGGGCTTAAAAAATACCCTTATTTTTAAAAGGGAAAATTCCCAATAGGTACCCTGTACTTTAGGCTAAGTGCCAATTTAGCACCCGAACTTTAAAACATGACAATCTAGTACCCAAACTTTTGAAATGCGACAATCTAGTACCTACTCTTAACTAGCCTTTAAGTGTCATGAGAAAAGACACAAATGCCCTTCAAGTGTTATCTAATTTTCTTTTTCAACCATCTACAATCTCCAAACATGCAAGTCTGCAACAACTATAGAGAGGAAGGTTGAGCACCTACAGACAGTTGAACCGCCGACCTAGAAACCAGTGGCCAGAATGGCTTTGGTTCTGGGTCGTTTTTAAAACATTGAAATTTTATATTATAGTTCCTCTATTATCCTATTCACATGACATGGTTTGGCAAAAGAAGCAAAGGCAAAGCCAAACTATCTCTTCTGCTGAGTCAAGTTCAGACCGTCAGACACTTGCATAGAAGGGATGTGAAGACCGACGACTACACCTGATGAAGGAAGATTTGGCCCGACCTCTCTCATGTGACACGTGACAGAAACAATAGCTCGGCAAAAGGGGCCAAGCCTAGGCAGGAACAAGGGGACACACTTCGCCGAACTGACCCTTGTAACAGCTCGGGATACACTTCGCCGAACTGACCCACTTGTAACAGCTCGGATACACTTCGTCGAACTGACCCACCTTGTAACAGCTCGGGATACACTTCGCCGAACTGACCCACCTTGTAACAGCTCGGGATACACTTCGCCGAACTGACCCACCTTGTAACAGCTCGGGATACACTTCGCCGAACTGACCCACCTTGTAACAGCTCGGGATACACTTCGCCAAACTGACCCACATTGTAACAGTTCGGGATACACCTTGCCGAAACTGACCTGCCCTATAGATACCTCCGAGCTCAAGACCGCCTCGCTCAGCACTTCGCATCACCTTCTGGGCACCAAAGCCAAACAAGTCGTACCATGCCTGACACTAGGGAAGTCCGTGCCCGAGGGCGCCACGCCTGACTGACTTGGGATCTGACGTTTGGCAGCAGCACTCTAAACGGCCACCTGCCACCACCACTGACGCCGCCATCTCCAGTTAGACGGTTAGGCAGTGACGGTTCTGTCTCAGCAGAAAGGACGACGGCCGAATTGACAAGCACAAGGGTAATCATACCCGATCTGACAAGGGCCTCGGGACGAGTACACGAAGTGACTATAAGAGCCCCCTGCCCCCCGACAACGGAGGTATGCAAACTTTGCGCTATCTGGTATTACCTTGCTTTTGAAGAATTTTAATTTGAGCTTCGGAGCCTCTACACCGGGTTCCCCCCGGAGCTTTCCCATCTCCTCCGTTTCAGGTTCCCTGCTACCCCGTTCGGAAGCAAGGCAACGGATAGCTAAGACCAGCCGGATCGTGCTCCATCAACACCCATGACCAGAAATTGTTGTTTAAGCTGACCAAAAACTCTGTTTCTGTTCCTAATGGGTTTCAGTGCCCCCGGAACTTTGATACTCCACGATTGTGTCCAAGTTGTCCTGATTTATAGAGTAAGCATCCATTAACTCAACAACATTCTGAACTGCTTCAGCCTTAGAGAGTGTCTAAAGAGGCTCAGTTAATCGTTTCAGAAGAAGAGTGAAGTAATCAACTCACAAGGTTTCCCAATCAGAATTGTATTCACGAAATGCAAGAAGATGAGCATGCACATCTTCCAAAAGCCTCAATATGCGCTCCCCCTGTTCAAGGGTCTCTCTTCTCCCATGCAGCGCAAAGCAGCTAGTTTGGGAGAGTTGCCACTGTTGATATCTTCTAATTTGAACATTGATTATATCGCCATTTGCAATAGACTCTGCTACACGTGCAAGCAAGTTCATTCTGTTGATCCCATTATCATCCTTACCAGCAAAGCTAGGTATATAATTGATGTAATTTTCCTGAATAATAAGAGGGACTAGATCAGGGTTGCTCATGCTTAAGTCAATTCTTTCATCCATTCTCAACTTCCCCCCATTAAAGCCAAATAGCTTATCAACGAAAGTAAAAGGTGAAATGCCTTCATCCTTTAAGCCATTAAGAAGACCGTTTCTTATGTCATCGTATTTTCTAATAGACATTGAGAGGCTCATATACTGCAACTGAGTGTCATTGGCATATCACTATTAACTCTCTCCCTCTCTCTCTCTCTCTGCAAGTTCTTCAAATACAATCTCATTAACTTGAAGTCCTTCGTTTGCAGCAAAAAAAAAAAGCCTTTTTGCCATCTGTTGTTTTGTCTATTTCTGGAAAGTAAGAACCAAACAATACTATAATAGTTGATAAGGCTTTTCAGCTTTTGACTATAGCAATCATTACAGATACAGATGATAGGTATCTTGGAAATTTTGATTGTTGAGAGTTTGGGCTCTATTTCATTTTCTTAAGAAAGAAGATGATGAACAATATGTTTTATTTTTAAGGATAATTTAGATATTTTTAAAAGTCTTAAATCGCACATGAGGTCATGTGACATACATAACTGATGGTCTATTAATGTAGGTACTAGATTGTCGCATTTTAAAGTTTGGATACTAAATTGGCACTCAACCTAAAGTACAGGGTACCTATTGGGAATTTTCCCTTTTTAAAATAAGCACTTGTTTTGGGCTTATTTCCCGAACGCCAATAAGTGCTTAATGATGTGGTCTTGGCCCAAATAAACACTTATTTCAAATAAACACTCCCAAACATGGCCTAAGAAGGATGCCCCAAGGCCTAGAAGGTTATTAGTTTAATATCGTATGTCCTGTACAAAATAATCCCTATATTTTTTTCTTGTGAAAAATCGTAAATATTTTAATCACAAATATCAAGCATGCAACAGTAATAAAACAAAGAACCAAAAACAGAGCAAACAACAGTAGTAGACACCAAGTTTTTGCATGAAAACCCCTCAATGTGAGGGTAAAAACCACGGGACTAAACTTCAAATCATCCACTATCAGTAATAGTAATGGGGTACAATGTTTTTCTATCTAGTTACAATTAGATGATGAACATCAAGAAAACTCTTGGATATCAATAACAGAAAATATCATTAAGATGAATAACAAATATGAAATCTCTCACCAAAGGTGGAAGCACAGCAATGGAAGCAAGAGAAGATGTTGAATACGGATTTATCTTCTTTGTTTCAACCCTTATAATTCTTCTTCTTCTCAAAAACCTTATTCTCCAAACCCCTTTTCTGTTCTCTGATATTTTATAGAGAGCTATTGAAGTTGAGAGAATAAAGAGTAGAAGTGAGATCTCTTCAATAGGTTGGTTAGCCAATGACGTATAATACAAAAAATTTCTTTAGTTTTCATTCCTTTCTTTTCATTTTTTTCTCTACCTTTATTAATGGGTCCCACCTCATAAGGAGGAACCCCAACATGTCTCACATGTAAGTTGACATAGGAGCCCAAATTATAGGAAACATAGCTTTATCACTTTCAACTTCAAACAATGTGCATGGCTCAAGCCACTTTATTCTTCATGAGAAGAGGGTAAGAATGTTCTACCGGGAATTCTATGAAGCAATTGGTAAGCTATGATGGTCATTGTTTTGATGAATTAAAGAAGCTCCCGTAGTGTAGTTGAACCTCAACCATATATAGATAGATAGGGGAGAGAGAGAGAGAGAGAGCCTACCGACGATGCCTTCACCTTCACCTTCACAGAGAAGAGAAGTCGTTGATTTAAGGGGGAGCGGTGGTTCGCGTTAACAATGAAATGTGAGAAATGTGTTGAACTACAACGAATTATCTAACATGAAGCTAGAACGAAGGAATGTGTGGGAAATAAACTCTAAAATTGTTTTTTTTTTTTTTTTTGGCTTTTTGCTCGATCAAGAAAAATTGTTCATCGATTACGTCTTGATTATTGAGAGGGGTTCCATTCCGATGGACATGACCGTGTGAGTTTTCTTTGGGTCAAGGCATGTGATCTTTATATGCGAATCTAGTTGTACCGACCAATAAGATGAGTTCGTATAAAAAAGTTATTCCACAAAAGGTTGCCGTTGGGACTCTAAGGGTGCAAACGGATCAAATTTAAATCAAATCAAGTAATATCCGAATTTGAATTTGATTAAATATTTGAATAATTGATTCGATTAATGAATTATTTTAAGTAATTAATAAATATATCAAATAAATATTTTATTTATATAAAGTACATAAATATATAAATTATTTATATAATTTAATTATTATATATATAAATTATACAAAACATTTAAGTATTTCATATATTAGATATAAGAATTAAATAATCGGTTAAATTTGGATATTTATCGAATCGAATAAGGTTATATCCAAATTCAAATCGATTATGTCGAATCTCAAATTTAAAATTGAATTTTTGAATACTGTTGACACCCCCTATTGGGGAGAATTTCTAATAAGCATTTTTGTGGCTTGTTGCGCCTTAGAAGTTAAAAACACCCTAAAAATCACAAAATAATTATTTATTGAAAAAGTGCTCCAGCTTCTAGCTTCTTGCATTTTGGAGAAGCCCTTTTGTAAAGAGAAAAAAAGCCTATTGAGGAAGCGTCACAAAAAATCAGTCTCTTGGACCATTATTTGCATGGTTATTTGCCTTAAGCCGCCCCATATCCAAGAAGTACAGTCGCACTCCCATCCACAATTACATCTACATGAGCACACAATATTGTTGAGAAAGAATCAAAGAATAGAGAAGGCTTGCAGTAGAGCCTTTTGCAAAGTACTCCAACCTAACAAATGTCCATCACAACCCTTAATGTATACATTTAATTCTAACTTCTTGGAGTGTGCTAAAACAATATTTGTGGCAGAAGATCCATATAGAAGTTTTCTTTTCTTTTCCCAATGTGATACATTTTGGAAATCTAAGTACAAATTTGTTCAGTTGCAATGCTTTGTATATGATCCATATTTATATTTCTAAACCTTGTATTTGCATTGAACATGTTTCTAAATGGAGTATAATTGCATCCCATACAATGAGAATTCCACAAAGAAAGGCTAAAAAATTGCTTAAGTTAAGCTTAGGTTGAATTCAATGAGTTGGTGTTCATATCAAAACTATAAATGATAACTACAGAAGTACAAAACAAAAATCAAAAAATCAAAAAAGGAGTTCTACAGAAGTCACCAAGTTGCTTATGTCAATTAGCAGCTAAAGAAGGTTATTAAGTTTATATGATAAATATATATTCAAGATGGAAAGTGAAATAGAAAAGAAAAACAAGGATGGAGTTTCTTTTTTATTTAATTAGAGAGAGAGAGAGAGAGAGAGAGAAAGAAAGAGAGAATAGAGAAAAATAAGAACCTCTTTATAATTATGTTCTTTTTTTCTTTCTTTTTCTCTCCTCAAAACGCCTTGATCTTTTAAATTTCAATAGTAAAATATATAACATATAATAAAATGTATTAACATATACATTAATAAGATACAACAATATAAATGATATAATAAAATGTATTAACTCATCCCGTTGGCTTCCAAATTTTACCCAGAAAAAAAGTGAAAATACCCAAATGCCCCCATTCCCGTACATCCCTTTCTCTTGACTGTACTTGAGAGACTAGTATATTCCTGTTCACTGTCCTGCTGCTTCCATCGTAGATCAGAATCCACTTCATTCTCCGTTATTCGTTCCGGCGTTCATACTGTCCGAAGGTAATCAGCTCTTCGTTTTTCTCATCTCTGTCTCACCAGCAATATTAATTTTCAACTCCATGCTAATAGGGACTACAAATAGTTATCAGGCCCAAGCCATTTTAGAAGAGAGCGATCGACTGGTAGCAATCTAGAATATCTCTTCAAAATAGGTCTGATTTGTTCTAACAAGAATCATACTAGTGAAGTGGCATGGATCTCTTCCAAATTGTTTGGGTAGAGAAAACTGGCTGCCTTTCCCTGAGATATAGTGTAAGAACATGGTTCATAGGGGCAGTCGTTCGAACGAAAACAAAAGAAGAAAATGGGCAAATTCAAGATGCTTCATTAATTCATCAGGGGTACATTTATAAGTGATGTAACCGCCTCTATTTGCAATGATTGACAATGATTGTCCTTTTCTAATAAATTAAAACGGATTCTAATGGTTTTGCAGCTTTTATTCTTGAATATTTGGGACTAAATTTCTTAATGGTTTAGTTAATTGACTAAATGTACTTACTGTTTGAAAATTGATTCACGCTATTTTTATTGTTTCTGACAATTAATTAATACTTCTTGTTAGTATCCCTTAATATTCCGTTAACAAAAATACGAAAAAAACTATTATACCTTTATTCTTCTTCAAAATTTTAAAATTAAACAAAAAGAAAAGGAAAAATAGAGAAAGAGAGTACATGTCTAGTTACCACCTTCTTCATCCCATCTCTGATGCTGGTGGATCAACTTCTATTGCCATTATCTTTCCAGTGATCTCTCTCTTTCTCTCCTTTTTCTCTTTTCTTCTCTTTTCCACTTTCCTACTGTTTTCACCACCTTCATCGATGGTCTTCTCTTTTCCTCAATCTCTCGGTCATTTTTCTCTCTTCCTTCTTAAAATTAATTCAAGAAAGCAAAATTAGTTATCATCTGATCATTGATTCAAGACACCCATTAAATCACAAAACAACATAAAATCATAGGACAATAGATGATGCCTCAAATCAAAACAGCTTTATCTAATCATTGACTCAGGACACCCATTAAATCACAAATCACAAAGCAGCTTCCCATGAGAAAAAAATTAATTCATAGGACAACAAATGGTGTCCCAAATTTTTGGACGTAAATAGCGTTTAATTGTGTTCCAAAAATTTGGGACACGAAGGTTTTCCAAGCTCCAAAACATGTTGGAGCTAAAGCATCACCGCAAACGCTACCGCGTGTCTGCCTGCGATGCACATACGGTGCAGTAAGAAAGAGATACTGTTAACCACTGACATGCCAAAGCCCTCTATCCTCTATCTCTGCCCTGATAGATTTATTTTTCTACCTTGAAGATGTTAAGGGATTGCGGAAAAATGAAAGATGGATTTGAGAGAATCACCACCTCTTTCTTCTTTTTACTGGTTTCCGCCCTCTGCTTTCGACACGACAGGCAACTTGACGGTGCTCATTGCTACCGATATTAGGGTACTCATTCCTGTTTAGCATCTCTAGATCGTCCTCTTCTGTCCCCTCCTCTTCCACTTCTTCTGTTCTTGCACCACGGATTTGGTACTTCCCTCTCGCCACCTCTTGTTTCCCTCTTTTGTCAGTTCCTCAGATGTTCCGTCCATTCCTCCGACGTGGAAGGCTTTGAAAGGTTAGGGTTTCGCAAATGCCGGGGCTGGTGCCAGAAGTTAATAATAAGGGTAAATTGGGTATTTTAAAAAAATATAATAGTCATGTGATGCACATTTGAATGGATTATGAGGGAACCTTAATGGTAAGGGAAGTATTAGTTAATTTCCAAAATCAATAGGAGTAGCATTAGTCAATTTTCAAACATAAGGATACACTTAGTCAATTAGTTAAACCATAAGGGTAGTTTAAAAAATTTACCCAATATTTGGTGGCCCATAAAGAATTCCTACACAGATGCCACATGTCCAGGTGGATGGTTACATGACAACTCCCCCTCTCTTGGAATTAACCTTGTCCTCAAGGTTATCAGTTGGGAATTTCTATTGAAAGGATTCCCAATTTTCCCAGGTGGCGTCCATCTCTTTGCGTCCCTTCCCAATGAACAAATACTTCAATCGCAGGCCTCGCGGCCTGTTTCCTTTCTTGACAATGCGGTGATCCAGTATGGCATGCAACTGGGGGTTGAGTGTTCCATCCGTTTGAAGGGAAGGCAATGTAGCTGAGGTAGGAATGTGCTTTCCCAGTCGCTTCTTCAGATAGGAAACATGGAAGATGGGATGAAGCCGGCTTCCTTCTGGCAAGGCAAGGTGGTAGGCTACTACCCCAATTCGTTCAATCACTTGAAAGGGCCCGTAATACCTGGCCAACAATTTTTGGGACTTTCTAATTGCAATGGAGATCTGTTGGTAGGGTTCCGCCTTTTATCATCATATTTTATAAATTTTTTAGCCATTTTTTTAAATTTTCTTCATTTGAGTGAAATAATTTATAATTAATGTATTAATTTTCTATTAATTATTAACTAAAATTAGTTTTGCCTTGAATCAACACACTTCACCCAAATCAACATAAATCCAAATCAATCAGACCCAAGTCTGGACCAGTTTAGTTCAGTCTAAATATGAATAGACCCGATCACCTTGACTTGCTTCGCTTGGGTCGGTCAGCCCAGCCTGACTCAACCCGATCCAAACCATATTGATATGGGTTGACCCAAAACCGAATAGAGTCGGACGATCTAGTTATGATCTAGACCCGATCCAACTCGTATTCATACACCTTGACCTAGGGGTGATCATTTCAACCCGGCTTGGAAATTCCGGGCTTGGGCCTGGGTTTTGTGTTCAGGCCCGGGCCCATATCAGGCCTGCAACTTTTAGGGTCGGGCTTGGGCTTAATACTTCAAGCCCGGGCCTAGGCCCGGCTCGGCCCGCATATATTTAAACTTACGCATTGTGTATAATGTATACATATGTATACATTGTTATTTTACATTATATTATATATTTTATATAAAAATATTATAACATGACATGTATAATTTATATAATATGTAATATTTTATATTATATGATATATAAAATAAAAGTTTATATGCATGTTATGTCATTTAATATAAAATATTATAGATATATAATGTTTTATATATAAAAGACATTGGCCTGGAATCAAGCCCAACCTGGCCCGAGCCCGTGTAGACCTGGGCTAGGGCTTATATTATAGGGCCGAAACCCTGGGTCGGGTTGGGCCCAGGCCTAACCTTTAGCCCTTATCATAAGTGCAAAGCCCGGCCTGGGCCTGCCCATGATCACCCCTACCTTGACCCGAAACTGGATTGACCCAATTTGCTTCCCTTGACCCGCTTTGGACCTACCGGTTTAGTCCCAAACATGTGCACAACTTGATATGGGCTGGTCCAAGTCAATCTGCCATTGATTGAACCAGTCCAGTTTGGTTTGACTGTACTGATCCGAATCCAAATGGTTCAACCACTCTTGATGTGATTAGCTCGAAGACAATCCAATTACATAGTTCAAGTTGGTCTGATCGGTTTAAACCTAAGTGGTTCGGTCAAACCCATTACCCGAACATAGTCAAATGGCTTTGCCACTTGTGTAAAAATAACATACATGTAATGTGATTTGAACTTTCACCACTTGTGTAAATAACAACTACTATTATCCTTTTTTTTTTTTTGAAAAGGTAAGATAAATTTATTAAAACTAACTCATAAAAGTACAAAACAGAACCTGCCCATAAATGGACATGCTTGAGGGACTCCCATTACAAGCACCAGATTGACTAAGTTCTCAATAGATGAGTTACATTTGAGTGTCTAAATTCAGGAGTGACTGAGATCCAACAGAGCAGTTTACCAATAGCCAACTGAACTATATCCTCGGCCCCTCTAACTTTTTGATTAAAAATTCTATTGTTTCTCTCAGACCAAATGGCCTAAATCATAGCCGTCGGAATAGTGGTCTAGACCAATTTCCCTCTTTTCTTCAAATTACTGATTTTCCAGCAACATAGTAATTCCTTAACTAATTTAGGCATGACCCAACAAATCCCCACCACCTTCAAGAAGTGATGCCACACCCGAGTAGCAAAAGGGCAATGAATGCATATATGATCCGTAGTTTCCAGTTGATCATCACAAAGGACAAAGGACTTTTCAAGAATCAGCAAACCTCTTCTCCCAAGATTGGTTTAAGACAGACATTTGTCCAATGCCATTGTCCAGACCAGAAAATTAACTTTAGAAGGGCAGGTTGGGCTCCAAATCTGTTTAGCAGGGAAATCTCCCATTGCCGCTCTACTACCAAGTCTACTAGTCATTGCTTTAACTAAGAAAACACCTTCTTTGGACCAAATTCACTGGTCATTCTGATTGTTGTCGATGATTTAAGCCTGTAGAGTCTCCAACAGATTTGAAGCTTCTTGAATTTCTCAGTCAAAAAGACCTCTTCTGAACTGGGGAGACCAAAACTAAGTAAGTTTCAGCAACCGAGGCATCCTGGTTGGAGGCACACTGGAAGATAAGAGGAAAATTTTCAGCCAATGAATGATTCAAACACCGATGATCTTTCTAAAATTTGATTCTATCCCCTTTTCTGATTTTGAGGTTGATTCCCCCATCAAACAAGAGAGCAACTTTCATGATACTTTTCCATAAGGAATAACCCCAATTAGGTTGGGCTCCAAATCTGTTTAGCAAGGAAATCTCCCATTGCTGCTCTACTACCAAGTCTACTAGTCATTGCTTTAACTAAGAAAACACCTTCTTTGGACCAAATTCACTGGTCATTCTGATTGTTGTCGATGATTTAAGCCTGTAGAGTCTCCAACAGATTTGAAGCTTCTTGAATTTCTCAGTCAAAAAGACCTCTTCTGAACTGGGGAGACCAAAACTAAGTAAGTTTCAGCAACCGAGGCATCCTGGTTGGAGGCACACTGGAAGATAAGAGGAAAATTTTCAGCCAATGAATGATTCAAACACCGATGATCTTTCTAAAATTTGATTCTATCCCCTTTTCTGATTTTGAGGTTGATTCCCCCATCAAACAAGAGAGCAACTTTCATGATACTTTTCCATAAGGAATAACCCCAATTAGGTGGGGGGTTTTAGTTTTCCAGTTACCCCACTCAACCCCAAATTTAGATGCAATTAGGCTTCTCCACCAAGTTTTCCTTTTAGTGGTAAATCTCCATATCCATTTATACAACAGAGCTGAATTTGTCACCTTAATTCTTCTCAGACCAAGACCCCCCTGTTCCTTAGGAAGGCATATTTGGTTCTAATTCACAAGGTGGATTTTCCTTTCTTTCTCCCGACCCCTCACAAAAAATTTTTTCGAAGAGTCTCTATTTTCCTAGCCACTTTATTTGGGATAGGGAAAAGGGACAAAAAGTAGGTAGGGAGATTAAAGAGAGTACTTTTTAGAAGGGTCATTCTACCACCAAAAGAGAGATGCTTAGCTTTCCAAGATGACAGTTTCCTTTCCAATCTTTCAATTATTGGATCACATATGGCAACAGAGGAACATTTAGCCCCCAATGGAAGGCCCAGGAACTTTACCGAAAGCTGATCCACCTGACTAGCCAAAACATTAGCACAATCTTCGAGTTGTCTTTCAAACTTGTGACAACTTCAAACCAATTGAGGATCCCAAGCAGATTATCCAGTTGATCAAGAGAAGCATCTAAAAAGCATAAGGTAACATCCGCAAACTGAAGGATGTTCACTTTTTCACCCCCTAGGGAAATTGCAAACCCTTCCTACAGACCGGATGTTGTTGCCTTCTGATTAAATAGAGTAAGAATCACTACAATACAAATAAAGAAAAGGGGAGAAAGGGGGTCTCCCTGCCTTAACCCTCCAGAGCTCTCAAAGAAGCTTGCAGATTGACCATTAATCATAATAGAAAATTTGGGGGAAGAAACACAAATTTTCATCCAATTCCTCTACTTTTGCCCAAAATTCATCTTTTCCAAAACTCTGTCTAAACAATTCCAATTAACATGATTATAGACTTTTTTAATATCCAATTTATAAACCAAACCCGAACTCCTCTCTCTCATCCTTGAATCAACAACTCATTTGCAATAAGAAATGAGTCGATCATTTGCATACCCGACACAAAAGCACTTTGATTTTTCGAGATCACACTATCCAAAACCCCTTTCATCCTTTCAACTAAAACCTTAGCCAAAATCTTGTAAAAGCTATTTAGAAGGCTAATTAGTTTGAAATCTTTAACATGTACAACCCCTTCAATCTTAGGAATGAGAGTGATAAAGACATCAAGCTCTTTTGAAGAGAGGTATTATAATGGAATGACCGAAAGGCATTTAGAATATCTTGCTTCACAAAATCCCAACACTTAACATAAAATAAGTTGGAAAAGCCATCCGATCCAGGGGATTTATCATTGTCCAAGCTGTTGATTGCCATCTTAATCTCCTCCTCAGAAAATGGTTTTTCAAGATAAATCCTTTGATCTTCACTTAGCCTTTTAAAAGGAAGGCCTATGGGGAAAGGTATGTATTTCCAATTCTCCTTATAGAGATTTTTGTAAAAAGATGTAGCTATTACTTTGATTTCTGCATCTGTGGTCCACCTTATCATCCCAAATAAGTTTGCTGATTGTGGATATTCTGTTCTTTTTTTTTTTTTGCATTTGTCAGCTTGCGAAAATAGTGAGTATTCCTATCTCCCGCTTTCAGCCATTTAGATTTTGCTCTTTGTCTCCATTTTAATTCTTCTTTGACTGCCAAATTGTAAAAAACTGCCTTCTCTTGAACTCTTTTAAGTTTAAGCTCTTCAGAAATTGGACCAACTTCCTCTGCTCTATCGATATCAGTAATAAGACCTAGACAAGCCTTCTTCTCTGTTTCTGCATTCAGGTTATTTTCCACTTTCAAACTTTTAGCTTCTCTTTAACTGTCCTTAGCCCACTTTCCAAATAACAACTACTATTATCACCAAGCTATGACTAACTTATTTGTCAAATGGGAGTTAGCTTTTTGTTTTAAGTACATAAATATAAGATTAATAGGTTTGGGTAGGTTGGATTGGGTCAAGACGGGTTTGGGTTGAACCCAACCCATTTAATTTTACATAACTGGGTCATTAATGGATTGGTGGGTTAGATGAATTAGGTTGAAGGTAGGGGTGTCCATGAAAAACTGAAAAATTGAACCAAACCGAGAAAATCGAACCGCAAAATGCGGTTAACCGAACCGATCGGTTTGATTTTCGGTTAACCTACAAAAAACCGGCAATTAACTGAATATATATATATTTAATATATGTCACATATTTTCTGTATATTATATATAAATATATATTCATTATATATAATAATATATACTTATATTATATTTATAATAATCTATTTATAAATATATTATATATCATTTATTATTTATAATATAATATTATGCATATATTTATATAATACATATTATAAATATAAAAACCAAAACTGGCGGACCGGTTAACCAATGGTGACGATTCAGTTTCGGTTTGGAGAAATGAAAAAACCAGTACCACCAGTTCGGTTTGCAAAATATGCCCATGGTTTGATTAACCGAACCATGGACACCCCTAGTTGAAGCTCAACCCAAACCAAACCCAACCCAACCCACCCAATTGCCACCGCTAATGAGAATTCGCAATTCTTTCTACCGTGGACACCCCATCTGAAGAGCTGGCTGACCAATCAAGCGCTCTGAACTCTAAATTAGTCACCTTTTTTAACATATCGTTTTATAATATGGTGTTGTCTGTGAGGAACCTGAGTCAGGCCAAAAAACAGGGTATATGAGTATATCATTGGTTTGACCAGTCAAAGTATTTCCATTTCTCCATCTACAGCAAGTTCTTAGTTTCTTCTTCTTCTTCTTCTTCTTCTTCTTTTGATAGAGCAGTAGGTTATACAAAATAATACAGTTCAACTCAAGGCTATCTATTTCATTAAGTGTTAAGTAAGAATTCATATCTGCAAGATGGAGAATTATATTCTTGAGGTGAACCGAGTTAGGGTCCTTTTCCATAGAGGTATGGTAGTTTTGTTCTGGATTACTTCATATCCAAGCATCTAAATTGACAGATTGCCACATCTAACTCTGAATGATATAACCTCTGTGTTTCTCTCAGCAAATTCCAAAAATCACTTAAGAATTTACTGTACCACTAGAAACCAGAATGGAGTTACTAGTTTGAACCAGTATAAAGGTTGACAAAATGACTAGTGATATGACTCTACTACAGAGGAATATGTTCAAATGGCATCAAACGAAAGAGGGAAGGACAAAGAAAATAAAACATAATTGTTCATCTTTGCACATGTTAGACACAACTTGCACACAATTTACTTGACCACAATAATACCATTCCATAATGTCCTAATCAAACTCTGTTGTAACACCTTGAACATCACATGTACGTTCTTTGCAATCCAGTTTACCCCACCTTGCATCCACTCGCCGGCATGGGAATATGGGCTTACCAAGACTGTTGAAAACAAAAAGAAAAGGTTTATGCACATTACAAATAGTCAATTCTGCTAGCTTCTTAAGGTGGTTAGACCTAGTTAGCCTGGAGTTTCAATCCATTTTCCATATCTAGGATGTCCCTCATTGATTGGCTGGTTTGGAATGATGAATCAATGGGCCACACCACCGTATTGAGCTTAGGGCTCAAGTAAACAATAAGCCAATATTTATCATTTAGTTTCTCTTTACTGAAATAAATGTGGTATTGTTACATTTAATCACCAATAGTCCAATTATACAAGGTACCTTCTGTTGACAACATTGTGTACATGGCACAGCCATTGTGAGAACTCAGCTTGTGATTCTGCCTGTACAGGGCTTGCTCTGTCAAATATTGCATACAAAAGAACATGCAATCAGCTGAAGAATAACATAGAGTGAAAACATATTAAAACAAGTTGGACACCGAAGCATCCTATGTTCTTCTTTTAGAGGAAATGTTGCATGAAAAGCAATTCACCAATTAGCCCCTAACTTTTAGAACTGATTTAAAAGCTTAACCTTCCTTCTTCAACTAGCACATAAAATGTAGCTAGGTAATAGGGTCAATCATCATAATCATCATTAGGGGTGCCAAAGGATCGGTTTTGGATTGGATCCAATCTGATCCAAAGCTTATCAAATCAGATTTGGATGGTCTGTTATAATTATTGGGTTGAACCAATCCAAAATAAATTGGTTCATGTTCTTATTGGCTTGAGTCAGACCAAGCCAAATTCCTAATAATCCGATCATGAGGCCAAAACCTTGTCTAGTTTGAAACTGATCAAAACTGAAGTCGAAACTTTGGAAGTTTGAAACCCTTTGAAGGCTCAACATTTGAAACCCCTGTTTGAGGTTTGAAGGCTGAAATCCTTGTTTGATCGCTGAAACCAGCCCTTCTCTGGAACTCTAGAAATCTGGAAGAGGGGAACCAAGTTTCTCCCAGCCTCCGACAACCATTCTCTCTGGTGGCTCTTCTCTCCAACGTACATTCTAACTAGAAAATGATATCTCTTATCTTCAGCAGCTTCTCTATCTGGTGGAATATTACAACGCTTTTTTCCATTTTTAGAGTAACTTATTTAATCAAAGAGGTGTGTTCTTCTTCAGTTGTTGATTTGAATGTAAAACATCATATATGTCGTAGATTTGATATGATATCTTCAATAAATATATTCATATGTTTATATCAAGCTATCCAAAGTAATTCAATTTGTTTTAAAGGTTCAATTTTTAGATCTTAGGGCAGCAAATGGATTAGATTAAATTGGATATACCTAGTCCTAATTTGATTTATATCAAACTCAGATTGAAATTGGATATTGAATGACATTAATGAATGGATTGAAATCTGATCACCCTTAACCAGATTAAATCTGAATTCAACTGTAGACAAACAGATACCTTTTGTCGAGAGCTGGGTAAAAGGCTTAGGTTTAACTTTCTTAACTTTTTCTATCAAGCCCAAATACAAAGTCCACAATGGCTTAAAGTATGTCCTAAGTGGCTAAGTTAATAAAGTCTCTAGTTGATTATAGCATCTGCATTCTCATTTCCATCTTCTTAGTTGAATATTTAGTTGTTACAATTATGTATCTTATTATTTGTTGTTGTTGTTGTTGTTGTTGTTGTTTTAATCTTGATGTATCAAGGATGAATGAACCTGGCATTGAAAATGCAAGCAATTCTGAAGATGTCAATGAAACATTTATGGCATCAAGTTCTAGTAGGAGGACTAGATCTAAAGCTTAGGAACGCTAAAAATATAAGATCGGATTCTGGGGAGGAAAAAGTTGTTTGCAAATATTATGGAAAACAGTATATGGGAGGAAGTAGGAAGGGACAAACCACTTATTAGGGCATTTACCAAGATGTCCTAAAATGAAGGAAATGGGAACTAGTCAACAACAGGTTGAAGGGGACTTTAAATTTGAGCAAGATAGGAGCTAAATAGACTTAGCAAAGATGATAATGATGCATGGACATCCTTTTAGCATAGTTGAAGTGTTTTTCCAGATATTTATTAATAATTTTCAGCCATTATTTTGGTTTGTTTTGAGAAATACAATAAAGAATGATGTCATGAAGATTTACTTAGATGAAAAGGAGAAGTTATATAAATACTTTGATGGTTTGTCTTGTTGAATTAGCTTAAGCATTGGTATGTGGACTTTAGAGCAAAAGTTGTAGTATTGTTGTTTAATGACACACTTTATAGATGATGGATGGGAGCTAATATAGATGATGGATGGGAGCTAAAGAAGAAAATTATTGCATTTGTGGCAGTTGATTGTTCCCATGATGGAAACACTTTGTATGAAGTTGTTATGGAGAGGTTGTTGAATTGGAACATTGATAAAAAAATATGTTCTATTACAGTTGACAATGCCCCTAACAATGTTGTTATGGTTAGAGAGCTTAGAAATCGACTCTATGTTAAGGGTTTGCTCCCATTGCATGGTGACCTATTTCATGTGAGATGTACTGCTCACATCTTGAACCTTACTATGCAAGATAGGTTGAAAGAAATATCACCATACATAAGATTCAAGAAAGTGCTAAATATGTAAGGTTGAAACCACATTAAAAGCAAAATTTGACAATGCAAGAAGCCAAGCAAAAGTATAGCATAAGAGGGGTGGTTGTTGATTGTCCAACACAATGGAATTCCACATATGACATGTTGGACACAATTTTAGAGTTGAAAGAAGCATTTTGTTGACTAGCTAAACTCGACCGTGACTGTAAGAGTTTGCCATCTGATAAGGAATGGGAGATGAGAGTAGTGATACTGGATTTTTTACATCTGCACAAAAAAATTCTCAATTACTACTTCCCCAACCTCAAATGTTTTTTTTCTCGATATTTGCACAATCAAGATTTTGTTGCTTTAGTGGGGTTTGTAGTGAACATGAGTATGTTTGTTGAATAGCAAATATAATAAAACAAAATTTTAATAAATATTGGAATGAATGTTCTTTGGTGCTTATGATTGCCATTGTATTTGATCATAGGTTTAAGATGGAGATTGTAACATATTATTATAATCTCATTTATGGAGAGACTGCTGAAAGGCATGTACAAGTGTTAGAGAGGCGTTGAATGACTTGTATTTAGAGTATGTGGGTGTCGATACGAAGGAGAGGTCGCCTGTTAGCTTTAGTATTGCATCTCAGCCAGTAAAGATTCATGGTGTTGAAGATTTTTTGAGCGGTTTTGATCAGTGGTTAACTGAAGAGCATTTAGAATATTATCTAAGGACTCAAAAATCAGAGTTGAACTTGTATCTTGAAGAAAAACTATTTTCTAGAGGTGAAATTTATGATATTTTGATGTTGTAACGAGTTGATCGTCCCAAGTTTCCAAAACTCTATAGATTAGCACATGATATTTTTGAAATTCCAGTATCCACTATAGCATCCACAAGAACATTCAGTATTGGGGGTAGAATAGTCAATCAAGATCATACTTCATTATTTCTAGAGACTATGGAAGCTTTAGTTTGTGGGCAAGACTAATTAGAAGCTCCAACAACTACAAAAAGTAAGTTAAAAATTGGATCTTGAAGCAACTACTACCTCTCCTATATGTGTGACTTCTACAACTTAGACTAACCGAACATGTAAGCTATGACAAATGGTCTATAACTAGCTTATTGATTTGCAAAATGTTGGAGTTTATCTAATTTATCTGAGCAAATGATTAGGCATATGCCATGCATCTAGGTTGGACAGTTTTGCTTCACAAGTTATACTTTTGTTTATAATTTTTTATAAAATATTTTCTTATAAAATTTGGATTGGATTGGACTAGACCTAGTCCATTTGTAATGGTTTATATTGGATTGGGTTGGGTTGAACCAATCTATTGACTGAAGATAAGAGTGAGGTTGTCAATGGACCAGGTTTGGGTTGGACACAGTCTAAATTAAAACCAATTTGAACAACTTGGACAGTCCAATAAGACATTGAGTTGGACCAGTCCAATCCAGTCCATGTTGAACAGTCCAGTAAGACTTTTTTTTTTTGGTTAATCAGCAATAACTTTTCCCTTTCCCCTTTACACTCCCCCTTTTTTCCCCAAAGTGCTGGTTGTAAGATTTGAATCTGGGTCCATGCTAGGACAACCCAGCTAACACACCAACGAGCCAGCCCTTGATTGGTACAGTCCAGTAAGACATTGGGTAACCTCAAGCACTCTGTAGGCTGTAACAATACTTTATTTAGCTTGACCAAAACCAATTCTTGTTGATGCTTGGATCAGCTAGTCTACTGTGACTGTGCTTCTAACAACAGGTTTTAGAACTAAATTATGTTAGAAATGAAATACAAGATTCAAAATGCATAAATGAAATACAAGTAGGGGTGCAATTTAGTCAGGTTACATCCAATTTGGACTAGTCAAATCAGGTTTTAGGTTGGGTTTATGTTCGCTTTTCTAGGGATCAGGTAGCACAATCCCACTGAACCCAAAGTCCCAAACCTGATCTTATTAGACATACAATATGATCATTCATTAACTAAGAGGGAGCATATAGTCCAATAAGACAGTGAATTGGACCAGTCCAATCCAATCCAGTTTTAATAGCTTGATGGTAAAGAGTTATAACATGGCTAGATAGATAGTGGGATAGTGAGAGTTTGGAACAGTCCAATAAGTATTGTTCTGTATAATTCATTTCAAAGAAGACAAGTTTGAGAAGTTGAAATCCAGTTTTAGATGGACACGGATAAGATAGTCTTAATCCAGCACATATCTGGAATTGATCTGCAGAAGTGTCGCTCAAGAATCTATGTAAAGTCAGAACTCAGAACCTTTTCCCATATATTGGAATATATGGAGAAAGAAAAAAGGGAACATAATAATTTTTAAGTGCACTCCTTTTGTTTGAATATGGGATATACTCCTTGTTTTGATACCTCCTCTTGATCGAGTTCAGTTGGGAGCATCTAGATGATTTTAGTTGGGGGTCCAAATTCTAGCATCAGGTTTAGAAAAGTCAAAACAAATAGTGTCTAGGGTTTTGAGTAACAAATCAGCTTGATCAAGTTTAGAATCTCTTAAATCTCTTCTGAAACCCAAATTCTAACTGAATCCAGAGGATTGGGAGAAAGAAGCAAATCTTTGAATGGGTTCACTTTTAAAAAGGGAGAGGGAATAGAAAGATGGATAAAGGTCCTTAAGGGTGGAATTACCAATCCAAGTGTCTTTCCAAAAGAGAATCTTGTCAGTACACACACCGTACCTGATAAGGCTGAAGAATTGGGGAAGGATACCATGAATAGCCTTCCACAGAGAGTTTAGAGTAGCCCACCGAGACACACTAACATTCCAACCATTTCCTGCATAACCATGAATACTTACCACCACCTTGTGCCAAAGCCTCTTTCTCTCAAATGGCCATCTCCATAGCCATCTACCTGATAAAACTTCATTCTTCTTCCCTATATTGCCTAACCCCAAACCCCCTTGCTCCTTACTTCTACAAACTAAATCCCATCTCATCAAGTGATCTCTCCTTCCTTCACCAAGCTCCCACAAAAACTCCCTCATGATCTTCTCTACTTTCAATACCTCCCTTTGTGATCTTGAATATTGAGAGGAAGAAAACTGGAAGGTTATCTAAAGTAGACTTAATTGAGTAATACGACTCCTAGAGATACATAATTCCTCTTCCAAGTTCCAAGTTGACAATTTCTTGGCACATCTTTCAAGAATTGGGCTCCAAAAGCTTCCTTCCCATGGGTTGGCTCCTAAGGGCATACCTAGATATTTCAAAGGCCACCTAGCAGTAGGATAACCTAAGGCTTCTGCAACCCCATCCATCTCCTCCTCTTCCAAGTTCAGTCCCACTACACAACTCTTTTCAAAATTGATCTTCAACTTAGAGACAAATTCAAACAGCTTATTCACTTGCTTCAAATTACTTGCCTTCTAAGGATCACCACTCTCACAAAAGATAATTGTATCATCAACAAGCTGCAAATGTGTAACAATCATGCCTTCTCTCCTAACCCTCCAACCTTTAAATAGTCCCAATTTATCACTTCTTACAATAAGACTACTAAACACCTCAGCTACCAAGGTAAATAGGAAAGAAGACAAAGTTCTCTTATTGATGAGTCTTTTGTTATTAAAGATGAATTGGAGTTGGATTGGATTGAACCCAATCTGGTCCATTTGCATTTTAATTGGATTGGATTGGATTGCAAAAGATGTTTTTTGTTTTTTTTTTTATAATATTTTCTGGGTTTTTTCATGTAGTTTTAGTGTTTCATTCACTTTGGATTGGATTGGATCCAATCCGGTCCATTTGCATTTTAATCGGATTGGATTGGATTGCGGCAAGCGCTGTAGTTTTTTTATATGTTTTCTAGGTTTCTCATGTTATTTTGGTGTTTGATTTACTTTGGATTGGATTGGACCCAATCCAGTCCATTTGCCTTTAAATTGGATTAGATTGGACTTGGTTGTATGGTTTTGGACTGGATTGGGTCCAGTCCATTTGTAAATGGACCAATATTGGATTGAACCAAGTCCAATTGACAGCCCTATTTCATCATCATCACCCATGCCTTATCCCAACTAAATGGGGTCGCTACATGAATCCCGTTTCACCAATCCGTTCTATTTAAAGCCATATCTATTGTTAAATTATTAGTGCTTAAAGACTATCATCTTCAAGTAGATTTTTTTCCCTTCAATTCCATAAGTGATGGATGAACCTTCCATACGAGGAATGATTCATTATAATCCAAGTCCAATTTTCTGCTATAGTTTTGCATTTAACGATTTGTATAATTGTATGGTTCCTATTAACCTAATAAACTAAGAGAAATGCCATGCCTACAACAAGGCGATATTCCTATCATATATAATCAGATTTATTTGTGGAAATCAGGCCATCATGAAATATATGTCAAAATGCTTTACCTTAGAACTTCTTTAAAGTGATCTGCACAGTCCCTGCAAGGGTAAATCCGAGATAATATTGCCATCTGCATTTCAAGCATAGTATGGTATTAGTCCCTTGGTCATTATTATTACTATTATTTGGGTAGTACGTAATACACATTAGTGGGGGTACAAGGGAGGGGCCAGAGCAGGGTGCATGTGAAGCCCACTGGCCATACCATGAAGAGCCTGCAGTTCCATGGGTTTGATCCCATGTCTCCTTTTAAAAAACGACCCTCTCAATTACTGGGTCATAGATTGACCGTTCTTAATTGATTATCCAAAATTTTTCCCTTAAAAGAAAAATAAACAGCATATTTCCTATTTGATAAAAGTGTCTTCCTTTGATGTTGCCACTTTTATAGAAAGAAAAAATCTAAGCTGGCTAAAGTTCTTTGTGTAAATGCTACAGAAAATATTAATTTCAGACTTTATATGCCATGCTTATCAGCAACAATATTAACGACACCTATAACCTATATAAATTGTTGACAAAGATCAAACAAATCCATTTCTTGAAGGGAACCTCCACACAACACTGCAATCTGGATAAAAAAATTCCTCTGTCCAAAGATTGAATGGGAGTCCCACAATTTTCAGCCTAATGGCATCGCACTCTACTTCCACCTCATTGCAAGAGGGGGTCCAGTTTTCTACCATTGCTACTCCCTCTCTAGTGGCAGCTCTGAGTATTTCTCAAATCGGCTATCCAAATCTAATACCGCTGCATTTCACCAAAAGGGTGAAGAGATGCCCTTTCCATCACCGTAATAGAAGCCATTGTATCCTGTAAAACTCCTCCCCAGGCAGCCACCTTTCTTCTTCTCCACTCCTCCATACTCCCTCAGCCATCAATTTCGAGGATATGGAACTTCTGTAAATGCCTCCTCCTGCCAGTTTCTTCATGTCATAGGTATTCTCAGACAAGTGTCTTGACTCTGGGGTTACCATAGGAGCCTTCATGTGTTCTGCTCGGTTCTCCAGAAGCCAATTCCTCTGTTCATAAATGTCCAGGGCCTCCACAAACATCAGCCACCCTTGTTTTTCTTTTCCGGCAGGAATATACAAACCATTTGCTTCTTACCAAGTCCAAACTTTTCTGTCACTTGAATGAAATCTCCCCTGTCATTGTTCTTCTTCTCCACAATAAATTTTTTCTTTTGCAAGCATAGTTCCCCTTTCCATCTGGTCTATGTGATGGCAAATAAAGTGCCATCAATGAACCCTTTCAACCAACTTGAAGCTTCCCTGCTTAACACCACTACAGATCTTTAGTCTTCTCTGATTTTGATCATCTCTTCATGTTCTCTGTCACATTTATATACCACTCTAGTTTTTCAATTTTCTCCCTATTCCCTCTTTCTTCATTCAATTCTCTATCAATCCTAACTAATCATATTTTCCCACTTCTCCCTTTAACAGGTATTCCAATTAATAGCACTTGCACACTTTTAATAATGCTAGGTTCCAGCCGAACTATACCTATATTCCACACTCCTCATTATTGAAAGAACCTATGTTTCCCTACTCAGTCCAGCCTTTGTATACCTTTTCCACTTGAGATATTAGCCTTTGCAACCCTATTAAGCTGTGCTTTGTCAACTAAAGTGTGTGCAAGCACTCCTTGTCTCCTTGAGTTGTTACCCAATCAGCATTCAATAAGAAAACTCTGGATTCTGAATTGCCAAGATTGACATTTGCCTTGTACAAACCAACCACCATACAATATTGCAAGTTTGTTTGTAGATCCACCTCATGATTTGTAAAAAATGACTATTGCAATTCATTGCTTTCGTTTTTGAACTGCTGACTCAATCAAACATACATATAAAAAAGGTATCCCTGAGAAGGGTAGGGAGAGACAGACAGACACACACACACACACAGTGAGTGATCACTTACCAGTTCCTTTACATCTCTCTTCTGTTGTTTAGTTGGATGATCAGGATACTGAAACAAACAAAAATGTTATAAGAAAAATAATCCATTCCAAATAAATAGAAAGCAAACATTTTGAAAGCCTTTAACAAATGAAACATACAAACAAGATCACAAGGCAACAAAATCAAATCAACAATAATGTTTACAATATCATTCATGCTATGCCAATCCTTAGCATGGGAAACAATTTGTGAAAGATTAGATATACTTCTTTTTTTTTTTTTGATGAATGAAGAAATTTAAGATATACTTCCTTTTTTCTCTACAGGTTTGTAAATAATAGATATACGTCATGATGTACAGCTTAGAAAAATATATTGTTAAAGAGCAGACATATTTCATGATGAGCATGGAATTCCAACCTACTCCCCCTTCCCTTTTGCCATTCCTTTTCGGTGAATCATTAAGGATCCATGTTTAACCCCTGTCCTACCATGTGTGATTTTCTATAGAAGGAAAAAAGTAAACAGCTAGGGGTGCAAATGGACCAGATCATCATCCGATCTGAATTCGAATTTGATTCTATTTTGTTGGGTTCAGATACCCCCTATCAGGTTTTCGGATCAGATCAGATTGGATACTAGGATCTGATTAAAAATCAGATCAAATTTGAATCACCCCCAATCCAATATATATATATATATATAGAAAATAGTTGATAGATAGATAGATATGATGAAAATAGTTGAAAAAAATGTATTTTTTGTTTTTCTTTATGTAGACTGTTGTGTTCCTTTCGCTTTAATAATTTGTTAAGTTTTACAGAAATTAAATCAGATCAGATCAGATTTAGATTCAAATTGACCTTTGTGAGATCTGCTTGGATCTTGGATTGGATCAGATTAGATTTTGTTATACCCCAATCTGAATTTAATCCAGTCCATTTGCATCCCTAAAAATCAGCTTGCCATATTTATTCACACAATTGCATCACAAGTTAGCCTAAGTAAATGCAGAACAACTAGAATGTCCCTACACCTTATTAGGACAACTCTGAAACCTTAAACGCATCCCAGCATGACTAAATCAGTCTCCTGGACATGGCACTGGAATTCACTCACACATACATATTTATGCAAAGTGATTAAACGTTGAAACGTTTTTGGATTTCGAAACATAAAAGGCTTAAATATCATTTTTGGTACTTAACTAAGCCTGGCATTTCTTAAACCAACTTCAATATAAGTTTCATAAAAATCAATGTGAAATCAAAAGTATAGACCAAGTTACCTAACTCTATCATCAAACCACCAAAGTTCTAAGTTCAACTAGCAAACATATTTCCCTTTCAAGAAGAAAACAAATCAACATAAATTAAAAGAACCATCTTAGAGAATGACATAGATTGTAACATTTTTTTTCCTTTCACTGTGAAGTTAACAAGTCTTATATTTGTATTTTGAATTTTATCCCATACTTTGACCCCTAAGCTTCATGGTAAAAGCTAGTTTGAAAACCCTACAAAAATACGCCTATCAAAAAGACCCCCACATAGGATGACCCATTACTTCTTTGATTACAATACAAGGTGACCCCTACACCTTTTTTCCCTGGCTCTATCTCCACTTCTTATAGTATTTGACCATTAACTTCTTTGTGCACTACATGACCTTTCATCAAGCAAATGAGCATTTGTCTATAAAGAAGTATTAGTTAACCCAAAAAAACAGTTGACTGGAAGAAACAGATCTCAGAGACGGCAAGAAATGAATACCTGAGCTGCAACCATGTGCAGCAACGTCCAAGTAGCACGTCCCAGTTCTTCTTTAGTCAAAGGTTTGGCTTGCTCCTGCAAACAGAAAGAAACTAAGAATAGCAATCCACAGACTTCTTATCTAAATACTAAAAGTCCATAGGTATCACTAATCAAGATAAAAGCTCCTAAGTAATTGTAACTGATAAACCAAAGGTTAGGAGTGAAAATATCAGATAAATAAAAGAAGCATTTCAAAACATTAAACTCTTTTGAGGTGATTTATTAGTACCCTTTGATCCTTGTTGCTATTTACAATAATAGACAGATAATGCAAAGGATGCCCCAAGCCCCAAATCGCTATTAGTTTAGTAATATTATGTTCTACCGGGAATTCTGTCAAGCAATTGGCAGGCTATAATGGCCATTGCTTTGATGAATTAAAGAAGCCAAACTCAACCAGAAAGAGAGAGAGGAGAGCCTACCTGGGTTAAATCTTCTCTGCGTTGGAGAAGCTTAGAACCATCATTTTTTTCTAATATTTTGGACGATGGCGATGAATTCAGAGAGAAGAGAGGTCGTTGATTTACGGGGGAAGTGTGGATTGCGTTACCGATGAAATGTGAGAAATGTGTCTGAATGCATTGTGCGAAGTTGTCGCAAGCTTTAAGGATCAACTGCAACAACTGATTATCTGACATGAAGCAAGTTCTCTGTTTTGCGGCTTGAAGCAAGTTTTCTCTTTTGCACCTTGAAGCAAGTTCTCTGTTTTGCGCCTTGAAACAAGTTCGCTATTTTGCTGCTTGTTTTCTGACTTTCACTTTATAGATAAAAAAAATAAAAAGAAGAAGCAAGTTTTCTCCTTTGCACCTTGAAGCAAGTTCTCTGTTTTGCTTTTGCGGCTTCAAGCAAGTCCTCTCTTTTGCGGCGTTTTGCCCGATCGGGGAAACCGGTGTTTAGAAAACCAGATCATATCGGACGAACCGTCAACCCGAACGGTTAAACCGAACCCGGGTCTCTGTCATTAAAAACCGGCTGGTGTTTTTGAAATTTTTTTAGTACATAATTTAAAATTTTAAAGCTCATACCTTTGTGCTTGGAACAAGATCTCTATGTGTTCTCAAGGTGCCAAACCCACTAATGTTTACCAAAGAATGCCTTTTTTTGCCTTAAATCTTAATTTTTAATATAAAATTTTGAAACTAAAATAAAAAATATATGTTATAAAAGAATATATTTATATATTTTGAATTTATCATAATATAATATATAACTTATAATGTTATATATATTATAATTATTACACACACACACACACACATATATATATATATATATAATGATGAAAATAATTAAAAAATATTTGTATTCTTTTTGTTTTTACTTTATTTAAATTAGTATATTTTATTTTCTTTTAATAATTTATTAATTAAAAAAACAAGTTGGATCGGATCAAATTCAACTTATCAATAGGATTTGAATTCAAATCGAGTTCTATCAGATCCGATCGAATCTTCGAATCGATCAGATCCAACATGAACAGTGTCAAATTAGATTCAAATATATCCTGATTCGAATCTAATCCGATCCATTTGCATCCTTTGACTTGTAAACCTTTCTCTTTTCTGGGTTATGTCTGATCCGGTTCTCCAAACATTAGAAAAAAATAAAAAATTATTCATCGATCACATCTTGGCTCGGGAGAGGGTTCCATTTGGATGGGCGTGACCGTGTGAGTTTTCATTTGCCCATACTCCATAGTACACTATCTTCATATGTGGATCCACTTATTTTGGGAGGGTTTATGTGGCTTATTTTGTCTTAAACGTTAAAAAACCCTAAAAAGTACAAAAAAAAAGCATTTATTAAAAAAGTGCTCTCTAGCTTCTAACTTTTTGCATTTTGGAGGCGCCCTTTTTAAATAATAAAAAAAAAAAGCCCATTTAGAAGCATCGCACAAAAACTCAAGTGTTTCATTTAAAAACCAGTTTAGGAAGGAAAACATGGTTTTGAATATCAGACCAAAAATAGAACCGCCTTGGCCATCAGTTTTTTGGTCAAAATGGTCTGACTTCTGGTCCAAACCCAAATCGGACAGTTTTGGGGTCTAAAGCCAGACCCAAACTGGTTCCCAAGTCAACTGGTCTGACCGTTTGGTCCGACCTGATTTTCAAAACCATAAAAGAAATGTAAATTCAATTTTATGTCTTTGATGGTTAGAGTGGACTGTTTTTTATTATTTTGTGTAATGGTTTTACTAGCGGAGATATGTCAATGTATGGAGTTTGTTAAGTAAAATTGAGGTAAGTGTAGCTTTTTCACATTCTCGATCGGGCAAGTCAGGCCAAGTCAAATTGAGCCCAATCTAATCATTAATTTTGAATTATATATTGTTACATAAATTTGAATTATTTTTAATTATTATTACATGGTTTTGATTTTAATTTAGTTTTATTTGTATAAATTATTATTAGATGATTTTGATTTAAATTGTGTTAAACTTTAGTAAGTTTTGACATTTTATTAATTCATATTATTTTCTGTTAAATCTGTTTCAAGTTCTTAGTTAATTTATTAAGTTAATTTGTATTACATTACATTATAAAATAAAATAAAAATATGTTATAACAAAATATAATTATATATTATAATATAATATATGATTTATAATATTATATATATATATATATATATATATATATATATATATTATAATTATTACACAAACACATAAGCATTGGTTAAAAAACCGGCCAAACCACCAACTCGGATGGTGAAACCAGAAAACCGGTGACTGGGTCTTGGTTTCAGAAAATCAACCTTTTTTCATTTTTTACTACATAATTAATGCAAATTTCTAAAGGTCATAGCTTTGTGCTTGGATGTCTAATAGGAATATAGGATGATTTTTTTTTATTTTGAATAACTTTTTGAGATCTGCGTGTTCCCAAGGTGCCAAACCCCACTATTTTTGCCAAAACACTTTTTTTTTGCCTCAAATCTTATTTTTTTAATATAAAAATTGAAACTAAAATAAAAATATATGTTATAGAAGAATAAAATTATATGTTTTGAATAGATGCATGTAATTAATATTATTATGTATATAATTATATATAATATAACTATGCATTTTATATAGTATGATGTATAATATATATAATATTAGATATTATATAAGTTATATTACATTACATTATAATATAAAATAAAATAAAAATGTTATAGTAGAATACAATTATACATTTTGAATATATTATAATATAATATATAATTTACAATATTATATATATATATATATATTATTTATTACACACACACACAGATAGATAGATATACACGGTTCAACCCCGATTGAATCTTTGACCTGTGAACCTCTCCCTTTTCTGGGTCATGCTCGGCCCGGTTCCTAAACATTGGGAAAAATTGTTCATCAATTACATCTTGACTCTTGAGCTCACATCATTGTATGTTGAATTAAGGATGTGTTTGAGAGGGTTTTTGCAACATCTTGCATCTTAGAAGTTAAAAACATCCTAAAAAATCACAATATAAGCATTTATTGAAAAAGTACTCTAAGGTCTAGCTTCTTGCATTTAGAGGAAGTCCAATAAAAATAGGGTAAATTGCTGATACCTCCCCTAAAGTTTGATAATTGCAATTGCCTCCCCTGAACAACTTAAGTTTGTGATATGGTTACAAGTAGACCCCTTTTGTTAAAATCTTCTAAAAAGAGGCACGAAAATGTCCAAAATACCCATGCAATTACTTTTCACCAAAATGTTTATTTTCATATTTTCTATTAATATAAATCATTAGCTCAAACCCTTTCAATTTCTTTTCTTAAATTGATTTATTTTCCAAATTTGCTTTTCATATTAATTGTTAATGCCTTAAAGGTAAAGCTACAACTCTAGTTCTTTCTTTTTTTATTGTTATTGCTTTTTTGTAGAAACGAGCTTCAATAGTAGCTGCATGGGTATTTTGGACATTTTCTTGCATCTTTTCAAAGGATTCTAATAAAGAGAGAGCCAGACATGGATTGATGACCGGTTCCCACTTTTTTGAATCCGCTCCTCTCCTCTCACTCGAGTGTCGTAGGTTCTCTTCTCCCTCTCTCTCCTCCCATTTACCCGGTGGAGACTTAACAACCATTACCATCGGCAACAATTTAGGGTTTGCTATCGTTTTCCCCTTCTGCATTCCAATTTTCGCAGACTTCTTCCAATAATGTTACTATTCTACTTTATGCAACTAACAGGCTCTTCAAGAAGCTTGAACATCTAGTAGAGATTGAGTTTGTCGTTGAAATTTAAAATTCTTTGGTAACATTTGAGAAAATTAGATCTTATCTGATGATGTTTGATCCGAGGTGCCCCAAACCAACCTTAAATTGTCACTGGCGGTGTTTGCAACTTGCAAACTAATGGCATGAAGCTCCTCCGCATGCTTCAAATGTTTACATGAATTGAAGGACGCGTGGTGCTTATTCATTTTGCACGAATGGTGCCCTGACTGAAGCTACCTGGACTGAAGCCGGACTCGTGTGATTGTGCGTGGCCTTTGTTTTCTATTTGTGTGTTAGGAGTTTGTACGTGTAATGGATTTACTAGCGGAGATATGTCAACGTATGGACTTTATTAAGTGAAATTGAGAAAATTAAACGAGCCTTAGCACATTCCTAATTGGGCCAAGGCAGATTGGGTGCAATCTAATAATTAATTTCTAAATTATATATTGTTACATAAATTTGTATTATTTTTAATAATTATTGGATACTTTTGATTTAAATGGTGTTAAATTTTAGTATATTTTATTATTTTATTATTTCAAATGCAATTTAAATTAATAACGTTTTAACTTTATTATTTTTACTTATTTTGAGTGTCTCTAAATGGACTTTGAATTAATAAAAATAAGTTAGTTAACTTGTATTAATTTCAGGTGGTATGGATGTGAATTAAGTTCTTAATTTATTTATTAAGTGAATTTCTATTACATTACATTATAATATAAAATAAAACAAAAAATATGTTATAATAGAATATAATTATATATTTTGAATATATTATAATATAATATTATATAATTTATATTATATTGTATATATAAATTATAATTATTACACACACGTGTGTGAAGCGAAAAGATCACCCCAAAACCACAATGGTTCAAAAACTGGCCAAAACTGCGGTTGAATGGAAAAACTGGTGACCCGATCACAGTTTTAGAAAACCAGCTGTTTTTTTTTTAATTTTATTTTTTAGTACTTAATGCAAACTTATAGAAGGTATAACTTTGCGCTCGGATGACAAATTGGGGTGATCTTTTTTGTTTTGGGTAACTTTCAAGATCTACATGTTCCTAAGGTGCCAAACCCCACTATTTTTGCCAAAAAATGCCTTTTTTGCCTCAAATCTTAATTTTTAATATAGAAATTTGAAATTAAAACAAAAATATATATGTAATAGAAGAATGCAATTATATATTTTGAATATATGCATATAGTTAATATAATTATATATCATATAATTGTGGATATTATAGAATTTGATATATATATATATATATATATTATACATAATATTATATATTATATAAATTATATTACACTAGATTATAATATTAAACAAAATAAAAAATATGTTATAACAGAATATAATTATATATTTTGAATATATTATAATATAATATATAATTTATTATTAAATATATAAATTCTAATTATTACACACACATATATAATATATTATATTTTAATATATTCAAAATATATAATTATATTCTGTCATACCATATTGCTTTATTTCATTTTATATTATAATGTAATGTAATCTAATTTATATAATATATATCATATTATATAATATGCACAATTATATGATTTATAATTATATACATAATAATATAAACTAGAAAGGCTAATGACAGGATAATTTGCCTCTGGACCACTTGCTAAGAAAAAACTTAGAATTAGAATTGTGTGTAAATGGCAAAATGCAAAATTAAATAAAATAAGAATTTTTTTTTTCAACTTTATTTTGTATGTCCTTATAAATAAAAGCAAGTTTGTGCAAAATCACACTTCTTTTCAAAATTAATCCAAAAAGAAAATAATTATTTTCCAAGCATCAGGTGAGGTCATTCCCAGCTGCAATGTACCTATAATCAAATTGTGGACATTAAGAGATAGTAGAAAATGCACTCATGAAACTAACGTACAAAGCTAAATGTGGAAAACGCACGCAAAGGTTTTTCAAATTAATATGTAATATACACTTTTTTCAGAATAAATAATGGATTTACATAATAAGAAATCAAAGTGGGTACATGAGATGATGTACAAAGTAAGTAAGAAAATTTATCACTAGACAGATCTTCCTTGTAGACATCTAAAGAGTTTAATTGAGCTATCCTCCTAAGGGCTGCCATCCTCTCCTCTAGCCACTTTATAGTATTAATATACGAAAGACAGTCCCAACTCTTTTGCAGTTAGGAGCCCTTTAAGTGCAGCTAAAATGTCAGCCTTTGTAGAATTCAAGGTTTTTAAAATTGAACCGGTCAGGGGTTTGGTTCTTGGGTTAAACGGTCTGACCGTTCGAATAGAACGAATGGCCTATTTTGACAAAAAAATAAAAATAAAAACAGCCAAACCGTTGGACGGTTCAAACAATTTACTGACCTAATCATTAATTAAAAAAAGCTAAAATTGATGGCCTAATGAGTGTTAAAGCTTTATGAATATGGCAAACAACCATTAGACTTGTAAAAACTTTAGGAGACTGAAAATATACTCGCTTCATCAAAGGAAAAAATAAGTGAAATGAAAGGCATAGGACTGAAGTCATCAAATAATTTAGTTGTTAAACTTGGCAAGTGTTACTTGTTCTTAATTTCTCCCGTAGCTAGCCTGCTGACAGTATTAATCAAAGAGTATGGACTGGAAATGGTATAGGAGAGAATAATTCTTTTCCATAGTGGTCTTCTGATGGTGATAATATATATATATATATATATATATATATATATATATATATATATATATATATATATATATATATATATAGATTAGTTTAGTTATTGGATTTTCCCAGCTGTGATGATAACATGGTTAACTCATTCTGAGTCATACTCAGTTGTATATTTTTATTATTTATGAATTCTATAGACATCCCTTTTGAAACAGAAGCTGACTTTTGATTTGCTAGACAGAAAATGATCAAATTGATCGACTTCAAAGGTTGATATGTTCATTTGTCTGATTAGCCTAAGAGTCAATCCTTAATCAGATAAACATTATTCTCTAAATAACACAAGCTTGAATATAACATGAGTTACGTGTTTATGAACTGCTCAGTCAGAAATCATTAAGGAATAATATCAGTCGGAATCTGATTTGGGATACTTTGTGCTAGAAAGGTTCTATTTGTGGCTTTTGTTCTCTCACATCTTCATGAACATTAATAATTCATTAGTCAAGGCGACATACAGATAATGTATCATTACCGCCACCATTCGGAGTACATATCTCTGGCCCCATAACGTTCCACAGTACATTTCTATCGTGTATTGGGAATATCTCTCGATGATAACATCATCAGTTTTGATATTATCATTGGGAGATGTTCTCAGTACACGGTGAGAATGTACTGTGGGATATTATGAGGCGGGGATGTGAACTCCACCATTCCTACTGCTGCTTGGAGAGAGAACATTGGTCTCTCATGCAGTTTTTCTCTTAACATAAAAGGGCAAAAGGAACATTTCATCATTTCCATTATACAGAAACAGTAAGGGTGGTTTAAAGCAATAATTAAAAGGGTATATTTAAGTTAATTAACTAAACCAAGGGTAATTTAAGAAATTTGACTACATATTTTACCCAAACCAAAACGTAAGGCAGGTGTTTACAATCATTAAATTAACATGGTGTTTGGAAGTGTAAACGCTTTTTGGGACCCATTTTCAATAAAAAATGCTCATACTTTCAAGACCTATTTTTCACAAAAAAATAAACACTTTTACCACATTGGCAATGAGCAACAATATACTGTTTGGTAAAATAATTTTCATTACCGTTTTTTTATGTACTGCCAGGTAAGCACTATATATCAGTCAACCATTAGGGGAAACGGTTCACTGATGCATTAACGTTTCATGCATCGGTAGGCTCCTGATTTTCGAGGCACGCCCGATTTTTTAATAATTGGCTGAACCAAGCATTTGTTGAAACGCTCTCTGGATTCTAACGCACCGTTTTTTTTTTTAAAACGGCCACGGTTCCAAACATCCCCTGAGAATCGCCTAAGGAATGCAAAAGGGAGGTATAATTTAATCGTTCGAACAGAGAAGAGACGGGAGAGGAAAAAAAGTGCGAGAAATGAAGACCGCTCCGAAGATTATTTTGCTATTCAGAGACGCCGACGGCGTCGGATCTGCAATTGCCGACGCCCTGCAACCCAACCACAATTCTACTCTTCAAAGAACGTAAGCCTTCCTCCCATGCTCCTCTAGAGGTAAACAGAAGGTTATCAAAGAAATGAAAGGAAAAGCATGTTTTTCTCACTTGTCACCACCTCGTTAATCAGACTCGGATGGTCCTATTATATTTTTCTTTTATTATTTATTTTACTTTAATTTTCTTACAGAAAAACTTCTTTCGAGCTATCGTTGGATAGGTACGGGATCAAAGATGTCAAAGCTTCGGGAGACGCCATTCATTTTATTGATCACGAGGGCTTGTATCAGGTATTCAGGTGCCACCAGTTCTCTTCCCTTGAGATGCTGTTATCTGCTTAAATTTGTCTGGATACAGCTTATTTGTAAAAGTTTCAGATTGATGACCTACTGTAACAGAATGCTAATAAATTTTCGTATAAGAGATACATATGCTTCTTTAAGATGTTAGCAGTGCAAACTCATATTAGGGTTTTTGATTTCCGTTTGCCTCTGAACGAATGGATTACCGTATGGCTCTTTATACAGGGTCATGACCTTCCATTGATTTCCGTTTGCCTCTGAACGAATGGATTACCGTATGGCTCTTTATACAGGGTCATGACCTTCCACTGATTATGCATCATCACCCAAAGGCGATAACCGAATGTGTTTTACTCATTAGAGTCCCAAGAATATATTAATCCACATACTTGACCCATAGTTATTAAAGGGTTGCTTAGGAGCCCAGCCTGAACACCTTCACTTGTATATAAAAGGCGCTTATCTAGGTGAGTAGGTGCCCGCCTAGGCAACAAAATGCAAGGTGCTACATTTTAATAGTATTGATATGTTGCATTGTATTAGTATGCATATTGATATACTCAAGCAAAGAAAAAGAATGAAAGAAGAGAAAGAGTCCGCCCCCTTTCCCTAAACAGTGGCTCCACTCCTTATTTTTTTTCTTCTTTTCTTACTCTCTATCTTAAATTTTTACTATATACAGTTATGGTCTTCTCTAGTTGTTAATTTGATATGAAATTGCTATTTTTCAATTTATAAGCATGTCAATTTGTATACAAAACTAGGAAACTAACCACAAACATATATGTTTTTTTTTTGGTTTTAATTTTATAGAATTCTTTTGCCTAGGCAACTAGTTGTTCCACTGTATCTAGAAATTGCCTATACTCCTTAATCGTCAACATCATCTGCTAATCTTTGTCGAAACTGTATGGAGTCAGCTATATGAATCCTGTTATGCCAATCTGTTTTATTCAGTGCCATATCCATTGTTACTGATGTTGCAAGCTGTAACAGATCACACCTTAAAACAGTTTCACCATTGAGACTTGGAAGATATTTGATTTTGTGATCTGCTTCAGAGACTGGGCTAGAGCATATCAAAGCATAACCCATGAAAATGTCAGGTATAGACCATGGGGGTCTATAGTGTTTTTTTTTTTTTTTTTTGATAAATAAATGGTGTTTGTTTTGTATGAAATAGTTTTATTACAGGAGGGAAGGGACGTGTAAAATCACCTTCTGGAAAGAGAACGGGGGAGGTATGGCTAGTAGGTGGGGCAGTTGATGACATGCTAAGTGACATTTACTATAACTTTGCACTGGAAACGTTTTCATTGAATACTAAGCCAAGTCCAAGGCAGAACTTCAATCCACCCTAGAAGTGTCTTACTCCTTGTTTAGACTATGTGGTAAAAATGACCATAAATATGATATCTGGGATCATATAGTCAGAATACCTCAACCCCTCTCCTATCCATGGGTCCTATGTAGATCCACTGCTTATCTATTCTGGACTCTGATGCATCTATGCATTTCAATGCCTTTTGCCTTGAACATTTTCTGTAGCATACATGCCATTTTTGAAGGTGCTGTCATCTTTTTGTCTGTCTGGTAGATCATACATTATTCTTTTTTACAAATAATAGTAATACCATTGGGTGAAACATTGTACATATTATCCTGTATATGAAGAGATTTGAATTCGACTTTTACTGTTTTAGTAGCTTGTCTGGGAGGAAAAATAAAAATTGTAAGGCAATGTGTGGTTGTTAGTGATTGATTACGATCAATCAGAAAAAATAAAAGACAAGAAAATTCTATGTTTTAATGCTATGGGAAAGCTGTTTAGTGTGGAGCCTCAACAGTAGTTAGTTTTCTTTTCTGATTATTTCTCTTCAACTTGCAAAGCTTTTGCCACAATAAACATTTATAGCAGGTTCATTGATCATTATGTACTAACTAATTTGTCCAACCATTGCTCAAAAGAATCTTTTCATCTTTCCAGGTGTCTCTTTTGCTTCTACAATACTATGATCCGCCAATTATTGCCTGTGCTGTTAATGAACTCTTGGCATCAATAATGGGAGAAAACTCTTCCTCCATGCTCACACTCATACTCCCATTTCTTGTGGCTGCATCAAAGCTTGAGAAGGAAATGAAAAATTCAATACCGGGTAACCACAAAGTTGCATTGTCTGGTGTTCAAATAGGTCCAGAGACAGATTTTACTCGGGCCATGATTGCTAGAATCCAGAAGGCACCGCCTTCATTACAGATTCATTATGAACCTCTGGCTTGCTTGCTTCAGTTGGTCTGTGTCTTGAAGCTACCAAGTTTTCTTCTCATTGGACCAACTGCTCAACACCAATCCAAAAGAACTCCTGATGAAGACATTGAGGTATTCATTCTTCAATCATCAATTTTGTCTTCTTTTAGAAAATTCACCCTTTTCTATTAATATTTAATATTGCCAGTGAGAAACTTGAAGTTCAGGGATTATTTAATTTTTTTCGATAAAAGGTAAAGTATTTCATTAACAGAAGACTGAAAAAAGATCCAGCCTTGCCCACTGAGGAACTGAGCAAGGCAAACTTTGTACCACTCAGAAAAACCAAAAAAAAAAGAACATCATACAAAAAGATTTCTATACTCCAAAAAAGAACTATAAGGACAATTCTTGAACAGTTTGTGCGTTGCCATCCAGGAGTGTAACCTTCCCCAAATGCTTCTTAAGACTTCCTCCTATGATCTTAACTGATTTTCAAAGAGTCTCTTGTTTCTTTCCGACCAGATTGACCACACCACCACCGCTGGAAGTACCTTCCATACAATCTTACCTCTTCTCGATAGACCCCTTAGACCCCAACCCTGTAACAGATCCAATACATTCCTTGGGAGGCACGACTGAACTCCAAAAACCTCTAACATTTTCATCCAAATTACCCAACTAAATCTGCAGTGCAGGAAAAGATGCTCCAACTTTTCAGAGTTGTTGCCACATAGGACACATCTGCTTGGTTCTACCACTCAGCCTCTCTTTGTCAGATTGCCAGCTGTTAAGCACTTCCCTAAGGCCGTCACCCATTGATAGAAGGAGACTTTTAGAGGAGCCACCGTCCTCCAAATGAGGTCTTCGGGAAAATTATCTTCCTCCCCCCTGCAAAGGCTGCTGTAAAAAGATTTGACTGAGAAACTACCTGATTTCTCCTTTGCCCAAATCCTCCTGTCCCCCCTTGTTCTATCTGCCCTTATCGCGCTCAGGGTCTACATCAACTCCTCCCATTGTTCCACTTCCCAATCATTCAGGTTCCTTCTAAAACTGGGACACCATACACCTGCCCCTCCAACCTGAGAAAACACCTCCAACACCAAACACTCCTTGTTGATGCCAATATCAAAGAGGGTTGGGAATCTGTCCTTAAGAGGGTGATCCCCGCACCAGACCTCCTTCCAAAATTGACTCTAGAACCATCTCCTACTTCCATTCTTAAACCTTGTCTGAAATCCTTCTTTGGCTTCTGAATACCCTTCCAGACCGCACATTAAACTTTTCTCCATTGACTTGTGGTCTGCTCATTCCACCTCCAATACCATTTCCCAAGACAAGCCAAATTAAACTTTCTCACATTCCTTAAACCCAAGCCTCCCGCCTTTCTAGATTTACAAGCTTTACTCCAACTGACTAAATGGAATTTAAGCTCATCCTTCCATCCCTGCCAAAGAAAAATCTCTCATTGTCTTCTCCAACTTCTTAGCCGCACTAGTTGGAATAAAGAAGAGAGACAACAAGAAGGTAGGAAGAGAAGACAAAACACTTTTTAATAGCATAAGTTTCCTTCCCTTTGAAAGATACCTTGATTTCCAAGATGCAAGTTTCCTTTCCATTCTTTCCATCACCGGGTCCCAAATCTTCTTAGAAGTGCATTTTTCCCCAAGCGGCATCCCCAAGTACTTTGTTGGCAATTTTCCAACCTTGCATCCTACAATATGTGCCATTACTTCCACGTTTGGACCATTCCCCACTGCCATTAGCTCACTTTTATGCATATCGACTTTCAGGCCAGAGACCACTTCAGATCAAATCAAAATCATTCTGATTTTTTCCACCTGATTTTCTGCTGCATTGACAAAGAAAAGAGTATCATCAGCATACTGCAGCAGTGCTATCTCCACTTCTTGACCCACCTTGAAGCCTTCAAGTAATCCTCCTTCCACTGTCTTATTCACCATCATACTTAGGGCTTCCAATACACAAATAAATAGTAGGGGAGAGAGGGGGTCCCCTTGCCTTAGACCCCTCAAGTTTTGAAATCTGCCTACTGAAACACCGTTTACCAAGATAGAGAAGCTGGATGTTGTTACACACACCTTTATCCAATTCCTCCATCTCCTAATCCAAAAACTCCCAATTTACATGGTCGTACGCCTTTTCCATGTCTACTCTGAGCAATACCCCCTCCTCCCCACTTCTTTTGGAGTCGATGAGTTCATTTGCCACTAGAATGCCATCAATAATTTGCCTCCCATCTACAAACGCTCCCTGAGATTCTGATATTAGTTTTCCCATTACCCTCTCAATCTTTTAGCTAACACCTTTGCCACCACCTTATAGACACTGCTAACAAGGCTTATTGGTCTGAAATCTTTCAATCCCATCGCCCCTTTCTTCTTGGGAATTAAAGCCAAAAAAGTAGAGTTTACACTTCTTTCGAACGCCCCATTCTGATGGAACTCCTAGAAAACTTTCATTAGGTCCTCTTTCATGAAACTCCAACTTCTTTTAAAATATTCCATTGTGAATCCATCTGGATCTGGTGCTTTGTCACCTTCCATTTCCTCAATTGCAGCTCTTACTTCCTCTTCTAAGAACACTGCTTCCAGGTGTTACTTAATGAAGTAACACAACACACAGGCAAGCGTTATATAGTGGCATCTGTTGTAGAATTCCCACCTATCCTGTTTCTTAAGGTTTCAGTTATGTGTTATTTCTTGTGTATTCTTTCATATATACATTTAACGGTTGCTGTGGTTCTTTTCATCATTTGTTAAGCTCAGGTAGAATTGATTGCATGTGGGTTGTTTAGTAAATCATTGAAAACCTGGTTATAATTTATAAATGATTTGAGATTTCAGAAAGTTTACAAGGTAGAACTGGATGCATTTGAGGAGTTTTGCATATCATGGAAAACTTGGTTCTGATTTATAAATCTGAAGACTTATCTGAATTTCTTTGAGAAGTCAGTAGGTTTGAAAGGTAGTTGTGTCTTTTTATCATTTTCATGACTGAATGGAATAAAACCTTTAAACCACTTGGAGTCCAAAAGTAGCACTACGGAGGCATATATGTAATTTCAATTTTTTTTTGAGCAAAGGTAAAATATAATTGTATTGATGTAAAAGGTCCTTTGTACAAAGAGAAGCTGTACACACCAAATCAGAAGGACCTCAAAAGAAGGTCATCCTCAAAAAATTACAATCAGAAGTAACCTCTTCAAAGTCAGTAAATATTGAAAACCAACTTCTAACACAACCTGAAGCCGTATCGATGACTAAAGCTTCAGTAGAGGTTTTAAGATCAAAGACCCTGCTCTTCCTTTCTGTCCAAACCGCCCACATAATTGCTAAGGGAATAGAAGACCAGCAAATCTTTCCTTTCTTAGTCATCCCTTGGATTTGCCAAGCTTCCAGGCGGGCTTTAACTGAGGCTGCCAGCTAGAATGATGATAAGTAACCATATGCCCATAGAATTAATGTGCAGGGTAATAGCATAGAAGGCACACCAGCTAACCATCTATCAAGATAATTTCTTTTCCTTGATCTGAATTGCCACTAGTAGATAATTTGTTTCAAAGCCCAGAAGATTAATTAGTCCCTAAGGGCTTGTATGCTCTGACTCATTCCTGCACCTGGCCACCATCCCATTGAATAACTAAATTTTCTGTTATAGACGCTTTCATGTATGGTGTTTGGCCCATTTGTGCATGCAACCATCATGGGGAAGGGTTTCACTTAAAACCACCTGATGCTCATTCTTTTTGTCTGCATAGATTTGCAACATTGGAACCAAGTTCATGGTAGAAAACCTTCGCTAACTTGGGAGCTCTAACTGTGGAAGTTACAATACTAGTATTTTATGCACTCAGTCCTTGACATCCAAAGGAATAGTTGGGCATTGAATGAATTAATTTAATTTCAAAATTTCCCCTTGTGTATTACCCACTATGAGTCAAAAGAAAAATGTTTAATAAAAATAGGGTAGGTCATTTTAGGATTGACTTCTCTCTCTCTCTTTCTCTCTCTCTCTCTCTCTCTCTCTCTCTCTCTCTCTCCCCCCTCCCCAACATTCCAGACTTCCAGTGACCACTACATTTTATGTGATGATTTAATGCTTTGCAAGTCGAATGCAATGATTCAGTTCATGGTTTCCAAAATGGCTGTGAAATAATTTATTGAACTATTTAGCTCTGTTTCTATGTTTAAATGTGTGAAGCGTTACTGCAGCAGTATTGTTGTATCGTTAAATTAATAAATGTAAACTATCTAATGTCCCACTGACCTTTGTTTGCAGACACTTTATGAGTTGGGAGAGTTCTTGGCGAGCAGTGTTAACTTGTGCTTTTTGAAGGATAGAATTCATTGGAATCCAACAAAGAAGCAGATGGACAATTTGGAGCCATGGCGAGCACTGTATGGTTAAAACTTCGTTTGTGATAACGAACAAGATTTAAAAGGCAGCCTTTCATTTGATGAACCAGGTTCTGGACGGTTTACTGAAAAGAGTTTTGGGTCTTCATCAAGTTCCTATCTTTTTTTCTTGCATTTGTCTTCTTTTTACCCCACCTTTTTTTTTCGAATATCTATCAAGTCTTTATACAAACCTTCTCTTCTAGGAATTTCTTTTTTGGCTTCAGACAGCATTAACTCTTTTCACGTGTGACTCTTTTGGCTACACATTTTCAGATACAGGGGATGATCTGAGTCCGGATCTTGTCCCAAAACAGGGTCTCAACTGTCTCTCCCAACTGCAATCGCAGCTGAAACATTTCGCCATGAAGGAAAGAGAGATGTTACCAATGCATGGCTGCAATGGCTGTTTGTTGGACTAGATCCGAACTCGGATGATCTATCTTTTCAGTCTTCGAAGTCTCAAAATTGCCGTAGATACGCTTAATTTGTGGGTGCTCGATTTCAATTTTCTAACTCTTTTGCCAAATGTATTTTTCAAGCTTGGTATGAGAATTGAGAATTCAGACTGAAACTTGACGATTCACCTATTGCGGTTAAAAAGTTCTCTGCCTAAGAATTTGGCCTAAAAAATGTAGCTATAATTTGCCAAACAGTTGGTATCTTAGTTTCAGATTAATGCATATGGCTTATGGTATGTTTGGTTGCCGCGACCAGGATGAGAAAATAGGAATATTTGCATAAGATTCTATTTTCTCTCATTTGTTTTGGTTGAAGCAATGGGATGGGGTTTCACCAAATAGGTGCAGCCCCACTAAGAAACTAAAACAGCGAGAAGTCAGTGGGAAAAAAATGTAAAAGGCGGCATTCTTCTATTCATCCTAATTGAGCTTTACACCCCTATGGTCGAAGCTGACCACTGTTTTCTTCACCTCTAATGAAGTTAAGACCTTTGATCATCATCTCCATCCCTGTTTCACATTTTTGAGCCATTAACTCGTTATCTTTGATCTTCCCAGTCGAGCTTCAGACCCTCACAATTGGGTGTTTGAGTATCATCGTCTTCATCTCCAGTGAAATTAAGACAGAATCTCCTCTGTTTTCTTTCATTGAACCATTTCTTTTTGTATTTTTTTTTCAAAAACCTCATTGTTTTTCTTCCTAGCTCAGCTTCACAACCCCAACTGTTAAAGAGTCCAATCATCTTCTTCATCTCCAAAGAAGGTAAGACCTATCTATGCTCAATCCGTTTCTCTTCGTTAAACATTTTTTTTTTCTTCTAAACTTCGTTGCTTTTCTTCCCATCCTTGATTTCTTAGCCTTTCAAAGTCGACAACCAAATGTTGGTAGATCTACTTACACCTCTATTCTCATCGTTGCAGATCAAGCAAGTTCATAATTTTTTTCATGATATTCTGGTTAGATTTCTTGAACATCCCTGATTTCTTGGCCATCACCATCGTTGCAGATATGCTAAAACCTCTGTTGCATATCTGTTATCATTGAACCTCTACCATTAAGTAGAACGATTTATTATTGCAAATCTAAACCTTTGCTAAATTTTTGTCATCATCATTGATCATCAATACCCCTTTTGGTCCAATATGATTACCGCCCCTTGGATTTACCTAATAACCAATACCCCTTTAATTTGACCATCAAAATATAGGAGACAACCATGGGTGTTCATGTTCCACTGTTGTTAATGGTTATTAATCCATGTCCAATAGTGACCTTGAAACGTGAGTATAATTGATGTTATTAAGATGCTATATAAGGGACTTGTAAAGGGGTTAGTAGTTGAGGTACAGGAGATATCATAGAATGCTTTGCAAGGGTACGCTTGTCCGCTTCAAAATTAGCATGAGGAGTGAGCTGTGGTTTCCTGAATGAAATCAAGAATTTAATGAATACACCTTCCCATGTTCCAGTTAATTTCACCATATGTTTTTGTGTGTGCAGACCATTTAGTTCTGATTTTAGCAATTTTTATATGCACAAATTAGTTGCAATAGTTGTTTCATTGTGCTTTACTGCTTGGCTACTGTGATCATGTTCCATTTCATATCCCATCATTTAACTAGATTTCTATTTGGGTGGGAAGAATTATATGTCTTGTAACTCCAGAAGTGTTAACCCCATGATTGAGTGAAAAGGGAATGACAAGATAATCTTCAGTCTTGCATGATCAAAGAAGAAGAACAAACAAGCTAAACATGCATATGTAGCTTGGGTGCTTGCGTAATTGCATTATCATATTTAATGATTTTCACTACTCTTTAAATTTCTAATTAATCCAGTATTGTAGTTGTTTTCAAGGTTCAAAATATCGATACGCCGGTAGGAGTATATCGGGCAAATCGATACTGTTTTTTTTTTTTTTTTTTTTTCTTAAACCGGTTCAGGGGGGCTGGTTTAGGGCTCATCTACCCCCTAAACCGGTCAGACACCCAATACACCCATTATGGGAGTGTATTGGAGGGGTCCCGGAATGATACGTATAGGCCGATATGTGTCGATACTTTGAATCTTGGTTGTCTTGCTCCCCAAAGACAAGATGACTTGCATGATCATCATTAGCCATTTCTTATGTAGCTTTTCTTCAGTAGCTAAGCAACCACAATAACGCCAAGTAAAATGAGAGGTAGTTATGTTTCTTGTGTCAAACCATGCAATAATGGTTGTCTCTGATATATATCATAGCAGAAAGTGTAATAAGATAGTAGGGCATGGTCTCCTCAAAGACAAGTTGAAATAAGATAGCATAATATGGCCTCATCTTTTTGCAAATTGCAACACATAGGACCATTGCAAAGCCTTCTGTCTTTGCAGCTGTATCTAATCCACCCTTTAGTGGTCCTCTTCCACTTCTTCGACCATAGTAGGTTGTAGTAGATTTAGAGCCCTATACTTAATTTTAAATTGCTATTTGTTATTTTAAAATTTTCACCCTCTCGTGCTTCTGTTATTTGGTATGAAAACAGATTGGAATGTGGGTGAAAATGGTATATATTTTATAAATATGTGGTTGGATATTCAGTTCTTAGTTAAAAGCCAAATAACACAACCCAATAGCTCCTAAATCTAAAAATCTTATTTGTTAAGAGTTTTAAAACTATAGCCTCTTTTGAGAAAAAAATGGCACAACTCAGAACTATGTCCTAATATGTCGTGTCAGCACGCAACGTGGCAAGCTTCAATTAGTAATATTCCATGTTAGTATGCCATGTGGCAAGTTTTGATCAGTAATATTCTAGGATTTTAAGTTTATGTTGTGGAGTCAAAAAATGTATAGATTTATTGAAGGATAATGAAATCAATCATTTTATAAAATTTTCTCAACAATCAAGCACCGGAAAACAAATTTTGCAGGATAATTAGTCTCAACAGCCAAGCATAGGATACCAAAATGAGAAAATGAGTATTTAAAAATGAGTATCAACGGCCAAGCATAGGATAATTAGTCTTATCCCATCTTTTCTCTTTCCATCTTTTTTTATTCCATTGCAATCAAACGGACCATTATGTTTGCCAATACTTGTTTTAAAAATGAGTATTTAAAAACAAGTATTTATTAAGTTGGTGATTTGAAAAATTAGTTATATTCCTACTATTTTTATATTGTCTTACTCCTGTTGTTTCTTACTCCTGTTGTTTATTAACAGTATTGAAAAAAGACTATTTTGCCATCGGTCTTAAATTACATCGTCCTCAACCTTGAGATGAGGATAGACCCTGAATAAAGGCCTAAAATGTCGAAGACGACGGCAATGATCACAGAGCTACTTCTCCCGGTCATCGCACGAATGCAGATCTCTCTCTCTCTCTCTCTCTCTCTCTCTCTCTCTCTCCAAAGAGACAAACCTTCGAAAATCTCTATTTTTTGATACAAAGAGAGAGAGGTAAGAGAGTGAGTAGCGGGCAAGTCAGCATAGGCGGAAATTGACAGCAGAATCAACCCAATGGGAAACTGATCCGAGACAGTGGCAAACCAGCGGTGGCGAGAAAACAATTAGGACTGAGCGGTGAGCAAAGGGGTTTCGATCGGGGCAACAAGGGCTTCCTGTTCCGTTCGTTGGGACACACGAAGTTGTTCTGTTTTATTTATTTATTTTTCGAGAAGAACAGGTTGTGAGGTCAATAACAGATCTCGGAGGTGTTGCTGGTGGTCAATAACAAATTTCTGTTACTGTTGGTATTTCTGAAAGCCCCTCTGGTTCTCTCTCGTTCTCGCCGATTGTTCACGTCTGCCGCTACTGCTGTTGTTTCTTCCACCGTAAATCATCTTCTGTTGTAGTTTCTTCCATCATCAATCATTTCGCCCAACCAGCTACTTCGATTAGGGTTCGGTTTGAGAAAATGATCAGGACTGGGGCAGTGGGTTTTGGTAGGATTGAACGGTGGGTTTTGGGAGGTGACTGTTGGGGGCATGGGAGTAGAGAATGAACTAGCTAGGACTGAGTGGTAGGTTTTGAGAACTCGTGATACAGTGGCGATGGCGGAATACCTCCAAGAAAATGATGAGAAATCACTGATGAAGAGGGGTAGGAGAGGAAGAAGAAGAGAGAGAGAAGAAGGAAGAAGAGGGAAAAAATGGAGAGAGAGAGGGAGAGGAAGAAAGAGAGGGTAGATCAGAGCAAGGCTCTTTACTGGTTCTGTTTAGTGTTGCAAGCTTGTTGAAGAAGGTGAAGAGAAGGATGAAGAAGAGGAGGAGAAAGGAAGAAAGAGAAAGATAGAGGGATAAGAGAGGTCGGAGGAGTAAGGGGGTGTGGTGTTCCGTCACTGCGTCAGGAGGATGGGGATTATTCATTTTTTGAATTAGTTTATATTTTGGATAAATTTCTTAAACTATCCATATGGTTTATTTAATATTGATTAAGTATACGCCTACTGTTTGAAAATTGATTCACACTATCGCTACTGTTTGCATCCGTTAATTTACTTATATTTTTCTTTTAAAACCCAATTTTTACCCTTATGATCTCCTTCCTTTCTACAGGAAACCAAAATGATTAGGTCCTTAACTGCCGTTGCATTAACCCCCTCCACCTCTGTCACCTCTTACTCATAAAATATTGATTCCCCTCTTAGGTCACAAACAACGTAACCATTGGGTGAGAAGAATTCAGACTTTGAGTAAAATCAATGAAAAGCAGAAGAAGAAAATAAGAAGGAAGCATCGCAGAGACAAGACTATCTATCTTGGTGAGTGGTTGACTGAGAGAGACAAAAACATAATTCTGGCTGATACATCTGCAACTCCCAGATCTAGGTGATAACTCCCAAATCTGCTTCGAGCAAAGGGTAGGTTCAGCGGTTCTTGAAGTTCAAGAAACTCAGATCAAAGACCCGGTTAAGGTCATTCATCTGCAACACCTAGATCTGGGCAAAGGGAAGGGAATTCATCTACAACTCCTAGGTCTGGGCGATACACTCCCAGATCTGCTTCGAGCAAAGGGTAGTTTCAGCGGTTCCGACAGTTTAAGAAACTTAGATTTGAGATCCGGTTAAGGGCATTCATCTACAACTCCTAGATCTAGGCAAAGGGAAGGGAATTCATCTGCAACTCCTAGATCTGGGCGATACACTCCCAGCTCTGCTTCGAGCAGAGGGAAGGGGATTCATCTGCAGCTCCCAGATCTGCTTCAAGCAGAGGGAAGGGGGAAGGGGAGGCAGCAACCAAGTATTTTTCGGAACTCGTTCCAGAACCCATTTGCACCTCAGATCCTTGCTTGCAGGCAGGCCGAGACATTTTCACGGCCACCACTGCTCCTTTTAACTCGGCTATCTCTCAGATTCTCAGATATGCAGGGAGCCTAGATCTCTGAAAGAACCCAGATCTGAGATCTGAGATTCGGTTATCATTCGCCTTTCCGGTAGTTTCAGCGGTTTTGATAGTTTCAGCGAAAAAAATGAGAAGGAAAGAGAGATCTCAGTAATGTAGTGGTTTAAGAAATTTGCCCTTATATTTTTTTAGTGAAATAAAATCAAGAAAAATACAAATGATTAAAGAGAGGAAAAAGGAAAAGAAGTGAATTACAAATGATTGGGAGGCCCTTTCGTGATCATCGTGTGATCATGCGATGACTGCATCTAAGGACATGGCTCTCCGGCGATTTTCTCGTATTCTCTGTGATTTTACTAGAAAGAGTATTTTGGGTATAATTTTGAATTAAATTAAACACGCGAAGGCGGTTTGTGATAGAGACTTAATGGGAAGGGAGAGGTGCAATAATTGTCAAAAACAATAGGGGTATTTTAAGACAATACTGAAATAATAGGGTATATCCTAAACCTTAAAGAGTAATTTAAAAAATTTGCTCTTTTTAAAATAATAACAAATTCAGTGAGTGAAAAGGATTTTTAATTTTTTGGTTGGAAGGAGTACAAACACAAATATGTAGAGTACAAAACTTTGTATTTTGTAATAATATTTTATGAGTATTTGCACCCTATATATTTGTATTTATACTCTTTCTAAACTGAGCTTTAGGCTGAATTTGGAAGGAGTACAAATGAAAATGTATACAAAATAATACAAAATACAAGGTTTTGCACTCTACATATTTATATTTGTACTCCTTCCAAACTCAGCCTTAGGCTGCGTTTATTTGCAATGCAAACGCAAATGTGTATACTACATATTTACCCATTTTTTGATTCATGAATGCAAACACGATTCACATTTTAAACCGTTTTTGCATTTATCCTGTTTGTTTGAAATTAGTGCAAAGGTGTGGGCTCATCATTAATTGTTCCAACTATCTTATGCTCCAATGCTTCAACTTTGGTCAAAAAGTTAATTATCAAATGAATACAAATTTGTATCAAAAAAATATGTTCAATAATGCTCTCTTTTTAGAATACAAAAGTGTCAGAAAATGCAAATTTACTTTGATAATTATTACTTTTTTACATTTCAAACAAACGCTCGCAAACGCAAATTGGGGTGCATAAATACCCCAATTCAGTATTTATATCGTAAACAAACGCAGCCTTAAAGACAAAATTACTCTCAACTAAAAGACCATATGACTTTTTTTTTTCCTTTTTTGTTATTTACTTTATTGCATCTCTTTCTCATCGTTTCAGAGTGAAAGGGAGTGGAGGTGTTTGAATGTGTCTTTCGCCATTACCATTTACGCTACTAGGCTATTATCTGCACCTGACTCATGCTGCGTTTGAATGCGCCTTTTTCCATTACCATCCATTAATTTGTGTTTCAAGAGTAGAAGTGATTCCATTTGTTGTTTGAATCAATGTTTTAAAAACGACCTAGAGGCCAAACCGTTTTTTCCTTCGGGTTGCGAGTCACCGGTTCAACCAGTCGGGTAGAATGGTTCAAGCCATGCCACATTAGTGCATATAAATTAACTCTCTCTCTCTCTCTCTCTATATATATATATATATCTATACTAGCAGGGACCCATGTGACGTATGGGAAAATTTGAAAGACTTAATAATTTTATTAAGTGAATTGCCTGGTGGCGAACTCCCTGGTGGCGAACTGCCTGGTGGCGAACTGCCTGGTGGCGAGCTGCCTGGTGGCGAGCTGCCTGGTGGCAAACTGCCTGGTGGTGAACTCCCTGGTGGCAAACTGCCTGATGGCGAACTGCCTAGTGGCAAACTGCCTGGTGGTGCTCCCTGGTGGCGAACTGCCTGGTGGCGAACTGCCTGATGGTGAACTGCCTGGTGGCGAGCTGCCTACTAGGCGGCTGATGCCTTAGAGAATGTTGGAGCTCCCTGGTGCGGCGCAATCCGACTGCCCTCAGCATGAGGTGGTCTTCTTTCCTTTGTAGGCTGCAGGAGATGAGGGACCTGCGAGAACTTCATCTTTTCCTCCTCTTTGTAGGTGGCGGGAGCTGAGAGACCTGCGAGAACTCCATCTTTTCCTCCTCTTTGTAGGCGGTGGGAGATGAAGGACCTGCGAGAACTGAATCAGAGGTTCCGGGGGGTATTTTCCTGGTGGGGGCTCTCCGACGCTTAAGTTAGCATTTTTATTGTAGAGAGCTTTGAAGATAATATGAGAGAGCTAGAGAGCAGGGGTTACTTCCCTTTTCCTCCATCCCTCTCCCCTTTGGTGGGTGAGGTCTTAATATACCGGAGTCCTCGCGGGTTAGGTGGGTGAAAAGCCTCCAAACGGTAAGACTCGTCGCATCCTGTCAAAACCGGGGTACGGTGGTGAACTCCTCGAGGTTGTCAGGCTGGCGCTTGTGTCAGGCGGCCAGGTCGGCGCCTGGGCCGGGTTGTCAGAGGGGTGCCTGCATCAGTCGGCGGGTCAGTGTCTAGGCCAGGTCGTCAGGTCGGCGCCTGTGTCAGTCGGCGGGTCAGTGTCTAGACCAGGTCGTCAAGCTGGCGCCTGTGTCAGTCGACGGGTCGGTGTCTAGGCCAGGTTCGTTGGTGGGTGCCTTGGCCGGATCATGCGCTAGGCTGGTCCAGGTCGTCCAGGTTGGCAGGCCACACGTAGCTCGCGCAGGTCGCATGTGCCACGCGTCAGGCCGTGCGCAGGTCGCGCCAGGCCGGCCAGACTGGTGCCCGGATGGGTCACCAACTTCGTAAGTTTGTTGGCTGGGTGTTTTCCTAGTTGTCACGAGGTACCACGTGTCACAATTTCACTGGAGGGCCAAATCTGCCCTCATCAGTTCTCATCACCTTCGTACTCTGTTACGGCTTCAAAAATATATTGACACAATCAATTGAGTGATTTCAGTTTCGGATTATTTAACATTTGCAAAAGCACACATTTAACGAGATTATTGCATGTCTGCATTTTCTGCACTAGAAAGCAAGGAAACATCTTTCATTTCTTCCTATTTGGGATCACACGCTTTTAATTCTTCCAATTTTTCGTCTTGGAACTTCATATAATTTTGTTACTTTAGAAAACATTGATTCAACAGACTGTGTAGTTATGAATGCAATTCAAGATTCTTCAAAATTTTCCCAATGCAAAATTTGTTTGAAATTATCAAGTTCATACAAGATTCTCCATACAACACCTTCATGGTAGAATCTTGTATGTTGATGATTTAACTTGTTGTCACATCAATGACAGTTCAGTCCAAAACTTAGTATAGTTTTATAATCAAGTCTGGGGTTAAGTGTAATTTTTCAGCTTTTCCCATTTAACTCTAAGGTCCAAGACATAGCTAGAAATTGGTTCAGGTTCAATGTTTCTTTTAAATACCCACTAATTGTGCTTGGGGTCTAAACGTAGCAGCGGAGACAACTGCTCCACTAGTTTTGTAGCACACCAATTGAGACAAGTTGAGCCAAACATACCTTTGTGTTTTGACTCTAACAACGGCCGTGCCTATAGTTTTGAAAAAAAAGTGCAAATACCTCATTTCCCTTGACTTTTCAGTAACAAAGAAATTGAAGTTACCAAAATACCCTTATCATTGTTAAGGCATTATCATACATAATTTAAAGTTTTAACTTTACCCTTCACTAACATATTTTGTTAGGCAACTTTCAAAGAATAATTCTCCTTACTCTTCTTAGACAAAAAGGCAGAAGTGAAGTAAAATTAATGCATTACATCAACAAATTTTTTTTGGAACGATGATGAAAAGAAAGGTATTTGCACCATTTTTCAAAACAATAGGGGAGGTTTTTCTTAAGGTCAAAACACTAGGGAATTTCATAGAGTTGTTAGAAAACCCAAGGGTTTTTTATAATTTTCCTTATTTTCAAATGGAAATTAAATTAATTTTAGAACAATTAAACTATATTTAAAATTAATATTTATATTAATTTTTGAAATTAGTAAAAATTAAATTTAATTAAGTATATTAAGTTTTTATTTTTTAGTATAACTTAAGTTGGTTTTGAATTAGTAAAAATTAATTATGAAACAATAGTTTTAGATAATTTTGTATTAGTTTTATATTAATTTTTAATTTATCTTATTCCTTTTATTAATTAAATTATTTTTATTATATTAAAAAATATTTTTATCAATAAAAATAATTAATAATTATTTTTATTTTTTTAAGTAACTTACTAAATTATTTTATTATGGTTAATTAAATTTTATTATTTTCAAATAGAATATAAATAGATTATATTTAAACGAAAGTAGATTATTTAGAGTAACAATATATCATTGAATATCTCAATTTCAATATAATTAATCTTTATTAATAATTATAGTTTGATATAAAATATCTAATATATATATATATATATATATATATATTGAAGGAGTGAGATCTAATGGCATAACTAATGATGAAAGATTATTAAAAGAGTTCATGAGAGAGAGAGAGAGAGAGAGAGAGAGAGAGAGAGAGAGAGAGAGAGAGAGAGAGAGAGAGAGAGAGAGAGAGATTTAAAAGTCTTAAAGGTGATTGGTCACTTGAGTTAATTTTTTCAATTTTAATATTGAAAAATTCAAAAAAAAAAGAAAAAAAGATGAGTGACTTTGAGGAGAAACCAAAAACCAAGAAAGTGCCAGTTTTGTACATTCCATTTTAATATATAGATAGATATAGATTTGAGGCTATTTATGATTGGCATGCTGTTTCTAAAAACATCGTATTGTTGTTTCTTGCTCCAGATGGTGAAGCCTTATCATTAGTGTTTTCAACCCGTTGTTGATTTGGCCGGTTGAATCGTTCAAATCATCACCCAGTCAAGATTTTGGGGTTTGAGTAAAAATTGGAGAAAGGTCAAAACTCATTGACTTGGTCAAAATCCATTCGACCCGAACAGTTGGACCGCTGACCCAGTCGGCTCGGTGACTGAGTTGCGGGTTGCATATGCAAATTTTGGAAGGCTATAACTTAGCACTCCGATGTCTGATTGATGTGACTTTTTTCGATTTTGGGTAACTTTGCGAGATCCATGTGTCCCAACGTGCCACTCCACTACTTTTGTGAAAAAAATTCCTTTAAGGCCTCAAATCGGGATTTTTAATTTTTTTAAATAAAAAGTAAAAAAACTAAATTAAAAAATATATTTTAAATATAAAATAATATATATACATACACACACTATGTATATATCATATTTAAAATATAATTATATGTATTTATACATATATATATATATATATATATATATATATATATATATATATATATATATATATATATATATATATATATATATATATATATATATATATATATATATATAATGGATGCTGACATGGCAGTCTAACCCGTTCAACCGAACCGATAACCCGTTCTTTAAAACACTGCTTATCATAGCTGAAATAATTCTCTCATGTGATTTTTAAAATAATTCTCTTTCTACTTCACACTCACTGGTCACTACACATTTAGGCTTCAAACGTTAGGTAGGTGGGAAAAGGTTTACTTCACACTCTTCATGTGCTTACTATATTGGCGCTTTGGATGGGTCATATATCATATATTATAAATATGTATTTATATATAATGCATATTTATTAATTTATAATATATAAAATATATACATAAATATATATAAAATACATAGAAATATATGTATACTGGTCGGTTTGATTAACTGTCGGTTTTCTATATTGGTTAACCAAAACCGAATCAGTGCCTTTGGTTTTTAAAAACACCGAACCGACCGATTTGATTAACCAATTTTTCGATTCAGTTTTTCAGTTTTTTTTTGCTCACCCCTGCTGATGTGGGCCATATAGGTATATGCACTTAATGGCTCTTGTGGGACATAATTAGTAGTTACTTAGGGGTGTAGGTAGGGTGGTGAGAGGCAAGGGATGGTCTCCTTGAAAGATGAAAGATGATCGGAGGTCTATGTATAAGTAGGGGTGTAGGAGAATTGGAGGAAATGATTACAGGGAAGCAGGAAGCCAAGGACTTAAGAGGCTGAGAGGCAGGGATTCTTGAGACTAATCTCGTGTGGAGACCTTCGAGTCTCCCCTTTTTATAGAGAGAATACCAAAGCTATAACGAGAAATGTACAAATAAAGACTTTTGTCGTTAGGAAAGTGAATCACGATTCTCTAGTATTTAGCGAGTAAACTTTGCTAGGATTTTGCCACATTCATAGTGAGGATCAGGATTCACTTTTTCCCTTGGAATCTTCACATGGTATGTCTTAGCTATAGCCCTTTTAAGTTCACCCGCAATCACGAATTGGGGTTAAGTCTTTATGGGGGTAGTAACATGTCTCGGTGACTTGGCCATTGGGACGAGGCAAGTCGTTGTAGCCTGTCGGGGAGAACATGGAGAAATGCTCTACTCCTTGAGGCTTCAAACGGTTATGAACTATGTACATAGCACATCACAGGTGTAAATGGCCACGCTCGTCGTTTTGGGGCAATCCTCAGTCATCACAAGGATTTGCAACGACATTTGGTCGTCAAAACCATAAATTAGTACAATTCTCGTCACAAGTGTTTTAGTGTCTTCTTTCATGCCATTGAAGCTCTCATCGCAAGGTTAACCCTGTGTATTCTTGTGGTTCATGGTCCTCTGCGCATTCTTATGATGCTGTTCTACATGTACTTACAACGGGTGCTCATAAAAAACCTAAAACACCAAAAAATTGAATTGAACTAAGAAAACCAAACTGAAAAATGCAGTTAACTAAATTGATTGGTTCAGTTTTAGTTTGATATTTTTGAAAAACTAAAAGACTGGTTTGATTTTCAATTAACCAAGAAAAAAGTAGTGGTCACTCGAACTGACAGATACTGGTATATATATTTATTTATTTATAATTATCTATTTACAATAATCTATCTATACAATATAATATAATATAATATAAATATAACATATGTATTATATATATTCATAGTATTTATAATATACTATATATATATATATTTATTTATTTATTATATATAGTATAAATATAAAAACCGAAGAACCAAATCGATCAACTGGTGGTACCAGTTCGGTTTCGATTTGGAAAAAGCAAAAACCGGTAGGACCAATTTGGCTTTAGAAAATTGCCCATGATTTGATTAACAGAACTGTAATCACCCCTATAACTAGTTGTACAATCCCTAACACAACCATCAAGTTTAGCTGATCCTGACTCAATTGGATGAAGAGAATAACATTAGTTTGAGACTGAATCTCTTGCAAGTAAAAACTCGGTGCATATAACATCCACCCGTACATTTGGAATATCTCATGTACATGCATTAGTAGAGCCACCAATTTTCTTTTTCTTTTTTTTTTTTTGGGGGGGGGGTTGAGTTATATAACTTTTTCTTTGGTTTATATTTAGTGAATTGAGAGCAATGTCATATCTTTGGCTTATAGGCTTTATGACAACTCCCAAATCTCACAAATACTACTCAGTTCTTACCCAAGAAAAATAGAACGGAAGTAGAGGTAGGGTTTGTGATGTAAATATAAAGGGAAAATTCTTGATTAATATCTTGTACTTTGGGCCTCGTGTCACTTTGATTCTCGAACTTTAAAATGCAATAATTTAGTACACGAACTTCCAAAATATGTCAATTTAGTAACTGCTGTTAATTAATCTGTTAACCAACCATTGTGATATTTGAAAAAACACGAATGCCCTTCGAGTATCATCTAATTCTCTTTATAAACCATCCAAATATTGATAAAAAGTGAACAATCCCAAATTAAATAGAAAAGGCAAGGATCTAGAACTATGCATATTTGTATTTGCACTCTTTCCAAACCGAATGCAAAATCTTGTATTTTATGTTATTTAATACATATTTATACTGTGCATATTGGTATCTATACTCTTTCCATACTGAGCCTAATACACTTATCTTCCCAACCGAGCATAAAGATTTAGGTAATTGAGGCTCTGAATGTTTGCAATGCAAACCTGAACTTGATACAAATTTTGCACTCTATTTGATTTTACATATGTTTGTTTGTAACTATGATTTGCAATCATTTACATTCCCTACCGAAGTTGCTAGAAGCCAAATTGTTTCATCATGTCTTCAATTCTACTTTATACACCCCTAAGTGAGTTCACTTTTATTTCTTGAGGTGGTAGTTGCCGAAGGGCAAGGCTTATTTCACGTGTATTGTTTGGTTTGAATTTGATAATTGATATGTTATAAGAATTCAAATCAACCTCCCACAAGATCACTCCCCACAACGTCTTACCATACATCCTTGCTGTGTAGAACTGTAGATGATAATACCATAATTGATGATATTATTATTGAAAGATATTCTTAATACACAGCAGAGATGTGCTGTGGGAAGTTGTGGGTGGAGGGCTCATTTGATTTCATATGGTTTCGTCTTATCCCGTGTGGTAAATGGTTATAAGTTGAGGGGAGGGGCAGCGACCTCTAACATGGCTTTTTTTCTATTTCCTTTAATTTATAATAATTTTCCTTTCTCTCTCTTACTTTCTCTCCCCCCGATCATCATGCACGGAACATATATATCATTCTTCTGGACACATCTACGAGTGCGTCGCTTCACTCTGTTGTTTGGCTAGGTTTCGGTTTATACTGAGCTATTATTATTTCTCTTTCTGCCTGAATAACGCTCGGAGAATTGGAGTTGGAGACCAGTTACCAGAGAAGGAAGCTCGGAAGAAGGAATGGGCTTCATATGCGATTTCTGCGGGGAAGGGTGGGCCAGTCGGTGACTCACTGAATTTACAATCGGTGGCCCACCGAGCTGAGCCCACCATATTGAACGGTGGTACACCATTTTATTGTTTACTTAACGTTGAATTTTAAAAAAAAAAAACCCCATTATACCCCTTAACTCATGTATAAATAGGGGTCTCCTATGTTATTTAATATATATTCTATTTCATTTTGTATACAGTATATTGAGAGGAGTATTGTGTTTGGGTGTATTGAATGTTGGGTACGGGTGTGATTCTGGTAAGGCCATCTTTGTATTTTCTCCTGTTTATAGTAAGAAGGAAGCTCGGAGTTGCTACCCGTGGACGTAGGCATTTTGGTTGAACCACGTAAGTCTGGTGTTCTCTCATTTCTTTCTTTATTGCTATCTGCTTTTATTTTGTTTCCGTGCACGTACAGATTATATTATTTCCGCTGTGCAATTCCAACAATTGGTATCAAAGCCACACGGTTCTATTCCGGGATTCTGCCAAAATCTGTATTTGCTATTCCGGTATTGCACGTGTTGAATCTGGCGAGTTCGAGCTCTACCCGGTTCGGCATACCAAAATTCAACGAATCCAACTATGCAATTTGGAAGCTGAAGATGCATGCTATGTTGGTGAAAGAAAATTGTGCAATTGCCTTAGAAGTAAAAGAAAAGAAGCCTACTGATATGAAAGACGAAGATTTTGAGAAGAAAAACCAGATAGCCATGGCTGATATTCTTCTTGCTTTAGAAACCACTACCAAAGGTTTATGGGATAAGTTGCGGAATCTCTACGAGGGAAAATCGATGTCCAACAAAATCTTTTTTCCGATGACAACTCTACAATCTGAGGATGAAAGACAGAGCCTCTTTGCAAGTACACTTGAATGAGTTCAACACTCTAGTAAGCAAATTAGCAGCTGTAGAGGTACGTATTGATGACGAAGAAAAGGTTGCTCTTTTGCTTTGTTCTATGCCTGACTCTTGGGATAGTTTGATAATGAATTTGAGCAATACTAAAGATTTGTCATTAGAATCTATTATTTCTATGTTACTGATGGAAGAATCTCGTAGAAAAGTTTGTGAGAATTCTTGAGGTGATGCAATGATGGTACGAGGTAGATCGAATGAGAGAAACAACTCTGTCAAAAATCAAACGATATCAAAGTCAAGATGAAACAAGAAAGGACTCAAGTGTTGGAATTGTGGTAAGAAGGGGCATCTTCGAAAAGATTGTTGGCAACCCAAAGCATAGCAAAATCGGCCCAACTCTGACAAAGATCCGACTTCAAATAATTCCCAAGGAAACATCACAGAAGGAAGTGGTTCATCAGAAGATGGTGAGGTATTGTCTATTGATTCTTGTGAAAATTTAAAGCATAACTGGATATTAGATTCTGGTGCTTCTTTCCATATGACGCCATGCAGAGATTGGTTCTACACATACCAATCGTGCAATGGTGGGACTTTTTATATGGGCGATAATAATACATGCAAAATAGTGGGAATTGGAGACGTTAGAATTACTATGTTTGACGGCATCACTCGTACAATCTCTAGTGTACGGTATGTTCCTGAACTATGAAAGAGTCTCTTGTCACTAAGAATGTTTGATGAAGACGGTTACAAGTTTTCTAGAGAAAAGGACCAATTGAAGATCAGTAAAGGAGCTATAGTAATTGCAAATGGAAAATTACAAGGGAAGCTATACCACTTGATCGGGGATACCATGGTCGGCGATGCCATCGTTGCAAATGCTGTAACCGATTCTGTCATGATTTGGCACAGACGTTTGGGTCATATGAGCAAGCAAGGACATAAGGTACTTCTTGATCAAAATTTACTTCCTGGTTTAAAATCTACTGATTTGAATTTCTGTGAGAATTGTTTATTTGGGAAACACCATAGAGCTAGTTTTCACAAGTCTAAAGCTAGGAGTAGAGAGGTATTAGATCTAATACACTCTGATACGTGGGAAGCTACTGCGGAATCTATTGGAGGTTCATTATACTTTGTCTCTTTTATTGATGATTTCTCTAGAAAAATATGGGTATATTTACTCGAACGAAAGAGTGATACTTTTTCCTATTTTAAGAAATTCAAAGCTCTAGTTGAAAATCAAAAGGGGAAAAGAATTAAGTGTCTGAGAACTGACAATGGGAAAGAATATACCTCGAAAGAATTGGAAGGATTTTGCAATGAGCATGGCATTCTGAGACAGTATACGGTTCCACAAACTCCACAACAAAACGGAGTTGCTGAATGGATGAATCGTACACTTATGGATTGAGTTAGAAGCATATTGAGTGCAGCTGGGTTGGAGCAATATTTTTGGGCAGAAGTAGTCAATACGACATGTTACCTAGTAAATCACTCTCCCATTGTGGCACTTGATTGCAAAATTCTATAAGAGGTATGGTTAGGAAACCCTATTGATTATTCTTTCCTACGTACATTTGGTTATAATGCTTATGTTTGGATTCCTAAGGAGCAAAGGACCAAGCTAGAGGCAAGGTCCAAAAAGTATATTTTTCTTGACTATGTAGAAGGTACAAAGGGATATAGATTATGAGATCCTACTGCCTATAAGAGAGTTGTTAGCCGAGATGTTGTCTTCAGTAAAGATTCGATGCAGAAAGAATCAAGCTCTAAGACAACAGAGAAAATTGAAGTGGAATCTTTTCAAAAGATTCAAGAGCAACAAATTGATACAACTGTTGATGTACCTGAAGAGCACGTTGACAATTTTGAAGGAGAAACTCACGGTGATCAAAGTCGATCGAGAAGAACATGGGCCTTGTTCATACTAGGAAGCATGCAAATGTCCAAATGCTCGTCATTGGAAAATGGCAATAGAGGAAGAAATAGAAGCTCTGAAGAAAAATAAAACTTGGGACTTAGTCAAACTACCTAAGAATCGAAAGGCCATTGGTTGTAGATGGGTGTACAAACACAAAAAGGATACTAGCAGGAATATCGAAAGATACAAAGCTCGACTAGTTGTAAAAGGATATGCTCAGAGATCAGGTATTGACTTCAACGAAATATTTTCTCCTGTTGTTCGATTAAGTACTATTCGTATTCTATTGAGTATGGCTGCAGTACTTGACTTGGAGCTAGAGCAGTTAGATGTTAAAACTGTATTCTTGCATGGCAATACGACTAAACCTGAAGGCTTTGTCGAGAACGACAAAAAGGATATGGTTTGTCAGCTGACCAAATCACTTTACGACCTAAAACAGGCACCAAGTTGTTGGTATAAGCGATTTGATTCCTTCATTGTGAGCTTGGGCTTTAGCAAATGCGAAGTAGATCATTGTGCCTACACATACTTTGGTAATGATCACTTCATTATTTTGTTGTTATATGTTGATGACATGCTAGTTGGAGGTACTGATAAAGGAAGTATCTCAACACTAAAAGCTCGTTTAGCTAGGGAGTTTGACATGAAGGATCTGGGGCCGGTTAATCAGATTCTTGGGATGACGGTACATAGGGACAGAAAGAACAGGAAAGTCTGGATAACTCAAAAGAGTCATGCTCAAAGGGTCTTGCGGTGCTTCAACATGCAAGATTCCAAACCAGTCAGTATCCCATTTTCTGTTGGTTGCAAGTTGTCTTCGAAATAATCACCTAGCACTGAAGCTGAGAAGATAGAGATGTCCCACATACTATATTCATCAGTAGTAGGGAGCCTTATGTTTGCCATGGTGTGCATCAGACCAGACATTGCACAAGCAATGGGAGCAGTCAGTAAGTTTATGGCAAATCCAGGAAGAGATCATTGGACTGCGGTGAAGAGAGTCTTTCGGTATTTGAAGGGTACTTCTGAAATCTCTATTTCTTATAGTGGCCAAAGCTTAAAACTAGTTGATTATGGATGCAGACTATGTAGGAGATCTCGATAATAGAAAATCAACTACTGGTTATGTGTTTTATTTAGCTAATGGTGTAGTGAACTGGGCATCAAATGCGCAATCTGTAGTACCTTTATTTACAACAGAAGCAGAATATATGTCAGCTATACAAGCATGCAAAGAAAGTATTTGGCTAAAGAGGTTGCTTGAAGAATTCCACATCAAGAAAGAAATGGTGATTATTCATTGTGACAGTCAAAGCGCATTACACTTAGCAAGAAATCCTGTCTTTTATGCACGGACTAAACACATTGATGTATAGTACCACTTTGTCCGTGAGGTAGTTGAAGATGGGCAAATCTCATTACAAAAAATCCACACTAACAACAGTGTTGCTGATATATTGACAAAGCTGGTGATGGGAGAGAAGTTCATCTGGTGTAGAACTTCTCTAGGACTTAAAGCCACATAGCAAGAGATGATCGGTAGTTATTCTCGAGCAAGTTTTTTCACTATGACAATTGTCTTCAAGTGGGAGAATATTGAAAAGTAAAAAAAAGAAAAGGTGAGCCAGTCGGTGGCTCACTGAATTTACAATACTACCCACCGAGCTGAGCCCACCATATTGAATGGTGGCACACCATTTTGTTGTTTATTTAACATTGAAGAATTTTTTTTTAAAAACCCCATTATACCCCTCAACTCAAGTATAAATAGGGGTCCCCCTATGTTATTTAATACATACTCCATTTCATTTTATATACAATGTGTTGAGAGGGGTATTGTGTTTGGGTGTATTGAGTATTGGGTACGGGTGTGATTCTAGTAAGGTCATGTTTATATTTTCTCCTGGTAAGAAAGAAGCTCGAAGTTGTTGCCCGTAGAGATAAACATTTTGGCCCAACCACGTAAATCTGGTATTCTCTCTTATTTCTTTCTTTATTTCTATATGCTTTTATTTTGTTTGGCTAGATTCGGTTTATACTGAGCTATTATTATTTCTCTTTCTGCCTGAATAACGCTCGGAGAATTGGAGTTGGAGACCAGTTACCAGAGAGGGAAGCTCGGAAGAAAGCATGGGCTTCATATGCGATTTCTGCGGGGAGCGGAGATCCATGGTGTACTGCAGATCGGATATGGCTTGCTTGTGCCTACTGTGTGATCGATACGTTCATTCGGCAAACGTCATTTCTAGGCGCCATTCCAGAGTCTTGTTGTGCCAAAAATGCAATTCTCAGGCAGCCTATGTCAGGTGCGTTCAAGAGAACATCTCTCTTTGTCAAAACTGCGACAAGAATGCACATGGCGGTGATTCTAATTCTAATACCTCCTCCGCACATAAGACGGCGCCGATCAACTTTCGGTACTCCGGCTGCCCCTCCTCTTCGGAACTCTCGCAGATCTGGTCATTTCTCTTGGAATCCCCTTGCATGGAGGATTACTACGATGCTTCCATTTGCGAGCTGGGGCTTGTTTTTCCAACAATCGAAGAACAGAATAGCGAGTAGTGAAGATCATTTATTGTAATTAAAGGTACAGAACCATATATATATATATATATCCCTATCTGTATCACCTTCTTAATTTCATCAATTCTCGGGAGGTAACAGCTTCTTTACCTCTGATAATTAATCATGGGACTTTCTTTCATAATGTTAATTAATACCTAAGCTTAGTATCAAAATCTTACCATTTCAGTTCCTGTTTATTCGTTCCTACTTGAGAGAGTAAATGGGCAAATGGTCGGAGACAAAGAATAAAAAGGAAAAGTGTCCTTGTCGGTTCATCTAAAATAACTAGCTATGATAAGGTGGCGTTTGGAGGCGTTTTCATCTCGTGAATGGATCTATGCCATGGGATAAATACAGAGTTCGGTTTGGTGTGAACCGAATTGGTTCACTGTATATCATGGATTGGCCTCATCCACTTTTTTATTGTGGTTGAATTCAATCCCCGGGTACTATACAATTTTTTATTGATAATATGTGCCACATTTTACCGTTGAGCACCGGAGCTCTCCTTGCTGCTGTGCTTCGCCGCAAAAGGAGGAAGACGATCTTCCCCAGCTGCAGCTTGAACTATCACTTCTCTGTTGAATCTCTCCTCTCGGAATTGTGCTTTTTTTTTTTCATTTGAATGTGTTCTGTTTCGTTCCAACCTTCCTTCTTCCCTTAAACCTCCATTGCTGCAAGAGCTAAAACCCACGAACAGAACACTTTTCAGTGATTACTGTTTGAATGTGTTTTCTCCTCGACCATTTGCATTCATTGCTTGAACCTGCGTGTTAAGAAAATGTTAATCTCATCAGAACAAATAAAGAACCAAAAGATATAACAACACAAAATGAGTGTAAAGAAATTGAGCAAGGCAACAGAGGGTACAAATGTGCAGAAGAAGATAGAAAGTCCCCCAATTTGCCCCCAACCTGAGAAGCATAAATGAGCAACTGAGCAACTGAAACAATTTATATTAATGTTTAAAGCACAAGAATAAAATCACCCTGATAAAAGTAAGAAAATATAATAGAATTATTAACTGGTATGGCTAGGATAAGCCACAACATTTACAGATACCAAGAAGAAATCAACAAATCACTTGTGTAAATAGCTCAACTGCACAGATTATGTCATGCCTAATTGCCTATTAAACCAAGTGTTTCTGAACCATATATTGGAAAAAGCTTTGCGCATTTAGATTATTTTTCTTTTGGTTCTTTTCTCTCTTTGTTTTTGGTAATGTTGTGTACTGTGTAAGAAGCTTAAACAGATCACAAAAAATGCTTGTATTCCATACCTTCACAAAGTACCCATGGCCAGACCGATTAATCCATGCATAAGCTACAAATAAGATTCAGGGAATTAATCCCAAAAGTAAAAGGCACCAGTCAGCTTTTCTCTTGATAGAAGCCATGAAATGATGAAAATACAAGTGAAGACTATCCCCCTGGTTCTCACCTTCTCCACAAAATTGTAAATTTCTTACCAAAGCTCTTAACATTTGAACCAGCCATACTATAGGTTAGAAATACTCAAGTGACAGACTAAGAAATCGAATTGGTCTTAGAAATGGTCAGAAAAGCCTTTGCTTATGGGCACCTAATCCCTCAACCTATTCAAATTGATACTACAGTATAAATCGACAATGGCTAGCCAATTTGAAAACATATAAATGCTGCCAATGGCCATAGGCTCCACCAGTCCATTGTTGTTGCAAATGTTAAAGAACTTCAAACATATAAATGAGCAGGGTTTGAAAACATATGACAGCAACAAGAAAATTAAATTTATACCATATTATTGGTGTTTTCCTGAAAATTTATACCATATTATTGAAAACATATGATAGCTACAAGAAGAGTAAAATTTATATCATATTATTGGTGTTTTCCTAAAAATTAAAATTTATACCATTTTTTTTTTTGGGTTTGAAAATAGATTCTGTAGCTTCTCATCCAGAATTCGGTGGTGCATACTTAAAGTTTACAACATATTATTGGTGCTTTCCTGAATCTGTTAAAGACTTGTAACCGAGTGGCACGTTACTGATTTGAACAAGAAAATTAAATGCTTCTAGTCAGCTGTGCCTTTGGCAATAGTTTGGAAGAAATTCCATTATTTTTGAGCAGAAAAGGAACCCAAGTTATAGTAAGAATGACTTTTCTCTTTTGTCAGCGCACTTTATGATCCTATCAAAGACTTCAGGGAACCAGTGGACCAATCTGCTTGTCTTACAATATTTGTTTTTGTTATTTCTATTTAAATATTAGTTGTAATGTAGGTGGTTTTTTCACCAATACGGGATCCAATGGATTATTATTTTGTAATAATTTGATATTTCGTTTGTTTAGATATTTTTTTTAAGATTTTTACAATAAAATAATAATTTATATTTTAAATGATTTTGTTACCAATTATGTTTGAAGTTAATATTTTTTAAGTTAAAGACAATGCCATTTTCCAATTTATTTATCATATAAATTCTAAAAATTAGACATTTATGATCGACTGTGTAAATTACTTCATAAATTGTATATGAGATATATGAAATAAAAAAGTGTAATGTAGATTAGTCCACACCACGCCTACAGGATGCCAATATAGGTGTAGACTAGACCAATCTACATAGTTTGTCCACAATTCAGAACAACTTTGAACATTAGTATGATGTAGATCGGTCCTATTAGTACAATGTGGACCATTTCATATCCACAAACTTCTCATCCACACTATAGAACATAGCATTGAATCACCGGCCAATTTATACAATTGGATTCAGCAACAATTCCCACAACAACTCATAAAAAATGTCAAAATAAAACTTGCAACGGTTCTGATATATACAGATGGGCCCAAATGGGACCCGTAGTGAATATTGGCACGTTCACTCATAATAATAGATAGTCCGTTCCCGTGTGTAAAATTTTGATATATAAATAAATATATATATATATATATATATATATATATGCCGGGCGGTGTATTCCAATCTTATATTTTTTATTGAGGATCACAGCACGCCCATACCAATTCCCTATAGATGAACTTGATAGCTGCTTTTAGGGTTGTTGGACCATGCGAAATCACATCCTCTCTTACCATTGGTAAGGGTACACTCTTGGTTTTTGTACCGTATCAATAACAATCTACCACGTCATTTAAAAAAAATTACTTTAATTTTCAAATGAAACGGATAGGCTAGTGGGACAAACTTCGTTAAGTTGGTAGAAAAGATATGAATTCATCAATTTTCTCCTCTCCAACTACAGCACAAAGTGTATATGCTTGGCCCGCAATTGCTCAATCTCTCAATCGCATTTATGCATGGTTCGGAGCAAAACGATTGATACCATAGCCATTAAAAACGAACCGGTCAGGGGTTCGGTTACCGGTTTGATCCGAATGGCCAATCTGTTCTAATAAAAAATTAAAAAAATTAAAAAATTGGAAAACGGTCAAAACCGTTCGAACGATTAATCGGCCGTTTCAGCGGTTTACTGACCAAAATCAACAGTTTTGAGGAAAAAGCAATTTTGGAAGAAAACAGACCGGTTTCGGGCTTTTCTGGTCCGACCATCCAGTGGTAATGTTTTAAGTTGGTCAATACTAATTTTTTACAATATAGATGATTTGAGAGATCAATACAACATTTGGTATCATTTCATTTCTATGTTCCCACTACCTAATTTGTCTAGGTTAGGGATGGCAATGAGGCAGGTTCAATGAGGGTTTTGTAAATTCTAGACCCTATCTGCCTCCCTACACCTCCCAACTTATACTCTATCTAGAAATCTTTAGCAGGTTGATTTTTAGAATCCAAACCCTCCTCGACCTTACTTTCCATGCATTCAAGGGTGGGGTGGTCAAATTGGTGGGTTGGGTCTAAAACCTACATCTTGCTATTATTTCTAGTTATATATAAACAATAAACAAGTAAAATTGCACAAACAGATATAAAATTTCTAATAATTTGATTAAAACATGTGAATACACACACATAAAATATCAATTATTCTTTCTGTTAAATATTACATTGGATCATTTACTAGAACACCCCCTATAGATTCATAGTTTTACTTAAACCTACCCTATAGTTTTTATTTTACTAAAACACTCCTATAGTTTGTAACCTATTTACTTAATCAACCTTTCACTAAAGATGTTCAAGAGCATGAACCCATGATTGTTTATTCCAGAATTACCTCTTACACTTTTTGTACAGAAAACAAAATTGACTAAGTGGAGCCAACTAAAGTGGTTGCTCATGTCTTATTAGGGGAAAAAATGATATTTCCATTTTTAATTTCTTTTGATTAATTTTTTTTTTCAAATGGACATTAAGGTCAAAGTTATCATTTTCTACTATCATCTAATGGAAGGCCGATAAAGTAAACTGATTGTGAACTATAAGGGCATTTTAGTAAAATACAAACAAATGGTAGGTTTTAGTAAATCCATGAAACTAAAAGTGGTGTTTTAGTAAAAGTGCCTATTACATTCAACACTTTCTACATAATTTCATATGCCTACTAATAATATATTGATTGAGAAGTGTTGGGTTTACCCTAATATTGCATTCATCTTGTACCCGTACAAGTTATAAAATTCCAAAACCCATAAAAAACCAGACATGTTGATGAAGTGAAAGATTGAGTTGTTGTGGGGCATTTTTACCAGCTGCACAATCCCTAACACAGCCATCAAGCTCAGCTAATCCTGACTCAATTGATGAAAGGGAATGACATTTGGAAAATTGTTGAGCTTGAATCTTGCAAGCAAAAGATTGTGCAACTAGTAATAATGCCCCCACAATAGCCATCAATTTTCTTATGGGGTGCTGAGTTATATAACGTTTTTTTATTTACTGTCTATAATAAAAAATTGTATTAAGTGAAATTCATTATAGAGATTTGTAACATAAATAACATAAAAATTGTTACAGAAACTCAGAAATGCATAAATGATATGAAGTTCAGAGGAATGTCATATCTTTGGCATATAGGCTTTTCGGCAACTCCCAAATCCTACAAATACAACTCAATTCTCAAGTACAATTTGAGATGAGAGACAGAGATAACTCATTCGATTACTTTTCCCATTATCTTTCTTCTTGGAAAAAGCAAGAAAATAAGAAAGAAAGTAATGGTTAAGGTTTGTGATGTAAATATAAAAGGAAAGGGGAGAATGTAACTCATCGTTTTTGTGCCTTCTAAACCTGTAGAAAGGTGCAGAAATCACTACAGCGCTTACAGATCTGATGTGAAATTGCAAATTGAAGTGTGACAGTGGTGCTAAATCGCTTTTGAAGTGAACTGTGAATTGCGAAATGGAAACTAAACTTTGATCTCTGTACAAATCCGATGGGGAAACCAGATTCTATTAGTGGAGGTGGTGCAGGGATTGTGGACGATGGGGAGGGCTGTATGGGGGAGGTGATCTATGGCCTCCTACAAAAAGGCAAAGTTGAAACTGAAATCCCTTATGGTGAGAAGCAAAGAGGGAGTGACAAGGGATTTGATGCTGCACGATCTGGGCATTCCTAGCTGACTGAAACTTGGCTCCTAACTGTGACAGACGACACATGAGATGAAGAGGAACGTGAAGGGTTCCCGAGGAACTCTCCCGACGGGAACACTCCGATGGCTAAGTTAGAAATCTGAGGAAAACTCAAGGAAAACACAGAGTTAAAAGTGCTGAAAGTTCTAGCTTCAATACCTTTGCTTCGTGAGAGTCGGGGTCGTCTTGTACCGGAGCTCAGTTACATCAGGCGTAACCACCACTGCCCTAGCCGTTATTGCCAGGGCTGAGGTGGCAGGTGCAGGCTGCTGCTGTAGGGTACGGACTCGTCAGACGTGCCATGCTTTTCAAAGACGGCAAGCACGACGCCGCCTGACAAGAGATGTGGGCGCTGCCACCAAATCCAGCAGGTACGGACTCGTCAGACGTGCCATGCTTTTCAAAGATGACAGGCACGACGCCGCCTAACAAGAGATGTGGGCACTGCCACCAGATCCGGTAGGTACGGATGTCAGGTGGATCTTCCCTGCAGGCTACCGAGCTACTTTGCACCGAACCGCCTGGGGCTGGGTTGCCTTGCACCGAGGTGCCGAGGTACACCGAGGTGCTCGCACTGGAGGTGAGCCTTAAGAAAGTACGAACAGGAGTCTCGGCGGTGCTGTCCCGAGGTGTTTCTCCCTTGGGGCACTTAGCCAAAAGCTAGGGTGCTCCCTTCTTAGGAAGGGAGAGCTTGGAGCCCCTTAGGAGGAGGTCGAGTCTCAAGGGAAGCCCGGGTCCCTTTGGACGGAGGGAGCTCGGGGCGCTCCACCCTCAGTCTTGGGGCGAGCTGGGCCTTGCTTCTCGGCGAGTTGTCACACCCGCCGAGTCATGTCCCTGTGCTACGAGGCCGGGCCGGATCACCCTACATCAATTGCCCCCCACTCCCCATGCTAGGGGTTCTGACCTAGCTGCGGGTAGTCAGTGGTCTGTTGGCTGCGGGGAGCCTAAGCTTTCTTGTTCGCCAGCTTATCGGTTGGACCGGTTCTCTACTTGACTCTATCAAGCGCAGCTCGGGTCACGTACGGTCTACGCGCAGACGTCACGCGACATATGGACTCCGCAGACGTCAAAAAACACGCTAAACCGATTTTGCCTTGAGGGTCACGCAGCTGGTTTTCATGAGGATTGTCAGATCGTTTCGATCTCAACCGTTGATGCCCGCGTACAGTGGCTATAAATAGCGAGGCTCCTGGAAATTTTACCTTCACCACAAATCCTCAGCTGTAGTCTTGAGTTCGCGTCCAAAGCCTCCAGCTCGGGTCAGTTCTTCCCAATCCGGTTCATCTTTCTTTGGTGAGTTGCCCTAGCTCCTCTTCAATTCTGTCATGTCTTCCTTCGATAGTCAGCTAGATGAGCCAGAGGTGGGTACCTCGGCTCAGGGTGACATTGCTGGAGTCTAGTCCCTCGAGGCGCGGGAGGCCTTGGGTAACTTGGCGTCCACTTCTCACCGAGGTCGAATGTTGGACAGGTTTGGACCCTCTATTATGACCCTAGAGAGGCTCCGCTACCTTATTCGGCAATACAACCTGCTCGGGGAGTACACCTATAGTTTACCTACGGGTAACTTCCCATGGGAGCACGACCCTGACGAGGTCGTGATCTTCTGGGAGCAGCTCATAGCCGGGCTCTGCCTTCCCTTCCATCCACTTATATTGGAGGTCCTGGACCATTTTAACATTATGATAGACCAGCTTCACCCAAACACGGTCCGTAACGTGGTCGGGACCATCTCCCTCTACTACGAGTATGTCCTCCCCCTGAACTTGGACATATTTTGTTCCATCCTCACAATAAAGAAGAGCACTTCATGCGTTCTCCCCGAGCATTTGAAGGCGTATTACTTGTCCCCTCGCCCGGGCTTCAAGTTGATGCATAAGCTTCCGAGCAAGATCCTGGCTTGGAAGCAGGACTACTTCGTAGTCCAGAACCCCGCGGGGTGGCCCTTCCCTACTCATTGGAGGGCGGCTATCCAAGACCCCGACATTGTCCTTGACAAGAAGACAAGGGAGACATTCTAATCATGGGCTAAGATCGGGTGTAGTTACAAGGATTACATCACCGAGAGCAAGCTCATCCAGGTCGGCTTGAGCCTGGGTAGGTAGTCTTAGTACCTTAGTTGTTTGGCTTGCATCTTCCTTTTCTTTTACTCGAGTACTAATGCCGAGTTCTGTTAGTTCAGCATTTTGGCCCTTAAGCCCTGAGAGTGACTCGTGGTCTACTCTTGGAGTTCGCCATGGCGTAAAAGCGACTGGGTTTTATTGCACTGAGGTCTTTGTTAGCTCGACATTTTGGCCCTTAGGCTCTGAGAGTGACATGTGGTCTACTCAGTTATTTATAGGTAATACTACCTTAGGTTGACAATATTCCATGCCCGAGGTACTTGTTTCCCTTCTAGGGTTTCGATTTCTTATGTTCCTTCCCCAAGTACTCGCTTTACTCAGTAGGGTCCTTCCCAGTTCAGACCGAGCTTACCAACACCGGGCTCAGGCACCATAACCTTATGGAGAACCAGGTTGCCAATGCAGAGAGTCACCTTTTGATCCTTGTGTTATAGTACCGAGCTACCCTTTGTTGGTAGGTCGTGGTCTTGATGTATGCGAGATCCCGTGCTTCATCAAGTAAGTTGAGGTTGGTACATAGCTCATCTTCATTTTCCCTGTCATCATATGCTTCTAGTCTCAGTGAGGGAACTTCGATCTCGGCTGGAATGATTGCTTCGGTGTCGTAGGTGAGGTTAAAGGGGGTTTCTCCTGTGGCGGTCTTTTTCGTGGTACGATAGTCCCATAATACATTGGGCAGCTCGTTTGCCCATAGTCCCTTAGCTCGGTCTAGGTGCGCCTTTAGTCCGCAGAGAATAACTCTATTCGTGACTTCCGCCTGACCATTTGCTTGAGGGTGCGCTATTGAGGTGAAGTTCTGCTGAATTCCCATGTCTTGGCACTAGTTTTGGAAATGACATACTATGTTCTTCCAAAAGAAGTTTTGCACATTCTGGGTTGTGATTGTTGCAAGGGGTTCAACCTCGACCCACTTCGTGAAATAGTCAACTGCCACCACCAGGAACCTCCTTTATCCTGTTACTGGTGGGAATGGCCCGAGTAAGTCAATACCCCATTGTGCAAATGGCCACGGGATAGTAAGGTATTTTAGGTCGGTGGCAGGCCGATGGTGGATGTTGGCGTGCTTCTAACACTTGTTGCATTTTTGACGAGCTCGGTTGCATTTGCCTTCATCGTTGGCCAGTAATACCCCTGTCATAGTGCTTTCTGAGCGAGGGCTCTGCCCCCAAGTGTCCACCGCACAGGCCCTCATGAGTGTCACGGAGGATGAGCTCGGCTTCAGAGGGTTGCAGGTAGCGCAGGTAGGGGAGTGTGTAGGATCTTCGGTACAACCGTTTGTCTATCATGACATATTTGGCTGCCTGACGCTCTACCCTCCTGGAGGCATTACGATCTGCAGGGAGGGTCCCGTGTAGTAGGAAGTTCGTGAGCGGATCAATCCAGCTCGGCTCTTCTTGAATGACGGGAGTGACCTCCTCTGCCCCCCTAAGAATGCTAGGTCGAGGAAAGTTCTTTGTATACACAGTTCTCATGGTGTTATCACCAATGTTGGTTAACCGGGATAGGGCGTCGGCTTCAGCGTTCTCTGTTCTTGGGATTTGTTGGATGAAGTGTGACTGAAAGTTGAGTAGAGCCTCTCTTGCTTTGGATAAGTAAGCTATAATGGTTGGTTCACGAGCTTCGTACTCTCCCGTAACTTGGTTGACTACGAGCTGGGAATCACTACAAATGACAATGTGCTTGGCTTTCACTTCCTTTGCCAGATCTAGCCCGGCTAGTAGCGTCTCGTACTCTGCTTCGTTGTTGGATGCCGCAAATTCAAAGCACAGTGCATACTCCAGTTTCGCACCACTAGGCCTGTACAGAACGATCCCAACCCCGCTTCCCTGCTGGTTTGATGAGCCATCTACGTGAAGGATCCAAGGCTCCTCGTCCCAATTCGCGCTTGGCCTAAATAGGAGATATGCTGCGCTGGTTGCAACTTCATGGCACTTGAGCTCAATCGACCTAGGAACCCTGGGCTCGCTCGCCCTAGGGGCCTCATGTTCCACTGACCCGGAGACTTTGGATCTAAAGGTGCATTATGCGATGAAATCCGCTAAGGCTTGGGCCTTGATAGCAGTTCGTGGCTTGTACTAGAGTTCGTACTCGCTGAGCTCGATGGCCCACTTTGTCAGCCTTCTCGAGACCTCGGGCTTTGAGCAAGACTTGCCTCATAGGTTTGTTGGTGAGGACAATGATGGTGTGAGCTTGGAAGTATGGGTGAAGCTTCCGGGCTGCTATGACTAGTGCATAGGCTAACTTTTCTATCTCTAGGTACCTTGTCTCTGCTCCCTGCAACACTTTACTAACATAATAAACAGGTCGTTGGACCCGATCTACTTCTCTTATTAGTACCGAGCTGACCACCTCGTCACTTGCTGAGAGGTATAGCTCTAAAACATCACCCTCTTCAGGTCGGGTTAAGACTGGGATGCTGGCAAGGTGTTTTTTGAGCTCATCGAACGCGAGCTGGCACTCTTCTATCTATTCAAAGCCTTTTCTTTATATGCCCTTAAAGAAGGGCAGGCAGCGATCTGCTGACTTGGACATGAAGCGGCTCAGAGCGGCTAACTGGTCGTTCAACTTCTATACCTCCTTCAATTTCCGGGGTGGTCCCATTTCTAGGATGGCTTTGATTTTGTCCGGGTTGGCCTTAATGCCTCGCTAGTTAACGATGTACCCTAGGAACTTATCCAAGGTGACACCGAAGACACATTTGTTCAGATTTAGTTTCATATTAAATCTATGCAAGATTTCAAAAATTGAGTGTAAATCTTGTATTAAATCATGTGAAAATTGGGTTTTGACGACCATGTCGTCTACATAACACTCTACTTTTTTGCCAATTAGTGGCTCAAACAGTTTATTTACAAGTCTTTGAAAAGTGGCCCCAGCATTTTTCAACCCGAAGGGCATGACCTTGTAACAGTACAAGCCGAACTCGATTATGAAGGCAGTTTTCTCTTCATCAGCCAAGTCCATCTTGATCTGATTGTAGCCCGAATAGGCATCCAGGAAGCTCAGCTACTCATGCCCTGAGGTCGCATCCACTAGACAATCGATCCTGGGAAGTGGGAAGCAGTCCTTTGGGCAAGTTCGGCTCAGGTCGGTGTAGTCGACGCACATGCGCCATTTATCGTTAGCCTTTTTCACCAGAACAGGGTTGGCCACCCAGCTCGGGTAATGAACTTCCCTGATAAAATCGGCTGCAAGGTGCTTCCCGACCTCCTCGTCAACTGCCCTCCATCGCTCTGGGGCTAAGTTGTGTTTCTTCTGTCTAACGGGCCTAACTACAGGATCAATGTTAAGCCTATGAGTTATAATGTTGGGGTCTATGCCGGACATTTCTGCCGCTGACCATGCAAAAACGTCTAAATTTTCGAGTAAGAAACTTACTAGTTGAGACTGCATGGGTTCCTTAATAGAAGCACCGATCCGAAGTACCCGAGCTGGGTCCTCTACCGAAGCCGGGATGGGGATGGTCTCTTCGTTAGGTGCGGCTTGCTCTGCAAATTGCTCCGCAGGTCATTCTATCTCGAGGGCGTCTGCTACCTTGGCCTTTCCTTTGAGGGCGGCTACGTAGCACTTGTGGGACTCAAGCTGATCGCCTCGCATCACTCCGACTCCGAAGTCTGTAGGGAACTTCATTGCCAGGTGGTAGGTGGAGACTACTGCTCATAAGGTGTGGGTGATGGGCCGACCTACTATTGTGTTGTACAGGGAGGGGGTCACGACCACCAGGAACTCATGGTTGAGCCTTTCCACACTAGGCCAGGTGCCGACCTCCACAGGTACAATGACTCTCCTTAAAGGCCTAACCTCCTCACTGCTGAATCACCCAAGTAGAGTGTTTGCGGGCTTCAGGTCGCTTTCCTGGAGCTATAGTTGATCGAAGGCTGCCTTGAAAAGAATGTCTGTCGAGCTGTCCGAGTCGACTAGGACGCGCCTGACCTCAAAGTCGTTGATCTTTATCTTTATGACCAGCGCGTCATCATGGGGATAATGGACCCTTGCACATTGTCTTCTGTGAAAAAGATCGGTTCCTCCACCCTTGTCCATTTTGGGGGGTTAAGCTCTTCCCTGGCGGCCTTGAGGGCTGATGACCGAGCTGTAGCCGAAGTGCAGCCTGCCACAATTGATCCTTCGACAATTACATGGATGGTCCCCCAGACTCGGGTGCCTCTTTATTCTGCTCTCCCTACTGACCTACTTTATTATTATTATTGTTCTGTACAAAATTTCTCAGATATCCGCGATGAATGAGTTCTTCTATCTCGTCGTGGAGGTTTTTACAATTTTTTGTACTATGACCGTGATCCTATGAAAACTCCAATACAAATTTTTATTCCTAACATTGGGGTTAGCCTTAAGCCGAGGTGGCCACTTCACATATGGGGCGTCCTTGATCACCATGAGGATCTCGGCCTGCTTTGCGTTGAGGGGCGTGTAGTCCCTTTCTGCCACCAGAGCTCAGAAAGGCTGAATTGGCTTTGCCCCCCGAGCTTGGTTCTTCTTCTTCTTGCTGTCACTTGGAGTTGGGGGCTCCAGTTCTCTCTTCCTTTTTTCAAGGGCCTGCTCGCCCTTCTGGTTGATCTCCTCCTCTGTCCCTATGAACCGATCTGCAAGTTCGAGGAAATCGGTCACGGTCCTGGGTTGGTTGACAACCACGTGACACTTGAACTCCTTGGGGGTGATGCCCCGCTTGGCCGCAGTTAGCCGAACTGTAGAGTCTAGGTCGGGGATCTGCAAGCAAGCGTCATTAAACCGCTTGATGTAGTTCCAGATGGACTCTCCTTCCCTCTGGACTATGCTAAGGAGGCTTTCTTGGGTCCCCTGGCACCTTTTACTGGTGACGAAGTGGGAGGTGAAGACCTGTATGAACTGCGCCCAACTCCTTATTGAACTTGGCGCAAGGTTTCGGTATCAAGTGCGGGCTATTCCTTTGAAAGTGGTGGAGAAGGCCACACACATGCAAGACTCGCTCGCTCTGGCCAGATGCATCTAGGACTGAAAGGCGTCCATGTGGTCATTGGGATCGAAGGACCCATCGTACTTGTCCAGCGGGGGGAGTTTGAACTCCCTTGGCATGGGGACAACAAGGAGCTCTGGTGACAGGGGGAAGGAACTGAAAGAAGCGGAGTAGCTTTTACCTCGCCCGAACTTACCTCTACATTGCCTTTGAGTTCGAGTAGGTCGCGTGTGGCAGTTCAGTGAGCTCGGTGACGCCTTCGTTGCTTCTTAGTAGGCTCGGCGTTGGTGCTGCTAGCCTTGGTATTACTGAGCTCGATGGGCCTATAGAAAGACTCAGACAGTTGTCGGAAGCTGCGAACAGAGGGGCCTTGTCCCAAGTCATCGGCCAGCACTTCGAACTAGTTTTTGGCAAGCGGAGGTTCGAACTGCGAACGCTGAGGTGATATGGGCCTAACTGGCTAGGAAGCCCCCGACCTAACTGCAGGTCGCGAGGCGAGGGTAGGGGGTCTTTCCTTCCTTCCATGAGACGATACTGAGGTCTCTCCTCGGTGGGAAGGAAGTTCGCTTCGGCGGTGAGGCTTTGTTGGCTGCGCAGCTGGATGTCGAGGGGGGAGTGAAGGAAACTATTGCTGATACTGGTATTGGGAAACCTAGTGCAACACTTGTTGCTGGTGGAACTGAAGTTGCTAGAACTGTTGCATCTAAGCCCGCATGGCTTGCATGCACTACATCAGATCCTCAAGCTGACCTTGGCTAGCCACCGGAGGGAGGATGGTGGGTTCAGTTAAGGTTGTTCTGATTGTAGAGGGCTGTGGAACAGTCATGGGTGCCATCGTCTGAGGCACATTCAGACTGGGGTCCCTGTCCACAAAGAGGAGGATGGTGAACTGTCCGATGCGGATGATGGGTAACTAGGGTTGCTCCTCAGGGGTGTTTTGGCGTCCGGCGTTGCTGGAGGAAGCCATAGGTGTCGGTGGTGCTGATGAGTTCTTTGGAGAGAGTTGCACAGAACTTAGAGGAAGGCCTTTTGAAGCATTCCCAGAGACGACGCCAAATGATGTTGCACGATCTGGGCACTCCTAGTTGGTTGAAACTTGGCTCCTAGATGTGACAGACGACACCTGAGATGAAGAGGAGCGTGAAGGGTTCCTGGGGAGCTCTCCCGACGGGAACACTCCGATGGCTAAGTTAGAACTCTAAGGAAAACTCAAGGAAAACATAGAGAGTTAAGAGTGTTGAAAGTGCTAGCTTCAATACCTTTGCTTCGTGAGGGTCAGGGTCCTCTTATACCATAGCTCAGTCACATCAAGCATAACTGCCACTGCCCTAGCCATTACTGCCAGGGCTGAGGTGGTAGGTGCAGGCTATTGCTGCAGGGTACGGACTCATCAGACGTGCCATGCTTTTCAGAGACGGTAGGCACGACGCCGCCTGGCAAGAGATGTGGGCGCTGCCACCAGATCTGACAGGTACGGATGTCAGGCGGATCTTCCCTACATGCTGTCGAGCTACTTTGCACCGAACCGCCTAGGGCTGGGTTGCCTTGCACCAAGGTGCCGAGGTACGCCATGCTCGCACTGGAGGTGAGCCTTAAGCAAGTATGAATAGGAGTCTCGACGGTGCTGTCTCGAGGTGTTTCTCCCTCGGGACACTTAGCCAAAAGTTGGGGTGCTCCCTTCTTGGGGAGGGAGAGCTCGGAGCCCCTTAGGAGGAGGTCAGATCTCAAGGGGAGCTCGAGTCCCTTTGCACGGAGGGAGCTCGGGGCGCTCCACCATCAGGCTTGAGGTGATCTGGGCCTTGCTTCTCGGTGAGTTGTCACACACATCGAGTCGTTTGGTCGGGCCTCGGCAAGCTTGTTACGCCGAGTTGTGGCTAGGCTATCGCACTGAGTTGTCACTTATGCCAGGTCATGTCCACGTGTCCCTGTGTTATGAGGTCGAGCCAGATCACTCTACATCAGGATTGAAAATGGCACGGGGGTGTAGAAAATCAACCCACATGCTTGGATGGGATTAAGCATGTAATTAGACCTGATAAAAAGGTGACCCAATTCACAAACTTGATTCAATCCAACTTGAAAAAACAGAATTAGGGACTCACATTTAGTTACATGAATTAATTGAGAATGACCTGACCCAACCTGATCCGGAAAAAAATGGGTTGGGTTGGGTTGGATCATGGATCAACCTACTGACCTGATTGTCAGGTCTAATTGAGACAATTTATGTATTGTTAGAATTTTCCACTCTTTAATTTTTTACTATTAAGTCTTTACTCTTTATTATTTATTCTTTGAATTGTTAAATGTTTAGGTTTTTATTTTATTTTTGGAATTTTAAGGTTAATATTTTTTTTTAATTTTGGAATTTTCATGTATTTTTTCTTTAATTTTTAAAATTTTAATTATTTTTTAGGATGACCTGAATTGAGATTGAGACCCATGGGTCAATCGTAACCTGAACATTTAGGGTTAGGGTCCAGCGTTTGGCAACCTAACCCAAAATCAATCCAAAGTGTCTTAACCCAACCTGAACCTGACCCACCCAATCCAATTTCTAGGTCTACATGTAATTCTATTTCCTAATCTCGCACACTTATCTTAATCTAAATTCATCATGAGATTATTTATGTGTGAGAGGCTGTTTCTAGAAATTGATGTTTCTAGCTCTAACGAGTAAAGTCTAATTATTTTAGCTGAAATAATTCCTATATATGATTTGGGAACATACATCCCAAACATTAGGAAACCAACCAAGGGCTTGCTGGTTGGTGTATCTGCGATTTGTTTCAGCGTTGAGTAGAGTTGAATTCCGCAATCAGTAATTTAGAAAAAAAGGGATCAAGGAAAAAATTATTAATGGTGCATGGCACAGAATACAAAAAAAACATTAGGTAGGTATTAATTTCATTTAGGCTAACGTTGCTCTTAAACATTAGGTATCAAAAGGTTCACTTCACAGTTCCCATGTGCTTACTTGGCGTTCTCCACTCTGGATGGGTGGATGCTGGATTTAAGACCACAAAATTTTGCACCCAAAAGAAAAAAAAAAAAAAACTGTCTGAAATTCTCTTTCTAATTCACACTCACCGGTCACCCCACAGTTAGGCTAGCTGATTTCATTTAGTCTAACGTTGATTTCAAACGTTAGGTAAGTAGAAAAAGGTTTACTTCAGACTCCCCATGTGCTTACTATATTGGTTCTGTGGATGGGTGAATGAATCGGATTAGAAACCACAAGTTCTCTCTTTCTACTTTCAGAAATTCTAATGGGCTCCTCCAAACCTGAAAATCTTTGTCCCTTTTGGATTAAAACGGGTCCCGCTTGCTATTAAGTTTCACTTTTTTCTCTTCCAGTTATCACATAATTTTGGGAGGTTCTTGACATTTTCTTCATGTAGGCTAGCCGATTTCTTTGTTTGTTAAATGAAGAAGTGGTGGTGGGCAAAATCATATTGTTTTGTTCGTAGGTTTTGGATGGGAGGTTTTCCTATTAATGTTGTGTTTGGAAACAGTGCAAATAAGTGTGATGCAAATATGTAGAGTGTAAAACGGTTCATATAAATTATAAAATTGGGTTAATTTTACACTCACAAATTTACTTTCTTACCAAATAGATTTTTAGTTGCAATGCATGCAAACACGAATTCCAATAAACCATATATTTTTTTTTTATCAAAAGCCCACTTGTATGTAGATTTATTTATATTTACCCTGAACTTAGCACATTTTGAGATTTTACCATTCCTTTAACCTTTTCCCCTTTCTGGATTTGTTTGTTTGTTTTTGGCTCCACAAGGCTACACAAAGGGTCTCATGGGGGCAAATTTGTAAAAACAAACTGAAAGGTGGACTAGGCTTTAGAGACCCACAAACTTTCAACAGGCTTAGAGACCGTGTCATGACTCACAGAGTTATGGGCTAAGGTAATGAAAGCCAAATATTTTCCAAATTCCCATTTCCTTGACTCAAAAAAGAGGAGCAATCAGTCTTGGGGATGGACAGGTATTATTGAAAGGGAAAAAAAGTTCTGAAAAAAGGTTTGTTGTGGAAGGTTGGATATGGAGATCAAATAAAAATATGGGATGACCCTTCAATCCCAGGCATTGATACCTTAAAACCTTTTGGCCCTAACACAAGAACAGCTCAAAACCAAAAAATCTCTTCTCTAATAAACTCTGATACTTGATCTTGGAACCCCCGAGCAATCAAGGAGCTTTTCCTTGATATCAAATTAGTCTTCCTTTTGTAATTCCCATCATAAACCATGGACCATTTTTCAATATGTTATCATAGCCTTCTTTAGCCAAGAAGGTTAAGAGGAAGAAACCATTACCAAGGACTTGATGGAGAGCCTACTAGTGATGTTCCAAGATAACTTTGCTCTATGAGTGATAACATTGATCAATACTATTTCACCCATGACTATTGCATGAAGGCAAAGCGCCCACTTGCTGAAGTTATTTGTAGTATTTCTAGCATCCAAATCGACTTTATCAATGCTCATTTCATTAGCATTCATGTTGTTGATGAACGTCTCTTCTTGTTTTCTAGAATGAAAATATTCATAGGAGATTCCTAGAAGCTTCCACCAAAGGAGGTAAAATGTGCGGTTGTAATAAGGAGGTGGAAATATGTGGTTGTGGTGAGGATGTGCTACCCAACGGTCCAAGAAGAGGGACAAGTCGAGGTACCTTCTTTCAGCCTTGGAGGCTAGGCTTGTCAAGATGGAGCTAGTTGTGGTTGACATGAGAGACAAAGTTGGATGAGGTTAGCTCAAGCATGGAAGGTATTGCAGACGACTTCAGAGACCTCAAGAGTAGTGTTCTTGCCACTCTCAATGAGTTGGTGTATGAGGAGACTCTGAAGCAAGACGCCTTGGAAGTTAAGGTCATGGACGAGATGGAAACACTCAAGGTGTAGCTGGAGGTGATGAAGGGTGACTTAGCCTTGTGCAAGAAGGCCATGGCAACGGGGGAGTATTCAGCCCCTAAGGAGGTAGTACGGGTGAAGGAACCTGAGCCACCACAGTTCAATGGAGCTAGAGACGCCAAGGCCTTGGAGAAGGGGCAATGCTCCATCAGCATCTGGGCAGACTTCATGGCCAAGATTAAGTGCCAATTCTATCCTGAGAATGTGGAATATCTAGCCTAGAAGAACCATAAGAGGATCAAGCACACAATCTCCATTCGAGACTATGTGAAGGACTTCTCATCCTTGATGATGGAGATTCTTGATATGGCTAATAAGGAGCTCTTCTTCAACTTCATGGATGGCCTACAACCATAGGCAAAATAGGAGCTACATAGGTGGAATGTACAAGATCATGCTACAGCCATGGCCATGGCCAAGCAATTGGTGGAGTTCAAGAAGTCTAACCAGCCTAAGCGGAAGTCTTCTAAGCCTATACAGGGTAAAGGTGGGGGAGAAAGGTCATCCACCCATAAGGAAGACAAAGGAAAGGCTACTGCCTATAAGGAGGGGAACAAGCCACCAAGCTACAAGGGTGAACTGACTTCTACTTCACTAATGTTCCAAGGGTCTAAGGATCAAGGTTCAGTGTACGAAGGTGTTAGGCACCCCATATACACATGGTTAAATTGAACTCTACTTCACCAATGTTCCAAGGAAGATTTAATAATTTTTGGACATTAAAAGAAAGAAATTTCTAAGGAGCAGTAATTCAAACTAACAAACACATCACAAGTAAGAGCAAAAGATCTAGACTAACATAAAAAAGATTTATGAATAAACAAACAAGGAAAAGAAACTATAATAATGACAAATTAGGAGATTGGCAATATTGTGAATCAAATATTTGCAAAAAAAGAAAACTCAAAATGGAAAGATATTATTGGTTGGAAAATTGGATGACTAACAAACTAGAAGCACAAACCTAGCTACCAAAATATCCTACTCGTAACAAGATGATTATGCAAATTTTCTAAATGCAACCATAAGAACGTGATCTATCAAATCCTAATGCAAATTTGTTAAAGAGATTTCCTACTTTGTTTGTTGAAAATAACACGGGAGAAAAAGATGTTGTCTATAGCTCCAATCATATTGGTGTACGGATGCATTTATTGTAAATGAATAAAAGTACATTATTATTTCATGTTAGTATTGGTATATTTCTGTGAAATTACCCCTTAAACTGAACACTTATGAGACACGTGTTAATTTAGAATATTCTCAGTCGTTTAATAGATTTGGGGAGTTAATCCTACCAAGACTGATATTGATGTGCTACCAAAGAAGTTGGGGCAACTTGTCTCAACTTCTAGGGTTAGACCTGAAGCATATGTAGTGTGTGTTTGGATGAAACATTGAAATCGAACCATTTTCTAGTTATGCCATAGATCTTTGAGATTAATAGGCAAAATTGGAAAGTTACACATGACCCCTAGACTTGATTGTGGTGTTGCACTAGGTGTTGGATTGGGCTATCTTTGATATACCAATAAGTGAAACCCATCAAGGGACAAAACCTAGGTATGTTGGGGCAGTTTGAGAATCCACTTGAGTTGGTGACCATGGTGATAGGATCGGCCCCTTTATCGAACAAAGTGAATGATAGGGCTTACATTCTCTCTGATGGAAACCTTAACTGTCGGTAATGGATTTCAACTGTGTTTGAGATTTGGTTTTGCAAAATATATTTATATGACCTATATATATTAATATTTTATAAAAAAAATTGTAAAATGTTTTAATTCCTAGGATCCATCTAAGTAGAGATTGTGACACTGCACCTTGTAGCTAGGGGAGATGTCCTTCCCTGTCGGGCATTGTTTGATCATTATGGACCAAGAGGTAAAGTGTAAGAGACCATTACAAGGCTGATTACCTGATGAACTTCACCTTACTTAAGTCCATTATCCTTGGATCTTTATAGGATGGTTGAACTCAATGGTCATTCAAGTGTTAATGATGGGCTCATATTGAGCCCATAGTGATGTGCTCAAGGGTTCATTATGTTTAACAGTGAATTTGGCCAAGCCTTTTCATAGAGGTTGGGCTGAACCCATGTAGACTTATTTGAGGTCATTGTGGGGTCCTACACTATACAAATCAGACCTAAGTTGGCCATGCAAGATCCTGGGGTCGTGAGCCTTATAGATGATGGGCTGTAGGCCCATAATTAATATGATTAATTAAGCTATTGCATGACAACTTAAGTTATCACATGACATGGGGTGAATTTGGGTTTGGATCTGGGTATAGAGCACTTGGCTTTATAAGAAGATAAGGTATATCTCTAATTAGAGCCCAATTTGACATCAACTATCTAGTACTAATATAGATCAAATTTTTCTTTGATTTTTCCAAGAAAAATTTAGGGGATATTAGGGTCACCTTCCCCAATTTGATCCAAGCCGTTGAGTTGTAGTTTTGCTGAAAACTTTGTTGCTAAATCAACTTCACCTATACTCTATGCCATTTTCAGTGATGACTGGTTGTAGGACTGATTTGGGTGTGAACTTCCACCTTGGGATTTACATTTGTGGTATCTATATCAGGTACACATCTCCCTCTTCATTTGGTTTCAAAGTTGGTTTGGTTCAATGCAAGACCGATCTTGAAAAATACAGTTTTTTAAAACACAAGGAATTCGATCCCTATAAGGATTAGGAAATTTTTGAAATTTCACCCAACCATTTAGTATGGTTCGGCCATCCATATGATAGATCATAACCCTTCCAACAGTGGTATCAGAGCATTAGGTTTAGCCCTTGGACTGAACAAAACCAGATTTAGCCAAAACACAAATTTGCGAGAACTAGACTAGATGATTTGGTTTTTCTGATATAAGCAATAGAAATTTGGGTTTTTCTATTTTTTATATCAAAAAAAATTGTCAGAACTTGAAGAGAAGATTGAGATTGCAGATATGGAGATCGATCTATAGATTGCGGTTTTGCAGGGATGCAATTTTCGTCCAAATTGGATTTTGACCATCACACTATCAACCTTAGCCTTTTGTTTTTAATTATCTTCTATTTATTTTCTGATTTAATTGTAAATCATAATTGAGAATTCCATATCATTACCTATGTGAATTGATTCATGTTTAGGACACCAAACCCTTGGTCAATCTGACCTAGCTTTGGTCCAATCTTGTTGGGTTGAACCTATGGTTCTTTGGAGTCTAATCACAACCCCTTAGATCATTGTTTAAGTGACCCAAAATCAACCTAGGCTAGGGGTTTGATGGCCTATTGCATGTACCAGCTTGGCCCATACTTGAAAACCCTTATATGTTAGTTTAAAGCAAGATTGACCCATTTTAGCATGTACTGATATACTGCTATATGGGTCGAACTGCTTTTTATAGTTTAACCCATATACCGAGACAAAATTATTAGATAATTTAGCCTATTGATGTCCATGGATCATTGCATGATCTCCTTTTCTAATGGACCCCCTCAATAGCTTCCTCACCAAGAGGAACCTCATGGGAACCCTAGCCCATTAAGGGCCCATTTAAGTTTGACTTTATGAAAGTCAGTGGGACCTGTTATGTATGACCTAAATATGACATAGGGACTAACATACATGTTCTCTCATGATTAATATAATTGCAATAGGATAGGTAATATCATAAGATGATACCTCTAAAAGCCTTACATCATTAGCATGAAAATGGGCTGAATTGGTGGATGGAGATGTACCATAAAATTGATCTATTCATTTTATTGAGATAGTCTATGGGATTGCTTTATGAGATGATAGGGGTGTCATAAACTTGTGGGAGGAGCATATTTTAAAATGGAATATTCTTCCATAGTACCTTGGGGCTCTCGATATGATGGGTCTACACTTACTAGTTAGAAAAGTTTAACCTAAAATGGCATTACACATTTTTTGATAAGGGCCAAAGGGAAAACTCATTGTATGCGTGGATATGTGATCCTTCAAAGAAAGTGATGGGGTTATGCAACTAAAACAATTAACCCCATGCGCCTATGTGATTTCCTACATTTCCAAGGACATGAATTAATATAGATAAAAGTCCATTCTATGAAAGATAACATGAAACAATATTAAGGTCATGGACTAATTAATCGTGCCTTTTATTAGAAATAGCACACAGATAGTTCACTAAATTGTTAGACGATAACAAATTGAAAGGACCCAACTATGCAGACTGGTTTCGTAACCTAAACCTAGTGCTCACGTCTACAAAATTGGACAAGGTTTCCAAAAACATAGCACCAGAATGTTCAAGTGATAGGGCTTCTAAGGAAAGAATGAGGGAATGTCAAGAATGTGAAGAGAAAAATTATCTTGCCCGGTGTTATGTCATAGCATCCTTCGATAATTCTATCTATAGATAATTTGTCAAAATTGATATCTACAAAGATATCCTAGATAGTTTAAAAACCATGTATGAGAAGCATAATTGTTCTACAAGATAAAAGATCTTCAAACTGTTGATGACCATGAGGATGACCGAGAGGCAACCAGTTCATGACCATGTCATGCGGATGATAGTTTATATAAATGAATTGGAGCCTCATCCTTCAATCAACTTGTCATGAATTATATCATGAACACGTTAAAAGTTAGCTTGCAAAAGCTCAGTAATATGCTGCAAAGTGCTGAAGAACTGATTAAGAAGGATAAACCAGTGGCTATGCTTGTTGAAAGTGGAAAATCTAGAAAGAAGAAAAGAAAGGGCAAGAAGAATCCTCAGAAAAAAAGAGGCAAACTAAAGAAGTAGAAAAGAGACAAGTCATCTTATGAATGTCACTTCTATGGGCAGACTGGGTAGTAGAAGAGGAATTGTCCTCAATATCTAGAATCCCGCAAGAATAAAGAAGGGATTCAAGGAAAGCAGAATGCTAATTGATGATGATGTTGTATTTTACTTGGGAACAACTGCAACTGTTGTAGCTATTGTTATCAGAACACATCCACAAGAATAAAAAATGTATGGTACAATTAATCCCGTGTACCCGTGGCATTACCAATTTGGCGATATTAATATAGAACATATCACAAGAGTGGTGAAGGATGGTCCTCTAGATTTTCTCACTATGGAAGATTTACCAACTTGTGAGCCTTGCCTCCAATGGCAACATGGCAAAAAGGCCTTTTTACAAGTAAGCCTAAAAGAATTACAGGCACATTTGACCTTATACATATTGATGTATGTGGTCACATGAATGTATGGAACCAAAATTGTTATTTTGTAACTTTCGTCGATGATTATTCTCAATATGGTTACATGTACCTTTTGGGACATAAGTCCAAATCCTTTGAAAAGTTCAACGAATTTAGACAAGTTGAGAAATAGTTGGAGAGGCAAATCAAAGCCCTTCAATCATATAAAGGAAGTGAATATATCTCCAATAAATTCAATGACTACTTAAAGAATAATGAGATTATATCACAGTTGTATCCTCATGCTACACCACTAAGGTTACAAACTTGGACCAGGTTGGCCCAAACCCAATCGAGTTGGTGCTCTGGTTAGGGTTAGGATTAACCCCTCAGGCAACCCAACCCAACCCAAACCCAACTCTATAGTATATATCATATATAAAAATATATGTTATATATATGACATCATACAATAATTTGTTCATATGCATGATAGTTGTATAACACCTATTACATACTATCATTTATTTCTTTTAAGATAATCGCTTCACTTAATCCCTTAAAATCTTGTAGAACTTCTTAATCTCAGATCTTGTAGAACTTCTTTATTTGATTGGGGTTGGGGGTTTAGAACTTAGGGGTGGCCTCAACCCGACCTAACCTGGCCTGATCTGCAGCCCTATACACCATAACTACATGGTGTATTAGAAAGAAGAAATCAAACTCTATTAGATATGGTCCGATCACTCCTCGTCCATTTAGAGTTACCCATATCCTTTTGGGGCATACATTGGAAACTATAATTTACATGCTAAACTGGGTCCCAATGAAGTCGGTTCCTAAGACTCCTTATGAGCCACGGACAAACAAGAAACTAAGTGTAAGACAGTTGAAAAATATGGGATTGTCTAGCACACATCAAAAGGACATGTGCGAACAAATTGAAATCCAAAACCAAACGTTGCCTATTTGTAGACTACCCCAAGGAATCCGTAGGGTATCTCTTCTATGACCTACAAGAACAAAAGGTGTTTGTTAGTTGAAATGCATACTTCTTGGAGGATGACTACATCCTGAACAATCACCATTAAAAAGTTATTCTTGATGAAGAGAGCTCAAGAGTGGTGGGAGATAACCCATAGATTCCAAATGACAATAACCAGCTTAGAACATCTACCTGGGTTTTTAGACCTCTAGTTCATTATGACTGTGGTCAAGAAAGTTGATGAAAGTTGCAGTCAATGAGGAAGATCCCGTGACTTATATGGAAGCTACGTTGGACATAGACTCCCTAAAATTGATAGATGCCACGAAAGTCGAGATGAACTCGATGGAAATCAATGAAGTCTAACTCTCGTAGGCCCATCCCCTAGGGTGAAAGTAATCAGTTGCAAGTAGATCTACAAGAGAAAGAAGGGCCCTGATGGAAAAGTTGAGACCTGTAAAAGCTTGATTTGTAGCGAAATGGTACATAGAAAGAAGACATCAATTATGAGGAGATTTTTTCACTAGTGGTCATGCTTAAATCCAAAAAGATACTATTAGCTATATCTGCACACTACAACTATGATATTTAGCATATGGATGTCAAAACCTCGTTCTTGAATGGAGATCTAACTAAAGATATCTATATGCAGTAGCCGCAAGGCCTTGTTGCTAAAGGTCAAGAACACATGGTGTGTAAGCTGAACAAATTCATTTATGGGTTGAAGCAAGTTTCTAGAAGATGAACAATCCGATTTGACTTAAAAGTCAAATAGTTTGATTTTGAATAGAATCTGAATGAATCCTGTGTTTATAGAAAGACAGTAGGAGATAAAGTTATGTTTTTGGTTTTGTATATAGACGACATTCTACTCATTGGGAATGATGTAGGAATGTTGAATATGGTGAAAGTATGGCTTTCATAACAATTCTCCATGAAAGATCTTGGAGAAGTTTTTTATATCTTGGGGCTTCAACTCTATAGAGATAGATCAAAGAGGATCATTGGATTATCCCAATCTACTTATGTTGACATGATTGTCAATAGATACATGTAGAACTCTAAGAATGGATTCATTCCTTTCAGGCATGGAGTCACTCTCTCCAAAGGAATGTCTCCTAAGACCCCTAAGGAGATTGAGGACATGAGAGAGGTTCCCTGTGTAAGGAGCATCATGTATGCTATGTTGTGTACTTGGCTAGACATTGCTCAAGTCGTTAGTATTGTAAGTAGATATCAATCTTACCAATGTGAAAATCATACTAAAGTACCTATGGAGGACTGAAGACTATTATCTTATCTTCAATGGTAGTTTAATACAGATGGTTGGTTATATTAATGTCGATTTTCAACCTAACCCATACTTTCAACCTGATCCAGATGATAGAAATTCTATACTTGGTACTTTGGGACCCCGTGTAGTAAAAAAAATAGTCCATGACCGAGGCTAAGCAGATTGTTGTAAATGAGGCTACCTAATAAGTAGTATGGATGAAGAAATTCTTCTTGGAATTTGGAATTCTACCATATCACCTATTCCACTATTGTGTGATAATATTGGATCTACAGGAGATTGTTAGTAGAGGGGACAACTAGGTTCAAAATGTAGCATCAACGGAAAATGTGGAAGACACATTGACTAAGCCACTGTCTTAGAAAGTGTTTGAGAAACATGTGGACAGTAGACCTGTTCATGGGCCGGGTCTGGCCGGGCTCAGGCCGGGCTTTGACTCTTTATTAATAGAAAAATGTTAGGCCTGAGACCGGCCCTAATAAAAAGCTTGAAGCCCGAGCCCGAAGCCTGATCTAATAAAAGAAATTCGAAATTTTCCTTATTCAAATGGACATTTTCTATTTTAATTTAGATGTTTTTTCCCCTATTTAAATGAACAATGGGCCTACAAGTGAATCAACAACATTCTCAAATCAAAAAATTTATTCAAATAGACATCACATAGGGTTTTTACTTATGTTTAACTATAGGTCGGGCCGGGCCGGGCTATTTTGGCAAAACCTGAGCCCGGCTTGAATTTTATGGGATCTAGGATTTTTGGCCTGAGGTTAAGCACGCGGGTCAAAAAGCTTGTTCAAGCTCGTTTGGGGGTTGGGCCGGGCCGGGCCGGCCCGTCGGGCCACCCGGCCCGTGAACAGGTCTAGTGGGCAGTATGGGACTGAGGCTTATATTTGATTGGACTTAAGTGCAAGTGGAAGTTGTTAGACAGTGTATGTCTTTATCTCCAATCAGATTGATGTATAGATACATTTATTGTAAATGAATAAAAGTAAATTGTTGTTTCATGTTGATATTGGTATATTTCTATGAAATTACCCCTTAAACTGAACACTTATTAGACTTGTGTTAATTTTGAGTGTTCTCAACCATTGGATAGACTTGGGGAGTTTATTTTACCAAGGCTAACACTGATGTACTACCAAAGAAGTTGGGGCAACTTGTCTCAGCTATTAGGGTCAGACCCAAAGCACATGTTGTGTGTGTTTGGATGAACACTAAACCCGAACCATTTTTCAATTGTTTCCTAAACCTTAGAGATTGATGGACAAAACTGAAAAGTTACACATAACCCCTATACTTGATTATGATATTGCATCAGGTTTTGGATTGGATTGTCTTTGATATGCCAATCAGTGAGATCCATCAAGGGTCAAATCCTATGTATGTTAAAACAGTATGAGAATTCACTTGAGTGAGTGATCATAGTATATATTCTCTCTGATAGAAACCTAAATTGTTAGTAGTGGATTTCAACTATGTTTGAGAATTTAGTTTTGCAAAATTTATTTATATGATATATTATTAATGTTTTATAAATAAATATTTGCAAAATGTTTTAATTCCCGGGATCCATCTGAATAAAGAGTGTGACACTACACCTTGCAACTAGGGGAGAGGTCATTCTCTGTCAGATAGTTTTTGATTATTATGAGCCAAGAGGTTAAGTGTAAGAGATCATTACAGGGCTGATTACTTGATGGGTTTTATCTTACTTAAGTCCAATATCCTTGGATCTTCATAGGAAGGCTAAATTCATGGATCATTTAAGTGTAAACGATGGGCCCATAGTGATGTGCTTAGGGGTTCACTATGTTTAATAGTGAATTCGGCCAAGTTTTTTCATAGAGGCTGGGCCAAACCCATGTGGACTTATGTGAGGTCATTGTGGGGTCCTAAGCTATACAAATCAGACCTAAGTTGGCCATGCAATATCCTTGGGTCGTGATCCTTATAGCTAATGGGTCTAAGCCCCATAATTAATATGATTAATTAAGTTGTCAAATGACAGTTTAAGTTGTCATGTGACATGGGGCAAATCTCAATTTGGATCTAGGTATGGAGTACCTAATCTTATAAAAATGTAAGGTATATCTCTAATTAGAGTCTATATCTGATTTAGATTTGGATTGTCTCCTAATTAGATTAGTAGATAGCTCCATAAGAGATTATAAACGAGGAGGGAGCGGACCAATCCAATACAATTTCATAATTTTGCAGTTTTCTAGTTCTCGCTACACTCTTTTGTCTCCTAGTTTTTTTGCCAGTGCGACATCTTCTATCTAGGACTGATTTAGATAAGTTTTTCCTTTGATTTTTGCAAGAAAAATTCAAGGGATATTAGGCTCACCTACCCCGATTCAACCAAAGCAGTTGTGTTGTTGTTTTGCTGAATCAGTTTCACCCATAAATTATGCCATTTTCAATGAATGCTAGGACTGATTTGTGTGTGAACTTTTACCTTGAAATTTTCGTTTGTGGTATCTGTGTTAGGTACACATCTCCTTCTTTGTTTGGTTTCAAATCTGGTCCAGTTTAATATAAGACCGTTCTTTAAAAATGCACTTTTCAAAACATATGATATTTGATTCGTACAAGGATAAGAAAATTTTTGAAATTTCATCCAACCATCTAGCATGGTTCAACCATCCAAATGATGGATCGTAACCCTTCCAGTAGAACTAATTATCTAGGATACTTAAACGAATAATCTTATCTATAAGCCAGTGAGTCTTTTAAGCTAAAAGTGCTAAAGGCAATGGATTTTCTTATCATATGTAAACACACGAATAATATAAATAGGTAATAAATGGAGTGAATGTGCCAAATGTTAACTAAGGCTAACATCTAAGGGAATGTGAACATGTATGTGTCAAACTAACAATTACAAACTCAAATTGTTTGCTAACACCTAGTGACCCTAATCAACTGGAAGAAATTTACACTAGTGGCTTATTAAAGCATGGAGATGAAATGCTATGAAAATGAGTGGAGGCTGAAAATCTTTTGATGAAATCTAAGTAAGACTTATTAAACAAAATATGAAATCGAACTAGCAAGTCAATAATCAAAGTACTTGCACTAAATAAACCAATAACTAAGGTGTTGCAGAAAAAAAGAAAAAAAAAACTAAAATGAGATATAACAACTACTTTTTCAAGACAGCGGAAGTAATTCTAACAATAGGTAAAATTCGTCTTTAGTTAGTTGGAAAGTCAATACTACTTGACTACTTCAAAAATAACAAAATGATAGTAAAGAAAATCATAAAATCATGAAAGCATGCATACAAAACTAACTAACGTGGCAAAGGGAAGTAATTAAATGCAAGCCATATGTCCAGGTATGATGAGTCTAAAAGTAAGAAATTTTTAACAAACATGAATGATTTATTATTATGCAAAACAAAATAGAAGGCTGAGATATGAAGAATAAGGAGATAAATGACTAAGGTTTAAAGGATTTTTAGAGGGAGATTGATTGAGAGAAGGGGCTGTCAAAACAACTTTGGGAGATATCCTCTCAATCAATCAAGACAATAAATGGAAAATTTCACCAATTTACCTAAACTGAAAATTCTAAGTTTAGGTGATTGGCTTGATTGATTGGAGGCTCCTTAGCTGATCAAATTTTAAATTTTAAATGGTTCTAGAGGCTTGGAGAAAGATCTGGTCGTGTGGGTCTAGATTGAGTCTAGTTTCGAATCTCAAGATGGAGGGGTTAATGGTGTCGGAATTGGATGATCTTGGTATTATTGGACTTGGAGTTATATTCATCTAAAATGTTAGATTTTTATTTCATGTGACATATAGTTCAGGATAAAAAATGATCCCAATCGGACGATTGGAATTAGTTCCGATTTCGGGTCTTAAGATGAAGGGATAAATAGTGCTGGATTGGAGTGATCTTGGTATCATTGGATTTGGGATTTTGGACTCTATGTACCTAATGTGTTGGATTCTAGAGTTCAAACTTTTATTAAATTCTCAAAATACCCCTAGATCAGTTGAGAGGTTAGTTAAAGCATGGTTTAAGTTTGAAGTGTTGCAAAAAAGACTAAATGCCATAAAAATGGGATGTCTACACCGACAAAGAGGCTAGGGTGGGTTCTCTCCAACTTCTTAATGCCCTCAAGAAGCAGCCCACACATCCCAAGACCATGAGCAAGGGGCTCATTTATATTGAGGCTTGAATCAATGGGAGGATGACATGGGCCATGGTGGTCACTGGGCCACTCATAACTTTGTGTCCTTGGGAGAAGCTTAGAGGTTAAGTCTGCCCATAACTGAGGACAAGGGCTAGCTCAAAGTTGTCAACTCTCAAGCCAAGGCTATCCATGGCACTACTAAGGGAGTTAGCATAAAGATTGGCAACTAGCGCGAGACTATTGATCTGTCAGTAGTGCCCATGGACGACTTTCAAGTAGTCCTTGGGATAGACTTTCCCTAAGCCAAGTCAAGATCGTGTCTATGCCATTTGTGAACACTATGTGTATCCTAGAGGAAACCTCTCTTTGCCTGGTGCCTACAATTTGAGGAGATAAGCCTACGACCAAGATGATTTCAGCCTTGTAGCTACCCAAAGGCTTGATGAAAGGCAATGACACCTACATGGCTTCTCTTGTGGAGAGCAATGATAGAGCTAAGGATAGCCTACCATCTGAAGTAGAGCAAGTCATAAAGGAGTTCCAAGACATCATGCCACTAGAACTGCCCAAGAGACTACCGCCTAAGAGGGAGGTTGATCATAAGATTGAGTTGGATCCAGGGGCTAAGCCACCAGCCATGGGCTCTTATCATATGGCCCCACTAGAGCCAAAGGAGCTAAGGAAACATCTCAAATTGCTACTTGATGTTGGATTCATTTGGCCTTTAAAGACTTCATATGGAGCACTTCTCTTATTCTAGAAGAAGCACGATGGGTCTTTATGCCTATGCATAGACTACCAGGCCCTCAACAAGGTAACTATAAAAAACAAGTATCCCATTTCATTAATTATTAACTTGTTTGATCAGCTAGAGCATGCAAGATTCTTCTCCAAATTTGACTTGCACTCGGGATACTATCAAGTGAGAATAGTAGAAAGGGATGAGCCAAAGACTATTTGTGTGACTAGGTATGGTTCCTTTGAATCCTAGTCATGTCCTTTGGCCTCGCCAATGCCCCAGCAACAAGATCCGAGCCACCCACTAAGCTAAGATCCTTGGCGTAGTTAACTACTATAGGTGTTTCATTAAGGGATACTTTGGACACTGGATGAGCAACATTGTTCAACCTACAAAGAAGGGTTGTGCTTGGGAGTGGACAACTAAGTTCAATAGGCCTTTGAAGACTTAAAGAAGGCCATCATTGAAGAGCTCGTGTTACATCTGTCAGATCACAAATCACCATATGAGGTTTACACTAACATTTCAGAATTTTCCATTGACAGGGTACTTATGCAAGAGGGACACCTCATCACCTTTGAGAGCAAAATGTTGAATGATACAGAGAGAAGGAGGTGATTGCCATTGTGCACTACTTAAGGACTTGGAGGCACTATTTACTTGGGGCCAAATTCACTATGAGGACAGACAACATTGCACTAGCTACTTTTAGTCTTAAAAGAATCTTAGTCGTAACCAAGCAAGGTGGTAAGACTTTTTTAGCAGAATTTGGCATGGCCTTGGAGTATAAACTGGGACGAGACAATCATGTGGATAATGCCTTAAACCAAAAGTTTGAACTAGCAACAATGAAGAAAGACTACTTGACCACTATTACTCGCTCCAAAATACCATGCCAACCGAAGTCAAAGAAGGCCTGGACAAAGATTCTATGGCCAAAAACATCTTGCAGCTAATAAAAAAAGGTAAGACATGACAACTTTGGCCAAGGGATAGAGTTGTATGCAATAAAGGTGACTGTCTATATGTGTCTAAGTGGGGGAACCTTAGGCGCACTATTGTCTAAGAGTGTCATAATACTCTATGAGACGAGCATCTAGGCCAATGTAGGACATTGGCCTTAGTTAAATAATCTTACTTTTGGTCTTAAATGGAGGATGACATTGAGGCTTATGTGTGGACTTGCTTGGTCTGTCAACAAGACAAGATGGAGCAACATGGGCTAGGGGCCTTACTAGAGCCACTACCCATTCCAAGTAGACCCAAGGAAAGTATCACCATGGGCTTCATATTTGCCTTACCCAAGTCTGAAGGGTATGGCTCTATCATGGTGATCTTGGATCAATTCTCCAAGTATGGCACCTTCATATGTGCCCCTACTGACCGCACTACAGATGAGGTAGTCTGATTGTTCCTAAAGCATGTTGTCAAGTATTGGGGGTTATCATAAACCATCGTTAGTGATAGAGACCCTTAATTCACGAGTCATTTCTATACAAAGCTATTCAAGCTTATGGGGTCAAAGCTCAATCCTTCCACTAGCTTTCATCCCCAAATTAATAGGCAAATAGAATGGGTTAATGCCCTATTAGAGCTATATCTTAAACACTTTGTTAGTGCCAACCAATGAGACTGGGCCAAGTTGCTTGATGTGGCTTGGTTCTTTTACAATTTTTAAAGGAGTGTCTACTAATCATAGTCCATTCAAGCTGGCAATGGGGAAATAGTCACTCACACCACATACTCTTGTAGCTGGCTACACAAGGTGGAGCCTTAGAACCTATAAGTTTGCAAAGCACTACCACAAGAAGGCAAAGCTAGCCAAGGCCTATCTCACTAAGGCATCTAAGCAAATGAAGAAGTGGGTAGATAAGAAGCAATGACCAGTTGAATGCCAAGTAGAGGACTTGGTGATGGTCAAGTTACTGCCCCAACAATTCAAGTCTTTAAGAAAGGGACATAAGATCTTAATGTGACAGTATGAGAGGCCCTTCCCCATAATCAAGAGGATCAGTCGAGTAGCCTACAAGGTGTAACTACCATTGCGGTTGAAGATCCATAACGTCTTCAGTGCCAGCATGCTCAAGCCATACCATCAAGACATGGAAGACCCTTCGAGGAGTGTCTTAACAAGGGCATCTATAGCCGTCACCACCTCCTTCGACAAAGAAGCTAAGAATATCTTGGTTGATCGGGTTATACATTGCGAGGAGTCCCACCATATACTAAATACTTGGTAAAGTGGAAGCATTTTCCTGACAGTGAGGTTAGATGGGAGCATGCCAATACTTTATGGCAATTCAAGGATTAAATACAACAATACTTGCAAGGGACATTAAGAAGGACACCACCACCTTAAGTAGGGGAGAATGTAATGAATTGCCTAATCTTTTCCCTCCCTAAGGGCCTTTCCAGTGGATTTTGTAATAAGGATGTGGAAATATGTGATTGTAGTGAAGAGGTTCTATCCAACGGTCCACACAAGGAGGTCGTAAAATGGAGGGTCATGAATTCATGATTGCACCCCCAAAGGAGGTGGAGAGCCCTATAAATAGGAGTGACCTCCCCCCATTGGTATCATCATAAAGCTTTGAGTTCAAGTAGCCTTCACCTTCCTAAAGAGTTCTCTCCTTGTTGGCTTGCTTTACACCTTTCCTTTCCTTTGTTCCTTTGTTCTCTTATCAGTTATTATCTTTCCTTAGCCAACTTTGGGTCCTAATCACTTAGCTTAAGGAAGCTAAGTCCATTGGGGTATTTACCTTATTCTTTCTAGGAGCCAAGAGTGCCACACGACTTGGTCTCTGAAGAGTTAGATTGTGATATAAAGCTTCCATTCGTTCTAGACTTTTTCTTAGCTTTATAGTTATGATAGGATGGGTTTTTAAATGACTTAGTATCTTTGACCATCTTATCATACTAGGTTAATGCAAGAGTTGTTCCTTAGTTTAAACTAGTCATTATTTGCTTTGGAGAGTTGTCAATGATGTCTTTCTCCTCAAGATCTTTATTATTATCATTTATGCTTTCATTTCTCATTTTTTAATTCTTGGAATTTGAAGCTGAGGAGTTAAGTTAGCCTGAGTTCTCCAAGTGTTTGGTTTAAGATCCTTCTTCGTACATGATGATTTTCTTTAATGTGTTTCTTGTAGATAAGTGATCACCACACAAGTCTACTATCTAGCCTTTTCTTATCATTGCTTCTTTTAGCAAAATAGCCCCTCCTTAATAGATCAATTTTTGCAAATTTTCCAAAGGTTTGGCATAAGGCTGAATTTCTTTGCTAATGCTTCCTTTCCATTTAGGATTTTGTTCATACTAGGGGTTGTCTTTCTTAGCCTAGACAAGCCTATCATGTTACTATCTTTATACAGACCATCCCCCGAAGAGGTTGTTATTTCTATAGTCAAAATAATTTGTGACTTTTAGCTTGTTCTTCATTTTAAGTTGGCGTTCACTTAAGGTGGTTTCCTATTTTTTCCACCCTTGTCTTGGATTTGTATGGGATTGATACCCCTCCCCCACCCACCCCACAATCTCGTTTGTATCAGACCATTGTTCTTCACTTTGCCATTTTTTTGATAGATGTAAAAAAATTATTGCATTTTGAATATTGTTAATATCTTTTGTGTCCCCAAATCTCTCAAGAGTTATCACCCACTTGGGGCCTTGATCATTTTTGTGGTGACTCTTACACCATCATTTCCCATCATAACCATTAACCATTAAAATAAAGGCTCTATCAATCCAAGAAAGCCTTGGTAGTATTAAAGAGAACTACTCAACTTTAATTTCTCTCTCATCTTTTTAACATTATTTTCCCCTCATTTTCTCTTTAATTTTTCTTTCATTTTGATAAAAATATATCTAGAGTTATTGAGAGGGGAGATGTTGTTATATGAGGAAGAAAAACAACAACGCTTAAGGATTATCCAAGTCATAGTTACTACCACTAAGAAGAATAGACACCACTAAGAGCATATTAAAATACAACAAAAGAAAGGAAGGGAAAGAAAGAATAAAGCTAAAAAACTATCAACTTGGAGTTGTGGGGTAGGAAAAACGTGGACACAACCTAACTAGTAAGATGGCAGAGCTTGATGTGCCAAGTCCGCAACAGATCGAGTTCGGATAGTCCAACCACCTCAGGACGAGTTCACCTTGGTGTAAGGTCGCATCAAAACCACCTCGGTCTCAAGGCACTTCAGCGTTCACCCCAGGTCGGATCTAAAGAGCACTAGCTCGGGTAATACTGACAGACCACTACATGGCAACCCCGAAGATCTCGCCATCAGATTCTGAGCCCCGTGGGATCACACCTTGTAATGGTAAGCCTTATCTCCACCCCACCCGGTTCAAGTGGGATTGATAAGCCCTATCTGTTATCCCCCATTAACGCGAAAACGGATCTCACCATGACAAGGATCCCGGAACCGCTCCACGAAACCCGCGAGGACTCCACTATATAAAGGATCTACACTCGGAGGCCCATGGTATGCGTGATTTTCCTACTCTCAAGCTCTCTACTTTCAAAAGCAATTACAGTTCGCTACTAGCTTACTAACTTAAGCATCGGAGCAACCTCGCCGGGTTACCATCCCCGGGTTCTCTGATATCCTTGCAGGTTCAGTCCGTCATCCGTCTAGAAGCCAGATCACCTCTAACTAGGAGTAGCCAGATCGCGCTACATCAATTGGCGTCGTCTGTGGGAAGTGCTATGACAAGCCTCTTTTCACCAAGAATCACAAACTTAGAATCCATGGCATCCTCCCGCAATGCTGGACAAAATAATGAGATGAATGTCTCCAGGGGCAACCTTAGATCCTGACCGTGTGCACCGGTTAGTTCACCATACCGCTTTCTGCGGTTGGGGTCCCGACGCTGACCGTGCCTCAAGCAATTGTTCCAGTGAATGCCCCACTCCCTCTTGTAGTGGGTGAAACTTTTGTTGAACCATTTGCGGTTCCTCCTAGAGTCGGACACCATCAACTTGATGACCTGGTACACTGCGTGCGGGCTATTCAAACCCAAATGCAACAGGTCCAACAATTTCAGCACTACCAGTAACAGGTTTTACAGCATTTATACCAGTAGCAGTTCCCACCGTTGCAGCAGAATCAACAGTCGATTCCACCTCGGCATCCGGCAGCACAACAGAGTAAGTCCCATCGTCAGAACACTCGCCCTCCTCGCCGGGGAGAGACTTCCCAGATTTAGCATCCCCTTGGGAGCCAGCTCTCGTCCTGTGGCAGGAGGGAAAGGCAAGTTACTCCTCCCGCTTCACAGAACGTGAACATGTCGGGAGACACTCAGCCCGCCAAAGCTACTTCACCTTGGCCCCTGCATCATGAAGGTTCACTTGCAGGGAACCGGTTCGGGGTTCTGGCCGTAGACTCCAGGCGAGGCCCCTCCGTTCATAGCAGCCAGCATCAGTAGTCCAAACCACTCAGTGTCAGGACATTACCCAACCACATTGAGGTCAGCAACACCTCGTAACAATAAGCCTTATCTCCTCCCTGCCCGGTTCGAGCGGGATTGATAAGTCCTATCTATTATCCCCCATTAACGCGGAAACGGATCTTATCGTGACGAGGATCTTGGAACCGCTCCGCAAAACCTGCGAGGACTCCACTATATAAAGGCTCTACACCCGGAGGCCCATGGTATGTGTGATTTTCCTGCTTTCAAGCTCTCTACTTTCAAAAGCAATTTCAACTCACTACTAACCTACTAACTTAAGCATCGGAGTGATGTCGCCGAGTTAACATCCATGGGTTTTCTGATATCCTTGCAGGTTCAGTCCACCATCCGTCTAGAAGTCAAATCACCTCCCGTTGGGAGCAGCCAGATCACTGAGGTGTGAGGGATTCTTGAGAACCAAATTCTTGACTTCTGCTATAAAACATTTTAAACTATGCAATGATTCAATCATAATTTGAGAGAAAAGTGGCAAGAGACAGAATAAAAAGGAAAAATGTCCTTATCGGCTTATACTAAGAGATATGAGCTAAGGTGCACTAAATCACATGCCACGACATATGACTGGACCCACCACTAGCTCCAACAACAGTTTAGCAAAGATGTCCTGCATTTTAGAAAATGAACTCAAACTTATCCTACGGTTTGAAAAATCTCTCAAAAAGCACCTCTATTTTTTTTTTTTGACAATTTACAAAATCCTCCCCTACGGCTAGTGCACTGTTACAATCTGTTTATATAATGTCACATTATTTGTATATATTTTCTTAATTGCAAAGCTACCCTTTTTACAATTGATTTTGAACTTCATTGTTCTTCACATTTTCAAAATAAAACCCAATGACAATTCCTCTTTTTTTATCTTCCTTGTCTCTCCATTGCTTTAACCAATAGTGGGAAAGCTTTGAGTGTTTAGGAACTAATAATGATAACAAAGAGTGTCTTAAATCCTTTTACAATGGTTTGGCATCAAACATGCACCTAAAGACTTTAAAATCTCTACTCAAACAACATTTTGTTCCTAAATAGAAGTTGGGAAAAAACAACCTGAAAAAAAAATCATAGAAACAAATATTGTTGTGTCATCCTATTATAGTCAAACAATTTCTCTAGCACCTGCATTTTCAATATACCGATTGAATACCAATTTCCTTCTTCTTTTGTACTGCATAATCTTAGTAATTGTCATATTCGGTAGCTTCTAGACTTTCAATCCTCAAAAATCTCAAAAGATACAATAATAATCCAAATAAATGCAAATTCAAATCAAATTCCAAAATGTTTCTTGGACTTCATAAAGAAAAAACAGAATTCACAATTCTGATCCTAATTGAGTGTTAAAAATCACTTGGAAGGTTGTGAACTTCAAAGAGCTTTTTGGCCAGAAGATACAATTGGAATGATGAATTGAAAGGGGAAGTTATGTTCAGTTGAGGTTATGCCTTTGAATAAATACACATAGGCCCCGTTCATTTTTTGGTAAGTTAATTATTCGGGTAAATGCAATTATCTGGGTAAAAACTTACTCAGGTAAGCGCATTTATCCATGTGCTTTTATTTCTCAGATAAATAAAGTAATGACCATTTTAGTCATAAAAATCCATTATTAAAAGGGGCATTTTTGTCCTATTCAAGTGGTGACAATTTTCCCCTATGTGGGAAAGTTATTTGTCCACCTAGGAGATGGATATCACTTTCATGAATAAGTGATACCCAGAAAAATAAATTTTCTCTGATCCCCACAAAAAGCTGAAAAAAAAATATGAGATTTTTTATCAATGGGAACCAAAACCTCATGTACCAACTTTCTCCCCTCTCTAAATCCAAAAAAAGAATGTCCCTTAGAGTTTGAGTATATATAGGAGTTTGTTACAAATAAGCTAAGTGATAAGAAAAAACAGATTTGGATGAGAGATGGCATCCATGCATGAGTTTGCAGCCTTTGGCCCTCTTTTAACCTCTATTAAAGCTTTCTACAATCATTTCCCTTTTTCTCAAGTCATTCATCACCTATTAGATAGACCCTTACCATTACCTTACTTCCCCTTTTACATAAAGAATTCAATGGTGAAATAGTGAAAATAGTAAAAGAAAGGAGAGACTAAGAAGTTTTGGACATTAACAATAAAGTGAAAGAAGGTTTTAAATAAAAATATCGATATTATTTTCTTATAAAAAACAAATCGGTTTGATTGAGAGCCAAATCGGCGAGTATATTTATTTTGATAAGTAGGCCTTCGGCTTGATTGAGAGCCAAATCGGCGAGTTTATGACTACAAATGAACTCATCCACCAATAGTGTTGTGGTGATATTTGGCATTGACGTGATTCTTTCTTGCCAATTTTTCAAAAATCGATAAATTTTGTTATTTGGTATCATTTTGTGAGTTGCTTGGTGCTGGTTCTCAAAAGTTGATTATTTTGTATTAGAATTATTATTCAATGCTATGTCATCTTCAAAAAATCCAAAAAAGCTAAAAATCAAGAAATCACCAAAAAAATGTGATCTTTAAAAAATGCTGATTTCAATAGTTGATTTTTGGTCAATTTCCCAAAAATCATTAACGTGTTCGTTTCATCTTAACTCTTATGTTTTAAGAGGAATTTTTTAATTTTAAGAGAAAAGAGAAAAATGATTGTTCCTTTCCTCTTACCTATTACTTCTTAAGGTGCAATCATACAATTTTTTTGTTTTCTAATGATACCCCAAAAAAATAAAAAAAAAAACTCTAATATATGATGTCAAAATGGATATTTGATAATTTTCAGAACTCATAACAAAATTTACCGATACCAATATTCCTCTTAATATAATTATTACACTTTCAAATGTTAGACTTTAGAGCAACGAAGAGGCACAAAATTGGCCCAACCAAACAGAAATTTAAACACCATTCCTTTGTACTGTAATAAAATGATTTTTAAGAAACTATCATTCATGCCAAACATCACCCTAATTGTGGGAGCAAACGGCCACGTGGTGGGGCTTAATCCTTGACGCGTGTGATGACTGATAACGGGGCAAAACCCCTTTTAAAACTCCTACCTAAAATGAAAAGAAGGAAAAACCCTTTAAACCCTAATTTATACAAAGCAAGCAATCTTCGCTTCAAAGTTTGAAGTTTAAACACAAAGAAGAAAGGAAGAGCCCTAACTTCTCCCCACAGGCTTTCCCGAGCAAGAACATGAAAAATCAATCGCGATTGCTCCTCCGTAGTTTCTCTCGTTCCCTAGTCCGTAGCTCGACGGTCGAGACTCAGTGTTCCCGGGTTAGGAAGCTCAATCCTCAAATAGCTCGTTATTTCTCTGGATATTCTCATCAAAATGTTTCTCCACTTGCCTTTTATTTGGAATCAAGAAACATTACAAGTAGTAGGCTTTCGTCTCAACCGGCTTTGGAGCAGAAGGACTCTGACCACATTCTGGTCGCCCAGATATTTTCCAAGGACTGCAGTTCTGATAAGATCAAGGATGAACTAGAGTCAAATAATATATCCATAAACCACGATCTGGTCTTGTCGGTCTTGCAGAATCTCGATGGGAGCCCGGAGATTGCTCGTAGGTTTTTTGATTGGGTTTCAGAGACTGAAAATGAGAAGCTCAGTTCGAAGATTTATAATTTGATGTTGCGGATATTGGGTAAGAAAGATTGCGTCAAAGAATTTTGGGCTTTGGTTGAGATTATGAAGAAGAAAGGGTATGGTATTTCTAAGAGCACGTATACTGAGGTTTCGCAGAATTTTGAGAAGGAAGAAATGACAGGAAATCTAGATAAGTTGAAGGAGGTGCTCACATCTAAGTCTGCGCCAGTGGAGAAGGTGTGTTCTCGGGTTTGCAACATTATTATTAGAGAAGAAGCGTGGAATGAAGATGTTGAAAAGAGATTGCGAGATTTGGATGTTAGTTTTTCTAGTGATTTAGTTGCTATGGTACTGGAAAATCTTAGCCCGTATCCGATGAAAGCATTGATGTTCTTTTGGTGGCTGGAAGAAGGTCCATATTTTAAACACAACCAACAGACTTACAATGCTATGATTAAGGTTTTGGGACGGGAAGATTGCATTGATAGATTCTGGGCTGTCCTCGATAAAATGAGGGACTCTGGATATGAACTGGAGATGGAAACGTATTTTAAGGTTTTGGGGCGCTTTTATAAGAGAAAGCTGATTAAGGAAGCTGTTGATTTGTATGAAGTGGCAATGGCTGGCGCATATAAGCCTCCAGTTCATGACTGTACCTTTCTTCTTCATAAAATCTTGGTGAGTAAAGATCTAGATATGGATCTGTTTTCTAGAGTTCTCAAGATTTTTACAGAGGGTGGGAATGTTTTGACTAAGTCTATCTTTGATGGAGTTGTCAAGTCTTTGACCAGTGTTGATAGATTGGGTGAATGCAGGAAAATCTTAAAAATCATGGAGAATAGTGGATTTGTAGTTAGTGATGCTGTGGAAAGTAAAATCATCTACAGGCTTAGTAGTTCTCGGAGATTGGATGAGGCTTATGAAATCATGGATGAGTTTGAAGCATCCGGAAAAAATCCAACTTTTGAAGCGTGGTCATCTTTAATCCATGGGTACTGTGCAGTTGGTGATGTAGACAAGGCATCTTCTTGTTTCCAAAAGATGGTGGAAAAGAAGGGTATTGCAGGTCCTGGTTATGTTTTTGAAGTATTAGTTAAAGGGTTATGTGACAACAGCAGAGCAGAGGATGCATCCAAGTTGCTATCTGAGATGGTTAGTGGAAAGCAGCTACGGCCTTTGCATACTACCTACAAAATCTTAATTAAAATTTTATTGGAACGAGGGAGTCTTAAAGAAGCTTTGAGTCTTCTGGGGTTGATGAAGAACAATGGCTTTCCGCCATTCTTGGACCCTTATATCAGCTATATCTCCAAATCAGGGACAGGGGATGATGCCATTACATTTTTAAAAGCAATGACAACGAAGAGGTTCCCATCTACATCTGTGTTTATCCATGTTTTTGAAGCGTTTTTCAGGGCTGGAAGGCATAATGAGGCACACAATTTTCTTGCCAAGTGCCCAGGCTACATCCGAAGCCATGCTGATGTTCTTGATCTGTTTTACTCTATGAAGAATGGAGAGGTTGCTGCTTCTACTGCTTTAGTTGTGTAGGCTTCACTCATCTCTTGTTGTATTTTGTGATATTCAAATAGGATGAGTCTTTGGGTTTTGGTATGTAATTCAGCCTCACTCCTTTAAATTTTTTAATCTGGAGCATGGTTAAAATTTTTTATTGCAAATAAAATTCATGCTTTCAAGACTTTCTCCAGTTTCCACCGGTTCAATGGTTCACGTCTCAAATAAGTGGACAGGTCTGTTCTTCCATTTAATAGTATCTTCTATTCATTTCTTTTGTGTTCTTTGGGTGTTTAAAAAGACTCTGGAATGGAATATGGAATCTTTTTCAATAGCATTAGTATTTATTTAGTTGGTCTTTGTTCTGTGATCTTATTAACTGAGGTTTCTGATATATAAAAGTACGAGTTTAGGTCACACTCAACTCAGGTTAGATCAAGTTATGATTGGTCATTGAGTTCTTGCTTCTTAAGTTTTGTCTTGGGTTGCTCCTTGGTTCATTCTCCAGTTGCATCCCTATGTGATACCTTCTTTATTCTGTGCATGGCATAAACGTTATGCTAAGACCAAATGTCACTAGACTTTGTGCTGACATAGATTCTAGACAAGGTTCGTTAAAGTTCAATGAAGAAAGTGAAGAAAACAAAGAGAGTTGCAAGAAGAGGTAGAGAGGTTCTTATTTAAGATCGGAGAAGATAAGCATTGGTGCCAAGCATCTTTATGGTTCAGTTGATTGGCTGTACTTTTCTCTTAACGGGATTTTGGGTTTCTTTGTGGGGTTTGATTTTTCTGTTTTTGGATGGATTAGTAATGTTTCATTTGAGTTTGTTGGTTGGAAGTGGAAATCTGCATAGAGTATTTTGGTTTTTGAATTTTTGTATGAGTTTGGATGAAATTTAGCAATATCTCTTGGTTTGGAGAGTGTGTGTTGTGATTGTTTCTTTTGTTTACATGGGTTTCTTGGTTGGAGTTGTGATTGGGAGTAATGTTATTTATTTTTCTTTATTTTCTTTTTCTCGCAGGTGACTTTGGGCCACCTTCATTGTAATTTTCTTTTTCCTTTTAATAAATTTTATTTTATCATAAAAAAAGCTTTTAGATGCTAGATGAGTTATTTATAGAGGACATTAAATAACGCAGGACTTAGACAAGTGCAGTAGACAGAGCTTCATGTGTTCTCCTTTGCTCATGCAATCATGCTCCATGGACATTCCCCAACTTCAGATTGAAAATCAAAGCTTTAAAAAATTCTTATAAGTTGTATTAATAAAAAATGCATAATTTGATAAAAAGACAAATATGGAGCTGATGCCGACTGAGGGTTTCACATCTGGACAATCCAGAGAGCCCCTACTTGAAGAAATGTTTTGGTTGACTATATGAGCTCTTGACATGGTTGAAATAGTTGTCAAGAGAAGCCAAATGACCCATTATGTATTACCTGTCTGTGAAATTGAGCGTTGGTATTTGAGAGGGTTTCTAATTTCCTTTTCCCTTAGGCTATGTTTGGTTTGAAGGAAAAAGTAGAGAAAAGAAAGGAAAGGTGGGAAAACCTTTACAAACCTTGTATAGATTTCCTTACCTTTCCTTTCCCTACCTTTTCCTTCAAACCAAACATGGCCTTATTGTCCCTTTAGTATCAGGGGATATCATAATTCCCTTATTTACTACCAAAAAAATTTATACCCTTTATGCAATTAATGATAGCTGCTATTTTTGCAATTTATCTGTCCATCTGCTTTTCACTGTGTTCTCTAGGATGGTTTCTTCTCAGGATTTCATTTGTTTATGCAATTCTGGTGTTGTATGCAATTAAAATTTTGATCTTATTAACATTGAAATGATAACAGGTTCGACACTTCAAATTGGTAGCTTTATGGCCTGTTGTTTTGCACTCAAGTCTCAACATCTGAATGCCTTTGAAACTATAATTACGTGTAGATGTAGAGGTGCATTGGTCTTGGGGATTTTTTCTTGGTTTTGAAGTTTGAATGTAGAGATTGTTGCTCTGAAAGTGCTGAGTTCTGAAAATGTTTGTAAATGGAATGCTAGGTCGAATTTGCATTGCATGATGGATCGCTTTCATTGATTATGTCTTGTAACTGGTATATTGTAATCAATAATGCAGCCACCAGCCAGGGAGTACAGAGAAGCCTGTATTCTCCTTTCCAATGATTGAGACCCATGAATATTTCAGTGCACATATGTTTCTTCATTCACTGTAATGAAGTAACCTGGTGATCCAAATTATGCTCTTGAAAGATCCAATAAATAGCCACAAAACTGTCATCCCAAGAACTGTGGGCCACATCATAGATAAGGTTATACATGTAAAGTCAACTTCCACACCATTCGCCCAAAATTTTATCGATGAATTATAGTTGTAGAGGTGTTTAAACTTTAGGGTAAAAGACTTTAAACCTCCCCTGATATTCACACTAAATACTAAAACCTCCCTTTTTAAGTTGCATTAGCTGTTATACATGACGCAGTTGAAACGTCTAATATGCCCTTGTATATATCTCCCTTCTCTCATGTTACCTCAAGATAACCTGTTTTTCTCTTATTGTGCATTAACTGCCCTTTATATCACAATAATGTTCAATATTGTTATGATCCCTTATTTATTTATTTGTCTCTTTTGGGGTTTGTCTTTTGGTTTCCACTGGATCACCTCAAGAGGATTAATCTTCCTTCAGAAGATCTGTGCGTGAACTAATCCTAGCAATCAAAACACAAACAGACTTGCTCAAGGATAAATGTTAATCTTCTCTGGTTTTGCCGGTGCTCCAAATGTTTCCACAGAAATTTCTTGCATCAAATTACTGAATTAGCAGCCTCGATACTAAATCCCTGTTCTGAATTTTTGAAAGCTTATTGTTCAACCGTACTCTCTATTTCTACATGTATCTTCCCAGCAAACGGAATGGGAATCTTACGAACACAGACAAGCTATTTATTTACTGTTCGTTTTGATGTGTTCGCTGTTTCAATATCAGGAGTCTCATCAATATATTGCCGTCACATGTTGACAGAAGAACGATCTGGTCGTTGAGCATTTTACATTGTTAGCTTGAAAGCAAAGTTCCAGGTTGTAAAAAACGATTGCTTTGTTCTAGCAACATTTCCATCAACTCTCATCTGTTTCTCCACGTTCAATGAGACCCTATAGAGGTATCGCCATTACCTCTTCCTTCCATTGCTTCAGTCAAATTCAGACCAAAGAAAGTGAGATTTGGAGCTCAACTCGAATGAGCGATTTTAAGCTCCGCTAGAAAGGATTGGGTACCTTGATTATTTATCATTGTTTGCCTTCTTTCTAAAGGTCGATTACTCCAAAAGTATATAAAAAAAATCATGCTTTTGAGCTTTCTTTGTGGATTTTCTACCGAGTTTAGAATGTAAAGGGTATGGTTTTCAAAACCGGAGTGGACCAGATGGTTGGACCGGAAAAACCGGGAACCGGTTACCCGATCGGTTCTATTTTTCTCAAAAACCGGATTTCCTCCAAAACCATTGATTTTGGTCAGAGAACTATTGAACCGGCCGAGTGGTTAACTGTTTGAATCATTTGAACGGTTTTGACCGTTTTTTTTTTAATTTTTTTTATTTCTTTGTCAGAACGGGCCAAGTGTTTGGTTTAAACGGTTGGACCGTTCGACCTGATAACCAGACCCCTGACCGATTCAATCACTGGATCGGTTTTAAAGGGTTTTGGAGATAATTACCGAGTTCTAAATCATCTCTGTTCTATCTGAATATTTTTACTCTCGGGAGAACGAGTGGATGTTGGATTTTAATAGTTTTCCATTGTTTGTAATGATTGTGTAATCTACAATATTCAACTAAATATCAATTTAATGGAGTTTTGATATGTTTACTTTTGGCTTTAACTGAGTTTGTCTATATTCTATTTTTCTTATTTTCTTTATTTGTTTTCCATTGTCTCTTGCATTGGCAATACTACGAGTCTACAAACACCAATTCAGAAGAATGGCAAACGCTAACTAAAACATCATTTGTGAGGGGAGGTCTTTGTCCATTGAAATTAGGGGTAATATTGGATTTTTCAAAATATTTAACGGCATATGAAGTAACATACAATTAGGGGTGGATTCGAGTCAAGCCGAATATTACCAAGCTCGAGCTTGAGCTCAGTTCGAGCCAGAACCTTGTGCTCAAGCTTGGCTCGTTTCGAGCTTGATTTTGAAAAAAAATATTTTATAAAAATAAAAAATTATATATAAAATTATTTTTTATTTGATATTTAAAAATTAAGAATTATAATATTTTTATTATATATATATATATTATTTTTTATAATTTTATTATATATTATTATATATTATATATATTCAAGTCGGTTTGCGAACTTCACAAGTCGAGTTCTAGTAGACTCGAGCTTGGTTGAAACCGAGCCGAGCTGAGCTTTTCACAAGCCAAGCTTGAGCAGCTCGTGAAAAGTTGGGCTTATTGCCACCTCTAATACAACTAGATCTTAATGGATTTCTTATATAGGGGAGGTTTATGTCCAATGACATCACTTATAAGGGAGATCTTAGTCTATTTTGAAAAGAGAGGGGAGCTCTTAGTATTTTGTATGAATCTCAAGGGTGGTTTGAGTCTTTTACCCTAAACTTTAAAGACTGCCACTACTGGTAAGGTGCCAACTAGCTGGTTGGTAAGGTCTCCTGCTGATCGTAGTAGAGACTTGGGATGTACTCTCGCATGCACATGTGAACTAAGAAACATTATTACATTTTTCTGCTTCAAAAGCATTGGTTTTGCCAAAACTGAGGTTGTGTTTGGTTTTAAGGAAAAGGTGGGGAAACCTATACAAAGTTAACATTAAATTTTCTTGGGATGAGCCATTGAAAAGAGTGGAAAACCTGTACAAACTATATACCTTTTCCTTCAAACCAAACACAGCCTTAATTAAAGCGTTGAGCCATTGAGAAGAGTGGGAAGAAAATTACTCGCTTCCAAATAAGAAAAGACCCACAATTTGAATTTTAAGCCACTCGACAATTTGGTGCAAATGGCATGGCCCATTCATTCGCTGAATCAAAATTTCAAAGTTCAATCATCATCACAATAGCCATCAAATGTAAATGGAATTCCATCCATGATGCATGCCATCTTCCATAGTTGTCTCCTGTAATTGCTTCAAAAATAAACGAAATGAAATACAATGGAGAAAATAAAACATTTGTGGACCTGAGGTTCACATTTCATCCTATAAATGATCTATAAATGGAATTATTATGGCCACTGGTTTTTGGGTTGATGGTTTGATCGTTTGGTTCAAACAGATAGTCAATTCTGATAAAAAATTTAAAAAATGTTAAAAACCATTGAACGGGTTGATGGATCGACAATTCGACCACCTGAATTAAAGGATCATTGACTGATTCAATGATTTTTGGTCAGAGACCAGGTTTAATGTAAAACAGAATCGATTGCTTAGACAGTTCTCGGGCTGAACAGTCCGAGTATCTGGGTCGATGGTGGCTTGTAAACTCTTATAACGTGATGGTCCTCAATCTTCCGGCCATCAATTGGCATTTGGTAATGTTAGTTAAAGAGCCTTTTGGAGATTCAAATTCATTCCCCCCCACATTCAGATTGACCTTCAAAGGAAACATGCAAGAGTTGACACTTTGTGCAACTCTTTCACTGCCATTATATATGCATTTACTCTTTCACTGCCATTATATATGCAGCATTAGTTTGGCCTGTTGGTCTCATTTCATGTCATCATCAGGATTGGAATTTGCATCAGTGGCTATCATATTGGGTTGAGATGGACAATCCCTTCCAGCCTCACCATATTTCATTGTTCTCGGTTTGTGCTTTATTTCTTTGGAATATCTGGAAGCCTAGATGCATATTTATCTTCTCTGGAAATCTTTTTGACCCTGTTTATGTTGTTGGCTCCATCAAGCTCAACTCCCAGATCTCTTTCGGCCTCTTAGGTTGCTGTGTTTGGAAACGATGCAAATGGAGTGTAAATCCCAGTTTGGGGTAAATTTGTATTTTAGTTTACTTTTGCTTGTATTTGACAATATTACATTTATGTATTGACAAATGACAGAAAACACATTTTCTAATGCATATTTACATTGATAATAAGATGTAAAAGTATATTAATAAAAACGAAGTAAATTTGTATTCCAGTGAGCTTTTGATAAAAAAAAGCATATGTTTTATTAGAATTCGTCTTTGATCCATTACAACTAAAAGTCTGTTTAGTAAGAAGTAACCCAACTTTATAACTTATACGAACCTTTTTACACTCTATATATTTTTATTCACACTTATTTGCATAATTTCTAAACACAGCCTTGGGGAGGAAATCTCTTCTACTATCAGGAATCTGCACTACTACTCCTCCCCATTGCCATCGGTTGCTCTTCGTTGGGCTGCACCACCACAGGGTTTCATGAAAATGAATTTTGATGGGGTATTCAATGGCTATGTTGCTGGTGCGGGTTGTGTTCTTTTGAGACCATCACGAGTGAGCTTCCAACATCCATGCAGACTCGCCATTACTAGCTGAGGCTCTTGCTCCACCATTTAATTATGGAAGGTGATAAGAAAGTTTTCATTTATTCTTTGTTAGAAGGTGATAAGAAATTATCGCTAGAAGATTCCTCAAGTAATCGTTGACTATATAGAGACATCTTTTTTCGCATTCCCCATTGCTCTATTCCAAGGTTCTTAAAAATGAATCGGAAACAGAACTGGTCAGGGGACCAGTTTCCGATTAAGCGGTTCAATCGTCCGGATCAAATGGTTCGACCCGTGATGTCATAAATAAATTAAAATAATAATATATTTTGAAATAATAAAAAATAGCATAAAATTAAATAAAAACAGAAATATAGGAAAATATAAAAATAAAATAAAATTATCTAAATACAAAAGTAACAAATAGAAAATAATAAAAGTACAAAATTGTCCTCTCTGTTCTAAAGATGAGAAAGTTAAAAAAATAATAAAATGACTAAATTAATAAAATAAAAGCAAGAGTATGAGGGAGAATGAGATTGAGAACAAGAATCAAATAAAACAAATGGAGAGATGGAAAGGGGAGGAGGAGTAGCGACACTGTTCTCGCTGCTCGTGAAGTAGAGTAGATGTGTTCCTTCGAAAACAAAAGCAATAGTTTTGAGAGAACTTATGTAAAAGCGCACGCTGTCGCTGCAAAATTGTCGACCGCCACTACTCCATATTGCTCCTTGTTGCTGTTGATTACAAGAGGAAGGAAATCCGCCACTGCAAAATTGTTGGCTGCCATTGCTCTTGTTGCTGTTGATTACAAGAAGGAAATCCGTCGCTACTCCTTGTTGCTCACCACCGTAGATGAAGCCCTTTTGAAGAAGGAAATCTGGACAACAGTCGCCGGTCGTCGTGATTCACCGTTGGTCGACGTTGGTTGTGTTGCCGTAGGTCGTCAGTTAGACGTCGATCATGGCTATTGCAGGTCTTCGGTCGCGCCGTCGAATGAGAAGGAAGGTTGGAACTTGGAAGGGTTAGAAGTTGGAAGAAAAATGAACTTTTGTTCTAACCCTAACTCGTAAGGGAGAATCGTGGGATATGAATGGATTTTATTTTTTAAAATCGGACAAAAATAAATTTCGCCTACCCGCGAACTGCTGCTCGGGTCGAATAGTTTAGCAGTTCAACCACCCGGCTCAACAGCTTTTTGACTTTTTCAACAATTATTACTAAATAATCATTCACAGTATAACCGAACCCGGGGCTGAATGGTTACCGGTTTTCGGATCCAACCATCCGGTCCGATCCGGTTTTAAAAACCATGTTCTATTCAGTTTTGTTCTTAATCCTCCAATTCTATCACTCATTTGTTAGCTTCTCCAGCTCTTTCCTTGGGCATTCATGGGAGAGGGCTCCTGGCTTTCTTGGGCATTCATTGTATTCAGATTCTATTGAGCAATGAATGATAAAAAAAATAAAAAACATATTGAAATATGTTACTTTATTAACTGGCTCATCAACATGTACAAACATAGAACAAGCCCTTTATTTATTACTTTTATTATTTAGCCTTTCAGGATATAAGCAATCTATATATATAAAATGGACGTAATTTATGTTTAGACCTTAGCATTCAGATCTCACAATAATTTTTTTTTGAGAAAAGGTAAAATATAATTATATTAATAAAAGGTCCTATGTGTCCAATGATTAGCTTAGCTGTACAAAAAAGAATGACCATATTTGTCTATTTAATCCTCGGGACCTCGGTCTTGGCCAATTGGCCCGAGGTGACCAAGGTGACTTGGCCTGCTGAAATGTCTGGAAATGCTGAGATGTCTCCTAATTGACAAGTCGCTCCACGTGACATGTTAACAGGACATGCCAAATTACCCCTCATCAAAACTATTTTACTATTTGACAAAGATCAATAGTTCAACTTTTGGGTCAAATGTGTTAACATTTAATGTCATAAATAAATAATAAAAATTAATAAAATATAAATATACAAAAATGAAAAAATACATAAATTTGCAAAAAATCATTCATGTAGATGTATAATACTATATAATTATCATATTAAACAAAAGATAAGTGTGACATATCATAATTATTTTTATACATAGAAATACAAAAATTATAGAAAAATTGAACACATTTGTAATTCTATATTTACACTACTAATAAAAATATGAATAAGATTGTGGAACTTTCTTTTAACTAAAATACTCATTTTTTGAGTTTAGTTCTTATTTAATTGTGAGGTTTAAATTGTAGATTGAACTACTGTTTTTCACTTCATTTAATTTTCTTTTATTTAAATCTTAAATTTCTTTAATAAATGAATAAAAAAGATATACCAAAAAGATAAAACATTACAAAAAGAAGAATTTAGCCAAGCAGATAGGTTTATCAATCATACTTGAAGTGTCCCAACTCGACCCGATTATCACATATTTGAATGAGGTGTTTATATAATTAGATTTGGATTTTACAATCTACAACTGACTAATAATAAAAGAAGTTAAAAAAAAATACATCTTTATAGAAAATTTTGGATACATTATTACTTCGCACATACTTACTAGTTTCATAAAATAATCAATTGCATTCCCACTTTGGAATTTCTTTCAACTGTGGTGCTCAAATTTTTTTTTTTTTGGTCTTTTAAGCAAACAAAACGTAGAACTAGAAAATTGTAACTACTATCTTGACTATATGGTGGGAGAATTTGGGTGGGAGGTATAAATCCTCCTTGAGTCTGGGGTGCCAACAGATAAATTTCAAATCCAATTGGAATATCCAAATTTGATTTGATATCCAATAGACATTGAAAATCAATGTTCGAATTCAAATTTTATTAAATATTTGAGTATTCCTTTCAAATTCAATTGATTAATTATTTTAAGTAATTAATAAATATATAAAACACATATTTTTTATATAAAGTAGATAAATATATAAATTATTTATATAATTTAATTATTAGGTATATAAATTATATAGAATATATTAACATTATATATATTATATATAAAACTTAAATAACTAGTCAAGTTTGGATATTTATCGAATTGAATTAGGCCATATCAGAATTCGATTCGATTATATCAAATCTAGAATTCAAAATCAGATCTTTTGAATAACGTTGACACTCCTATCCTCCACTACCTATATTCACATTGGAAAATTCGTGCAAACTTTTCTTCACAATCTGTAATAAATATCAGTAGTGACCGTAAAAATAAGGGGAAATGCTCACCATTTGTGTTGAATCCCTTACAATTGGGAGTGCAACAAGATGATTTCCTATAATGCCATTCATGTCCAAGCATGTTTTAGTTCAGAGTACTCATATCCAATCACTCTTAACTTTTGAGTTATGGTGGGATCCGATGCATTAGTGCTAGTATGATTACATCCAATTTCAGCGTTAAGAATAGCTCACCAACTGAAGAAATGGTCAAAAATGATTTAGGGGGTGTTCTATAGTGTGGATGAGAAATTGTGGCAGGGACCAATCCACACCACACCACAGTTCATAGTTGTTCTGAATTGTGGACAAATTGTGTGGATTAGAGCAGTCCACACCCACAGTGGCATTTTGTAGGCGTGGTGTGGTCCACACCACACTTTTTGATTCCATGTATCTCATACATTTATGAATGATCTACAGCAATATTTTAAAAAATAACCTAGAAATGGAACCGTTCTGGCCACCGGTTTCCAAGTCGACAGTCCAATCGTCTTTCGAATGGACAACCATTTCTAACAAACAAATCAAAAAATAAAAAAAAATAATTAAAAATAAAAAATGGTAAAAAACTGTTGAATGGGTCGATGGTTTCACCGCTCAAGTCAATGGGTTGTTGACTTTTTCAATGGTTTTTTAAAAAATAAATTTAAAATATAATTTTATTTATTGATAAAACATTAAAATTTAAAAAAAATTAAGTAAAATAACTAATATTTTATTGACAAAAACATTAAAATGTGAAACAGACAATAAGGTAGCCTTTCAGGGAAAGTGTGATTCCAGTCCACGAGATTTACGCGATTCCAAACACCGCCTTTGGTGGTTAGGGTTATGTAATGTCGTAGTATTTTTTTAGAAAAGGCCAATGCATTGAGGTATTTGGTTGATTGCCATTTTTTGAAAAACGGCACCTTGTGGGAGTCATATCAACAATCATACCCAGCAACGTTTTGGGAAAGCAAAAAAACGTTACAAATAATGTTTCCCAAAGTGGACCATTTTTCGAGAATTGAGTGATACATTTTTTATTGTTTTCGAGAATATCTGATATAATCTAACGTGGCACCATTTTCATAAAAATGACAATGGAACCAAATACCTCCTTAATAGCTCTATTAATTAGTCGGTAACTCACTTATCCAGGCAACAGTTAACTAGGCAATTACGTGCAAATATTCGTTCATGTTTCAACTTGAGTAAAGATAGAGGCGAGAGATTTTAATGTTTTTGAGAGGTGGATAACTAACTTACCCACACAAGAAAAAAACCAGCTATCCAACACTTTAAGATAATCGATTAATACTATTTTTTAATTGAGATCTATTATGCCAACGTTAGCATTTTAACATAGGGAAATTGATCAATTACCCAATGATTAAAGTATTAGTATTATGTATTGTATTAAACCACTTGAATACAGATACGGATATGAATACTCTTTGTAAACACATGGATACGGACAAAAAAAATGGATACACCAAAAAATGCACATAAATTCCATTAACATATTAGTAACATTATTTTTAAGATCAAAATAGTCATAATTAGTGTATAGATACATAGAAAATGTATATTCTAAAGGTATATGTGAAAAAATATACTATAACTAATATAATGGGATGCATAGAAATCATAAAATTGTATTGATATTGTATCAATCAAGAATCCTGGAACATATTATATATATATATATATTTTTTTAAATTAATACATGCACAAAACTATTATTATGTTATTTTCTATTGAATTTCAAGGCACAAAACATATGCAACTATTATATGTGAATTATTATATTGATTATTTTCTATTTTACTATTTTTAATTTTTAATATTAATCAAAATTCAACTAAAAATATAATTCTCAAATGTTTAGTTAACAATATTTTTATTTTTATAAACAACAAACATGTTATTATAAAATGTAATTAAAATATAAATTAAAAATTTATAAAAATATATAATATTAACTTAAAATATATCAAATATATTAAATTTTCTAAGGTACACATCATATGCAAATTCATAATTTTTAACTGCTAAAATAATTATTCCAATATTAATATTTTTATTTCCCTAAATTTTGAGATAAAATAAATCATTTTTTGATATAAATGTAGATTAATGGATTTGAAAAATTCCATTTATATTATATTCTTGAGGTTTTTGTAAATAATATTTTTATTTTTATAAATAATATATACTTTTATTTAGTTCAAATTAAAATATTAATTAATAATTTATAAAATTTTAAGATACATGTCATGTTCAATTTTATAAATATTAAGTACTAAAATAATTATTCTATTATTAATATCTTTTTTCATATAAATTCTTGAGATTAAGCAAATTTTTTATATAAATGTGGACTTAAGAAATTATTTATTCTATTGGTTTATAAAATATTAGTTTTAAATATTATTTTTTTATTTTGTTAGAATTCTTGAACACAAATGTAGTTTTTCCGCATTACATGTGGACACTAGAATAGAAAAAAAGTTATTTTATTTCATCAAAATTCATAAGATAAAAGATGGCCTAGTGGATTAAGTGCATAGTTAAGGCTTTAACGCTAGGTGATTTGTGTTTGAATCACACTAAGCGCATTTTTACAAAAAACGCGTGTCCACACAAGAAACACATCGATCTGTATCGTAACGGTCAATACAACACGATATGGGTCAATACGAATGTGTATCACTCCGGTACGCACGATTCAGGGGATATGGGATTAGTTGTAGCATATCCTATATCCCCTCTGGCCGATACTGATGTGATACGACGTATTGTATCGATATTTGAATTCTTGCAATTACCATTTTCTTTTGATAAAAAAACAATTAACCAATTGACCAATTTATCTCATGAGATACTAGTAAGGAACAACTATCCAAGGAAACCATTAGGGGTAAGCAAGTGGGTAGGTTTTACCTAGAATCAAATGAAATGGACCTTGAACTGGCTTTGAAACGACCCTACCCGATTTGTTATAGGGTAGCGTTTGGTTCCCATTTCTTGGAACCGACCCCACCAAGGTCAGTTACAGGGTCTAGGGGTTTACCCTACCCGAACCGACCCCACCAAGGTCAGTTAAGGATTTGAGCCCAAACATTCATGGTTAGAAAAACCATGGTCTCACTTGACCATTGAGTTACTTAAGTTATTTGATCATTTGTTTTCATCTTAATATTTATATGTATATAATAAATAATGTAAAAAATAATATTTACAAAATTTAAATTATAATAATAAATTATCGACCATATATTAATATATTATGATAATCTATATATTAAATTATTCAATTTAATTGATAAAGATAATATAAATTTTAAATTATATATTATTATTATTATTATTATTATTATTATTATTATTATTGAAAATCAAATTTTTAAAGGATACGTTTCATTTCTTTTTCTTAAAGGTAGAGAATAAAGAAAGAACAGATTCAATAGATAAACCCCGGAACTCATGCTCACCCATAAAAACTATACAATCAGGCGGGATTGTTCCCACGCCACCGTTGTCATACCCTGTCACGCCGAGTGACCATGTAAAGGATAGTAGGATTCAACGAGCGAGACGAAAATTATTGGGTTCCGAGTTATCTAAGCTACGAGTTATCTAAGCAGAAGATAACTACAACAGTACAACAAGTGGGCGAAGGGTCGTTACGCAAAGAAAGTGCTGGGTAAACCGGTACATGTGTTATTATGTCAATGCCTTTGTTGACGCTGCAGTAGATGACAGGCGGTTAACGTGTGAATTGGGCAATGGGTAGTTATTGAAGAGCTACGAACGAATGTGACCTACGTACGTACCAGAGGACCATGTGGACACGTGTGGTGTCTAGAGTCTTCGAACTGCAGTTTGACACCTGTACTGTAGGAGATGGGTGCCCATGTGAACAACATATGATATCATTCATGGCGCTTCTGATTCAGCATTCAACGTACCTGGGAGGATTCTGTATTCTGTATTCAATAATCCGTCCCCACCCCACCACCGCTTCTCTCTCTCTCTCTACTAAAAGATTCTCTCTAGGTTGAGCTGGGTGCGTAGTGATCTCTTGAACCCTGCAAAAAACATATCAGATGCTCTTGGACATTGGTCATTTCAAAATTCAAATAGACAAGAATCCCCGTAGATATGGATCAATCTAGTATCAAACAAACTGTCATAAAATTAAAAGAATTCCATAGCATTAGACGTTGATACGTTATTAACAATTGGCGGGATTGATTGATATACCTTTTCAACGGTCAGATTCTTTAAAGTTAGTGAACTGCATATATAAAATATAAACTTGTTTATGTTGGAGCATATTCAGCTCATACTCATGGACAAATATATAAAATAAGTGTCACGGTTAATCAGTCTTGAGAGTTTAGATTTTGTTTCTTCCCCAATATTTTGTAACGTCAAGAAAAGTATAATATTGATTCAGATGTCTCATTGACGAGCTATGCGAAAGACGGGTTGGCCTCAGCTTGTCGCGTGCAGACATTTAAGTGTGAAGCAAAAGTTTTTGAACCATAATGATGAATGCATGATTAATATTTTAGTTAGTAAATCAAAAGTGTTTAATTTTTATTAGGGAAGGAAATTTTGAATTTGGTATCAGTTATCAAAATACTATTAGAGTTTTGTTAGGTGTTTTATGAGATATCTCAATGATGGATTTTCTTTTCATCTAAAGATTCTCATAATATATACATACTACTTTTATTTTTTTGCGACCCTTTTAAACTTATATGGCGTGGATGATATCACTAATCTTGCATGTCATCTTTAAACTTGCGAGGCATCCCATCACGTACATTATTAGTGATGCATCTATTTTTTTTGAATCGTTTCTAACATGCAATGACCTTGCACCCATAACGATTGTGCAATGACTTTAAGTTCATCACAAATTCACATCAATTTTGAGCTCATCGTAACCTATTTCGGTCATAAACTCATCGCATGTCTACGTAGATATATGTCAATTTATAAATTCATCGTAGGCATTCATGTTATTAATTTAGTAACTTCATTTAATCTGTAGGTATTTAACTACATCGATCCAACATAAAGATCTACGATATGCATGCATGTCCCAAAACTTTTGGGCAATATCATGGCAAATTAAGATCTGAAGTTAATAATATGGGAATTCATTAATTAATTAAGGTATTTATCATATGCTAAGAATATATCATCAAAACTTAAAAGGACAAGAGAAAAAAAATGTTTTGCTTAATTAAGTCGGTGCACATACATGACAAGGGATCCAATTGTTAATTTATTATACATTGCTCTGTGCAATTAATCCCCTCTTTCTCTCTCTGTCACATTGAGAGGGTAATGAAAGTAGTGGTGGTCCATTGACTGCAACAGGCCTTTGCAAACTCTGTTGGGGTCATTGGACCTAGACAAAAACTTTATCATGTACCACTAAATTACTTATTGTCTCATAGCACAGTCCTTTCTCTAGAGTTATCGGTTCTGTACCAACATTCAACAACCCATTACCCACCATGGCTCATAGTTTTATTATATTTTTTTTAATAATTTCCTTTTATTATTAATTGTTGAGTTGAGAATAATCAATGAAGAAAAGAAGAAAAAGCTAGCTAGTTCAAAATAAACACGATGGGATTAGGGAAATAAAACATTATCTTCTTGTACGTGGAATAAACACATTTGAGAAAGAATCTAATGGATGTGACAGCCTTCAACCCGCAGGCTCCACGAAAGAAGACGTCACCCAAAGTGATGGGGACATGAGTTCCATGTGCCATCTTATTGAGCATAAACATATATATATGGAACAAACACTTTACAATGCTTTGCGACTGCTAGCCACATGGACATGATGCAGGCCGTTGGAGTTTGGAGGCCCTCACCTCAACTCTGACATTCTATCAAACAACTAGAAGGCCGGACGGACCTCATCAATGCCCCTCCCCTTTACCCCCCTCTACACAGCGACACGTAACAGATATTGAGTAGTCTCGACTTAGAAGCATCAAGCTCACTGACATATATAATTTATCGTCCCCAATAATATCATCGTTGTTTTCTGCACGTACGAATGCCCGCCATGTATTAGCTTTGGCTGCATACGCATAGAGAAAGAAAGAAGGAAAGAGGGGCGACGCGTGCACTCACAGAGAGACGATAGAAAATACAAAGACACGGAATCAGCCAGACACGTTGACATCTCAACAGTCGACGGGATCTGCTCCTCATGAATGGGCGCCAAGTGTGAGGAGCAGATCCGGTCTCATGGAGGGAAGCGCGGAGAAGGCCCCCGGCCGCCTGCACGCAGCACGCCTCGGCTTCCTCTCTAGCTGTTGCTGTTGGTCATGGCGAAATCAGTGGCTTTGTCGTCCCTTGCTTTCTCACCTGTCATTGGGTCCTGCAGGACATGTGTCGTTTATTCTTTCTTTCTTTCACGAATTGTCTTTCCTTCTGCTGAGAGAGACCGGTATTCTTTCTTTCTTTCACGAATTGTCTTTCTTTCGTATTTAAGAATAACTGCTGAGAGAGACCGGATCTGCTCTTCACACTTGAGGCGCCTCACACGCATTGGGAACATCTCCTGTGCTGTGAGGCGCCCATTTGTGAGGAGCAGATCCCGTCACTCCCTCCATCCTACCTCCATGTCTAGCTAGTAGAAGTTAAGCTACCCTATATGAAAGCGACCATCTCTCTGCTGCTAGTCTTTGCTTATTGCCATTTTGCAGCAAAATTGTGTGTATACGATACAGAAAATTTCATGTTAACACCTAAAATTAGCTTCACTTTTTTCTTTCTTCTTGGACTTTATGGGCCCAAAAAGTTTTATGGGCGTTCCTGCCTCCTATATTTGTGTATAAGTAACGTCATCATACACATAATATTTTCTATTCGTTTATAGAAAATGGAAAAAGTAACCATATTCGAACGAATGGTGTAAGATAAGTTAAATAAAAGGGTAAAATACAAAACCTCCATGAAGTTTTTGAAAATCATAAAAGTCTACTCTTTAGTTTCAATTTAATAAATATTTTTTCTAAACTTTTAAAAAATTCTACAAATACCTCCCTTCCATCACTAATCCAAACGGAAAACGTTAAACTAAAGCGTTAGTTTTTTAAATACCCATTCTACCCTTTTGTAAATTATTTTACATACATTTTTATTGAAATACCCCTACTTGAAACTCAACAAAATCCTCGTTCGATCTCTTTATCCTCTTTCATATTTTTTTATGGTCCAAGGCCCTGGACCATGGCAAGAGGCTAGTGTGCTCTCTATCTTTGTTCTTCTACTACTGCTTTTTACTGATTTCACTATTTCTCTAGATCCTCCTAAGATCTCACCAGCTCTTACGCCTAACACCAAAAACCCGGTTCCCTCTTTTCCCCACCAACAAGGCTCCCTCATTTGCACCTTCTATCCTAGCTTCTTTACTGGATGTCATTTCTCTTGAATACAAGCAACCACATTGAGGATAGTAATTAGTATGGACCATGGTTTTCAAAAACGAACCGGACCGGACTGTCGGACCAAAAAAACCAAGAACCGATCAAGTGACCGGTTTCGGTTTTCTCCAAAACTAGAAATTTTCCCAAAATCGTTGATTTTGGTCAGCAAACCGCTGACCTGGGCGGTTAATCGTTTGAATGATTTTGGCTGTTTTTTTGTTTTTTAAATTTTTTTTAATTTCTTTTAGAATGGGTCGATCGTTCGGGTTGAAAAGTCGAACCGTTCAACCTAGTAACCAGACCCCTGACCAGTTCGGTCCTCGATTCGTTTTTGGAAACCACGGTATGGACTATGAAGTACTAATAGTATACATGTGAATTGCTCTTCACTTTGGGCATATCAACTCTAGCCTCTAGGACTGAAGAAATAGAGGACTGGTTTGGATAATTTGGCATCCTGATTATAGAAATCATTCTAGACAAAAGAGTTCAATGAATTACCACTTCTTTTAAATATTGAGAGCATGTCCATCTTTGCTTGGAGATTCAATGCCTTGCTGAAATAGTCATGCTCATTAAGGCCAGAGCAAACACCATATGTTTTCCATGTATTTTTCCACAGGTGGCAACTGTCACTGCTTGGGTATTTGATGCTAGGCCAGTAGCTATACAAGCTCTTCAAGTCTGAGATCTACATTGGATCAACAGGAGAATATAATCATGGTGAGAACTTTAAATGTGTACAATCTAGTAAGAAATTCCTTGAAAAGGATGCTACTGGCTACAACGAACTAGATCAACTCTGCTAATTAGTTCCATTAATGATCCAGTCATGAGATCATATATAACCGTAGTTTGAACTTCAAGAGCATGTGATATGTAAAGTGTAAACCAACCTCATCAAGATAGAATGGGCTCATATTGCATTATGTAAAAGCTTTCCCATCATTAGAGTAAGGCAGTTGGAGACCTTTCACAAGGAAGTCAGGTTCAGGTTGGCCGGTCTTGGGAAGGCAACACCATGCATGCAATAAGAACCACACCACTGCAAATTATTACCATGCTACACCCATGTTAGATATATCAAACCAAGGATAAAACCAGTCACACTCGTCTCCATGGGAGGTGCGAGTACAAGAACAACAACAATGCTAGAAAAAGCTATAAGGACGTAAGAAGCCATGCTGTGTTTCGATGAGAGAGGAGTGGTTGAGAGCCAAAATCCCAACCACAGGCCAAAGATTAACTAGGACTAGGAGAGGGGATGGTTTGTTGAGGAGAAGATTCATGACCCACTCATTAACACCTTTTTATAGTCATTCATGCAGCTGTAGCTGTAAAATTAAAACAAGGCCAGAACAACCATCAGACTCATCATTGGCGCTTGTATATTTAGCTTCTTAGGTTTTGTTTACAAGAAACACAAAGATAACTACAAGTACGAGTATGCCTTGAGGAGATAACTTCTTTGAGTCTAAGATAGTTACAATGTTCTTTTTAGAGATGAGATCTTGATGATGTTGAAAAGATGATAATTTGTTCAATATATTCTTTTAGCATACGTACTTGATGATGGACGATTTCCTTCTAAAAAATTGGGATTTGAATTTCTTTAACTGAGAGCGTCGATTCTTCCTTTGTTAGTTCGTTTAGTTTTTTGAACTTTCTTTTGCATGTAATATGATGTTATTGCTAAAGACTAGTAGTGTTACAACTTTTTCATCTATCTCTCTATGTTCGTCCGGATTCCAAATCTCGCTCTCCATCTCTCCCACCTTCCTTTTATCCATACCTCATCCTTTTGTTTCAATATCACTAAGTATTAGTTTTAGACCATACATGTGGATGAGTGATGTCGATCCATAACTCCAAAGGATCCAATGCAAGAAGCTTAAAAAATGCCCTAACGATTTAGTTAGGGGTAACTTTGTAACTTTACACATTTTCTGTTGGGATTAATGACGGAAGGGAGGTTTTTGTTGATTTTTTCAAAAATTCAGGGGAGGTTTTTGTTAAATTGAAACTAAAGGGGAGGTTTATATTATTGTTAGAAACTTTAGGGGAGGTTTTTGTATTTTACCCTAAAAAAATTGGTAAACTGGTCATTCTTATGGACTCTTTTCCACATTGCTTGCTTGTTAGTCGAATAGCGCACCTCAAACCATATTATCCCCCAATTAGGGGTGTCATTGGCATTTAAAAATCCAATTTCGAATTCAAGATTCAACATCATTGAATCGAATTCGGATATGATCTGATTCAATTAGATAAATATCCAAATTCAATTAATTATTTAAATCTTATATATTTATATAACGTACATATAATAATAAGTAAATTATTTAAATAATTCATCTATTTGTATACTTTATATAAATTAAATATTTATTAATTACCTAAAATAATTAATTGGTTAAATTCAAATTGAACCAAATATTGTCTGATTATTCAAATTTGATTTGTTTACACCCATACCCCCAACTCGAATGAAGACAATACTTAATCATAGGTCTTTGCTATAACCAAGGTGTCGTTTGGCAAGTATTTCTTAAAAGATCTTTTGGTAGACCTGACATAGAAAAGATGATGTGAGTTTTTGCATTAAGATCTTAGTAGCCTAAAGAATGTTTGGTTAAGGCACGTCTTTCAGCGTGAAGACAAAATGAAAAAAGTCGAAAAACTCCATTTAGAGCTTTCCAAAAATAACAAAAAATGGGCTTTGTGCGTCTTTTCAAGGTGGCATCTTTTGGCAGCTAAATCTTTTCCCAACTAAACAAAAAAGGACCAAAAAGCAGGTTGTCGAGCTTCTAAATAGTTGACAACCTACATGAAAAAATGCACCAAATGAGGTCCAAGACTAGAAAGCTAGTTGGTACCTTCTATCACTTCACAATTTTATATTAAGACATTATATTTAAATGAATATCACTTTATAACCTTTAAATAGAAAGCATATTCAAATTACTTATTGATCATTTTATACAAAAGATATATGCATAGGAAATTGTCCACTTTCACTTTGGGTATAATTTGGATTGCAATTCAACTTAGGAATGCCCACAATTTATTAATCATGGGCACATTTTTTTCAAAGTTTAGCTTTTCGGTTTGGTTATACATACATACATACTAACCAATTTAGTTATCACAATTTTCTTTCCTAGACTAACTGAAATCAAATCGAAAATGAAAACTATGTGTTGGATTAATCAAAATTTTCGGTTTGAATTACCTATTTCAGTTCTATTTTTTGGTTTCTCGGTTTTTCATGAGTACCCTTAGACTAGGATTGGACTAGCTTGGCCAAATTAAAAAAGAAGAGGGAAAACTCCCGATTAGTACCCTAATCTCGAGTCAGTGCTCGAACTTCAAAACGTGTCTATGTAGTGCCCATACTTTTAGAATGTGTCTAATAGGTCATTGTCGTTAACTGTCCGTTAGTTATTTGCCACTTCCACATAAACCAATTTGAACAAAACTCCTTCCGTTTAAATCTTGATTCCAATAAACTATGCTGTCGTTCCACCTTTAAACAATGTCCTCTCGTTTCAAGGTAGAAAGAACTGAGAAGTAGCGAAATTAGGAGGAAACAAAGAAAAAACTGATTTAGTTTGAAGGTAGAAGACAATGAATAGTATCTTCTTTCAAAGGGTAGTTTTGACATTTTCAAAAATTTTAAGTAACTCATGTGATACAAATAACTAACCTACTAGATATATTCTGAAAGTTGGAATACTGCATAAATACATTTTGAAGTTGGGGAATTGACTTAAAACAGCCTTAGGCTATGTTTGGTTTGAAGGAAAATATAGGGAAAGCAAAAAAAAAAAAAAATGGTAAAGAGACCTTTACAAATCTTATATTAGTTTTCCTACCTTTTTCTTCAAACCAAACATAACCTTAAAGTTAATGGTAATGACAGGAATTTTCCCTAAAAAAATACCATAAGGCTTATTTCACTTAACAAAGGAGTAAAGGACTAGCTGATATATAAACACAATTGACAAAACAGAGGGAGAGAATAGTTTACTTTATTTTTAACATAAAAGAAAGAGAATAGTTTCCAGCCTCAGCCCAGCAATAGGCAAGTACGAAAGAAGAAAGTATGGTTAAAAGCAAGCTTACGTACAAAGTAACCATGGTTAAAGAGTAATCAGAAGCTGGAAACTGACCTGACCATGGTTAAGGAACAAGAGTCAAGTGCAGAAGAAACTGCCCATAATCGGTTGTTGGTGGCCTCTTTCCTAACCTCTATATAATAGGTGAGAATTAGAAAGCCCATCCTCGACTGTCCAATCCACATCTCGGATCCGATGAATCTCCAACTTCCTCTTTCCTTTTTTCTTACTTCCATTACTTGAAGAAAGCTGAACCTGAGAAAACAAGCAAAAATTAAATCTCACTCCAGACGCAAGGCTCGATCTTGAAAAAACTCACGATGTAAGTTTCTCTTTCTGTTCATTCCTCAGTGTATGTGATGTGCTTCTTCTTTCCGTTTCCGTTTCAAGTGTTCAATTCATTTTGTTCTTGACAAACGGTAGATCTGTATCCGAAAACCCTCGTGTCTTCTGTTGTGTGCATTCTGATTTATTCTAATGTAGAAATCTTGAGTTTTCTCTCAAGGCTGATCTTGTGATACGGCAATCTTAATTTCTTGGTTAGGATTTTTGTTTTTGTTTTTGCATTTTTTTTGTTGGAAAATATAGATCTTATCCTTTCCCTCTTCTTCTTGTGCATTTTCCTCTATCTATGTTGACGATCTCTTTTCCTCCTCGGTATAGTCCATATATGTTAATGTCTACTCTGTCTCTTAAATTTAATATCCTTCCCTTCATTTTCTTTCTGATTTGGTTCTTTAAACCCTCTCCACTGTGCTTTCCCTCTTAGCTGTTGAAAGATGTCAGATCTTTCTCTATTGTACGAATAGTAAGGAGCTCATTTTATGTCTCGAGTCTATTATTCACTTTATGTTATTCGATTTTTTTTTTAAAAAAAAACCTGAACAGCCGATCTTTTGTTTTTTCAGATATGTTCTTGATGCATCCATCCGGTTTGTTTTCTCTTCTGTGAAATTTGATTGAGCTGTTTATCTCCGTCTTGACTGTTGAGTTTTTTCACCATCCATCTGGTTTGTTTTTAACGATGTCGTAATATTTTTTCCTGAGTTTCTTACCTGTCGAGGATATATTTGGTTTTTCCTTCACTGTGATTCAGTAACGGATGGGTTGCTTAGTATTTCTGGAGGCTTATAATTTAATTGAGTGGCTTTGTGGAATGTCTTAATTTTGGTAATCGAATTTGATCCTTTTCGTTGAATTTTTGGATTTTTTCTAATTGAATGTATGCTGTGATCCTTCGTTCCTCTTTTCCATTTAATTCCAACCATAATTTATTTAACATCTTTTCATCGTAGAAATGATTTTACATTGACTGTCAATTCGCTAATTCTGCTTCTAATTAGTCATTTCATTTCTTCCTTCATGTTCCTGTTGACATGCAATATTCTGATTTGTTTCTGTTTCTCTTTGAATGTTTCTCTTTTCCAGATAAATATATTGGAGGATAGAAGCTCGTCCTTCTACTTCAATCGAGAAATTAAAGTTTCTGACAGTAATACCAGAAAAACGACCGCTATTTCCTGCCCGTCCTTCGAAAGTTGTCGTAGAGCTCTCGTCCTCTGTTTGATCGCAGATTATAATTTTTAGCTACTTTTTTTTTAGAATTTCAGCTGGTTGTTGACGTTCATTCCCATTTTCATATTTGCGCCCAACATCAAATTCTGCATTAGCTCTGCTCAATTTCCCCTGAAAACTAATTAATAGATAAAAAACCCTGCAATCCCCAAATTCCAGTTTTCATTCAAGATGGGCCTATCAAGCCTCCCTGCACCATCCGAAGGAGTTCTCTGCGTCCTCCTTGTAAATACAGCCCTCTCGATCTCAATCTTCAAAGGCATCCTCCGGTCCATCCTTCACATTGTCGGAATCCGTTTATCATCATTATCGTCGCCATCAGATTCCTTTGAGACGGCACCACCAGAGCCTTTTGAGTTTCGTGTAACACCGTCAAGTACTTTCATGGAGGAGTTTCGGTGTCGGATTCCAGCCATTCGCTTCAGCTCCATTTTTGACGATAATTGCTCTGACCATGAGTGTTCTGTCTGCTTGACACGGTTTGAACCGGATTCCGAGATAAATCACCTGTGCTGTGGTCATTTCTTCCACAAGGTTTGTTTGGAGAAGTGGTTGGATTATTGGAACATAACGTGTCCTCTGTGCAGAACTCCTCTGATGCAAGAAGAAGAACATGGAGAAGAAGAAGAAGAAGCATCTTCTTGCATTTGGTAGACGAGTACCGGAGACTCACTGGTTCGTATTGGGTGGGGGGGTACTGCTGAATGTGATGGCACTCATCTCATCTGGATTAGTGTGTACATAGCTGTCTGTATACAGTCCTAGAGCTAGAGGGGGCTGTTGTGTACGTGGGTGAGGAGGGCGTATTTTTAAATACGTGTCTTGTACGCTAATGTTTTGCGTGAGGATGATGACAGCTTTTTGTCACAGAAAGTTTGTTAGTTAGTGTACAGATTTTGTAAATTACTGCAACCTTCTTGGTTGCTTTGTTTTCTACCTTAACCTTAGGTTGTCTGCTTGCTTGTGTGTGGACTGTGGAGGTTCAGCTAGCATTACCACCAATTCTTTTTAGGTTAATAAAGTGGCAGTTTTTTCTTTTTTCCGTATAAATGTGCAGCAAAGCCCAGGAAGTTCACGATAAAGGTAACCGGAAGAGTCTGAACTATCATGGGCCCGAAATCTCTCTCTCTCTCTCTCTGTGAAAAAGCAACAACAATTGGATAACTTGTTGAAATTTGAATTTGATTTTCTTCCTGGCATTTTGAAAGTTGGGATTCTTGATTCCCCAGTTTTGGGTTAAGGAATCCGCTGCCATTATAGATGCTTCATGCAGAGCACCCGTTACGGTTGATGTTTCCAGTAGCAGGACCGGGTCTAAACAGTCCTTAGAATTTCAGAGCTAAAGGTGAATATACAGTAATGGACAGAAATTGGTCTAACAATCATAGATAAGCTAAGTAATCAATTAAACAATTAAATGTGAATTACAGTAATGAACCTTATTTAACACTGAATCTCGGACTGCAAATTATTTCTGCCTTGCTAGTTTTCTATGGATTGGATAAGGTCATTATGAAAGCTACAGAGAACAAAAGAAATATGGGCAGCAGCGAGCTCCGCAAGATATGTGACCTTATGAGGCAGATTAATTACACCTTTGTAGCCACCTCATAAGGTCTTATCTGTCGGCTCCTTATGAGGCAGATTAGCATCTCCAAAAGAAGGAGATGCAGATTACATACACATCCGGAAGATCTTATCTGTCGGCTCCTTTATTATGGCTATGGCTGTGGTGTTATTTGCTTTTCCTTTCTATTATCTTAGGCCCCATCTTGCTTCCAGAAACTCCTTCCTTTTTAATATCCTGTCCAGCTTCCTTCTTGAATACTCTTTTTTCCAACTCCATTGCTAGTTTTGCATCTGTTTTCGCTGTTTTTTCAGTTATATTTTGAACTGTAACTTTCCCTGCACTCTCTACACCTTTGTAGCTCTCGCCTCCAGCACCTGGTATCTGATGTCCACCTCCATGAATGATCTCATTTTGTGGGGGCTTGCGAGTATTTGATCTGGCACCTCTCTCCTGATCGAAGAAAAGGACTTGTACTACTGTTCTCAAAGGAAGCCGCTCATTCCTTACGGCATGTGCGCATACCTCTGGAGATAATTTCCTGCAGTCTAGGATTCGACAAAGGCGCTTCTTCTCTGCTTTGCTTAAATCTGGGTGCTCCTATCATCATCAATAAAGGCAAGTTTAGTGGTTAATTATATGTTGCACAATTCAAATTTGCACATGATGTTTATTTGCACTCCACATATTTGTACTTGTACTCCTTCCAAACTGAACCTATATTATCTTGCGTGTCCATTGCAAGATTGCTAGATAGAATGCATAATTGGTGGACACAATAATGACACAGAACTACCTCCGTGTGTATGTGTGTAAGCAACAATTTCTCTGTAACAAAGACAGATTGTATGCCACAACTCATCCATGTCAAGGCCTACTACTTGTGCATCCATGGCATGACACCTTAACAAGTTTGAATTCCTAAGCAAAAACATTTTTTGTTTATCTTCTTTCAAATCCAAATGCTTTACCTTGAGATAGATGTTGATTGCCTTGTAAAGATCATCGTGTTCTGTCCGGGCAATTCCTGGCAAGGATTCTGCAAGAGTTACTATCTTCAACGAAGGCATGTTGACATCCCTCGCCACAACTTGGAGATAAGAATCAACAAGCTGTGCCACTTTCCTTATCACTCTTACAGACTCGCTGTCATCTGGGGAGGTCTGTCTTCGCCATTGAACCAAGAAACTTTCTAGAACTGCCCCCACTAAGTCAATATCATAAAAGTGTCGATCTGTAGAAGAGCGTGAAGGAAAGAACAAGTCTCTCACTGTTGCTTCCTCTAGTTGTCTGCCTGCTCTCTTTATGAGCTCAGCCTTAGTCGAATGGGACACCCCAAGAAAGTTTGCCTCGCTGAGTAGTCTCGACAAGAACCGAATAGAAACTGATCCCCTGTCACTAGGAATCATACTCACAATGATCTCAAGAACCTGTTGATGTTTCTCCTTGGTTTGTTCAGTTGGAAACACTGAACTCTCTGTGATCCTGTGCTGTGCTGTTTCTGGTAGCCATCTACATGCATAAACATGCAATGCTTCCCCAATCAACTGCGGTGGTAGCATCTTTGTTGACCCGATGGCAGTGATTATACATCTAAAAAGGTTTATGTCGAGATTGGATATATCCTCTGTCCACCAATCCTTGGGGACAGAATGGTGGCGCTTTTCTGTGTATCGTGGCCTAGTGTAAGTGAAGGGCCATGTGACCTACAAAGATTAAAAGTAACTAGTCTTGGTGGGGGAGAGAATGTTTAAATTTTGCCTTGTTTTACTCCTTTACTCTGTATTTTGGATGCAATTCAGATTACTAATCAGTTTCAGTTTCTAACTAACCTTGGATGGGTGTGTGAGAATTCTCTCCACAATTGAGTCCATGCACCGCCTGACGATTCCAAGATTTTCAGACCACTCTGGTAGCTCTGCTGTGGTTTGTAGACTGACAATCGAATCTTTCCAACCTTCGAGTATGCATGAGTTGAAGAAGGTTTCAAGTTTCATGACAAAATTTCCCTTCTCAACAGATTCACTCATCCTAAGAAACTTTGCAGCACACAATGCAGGCACAATGTTGTGAGCACTGAGACTAATTGTAATTCCATAGCAGAACTTTGCACAAAGCTCAAAAGCTGCTTCTCCTCCAGGAACATCATGAAGTCCTACTACCGGTATCTCACTATGGTTTCCAGCATCAGAACAGAGTCGTTGTAAGAGGCCACACTTTGGAAGAAGTGGAAACTACATTTAAGAATATAAAAAATTAAGAAACATCCAATCAATTTTGAGTCGTAAAGAAATTAGTATGAAAACTAAGAAAAGAAAATGTGATTGCTGATGTTTATTTTCTCCATTTGTGTGCTCATGGACTCTTCACTGGTATTCTCACAACCACCTTTCACTTGGAAAAGAAAAGGATTAGATCTTGGGATTAGTACGAGATTAGGTCTGGATGGGTGATTATTTGTTCGTTTGTAGGCTTAAGGTATTGGAATCTTCAAATGTTTTAGAGACTCCATAACTTTAACACTAGTTAATTTCTTCCTGTCCATGTGTTTACTGCAGTTGCTTTTGGATAACCTGCAAAAATTTTCACCATGTTTTTTTGGTCTTGGTTCCTGTATGTGTTTTGCCATGATAATACCTTCAATGATGATTTCTTATTGAATTTTTTGTGGATCCTGGTGCTTTATCACTTCGAATTAGTATCTGTTTAGGCAATTTAGGTCGGGGCAGTGAAGTCTTAGTAAAACTGCAGGAAGAAGTGATCCACCCTCCCTGCTATCAGTATATTGCAGATGTAATTGGGATCTAGAGATTGCTGTTTGGTGACAACCAGAAGGTTTTGTATATTCACTGATATAATCAGTTTTCATAACAATCTAATTTGAAGGAACTTTCTTCAACATATGCAATTCTTTCCCCACTTGCGCTCCAAATTAACCTGCAATATGCCAAATGCATATGATGATAAAATTGGATTGTTTTTGTCCCAGGAGATCTCCTAGGTTAATCCAGCAAGTTTTGGGCTATTCTCTCTCTTTTCTATGTGTCTATTGAGGATGCTGAGTGGTGACCGATCCTTATGAAGCTCTTCATCAATCAAATTTTCACGAGAAATGTAACTAAAGTAGGACTTACCTTATGAAGCAGATATTTTATGTTGTTAATTTGTATGATGAGGTCACTAGGCACATCTGAAGACACAGATCTGCATGGTTGAAACAAATTTCCTTCCAGACATTAATTTTCTTTCTTAGTTTTTTGATAGAAGGGTGACATTGACTCTGATCAGCAATGCCTAAGGTGATTATAAAACATCATACCTGGTAGCCTCTTCTGTGTAGAAAGTATCGGGCCTAGTCCCTAGTTTCATAAACTTCATCTTTGTTTTGGCTTCTAATTAAACTCATATGATATGCTCCTGAGTAGTGCCCACTTTATAAAATTAATCCATGTTCCTTGCCTGCCATAGACATTACTTTGAAGGAAACCTAAACCTGAAATGACATCATTCCATTCATTTTCACGGAAACAACTAAAGAAACATTCCATTCATTTTCACGGAAACAACTAAAGAAACCACTAACAGAACATTGAATTAGAGAAAAACATTAATTCATAAAAAAAAATATTGCTATCACCATGTATAGACAGTAATGCAAACCTACAATTGTGAAATTATGCCGTACATTTTGATTGTGAGATGTAATTAGTAACCCTAAAATGGCCATTACCCAATGTGGGTCTTTTCTGGGTCTTGAGAGTAGACTGGATACAGTCCTAACTTTTGGCATTTTTTATTGCACAAAGTGGCCAAAATCGGATTTGGTCGTCACAAAACTGTCCTCACAGCCCCTTGCAGTTGTGTATTAGGAATATCTAGCCATAAATAAAAACCTACAAATATGGAGATGTTCCTAACGCATGCTGCAAAAGGCTGTGGGTGACGGTGTGAGGAAGATTCTGTGACGACCAAATCTGAACTCAAAGTGGCCACTCTCATATTGGAACCCATGTTCTCAAACTTGCCAGCCCAAGATTTTACCATTGCACCGAGTAAGCATGTCAATGCTATAGAGTAAAGACCAACTACTCTTTTATAATCCAAATATCCAAGTAATTTATCACTTTTCCTCCATATAAAATTAAATTTACAAAAATTAGACCTAAGGTGTATATCATTTTCTTTTGTTTTTTTTTTGATAGATAGGAGTATATGAATTCTGTCTTTCATCGTATTCTATATATCAAGAGCTCATGCTTCCTATCAAATTGCAAGTAATCCTCAACTCAAAAACCACTTGAATCCACTTCTCTTTTAGAGCTAGCCTTTTACTTGCATCAATTACTCCACATGGATACAGTCATTGGTAGAGCATAGCATATGAGAATATAAACTAAAAATTGGTAGAACCATTGATCTAATGAGATGATAACCAAAAGCTTCAGCATTGGTATGAGCATGTTTTCTTGAAGGAATTGATTATATGTCCCAAACAAAGGCATAAAAGGCCAAAAAATATGTTGATGGAAGAAGAAAAAGAAGAAAGGAGAAACGGATGGAAATTCGAAAATGAAAGAGGTTGAGCTATAGAATGCTGTAGTCCTTGGCTAGCGGTGGTATTGATAAAATTCAGTAGCACACATGCACCTGCCACTCACCAACGCATGCAACTTAGGAAGTAGTACTGTATTACATACCTCTGGTCCAACAAAGATCCCCATAATTTGCTGCCCACTACTGTAACAAGGCTTGATCCCTATAAGACAGAAGAGAGCTAGCCTTTCTTTGGGGCGGTTGATGTTGGGAAGGGTTGGGTAAGGGCGTGGGAGAAGAGGAAACAGGCTCAGTAGTCAGTACTACACCCACAACCAATGAACCAAAGCTTTTCAGTATGCATGGCTTTTGATTGGCAATCTCTGGGTATTCTGTGCAAATCTTATGCGTCAGATCGATATCTTTCTGGATTTCCTTGAGTGAAAACCAGCAGAAGTAGTAGAAGTGGGATTGCACACGATTGTATGAAAAGATAGATAGATAAATAGATCCAGAAAGCTTCACAGGATGTAGCTATAAGCTTAAATTTCACAATAGAAAATGAAGAGATAAACCACTACAATATAATCTTGGCTGAACTTCCATCTTTATGTTTGTTTGTTGAGTCGATTAGTCGAATCAGTGGTCTGGCCACACGTATCAACAAGACCATAATAGACAAGTTTTGTTCCTGAGTAGAGCCTATCAAAGGCCACAAACTTTTACCAGTATACATAGACTTTAACAGGAAAAACAATTTGTTTTGTCTCACCTGTTTACACCTAATGGGGGACCTCTCTATTTTTCATGCATATATTCTATGAGAGAATGAGTGACATCCCATAAAATCTCAGGCAATTTGAAGGCCAGATTATGGTCTCTGTCACTTTCTTTTGGACACTATGTGCTGCAGCAGAGTGTCTAAATCTTAATTCGTCGTCATTTATTCATTGAGGCCACAAGTGGTGCTGCGTGCTCTACACACTGGTGGTGATAAAAGGAGCCACGGTGGGTTCATGGCACAGTTTATAGATTGGGCTCTGATCTGAGAAGAGTATAGGAGGAGAGACGCCGATCGAGACGCCCATGTTTTTCAAAGTGGGCAAACGTCAAGTTTGCATCGATCATGGCCGGATCCAACGCAATCTTTACGTTATCACTAGATGTTACAGGATCGACCCTAACAGAAGACTACAGAGGGACCATTAATTTGCTACCTTTTTTTCGTGCTTATTAATGAATCCAGCAACCCCAATAAACTCCTAAAACGTGTTTACTTTATTTATTTATTGTTCCTATCCACTGGAATTTTCTTTTCTTTCAACTATGTGGTGATTGGTGAGGTTCATTTTTCATTCAAAATTTTTTAACAGGATTATATATGACATTAATGAGTACCTTTATTAAAGGTTATCCAGATCTTCTTTTGACAAAGGTTTGAGAATCTCTTCTTTTGTAACAAAAAAGATAAAGCGCATTCATTCGTGGGTGAGAGCGATGATTTCATGATGGGGAAGAAAGAAAACCATGACAAGTCTACCATCTGTAACATTATTTGCCTCCAAAATTCAAACACCAAAATGAGATTGTAAACTGACTTTAGCTTCAACCCAATAAATGATAAACACGTTAGGGTTCTTTTATGGCGATTTACTCAATTAGAGAGTAATCTCCTACTATGATCACCACTCCTAGTTGTGAAAATCATGGGTATCTGAGTTTTCTTTTCCTTTTTTTTTTTTTTTTTTTTTTTCAAACTAGTAGCAGGAAATACGAAATACGGACAATAAAGAAAGACCCATTTGAAGCAAGTTTCCGTCAATCAATTCATATATACTGGAATAAATAAACCACCACCACCAAGTACCAACCCTCTCTGAACTGGTTGGGTGACGGAACTGAGGAGCCAAAGAAGATGAATATAAATAATAAGCTGTTAATTAGCATGCTCGATAATGCCACGGGGAACATTGGCAGAGTAGTTTTTAAGAAGGAAACAAAAATGAATACCAGAAAATATCACAAAACTCCGCTGAATCTCACTTGAACCTGATCGACCTCTGCCGCTATAAGCCTGTAAGTTGTGCTTAGAACTCGGCTACGAAAATTGCTCAAGCTTCGCTTCAAAGCCTGACGATCGGAAAAACAAATCAAAATGATACATCTATACATAGACATGCATATAAATAACGCAAGACATATTTGTAGAGAATGAAGCGGAAAATTAGAGAGAGGGGGGGATCCGGAGGAGATAATTTTACCTATCAAATAGAGAGAGAGAGAGATGGCTCAAAGGACTGAAAGTAGGGGGGGGGGGAGGGGTACATGGGTTTCTGTCCTACTTCTATTCACCATTAATAAAATACGGAAGCTAATGAAAAAGGAAGCCCAGAGGACATGATGTTTGAATAATAGAGGTGGTTTGGTTGGTCTAGTCAACATAGTAATGTAACCATTACATGGTGCACACATGATGATAAGCTGCTTGAATAGAACAGAAAAGAGAAAAGAGAAAAAGAGCTGAGAGAGAGAGGGTTAGAGGTTTAAGTTGGGTTTGGTGCGTAATAGTATTGATTGAAATTGAAAACAAAGCAAAGTGGGTTCTACCTCTTAAAGGTGGGGAAGGAGTAGAAAGATGTCCTGTGCATCTCCATGATTGTTCCCCCCACTATGTAAGTATATTCTTGCTCCTAGAGAGTTCCTGATCTTACTGTCGGCCACGTGGCTAATAAGACATCTCTTGTCCTTAGAATTGGATGATGGAAATGGAATGAATCTCCACTCCGTCTAATAAGCTACCATTAGCCGACTAATTTGCATATATAGCTTGTTTTGGCTATGCATCCATCTTCCACAGTCCTAAGTGGACAGTTGCTCCTCTCTCCTCTGTGTGTGTCCGGTGTCCCCACTTGTATGACACGTGTACTATACATTGGCATTTTGGGGTGCACCGTGCACCATTGGACTGCATTGGGCAGCCAGGGCCATCTGTATTGAGTATTGAATGATAACCATTAAATGACCGGCCCTAGCTTTTTCCAACCCCTCCTGAGACCATGGTTCTTATTCTTAATTAGGGTGAAGGCGGGAGGAGTACTCTGTACTGGCTACCAACTGAGGTCCCACTTGGTTGAATTTGAAGCAATGGCCAATGGGATTTGGACACGTGGGTGGATAGTACAATTATACAAATGCATGAGCGCAAACATGATTAACTGGAGGGGATTCCAGTACAAAAATTGTCGGGCCATATTTCAAAACATGCCGGGCCCCGGGTCCGGTCACGCCCTCTACCCATATATGTAGTTGCTTCAGACTTCACAATGGCAATCGTGACTGGAAGGACTCTCCAGGGAGTGTGAGTGGAATGGGATCCCAGTACATCTTGCTAAATTTGGCTCTTACCCTCTTTCTTTAGTTGGAACAGACCACTGTGTGCAATTTTATTTCTATTTCTATTAAATTAAAATCTTGTAAATTACAATTATAATAGAACCTAGGTTGTGTTTGTGTAATTTTGTATGCAAAGATTAAAATATCTATACACTATACAAACTGATATATGTATATGTCGATATAGTTGATGTTTTTTGGTTTTATAATAATGAGAGGATCCTAGAAGAGATCTGCGACTTTTAAAAAGTTTTTAAAATGTTTGTATATCAATATATTTCGAACGTATTGAATAATATCAATGCTGATGTTGTTAAGGGTGTCAATGGACCGGTTTTGGAATTAGACCCCGTCCAGTCCAAAATCAATTTAGACGGATTGGACGGACCGACAAGACATATTGGATTGGATTAATCCGGTCCAAAATGTTTATTAGATTGGATTGGACCTGATTCGTTCATAACAAATTTATACTGGATTGGATTGGACCAAATCCAGTCCAATTGACACCCCTAGATGTTGTATCCATATTCTAATCTTTAATTGTGCATGTGCCTGCATTTTCTAATATTTTTATGGAGAAATTTCTTGGGCCTAGTGCCACTTTGGTCATCCCAACTTTAAAATGCAACAATTCAGAATTTGAACTTTCAAAACATGTCAATCTAGTACCTACCATTAACCGATCTGGTAACCAGTAGTTATGTGGCATTTGAAAAAGACACAAATGCCCTTCGAGTGTCATCTAATTTTCTTTATCAACCATTCAAACTTTGATAAAAAAAAATTAGCAATCCCAAATCCTTGCCTCTTGCCTCTTTTATTCAAGAAAGTTGGAGTCTAAAACGTCCAACTAACTCTAACTTTCTTGAATAGAAGAAGCAAGGATTTAAGATTGTTAATTTTTTGTCAATGTTTATTTGAGTGATTGATAAAGAAAATTAGATGACACTTGAAAGACATTTGTATCGTTTTGAAATGCTACTTAATGGCTGATTAATATGTGATTAACGGTAGGTATTGGGTTGACACCTTTTAAACTTTTTTTTTTATCATTTTCACAAGATAAAAACCATTCACAGGATTCAAATCAAAGGTTAGGAGCGCAATTGAAGTGTTTGATTGTCAATTTTGTCGGAATTTTTAATTAGTACAATTCATTGGATACCCACCACCACCAAACCAAATGGCTGAGAGGATCTGATTCGGACCGATCCTCTGCTCATCAGACTATGATATTAATTAATATTGCATTGCATATAACCCTCTATCCGAACCTTCTTTTTGTGGGCCCCATCATAAAATATACCTGATGCGTGGTGTTTGATTCATACATGATGGGAACTCCAAGTTTGACCTACTCGTAGCCTTGGAAACCTAGGAAAAGCTTTATTGTAAGTGGACGTGGTCGTGGTGCACGAGGAAATTAAAAGTTCTGATGGGTGTCTGTTGTTGGAGCTCCCACAAGGAGACAGAAGCTCGGTGTTAAGAAAAGTGGGTGGGTGAGTTAAATGGAGATGATGATGACGATGATGAAGATGATCACGATCATGGGGGTGGGACCGACCGCCATGTATTGATTTAATCCTAATTACCAACTTTGTTAGGAGGCGTTTCGCATCCCTTAATGGAACAAAGAGCACCTAATTAAAGCCTAAAGCAGACTTTGCTTTACCCCATAAAAAGAAGAAGAGGGTGGTGCATTTTTCTAACGTTTCAAAATCATTCAATTGGTAGGTCATGTGTATAAGCCATCAAGAAGCTCAAATATAATTATGCAATTCATTGTTCTTAACTTTTTTTTTTTCTTTTTCCTCTTCTTCTTCTTTCTATCTTGGTAATCCGTCAATTCGCCGGAATGTGAAGAAGAAAAATATGTATACTGGAGCAAGATTTAGCTGAATGCTTTAACTGTTCAGTAGGCTTACTTGGGGTCTGCATCTTTTATAATGAGGCCATGAATTTATTACTTGTGTAGAATTTCATCATTGGCTTTACAGCCCGCTAAACAGCTAAGTGTCCGAATTCCTATAATAAACTATGAAACAAATAATAACAACCCCCTTATTATCCATCAAATTTATATGCCACACAACCAATCCAATCCTTCACCCTATGTGGTGACTGATATTGGACATTATTATTGGTTAAATAATAACTAACACAACCATCCAATACACCTAATCTAAGAGTATGGACAAATGCAGATTACCTGATTGCAAATGGCTGTATGGCCGACTGTGGAACCAGTGATAACACCCCATGCTAGTCATAAATGATAAGTGAGAGATGGAATGGTTGTGGGCCTTACGTATTTTATGACCAGTGTTGTGATATTATCATTTGTTCCACAGCCTGGTATACAGTCATTGCATTCAGTTAATTCGATCTTACAGGAAATATGCTGCAAAACATAACCTTCGGGTGATTTAATAGTTTATAGCCCGAGTTTCTTGTGTATTGGCCTCAACGAGTTAGTGACCAAATAATTTTATTATAAACATGAGAGAAATGCCTGGAATTTTAGGCTGTATTTTGTTTGAAGGAAAAAGCAGGGAAAGGTAGGGAATACTTTACAAACCTTGTATAGGTTTTCTTACCATTTCTTTCAAACCAAACATAGCCTTAGTTTTCAAAATTTCACGAACAGTATCACTATCAAAAGCTGAGTTGATGAGATTGCAATTCCAAAATCTTGAATTATTGGCTACCTTATTATAGGGTTGTGGCCAAGAAGCTGATTTTTTTTTTTTTATCAATTTGCAATTGATCCAATGATCATTTAATACATGGGTGTTCCAACCAAGGTTCAAAAATCGCTACATATACTGGGCCCCTTTCCGATATGCCCCTACATTGTATCGGGTGAGGGCCGACTTAAACCGACCCCTTTGAATCGATTTTGAAAAAAATTAAAATTTAAGAAAGAAAAAGGATCGATACAGGCCGATATGCCCTAGTGATGTACCACTTTGCATCAATACTTTAAACCTTGGTTCCAACCATTTTAGATAATTCATTTACACCTAGCTAAGAGGTATGTACAGTAGTTCAGTAAACTTGACCAAAGAGGAGAATCACCAGGTTTCTTCTTTAGGCATCAAAAAGAACTATTTCACGTATTCTTGGCATTCATCAACAGCCGGGCCCATGAAGAATTTTCTTCTCGGGTGAACCTCCGGGCCAATTTTAAACGGACTTTGTTCATGAGTCTACGAGATCTTAAATCCAAACCACCTTTGTCCAAAGGACGGAGAAAACTGTTCGACCCTTTAAGATAAAGGTTTATTTTATTTTACTTTGGGTCCATCGCCGCCAAAAATCTCTATAGATTGAGTTCAGCTCTTTACAAATAGAGGTAGGAATGTTGAAACCTGCCCATGTGATAAAGTGGGATGGAAGAAAGAGTGGTCTTAATTAATGAGGGGGCACTTTCCAGCATGAGATAAAACCCAGACTTCCATCCTTTAAGTTTGGATCTAACATTCTCTACTATGAACTTCCAAGACGAAAATATCCTCGAGGTGTCAAGAAGCGGGCCTCCAAGGTACATATCATGCAGGTGTAACTCCGCCACTCCCAATTTATGAATAATTGAGTTTCTCACCAAAGAAGTCATATGTTAAGGTTCAAAGATACATCGTGTCGGTGGTTTCTCAATACACCCCTTCAGGGATTGTATCGGGTCATGCACTGGTTCAGAAGATAGTCGGACCTAAAATCGATCCCTCTGAACCAATTTCAAAAAAAATAAGTAAAACCTAAAAAAAAAATACCGATACAGTGTGATACGCTTCTAACAGCATATTGGGCGTATTGATATTTTGAACCTGTCGTATACTCGTATGTTTACTAAAATAAATGGCAAACTTCTCAAAGTAAACTTGTTGGCCCGACCAGGGGCAAAATCTTTCTAGCAAATCTTTCAAACACTGAACCTCATCAAGGTCATCAACACCAAAAATGAGAAGATTGTCTGCAAACAACAAATATTCATCTGAAGACTAGAGTTGCCCACTTTGAAACCTTTGACATTAAAACCAATAGAGGGCTTCGGAGAGCATTCTTGACAGCAGCTCTAAATACATTAGAAAAAGGAACGGGAAAGGGAATCCATAAAAAGTGGTATATAAAAAATTAAGGAATTTTTAGGAAAATTCATAAAGAATTTCACAAAATTTGTTAGGAATTCTTCCTCAAATTTTTGTTTCTCTCTTATTTTCTGTAAAACCAAACATAAACTTCTTAGAGAAATAGGAAGTCCAAGGGACAAAGTTTGACTGCTTAGAAGAAATAATATGGGCTGCTTTGAAGAGCTTGGATATCCTACAAGTCAAAACTCTATGCACATTGGGATGACAATTTTTCCTTTTTCCCCAATCCCTGTGGGGACCCGCCTGGAATGGGGCAAGGATGGGGATGATTTTTCCTCCATGGGGACGGGGATGGAGAAAGTTTCATCCCTGTTGGTGGGAATGGGGGGAGCACTCTCTGCCCTGTGGGGACTCCAATCTCCACCCCATGGCGATCCTACTAACATATATGTATATGCATGCCTATATATGTATGTATGTATGTATGTTAACATTTTAAAAAATGTGATTGAATTAATATGATTGAATATATTTGAATCATTTCTAATAAAATTGTATATTTTAACTATTTTACTTTTAACTTTCAAATAAAAAAAAAAAAAAACAAAATAGTTGACATTATAAAAAATCACGGAGAATTGAGATCTCCATGGGGATGGGGATAATCTTATACCCGCTAGCGGGGATGGGGATGGGGAATTTCATAATATGTAATTGCAATTGCATAATAAACAAAAACAAAATGATCTTAATATGCAATTGCATGGTATTGCTTTCAAAGTGTGTGCAAAGTTTTTGCCTACGGCTTAATTTAGAAGGAATACAAATACAAATATACACAGTATAAATACATACAGAATAATACAAAATATAAAGTTTTGCACTCTACATAGGTACTCCTTTCAAATTGAACTTACATGTTTTGAGGCTTCCAAACTTACCTTACACGAAACTTCAAAACAGCCCAGACTGTATTTTTTGAACAGTCAAAATTTCCTCTGTGGCTAATTACAATGGAAAATACTTGACTCCTACCTGGTTTGGTGGAAAATAGATTCGGTAGTCACACCATTGTGAGCACATTCAGTAAGAACATATACTCTGACGGGTGCCTCAGAATTTTGTTTAAATCATTTCAAGGTCAAGGGTAGGGTGGAAATATTTTATGGAGCAGATCTTACAAATTTTCCTGAATGCTTAGTCAATGTGCTCATCTTGTGTGCCTATTTGATCTGGACTCAAGATGCAAACCACCCAATGCAATTTATATATTAATTTTAGGATTTAGACCTTGTTCACTTTTCGGTAAGTTACTTATCCGGCTAAATGCAATTACCCAGTTAAGTGTATTTACCCATATTCTTTTATTTCTCAGGTAAATAAGGCAATGACCATTTTGGCCATAGAAATCAATTATTAAAGGGGACATTTTTGTACCATTCGAGTGTTGGCAACTTTCCTCCTATGTGGGAATAGGAGATGGGTATCACTTTCCTGGGTAAGTGATACATAAGAAAATAAACTTTCCCTAATCTCCACATAAAGCTGAAAAAAGAACATGGGACTCTTGGTCAATGGAAACCAAAATCCCATTAAACCAACTTTCCTCTCTCTCTAAATCCAAAAAAAAGAACACCCCTTTAAGGAATTAGAGGTTTAGTGTTATAAGGGTTTAGAATCTAGGTTTTTTAATGTAAAAATTGAGAGATGATTGGGTGCTATTATTATCGTGGACAACTACCATCTACAAAGACACTTCATCTATCCATAGATGTATTGCCCTAGCCCACCACAAAGTCACTTCATCTAATTCAAGGTGTGGCAGAATCTACATTTTGAGAGGAAGAAAGATGCAAAATGACAACGTGTTCTTCAAAAATGCATTCACGTTCAATCTAATTCAAATATAATCACTAACAAAAAAAAAAAATGCTTTCAAAGTGCAGTTTTTGTGGAGACTAAGTTTAATGTTTTATTTTATGCACTTAAGTTTGGACTGGACGATCGGATCGAAAAAACCGAGAACCAGTCAGGTAATCGGTTTCAGTTATCCCTAAAACTGGAAATTTGCCCAAAATCGTTGATTTTGATCAGTAAATCGCTGACCCAGGTGATTAATCGTTTGAACTGTTCAAATGATTTTGACCATTTTTAATTTTTTTGTCAGAACGGTCCAACCATCTGTTTGACCCGGTAACCAGACCCTGACCAGTTTGGTTTCCAAATCGTTTTTAAAAACTATGATTTCAACCCTTTCGCTCCAATGATCTAATCTAGGTTTAACAACATTAATTCAGGCTAATATCTCAGAATTCAAAAGTAAGAGTGCAACTTTAGTGGATTAGGGTTGGGATTTTGTTAAAATTTCAATGGGCCGCAGAAGGTGATAAAATCACAATTAACCTGATTGATCAACGGGAGGATAAATAGATATAAGCTAGAAATTCACAATCAGGTCGCTAGATTTTATAAATACAAGGAAAATACATCCATGTAAATTGATTTTGATGTAATAAGACTTTCAACAACCAAATGGATATGGACGGCAATAATTAATTCACTTGCATTGAATATTTAGCTGAAAGGGTAGTAAACAGTCCGAGTTCTCCGATCAAGCTTTACTCACTCGACTGAGACCTTCGCTTGTCACCATAACGCTCAAAGTGGCTTGTTTTAATTATATTGGGTTTTAAACTACTTCACATTTTATTCAACCGTTCAGTTGTGGTGAGGTGTGGTTTATCATATTGTAGTATGGTTTTTATCATATTCAAAATGTTGGTTACAGGTTTTTTTTTAGCCTCAACCATGCCACAGGATAATATAACCCCAGTGTTAGTTATGGTGCTTTGTAGGCTCAGTTTTAGTTAATCAATTTTATTTTATTATTAGTTATTATTTTATTAGTTCTCTTATGTGTGTAACTGCAGTGGTTAGGTTATGGGAGAGCGGTATTCTTGAAAGATGAAGGAAGACCCGAGGCAAGAAGTAGGTTTGGAGGCTAGGGTCAATGGAAGTGATAATGTGGCAGGATGGAATGGTTGAGTGAATGATTTCGTTATGAGGAGGATCCCCATTTATAAGGAGGGATCCCGAGGTCCCAAAAGGAAGGAATTAAAAGTGTTTGATTTCCACTAGGAAATGGAGTATTATATTCGTTGTCGGTCATTAAGGAGCACTGCTAAGGTTTTGCCACATGTCATATGAGATCTCTCAATGATAAACTTTCTTTTCATTTAAGGATTCTCATAATCCGCGTGTACTACATCCTTTCACAACCTACTTAACCAACATGGCGTTGGTGACGTCATTGTTTGGTGGGCACATCTTTACTAAACTTACATGGTGCCTTATCACACACATAACTTAAAGTTGCATGTGTAGCTGATATTTAACTCCGATTCATAGTGACATGTGGTTCCGTAATAGTCCGAAATTCATCATAAAACTGCGTGCATCCAAAGTTCATCACAAAACTACGTGTATCCGAGGTTTATCGCAAAACCATGTGCGTCCAAGGTTTATCGCAGAACCGTGTGCATCTAAACCTCACTGTGGATTTACATTGGCTAAAGTTTATCCTGACTTGTGTCGGGTACAAATTTATCGCAAACATGTGGTGAGTCATATGTTCATCAAATATGTTCGATGAGTTATAAGCTCATCATAGGTAACCGATGAGATGAATTCATCGCAAACGTTCATGTAGTATCAATTTGGTATCTTCTATACTTTGATGGTCTGAACGATCACTATGTACTTACAATGTGTGTATTTTATATTTTTATATTACTTTTAATTTTTTGGATAAATTTCTTAAAATACCACTATTGTTTAGTTAATTGAAAAACTGTACTCTTACCGTTTAACTATCAAATAAACGGTTGATGCAAATCCAATGTGCATAGACGACACCAAGCACCTCAAGAGACTGAGTCATCTGACCACGGATCTCGTTAATGGTAGGCAGGTATCATATCATCTGGCGTTGTGCTTTGCCCACCACCGGCCATCTCTAATGACCACTGGTAACATTAAATAGGTGTGCGTTTTTCTCACATCAGATGTTGGAATTGGCTCAAAATAAAATTAGTTACAGAAAGTGGCTATTAGTGCATGGTAACTATTAAGTAGTTATAGAAAATGACTATTAGTGCATGGTAACCATAAAGTAGTTACAGAAAGTGGCTATTAGTGCATGGTAACCACAAAGTCAGATATAAAAGGAGTGGATATCTTGTATCTACATCTCCTTCTTCTTCTTCTACAATTATAATGAAAGATCTCTCTCTGGAGTGTGTTCTCTTCCCATAGATGTAGGAGGATTTTCTCCGAACCATGTAAATTCTTGTGTCTCCATACCTATTTGCTTGAATTTTTTTTTGTTTACTTTGCCATTTTGTGTGTTCTCCATTTTTCTTAACGGGTTGATTTAGGATATGTGATCTAATGCTTCTACACCAACAAATGGTATCAGAGTCAAGTTATTAAATCTGTGAAGTACTTACGATGGCGAAGATGTCGACTATAAATTTGGAGGTGGAAAATTTTGATGGCAAGACGAATTTTGGGTTGTGGAAAAAGAGGGTGAAGGCAGTTCTGGTACAACAAGGTCTTCACAAAGCTCTCCTTGGAAAGGAGAAGGCAGAGAAGATGAGAAGTGATGAGTGGGCTGAGTTAGATCTGAAAGCATTGAGCATGATTTAGTTATACTTGGCAGATGAAGTGATGTACAACATACTCAATGAGGAAACCACCATTGGCTTGTGGACAAAGTTGGAGAAATTGTATATGACATAATCTCTCACTAATAAGTTGTACCTAAAGAGGCAATTATATAGTTTGCATATGGCCAATGGAACCAATTTATTGGACCATTTGAATACATTCAATCGGTTGATTGCACAACTTCTCAATGTAGATGTAAAGATTGATGAAGAAGATAAGGCGATTCTTCTCCTCTTATCTCTCCCAAAATTGTATGATCATTTAGTGATGACCATCTTGTATGGGAATGATACATTGGTGATTGATGAGGTCACAAGTACTTTGTTGTCAAATGAGATGCAACAAAAGCCTACCTTTAGTGATAGTGAAAGTTTGATTGCAAATGGTTCGGGTTATGACCGGGGCAGATCTAAAGAAATGTGAGATAAGAAGAATAAAGGCATGGCAAAATTCAAATTGAAGAAAACACAATGCAATGGTGCAAGAAAGATGGTCACTGGCTAAGGGATTGCACGAAATTTGTAGAGGTAAGTGTTGCTTCTGATACAGAGAATGATGGAGATCTTCTTACGGCCTCCTCAGGTATGGATCCCTTGGATAATTGGATACTTGATTTTCGATGTTCTTATCATATGTGTCCTTATAGAGATGGTTTTCTATATATGAGTCACAAGTTGGCGGCACAATTCTTATGGGAAATAATGCCGAGTGTAAAATTGTTGGGATTGGGACAATTGAAATCAAGATGTTTGATGGGATTGTTAGAACATTAACAAATGTTAGACATGTCCCAGATCTTAAGAAAAGTTTAGTCTCACTTGGTGCTTTAGATGATCTTGGGTGTACATATAGTGGGGCTGATGGAGTCATAAAAGTTAAAAGGGTGCCATGGTTGTCATAAAAGGAGAGAAAATTGATCATTATATAGGTTAATTGGAAAAACTATCATTAGGAATGCAGTTGTCACATCCACTTTAGATGATGATTATAGTCAGTTATGGCACTTGAGATTGACACACATTAGCGAGAGAGGCATGATAGAACAACACAAAAGGAAATTATTTGATGGTGTTAAATCTTGCAAATTAGATTTCTACAAATATTGTATTTTTGGAAAGCAATGCAGTGTCAGTTTTACAATATCTACTAAAAGAAGCAAAGAGATTCTTGAGTATGTGCATGCAGATACATGGGGTTCATCGCTAGTGACTTCTAGTGGTGGAGCACGATATTTTGTTAGCTTTGTTGATGATTATTCTAAAATGGTTTTGATGTACTTCATGAAGCATAAATCTGAAGTTTTTGAGAAGTTCGAGATTTGGAAGGCAAAAGTGGAGAAGCAAACCGGAAAGCAGATAAAATATCTATGGACAGATAATGGTGGAGAGTTTACCTCTACATAGTTTCAAAAATTGTGTAGCAGAAGGGATTACTCGACATCTTACTACTCCAGGCACACCACAACAGAACGGGATAGCAGAAAGAATGAATAGGACACTACTAGAGAAGGCAAGGTGCATGAGAATCTTTGCAGATTTACCAAAGTAGTTTTGGGCCGAGGTAGTTAATATGGCCTATTATGTGGCAAATAGATCACCTTCCAAAGCATTGGGACTCAAGACAGTAGAAGAGGTATGGACTGGTAATTCTGTTGATTACTCAAATTTGAGAATTTTTGAATGCCCTTGTTATGTCTTGTTATAGGATAGAGAGAGAACAAAGCTTGATGCTAAGTCAAAACCTTGCATTTTTCTAGGATACAATGAAGGGGTGAAAGGATTCTGACTTTGGAATTCTAACACCAAGAAGGTTGAGATAAGCAAAGATGTTGTATTTGATGAAGCTTCTATGTTGAAGAAAAATCTACAGCAAATCCGAGATGGAAAGAAGAGCAATACCTCAATTCAAGTGGAGCTAACTGAGGAAGAGAAAATGGGTAGTGAACCAATCGCTACAGATTCTGCTCATCAAAGCCAAGAAGTTGCACAATCCCAAGAGGAACCACCATATTCCATTGCTGTAGGTAGGGCTAAAAGGAACATAAAGAGACCAGTTAGATTTGATGATACAGTTGCATTTGCATTAGCAACTAATTGTGATGATCCAATGACATACAAAGAGGCAATGAAAGATAAAAACACCTCACTATGGATGGGTGCTATGAAAGAGGAGATGGCTTCTCTTTGGAAGAATGAAACTTGGAAGTTAGTAGAATTGCCTAAGAGTAAAAAGGCTATTGGGTGCAAGTGGGTGTACAGAAAAAAAGAGGCTTCATTTGCAAGCAAACCAATTAGGTACAAGGCAAGGTTAGCAACAAAAGGATATGCACAAGAGGAAGGAGTGGACTTCAATGAGATTTTTCCTCCAGTAGTGAAGCACTATTCCATTAGAATATTGTTGGCGATAGTGGCTATGTGGGATATGGAGTTGGAGTAGCTTGATGTGAAAACAACCTTCCTTCATGGGAGCTTAGAAGAGAAAATTTACATGGTGCAGCTCAATGGGTTTGTTAAGAAAGGCAAAGAACTGGTATGCAAGTTGAATAGGTCGCTCTATGTCCTTAAGCAAGCACTGGGACAATGGAACAAGCGCTTTGACACCTTTATGACTTCACATGGCTACATCAGAAGTAAGTACAACAGTTGTGTTTATTTTTGTTTCTTTCATGATGATTCCATTATACTATTGATGCTTTATGTTGATGACATGCTTATTTCTTGTAAGAGTTTGCATGAGATTGCTAAGTTAAAGCAGGAATTGAGCATAGAATTTGAGATGAAAGATTTAGGTGGAGCAAAGAAAATCTTGGGTATGGAAATTCAAAGAGACAAGCGCAATGGGAAGATGTGGTTGACCCAAAAATGGTATATTGAGAAGGTATTGACCAAATTCAATATGAAGGAGGCTAAGGCAGTGAGCACACCACTAGTTCAACACTTCGAACTATCTCTTCAACATTGTCCAAAGATAGAGGAAGAACATGAGGAGATGATACATATACCATATGCCAATGCAGTTGGATGTCTTATGTATGCTATGGTATGCACCAGACCGGGCTTATCTCAAATAGTTAGTGTTGTGAGCAGATTTATGGCTAATTCGGGGATTGCTGTAAAGTGGATTCTGCACTACTTGAACGGTACCTAAGGTACAAGTTTACTATTTCAGAATGGTTTGAAAGGAAACAAAGTGGTTGGGTATGTAGATTCAAATTTTGCAAGTAACCTTGACACAAGAAAGTCTACTATGAGATATATTTTCACTCTTGGTCAAGGTCCTATTAGTTGGAGATTTATATTATAAGATACGGTGGCTCTGTCTACTACAGAAGCAGAGTACATGGCGGCAGTAGAGGCAGCCAATTGGTTCAAGAGTTTGGAATTGATCAGAAGAACACTTGTGATCACTATGATAGTCAGAGTGCTATATGTCTTGCAAAGAATCCAGTATACCATGCAAGGACTAAGCACATAAATGTGCGGTATCACAGGCTCAAAGATTTTGTAGAGATTGTGACATTCAGTTGGAGAAGATTTCTTCCCAAATGAACATAGCAGACATGATGACCAAGCCATTGCCAAGGGAGAGGTTCAAGCATTGCCTGAATCCTTCAAACATACAATAGTGCTAAGTTATGAAGGCCCCAGGAAGAGGGGGTAATCTAGATAGAGAAATGGAGCAGGGTGAAGAAGAGAGTTGAAGACTTTTTTTTTTTGAGTCAAGGTGGAGAATGTTGGAATTGACTCAAAATAAAATCAGTTACAAAAAGTGGCTATTAGTGATATTAGTGCATGGTAACTGATGGAGGATGATTTGACCCGACCTACTGAGATGATGCCACATGGACCTGACTCAGCACGAGCAACAACTCAACAGCTTGGTTTGACTGCGACCAAGTAACGAGTCTGTAGAACAACTCGCTACGTCATAGCTCTCTATAGGGGGAGCTCGCTACAACGCGAGCTCCAGATCCCCTGAGCTACTGAGAAGGGAATACTTAAAGATTATTTCAGCTCGCGAGCTAGGGAAACCAATTCACTCTAGCACCTGGGCAGAAGAACTGCCCCAAAGACCAACCTTGATAAGGGTTACCTCGAAGTACCCCTAAGAGCTTGCTACAAAGTAGCTTGCGGATAGCCCGCTACGAAGTAACTTGCGACTGTGATGTGACGCTCTCAGGAAACTTCCATCTGACAAGACCGTGCTCGTTAGACTGTGCCACGTCTCTCGACTGACGGCACAGTCCCTGCCCGATTGACAGTCTGCCCCACATCTCTCGACAGATGGTGGCGTGTCTGTCTCTTCGAAGACGTGCCACTCAGCCAAGCGGGTAGTGCATTGTAACGATCACCTATGCAGCCCTGGCAGGTAACAACTATGACAGGAGCCCAATGGTGGTTACGCTTGATTTGACAAGAACGCCCCTATAAAAGCCCTATAAGCGGAGAGACAGACTCTCTCTCGAATTAGATATGAACTTGCACTCTTACTTGCTCATGAGCTAATCTCGAGACATAGTGATCCAGCACGATCTACACTCTTAGCCTTTTATACTCTCTCTCTCTTCTTCCTCCCCAACGTTCTAACTTAAGCTTCAGAGTATTCCCGCCGGGCAAATCCCCAGGAATCCTTCTTCTTCATCTTCTCAATTGTCGTTCATTGCCAACAAGGAGCCAGTCAACAACCAGCTAGGAGTGCCTGGATAATGCCGCATCATTTGGCGCCGCTTGTGGGAAGCGCTTCTGAAAGCCTTCCTCCAAGCTTTTACAGCACCTTCTTCCAAAAACGTAGCATTCTTCATGGCTTCTTCCAGAGCGCTTCTGGGGAGCAGCCCCAGCTTCCTACTGTCTACATTGGACAGTTTACTGTCCCCCTCACCATGGATGGAGTCCCCAGTTTGAATGTGCCTCTCACGGTGGCACCCGTCGCTGCCCCGCTCCCTTCTACAGTAGGAGCAACCTTTGCTGAACCCTCGGTTGTGCCCCCAACGGCCAACTCGAACCAACTGGAGGACTTAGTGCAATGCATGCGGGCCATGCATGCTCAAATGAAACAATTCCAACAATTCAAACTCTACCAACAAGTGTTGCACCAGGTTTCCCAGTACCAGTACCAGCAGCAGTTTCCCTCTCTGCCCCAGGCCCAGCCGTCGCTTCCCCCTTAGCACCAAGCCAACCCGCCGGAGTGAGTGGCCTCATCGGGGAGAAGCTTCCCAGGCCCAGGATCTAGCCAAGAGCCACACCTCTTCCCATAGCAAGAAGGAGAGGCCGGCTAATCCCTCGGCACTCGCCTTGCAGCCTATGGGCGGGCCAGGGGCCTCTCACCCAACAAAGCCCATGTCACCACAACCTTCGCAGTTCGAGCTCCCGTTAGTGGACAACCCGTTCGAGGTCCTGGCAACAGGCTATAGACAGGGCCCTTCGATTCAGAGTTGTCACCAGCAGTCCGAGCCTATCGAGTTCGGCAACACCGAAGTGTCGAGCACCAACGCTGAACCGGCAAAATAGCAGTGCAAATGCCGATGAGCTCGTCGAACTGCTTCTAGAGCCTCTCCCGAGCTCAAAGTAAAAGAGGAGGTATGCTCATCTAAAGTGAAAGCTACCCCCCTCCTCTCGGTTTCTTCCCCGCTATCTCCAGAACTCCTTGTTGTCCCCATGCCAAAGGATTTCAAGCTCCCTCCTCTAGACAAGTATGATGGATCTTTCGATCCAAATGACCATGTGGACGCCTTCCAATCCCAGATGCACCTGGCATGAGCCAGCGAGTCCTGCATGTGCATGACCTTTTCCACTACCTTCAAAGGAGTGGCCTGCACCTGGTACCGAAACCTCGAGCCTGACTCGATAAGAAGTTGGGCGTAGTTTGTGCAGGTTTTCACCTCCCACTTCGTCACCAACAAGAGGTGCCCCCGAACTCAGGAGAGCCTCCTTGGCATAGTGCAAAAGGAAGGGGAGTCCATCTGGAGATACATCAACGGTTCAATGACGCTTGTTTACAGATACCCGACCTGGATCCCGTAGTTCACCTCATAGCAGCCAAGCGAGGTATCACCCATAAGGAGTTCAAGTGGCACGTAGTTGTCAACCAACCCAAAACCATAACCGAGTTCCTTAAGCTCGTGGATCGCTTTATTGGGACTGAGGAGGAGATCAACTAGAAGGGTGAGTAGGCCTTAGAAAAAAGAAAGAGGGAGCCAGAACCCTCGTCTCAGAGCGACAACAGGAAGAAGAAGGACATAGCTCGGGGGGCGAGGCCAGTCCAACCCTCCCAAGCTTCAGCAGCAAAAAGGGACTACACGCCCCTCAACACAAAACGGGCTGAAATCCTCATGGTGATCAAGGACGCTCCATATGTGAAGTGGCCACACCGGCTGAAGGCCGACCCTAACACTCGGAATAAAATTTGTATTGTAGTTTTCATAAAGATCACGATCATAGTACCGAGAGTTGTAAAAACCTCCACAATGAGATAGAAGAGCTCATCCGTCGCGGATATTTACGAAATTTTGTACAAAATAATAATAATAATAATAATAATAATAATAATAATAATAATAATAATAATAAAGCAGGTCAACAAGGAGAGCAAAGTAGAGATGCTCCCGAGTCCAGCAGGCAAGTGGAACAACCGCAGAAGTAGCCCCCCGAGGAGAGACTAGTCCGGGGGATCATCCATGTTATAGTTGGAGGCTCGATCGTAGCGGGCTGCACCTCAGTAGACCCCATCTTCTTCACAGAAGATGATGCACACAGGGTCCACTACCCCCATGATGATGTGCTCGTCATAAAGGTGAAGATCAATGACTTCGAAGTTAAGCGAGTCCTTGTCGATTCAAGCAGCTTGGCAGACATCCTCTTCAAAGCAGCCTTCAACAAACTTCAGCTTCAGGAGAGCGACTTAAAGCCCGCGAGCACTCCCCTGGTTGTGAGGCTCAACCACGACTTCTTGGTGGTCGCAACCCCCTCCCCGTACAACACTATAGATGGTCAGCTGATTAGCCATGCATTACGGGCTGTGGTGTCCACCTACTACTTGGCCATGAAGTTCCCCATGGACTTTGGCATCGGGGTAGCGTGAGGTGACCAGCTTGAGTCTCGCAAATGCTATGTCGCCGCCCTCAAGGGAAAAGCCAAGGTGGCCGACAACCTCGAGCTGGAGCGACCTACGGAGCAGAGTGAGGAGTGAGCTGCGCCTACGGAGGAAACCGTCTCTATCCCAACCTCGGCAGAGGACCCTGCCCGAACACTTCAGATCGATGCTTCCATCGAGGAGCCCCTACGATCCAAACTGGTACGCTTTCTACTTAAGAATTTAGATGTTTTTGCTTGGTCCGCGGTGGAAATGCCTGGCGTAGACCCCAACATCATAACTCATAAGCTTAATACTGATCCTGTAGTTTGGCCCGTTAGATAGAAGAAACGCAACTTAACCCCGGAGCGGTGGAGGGCAGTCGACAAGGAGGTCAGAAAGCTCATTGCAGCCAATTTTATCAGGGAAGTCCATTACCCGAGCTGGGTGGCCAACCCCGTTCTGGTGAGAAAAGCTAACGGTAAATGGCGCATGTGCGTCGACTACACCGACTTGAACCAAGCTTGCCCAAAGGACTGCTTCCCACTCCCCATGATTGACCGCCTAGTGGATACGACTTCGGGGCATGAGTTGCTGAGCTTTCTAGATGCCTACTCGGGCTACAACCAGATCAGGATGGACCTAGCCGATGAAGAGAAAACTGCCTTCGTAACTGAGCTCGGCCTATATTGTTACAAGGTCATACCCTTCGGATTAAAAAATGTTATGTAGATGACATGGTCATCAAAAACCCAACTCTCTTGCGACTTAATACAAGATTTGGACTTAGTTTTTGAAATTCTGCGTAAATTCAATATGAAGTTGAACCTGAATAAATGTGCCTTTGGAGTCACCTTGGGTAAATTCCTGGGGTACATCGTGAACTAGCATGACATTGAGGCCAACCCAGACAAAATAAAGGCCATCTTAGACATGCAACCACCCCAATAAATGAAAGAGGTTCAGAGGCTGAATAGCCGAATAGCCGCCCTGAGCTGCTTCATGTCCAAGTCAGTAGATCGCTACCTACCTTTCTTTAAAGCAATTAAAAGCAAAGGGTTCGAATGGACCCAAGTCTATCAGCTCGCATTCGACAAGCTCAAAAAATACCTCGCTAGTATACAGGTCTTAACCCGACCCAAAGAGGGTAATGTTTAAGAGTTGTACCTCTTGGCCAGCGACGAAGTGGTCAGGTCGGTACTAATAAAAGAAGTAGATTGGGTCCATCGACCTATCTACTATGTTAGTAAAGTGTTGCAGGGAGCAGAGACAAGATACCCGGAGATAGAAAAACTAGCCTACGCATTGGTTATCACAGCCCGAAAGCTCCACCCATACTTCCAAGCTCACACTGTTATCGTCCTCATCGACAAACCCCTGAGGCAAGTCTTACTCAAGCCCGAGGTCTCCGATCAACTGACAAAGTGGTCCATTGAGCTCAGTGAGTACAATCTCTAATATAAGCCACAGATTGCTATTAAAACCGAAGCCTTAGTAGATTTCATTGTAGAATGCACTTTTAGCTCCGAAGTCCCCAGGCCGGTTGAGCACGAGGCCCCCAGTTCGGGCGAGCCCGAAGCTCCTAGGCCAATTGAGTCTGAGCGCTGTGAGGTTGCAGCCAGTGCAGCATCTCTCCTAGTTAGGCCAAGTGCAAACTGGGATGAGGAGCCCTGGATCCTTCACGTAGATGGCTCCTCGAACCAGCAGCGGTGCTGGAATAGTCCTGCACGACCCAAGTGGCACAAAGTTGGAGTACGCACTGCGCTTCGAGTTTGTGGCATCCAACAATGAAGCGGATTACGAAGTGTTGATAGCTGGGCTATCTCTAGCAGAGCCGAGATGGATTGACCCGCTCGCAAGCTACCTGCTACATGGGACCCTCCCTGCAGATCGCAACTCCGCCAGAAGGGTTGAGCATCAGGTGGCCAAATATGTCATGATAGACGAACGGCTGTACCAAAAATCCTACACCCTCCCCTACCTGTGTTGCTTGCGACCTACCAAAGTCGAGCTCATACTTCGCGACACTCATGAGGGTCTGTGCGGCGAACACTTGGGGGGTAGGGCCCTCGCCCAAAAAGCACTACGATAGGGATACTACTGGCCGACAATGAAAGCAGACGCCATTGAGCTCGTCAGGAAGTGTGACAAGTGTCAGAGGCATGCCAACAAGTTCCAGAACTGGTGCCAAGACATGGGGTCCGACAGAACTTCACTTCGGTCACACATCCTCAAGCAAACGGTCAAGCAGAGGTCATGAACAGAGCTATTCTCTACGGACTCAAAGCACGCCTAGACCGAGCTAAAAGACTGTGGATAGACGAGCTACCCAGCGTTCTATGGGCTTACCGAACCACAGAGAAGACTGCCACAGGAGAAACTCCCTTCAACCTCACCTATGGCACCGAAGCAATCATCCCAGCTGAGATTGAGGTTCCCTCGCTATGACTGGAAGCGTATGACGACAAGCAAATGAAGTCGAGCTACGTACCAACCTCGACCTACTCGACGAAGTAAGGGACCTTGCATATATTGGGATCACAGCTTATCAACAAATAGTAGCTCGGTATTATAACACCAGGGTCAAGAAGCGGAACCTCCGCATTGGCAACCTGGTCCTTCAAAAAATTATGGTACCTGAGCCCGGCGTTGGTAAGCTCAGATCAAATTTGGAAGGACCTTACCGAGTGAAACCAGTTCTCGGGGAAGGAATGTATGAGCTCAAAACCCTTGAAGGAAAACAAGTACCTCGGGCATGGAATATTGTCAACTTAAGGCAATATTACCTATAACTACTGAGTAGACCATGAGTCACTCCTAGAGCCTAAGGGCCAAAATGCCGAGCTAACATGACCTCAGTGCAATAAGACCCTGTCGCCTCTACGGCATGGGCAAACTACTGAGTAGACAATGAGTCACTCCTGGAGCCTAAGGGCCAAAGTGCCGAACTAACACGACCTCAGTGCAAGAAGACCTAGTCGCCTCCATGGCATGGGCAAACTTCAAAGGCGGACTATGTCACTTCCTCAGCCTAAGGGCTAAAACACCGAGCTAACAAAGACCTCGACATCAGGAAAGACTTAGCCGCTTTAGTGGCAAAGGCAAATTATGAAATATCATAGGCGTAAGCAGCTTGGGTTTAAACCCCACGAAGCATGGCTTGTCTCGGCACATTGGTTGAACTAAGGTATAAGCAACAAACGTATAGTTCGGGTATACATGGTAACCACTCCGCGGTATACTATAGGGATGCCTCAAACGTAACCGCTGAAAGGTCCTATTTCGGGTATGTAGCCCTAATAGCTCGAAGTGATGAGATCGTTTTAGCAAAAATAAAAAGAGCACACCATACTTAGAAGAAGAAAAGAAATTTCATTACCATTTCAAAAAAAAAAAAATGAGCAAAACAGCTTGAGAAAGTTTAGTAGAAGGTAAAAAGGGCACAACTGCCCAACAATGATCTTTTCAAGACTGGGTTTATGGCACTCGGGAGCCACCAGAATTCAAAGCAGAAAATCGATGCCGCCAGCCTTAGGGTCCACCTCCTCCACCTCGTCCTCGTCCTCCGAGGAGTCAGGCTCTTCCTCCTCCGCCTGGTCCGCCGTCTCAGGAGACAAGCCCTTCATAGTGATGCCATCAAGGTTGAGCCTGGAAATTTTCATTTGAACCAACCAGCGGCAGAGCTTGAATCCAAAGTGGTACGAGCTTGAGCCATACTCCACCTAGAGGTCGTGATACTCTTAAGAGTCCTTGAAATCCAAGACCACTCTCTCCCGCTCGGCCTCCACCATGTTGTCTAAGTTTCGAGTTCGGTCTAGAAGAGTGGACTCCAAGTCCCGAACCTATTGGCGAAGGAGCTCCCTCTCCGCTGCCACCCTCGATGACTCCTCCCTGTAGAGCGCGCTCTCTTCAAAAATCCTGGTAATTTGCGCCTCCTGGTCTCGTACGAGCAGCTCCTACGACTCGCTCCCCTTGCGAGTGTGAAGGAGCTCGCCCTGGAGCTTTTGAACATTGACCTTCTGGTTACGAGCGTCGCAAGAGTGGACGTGCATCTGGAGGGCCATGGCGTGTATGGCGGTGTTCACCTGCCAACAAGAGACTGGAGTCAAAGGACAGAAAAAGGAAGTGAAAGACAAGAAGAAGAGGACCACTTACCACCATACAGTGAGAGGCGGCGAGTGCGGAAAGATCCCCAGGCTCCATTGCCCCCCACTTAGCGACCTCTTCATTGCAGATCGCTCTTCGGCTCCTCCGACAAGCCACAACGAAGTCATTCACACCCTCCCAGTTCCCCACTGGGAATCGCAGGTAGGGAAATGGCTGAGAAGGACATTGAGGGACCACCCCTTGCTGCAGGAGCACGCCCTCCTCGAGGTTGGCCCTACCAACACCTCCTCCGGATGGAGGCAACGGAACTTCGGGTGGCGAAGAGGAGAAGTCTGGCTTAGTAGACCCGAACTCGGTACCCCTAGAGGTGGGAGTCCGGTCGGGGCGCGACCTCTTCGTTTTGCGCCTCTGGTTGCTCGAAAGGAGGCAGCGCGAATCAACACCAGACATGATGGTTGTCAAACTTGGGCATCCCTAGTCTGCACCTTGGCCATGATTGTCGTTGTCTTCGGAAGGGTGCTGTCTAGGAGTGATTATTCTTGGCTTGGTCCAAAAACCGGGCCCGGCCTAGCTTGTAAATTTCTAGGTTTGAACCCAAGTTTTTGTGTGCAATCCTAACATGGCTTGGGCACGCATCAAGCCCAAAAAATTTTAGGTCGAGCTTGGGCCCAACACTTTAAGCCCAACCTAGCCCCAACTCGGCCTGCAATATAATATAATATATATTTTTAAATATATATTATAACATTATATTATATATTTTATATATATACAAGTATGTTTTATTTTATACTAAATATTTATTATTTTATATAAGATATAAAAATTTTAAGTTTTAACATATAGATAAATATTAATTAATTAACACATGTCAATACATGTGTGAACACTTGAGCCAATTCAAGTATGTAAATTGTCCTTCTAGGCAAGGCCTTCATTCTCAATGCCTAAGAAATGTGAGACTTGGAAAAACACTTGATGGTAAAATTCATTATTTATGTTCAAAGTCCCACATTGCTCAAGAATGGGAATGGAGACCTTGCCTTCATCTATAAAAGGATAGGTAAGCCAAGCCAAACCAATTCTAAGAATTAAATGAGACCCATGCCATTTTTTTTGTGCATAGGCCCAAAGCTTAACCAAGCCTAATTTATATTGGGCTTGTGCCATATTTTTTGTATATATTACATTTTCTTTAATTTAATTTAAAATTAAAATTTTAAATAATTAAATTTTTATTATTAGATGTCATAGGCTTGGAAAGCCTGTAAGCCCCCAACCCAAACTCATGTAACGTTGGGTTAAAGCACTTATCATTAGTTCTAAACTCGATCCGACCGGACCCATGATCACACCTAGTGTTTCCGCCTTGAACCATTTGACACGGCCTCCTGCTCGTCCTCGGTTGTCTTTAAGCCTGTCTCTTCTTGTCCGACCTCAGCGAAACGATCCAGAGTGCCGACACAACAACCAGCACCTACCCTTCTACAATTCGAACTCATCCAAGTAAGACAGGCCTCCGAACTCAGCCAAGTCCTTATGCTCATTCGAAGCCTTGTAAGCCTCGACAGGCTTACAAGGATCATAGTGCTGTCTTCAAGTCCTTCACAAGGTTTTTCTTTTATGCAACCTCGACCTTAGCCCTCTAGCATCTCCCCTTGACTTCCTTGAGTTTTGCCTTCAACTTTTAGTTCTCACCCTTTGCCTCAACAACTCTCACTTGAAGCGCTCAGTGTCGGCCCTCACTTGCTTCGACGACTGGGCTTGGACACTGGATATGTCGCAAAGCCCAACAAACACCAAAACTAGCAATAACACGAACAATTCAGCATGCAACAACAGATCATAATAGGATAACTAGCCAACGCAGGTAAAGTTAAACACTCACCTAGGCTATTTTGTCCAACAACATCCCACTAATAGTTGAAGATACTGCTGAGCCCAAGATTGACGGTCGTCAGGAAGTACTGTCACCATTGTGAGTTGTTGGCCGATACCTTCCTTCGAGATTGTATCGTCCTCCTTCACATTCCAAGTGGGGTGGAAAGGAGTCCATCAAATCAGCAACTCATTATCCATGTCCTTTGGCGACACGGTTGGGGTTGCAGGAAGCGCCATTTACTAATGGGTTGGAGTTACAAAAGGGCCCTCATCTCGGTGCAAAGCCCCATGAGCCGTAAGCTTCACGGATATTCTCTTTTGGGGCATATCATCACTTCCCCTTGGAAAGGCCTCTTCATTGCCGCCGCCTTTTGGAAAACTTAGACCTTGGCCTTCTTCCTAGAAGCCTTAGATCCCTTCTTCTTGGCAGCCCTGGCCTTAGATCCTTTCTTAGTAGCCTTAGTGATAGAGGGTGATTTGGCACGACTTCGTAGCACAGGTACATGTAGACACCTTGCTCAAGCGATGACTCAACGTGATAGTACAGCAAGCGCAACTGCAACTCGGTGGGAAGGGATCACCGAGTTCAGCTTGGCAACTTGGTGGGCTAGGCTACTCGTCGAGAGCCGCCTGGCCTGCACCTCCTCCTCGAGGCTGAGGCGCTCCAAGCTACCTCCGAGCTCGGGGCCCCCTAACCTTTCCTAATGCCCGGTCTCCTCCTAGTGGATTTTAGGTCACTCTCAAACAGGAACACCCCAATCTGCCTCTAGATACCTCGAGGTAGACACCTCGGGCCAGACAGCTCGATGTAGCTTGCCAGGGGTAGCTCGCCACTTATAGGATAGCTCGGTACAAGGTAGCTCGTGAAAGAGCAGTTCGGCATATTGCAGGAAGGTCTCCTGGCCGACCATCGTACCTAACAAACCTGGAGACCGCAACCACGTCTCTCGTCAGATAGTGTTGTGCCTGCCACCTTTGGAGGGTGTCTTACATCTGACAGGTACGTACCCTGCAACGACGGCCCCACGCGTGCCACCTCAGCCCTGGCTGTAACGGCTACGACAGGATGACAATGGCAGTTATACTTGCCCTGTCAGAGGCTAGTGGGCCTAATTCAACAGAGTTCTATTATAAGTAGCCCAATCCCAAAGAACAAAGGTAACTTTCTGATACTCGCGCTATCTGCACTCTTAGCTTTCTTCCTCTCTTTGCATTTTTCACGGAACTCTAACTTAAGCGTCGGAGTGTTCCCGTCGGGCAAGCCCCCAGGGATTCCTCATCTTCTCCATCTCAGGTAACTTCCAAAAGCCACGCAAGTGCCAGCTAGGAGTGACCGGATTGCGCACCATCATTTGGCACCGTCTGTGGGAAACACTTCTAAAAGCTTTCCTCTAAGCTTTCACCATTCCTTCTTTTCTGAAAACTCAACATTCATGGATTCTTCAAGCAATGTCAGACGTAGCATGGAGATGAACATCGCCGGGGAACAACTCCAGGTCCCCGTGGTCTGCATTGGGCAGTTCACCATTCCCCTTTCGGTGGACGGAGTCCCTAACCGGAACGTGCCACGAGTAGTGGCACCCGTGAGTGTTCCCCTTCCCCCCTCTGTTGAGACAACCTTTGCTAAACCAATTGTTGTCCCTCCGATGACAAGCCAAAGCCAACTCGACAACCTGATGCAGTCTATGCGGGCCATGCAAGCCTAGATGCAGCAATTTCAGCAGTTCCAGCTCTAACAACAACAGGTGTTGTACTAAGTCTCTCAATATCACTATCAGCAGCAGTTCCCTCAGCTGCCTCAGCCTCAACCTCAGCTCCCTCCTCGACACCCAGCCTCACGGCAAGCTAGGTCTCGCTCCTGAGATGAACGCCCTTCTCACCAAGGAAAGGCTTCCCAGAACCCCCTAAGAGCCAAGCCTTCTCCTGCGGCAGAAAGGAAAGACCAGCCACTCCGGTCTCACCGCGGGCAGTCAGGTCATGAGGACCCCAACTCGCTAGGTCTACATCACCCCAGCAATAAAAGTTCGAAGCCCCACTTCTAGAGAACCGGTTCGAGATCCTGGTTACAGACTCTAAGCAGAACCCCTCTGTTCACAGCCATCACCAGCAGCCCGAGCTGCTTCCTGCGCAAACTATTCCTGACAGTACGGAGGTGAGCAGCACCAATGCGGAGCTCGCCAAGAAGCAAAGATGCCGCTGTCGAGTTCATCGAACTACCACCCACAACCTGCCCGAGCTTAGAGGCAGGGAAGAGGTAAGATCGAGTGAAGTTAAAACTCCCCTCCTTTCTGTTTCTTCCCCCCTGTCTCCCGAGCTCCTGGCTGTTCCAATGCCTAAAGACTTCAATCTCCCCCTTCTTGACAAGTATGACGGGTCGTTCGACCCAAATGATCATGTAGATGCTTTCCAGTCATAGATGCACCTGGTGAGGGCCAGTGAGTCTTGCATGTGCGCGGCTTTCTCCACCACTTTCAGAGGAGTGGCCCGCACATGGTATCGAAACCTTGCACCCAGATCAATAAGAAGCTGGGTGCAGTTCGTGCAAGCCTTCACGTCCCACTTCGTCACTAGCAAATGATGCCCGCGAACTAAGGAAAGCCTCCTCAGTATAGTTCAGAGAGAGGGAGAGTCCATCCGAGGCTATATCAAGCGGTTCAATGATAAATGCATGTAGATATCATGCCTAGACCCTACAATGTGCCTTGCAACAGCCAAGAAAGGCATGACGCACAAAGAATTCAAGTGGCACATGGTTGTCAACCAACCGGCAACCATAACTGAATTCCTCGAGCTCGCGGACAGGTTCATAATCACGGAAGAAGAGATCAACCAAAAGGGCGAGAGCGCATCCGAGAAGAGAAAGAGAGAAGGAGAACCTTCCAGCCAAGGAGACAACCAAAAGAAGAAGGATGTAGCTTGGGGGGCAAAGTCGGGTCAGCCATTCCAAGCCCCTATAGCGAACCGAACCGACTACACCCCACTGAATGCTAAGCGGGCTGAAATCCTGATGGCAATCAAGGACGCCCCGTACGTGAAGTGGCCACCCTGCCTGAGAGGGAATCCTAATGAAAGGAATAAAAATTTGTATTGTAGTTTTCACAGAGACCACGATCATAGTACCGAGAACTGTAAGAATCTCCGCGACGAGATAGAGGAACTCATTCATCGCGGATATGTAAGGAATTTTGTACAGAATAACAAAAATAATAATAATAAAACATGTTGGAAAGGGGAGCATAGTAAGAATCCTCCCGAGTCCAGCAGCAGGCCGGTAGAGTAGTCACAGAGGCAGCCTCCGGAAGAGAGGCCAGTTCGGGGCACCATCCACATGATAGTTCGAAGATAGAGGAATCGATCTTCTTCACGGAGGACAATGCGCGCAGGGTTCACTACCCCCATGATGACGTGCTCGTCATAAAAGTAAGGATCAATGATTTCGAGGTCAGGCGTGTCCTCGTTGACTCAGGTAGCTCGACAGATATAATCTTCAAAGCCATGTTCGACCAGCTTCAGTGGTAGGGAAGTGACTTGAGGCCCGCTAATACTCCCTTGGTGGGATTTAGCGGAGAAGAAGTCAGGCCCCTCGGGAAAATAACAGTACCTGTGGAAGTTGGCGCATGGCCCAGTGTAGTCAGACTCAACCATGACTTCTTGGTGGTCGCGACCCCCTCCCCGTACAACACCATAATAGGCTGGCCGATCACCAATGTCCTACGGGTGGTGGTCTCCACTTATCATTTGGCAATGAAGTTCCCTACAGACTTCGGAGTGAGGGTAGCACGGAGTCACCAGCTTGAGTCTCGCAAATGCTATGTCGTCGCCCTCAAGGGAAAGACCAAGGTGGCCAACAACCTCGAACTGGAACGACATACAGAGCAAGGCAACGAACGAGCTGCACCCACGGAAGAAACAATTGCTATTCCGACTTCAGCAGAAGACCCAATACGGACACTTCAGATCGGTGCTTCAGTCTAGGAAACCCTGCGATCCGAACTAGTAAGTTTCCTACTTCAAAACTTAGATATTTTTTCATGGTCCACGGCAGAGATGTCCGGTATAGATCCTAATCTTATAACTCACAAGCTCAATACTAATCCTGTAGTTAGGCCTGTTAGATAGAAGAAACGCAACCTAGCCCCGGAGCGATGGAAAGCAGTTGACGAGGAGCTCGCGAAGCACCTCCCAGCCGACTTCATAAGAGAAATCCATTACCCGAGCTGGGTAGCCAACCCCGTTCTGGTAAAGAAGGCTAATGACAAGTCTTTGCAAGGTTGCCTCGGCATTTTTTAACCCGAAGGGTATGACCTTGTAACAGTACAGGCCGAGCTCAGTTATGAAAGTAGTTTTCTCCTCGTTTGTTGGGTCCATCCTGATTTGATTATAGCCCGAGTAGGCGTCTAGAAAGCTCAGCAACTCATGCCCCGAGGTCGTGTCCACTAGGCGGTCAATCCTAGAGAGTGGGAAGCAGTCTTTTGGGCAAGCTCGGTTTAGGTCGGTGTAGTCGATGCACATGCGCCATTTACCGTTAGCCTTTTTCACTAGAACGAGGTTGGCCACCCAGCTCGGGTAATGGACTTCCTTGATAAAATCGGCTACAAGGAGCTTCCCGAGCTCCTCGTTGAATGCCCTCCACCGCTCTGGGGCTAGGTTACGTTTCTTTTGCTTAACGGGCCTAACTATATGATCAGTATTAAGCTTATGAGTTATAATGCCGGGGTCTATACCGGGCATTTCTTTTGCGGACCAAGCAAAAATATCTAAATTCTTAAGTAAAAAACGTACTAGTTCGGACCGCAGGGGCTCCTCAACGAACGCGTCGATCTGAAGCGTTCGTGTAGGGTCCTCTGCTGAGGTCGGAATGGAGACAGTCTCCTCCATGGGCACAGCTCATTCCTCGCTTTGCTCCGAGCGTCACTCTAGCTCGAGGTTGTCAGCCACCTTGGCTTTTCCCTTGAGGGTGGCAACATAGCACTTGCGAGACTCAAGCTGGTCACCTGGCGCTACCCCAATACCGAAGTCTGTGGGGAACTTCATGGCCAAGTAGTAGGTGGACACCATAGCCCGTAAGGCATGGGTAATCGGTCGGCCTACTATGGCGTTGTATGGGGAGGGGGTCGTGACCACTAACAAGTCGTGGTTGAGCCTTACAATGCAAGGCCAGGTGCCAACTTCCACAGGTCCCGTTACTCTTTCTATGGTCCGAACTTCGTCTCCGCTGAAGCCAACCAGAGGAGTGTTTGCGGACTTTAGGTCGCTCTCCCGAAGATGGAGTTTGTCGAAGGCCGCTTTGAAGAGGATATCTGCCAAACTGCCTGAATCAACGAGTAATCACTTGACTTCGAAGTCGTTGAGCTTCATCTTTATGACGAGTGCGTCGTCATGAGGGTAGTGGACCCTGCGTTCATCATCCTTTGTGAAGAAGATGGGGTCTTCTGTCCTTGGCCGAAGAACGAGCTGCACCCACGGAAGAAACAATTGCTATTCCGACTTCAGCAGAAGACCCAGCACGGACACTTCAGATCGGTGCTTCAGTCCAGGAACCCCTGCGACCCGAACTAGTAAGTTTCCTACTTCAAAACTTAGATATTTTTGCATGGTCCACGGCAGAGATGCCCGGTATAGATCCTAGTCTTATAACTCACAAGCTCAATACTGATCCTGTAGTTAGGCCCATTAGACAGAAGAAACGCAACCTAGCCCCAGAGCGATGGAAAGCAGTCGACGAGGAGGTCGTGAAGCTCCTCGCAACCGACTTCATAAGAGAAGTCCATTACCCGAGCTGGGTAGCCAACCCTGTTCTGGTAAAGAAGGCTAACGACAAGTCTTTGGAAGGTTGCCCCGGCATTTTTTAACCCGAAGGGTATGACCTTGTAACAGTACAGGCCAAGCTCGGTTATGAAAGTAGTTTTCTCCTTGTCTGCTGGGTCCATCCTGATTTGATTATAGCCTGAGTAGGCATCTAGAAAGCTCAGCAACTCATGCCCCGAGGTCACGACCACTAGGCGGTCAATCCTGGGGAGTGGGAAGCAGTCTTTTGGGCAAGCTCGATTTAGGTCGGTGTAGTCGACGCACATGCGCCATTTACCGTTAGCCTTTTTCACTAGAATGGGGTTGGCCACCTAGCTCAGGTAATGGACTTCCTTGATAAAATCGGCTGCAAGGAGCTACCCGACCTCCTCGTCGACTGACCTCCACCGCTATGGGGCTAGGTTACATTTCTTTTGCTTAACGGGACTAACTATAGGATCAGTATTAAACTTATGAGTTATAATGCCGGGGTCTATACCGGGCATTTCTTCTGTGGACCAAGCAAAAATATCTAAATTCTTAAGTAAAAAACGTACTAGTTCGGACCGTAGGGGCTCCTCAATGAATGCGTCGATCTGAAGCGTTCAGGTAGGGTCCTCTGCTGAGGTCGGAATGGAGACAGTCTCCTCCGTGGGCGCAGATCATTCCTCGCTCTGCTCCGAGGGTCACTCTATCTCGAGGTTGTTGGCCACCTCGGCTTTTCCCTTGAGGGTGGCAACATAGCACTTGCGGGACTCAAGCTGGTCACCCGGCGCTACCCCAATACTAAAGTCTGTGGGGAACTTCATGGCAAGTAGTAGGTGGACACCACAGCCCGTAAGGCGTGGGTAATCGGTCGGCCTACTATGGCGTTGTATGGGGAGGGGGTCGTGACCACTAACAAGTCGTGGTTGAGCCTTACAATGCAAGGCCAGGTGCCGACTTCTACAGGTCCCGTTACTCTTTCTAGGGTCCGAACTTCCTCTTCGTTGAAGCCAACCAGAGGAGTGTTTGCGGACTTTAGGTCGCTCTCCCGGAGATGGAGTTTGTCGAAGGCCGCTTTGAAGAGTATATTTGTCAAACTGCCTGAATCAACGAGTAATCGCTTGACTTCGAAGTCGTTGAGCTTCATCTTTATGACGAGTGCGTCGTCATGAGGGTAGTGGACCCTGCGTGCATCGTCCTTTGTGAAGAAGATGGGGCCTTCTGTCCTTGGCCGAAGAACGAGCTGCACCCACGGAAGAAACAATTGCTATTCCGACTTCAGCAGAAGACCCAGCACGGACACTTCAGATCGGTGCTTCAGTCCAGGAACCCCTGCGATCCGAACTAGTAAGTTTCCTACTTCAAAACTTAGATATTTTTGCATGGTCCACGGCAGAGATGCCCGGTATAGATCCTAATCTTATAAATCACAAGCTCAATTCTGATCCTGTAGTTAGGCCCATTAGACAGAAGAAACGCAACCTAGCCCCGGAGTGATGGAAAGCAGTCGACGAGGAGGTCGTAAAGCTCCTCGCAACCGACTTCATAAGAGAAGCCCATTACCCGAGCTGGGTAGCCAACCCTGTTCTGGTAAAGAAGGCTAACGACAAGTCTTTGGAAGGTTGCCCCGGCATTTTTTAACCCGAAGGGTATGACCTTGTAACAGTACAGGCCAAGCTCGGTTATGAAAGTAGTTTTCTCCTCGTCTGCTGGGTCCATCCTGATTTGATTATAGCCCGAGTAGGCATCTAGAAAGCTCAGCAACTCATGCCCCGAGGTCACGACCACTAGGCAGTCAATCCTTGGGAGTGGGAAGCAGTCTTTTGGGCAAGCTCGATTTAGGTCGGTGTAGTCGACGCACATGCGCCATTTACCGTTAGCCTTTTTCACTAGAATGGGGTTGGCCACCTAGCTCAAGTAATGGACTTCCTTGATAAAATCGGCTGCAAGGAGCTTCCCGACCTCCTCGTCGACTGACCTCCACCGCTATGGGGCTAGGTTACATTTCTTTTGCTTAACGGGCCTAACTATAGGATCAGTATTAAGCTTATGAGTTATAATGCCGGGGTCTATACCGGGCATTTCTTCTGTGGACCAAGCAAAAATATCTAAATTCTTAAGTAAAAAACGTACTAGTTCAGACCGTAGGGGCTCCTCAACGAACGCGTCGATCTGAAGCGTTCAGGTAGGGTCCTCTGCTAAGGTCGGAATGGAGACAGTCTCCTCCGTGGGCGCAGCTCATTCCTCGCTCTGCTCCGAGGGTCACTCTAGCTCGAGGTTGTCGGCCACCTTGGCTTTTCCCTTGAGGGCGGCAACATAGCACTTGCGGGACTCAAGCTGGTCACCCGGCGCTATCCCAATACCGAAGTCTGTGGGGAACTTCATGGCCAAGTAGTAGGTGGACAACACAGCCCGTAAGGCGTGGGTAATTGGTCGGCCTACTATGGCGTTGTATGGGGAGGGGGTCGTGACCACTAACAAGTCGTGGTTGAGCCTTACAATGCTAGGCCAGGTGCCGACTTCCACAGGTACCGTTACTCTTCCTAGGGGCCGAACTTCCTCTCCGCTGAAGCCAACTAGAGGAGTGTTTGCGGACTTTAGGTCGCTCTCCCAGAGCTGGAGTTTGTTGAAGGCCGCTTTGAAGAGGATATCTGCCAAACTACCTGAATCAATGATGACTCGCTTGACTTCAAAGTCGCTGACCTTCATCTTTATGACGAGCGCATCGTCATGAGGGTAGTGGACCCTGCACGCATTGTCCTTTGTGAAGAAGATGAGGTCTTCTGTCCTTGGCCATTTTGGAGGGTTCTGCTCTTCCCTGTTGGATTCACGGGCTGATGCGCGAGCTGCTGCTAAAGTGCAACCCGCCACAATCGATCCCCTGACTATTATGTGGATGATTCCCTGAACTGGTCTCTCTTCCGGTGGCTACTTCCGCGGTTGCTCCGCTTGTCGGCTGGATTCGGGGGCGTCTTTGCCTAGCTCCCCCTGTCAACTTGCTTTATTGTTATTATTACTCTTATTATTTTGTACAAATTTTCATAAATATCCACGACGGATGAGCTCTTCTATCTCATCGCGGAGGTTTTTACAACTCTCGGTACTATGATTGTGGTCTCTATGAAAACTGCAATACAAATTTTTAATCCGGGTGCTAGGGTCGGCCTTCAGCCAAGGTGGCCACTTCACATACGAAGCGTCCTTGATCGCCATGAGGATCTCGGCCCATTTTGTATTGAGGGGCATGTAGTCCCTTTCTGTTGCTGGGGCTCGGGAGGGCTGGACTGGCCTCGCCCCCCGAGCTATGTCCTTCTTCTTCTTGCTGTCGCCTTGAGATGGGGGTTCTGATTCCCTTTTTCTTTTTTCTGGGGCCTGTTCGCACTTCTGGTTGATCTCTTCCTCAGTCGCAATAAACCTATCTGCGAGCTTAAGGAACTCGATCATGGTTTTGGATTGGTTGGCAACTACGTGCCACTTGAACTTCTTATGAGTGATACTTTGCTTAACTGTTGTGAGGCGTACCGTAGGATCCAGGTCGGGTATCTGCAAGCAAGCATAATTGAACCGCTTGATGTAGCTCCGGATGGACTCCCCTTCCTTTTGCACTATGCTGATGAGGCTTTCCTGAATTCGCGGGCATCTCTTGCTGGTGACAAAGTGGGAGGTGAAGACCTGCACGAACTGCACCCAACTTCTTATTGACCCTGGTACGAGGTTCCGGTACCAGGTGCGGGCCACTCATTTGAAAGTAGTGGAAAAGGCCATGCACATGTAGGACTCGCTAGCCCATGCCAGGTGCATCTGGGACTGGAAGGCGTCCGCATGGTCATTTGGATCGAAAGACCCATCATACTTGTCCAGAGGAGGGAGCTTGAAATCCTTTGACATGGGGACAGCAAAGAGTTCTGGAGATAACGGGGAAGGAACCGAGAGGAGGGGGGTAGCTTTCACTTTAGCTGAGCACACCTCCTCCTTTCCTTTGAGCTCGGGAGAGGCTCTGGAAGCGGTTCGGCGAGCTCACCGGTGCCTTCGTTGTTGCTTTGTTGGTTTAGCGTTGGTGCTCGATGCCTCGATGTTGTTGAGCTCAATAGGCTCGGACTGCTAGTGACGGCTCTAGACCGAAGAGCCCTATCTATAGCCTGCTGCTAGGACCTCGAACGGGTTGTCTGCCAATGGGAGCTGGGGGCGCAACTGAGGGTTCAACAGGGATCTCTCCTACAATAGAAGGGAGCGGAGCAATGGCAGCTGCCACTGTAAGAGGCACATTCAGACTGGGGACTCCATCCACGATGAGGGGGACGGTAAACTACCCAATGCAGATAGTAGGAAGTCGGAGCTGCTCCCCACTAGCGTCCTGGTTGTTGCCACGTCCGGTATTGCTGGAAGAAGTCATGAAGAATACTAAATTTTTTGGAAGAGAAGTGTTGTAAAATCTTGGAGGAAGGCTTTTAGAAGCGGTTCCCACAGACGGCGCCAACTGATGCTGCACGATCCAGGCACTGCTAGCTGGCTGCTAGCTAGCTGCTGGCTGGCTCCTTATTGGCAATAGACAACACCTGAGAAGATGGAAAGAATGATTCCCGGGGATTTACCTGGTGGGAATACTCCGAAGCTTAAGTCATAACGTTGGGGAAAGAGAAAAAAGAGAGTGCGTAAGCTAAGAGGCCGGGTTGGCCTCAATGCCGCGCCGGTTCACAATATACCCCAAGAACTTACCCGAAGCGACTCCAAAAACACACTTGTTTGGGTTCAACTTCATATTGAATTTACGCAGAATTTCAAAAACCAAGTTCAAGTCTTGTATTAAATCACAAGAAAGTTGGATTTTGACAACCATGTCGTCTACATAACATTCCACCTTTTGCCCAATTAAGGTGGAATGTATGGCCCACGTGCATTGCACCAAGTTCTCCAGTTGGTTCGGGTTGGCCACTGGGGGCACAACTGAGGGTTCAGCAAGGATCGCTCCTACAATAGAAGGGAGCGGAGCAATGGCAGGTGCCACTGTAAGAGGCACATTCAGACCGGAAACTCTGTCCACGGTGAGGGGGATGATAAACTGTCCAATGCAGACAGTAGGAAGCCGGAACTGCTCCCCACTAGCGTCCTAACTGTTCTAGCTGTTGACACGTCCGGTATTCCATCAATTGTCAACACTTAGATGAAATAAAAATGATCATTTTAATAATAGCTTTTTATAGATAAAAAGGTCATTGTCTTATTTACATTTATTCGAGTAACTTACCAAAAAACGAATGAGCCTAAAATTTAAGAATTGTGAAATGTGGACTTGTCATTAACAACAGGAAATCTAAAGCGGAAGCCAAAAGTGTGTATATATATATATATACACGTGGCTCTTATTAATTCAGAAAAAAAAAAAAACATTTCGTAAGTGGTTTGCTCCCATTTTTAAATATAACTCAAATCACTAAAAAAATTGAGTGTCAAACCACTCTTTCAAAAGCGCGGATAATTAAATAAAAAGCTAAATAACCGTTTCTCATTTCTATAAAAATAAAACTTAATTTAATCTTTTAAATTAAATGATAAAAAATGGGTGTTAAATAAAAATGAAAAGCATACATATGTAAAAAAATATATCAAAATACTAGTGCATACTTGATACGGGGTCATGCCCAGTTTAACTTCAATCAAAAAGTGCACTAAGGGCCACATTAGAACAGTATCAAAGATACCACATTTCCTTTTGCTATTCTCTTTTTTATGGAAACAAGACAAGAGATCGAACCCGCAGCTCTAAGTTGAATGAGTTACAGGGTCATCTCCAGTTTTGGGTTGCACATCTTTCATTAACAAGGTCAAAAAATAGTCGGTAACTACAACAAAATTTCCAATGTACAGAGTTGGAAACTACTAGGAAACAAGCTCTTATAGTCATGCAATTCCAATCATGTCATCAGAGTAGGAAACCACCCAGAAGCTTCTTGTGCTTAGTCCTCCAACGAATCACCAAATAAATCATCATCATCAGCATAACCAAACTTTGTTCCCCGCTTTCCACTTGCATTACCAACAGAATTTGCCTGAGCACCTTTAGATACAGCAGTTTGTCCATCACCACTACCGCCTGAAGCATAAGCCCAGGATGAACCCACTTTACCAGAAAAAGAGTCTCCATAAAGGTCATCATAAATTCCACCACTCTTTGGAGCAGCTCTGACCTTGTTCAATACTTGCTGTAGTTTATCAGTCACGCCTTTTGAGGCGAAGTTTTCCTCTTTTGATGAGGCTTGCTCCTTCCCTTTCGGTATAACAGTGATCTGTACTAGGGATTCATACTTCCCAACAAGACTACCTTCTTTGACACCAACTGGACCAGGTTCAGTTTCAACATCTGCCCCATCAGAAATTCCAACAACTTCAATCAACTCTCCTCCAACTTGATCTCTGAAAGCAACTTTTACTTTCCTAATTCTTTTAGAGGCTCTTTCCAGCGGCTTGCCATTATCAGTCCCACCCAAAAAGTTCCCTGAACCCTTGCCAGATTTAGACAAGTCTGATTTGCTCAGACCATAACGATTCAAGACTGTGTTGTAGGCTAAAACAGCTTCTTCATCAGAAGGATCTGGAGAGGGTGGCAGATTGATTTCTGAGGGTAGAAGAGGGGGAGGAAAAAGAGCTGCATTGTTCTTTCTCAAAATATAGCTTCTTGTTGATGCAGCAAATCGCAAGGATTGTCCCACTTCGAGCTCAACAGGGCTGTCCTTGGTCAGTCTCTCATTTGCAACAAATGTACCATGGGCAGACCCCAAATCGATTACATATATGCTGCAGGGGAAATACAAGAAGTCCATAAATCATAGTTGCCAAAATCATACAACTTAAAATGCAATCTATGATTTGAAACATGAATTCCAAGGGTTTTGGTTTAAATCTTGCCACCGAATCCCTTTTCTGAAAATCTATCTATTATTAGTTAAATGCCATGATTTGTCCAAGTTGTTAGATTAAAAACACGTCGATATAGACCTTTTTTTTATCAGCACATTGATATAGACCCATTGCTACACCGTTTTCTTTTTCTTTTTCTTCAGGGGACTTTTTTAAGCCCTTAAATAGAATAAACACTTGTTTGGGGATTTGAACTTATTTAAAGAACTTTTTGAGTGTATTTTCCATCAATAAGTGGGTTAATTAACTTTGAATTTGAATTTGGTAATACCATTTCCTTCCTGCTGTTTACAAGTGACAAGCTCGGTGGTAGGAAAATGGGGGCACTTAGTAAGCAAGGTAAGTACTCAGTAGGCAGTATGCATGAACCAAAGTTAAACTTGTAAGAAACTATAGATTTTGAACAAGTTACATATGCAATACTGATTTAAGAAAAACATGTCAAAGAATTGAAATAGAAGAGTCGCCAAAGAAACTGAAAAAATGAAAAGGGAGAGCATATAGAATATCTAACCTGCCATTCTTGTGTGGAACGACAGCAGCATGTTGGCGTGACACAGATTGATGATCAAGCACGAAATCGCACATGGGAAATTGCCTCCCGAAAATGTGCCTCCTTTTATCCAGATTAATTCGACCGATGACTTCTCCATCCTTCAAAACATCAAGATAAAAAACACCTGGTCGGGGTTCTATTGCCCAATCGGGAGGCTGCCAAGTCGATTGCCCACCACCAACCTGAGTAACTGGCTGAGCTGCTACTGCTGACACTGTCTGTTCATGTCCAACAGGTCTTTGAGGTTGATGGTGTTGCTGCTGGAATTGGGTTTGCAGGTGCGACGTTTGAGGTTGGAAAGATGAAATTGAAGAATGTGTAGATGTTTTTGCAGCAGATTGGGTAGATGTTTTAGGAGCTGAATTAAGAGTCACAGAGAATGGCTCTATTGATTGCGCTTTCTTAAATCTATCGAGACCCGCTCTCCCATACATTTTACCTTTCTACTCAAAGTTAAAGGCACCCTCTTCAACAGTTTACAGGAACTTCACATGAAACTATAGTGGATGCTACTTTTGCTCAATGGAGCAGGCACTACACAACTGCAGTCATCTGTGACCTATCACCACATATATAATTTCAACTTGACAGAAGCGCCAACTGGATGCCGCAAGTAAAACGACACTCACTAAAACCCTAACATTAGGACCAAAGTTCCATCAAATGGCCTGAGGAGAAAAACAACAGAAAGGGGAGAAACCAAGGAATCAGAAACACTAAGAGACGTAAGTTCCGTTCGCTCCATCAGTCACCAACAATCTCAAAAGAAGAGACAGAGAGAAAAAGAAAAGAAAAACCTACTATAAATCAAAGAAAATTAACCGTCATGCAATAAATTATTGTTAGATATAAAAATGTATAAATATCTAACAATATATAGGACCCAAAGAGGAGAGATGGGGGAAAACCTAATTTTTCACCCAAATCATGAACATTTGCAGGTTCTTGTAATCAAATCGAATAAACAAAAATGAACCAATCAAAGTTCATAAATAGTAAGAAAAAGATAAACAGATAACAAAATAAAGATCCGAAGGAAAAAAGCAAAAAAAAAATAGAAGTCTGGAGGAGTAAAAGTGATACCTCAATACGAAGCGGATTTGAATGTTTCGACGTTGGGTGGAAGAAATTGCGGAGGCCGAGAACGGAGGCAAGAGGAAGATTAGAAGAGGGAAGGTAAAGCCATACCCATACAGCGCAACGCAAAAGAGGGCCTCCCGATACAACGACTGCTCCGTCACTCTGTTTTTATATTCTGAGTTTCGCTGGAACAGTGGCATGATGGAATCGGAATTCGCATCACCTGCCAATATGACGTTCCAACACCCTCCAAACATCTCTGACACCCACGCATCTTCAACATGAGTTCGAGAGGAGCCAGGATCTGCTCCTCACATATGGGCGCCTCACAGATACATCTACCGTGCATTAGGAACATCTCCCGTGAATAATAACTAATAAATATCGGAGATGTTCCCAATGCACATTAGGATGTGTGTGTGAAGTGACTGTGAGGCGCCAAGTGTGAGAACAGACACACATGGGGAATCCACCGCAATTCTATCCACCCTTATTATTCACATAACATCGCAGACATACATAGAGAATATCTCATTCTTTTACACGTTGTTATGCACAGGGAGTCCAATGCACATGAGATCAGCTTTAGTTAATGCAAAGCTCTATTTACCCAACTTCCCAATGTAAAGGCAATAATGACTGTTCGAACAAGCTTTACACTAACTGAAACTGACTTCAATCTGCATTCTGGAATCTGGGTGGGCATAAATAAGTGAGAAAAAGGCAAAGGCCAAGAAGGGGATGATCATGGGCCAGGCTTAGCATCTATAATAATGGTTTTAAGCCGGACCTGGCCTGATTCCGAGCCTGACTTTTATTCACAATATTCAACATATAATATTTTATATTTATGTCATGAAATATGTGTTTAAAATTAATTTTGTTACATGTTTTAATACAATATGTATTATAGGTTTCATAATATTTATAAAAAATGAAACAGCATATATAAAGATGCATAGATAATATTTATGTAATATGTGCGAGTCTTGGCCGAGCCTAAACACAAAACTTAAGCATAGGCCTAAAATTTTCAAGCTGGGATTTTCCAGCTCCAGCTGAAAATGATTACCCCTAGGCCCTGCTTCCATTTGTTTCAACTTGAATGGGATAAAAAATTTTATTACTTTTTTCATTTACTCTTATCTCATGTAACTCAAAGTATTTAACCATTAATCCGTTTGACAAGCTCAGTGATCATGGGCCAAACATCAACTCCACTTTTCTATATCTTTGTGTTTTTAATTATTTTTATCATTAAGTAGCGGGAAAGCTCCTGCTTCACAGGGTAAAATAAAAAAATGACATTTGGAGATGCACATTTCCGCCTCACAGCACATCCCTGTGGTATATTGGAAACATCTCCCGATGATAGTACTAGTCTCGATGATGTCATCATCGGGAGATGTTTTCAATACACGGCGGGGATGTGTTGTGGGACGACTCCTTGTGGGGTGAAAATGTGATCTCATAAATTAATTTACTTTTTTGTTAAACAAAATTACTATAACTATATTACTGTGTTTAATAAAAAAATTATAGTGGACCCCATTTTGGTTTAAGACTGTCAACGGGTCAAGTTTAGGTAAAATCAATTATTTTTAGAGCTTTCTAAAAAAAAAAAAAACTAATAAAGTTGGATGAATTTACAAAACCCTAGAGGATTCGAAACATAGACGTCTTTGCATTTACGAGGAAGACCTCTTCATCGTAGACGTCTTTGCATTTCTGATCTACGGAAAGCACAAAATCATGACGTGTAGCTGCTTCATTTAAATTTGGTGTCCCTTGGGAGAGAGCTCAAGTGGGTCACCCATGACCCAGCGTCTCTAACTCATTTATTCGTTTTAGCTGGTTCCCTTCTCTGTTGATACTTGATAGAAATCGGCTGCGGTCTCAATAGGAACGAGTCTTTCACGGGTAACTGGAACCTAGAAGCCCTGTATTTTCTTTCCTCATCGAAACTTAAGGCCATCTCCATCCTTAAAAGTCAAAATTTAGTATTCTTTTGCCGCCTCTACTACCCAATTGATCTTCCTGATGCTCGGATTTGCTGGGGACAATAAAGTAATTTCATCCCTAGGCTCTTGAGGCAGGGGCTACGAGGGTTCGGAGAGGTTGTTGTCGAGGCCGAGATATGTAGGCTGAGGTGGAGGAGGGTCCGAGTACCGTAGAAGTCAAAGGCAGGTGGCTGAGGTACTACAAAAGACAGAATGCATCAGAGGCCCCAGGTGAGAACCCGAGGCAAAGTCTCTAACAATCAAATTAGTACGAGGTATGAAGAGGGCAACCAGGATATGGTTTGTGAGCCCAATTCCAAATTCAGACTGTAGATTGTATATTCTTGGCCCCTTTACCTGGAGTGAGGCACCCCTATTTATACTTTAGCTGCTTGGAGGTATGTGGAGATGAACGCCTGGGATGAGAGCCGTACAGGAGCGCACAACAACCTTGGCAGGGTCATGTGAACACTTCGTAGTTGGCTTCGTACGAGGGGAGCAGGGTAACCCCTACTGTAGCGGATCTCGTTCTCGAATCTGGCACTCGTGGGCTGGGCCTCCCAGCCCCAAATGGGCTGAGTTGGGTCACCCCACATCACTTGCCCCCACTCCCGAGGCCAAGAGAAAAATTCAGCTTCGACTGATGGGAGTAGTAATGGTGAGTGCCAGTGGGCCCGGTAGCCGAGGTGTAACTTGCAGTGGCATCCGCTTTCTTGTCTTTGCCTGGTTCATCTTTATAAGTTGGGCCGAAGCTGCGAGTGGTCTATAGCACTGCTGCTTCGGATAAGTGACATGGGAGGTGCACTCAGTGTGGATGCTCTGGTGCCATCATTTGGGTTGAGGACCTATGGAGCCGAAGGCTATTTAGGCCGAGGGCCTGTGAAGCCGAAGGCTGTTTAGGCTGGGGGCCTATGAAGTCGAAGGCTATTTAGGCCAAGGCTCTGTGAAGTCGAAGGTTGTTTAGGCTTATAGCCTATAGGGCTCGAGGATCCATGCACGAGATGATCTTTCGGTTGAACCGATGTGCATGCTCGCGGGAACGGGTTGCCTAGATCGGTGGGTCGTTGTGGGCGGATGCGCTGGTCTGTCTTGAGTGTCGTTTCGTCTTCCGAGGGTGAACGCTCAGGAATGCGGCACGGCTGGATCGCAAGTGCAGAGGTACTTCTCATCCGTTAGATTTGAGATGATCTGAGCCGTTATCAGCGTATTGCTTTGCCTTCTGAGGCTGAGCATCACGTGGCATGCCATGATTGCATTGTGGAGGCAGTGGCTTTTCAACCATTGGATCTCGAGAAATCTAGGTCATTCATTCCTCTTTAAATAGGGGCTTTGACAATAGAATTCTTGTCATTTTGCCTCCAAGTGCTTTCACCTTCTAGTGAACTCAGCTCCCAGATTCTTTAGTCTTCAACACTCTACCTTCACTTCTTTTCCTTCAACTCCCCCTTTTAGGTAACTTCTAAGTGTATCGGAGGGGAGCTCCATTCGAACCGCTTCTCCCCTTTCCACTTTAAGCCCTTCTGTTTGCGTTCCCCTTCGGTGCGAGGTGGAGGTGCTCCGGGAGAGGGTAACCTCTGGGGCAGCCAAAGGCATCTGCCGAGGCAATGACCCTCCTTGTGAGAGCGCTGCATCTGTAACACCGAGGGAGCCTGAGGAGTCCCCCCAAGCCAAGGGAAAGTAGGACCCGAACCTTGTCACTGGGATGAGGGTTGAGAGTGTTGTCGAGGTGGCTGCCGAGGCTGATCCTTCTCACCCAGAATTTGAAGGTTCTTTGGATTGAGATGAGGTTAAGGCCCTGACGAGGTATTACATCATCCCTTCGTCCTATGGAGTGAGGGCACCCGAGGCAGGTGATCGGCTGTGGACTCCTAAGGAGGGGGAGATCTGCATTTATCAACACTTCCTCCAATTCGGTCAGGTTCCCCCTTCATCTGTTGATCTCTAACCTGCCAAGGGTGTAAGGGATTACCCTTAGCCAACTGGTGCCCAATGCAATAGGAACCATTATGGTGATGCTGGTGGCGGCCTGACTCCAGGGTGTGGAGCTGACGTCGAAGCTCTTCAGGGCGGTCTTCACACTGAGGAAGCACACTTCCGAAGCTAATGTCTTCTAATTCCAACCCTGCAAGTCCAAGCCCGTAGATAGCCCCTCTTCCGTGCACAACTGGAAGAGTAAATACTTCTTTTTGTCTTGTCCCGGGGGCTGGTCCTTCAAGTCATTGTGGGGAGAAGCCAACTTGTCTACGGAGAAAAGTGTCCCCTTGCTTATGAGTGAGGAGAGCGACGATCTCGCGTGGCTGCTCAACCTGGGGAGAGTCTGAGCCCAGCCCTTGGTGGAGGAGGAGGTCCCACTGGTTTTCGTGGGGCTCAACCCTACCCCCCCCCCCTCGGTAGGATAGGCCATGCAATCCCTTTCCACATTTTCCTCATCTTCATCTTTGTGTAGTGGTACTAACTACTATTTTGTTTGCAGAGGTGCCGATGAAGGCTCGAAAGGCTATACTTGATCGTGCCCGCATGATACAGAAGGAGCGGGCAAAGGCTGGCGGACAAACGCCTCAGAGGCCCACCAGGGGCACACCAGCCCAGAAGGAGAAGGCACCAGCCCCTGCAAACAAGGGAACGAGAGCATAGGTCCCTACCAAAGGTACTTCTTCAACAGCTCCCCCGAAGGGAGCCACTCCATAGATCCCTGTGAAGGGGAAGGGGCCCATCGAGGAGGGCCAGCCAAGGCATGAGGAGCAAGCACCGCAGCAGCCTACCGAGGTGTAGAGGGAACATACCAATGAGGTCGAGGCAGGGAGGAAGAGGTCAATCACAACAGAAGGTGGCCCGCATCGGGATTTATATCAGTGATGCCCCGAGGAGGCCACACAAGGAGTAAATGAGGTCATTTTCCGCTCCCACGCCGTTTTAGGAGCTCGCCCAGCAGTCTGACCATCTCTTCTGCCCTGAGTGGGAGATCCGCGAGGGGGGCTCTATCTGCAACGTGAGAGTTGGCTCGGCGTTGGTGAGTGGGGCTCTCCTGGCATGGAACCGCTTCCAAATGCTGGGGATGGCCTCGAATAGGTTGTACAAGAAGGGGCTGCAGAGCTTGGCCGAGGTAACAACTTGCTCCCCTTTCCTTTCCTTCTTTTCTTCGTTTATTAGTTGGGTGCTAACTGTTTTCTTGTTGCAGGTTTCTCTTCACTCTGTTGGGCTAGGGGATCGGTTGAAATTGACCCTAGCCAACATGGACAAGCTGGAGGCTGAGAAAGACAAGCTTCAACAAGTCACCACCACCACCGTGGAGAAGCGCCGCGAGTTCCAACGATACTTCGGCGACGATCAAAAGCTTCGCATGGAGGACGAAGAAAACCTGAAGAAGACACAAGATCTCCTCTCCCAAGAGCAGATGGAGAGGGCTTATGTATAGATCCTCATTTTTTAGGCTGAATGACGTCTCCAGCAGGCCGAGGTAGACATCGCCGAGGTGAATAAGCGGGCGGCCAAGGCAGCTAAGAGGGTTGCAGAGGCCGAACAGAAGGTAGCCGAGGCTAAGAAGAGGGCCCAGGAGGCAGGGAAACGAGCCGATGAGTTGGTTGGTATCGCTTCCTGGGCTTACTTGGACGGGATCGAGGACACCAAGAAGGCACTTGCGACGATGCTTCCAAACTTTGATGTCGAATCTTTGAAGGTGATCTCTGACTCTCCCGAAGAGGATGCTAGTTCTGCACTTCCTCCTTCGGCTAGTGGTGAGGCTTAGGCTAGGATTTTTCTCTCTTTTTTTTTGACATTGTACATATGTTTGGCCCGAGGGGCCATGAGACAATTTTGTAAAGCCAAAAATTTTGTACATAATGAAAATTGGTGGCATTTTTTATCTTTGCCTCAAATGTTGTACTTGTGCTTTGCTGTGTTGTTTTTCCTTTATTTTTTGCACTATTTTTGCACTTATGCTTTTGTTGCCGAAGGGTCCTTGCGCCTCCAAGAGAAAAATCACAGCGTGAGACAAGTATAGTTCTCTTCGGTTTACTTTACTTTGCACATCAGGAGCATGGCAAAGGGGTGGCTGAGGCGAGGCCTCTACGGCTAGGCCGGGGCTTGCCTGGTCTACCACTCTTCATAAGGGCTCACTTAGGCAAGGACGAAGAGGCCAGTGATGGGGGTAGGCCGAAGCGGAGCATGAGGCTCGCTTGGCTCTCCTCCCTTCAAGTAAATAGCAAGATGACCTATCGACATGAGAGTAGGGCCAAGGCTGAGCTGAGGCTTGCCTGTCTCACACTCTTCTAAGTATTGGTTTCGACGAGGCCGAAGTGGCCTGCCATACGGGCGGGTGGCCGAGACAGAGCTAAGGCCCATCTAGCTCCGTGGGGCCTAGGTAGAGCTGAGGCTCGCCTGGCTCCCGTATTCCCATGCATTAGCTTTGGTGAGGCCGAGATGGCCTACCCTATTGGGGGTGGCTGAGACAGAGCTAAGGCCCGTCTAGCTCCATGGGGCCTAGGCAAAGTTGAGGCTCTCCTAGCTCCCGTATCCCCGTGCGTATGTTTCAATGAGGTCAAGCGCAACGCTCCGAGGAGGTTGGATTCCTTTGCTAGTAGCACTAAGTGTGAAAGTTCAGGAGCGTAGCCGCCGCCGAGGTGGGGCGCTAAGGTTCATGAGACCTTTGGCTATCCTGGTGTATCCTGATGCATTAAGTCACAGTTAGGGTGTTCGCTACTTATTTGTTAAGTCTTGGCGTCGGTCTAGCGAGGGGTACAGTCCTCGGAGGAGGCCATGCACCCCTATCAGTCGCAAGGTTGAAGAGTTGTAAGAATAGTAGGTACATGCATAGAACATTGAGCCGAAGAGGAACTTTGCCTCATTCATCAATAGTTTCAAAAAGATATTACAATCACCTGTAATACATCCAAAGGTTCTTCAAATTCCATGTTCAAGGTATAGGTCTTCCATCTAGGTGTTCCAGGTGAAAAGTGTCAGGGCCGATGACTTGCTTGATTCTATAGGGGCCTTCCCAATTGGGGCCCAGCTTCCCTACTCCGGGTTCGGGGACCATGACTTTTTCGAGGACAAGGTCTCCCTCTTGATAGTGTCTTTCTTCTACCCTAGAGTTGTAGTAGCGGGCCACTCACTGTTGGGAAGCAGCTACCCTTATCTGTGCTTACTCTCAGGCTTCTTCCAGTAGGTCTAAGTTTGCTCTGAGGGCTTCATCATTCTCAGCCTCATTGTATGCCTCAACTCGGAGTGTCAACTGGCCGATTTTTGTTGAGATTACTGCTTCTGTGCTATAGGTTAAGCTAAAGGGAGTATCTCCCGTGACTGCCTAAGGCATAGCTTAGTAAGCCCAAAGTACATTGTTCGGTTCTTCATCCCATATACCTTTAGCTCGGCCCAATGTGATCTTCAACTCATCCAGTATTGTCCTGTTCGTGACCTTGGATAGGCCATTGGTTTGAGGATAGTTTATCGAGGTGTATTGTTGCCTGATACCGAAGGAGGCACACCATTCCCGGAACTTGGTGTCATCAAATTGCTTCCTGTTGTCGGTGACCAGCTTGTAGAATAGGCCGAAGTGGTAGAAAATGTTTTTCTCAAAAAAAATTTGGATGGCTCGTGCCGTGATGGTGGCCAAAGGCTCGACTTCTACCCAATTGGTGAATTAGTCTATTGCAACAACGAGGTACTTTCTGCCCCCCATGGCTGGAGGAAAGGGGCCAAGGAGGTCCATGCCCCATTTGGTAAAGGGCCATGGGCTGCTAAGGGTTGAGAGAGTGGTGGCCGATCGGTGGCATAAGTTGGCATACCTCTGACATGGGTCACACTTTTGCACCAATCTAGCTGCGTCTTTGTGGAGGGTAGGCTAGAAGTAGCCCTTCCTTAGGCTTTTTGGGCTAGGGCTCTCTCGCCAAGATGATTACCACAGATGCCTTCATGTATTTCTCGTAGCACATAGTTGCCCTCTTTCCGACAAAGGCATCGGAGGTAAGGCAAGGTGAAGGATCTTCGGTATAGTTTCCCCTACAGCAAGGTGTAGTGGGTTGCCTATCGTCTGAGTCATTTTACCTCATTTTTGTCTTCGGGCAGCCGTCCAATTGATAAGAAGTTGACGATGGGATCCATCCATAAAGGTTCAGCCTCTATGGGGTGTACTTGGACTTCTTTAATGGAGGACCAAAGTAGCTTCTCGACGTGCACGGCCCGACCAGGAGTTCCGCTCGAGGTACTTGCCATCTTGGAAAGGGTGTTGGCACGTGCATTCTCGGCTCACAGGACCCATTGCAGGGAGAAGCATTGGAAGTGGTGGGCAAAATCTTGGACTTTGGCGAAGTACTTGGACATACTTTGTTCCTTGGCCTCATACTCGCCGTTCACCTGATTCACCACCAGTTGGGAGTCATTGAAGGCCTCAACGTATGAGGAGCCGAGGTCCCTAGAAAGCTGTAGACCAATAAAGAGGGCCTCATACTTAGCTTCGTTGTTTAATGCTGGAAAGTCGAACCTTAGCGCATACTCCAGGGCAACATCATCTGGGGTGAGGAAGATGAGGCCCCCTCCGCTTCTTTTAGCATTGGAGGAGCCGTCAACAAAAAAGGTTCCGTCGAGGTTGAACCTCGTCGCCCACATGATCCCCCTCAGCATTTTCTATGGGCTAGCGAAGGGCGACTGAAGGTGCACTCTACTACGAAATCTGCTAGAGCTTGTGCTTTGATCGCGGGCCTTGATTGGTACTGAATGTCAAACTCAGATAGCTCGATGACCCACTTCGTTAAGCATCCCGAGACCTTGGGTTTGGCAAGGACAACCTTAAGGGGCTGGTTCATTAGGACCACTACAGTGTGGGCCTAAAAGTATGACCAAAGTTTCCTTGCTGAAACCACGATAGCGAAAGCCAACTTCTCTACCTCGGGGTACCTGGTTTTGGCGTTGTAGAGGACCTTGTTGGCATAGTAAACTGGCTTTTGCACGCCATCATCCTTGATGAGGACTGAACTAACTACTTCATCCCTGGCCGAGAGGTATAGGTACAAGGTTTCCCCTTCAGCTAGCCGAGCTAGGAGGGGAGTGAAATAAGGTACGCTTTGAGCTCGTCAAAGGCGCGCTGGCATTCCTCAGTCCATTGGAACTCTTTTAGCTTCTTTGTGGCACAAAAAAGGGTAGGCGGCAGTTGACTAACTTTGACATGAAGTGATTGAGAGCTGCTATTCGGCCAGTGAGTTTTTGGGTTTCTTTCACCGCCTACGGGGGTGTCATGTCTAGTATGACCTATATCTTCTCAAGACTAGCCTCACTGAGTGACGACGAAACTAAGAATTTGCTTGATGTGATGCCGAAGGCACACTTGCTAGGGTTGAGCTTCATATTGTACTGCCACAAGGTGTTGAAGGTCTCGGCTAGGTCCAAGATATGGGTCCCGACTTTCAAGCTCTTCACTACCATGTCATCCACATAGGCTTCGATGCTCCTCCCCATCAGCTTTTTGAACACCTTGTTGATAAGGCACTGGTAGGTGGCCCCAGCATTCTTGAGGCCAAAGGGCATCACACGGTAGCAATATGTGTCATGTTCAATGATGAACTCTTCTCTTCATCATTAGGGTGCATCTTTATCTGATTGTATCCGGAGAAGGCATCCATGAAGCTAAGTAGCTCGTACCCTGTAGTGGCGTCAATGAGGTGGTCTATCATTGTCAAAGGAAAACTGTCCTTGGGGCAGGCTCAGTAAAGGTATGTGAAATCAATACAGATCCGCCATTTCCCATTAGCTTTCTTTATCATAACCACATTTGACAACTAGTTAGGGTAGTGCACCTCTCGGATGAAACTAACGTCAAGTAACTTTTCAACTTCCTCCTGTATGGCCTTCGAACGCTCCGGTGCAAAGTTCATCTTCTTCTGTCGAACTGGCCTAGAGCTTGGGTTCACACTCAGCCTGTGTGTAATGACCGAGAGGTCAATTACGGGCATGTTAGCGGCGGACCAAGCAAAAACATCGTCATTGAGTCTGAGGAAACTTACCAGTTCGGATAGGCTCTTGGGGGGAAGGTTGGACCCAACGCAGACTGCCTTGTCAGGCTCATCCTCGTCTAGGGGGACTGAGACGAAGTCCTCGGCCGGCTGGCCTCGGCTCGCTTGCTCCTCCCTGTGGTCGAGACCCTCTAATGGCAGAGCTTCTTTATTCTTGCCCTTCAACACTGCCACATAGCACTAACGGGCGGCATGCTGGCCCCCGCAAACAACTCCAACACTGCACTCAGTGGGGAACTTCAAGCTGAGGTGGTAGGAGGAGATGGCTGCCCGGAGTGCATGAAGAGTTGGTCTCCCCATGATGGCGTTATAGGGGGAGCCAATCTTCACGACCAGGAACTCTGTCATCTTTGTCACTTGCTGGGGTTCCGTGGTAGGGAAATCTTGCCCTCTAGTTTGACAATGCTGCTAGAGAAGCTGACTAGTGGGGCATCTATTGGTTGGAGGCACTCCAAATCTATCTTCATCTTTTCAAAGGCTTTGTAGAAAAGGATATCGGCTGAGGAGCCATTGTCTACAAGGATGCTTTTGACTACGAAGTTTGCAATGACGACCGAAACCACCAATGCATCATCATGGGGGACTGCTACCCCCTTCAAGTCCTCGTCCGTGAAGGAGAGGGGTTCTTGCTTCTGCTTCTTGAGGGATGGCCCCTGGATGTTCAGCTGCCTGGCGTAGGCTTTGCAAGCTGAGGCGGAGGCTCCACCCGAGGTCGTGCCTGTTAGACAGTTTTTTTATGCCCTTAGCTTCAATCTGATTTGATGTACTTTTGTTATTTAGTGGAAATAAATAAAGTGCATGTTTGATTCATGTTGTTTGGTTTAATTCTGTGTAAAACCCTAAAACTGGACATTTATAGAGACTCATGTTAGTTTTAAATGTTCACAGCCGTTGGATAAGTCTGGGGAGATTTATCCTGTCAAGGCTGATACTGGTGTGCCACCAAGTGTTGGGATGGCCTGTCTCAGCCATCAGGGTAAGACCCGAGGCACATGCAGTATGGGATTACTTGAATCCTTGAACCGGACCAGATTTCCAGTATTGCCCTGGACCTTGGAGATAGATGGGCAAAACTGGAAAGTTACACCTGACCCCTAGACTCGATTATGACATTTCACTAGGTGTTGGATCAGGCTACCTTTGATATGCCAATCAGTGGATATGATCCGTCACAGATAGGTGGTGAGGTTATGCAGCTGAAACAGTTGGCTTCACGCACCCCATGTGATTTCCCACATTTCCAGAGACATTTCGTCGTCTCTGTCACTGAGAAAGGAGGGAAATCTCAGAGATGAACAAATGGAAATGGAACATAGATTAAAAGCCATATCTATGTAGGTAACATGAATCAAACTAAGGTTGTGGACTAATGATTTTGCTATTTTATCAGAAAATGGCAAACGGTCAATTTGCAAAGCTTCTAGACGATAACAAGCTAAAGAGACCAAACTATGCCGACTGGTACATAAATCTTATGCTGGTCCTAACTTCCGAAAAGTTAGACAAGGTGGTGAAAAATCCTGCACCGGAACGTCCGGGTGATAGGGCTTCTGAGGCCCGTAGGAGGGACTACCAAGAGTGGGAGGATAAGAACTCCCTAGCCCGCTGCTTTGTCGTTGCCTCATTAGACAACTCAATACAGAGGCAGTTTGATCAGATCGAACTAGCCAAGGACATATTGGATAGTCTAAGAACAATGTATGAAGAGCAGAACCGTTCTACTCGACAGAAGGTCCTGAAATTGTTCATGACCGCGCAGATGACCAAAGGGTAGAAAGTTCATGACCATTGTCTTCGGATGATGGGTTACATTAACGAACTTGAAGCTCTTGGATCCGGGCTAGATCTTGGCACGCAAGTGGATGCCATCCTCAATTCTTTGCCCTCTTCCTTCAATGCGTTCACAATGAACTACAACATGAATAAGCTGAATGTCAGCGTCCAGGAACTCAGCAATATGTTGCAGAGAGCCGAGGATCTACTCAAGAAGGATGAGCCTGTGGTTATGCTTGCTGAAGCTAACAAATCGGGCAAGAAAAAGAGAAAGGCAAAGAAGCCTCAGAAGAAGGCTACCAATCCTAAGAAGCAGAAGAAGAACAAGGCATCTGATGTCTGTCACTTCTGCAAGCAGACCGGCCACTGGAAGAGGAATTGTCCTGCCTACCTGGAATCTAAGAAAGGTAACATCGAAACTTGTGTCATAGAAACTAACTTGTTAGTTACTTCTGTGTCCTGGTGTGTTGACTCCGGGGCTTCAACTCATGCGTATAACTCACTGCAGGGGTTCAAAATTAGCAGAAGGTTGAGTGAAGGTGAAGTGACATTATTCTTGGGAACAACTGCAAGTGTTGCAGCAGCGGCAATAGGAACCGTAGAATTAGTTTTTAAAGAAGGAATGCTTGTACTTAAAGATTGTCTTTATGTATAGAACTTGAGAAGAAATTTAATTTCTGTTTCAAAACTGTGTGCTGATGGATATACTGTTTATTTTAGTAATATGATTACTGTTAAACGGAATAATAAATTCATCGCATGCGGGGAACAAAAGAACGGTCTCTATGTTCTACATCCTTCTCTGGAAACTAACTTAACCGAAACTACGTCGGTCGAAAATCCCAAGAAAAGGAATCGTGATACAGTAAGTCCCACGTGCCTCTGGCATTACCGACTTGGCCATATTGGTATTGACCGAATCACAAGGTTGGTAAAGGATGGTCCTTTGGATTTTCTAACTGTAGAAAATCTTCCCACTTGTGAACCTTGCCTTCAAGGTAAGATGTCTAAGCGGCCATTTGACGGTAAGCCTGAAAGATCTGAAGGCACACTTGACCTAATACATACTGATGTATGTGGTCCCCTGAGTGTTAGGACATGGAATCAACAAGTGTACTTCATCACCTTTACAGATGATTTTTCACGATATGGTTACGTGTACCTAATGAGACATAAGTCTGAATCATTTGAAAAGTTCAAAGAGTTCAGATAGGAAGTTGAGAAATAGCTAGGGAGAGAAATTAAAGCCTTTCGATCAGATCGAGGTGGCGAGTATCTCTCTGACGAATTCAGGGACTACTTAAAGGCCAATGGGATAGTGTCACAATTAGCTCCTCCTACTACACCTCAACTCAACGGTGTTTCAGAGAGGAGGAATAGGACCTTGTTAGACATGGTCCGATCACTTCTCGTACGCTCACAATTACCCACATCCTTTTGGGGATACGCATTAGAGACTGCTATCTACGTGCTGAATCGGGTTCCAACCAAATCAGTTCCTAAAACTCCATATGAACTTTGGACCGGAAGGAAGCCAAGTGTAAGACACTTGAAGATTTGGGGTTGTCCTACACACGTTAAAAGAATAAGTGCGGACAAGTTGGAATCTAAAACCAATCGTTGCCTGTTTATAGGCTACCCAAAGGATTCGGTGGGTTATCTATTCTATGACCCGAGTGAGCAGAAAGTGTTCTGCAGTCGAAACGCCCAGTTCTTAGAATCCGATTACATCCTGGACACCCATCGTCAGGAAATAGTTCTTGATGAGGAAAGCTCAGGAGCAGTGGGAGATGTCCCACAAATTCCAGGTAATTACCAACCTAGAAGAACCACCCGGGTATCCAGACCACCAGTCCGATATGGTTATGACCAGGATAGTTACCTGGTGGAAACCTTGACTAGTGAAGAGGATCCCGTGACTTACGCGGAAGCTATGTTAGACATAGACTCCCAGAAGTGGGTGGAGGCCATGAGAGCTGAAATGGACTCAATGGAGACCAATGGAGTCTGGACTCTAGTGGATCCGCCCCCCGGGGTAAAAGAAATTGGTTGCAAATGGATCTACAAGAGGAAGAAGGGCCCCGATGGCAGGATTGAGACCTTTAAAGCTCGCTTGGTGGCGAAAGGGTATACTCAGAAAGAAGGCATCGACTATGAGGAAACCTTTTCGCCCGTGGCCATGCTTAAATCCATTAGGATCCTGCTAGCTGTAGCAGCGTACCATGACTATGAGATTTGGCAAATGGATGTCAAAACCGCGTTCCTGAATGGAGATCTTAGTGAAGATATCTACATGCAGCAACCGCAAGGCTTCATTGCTGCTGGTCAGGAACACATGGTATGTAAACTTAATAGATCCATATATGGACTTAAGCAGGCTTCTAGGAGTTGGAACATCCATTTTGATTCTGCAGTCAAAACGTTTGACTTTGAGCAGAATCCGGATGAGCCCTGTGTTTACAGGAAGTCCAGTGGGGATAAGATCACCTTTTTGGTGTTGTACGTGGACGATATCCTACTCATTGGGAATGATGTAGGAATGTTGAGTTTGGTCAAGGTATGGCTATCATAGCAGTTCTCCATGAAAGATCTTGGAGAAGCTTCATACATACTGGGTCTTCGATTCTATAGAGATAGATCGAAGCGGATAATTGGATTATCCCAGGCTGCTTATATTGACAAAATTGTCAAGAGGTACAGCATGGAGAACTCCAAGAAAGGAAACGTTCCTTTCAGGAACGGAGTCACTCTCTCCAAGAAGATGTCTCCCAAGACTTCTGAGGAGATTGAGAGGATGAGAGACGTTCCCTATGCCTCAGCCGTAGGGAGCATCATGTATGCCATGCTGTGCACTCGCCCGGACATTGCTCAGGCGGTGAGTGTGGTAAGAAGATTCCAGGCAAACCCAGGGCAGGAGCATTGGACTGCTGTGAAGAACATACTCAAATACCTTCGAAGGACAAAAGAGTTTTGTCTGGTATTCGATGGTAGTTCACTGCAAGTTCTAGGGTATACCGATGCCGATTTCTAGTCGGATCCAGATGATAGAAAGTCTGCACCTGGGTATATTTTCACGATAGGATCGTGTGTTGTTTCCTGAGTGTCAGCAAACAGGGGTCCTAAGTTGCAAATTAATAGTCCACAACCCAAGCCGAGCGCATTGCCATAAGTGATGCTGCCTTATGAATGAAGGTGTTCATTCATGAATTTGGAATTCAGCACATCACCCATTCCATTGTTGTATGACAACACTGGACCTATGGGAGGATGATAGCAAGAGGTAGCATCAGCAGAGAATGTGGTAGACCCATTGACTAAGCCACTGACACAGAAGGTGTTTGAGAAACACGTAGAAAGTATGGGACTCTGGCTTGTACCAAATTGGACCTAAGTGCAAGTGGGAGCTGTTAGACAGTTTTTGTATGCCCTTAGCTTCAATCTGATTTGATGTACTTTTGTTATTTAGTGGAAATAAATAAAGTGCATGTTTGATTCATGTTGTTTGGTTTAATTCTGTGTAAAACCCTAAAACTGGACATTTATAGAGACTCATGTTAGTTTTAAATGTTCACAGCCGTTGGATAAGTCTGGGGAGATTTATCCTGCCAAAGCTGATACTGGTGTGCCACCAAGTGTTGGGATGGCCTGTCTCAGCCATCAGGGTAAGACCCGAGGCACATGCAGTATGGGATTACCCATACTTTCAGTGCCTCCTACTATGACATCGATGACGCTTGCTGCTTGTTGGTGCTGCTGTTGTTGCTGCTGGAAGGACGAAGGGCAGACCTCGCCTCTGACGTACTTTTTAGGCCACTTCATAAATTTCTCCTAGCCGATCTGCATCAGAATCTGTGTGCGGGTGGAGTTGAGTGGTGTGTACTGATTGTTAGCCAAGGCCGAGGCCAGTGGCTTCCTGTTGCTATTATTGTTGTTACTATGGCCCTGGTCTCCGTTCTTCCTCTTCTTCTCGGGGACTTCGTCCCGGTGCTCTGTACCCCTCTCAGGGGTGTCCGTAGATGAAGCCTCTTTGATGGTAATGTATTTCTGAGCCATTTCTATGAACTCCAGCTTCGTCTTTAGCTGGCTTTTGGCAACGGAGCATTTGAGAGCCGAGCTGGGAAGGAGCCCGCTGATAGCGGCATGCATAGAGACCAAGGGGTCGAGGTCGTGGACCTCGAGTTCTTCTTTCTTGAAGCGGTCGATGTATGACCGCAAACTTTCTCCTCACTTCTGCTTGGCAATCATCAGCGAGACAACGCTTTTCTAGGGGCGTCGGCTACTGATGAAGTGTGCGAGGAACATGCTAGAAAACTACTCCCACAAGTTGATGGATCGAGGTGGGAGGCTTGAGAACCACCACCGAGTGGCTCCCTTGAAGGTTGCTTGGAAAGTCTGGCATGTCAAGGTGGTCGTCCGAGTCAGTGTTCCCATCGTACATTTCCAAGGCAGGAGCTTTGAAGTTTGGAGGTAGAGGCTCGGTGATGATGTCAGGGGAGAAGGAATCCATTCTCCCTATGCAGTTGCTTTGTCCGACCGAGGTGTCAGTTCGGCCTTCTTTAACCTATCGGAGCTTGACTTTGATAGCACCAAGCTTGGCTCAGAGTTCGATGAACATGGGGTCAGGCATGGCCTGTGCGCCATCCTGGTCTTCATGGACATGATGGTGCTTGACACAGACTCCGGAGTGCTCGGAGTTGAGACCGCATGCTTCGTACTTAGCACGGCAGTCATTTAGGATGTCCCAGAGGTCTGAGACGTGAGGGGAAGAGGCTCGATGCTGGCCTTCGGTCCTAGAATGGGCACTAGGGTGATCACGGCATCCGCCTTCGTCCCTCGGATTGACCCTTCGGCGTCGGTGATGCTGCTCGGAGGGCTAGCGGCTATCCTCTGATCATTCCAATTCTTCCTCCCTTCGGCTAGGAGGTCTTGAAGTCTTGGAGAGTGGGTCGGTTGGATAACTACTACCAGACTTCAAGGGCTCAGCCTATTGCATGTGGTCGAGGCTGGGGATAGGTTGGTTGGTGGACCCATGCCGACCCGGCTGTGTTGATTCCCCGATGGGGCGGTCACCCTTTGGGCGATCTCCTGCCTGGGGTAGTATTACTCGGCTCACTATGTCATATATTCCATGCGGTCGAGCACGGTTTAGAACGGCTCGTTGGCGACAAGGTTTTTCATACCATGTTGGTTGGTCGGAGCTTGGGGACTTGTTAGCTTGTTAAAGTTCTTTTAGGGAACATCCTAGCACTGCTTCCCATAGACGATGCCAATTGTTGATGCTCGGATTGGCCAAGGACAACAAAGTAATTTCGTCCCTAGGCTCCTGAGGCTGGCTAAAGGTTTCGAGGGTTCGGAGAGGTTGCTGCTGAGGCCGTGGTATGTAAGCCGAGGTGGAGGAGGCTCCGAGTACTATAGAAGCCAAAGGCAGGTGGCCGAGGTACTGCAAGATAGAATACATCAGAGGCCCTGGGTGAGAACTCAAGGCAGAGTCTCCGACGGTCAAGTTAGTATGTGGTATGAAGAGGTGAAACAGGATATGGTTTGTAAGCCTAGTTCCAAATTTAGACTGTAGATTGTATATTCTTGGCCCTTTTAGCTGGAGGGAGGCACCCCTATTTATACTTGAGCTGCATGGAGGTACGTGGAGATGAACGCCTGGGATGGGAGCCATATAGGAGCACACAATAGCCTTGGCAGGGTCATGTGAACTCTTCACAGTTGGCTCCGTACGAGGGGAGCAGGGTAACCCCTGATGTAGCGGATCTCGTTCCCGAATCTGTCGCTCGTGGGTTGGGCCTCCCAGCCCCAAATGGGCTGGGTTGGGTCACCCCACATCAGATCTCAACCAAAACTTATCCTTAAACCTTGCTTGGAAGCTCTGATTTTCTCAAATTAAATTTTTGGGAAATTGATGAGTTTTCCTTAAACCCTTCTCAACTTCAAATTCCACTATCCAAATAAATCTTACCAAAACTCTCAAAAAGTTACCTATCAACATTCATGTAACAGAACAAAAACAATGAAGTAGATCATACTTAGTACAAATTTTCTCAAAAGCTCAAAATTCAAAGAGAGTTTAAAGAAACAAGGACAAAAATCAATCTACTTTTAATCTATATCTATCTATCTATACTACTTATAAAAGTGTGAATGAAGAGGTATTGCCTTCTGATTTTTTTTTACTAAAATGTATCTCCTCTTCAATTTAATTCATCTCCATTAAAAGGACAGAAAATGTAATTAAAAGAATGCCATTAAGTACACTCAATTACCACTCATTAAGTCTCACATCTAAGTCATTAAATAAACCACATTCTCTCTCATTGAATCTAACATTTATATTTTTGTTTATGATCATTAAATCCCACTAATAAATCCATACACAATAAGTATTAATAGAATTAAATCTTTTATTTTTAAAATAAACATAGAAATGAAATCATATTTTTCATCTAGGTGGTGGGTAACTAGTTCAACCATTTGGGTCAAATGGATAATTTCATGATGTTATAAATAAATAATACAAATTTAGAAATATAAAAAATACTTTTGTTTATCATGATTAAATTCCACTAATAAATCTATAAACAATAATTATTAATAAAATGAAATTTTATATTTTTAAAATAAACCTACAAATGAAATCGTATTTTTCATCTAGGTCGTGAGTAAGTACTTCAACCATTTGGGTTAAATGGATAATTTCTTGATGTCATAAATAAATAATACAAATTTATAAATATAAAAAATATAGAAAAATTTTGAAAAAATTGGACATGTTTTTATTATTATATATTTGTCATATTAAAAAATAAGTACAATAAAATAGACATAATTTTATTAATGATAGACATCAATTGTACAACTTAAAACCGATGGGAAATTAAACCATCTTCTTATCTAGGGGTGGGTTAGTGGTTCAACCTTTCAGGTCAAATAGGTTAACCTATGATGTATAATTAAAAATATTTTTTTAAAATAGAATAGTACAAAAAAATATGAAACAATTTTGGGCACATCTATAATATTATATACTAATAATATAAACAAAAATAAGTATGATAAACAATAACTATTTTATCAATGATATAAATGAAATGCAAAATTTTAAAACAGATTTAAAATGAAACCACTTCCATATCTAGATGATAGGTAGGTCAATGATCTAACATTCTGGGTCAAATGGGTCAATCTATGATGTCATAACTAAGTAACGAATATTAGCTTTGTATAGAGAATTTCGATACAATTCTATTGTTATATATTCACCATATTAAAAAACAATAAATGTGAAAATAAGAATTACTTTTATCGATGATGAAAATGGAATACATGATTTAAAATCAACCAAAAAAGCAAATTGGTTTTTCCATCCAAGTGGTAGGTTAGTGGTTAAGCTAATGTCAAATGGATCAACACTTGATGTTATTATTAAATAATAAAATACATAAAATTCTAGAAAATATAAAAATTTATCGATAACTTTGGGTATATTGTATAATATTATATATTCATCATATAAAAAAGTGTGATTAATGAGAATTATTTTCATTAACGATAGAAATGGGACCAATTAGGATAAAAAATAAAGAACAATAATGTCTAACACATGACTCGACTAACCATGTCAAATGGTTCAATAGTTTAATTAGGTAGGTCATCGTAGGCAAGTGGCTTGGTAGGGATGCAAACAGATCAGACCAGATTTGAATCAGGGTATATTCAAATCTGATTTGATCCAAATATTCGACCGGATCTCATAAATATTGATTTGAATTCGAATTCAAATCCAATCAAGATGTTGGATATTCGAATATGATACAATCCAATTTAACTTTTAAAAAAATAATAAAAATTATTAAAAGGAAAAGCAAATATAATAGTTGAAATAAACAAACAAAAAATATAAGTATATTTTCAACTATTTCCATCATATAAAAAGTTTACAAAAATGCAATATAAATAACATATTTATAAATAAATAATAAATAATGCATATTTTATATAAAAATAATATATATAAATACTACATATATAAATAAATGATTTGATCACAATATTAAAAACTAGTGTTCAAACAATATATTGGAATTGCATTTCCTCTTGGTAAACAAGTAATTTTTATTATCTCATAAAGTAAATAATAAAAATAAAAATATAGAAATTTTTTATAAATATTATAAAAATTGAACATAAATTAATATTATATATTCATCATGTTAAAAAAATACGTTTGAAAAAATGAGAATTATTGTTAGTAAAGATAGAAATGGCTAAAATACAATGAAAAAAATGAATTGATGTCTTATACATATTCCATTTTCCTGGTTAAATAGGTTAACGGTTCAACCAATAAGGTCATTTGGTTGCTGATTATTATCATCATCATCATTTGATACTACCACGTGCAAAAATAAAAATTACTTTTATCAAAGATGAAAATGGAATACATGATTTAAAATCAACCAAAAAAGAAAAAAAATGGTTTTTCCATCCAAGTGGTGGGTTAGTAGTTCAACTATCCATGTCAAATGGATCAACACATGGTGTTATTGTTAAATAAAAAAATTCTAGAAAATGTAGATAATTTTGGGTAGGGATGAGAATTATTTTAAGTAAGTGGTTCAATGATTTAATTAGCTAAGTCATTGTAAGTAAGTGGTTTGGTAGGGATGCAAACAAATCGGATTGGATTTGAATCATGGTATATTCGAATTCAATTTGATCTAAAGATCTAATCGGATCTCATAAATATTGCTTCGAATCTGAATCTGATCAAGGTGTTAGATAACCGAATATAATATGATCTGATTTAATGTAAAAAATAATAAACTATTATAAGAAAAAGAAAATATAATAGTTGAAATAAAGAAAAACAAAAAAGATATAAGTATTTTTTCAACTATTTTCATCATATAATAAGTTTACAAAAATGTAATACAAATAACATATTTATAAATAAATAATAAATAACATATATATTATATATAAATGATATATATAAATAATTGATTTGACCATAATATTAAAAACCAATATTAAAACAATATATTGGAATTGCATTTCCTCTTGGTAAATAAGTAATTTTTATTATCTCATAAATTAAATAATAAAAAATAAAAATATAGAATTTTTTATAAATTTTATAAAAAATTTTGAACATGCATTAATATTATACATTCTTCATATTAAACAAAAATATATTTAAAAAATAAGAATTATTGTTGGTAAATAAACAAATAGCTAAAATACAAAGAAAAAAATGAATTAATGTCTTAATCATAGTCCATTTTCCTAGTTAAATAGTTTAATGGTTCAATCAGTAAGGTCATTTGGTTGCTAACTATTATCATCATCATCATCATTTGATATTGCCACGTGCAACATGTGTGGACTTTTATTAGTTTGAAATAAAAGTGTAAAGGGAAAGAACAAGATGCTACATTGAAACCACCCTTGAGAGCAGAAAGGTACATTTTCCATGAGAAGAGGTAGACGATGAACAAAACATGGAAAAGAGAGAGACATGTTCCAATTTGGTGTCTTGGAGGAGGAAGACCATTTCATTTGCCGATTTTAAGAAGGGGTAATTTTGTCAAAAATGAATTATTTTTATCCTGCTCACGGTTTTAATAATATGTTTCAAAACGTATCCGATTATGCAAATTCAATAAACTTCATTAATTTTTTTTTTGTAAAAAGTCCATATTTTTATGTTAATAAGTTAAACATTTTTAACTAATATATCTTACTTATTATCTATCAAATTTACTATTTCAAACATAAAACATGATAAAAATTACAAGAAATATATATATATATATATATATATATATATATTTTCATAAAATAATTGGTTCTAGATCTAAATCAATTTTGAATAAAAATAAAAACCAACCCAATTATTAATCGAGACAAAATCATGGAACCATAATTGTTATAATTATGTTCAATCAATTTAGCTCCATCAGGTAGACCCAACCCATTGGTCCAACCCTATTTTTTCTTAAATAAATTAATGTTTATATAATAATTTATTAAATTGAATAAAATAAATAAATAAATAAATAAATAAATACAAGTATATTGGCATGGGACTGATATAAGCTATCTCGAACTAAACAAAATCCGTTGATAACCCTAAATATTGAGCTCAAGGGGAGAGAATAATTTGTTAGTAAAGTATTTCTAAATAAATAAATAAATGTTTATTAAAATTTTCTCTCAATGTCGAATCTGATTTATTTTATTGATTTATGAACAATATATTTACTTTTATTAAATAAATAAATGCTTAGATAATAATAATAATAAAATAAATAAATGAATAAATAAAAGTTGAGATAAAGAAGAGGAAGAGAAAGAAAAGTAGACAAGAGAGATGGATGACATTTTATTTTATAGGATGGCATAATCGTAAATAATTATATGTGACATTGCTGTAATTTTCGAATACCATAGAATCAATTAAATGGAAGGTTTGTCTTTTATGTGGCACTCCTGTAATTTTCATAGAGACAATTACATAATGAGGAAAAAAAAGAAAATTTGTCTTATGTGATAGTCATATAATTTTCGAATATCATAAAGTCAGTTATATAAGGAGATTTGTCTTTGTGTGGCATTCCTATAATTTCTTGAGGTCATATATATATTTGACAAACTTTCTGTATTGTTCTATAATTTTATTTATTTTATATTTTTTATTTGATTTATGATGTCAATAGTTGGCCTATTTTAATTGAAAGGTTGAACGACTAACTTGCTACCACTCATTTGGAACCTATAAGTGGGAATATGAAAATAAAAATAAAATTACTAATAGATAATAAAACAATTTCCTAAAAACTTAAGGAGATGTTTGGCACAATGGCATTGCATTTTAGATTAATCAATACAAATTTTTGTGGGATTTCTTTTGTCAAAAATGTTTTGAATTGATCATACAAATTGTTATTTCTATCCAAAATGTCAAATTTGACGTTTAACCATAAATGACAATGATTAATCGCACACGTGCAATTTTTTCAAGGATAAAGTTCTTCAAGTACCTCTAAGGTTTAGGAAATTGACTTATTCACCCCTATTATTTAGAAATTGACTTAAAGTATCCCTAAGTTTTTATTGATAATCATTGATTACTCTTAATGAAAAGACTTTTTTGCCCTTCAATCTTCTTTAAATTTTCAAAATGAAAACAAACACTATCCTAGGGATGACAATTTTCCCCATTTCCCCGATCCCCGTAGGGATCCACCCCGAATGGGGCAAGGATGGAGATGATTTTCCCCCCGTGAGGACTAGGATGGGAAATTTTTCATCCCCGTTAGCAGAAATGAGGCGGGGACCGGGAATGGGGATCCCCACAAGGATAGGGATTCCCGTGGGGATGGGGATGGGGATAACCTTGTCCCTGTTAGCGGGGACAGGGATGGGGATTTTTGCAGGGACGGGTCCCCACCCCGCTCTTTGACTTTGTTACTGACCGGTGACTGCATCTCTTTAGCCGGGACGTCGGTTTTCCAGTAGCTAAATCCGGCGCTCAGAATCTTGCTAGAATAGGTTCCACACAATATCTACGCATTGAACCAACAATATATGACTAATATGAATAATACTACTTAGCTTTTCACTCCTTGCTAATAAGAAGGAAAATAGAAACATACAATAATAACTAAAAGGTAGTGCATCAAAAACAAATCAATTGCATCCCTACGCTCAGCAGTACCTAACAGAAAGGAAATGAAACGATCTGCAGGAGTAACGATATACAGGTATCCTCTGTTTTCTAATGGTTCTAGGAGTAATCAAAACTTAATGGTTGGCGATAAAAAGGAGCCTGGAAAACAGCATGTCTAAGTTGCTCATGAAACTGAGCATACATCAATGCAGGACTGGGTCATTGCATATACATGGGGTCCCTAGAAGCCTGATTTAATTCCATGGAACAAAATTGCCCCATGGATAGATTTGAAGGTTTGTACCTTAAGGATGTCTGAGTACTCTGTAATTAATTCAGAGGAAACTCGAATTCATACTGCATAAATGAAGGTTGAAAGATCTAGATGTTGAAAGGCCCCAAGCCAAATATCTGATTAGGCATAAGGTTTCTAACATACCTTTCATAGCTCCTGTCATAATCTCAGGCTAGAGAGTAATAGGGAGAGCTGTTGAAACAAGGCTGAGCACTGTGAAACCCCTGTTTAAGGTTTTCAGTGTTAGAAATAAAAATATGAAGAAAGCAAAGCATCAGTCACAAAAAAAAGCAATATTGGGTTAAAAAAGAAATCTATTTATCACGTGATACCACATGTGAATAAATTGTGATGAAACACTAATGAACGTTAATAGCAAGGGAAATTTTAGACAATTCTCAAAAAATTTAAGCGTATTTTAAGACAATCAAGGTGTTTGGTTCCATTAACGTTTATTCAGTAAATGTTTATTGATGGTGCTACATAGGCGCCATCTCGGCATTTTCTCTCTCTTGTTCTTCTGCATACATCGAAAATGTAAAAAGTGAACTTTGGTTTATGTGCATGTCAGCCATTTATAGAAGTTATTTTTTGAAGCTTCCACAAACAACCAGGCATTTATTTACTATTATGCTGAATTGGCACCTACTTGTCATAAACGGTTGCAATTATTGCATTTCTTGGTTTTACTAGCAAATAAAATACAAATGTTTATTCAATAAACAAAAACAGAACCAAACACATACAATATGTAAATAATAAGGGTAAACTTAGTCAATTTCCTAAACCATAGGGTACTTTAAGAAATTTGCCCTTTTTTAATTGAAATGACACTCATACATGATGTGACTAACAACACATAGGAATGACAATTTCCCCATTTCTTTGATCCACGTGGGGACCTACCCCGAATGGGGTAGGGGTGGGGATGATTTTCCCCTTAGGGGCAAGGATGGGAAAATTTTCTTCCCATTGACGGGGATGGGGCAAGGATGGGGAGAGCACTCCCCCCCCCCCCCCCCCGGGGATCCTGATCCCGCTAATATAAATGTATATATGTATGCATACATCTATATATGTATATATGTACGCATACGTCTATATATTAAAATTTCTAAAAATATGTTTTAATCTTTTTAATAGAATTGTAAATTTTAATTATTTTATTTTTAAATTTTTAAATAAAGTAAAAAAGAAAAATAAAATGATTGGCATTCTCCCCATCCCCACCCTACCCTGCCCTGTTGCCATTCCTAACGACACATTTCTCACAAATTTGTTGATCAACCCAAAATGCGTGATGCAATACCATTATACCAACACCCCCTAAGTAAAGCAAACAATTTTCTGAAATTTGCTATTTTATGTGTTATCATATGTAAAATGGATGGAATCATCACTAATCATAGGAAAAATGGCATTCCTTCTTCCAAGCAGAGATATGATGTTCTCAATCTATATTTTGCAATACTATATTCATCAACTTTTCAGGTTTATTTACCAAGTCGAGAGAAACAAGAAATTAATTTTCAATGAAATCCTCCATTCCCCCTTATTTTGCATGCATTCAAAGGTAGCCATAATGTGGTTTTAACACAGACTGCTTCAAATCATTTGAAAATTGAAACTTGGCATGTAAAAAGGTTTTTGTTGCCGACCCTCCGATCCATGGCCTGCTTTCAACCTATAAAATACCATTCCATAAAGCTTTTAGCCTAAGGTAATGATGGTGCAGAAAACTGTTATCAAAGTGAAAATTGACTTTTGGATCATGCAACCTGCTTGAAGCTCATTCCATTTGCAGATTGATATAAGACCAACTCAGTTCTAGTCCTCAGAGAATGTTGAATGGTCTTCTTTATCAGAGCTTTATGATTGTTAATGGCTTTTTGAAGGAATAAGAGAGAAAATAAGGAGAGAAAGAAGAGAGAAAATACTTGGAATCACTCACGGGGTGCCTAAAATCACTCTAGGGCATGGGAATCACTCACCATAGCTAGCATAAGCTGAAGAAAACTCAATATAATTCATTGTCTTTGTATAAAACGTCTATACATATTTATAAACTCTAAACTCGTAATAATCTTAGGAATCAAACTGTTAGACTCAATAATCTTAGTAGGACTCAAACTAAGTTGTCATTATCCTATTTCAATTCAAAGAAGAGTCAATAACTCTAATCCTACTTATGCAATGACTCTAAAATTTTAACATAAGCAAACTATAACTAGACAAATTAAACCCTATCATTGTTCCCTACATAAAATTGTAAAAATAACAAAAATATCCCTATCCAAAAATACAAAAATACATAAATTTTCATAAAGTCTCAATTTTGACTCTCCATCTCCTACATCATTCTCCCCCGATTCAAAAAAACTAGTCCTCGGGTTTTGAAGAAGTTGAGGATAAAAAGTTGATATGCCCCAATTACAAAGGGAGTAAGACTTCCCATAGCTACATGCTTGGACTATAGAGTAGAGGCCACACAGAACTAGAAAAGGATCTTGAAAGAAATGTGTTGCTGATACATTGCCTTCCATAACCATCTTTGTTAAATCATCAATAACATTAGTTTCTTGAACACTTTATTCATCAACCAGCCTATGTGATGAATCTTCCCCTTGTTTATCCAAATTCTCAACTACAACATTTGGAACTTTTCCTTCAACCTCTAGCTTAAGAATCACCATCTTTGTGTGTTCTGCTATCCTCGATTCTTCAATAAGATCTAGAACTCCTTCTACATTGTTGATGTTGGGGGAACCTGTGCTATGCTAGGTTGTAATTCTTGAATTAGTTCTAGTTGAACTTGTAAGATAAAGTCACTTCCTTACTAGGATCTACTTCAATCAACATTTTTTATCTTGCACCTAAATTTCTTTAACTTGCTCCACTTCTTTTTCTTCTTGATCATTAACCTCAAGTTGATCATAAGTGTTGGAAACTCCAGCAATTTCTGTTTTTTCTTGGCCTACACCCTCTTGATTTTTAATATCTACAACTTCTATAGCTTGAAATTCTTCTTCTTTAGCTTCATCCTCAACTTCAACTCTAGGATAGGCATCAACTTGCAAGGAATTATCTACTTTCTTTTCAACTTTGTACTTTTTTTCCATTGACTTCAAATTCTTTGTTGTAACTTGCTACTTCTTCTTTTGCTTGAAATTAGTCAACTCCATATATAGATCATCGTGGAAGTCTAGTGGGATATACTTTTCTTGCAAACACTTCTTTGTCTCAGCCCATGTACTAATTGGATCATCACCTATATTTTCTAGTCGTTTTTCAAAAGTTCTCCACCATACTTTAGCATGACCCGTCAGCTTCATGCGCACAAATCTAATCCTTTGTTTGTCAAGCATATCATGCCAATCAAAATACTCTTCTAGTTCAACAATCCAATCAAAGAATGCTTGTGGATCATCATCTCTTTTGAAATTTGGTATTTCCCTTTCTCTTCTAACATGTTTGAAAATCTTGCTCTCATAGCTAACATTATTAGGTCTACTTTCTTCCACCATCTTCTCAAATAAGTCAACCAAAGACCATTCATATTGTTTAGAAACCCAATCATCATTGATTCTAGACCTGTAAGATTGTCTAGAAGATACCTTAGGCCAATAAAATCGGCCACTATGTGAGAACATAGTGAATAAACCATTAGGCTCTGATACCAAACTGATGTAGGACCAGCTTAGTTTAGTTCTAGTCCTTAGAGAATGTTGAATGGTCTTCTTTATCAGAGTTATAGTTGTCAATGGCTGCAATGGCTTCTTGAAAGTAAAAGATCAAGACTATAATCAGTCTTGAATCCTAATAGGTTTTAGGTTTACAAAATAGAAGAAAAGTGAGAGAAAGGAGAGAGAATAGAAGAGAAACAGGATAACATAAGTGGTTGAAAGGAGGAACAGATTCTAATAGATCTACCGCCGCCACTTTCTTATTATTTATAGGTTATGTTTAGTACATAATGGAAATGATACATCTGCCCTTAGTACTTACATAATAAATAAAGTAAATAAAAGCTGAAATAAATAACAACTGAATTAACAAACTGACTCAAACTGACACTACTATAGCTGAAACAAATAACTACGCATGTTGTCCTACGAACACAGTGGGGACCACTGCAGTGAGGCTCACATCAGTGTTCTCTACATTCCCCCTCAAGTTGGGAGTAGATATCTATCATTCCCAACTTGGATAGGTCTGTCTCTAACTTCTTCCTTGGTACAGCCTTGGTGAGGATATTTGCGAGCTACATATTAGATGTGATGTACGGAAGACACACTTCTTGTGATGTAACCCTTTCTCGCACAAAATGTCGATCAACTTCGATATGTTTAGTTCTGTCATGCTGCATTGGGTTGTGGGCTATATTAATAGCTACCTGATTATTACAATACATCATTAAGGGCTTTTCATAGTCAATACCCAACTCTTCAAGTAGTGACCTCAGCCATAAGATTTCAGCCACTCCATTAGTCATTGACTTGTATTCCGCTTTAGCACTGGAACGGGAAACAACACTCTGTTTCTTACTCCTCCAAGAGACAAGGTTACCTCCCACAAGGGCACAATATCCAGAGGTAGACCTTCTGTCATCAACACTCACAACCCAATTGGCATCTGTATAGACTTCCACCCTCATGTGATTATTGTTCTTGAGTAGTATACCTCTACCCGGCATCTCTTCAAGTATGTTAATATTCTCTCTACCGCAAGAAGATGAGAAGTTCTAGGGGAGTGCATGTACTAACTAACAACACTAACTGCATAGCTAATATCCGGCCGAGTGAGGCAAAGATATAGGAGCTTTCCAATCAACCGTTGGAACATAACTTTGTCTTCAAGAGGCTCCCCACCCTCTGCACTAATCTCGTTATTTTGTTCGATGGGTGTATCAGTTGGCTTAACACCCAACTTTCCAGTTTCCGCTAATAGATCTAGAACATATTTTCTCTGAGAGATAAAAATCCTCTGCTTGGATCTAGCAACCTCAATACCCAAAAAGTATTGTAGTGCACGAAGATCTTTCACCTCAAACTCTTGACGAATGAGCTGTTTGAGAGATTCAATCTCATGACTGTCATTTCCTGTCACCACAATATCATCAACATATACAAGTAGTGTCAGAGAGGACTCCACCCTCTTGATGAATAATGTATGATCTGACTAGGCCTATACATAACCAAACTTTCCAAGGGCTAATCTGAACCTATCAAACCAGGCTCTAGGTGACTGTTTCAAAGCATACAATGCCTTGTTCAGTCGGCAAACCTTCTTACCTGTCTCTGTATCATAGAAACTAGGAGGCAACTACATGTAAACCTCTTCCTGTAAGTCTCCATTCAGAAAGGCATTTTTAACATCCATCTGAAACAGGGGCCAAGAATGATTTGCTGCAAGGGATAACAAAACTCGGATGGTGGTCATCTTGGCTACTGGGGCAAAGGTCTCCAAATAGTTTATACCATAAGTCTGAGTGAACCCCTTTGCAACCAACCGAGCTTTGTACCTCAATAAAGCCATCAGCATTATACTTCACAGTGAACACCTATCTGCATCCCACCGGTTTCTTTCCTTTTGGTGGGTCAACTAGTGCCCAAGTATCATTCTTCAACAGGGCATTCATTTCGACTTGCATTGCATCTTTCCATTCTGGAACTGATAAGGCTTCTTGCACTGTTCTTGGAATAGGGACATCGGCAATGGAAGTGAGATAGGACCGGTAAGATGGAGACAGACGATCATAAGATAAGAACTGTGAGATGCTGTGAGCTGTAGAAGTGGTGCAATGTCGTTTCCCTTTGCGAATGGCAATAGGGAGATCAAGGTCATCCACAAGAGGGGAAGTGGCAACAGTGAGAGGTATCTCAGTAGGCTCTGGATCTGGAGCCATAGAAGGAACTGGAGCTGACCGGGACTGTCGATGACTAGGATCAACTTGCCTGCACCGCCTGTGATAGACTCTCAACTCCGGCTCCCTTTGACCACCCTCACCACTACACCTTCATTATCTAGTGGAATAAGTAAAGGAATAGCCCCACTCAAAACAACCCCACTTCTACTAGCCCCACTTCCACTCTCACTGCTCTCCCCATGAGGAAAGAAACTCAAAACAGCCCCACTCTCACTGCTATCCTAGGGTGTCTCCTTAAAGAAAGTGACATCTATGGAGACAAACCGTTTTCCGAAAACCGAATCATAGCAACAATAACCCTTTTGAGTTTGTGTATAACCAAGGAAAATGCATTTGGAGGCCTTAGGTACAAACTTGGAATGATGAGGCCCGAGAAGATGAATGAAACAGATACAACCAAAGGTTTTAAGGGGAACAATGAGCAACTCATCGTCTGGGTATAGAAGGGAAAAGGGGGTTCTCATATCAAGAACCCGAGAAGGAACTCGATTAAAGAGATAAACTGCCGTGATGATAGCATCACCCCAAAAGCGAATTGGTACATTGGATGTAAACATAATGCTTTTAGCCACCTCCAAAATATGCCTATTCTTCCTTTCGGCAATGCCGTTCTACTGTGGTGTATAAGGGCAAGTGCTATAGTGAATAACTCCATGACTAAGAAGGTAGGAGGTCAATGGCTGAGCAAAGTATTCCTTTGCATTATCAGATCTAAGGACTTTGATTTTGGTCCCAAATTGAGTGAGAACCATCTGATGGAAGTTTTGGGTCCGATCAGGAACCTCATCCCGAAAATGCATAAGATAGACCCAAGAAAAATGGGTATAGTCATCAACAAACAATAGAAAATATCTGTACCCACCCATAGAAAAGATATGATATGGCCCCCAAACATCAGTATGCACAATATCAAAAGATGAATTACTCCTTTTTATTACTTAAAGAATAAGAGGTTCTACAATGTTTAGCAAACTCACAACTCTTACACCTCAAATTTGATAACTCAACAGACTCAAATAAAGCAAAAAACAGACTCTTCAAAGACTTAAAAGACAAATGACCTAATCGGTTATGCCAAAGCATAATCGAACTCATAGACTGGGAAACAAAAGACTTCTTATCCACTGACTCCTCCCGACGAGAACTCTCTCAAAGCAGATAGATCTCGTTCGTCTCACGGCCAGTCCCAATCACCTTCATCGTCTCCAAATCCTGAAAAACACATCGATCAGGAAAAAATGTTATTGAACAGTTCATGTGTTTGGTAATACTACTAACTAAAAACAGGTTAGTATCAAGCTTAGAAACATGCAAGACAGAAGATAAAGAGATAGTATCCGATATCTTGATGTCCCCCTTGCCTGAAATGGGAACAAGAGAGCCATCAGCAATGGATACTCTATCTCGGCCAGAGGACAAGTGATAAGAAGTGAACAAAGATGGCAAACTAGTCATATGATCAGATGCACCTAAATCTATTACCCAGTAGTGGTCAGTATTACCTGAAGCTAAAGCATGGTAAGCTGAGGCTCGAGTACCTGAATGTACAAATGCAGATGTGGTAGGAGCTGATGGTGACTGAGATGGTTGAGCTGAACTTCCAACTTCCTTTTCCAACTATATGAGGGTAGCCCGAACAACAGCTAAAGTCTCTAGGGATGTGCCTGATGAGGATGTTGAATCAGTGTTCACGGCCACATGAGCATTACCCTTCTTATTTCTTAGTTTTGCTGGGACCAAGTGAGGATGTAGCTTCCAACAAGTATCTTTTGTGTGCTTGGGTTTCTTGCAATGTTCACATACCAGATCCCGTTTATCTTCCTTCTTCCGGTCCCTTTCTGAGTCACCCCTGGCTTAGGTTTAATAGCTGTCAAGGCTAGAAAAGAGGGCTGAGACTGCATCATGACTTTCCTCCTGGTCTCTTCACTACGCACCAGGGAGTATGCTTGAGAAAGGGTCACACTATCTCTTGTCAATATCTGTTGTCGCACAATGTCATATTCTAAATTCAAACCAGCCAAAAACTCAAATACCCTATTCGTCTCAACTTGCTTTCTGTGAGTTTGTGCATCTTTGGGACTCTCCCACTTAAGGGTCTCTAGATGGTCAATCTCATGCCACAAGGATTTCAAGGTAGAGAAGTAGACAAAAACTGGCTTCTCTCATTGTTTAAGGTTGTTCACCTCACACTTCAGTTCATAGGCTCTGGCAACATTAAGAAGTTGGGAGTAGGTTTCTTTCACAACATCCCATATCTCTTTGGTTGTCTTAGCCCATAAGTAATTTCGGTTGATATGTGGCTGCATAGAATTACACAGCCATGCCATAACCAAATAGTTCTCTTGAACCCACTTGGTGTATGTTGGGTCCTCCTTGGAAGGTTCTTTCACATCTCCCAAGAGGTAACCCAGTTTTCCCCTTCCTCCAATAGCCATCATGGCTGATTGAGCCCACTCCAAATAATTTGACCTATCAAATCTCATAGTTGTAATCTGAAACTCGATTTCAGATACACTACCATAACTGTGGTTTCTAAAACTACTTTCTCCCTGACCCTTAAACTCCATCTTTGATCAAGATTCAGTGGCTACAAACTGTTAGAGCCACTGTACCAAAAAACAGAGTCAAACAAGTAGGTCTGAAATCTGATCTGAAACCAACACAAATCTGATCTGATTTGAAACCAACCCAAATCTGATCTGAAATCAATCACCTATCACAATATATGCAAGGAATCAACTCAAATTTGATCAGAAATCAATCGACATGCACAGTACCAGGCAGCCTGTCAATCTGAGATGTTTTTTTCTGAAAATGCTACTGTGGGGCCCACTACTACGAGAGCAAAATTAGGGTTTCAACTGTAGGTCTAAAATAAGTGTTCAACTACACTCTCCAAGCTGTCCGTACAAGTGGGACTTGTCGTAGGGCAATATGAAACCCTAAAAACTAATCACCTCTGAGAGGGGCGGGTTCGACCCAATAGTCAAACCCTAGAAACAAACTTAAACACAGTTCGACAAGTCAAACCCTAGAAACAAACTTGAACATAGTTTGACCCGTCCTTCTAGATAGGTCCAACCTATCTCGACTGATTGCAGTCTCTGAAACTCAATAAAAAAAACTTACTTATGTACTTTGATTTACTGCCTTCTAGGGTTACCTGAACCCTAACCTTCGCTGCTTCTTCTTGATTACCAACTCTCTGCAAGTCGCGGCAAGTCTTCAACTACTGCGAACCTCTCCCGGTAATCTCCAATATTCAACCACCGAATACTTCTTCAAAGCTTCCAACCCTAGCTAGTCCTCATGTGGTCGGCTAGACTAGACACACATGAGAAGCCCTAGATAGGCTCTGATACCAAGTAGAAGATCAAGATTGTAATCAGTCTTGAATCCTAATAGGTTTTAGGTTTACAAAACAGAAGAAAAGTGAGAGAAATGAGAGAGAATAAAAGAGAAACAGGAGAACACGTGGTTGAAAGGAGGGACAGATTCTAACAAATCTGCCACCGCCACTTTCTTATTATTTATAGGTTATGTTTAGTACATAATGGAAATGACACATCTGCCCTTAGGACTTGCATAATAAATAAAGTAAATAAAAACTGAAATAAATAACAACTAAATTAACAAACTGACTCAAACTGATACTATTATAATTGAAACAAATAACTATACATGCTGTCCTACGAACACAGTGGAGACCACTGCAATGGGGCCCACATCAGTGTTCTCTACATTGAAGGAATAAGAGAGAAAATAGGGAGAGAAAGAAGAGAAAAAAAAAACCTGGAATCACTCACAGGGTGCCTAGAATCACTCTAGGGCATGGGAATCACTCACCATAGATAGCATAAGCTAAAGAAAACTCAACATAATTCATTGCCTTTGTGTAAAACATCAATACATATTTATAGACTCTAAACTCATAATAATCCTAGGAGTCAAACTATTAGACTCAATATTCCTAATAGGACTCAAACTAAGTTGTCATATCTTATTTCAATTCAAAGAAGACTCAATAACTCTAATCCTACTTATGCATTGACTCTGAAATTTTAAATATAAACAAACTATAACTAGACAAATTAAACGCTATCATTGTTCCCTACATAAAATTGCAAAAATGACAAAAATACCCTTCTATCAAAAAATACAAAAATACATAAATTTTCATAAAATCCCAATTTTGACTCTCTAGCTCCTGCATCACAGATTCGTATTAGTTTTGTTTCTCTCCACCTATTACAGTATAGTTTATTGTTTTTCTTGTTTTGTCTCTAATTGTTTGTCCCTATTTGTTGGTCTCTCGATCATAATTTGAACATTATTCAATGAAGTCTTGCGGTTTTGCTGATTGGTTGGGGGGGGGGGGGGATTAGGCAGTTTATCCATTGCTTTAAAATCAGCATCCTGACCAGTACATATGAAATTTGCCAAAAACATCTGCAACTTTATTCCCCTCTCTCAAAGTGTGATGAATGACCACCTCATTCTCTCAATCCTCATCTCACAAATGCTTCCAGTTCCAAAGATCCCAAGGTAAATATGACTAATCTTTCACCATTTTGGCTAGATTAGAGAGAATCGTATAAATCTCTATCTTCACAAAGTGCATCACCTTGACCAACTCTAGTCCTTGTAATAGCGCCATGGCTTCTGCAAACATATTGGTTTTGACACCATAACAGTGGAAGAAGGAAAGAATCATTTCATTATTTTCTCCTCTCTCCTCTAATGGTGCCACTACCGCTGCTTGCCCTTAGATTACCACAAGAAGCCCCATCAACATTTAACTTCATATAACCAATAGATGATTGAAGGACATAAACATACCTCAAAGGCTGATGCTTCACCATGACTTCATCTAGGCCTAAACCTCACACTGGCAGTCTTTTTTATTAAAGTTTAACTCCTTGAAGTGCTTTGGGTAGTAAATGATGGATCCAGTTCAAGACCTTGCGGATCACAAACTGCGAGCAACTATAATGGCCTTCCGTCCTCCTCTTGTTCTGTTTCCTCAAGATTTCCCAGAGGATAAAATTGGGAGCAAGACCTACTATGTATCCCCATTGGGTGTTTGTCTTGTTGGCAAGTTCATGCTACCTGTTCAGTATGGTACTCTCTGACTCGGAGTCAAACGAAGTTACCCCCATCCATTGGGCAAAATAATACCAGACTTTGGTTGCCAAACAACTACCAATCGGCAAGTGATGCAAGGACTCCTTTTGTGAGATCTTACAAAGCACACCACTACGCTGAATAGTTTTCATCAACCCGAATGCGACCATGGAAAACCATTCACATGTAAAAGGAGATATCAGTTGTTGGAGTTCCCCCATTCCAGATCCATTTATGCCAACAAACCACTCCTCTACGTAGCTGGAGTAGAGGTTTCTTGTTTATAGAAAGCATTTTCCTTGTGGCAAACTAAGCATGTTTTCCTTGGATCTTGCTACAGAAAAGAACATTTTTCCTGAGAAAAACAAATAATATCATCCGTGGCCATACATGTTTCACATTCAAAGATGAAATTATAAATTTATTATATTAAATGTTTTACTAAGGACGAGTATATACAGAAATGTACAATTCAAACAACTATGGATACAAGTACATGAATCATGTACAATTATTCGCATCTTGATCTTCTTAAAGTCAGTAACTTGCTCCCGCTTGATCAAAATACAAAGCATCTAGCTGCAATTTTTTGTTTTAATTGCGCAATTTACAACAGAAAAAACTTTACATGTAAATCTATTGAGAGAAACCTACGCATCCCTTGTAACAAACATCTCCTCACCCATTCAGATAGGTCCTTTTGTGACTGTATGATCATAGGATATGTTAAATTAAGCTCCTTATGGACATCTGCATCGCCAATCCAAAATGTAATGACATCCATTCTAGAATGGTTTACACAAACCATATTGATGCAGCATATCGGCAAGATGAAGATCAAAAGTTTTTAGCATTTAGATGTCTAGTCCTCTCAGATAGATAGGTAATTATTGCCTGCACTTGGATCACAAAAAATCCATTTCACCAAAGTACCGGATACCTCTGAATCCATGCATGAAACAGAGTATGTTTGTTGATCATCAAACAATGCATCAGAAAAATAACCCAGTGAAGTTTCATCATAATAATCCTGCACTGATGCCCCAAATTCTACATTCCTGTAACATACTCTTTCTCAAATAGACTGAACATCTTCTTCAGGCGATCTTGCAGATTTGATGAGATACTCTTTTTTATCTTTTTCTGATGTTTGGTGCTTTTCAGCCACCCAATGCCGAAGAATACTTGAACATATAGACATCCCTTAGATCTGGAGGCGAGATCCTGAATTTGATATCTTAAGTGAAGCTGCAAATCAGTGGAAAGGCATTCTGTCAATTCTCAACCAAGGTTCTAAAGCAAAGGAATAAAACATACCCAATATCCTCTTACAACACTGAGCTTTTATCAGAATAATGTTAAGTGGTGTTACATAATACATACAGTAAAATGATCAGCAAGTGGAACTCCTTGGATTGTCATGACCTCTTCAATGATCCATCCATTTCTATCAGAAAGAGGAGACTTTTGTTGAGTGCTTGTCACTTCTCCACTGTAACGAAAAAGAGATTTGTCCAATATGTAAGAAATTTGCCTTTCATATAGGTCAGCCTTCTCTAGTTCCCATGGTGTGTAACAATAGTTGGAACATCCAACTTGTTCCATTATTTTACGCTCCAAGGGACCTCCACCAAACATTTCTGTTAGCAAGTTGATCTGCAAGTCACCCAAAAGATAACTTTGACATCAAATATTGACAGGAAAAGAATCCTAACACATGCAAATTGAATTCAACTTGGACAAGTACAAACTGTATAAGTGTCCCATTCAATGTTCGGTATACATGAAAACTGGGGAAGACTGAATAATCCAACAAAGGAGATCCAACAATCATCCAATCTACCAAAACATAGCAACTCAGGTGACGAATCAACCAACTGTGCCAACTTGTTGGCATTGAGGTTGTCTTGAATAGCGAGGGGTTGAATTTGAATTCTAGTCCTGACTCAATTCTGCATAATTCAGATGACCAGTCCCCCTGGGAATTTCATGACTACCATAACATAGTGACAGAACATGTTGAAGGGAGAGGAGATATGCAAAACATAATGACATTATCATATATGTGCATGCATGCACGCACATGCGTGTGCGCGCACACACACACACACACACAGAGAGAGAGAGAGAGATCTCACAGGAACAGGAAGAAGACAGGAATAAACCTCTGACATCCTGGCATCCTCCACACCCAAGATAGAGCCATTATCTTCAGTTTGGAGGTTCCTTGTTTCAGATTCTTCTTCATCAATTTCCACCTTCTGCTCAGGACTCAAGAAATTTGCCTTCCATACAGCCATGATTGTCCTGTTTAATAGATATTAGCTGGTCTGTTCCAAATAAAAGAAAGCAAGATTACAGTACATGTAACTCTAGCTGTAACATATGATGCCCATCTAATTTAAAAATATAAACATCAATTGTACAATATAACATACAGTGCACAAGGAGACTATCCTAGTAAGTCAATGAACCATACACAACATATGCATATCCAATAAACTCCAGGACCCTTATTTAGCCATATAACAAGGATATTCTATTTTCTGACAGTGTGCCATTTCTGATAAGTGATAAGTGATAACAACACATCCTAAAATTGGGTCTGTGAAGGATCTCTGTGGTGTGTTTATATGTCTGGGTATTACAAATTGTAAATTTGGGTTTGTGAAGGAGTCAATCTGTAATTTTGAGTTATTCTCTAATGTTGGGCTTATATAAGCATTCTTTTGGTATGGATTAGGGTTGAGAGTGAGGGGAGAGAGTGCCTATTTTCATGGTCTTGTATTTCTGAGTATTCTCATAGTGGATTAATCCCTCTTCCCAGGTCCCATGGGCGTACAACTGGCAGAAACCATGTAAACCTTGTCTACATTCAATTTGATTCAATCTATTTGCAACCCTAAAACTATAATATGTACCCCCATACAACACCTTATATTGCATAAACACTTCTAGAATATTTGCAACCCTAAATCTATAATATGTACCCCCATACAACACCTTATATTGCATAAACACTTCTAGAATATACTTTATAGCACAAAACACCTCTCATACACATCAAACATATGAAGAGATAGTTTACTAGTGCTTTGCTTATCCTCCAAGGATTTTTTGTTGTCATCCAGAAGGTAAACTTTAAGAAAGTGCACTTTAGGCCAACTTTAAAGGTCTAATTCCACTTCAGGAAAGTCAACTTTAAATATGTAAGAAAATGCAATCTCTTATGGTTTGGGGCAGAATGGTAATAGGATTTAAAATATAATTGCAAAAATACAATGTCAAAATATATGATGCTTTATGATACATATTTTTGGTACTGGGATGGGAGATCTCCTGGGAAGTCTTCATGATGCACCCCTACCTTTGCATTGAACAGAATAGCATGTGTCAGCACCCAATTTTTGCTCGGTTCCCTCTCTGACCCACTCCTCACACTACAGATGCCTGATCAGACCCCACCATTCTCTCTAAAACATGTCAAAACCCTAAAAGACTAAATTCTAACTCAAGCACCCTGAAATCCACAGTTAAAACTACAAGATTCCCTTTTGACAGCCACGATTGCACCCCGTCAACACACTTATCATATGATTAGACCCCACTATATGAAACAAAACCTATAAACATCCAATCACAACAAATTTCAGCCATAAATTACTTGGTTTCACCATCCATCCATCAAAGATTCCATTTTAACAAACTAGGCGCTATGACTAAAACCCACGATCCAAATCTCAACCTTAAATTCCTTGATTTCGTCATCCACTCATCAAAGATTCCATTTTGACGAACCAAACACTACAACTAAAACCCACAATCCAAATACCCTAGACATGATCAAAACCTCAATCAACCTCCCGATTGACCATCCATCAAATTTCAAATCTCAAAATGACCATTTCACCCTTTATTTAAAAAGATTCCAAATAGACCAATCTTATTGGCGGTCAATCTCCAAATTCAAGATCTTCGTCGTAACATATAACCCAACACCTCCAAACCCATCAAAACCACCATCAGTCCCCCCACCCGATCACCCATCCACCAAGGTAAAGATTCCAATTCAAGCCTTCTCGTTACCCGTTACTCTTAAAGTCACAGATCTATATCACAATACATCTTCCAAGACCCCCAATCTTCCTAAAACTCTCGTTGACCACCCATCAAATTTTAGCCCTTGAAATATTTGTTTTACTTCTCCATCATAAAAAGATTCCATTCTGAACCTTTTCATTAGCCGAACCACCCATACCTCAAATTCCTTCGATCCAAACACATTTAAACCGATCAAATCTTACCAATTCGTCCAAGACATTCAGAAATTCGATCCTACAAAATGTCAACTCAAAATTCCTCGATCCGCCCATCCATCGTATGAACATTCCATTCTGAGCTTTCTCGCACGTCGGATTGCTCGTATCACAAATTGCCTTAACCCAAACACATTTGAACCAATAAAATCTTGTCAATTCATCTAAGACACTCAAAAATACCATCCTACAAAATTTCAATGCAAATTCCTCAGTTTACCCCTCGAAAAAAGATTTCATTTTGGACTTTTTCGTTAGTTGGAATGTCCGTAACTCAAATTCTCTTGATCCAAGCACCGTTAGGCCAATCTGACCCCACCAATCAATCCCAAATGTCCGAAAACCCTACCTTGTCAAATTTCATCCAAAAATACCTTTATTTACCCCCTTTTCTAATCGATTTGACCAAAATATCCCTAAAGTTCACAAAATTACGAAATTATCCTTTTACCGTAATATAAAACCCAACCCGAGCTATTTTTATCAAAAACAATTACTGTTCACCATCATCTCCTTCAAGCTCTCAACCGAGCAACCTAACGGCAGCAACCCTCTCCACCTCCATCTAACTCAGTTCCCCTCTTTCTCTCATTTTTCTCTCTTATCTCTCTCACCATCATCTCCTTCAATCTCTCAACCGAGCAACCTAGCGGCAGCAACCCTCTCCACCTCCATCCAACTCAGTTCCCCTCTTTGTCTCATTTTTCTCTCTTATCTCTCTCCCCAGATAGAAAAATCGATTGTTCATCTCCTTTCTCTTGAAACTCGATGCAGCAGTGAACCCGATAGCAGTTCCTCCTTCCCCAACATCTTCTCTCTCTCTCTCTCTCTCTCTCTCTCTCTCTCTCTCTCTCTCTCTCTCATTCTTCCTCTTATTCTTCTTCTTCTCACTGTCATTACTGATCACTAAACCAGATCTGAAACTCTCTCCCTCACCACCTCTCTCACACTGCCACCACTCTCTCTCCCCATCTCTCGTTAAGTGACTTTTCATTTATGGGCATTAGATAATTCCTCATTTTCTTGTTATTAGTGAAGTCTCATTAATGTGTTTTGTGATAAACATTGTCTGTTAGAGCTTGTTTCTAAAACCCATGTAGGCCCCACCTATCGAACACAGGAGAGGGTGCCTAATCCCTTCCCTCTCCCATCCAAGTCTTACCTAGCTTGGTTAGATCGGTACCTCACATATGGAGTTACTAAAAAGACCAAAATGATTTTAAGCAAAAAAGCCCCGAGGCCCATCACTCCCAATTCATTCCCAATGGTGGGTGGCGACTCCAAATCAACCCAAGTGAGCCGTTTTCTGATGTTCACAGCATGGCAAAATAGGATTCATGTAGCTGACCACCTATAGATAGGACAAGGCTTAGATAATGATGATGATGATGATTTATAAATGCTACATATTTTTTTGGTATGATCTAATATTTATGTTACATATTATTTTGGTATAATCCATGTATGCATTTGTTATGTTTAGAACTTGAGAAGCACATAACATATTTTCCTAAATTGCAATTAAATCAGTGTTTTAAAAGCACAAGGCGCAGAAAAACACACACACACACAAGGGGCATTTTGCGCCCTAAGGTACAAGGCAAAGCGCATGCCTTTTTGAAGCAAAGTGCAAAAAATGCCAAAACAAATCAAAATAAATGCAAAAGAAATAAAAATATAAACTTCAATTTTAAAAAACTATTATCTCAAATTAAAATACATAAACATAACATATAAAACATATTCAAAATGAAAATGTAAATATAAAATCAAACATAACATTTTTTGCTAATGCTGTTAATTCATTCATCCTAATAAGCCTAAGGCGCATCAGGCGTGCACCTTTTGAAAATGCTGCACCCAGGGCCTAGGTGAGGTGCATGCCTTAAAATGCACCTCACCTGTGCACCTAGGAAAACCTATTAAATCACTGAATTAAATTTTAAAAGATAACATTTTCTTGCATATTTAAAGTTGGCAGTCCTAAAGTTGAAAAGTTGGCCTAAATTGTACTTCTCCCTAAACTTTAACACTCGGTGGGGCTAGAGACCACACATGATTGACAAAAAATTAGGACTACAACCTACTGAAGCCATGAAAGTTGAGACAAAACTTGGAAGACAAAAACTGCTCAAGCATTGGGTTCAAAATTGAAAGCTATGGGGTGCTTCAAAAGTCATAATAGCAATTCATTAAATAGGTGACAAAATTTCCAAGGGAAATTCATGGAGACAAGGCAATCATGGACAAAGAAATAAAGGTGGGAATAAAAGTAGAAATCATGCTTGGGTAGGGGATCTAAAGGTGGGATTTCTCCCTCCTCACCATCACATTATGAAAACATCACATAATCCCTTCATTACATAGCATATTGAACAAAGGTAATAAAAAGTAGTGCCACAAAGAGGATCCAAAGTTTATGAGTCCTACTGATGCAAGTCCAGCCCAAAAATCTCAAGCCTAGCATAACTGGACAGGCCCAACCATCTCTATTAGGCCCTAGGTGTTCCTCTTTGGGGCTAATCCCCTCACTTGAGGCCGGTATACCTCTTGGTTCATACCACGAGCCTAATCAGGGTTCTATGAATGTCCCCTATAAGATATTTTTTATTTTATTTCATTCGTTCTTTTATTAGGTAGCTTGAATGCTAAGGAGGGTTAAGGTTTCTCGTTTCCTTCTCCCCCCCCCCCCTCTTTTAATAGTTTTATCATTGAGATATGGGCATCCAGGGGTATAAGTGTATTTTTAATATAATTTTGATATGGGAGCAGTATGCCACCAGAAGATTTTATTCTCTCTAAACTACTCTCTCTTTTCTTTATTCTTCCTACATTTAATCATTTTGATTCTTTCAAATAAAATAGGTTTCATTAGGTACCTAATGGCAACATTGAAGGATACAAAAGCTTGGAAATGGAACTTCAGTCTCCCTTGTTCATCTTGTGTCTTTGCACCATGCCTTGCATCCATACCTCTGCCTTGTTGAAGAGTAATGATAATGAATGGACTGCCCATTGAGGCAAGTGTAGCAGGAAAAACTTGAATATCTTCTATGTCCTTCCAGAGAAAGAAGAATGTGGTTTTATGTCCAAACAAGCTTGTGTGGAACCCAATTATTCTTGCTGACAGAAAGAGGCGACCCTGCACAGAAGCAACCATAATTCAACAATTTAAAGCCTTTGAAGCATAGGTACCCTGTAGACTAATAAAGAGAAACATTAGCATAATCAATGTTGTTCCACAAAGTATAACCCAAAATTAGAGAGAAATGCAAGGTTATTAAGATATTTCAACAAAAGCAAAGCTTATGGGGAAGTAACTCTGCAATTGAAAGTTTAAATGGCAATGATCAATAGCATTGAATGTAACAGCACCTGCAGTGGCATTTTGCGCTTCAAGTGACAAGTAAAATCATTGATAAGAAATTCCTCGGGTGGAAGCCCGAACAGTTTCTGGAATGCTGAATTTGTTTGAGGTGACCGCAAATTTATCTGCAAGTGTTCTTGGTCATTAACAATGCACAACTAAAAGAAAATGGCATGAACTTTGTTAAGAATAACACTGAAGCCAACTTAGACAAAGCACCTTTTTCCCAACCTCCTTCTCCATCTTTACTAGATACTCCTTAACAACATTGCTACCTCTTGTATTGTTCAAAAATATTCTTAGGTGCAGTTTAGACTGACATGCTTGAGCTAATCTTCCTTGAAGAGGGATCCAAACATCCGCAAGGTCTGATATATTAGATTTTACAAAATTGATTTCAGCATGGCCAAGACATTCAGCTTCAACAAAGGATCCATCAAAATCATAAACTTCCACATCCAACACAGAAGGAGGTTCATCCATTGCATCAAATTCAAATATTTCTGTGTATCCAACAGGTTTTCAACAAAACGAAATCAATATATGGAACATTTGAATTTCATACAGATCATTCTTGTTGACAGAAATTTGAGTGCTTACTGTTCTAGGACTGAACCATGGCATCATAGGTTATGCAAGTGGTAAATCCATAGAGCATATTGAAACTAGAAAGTAGAATACCAAAAACAATAGCTCACCATTCCATTCAGGATCAGCTTTCTGAAAAGTGATAGAGCTCGATCTAGTTTTACCATTGCAAGTAAAGACTACATATGGGTCAGAAAACCCTTTTGAATCAACAGCTGCTATATTACTTCCCTCAATCAATGCAACAGTTAGTAGCCACCCATCCCCTTGTGCTTTGATGCCATGATCACTACCTAGAATTGCAAAATTGAAAGAAAAATGAATCAGTATGATGTGAGGCCAAAGTTTAAGAAAAGGGAAGCCAAACTCATACTTTTCTTTAGGCTTAGATGGCCTTCATGTGGCTAAAAAGACAGATTAGTAATTGGGACATAAAAATTTGTGAATCTAGCTCAATTCCATAGGCCAAAAAAATTGCACCATGAAGCCTAAGCCTGATAAATCACTGAATTGAACCTAAGGCCCAAAAAATTGGGCCCATTCCAAAAAGCCAAATTACTTAGTTCTCAACTCAAGTGGAGATATAGATTTGATTCTCCCAATAAAATTTCAATTGGATTCCCACTAAGCCACTATATAGTGAGTAATGCTTCTAAAGATTTACTTCAGATCCAGAAAATATTTTGAATAGGTTTTAGTTGCAAGTATTGTTAATTCTTTTTCTGTTTACGAAAATCAAATATTTTGTAGATCTTAGAAGATCCTTTCTGTTTCTTCACAAATATTTAAAGTAATAGCTCATCAGAGCCATTGAATGAATGGATAAAGAGATTTTCCCATTGATGTGTTTGATGCTGACTCCAAACTTAAGGTGCTGACTCCATCTCTTGGTAGAACTGTCAATTGACTGGGTCAACCCTGACAGACCTGAAATGATCTGACCCTATAATGTAGGATATTGGTTTGTATCTTGAGTCCCAATTATTAATTGTTGTAATGTGTATGTAGAGGCCTGCGGCCTACTAAAGGGTCTTTTTGTCTTTTCCTCAGTGTATTAGTTATGAGCTGTCGCCCTAAGTATAAATATTAACTTAGGTGTCGCCAGCCACTCAACTTGGAATAGATCTCTCTTTTCTCTCTTCTCTCTTCTTTTCTCCCTTCTCTCTTCTAGATCCGTCGAACTACATGGTATCAGAGCTCTGATCTGGGCGCAACTTTTCCAGATCTGAGATCTGGTTCTCTTTCCTTTTCTGGAAAAACTATTCTGATTGAAGACTCCATCGTGTGCTTCTTCCGGGCACAAGTTTCAGACAATTTTTTTTTTCTTTCTTCTCTCTTGGTCGCTGTACCAAGAAGGGTGTGGTGGCAGCCGAATGCATTAAAAAATGATATCTGGATCTGTGGTGGCAACCCAATGCAGTAGAATTTTTTTTTTTTTTTGAGTTTGTGGTGGCAGCCAAATGCATTGAAACTTTGACCACTGTGAATGTCACAGTTCTGAAGTCGTAGAGACTGGCTGTATCCTTTCTGTGCAAACTTAAGTGTTTCAGCTAAGAATTTTGACCTACAGTACTGTCAAACCTGTGTTATTGGAGCCTACTTATTGTTCAGAGAAAAAAGAAATCTTCTATATCAGATTGGTTTTTTTAAAAAAGAACAGCAGTAATATTTCTGTGGAAATGACTACTGAGGATTCAGCAACCTCTGGCATTACTTCACAGCAAGGAAACCTAAATGGGGGAATGGACAGCATGAATTTTTCTATGTCTATTACCCCCTTTGATGGCCTGAACTATCTAGAATGGTCCAAAGGCATCAAACTTTATGTTACAGTTAGGGGGAAGGCTGGCTATATAAGTGAAAAAATAAAAGAACCCAATTCTGGTACTGCTGAACATGATCGATGGGATCAAGAGAACAGCATGGTTATGTCATGGCTGCTAGGCTCCATTTACCTCATGTACAGAAAATTTTCATATGGGCTGACACAGCCTGTGAAATCTGTGAACAAGCCAAGGCAACCTATTCTGAACAGAGGCATTTTGCCAAGATTTATCAACTTCAAGCAGAATCATCTACATGTAGACAAGGTGACCGTAGCCTATCTACATACTACTCAGCCCTTACATCTATCTGGAAGGAACTAGACTATTTTCAGACCATTGACAGGAAGAATGATGAAGATGCACAGGACTACAAAAAACTTTTCTCCCAATAGTGGGTTTTTGCTTTCTTACATGGGCTGAACCCGGCTTATGAGCCTCTTCAGGTGCAGATTTTGGAAAGTAGGGAACCTCCTTCAGTTCAGGAAGTATATGCTCTAGTCCAATCTGAAGAGAGCAGGAAAAATCTCATGAATGTTTCTGAGGGGGAGAAACCAACTGCCCTAGCTGCAAGAAGGGGTAACACAGGAATGAAAAAGGGGGAACCAAGGAAAGGTGAAGATAAGGACAAACTATGGTGTACTCATTGCCAGAAGCCTAGACACACTCGAGAAACCTGTTAGGAATTAGTGGGTAAGCCCAAGTGAGCAACCAAAAATCAAGACACTTCAAAGAAGCCTCCTTAGAAGAAATTTAGTTCTACAAATCTGGCCACTGAAGACTATCAGCAAAGTAATCAAACTACAGTGTTTTCTCAAGAGCATCCTAGTGGTTCTGGTCCCAAGGAAGACAGCATCAACTCTTCCAGAGATCATTTGGAATTGTATAGTAGGACACTCGAGCAGTTGGACAGGTCGGTTCCTACCCCTTCTACCTCATTCGCTTCTACATCGGGTAACGGTGCTTTTGCATTTCATGTGTGTACCTCTACTCCCGAGTCACCTTGGGTCATTGACTCAGGAGTATCAAACCATATGACCAGTAAGCCAAATCTCTTCCAGACCTACACTCTTCTTTCTGGAAAGGATAAAGTGAAACTTGTTGATGGGTCTCTATCCACCATTGTTGGTCAGGGATCTGTATCTCTTCCTAATGGCCTTGTCTTATCCCATACCCTTCATGTTCCCGAACTTCCTATCAATTTGTTATCTATAAGTAGTATTACTAAGTCTTTAAACTGTTGTGTAACATTTTTTCCTCATTCTTGTGTTTTCCAGGATTTAACCTCGGGGAGGACAATTGGTAAAGGACATATGGTTGATGGTCTCTACATCCTAGAGAATAAAGTTGGCCTTGCGGCATCATCTTTAGTGAGTCTTATGAGTCAGTCTACAAACAGTCAACTGTGATTATGGCATAATTGCCTTGGTCATTTGTCCTTTGAGTCTTTGAGAGTTATATTTCCTGAATTGTTCAAGTCAGTGTCTCTTATTAGTTTGCATTGTGAAATGTGCCATTTGAGTAAGCATTGTAGAATGACTTTTCCATCAAATAATAAAACATCTACTTTGCCTTTCCATATTGTCTTTTCTAATGTTTGGGGCCCTGTTAACATACCTATTGAGGGTGGGTACAAGTACTTTATTAGCTTTATTGATTATTATTCAAGATACACGTGGCTATATCCTATGCACTCGAGAGAATAAGTACCCAAGATTGTGCAAGATTTCCATTGCATGGTTTTCACTCAATTTCATGTTGAAGTTCAAATTTTCAATCGGATGATGCAAAGGAGTTTTTTCATCATGACTTAACTAAGTTTTTCTCTTCACATGGATCTCTTCATAGAAGCTCATGTGCTAGAACACCACAACAGAATGGAGTTGTTGAAAGGAAGAACCGCCATCTCCTCGAAGTTGTTCGTAGTATGATGCTTCACATGCATGTTCCAAAACGTTTTTGGGTTGAGGTTGTGATGGCTACAGCTTATGTTATTAATCGTATGCCATAACGCCTTCTACAATACAAGGCCCCACATCAACTTTTCTTCCCTCAATCCCCTTTATTTTCCATTCCTCTACGTGTGTTTGGGTGTAAATGCTTTATTCATGATCTATCTCCTAACCGGGGTAAATTGGACCCCAAATCTGTTCCGTGTGTTTTCTTGGGTTATCCCTCTTCCCAGAAGGGCTACAAATGCTTCAATCCAGTCACCTCTAAGTACTTTGTATCTATGGATGTGTCCTTTATTGAGTCAGAACCCTTCTTTCAAGCCTCTCCTCAAGGGGAGAATAGTGTGAAGGAGGAGAGACAAGCTCCAGCTCCTCAAATCCCTCTTCCCCTATTCCTAACTCCTCTCCATTCCGTGTCTTCTTGAGACGCCGTAAGGGACTGTTGAATTCGAAGGCTATGAAGCAACTTGAGACCATACATCCAGCACCTTCTGACTCCTTGAAATAAAATTCAGGTACCCTTGTTCCCTTTGATATGACTGAACCTATTGCTATTGATGATCTTACTAATGATCTTGATGTCCCAATTGCTCATAGAAAAGGGGTTTGATCATGTATTACTAAGCATCCTATTGCTCAGTTTTTATCCTACAAAAACATTGCTCCCTCATTTCATGCCTTTTTGACTACCATTGATTCCGTCTTTGTTCCCAAAAGTATTGCAAAAGCCTTATCTATACCTAAACGAACAGATGTAATGAAGGAAGAAATTAGTACTCTTCACAAAAACAATACCTGGGAGTTGGTGAATCTTCCCGAAGGCAAGGAGCCAATGGGATGCAAGTGGGTATTCACAGTAAAGCATAGAGCAGATGGGTCGGTTGAAAGGTATAAAGCCAGGCTAGTTGCAAAAGGGTATACTCAGGTGTATGGGGTTAACTATGCAGAGACTTTGCCCCAGTTGCTAAAATGAACACTATTCGGATTATACTATCCTTGGCTATTAACTTTGATTGGGAGCTCCACCAACTGGACATAAAAAATGCTTTCTTAAATGGAGATATGGTAGAAGAAGTTTACATGATTCAGTCTCTTGGGTTTGTAGCACAAGGGTGTGAAGGGAAAGTTTGCAAACTAAAAAAATCTTTATATGGTTTGAAACAATCCCCAAGGGCCTCGTTTAGCAGATTTCACTTGGCTTTACAGCAAATTGGGTTCAAGCAGTGCCAATCTGACCATACTCTATTTGTCAAGAGAAACTAGAAGAATGTTGTGGTATTAATTGTCTATATTGATGACATTGTGATTACGGGGAATTGGGACTGAGATTAAAAGGTCAAATAATCCATTGCTATGCAATTTGAGGTGAAAGATCTGGGATAGCTACATTATTTCCTTGGTATTGAGGTTGCCCGCTCAAAAAGGGGCATCTTCATTTCCCCAAGGAAGTATGTCCTAGATCTTTTGCAGGACACAGAAAAGTTAGGAGCAAAACCTGCAGACTCTCCTATTGAAGAAAACCATCGGCTTGGTGATTGTACTGGAGAACCAGTGACATATATCAGGAAATTTCAGAGGTTGGTAGGAAGACTCCTCTACCTATCAATGACTCGACCGGATAGCTTATGTTGTTGGTGTCCTCAGTCAATTTATGCATGCACCAACATCCTCCCATCTAGAGGCAGCTGAGAGGGTACTCAAATATCTAAAGAAGTATCCAGGAACTGGGTTACTTTTTGTAAAGAGACTGGGCTGAATGGGCCCTAGTATCTTTTCTTGTAGTATGTCTTATTTATTTGTTAGCTAATGGACCTATCTTAATGGGCCTGTTATTTCTTTTGCTAATTCTCTTTATGTTACTGCCTAGCTGGCCGCCCACTTAAGGGTATACTTGTAATTATGTTAAGATTGAAGTTTAGTAAAAGGATTAGAGAAGGTAGGGAAGAGACATTTGAACTCTTCTTCTTCTTCCTCCTCTTTTCTCCATCTTCTCTTATACTGTTGTTCTCTTCTTTTCTTCCTCTTTTTTCTCTAATTTTCCCAAGTTTACATCAAATTTAGAGGACTGATTTACAAATTGGTATCAAAACAGGTTTCTTTCTTCCTTCTTTTCTTCTTTCTCTTTTCCCATACACCCTTTGATTTAAGAGTGTATGGAGAGATAGGTTCTCTATAGTTCAGAGGATCTTTGGCCTAATTGGTAGAGGGTTTGGAGAGTGTAAATATGGCCGAATATTGCCAACAAGTGGTGATGTACTGTTTCTGCCCAAAACCCTAGCCGATTAGAGATTTTCGAAGTTACAAGTAAAAGTGAAGCTTTGGGTGTGGCATTCTGTGCTTGGGAGGTGTCTTTTGACTTCTAAAAGAGGGTGGTTCAGGTTTGGAAGAGATTGGGAAGCTCTGGTAGGAGAGGCTGCATCTTCTCTCTTTCTTCCCAACAATCGGACACAATGAAACCCTAGTTTTCAAGCATCTGTGTACTGGTTTGACTTCAAGTAAGTTTATAAGGACCAAACTTCTGGTTTTTTTATTTTCGTTTGATTAATGGAGCAATACGAAAGTGAGTTCAAGCAGGTGCCGGTTTTCGGGCTTGGCTCGATAGATTCCGTTTTGACTAACGTGACCACAATCAAGCTAGATGGGACAAATTATCTTGCTTGGGCACAGTCTATAAGGATTTATGTCTGTAGTAGAGGAAAATTAGGGTACCTCACAGGCACTAAAGTGAAACTCGAAGAGACAAACCCTGAATATGAGAAATGGATACAGGATAACTATACTGTTATAGGATGGTTAGTCAACTCTATGCAAACTCATATAAGTCAACACTATCTCTGGATGTCCTCTGCCAAGGAGATCTAGGACAGTGTTACTGAAACTTATTCACAGAAGTTGAATGTGGCTAGAGTGTGGCAATCTACTATTTTATACTGAAATCCTTATGGCAGGAAATTGATGTTATGGAGACAGTTGCATGAGAGACTAGGAAGTTGGTGAAAAGAAACAGGGTGTTTGAATTTCTTACTGGACTCAACCCTGAGTTTGACATCATTAGACAGAATATTCTGGCCAAAGATGATGTTATTCTTGCCTAGGCATATGCTATGGTGAGCAGTGAGGAGAGTAGGCGGCAGGTTCAGTTACAGAGTCCACCTACGGAACACTTTGCACATGCGGGAAACCGAGGCATACGAAGGACACTTGCTAGAAGCTTCATCCTGACCAGTTTAAGAATAACAATAATTTTAAGAAGGGCAGTCAGACAAGAAATCCGAAAGCAGCTAATGTTGCCACAGTACCAGAAGGAGGAAGTAAGGAGAGTGAAGAGAAGTCCACCATTGAACAGTTGGTAGCAATGAAGGCAGACTTTGAAAAGTATGGTAGGCTATTAAGTCACTTGGAGTCTACTGTTTCTACATCTCACTCTTCAGGCAACACATCATCATCATCAGCATTTGCTCACTCAGGTATTCGTGCTTCTACAAACCATGCTTCAATTTCAAGTAATCATTAAATCCATTGGATCATTGATTCCGGTGCATTAGACCATATGACCAGCTTGTCTAACATTTTCTATTCATGCCACCTCTCTGGTAAAGAGAAAATATCCCTTACTGATGGGTCCCTTGCTCCCATTTCTGGCAAAAGGGATATAAAAACCTCTGACACCCTTTATTTATCCTCTATTCTTCATGTCCCTAAACTTAATACAAATCTTTTATCTATTAGTAGCCTGACTAAATCCATGAACTGTAACATAACCTTCTTTCCCACTCATTGTGTTTTTCAAGACCTAGTCTCAGATGATGATTGAGAGTGGCCATGAGGCGAACGGAATATACTTGTTGGACACACCTAATAGTGCTCTTGGACCACCTCATGGAGTTGCCTTGGAGTCAGTATTGTTAGAGTCTGTTGACAAAATCATGTTATGTCACTTTTAGTTTGGTCATTTGTCTTTTTCTGCTTTGAGTCATTAATTTCCAAATATATTTAAGGGAGTGTCTTTATCAAGTCTTCATTGTGAGTTGTGTGAACTGGCAAAGCATTGTAGACAATCTTATTCAGTAAACAATAAAAGATCTATTTCTCCTTTTCATATTGTTCACTCTGATGTATGGGGGCCATATCATTTGCCTATTATGGGGGGTTATAGGTACTTTATCCTTTATATTGATGATTACTCTCGTTACACTTGAATTTATCTCATGAAATTTAGGGATGAAGTACCAACTATTGTGCAAAAATTTCATGAACTCATTCTTACCTAGTTTAACACCCGGATCAAAATATTCCATTCTGATAATGCTAAGGAGTATTTTGAGAAAACCCTCTCAGCCTATCTTGAAACTTTTGGGGTTATTCATCATAGTTCTTGTTCCTACACTCCACAAAAGAATGGAGTGGCGGAAAGGAAGAACCGACATGTGGTTGAAGTTGCCAGATCCCTCCTTTTTGCATCCCATGTTCCTATACAATTTTGGGGAGATATTGTCCTTACTGCAACTTTTTTTATTAACCGTATTCTTTTCCAGGGTTCTTGGCTTCAAAACCCCCTTTAGCCTTCTCTTTTTGAATGAAGATCTCTTCTCTCTTCCTCTCTGTGTTTTTGGTGCACTTGTTATGTGCATGTTCATAGCCATCAAAGGCACAAATTTGAACCTAAGGCTCGTAAATGTGTTTTTCTGGGATATGCCCCCACACAGAAGGGATATTGCTATTTTGATTCAGTTAATGGTACTCGTTTTGTATCTCGTGATGTCACATTTGCTTTGTCTACTCCTTTCTTTAGTATTCCTCCTGAGGGGGAGAAATCTAAGGAACCCTTTGCTATGTCTCTAGTAGTTCCTCTTCCTGTTCCTTTTGAGTCATCTCATGAGGTGTCCACTTCTCCCACTGGGCCTACCTCCAATATTACTACTCCTCCTCCTCCACCTCATCCTCCTGTAATTCCTCCTCATCCTGTTCTTCAAAGGTGATACCAAAGGCACAGATTCAGACATGGGCAAGTTGTTTCCACTCCTACAAAAGAGCCTCTTGCTCCTCCCATCATTACTAAGGTAACAGGTCGGCCTTCCTTTGACCCAGCTACACCCTTCCCAGACCTTGATCTTCCTATTGCTTTCCGCAAGGGCAAGCAGAAGTGTACAACCCATTGTATCTCCAAACACCTATCTTATAGCCTTCTATCTCCTACCTACTACTCTTTTCTTGCCATTAAATATCACTTTGATGTCTCTATTGAGAGGTTTAAGGCCAGTTTGGTTGCTAAAGGCTACACTCAGATGTATGGTATTGACTATCTTGAGACATTTGCTCTTGTGGCTAAGATAACCTTAGTCCGGGTTTTGTTATCTCTGGCTACTACTTTTGATTGGCCTCTCCACCAGTTTGTTGTTAAAAATGCCTTCTTGAATGGCGATCTACATGAAGAGGTCTATGTCTTTGCCTCCAGGGGTGTATGGAAAGGAAATGCAGGGGAAGGGGTGTAAACTGCAAAAATCTCTTTATGGTCTCAAATAGTATCCTCAGGCTTGGTTTGAGAGGTTCAGGACTGCTATTGTCTCATTTGGTTACGCACAAACTCAATCGGATCATACCTTGTTCTTGAAAAGAAGTGGCTCTCTGGTGACCTTTTTCATAGTCTATGTTGATGATATTGTGGTCACGGGTAATGACACCCAAGAGGTCAATAAACTCAAAAGATTTCTTAACTCTAAATTTGACATCAAGGATTTAGGAAATCTCTTATATTTTTTGGGCATTGAAGTTGCTAGATCTAAAGATGGTATCTTCATTTCTCGATGCAAATATGTCCTTGACCTCCTTGCTGAGACTGACAAACTTGGTGTTAAACCAGCATCTACTCCTATTGATCCTAATCACAAGCTTTCTGCTACAGATGGTGAACTTTTATCTGATAAGGGAGTGTTTCAGAGACTGCTTGGGAAGTTGTTATATCTTTGCATGACTCAGCCAGACATTTCCTATGCAGTGAGTGTTATTAATCAAGGGCAGGGTGTATTGATGATAGGAGATCCACCTCAAGTTATTGTGCTTTGGTGGCAAGGAATATTGTTTTATGGAGGAGTAAGAAACAGTCTGTAGTTGTCAGATCCTCTGTTGGAGCCGAATATAGGGCTATGGCACATGGTGTTTTAGAATTAATGTGGCTACAATCCCTTTTAGAAGAATTGGGAGTTGACTATGAGAAGCCAATGATGCTCTACTGTGACAACCAAGCAGCTATCAAAATTGCACATAATCCTATTCAACATGATAGAGGTAAGCACATTGAGGTTTATAGACATTTTATACGGGAAAGAGTTTTCTCATGAGAAGTTTGTTTGCCATTCATCACCTCATAAGAGCAGCCGGCTGATATTTTGACCAAGGGAGTTCCGAGAGGGAAACTGACACACTATATAAGCAAGCTGGGCATGATTGACATCTATGCTCAGCTTGAGGGGGAGTGTAAAGAGGTTGGGCTGAATGGGCCCTAGTATCTTTTCTTGTAATATGTTTTATTTATTTGTTAGCTAATGGGCCTGTTATTTCTTTTGCCAGTTCTCTTTATGTTGTTGCCTAGTTGGCCACCCACTTAAGGGTATACTTATAATTATGTTAAGATTGAAGTTTAGTAAAAGGATTAGAGAAGGGAGGGAAGAGACATTCGAACTCTTTTTCTTCCTCCTCTTTTCTCCATCTTCATTCTCTTGTACTGCTGTTCTCTTCTTTTCTGACTCTTTTTTCTCTAATTTTCCCAAGTTTACATCAGATTCAGAGGACTGATTTACAACTCTTTTCAAGAAACATGATCATATGAAAGTGGGAGTCTACACCGATGCAAATTGGGCTAGAGAAGTTGATGATAGGAAATCAACTAATGGATATTGTACCTTTGTTGGTGGGAACTTGGTCACTTGGAGAAGCAAAAAGCCAAGTGTAATGGCCAGATCTAGTGCTGAGGCCAAGTATAGGGCCATGGCACATGGAATTGCTGAAGTACTATGGGTGAAGAACTTGGTTGAAGAGTTAGGCCTCTCGGTTGATGGCCCAATGTCTCTCTATTGTGACAACAAGGTAGCCATTAATATTGCAGCCAATCTAGTTCTTCATGACAGGACCAAGTACATTGAAGTCGACAAGCATTTCATAAGGGAGAAACTTAAAAAGGGAGAAGTTTGTACTCCTTACATCAGTTCCAAGGAACAACTAGCTGATGTCCTTACAAAGGGTCTTCACTATTTGCGACATAATGAACTGTGTGACAAGTTGGGCATGATTGACATATATGCTCCAACTTGAGGGGGAGTTTTGTAATGTGTATGTAGAGGCCTGTGGCCTACTAAAGGGTCTTTTTGTCTTTTCCTCAGTGTATTAGTTATGAGTTGTCGCCCTAAGTATAAATATTAACTTAGGTGCCGCCAGCCACTCAACTTGGAATAGATCTCTCTTTTCTCTCTTCTCTCCTCTCTCATCTCTTCTCTCTTCTCTCTTCTCTCTTCTAGATCTGTCGAACTAGATTAATAACATAGGTAATGGGTTTTACCCAATTAAGACACAGGCTTTTATTTGTCAGCAACTAAAAACTTTATTGATTGATGATAATGTTACATTTCAGTACCCAGGCGGGAAATTTGGCCTAGCACCTAATAGCCATCCCTCTTTACAAATTTCTATTTTAGGGAACCAAGCCCCTAGAAAAATCGATCTCTGGTTTCTCCTTGTTTTGCTAAGTCATCTCTACTGTTGGCAGATCTAGGAATCCAATGGAAGCTTGTATTCAGTTCTTCTGCCAGGTGTATTATTTCTCCAATAACATGCCTATATGTCCAGAACCATTGAATTTTCCTTTTAGCCATCTAACCAATTATGGTCTGTATATATGAATGCACGTGTGTATGCTTTATAAATGTTTGTCATGGTTTATCTATAATAATTTAACATAAGATGTCTAAGGTTGTCACTTTATAGGGGAAATATAAGATATTTTGAGAAAATAGATTAAGGAGGTTTGTAGTTTTATACTTTCATTGCCAAAATACCATGCTAGAGACATCAGTTTGGGTCTTACCAGGTCAGACTTGATACTCCCAATTATTAATAGGATCAGTTTACTTATAGACCCTGTTGGAATTAAATCTATGTATCGTTTTTATTGGCTAGAATCAGGTCTACCCAGACCTAATCCATTCACAGCCCTATCTCTAGATGCGAACTACTAGAGAAACTTAATGGTGCTGACTTCATTAGGATCTATCTTCAGTTTGTAGCAAGTATTATATTTATTGATTGAATATTAGTTTATTAAGTTTTTATTACCATTCTCATATTACATTTTTCCCATTAATCTTTATTTCTTCATCAGTAAGTCATCTCCAATAGTTACTTTTAAGCTAAATGTCATAACTTAGCAAGTTGAGGACCTTGTCTATTCTAGCTCAATAAAGATCATTCCAGTCACTATAAACCTGAAACTTGAAAGCAGAAGCCAAGCATATATTCCTTTGTCAATTAAGCAGCAAAAAAGGGAACCCACAGTATTTGTCACTCTGATATAGGGGAGCCTAGGAGATTATTAAGATAGATATACCAAGAAGAAGAAGAAAACATGCGAGATTCAAACCTATGCATGGTAACAAAGCAAAGTGTCAGTCAATTTTCAATGATCAATTTCCTTAATACCTAAGAAATCAAATTTAGGTACTAAGCACAACTGCCTCATAATTTCAAAACATTTCTCAATTCAAACTCTAATTAAGTAAACTCAACAAACATAATTGGAGTTCCCTAATAAAGCAATACAAAATTCTAAGACTCCTAAATTAGCAAATCCTCCCAACACAAACTTGTATCTCAATTGTTGGATATAACTTAAACCATATTCGAGACACATGATCATTTTATTTCATAAATACATAACTAGACTTCCAAACAATACCAAATTCAAATTGTTTGAAACTTTTGAGCATACCAAAAATGGCCCTTGGAAAAATGATGGTATAATTGAATTTCCGATATAATTCTTGACCTAAAATCCAAATCTTATGGTAGATTATGAGTTTGATTCCTCCCATTCAGATTCTATGGGCAGAGCTTGACATTATTTACCTCCATTAAAAGTCATCCTTGAGATTTTAAGTATTTGAGCATAAAACTTGGCCCATGATCACAATAAACCTCAGTCCTCATAAATGCACTAACTTTGAATTATATGCATCTTATGGAAAATTAAGAATGATACTCAAAATAATGTTGTTACAAAATACCCCATGCCAGGCTTTCTTTGAGTGTTTTACTTTAACTTTACTTCAGCACCACTAGCTCATATATTTGCTTCATCACTTTCTTGTTCTCAGCAAGCTTCTTCAATTCTTCAATTGGAGTTTTGACTACAAGTGTCACATGCTTGAATCTTGATAAATACATCCTTCTTCACCTTCAGTTTAATTATATTGTCCTCTGAATGATCAAGCCAGTAAGCAATCAGGAACATCACATTATCTCGCTATTGTTGAGTCTTTCCCTAAAGGATCTCCACTATGTGAGAACATTGTAACATAATGTTGGTTAATGTTACCAATTTAATGTAGGATGGAAAAATCAACTAGAATTGGTAGAAATCTGATCCAATGGAAAAGGCCAAGAATGGGTACACACAAATAAGCAGATAGAAGAGTCACCATCTCTTCGAAATCCAACTACCAATTCAAACCACTTAATATGAGGCCTTCAATGAAGTAACTCCAAAAAAAATGGTATTTTGAGAGAATCAAGATCAGCCATTATGTAGTGCATAATAAAATCTCAGATCTCAGAACAGTCACTTTGTGCGAAAAATAAATGCCAAAGGTTAGGACGATATCCAGTCTACCCTGGATAGTCAAGACCATCATTGGGTAATGGCCTTTAGAGAGTCAAAACTCAAGAAAAATAACAAAGGAAATCACATTCAAAATTTTCTTTGAAAACTGGTTCAGACATAGAACCAGGAAGGGGTTTTTCATGGTTCTACCAGTTTGATAATAGTTCAACTGGGTTGATTGTTAATGACATAAATATGTTCATTTAAAATATAGAGTTATAAAAGTGGAATTCCTGGTTTAACACCAGTTCAGCCATGGTTCAACCACATTTTTATCAGTCAATGGTTTCTGACCATATTCTGAATGGTTTCCAAAACATTGAACTTGATTTTCAATAATCAACATCTTTCTATAATAAAGATTGATCCTGTACTCATAGATGCATATGCGATGTCTAAATACTTCCATTAAGACTCAAGAAATCAGTCTGACATACCAAATACAACTACTCACTTTCAATTGCTAAAGAATTCCTATTTTGACCCCACCTTAGACAAGTATATTCTAAAAATTGAAAGCTGAATTCTGTGAAACTGGAAACCCTCTAAAACACTTCCCAAACAAAATAGAAAATTCTAAAATTATTGAGTTGGTGAAATTGCTTATTCAAATCATGTACAAAATCAGAAGACTTTGGATCATTGGAGTAGGTAACCAATAAGCTTCACAACAGCACCAAAAGGAAGGTGTTTGGGTACTTTTGGTTTTGCTTTAAGAAAACTAATAGGATTTTGACTTTCTAACATGTCTTGATTCCAAGCTTTGCATCTTATGTGTATGTATATAATCGCTTGCTTCCATTAGCATCCTATCCATCGGGTTATATGACAAGAAGCATAGTTCTGAACATGAAATGCAAAAGAAGCACCCAAAGACATAATTGACGAAAACCAGAATGGGCAGTACGTCTAGGAAAAGAAAATGGAACATTATATTCCCAATGTTATTAATGATACACCCAAGGTCAAGGTTTCTGATAGTATAGTAGAAATTACTCCCAGTTCCTAACTTCAGCTAGAAAATTGCACAAGCTAGTCCAAAGATCAGCAACTTAATGTCACCGGTGAAAACATCATAACTCATAGTTAATAAACTAAGGGCTATCCTAGTAAGCCAATTAACTCCTATTTATCTGTTTTACCTTAAAGTCCGTTTAAGTTATTGCACTTGTACAATTTAAGCACATAAAACGAATTATTATAAAAGAAAATAAAGTTAGGGGGTTGTTAACAGTGTTTTACCTTTCTGAACTCTGGCCTGCAGGAAACGGGCTATCAACCCCAAAAGGCGTTGGCTCTGAAGAACAAGAATTCCACTTACAATCACTTCACTAACTGAGTCTGGCAAGTCAAGCCCTACAAACTCAAGCCCTTGGACCGAGCTGGGCATGGCTAATAAGATGTGTGTGATTACATACGCTCCCATAACAATAGTGGAAACTACTGTAAAATTTGCAAAATATTGGAATGCGAGCTTCCAACCTGACTGTGGCTCCACCTGCAAAGAAGCCAAAACCAGCTCCTTGTCGGACCCAAGGTCCTTCAAATCAACCTTCTTAACATTTTGAGATAACAAATCAGCAAACTGCTCAAAGCTGTCCTTAAGACCTTGTCGTGCCCCACCTTCTATCATACTTTTCATCATAGTGCTCTGTAGAAAGTTCATGCGCCATGATATTATCAACCGTGATGATTGTTCTTCTCTAGGCAGCTCAGGTCCAGGTGTAATACAGAAGAGCAATTCCGTCTTGAAGGTGCTCCCATACATAACATCTGGTGTGCTTACGCTTGACAAAACTGCAAAAACCTTCCCATCAGCTTTCAGATATACCTGCTCTTCGGTTGCTTTCACAGCCTTGATCAATTTAGTTGCAGCCTTTGTGTATGTAATTACTCTTTTTAAGTTCTCCGTGCAATTGTCACATCTCCAAGGTCCTTGTTGGATTTCAGTGGTTCCTTGCACCTCTGCCAACGATTTCTGGAAATCTGAATCAGGTGAGAAGAGTAGAGAATTCAAGCTGGACGGTGCAATAATATAAGATTGATCGAGAAGTATCCCTCCTAGTAAATTGCCCGGTACCTCCCCACCTTGATCTCTTTTTGACATGCTCCTTATTGCTTCTTCAAAACTGCCACCAAAGGACTGTTCTTCGGATTTATTCTCATTAACTTCAACTTTGGACGTCTCAGGTGAGTCCACGGTAGCAATACTTCTACTGCTAGCGCTAGCAGATATTGTTTCCCCCTGTTTAAGAAAAATTTGAGCTATCAGACCACTAAGTGTCTGTGATGACATTTTTTCATCCTTTGCAGAAATGGTCTCCTCCATTCCCGCTGCATAAGGGGATTTTAAGGGTCCACTGGGGGATCCGGAAAATGATTCACTTATTAAGTCTACAGAATTCCTCATTTGTGGCACATTATCACCAGTACGGGACAATTTCTCGTCTAAGAAAGAGTTGTTTTGAGATAAAGATATGGTGAGAAGAATTTCGCCTGCCAAACAAAAAAGCGAGAGAGAGATAACCAACAAATTTATAAAACCATAAGCGATAGAGCAATCACATTTCTGCAATAAGAACAATAATGCAGTTAAAAATTATAACATCAAATGACGGAAATAAATTTTGGTTATAATTGCTTATAAATAAAAAAATTTAAAAGCAATAAATTTCAAAAGGAAACCGTAATAAAAATATCCCCACCAACCCAATAACACAACAGGAGAAACAGGAAGCTGATTATGGGAGTGCATACTACATACCACATTCTTTGTTCTTGGACTTCTTCTTATTCTTGGGTTTCAGGGGATACCAGGTAGTGCCGAGAGACTTATTCTCGGCGTCGAAAACCTTGGAAACGGGCACTTTGAGCTTGCCCACGAAGTCGTCGTTGAAGTATTTATCCTCAACTAGAACAGAGACAACGAGCTTTTCACGGAGGTCCTCAACCCCAAAACTGAACTCCTCTCCCCAAGAAGGATTCAAGTTCTTCTTCAGCACCTTCGTCTTAAATTTTTGCTTTCCCAGGTGTAACCGAACATAAGTATCACTTGAACCATTAAGATCCAATGCGCGTAGATTTCGCGCTTCGATCACACGTACCAAAAGCTTCATTTTTTTTTTTTTTGTGCAAATTAAATGAAAACGCGATTTATCATTTACGTTGAAAATTGAAAAATTAGAAATTAATCTTACAAAAGAAAATAAAGAGAGAATTCTTATTCTTTAATAAAGAAAAGAATTTTACAATGGTTTCGTTTTTTATTAATTACAGATTACATAAACAAAAGGATCCCATTTGTGCTGCAGAAAATCTTATTTTTGTCACAGATGGGAGGAAAAACAATAGAATCATACATTAATGAATATGAACAGAAGTATCAACTGAAAATAAAGAATACAAAAAACTCAAATCAAACAGAAGGTTCAATGTGAAGAAAAGAAAAGAATGATTAAAAAATGAATCAAATAAAATAAATAATTCTGGTAAAAAAAACATAATAATTTAGATAGGAAAAGAGAAAGATGGGGAAACATTGAGAAAAAAATGAAGTGGGACCAATAAATGGATACAGAATTTTGATCACCAAAAAACAAAAATACAGAACAAGAAAAATCAAAACTGCATAACTCGAGAGAAGAAAATTAAGATCACGAAAAGCCTTCAGAAAATCCTAATTTCCGAAACGGAAATATCGAAATCGAAATTGACAAGAGAGAGACCGAAAGAACGAGGCATGAAAATGAAAGCCAAAGAGACTCCATATCCATTCTTTGTCTGGTCTAAGTTTGGAAATTCATACGCACCTTAAATAAATAAAGTAAAAATAGGGGAGGAGGAATCCTCGTCATTGAGTTGTGATTGACTGATTGGGGTCTCACACATGATCTGACGTGGTTAAATTAATTGTGACGTGGCAGATCAAAATCTCGATGGGGATAGCCCATTGACCCTGTCTCCAATCCTGATGATTGCTGACGAAGGCGGGAATGGATCCCACTCCCCAGGTCTCGTCTCCCTATAACCAGCAGGAGACTTTACCCGTTTACAAACGATGATCTGACATTTTTAATGCCCAGAAATTGTCGGATGACACGTGGCTAATAAAAAAGAGTGGACTCTCCTAAAAAGCGGTGAGTATTCGGGGCGAATCCCGATTCCCTCCTCACACCCACCTGAACCATCTCACACTTGTACAGTAATTGCAGCCGTGCATTGGTTCGCATTCGGAACACCTCCCATGAATGAAAAGAAAATCAAAAGATACGTATACGACGGGAGTCGGGAGATTTTGTCAAGGAGGAAATTCGAATTCTTTCGGGGCATGATTTCTGCCAGCGGCACGAGGCCATGGCCATTCACTCATTGAAATTTGGGTGGATTTCGTCGGTGTGTACGGTTTTCGAGGTCATTGAAACGTGAAATATTATGATTCAGGGGTTTCACTGAAGGTTTCACCGGTTGCAAATTTCATTTGCCCTGGTGCAAACAAACGGACTGCAAATAACAGTGGTCCACAGCCCACACACTGAATCGATCCATAACAGATTTTCTACATTAAAAAGAATAATCAGATGAATCTTCCCTGATCAAAAAGCAGCTCTTCAACTTTACCAGAATTCTCATTGTCAAAATGGCATCTGTATGATCTTTACCCAATTGATCTCTTCCACGAAGCCGGCGGTATATCTCCGGTGGTATATCTTGGTTCTCTTAACATGCGATACAATGGAGATATGGCTGTGAGGACAGTGTGAGCAGTCTAGTGAGAACTGAATCCAATGTCCCATATTACGTTTCTTGTATCTGCAGGCCCAAGCTTCTAGTTGCATTAATCTATAAAATGCATGCATGATTAGGTCAAATTTAGTTCTGTAGTTCAATTGGACGAACCCAATTTTGCCTCACACTGTGGTTTGGCATGCCATTAAGCTCTAATAACTAATGATGGATGGAATCCAAAACTCAAATTTCGAAAATGCAAGGATATGTTCTGGTGAAAGAAAATTAACAGAAGCAACAGTAAGTGTTCACGCATATAGAAGACGGCATCACAGGTAAATTAAAAGATAAATGGACAAAGAAAACAAATTAGGAAAAGAAAGAAGTGGAATTTTATATTATCCCCGTTCTCCTCCCTTTGCAATTGTTTCTTCATGCCCTCATTACTTCTGCCTTTTGTAAATCTTCTCCAAGAAGGACTCCAACACAGCTTGCACTGCTTTGCTTGGATGATCTTTAATGGAGGAGATCAACTTTTTATAACTCCCCTTCTCATACTCTTCAAATACACCCTGCAATGTTAAAAAAGAACATCAAATGGGATACTCCAACCCAATGTGCAACTTATTTACATGATACACATGGAAGACAGAAACTTGATTTGCATTTGTACTCCTTCCGAACTGAGCCTAAAGGACTCTAAAAAAGGGCAGCCCAGTGAACGAGGCTCCCGCCAATGCGGGGTCTGGGGAAGATGTGCGCAGCCTACCCCTGCACAATACAAAGAGGCTGTTTCCAACATTTGAACCCTGGTCACCCAGGTTGCAATGGAGCAACCCAACCATTGCACCAAGGTCAACCCTCTGAAGGACTCTCATATCTCAAAAAATAAGGCACAAGTATTTTATAACAATATAACTAGATCAAGAGTGCCCAATAACAAATATCCTACGGGTTCCGTAGTGCCATAATGAAGTTCTAGTTTCTGTTTTAGCTAGCCCAACCCCCATTGAGCTCTATTCTAGTCTTCTAGGTCAAACACACCTATTATTTGGAGTATCAACCTCTGCTACAGGTTAGACTATGCCATGCCTCTTTATGTCCAAAAATAAATGTTACAGTAGTGAGACATCAATTTGACAGAAAGCATGCCTCTTGATAGAGTACAATGGTAGGACAGGATTTGTGTAGCCAATCCCAAATAATTGGGATTAAGGCCGAGTGTTTCTTAGGCAAGGCTGAGTTGAGTTGTAGATACATTAATAATGATTCCACATTTATATATCCCAATGCATTTCCGGTCTGTTTACCTCACATGTCTCACCCTCTCTATTCAACAATTGCAGGTACTCTGATTGCAGATGTCCTGGGGAGACTGATACATAGAGCCGATTCTAGAGACTTAATAAGAGGTTGGAGAGTCAGAAGGGGGGAAGTACCACTTACACACTTGCAGTTTGCAGATGAGACAATCCTATTTTGTGAGGGTGGGGATATAAGATGGATCAGAAACCTAAAACGAACAATACAACTCTTTGAGCAGATGTCTAATCTTAAAGTGAACTTCGATAAGAGTTGTATGGTGGGAGTGAATTTGGAAGAAAGGGAAGTAAGTGATTGTGCAGGTGTGTTAGGGTGCGCTATCTCGGAGTGGCCTATCACTTATTTGGGCCTCCCCCTAGGAGATAACCCCAAGAATGAAAGCTTTTGGAACCCGGTAGTAGAGAGATTTGAGAAAAAGGCTTGCTTTTTGGAGGAAAAATTATCTTTCTCTTGGGGGGAGAATCACCTTGATTAGGTCTACCCTTTCCAACCTTCCTATTTACTTCATGTCAGTGTTCAAGATTCCTACAAAGGTCTCCAATAGGACAGAAAAATTAATGAGGGATTTTTTATGGGAACCAGGAGTGGAGAAGAAAGACCATAGGGTGAGGTGGGAAGTGGTAAATAGGAGCAAGAAGCTAGGGGGGCTTGGGATTGGGAATATCAAGCAAAGGAACATGGCATTATTGGGGAAATGGTTGTGGAGATTCCTATTGGAAAGGGACAAATTGTGGACGAAGATTGTGGCTAGCATATATGGGCTGGATGAGAATGACTGGGATTCTGGAATTTTGGCAAGGACTACTGCCGCAATCCCATGGAAAGCCATTCATGATCTGCTTCCAGTTTTCTCCCCTTGGATCAGGTACGATTTGAACTCCGGTAATCGAATAAAATTCTGGGAGCAAATTTGGGTTGGGGACTGTAGAGAAGGTGGGCCGAATGGCCCATAGGCTGTTTATTCTTTGTTGTTATTTATGTTTTTCTGTAATGGGCCTTATTCTGGGCCCATCCTGTCTATATTAAGTTCTTTGTAAATTCTTGCCCAACTAAGGGCCTCCTTGTAATTATTCAAACCTATTTTAATAAAAGTGTTAGGGTGCTGAGAGATGTAGAGTTCGAAATCCTCTTCTCAAAACCCTCATTGCAGAACACTCGACTCTCCTCTCTTCAGTTTCAACATGGTATCAGAGCGTATCTGAACTTAAACATCCTAGGGCTGGAGGCTTAGTCACATACTGCCTAATTCTTGGAGGTCAATGGACGAGCCCAAGACTATAATCTCTTGGAGAAGGGGTTCGATGACCAGGAAGAATCAGAGAAGAAGAAAAAAAGGGGAAGGGGAACAGCTCGGTTCTGTTTTTGAAGCTCGACTGTGTTTGGACTGTTGAAGCTCAAACTGTAAGTTGTGCTCAGTTTTCTGGTTCTGTTTTGTATTACCTTCGGTTGTGTTTGGACTGTTGAAGTGTCCGAAAATCCTAACTGTTCTGTACTACCTTCAACTGCATTAAATCTGGTTTAACCCAGAAATTTCTGGGCTGTTTTTCTCTTCTTTTTGGACTGTTAAAACCTGCCTAAACATCCTTGTAACAAGGCTGTGTATTGTTACTCTTGTTCGGCTGTTTTAGGGGGCTGTACAAACTGTTTTTTGGGGTCTTTTCTCTTCCTTGACAGTGGGGTTGTCTCTATTGCCCACACTGTGTTTGTGAAAAGGCCTATTCAGCAATACCGATTGGTGCTTTCTCTTCTTGGCTGAATGTACAACCTTGAAAAGGTACTTCGGCTGAGTGCACAGTGCCTAGGAGTTTCTGATTACTTCTTGAAGCCTGAACTCAGTGTATTGTCTTCTTGTGGTCGGCTGAACTCAGTGTGTTGCCTCCTTGTGGTCGGCCGAACTCAGTTATTGCTTGTCTTTATTCAGTATACTTGTAGAAGTCATCTGAAATCATATTTGGAGTGTTTACATGATGTACTCCTCAGAGTTTGAAAATAAAAGTGGTGTTGAATATGGACTGGTTCAGGGGACTCCTAGTGATTCCTTATTGACTGTGACCACAGTTAAACTAGATGGAACTAATTATCTGGCATGGTCACAATCAGTAAAGATTCATGTATATAGTAGAGGAAAGTGGGGGTTCATTTCCGGGAGTAAGAAGGCTCCCCCAGAAGATGATCCATCCTACGAGAAGTGGATGCAAGAAAATTACACTGTCATTGGGTGGCTTGTGAACTCAATGCAGCCACAAATCAGTCAACACTACCTATGGATGAATTCAGCAAAAGAAATTTGGGACAGTGTTGCAGAATCCTATTCTCAAAAACTCAATGTGGCCCGGGCATATAAATTGAGAAGTGATGTAAAGAATTTAAGGCAAGGAGAGAAACCTCTTGCTGTATATTTCTCAACCCTGAAATCCCTATGGCAAGAGATTGACCTAATAGAAGTTGTAACTTGGGACACCACCAATGATGCAGAGACCTACAGGAAATTGGTTGAAAGGAACAGGGTTTTTGAGTTCTTAACTGGACTAAACCCAAAATATGATATCACAAAACAGAATATTCTTTCCAAGGAGTGTGTCTCTTTGTCACAAGCTTATGCATTGGTGAGTAGTGAAGAGAGCAGAAGGGATGTCCAGGTTCAAGGGGCTGATCTTAATGATCACTTTGCCAATATGGGGATTAAACCTAAAGGGAATGTTGGAACTTCTAGTGGCACAGGAAAGAAAGAAGTTATATGTGAATACTGCAAGAAGCCGAAGCACACCAAAGACAAGTGTTGGAAGTTACATCCTAATCTTGTTCCCATTCGATTTCAGAAAAAAACATGATAATAAAAGATCAAGAAGTGCAAATGTAGCTACCGGGTCAGATAGTGAAGAGATGTCTGCTTCTGCACAGTTGGCAGCCATGAGAGTAGAATATGAAAAGTTTGGGAAGATGATCAGTCAGCTGAGTGATGTGACCTCTACTTCCGACCCTTCAGGAAATTCTACTACTTCAGCATTTGCTCATTCAGGTATAAGGGCTTCTGCTAATCATACTACCTCTTCAGGTAATCTCAAGATCCCTTGGATTATTGACTCAGGTGCTTCTGACCATATGACCAATCTGCTACCTTGTTTGTTTCATATGACTTACTTACTGGACGTGATAAAATCACCTTAGTTGATGGTTCACTTGCCCCTATCTCTGGTAAGGAAACCATCAAGGCTACGGATTCCTTGTACCTACCTTCTACCCTTCATGTACCTAAACTAAATACAAATTTGTTGTTTGTGAGCAGTTTAACCAAGTCACTAAACTGTTGTGCAACATTTTTTCCTTCCTATTGTGTTTTTCAGGATCTGGAGTCTCAGAAGGTGATTGGGAGTGGCCATGAGGCGAACGGAATATACCTGCTTGATACTCCGGGACAATGCACTGATCATCTTGGGAATGTTGCTCTTGGATCTATCTCTTCAGAGTCTGTTAGTCGGATTATGTTGTGTCATTGTCGTTTTGGTCATCTGTCTTTTTCGGCCCTGAGTCATCTATTCCCTGAACTGTTTAAGGGAATTAGTCTGTCCATTCTTCATTGTGAGCCTTGTGAATTGTCAAAGCATTGTAGAAGCAAGTATCCTTTGAGAAATAAAAGATCTTCTGTTCCTTTTAATATTGTGCATTCTGATGTGTGGGGACCTTACCACTTACCCTCCATGGGTGGCTACAAATATTTTATCCTATTTATTGATGACTTTTCACGATTCACTTGGATATTCCTGATGAAATCCCGTGATGAAGTTCCAAGACTTGTAAAACAATTCCATGAATATGTTCTAACCCAATTTGATACCAGGATTAAAATCTTCAGATCAGACAATGCAAAAGAATACCTTGAGAAAAACCTATCATGCTATCTTTCGGACATGGGGGTTATTCATCAAAGCTCATGTGCTAGGACCCCAGAACAAAATGGGGTTGCTGAGAGGAAAAACAGGCATATTGTTGAGGTTACAAGAAGTATCTTATTTGCCTCACATGTTCCTACCAAGTTTTGGGGTGATGCTGTACTTACTGCTACCTATCTTATAAACTGCATGCCATCCAGGGTTTTGGGGTTTAAGTCTCCCTTCACTCTTCTTCATCCAGACAAAGACCTTTTTCCTATTCCTATTCGTGTCTTTGGCCGCACCTGTTATGTACATGTTCCAAGTGTCCAAAGGCATAAGTTAGAACCCAAAGCCCAAAAGTGTATCTTCCTTGGTTATTTCCCCAAACAAAAGGGCTATTGTTGTTTTGATCCAAAGTCTGGCAATCGGTATGTCTCAATGGATGTCACCTTTGATGAGTTTTCTCCTTTTTATGGTTCCTCTCCAGAAGGACATTGTCCATAGGGGGAGGATTTGACACAGGTGTTTGCTCTTCCTCTTCCTGTCCTTGTTGAGTCCCTTGATGTGTCTGCCTCTCCCTCAAATGAATCAAGGGTGGATCAGTCGTTCCATTCTCCTTGTCCCAGTACCCTACCTCCTCGTCCTATCCTCAATCCCAAGGTGTATCAAAGGCAAAGATCCAAAAATGTGCAGGTTGTTTCTCCTACAACACATGAGCCTCATACACTTCCAGTCATAGAAGGGACAACAGGTACTGGTTCAACACCTTTGGATTCGTCCTTCCCTGACCTTGATATTCCCATTCCTGTTAGAAAAGGAAAACGGAAGTGCACTGCACACTGCATTTCCAAACACCTTTCTTACAGTTTGCTTTCACCTTCATATTTTGCCTATCTCTCTTCTGTTGCTTCTCATCCTATTCCCAGGTCTGTGTCAGAAGCTCTTAAGATTCCAGAATGGAGGGATGCTATGAAATCTGAAATCGATGCCCTACACAAGAATGACACATGGGAAGTGGTGGATTTGCCTGAAGGGAAGGACCCTGTTGGTTGCAAGTGGGTCTTTACTATCAAATACAGAGTTGATGGCACCATTGAAAGGTACAAGGCCAGGCTGGTTGCAAAAGGCTATACACAGACATATGGGATTGATTATTTAGAGGCTTTTGCACCTGTTGCCAAGATGACATCTGTGAGGGTTCTTCTATCTTTAGCTGCTCACTTTGACTGGCCCCTTTATCAATTGGATGTGAAGAATGCATTTCTGAATGGTGAATTACATGAGGAGGTTTACATGTCTCTTCCTCCAGGGATGTATGGAACTGATATGAAAGGGAAGGTATGCAGGCTGAAGAAGTCTCTTTATGGACTAAAACAATCCCTTAGAGCATGGTTTGAGAGATTTAGAACAGCACTTGTTAACTTTGGTTATGTGCAGACACAGTCCAATCATACTCTTTTTGTGAAGAGGAGTGGACCTCTGGCAGTATACCTCATTGTGTATGTAGATGATATTGTAGTGACGGGTAATGATGCCTCAGGAATTCATGATCTAAAATATTTTCTCCATACAGAGTTTGAGATTAAAGATTTAGGGGAATTGAGATACTTTCTTGGCATAGAAGTGGCTCGATCCAAGGATGGGATTCTTATCTCCCAAAGGAAGTATGTTCTTGACTTGCTCTCTGAAACTAGAAAGATGGGTGCTAGACCAGTTGCTACTCCTATTGATATGAGTCATAAACTCTCAGCCTCAAAAGGGACATTGTTAGAAGATAAAGGAATCTTTCAGAGACTTCTTGGGAAACTTTTGTACTTATGCATGACTTGGCCAGATATTACATATGCAGTCAGTTGCATTAGCCAATTCATGCATGCTCCTCGAGACACTCATTTGGTAGCTGTAGAGAGAATCCTATGTTATTTGAAGGGCTCCCCAGGAAAGGGTATTCTGTTTACCAAGCATGGTCATATGAAACTTGAAGCTTACACCGCTGCTGACTGGGCCGGGAACATTGATGATAGAAGATCTACCTCTGGGTATTGCAGCTTGGTAGCTGGTAATGTTGTTTCTTGGAGAAGCAAGAAACAATCAATTGTTGCTCGGTCTTTTGCTGAAACAGAATACAGGGCCATGGCACATGGGGTTTCTGAATTATTATGGCTAAAATCTTTGATGGAAGAACTTGGAATTGAATATGACAAGCCAATGATGTTATACTGTGATAATCAGGTTGCCATCAACATTGCTCACAACCCAGTGCAACATGATAGAACCAAGCATATTGAAGTTGATCGACACTTCATTAGGGAAAGGGTCTCTTCGGGTGAAGTGTGTCTTCCTTTCATCACATTTGAAGGACAGTTGACAGATTTTCTTACCAAAGGCATTCCCAAGGCAAAACTTCAGCATGATACCAGCAAGCTTGGCATGATTGACATCTATGCTCAGCTTGAGGGGGAGTGTAGAGAAGGTGGGCCGAATGGCCCATAGGCTGTTTATTCTTTGTTGTTATTTATGTTTTTCTGTAATGGGCCTTATTCTGGGCCCATCCTGTCTATATTAAATTCTTTGTAAATTCTTGCCCAACTAAGGGCCTCCTTGTAATTATTCAAACCTATTTTAATAAAATAGTGTTAGGGTGCTGAGAGATGTAGAGTTCGAAATCCTCTTCTCAAACCCTCATTGCAGAACACTCAACTCTCCTCTCTTCAGTTTCAACAGGGACCTACCCCTAAAAGACCAATTTCCATCATTGTTTGCTTTGTCAGATTTGAAAAATGAACCCACTTTCTCCTTGGTTCCTTATAATTCTTCTTCTGGGTTTGGGTGGAATCTGGGGTTGAGAAGGGCAATAAGGGATACAGATTTGGGGTGTATGTCATCTTTGCTAACCATCCTTGAAAATGTTTTCTTGAACCCTAGTAAGGGAGACACCAGAATCTGGACCCCTTCTTCATCCGGCTCTTTCTCTTGTGCTTCGTCTTTTGAGACATTAGTCCAACCTACTACTCCGCTTGGGCTGTCATTCCTGGTTAAAGACATTTGGAGCAAACCCATTCCTCCTCGGGTTGGTAGCTTTTGTTAGGAAATTTTCCTAGAAAGATTTAACACAAATGACTTGTTTCAAAAAAAGAGGCCCAACTGTTGTTTACTTCCCAATAGGTGTATTCTTTGCAAAGCTGATGGGGAAACGGGTTATCATATTATGGTTACTTGTCCAGTTACTAAGACTGTTTGGGAGTGGGTGTTTTCCCTTTTGGAGTATACTTGGAACCCCCCGTGAGTGTGCAATGCTTGTTCTCTCCTTTAGTTGGCCTAAGAGAAGGGGGAAGATTATGTGGAGAAGCATTAGGGCTGCAGTGTGCTAATCAATATGGGAAGAAAGAAATTCACAAATCTTTTCTGATAAGGAAAGAACCACAGAAAACCTAACAGATTTGATACTTTCAAGGGTTGCTCATTGGCTGAAATCAATAGAGATATTCTCTGAATTCTCTATGGCAGACATGCTGAGAAAGTGGAAAGAGGTTGCTAATGCTGCCATGTATAAAAGGAACTGTAGTCCCACTTGGACCCCCCCATCCCTCTGGATTCATAAAACTGAATTTTGATGGATGTAGCTTAAGGAATCCAGGGCCTTCTGGGATAGGGGGTGTTTTTAGGAATGAGGAGGGGTATATTACTGCCATGTTCTCTGAGCCAATTGGAGAGGGTGACTCTTAGGGCCGAAATTCTAGCAGTTCTTGAAGGAATCCAAAGAGCAAGAGAATTAAACATTAGATGCTTAGTGATTGAGGGGGACTCAAAGGCGGTGATTAGGTGGCTGAAAGGAGATATCAGTGGCTTGTGGAGCTACAGCAATGAGAAGAAAAAATTTTATTGGTTGTGTAAGGACTTAGAGGTGCAATACAGCTGGGTCAAGAGAAGTGCTAACTCAATGGCTGATGGGTTAGCTAAGCAAGGGGTGGCTAAGGATTCTTTGTTTTGGGCACATTTTTAGTATTTTGTTGCCATTTTGATGTTGGGGAGTTAAGATAGTTTACCTCCCCATTTTCTGTAATAAAATTTCACAAGTATTATTCATTAATAAAAATTTCTGTTATCGATCAAAAAAAAACAATTGCAGGTACTCTAAATTTTACAATTTATACTAATATAAACAATACATATTGACATATTGTATACAAAGAAAAAATAAAGAGTCCTTAGGAGTAAGATGTGGAGTGCAAGCCAAATCTATAAAGAACTCTTCAGTCCCAATTACAATGGGAGAGAGAGAAAGAGAGAGAGATCAAACCTGAAGATCAAGAGCTTGATAAAGTTCTTTTACTTTTGCGACAGAGTCTGGATCTGGTTTACCATAATACTCCTAAAAATAAAATTATTATTAATAAGAAAATCACTGGGGAAACAAGTAGCACCACAGTGGTGGAGAAGAAATGCCATCTTACATATAATAATTTCTTTTGTTCTTCATTGGCGAGCTCAAGTGCTTTCACTACCAGCCATGAGCACTTAAAATCTTCAATATCCGTTCCTATCTGATAGCCTCAGAAAAGCACAAAATAAGATCTCCTTGACGGGTTAGAAACTTCATATTTATAGAAAATCAAATAGCAATGAGAGATCAAGGCTAAACCTTACCTTGCCAATAACCTTAGGATCACCAAAACAATCCAGAAAATCATCCTATGAAAGATAAAGAATAACAAAACATTAAATTCACAACAAAAGAACCAAATAGACAGATAATAGAACTTAGGATATCAGAAATATTAATGTGCAGAGGTCAATCACCTGTACTTGAAAGTAGGTTCCCATTTCTATAAGAATGTCCTTTACATGAATATGGTCATCCAGTTTCTCACCAGACATAAGCAATGCACATGCAACCTATTGATTCAAAATAAATATAAATAGAATGGTCAAATTACACATTATACCGAAAAGAATAGCAATAATTCTGACAAGAAGTTGGATTCATCAAAGTGAGTATTAATACCAATAAAGTTCTAAGAAGCATAGGGAATAAAGGAAAACATCTTACTCTGAGTACTGCTCATATCTAAAATCTAAGATTTTATTTTTCTTTATTTTCGATGGGTAAAGAAAATTTGACATGTATCTACAAGTTGGATGGTCAAGTCACACTGATTATAACAACTTCTAGTGTGAGATCTCAATCCATCCTTCCATACATGTATTGGAGGACCATTACCTCCTTACCAATACCAGACCAGAGTACATTGTTTCCAAATTGTTTGGCAAACCATTCAGGAAATAAGTGAAGGACAGCAAATTGTGTAAACATAAAAGCTGCTTCTTTTTTTTCTAAAGAATAAGATTCTAAAGGTAGTATAAAACAGATACTAAGAAATAAGAAATTAAAAAATTTATAAAAAAAAGAAATGTGCAATTAGTTATATGAATATCAAGAGTGCTTCAAAATTCAAATAATACATATTTCAAAGCCACAGCCAGATTATTGAGAAAAAGGAAGTCAAGCATAACAGGCAGCTGCAAATGGAACCCATCTTCCTGTAAGTCAGCAATACTTGTTGGATGATGCTAGCAAAAGGAAAAAGCAACTGAATATGTTATATTATCGCTTCATTGAAAGAGGAAAAAAAAAAGATGTGCACCATTTAAATGTTAAGAAAATAAAGAACAAAAATTAAGCCAAACCAGTGAGCATCAAACAAGCTTCTAAAAGTAAAGTTTTCATGTCCAATTATTCCCAGGTATCACGAATTCTATGTGGAAGAATAAGAGAAAATAAAAATAGGAAAAGAAAGATTAGTACTAGACTACCCTCTAGAAAATAGTTCTTTAAGCAAACATCATCATAGATATTAAAATATACAAATCAATTAAAGTCAGCATATTGTTGCATTAGAATAATGATTTCTTTTTTCCTCTCCTTTTTTATACTCACCGGAAGGTAAAATGAGTAATAGGCAGTTTTGTACTGAACAATGCGATGGTGACTGCATCCATCAAAACCACATCATAACTCAAATCAGCAAAGACCATCAGAAATTTGATTTAATTAAAATCATAACTTAATCCAGACTGGAAATTCATATTAAGACAAAAAGACTTTTTTCTTTTTGAGAAATGGTGAATATTATTAATAAAGATAGGATAAAGCTGCTGAGGGAGAGATTTCCTCAACAGCTGAAAACAAGAAATTAGCCAACAGGCTAGACATTAGACCAAGAAATCTACCCACAAAATAGCATTCCAGTGATCAACAAAATGCTTAAAATGAAAACCCCTGAAGTCAAAAAGACATTTTCTGCTGATAACAAACAAGATACTTTCAGAAGCTAAGATGTCACTTATGCCATTTAGCATCACTAGTATGTTATTCCTTTCAGAACAGAAGCACAATGGGTCAATGCATCATGTTACTTGGATATGCTCTCACTGGAAAAACTGTAATGCATCCATCAACAACACAAAGCTTCAGTTTTCTGAACTCCATATAATAGAATACATATGACCCATGCATTGACTGGTTGGGTTAGAAGAGTTTGTAGAAAAATTATGATGCTAATAGCACAAGGATATGAATAACAGAAACCATAGTGTAATCCTCTAACAAACACTTGTCAATTGCATACATTGTTTTATTTAAGGGAACTGCATGGTGTCATTTACTGCCATGGAAACTATTTAATATCCTGCCTTTCTTTTTTATTGAATACTTTAATGTCCTGCATTTCACACCTTAAACGAGGCCCACCAGCTAAATAGTGAGAAATGGTGCATATGGTGAGATATGGATACAAGTGTATAATGCTTGTTACAGAACACTATCACTATATAGTACTTACTGGTTGGAGTAAATGTATGTTTTCTCACTTACAGTGGCATCGTGTACTTGGACAAATCTTTTTCTCCTTCAAGTGTAGTAATCAAATCTATCATCTGCCCTGAAGCTGTCTGGAACTCTATCTGATAAACAATGAGAGAAATTGGATAACTTTCAGTATTTGGCTAAAAATGAAACAAAGTGAATTTTCCTTGCACGAAGACAATAACCTCATTAAATAAATCCAACAGATCCACATAGTAAGGCTTCTCTCTGAAGTGTCTCCTAAGAATCCTAGGAATATGGTTGCGAAGGAGTATCCCATCATTTGCAGCAATAAGGCCAACCTATAACAAATAACTTATACAAGTCAGTAATGCTCCCTGCCAAATCAAAAATCAAAGGATGATAATAGAAATGTATGTAACACCACAAAAGAAAGCAACGGAAGCACCATGGCTATACTCACAATGGCCACATACCTTGGGTACCCTGAACCAACAAGGTTGACCACGACGTGTGTGAGAGTTGTCCATAATATCATCAAGAACAAGAAAATAAGCCTGAAGCTGCATGGTATTTTGTCAATGAGTAAGATCCTATGCACTATAACAGATAAATGGTGGGAAAATTTTGGGTATAAGAATGTTCTAGTAACAAAAGTTCAAACGGTCAAAAGCCCAAGGATTGTGTCCAATACTATACCCATTCAATACACCAACCAAGTGTGCATGCTAGAAAGATTTCATCTTCTGTAAGTTCCTTTCCTTCTTTCAGCAGCTTGTAGCTATCGATCACAGAGAGACCTCGATTCAACTTTCCTGCCAATACCTATAAAGGTGAGACTGGACCATGTTTCTTTAGATGATGCCTTCCTATTTTAGTCAGTTCCTTGCAGAAACAAATGCATAACTAATCATGTAACGAATACTAACTTATCCTTTTTTTCTCAAATAAAAAATGATACAAGTATAAGCAATTTATTTCCCACCTCCAGGCACATTATAATCCAACATCTGCAGCAGAAGGTGCAAACAAACATGGTCAGAATGTGAATAAGTTAAGTTTACAATGAATAGAAAATAGATAGAAAGTTTTCAAGAAAACAATATGACAAAAAAGAGCTAATAATTACAACCTAGTACCTTGAACTTAAAACCAGTTAGGCCATTTTACCATTGGCAAGACAAGAAATAAAAACCCAAAGCTTTTCTTCAAATGAATTAGCAAGATGAAAGAACAATATATACCATAAACCCTCTTGGAGGATCAGAATGATAATGAATGGTAATGTAAGCTAATATGAACAAAACTTTTGCTGTTCTGTTGATTTGTTTGAGAAATTTTAGGGAGGGGGAATATGTATGCATGCAGAATTAATGGTTCCACTTTGACAATCGCAATCTGTTGTCTGTGTGCAATCAAAACAAAGGTAGTGCTGCAATGGTATATCTTGGTTGAGAAAGTCTAGTGTTAGCACCATCAGCAGCATATGTTTAGAAATTAGCACAGTTCTTAAATCTCTTAACAAGCTGTTAGAGAAGAGTAACACCACCTCATGGAAATGGACTAGAACAGTCATCATCAAATTTCTTAAACTGCATGACAATACATCTTATAAAAAGATATTTGTAAAGTAAAATCCTTCCTGTTGTGGTAACAATCAGAGAGAACAGGTTGTGAAAAAAAAGGTAGTGTTAGGCTGTTAGCATGGTAGCAGCTAACAAGAACATAGGCATGAAGGAGGTAGTCTTTTCTGTAGAGTCTTGAAGCAAAACATGATCCGAGCTAAGAAAATATGCATTCTATCATGTAACAATAATTGTTTATGCATGCAGTAAAGTCGGATCTCCATTTCCACCTCCTAACAAAGCACGCCCTAATACCCTTGTAAACCATAGCACTAAATCTATCAAGTTGGATTTGGATCATTTATTCATTCCCTTTTCAGCTCTCTCCTGAGCTACACACAATCCATTATTAGAGATGATTTTCAAATCCACTTCATAAAAGAACAATTCTTTCTTCCCCTTCTTGGAGTCCCGTATCTATTTATCCAAGAATACCGCGCTTAATCAAACAGATTACGGTTTATTTATCATAGCTCTGAACGATGACTTAAGCAACAGAGCAAGTAAAAGATACCATTTCCAAGCCATTTTCAAAAAGCAAGAAGAAAGAAAGAAAGAAAAACTGGTGCATAGATGACAAGATAACATAGATACAGGAAAAAGAATCCTACCAACTACTCGGATTACTCGACAAATAAAGCAGCAAACGTTCACATCCAATTGCGTGAGAATAAGCATTCAGATACCAACAATTACAATATTAACGGGAAGAAAACATTAAGGACTATAGATCTTGAGTGGTAAGAAATAAGAACAAGAAGAGGAGAGGAGTTTTGTTACCCGCTCTACCCATTGACGAGAATCATCGGTGAACTCGAAAGAGGGATCTTGGAGTAGCTGAGATTTCAATTTGGAGTATACCAGGCGAAAGGTCGATTTGAGATCACCTGTTGCTCCGTTCAGAGCCGCCATGACTAAGACAGAGAGGCGGAGAGCGCAAAGAGAATGCAGTCAGTATATGACCTGGTGATGGAGAAGATGGCTTATGGCAAGGCAAGTCACGCGGACCGGAATGGAGTCTCTACTTTCTACTTTCTAATGGTAGCTTATGAGAAAGTACGCTTGAGTTGCCTGCAAAAAAGACGGAATACAAATAAATATGAAAAGGGATAAGTAGACTGTACTACCCTCAGAAATCTGAAATTGCAGCCATCTCTAGTCTATTAGTAGCCGCCCCCTATAATGCACTGCCGGTTAATTTTGACATTAATCCACGGTCAGATTCATTCTACCATTTCCAAAAGTTGGGCTGAACAGTCAAAATTATAGGCATTTTAAAATTTTTATTTAATTATGATTTATGGAAGTCTTTGTCCTCTATGCATGCATAAGCTTACTTGTTAGCACAATCAATAATTGAACTTTGTAGTTTTTGTATTGCAATTTTACCCTTAATAGATGATTTTCTAAAGCACCCTTTTCAATGCTATAAATCATTTTGTTTTTATTTGGGTAGATTACAGATTACCACCCAATGGTTTGGGGTAATGATACTTAGCCCCCTGAACCTTCATTTGCAACAAAGACCATTTTATTTTTATCCATTTAGTTTATGTTCTTTAGATTTATACAAGATATTAATTTACTAAAAGGGTTTTTTTGCAAAAAAAATGACCAAGTTTGGTCAATTGACAATTTCAGTTATGTTTCATATATAATATCGAATTCAGTGAGCGGGAGAAAACATAAACATTTTATGATAAAATTACCCTTTTGTTAAAAACATAATCCACTGAATCTTGTTTCATTCGTTGTTTGGGCTCTCATTCTCCATCTCACACAGATAACTGATTAAGCATCAATTCAAATTACGGTTGGTTGGGAAGCATTGACTCCATCGATTCAAACTACAGTTGGCTGGGAAGCATCAACTCCATCTTCAAAGCAATATCAGACTCTACAATTAGGAAGCATCGATTTCATCTTCAAAGCAATTTCAGAATCTACAACTAGGAAGCATAGATTCCATCTTCAAAGCAATATCAGAAATGCATACGTGTTCAATCGTTAGTTTCCATATGTTTTGTCTTTCATTCTAGAGTTAATGACAGAGGGTTTTGACGGTTGAAGTTCCTTAGTGCTTGGTTTGTTTCAAAACAGAGCTCCAAATCAACAACGATAGAGAAGGAAAGCCTCGAGCATCCTCTTTTCTTTATAGAGAAGTATCCTCAATTTCATGTAATGTTTTCTATCCATTGTGTTCTCTAAAATGTAATACATAAGGTTGTTGCTAAGATGAAGAATTTTAGTAAGAACATTAGCACAAATAAAGAGAACAATTTTTTTTCCACATTTTTTCATCTATGAATAAATTTGGAGCATTACATTTTTATAGTAAAGTGTTTGATTCACAAACACTTATTGCCCATGTTGAATAATTTAAAACAATTTTATGTTTTTTTACTTATGTAGAGCAATACGGGAGAACGAGGACGACATGTTCAAGATAACACACCATATGTGCCTTTGAAATGTTACTATGATGGACAGTTAAAGGATAGTGGCAATAATTCTGAATATATATCAGGGTATACCAAGGTGGATCAAGTTGTTAAGGGTATCAATTTTGTTGAATCTATTCAAAAATTACATTCAATATGAAAACTAGTGGAGGGGTCAATGATAAAAATCAAGTGTTGATATCCGCTTGACCAACATTCTTCGATATCCATAGATGCAGATGATGATCGAGCATTAGAATATGCTATAGATCCATACCCTCGACATTGTAATATAGTCATGGTATACATTAGGGATGGCAATTTTCCCCATCCTTGTCGAGGACCCGACTTCCCTAACCCCATCAGGTCAGGGATGGTGATTGTTTTGGTGGGGCGGGGAGGGAGAGGGGGATTAATAGGAATCCCCAATCGGAGTCAGGATCGGGGATGTGGATTGAGGTCCCCGCCCCACCCCAACCCCAACCCCGATTATATATATATATATATATATATATATATATATATATATATATAAGGGAGAGGGGGATTAATAGGAATCCCCAATCGGAGTCAGGATCGGGGATGTGGATTGAGGTCCCCGCCCCACCCCAACCCCAACCCCGATTATATATATATATATATATATATATATATTAAATGTATATAATTTATATATTAAACATATTTAAAACATTATTTATAATTTAAAATTGTTATTTGCTTTAAATAAATTTATTTTTCAAAAAAATACTATTATCTAAAAAAATTTTGGCGATTCAGGTCCCTACAGGGAACCCATCCCCATCGGGGATCGGGGATGGAGGACAAATTTTATCCCCAGTGGGGATCGGGGACGACGATGAGGGTTAATTTCAAAATAGGGGGCGGGACAGGGAATATGATCCTTGCCCCGAACCTGCCCTGTTGCCATTTCTAGTAATTCTTTTCATATTATTAAGCATTTTATTCATCACTTTATTGAATCATGTTTTACTTATTTTATTTAAATTAACATTTATGTTTTATTATTTTAATTAAATCTGAAGCTAAAATTCAATTAGGAGTTGGGAGCATGAACAAAAATACCAAGCCTGGTGGTAGATATAATGTTGAGGGATGATCCAATATATCTTATGTTCCTTCATCACTTCCCCGGTATACTATTTAAAGAAATGACTATTTATTTTATATTGATTCGATATAATTTATTTTACTTTGATGTCTTCTGGGTCACAAGAACCAATTATAGAAAAACACTTCCATCATGCATTGATAAGTCAACCAAAAAGAGAGTTGGAAGAGAAATTCAACCCAAATTTAAGCCAAAATGAACCAAAATTTCAAGAGGATTTTAGTTTAAGCCCAAATAATCAAGAAACATGTGAAGATGATTTCAATTATGCGAGGCAACAAAAGGGCAACAAGAAATGGAATTTCGAAATGGACATCATGGAGAGGAATTCAAGCAAGACTTGATTGATGATTATAATTTTGATCCCAACATACATTTTTTGTAAAGGCAATGGATTACAATGTAGGTGATGAAAATACAAGCAACAATTTTGGTGATTCATTTGAATTATCAGTTGGACAGTCTTTTACAGGTTTATCAACATTGAAAAGTTTTCTTCAAGATTATGCAATCAAGACAAAGTATGAATACAATCCAATTTATACAAGCCCACAAATGATAACCGTGAAGTGTGTTGTTGCAGAGTATTCTTGGCATGTACATGCCAAAAAATTTGCATAATTTGACAACTTTTAAAATGACAAAATATAGTAAAGTCATACATGTTCTATACATATGCGCAAAGGTGGTCATGATCACCGTCAAGCAACTTCATATTAGATAACATCCAAACTAAAGGGAAAGCTAGAGAAACATCGGGACATTCGACTAATTGAAATGATCACAGATATAAAAATAATGTTTGGCATTACAATATCATATTCAAAGGTGGTAAGGGCTAAAATGAAGGCATTAGATTTGATAGATGGGACATTTCAAAACTCATATACCAAATTGCCAAGTTTGATGCAGGAATTGCATTGAAGGGATGAAGGATGTGTGGCACACATTGTACTAAATGATGATTCGACATTTTCATGTTTCTTTTGGGCATTTGGAGCATGTATTTGCACTTTTCACAAAAATTTAAGGCCAATTCTACCAATTGATGGGACACATCTGAAGGGTTTTGTGCCTGGTGCTTTGTTAATAGCTTCTGGGGTTGATGGAAATAATGGTATTATTCTAGTTGCATTTGGAATAGTCAAGATTGAGAACAATGGCTGTTGGGAGTGGTTTTAGCCATACCTCACAATAGTTACTGATCGACATCATGAACTTCTTAAAAGAGTTCCCAAGGTGTTTCTTGGTTCACATCATAGTTTCTGTCTTCATCATGTTTTGGAGAACTTTTGGGGTACATTCAAAGATGAGTCATTGAGAAAATTGTTTTGGGTGGCAGCTTGTGGATTTACTATGCAGGAACATGATGAAATCTTGGAAAACGTTTAAAGGAATAAATGCAAATGCCTTTGAATGGATAGTGAAGCTTGAAAAGAGACATTGGGCAAGAGCCTATTTTGATGGAAATAGGTACAATATAGACATGACAAACTTGTCTAAAAGTTTTAACTTTGCATTAAAAGAAGCAAGAGAGTTGTCAATTGCACGATTAGTTGAGAAAACAATAATGAAGGTTGCAGATTTATTTTTTAAAAGGCAATTGGAAGGTGCAAAAATGAAAACACGATTAACTCCATTTGGTGAGAAGTACATCCAAAAGGTTAATCAAGATGAGGATCAACTAATCCAATTCCATTTTCTTTATATGAATATCAAGTGATTTCATTGTATCAATAATCTCTAGAAGTTTACATGTTCCTATCGTGCATTTTGATACACACACAATACTTATATATATATATATATATATATATATAAGTATTGTCAAGATTGATTTACTTGTGAGACATATCGCATGACATACCAAGAAATTTACATCCCTTATTGGATCAATTGCAATGGCCATCTGTGGAATCTGAACTTAAAGTTCTTCCTCCAAATGCAAAGCGATAACCAGGCTAACCTAGGAAAAAGAGGACTGAGTCTCAATCTATGGTTCATGTGTCAATATGTTGTGGAAAGTCAAGGAATTTGGCCACAATAGAAGGGGATGCAAGAATCCCCCTTTTCAAGGCCTAAGAAATTGATATACTCTTCATTTTGATTTTTTTTTTTTTTGTCTATATTCAAAATGAAGCACCAAATGCTTTTTTGAAACTTGATGCTTAGAGAGGAAAATGATTTTTTTTGTTAATACATGGGTGGGGTTATGTTAAATACATATAAGGAGATAATTTCTTTTGTAAATGCATATATATTGAAAATACACTAGTGGAAACAATGAAAGACGTGTTTGGTTATTTATTGTACACTAGAGGTACATATTTTGATAAAAGATGAAACATTTTCTTATGTTTTATGTTTATATAAATCTTAAAATACTACTAGCATAAATGGTGTTTAATACTATCCTCAATGGCATTGCGGCATTGTAGCAACATGTTGGCACTATGCAGCTAGCATACCAAATACAGACAACTACACTAGTGGTTAATATTGATCAAAATTGTCAATAAGAGGAAGGTGTACCACCATTGTCACCACTGTCACCAACTATACTAGTGTATACTAGTGGGAACAAAAGCAAATACCACCACTGTCACCACCCTCTCATCCTTCACCAATGGCATATGGGCCAATGAGTCATGAATAGAACAGTCAATAAGAGATTGGTCCTTGCAAAGAACTTTAGGAAAGTGTACAAGAAGAAGGTGGTGGTTGATAATGCCAAATTGGCTAAAAAACTCATAATGCTTATTTCTATGGGGAGGTATTGTGATAGAATATCTTAATTAGTTGGATTTGGACCAGTTTTGGTTTGTTCCAAACTAATTAATATCCAAACAACATATCTACTTATATGATCAACAACAAGAGCATATTTTGTGCCTAGACCATTTGATATGGAGTAACCCGAGTGGTGTTTAATAGAATTGGAAACCATCCGACATGGGGAATACTGAATGGTGCTTTACAAAATTTGAAACCATCTGGCATTATACAGACTGGATGGTTTATTGCAATTTTAATTTTCAAGTGTAGTTGTAAACTTCAGCTTCTCAGATGATAAAATAGTATTTTCACCCTAAAAATCATATAAATTCCAATATTCCATAAAAGTAGTATATGATTCTCACAAGTGTATAAATCATCTGGAAAGGAAAAGACTGGATGGTTTATTACAGAGTTGGAAACCATATGGCATTACACAGATTGGATGCTTTATTGCAGTTTTGAATTTTCAGTTCTCAATTGTCAACTTCAGCCCCTCAGGTGATAAAATAGTATTTACACCATAAAAATCATATAAATCCCAACATTCCATACAAATAGTATATGATTCTCATAAGTGTATACACTATTCGACAAGGGAAAGACCGGATGGTTTATTATAGAGTTGGAAACCATCCAGCATTACACAGACTGGATGCTTTATTGTAGTTTTGAATTTTCAATTCTCGATTGTCAACTTCAACCCCACGGTTGATAAAGAGTATTTACTCCCTAAAACATATAAATCCCAATATTTCATAAAAGTAGCAGATGGTTTATTACAGAGTTGGAAACCATCTAGCATTACACAAACCGGATAGTGTTTTCTAGAGTTGAAAAACATTAGGTATTACATAGGCTGAATGGTGTTTTGCAAACTTAAAAACCATTTGGCACTAAACAGACTGGGTGGTGTTTTACAGACTTAGAAACCATCCGACACTAAATAGACCGGATGATGGTTTGCACTTTTGAAACACTAAACAGACTGGATGATAGTTTACAGACTTAAAAACCATTTTAGTATATTACTTGTTTCTTAACTTCATTGCAAGCAACGCAACAAGACTTAGAACTCCTTGAAGAAATATCTTTCTCAAGGATAGACCAAGAGATCCTGTTTTAAATACTGTAATTTAAGGTCACAGTGTTTTCATATACAAGTTCTATTATAAAGCAAAAAAATGTAGGAAGATATTGGATGAATAACATAAGCAATGACAAGGATTGCAATGGATAGTTACTAAAAGTTTTAGAAAGAGACTAGACCACTTATGTGTGACAAGAAGAGACAAAAAAAAACGTAATTTGCCGATGTCACTTCTAGAACCAAATCAAAGGAATGATGTACATTCCACATCATTCCACCAATAAGCAACACGTACAATATCTGGAAATCGGCAAGTATATGTGTACCTCCAACGGGGAGCCCTCCTATTCTTCTTAAGTTTCTTCTACTTGCCATACTCCCAAGGCAACACCAATTTCTTTGTCCTTGTTTTACTCTAGGTCTTCAGTTATTTAGGAGGATAAAGATGCTTTTCCATATGGGGAAGAAAGCAATATTATAGGTTGTAGAACCTTCAGTTGCTAGCTCTGAAGTTTGTGAGAAGAAGAAACCCCTCTAGTTGAAATAGGGTAATTTTGAATTCAAACTCAAACTTGGAGAATGGGACCACAAATCATTCAAACTTGAACTTGGATGGAGAATGCAAACCCGAATTACTCAAACTTGAACTTGAACAGAGAATGGGACCCCAAATCACTGGAACTCGAACTTTGGAGAAGATGAATGAAACATGAATGTTTTTTGGATTTGGATTGATCCTGTTTTTAACAAAAGGGTAATTTCATCATAAAATGTCTATGTTTTCTCCCGCTCACTAGATTCGATATTATTTATGAAACAACCAATATTGTCAATTGACCAAACTTGGTCAATTATTTTGCAAAAATACCTTGCTAAAATGCCTTTTCAAATTTCACATGGGTGAAAATATGTTATTTCAAAATGATGAAAATGGGTAGGGTAAAAGTAGATAACCTCACCTTTGTTAACAATGTGTTGATGACTAAACTGATTTGTTCTCTCTCTCTTATATAAGCGAAAGGATACTTTAGGGATTTGGAAAATGTTTAAAATGCACAAAACAATCAAATGAGCTTTTAAAAAAGAAAAAAAAAAGTAATTCCGTAATTGATGAAATGCTAATAAAGGGGGCAAAAATGTTGGAACATGAAAGCTCAGGGGTCTTTGCTGTACATGAAAATTTAAGGGGTTAAGTATTACTACTCCAAGTCCCAAAGCTAGTGGTAATTTATTATTGACCGTTTATTTTTTTTAGTGCAGAGATACTTGTAATTGCTCTTAGAAACCATACATTGTCACATAAGGGTTGGGGTGGAAATCATGCAAGGTTAGGCCAGGTTTGAGGTCAATCTACTTGACTTTGACTTTGACTTTGGTTGTAGAGTCATCATCTCTAACCCTAATATTAGATTGGGCTCGGGTTGGATTTGGGTTGGCTTGGCTTTTTTCACTTTATGTTACCAAAATGTTTTTATCTCTTAGGTTTGGGTTAGTTTGGCTTTTTTTTTTTTTTTTTTCTCTAGAAAATGCCTCTCAACAGTTGTAACCACTTTTTATCCGAATCAGTTAACCAAATAAAAAATTGCTTAAAATGCTTACATGATACTAACATGGTAGTTTCTATTCAGAAAATGTCTATGATACTAAATACATATTTAAAATAGATGCTCAGTATATTTTAATTTATACTACTATTAAAAGTGTGATGAGAGTGTGGAACTTTTGTTTGACTAAAATATTCTAATTTTTAAATTTGGTCCATCTTTAATTGTAAGGATAAAAATATAATTTGAACAACCACTTGTCTCCTCAATCAAATCCCTCTAAGTCTTATATTTAAAACATTAACTCCTATTAACATTTTATTGGGCCTTATTCTTGACTAAAATATCCCTATTCTTGAATTTGGTCTCTCTAATTTTGAGGTCACAAAATGTAATTTTAATTACTATATTTCTCTTCATTCAATTCCTATCATCAAGTCTTATGTTTAGAGTATTAATTCGCATTCTTTCATTGAATCCTATATTAATTAACCACATTAAAAAAAATAAGCGTGACAAAAAACAATTATTTTTATTGATGATACAAATAAAATACAAATTTAAAACTAACTAAAAAAATGGAGTTGTTTTCTTATTTGGTGGTGAGTCAACAAAACGTGGCGATCCTTGATGTCATAGTTAAATAGTAATGATTAAAAAATATAAAAATATATAAAAAGTATAAAGATAAAAAAAAAGTTGTAAAACATTTGGGCACTTCTCTAATATCATATGCTCATCATATTAAACAAAAATAAGTGTGACAAATAAAAATAATTTTTATAAACACAGAAATAAAAAAAAATTATAGAATATTTTAAACATATTACTTTTTGTCATCATTAGGGGTGCAACTTGGGCAAGTCCAACCTAAGTCCGACTTAACCCAACTCAAGTTTTTTCCTGGATTAGGCCTGAGTTTTTGGGTTGTGGGTTGGGCCTAGGCTAGAAACTCAAGCCTAGCATGGCTAAGTTGAGAATATATATATATTATGTAAATGTACATTTGCAAATGAAATTTGTACATATTTTCAAATGATTATATTCTTAAATTGGGTCATAAATCTCATAAAAGATGAAGGTCAACCTAGGCCCAACCCTAAAGGTGCAAATTTTGGGCTTGGACCTGACCCGCCCAAGTTGTATCCCTAATCATCCTCGTCATAAAAAATTGCCATGTGTAAAACACACACAGACTTACTAGTATTGCTAAATGTATAATAGTAACTTTTTTTTTGTAATTTATATAACGACAGTTTTTTTGGTAATTTGTATACGGATAAAACTGGTAATAAAGAGTCATACTAAATTATAACGCAATATTATAAAATTCTTGCCAGTTAAAATTGTTGGTAATGTTCAGGGATAAATTAATCAATGGATGTTATTATATTGTTTATGCATACAAGATACAATGGAATTAAGTTAGAAAAAATGTTAAATTAGTTCACCCTTGATTCTAATTGCTAACCCAACTCAAAGTTAAATGACAATGGATTAGCTGAACATGATAGTTGCATTTTCGGCTCTGGGGCGAATCATAATGCCCCATGCCAGCCATAAAGTGCATATAGCCCACCACTTATGGCTGGTGTGGGGGTGTTATGATTGGTTCGACAGCCCAAAATATAGCTTATTAAGTCTAGTTAATTCGCTCTCAAGTTAAATTAGATTATCCTAAATATTTTTCAACTCTAACCCAAGCTTCAACCTAATTCAGGCTAACCAAGCCCAAATTGCATCCAACTCACAAGTAGGGTTGGAAATATTTAAAATGACATGTGAATACAACTCAAATACGATACGAAATCAATGGGTTTAGGTTTATCTTAATTGTGTTCGTATCAAAATTATGTCAATCCATTTAACATAATTAATAAATGTATCAATTTGAGTTGATCCACTTAAATTGAAAATGACTCATTTATGACCAGAAGTTTCAAGTATTAGATCATATAATAGTATTTGGATGAAATAAGGTAAGTATTACATTGAATGGTTTTTATTAAATATTTATTTTATTATTTAAATATATTTATTGTTTAATTTAAATAAGTTAATCATGTGGATTTAGAATTAATTCAGATTATACGTGTCATTTAGTAAAGAAATAAATAGGTTAATTGTATTAATTTATGTTATACGATTTATATCATTTACATATACAATAAATTTGTCAAATTCATATTTCATTAACACAATTAATTAATCATATTATATTCTTGTCGATTCAAAAGAATACAAATTGCCACCCCTATCAAGACGAATATCTTGGTGCTCAAACAAAAATGAATCAGTTATATAAATGCGATCAACCACATCCGCCTTCAACCATCTTACACCGATCCATCTGACTTGCATCTTCAATCAAAGCTCTCTTTTTTCTCTCTCTTATACAAAAGAAATAAAAAAACCAGGTCCCTTGCCAAAATGGACCAAAACCAGTGTTTGATGGTTTGTAAATAAGATGGTCCGGTGGAGTCAAAAGAGAAGACTTTTGGTGAACAGGGAACTCTTCTCCTATTGGATTCTAGTTGCATCTATCTCTGTTGGCAATTCTGCAAAGCCAAATAACGAAACACAAAAAGAAAACTGTAAAGATTCTCCAGCATTGACTCTAATATATCCTGTAGTAATAATCGTGTAGGATCTGTTTGGACTTTGGATTTAACATTGTTACTCTTTCTAGACCAGATGGTCAATCCGTCAGAACTAAGAAATAGTATATATTCCGGCTTTACTTGGGCTAGGGTCAGATTTAACAAATTAATAAATAAGTAGGTTTGTTGTCAAAATACAGATTCAAAGTATTAACTGTCAATTGTAATTAGGTCTTATCATCTATCTCTATATATAAAAGACTGAAAGAAGAGTGTAGGGAGGTGAAAAGGTCTCTCACCACAAGATAGTCACCCTTCTCTCATTTATGAGGGCATTTATGGTATTTTCTTTATTAATTTTCTTTGATAGAGTGCGGACAAGCCCAATACAAATTTCTGATTTCCACCGTAGAACTATAAACATTCAAAATATCAACATTTTACAATCTATGCACTAACGTTCACCCATAAATTAACATTAATTCCGAACTAACACCTACATCAATACTATTTTGGGCCTAAAAATTCTGACCTGTGCTGAATTGTTATTCTTGCTTTTTATCTATGTGAATGATGGAGACATGAGGCACACACCACCCTATTGAGGAACTTATCTCATGATTAACAGTATGTGCAGTCCACAGGGCCCTCTTTCAATGGCATGTTAGTCCATACAGTGTTGAAAGCATGAGATCATCATGTACAAGTTGTTGAATGTGGACAGCCAAAACATTTTACATTAATTTCTTTAATCATGTGTACTAGTTGTTGAATGTGGACAAGTTGTTATATACTTTAATTTGGAATTTTTACATTAAAAAACTTAATTTGTTTGATTGGAGAAAATGATTTTCCATTTTAATTTCTTTAATATTTCAGTTTTTTTAATTCAAAGTAAATATTCCTCACTCCCTACCCATCTAAATGGACAAATTATGTAGACCCAAAACCTAATTTAATTGCTTGTACTGTTTACACGTGAGTGGTGGGTTTAGAATCTAATAACCATTTTGCATCAAAATTCAAACTAGTTTTGAAAAAAATACCAAGCAAATATCATCCAAACAAGCTTTGAAAAACCCAAGCAATAATACCAAAGAGAGAAAAAGCATATTCATACCTATAATGTGTTACACACACTTGTTGCATTTTTCTTCTTGTGTGGTTTGCATGCACAATATTATAATTAATAGTAATTAATACTAATCATGATTCTAATTTTTAATTATAATGAAAGGAGAAAAAGAAGCAACAAAGCCAATCTTTCACCTTTAATTTATAATAATATATAGATATTTGTAGAGCATGTAAAGATAGTATCCCAACATGTCAATAAAAAGGAAAAGAGAAGTTTGTCCATGGATTCGTTCAGTACTCATTAATTTATGACCTCATCCAGTCACATTGCAGGAACATATGCACGTAAAATGTGTCAGAGACTACTAAAGAAATATTCCAGGCAGCTTAGAATCCCGAAAAGTTTTAATGAATTCCCACCGGACGGGGGTACCGAATCCTGATATTCGAGGCACATATGCACGCAAAGCATATGACGATAATTTCAACAAGAGTTTTTCACTCATGCTGCCGATCGGATTATTCCACCTTCCCATACCAAAGCTAAGGAAGTAAAAAGAAACAAAGAAATAGCATTTTAAGTAGATATGGCAAAAAGTTGATTCAATCCGCGAACCCGATCCAATCCAACTCGAAAAAATAGGATTAGTATCTTATATTTTGTTATGTGAATGTGAGAATGATCCGACCCGATCTAATCTGAAAAAATTAGGTTGGGGTGGGTTGGATTGGGTCATGGATCAACCCGTTGATTCGATTGTCAAGTCTAATTAGGACTATTTATGGACTGTTAGAAGTTTTCACTATTTATTTTTTATTTAGTCTTTACTCTTTAATTTGTTAAATGTTCATGTTTTTTATTTTATATTCAGAATTTTAAGGTTAATTCCTTTAATTTTGGCATATTCATGTAGTTTTTCTTTATTTTTTTAAATTTCAGTTATTTTTTGGGATGACCCAAATTGACTCATGGATCAACCCTAATCCGGACACTTAGGATTAGGGTCTAGCATTTGATAGCCCAACCCAAACCCAACCCACCCAACCCAATTGCCAGATCTAATTTTTAGTTAATTTGTTGGGATCTGATTCAATTTGTGAATAGACATGTTCACAGGCTGGGCTTTGGGTCCAATTTTGTACTGTTTCAGGCTCGGGTTTAAGGCCGGGCACATTAGAATTTTGACAAAAGCTAAGTCTAAGCCCGATTCATGAACAGGTCTATCTGTGAAATATGCAAAAATACCATCTTTATATTATAAAATATAAAATATATTGCATGGTTCAATCAAGGAAGGATTAGCTGAACATGATAGGTGTTCAATGGATTGTAGAAGCAATTATAATTTTCTATGTCAATAATAAAATAAATTGGACCCATATCTCTTACAGTGGGGCTTATGAAATTATTATTGGCATAGAATATCATCATTGGTTCTACATCCACCATGGGAACAGTAGGTTAGGGATCCAATCAATTCGGTATCCATTGACAAGTTTATTCTATAAGCCTGATCTCTTTGTTTGCCAAAAAAAAAATGCCTAATCTTTTTGGAATTGCAAATGCAATAAAAAGGCCCTCTAGAAAATTAATTTACGACAATTTGTTTGTAATGCAATTTCATTTTGGACTGGTGCAAATTCATGGGAATGCAATTTTTATTTCTCTTGTTTGTACTCCAATGCAATTATTTGTATTGGTGTAAATAAAACTGCATTACAAACAAACAAAATATTTTTGGTTTGAAAGAAAAGGTAGGGAAAGGAAGAAAAATGTAGAAAAACCTATACAGAACATTTAAGCTTGTATAAATTTCCCTATATTTCCCTTCCTTTCTCTACTTTTACTTCAAACCAAACACAGTATTAGGGGTAAGAAGAGATGATCCTTTTTTTTTTGTTTTGTCTTGTTTCTTTTGGGGGGGAGGGGGTTGTTAAGTGTGGTCCCAAGTGCCAATAATACAATTCAACCAAATGAAATTTCTTTTCCGCAAAGGCAAGGCAACGGACTACAATTTCTTGTTTTATTAAATGGTCAATTTTGTCTTTTACCCTTGGCATTGAAGCTGACCGATCTGCAAATTTTCTTCTATCATACCACGGGGATTTTATGGAAAACAAAAAAAAATGAATTATGAATACATATTTGCTCCTACCGTCCCATGTATTTGCAATTGAATTCACATGTTAACACTAATCATGTGGAACAAAGTCTCCATAACAGGTCTTACACTCAAGCGAATTGGATTAACCTTTATACTGACGGTAGGGCTGTCAATGGACCGAATATTGGTTCAATCTGACCTGGTCCATTATGAATTTATTATAGATGGATCATGTCCAATCCATTCCGAAGAGATGGTCCGATTCAATGTATGGACCATCTAAACTGTTCAAATTGATCTTAATTTAGATTGGGTCTAACCCACACTTGGTCCATTGATACCTATACTCTTATCTTATTTTGGTGAATCAGATATTGGTTCAATTCAACCTAGTACAATATAAATCTATTATAAATGGATCAGGTCGAATCCAATCCAATAATATTTCATGTTTTATTAATCCATTCAATCCATTCAACTTGATTTTGATTTGAATGGATCCAATCCAAACCTGATCCATTGACACCCCTTAACTGATGGGTTGAGTCCTGGGCTTTTACGGTTATGGAACAAGTCTTTTGGGCTTTTCCCCCTTTTGTTTTCAAGGCTACTTCCGATTAAGGACGATTATCATCAATGGCCTAAATCTGAGAATGAAACATCAGCCAAACTCATTATTTCTCATTACGGAGACTCAATCATAACAATTAGTGTACTAAGACTAAGAAAAGGATATTAAGATTTTTTTACAAAAAATTATATTTTTTGTAAACAAAAATATCTAGTATGGATATAATACGAATATCTAAAAATAACATGAATTGAAATGGTGAGAAATAATTGAAGGGTTCATAGTTTAATAATACATATAGCACTGAATATAATGGAATGGTGGAACAAAATTTATGTAGCCAACCCCATATATTTGGGAGAAGGTTCCATAACAAACTCTGCAAATTAGAAAAAAAAATGGAGTAAAAGAAGATGTGAACTTTTCAATTTTTTAATTAAATAAAAATAAATAAAAGAAATACTAATGGAACAAAAGATGCTTGATGAGGAACACAAATCCCTTATAATTTAAGAGGAAGCAGAAGAATGTCGGAGGCGTGCAGCCTCCTTTCAATACATATAGTTTTATGAATTTACAGAAAACAGCTAATCTGTATGGTCTTAATAACAAGCCATGGACTCAGGTATGGCCAAACAGCCAATTTGATTTTCATTTAGGTTGTGTTTGGTATCATTGTTATTTCTTCAGAAAATGTTAAATTTAGTGTTTCTACTACATACATACATATATATATATATATATATATATATATATATATATATATATATATATATATATATATATATATATATATATATATATATATATATATATAACCCGGAATTAATATTTTAGCAGCATTTACACATAAAAAACTGTAGCCAATTTAGATATTTTCTTTTTATAAAAGTGGCAACATCAAAGGAAGATATGTATTTATCAAACTGGAAGTGTGCGGCTTATTTTTCTTTTAAACATGGACAATATTATGGATAAACAGTTAAAAATGATCAACCAATGACCCAGTAATTGAGATGGTCACTTCCCAATGACTATGGGAATTGACCATTCCGATTATAATTTCAGAGGATTTCAATTCTGATTCCGATTCTGGTTATGAACTAAACGGACCCTTAATTCCCAAAACAAGTGATAGCCTTGGTTTCCCCAAATAAATCTGATTATATGTGATATAAATATTGCCTTGTAGTAGCATGGCATTTCTATTAGTTTATTAACTTAATAGGAACCATACAATTATACAAACCATTAGATACAAAACTATAGAAGCAGGTTGGAGTTGGATTGCAACGAATCATTCCTCATATGGATGGTTAATCCATCACCTAGGCTCAGTTTGGAAGGAGTACAAATACAAATGCGAACAGTACAAAACCCTATATTTTGTATTATTTTGTATGTATTTGCATTGTACATATTTGTATTTGTACTCCTTCCAAACTGAATCTTGTGGAATTGAAGGGAAAAAACCTACTTCAAGAGGATATTTTTGTGGTCAAATGAATGTATATTTGTCATTGCATGGAATAGAACCTATTACCTGAAGAATTTGGGTTTAACCAAAAAGGACATGGATAGAAGTAGTAATATTTAAACACTAATAATTTAATAGTGGATATGGCTTTAAATAAAATGGATTGACAAAACAGGATTCATGTAGCCGAGACCCCATATAGTTGGAATAAGGTATGGGTGATGATAATATTGATCGACCTTATTAGAGGCTACATTCTATGTGCTAGCTGAAGAAGGAAGCTTATGCTTTTAAATCAGTTCTAAAAGTTAGGGGCTAACTGTTGAACTGCTTTCCATGCAACATTTCCTCTAAAAGAAGGAGAACATAGGATGCTTAGTGTCCAACATGTTTTAATGAGTGTTCACTCTGTTATTCTTCGGCTGATTGCATGTTCTTTTGTATGCAATGCTTGACAGAGAAAACCCTGTACAGGCAGAATCACAAATGGCTGTGCCACATTTCTTTCAGTAAAGAGAAACTAAGGCTCAGTTTGGAAAGAACACAAATACAAATATGTAAACTGCAAAACCTTGTATTTTGTATGTATTACAGATTTGTATTTATACTCTTTCCAAATGGAGCCTAAATGATAAATACTGGCTTATTGTTTATTTGAGCCCTAAGTTCAGTACAGTGGTGTGGCCCATTGATTCATCATTCCAAACCAGCCAATCAATGAGGCACATCTTGGATATGGAAAATGGATTTAGACTCAGGTCTAACCCACCTTAAGAAGTTTGCAGAATTGACTATTATTAATGTGCATAAACCTTTTTTCTTTTTTTCTTTTTTCAACAGTCTTGGTTAGCCCATATTCCCCATGCCAGGAGTGGATGCAAGGTGGGGTAAACTGGATTGCAAAGAACGTAGTACATGTGACGTTCAAAAGGTATTACAACAGAGCTTGATTAAGACATTATAGAATGATGTTATTGTGGTCAAGTAAATTATGTGCAATTCATGTCTAACATGTGCAAAGATGAACTATATATTCTATTTTGTTTTCTTTGTGCTTCCCACTCTTTCGTTTGATGTGTCATTTGAACATATTCCTCTGCAGTAGAGTCATACAACTAGAGTCATTTTATCAACCTTTATATTGGGTAAAACTAGTAACTCCATTCTAGTTTCTAGTGGTACAGTAAATTTTTGAAGTGTTATTTTTGGATTTTGCTGAGAGAAATACAGAGGTTATATTATTCAGAATTAGATGTGCCAATCTGTCAATTTAAATGCTCTATCAAAAAAAAAAAAAAACAAAGAGCTATATAATAACTTGCTGTAGATGGGAGAAATGGAAATACTTTGATTGGTCAGACAAAGGATATACTCATTTACCCTGTTTTTTTGGCCTAGAAGGACCAAGAATATAGTCAGGATCCTCACTGTTAACACCACCATATTATAGAACGATATAACAAAAAAAGGTGCCCAATTCAGAGTCCAAAGCGATTGATTGGTCAGCCATCTCTTCGGATGGGGAACATTCCAAACAACAACTTGTAGTAAGAATTGCGAACTGCCATTGGTAGTTGCCTAGTTGGTAAGAAAGACAAAGGATGAGGCTGAGAACTCGATCGGCCATTATCATAATCCTCTCCCGATTTGTGCCGTAGAGGAAACACGAGATGACGAGGCATAAATGAGATATGACCGATTTAAAGTAGGGCAAATTTTTGGAAATTTATTAATTCTATCCCTACTCTTTTAGTATTGTCTTAAAATACTCTTATTGTGTCTGATAATTGTCGTCATCTTAAGATTTAACGGAGAAGTGCAAAAATTCATTTTGGAAAGCCTAACGCCGATGACAGAGCAAGATATTGAAGAAATTGCATCTTTCAGATCTTCATTTTGTCTCTAGCTTCTATAATGACAGAGCAGGCGGTGGAATCCAAGCCACAAATGGGGATGGGGAAAGAGGTGAGGGAGGAACCCGTCCAAATTCATGGCAACCATGCCCTTATCTGGAGTTGATCCCTTGATTCAAACAAGATTCCGGTGCTGGAGTTGAGCCACCGCCACCAACTCTACTGCAAAGGTATTCTCAAACCGCTCCCCTTTCTCTGCCATGTACTCCCCTGAGCCGGACAAGATTCCAGTGCTGGAGTTTGTTGATCCAAGTGCATGTAGAATCGAACGGTTGAAGTCTCTAGCGGTTTTACCTGCATGCAAATAGAATGAGAGCAACTTCATAGTATCGGACCCGAGACATCAACCTCTCAAACAATATGTAAAAGATAGTAACTTAATCTGATTAGAACTAAAGCTGGGAGGATAATTTTCCTTTCTCAGTAAAGGGCTTTTCTCATTGTGTTGAAGCACTTGGGAGAGATCCCTTAAATAGTTGTTCCTCCAACGTTAAGTTCCTTGACTTTAGGAACAACAGTTATCAGAATAACCAATTGAGATAAGCATTAGAATTTATGCTCTATCAGATTTGAGACAAGTGTCTCAAGTTGACCAAGGATCTAACCACTTGGTCACCCAGTCTACACTTGGTCAAATGGATATCCATTGACCCAATAAGAGCTGGAATATGGATCCAAATAATCCAACAACATTGGTATCTCCATGCATGAAAATGTTTTCAAATAAACAATCAAATAAATTTATTTTTATAGAAAATAAATAAATAGGTAATTATTTAAAATGAATGATTGTGTGTGAGAGTGTTGCATGGAGACAGCCATCAACCATCAACCATCAACATGTGGCTTGTCACATGGCCATTGGATATTCCAACATGTTGAGGATTAAACGAGGGCCTATGGCCACTCTACCATCATCTCCCACTAGGCCAGTTAGGCCCGAGATAAATGGGTGCCGACCAACCCCATTGCTTCAACATGCCTTACATAATCTGTAATTGCAATGGGTTTAGTCAAAGGGTTAGCAATCATATCTTTTGTAGGCACATATTGTAGCAAGATCTCACTCCATTGGTAGACATCATACAAATACCGTTAATGGAGATCTATGTGTTTCCCTGTAGGGACAACCTCACCATTTTTAATTGTCTTAATGGCAGCTTGGTTGTCATTGAAGATCTTCACAGCTCCTATTGGTACATCAAGAATTCGGAGTTCTTTCAAGAATCTCCTAATCCAAACTGTTTCAGATGCCGTGGAGCTACAAGAGATGAACTCAGCTTCCATGGTGAATTTGGCTACACAGCTTTGTTTCTTGCTTGTCCATGAGACACCACCTCCTCCTAAGAGGAATAAATACCCGGTTGTGGATTTTCTATCATCCGGGTCACCTGCAAAATTAGCATCACGATAACCCAGTAACTCCAAATCATTTGCATGATAGGTTAATTTGAAATGTTTTATTAACTTCAAATATCTAAATATTCTTTTAACAATCTTCCAATGTATTTTACCTAGGTTACTTTGGTATCTACTAACAAGACCTACTGCATATGAGATATCTGGTCTTGTGCAAAGCATGGCATACATCAAGCTACCAATAGCTTGAGCATAGGGTCTATACTTCATTTTCTCTATTTCTTCATCATTAGTGGGTGTCATATCTCTACTTAATTTGGTTCCTTTACAAATTGGAGTTCCAACTCCATTACAATCTTTCATATTAAATTTCTTTAGAATTTTCTCTAAGTAATGCTCTTGTGAAAGAGTTAAGGTTTTAGTATTCATATCTCTTTCTATTTTAATTCCAAGTACATAACTTGCATCACCTATGTCTTTCATTTCAAAGTTGGTTTTTAACCAATCTTTGGTGTCATTAATCATGGATACATTATTTCCAGTAATAAGAATATCATCTATATATAATGAAAGAACAACAAAACTGCTTCCACTATTCAAAGAGTAAACACAATGATTAAATGGATTAGGTATAAATCCAAGTTTAGATATTACTTCATGGAAGGTATGGTACCACATCCTAAAGGATTGTTTTAAACCATATAATGATTTCTTTAATTTATACACCTTATTTTCTTGTCCCTCTATTACATAACCTTTGGGTTGTGTCATATATATTTCTTCATTCAGCTTTCTATTGAGAAAAGTTGTTTTGACATCTAACTGGCATAACTCCAAGCACATCAATGTAGGTGTTGTTTCCCATAAAAATTTTGTGTTCTCCTCTCTTCATTTCCTTCAATTCCATGAACATTTCTTTAGTTTTGCAAATATGCTTAGAGGAGCCAGAACCTATGCACCAATCAGAAAAAACGGAATTAGTAAAGTAGGATTCAAAGACTACACACACTATGTCTTTCTTTTCAGTTTTTCCTTTTTCATTATTTGATTTATTCTTCTTGCATTCTGGGCAATTATATTTTGTATAGCATTGTTTTCCACAATTAAAGCAATGCTTACCCTTAGTCTTCTTGAATCCTTTTGAGAATTTAAATTTCTTCCCATTAGTATTTTTGAAAAACTTGCCCATAGGTTTTTCGACCATTTGGGAAGTTTCAGTTGGTTTGGGAGTAACCATTAAGGATGAAGGTTGATATTTCTTCCTCTTCCTCTCAGCCTCTAATCCTAACAAGGTAGGTAAGTTTCTTATGCTAACTTCTCTTCCATATAGGTTTAAAGTTGTCACTACAGAATTCCAAGAAGATGGGAGGCTATTAAGAATGGTGGAGACTTGAATTTTATCAGGAATAGGGTTCCTAATGGCTGCCAATTCTTTGGCAATCACACTCATTTTACTAACATGATCTACTACAGAATCCTCTTCTCTCATTTCACAGCCATAATATTTTTCAATTAACAATTGAACATAGGTTTCAGTTATTTTTCCATATGTTTCTTTAATGGCTTCAAACATGTCTTTAGTATTATTGTGTTCTTCAAACACAACTTCTATGTCAGGCTCCATAAAGGTTAATAAACAATTTCTTACCTTCCTATTATCCCTTTCCCATTTTTGATATTCACGAATTACAGTCAAATAATCATCATCAGTAGGTTTAGCAGGAATAGATTTATCTAAAACATAATCAACATTTTCTTCACCAAGTATCCTTCTAATTCTACGTTTCCAGAGAGCAAAATTGGTGCCATTCAGTTTCTTAGTTTTACTGAGTTCTTGGGATAAGGCTGTAGTGGACATGATTCAAAAAAAAAAAAAAATAGCAACAATATTCCAGATATAAACACAGCAAGTGCAATATCAGTTGGTTGTATTTTATGAGATTGTCATTCAATTTCAGAGGCCAAAAATAAATAAATAAAACAAGCGTAAATGGAGTACTTAGCTATTTAAGCAAAGTATAGTAATCGACAACTGAGTTATTCAGCAGACTTAATTTCTCCAGTTCATATTGTCCCCTTTTTAATTCAGCAACAACATTGGTATTCGGCAATGATGCTTCAATATAATTGGGAATATCCCGGTTTGAGCCTTGTACTGCTTGGGTATGATTTACTACTCGAATCGACCTTACCCGACTAAATGAATCCTGTAGAGATAGCAAACAACAAAAGCTCTGAATTTATTTAGGATTCATTCGGCTCAGATATCAGATGTGATATGTAGCCTTTGAATGAACAGCTTCAGTCGATGAAGAAGGAAAAAAAATGTGTTTTCTTTGTTGAATCTCTAATGGCATCGAAGAGTCAATCTCTCTACTGCTGATGCGCAAAAAATAGAATCTGCAACTTGGTTTCTTTGGTGTCGATCTATTAGTAGTGATTTTCTCAAGCGGTCAAAGATGCTTATAACGCTCGAACCGGCCGGAGAAGGAGCTTCAAACTCAGTTTAATAGGGGATTCACAGTCACCCAGTGATGCTTTCCAGGTTGCAATAACATAGAAGTGAAGCCGAAGGTTCTGGTGTCTCAGAGTTGCTGGAGCCGCTGGAGATGGGCAATCGAACAGGGTTTTTGAAGATCAGACGAAAACCTTCATTACCGTTCTGTCCTTGACGTGAAGAGTGCACAGACGAGAGAAACAAGCAGATGGGAGAGCTGAGTAGAGAGGTAGAAATGTAGAGAGGAAACCCTCGAAGTGGGTTCATTTTCTCTCTCCTCTCCTTCAGATCTTAAAAGACGAGACATGATTTGGGGAAGCACGACTATGCTTTGAAAACTATGCCAGTCGTTGTTGCGCTCTAATACCAGTGTTGATCCAAGTGCATGTAGAATCAAATGGCTGAAGTCTCTAGCGGTTTTACCCGCATGCAAATAGAATGAGAGTAGCTTCACAGTATTGGACCCAAGACACCAACCTCTCAAACAATATATAAGAGAGAGTAGCTTAATCTAATTAGAGCTAAAACTAAGAGGATAATTTTCCTTTCTCAGTAAAGGGCTTTTCTCATTGTGTTGAAGCACTTGGGAGAGATCCCTTAAATAGTTGCTCCTCCAACGTTAAGTTCCTTGACATTAGGAACAATAGTTATCAGAATAACCAATTGAGATAAGCATTAGAATTTATGCTCCATCAGATTTGAGACAAGTGTCTCAAGTTGGCCAAGGATCTAACCACTTGGTCACCCAGTCTACACTGGGTCAAATGGATATTCAATGACACAATAAGAGTTGGAATATGGATCCAAATAATCCAACAACATTGGTATCTCCATGCATGAAAATGTTTTCAAATAAACAATCAAATAAATTTGTTTTTATAGAAAATAAATAAATAGGTAATTATTTAAAATGAATGGTTGTGTGTGAGAGTGTTGCATGGAGACAACCATCAACCATCAACATGTGGCTTGTCACGTGGCCATTGGATATTCCAACATGTTGATGATTAAACGAGGGCCTATGGCCACTCTACCATCAAAGTTGACCCCCTGAGCTGGATAGGATTCCGGTGTTGGAGTTGAGCTACTGTCACCAGCTCTGCTGCGACTCCGATGCTGAGCTTGAGAGATCGTGATGGATCAAAAACCAACTGATGAAAACACAAAATCATGACTGAAAAAAAAAATAAAAGAACTGGTTGATTAAAGACTACCGGTGATGCTTCCTTTGAAACTCATCTAAAGGAATGAAAGAAAACAACTTACATGATTGATGGGCTTGGATTTCATGTACTATACAAAAGTTTGGCTTTTAAGGTTTTTGATTGATGTTTTAGAGGACGAGTTTCAGGAAAAATTTGCTGAAATTTCTGGTAGCAGATCTAGCACTCTTAAGTAGTTCTGAGGAAGGGATTTTGAGATTTGAATCTAAACTAAGAAAGTTTAAGGTGCTAAAGGGTTTTGGAGCTTTGCAAAATCGGATTTTTTCGCTACTCTGTTTCAGATTTTGTGTAATGGGGAAGATACAATGGAGGGACCTAATGTAAAACTGGAACTGAAAGATTATTCAGGCAAGGCACAACTATATTTTCTATGAAATCAACTTCATCAGATTCCCATTATATTTTCTGGCGTCCCCTTGGTTCACCTAAAAGAGTATGAAATCTTTCTACTCCAATTTCTTCAATATCTTGCTCTATCATTAGTGTTGGGCTTTCCAGGTCATTTTTTGATTTGGTTTAATGTTTATATGGTTCGAAGTTGTTCATATTAAGATATTGGGTTGAAGAATGATAGGTGATTTGAGAGACCGATACTGAAATCAATGAACAAGGACGACGATTTCAGGCAGTCTACCTGAAATCAATGAATGATTATGGTTCCTAGTTATCTTCATAGGTTAAATGAAGACCACACATTAGGGACGACAAAGAACAAGGCTTTGTGGGTGCTTCAGAGTTTAAGATGAGAGGGAAATTAAAGAGATGGATAGAACTGGAGGGATCGATTGAGAGAAATTGAAAGGGAGAGAAGGAAATGAGAAAGAGTGGCCAATAAGGGGATGTTGGTTAGATCACCGCTGCTAAGAATTGTATCAATGATCAAGGAAACTAGAGAAAGTTGAAAACCTAATCTATCAAGTGTGAGATATGTTTGGGTGGGCTAGTCATGGACTTCCTTACCCGGTGAGAGAGAGAGAGTGTGTGTGTGTGAGAGAGACCGGGTGAGAACCAGAACTAGAGATGAGAGATAAGAACCACCGCCTAAGGTTGCAATGACGTCAATGACTTCGTTGATAGTCCACCATGTGTGAAGAAAGTGAGGGAGAGTGAGAAGGAGAGAAAGATTTCAAATGGTATTTTTTGAATTTTTGAAAAAATCGGTCACGTGATGTCATATGTGATTAAGTGTGACGGAAAGTTAGCAGTAAGGGAAGTTTTAGACAATTGTCAGAAATAGTAGGGGTACTTTAAGACAATACTAAAATAGTAGGGGTAGAGTTAGTCAATTTCCTAAACCTTAGGGGTAGTTTAAGAAATTTCCTCCGTATTGGGCAAATCCTTGGGTGGCCAATATGCCTTTTTCAAGCTTTCTCCACAAGTTATTCTTTTAACGTTAAACAAAATGGCTGTTAAACCGACCCCTTTCGCACATTCTAGAAAGAGAAAAAAATATATATGTGCACAAAGTTCAAAGTGTTGATATTCCCTTGGGTGCAAGGTGCCAACCAGCTGATTGCTAAGGTGTCATGCTGGTCATAACAAAGACTTGGGATCTGTGAATGTTTCAAACAATGCTAAAGGAATAGTGCATTCAAGCATAACAAACACACAAGAGTTGAAGTTTAACACGCTGAACTCATAAAGAAAAATGGAAGAGAAATGGAGAGAGAACACTAGGCTTACGTGGTTTAGCACTTTAGTCTATGTCCATGGACTTTAAAGAGTAAGAAATCTACTATAGAAGCTTCTAATAGAGTTACAATGGCTCTCCTACACCCTTCTTTTTCTCTTACGTTCTTGTCTGCTTCCCTCTAGTCTTCTTCGTACCTTTTTTTTCTCAAAAGTAAAAAGAAACAACAAAAATGGAAAACCTAATAGATACTAGCCCTTGGATCTTAGTTATCTCCAAAGGCTGAGATTACAAGACATAACACAAGTTACATTTATAAGATTTCTCTAAAATATCCTTGATGAAACCCCATAAACCCAACACTCTCCACCTTGGCTTGTAATTGAAATAAAGAGTCCTTCATGTCAAGTAACCCACTCACACAGATCACCTATGAACTCACACCTCATAATCCATGAGGTGTCACTCTTGCTCCATAGGAGCATCTCCTCTTATCTCATATCCAAGACAAACCACCCAATGCCTAAACTTGTTTGTAGTAACAGGCTTGGTAAAAATATCATTTACATTTTCATGTGTGTTCACATTATCCAAGTGTACTTTGTCATTGGAAACTATCTCTCGAATCCAATGAAATTTCACATATATATGCTTTGTTCTTCCATGGTGCACTTGATTCTTTGTTAGGTGAATTGCACTTTGACTATCACACAATAAGGTTGATTTGTCTTGTTGCAAACACAATTCGTTAACAAAACTTGTTAACCAAATAGCCTCTTTAGCACCCTCCACTGCTGCAATATATTCAGCTTCAATAGTGGACAAGACAACAACAGGCTGTAGCATTGCCTTCTAACCGATGGGACCTCCTATTAGAAGAAATATGTACCCTATCATTGAATGACGACTATCTAAGTCCCCAACATAATCAACATCAACAAAACCAACCAAATGATTTCTATAAGACCCTCTATCAAACAATAAACCCACATCAATAGTACCTCTTAGATATCGAAAAATCCATTTTACTACATGCTAGAGTTGTTTCCCTAGATTTTCCATATACCTACTCACAACACTAATTGCGTAAGCAATATAAGGCCTAGTGCATACCATTGCATACATAAAGCTCCCAACAACACTACCATATGGCATGTGTGACATATGCTCTCTATCTTCATCAATTCTTAGTGTCAAATCAACTAAAATTTTGAAATGTTGTGCAAGCAGTGTTTGAACTAATTTAGCATTTGACATCTCAAACCTTTCCAAAATCTTTATAATATACTTCCTTTGAGAAGCCCATAGCTTGCCTTTATTTCTGACTTTGATAATTTCCATCCCAAGGATCTTCTTAGCCCTTCAAAGATCCTTTAAATCAAATTTAACACCAAGCTTGGTCTTCAATTCCAAGATATTCTCCAGGTTTTTACCATATCATCAACATATATAGGTGATTATCATCAACATACAACAATAAAATAGTATGTGAACCATCTTCTAGAATTTTGTAGTAAACATAATAGTTAGAAGAGCTTTGCTTGTAACCTGAATTAACCATAAAAGCATTAAAGCGCTTGTACCACCGTCCAGGTGATTGCTTTAAACCACATAGCGATCTTTTTAATTCACACGCAAGACCCTCCTTTCCAATCACTTCAAAGCCTTCTAATTGCTCCATATAGATGTCTTTCTCCAACTCACCATGAAGGAAGGTTGTCTTAACATTAAGTTGTTCAAACTCTAAGTCAAGTTTAGTTACCATGGATAACACAATGTGAACGGATGAGTATTTCAGTAATGGAGAGAAAATATCATTATAATCCACACCCTCCTTCTAACTGCACCCCTTTTCTATTAATCTAGCTTCGTAGTTCACCTCTTCATTATTTGTTGTTCCTTCCTTCTTGTGGAATACCTACTTGCATCCTATCACCTTTTTATTCTTAGGTGGTTCAACCAAGTCCCAAGCATAATTTCTATTAAGTGACTCCATTTCTTCTTGCATTGCAGTTAGCCACTTATCTATGTCATCTTGGCTGAGTGCATCCTTATAATCATAAGGGTCACTATTAGGACATACTAGAGCAAACGCCACCATGTCTTCAAATCCATATCTCACAGGTTGTTTGGTAGACCTTCTTTCTATATCCCTGACCAATTGGCAGTTAATATTTTCTTGCTCCACCTGCTCATCTTGACTTTCCTCTATGCCCAATGATCCCGCTAGTGATGAATATGGTGAATTATTGATTTCATCATTAGAGGTAGGCTTATGTACCTGTTCTACAAGTAGCTTTTCAACTTCCTTGCTTATTATTTTTACTATGGACCACTCATCAAAGACCACATCTCTACTATATATCACATGTTGGATTGTTGTATCCCATAACTTGTACCCCTTAATTCCCTTATCATACTTAATTAATATACAAGGTTTAGATTTAGCATCCAACTTGGATCTTTCCCCTTCATGTACATGAACATATGTAGGACATCCAAAAACTCTCAACATGGTATAATCAACTAGCCTTCTAGTCCATACCTCTTTAGGAATTTTGCATTCAAATGCTAAATTTGGTGATTTGTTCAGTAGGTAGCAAGTTGTATTTATAGCTTCTGCTCAAAATGCTTTAGGTAATCCAACATGCAACCTCATGCACCTAGCTCTCTTTGTCAATGTTCTATTCATTCTCTCTGCCACTCCATTTTGTTGGGGTATTTTTGGAGTTAAAAAACGCCTTCTAATTCCATGGCTTTTACAGAATTTTAGGAACTCCACATCCTTATATTCCATCCCATTATCAGTTCTTAAGCATTTCACCCTTTTTCCTATTTATAATTCTACCTCATCCTTTCATTCTTTAAATTTAGCAAATACCTCTGACTTCTTTGCATGTACGTTGTTTTGTTTTAAAAGACACTCTATGTTGCTTTCCACACACACAATACTTGTAGAATTTTAATTTACAAGTCTTTACTCCACTTACTACCTTCATCTTATGGAGTTCTAACAAGCCTTTCTCACTCATATGGCCTACTCTCATATGCCACAAATCTATATCATCTGCATTTGCATCAACTGGAGTAATAATTGCAACTCCACTTGTCATTATACTCCCTTCCAAAATGTAGAAATTTCCTTCTCTTCTTCCTTTCATTATAGTCATGGATCCTCTCTTACCTATAAAAGCACCATCTGTCCCCATAAATGAACAACCATTTGCTTCAAGTGTACCTAAGGAGATGAGATTTTTCTTCAATGTCAGGACATGTCTAACACCATTAATTGTCCTTACATGTTCATCAAATATTTTTATTTTAACGGTACCAACCTCCACAGTTTTGCAAGATGCATAATTTCCCATGAGAGCAACACCACCAACACGTGGTTCATAATTGTCAAACCAGTCCTTATGTGGACACATGTGATAGGAGCATCCAGAGTCAAGTAACCAACTTTATGCAAATTCTCTTTCCTTATCAAAAACCACAAGTACCTCTTCGTCTTGTTTTGTTGCAACACTTGCTCACTCTATTTTATGTTTGCTTCCTTTTTCTTCATTGTCTCTCTTTCTTTGTTTATAGTTCTTCTTCATATGCCCCTCCTTATGACAATAAAAACACTTGAATTCTTTAGCCTTGGATTTTGCTCTTTCCCTTCCTTCCTTCCCTTTTGCTCTTTATTTAGACCTTCCCCATCCTTTCTCCTTTTCTCTAATCACTAGTCCTTACCCATAAGAATCCTCAATATGTTTTTTTCTCAACTCATTTTTTAATAGTGTTGTTGTAATATCATCATACTTGAGCTTGTCTTTCCCATATATCAAAGTGGTGATAAGGTTATCATAGGACTTTGGAAGTGAAGCCAAAAGTATAATGGTTTTGTCGGTATCGTCAACCTTAACTTTTACACTCAAGAGCTAGGAAAGAATTTTATTAAACTCATTTATATGGTCAAGTAAGTTTGCTTCCTCCTCCATGAGAAGTCCACAAAATTGTTTCTTTAAAAATAACATGTTTGTCATCGACTTCGACATGTATAAGGATTCCAACTTTTTCCAAATTTTTGCTGCTATCTTCAAGCCCGATACATGATAGATAACTTCATCTGCCAAATGGTTTTGAATTGCTCCAGCTGCTTTCCTGTAAATTATTTTCCAAGTTGCATCTATCATGTCTTCTGGCTTATTCTCGTTTCCACCCAAAGCTACTAGAATATCTTGTCCTACAAGGAAATCCTCCACTCTTGTTTGCCACAAGCTGAAATTTCCCTTTCCATCAAATCTTTCTACTTCATACCAAATAGAAGAAGAGATTCCCTTCGAGCTCATAGTATGTACTCTTAATGTGTATGCTCAGATATAGTAAAACAGCCCTAAACACATCCTTTTAAAACAACCAAGAAATTTAACAAACAACTGGAGTGTTAAAATAGTAACGTAATATATGGGAAGTAGATTTTATGGATTTAGAGTTACTAAAAGTGCTTGAAACCTATAGAAAAACTGCTCCACCTTCTCAACAATGAACCCCAAACCACCAACTACATAACTCACCAATTCGTAGAGCCACCAACTCCCCTTCGTGATTCAACAATACATACACCAAGACATTCCATAGCAATAGAAAGCAATAAAGGGAACCTATAGCTCTGATACCAATTCTGAATGTATAAAACAATGCTAATGGAACAATGCATTCAAGCATAACAAGCACACAAGAGCTGAAATTTAACACACAAAACTCATAAAGAAAAATGGAAGAGGGATGGAGAGAGCACACAAGGTTTATGTGGTTCAGCACTTCGACTTACATCCACGAACGTTAAAGAGCAAGATGATTCTATTTGAACTGAGGTGTCCCGAACCGAGGATACAATCAGATAGTCTTGCCAAGTGGACGAGGCCAAGGTGGAAGGATGTGCACCAAGATCTGCAACCAGAAGAAAGGTCAGAGGCCTAAGGAGTTCTTTCCTAGGTAGGTGCTTCGACACTCAAGTCAATAAGATAGAGAAGGATGTGGCCAAGATGAGAAGTTCAAAATAGCACTGGTCCAAGCCAAAAAGATAATGCAAAGAGGTATTCAAAGAGTAGTTCCCCAAAAGTCCCTTACCTCGAGCAGGGAATACCTGTATATAGTTGAGCGTCCGTGTCCTAAGCGGATAGGGCTTCTGAGATTGTAGAGATGAGGGTGTTCGTCAAGGTCTTTGGGAGGTTTCCTCTTCCCCAGCAGAGTTCGCTTCCTTGTCCATGCAAGACACTCCTTAGCCATGCTCTTCCATTATGTGTGGCATCGACATGGCATGAGAGGGGGAGGCCGTGGAGGTTGCCACGTGGCATCCTTGGCTAACTCAACCATCACTCGAACACCACTCCCCAAGTTCTGAAGTCAAGGAGTGTAATGCTCAGCTACGGCTAGCTATGGAAGAGCTCTATGGTCCTCAGCTAAGGAACTTTATTTTCTTTGAGTTAACTGGCTCAGTGTAAGATTGGTTTTCTAGGTGAACCGGTTGGTTCAATGCTTGTGTTGTTTCCATTGCGGGTCGGTAGATGCATCATTTCGCCTTCCCAAGGACACGTGCGTGCGAAGTGAGGCATCAAATCAGTACCATTGATTTGAGCTGATCAGGACCGTTAGTCCTCCTATAAAAGGGGAGGCAGTGAGCCATTTTACTTTGCCATTTTGAGTGAGGGATCATTGGAGCTCGATAGTGAGTCCTCAAATGGTGTTTCAGGTGTTCTGTAGTGTAGTTCTTCAATAAGATGTCTCCATCTTCATCTTTGTCTTCTTGTTCTTCCTCTTCAACTAGTAGTGTGTTTGATAGTGAGTCCGGTCCAAGGTTTCACCCTGAAGACACCGCACTCGACACCCAGAGACCTGGCTTGAATTAGGACCCTTTACTGCATTCTTGAGGAGTATGAGCTGAGGTGCCCCGACATCAGTGAGAAGGCTACCTCAGCTTGGCTGGGGGAGCTTTGCATCTAAGAGCACTTCTTGATAGTCAGGATGAGGTTTCCTCTGAGCGAGGGTATAGAAACATTGCTAAGGTGGTATCACATCCAACTAGTCTAGCTGATAACTAATGGCTAGCCTCCTTCGCCATTTCTCGGTTCACAACGTGAGCATCATTTTACTGATGTTCCCATACTCACTACACTTGAAGAAGCCCCAGCAAGGCTATTATTACTTCTCATCTCAGCAACACAATAAGGTGCTCGTCGAAGCCCCATCCTCGATGAAACACTGGAAGGAGGGGTTATTCTTTGTGCACTACTTGGGGGGTTGGTCGTTCTCCATTGAGTTATCACTCGTAAGGGTCAAGGTAAAGGCACCAACTGACGCTGAGCTGTCTAGGGGCGAGTTAGTGGCCATCAGGTGGATAGAGAGGGTAGACATGCAGGGGTACACATCGTTCTCCATGTTGATCCGTGTTGGGCTGATGGAGCCACCAACTGATCTGTCCTTGCTTTTGTAAGTGTATATCATCTTGTTTCATTTCTTTGGATTTGATTGACTTGGTTTTCTCTGGTAGATATGGTGGTTATGGACGAGGAGGAGAGAACAAGGTGCATGTAGGCTACCACACAGAGGAGGGCGACATCTCAGCAGCAACACTGCCCTAAGGTCGCAAACCCTCAGCCACACAAGAGACCGATAGTGGTTGAAGGAGATGTGGTGGACATTAGATCTAATGGGTCTCCACCGTGGTCCGCACCGTGGAGAAGTCTTAAGGTCCCATCTCAAGGTCTAGCGGAGCCGATGCCTGAGGTGTATAGGCCGAGCTGAAGTATTCGGGAAGAGGACACTCTAAAAACTGAGGGCATGCTCGAGTATATGGCTAGGGGCATTCTACTACCCGACATCCATAGGGAGACCAGCGATTGCACGAGTAGGGTACTGGAGAGCATAGCCATTAGGGAGTTTGTCATGATAAGGCTCTTTGCATTGCCTTTTCTGCTCTTCAATGTGATTTTCTGTGCTCATTGACTTGTGTTTTACTTTTATAGGTTGTCTGTGGGGTGATGACATTGGTTGACTGGATGCGTACCCTCCGTTAGATGGTCAAGACTCGAGAGGGCAAGTTCTCCCGTCTATAGATAGAGATGGCTCATCTGAAGCAAGCGACATCGGCCAAGGACGAAGAGCTGCAACGCCTGAAGAGCTGTGAGATCAACGGGGACCATGACAAGGCACAAAAGGCAATCGAAGAGATAGAGGCGAAACTGCTATGAATCGAGGAGGAGGCGGCTGCCATGTATAATGAGTCCAAGGAGTTCTAGATTGCCCTCAACAATTTTGCTACAGACTCCTAGAAGACCGACTTTGCTCGCTACCGGAGGAGGGTCATGCATGAGCACCCTGAAATCACCACAACCATGGAGCAATATGGTCCCTTTGATGCCAAGGCACCCGCACCAGAGTAGTCTGCCTCAATGAAGCGCTGCTGCCACCCCCGAGGAGGTGAACGCTAGAGATAGCAATTGGCTTGCATTAATGCTCTTTCCTTCTTTTTTTTTGTACACATCTCAGTATGTCAAGCTTATAATCATTGTATTAGCTTCTTGAGTAATGAAACTTTAGTCTTTTTGTCAATCACATTTTGTGTTATTTCTTCTTCTAAGTTGCTTTGCTTTGGAATTAGGTTGGTTGGTGGGGTCCATAGGTTGTGCTTCTATATTTTCTCTTGTGCTAGTCAAGGTTTCAGACTTGACACTGTGGTTGGGGTCTTTGGCTCCATGGCCTCGATATCATGTTGGCCGAGGTCTTGGGCTTGACGGTAGATGGTCGGGGTCTTCGACTTTGTGGCCTTGGTCTCATGTTGGCCGAGGTATTGGGCTTGATGCTAGATGGTCAGAGTCTTCGACTTTGTGGCCAAGGTCTTGGGGTTGGCACTAGATGGTCGGGGTCTTCAACTTTGTGGCCTTGGTCTCATATTGGTCGAGGTCTTGGGCTTACCGAGGTCTTCAGCTTCGTTGCCTCAGTCTTATACTGGCCGAGGTCTTCGACTTGATTCTCATTGGTCGAGGTTGTTAGCTTTGTGGCCTCAATCTTACATCGGCCTAGGTCTTTGGCTCTAATTCTTGCCGGTCAATGTATTTGGCTTAGCGGCCTCGATCCTATGCTGGTCGAGGTGTTTCCAAGCTCTCAACATTGTTGGGGAGCTCGGTGGCACCTGGACTTTAAAAGATTTTCACTCTTTGATTGGGCTAGTCATGGTCCTCGATTAGCTCTGCTCTGATTGCGAATCGGGAAGGTGCACAGAGTTCAATGGTCATCCTCTTTCCATTATGTGGTGGGGATGTTATTCCCATGGTGCCTGTTAGGGGCTTGTACTAGCCTCAATCATCTATGGTCGGTTGAGTCTTTTGTGTAATGGTTGTCGGGCCTTAGTTGAGTCGTTGACCGTGTTGCCACCATTGGTTAGCGTAGAGTTCGGTCGGATTGTGTGCGGGTGTTTGGTTATTTGTGCTTGAATAAAATTCTTTATTTATTGAGTTTGTATAGCCCAGTCGCCGTTAGTGCTCAATGTCGATAATCGTCAATGCATATTAGTCCTAGCACTCTAGCTCCTTGGAGTAGGTCTTTTGCGCCAAGTTTCCCACTTTAAGGGTCATCCCGCTCGAGATGACAACAATGACCCCGAGCGGGGGAGCTCAAGATGGGGGCTTGTCGGTGTGGTGTAGCTCTTCTCTAGGTTTATGCTCTTTGATATCGATGAATCCACAGAGGTATCCACATCAGACGAGGTCTTCTAGGTGGTGGCGAAGGTCATAGCAGCTTTCAGTGTTGTGGTTGTGGTCTTGGTGGAAATTGTAATACATGTCTTGATATCTCTTTTTTCCCTAGGTTTTCATCTTTTCAGGCCACTTGATGAAGTTGCGGTCGTAGATCTACATCAATATATTGGCCCATGGCACATTGAAGGGAGTAAAGTTCCTATACGTCGGTGGCGAGGTCCTCGATCTGCAACTAGGTCAACGATCCTATCTCTTACTGTCTCTATCCGATCTATGCTCATCATGGTCTTTACACTTCCGATCATGTTGGTCCTCTTCACTCCTTCGTAGTGCCTGGGCTTCCTTGGCCTTCATATACTTTTATAATGTTTCATGAACGTGGTCAGGTTGAGCGTAGGATTCTTTTGCAAATACAAGTTGAACATTGAGTAACACAGCCTACTCATGATGGCGGTTACGACCAATGACTAGTTTAGAGCTTAGACTTGAAGGGCCTCGGTGTTGAACCTTGCCATGTATTCCCTCAGGGTCTCTCCTTTGCTCTGACGCACTTGCATAAGGCTGGTCGAAGTCTTCTAGTGCCCTTGGATGGAGGTGAACTATGCCAAGAACTATGTCTCCGACTACTCCCAAGAGGAAATGGATCATGGTGGAAGGGAGGCATATCAGGTCCTGGCGACTTTGTGGATGGTTGCCATGAAGGCTTTGCACATGAGATCCTCAGAGGAGCTGTGCAGCATTGATATCGCCTTGAACCCCCTCAATGTAATCGTTCGGGTCCGAGGCTCTATCGTACTTCTCAAATTGAAGGGGTAGGCAACCGACTAAGGGAAGCTCATCAACGATCTCCTGGACAAAGATGGGTTCTTTTACGGATTGATTGTGGTACTGCTTTGAGTGTTGGGCCATCGGAGGAGCGATACTTCCATCTGCTTGGCTATGTTCTAGTTCAGCCAACAGCTCACTTAGCTCTATGATTTCGGCATCTCTATGGCTTGAACCATGTTTGTGCACTTTTCCCCCTTTGGGATCGTGGGCCAGTCGTGGACCGATCTAGATTCGACTATCGAGATCAACAACTACTGAAGATGTCGGCCGAGTCATTCTTTCGCTAGTACTCGAGCGATAGAGTGATGGGATCTATTGCAAGCGTTGTGCACGTGAGGCCGGGCTACAGAGTCAGACCTTCTAGATGGTTGTGGTCATTCGTGGTCGGATTGGGCTTTGTGCCTATTTGCATGGCACATTTTGGGGTCCTTAATGTGAGGATCAGCTATAGTACGTGCCTGCGCGGTAGGGCGAGTAACTTGGGGGGCATGTGCCGATTACCCTAGCATCTCCATCATGGTTAGGATATGATTGACCTTCTGTTGCATGGCTTGGAACTGCGTGGGGTCGATGGCTATCTAATGTTAGGGCTCACGAGGCGGGTTGCTGCGAAGTGAGCGGGATCCTCGAGATAAGAAACGGGCTCCAGAGAGGTTGGATGTGTTCTTAAGCATGGTTACTTTTAGTACACGGAGAGGGGTTTGGGAAATGACTTTTTGTTCATTTCCCATAGATGGTGCTATTTTGATGCTGTTTCATCTAAGGTGTCCCAAACCTAGGACAAAATTAGATAGTCCTACCAACTGGATGAGGCCGAGGTGGAAGGATGAAGTCGTGCACCGAGATCTACTCTAAAGTCAATAAGATAGAAAAGGATGTGGCCAGGATGAGCAAGTTGAAATAGCATTGGTCCGAGCAAAAAAGATAATGCAAAGAGGTATCCAAATAGTAGTTCCCAAAAGTCCCTTACCTCAAGCGGGGAATACCTATTTATAGTTGAGCATCCGTGTCCTGGGTGGATAGGGCTTCCAAGGTTGTCAAGATGAGTGTGCCTACTGAGGTCTTCAAAAGGTTTCCTCTTCCTCGGTGGAATTCGCTTCCTTGTCCGTGCAAGACACTCCTTAGTCGTGCTCTTCCCTTAAACATGGCACCGACATGGCCTGAGAAGGGGGCGGCCATGGATGTTGCCATGTGGCATCCTTGGCCATCTCAACCATCACCTGAACACAAAAGTTCCACTATAAGAGCTTCTAATAATGGCTCTCCTTCTATAGCCTTTCTTTTTTCTTACATTCTTGTTTGCTTCCCTTTAGTCTTCTTCATACCTTTTTTTCTCAAAAGTAAAAAAAGAAAACAACAAAAAGGGAAAACCTAATAGATACCAGCCCTTGGATCTTAGTTATCTCCAATGGCTGGGATTTCAATACATAACACAAAGTTACATTTATAAGATTTTTCAAAAATATCCTTAATGAAACCCCCTAAACCCAACAGGATCAAATCCCACCTGTACCTAGGTTGGGGGATGGGTTAACCTTTCAAATAAAAACAAATACTGCCTTCGACCTATTGGCGTGTATCAATACTTGAACCTTATCATATGACCTTATAGCGGTAGGAATGGAATGGATCCAATAATCCATAACATAACAATGGTCTGAACTCTGAAGACAGTCTTCAGAATTTAATCCCAATTTATCCCTCAATCAAGTTTATGCTTTCGACAACATTAATCCTCAATGGCTCCATATAATTTGAGTTTGGACATTTCCTGTTATTGAATAATGTGTTATGTCCTCTGCCTTGTTTATGTAACAAACCTCTAGCGTGCAAGGTGCACATACACACATATGATTAGACCTATTCATGGGCCCGGTAGCCCAACGGCCTGGCCCCAAGACGAGCTTGAACATGATTTTTAGCTTGTTGGCTTGACCTTGGGCCTAAAAGCCCAGGTCGATTATTTTTTGGGCCAGGCTTGGGATTTGTCAAAAAAGCCCAGCCTGACATCTTATAATTTCTAAACCCTACATCCCTAACCTGACTAACCCTTTCCCAGTTTCCCTCTTTTCATCGATCTAGCTTCTCAATTCTCACTCTCAGAGGTGAACACAGGTACCAGCACCACCAACGAACTAGGTCCTCTTTCTCTCTAGAGGTGACCATGTCCTCTCTTCCTCTCTCTCTGTTCTGATATAAGGAAGTCTTCCTTTCTCTCTCTTTCTCTCTCTTTCTCTCTCTCTCTCCTTCTCTCTCTTTCTCTCTCTCTCTCTCTTTCTCTTAGTTTGTAATAGAGATTCATTAGTTTGTTCAAACAGATTTAAATCAAGTTTTAGTTCTATTAGTTATCAGTAATAAAGATTCATTACTTCATTACTTTTTTTAGTTAATATTTCTTTTTAGTTTTATTTTCATTTTTGAATCCATTCATTGGGCTTGAGAATCCTTGTTACATTCATAGGTATGTTGAGTTCTCCCGCATTTCTTGCTTAATTTTTGTGTTTAATCTCTTGCACATTTCTTTAATTTTCTGTTTGATTTACATATCATTTTGTAGTCTATCTTGCATCTTCTTCCTAGGTCAATTTTTAGTTTTGTTATTGCACTAACTTAATTTATAGTTTAATTATTTTTTGCTTGGCATGCATTAAATTTCTTTTCTTTTCTTACGCTTGGCATGTCTAGTTCCTTTGTTTGCATAATATTAGAAATTCTCATAGATATGTTGCCCCCCATTTATTTCTTAGTACCAAGGAAATGCATACGATGCATGGCTAGGGTTGAATACATAGAAAATTTTGGTTGGATTAAGGATGACAAATTTGGGATGGTCTTGATTGAGGTATATTTTTATGTATAGATGTTATGATGTAAGAACAAAGAAAAATGAATAATAAGGGTTATTTGACTCTTTTTTTCTTTTAGTTTTTTATTTAATATATACTTGTCTTATTAATAAAATTGGAATGTATTATGCAAGTTATTTCATATTTAATAATTGGCATATCAATGGCAAGTGAAAGTGTGGTTGCAGGAGTAGATATAATAGATGATGACTATCAAGAGTATGATCAGACTTCTAGTAAGAAAAGATTTGACATCTAAGGTGTGGAAAGAAATGGAAAAGATTAATTTGGAGAAGGCACAATGTAAATATAGCAAAAAGATCTTACAAGGTAAATCCAGGAAACTACTCACTTAAAACATCTTTTACAGCGTGCCCTACATGTACAATTCAGGATTTTAGATAATACAAAGTAACTACTCAATCAAACACTAATGGGAGTACTTCTTTTAAAAACAAGTCTCATAGGGCATTATCAGTTTTTCTTGTATATGGAAAACAACATTTTACTACTATTGAAGAACTTGCTTTTAAATTCTTTTTTCAAATTATAAATCCTGAATTTAAAAGTGTGAGTAGGCATACTACTAAAAGAGATATCATGTCTAACTATGTGGAAGAGAGAGTGGTGTGAAAATTGATTTGTCTAATACACTTGGTTGAATTTGTTTAACTGCTCATTGGATTGACAACAATTGGAAGTTACAAAAAAGAATTATTTGCTTTAAAGCTTTGGCACCTCTTTTTGATGGATTATCTTTAGTAGATGAGGTAGCCATGTGCTTAAGTTAATGGAGTATTAATTAGAAAATTTTTAGCATCACATTAGATAATGCTAGTTATATTGATGTGATGGCTAATTTTTTGAAATTGAGATCTTCAATACATAAATCTTTGGTGTGTAGTGGTGATTTTTTTTTTCAAATGTCGTTATTGTAGCCATACTTTGAATCTTATTGTGAAAGCTGGAATGAACATTGTTGATGATGTTGTTACTAAGATTTGTGATGGTGTAAAAAATATTAAGAAATCAGCTGCTTAAAAGCATAAATTTTATGAACTTGTTGAAAAAAGTTTTCACTTAAACACAATTAAAAGATTGAGGTTAGACATGATTATAAGATGGAATTCAACTTATTTGATGCTTGAACATTCCATCTATTATAAGAAAGTCTTACAACATTGGGGGCTAAAGGATAATACTTTCAAAATGTTTACGCATTCAAAAGAAGAATGGGGAAAAGTGAATAAGCTTCAAAAATTCTTAAAGGTTTTTATGATGTTACTTGCATGTTTTCTGCCACTAAGTACCCTATTTCAAACATTTATTTTAAGGGAATTTGGATGATTCATAGGAATTTAATGGCAATGAGTAAGGAATCTCATAATTTTAATGACTAACATAATTAGAAATATGAAGGAGAAATTTGATTAATATTGGGCTGAATATAGTATGATTTTGTCTTGTATTGCTATGTTGGATTATCGTTGCAAGATTAGGTTAGTGGAGTATTGTTTTAATAAACTTTATGGTGATGATGCCAAGAAGCATGTTAATGCTATAATTATAACTCTTCATGATTTGTTTGGTGAATATAAAAAAAATTTTTCCTCAACCTCCTTTATTAGATCTTCTAGTCAAATTGACATGAGCGAGAGAAATGATGATGGTGATAGATTTAAGGATTATGAGCAACTTTTTAGTTCAAAAATAAAGTTTCAAAATGAAAAAACTCAGTTGGACCTTTACTTAAAGGAACAAAACCTTGATATCAAGGCAGATGTTGATGTTTTGGAGTATTAGAGTAAGAGTTCATTTAGGTATCTTGAGTTGGCATCAACAGCTCAAGATATTTTGGTTATTCCTATTACCATAGTTGCATCTGAATTTACATTTAGCATTGAAAAGAATGTGATCAATCCTTGGAGAAGTTCACTTAAATCTAAGACAGTTAAAGCTTTTGGTTTTCTTGAAGATTGGCTCCGTGCTCAAGGTTTTGTATTAGGTAATTTTTTTATCTATTGTTTATTAAAATATATGATTCCACACTTCATTGAATTTATTCTAATAAATTTTCCAATTATATGTAGGGGGATCAAGCTTGCTAGATCTCCTTCAGGATCTTCAAATTTGTTAGAAGATGATGAAGGATTAAATAATAATGATGATGATAATGAAGATGTTGAACTTGATGATATATTTTAGGTATTATAATAACATATCTTTGGGTTATTTGTTTGTCATTTGACATGATAACAAATTACATATGTGATATGGGAAATGAATTATCTCTTATTTTCTTTTTTAGGATGGTTTGGAACTTGGAAGTTGGAGTATTCAATCTTGTTGGTGAATTCAAGAATGGACGGAGATGGCTAAATCATGCTTTGTATGATATGGGCAATGAATTGGTCTTTTATTTTCTTTTTTAGGATGGCATGGAACTTGAGAGTTGGAATATTTCATCTTGTTGGTGAATTCAAAAATGGATGGAGAATATGTTTTGTCGAATTTGTTTGTCTTATTCAGTTTTTTTTTAATTTTTTTGGAAGAACGTGAAGTAATATGGATTTAAATTTAGTGTGTTATGCTATTTGTAGGATAGAGAATATGGTTTGCCTTGTTTTCCTTGTCTCATGTGTTTTATTTTCAGGTTTGCCTTGGTTGTATAGAAACAACCAAACAACAGGAAACATATTAAACAACTTTAAAGGTTGCTGATTGTAAGAAAAAATGGAATTAAAGTGGAATATGACACAATTTCTTTGTAGGAATTAAAATGGATTATATTCATTTGAGCATATTTTATGATTTAAGAATGTGAAACAATTGCTTTGTAGGTGGTGATTGGTGAACGTGTGCTCTAAAACATAAAAGAAATCACAATGAAATCTTTAATAAAAGGAAAAAAACAATCATTTTGTTAGGTCGGGCTCTGGGCCCGGGCCTAGGCTTTGGACTTTTTATGAGGGCCGGGCTCAAGCCCAAGCTTTGTAGGTGGTGATTGGTGATGATCTAATGGCATATTCAATATTAGCGGGCCCCATGTGATGCACAAGCATTGTAAAGCAATACTACTACTATTTTTGTAAATTAATTTACAAAAATTATCAAAATTAATTATCCAATTTACAAAAAATCGCTTATAAAAATTATTTATGAAATTTAACACAATTAATTACCAAGTTTAATTAGGGGAATAAGTCAGGTTGGATGGGTTGGGTTTTAGCTCAACCTAAGCCCAACCCTAAAATTTGGGCTTAAAGCCCGAGCCTGAGGTCAAGCCCAAATTATCCAACCTGAGCCCAGCCCGCACTAATATTTGATTCACTTGGGTTGGGCTCGAGTTATTCAATGACAATCCAACCCATGCTAAAAGTTGATATACACTTATACCTATACGCATGCAAATATGTGTCTATATATGTATATAAACATGTATATAATTGGGTTGGGCTTGCTGGCATGGGTTAGGATAAGGTCAAGCTAGGTTTGGGCTACCTAAGGGCTAAGCTTGAGCTCAACCTAAAAAAAAAATCCAAGCCTAGTCATGTAAAATCGTAGGTTGGGTCAGTTCAGGCTCAAGTTGGGCCTGCCCAACTTGCACCCCTAAGTTTACTTGAATTCATTATTGGTAAATTAATTTTCAATCATTTATTCATTTTTATTAAATAAATAATTTTCCAAAATTAAATTACTTTTAATAATTATACTAAACTACCAATACTTTTATTAAATTAATTTTAATTATTTTATAATTTAAAAAATGAAATAAAAATAATTGCTGATACTTTATGATAATTATCAATAAATACTGATTGTAAATGAGAAAACAACATTAAATTACAGTAATTATCAATAATTACTGATTGCTAGCATTTGTTTTAATTTATAGAAACATGAGGGCAAACAAATTATAGGCAAATCACCTAATGCCTAAGACTAAACGACTAGCGACTGCTACTGTAGGTGAGCAGTCTAAGGCCATGTTTGGGAGTGCTTATGTTAAAAATAAGTGCTTAAAAACACATGCTTATTCGAATAAGCACTTATTTGCATTTGGCACCCAACTTTTTCAAATACTTATTTTAAAAAATAAGCACTTAATTTATATTGGGTGTTTGGTGGTCTTTTTTGGCAATAAGCATTTAAATAAGCACTTGTGACTCTTTTGTCCTTCATTTTCTTTCAAATTTTCAAAATATCCAATCCAAGGTGAATGAATAAAAGTACTTTGATTGAAATACTTTTATAAAAGTACTTTTACAAAAGTGCTTTCATAAAAGTACTTTGATAAAAGCACTTCTGTAAAATACTTTTATAAGTGATTTTAAAAAATTAGTTCCGTAAAAATTCTTTTATAAGTGTTTTCATAAAAGTGTATTTATAAAAGTACTTCCATAAAAGTGTATTTATAAAAGTGCTTTCATACAAGTGATTTTATAAAAGTATTTTCATAAAAGTACTTTTGTAAAAGTGTTTTCATAAAAGTACTTTTGTAAAAGTGTTTTCATAAAAGTACTTTTATAAAAGTGCTTTAATAGAAGTATTTTTATAAAAGTGCTTTTATAAAAGTGTTTTCATAAAAATGCATTTAAAAAGTACTTTCATAAAAGTCATTTTGTAAAAGTGCTTTCGTAAAAGTACTTTTATAAAAGTGCTTTCAAAAAGTGCTTTCGTAAAAGTATTTTCATAAAAATACTTTTATAAAAGTGCTTCCGTAAAAGTATTTTCATATAAGTGCTTTCGAAAAAGTATTTTGAGAAGCGCTTTCATAAAAGTACTTTTATAAAAATGCCTTCATGTAAAAGCACTTTTATAAAAGTGCTTTCAAAAAAGTACTTTCATAAAATATATTACTTTTGTAAAAATAATTTTCATAAAATTACTTTTATAAAAGTCTTTGTAAAAGGGTTATAATCGGTATTCTAAAAATTCGTTAGGGACAATTGTTGGAGAAAAAAATTGAACAAGTGTTTATTGTATGAGCACTTAAAAAATAAAAGTTGAAATTTTGGGCTTAAAAAATAAGCCATTATTTTTAAAATAAGCACTTATTTCAGGCTTATTTTCCAAACACTAATAAATGCTTAATGGTGTGGTTCTACCCAAATAAGCACTTATTTTTAAGCACTCCCAAACATGGCCTAAATAACCTTGGAATCGAACTCACCATGATATTCATCGTCACCTTCGTTACTCTAATAGTCCAACTCTTCTATGTCCTTTAGAAGATTCCGAAAATAGAACTCCACTGGATTAATAGGGATCCTTTTACCAACTTTTCCAAGGAGTAGCACATTGTAGTCCAACTTCTTGACCCTTTGTAGGATGGAGTGTTGGTACCTGTTGACCTGTTGAAATGGCATGGAGTACTATATGAACCTCCGAGGTTTTTGATCCCAATCAAAGAAGAAAAAGAGGTATTGGAGTCTCAAAAATCATTGGCAGAATCGGAGCCAAAGAAGAGGACATATGGCCATCTCGTGGCTACCAAAGACAAAGAACCAAATCACATCAACTTTGATTTGAGAGAGATGCACCATTTCCTAAATTGCAATGCCTTGCACCTCACAGGCATCCTTCCTTCATGAGATGTAAAGGGAGTTGTCGAAGAATGATCTTTATAGGAAAACTAAGGAGGGCTCCATCTGAAATTTGGTCTGCTTCAGGGTTTCAAGAAAACCCACACTACATGTGCTTTGGGTCTTACCGTGGCAGCTGAGACAAGACACCCCAAACCTTCTTGGCAGTACATCAGTGTAAACTTTGGCAGGATAAATCTCCCTACATCTATCCAACGACTGCAAAGATTCTAAACTAACACGAGTCTCATAAGTGTCCAGTTTGAGGGTATTACACAGAAAAACACCAAGATAACATGAATCAATTGTGCACTTTATTCATCTACAATAAATTCCAATAAGTACATCACTCTGATTAGAGTTAAAGCAAAACTGTCTAACAGCTCCTACTTGCACTTAGCTCCAATCGAGTACAAGCCAGAGTCCCATACTTTCCACGTGCTTCTCAAACACTTTCTATGTCAATGGCTTAGTTAATTGGTCTGCTACATTCTCTACTGACAATCTTCTGAATCTAGACGTCCCCTCTACTAGCAATCTCCCGTAGTACATGGTACTTTCTCTCAATGTGCTTTGACTTTGATTGGCTCGTGGCACCTTATCCTGAGCAATGGCTCTAGTGTTGTCACACAACTGTGGAATGGGTGATGTACTAGATGAAACTACTCCTAATTCTTGAATGAACTTCTTCATTCAAATGGCTTCCTTAGTAGCTTCACTTGCGACAATGTATTCAGCCTCAGTTGTGGAATCTGCGGTGGACCCCTGTTTGTTGCTCTTCCAACTAACCACACAGGACCTCATCGTGAAAATGTAACCATATGTAGACTTTCTATCATCTGGGTCTGACTGGAAATCGGCATCAGTATACCCCTGGATCAATAATGAACTCCCATCAAATATCAGATAAAACTCTTTTAACCTTCGAAAGTATTTTATTATGTCTTTTACAGTTGTCCAATGCTCCTAACTTGGGTTAGATTGAAACCTACTTACCACACTCACTACCTAAGCAATGTTAGGTCAAGTGCACAGCATAGCATACATGATGCTCCCTACGGTTGAAGCATAAAGAGTCTCTCTCATGCTTTCAATCTCCTCGGGAGTCTTAGGAGACATGCCCTTGGAGAGAATGACTCCGTACTTGAAAGGAGAATTCCCTTTCTTTGAGTTCTCCATACTATATATTTTGACAATCTTGTCAATGTAAATAGACTGGGATAATCCTATTATCCTCTTCGATTAATCTCTATAAAGTCAAAGTCTCAAGATGTAGGAGGCTTCTCCAAAATCTTTCATGGAGAATTGTTGTGAAAGCCATACTTTCACCGTAGTTAACATTCCTACATCATTCCCAGTAAATAGAATGTTATCTACACACAAGACTAGGAACGCAACCTTATCTCCCACTGTATTCCTATAAACACAAGGCTCATCCGAATTATGTTTAAAGTTAATTTGTCTAACAGTAGAGTCAAACAGGATGTTCTAGTTCCTAGAAGTTTGTTAAGTATATATATGGATCAATTGAGTTTACACACCATGTATTCCTGACCTGCAGCTATGAAACCTTGCAGTTGTTGCAAATAGATATCTTTAATAAGATCTCCATTCATGAACACGGTTTTGACATCCATTTGTCAAATCTCGTAATCATGGTATGTTGCTACAGATAGCAGGATCCTAATAGACTTAAGCATGGCCCTAGCGAAAGGGTTTCCTCATAATTGATTCTTTCATTCTGTGTACATTTTCGCCATAAGACGAGATTTATAGGTCTCAACGTTACGATTTGGGCCCTTCTTCCTCTTGTAAATCCACTTGCAACCAATTGCTTTCACTCTTGTAAATATCGACTTTCATGGCGTCTACCCATTTCAAGGAATCTATATCCAACATAGCTTCCATATAAGTCACGGGATTTTCCTCACTGGTCGTGGCTTCCACCAAGCAACTTTTTGTTTATAGCCGTAACAAATTAGAGGCCTGGATACCCGGGTAGACCTTCTAAGTTGGTTATTATCTAGAGTTTGTGGGACATCTCCTACTACCCCTGGGCTCTCCTCATCAAGAACAACTTCTTGATGAAAATTGTCCAAGATGTAATCTTCCTCTAAGAAGCAGGCACTTCGATTGCAAAACACATTTTGCTCTTTTGGATCATACAGTAAGTAACTTATATAGCTTTTGGGATAACCTACAAATAGGCAACGACTGATTTTGGGTTCTAATTTGTCAACACTTATTCTTTTAACATGTACTAGACACCCCCAAATCTTCAACTATCTTATACTTGGTATCTTATCGGTCCATAGCTCATATAGAGTCTTAGGAACGAATTTGATTAGAACCCGATTCAGCATGTAAATCATAGTCTCTAATGCAAAACCCCAAAAAGATATAGGTAACTCTAAGTGGACCAGAAGTGAATGGACCATATCCAATAGAGTTCAATTTCTCCTCTCTGATACACTGTTTAATTGTGGTGTTGCAGGAGGAAGTAGTTGTGATACAATCCCATTATCCTTCAAGTAGTCATTGAATTCGTTAGAGAGATATTCACCTCATCGATCTGATCAAAGGGCCTTAATTTGTCTCCCCAACTATTTCACGACCTTTTGTCTGAGCTCCTTTAACTTTTCAAAGAATTCAGATTTGTGTCTCATTAGGTACACACAACCATACTGAGAAAATTCATTGGTAAATGTTATAAAATAAATGTTTTGGTTGTGTATCCTAACATTCACGTGACCACGTACATCAGTATGTATAAGGTTAAGCGTGCCTGTATATCTTTTAGGCTTACTTGTAAATGGTCGTTTCGTCATCTTCCCCTGAAGGCAAGACTTACAAATTGGGAGATCTTCTATAGTTAGAAAATCTAAAGGACCATCATTTACCAACCTTGTGATACAATCTATATTAATGTGGCCAAATTGGTAATGCCACAGGCACGCGGGATTAATTGTATCATGAGTTCTCTTCTTGGGGGTTTGTTCTGGCGTAGTTTCAGTTAAGTTTGTTCCAGAGAAGGATGGACAACATAGAGACCATTCTCAAGTTCTCCGTATGCGAGGTATTTGTTATTCCATTTAATAATAATCACATTACCGAACAAAATAGAATATTCATCCATGCACAGTTTTGAAACTGAAATCAAATTTCTTCTAAGTGCAGGTACATAAAGACAATCTTTAAGTACAATAATTCATTCTCTAAAAACTAATTCTGCATTTCCTATGGTTGTAGGTGCAACTGTTGCAGAAGTCCCCAAGTAGAGCATAACTTCTCCGTCACTCAGTCTTCCGCTTGTCTTGAACCCCTGCAATGTATTACATGTATGAGTAGAAGCCCCAAAATCAATACACCAGGAAGCAGAAGTGACCAACAAATTGGTCTCTATGACAAAAGATTCAAAATTATTTTGCTTCTTAGTCTCCAGATACTAAGGACAATTCCTCTTCTAGTGGTCGGTCAACTTGCAAAAGTGATAGGCATCCGATGTCCTGTCTTTCTTTTGCCTTTTAGGCTTGCTACTTTTTTCTGAGACTTTTTCTTTGCCCTCTTCTTTTTCTTACCCGAGTTGCCACCTTCAACAAGCATCGCTATCGATTTGTCCTTCTTAATCAATTCTTCAGCCCTCTGTAACATATTGTTGAGTTCTTAAAGGCTAACATTTAGTTTATTCATGTTATAGTTCATGATAAACTGATTGAAGGAGGGAGGCAAGGAGTTTAGGATGTCATAAACTTTGGTGACATGATCAAGCCCTGACCCGAGAGACTTTAGTTCATTGATGTAGCCCATCATCTTTAGACAATGGTCATGAACCATTTCGCTCTCAGTCATTTTAGTGGTCATAAACAGCTTTAAGACTTTCTATTGAGTATAACAATTATGCTCTTCATATATCACCCTCAGACTATCCAAGATATCCTTGGACACTTCAATCTGGTTGAATTGTTTCTGTATCGGATTGTCAAGGGAGGCTATGATGAAGCACTAAGAGTTCTTCTCTTCCCATTCTTGATTTTTCTTCCTACGGGCCTCAAAAGCCCTTTCACCTGGACGATCTGGAGCAGGGTTTTTAGCAACCTTGTCAAATTTCTCAAATGTTAATACAAGCATAAGGTTACGGAACCAGTAAGCATAGTTTGGGCCCTTAAGCTTATTGTCATCCAACAATTTCGCGAACTGCCCATTTGCCATTTTTGATAAAGGCAAAGCAGATTATTAGTCCACAACCTAAATTGATTCATGTTAAGTTCACAGAAATGGCTTTTAATCTATGTTCCATTTCCATTTATTCATCTATGATATTTCCCTCCCATCTCAGTGACAGAGATTGCAGAGTATGTCTTTGGAAATGTGAAAAATCACATAGAATGCATGGAGTCAATTGTTTCAGCTACATAACCCAACACCTTCTGTGAAGAATCATATCCACTCATCTATGAGCTTTCCCTTTGGCTTAGTCAGACAAGGTTCATTGTCATTTTAGGTTAAACATTTTTGTTCAGTAAGTGCTTACCCATCATATTCATGAACGCCAAGGTACCATGAGAGAGTCTTTCATTTTAGGATAGGCCCCTCCCACATCGGTCTATGACACCCCTATCATCTTATGAAACAATCCAACAGACTCACCAGCAAATGGATAGCCTAATTTTGTGGTGCATCTCCTCATTACTGGTAAGTCCATCTTCATGCTAATAATAGAAGGCCTTTAGAGAGTTCATCATATGATTCTCCCGATCACATGTACTTATATTTGGCGGGAGGGAACAAGTAATTACACTCTAGTTCTTATTTAGGTCAAACCAAAGTGGCTCTCACTGATTTTCTCAAAGTCAAATTTAGATGGGCCCTAAATGGGCTAAGGTTCCACATGGTTCCTCTTAGGGAGGAAACTAAAGTGGGGCCCATCAAGAAGGGAGATCATCCAATGAACTTAAGGACACCATGGCAATGATGTCATTCATCCATGGTGTGAGAAAGCGCCACTATTGAATGAACATGGGCCAAGTGCTTATGGCCCATGTACGTAGCACATCTCACATCATACATCACATGCATGAAACAATCACATAATTGATCCAATCAATTAAATCATCTATAAAACCTTAAATTAATTAGGTTAAATCAGTATAAGCCCATTAAAGCCTATAACATTATCTAGGTATATGGGTTAAACTGCAAAAATCAGTTCAACCCATATAGAATTTATGCTAAATTAGGGCTAATGTAGTTTTAACTTAATAAAATTGGGTTTTACAAGGTGGGCCGAATTACATCTTGCATTGGGCCATCAAACCCCTGGCCCATGAGAACAGTCCCTATTAAACCACAGATTCAGTCCAACCAGTTTGGTCCAATCTGGGTCAAACTGGCCTAGGGTTTGGTGTTTATTGCAAAATCCAATTCAAGAATATGATCTACAAACCTACAAGAAACAAATTAATTGTAGAAAACAGAATTGATTTCTGCAAATCGCAGAAAGTATATCTTGTATCCACAAAAAGTCCTCTTCTCCTCCACGCGCTTCAGCAATTCTTCAAATGTAAAAAAATAGAAAAACCTAATTTTTTCTATTATTACATTAGATCAGATCATATATTTTTGTCTAAAAATAAAAAGAATTATTTATAGACCAAATCGAATATAATAAAATAAATAGTGCGCAACACTTGGTGCCAAGAAGATTTTTGATCTCCACCACACATGCAGCCCAAAATTCAAGAAACAACCACAGAACAATTCCACAGATATAACAAAATAATAAAGAATTTATCTTTCAAATCATACACCCAAAACTAGGAACCAATTCCTAATAAAAAACTGCAAATTGCACAAATCGGGTAAAACACCTGCCCATTTGCACAAATCTAGATCTTGTCTAAATTTGGTTCAAGACTTGAACCAGGCTCTTATACCACTGAAGGGATGGGAGATCCATCATATGGATGGCCGAACGATGCAAGGTGGTTGGGTGAAATTTGAAAATTTTCTTTCTCCCATCTGGGAATCCTATTCCCTAATTTAGAAAAATTGCATTTTCAATGTTTATTCTTGAAACAAAATGGACCAAATCTGAAACCAAGATTAGGGAGAGGAGTACCTGATATAGAATCCACGCAAAAGCTCCTCCCAACGTAGGTATTCACGCCTAAAGAAGTTACCAAATCCACCTCCACTAAAGATGACACAGCGAATGTTGAGGTAGGATCAACAAGAAGGGTTCTTCAACAAGAACCTATGATTCTTCAGCAAGAATTGTGTAGGGTTGTGTGAGCATGACTTCAGATTGTTTCTTCAAGAAACAATATCAAGAATAGTTCTTGATCACTCCAAGAAGTAGAGATCAATCTAAGAAGGGCGGCAAGAGTAGAGGGAAAACAGGATTGCAGAAAGATGAGTTCATTCTATAGAATTCACCCCTTATTTATAAACTTATCTAGATTAGCTTCCTAATCCAATTAGGAATGAGTTTCATGATCCAAATCTAATAATTGGATCTACACTCTCAAGTGGATAAGATTTATCTTATCCAACTGTTAATCTTAATCAGATCATAAACCCAAATTTGCCCATTTAATTAAAACACTTAAGCCTAGTTCAAATGGACCTTAGGCCTATTAAGCCACATTGCTCACTTTACCTTTTAAGTGCTGGCTAGTTTGGCTCTCTTTGTATGGTGTGGGACCTTAGCATTGATCTACACATCAGCCACATGGGTTCAACCCAGCCTGTGTTACAAGGCTTGGCCGAATTCACTACAGAACACAGTGAACCCCTGAGTCCATTAGTATAGGCTCTTAATGGGCCCAACATTTACACTAAATGGTCCTTAGGTCCAGCCACCTTATTAAGGTCCAAGGAATGTGGGCAGATGCAAGATTATCCCATCAAGTATAACCATTAATGGTCTTACACTTAACTTCTCAGCCCATAATGATCAAACATTGTCTGACAAGAGAAGGCCTCTCCTTCAGCTACAAGATACATTGTTGCACTCTCTGCTTGCATGAACAAATATATATGTGATGTTGTTCAATCCTAGGTGGTGCACGAACTGAGGAGTGCAACCAGATAGTCCTTGCTAGCAAGGTGGGGCCGAGCTACAAGGATGAGGCTACGCTTCATGACCTGTGATCAAGAAAGGAGAAATTAGAGGCTCGAGGTGGGGATCGGCCTATTGATCATTCGGGCTGGTTCTTGGGCATCTTGATCACTTTCTTGATTGCGTAGTGAGAAAGGAAGGATTTTTGAGAAAGGCTTTTTGCATGTTTCCCACAAACAGCGTCAATCTTATGCTGTTTAATCCGAGGTGGTGCATGAACTAAGGAGAGCAACCAGATAGCCCTTGCTGGCAGGGCGGGGCCAAGCTACAAGGACGAGGCTGCGCTTCAAGACCTGTGATAAAGAAAGGAGAAGTCAGAGGCTCAAGGAGTTATCCCCGGTAAGTAATTCGACGCTCAAGTCAGTAAGAGGAGATGGACGGTCGAGCCGAGCTATAAGGATACTAGTCCGAGCTAAGTAGCAATACGGGTGTTAGAAGTTGGATCTCTTACCTTGAGCATGGAGTACATTTTTATAGCCGAAGATCTATGTCCTGGTCAAAATAGGCTTTCGGGGTTGTCGGGATGAGGTTAGTTGCCCATTCCCCAACGGAATTGTATTCCTTACTCCTCTTTATTCGCATTTATGTTCATCTATGTGACGTATAGTTGACGTGACTAAAAGGATAAGATGGGGGCGCACAATAGTAGCGTAACTCGGTCGAGTTATGCCGACGTGACCAAGTTAAGCAGACATGGCCGGGCAATGACTGGGTGGCTACGTGTCTCTCAAGACTAGCTCATCCATGACTCGAACACCATATATCTCTATATAAATTTATTTTGCAAAACAAATCTCAATAATTTGAAATCAACTGCTGGTAGTTTAGGTTTCCATTAGAGAGAGTGCATTCCCTGATCATTCACTTTGTTCAACAAATGGACTGATCCTGTCATTATGATCACCCACTCAGGTGAATTCTCAGAATGTCCCAACATACCCAGGTTTTGACCCGGTTAAGGATCTCACTAATTGGCATATCAAAGATAGTCAAATCCAATACCTAGTGCAGTACCATAATCGAGTCTAGGGGTCAAGTGTAACATTTCAGTTTTTCCCATTTGTCTCCAAGGTCTAGGGTAATATTGGAATTGGGTCCGGTTTAGGGTTTCAATAAAACTCACATTGCATGTGCTTTAGGTCTTACCCCGATAGCTGAGACAAGCCACCCCAACCTTCTTGGCAACACATCAATGTAAGCCTTGGCAGGATAAATCTCCCTAGATCTATCCAACGGTTGTGAACATTCTAAATTAACACGAGTCTCATAATTGTCCAGTTTAAGGGTATTACACAGAAATACACCAAAATAACATGAATCAATTATGCATATTATTCATTTACAATAAATGTCAATAAGTACATCAATCTGATTGGAGCTAAGGGCATAACTGTTTAACACCTTTACCCTCAGCCCTCCTCGTTGCCCATGTGGTGGAGCCGACTTGCTTTTCTCAAGCTCACAAACACCATGAATGGCATGAGGCCATGGATCACGAGTTTCACTCACTCTAAGAACAAGGTACTTGGACTCTTGTTTTAGTCCAACCATACATGAACATTGGACTCTTGGTTTATTGTGTGAAGCATAATTCCAATGAGTCTATCAACAAATTTAAGGCCTGCCTTATTGCTAATGGCTTTCTTCAACAACCTAGTGTGGATTTCATCGAAACATTCAGCTCGGTGGTCAAGTACACCACCATTAGAGTTGTTTTATCTCCTACTGTCTCCAACAATTGGCCACTTCATCAATTAGATGCTAAATGTGCCTTCCTACATGGTGACCTTCACAAAGAGGTTTATATGGAACAACCACTAGATTACATTGATCCTACCCGTCCCTCCCATTATCCCATGTGTACAAAATGCTCAAATCTATTTATGGATTTTGTCGAGTGCCATGTGCATGGTATGAGAAGTTCAGCTTTACACTTACAAACTTTAGCTTTTTAATCTCTACTTTGGATCCATCATTGTTCATTTATATTCATGTCCATATTACCAAATATTTGGTGGTCCACATCGATGCCATAATTATTACAGGGAATAATTCTTCCTTCATCTCTTCATTAGTAGCAACCCTTGGCAACTACTTTAAAATGAAGGATTTAAGCTCCCTATCCTACTTTCTTGGAGTTAAGGTCCACCGCACCATATAAAGTGTCCCTCTTACTTACCACACTTTCCACACGATCAAACACCATCACATGAAATAAAACCTTTGAACAACCAATTACAATAAATTCCAGCGCTAAATTCCTTGATTTTATTGTTCATCCAATAGAGATTCCATTTCAACGCACCTAACACTATGACACTTCTTGATCCTAAAACCTATGATCCGCATGACTCTAAGAAGATCAAACCATCTTAACAGCCTCATAATTCAATTCAATGCCACTCTACCACGATTCAACCTTAAATCCCCTCATTTACCCATCCATCAAGCCAAAATTTCATTCTGAGCCCCCTCATTAGTTGAAACATCTATGATTCATATTCTCTTGATTCCAACACCTCTATAACCATCACACACTCCCACTAGACCCCAAATATCCCAAAATATTCACTACCCAAATTTCAAAGTGAAAATCACATTTTTTCTATTTGTATGCCAAAATTCCAAATCGACCATTCTCGTTACTTACTCTCAAAATCATAGATCACCATTACATCACCACTCCTAAGACACTTAAACTATCCCAAAACCTTCATCAAACACCTGATTGACTACCCACCAAAATTTTAGACACAAAATTACTAATTTTACCCCGAGTCTAGAAAGATTCCAAATTGATCACTTCTGTCACCCACTACCCTCAAAATCTTAGATCTCAATCATGACACCACTCTTAAGACACCTAAACCTCACCAAAACTTTCATTAACCACCTAACTGACTACCTAGAAAAATTTAAACCCAAAAATACCCATTTTCCCCTTATCTAGAAATATTCTAAATCGAACTTTCGTCACCCGCTACTCTTAAAATCTTAGATCTTAATCACAACACCACTCCTAAGACACCCAAACTTTACTAAACCTTAAATCTAAAAATATTCATTTTACCCCTTGTACACAAAGATTCCAAAGTAACCATTTTCATTGTTCACTACTCTCAAAACCTTAAGTCACTATCTTGACACTTTTCTTAACACCCCCAAACCCTACCATAACCTTCATCAACTTCTTAATCAACCATCCACCCAATTTTAGACCTCAATAAACCCATTTTACCCTTCATCAAAGAATATTATGAACCCATCCTTATTAGCCCGTCATTGTCCTATTTCCAAATCTTAATCGCGACACACTATTTGAGACCACTAAATCTCACCAAAACCTCCATCAACCTCCTGATCAACCATCCACCCAGTTTTAAACATCAAAATACCCATTTTACCCTTCATTTGAAAAGATTCCAAATCAACCATTCTCGTTGGCCGCTACTCTCCAAATTGAAGATTTTTGCCATCATGCATCATTCGACACTTCCAAACCCCATCAAAATTTCTTGTCATAAATCCATCAAATTTTAGACACTAAAACAACCATTTTACCCTTCTCTTAATTAACTTTAAATGGACTACCCACATCGTTCGATACTCTTCAAATTCGAGATATTTGTTGTCACACATCTTACGATACCTCTAAACCTAATCAAAACCTCTCGATCGATAATCCATCAAATCTTAGACCCCAAAATGACCTTTTTATTCTTCACTTAAAAGGATTCCAAATAGACCATCCCCCATTGCCCGATACTCTCCAAATTCAAGATATTTGTTGTCATGCATCATCCAACACCTCCAAACCCCATCAAAACCTCCTGATCGAAAACCCAACAAACTTTAAACCCTAAAATAACCATTTTATCCCGTATTTATATAGATTTCAAGTCAAGGGCTCTCATTGGCCATAATTATCCAAATTCAAGATCAACATCATGGTATGCCCTCTAATACACCTAGAACCTACTGTCACCTTCCTAGACATCTCGATCAACCATCCCCCTTTTTTAAACCCAAAATGACCATTTTACCCCTATATCAAGAAACATTTGATCTATCTCCCATTGCTCGATATACTCTGAATCATGATTTCACACTCTAACACACCTCTTGAGGCTATTAACCCCCATCATTACCTTTTTTTGGACACCTAGAACCCCTTCCCCATTTTAATCCTCCATCTATGAAGATTCCAATTTGTGTGTTCTCATTGGTTAAGACAAACCCTAGCATCTTGAGGTTTAATCCTAACCATTGAATCCTGCACATCACACCCCTTAGACTTGCCCTTTCATTGCAATCCCCCTGCCTTCACTTTTTCAATTAGGTCCATGCACATTTTTTTGGAAATCACCAAAGACCTCCATTAACCCTAGAAGCATTCATAACCCTATCTTTAAATCCACACACATTCTCTACCCTAGGATCGACCCATTCTCACATTAGCACCCCTCAAAACACTAAATGTCAAAACCTAAGCCGCCCCCTTTAGTTTTGCCTCCTCTAATTTCGAATTTTTAAATTTAAATTTAAAGTTCCCTCTTTTTAGACATTAAATGAGTGGGGACAAAAGAAAGAGATTTAGGGAGGGCTATCTAGGGGCATTGAATTCACTAAATTAGGATCAAATGATCCTAGCCCTCCATCCTTTTGAGAACACAACAACATTCCTAGAAACCCTAATCTTTTCCATTCTTTCTCAACCAAAATAAGCCCTAACCTTCTTCAATTTGGTCCAAACCTAACCGAACCCTAAACTAAACCCCCTCTATTCAGTTCAAACCCAACCAAACCAACCCAAGAGAGAACAAGCCATTCTCACTAAAACATTCTCATTCTCATTTCCAAGAGATTTGAACTGAACCTTTCTCCCTCTTTGAACCTCCACCACCAAACTCTCCCATTCCCTCAATCTCTCCAACCACACCACCAAACCTCTCACCCCATCGAACCACCATCTTCTTCCCTTCTCTCTACCAACCACTGAACCTTAACCCATCTTCTTCCTCGTCCACATTGACTAAAGCTCTTTGAAGCTCCCCCACTATCCATCTTTTTTTCCCTCTCTTACTCTCACCTTCTCCAAAAATGTGGAACCAAAACAACCAAACCAGCACCATCATCTTCTCCCTTCCTCCTCCACTCGGCTAGGAAGGAGACAACCCCCCTTTGGTTAGGAAGAAGAAAGAAGAAGAAGCAAGAGGAAGAAAGAAGAGGAAGGAGGTTGTTCTCGTAAGAAAGAAAAAAGGGAAAAGAGTTTCCCACCATTTCAGCCAGGTAAAGAAACCCTGACCTCTTCATCTCTCTAGTTCCCTCTCCCATCATACCTGAACTGAAATCCCTAGCCTCTCCCTCACCAAAACCGCCATAACCAAACTCTCCCTTTTCCTTTCTCACTCTCAACCCTAATGTCTCTCTCATAGACCAAAAACTATCACCACCAAACCTCATCACCTTCTCCCTTCTCCTAGCCAAACCCTGGTCTCCATTCTCCACTCTCACAACTCAAGAGAGTCCAACTGAAATCCTCTTCCCCAACTGAACCACCACCATTCAACCAACACTGACAAAAAGAAAAATGATGAAAGCTCCCCAACCAACTATGTGAAGTGAAGAATAAAAGAAAAGAATCATATTTCAGCCCTAACATTGAAGCACATCTTCCATCATTATAATAGCAATAATATTGCTACAATGCGATGTAAAATTTGTTTTTCATAGCACAGTGCTATTGATTTATAATTCCTATATAAAGTTCCATTATATGCTATGATACATCTCATAATGAAAAATATTTTTTAGAACACTAACAATAACAACTCTATGATTTAGACATCACAACACCCATTTCATAGCATCAATTAGGTAACTTTACAACTCCTACACATTCTACCCAAATATAACACATGATCCTAACCAACTGATGCAATACATAAATAGGTTGAGAGTAATGACGTAGTAGAATATTGCAATGAGACTCAATCTCCTCCCAAACGCCTATAAGATTTCAACATTGTTGTTGAAGAACCACTAGAGAAAATCAACATCGTAGAGGGACAAGGAGAGAAGTGCCCCTTGTTCATCTCAGCTAGGTTATAGGGTGACCATAGATCAAGCTTGTTATCGCTACTAAAAGGTATATAACCTTTGACTCCCCTAAGGATATTTATCTTCCCCTACTTGCACTTCTATCAAATTGCAAAGTCCAAGATGTCTACACATGGTCATACGACTAGATGCCCAATGTAGATCACAATCTAGTCAAGCACTCCCTCTACATCTATCCCCACCATAGACTAGTGAAGTAGCCTCAGCGTCGAGGCGGCCTCAAAAATCAAGGAGAAACGGGAAATGCTCTTCAAAGTAGGCTTCATCAAACCTATATCACATCCTAAATGGTTAGCCAACATTGTCCCTGTCAAAAGAAAGAACAATTAGCTCAGGCTAGTTCTTAACCAAGATATATTCCCATTCTATAATCGCAAAATGTAGTAAAACTAACCCTTAAACCTACCAATTTCCTAGGTGTTGTGTTGATTTTTGAGACAAACATGGGACACTGAGTACCAATTTCCCACTACCAAACATGGAAACTTTAATAGATGCTACGACTAACCACAAATTCTTCTCTTTCCTTGATGAATACACTGGGTACAATCAAATCTACATGGACCCAATAGACACCCTTCACACTATCTTTAGAACCCACCCCCATAAGCAATTTCTATTACCAAATGATGCCCTTTAGGACAAAGCATTCCAAGGCCACTTATTATAGAGCCATGACATATGTATTCCATGTCATGATGTATAAGGAAATCAATTGCTATGTTGATGAGGTTGTGGTTAAGATCAAGAAGAAGGCCGATCACATAGAGCCCAGGGGTATGTTACTTATTCTATGATCCAAAAGAGCAAAAGATGTTTTGCAGTTGAAATGCTACTTCCTAGAGGAAGATTACATCCTGGATAATCTTCATCAGGAAGTTGTTTTTGATGAGGAGAGCCCAGGGGTAGTGGGAGATGTCCCATCAGCTCCAAAAAATAACCAACCTAGAAGATCTACTCGAGTTTCCAGGCCTCTAGTTCGTTACGACTATGACTAAGAAAGTTACTTGGTGGAAGCCATGACTAGTGAGGAAGATCTCGTGACTTATACAGAAGTTATATTAGACATAGATTCCTTCAAGTGGGTAGATGCCATGAGAGATGATATGGACTCGATGGAGGCCAATAGACTTTGGACTGTAGTAGATCCGCCCCTTGGGGTAAAAGTAATTGGTTGCAAATGGATTTATAAGAGGAAGAAGGGCTCTGATGGTAAGGTTGATACCTACAAAGCTCGTCTTGTGGTGAAAGGTACATTCAGAAAGAGAGAATCAACTATGAGAAAACCTTTTCGCCCATGGCCATACTTAAATCCATTAGGATCCTGCTAGTTGTAGCAGCATACCATAACTACGAGATTTGGCAAACGAATGTCAAAATCGCGTTCCTGAATGGAGATCTTACTGAAGATATCTACATGCAATAACCACAAGGATTCATTGATGCAGGTCAAGAACACATGGTATGTAAACTTAATCGATCTATATATAGACTTAAGCAAGTTTCTAGGAGCTAGAACATCCGATTTAACTCTACCGTCAAACAGTTTGACTTTGAGAAGAATCCGGATGAGCCCTGTCTTTATAGGAAGACAATGGGAGATAAGGTTACATTCTTGGTTTTGTATGTAGATGGCATCCTACTCATTGGGAATGATGTAGGGATGTTAATTACGATGAAAGTGTGACTTTCACAGTAATTCTCCATGAAAGATCTTGGAGAAGCCTCATACATCTTGGGTCTTTGACTCTATAGAGATAAATAAAAAAGGATAATAAGATTATCCCAATCTAATTACATTGACAATATTGTCAAAAGATACATCATGGAGAACTCTAATAAAGGAAATGTTCCTTTCAAGCACAAAGTCACTCTCTCCAAGGGTATGTCTCCCAAGACTCTAGAGGAGATTGAAGGCATGAGAGAGACTCCCTATGCTTCAGCCGTAGGGAGCATCATGTATGTCATGCTATGCACTTGGCCCGACATTGCTCAAACAGTGAGTGTGGTAAGTAGGTTTCAGTCTAACCTAGGTCAACAACACTGGACAGCTGTAGAACACATACTAAAATACCTTTGAATGACAAAAGAGTTTTGTCTGGTATTCGATGATAGTTCACTGCAGATCCAGGGGTATATTGATGCTGATTTCCAGTCAGACCCAGATGGTAGAAAATCTACATCTAGTTACATCTTTACGATGGGTTTTGTACAATTAGCTGGAAAAGTAGCAAACATGGGCCATAGCAGATTCCACAATCGAGGCCAAATACATTGCTGCAAGTGAAGCTACTAAAAAAGCCATTTGGATGAAGAAGTTCATTTAGGAATTAGGAGTAGTTCCATCCAGCACATCACCCATTCCACAGTTGTGTGACAATACTGGAGCCATTGCTCAGGCTAAGGACCCACAAGTCTACTCGAAGTCGAAGCACATCGAGAGGAAGTACCATGTACTATGGGAGATAATTGGTAGAGGGGACGTCTTGATTCAGAAAGTAGCATCAACGGAAAATGTAGCAGACCCATTGACTAAGCCATTGACATAGAAAGTGTTTGAGAAATAAATGGAAAGTATGGGGTGGCTTGTCTCAGCTGCCAGGGTGAGACCTGAGGTACATGCAGTGTGGGTTTGCTTGAAACCCTGAACCAGACCAAATTTCAATATTGCCCTGAACCTTGGAGATATATGGGCAAAACTGGAATGTTACACTTGACCCCTATACTCGATTATGGTTCTGCATTAGGTATCGGATTGGGTTGTCTTTGATATGCCAATCAGTGAGATCCTTTACCAGGTCAAAACCTGGGTATGTTGGGGCAGTTCGAAAATTCATCTGAGTGGGTGATCATAGTGACATGATCAACCTCTTTGTTGGACAAAGTAAATGATCGGGGAATGCATTCTTTCTGATGGAAACCTAAACTGCCGGCAGTGGATTTCGAATGTGTTTGAAATTTGGTTTTGCAAAATATATTTATATAAGGATATATTATGGTTTCAAATTATTTGCAAAAAATGTTTTAATTCTTGGGATCCATGTGAGTAGAGAGTGCAACACTATACCTTGAAGCCGAGGAAGAGGTCCTCTCTTGTCGGACAGTGTTTGATCATTATGGGCTGAGAGGTTAAGTGTAAGGCCATTGAGGGTAATACCTGATGGGCTAATCTTGCATCTGTCCACAGTCCTTGGGTTTTCACAAGATGGCTCGACGCAATGACCATTTAGTGTAAATGTTGGGCCCATTAAGAGCCCATGGTGATGGACTCAGGGGTATACTGTGACCCACAGTGAATTCAACCAGGCCTTGTAACAAAGGGTAGGCTGAACCCATGTGGCTGATGTGTAGATCAATGCTAGGGCCCCACACCATACAAAGAGAACCAAACTAGCCAGCACTTAATGGGTTAAGTAAGCAATATGACTTAATGGGCCTCAAACCCATTTCATATTGGGCTTAAATTGTTTAATTAAATTGAGCCATTATGGGTTTATAATTTGATTGGGATTAGCAGTTGGATAAGATAAGTATTATCAACTTGTGAGTCCAGATCTAAATACAAGATTTAGATTAGGAAATCTCATTCTTAATCAGATTAGGAAGCTGATCCTGAAGGGATTATAAATAGGGGCGAATTCCAAAAAAGGAACATAATTCTCTCTATAGTCTTTTTCGCTCCCTCAGTTTTTAGCGCCATCCCAATTCGATCTCCACCTACTAGAGTGAAGTGTTCTTGATATTGTTTCTTAGTGAAGAAACAATCAGAAGTCATGCTCACACCACTCTACTTGATTCTTGGTGAAGAATCTTAGGTTCTTGCTAAAGAACCATTCTTGATGATCTTGCCTCAACGTACACTATGTCATCTTTACTGGAAGTGGATTTGGTATCCTCTTTGGGCGTGAACACCTACGTTGGGAGTCCCTTTTACTTCGTATCAAGTATATCTCTCACTTCACTTTTGGTTTTAGATCTAGTTCGGTTTTGATTCAAGAACGAACCTTGAAAATGCGGTTTTCTAAATTAGGGAAAGAAATTTTTTAAAATTTCGCCCAACCTTCCTACAGGGTTTGGCCATCCATATGATGGATCTCCCATCCCTTCACTTTCAACCTCCCAAGCTAAGAAACAACATGCCCAACTTTCTCATTGTTAGGATTTATCTAGTGAACTTGTGTCACTGACACAACTATAATTCGAATTTCAGTTATAGAAATGCCCCTCTCTTTTCAATACAATCTAATGGTGCAATGGTGCAACCATGGTAGAAGGTTACTTAGTTGAGTGACCGAAATCTATCGCCTAGAAGGATGCAACCATGGTAGAAATCTACCTCCCCAATGGGGTGCTTATCAACCTTATATCTTAAGCCAACAAACTAATTAAATCAAACCGAGAAACCGGTCCTTCATGGTTGGGCCAATTTTCCCTTATGACCAGTCGGTTTTGGTTTACATTTTTACCAACCCAAGTGGTCAGTTTGGTTGGCCAAAATGCTTGCAACCGAACCAAATCAACCCATAAACACCCCTAGAATTAACAACAACATTCTCTACATTTAGAGGGAAAATTCATCAATATTAATACACCTCTTAATGTAATTATTGCACTTCCAAAGGTAGACGTTAGAACAAACGAACAAGCCCTAAAGCTCAATTTGAAAAAAGTACAAATGCAAATATATACACTGCAAATATATACAAAATATAAGATTTTGCACTCTACATATTTGCATTTTCACTCCTTCGAAACTGAGCCTAAATAATTTTATGCAGAAAAAAGAAAATGTAATTGATGAGGGCAGATTTGGCCCTCCAGTGAAATTGCAACACGTGGCACCTCATGACAACTAGGCAACACCCAGGCAACAACTTACCAAGTCGGTGTCCCGTCGGGGCACCGACTTGGCCGACTTGGCCGGCCTAGCACAGCCTGGCGCGCGGCCTGCACGCAGCCTGGCATGCGGCCTACGCGCTGCCTGGCACGGCTTGCGCGCGGCCTGCGTGACCTGGCCGACCTGGATCAGCCTAGCACATGATCCGACCTGGCCGACCTGGCAACCCATAAGACGCCTACCAATGAACCATAACGGCAGACCCTACGAGCTCAGTAGCTCACCAAGGAGCTCGCCAAGGAGCTCAGTAACTCACCAAAGAGCTCGCCAAGGAGCTAGGCAGCTCTCCAAGGAGCTCGCCACCAAGGAGTCAGGCAGCTCGGCAAAGCTTGCCACAAGCAGCTCGGCATAACCCAAGGAGCTCGGCATAGCTCCCTCGGGCAGCTCGCCACTTGTAGTGTAGTTCGATACAGAAGAGTAGTTTGGCGTATCGCAGGAAGATCTCCTGCTTGACAACTTGGCCCAAACACCGACCCGCCGACTGACGTAGGCGCCGACCTGACAACCTGGCCTAGGCACCGACCTGGCCGCTTGACATAAGCGCCAGTCTGACAACCTCGAGGAGTTCACCATCGTACCCCGGTTCTGACGGGATATGACAAGTCTTACTGTTTGAAGGCTTTTCACCCACCTAACCCGTGAGGACACCACTATATAAGGACTCCGACCCCCAAAGCCAAGGAGAGGAAAAAAAGGATGGTAACCCTTGCTCTCTAGCTCTCTCATTTCTCTCCAAGCTCTCTGTAATCAGAATGCTAACTTAGCCATTGGAGAGTCCCCGTCGGGAAAATACCCCCGGGTCCTCTGATTCGGTTCTCGCAGGTCCCTCAACTCCCGCCACCTACAAAGGAGAGGAAATCACCTCATGCAGAGGGTAGTCGGGTTGCGCTGCACCAGGGAGCTCCACCATCCTCTGAGTTGCAGGCCGCCTAGGAGCAGGTCAAATGATGAGTCCACCAGACAGCTCGCCACCAGGCAGTTCGCCACCAAGTAGTTATCCACCAAGGAGCTCACCACCAGGCAGCTCGCCACCAGGGAGCTCACCACCAAGCAATTTGCCACCAGGGAGTTTGCCATCGGGTAGTTCTCCACTAGGGAGTTCGCCACCAAGCAGTTCGTCACCAAGTAGCTCTCCACCAGGGAGCTCGCCACCGGGCAGTTCTCCACCAGGGAGTTCGCCACCAAGTAACTCATCACCAAGGCACGTCACCACCGGGTCAAATAACGAGGTACATAGCCAAAAAAATTTATACATCACAAAAAATGGTACACGACCAGAAACGGTTACATCAGTAATAAAGTTAAAAAAAACTTAAAAATATACGAATGCTTTTGTTAAAAAAATGCTAATTTTGCGTCCATGTATCACCAACGCAGCTTCCAATCTCTAGATCAAGTTGAAACTTTGTTGGTAGCGTCAGGTAGATAGAACATCCGGACAATCTCGGAAGGATCCTTGCGTCCTTCATAGAAAGAGAGAAAATGCGTTGGCATCTTACAGAGCAACTGTATAAGTATGGCTTCTCGAATGAATCGAATCATATGGCTGCATTGTAGATTAGGTTGTATTGAAATTTATTCTCTAGATTGATAGACCATTTCAATGTTTTAGGCCCAATTGGATATTGGCGTATCGTCCAAGTCCAAAATTTAAATAATTTGGATGAAAATTTATTAAATAACACGTGGCTAGTTAACAGATGGATGGATAACAAATAATAGATCCACTTCGCTAGTTGGCGTAAGGAATATATTTTCTTATTTGTTTGATGGGCGAGGTAATGGATATTTCGGGATCTGGTATTTCAGAGCTATGGACGATCTGCTACAGTGATATGTATCCCTTTGTCCAAGCTGGACCATGGGTCACGTAGTCAAAATTTTTTTGGTTGGGCCGGAACCTTGGGTCAATTTTTTGGTTGACCCGTGGTCTACTTCTAGATTGTAGATTAACTATACACAATAGCCGTTGAGAAGGATTAACTAAACACAGTAGCTGTTGAGCAGGCATGTCTCACTGGTGTGGGATGTATCATTGGTCTGGTTGCACAGCCCATGTGTTCAGTTAACCCAAATTACTCCTGATATACCCCAATACCAAAGAGTAAAGGCTAGTCTATGTTACAATAATTAGAGACCTTATCAATCACGTGCTTTGGAATCTTCTGTTCACGTGTTAAGAGTGAGTATACCAGTGCTAAATTGGATTCAGTCCTCGCAAAATCTAACTTTCACGGTGTTCAAAAGCCACTTGTAACTGTGTATTGAAAATATCTCCCTATCAATAAAATACAATTATAGAAATGTCCTTGTACACAATTGCAAAACACCGTGAGCATGATTTTGTGAGGATTGAATGTTTATTTGTAGTTGGTTACGTATGCATAGGTTTTTTCTGGTTTTATTTGGAGGGTAAAATAAAAGCCGATCTAAAATATAAAGGGCTCGCTTGGCAAGTCTTTATGGGAAGATCTTCTAATAGTTTTCACAGTTAAAAAATAAATTGAGTTTTTGCATGAAGATTTGAGTAGTTTGAAATTAGTTTGGGAGATATACATCTTTCCCTATCATTTGGAGTTTTCCAAAATTAATCCCAAATGGGCTTCTCGTATCTTTTGACAATTAAATATTCCCATCAAACTTATAAACAACCAAAAGATTGTGCGAAAAAACACGCCAAAGGGGCCAAAAGTTAGCCTCCATGAAAATGGTCACACGCGAGAGGCCCACAGCAAGGCTGTAAACTCTAAAAACTGTTTCCCTGAACCGCTGCGGCTCTGCCCAAACAAGTATTTGGAAATCATTTTAAAGAAAGGTAGTGAAAACAGTGAGAAATGGGCTCCTGCAGAAGCATTATGACGGAGTACATACGTTAGTAACTTCGACTGAATAAATATTCCAATCCAACGATTTCTAGCACTCAAGTGCCATTCTCGCGGCTAGAGTTGATTATGGAAAAAAGATTCTAAAATAATGTCTCCTGAATGAGGCTCAGAGATTGTTCCGTCCATTGCCATATTAACGAATATTTTCTTCTCACACGCGCGCAGCCACACACACCGATGCACTGGTCTATTACCTTTTCAATCGCAATCGTCTTCCCGCAAAGGAAAATAGAACCGGAGAAAACAGAATAACAGCGAAGATATGTTGTGGAATCTGGAAATCTCTTCTTTCTCCCAGTTATCTCTGCCATGGATTTAAAGTACGATCTTCCATCTCCCCCCTCCCCCTTTGTCCATCCATATTTTACTTTTGGTTCTCTTTTCCTCCTGAATTCTTCATTTACATTTTTTCCCTTTAATTAATTGCTCGTTTGTTAGTATTTTTCCGCTGCAACCCTAATTTTTTGGCTCTGAAGTGTTTTTTCATTCTTTTTTCGGAATGGATGAGTTTGGGATTAATACATCGCTTCTTTAGATTAATTTGTTTTCTGAAATATAAATTCTGATCGAGTCCTGTTATGATTGAAAAGTTGGTTAATAAGATATTTGATACTCGCCATGGATGCGAATTTTGCAAGTTCAGATCTATTATTTCCTACTTTGGTTTTTAATTTTGTGTGCATATATAATTCCATAATTACTACTGATATTAACATTAAAATTAACAATAATTACAAATTGATATAGTGTACAAACTTGTAAATGGATGCTAATTGAGTTTATCCAACTGTTACATATCAAATGGTTTGCTCATTGAACTCGAGATATGACCCTTCCTCTATTCTTGAGTAATACTTACAGAACTAGATAAAAATAGATTATAAGGACTCTGCATAGTCCCGAGCAACTACAAGGCTACAAGCTTTTTTGTTGTTTATAGCGTGGAGATTCTGGCTTATGCTTGTAATACGTTAAACTTTGTTACCACATTCTAGTATATATCTAAATGAAAAATACAAGTTGATATGATCCAAACTTTGGATTATGAAAAAGCTATGTTGAGACAACAGATGCATCCGGTAGAACAATGACAAAGGCTTTTTCAATCTCAGAAGCACATGGGCGAATGAATTTCCTAAGAGATCCAAATTGACTGTCATATTTGCATTTATTTAGGACTTAGTGTCATTATGGATATCTTGTTTATTGTACCAGGCGATCCAAAGAGAGTTAAGTGATGCTATGCTGGCATTATTTGTCACCTACATACCAGTCTGTCAGGCTTTGATGCAAAGTGCTTGCATTATGCCTAGACCATGTGGAAATCTATGGATCTCTTCCTTAGGACATTGGCCTGCCTTTTTTTTTGAAGAGTAAGAGAAGAAATTTTATTAATAAAAGGTTATAAGATAGGAGGTGACAAGATGGCACCTTACCAAGACAGAACAACTAAGGACCAAAAGAAACAAATTAAACACTGATATAATTCTGAATTTCAAGAACATTCCAAAAGTTCTCCCCTAAATCTGATCTGCTAATCTGAAGGACATTGGTCTGTCTAACTACCATAAAGTTAAAAGTTTCCTATCCTCTATGAGTGTATCATTTGTAACCTCTTCGTTTGCAGCCTATGGGAATGAGATGAATAGGAATTGTCAACCTCGTGGGATTTGTTTCCTTATCTTTAAGATGAGCTTTCCATATTTATTTCTGTCAGTTGGATGTTTGGTCCAAGTGTACAGCAGAACAATTGTTTTGCACAAATCCTTTTTATTATTCTTTTGGTTGGTGTTGAACAATCGTTTTATGCTGCAAATATGCACATGTCACTTAAACATTTTATGGAAGTCTAAAGTTTCATGGCTACCGGAGGGAGTGAATGTAGTCAGGCTACAATTGATGCATCCAAGGAATTGCAGTTTTGTGACATCTTTGGAATAAAATTTGTTGGATTGTTGAAATTATTATTGATGTTATGCACTTTTATTAGATATTTGCACAAGTGACTAAGATGACTTTGGGATCTCCTAATCGGCTATTAAGCTATTATTACTTGATTTTTTCATCATATTGTCTGAAGAGGCATGGCCCTTGGTTGAGAGATTAAGAAACCACAATTAACAATTTCCTAATTGATAAGGTTTAATTATTGTTTATTAGGGGTAATTTCGTGATATAGAAAACATGGTGGTCAGAGCCTCATGTTTGGTTTAGAGTAGAGATTGTTATTACTTTTAGTGGTTTTAGGTGTCTAGGTTTGTCACTTATGTTGTGCCCTGATTTTCAGATGTCAATACCCATCTGTTTGACATGGTTTTGGTAGTAAATAAAAAATAAAATTTATTAAAATAGGAGGTACAACTGAGGGTGACGATAGATCACCAAAATTACAAGACAGTACAGAAAGTAAAACAAACAAAAGAAGAAACAAAGCCAATAGAAGAACAAAGCTTCTAAACCGGTTCAAGAATGCTCCAAAAATCAGCACCAAAATTTTCTTTCGAGACCCTCTCATATTCTGGAAGAATGAGAACCCAATCCATGATCCTTTTACCACACAGAAGAGTGATACAGTCCCTTGATCAGGCAATATCATCAAATATTCTCCTATTTCTTTCTTTTGAAATTTCCCAACACGCAGCAAAAGGAATGCAGCTCCAAGCGATCTCCTCCTTGATATTTCCCCTAACACCTGGCCACCTAGAGAATAACTCCTCTGCCCAACAAGGGACCATCCATCTAGCCTTGAAAAGCCAAAGAATAATCCCCATATGAACTTAGATTAGGGGCATTCAGTACACAAATGGAAGTCATTCTCCTCTGCATCACCTAGCCTTGACATGGTTTTAGTATCATAGCCTCATGAGAATGGTTTTTCAGTTTGCTATCCATGAACCTGATGTGATTTGAGTGAGTTGTGACAGTTTAAGTGTCAGGATATCAGTTTGCAGTGGGATTTTTTAGTAATTCTATTTTGGTCCAGTTTTCTCTTGGCTCTTAATGTTAGCTTTGTGAACATTTAAGGAGTTTTTAGTTTCTGATGAAGTTTTGGTTCTTCTTTATTGGAGTCTACTCAATTTGTCTTGTGTATTCAAGAATTTTCTCAATGAGAAAAAGATGGCTATCCTGTTTATCTTCTTTTCATGCTTACCGCTATGTTATTTTGTCACCTAGTATGTATCCATGTACATGCAATACCTTTTTTTCCTGGAAATTATGTCTCATTCCTTCATCATGTTTGAAAGGTTTATGTTTTGAAAGATTGAAATATGTTTTTTTTTTTTCTTGTTGCTACTTTCCCAATTTCATGGATTTCTGTTTGGACCAGATAGCAGTTTAGTGGTATTGATCTTTTTTATTCCTGAAGCTTTGTATTGATCTTAAAAGCCACCAGGGATGCCTTCCCCCTCTAAGTGTCCTAAATGAGTTTATATTTACTCACAGCTAAAAGAATTCTTTTATGTCTTATTGACACAAAAGTTTATTTCCTTTTTTCCTTCTCTCTCCCTCTTTTTCTCTCTATCTATCTGTCTATGTCTCCCTCTCCCTCTCATATTCATTTTTCTTTTTCACTCTTTTTTGTGTTAACGCATGCAAAAATACATTATTTTGTCTTTCTTTTTTGTCAACATTTTGTACACTGCAAGGTTATGTACCTTATTTGTTTGGAAAGACTGATGGACAATTAATGCTATAAGAGACTCTACTTCTGCATCCATGCAACATAAAGAAAAGATTTTAAGTTATTCTAACTTCTCTAAGATTCTTTTTAAAAGTTTATGACATGGATGTTTAGCCTTCATGTTCCTCTGTAAATATTTTGTGCATCATCTTGGTTTACTTTCTGGTTTCTAGTAGTTGAAATAGTATTGCCTGTAAGTTCAGCAATAACGTGCATGCGCATTCCATTGTAGATAACATATAAAGTTTTGAGTTTTGAGTGCACCCTCCAGTTTCTGTTACCCCTTGCACTTGAGCTTGGATTAGCAGAAGCATTTAATAGACAAAAGATCCTTGTTATTGCCTAACTCTATGATGGATTTTGTTTTTATTAGAGTAATCTGAAAGATTTTCCTTTTCTCTTTTTTCATGTTGCACAGGTATGGACTGTTTTGATGAGCCGGAAATATCATGTTGCAGTGCCTAGAGGGATTTAAGCATCTATTGGCTTTCTTGCTGAGGTGTTGTGATCTAGATTTGTATAAGCAGCCAAAGGGCCTTGAAGATCCAGAAGTTCTTGCAAGGGAAACTGTGTGTAAGTCATGTATCATTCCTCAAATTTTCTTTTCTGGATGCTTGGGACATTTTCCATTTTACATATTTCATTCTTTAATCATCAATTAATAAAGTTAACAATTACCTACACAAAAAAAGAAAATTTCTTTTCTGGATGCCAAGAAGCATTTTTTGGAACCGTTAAACTTTGTGAAGATGTGTATAATGCTGTGTTTCTGATTTAGTTATGAGCAAGTTTATGCCATTTATTTAATATTGTCTGTATGCAGACTGCTTGTTTTAATTTTAATGGATGTTGTTATGCTTGTTTGTGTATTCATTTGTGTTTATTATGCCTGTCTATGTATTCATGTCTGTGGTTTTGTGTTTGTCTTGTATTCATGCCTTGCAATGGATATGGTGCTGAACAGAATGAAATGGTGAAATAGGATTTGTGTAGCCAACCCCATATAGTTGGGACAAGGCTTAGATAATGATGAATGATGATGTATTCATGTCTGTGGTTTTGTGCTTGCCATGTATTCATGTCTTGCAATGGATGTGGTGCTGAATGGAATGAAATGGTGAAATAGGATTTGTGTAGCCGGCCCCATATAGTTGGGACAAGGCTTAGATAATGATGAATGATGATGTATTCATGTCTTTGTTGTTGTATACTGTTACTACCAGTATTTTTTTTCATTACCTCTTAAAGGGGCAGCCCAATGCATGGAGCTCCCATCCAGGGTCTGGGGAGGGACAGATGTACTAAGCCTTACTTCTGCAGATACATGGAGAATCTGTTTCCAAGATTCGAACCCTGGTCACCTAGGTTGCAATGGAGCAACCCAACTGTTGTGTCAAGATTTCATTACCTCTTAGTTTTCCTTATTGAATGTTTCTAGCTCTTGTGGCTGTCGAGTGTAGAAGACATTTATATCATCTACCATAAGCATAGTTTTCACTATAAGCATCATCCCTTCTGTTACATTAACCAGTAAAACTACCTGACTAATATCCAGAGCATCAAAAAGCAAAATTTTTGTGTTCTTTTGTGATGTCATACTTCTTGGGTGGAAGGTAAAAGGAGAAGTTAGTGACTTTCTTGGAGCAATGAACGAGTTGCCTTGCTCGACCACTTGCGAAGACTTTTCAAACTCTAAGTAGCTTCCTCTAGGTAGTTGTGGTGAGAGCACGTCCAATGTTTTGGCGTTTCATCCAGTGGAAGGGAAGAAAGAGTCGAACCCCATTTTGTTGTGCCTGGAGTTAAGCCAGGAGTGTAGGGGTCCTGTTTCTCGTTTACAGAGAGGAAGCCTAGAGAAGGAACTGGGAGTAGGGGATGTGAGTAAAGCTAGGGTAGAGGCAGTGGTAGAGGAGGTGGTGCACAAAATCAAGGAGTGGGAGGAGGGAGGAGACAAGGAAGAAGGAGATGGCTTATTAGAAGTTGAGGGTGAGCAGGGTTCTGACTTAGATAACGTAAATCAAGACACGTGCCATAGGATAGGTGCCAGTTATTTGGTTTCTGAAGTGGTTGTTACTTGTTGGTAGGCTGGGAGTTGACTTGGGTCGTAGGGGAAATGAGACGAGTGTAGTTGAAAGTGGCGATGTTTCGGAGACCCCAAAGAAGACTGGAACTTCAAGCAAGTTAAACGTAGTTCACATCATGAAGGTCTTTTCGAGGCTAAAGGAGGGTTTGGTGGGAGCTGGACCAAAAAATAAGTATAAAAGGATTTATAAAAGAAGAGGGGTTAAATGTAGATCTTCGAGTGTTGAGAACCCTTGCCCAGAAGCCTTTTCAGGATGGTTCTAAACAGGAGTTTAATAAGCCTGACTTGTCAGAAAAAGCTTTTAGGGATGAGTTTGATTTGAAAGAGGTCTCTGCTATGGTGATGCTGAAGGAAAAGGGAACAAAGAAAGGAAGCGTGGATTTGAAGATGCTAGTTGACAGAGAAGTGGAAATTGGTAAATCCTTGGGCTTGTTCTTCATAGGGGGAGAGAATATTGTGAGAAGATCCTGTTGGAATAATGTTAAAATAACTTAGTTGCAGTTGTTAGGGCCTGTTTGGCTAATTAAAGTGTTTTTTATATCGTTTTTTATTTCTGTTATGTCTATCATTGTACTCAGGGGCACAAGGGTCTTTTCCCTTGTTATTTCTGTCGCCCTATATATAGTAAAATAAACACTGGCACCGCCAGTACTGTTACATTGCAAACCTTCTCTCTTTTTCTCCTTTCTTCTCTTCCTTTCTCTTCTCTTCTCTCCTCTTCCACTTATCTCTGGCCGGCTACACTGTCAAGATGGTATCAGAGCGGGAATGCTGATTAAAAGAGAGCAGATCGATCAACCCTACTGTCAAGAGAAGATCGATCAACCCAAAGAACAGATCAAACAGACTAGCAGAAAGGAAATCTGATTCTGGACTACAGAATAGCTGCGACTGGTACAATTCTCTCTATTTTTTCTCTTCTTTACTCTCCTTGGTCATGTGCCGAGTGAAAACCCTATGAATCTAGGGCGGTTGAATGCTGTCGAACCTGTGTAACCCTAGTTTTCTTGGATCGTGTGATCTTGTTCATGTGTTAAGACAACTGTAGGTCAATGCTGACCTGTCTTCTCAATGGTTTGAGTTGACTATAAGTAAGAAGGATCTCTCCTGCTGATTAGTGGCTGTTAGACATTCTGGAATTCTAGTAGGTGGGGGCTGATAAAACTATACAGGTCTGAAATTGCCGAATATTACCTCAATTTTGTCCAGAATTTGGTACTGTTTGTGCTCAATCTGGTTGGTGAACCCGAGTGTGTGGGTGTGAACTGAGTAGAGCATTGTTTTGTGGAGTAAGAAGGGGTCCTAAGTCCGGTGTGTGGGACTGATTAGCTGCTTGACCATGTCGACTGAGAATTCTGCTACTTCAGAGATCTCTGGGAGCCACAATGGAGTGAGTGGGGGAATGGATATGAGCTTTCCCATGGCTGTCATTCCCTTTGATGGTCTGAATTACCTTGAGTGGTCTAGGGGGATAAAACTCTACATCACTGCTAGGGGGCGAATAGGATACATCAGTGGGAGAGTAAAGGAACCAAAGTATGGAAGTACTGAGCATGATAGGTGGAACCAAGAGAACAGTATGGTGATGTCTTGGCTCTTGGTTTCAATGCTGCCACAAGTAAGGAAGACTTTTATGTGGGCTGAAATTTCTTGTGAGATATGGGAACAAGTGAAGTCCACTTATTCAGAACAGAGACACTATGCCAAGATATATCAACTACAAGCTGAATCTTCTACTTGCAAGCAGGGGGAGAGGAGTCTCTCGATGTACTATTCTGATTTGACATCAATATGGAAAGAACTTGATCACTATCAGAATGTGAATTGGAAGTGTGATGAAGATGCAAAGGCCTATAAGTCACTTGTATCACAGCAACGCGTGTTTGCCTTCCTCCTAGGGCTGAATCCGTCATATGAGTCCATTAGGGTACAGATCTTGGGTAGTAAAGACTTGCCATCAGTCCAGGAGGTGTATGCCTTGGTGCAGTCAGAAGAAAGCAGAAGAAGTGTGATGAATGGTGTAGAAGGGGAGTCAGTTGCCCTAACGGTCTGGGGAAATTCAGACACAAATGTCGGAGGTCGCTTTAAAAGGGGTGACACTCAGAAAAAATCAGAAGATAAAAACAAGCTTTGGTGCACTCACTGCCAGAAGACACGACACACTAAAGAGACATGCTGGGATCTCCATGGAAAACCTAAATGGGCACAGGATTTGGGTAAGAAGTCAGCACCAGATCAGGGCAAGAAACCAGGCCAGCAGAGTTCAAGAGCCGTGGAGCCGAACACTATGCAACCAACATCATCGGATTCACCTGAGGCAGATCCGTCTCATCAGCCAGGTACACTTGCTCCCATTGCTCCTTTAAATGTTGATTCACCTGTCCCCAATGATCTTAATATTCCTATTGCTAAGAGAAAGAGTGTTAGATCTTGTACCACTAATCATCCTATCTCTAACTTTGTGTCCTATGAGCATGTTTCACCTTCGTACCGTGCCTTTCTCTCCTCTGTGGATAGTGTTCCCATCCCTAAGACTGTGGCAGAAGCTTTGTCAAAACCTGAATGGACAGATGCAATGCAGGAAGAAATTGATGCCTTACACAAAAATGGTACGTGGGAGTTGGTAGATCTTCCTGAGGGGAAGGAACCAGTGGGGTGCAAGTGGGTGTTCACAGTGAAACACAAAGCTGATGGAACTGTTGAAAGGTACAAGGCTAGACAGGTAGCAAGAGGCTTCACACAGGTATATGGAGTGGACTATGCAGAGACTTTTGCTCCAGTAGCGAAGATGAACTCCATCCAGATTCTCCTTTCCTTGGTAGCAAATCTTGACTGGGATCTTCACCAATTGGACATCAAGAATGCCTTCTTGAATGGTGACTTGGAGGAGGAGGTGTACATGACCCAACCCCCAGGGTTCTGTGCCAAAGGCAGTAAACAAAAGGTGTGCAGGTTGAAAAAGTCCTTATATGGGTTGAAACAATCACCTCGGGCTTGGTTTAGTAAGTTCCATTTAGCAGTCCAACATATGGGATTCAAACAATGCCAGTCAGATCATATCCTGTTTGTAAAAAGAGGTGAAGGTAAAATTGCAGCTCTTATTGTGTATGTGGATGACATAGTGATCACAGGAGATTGGGAGGTTGAAATCCAGAGACTAAAAAAAATCTTAGCCACTAAATTTGAGGTGAAGGATCTAGGCCCCTTACGATACTTTCATGGAATTGAAGTTGCCCGTTCTCACAAGGGCATCTTTATTTCCCAACGGAAGTATGTACTAGATCTACTAGAAGATACAGGCAAGTTGGGGGTAAAACCATCTCATTCACCTATTGAACCTAATCACCATCTGGGAGACCGTTAGGGAGAGTTTTTGAAAGATGTAAAGATGTTCCAGAGACTCGTAGGGAGACTTCTGTATTTGTCTATGACCAGACCTGATATTGCCTATGCAGTGGATGTAAAGATGTTCCTTAGTCAATTCATGCACAGCCCGATGACAACTCACTTTGAGGCTGCAGAGAGGATCTTGAGATATCTCAAGAAGTTTCCTGGAGCTGGTTTGTTGTTCCAGAAACACAGTCACTTAAAAGTGGAAGTATATACTGATGCAGATTGGGCAGGAGTAGTCAATGACCGAAAGTCTACCAGTGGTTATTGTGCTTTTGTAGGAGGAAACCTTGTCACATGGAGAAGCAAAAAACAAAGTGTGGTGGCTAGATCCAGTGCTGAAGCAGAGTATTGCTGCTAATGGGGTTGCGGAAATCATGGGGATAAGAAATCTGTTAGGTGAACTGGGTTTCGCAGTAAGCAATCCTATGTCACTCTACTGTGACAATAAAGCTGCCATCAATATTGCTGCTAATCCAGTTCTGCATGATAGGACGAAACACATTGAAGTGGACAAGCATTTTATCAGAGAGAAACTTGAAAGTGGAGAAGTGTGCACACCATATGTCAGCTTGGAAGAGCAACTGGTAGATATCTTCACCAAAGGTCTTCATCATGTGCGGCACAAAGATTTGTGTGACAAGTTGGGCATGATTGACATCTATGCTCCAACTTGAGGGGGAGTGTTGGAATAATGTTAAAATAACTTAGTTGCAGATGTTAGGGCCTGTTTGGCTAATTAAAGTGTTTTTTTATTTCGTTTTTTATTTCTGTTATGTCTGTTATTGTACTCAGGGGCACAAGGGTATTTTTCCTTGTTATTTCTGTCGCCCTATATATAGTAAAATAAACACTAGCGCCGCCAGTACTGTTACATTGCAAACCTTCTCTCTTTCTCTCCTCTCTTCTCTTCCCTTCTCTTCTCTTCTCTCCTCTTCCACTTATCTCTGGCCGGCTACACTGTCAAGAGATCCTTTGAAGCATATGAGAGGAGAGGAAAGAAGACAGCTTCAGAAAGGTCCTTGAAGCGTTAGGGGGAGAAATTTGGGATGAGGAGGGAGGCCCAGACGAGTTTGGTGAGGTGGAAGATTGACCTGTGCAGCTGTGCCTAGCATCTGCATTGTTTTGTTGTTGCAGTTGTTGTGTAAAATTTTTTTCTTTTACCTATCAAAAATGTTTATAGATATTAGTACAAATGAGGGTGAACCCCAAACTCATAGGACGTAGTCATACAAAAATCAGGAGCAGCTTAAAACCGACTATTCTCATTCCCCCCACCTCCCTTCACATTTCTTTAGTCTTTACAATGGTCTCCCAGTGCAGGCTCACGCTAGCATAAGTTTTACTGAGAGATTCTGTCCCTAGCTAGGAACTGGCTATCTGTTAGCTGATTTGGGAGTCCACATGACAGAGCAAATCAGGCTGGTTCCCCTGAGCTTATGCATGTCAAACCAGGAGGAAAACCTCAATCCATGGCACATCAACTTCACATTTTTTCAGCCTGTTTTTATGCCATTATATGAAATTTAGGATTATTTTCTAATGGATAAAATATAAACTAATTGCAGGTAAGTCTGTTATTATTTTGGTTTTGCAATGTCCCTTAACAATTCAAATGGCTAAACCAGTCAGACAAAAATTAACACTCACAATAAGATTTTAAGTCTAATATAACTCACAAAAAGCACACCTGCATTTAGATTTTTTTTAATAAATCTTGTGATCCCATGCTCCTTATGCATTTGATTCAACTTCTGCTCTACGCTTGGGTGAATCAGATTGTATGAACCAGTTTGCATACTTTCATTGCTGAGCAGCTACGGAAATTCTGATGTTTGTGATTATATGAGGATTTTATTCATTGCATAACTTTTGTTTGGTGATGTGTTGCTTTGTTTTAATTTTGTTATTTTTTGTGTTTTTTTTGGGTTGTTGAAAATTACTTCCAGTTAATGTAATAATGTCAATAAAAAGTTGTAAAAGTTTCCTGCTTTTTTATTGCAGTTAGTGTAAGTGAAATTGAAGCATTATATGAACTGTTTAAGAAGATCAGCAGTGCTGTAATTGATGACGGATTGATCAACAAGGTATACTTCAGGCCCTTCTAGTATATGGAGAATTTGAGATTTTATATTTTGTTTACTTAATTTAAACAATTATATAGTTTTAATTGCTAACAAATTCAACTATTTTATTGCAGGAAGAATTTCAGTTGGCATTGTTCAAGACAAACAAAAAAGAAAGCTTATTTGCGGATCGGGTACTCTTTTGCTTTTCAAGCCTTATCATTTTGTCAGTTTGTTGATTAGTTTTCATTTAACAGTGTCATAAGAAAAGGGTAGCCCAGTGCATGAGGCTCCTGCCAATGTGGGGTCTTGGGAAGGATAGATGTATGGACCTTATCCCTGCACATACAGAGAGGCTGTTTCCAAGATTTGAACCCTGGCTGTAGAGTCCTTTATGTTTTTAACATATATGGTTAACCAAATGGGTGACATATCCTGTATCAAGGGCATACATGCCCTTGCTGATAAAAAAAAAGGGCATACATGCCCCCTTATTTATTGTTTTGATGATTAAAAAAAGTTGAGGTAGTATGTTGTTGAGTAGCTTATTCTCAATTTTCCTCCATCATTCTCCTTTCTTCTTCATTCGCTAGTTCTCTCATCTATGATATTCTCGACTAATATCTTTTCATGTTTTATGTTAAGGCACATGACCTCATGGCTATATTCTTGTAGACTTATTTACTAAACCAAAGGTATCCACATAGAATGTATATTTAAACTATGTGGTTTATATCTATAGGCATGAGGCATAGTTCAGAACGTAAGGGGCGTAATCGGAGGAAGGAGGATCTCATCTTTTTTTTTTTTTCTTTCTATTTTTATTTAATTGAAAGATGTCTTATATTAAGAATGAAGATGCATAACACTAGCTCAAAGGGGAGGTCTTGTCAAAGTGGAGGCGAGCACCCAACATTTCTTTTCCGTTCTCTTCCCTTTCCTTTCCTTTTCTTTCTTTCCTCCTTTATTCTTCTTTTCTTCCTTTCTCTTTCTTTCCTCCTTTATTCTTCTTTTCTTCCTTTCTCTTTCTTTCCCTTTCCTTTCTTTTCCTTTCTTTCTTTCTTTCTGTCTTTTTGTATGAGGCATGCATGAGGCAATACTTATGGACGCCTCTGGCATACACCTCAGGGCGTTTTGGGGGTGCCTTGCCTGGAGTGTGCCTCCAGGCATACACCTCTGATGCCTTTTAAAACACTGGCCATAATAAAACCCTATTGAGTCTTAGGCAGTGTTTGGTTGCTCTAAATCGGCATCTGAAATAAGAAAATCTTGTTTTTCAGAGGTTGGGTCTCATTTGTTTTAATGCCTAAACCATATCTCTAAATCTCTAAAAGTGATAAATGGTCTGATTTGGTAAGAGGTGGCCCATGCACGGAATGTTTTCAGATGTCTTTTAGATGGTTCATAATGACTAAAAATGCCCTCCTTTCTTTTTAATATCACAGAGGCTTTAAAAAACAAAAAAAAGCACATTTTCGCTTTTCAGATTTCAGATTTCAATTTTATCAAATGCCACCTTAGCTTTTCTTTAATAAAATCTATCATTATTTTCTCCAATAAAATCATTATTAAATCTCTCTCTCTCTCTCTCTCAAATTAGATGGGTTGGGTTGGGTTACATGGATCTTGGCTTGGACCTAAACTAATGTCAAAACCCAAATTTTCCAACCCAAACCTAACCAAATTTCTACTCAACCCCATGTATTGCATTACTTCACTTACTAGTTCAGAAAGAATTCAGGTCAGGAAAATACCAAATTATAGTTAGACAACATCCATGTGCAAACACATGATCTGTTTTCTTTTGTGGGGGATATGTTGTGTCTCATGCTGTAGCCTGGTAAACTTTACTGCTGCTGTGTATTTTTTTCTTTCTTTTTCAAACTTTATCGCTTCTCCTTTAAACTTTCAAATAAAAACTTCTTGATGCATGTCCTTGGTTCAAAATTTGCAGGTATTTGACTTGTTTGACACAAAGCACAATGGAATATTAGGTTTTGAGGAGTTTGCACGTGCTCTCTCAGTCTTTCATCCTAATGCACCAACTGATGATAAGATTGATTGTAAGCTATATCAAACTTACATTCATCAAAGTTTATATCTTCTTTAGCCTTCTCCTTTAATTTTCATTGGTTATAGCTCATGTTCCTTTTTTTAAAACATTGAAACATGGAGACATATTGACAAATAATGAAAAGTAAATGAAAGGTTATTGAATCTGTAAGTGCTTGCTGAATTATTTAGGTGGCAATTTAATTTTCTTAATGGTCTCTTATTTCTCATTTCATGCATGTTTTTATGTTCCTTGACTGCATCCTATCTTTTCATATACTGAAATATGTTGGCAATTCTAATTTATGTTTTGTTATCTTGCAGTTTCTTTTCAACTATATGATCTCAAGCAGCAAGGCTTCATTGAGAGACAGGAGGTATATTCTGATGCCTTAATCAAACTAACCAATAGTTGTAAAAGTACAGCTTTCTGAGGTCCAATTGGAGGCACTAGATTTTTACTTCATACTGAATTAAGATTGAAGTAAAATGAAACATGTAATGTGACAAACTATAATGGTACTATAACTTTCCTGTTTACATTATGAATGCATGGATTTTTTGACAATTGTGTCCTTTCTTGGACTCTAGGAATCAGCATTCTGTTTGTAGTTTCATTGAGCAGTATTAGATAGACATGATTTTTTTTTTTAAATTTGTAACATTAAAGTGATGTTTAATTGGTCTTTTGATGGAACATCATGGTTTTCAAGTGGTACTGGATAGCATTTTAACTGATTGAATGCATCACTTTTCTCTGTGGGTAGTGACACTTAGGGGCCTGAACTTTCAAGTGCAACACCTGAGTACCCTAAACTTTCAGAAATATACGCACAAGTCTAACACCGTTATCTGACATTACAGTAGATATTAGTAAAATTACCAAACTGCCCATTATCTTCAGATTTATTTAAGATTAATACCACAACTTCAGAGAAAATTAAACAAATTACATAGACAATTTAAGAGGGTGTAATGGTTGTATTAGACTGGAAACACTGCTCTACATGAACTTATTCAGAAAATAAAACTGATTTTTGTTACGGAAGTACCTATCAGATGAAAATGACAGAACCTTCGTGCAAGTCCATCCATGAAGGAAGAGCTGCTGAATCTGAGATGAGTCGGGTGACACCATTGAATCCTTAGAAGTTAGTGTACTCCAAATCTGAATTGAGAAATGATTAAAGGCTTCTATGGTCCTAGGCAATATTCTGCATGAAACATGCTTAACAATGGGGCCTTCAAATGAGGTTGATCAAAATGTAAATGTCATTTCACTATTACAATGCTTGTTTTCTTTTTTGAATTCAGTGATATTACCAAGTTTGGTCTCAACCAGCACAAGTGGCACTGTAGGAGAATAGAGTTTCAGCTCTGGGATCCACTATATAGTTGAATGTGTCAGATTCTGTTGGTCAGCCAACAGCAGTTTTATCAGACAAGAAAAATATATAAAAACATATCATAGATAGCCTTGCTAATAAGAGATAATGCCAACAAAAACATTTCAGCACCTCTGTAACTTAGAGGCCTTAACCTTGGTAACCTTCCTGCTCTGTTAGAAACTAGAACTAAAAATTGACTCAAATCACTTTAACAATGAAAATAACGTTGCAGACGTTCACCAAAAGGTAATTAAATTAGATAAAAATAGAAAAAGGATCCTCTTTTTTTCGATAAGTAAAAAGAAAGTTTATTAAATCAAAAGAAAAAAACAAATACAGCCTAGAATGGTGTTGAGGGAAAACCTCCATAAGACATAAGAAACAACAGGCATCCAAATCCCAAACAAAAGGCCCCCAAATGATAAGACTGCAGGAGCTGGGTGCACGAAGAAGGATGGAGGAGAGGTTTGTTCTGGCTAATAGGTGGAAGAAGTTCTTTTTTTTTTTGTTGTGGAAAAGATATTCTTGTTAGAAGAGACAGGTGGTAACTCGGTGATCAAAATCAGAGAAGACAAAAGATCTGTAGTGGTGTTAGCAGGGAAGCTTTAAGTTGGTTGAAAGGGTTCATCAATGGCACTTTATTTGCCATCACAGAGACTGGATGGAAAGGGGAACTATGTCTGCAAAAGAAAAAGTTCATTGTGGAGAAGAAGAACAATAACAGAAATGTTTGGACTTGGTAAGAAGCAGATAGTTTGTATTCCTGCTGGAAAAGAAAAACAAGGGTGGCTGATGTTTGTGGAGGCCCTGGGCATTTATGAACAGAGGATGTGGCTTCTGGAGAACCGAGCAGAATGCATGAAGGCTCCTATGGTTTCCCCAGAGTCGAGACACTTGTCTGAGAATACCTATGACGTGAAGAAACAGACAGGAGGCATTTGTGGAAGTTCCATATGCTCGAAATTGATGGCTGAGGGGAGTATGGAGGAGTGGAGAAGAAGAAAGGTGGTTAGATTGGATAGAAAGGTGGCTGAATGGGGAGGAGTTTTACAGGATATAATGGCCTCTGTTCCAGCAATGGAAAGGGCAGCTCTTTGCCCTTTTGGTGGAAATGCAGCAGTATTAGATTTGGGCAGCCAATTTGATAATCTACTCAGAGCTGCCACTAGAGAGGGAGTGGCAATTGTAGAAAACTGGAAGTCCGCTTGCAACAAGGTGGAAGTAGAGTGCGATGCCATTAGCCTGAAAATAGTGGGACTTCCCGTTCAATGTTTGGACAGAGGAGTTTCTTATCCAGATTGCAGCGTTGTGTGGAGGTTCCCTTCAAGAAATGGATTTGTCTGATCTTCATGTGGCTACCTTGCAGGTAGGTATGTCCAAGCTGGAGAAGATTCTGAGAATGATTGAAGTTTTCTGCAATGGGAGGTGGAGGCAGGTATGGATAGCATCGGAAGTTGAATCGACACTCTGGAAGAAAGGGAGAAAGGTTGAAGATGATGACTACATGGCAAGTAGAAGGCCACGTGGAGAAAAAATTAAGGAAGGCTTGAGCTTTAATGTCATTTTTTCCCCAAAGGGAAATAGATTGTTGGACAAGATTTCATTAGGCTCTAAAGGCCCATTGATAGCTGGGTTTTCAATTTTTTTTGAATTTAGAAGAAATGGTTCATTGTCCTACGTGAAGGCTCTAAAAGGGGAGAAAGTGGGTTTAAAGATTTCTGAATCAGGGGTGGACCGAGCGACTAAGTCTTGCTTTTAACCGACCTCACATGATAACTTAAATCTCACGCGTGGGGTCGTGGAAGGGTGGAAAATGGGAGATTCTGAGGTGGGTGTATCATCGTCCCCGCCAAGCTCTAACAGTAAAAACATGGGAAATTCGATCCAGTTACTGTGGGTCAAGCACTCTCAGTTGATACAAGACAAGCCCAACACTAGATATGCCCATTTGAAGGAAGTTCAGGGGGACAATGACGACGACTACTAGTGGCTTAGCTACGGCGATTCTGAGGAGAGCTTTTCTGATGACAATTGGGGCGGACCGAGCGACTAGGTCTTGCTTTAAACCGACCTCACATGATAACTTAAATCTCACGCGTGGGGTCGTGGAAGGGTGGACAATGGGAGATTTTGAGGTGGGTGTATCATCGTCCCCGCCAAGCTCTAACAGTAAAAACATGGGAAATTCGATCCAGTTACAGTGGGTCAAGCACTCTCAGTTGATACAAGACAAGCCCAACACTAGATATGCCCATTTGAAGGAAGTTCAGGGGGACAATAACGATGACTACTAGTGGCTTAGCTACGGCAATTCTGAGGAGAGCCTTTCTGACGACGATTCTAGCTTTGGAAGTGTTGATGGAACTATCCAAGTTTGCTTGGAGGACGAAGAGGATATGCACATTGGTGCCCTGTTTGAGGCGGAGAAGTTTAGTGAAACACAGGTTGAGGAGTGTTCTGACATTAAAGTATATAAGCAGCTTGGGCAGGAGGATAAAGCTTGTCAATAGATTTTCAGCAATAAGGGCAACTGCAAAATGATGCTAGTTTGATGTAACTGGTTCAGGATTAGTAGGGCTCTTCCTGTAACCGAACAACAGTTGGAAGATCTCTCTTAGTCGAGTAGAAAATTTTGGAAAGTCAGGTGGTGATTGAGCAAGAGAACTCTAAAACTTCGAAGGAAACTCCAGCAAGGGCCACAAGACCAAGCTTGGATCAGGTTAATGCAACTAGGGAACACAATCAAATAGAGAAAACTGACTTTGGTCCGATTGGCATCCAGGATCCTATTCAGGGCAACATGGTATCTGAAAAAGAACAAGATCCTCCTTTGAACTCTGGTATTCCCTGTAACTTTACTGTTTCTGTTTTGCTACTGACCTTTCCTCAAATGCTATTGTAGGCAGCCCAAATCTTGCTCCCGTTGTGCAAAGGTCAATGGATTCATCTGATGTTGTTGTGAGTGAGATTGGGGAAGACTCAAAGGGAGGATCAAAGACAGATTGTGGAAAGGAGATAGAGGATTCCGGGGAAAGCATGAGAAGTGGAGAATGTTGGAAGGAGGGAGAAAAATCCAATGAAAACACGAAAGTGGAGAAAAATGAGTGTTGTGATTAAAGAAAAAGGGATTGAGATCAGAGCTGAAGTAGGCATCTTGGGGGAAAGGATACATGAGGAAGAAGACCCAGTGGTGGACCTAGCTGGAAGAATGGGGCTTAATGTAGAGAAATCTAAGGAGATGAGTTCTTAAACAAAAAAAAAAAAAGGAAAAGTGAGGGGAGGAAAAGGAGAAAACTGAATGAAGTGGAGAAGCTTATTAATGACGCTGAAGGGGACAAAGAGTTTAGTGCCAGGGGAGGAGGAAGAAAAGGAGGTTTAGGGCATTGTTGTTGAAGAAAGAGAAGACTGATTAGGGAGTTGTTGAAGAAAGAGAAACCGGACTTAGTGCTGATCCACAAATCCAAGGTTTAGGAGGTAGATAGCAAATGGATCAGGTATTTGGGGGGAGAGAGATTTAGTGGAGTTATGCTCCAGCATGGGGTGCCTTAGGAGGAATAATAACAGCTTGGAAGGAGTACATGTTTAATTGCAGTGAAGAACTAGTGGGAAGATTCTCAGTTTTGCTTAAGTTGAATACTCAGGATGGGTTTGAATGTGTCCTTACCAATGTTTATGGTCCAAACTCTTACAGAAAAAGAAATGTAACGTGGGAAGAGTTAGCCGACATTAGAGGTTTGTGGGATGGACCTTGGTGCCTAGGAGAAGACTTTAATGTAGTCAGGTTTGGGGAGGAATCAAATGGAGGTAGACAAAGGGTTACCTCAAGCATGAGGAAACTTAACAACTTTATTGAGGATCTTGAGTAAAGGGACATCCCTTTTGGTCAACCTTGTTTTACCTGGTCTAATCTTCAAGCTAACCCTATCTGCTCTAGTTTGGACAGATTCTTGGTGTCACTATACTAGGAAGAACATTGGACGAATTTGATGGGAAAAACCTTACCTTGAGTTACTGATCACTGGCCAATATGCTTGTTTAAGAGATCCAATGCTGGAGGTCCATTTCCCTTTAGATTTGAGAATATGTAGTTTACCCATTCGGAATTCAAGGAAAAGGTTAAGGAGTGGTGGGATACCCACATACCACAACCTATTTGGGAAGGTCAGAAATTTCTGAAGAAGCTGTAGATATTGAAGGGAGAAATTAAAGAATGGAATAAAGTTAAGTTTGGGAGATTGGAAGAGAAAAAAAAAACCAGTATTATTTTGCAAATTGAGGAGATTGACAGGAAGGAGATGCAAGGTGTACTTGATGATCATGATAGGGAGAGGAGATGGTCTCTAAAAAAGGAGCTAGAGATTATTGAGAGAGGAGATCAGCTGGAAGCAAAAGTCAAGGGAGAGGTGGATTAAGGAAGGGAACACAACATTTTTCCATGCTATAGCAAATGGTGGAAAAAGGAAGAGTTCAATCTCATCTTTATTGGGGTGTGTGTGTTGGGGGGGGGGAGTTGAAATAATAGATCAAGGTGAATTGCCAGGGCCTTTGCATACCATTTCAGATCAATATATCGTAGGCTAATTAATGAGAGGTGGTCATTGGATTGGCTTGAGTGGGATTGTTTGGAAGAAAATCAAGTGGACATTTTGGAGAAAAGTTTTGAGGTTGAAATTAAGGAAACAGTTTTCTCCATGGATAGATCTAAGGCTCCTAGGCCTAATGGATTCACAATGGCTTTTTGTCAAGATTGTTGGGAGATAATTAAAGATGATCTAATTAAAGGTTTTTTTTTGGGAAGTTCCATAGTAGGGGAGTAGTCAGCCTGGGAATGAATTCAACCTTCTTAGCCTTGACATCAAAGAAGAAAGGTGCCACCCAACCAGGGGATTTCAGAGTTCAGACCTATAAGCCTAGTGTTTGGTATCTATGAGATAATTGCCAAGGTGCTTTCTCTGAGACTTAAAAAGGTCCTCCCTCCTCTCATATCCTAGTTCCAAGGGGCTTTTATCCAAGACAGACTAATAGTTGATTAGATTCTAATTGCAAATGAGTGTGTGGAGGCTTATAAAAGGTTGGAGAAGAAAAGGGAATAACAATCAAGTTGGATTTGGAGAAAGCTTATGATTTAGTGGACTGGGTTTTCTTGATCAATATTATGAGGAGGTGTGTCTTTGGGGTTTTATGGTGTAAATGGATCAGAGGTTGCTAGCAAACAAGCCACTTCTCTATTATAGTTAATGGGTCGGCAGTTGATTTCATTGAGGGGCTTCGAGGTCTTAGACAAGGTGATTCACTCTCTCCTTTTCTATTCACTCTAATAGTTGAGGTTTTAAGTAAGCTAATCTTTAAGGCTAACTCTATGGAGCTGTTTAAGGGTTGGGTAATAGGAAGAAATAAAATTTTGGTCTCCCACTTGCAATTTGCAAATGATATTCTTTTATTTTTTTGTGATGGGGAAGGCAGAGAAGGGGTAGAAAATTTGAAGTTGGTAGTGAAGCTCTTTGAGAGGATTTCCAATTTGAAAATCAACTAGTCTAAAAGTTTATTGGCTGGTATCAACTTGGAGGATGATGATTTGAGAGCAAGGGTAGATTCGTTGGGTTGTGAGAAAGGGAATTGGCCTTTGTGTTACTTAGGATTACCCCTTGGCGTCAACCTAAATCAGGTAGTTTTTGGACTCTAGTAGTGGAGAGGTTTGAGAAAAGGCTAACAAGATGGAAAAGGAATTATATTTCGATGGGAGGGCAAATAACATTGATCAAACCCACTCTAGCAACTCTCCTAGTGTACTTTATGTCAGTTTTTAGGAGAGGTTATGAGAGATTTCCTTTGGGAGCCGGGGGAGGGAAAGAAAGATCACTTGATTAATTGGGATAAGGTGGTACGGTTGAAGGAGGAAGGGGGGTTGGGCATTGGAAATGTTAGGTCGAAAAATTTGGCTTTGCTGAGTAAATGGCTCTAGAGATTCTCTAAAGAAAATGAGAAGTTGTGGAATAGAGTTATTTCAAGTATCCATGGGCTATCAAACAATGGGTGGGATGCGGGCTTGCATAAAGCTACTTTGGCTACTCCCTGGAAGGCTATCAATGACATTCTTCCTGTGTTCCTCACCCATATAGGCTATGTTTGGTTTGAAGGAAAATGCAGGGAAATGAAGGGAAACCTTTACAAACCTTGTATAGGTTTCCCTGTCTTTCCCTTCCTTTCCCTACCTTTTCCTTCAAACCAAACATAGCCATAAGGTATGACTTAGCTTTGGGTCAGAGAATAAGGTTTTGGGAGGATATCTGGGTCGGGTACTCCCCCTTGTCTGAGGTCTTTCCCTCTCTTCTTGATCTTTCTAGTTTTAAAGGAAAGCTGGTGTGTCATTTTATCAGCTCATCCTCTTCCCATTCAGGCTTGAATTGGAATCTAGGCTTTACTAGAATCCTTAGAGGGTCGGAAATCCCTAGCGTTTCCACTTTGCTTAGCCTATTGAATTCAGTGGTATTGGGGTATGGTGGTTCAAATTCCAGAGTGTGGGCACTTAATCATTCAGGGGCTTATTCTTATAAATCCTTCTTGAATTCTCTTGTAGCCACCATTTATCAAATAAAAAACAAAAATCTGTTGTAGTCACCTCCCCTTCTCCTTCTTTCCCTTCTAAGGAGATTTGGTCTTGGCCTATTCCTCCAAAAGCCAATGCTTTCTGTTGGAAAGTGTATCATGGTTCCATTAACACCTGTGATCTGCTCAAGAGAAAAAGACCAAATTAGTGCTTGTCCCCAAGCTGGTGTTTCATATGTAAGTTTCATGGTGAGACTGCTTTTCATCTTCTAATTTCCTGCCTTTTTGCTATCTCTATTTGGGAGTTTTTTCCATCTCTTTTTGGTTGCAGATGGCTTCCTCTTGATAATTTGGAAGGATTATTCAACTCTCATCTTTTTAGTTGCTCTAAAAGAAGAGGCAAGATTTTGGGGAGATGCACTAGAGCAGCAGTGGTCTAGACAATCTGGGATTAAAGGAACTTAAAAATCTTTGAAGACAAAGAAAGGAGTAAGGAAGTTGTGATAGAGGATTATAACCTTAAGGGTGACACATTGGGTGAAAACTTTAAAACTCTTCGCAGACTTTAAAGTTGAAGATTTCTTCAGCTCATGGGGATCAATAGCTCACTCATCCTCTAGAAGGCAAAAAATAATTGAGGCCTGGTCTCCTCCATGTGCTGGATGGAAGAAATTAAATTTTGATGGCAGCTGCATGGACAATCTTGGACCTTCGAGTATTGGTGGGTTAATCATGGAAGAAAATAGAAATATTCTAGCCATGTTTTGAGGTCCTATTCAGCATGGAGATGTGGTGAGATCAGAAATGATGGAAGCAGTGTTTTTAGTGGAGAAAGCTAAAGAATTGGGGATTGACAAGTTGATTGTTGAAGGTGATTAAAAAATTGTTGTGGGCTGGCTGAAAAAGGAGGAAGGAGTAATATGGCAGCTAAAGAATGAATTCAGATGCTTCAAGCAGATTTCTAAGGACATGATAATCCAAATAAAGTGGATTAGGGGATCTGCAAACAGCATGGCGGATGGATTAGCTAAACAAGGAATTCAGAGACAATCCATGTTTTGGGCTGTTTTGTAAATATTGAAATTGAGTTTTGGGCTTTTTCTTTGCCCACAACTCCTTGTTGTACTCCTTTTTAAAATTAATAAATCATTTTTTTTGTGTTGCTGATCAACAACAAAAAAAAAGAAAAAACTAGTGACCCAATAGTAGAAGCAACCTCTAGAACAAATCAACTGAGCCCGGAAACCAACATAGAGCAACCACAGACATCCATATGGACCATACCTCACCCTCTCACCTGCATTGAATACCCACATCTCCCTTCACTCTTATCAACGAAATCTAACTCCTTTCCTCACCTTCCTCCCATTTGTCACCCTTCCCCAGTTGCACTTCTCTTGTTACTTTCCTGCCTTTTATTTTGTTCAAATTGTTTGATTGCCTTCTTCACCACTGCTTCTCCCCCCAAAAGGAAAATGCCAAGAGATTTTCCAACTGCCACCTGTCTATCTCTACTAGTTTATCATATCAACTCTTCCCTCTCAAAGATAATATCCTTGGGATCAACTTTATTCCCTCCTTTCTCCCTCTCCCCTTCCCTGCTTTCTGCTCCAATCACTTCGTGAGCACTTCCTTTTCTCTCATCCTTCCCCCCACTGTCAATAGTTTTCTCCTTCATTACCTCAATCCCTTCATCTCTTTCTAACTCCAAGTTTCTTTCAGAAGACTTCATGCTTATCATTTCCTCTCTCTCCCCTGTGAATGCTTCCTCGTTTTCATTTTTTTGATTAACAAAAGAATTTATTTTATTAGATTTAAAGAAAGCTGTAGCAGTATAATATTATGACAGGGATGTCATCCCCAAGAGCTAATCAAATTATAGTTACAATGAAATCCCAAAAAGGCTAATAAGGTCCCAACATCCCAAAATACATTAGATTACAATTTAGTCCAAGACAATCCATCTGTACGAGCTCCTTGCTTTGCCGATACATCTGCCGTTCCATTTGTTGACCTTCTTATCCAGCCAAAGGTGGAATTGAATCTCTTTGCCAAGGTGTCGATCTCCCTAAAAGCAAGTTTATATTTCTATGGAGCTGATATGATATTCTTGGACCAAGATATGACTAACTGAGGATCTCCTTCCACTTCCAATTCCCTTGCTCCAAATTGTACAACAAGCCTTAATCCATGTAAGAGAGCCATCACTTATATTGAATCTCCAAAACCAGTTGGTCTTGAAAATAATGCCACCACCACTCCTTCGTGGTTTCTAAAAACACCTATTCCTGCCCTTCCTGGATTACCCACTGAGCTACCATCAAAGTTAACCTTTAGTTTGTTAAAAGATGGAGGTTTCCAAACCACTCTTACACTTTCTGCAGGTTTAACTGTTCGTTCCACTTCAGTCCGGGATCTTATTATGGCATTTGTTGAGAAGTCTTGAAAGAGATCCAAAGTTTTTACCTAATGTGCTGTTTTTACTGTTACGTTTTCAAACAGTTCCTCCTTTGATTTGCTCTTCTCATTAAAGATTCTCTGATTTCTTTCTTCCTATGCAGTCCAGATCAGCACTGCTCTTGCTGTCCTCCACATAACTCTGCTTCTCTTCTTTCGTTGCCTTAAGAAACTAGAATTGAATAGGTCTACTGCATCCTATTGAGGATCCCATCTGCAACCAAAGAGAGAACAAACATATTTCCATATACAAGAAACAAAAGGGCATGTAACAATTAAATGGGGAAGGGTTTAACCACTTTCCTTGCAAAGGATACACACATGAGGAGAAAGGCATTTGTTTGGCCTTCTTTTCTGTAGCGAATCACAAGTGTTGATCTTCCCATGGAGCACTTCCCAACACAAAGCTTGTACTTTAGGAGGGGATAGGTTTGCACCAGATTTCTTTAACCGGGAAAATTTCCCCCAAAGGCTCTGGCAAGACAAGAATGTTAAAGAAGGAAGCTCAAGAGAAAAGGCCATTAGGTGAAGGGAACCAAATTCTTCCATCTGAAGAAGTATCTGTTGCCAAAGTTGCCTCCCAACCATTTTCTGCCATACCGTGAATGCTTCCAATGATCTTGTGCCACAATCTATCTCTTTCTAAAGGAAATCTCTGGAGCCATTTTCCTAGTAGACCTGTATTTCTCTTTGTTCAATTCCCAATTCCAGGTCCTCCCAATTCTTTAGGTTTGCATACCTGTTCCCATTTTATAAGATGATATCTTCTTTCATCCTCCTTTATTACTTGACTCGATCAACGTTTTTAAAACTGGACCGGACAACGAACCGTTTAGGGGTCCAGTTCCCGGATCAAACGGTCTGACCGTTCGAACTGAACAGACGACCTGTTCTGACAAAAAATTTTTAAAAAATGGCCAAAAACCGCTGGACGGTTTGAATGGTTCGACTGCCCGGGTCAGTGATTTGCTGTTTTTGGCCAAAATGACGGTTCTGGGGTAAAACGGAACCAGTCAGGTGACAGGTTCCCAGTTTTTCTGGTCCAACTGTCCGGTCCGGTCCGGTTTTGAAAACCATGGACTCAATGCCCTGAGTCTTCCTGCCTGTGTCAACTTCTAAACAGTTTGGATCGTCACTATTTATCAGACATTTCTGAAGTCTAGATTTAGCCTTGGTGAAAAGGAAGGATCTCTTTCATTCTTTCAAGTATTTTTAGTGCCTTGAAATTAATGCAGAAGAAGAGGAGTTAGTTTTCAAACATAATGTTCACAACTGGGATGATGACTACTTTTTTCCATGGGATCTGGAAAGGGTTGTTAAATGAAGAAACTTAAATACAGTAATTGTGAGCTTGGTGATCAAAATTTCAGTGAGTGATTCATCCTTAATTCTTTTGGGGGAGACAGCTGCAAACTGGTTTTGTAGGAAACACAGAAAAACATACAGAGATTGTTTGATTACAACAATATAAATATCTGTTTAAATTGAATTTTTAGGGTGCAATCCTAAATCACCACTTCTTGAGAATCCCTTTACAGCCCAAATGGTGCAAATGGGTGGTGGTGCTCTAATTTCTATTCTCCTAGAAACACAGTAATCAAATTCCAAGCCAATTTCTCTAGCTGAAAAGATTTTCCATGAAGACACAGGTCAACCCACAAACAAAGACACTGAAGACTCACCTACAGTATATATATAGAATAGCTGTCATTTCTTCACCCTCACCAACCAGAGACTTGACACCTGAGAAAAATCCCTTTTTTCCAGCGGAAACAATTGTACCAGTGAATTTAGAGGCATTTCGTCAACAGCTGATGGTGAAAATGGGGCAAATGGGTTTCAGAAATTCGGCCACCCAACAACCGTGAGATGATTTTTGTTGGGATCCTATGGCACCACCCAAAAGATCGCTCGAGCCTTTGATGCTGCCCTCTTTTGCTTACATGGTCAGAATGACAAGTTCAATTTTCCGGAAAACCCACCAGAGATTCCTCATGGTGGATCTCTCACACAGCCGGAAATTCAAGCTGCTACGGCTTGTGTTGTGAATGAGAATCCACAGGAATGTTCAGATCTTTTCTTGTCTCAGCTTCGTTCGGGGCGAGAGCTTTAAGAGAAGAATATTTTTGGGATTATAAAAGTTTTAAAAGTGCACATGGCATTATGTGGTCAAGATAACTGATGAAATACTAACAGTTGGACTTGGATGTATATTTCCAAAAGTTCAAGGTACTCAGGTGTCACACTTGAAAGTTTAGGCCCTCAAGTGTTAGTACCCCGAAAGTATAGGGTACCTATCTGTAATTTTCCCTATTTTTTATTAGATATTTTGTTTACTTTATCTATACCTTATATAAAAAGAAGGAAACACAGGATACCTTTTGGTCAACCTTTGTTCATCGACTATCTTTTCATTGTCTTTAAATCAGTTCAATGTAAAGTTTATATTCCTTGGCACGATTTAATGTGCTTCACAAAATATTGTTTCATCACTTGCGAGTTGGAGATGAGAGACTTATGGAATCAGTATCAAGTGCTGGAAGCTTTGGGCTGTAAGCTGCACTAGTTCACTACTGTCAAATCACTGTGGGCCATATGCTTAGGGGTTAATTTATTTCCTTTTTTTTTTACATCCATGAAGTGTCTTTTATTGTTATTGTTGGTCAAAAGGGAAAAGAAATAATTGACTTTCCAAATGACAATCTCATCCATTAAAAATCTTCTATCCAAGCCTGTCCATCTCTTATAGGAAATGTTAATGCGGTGTTTTTTCTTTTCCATATGTCATGTGAAACTCTCCTTTTAACTTATACTGGATTTTTTTTTTTTTTTTTTAAGTATGACCTATAGTAAGAATATGATGAAGTAGGCTTGAGACTAAGGATTTGTAAACAGGAATAGCATGTTTTATGTGATTCATATGCAGTGGGTGATGTAACAAGATTAAGGGTATTGGAAATAAGGAAACTAAAGCAAGGCATATACTTGAATGGGATGCAATGGTTGTATTATAGAGATTCATGCTTGATATGACTGTTTTCTAGTTGGTTCTTTACTTTGGTTCCCCCTCCCTCCTTACTGTTGATTCAGTGAACATAAGTTTACCCTCTGCATATTGACTTCATTTCTGGACGTGCCCGCTGATAGCTTTTTTAATCATTGAAAGTCTATTATTTTCTGATGTAGTTAAACATTTTTGTATAGCAAGGTTGGGGGAATCATGTTACTCTTGTAAAGCTCTTTTTATACATGTTTGAGGGTGATTTGCCCTTCATTTTTAATAGAATCCTTTTTCACTTGCCTATATAAAAATATTGACTTCATTTCTGGTGTTTTAGACCTCTAGTCTGGTATAGGTTCTTATCTCTGTTCTACTCAGGCATTTCAGAACTTTGACCTTCTTTCATATGTACAGGTGAAGCAAATGGTAGTAGCTACGCTTGCTGAGTCTGGAATGAATCTTTCAGATGATGTTATAGAAAGTATTATTGACAAGGTGCTTCCTTAGTTTGGTTCTGTTTATTCTCTTTCCTTATTTCTTCCATATAAATTTTCTTGACCACCTTCCAGCCTTTTTATCTTGTGTGCTTTTTGGGTCTTCTCAGCTTTCTATGTTCTCTCTGACAAGTATTTTGTTTTGAAAAACAATAAGGAAAATGACTTTTGTTACCTAATGACAAAAAGATGTATTAGCAAATACAATGCAACTGTAAAACCATGTACATAAATGTACTTTGGGATGACAAAAGATGCCTCTAAATCCTCACATATCAAAAAGAATCCTGATTTTGTTTAGTAATTTATATGGCAATCTGATATAATCTTTACTTTTTATAATTCATCTTTCTGGGAGAGGTTGAAAGATTACAGAGAGATTTTCTGTGGAATATTAGGGCTGAAATAAAGAAGATTCACTTGGTTAAGTGGGAGGTGGTTTGCAGACCCAAAAAAGACGGGGGGGTTAGGGGTGAAAAGGATAGGAGGTTTCAACAAAGCTTTGTTGGGTAAGTGGGTTTGAAGGTTTGGAAGAGAAAGAGAGGCCCTTTGGAGGAGAGTGGTGGCCTGTAAGTATGGGGTGGTGAATTCCGGGTGGAACTCAAAGGAGGTGAGGCACTCATATGGTGTTACTGTATGAAAAGGAATCATGAGCTTTAAGTCTTTGATGATCTCCTTTTATTCTTTGTAAGTGGGGAGTGGATCGAGTATTCAGTTTTGGGAAGATGATTTAATCTGGGGTTGGGAAATTCTGTGAAATATGCCCAAGGCTATACAATTTGAGCAGGAAAGGAGTGCCTATCTCAGAGTGTTATGAAGTAGTTAATGGTGCTGTGATCTGGAATCCATATCTCAGAAGACCCTTGTTCGATTGGGAGGTGGAGGAGTGTGTGGAGTTGTTGGCAAAACTTCAGGCCTTGGAGATAAATCCCTCAGTTGCAGTTGTCAGATTATGGAAAGAACGTAAGGATGGGAAGTTTACTGTCAAATCAATGTACGCGGCTTTGATCAGAAATCAGGTGGAGGGTGATCCAGTTAGGGGGTGTTTTGGGAAAACCAGTGCTTCCTAGGGCTGAAGCTTTTGCTTGGTTGGTTGTGAGAAGATGCATTTTAACCCAGGATAACCTGAAGCTCAGAGGCTTTCAGTTTCCAAGTAGGTGTGTGCTGTGTTTTTCTGAAGAGGAAGATGTTTCTCACTTCTGCACTGCAAGTTCACATGTCCAATTTGGTCCTATTTCTTCAAGCTATTTAAGGTGGATAGGTGTTCTATGGCAGATCTGGCTGAAATCTTTAGTTGCTGGCCAAGAATCTGTGGTGGCATTAAAACTATGATTTTATTGATCTGTATTCCCGTTGCTCTGTTCTGGGAGATTGTTAAGACGGCTGAAACAGAACTACAGAAAATGGTTAGCCAGTTTTACAAGAGAAGGCCATGTCAACAACCCAACTAACTGACCATCCACTTGCAGTGGTTTTAGCAGAAAAAGAAATTAAAGAATGTAAGTGAGGGGAGCTCTGTAAAACAGTATAAATAATCAAAGATAAGGGAATAAAGCCATCGACCTTTCAACATCATTCTCTCTCTCTCTCTCTAATTCAGGAGGTTGGCTCCCTCGAAGAGCTCTGTGTGAGGCAGGCTCCTAACAAGTTGGTATTAGAGCCAACAAGACCAACACGAGAACAACTCAAGTAGACACTCAGGTGGATCAGATGGAGGTAGAAATCCATCATATGTCATTAGACCTCGGAGAAATGAAGGAAGGCTTCACCACTCTCCTCAATCGATTGGATCAAATGTTGACAAACAACGGCAAGGAAAATCAAGAAGAGCGCAGCCATGAGAATAGCTGGAGAATAGGACCTAGAGCAACACAAGCAACAAGAATACATTTCCCTGTTTTTTCAGGCAGCAATTTGACTCCTTGGATTCTCAGAGCAGAGTGCTATTTTGATTACCATGAGACATTTGGGCAAGATAGGGTGTCTCTAGCTTTTGCGCATTTGGAAGGAGAAGCTATCTTGTGGTATCAGTGGTATCGACGTGGGCACCCTCGCAAATCTTGGGCGGATTTCATTGATGGCTTGACTATCCGCTTTGGATCATCTGGGTTCGAGGATCACAATGAAAATCTGGCAAAATTGTGGCAGATGGGATCGGTTAAAGATTACCAGATGGAGTTCGAGAAGCTTGCCGTGTAGGTCCAAGGGTGGACAGAAAAAGCTCTGGTGGGGAGTTTTGTTGGAGGCCCGAAGGAAGAACTTTGACTGGAAGTAAAGGCGAGGCAACCTACTTCGGTCATAAACACATCTCTGGCAAGATTGTATGAATACAAGTTCGCACGAGCAAGAAAGATTCACCGGCCATGGGGGCCATCAACCAGACTAGTATCACCAAACAAAGAAGACAGGATACTGGGCTCAGGCCCAACCATCCCATTCAAATGACTGACTTGGGGCGAAATGCAAGCCCATAGAGACAAAGGCCTCTGCTACAACTACGAAGAAAAATTCAGAGCAGGCCATTGGTGCAAGACACAACAAGTGTTTCTCCTCTAGACAGAGACCGAGGAGGAAGGCGACTTCATCAGTGACGGAGAATCCAGGTGGGAAATACAGCCGACCGGGACACTTGAAATATCCCTACAAGCCCTCACGGGACTTGCATCTCCATAGACAATGAGAGTAGTCGGGTTAATCCAGGGATACCACGTGTCGATCCTCATAGACAACGGCAGTTCCCTTAATTTCATAACTCAGACTTTGGTGGATAAACTGGGGCTTCCGTTTCAACCAACAACGGCCTTTACGGTACATGTAGCCAATGGTAATAGTCTATCTTGCAACAATATATGCTTGGGTTTGCCACTGAAGATTCAAGGGCATCAATTTTCAATGGACATATATCCCCTTAATCTCAGTAGAGAGGACATGGTTCTAGGTATTTAGTGGTTAAGGCAATTAGGGCCCATTGTATGTGATTAGGCTCACCTCACCATGGACTTCACATTGGGTGAAGTCTTGCATCATTAACAAAACAAATGAGGGACCCTGATCAACCCATATTCATGCACATGGATTCGAATTGGGTCAGCCCATCCTTAGCTAATAGCAACTCAAGTGGGTCGGGAGATTACCACAGCCGCCTACAACAACTCCTCCAGCAATACGACAGCGCGTTTGGAGAACCCTAGGAGCTTCCTCCACCCCGGGAGCATGACCATCTCATTCCTCTCATGCCAGGAGCTACTCCGACCAATGTAAGACCCTACCGATACCCTTATTTCCAAAAATTTGAAATTGATAAGTTCAAGATATGCTTGAGAAAAGAATAATACAGACCAACCATAGCCCATTCTCCTCACCGGTATTACTAGTCAAAAAGAAGGATGGGACTTGGCAAATTTGCATTGATTATAGGGCCCTTGACAATATTACCATTAAGGACCAATTCCCAATACTGGTCGTTGATGAGCTACTTGATGAACTCAGTCAGGCCACCATATTCTCAAAGTTAGATTTATGGGCCGGGTATCACCAAATAAGGGTACATATGGAGGATATTCACAAAACGACTTTTAGGACACATGATGGCCACTACGAATTCTTGGTCATGCCATTTGGACTGACCATCACTCCGGCAACATTTCAAGCCTTGGTGAATGACATATTTTGACCATATTTATGTAAGTTCATTCTTTTATTCTTTGACAACATATTGGTATGCAGCCCCAATTGGGAGGAACATCTGCACCACCTACAGGTTACACTTGCAACACTGAAGGCCCATCAGCTATTTGCTAAAAAGTCCAAGTGCTCCTTTGGACAATCTCAAGTATATTACCTGGGACATGTTGTGGAAAATGGAACTGTAGTTGCGAACCCAGATAAAATCTCTAGTATAGTTGGCTGGCCGCAACCCAAAAATGTGAAAGAATTTAGGGCATTCTTGGGCCTGACAGGTTATTATCGCCGCTTTATCAAAAGCTACAGCCTAATAGCTGCCCCCTTGACCCAATTGTTAAAATGGGATGCCTTCCACTGGTGAGCCCAGGCCCAGCAAGCCTTTGAGCAATTGAAACATGCAGTTTCAACACCACCCAAATTAGCATTACCTGATTTCACAAAAGATTTCATCGGGGAATGTGACGCATCCAGTCGAGGTGTTGGGGCTGTCCTCATGCAAGAAGGCCAACCAGTAGCCTTTTTCAGCAAGGCTTTAACATCACAGAATTGGGCCAAGTCAGTTTATGAATGGGAATTAATAGCAGTGGTCCTAGCAGTGCAGCGTTGGCGATCCTACTTGCTTGGTAGACGATTCATCATCAGGACCGACCATCAAATTTTGAAGTTCTTGTTAGAACAGACTGTCCTATCACCTGAACAACAGTGGCTGTCCAAATTACTGGGGTATGACTATACAATCGAGTATAAAGCAGGGTCTACTAACCGTGTGGTCGATGCCCTCTCACGGCACCCCTAGTCATTTCAGTTACTCGTGTCATCCCCAGCCTCTCCACTCATGGATCAGCTTCGAAGTGAAGCTCACTCCCATGCTGGATTACAGCAATTAAAGCCCCAACTATTGGAAAATCCATCATAGCACCCAGTATACCGTCAAAGATGGCCTACTTTTCTTCAAGGGTCGCCTGGAAATCCCAGCAGATTCAGCCCATCTTCAGAAGCTCCTTGAACTATTTCATGGCTTGCCCATAGGTGGACATTCCGGTGTCCTGCGCACTCAGAAACGCATTGCCACACAATTCCACTGGAAGGGAATGCGTGCTTCAATCCAAAATTTCATAGCTGAATGCGTAGTGTCAACAGAATAGACACCTACTACAACAGCAGCAGGGCTCTTGCAACCACTTCCAATTCCAACTCAAGTTTGGGATGATATATCAATGGACTTCATCACCGGGTTGCCTGTCTCCACTGGTGAAACTGTTATCCTTGTGGTGGATGATCGATTGACTAAATACAGTCACTTTCTACCTCTATCACATCCATTTACAGCAGTCACAGTTGCTGTAGTGTTTCTTCAGGAAACCGTACGTCTTCATGGGCTTCCCAGCTCAATTGTGTCCGACAGAGACCCTGTTTTCATGAGCCGTTTCTGGGCTGAACTTTTTAATCTACATGGGGTTAAGCTCTTCAAATCAACTAGTTACCACCACCAATCTGATGGACAGACAAAGGTGGTTAATAGGAGTCTTGAAACATATCTCAGATGTTTTGCTGGAGATCGACCAAGGCAATGGGTAAAGTGGATTCACTGGGCTGAGTGGTTGTACAACACCACTTTCCATAGTGCTGCAGGGATGACCCCCTTCAGAGCTCTATATGGTCGGGACCTCCCCCTCTACTTTCTTATGAAAGGGGGACTACGGCAGTGGCAGCCCTGGAAGAACAATTGATACAACGAGATGAGGTATTAAAGGAACTGAAATAATCTCCTACGAGCACAGCAATGGATGAAGAGCAGTTATGATAAGGACCACAAAGATATCCACTATGCAGTGGGTGATTGGGTGTTTCTTAAATTGCATCCTTTCAGAAAGATTTCAGTAGCAAGCCGGAAGTGGAATAAACTCAGTCCACACTACTTTGGACCATTTACAATCATCGAGAGGATAGGGTCTGTGGCATACAAACTGGATCTACCGGCAATATCAAGATTACATCCTGCATTCATATCTCCTTACTGAAGAAAGGGCCTAAGCCAGGAGCCATTACTAGTGCTACCCTACCCACAGACAAGTGCAGACTGAGCCAGCCCGCATCATTGACTTCAGATGGGTGCACCGTGGTGGTAGAGTCATTCTGTAAGCACTAGTTGTATGGTCTAAACTTCCAGAGGAGGATGCCACCTGGGAACCTTACTTGGATCTGCAAACGAACTTTCCCACTTTAGACCCTGAGGGCAAGGTCTCTCTAAAGGAGGGAGGGATTGTTAAGACAGCTGAAACAGAACAACAGAAAATGGTTAGCCAGTTTTACAAGAGAAGGCCACGTCAACAGCCCAACTAACTGACCATCCACTTGCAGCGGTTTTAACAGAAAAAGAAATTAAAGAATGTTAGTGAAGGGAGCTCTGTAAAACAGTAATAATCAAAGATAAAGGAATAAAGCCATCGACCTTTCAGCATCATTCTCTCTCTCTCTCTAATTCAGGAGGTTGGTTCCCTCAAAGAGCTCTGTGTTACGCAGGGGCAGGTTCCTAACAGAGATCTGGAAGGAAAGAAACCGAAGACTATTTGAGGAGAAAAAGAGAAGTATGGAAGAGACAGTGGCTATTATCAGTTTGACAGTTATTGGTTGGGTGCTGTACTGCTGTTGCTTCCTGAGTTTCAGGGATTGAGGAAGGAAGATTTTGGTGCTTCTTTGAATGCATAAAAGAGTGTTGATGTTCTGTGTTGTCTTCAAGGGATTGTTTTGTTTTGAAGTGATGTTGTAATGAGTCTTTTTGTTTTCTGATGGTGGTGACGTCTTGTCACCTAGTTATGCTTGTACTATTTTCCTTTTGGCAATAAAATTTTTTCTTTATTTATCTTCAAAAAAAAATCATCTTTATGGTGTACTGATGAGATATCTTAATTTTACTACTCATCAGCTGTTTGTTTAGTAATTGCTGTATCGTTTGAAAGCAATATTTCATTGACTCTTTAATACAATTGCTTATTTGTTTATCCTCATTTAGTCATTGATTTGTTTATTTGAGAACATAATCATACCTTAAAATAATTCTTCTACAACCCAAGAAGAGTCGGTTGCTCATCTTCTTCTCCAGTTTATTTTGCTTGCAAGATTTTGTGGTAATTCATTAGGTTGTTTGAATGGTGATCCTGAAGCACAATCTCTTCACTGATTCAAGCTTGGCTTGCAAGTTGTCTTGACAAAAGAGACTATTTTTTGGGATGTTATGCCTTTTGTTATATGTTGGTGCATATTTGAGGGAAACAAGTGAGGAGTGTAATACTTACTCTGTAGGGAGTTTGAGTAGTTTACACCAGGCCAATCAGGTCAATCACGATGCTTAGTGGTGGAATTCGTATTTGGATGGATATTTTATCAGTCATTTTATGATGCACTCTGTTACTATCCCCCCCCCCCCGCCACACACACACACACACAATTTTAAGAGTCAAGCATTCTTAATGGCTAGTGTTGGTCTTGTGTTTGCATCAGGAGTCATTGTGTCACCTTCTGATCCATTGCTGTGTAGCTGTTTTTGTGTGGTCATATTTCTTTGATTTGTTTCATCGAGGACTGTTCAGCTCCTCTCTTCCACAGCCATAAAAAAATGAGTTTGGTCACAGTCTCCTTGGGTGGGGACCCATAAGGGGCAATCACAACTGTGGTGGTGCAAGTTGAATCACAACTTAGGAGATTTGGCTGCTGCACTGCCTTCCCTCTATTGCAGTCTCGCAGATGTGGCTCTCTGCCTCCAAAGCTTTTAGAACTCTCCATTGAGTAGTTTGGAAAGAAGCTGGCAGGTTAAATTTGAAACTAACCACAAAAGGGTGGCCTGGTGGGTAAGATAATACCTCTTAGGAGTTCTTTCTCCAATATACTGGTCTGTTGTTTGTCCTTTTTTTTTTTTCTTTATTTTGGCATTGGCAGGTGATGTTTTAGGATAATTGGAGTTGCACTTCTTATTGGGATGGACTTGGTGATGAAATGTCGTTTACTAATAGCTTCTTGGCAGGTGTCTATGTTATGTTCAAGGAACATGACACACCATGGATCCAAGTCATTTTAAACAAATATGGGAACTTCTTATTAGATTAGCAAAAGTAGTTGATTCAAATATCTATGGTTAAGGTTGATAAAAAAAAAAATCTATGGTTCTGGAGTTCAGAAAGGAACTATGAGTACTTGGAATGTATTCAGTAAATTTAACCACTCCATTAGTTGTCAAGGCAACGCCTAGATGGGCACCTAGGCAGTACCCAGGTGATAAGGCGTTCTTGGAGAGTCGCCTCACCCAAATGCCTACATATTTTTATATAAGACAACTCACAATATTTTATATTTTTATTGTGTTATTAATAGTAGTACAATAGATATTATTAGACTAAATTATTCATATTGTGGGTTTACAGAATTAATATTGTTATTCCTATACTAGTTTCTTTTTGTTATTTTCTTATTTGTTTGGGTTAAATTGAGACACAAGGCAGTGACATATTCTTGAACCCTTCAGGAGTTTAAAACCTGAATTGTTAAGTTAAAAATAACTTGAAGATTTTATCCAATTGACACACAAGAACAATCAATAGGACTTCTTCTTCCTAGGACCAAAACAAAGGCTCAACCCTTATGTTTTGTATGTTTATTTCCTTTCTGTTTTTTTTTTTTGATAAATTTTCCTTTCTTATTTTTTTACTCATAAATATGTTTACTTTCTTTCTATTGGTATGGGGTTTATACTTATTTCATGAGAATTATGGTGATTATTAGCTAAAGATTACTACTTTTTACTATGAAACCTAATAGCTTAGGATTTATATATATTTTTTATTTCAAAAAACTCATCACCTAGGTGATGCCTAGGCGCCCACTTAAGCGACCAGGCAACAAGGCACTCTCCTATCGCCTAGCTTTGCCTTGGTGCCTTGAAAAGATGTACAGTAAATTTGTTGCCTTATTACTGAGGAGATGGTAATAACAATCAGTTTTGGACCAATTGATGGTGCATGAACAGGCCATTGTGTACTGACCCCCTTAACCTCCATATAGCACCATCCTCATGACGTAATCATCAATGAGTCGGACTGTTGTTAGTGGTCAGGTAGATTAGGGTCCAGATCTACATCAGCATCTTGATGATTCAAGGCTGTTCATTTAATTGAATTGCTTTCTCATATCGCTAGGAGCACCCTGTGGTTAAGAGCTGAAGATCCAATATTTGGAAACCTGACCTCCTTTGTTTGGTCAAGTCTTTATGACTCTCTAATTGAAATCTCAGATGCTAACTTCTCTTGGAAACGGATTTGGGTGATTAATGTCCCATACAGAGTTATTGTTTTTCTGGACTGTTGTCTTAACTCTTAAGATAAGATGCCAGTAATGGATCATTATTATCTCGTGGCAAGGCAAAGGTCGTTAGATAATTGTTACAAGCTATGTGGCAATTGGAAGGAGTTGGTTTCTCATCTATTATGCCACCCATAGTTGTCAAGGCATCACCTAGGCACCTTTGGCTGGGAACATTTCCCATAATGCCTTGACTTAATATCAACAAGGTGCCCATCTAGGCAACTCAGCAGCGTGACCAACTAGAGTAGGTGCTCTATCTACCTGTATGGAAAAGTTATGTACCTAAGTATACCTTGGTAATGAATATTGGGGTTATTCAATTAGTAAAATTTACTTTATCTAGAAGATGGAACTGGCATCAAGTTTTTCTGCTGGGTTTTAATTTTTTATTAAAGGATATGAGATGATCCCCCTTTTCATAGTGGGAGACCTAGCCATGTGTTTCAGAAGCATCCCTGGCAGCCTGGCTGATGGTCTTGGCCTCACGTCCAGGTAACCATCTCAAAATCTTAGTCCATTTAGTTGTCTCTCTCCTTTTGCACATGCCACTCAACTAGTGTGTATATTAGAAGTTCTGTTTAAGTATCAACTCTCAATGTGGTATTTTGTTTTAGTTTTTAAGCATGTTTATCTTTTTCTTGCCAGTGTTCTGAATTTTTTGAATTACTAGACTATACAGTAAATACATGTATAATTTTGAGGGTTCTGGATATGAATCTTCTGTAAACATCTTATAATCACATATGTTTCTTTTGCCTATGGCAGACATTTGAGGAGGCTGATACAAAACATGATGGGAAGATAGACAAGGAAGAGTGGCGGAATCTTGTTTTGCGGCACCCATCTCTGTTGAAGAATATGACTCTTCAATACCTTAAGTATGTTCTGGCTTTAAACCTATTTCTTCTTTTATTTGATGGCCAGTCAATGATGATAGAGTTTCTGGGCTGTATATTTTGTAAAAGAATTGCAAACTACCTTTGCTTTTCTTGCATGCTGCTTTTTTCTTTAAATAGATAAGAAGCAAATAAATACTTATCTGGCCATAATACAAACTTAGAAAAGTGGCACAAGTCCTGCAAATTATGTAATTATTGCAAGATTAAAATCAAAGAATTTATTAAAATAAATATACAAATTTGGTTGGCTAATCCATCCTAGATTTCTAGAGCCTAGTTTTTGATCCTTTAGGATTGTTTTATTTTTTTATTTTTTGAAACAGGTAAAGTATGATTTCATCAAGGGAAGAAAAACCATGTGCAACAAGAAGCTGTACACGGGGATTTACAAAAAACTGCTAGAGCAGATCTGTACCCCTCAGCCCTGCGTTACAAAAATATATTTTCATGTACAAAAAAAGAGTTGAAGTTCATATTCTTGAACAACATGTTTATAGAAAGCCAAGAAATCATTTTGCCCACTATTCTCTGAAAAACTGTGTCTTAAGAGCTGTGCTTGTTATTGAAAACTTGCATTTAAATCAAACTCCATGCCGCCTTACCTTTCAGGGATAAACCTCCTAAACTCCATCCTTACAAACTCCATAATTGACTTTGGTCAACAGCTCTTTAAATCAAACAAGTTCCAATTTTTAAACCACACCTTGGGCAAAGCCGCAATGTAAAAGGAGGTGATTCACAGATTCCTCTTCAGCTTCACAAAAAACACAGGTAGTGGACGTCAGCTGCATTCCTTTTCTGGCCAGATTGCCTCTGGTTGAGAGATTATTCAGGCAGGCCAGCCACAGAAAAACGATCTTGACAGGAATGTCCTGCTCTTCTGACCTTGAAAAAGCCTTAAAGATAGATTTGACTGAAAAGTTTCCATTTTTATCCCATTTCCACACTCTTCTATCTGCACGCCCGATGTCCACCTGAGTGTCATATAATCTTTGAAGTAAAACCACCATATCTTCTACTTCCCAATTGTTCAACAGCCTTCTGACTGAGGAACCCACACCACACTGCCATTTAGCACTTGCGAATTCTCAGCCACACTAGAATTTTTGTTCACTGCCACCTCAAAAAGGGAAGGAAAAACCTCCTTTAGGATTGTTATTCAGTATGATACAAAAATAAACCTGTGCCCTTGCATGCGAAAGTGAACCTCATAAGTTGCTCTGAAATCTATAGGCCAATTACAAAATCTTGTTCGAGTATGTTTATTACAGATTTTGTGGCTAAATACAAATGATGTGTCTTGGCAAGGCTTTTGCTGTTCTGGATTTATTTTTTGATGCCCCAATTTGTGTCACTGATCAAAACTGAAAGCCCATCTATATGGTGAGGAATGTGCTTCTCCTAATTGTTTTTAATCTTAACAGATTGATGTAATATTAGTTATTAGCAGAGAAAGCCACTTAGCCATCATCATCATCTTGAAGGAGTTCATCTTCTTTTTTGTATCCATGACAAACATCTAGCGTGGTTCAATTATTGGGTTTCATGTTATGCAGCAGATTGGCCTATAAAATGGATCGCTGCTGTGCTTGATTAGAAATACTTATCTCAACTTTAATTTAATTTCTTATGTTATTAATCTATTTTTTTTAGTCAACTTTCTATTTCTCTTATTTTTATACCAAAACCATACACAACATAGAGGGTTGAGATCTTTTACTTGGTTTTAATCTTTTGAAGTGGTCTAAGATTAAGATGATTAGTTGATGGTTTCACCTGATTTTAGCTACCAATGTCTGTAAGCAATTGTGAATGGAAGAACTTAAATGCGTATCCAGAAAGAAATGGAACTATTTATTTAGCAGCACACGCTCTCTTAAAGGTATTCTGAACTGACTGTTTCAATGCCCTTGAACAGGGACATCACCACTACATTCCCAAGCTTTGTGTTTCACTCGCAAGTTGATGATACCTGAGGTTTTCATCTATAAGAGCTCGAGTCTCTTTGTCAATGAAGGTTTGCCCATTTCTAGACAATGATGTTTCTTTGGAGTTTAAGAGGTGCAGAGAAAAGCTTTTGGAGCTAATTGATGAATGTTATGAAGAGTTTGACGTTTTATATTCTCTACTGGTACATATCGTCTTTTCCCCCCAATTTCTTATTTCAATTGATGAGATCTTTAGCCTGAGTTACAACATAGTGCATCAGTTTTCTTATAGGGCATTATCCCCGAGGTAGAAGTAAAGCTACCTTTGTGTTTCTTTCTTGTCCAGTGAATGCTAAGAATCAAGTGATATGGGATGGATGGTTGATTAGTTGTGAGCAATCGTATTGACTATTGAATAAAATCGTGGTATATTAATGGTCAAAAGTGGGGGAGCAGGAGCTTCGTGATGTCATAGAAATACCGAAAAAACAATAAAAGGTCTCCTGTGAAACCCTTACCCAGTTTCTTGATATTTTACAACAAACCATCCGGAATTCACATTCACATGGTGCCCTGGGTAACCAAAAATCTAGACGCCAAGGCGAGGTTCCGTTTCAGGACAATCTTAAATTCTTGATGCTTCGACACATTCTCGAGTGGTGGATTCGGTCACCAAATCGGTATTTGTGTTTGCCATAAACCTGGTGTCCAATGGACAACGCACTAGAGCACTAGTTAAAAAGATTCTGCCTTCCCCATAGAAGGGCTCATATTACCTTGGTTCCCCTCTTTCCTTGGGATGATGGGATCGGATATATTGGCTATAAGGCTGTCAATGGGTGGAGTCTGATTAAAGGCAGGGTAGAACCAAGGTTCAAAGTATTGATACATATTGGCTTGTATTGGTTGATATGTATTGTGTTGATGGCTTATCGATACGCCCCTCCAGGGGTTATATCGGGTCAGCCACTGGTTCAGAGGGTAGTCGGGCCTTAAACTGACCCCTCTGAACTGGTTTTGAAAAAAACAAATGAAACTTGAAAAAATGTATCAACATGGGCCGATATGCCCTATTGGCATATTGTGGCTATCACCCCATGTCGATATTTAGAACTTTGGGTAGAACTGTTCCTAATTGTGAAAAATTAGCTGGTTCTTTTGGTTATGAACCATATCGGAATAATTGGGAAGGGAATTAATTTTAACTTAGGTCTTGTTCGCTTTTCGGTAAGTAGGGTGGATTGGAGCTGAGCTGAGCCGAATAGTATGGGGCTTGAGCTTGGCTCGAGTCAAAAACTCATAAGCTCGAGCTCGATTTGAAGAAAAATATTATATATATATTTATATATCTGAGAGCTCGGCTTGTTGTCACCCCTATCGGTAAGTTACTTACCCGGGTAAATGCATTTACTTGGGTAAGTTTTTCCTAGGAAACACTTACCCAAGTAAGTGTATTTACCCATGTTCTTTTATTTTCCAAGTAAAAAAAAGGAAACAACCATTTTAACCATAAAAATTCATTATTAAAAGGGGTATTTTTGTTCCATTCAAGTGTTGGAAACTTTCTTCCCTAGTGGAAAAATTATTTATCCATTTAGGAGATGGGTGTCACTTACCCGGGTAAATGATATCCAGGAAAATAAACTTTCCCTGATTCCCACATTAATCTGAAAAAAGAACATGGGATTTTAGACAATGGGAACCAAAATCCCATTGACCAACTTTCTCCTTTTCAAAATCAAAAAATAAGAAGAGTCCGGATCACCTGCTCATGCCTACGCACAATACACTACCCCCTATGAATTGGGAACATCTCCCCCTACATAATACTATATAGAGGATCAGATGTTTTTCATGTGTGGCTCTGATGAACATGGGCAGAGTTCTCGTGGACAGGAGATCCAGACTCAAAAAAGAACGCCCCTCAGGCTCAGTTTGGAAGTAGTACAAATGCAAATATGTTTAGGAGGGAGAGAGGATATTCTTGGTATGAGAGAGTGACTCAATGGAAAAACAGAGAGAGAAGAGGGAGAAGGGATAAAGGGTTTTCTAATAATACAGAAGATAGGACGCTCACTCTGAGAAGAGAGGGAATAGCCTCCCTCTTTCTTAATGTTGGGAATAGCCTTCTCCCAACATCACCGTATCAATGCCATCACTAGCCACTTCCGTTTGCCGCTGCCATAACCCCAAAACACCCCCCACCCCAATGCTCGAACGTTTTGCCGCTGGAAGCAAGAAAGTGGGAAACCACCAAGCAAAATCCAGGTAGTCAGTCTGACTCCAACTTTGCCATGTGTATTTCAAGATGAGAAAACCGCCTAGAACATCAATTAGAAATTTAGAATAATATAGTCCAAATCCCACGAGCAAGAGTTGTTTGTGTTTATAGCATGATGATGCTCTTCAATTGTTAGCCGGTCCCCTCTATGCAACCTTGCTCGAACTGTTCTAACACTTCTATTGTGATCCTAGAGTCTCATTTGAAAGGCATAACCTACGAATAACCTAAATCTTTTGCCATTTAGTGAGCTTTTAAGCATGTCCACATCACTGCCACCATAATCGAAGTTATGGCTATTGGACCTGCACTTATCTTAATAATTTCAACTTCATGATTTCTCGCTATGCACCCGAAGCACAACCCTCTTACAGGATGCATCTGGACTAATAGTGTACACATCCACTGATATATAATCTCGTTAAATAATCCACATTAGGGGTGAGTATGGATTGGTCGGTTCGGTTATATGGCAGAACCTAGAACTTATATATAATAGTGGTCGGTTCGTTCTTTTAATCTTGGATAACTTTTCGCGCCCTTGACAGCCCAAACCTGAACATTTTCAGTTCAGGCCTGAACGTTTTCTGTTGAGATTTGAGAAAGAGGCAAAGCCCAGACCAAACCCGATGGTCTATCAAATCAAAATTGATCCCAAAATTGCAATTTGCAAGTCTATTAAATGAACAACAGGTGCACGTGAGGCCCATTACTGCACGTGGTGGGTATTTTGAGAGGGACACACATGGAAGTATATAATATAAGCATCTTAAAAGTTACAATAAAATGGCCAAAACCAAAAGCCTTGATGATTAGAGATAATCTAACTACACAATTATATGTAGAAGAAAAGTAGAAATGAGCCAATTTCAAGTTTGCAACGACAAAACAAAACAAAATGTATGTCATCATTAAACTTAAAAAGTGAAGGCCTATGCGCCTAGATTTGTTGCCCATCTCGTAAACTAGAAGAGCTATTAACAAAGCAAAAACAACCACTGGACTGAAGCTCTTCCCAACTCAATTAGAAAAGTCGCAGATTAAAAACATAAAAAAAAAACATTATGAAAAATACTAATAGATTTGAAACTGAATTAGAAAGGTTGCAGATTTCAGTCGACCTCCTCCATCTTGCTACCCTCTGCATCCGCATCTTCAAGAGGGGGCATATCAGTGTCTGCATCAGCTTCACCTCCTTCCTCGTCAATGCTTAGTCCCAGCTTCAACATCCTGTGGATTCTGTTGCCAAATGTATTTGGGTCGTCAAGACTGAAACCTGAAGTAAGAAGAGCAGTCTCAAACAATAATAGAACCAAGTCTTTCACAGACTTGTCATTCTTATCAGCATCAGCCCTCTTCCTGAGCTCTTCCATGATGGGGTTTTCCGGGTTAATTTCCATTGTCTTTTTGCTAGACATGTAGCCTGCCATGCTCGAATCCCTTAGTGCTTGTGCCTTCATAATCCTTTCCATGTTGGCCGTCCATCCATACTCCCCGGTGACCAAACAACAAGGAGAATCCACCACACGATCTGAAACCACAACCTTCTCAACCCTGTCACCTAAGACATCCTTGATTACCTTGCACAGACCCTCAAACTTCTCCTTCAAAGCCTCTGCCTTTTTTTTCTCATCCTCACTTTCATCTAGCTTCAGACCCTCCTTGGTTGCAGAGACAAGCTTCTTCCCTTCAAACTCCTTCAGCTGACCAACAGCATACTCATCAATGGCATCAACCATGAAGAGGACCTCATACCCCTTCTTCTTCAACTTTTCAAGGAATGGAGAGTTCTCAACAGCCTTCTTGCTCTCACCAGTAATGTAGTATATATCATTCTGGCCTTCCTTCATCCTTGTCACATAGTCCTTCAGGCTAGTCATCTCATCTCCACTCTTGGTAGAGTGGTACCTCAGTAACTCAGCAAGTTTTGCCTTGTTCTGTGTGTCCTCATGTATCCCAAGCTTGAGGTTCTTTGAGAAGGCCTCATAGAACTTGTTGTAATCTTCCTTATTCTCAGCAATCTCAAAGAAAAGCTCAATGCACTTCTTTACCAGGTTTTTGCGGATGACCTTGAGGATTTTGTTCTGCTGCAGCATTTCTCTGGAGATGTTCAGGGGAAGATCCTCAGAGTCAACAATGCCTTTCACAAAGCCCAGATACTCTGGCATCAGCTCTTCACAGTTGTCCATGATGAAGACACGTCGAACATAGAGCTTGATGTTGTTAGGCTTCTTCCTGGTGTCAAAGAGATCAAAGGGGGCCCTCTTTGGAACAAACAAGATGGCCTTAAACTCAAGCTGTCCCTCAACTGAAAAGTGCTTAACAGCCAAGTGCTCCTCCCAGTCATTAGTAAGGCTCTTGTAGAATGCAGCATACTCTTCCTTTGTGATCTCTTCAGGTTTCCTCATCCAGATAGGCTTTTGTTTGTTCACTAAGGACCATTCATAAGAAACTTCTTTGACCTTTTTCTTTTTCTTTTCTTCCTTTTCATTCTCTTCATCTACATCCTCCACTTTTCCTTCCTCATCTTTCTTCTCTTCTTCATCCTCATCATCTGAAACCTCTTTCTCAGTGGTCTTCTCAATCCAGAGGGAGATGGGGTAGCTAATAAACTCTGAGTGTTTCTTGATCAAATCCTTGAGCCGACGCTCCTCAAGGTACTCCAATTGGTCTTCCTTAAGGAAGAGAGTGATCTTTGTACCCCTACCAAGGCTCTCGCCAGAGGCATCCCTGGTGACAGTGAAGGACCCACCAGCCTGAGATTCCCAAACGTATTGTTCATCATCATTGTGCTTCGTTGTAACAATAACCTTCTCAGCAACAAGGTAAGCTGAGTAAAATCCAACACCAAACTGCCCAATCATGCTCACATCAGCACCAGCAGCTAACGCTTCCATGAACTCCTTGGTTCCAGACCTTGCAATGGTACCAAGATTGTTCACCAGATCTGAGCATACATGAAAAGGTCCAAGTAAGCTTATTTCCTTGGGTGGCAGCTAGGGGGGAGTTGAAGCAAATAAGAATACGCAATGCTTAGATTCAAATAGATCGCCATACACTACCACTCACCAGACTTCGTCATGCCAATGCCACTGTCAATAATGGATATAGTGTTGTTGGTCTTATCAGGAACGATATGGATGAAGAGCTCCGGCTGTGCATCCAGCTTGCTCTTGTCTGTCAAGCTCTCAAACCGAATTTTGTCCAGAGCCTTAATTAATTTTAACAAAAGAACAAAGTCATAAAGTCAATATAACAGCCTCCATAGCAAATTATAAACAAGGAAAGACCTAATCAAGTAGGCTAATCATAGAGCATAAAAAACTAGCATCACACTCCTAAAAGTGTTCAGTATCCTCCAACCCCTTGTTGTGTGCAACAATATTAAGATCAAGAAAACGGGGTGTACATAAATGCAAACAGGAGAAATTAAATTGGGCGCTCAGCAAACCACAACAATGACAATGAGGATCGTGATATCAGAACTGTGGTAAAATATCCAATTCAAAAGAAAAACAGAAGATTTATTTATGGAAAACGAAATAGCATATAAACAACCAAAAAAGAAACAACAATGAAAACTAAACCAGAGAGATAACATTTCCTTCGGGCAATATGAACACAAAAGAGGATCTATTCTCAGCACACAATTAAATCAGATAAGAAGAAACACGAAGGATAAAATAATAGGGCATCATTTACATTTAACAAAAGAAAAGCCATGTTAAACCTAGATATTGGTAACGCAGATTCCGTGGGCATCCCGCTTCGTTGTAACAGCCGATAAGGGTAACGACGATAACATAAACGAAAATAGAAGTTGGCAACTCGGGATCAAAAAAGCTCATGATAATAAAGTATAAAACATCAGAAAATAATACAGGAAACCCAGAGCAGTAACAGAAAATCGCTTACATCGGAAGCATTACTGATGAGCTCTCGAAGAAAGATCTCCTTGTTGCTATAGAAGGTGTTGATGATCAAACTCAGTAGCTGATTGATCTCGGCCTGAAAGGCGAATGTCTCTGCCTCGGCCATGGTGTGTTGGAGGAAATCGTCTCTCGATCTCGAGCAAAAGGGGCAGAGAAAAATGAAAATGAAGGAGAGTAGCAAAAGCAGTCCTTAACTTCGAAGAGGCGTGGTAGGGTTAGAGAGGCCGAAGAAGTGGCCGAACCCTTTACTATATAGCTAGCTACTAGGGTTTCTAGATTCTTCTATTATCTAAATCTCAACAATGAACCGTTACGAGTATGGCACGTGAGTTTATACGTGCAGAGCAGCAGAAGTAGAAGTGCATAGAAAGAGTATAAGGCCCCGTTTGGTTCGGTCTGAAATCGGAATCGGAATGGCATTTCCAGTTCTTTCGGTGGTCCATCCTTTGTTGCTTTATCCATTAGTTAGTAGTTACGAGTTACGACTGGACCGGGGGTCTCTGGACTTCGGCATTTTCTCTCTTCTCTCTTCGGCCCTGAGACAGACTGAAAATGGAAGTTCGTTCGCTACAAACCATTGCCCAGTTCAGATGCGCTCCCACAACTCGAAAGTGAGTACTTCAATTTCAATACCTAATGTTCGTTTTTGCATAAAAATGCAGTTATGTAGGGTATGATTTTTTACTTTTTTTTGAGCTGAGTCGGATTAATCGAATACAGAGAAGTTCAGTTTTACTTTTTTTTTCATTAATTAAACCATGGAATTCATTCCAGTTTTTTATAGGATATGATTTTTTTTGTTGCATTTTCTTATTACATGAATCAATATGTGGCAAAATCTCTTCCCTTAAGAGATTTGAATTGAATCATTAAATTTGACCTGTAGAAATTACATACCCAGTTCCATTGCCATTGGTCAGCCCAAGAGAGCCCGGGTTAAGGAGCTACAAGGCAAATTTTCTTCTCTGGCAGTCTCCAGATCATCAAGGAGACTGTTTTTGGAGTTTTTGGGATTCAGTTCTGCCTTTCTACCTGTCTGTCCTGCTCCTGCAGCAGAAATGCTAGATATGAAGGAAGTTGAAGTAATTCGGTGAGAAAATTTTATATGTAGTATTTTAGGTGTAATTCTCAACAGTCAAAGAACTGGTTGAATACGTTAATTTCCTTGTTTTAACAATTGTGACCAGTCTTTATAATCAATGGCTACTTGGAATTTGAAGCATCCAGGACCCTGAAGCTGGCTAGTGGGGTGAGAGTTCAAGGTGAAGATTTCATTTCGTTTCATCATTTTATTTCTCAATGTCAATTTTAAGAAAGGTACTGATTATTTTTGTTTTTCCAGTTTCCATATGGTAACCCCTTGGCCCTGGGTTGCCCATTAACTAAGTATTGCTTGTTCCATGTGGCTATTCGTCATTGGTTTTATCTGCTATGTTTTGTCAGTAAGCTTGTACGTACACTAGGATGGCAATTTTTTTCTGTTAGTCCAGGCAGGAAAACATTCATGTTTTGTACTCCCCTCCCCCCCCCCCCCCCCCCCCCCAAAGGAAAAAAAAGGATCAAAACCTTTAGTTGACATGTGCACAGGTGAAGGTTTATTCCCTTTATTATGCTTAGGCAAAATAAAATGACCTGAAATGCAGTCATATGGACCAGGATCAGTAAACATGGCATGATTTATACCTAGGAAAAAACAAAAATGACCGTGTGGAGACTGATAAGAAATCATAGTAACACTACTGCTTCAACATGAAATACAGATGTATATTCAATGGAAATGACATCTCTAGTCTACAACATCAATTGTCATTGAGTTCATTGGTTGAAATAGATCACTGATGAGACTCCAGAAAAATGTGGCTGGACATAATTCTGGATATGAAATTTACACAAAAAATTGAAGTATCCAACACGATAGAGCACCTTTGTAACAGGTACCAAGGTATCATATGTCTAGGTACCATTTTACCACACTAACTCTCTGAACTTCCATTTCAAGATATTATTGAAGGGAATGGGCCAGAAGCTCATGAAGGAGATCTTGTTGAAATTAATTATGTCTGTCGACGTTCAAATGGATATTTTGTCCATAGGTAGGGTTTTCTTTTCCTGCTTACATATTTATATCAAACTATTATGTGTATGATCTTATTAAAAGTTAAAATTGCTAACTTTTCTCAAAAAAAAATTCTAGTTACACGAGCTGATGATCTCAAAATATTCAACCAGAGGATGGTGGCTGATTCCATTTTGACTTTTGTTTCTCGTAGTTACTGATTCCATTTTTTTCTTCCTAAGATCGTGAACTTCTAATTTCTGGCTGAGACTGCTCTCTTCACATCAGTTTGTCATATTTGAATGTAGCACTGTAGATCAATTCAGTGGAGAAAGCAATCCTGTTACACTTCCTTTGGACAATAAGCAGGTTAGTTGATGATCTGTTCTCATATACTGAAATGCAACCTGAAAGTTTTGGTTTTCCACTATCAATTGTCAATGACCCAAAAGTCCAAAACAAGCATGAGTAATGACCTTGGTGCAATTTGATGTAGTTGATTTAAGCTTCAATTCAGCTACTATACTTCCTGTTGCAGTTTTCTATGTCAAAATGTCTAGCTTGATTTTTCATTCTGTTAGAAAAGTTATTTGTACTGCTTTTTTAACAATTTCAGGAGCATCCACTAAATAAAAAATTGAGCTATCACTTAAATTCAAAATTTCAAATAGCATATTAGTCTTTGACAGAAAAATGTAATTTTTAGTTACCTCAGTTATCCTTGGGTTCTAAATTGTTTATATTATTTACATTTACTATTCATCAAGTTTTAGGTGGCAGTTATATTTTGCTTCATTGTTTGAGTGTTTCTTTACATTTTTTGTGGGAAAATGGATGCTAGAAAATCTACTAGCTTGGTTGCAAGAAGCTAGAGTTTCTTTTTAACTTCATTTATAGAGTCCTAGAGTGTTTCACTCACATTATTTCCTCTTGGATTTTAGTCCTAATTTGAATCTAAGCATATAAATAATAGATTTTTAGGATGTCCTAGTTGTATTGGAAATTTTCTTACAGATTAGATGATCTATCTGTACTTGTGATCATTATGTACTAAAACAAAGTATGGATCTGACCTCTTTATTGAGAGTAGGTTTTGATGATGCGCATTTTGGCATCTCCCGGCTGGCTAGTGACTCAGATGCCTAGCTGAATAATCCCTACCTGGAAGGTGGCTTGGACACCTAGCTGAATGGTTCCCACCTGGAAGGTGGCTTGAACACCTAGTTGAATGGTGACGAGCTGGAGAGGTGGCTCTGATGCCTAGCTGAATGATGACAAGTTGGAGAGGTGGCTTTGATGCCTAACTAAGTGGTGATGAGCTAGAGAGGTGGCTTTGATGCCTAATTGAGTGGTGACGAGATGGAGAGGTGGCTCTAATGCCTAGCTAAATGGTGGCAAGCTGGAGAGGTGGCTCTAGTGCGACTTGCAAGGAAACAATGTCAGAGTGCCCGGCTTGCTTTACTCGGGGTGGGCACTCCGATGCTTAAGTTAGTGAATTAGATATTTTAAGATAGCTAGATGTGAGAGATCTGGAGAGCTGCGAGAACTAAAAATTGCGCATCTACCTAGATCTCAGCGGCTGATGCCCTTACATAGTTGGGTTGTCATGTGTCTCGAAAACGCTCCCAGAATCCTCGGCCCACGACGTAGAGGTCCGTTCCGCTTTGGAAGGAGGATAACGTGCCAGTTAATAAGGCTTATCGTTTCCCTCCGATTCGGGCAGGATGAGGATAAGGCCTACAGTTACGCGGCGTGATCCCGAAAGGTTCGGAGACAACTAGCAAGCTTCTAGAAAGGTAGGTCGCTAGGTTGGTGATAGAGGCACATCGCCAAGTCACCAAGTTGGCGATAGAAGTAGATCGCCAGATCAACGGCAAAGGCAGGTCTCTAGGTTGGTAGAAGAATTAGGTTGCCAGGTCGGCGGCAGAGGCAGGTCGCTAGGTCGCCACGTCGGCGACAGAGGTAGGTCGCCAGGTCAGCGATAGAAGTAGATCACCAAGTCAACGGCCGAGGCAGGTCTCTAGGTCGGTGGCAGAAGTAGGTTGCCAGGTCGGCAGTAGAGGTAGGTCGCCAGGTCGGCAGTAGAAGTAGGTCACCAAGTCGGCGGCAGAGGCAGTCGGCAGCTAGGACCCCATTTTGGCTAAGGCAAGTTGCCGCCTAGGTGATGCTAGGATGTAGTCTAGCTGTTCTGATATGCCATGTGTCATGATGTCAGTGGAGGGCCAAATCTGCCCTCATCAATTGCCCCCCACTCCCAAGCTGAGATCAGCTCAACGAAGGGAGTAGATCTGTGCTTTGTTGTAGGTCCTTTGGCCTGTTACCAACATATTTTAAGGTCGGCTTAGGGTTTCTTGATGCTGAAAGCGGTTTGGCTTCCCCTTGCGATATGTGTGTTGATGTTGGAATTTAAATAGCGGGTCAGTATCACGGCTGCACTGTGTCAGTCCTCTAAGGTGTTGGTCGTCCACTTCTACGATAAGCCACAAGGATCTCAACCTACGGCGGCAGCTTTACTAACTGCAGTTTTCCAGTTCGCATGGGAACCTTGAAAGGCTCAACCCATAAGGGCGACTACAGTCTGTTGGCCGCTGACTCCTGCGGGAGCCATGGAGGGCTCGACCTGTAGGGGCGACCTCACAAACAAGGCTAACAAGGCTCATTCGGGCTGATTATGTGTGCCGCTAGGTCGGTGGAAGTAGGTCGCCATCTCGGCGGTAGAGGCAGATCGCTAGGTCGGTGGGAGTAGGTCGCCAGTTCGGAGGTAGGTCTCCAAGTCGCCAAGTCGTCGAAATTTTGACAGTCTAGTTTTGCTCTCAGCACCTCGGCCTACAGACACCTCATCACCTCGACAAGATTGACTTGCGAGGGCGGCTCCACAACCTGCTGGTCATCAACTCCCACGTAAAGCATGGAGGGCTCAATTTGCAAAGCGACCTCACAGTTTGTTGGCTATCAACTCCCACGAGAACCACGGAGGGCTCAACCTGTGGGGTGGCCTCACATTCTATTGGTTGTCAATTCTCGTAGAGAGCACATAGAGCTCGACATATGGGAGTGGCCTCACAATTGGGGATATTCTATCCGGGCAAGACTACGAGAACTTGTTTGGGTTAATCATTTTGCTTCTACCCCCCTAGGGGGTTCTTTCGATTAAGCGCTATTGTTGTTGCTTAAAGATGTTATTACTCGAGGCTCAGAGAATCGGGTGAGAACATAGCCTTTTGTAGCGTTTCCAACCGACGGTGCCAATTGATAATGCGCATTTTGGTAGCTCCCAGTTGGCTAGTAACTCAGATGCCTGACTGAATAATCCCTACCTAGAAGGTGGCTTGGACGCCTAGCTGAATGGTTCCTACCTGGAAGGTGGCTTGGACGCCTAGTTGAATGGTGACGAGCTGGAGAGGTGGCTTTGATGCCTAATTGAGTGGTGACGAGCTGGAGAGGTGGCTCTGATGCCTAGCTAAATGGTGACAAGCTGGAGAGGTGGCTCTAATGCGACCTGCAAGGAAACAGTGAAAGAGTGCCCGGGTTGCTTTACCCGGGCAGGGCACTCCGATGCTTAAGTTAGTGAATCGAAGATTTAAGATAGCTAAATGTGAGAGAGCTGGAGAGCTGCGAGAACTAAAAATTGTGCATCTACCTAGGTCTCAGGGGCTGATGCCCTTATATAGTTGGGCTGCCGTGGGTTTTGCGAAGCGCTCCCGAAATCCTCGACCCACAACGTAGAGGTCCGTTCCGCTTTGGAAGGAGGATAACGTGCCAGTTAATAAGGCTTACTATTTCCCTCCGATTCGAGTGGGATGAGGATAAGGCCTACAGTTATGCGGCATGATCCCGAAAGGTTCGGAGACAACTATTAAGCTTCTAGAAAGGTAGGTCGCCAGGTTGGCGATAAAGGCAGATCGCCAAGTCGCCAGGTCGGCGATAGAAGTAGATCGCCAAGTCAACGGCAAAGGCAGGTCGCTAGGTCGCCACGTCGGCGGCAAAGGTAGGTCGCCAGGTCGGCGATAAAAGTAGATCGCTAGGTCGGCGGCTGAGGCAGGTCTCTAGGTTGGCGGCAGAAGCAAGTCTCCAGGTCGGCAGTAGAAGTAGGTCACCAGGTCGGCGGCAGAGGCAGGTCACCAACTGGGACCCTATTTTGGCTAAGGCAAGTTGTTGCCTAGGTGATGCTAGGATGTAGTCCAGCTGTTTTGATATGCCATGTGTCATGATGTCAGTGGAGGGCCAAACCTGCCCTCATCAGGTTTGATGACTTGTGCCCTTATTATCTCTGTATTAAGATTTATGGTAAAAAAAGGAGTACTATTTTTAGGGTAAAATACAGAAACCTCCCTTATAGTTTCATTTTAACAAATACCTCTCCTGAACTTTTGAGAAACTTGACAAGAACCTCCCTTCATCACCTTCCCAGACAGAAAATGTTAGACTTGTGTACCAGTTTTACTGAAATGACCATGTTTTAATTTGACAAAAGCCTCCTTTAACGGTCATCTTCTAACGTTTTTGTCGAGTTAAAATAGCGTTATTTCAGTAATTTTGTATGTAAAATAATTTATAAAAGGGTAGAATGGGTATTTGGAAAAAAGGGAGGTTTTTGTCAAGTTTCTCAAAAGCATGGTTTTCAAAACCAGACCAGACCGGATGGTTGGACCGAAAAAACTGGGATCTCATCAGGTGACTGGTTCCGTTTTACCCCAGAATTGTTATTTCGCCAAAAACCATTGATTTGGTCAGCAAACTGCTGACCCGGGCGGTTGAACCGTTCGAACCGTCAACGGTTTTGGCCGTTTTTATTTTATTTTTTTGTCACAACTGACCATCCGTTCGATTCAAACGGTCGGACCGTCTTACCTGGGAACTGGACCCCTGACCAGTTCGTTGTCCGGTTCGGTTTTAAAAACCTTGCTCAAAAGTTCAGGGGATGTATTTGTTAAAATGAAACTATAGGGGAGGTTTTATGATTGTCAGAAACTTCAGGGGAGGTTTTTATGATTGTCAGAAACTTCAGGGGAGGTTTTTGTATTTTACCTTTTTTTTAATTTGAATCCAGGACATGGAATTTCTAACTTTTTATATATCAGAAAGCATTTTAGAAATTAGAATATTTTTACTTATTTCTGTTAAGTCTAAAGTAAATTTAAAATACTTTGTAATTTTTGTAAAGCAGTAGAGCAGCTAACTTTAGAGTCTTTGTGAAGTGGTTGTCTAGCTCCATTAACCAACTAATAATGATGGTGATCATTTTTTTAATTTCATGGACGTCATTGTTATTGGTGACATTACCTTCCTATGTGATAGCAGAAGAACAACATGGAACCAGCAGTCCACAGGTAAGAGGAAAGAAAAGGTAGCGGGTGGTATATACAGATATTACAGATATGATTATTGTTAGTATGTTAGCAGGCTCATCTAGTCTAGGCTGTCTTGCTAAGTTTGTATATATGTTTTTGTATGTGTATGTTTGTGGGTGGGGGTGTTGTGGGAGCAGGACTGTTAGTCAGGTTGTTTAGCAAAGAATGTTGAAGGATCTATTAATCTTTGAAGTGGCAAAGTGATTTAAGGCCTGAAATTCTCCCACTGTTTCCTTTCACTATATGTTTTTGTATGTGTATGTTTGTGGGTGGGGGTGTTGTGGGAGCAGGACTGTTAGTCAGGTTGTTTAGCAAAGAATGTTGAAGGATCTATTAATCTTTGAAGTGGCAAAGTGATTTAAGGCCTGAAATTCTCCCACTGTTTCCTTTCACTATCCTCTGTTAATGAGGTAGATTTGATCCCAGCATGCACCGCTCCTAGGACACCTGCATGCCAAGTTGGACTGGATCGACCTAGAACCCAAACTGAAGTGCCAAATTGCCACTCTCCACCCTAACCCAGCCAACTTAATGTCATTACTAAGTGCATATAGTCCAGGTTGGTTTGGATCGAACTATAATCCAAACTAAATACAAGACACTCCTTAACTAATCTAACTTCTGAAAACAGAATGCCTGATTTTTGGGTCTGACACAAGGTGCTCACATGGCTGTTTAGCTGCATGAAATGTTGCAATCACCCGGACTTACTCAGTAATGTATTAGCAAAACTTGTTGGGATTGGCACCAAGCTTCCAATAAAGAAAGGAAAAAAACTTGTTGGGAATGGTTGTAAGGATAGCAATGGGTTTATTACCCAGTACCTGGCATACTTGCCACCCTGGTTACCAGGATTTATAGTGGGTGGAATCTTTTCTGTATATTGTACATCAGTATACATCCTTTCATCTACTCTCCAGCTTTTATATTATGATATACAATCCTCTCATCTAGAAAATCAATTCTACAACTTTACATTAGTTTAAGATCACACTTAAAGTTCTAATAATTTATATTGCCCTATTTTAACAGATAATAGAGGGCCTGAAGGAGGTCTTGATTGGCATGAGGGTTGGAGGTAAGATTTATAGCTATTATATCTCATAGCATTCAGTATCATACTAGCTAACATCTTAGTGGTGCATAGCTCTGAGGTTGCTTATATATTGCTACCTTGTCTTCCAACCAAGGGGTGCTTATTGGTGTGGGTCAGTGGCATATCTGCCAATTGCAGTTAGAGAGGAGTGCCCTGAATATACTTCATATATTCCTTTCCTACCAGACAAACAATTTTTTACAATTAAATGAAACCGAAGAGTCAAGGACTAAAATAACTGTTCTTCAGAAGACCTGCTCATTTCAAAAACCTTAAGAGCTATTATTTTTTATATACATATACCTTTTCTTCATTAGGAATTACTTATACGACTTAATCTTTTATGGTTTACTTTGCAGGGAAGAGAAGAGCATTAATACCTCCTACTGTTGGATACATAAATGAAAACTTGAAACCAATCCCTGATGAGGTTTTGTCCTTTCTGTCTTGTTTGTCATTAATCTGTAGTCTTCTAGTGGTAGCCCTTAATGGCTACCAGTAATATCTGCATTCATTAGATCAACAAAAAGCCACTGTATATAACAATGAAAAGGCACTGATTTGCCATAAATAATACTAATTTGTTCTGTATTATGGTTGTTGATTGTAGTTTGGTCCTCGACGTAGCCTTCTTTCTCATGCAAATGAACCTTTGGTATTTGAGGTACAGCTTCTGAAGGTGCTATGAGCTTATACCAGTATTACAATCAGAGTTGGCTTTTGTAAGATATGTCTACATAGTTCTGAGTTATTTATCGGATCCTAGAAAGAAGCCAAAAATGTTGAGATTGTTCTTTAAGAAGCTTAATGTCATTTCTTTGAGGTCCTGAAGTTTCAGTCGGAAGTGTATATCTCTGTCTTTTTCCCATCTAAAGCATTGCGCAGTCATGTTTTATTATCAGAGTTGCTTTGTTTCCTGTAATTTTGTAATTGTAACCACCTTGAAAAGGTATTCATTTCAGTACCGTCAACATTTTTAGACTGCCCCATGCTTCAGGATTTTCTGCAGAGTTTTTCCCATTCATTTAGGAAACCACCATATAATATGATCTGTGTGGACATTTATTCTTCTCTCCATATGGAAAACTTCAATATGTCTCGATGGTTTCCTTCATTCTCATACAAGATTATATTAATCTTCCACTGCTAATAAAAGCTGTTTGGCCATTTATTTCAGTACTATCTAACATATTTATTCTTCTCTTTTTCCTAACTCTGATTATCAGAGTTGTTTTGTTTCCTGCTAAATTCAGCACTCAATAAAAATGGAATGTTCCTTGTGTGATCAAACCAGATCATGCCAAATATGTCACCAACCAAGATAACCAAGTTTTACAAAACTAGACCTTGACCCGAGATTCGAGGATTCGACCTACATATTTATCAGGGTTCATCCCTTTTATTGATTAGAGTGAGTGCATCGCTTATTAAAAGTCGATAGGCATTTTGAGCCCTTACACAAACCTTTAGTCAACGTGTTTGATTAGTAATACAACCACCTATAAATTTCTGATCTCTATCATAAGAAAGGGTACTTTTGTACTAATTTAGACTTGGTTAATAATGGTTAGCATTTGGTCTTATGTGTTCATTAAAAATATAAATCTGTTCATCAAAAAGAAAAAAGAAAAAAAAAAGAAACTCTCTCATGACCTAAATTGGCCTTAATCAGTTGTTTGATGACATCAGATTCAGTCGTCACAAGACAATGCTCATATTATACTCACAGCCACTTGCAATTGTGTATTGGGAATATCTTTCAATGAATAATATACAAGCTGTTGCGCCACTCTTCATGTATATTCTCTCTCTCCCTCACTCCCCCCACCCCAAGGGTTGGCTTCATCAATGGCCATCCATATTCATTCTCCCCCCCCCCCCCCAATCCACTCATAAAAAATTCTTGGCTGTGAATATGGTGTGAGCATGGTCTTGTGAGGATTGAATCCAAGTTCCTATTTGATTTCCTTCTCTCCATGTATGCAAATGGTTTGTACTTGAATTGGTCACTAGGCATCCCACTTAGGGGTGGCAATTTTTCACCCAACCCGTCGAACCCACCCATTTACTTGGTGGGTTGGAAATGGGTTGATCATCCATTATTAATTATTGACTAAAATTAGTTTTGTCTCAAATCAGCACACTTCAAATCCAAATGAACTAGACCTAAATCCGGACTAGCTCAACTTGGTCTAAATATGAACCAACCTAATCACCTCGGTTCGGTTCCTTTGGATCGGTCAGCCTAGTCCGAACTTCAACACGACCCAAAGTAGGCCAATACAGTCAACCTGAATCCAAAACAATCTAGACATGATGGTTCAGTTTGACCTGACCTAAAATTCGCTCACTTGCTTTGGTTTGATTTGGATTGTCCGACCTGGCTTGTATTTGTACAACCTGACCCGAATCTGGACAAGTCTAATTTACTTCCCTTGACCCACTTCGGGCCAGTCAGTTTGGTCCCAAACCCATGCACAAAACCTGATATGGGCTGGTCCAAGTCAATTCACCATTGATTGAACTAGTCCAGTATGGTCCGACTGGATTGATCTGAATCCAAATGGTCCAACCACTCTTGATGTGATTAGCTCAAAGATAATCCAATTAGATAGTTCAAGTTGGTCTATCCGGCTTGAACATAAGTAGTTCGGTCAAACCCAAAACCCAAACATAGTCAAATGGCTTCGTTGCTTGTGTAAAAATAACATGCATGTAATGTGATTTAAACCTTCACCTCTTGTGTAAATAGCAACTACTATTACCATCAAGCAATGACCAACTTATTTTTCAAGAGAGAGTTAGTTTTTTTTTTAAGTACATAAATATAAGATTAATGGGTTTGGGCGGATTGGATTGGGTCAAAATGAGTTAGGGTTGAACCTAACCCATTTAATTTTATATAATTGTGTCATTAATGAATTGGTGGGTTAGTGGGTTGGGTTGAAGCTCGACCCAAACCAAACCCAACCTAACCCACCCAATTGCCACTGCTAATCCCACCCTAGTCATTTTCCTAGAGTGGAAAAAGGCCTTGATAGTTTCCTCAATCGATTCCTCAATTATTATCTTGTATTTAAAAAAAAAAGTATTTAGCCCATCAGGTCTAGGTATATTCATGCACCACTTTCTAATGGATAAAAACGTACTAGCTATATTATAGCATGGTGCAAGGTTCAAAATATTGATACGCCCAATACATCGGTAGAGGAATATCGGGTAGTATTGATAGTTTTTTTTTTTTTTTTTTTTTTTTTTTTTTTCAAATCTGCTTCAGAGGGATTGGTTTAATGTCCATCTACCCCTGAACCAGTCAAAACTCCCAACAAACAACCCTAGAGGGGCGTATCGGTGTTTTGAACCTTGGTGTGAAATGGAGCGAAGCTACTTCTATATTACCTAAAAATGTTATTTTGTTCTACTTCTATCAGATATAACGAGGTGTTTTGAAAATTTGTAATGATGGTTGTAGACTTCAAAACATTATGCATCATGCCCTAAGCTCAAATCTTTCAACATGTTTTGAAATTTCAATGAATACTTAAGGGTAAAGGAATCATTTATTCATTCCCTCAAATATGACATGTTGTATAATGTATTCTGATAAGGGAGTTTCAAGTATTTCAACAAATGATAGGGGAGGATTTTTTAGTATTTATAAAAAAGGAAAATTGTAGATTAGTACCTTATACTTTGGGTATAGTTTCGCTTTAGTCCCCAAACTTTAAAATATGTCAATTCAGTATCTAAACTTTCAAAATGTGTCAGCTTAGTACTTATCATTAACAACTGTCAGTTATGTGCATCACATGATGTTATGTGATACACATGATGAAACAAAATTACCCTTCAAAATGTGTATTACATAACATCATGTGCAACTAAAAACTTTTGAAAATATCAAAATTACCCTTCAAAATAAAACAATGTTCATTATTTTCTTCTTCAATAAGATGAAACAAAGGTATAAGTTTTGCAAGAAAATGGTAATGCTTGCAGTCATTAAGCCAAGGCATGGGAGTGGGAACACATTAGATAAAGAGAGAAGAGAGAAAGAATAGCAATGGTTTAGACTTCTCAAGAAAAGCATTTAGACGATTGATAAAGAAAATTAGATGACACTCTAGGCATTTAGTTGGCAAGTTTTGGAAATTTAGGTATTTGTTGGCATGTTTTGAAGTTGGGGGACCAAAATAAAATTAAGCCAAAGTAAGGAGTACTAATTTGTAATTTTCCCTTATAAAAATCTTACCATGAAATCGTCATTTCTTACCCATTAATAAAAATAAGAACGGTTCAATGTTATCGTTATCGTCAAAAGACCCTGATTTTATTATTCCATTTATACCCCTGTCATTAAAATGTATTTCCATCTTATATCTTATCTATCTATCTATCTATCTATCTATCTATCTATCTATATATATATATATATATATATATATATATATATATATATATATATTCAAGTGATAGGGGTGGTCTCCCCTTTGGCCACTGGTTTCAGGTCAACGGTTCGAACAAATAGCTTATTCTGACAATAAAAATTACAAGCAAAAAATTATAAAACCGTTATGACCACCAATTTTTGGGTTGACGATTCGAATGGACAGCCTGTTTTAATAACAAAAATTATAGGGAAAAAATTGAGAGTGTAAGGTCCATTAAGCAATATCATACGTGTTATGTCATTCGAGTGCGTGACTCATACGACCAAAAAATGGAACCATTCTGGCCACCGGTTTTTGGGTCGACGGTTCAACCATTCGAGTCAAATGGATGGTCCATTCTATCAACACAAATTAAAAATAAAAAATAAAAAATGACCAAAACCATTGAACGGGTCGATGGTTCGACTGCTCAGGTCAATGGGTTGTTGATCGATTCAACGGTTTTTGGCCAGAGACTTGGATTAATGTAAAACAGAACTGGTTGCTTGGATGATTCCCAATTTAAAAAAAAAGTGGCAGTTCGATCATCCGATTCGAACGGACGGCCCGTTCTGGTAACAAAAATTACAGGAAAAAATTTGAGTGTGTGAGGTGCATTAAGTAGTACCATACGTGTTATGTCATTTGATCATGTGACTCATATGAACTGAAAATGGAACCGTTTTGGCCACTGATTTTTGGGTTGACAGTTTGGCCATCCATTTTGAACGGACGACCCGTTCTAACAACAAAAAAAAAAAAAAAAAAAAAAAACAACCAAAAGCCATTGAATGAGTCAACGGGTTGATGGTTTGACCGCTTGAGTCAATGGGTCATTGATTGGTTCAATAGTTTTTGGCCAGGGACTGGGATTGGGATAAAACAGAACTGGTTGCCTAGGCTGAAATGTTTAGCTCCATCTCAAAGTGGAACTTTGGACTCAATTTTCTAATTTTTTTCCTTGGCTTTTCTAATTTAGTAGATTTACCACCATTTTTTTTTTGTGTTTAATGTCACTTTGGATTTATCTTTCAAGGTTTTGGAATCCCTTGCAATGTCCAGCCTTTCCATGACTATGACTACAAAGTTATTTCATCTAATTATTGACATCTAGAAAAAATGACCCAGAAATGAACCGTTCTAGCCACTAGTTTCTAAATTGATAGTTCGACCATTCAGTTCAAACGGATGACATGTTCTAACATAAAAAAAATGGCCAAAAACGTTAAACGGATGAATGGTTCGATCACTTGAGTCAATGAATTGTTGACTGATTCAAAGATTTTTTTGTCAAGAATTGGATTTGGGGTAAATGTAACCGATTGCCTCAACGGTGCTATTGTCTGAATTAATTAGAAGTTCTCGATGCTATCACTGTATGATCGTATGAGATACTTTGTTCAACAATATTTAAAAAATGCTTATAATTACAAGTTTTTTTTTTTTTTTTTTTTTGTTAAGAAACCATTGTATTTTATAATGTAGCAAATAGAAATTGCAATTTTGTTAAGTCAGGGCCCTCCGCTAGTTGTAGAAAAAAGACATTCCTTCACGTTCAATTGTAAATTCCCAAAATTAAAATTAAACTTCCGACCGACAGTTCAACAGGACGCCATAGATGGCAGAAAGTAGGAAGAGGCATCAGCCAACTTATACGGGTTAAAGTAATTCCGATTGCTGCTGCTTTCCGGTCCGAAATCGAGGATTCGTTTCCGTCATCGTTTAGTCATCAAGTTATGCAGAAAACCGCTCAAGCTTGGTTCATGGGGGGGCCGAGTGGCACCGATCAGCAGAAACCCTCGTCTCTGCTCGCTGATTGGAACTCTTATGCAGCCTCCAAATCTTCGGAAGACAGCGGATCGTCTAATCTAGGTTTCGATCTCGAGGCCGCAGTCAGGACTGCCAATGATAAGGTCACTGGGACTTTCAACGTGTAAGCGCGACTCTGAAACTGCTGCTCAGATATTAGGTTTTCAGTTTATCATTCCCTTACCCACCGTCTTATACTGATACATGGTATCAGAGGGGCCTCATCCTGGTCTCCTTTTGTCTCCATGGCCACTAACACTTCGACCTCTTCTGCTTCTTCTTCTTCCCCCCTTTTGTACCCAATCTCCATCTTTTCTTGTTTTCTTTTAATCTGGGCTGATGCTTACCTTGTTCGTCTTAGAATTCAAGGTAGATCAAGATGTACACTCTCCATTTTTGTCTTGCTAGATAATTCATAATTGTTATTCACTTATTTGAACCGCCGGATACGAGGGTTGAACTGGTAGAAGATAGCAGATTTGGTCCTGGTGAATTGATTAGTCTTGTTTTTCCATGAAACTCACATTTCATAAAGCAGTGCATACTGTCGGTATGTTAGGTTTGGAAGTGAATACGGGTTAGGAGAAGGACATGATGATGCCTGAATATACTTCCTTATGTAAATGTTATCATATTTTTGAAAGTTAAATCTTTATATGTCTGTATTCTAGATTTAATGTGGTACAAGCATTCTCTAAGAGATCAAAGTGGTAATGACATTTGGTCGGTTAATGAAGGGAAGATTACGCACCTATTAAAAAAGGGAAGATTAAGCATCAAGCAAAGAGTAAACATCTAATCATACTATAATATTTTTTTAAAAGCTCAAGCCTGAGAATGTATATGAATAATTTCTTGCTTCAGAAGAATAATTTCTTGCTTCAGAATAATGTCCTTGCATTATTCAAAACCTTCTGCTTGAAATACTTTTGAGATTATAATCTGGTTTAACTAGCTTAGCTGCCTATTGATCGTAAAAATTAATAACCAAGCTTGTTGCCTGTCTCGGCTTAGCTATATGTAGCATCCACTTAAGACTGCACGTGTTGGTTTCCCTCATTCTTCCTTTTCTATGAATTTCCGTCATTTGTTACAAGGATCATTCTTTGGTATAACAGAATGTCTATGCCCACTTGTTTGTACAGATTGCTGTAACATCTGCAGGTGTGGGAAGAGATGAGATGTTTGCTATTCTTTATTATTATTATTCAAAAGATAACTGTGTAAAAAGATAGAATAAGACAATGGAATAAAGTTGCAAATAGTATTCAATTTGTCTGAATTTGAACTCGAATTTGATATGTTTATAATTGGATCAAATATGGATCAACCCCTGTCTAATCCAACATAATGCAATTAGAATTGGTTGAAATATTTCATGACAATATAAAATATCAAAAAATATTTCATGACAATATACTTAAAGTTTATATTGTATCTATTAATAATGTTGGTTTGATGTTGTGTTTCAATTAGGGAATGTTTGGTACCGTAGTGTTGTGTTCATCTTTAACCTTCCATGTAAGCACCATTCAGGTGTTTTGACTTTCCCATACTAGAATCATGATTGGTTGGGTAGATTAAGGTACAAACATTTGCATCACCATGTACATTGGGTTATGTGCATGGGTTTTTGGAGGAAACACCTTTTTGGCATTTCCTCCAACAGGGAGCATCTTCACTTCAGATGTCTTATGGTGGTGCCTAGTGGCAATTACATGTTTGAGTCTGTAATAAACAATTGTGCATTGAATTATGGTCAGAACAGCTTAACTTTTCAAACTCAAATGCCATAAATCAAGTACAAAATTTGAAACTTCAACCCACCATGATACTAAACACCATTTGAACTGTAATAGGTTCAAGTTTCATACAAGTAATTTTCAATTCACTCATGAATTGAAATATTTTGATCATTTCTAGTTTAATTTATGTATACTGTTCAATATCCAATTGCAAATTTGAATAAACAAATCAAATTTGTATCTACCTACCCAATATTTGCAGCCCTGTAACAGAATAGGTAATGATAGAAAAAAAAATACTAAGATTTTGGAATAGGATTTATGTACCCAAACTGTTGGGATGACTAAAAAGCTTTTCCTCTCAGGCCTGCTTTGATCTTCATTTTTTGAGACAGTAACAGAATTTCAATAGATCTTCTTTCTCCTGGAAGTTTGAATACTATAAGTTGGAGTTTCGTGCATTAGTTTGTTAGCTAATCTGATTGTTGCCATGGGAATGCAGGCTGAATTTTCTTTGTTTGATACTTTCAGGGTTTCAAAAGGAGTGAGAGATTTGCCTGGGAGCTTTCAGTCTGCTACTAGCAATGTCCCTTCTGGAAAATCTCTCATGTATTTTGGTTTACTGTTGGCAACTGGAGTATTTTTCATTTTCATTGCTTTCACCATGTTCCTCCCAGTTATGGTGCTGATGCCTCAGAAGTTTGCCATCTGCTTTACTCTTGGTTGTGCCCTCATCATTGGGTCATTTTTTGCTCTGAAAGGTCCAAGGAATCAGCTTTCACACATGTCATCAAAAGAGGTATCTTATCTTGGTGTCTTCTCTATCCAGACATATTTGGGTAATTTGGTTTAATTCAAGTATAATATTAATCTGATTTTACATTATGTCCCCAGAGGCTGCCCTTTACACTGGTATTCATTGGCAGTATGGTTGGTACCATCTATGTTTCTATGGTGCTTCACAGTTACATTCTATCCGTCCTCTTTTCCGTGTTACAGGTATTAAATCCATCTCTTTCCATTTTATGCATTCAAATCTTTAGCATTTCTTTTCTTTAATATTAATTGATGATTATGTTCATGCTAGTGTGAGTTTAAAGGAAAAATTTGAGAAGTTTGTTTGTGTATAAAATTTGTGTTTTATCCATGGTACCATTTTTACAACTTTGCTGTCACTTGTATCTTTTATTTTCCTTTGCTATCTCAATCTCCCCCACATTTCACTGCCTTTTTTGATCATTAATACCAAGATGGACTTGTGCATGATTTGTGAAAGACAAAACTCCCATAATCAAAGGGTAGACAGAGAGAGATGACTACATGGCAATTAGCTGACCAAATAGATAGCAATAATTAAAAAAATCTTATAACTACACATTGGGTCTAGAGCCCCTCATTACAGTTTTATAACTGTCTTTGCATTGTTTAATTTTTACCCCTCAGCAATGACCTATTCTAAAAAAAAGAATTCTGTACCCTTGTTCTGAAGGGAAAAGAAGATTATATTTTAGTAATACGGTAAACTACGTATGCACTTCCTAGGGTTTCCAATAATAACAGAACATCACCCCATGTTACTGAAATTACAGTTCGGTAGATGGTAGTTTTAGAAACCTGAAGGTGGGTATTTGTTATTATTGGAGACCTAGTGTAGGACATCTCTAATTTTTGCTTAGTGTATTCTGACCTAATGTGGAACTTGATCATTTCTAATTTTGGCTAGGTCGTTGCACTTTCCTATTATGCTATTTCTTACTTCCCTGGAGGATCTGCTGGATTGAAGTTTCTTTCTTCGGCTCTTGCATCTTCAATATTGAAATGTTTTGGCAGGTGATGTTATTCTGAGGTGCCTTTGCTGAATACCAGCTACCTTCTTCCTACTAACCCTGTAAAAGCAAAGGAACATAATTTTAAAAATTCGGTTTCTGAATCTGTGGGGGATGGAAAAGTTGAAGGTCAAATACATGATGGTTTGCAATTTGGTTTCCCGAATCTACATGAATGCACATCCCAAGGTTCAAAATATTTGTATCAGAGATAATACCACAGTCTTTAGAGGCATCAGGATACATTTTAGAATTGCATGCATGCAATTGGAAAAATTAAGATATACATTGATACATCAGAGAAACTTACATAAATCCAAACGTATCCTATAAGTCGTGTGTATTGGACCGATATAAGTGTATATCGGCCCATACTGCATTGTATCGGCCAATACGCATTGATACAAATTGATACACAGCATCAATTAAAAATGCAAACATTGCTAATAGCATGATTTGAACCTAGAACACCGTGCACATGGCATCGAAAGCCTTAAACTATCCATCAAACCATTTGGCCATGCCATGTTTTGTGATATTTAACGAAATAATACAATTTTTATTAATATCTATCCAAATAAATAATCAATATTTATGTTTAACAACCCCAACTAAAAATTAAAATAAATAATGTTTAAAATTTGTATTTTATAAACAAATGGAATAAATAATCTACCAATTCTATATTTACATCAAAAGGAGTGCCAAAAAATAAATTTACATCAAAAGATTTTAATCTCAAGAAATTTATACAAATAAAATATTAATAGTAGAATAATTACCTTACTACTTAAATTTTATAAATATGCACATGATGTATATTTTACAAAATTTATATATTTTTGTAATTATTAATTAATATTTTAATTTGCATTAAATGACAACATATTTATTATTTACAAAAAATAAAAATCTGTTTGCAAAATATTCAAGAATATACTATTAATTTGAATTTATCAAATCCACTAATTTACATTTATATGAAAAATTGATTTTTAATTTAAAAAATTATACAAATAAAAATTTTAATAATGAAATAATTATTTTAATAATTAAAAATTATGAATTTTTATATGATATATAACTTAGAAATTTCAATCAATTTTATATATTTTAAGTTAAAATTATGTATTTTTATAAATTATTAATATTTGGTTAACTTTTTTTGTTAATGCTAAAATGTAAAAATAATAAAATAGAAAATAATTGATATAATAATTAGGATAAATATAATAAGTCCATCTTGGACTCTTAATTAATGCATTGTATGATATATGTGCATTCTGCTATTAATTATAACATATTTTTATGTACACCATTAAATATATATATTTTTATATATTTATACATTATTTATAGTTATTTGACCATAAATTTAGTGTTATTAATGTATTTATGAAATTTGCATGTATCTCCCTGATGTATTCAAAATTTTCGTTTGTATCCATACATTTCCAAAGCGTATTCGTATCCGGATCCAAGTTATCCGATACAATACTCGACACCGATACTTTAATCCTTACATAAATCTCAAAAATGCATCAACAATATTAATTTTAAAGTTGAAATCAATATTGCAATACCTAGATTGGACATAATCGGTAGTTAGCCCATTCAAACCGTGAAAACTGTCATTTAAGTCGGCCTGGAAGAGGTCACTGGTCATCTCTTTGACTATTCAGTCGGGGTATCTTACAGCACTGTTTCAAATGCATATAAACATAATGTATAACAGTAGAAACATGAGAAAGACATACCTTAGTAGTTTTTATGAGGTAATCCGTAGCAAGAAGTTAGTATCACATGATAACTTCACCAATAGATCTATAAATTAACAAGAAAAGCTTCAGAAAAATCTAATCTTAATCCAAAATTTTAAGCCAACTTAATCTTAGTGTGCTATTACTGGCCAAGGTTTTTATAGTCATACTGAAATCGGGCACGGGTGGAATTTTCTACACTTCACATGGTTTGCGTTTCTCATGTGTATATAGCTTATTTGTTGTCATTTACAACTTATGTTTAATGTTATTGATATGCTATTTGAGATTTATTTGACTTCCCTTAATCTGTTCATGCGTATCGTAATGGTAGAAGATCCACAAGTTCTTGCAAGACAGAAATCATATACAACTATTAAATAGTAATTATTCAAATAATTATTGTGTTCTGTTTTTTTTTTTCTAAATAATAAAATTCAATATAAAGAAACACATAAAGGTCAGCATATATCTAAGTTGAACTCCCCCACTTAGTCTGTCTCGGGAGATATCGAAGTGCTTTGGATGTTGACTAATGATACTCTTCTGCAACAAATAAGAGAGGAAGGGAACGTAAGTTAAAAACCAAGGAGCTTGACGAAGAAATTTGCACCTCATGAACTAGCCAATTCGCTGCTTGCTTAGCTTCCTAGAAAACGTGCTGGTATGACAGATTTCTATCGAACATGTTCCTCATCCGAGTACAGTTTTCATGCTTCTCAGCTTCTATGGTGTCTCCACCTCTTGATTGAGACAAGAGATGACCAGTTTTGAATCGCCCTCGGTGATGATTGCCTGAAATTCAAAATTAAATTATGGGCTTCCTACACAACCCAAGCTTTTGCTTGGTTTATAGTTGCAAATTCCAAGTTTATATGCTTTAACATCCAATACACGTTTAAAATGATCACAAGCAAATGATAAGTTTCCAAAAAATTTTCTTGGGACCAAGAGCTGGATTTTTACAACTTTCCATGTTTTCCATAAATAAATAAGAGCTCTAGAGGTGCAAATAGGATGGATCATGGTCGAATTCGTGTCACACCTGTTTAGATCTTCAGATTGGATTATAGGTTCCAATCAGAAATCAGATCAGATCCGCATCACCCCCTATCTGACCTGAGAAGATCTGAACTGATATATATATATATATGTTATTTATTTATTTATAAATATATTTTTTATATTATGTTTTTATAAAATTGTTATATTATTTAATTTTTTATAAAAAACATGCATATATATGATGAAAATAATCAGAAAAATACCTGTATTTTTTGTTTTTACTTCATTTAAATTAATATATTTTATTCTTCTTTTAACATTTTATAGCCGAAGGTTCGTATCCTGGTCGGATTAGGCTTCCAGGGTTGCCGGGATGAGGTTAATTGTTGAGGTTTTTGGGATAGAGTCGTAATCCCCAGCGGAGTTGTCCTCATTCCTTTTCCTGTTCTTGGTCGTGCTTATCTGCCTGATGTGGGGTTGACGTGGTTGAGAGGATAAGGTGGGGGCTACGGAGATAGCGTAGCGCGGTCATGGCTATGGAGTCGATGTATGCTGCGGAGCTAGCCGGGTGGTGCCAACGTGGCCGAGGTGACTGGGCGGCCATGTGGCATTTAAGACCAGCTTGACCATGACCCAAACACCACTCCCCTAGTGTGGTAGGGTGCTTTAATTCTTGGTTGAGGAATTCCAAGTTGTAGTCTTGGTTGAACATCTGGTCCACTTAGTATTCCTTAATGCTTGTCCGAGTTTGGAGTCCATGCAATGCGAGATGTGGCTAAAGAGTTATTCGGTCATCGGCTACAAAACTCTGAGAATTATGATTTTGGAATTTGAACACCACTCCCCCAGTTTCGTAGTCGAGGAGAGGAGTGCTCGACCGAGGCATGGTGTGATCGTTTACTTCGGTAAGGCGCCGATGAGCTTTCAGTTGGTCCTCGGTATCTGAGCTTCTCTGATGCTTGGTAGTGTTGCATTACAGAAGGGCTCTTCATTCTTTGGCTAGGGAACTTAGATTCAAAATTTCAGAATCTGAACACAACTCCCCTAGTTTCGAAGTTGAAGAGATGAGTGCTTGGCCGCAGTGTGGTGTGGAAGAGTTCTTCTGTTCTCAGCTGAGGAACTTGAACTTGAAGTTTGGTTGAGAGCATTGTTTGGGCTGAGTGGCTCGAAGTTAGCCAAGGTCTTTGTCTTAGTGGCCTCGATCTTATGTTGACCGAGGTTTTTGCTCCTTGTTGGCCAAGGTCTCTGCCTTAGTGGCCTCGATCTTATGTTGACCGAGGTTTTTGCTCCTTGTTGGCCAAGGTCTCTGCCTTAGTGGCCTCGATCTTATGTTGACCGAGGTTTTTGCTCCTTGTTGGTCAAGGTCTTTGCCTTAGTGGCCTCGATCTTGTGCTGATCGAGGTCTTTACTCCTTGTTGGTCGAGGTCTCTACCTTAGTGGCCTCGATCTTGTGCTGACCAAGGTCTTTGCTCCTTATTGGTCGAGGTCTCTTCCTTAGTAGCCTTGATCTTATGCTGACTGAGGTCTTTAATCCTTGTTGGCCGAGGTCTTTGCCTTAGTGGCCTCAATCTTGTGCTGACCGAGGTGTTTGCTCCTTGTTGGCCGAGGTCTCTTCCTTAGTGGCCTCGATCTTGTGCTGATTGAGGTTTTTGCTCCTCGTTGGCCAAGGTATCTGCCCTAGTGACCTTGATCTTGTACCGACCGAGGTGTTTTCTCCTGGTTGGCCAAGGTCTTTACCTTAGTGGCCTCGATCTTATGCCGATTGAAGTCTTTGCTCCTTGTTGGCCGAGGTCTCTGCCTTAGTTGCCTTGATCTTGTGCTGATTGAGGTCTTTGCTCCTTGTTGGTCGAGGTCTCTGCCTTAGTGGCCTCAACTTCATGTTGCCGAGGTCTTTGCTCCTTGTTGGTCGAGGTTTCTGCCTTTGTGACCTCGATCTTATGTTGACTGAGGTCTTTGTTCCTTGTTGGCTGAGGTCCCTCCCTTAGTGGCCTCGATTTTGTGTTGACTGAGGTCTTTGCTCCTTGTTGGCCAAGGTCTCTGCCTTAGTGGCCTCGATCTTGTGCTGAACAAGGTCTTTGCTCCTTGTTGGCCGAGGTGTCTTCCTTAGTGGCCTCGATCTTCTACTGACCGAGGTTTTTGCTCCTTGTTGGCTGAGGTCTCTACCTTAGTGGCCTCAATCTTATGTTGACCGATGTCTTTTCTCCTTGTTGGCCGAGGTCTCTGCATTAGTGGCCTCGATCTTATGCTGACCGAGGTGCTTCCAAACTCTGAACGTTGCTGGGGAGCTCGGTGGCACCTGGTCTTGAAGAGTTGTGGTGAGAGCGCAATCCCCGAGATGTGGATCAGCATGTTGAGCATTCCAAAGCGCTTCTTGGCATATTTCTTGATTGGTTTTTGATTGTGTGGCGAGAGAAAATTAGGAAAGATTTTTGTGTGTTTTCTATAGTACCAATCTGGTGCTGCTCAATCCGAGGTGGTGATCATTAAGTGACGTTGCAAAGACTAATTGGTCGGTAATCATTAACTGATTCTAGATTCTCCTTCTTTGGGATGGGGTAATAAAAGTCTGATTCGAAATCCTACACATTTTCCCAGAAAGCTTTTACCACATTGCAAATAAAATCCCGTATAGCGTTCTACAATTTTTTAAAAACCGAAGCATTCAGTCCATCAAGTCCCAATAACTTAAGATCCTTCATTGATTTTAGAGATTCCTAGATTTCAGCATTTGTAACTTTTCTAGAGATTTGGGTATTTTTCTCCTCACAAATTTCATTTGTAAATTCATCAACCTTATTGATACCTTCATATTTGAACCTCTGTTCGTAATTTTCTACGAAAAATCTTGCAATGCTCGAGTGATCATTTATCCAGGCTGTCTCCTCATTTTTCACTTTCACAATTCTATTTCAATACTTCGTAATGGTAGTCATTATGCGAAAGAATTTATTATTTCTATCTCCTAAATTAATCCAATCTGTTCTAGCTCTTTGGACCCAATAAGCCTCTTCTCGTTCTCAAATTTTATCAAGTTGTTTTCGTAGAGCACTCTCCAAATTTATTATTTCACTCATACTTTTTTGAACTTGATCCAATTTTTCCATTAGAGTTTTTTTTTTTGTTTTTTTTTCTTTTTTCTTTTGAATAATATCTCCAAACTTTACTTTACCCCATTCTTCTAAATCGTTGACAAGGTTGTTCTTTTTTTTTTTTAATAAACTGGATGGATCTAAAGCCGATCAATTCAAACATAAAAAGCTTTGGGCCCCTAAAGTTTTCCACATTCATGTGAAGTAGGAGGAGAGAATGATTAAAGGCCGAGAAAGGCAAGTTGGAGAACAAAATTTGGAAAGAAGTCTCTCCAAGCTTCGTTTACAAAAACCCGATCAATTCTTTTCATTATATTTTTATTTTTTCAAGTAAATTGATTCTCCTTCATTTCCAACTCTATCAAATTACAATCATTTATAAATTTTTTTAAATACTGAATTTGACTTGGTTGTGGATTGTTAAAATCACCTATCAAACACTATGGATCCTTGATGTTAACAGCAATGTCTTTTACCCAGTTCCAACCTTTCATTTGTTTGTTTTTGTTTGGAGTGTAAAGGAAAGTGAACCACCAATTTTTATTTGTAGCAATCTCATTTACTAGAAAATGGGCCAGTCTCCAAATCCAAACCTTTCTCCTCTTGATCTTTTATTTTTATTCTATATTCTGTAATGGATTGGAGTTGAAATAAAATCAGACTGAACCTTTTAGGAATTTAATCGCACTGTTGCAGTTTTAAAATTCTAATGTTTCTAAATTTAATCCCCTAAATCTTTGCAAAGTTTGAGGTATTCAATTCCATTTCTGCATCTACTTTCTATTTATCCAAGCCTACAATGTTTGGTTTGCCTTTCCCTTTTTATGTTCGATTTTTTACTACAATTACCAAGCCTAAAATTAACCTGTTCATCACTCATCAACTTGCTCTAACTTAAGTCTATCACTCTTGTGGGTGTCTCATCCAAAATATGAAGGCTCAGATTTGTTACGCACGGGCATTCCTAGTTCTCTACACATGACCATTAGACATTACATTTGTAAATTGGAAATATCTCCCTTGACATTTATGAGGAGGAGATGTTCTGAATACACAGTGGGATAATGCTTTGTGGATAGAAAATCCAAAGTGTCCACTTAAATGGTAGAACTAACTAGAGTTTTAATTCATTAATACAATCCTCTCCCATTAACGAAGGAATCTAAGAGGTTTCTGGTATTTTAGATGACTAGTAATTAAGCACGTGCGTTGCACGTATGAATTTTTTTTTTCATATTAATCACTTGAATTTTAGATATATCATAGTTAAGATATAATAATAATATAAACTTAAATACTTGTACTAAATGTGCATGTGCAGAAATTTTAAATAATAACAATAATAATAATATAATAATAATAATAACTATTATTATTATCATTATTATCATTATTACTACTACTACTACTACTACTACTACACTACTAAATTTTGTGTTCCACTTCTATCTTAAATAAAAATAATTTTTATTTAATATGATGATTATATAACATTAGAAATGCTTTGAAATGTCTTTGACAAAACTCTATACTTTTTTATTTTTTGTGTTTGATCTTTTTTTTTTTAATATTTATTATTCAATTATGACTTCGTGAATTTCTTTGAAAAGTTGGATCATTGACCCATTATTTAGATAAGAAAACAGCTTTGTTTTCGGATTAATTTTAAATTATGTATTCCATCTACATTATATAAATAATTTTTACTTATCACACTTAAGTTTTGTTTGACATAATTAATATATAATATTTTATATATATTCTTTTGATTAGTTGTAATTTTTTATTACTTTTTAAATATTTATTACTTAACTATCGTATCATTGGTAAATCCATTTGACCTAAACCACTAACCCATGACCCAAAAAAAATTTGATTTCTAGGTTGACATTAAGTTTTGTATTATGTTTCCCTTATTGATAAAATTATATCGTATGTATAATATTTATTTTTGTTCAATATATTGAATGTATAATATTATATATGTACCCAATATTTTATTTTTCATAAATATATACTATTTACTTTTGTGATTTTTTGTATTTTCTATTTAAAAAAAATTATTATTTGACTATGACATCATTTCATTTCTAGGTTGATTATAATTTTGACATTCCATTTTCATCATTTATAAAAATACTTTTTACATTTCATACTTATTTTTGTTGAGTATAATGAATACACAATATTAGTGATATGCCAAATTCTTTTTATTTTTTGTATTATATATTTTATATATATTATTTTTTATTATTTGATTATGGTATTATTTATTAACGCATTTGACCCCAAATGGTTGAATTGCTTACCCACCACCGAGAGGGAAGAAAATGGTTTTGTTTTCAAATTACTTTTCAAAATATTTATTTTTATTTTATTAAAATTAATGTTGTGGATTTAATTAGTAGAATTTAATAATGAGAAAAATATATCTTAAATATAGGATTTAATAAAAGAATATACCTTAGATATGAGATTTAATGAGAGATGATAGAAAAAAAGTTTTACTTCCAATTGGTTTTAAATTTTACATTCCATTTCCGTCATTAGTAAAAAAACATTTCTTATTTATCATCAATGTTTTCAACCTATTGTTGACCTAACTGATTGAAACATTTGAACTGCCATCAGCCTTGATCTTGGGTTTGGTTATGTTGAAACTCCCCCTTTTAATTAAAAACTGTCTAACCCGGGTGGTTCAACCATTGCCACATTCGACCCAATAACCAGGTTACAGGTTGCACACTTAATTATGTGCTGGAAGCCATAATTTTGCATTTCGATGTCTGAATGAGGCTATCTTTCTTTTATTATTATTATTATTATTATTATTTATTTTTTTATTTTGAGTAACTTTTCAAGATCTATATGTCCCAAGGGCCTTAGGTGCTTTGCCTTGCTATATAGTGTTGATGCAGAGTGGTTTGACTCGTTTAACCCTTGATAGTCAAACTGGTAACTTGTGACACAAAGGCAAAAGCAGGTTGGCATCTTGGTCAGTTTTTAAAACATTGTTATCATATTAATTATTGTTTAATATGTCAAATATATGATGTTAAAAATGTTCACATTTTTTTAATTTCTATATTTTTTCATTTTATATATTTTTGAATTTTTTTACTTAATTGTGGCAACATGGATTGGCTCGTTTGACCCAAATGGTTTAATTTATTACCACCACCTAGATGAAAACACTATTTTTTTTCAAGTAGATATTAAAAGTATAAGTTTTTAAGTTATTAAAATTATTAATTTATTATGTATGGATTTAATTATAGAATTTAATGATGAGAAAAAAAAGCCTTAAATATATGATTTACTGAGAGAAAATTGAATGCATTGAATATCTTAAAATTATCTCTTTTCAACTCATTTAATATCAATGACCAACTACCCTATTTGTTCTCATTTCTTTTATAAATTTAAATATAGTGGGGTAAGTTTTGTCCTCAAAAAATTCTAGAAATATTATTGAGGGTATTCATACTTTTTAGAGTAGTATAGATTACAAGTGGTTTTTAATGGAGGTCGATTTTGCAACAAGCAGCGTTAACGAATCTTGCTACTCGCAACTCTTGTATGGAATATATATGAGTGTGTTGATTCATGATTGATTAAGTAGCAAATTACACATAGACACAACCTTATTCAAATGCATCTCAATACTAGTAGCAGCAGCAGCATTGGAAACTTCCTGTAATATCTATATTTACTAAAGGTGACATTATACAAAGTAGAGCACTTGTACGAAGGTTCTCTCTCTTTATTTTTCATTATTACTCTCACTTCCTGTAATATATGTATCTAGTAAACATGTACTTGCATATGCACGTGACAATATCTTTAAGACAAAACTATTTATAATTCATAACCACTTTTATAATTTATTTATCCAAAAAATTAATTAAAGTATTTTGAGAATTCATGAGTAAAATTTTCTAAGATAACACTATTCCACTTATCACATCTGGTTCTAACACCTTGACAAGTTTCTGAACGGTTATAAGTGGACAATTTCTAAAGTGAAAGTAAAAGACATATATGCCCTCTCTATACACGCTATATGCTTGGACAAAAAAGATAGAAAACATCCAATACAAATTTCAAAAAGAAGGGTATATATATCTTGTAAAACATGTGAAAACTTTCATTCCATATTTAAAAAGAAAACACGTTAAACACATGGTCATCTTAATTTCTACCATGCAGCAAATGTTTTAACCAAATATTCTCTGCATTTTTTTTTCTTTTGTTCCTGAAATCAAATTATACATTATCTTTTATCATGTAAATGTAATCGCTAACTACGATGAAGCCAGGGCCAGGGTCCACTTAGTCGGAGAGACATCTATAGCCTCACTTATGTAGTTGTTGTGGGTCCAGCCGTTGAGCTTTAAGTAAAGTTTGAAGTTTGAAAACATAGATTAAGTAAGTCATTATGGACTTTGGCAAGTTGTATGGATTAGGTTAAAAGATGGAACTTATTAATGTTAAATAGAAAAAAGAGCCTCCCACTTAGCGAAATAAATCTGGGTTGTTTAGCTCCAATAAAGTTATTAAAGTCCCTCTGCTACAGATAAAGCAAAAGACAACATTCTTTCAAGGTTAAAATCTGTGGTCGGAAGAGGTTATCATAATTCTCAAACCATTGAGGATAAGTCTAAGGTACCCAAATGATATATCATTTTCATAAGGATTAATTTCCCTCTTTATCAATTATTATCATACAAAGTAACAAAACCCATGTGATTATGTGAGGGAGGTGCAATTGGGATGTGTCACATCGGATGACAGTCCCTCTCCATTAAGTAATCTCTTTTAAAATCCGAACCAGTTCAAGGAATTAAACCATCTCATCTGTAATATTCCATTGGGAATCTGGGATGGCCAAACAACCAGGAAGGAAATAGCAGAAGCCCATGAAGCAAGTGATGACAGCCGATAGGGTAGCTTTTCAGCAGAGGAAAACTCCCTTATGTGTCCCACTAACTGTTTTCAAAACCGGATCGGATCAGACGGTTGGATCAGAAAAATCGGGAATTGGCTATTTGATCGGTTTCGTTTTTTTTCAAAATCGCTTTTTCCTTCAAAACCGCTGATTTTGGTCAGCAAATAGTTGAACCAGCCGGTTAATTGTTCGAATGGTTTTGACCGTTTTTTAAATTTTTAATTTTTTTAATATTTTTGTTAAAATGGGCTGATTGTTCGGGTTGAATGGTCCAACCGTTTGAACCGATAATCAAACCCCTGACCGGTTCAGTTTTAAAAACCATAGTCCCACTAGAGATCGGATATGCTCCTCAAACAGGGCACTTTACACCGACCTTACATGCACATCCTATTGGGAACATCTCCTGTACTTGTAAGTTATTACTCATGGGAAATGTTTTCAATGCAAAGTGGATGTGACCGTAAGGTGCCCATGTGTGAGGAAGCAGATTTCATTCCGTCCCACTAAGCCTCTAAGTACCAATGCAATTTTGTAAAAATTATTTGGTCTGTGGAGTTTGTCATCTGTTGGACTTCAATATCGATAGTGATAGAGATTAAATCTACGGAGTGTTTGATTGATTAATTATATAATAAAGAATATTTACACTTGCACTTTGAAAATTAGTTTTAAAATTTTCAATAAAACTTTTTGATGCTTTGAAGGAGTCTATTTGCAGTCGTTAGAATTAGATAGAGGAGAGTATATATTGCGTGTGCAGCAGCACAATGAGGTGCTTTACACGCATATTTTACTCACACTTCACATGTACCAATGTGGTCACATGAAGTGGCTATAATTTTAGTGTGATGACACCTGATGCGATGAGAAGATTTGAAACGCACTAAATTGCAGACTGTTATTTTGTGAAATTGCAAATTGCAATTAGTTGATTTTGTGAAATCACAAATCGCAATTAGTTGATTTTGCAAATTCAAAAACCACGATTAGCTGACCTTACAAAATCACAAATCATAATTAGATGATTATGCAAAATTCGTAGATTGCAAATTTTGTAAAATCGCAAGTCAACTTATGTCATTTGCGAAATCATATAAAATACAAGTTGCGACTTGTGATTTGAAAATAGTGACTTGGGAAAACCACATCCAAGTTGAACCACACGCAAGAGTGGAGACTGAATTACGACTATTGGCATTTTAAGTTAATTCAATGATCATGACTTGATTGGGTGTGACCAAAGGACGTTATTCAAACATTAACAATCATTAACTGTTAATTTGATTGTGAATAGTCACAAAGTGACTATATAAAGAGTTTCTTTGAACTAAAGGATGTAAACCAAACTGAATTAAATACACAATTTTCACTTAATTTTCTCACAAAAAAACACTCTTGTTTCTCTCAGCCCAATCAGCTATTGTCTCACAAAAGGTTTTGTTGGAGAATCTACAATTTTGCTAATTACAATTGCTCACCTAAGGATCTATTGTTCCTAGGAATGAATTTACTTATAACCCAATAATAAACTTAATAAAACTGAGTTAGAACAAATAACATTCTAAAAACATTAGATACTCTCTTAGCTTCTCAAAATTAAAATCATATAATGCATTTTTGTAAAAATTTCGATATATGGAATTGTCATCTGATCTGATCGAGGATTAGAGTTCCCCTCGCTCCACCACGTACCCTTTTCTAAATGATGTTATTGGACATTCTCTTCCCTCGGACCTCAACACTCTCTCTCTCTCTCGTCATGTGCATGTAGACGATTGAGAACAAACATTAGTCATTAAAAAAAGAAAGACAACATGGGATGGTATAACGTGGTACTTTGGTGAAAGTAGAGCACATTAAACTAATCTTAAAGCATAAGCGTCTCCACTTCCTCTCATGTGCGTGAGCGTGAGGTGTCTGTCTCACTACTCGCTACTTACTTTGACTCTATATTAATTTTATGTTATTTTTTTATCCTATAATATTAATACCCTCTTATTCATAAAATAAGCTGCGACACCATGTGCCCCCCCTCCTCCTCTCAATAAGTCAAGCTCCAACACTAAGGTCAGGGTTTCGTTTGGAGAAATAAGAAAATAATCCTTGAAAAGCATTTTAGACTTTTCCATTTCCTCAATTTCAATAATTTTCTTAACAACCAATTGCAACCCAAATTTTCTTTTTTCTTTTTTTTTTTTTAAAACAAAGCAATTTTTCGTCCCTCCAGTATACAAATTTAATAAATATCTTTTTAATTGTTTTTGCTTTGTAATTTGGATATAGCTTTTGTTTCTTCCTTGCAATGTTATGCTTGTCACGTTTCTTCATCATCTTTGTCTTGGGTCCTTCTGTTCTTTTGTAACTTTTTTTTCCCCCTCTTTTCCCTTATAATTATAATTGCTTGTTAAGTACCTATCAACATATATATTGGCCAAAATATAAATATTAACAGTAAGCGTTAGGCAGAAGGGTATATGACTGGAGGAAAATGGTGTCTCCATTATCGTCTACCTAATAAAAACAAGATTATAAATAAATGTTGGTCCCCTCCAATTTGTAGACCCTTCTTTTAATAACCCCAAGTTTTAATTCTTCTTTTTCTTTAACAAATTAAATTAAGTTTGGATGCCTTGCTTTTCTTTTATTTTCTTTTTTTTTTTTTTAATTTCTTCAAAATGTTGAGATCGGATTAGACTCGTGATATCACGACCCAAAACATGAGGGAACATGCTGGGCCTGTCTATCTATCGAATCCAACTTCCAATATGCTAAATACTATATTATATTTAAGTAAATGCCTTATCTATCTATCTATATATATATAATGGGAAAATCTATGATGCAGGAAAGACATAGTATCTCAAGAGTTTTGATCAATCAAAACCCATCCATGAATTTTGATAAACAACACTTGATTGACTATCACATATATGATTCCAATTGATTGTTGAGAAGTTTTTCAGATATGGTATCTTTCCCATATCATAATTGAATCCATAAATAATTAATACATGAAAATTGGCAATGATATAATAATGTAGATTAATTAAGTTCATTCCTCATGGCGGTGTGGTTGTCCCTTTCTTCTTTACAATTACATCGATCCAAGGCCACCCGACAACATGATACCAGATTTGCAATTTACAATAGCTCTTTTTTGCTTCTTCCTCACTTCCATGTGCACCACTCTATTATTAATCCTATTCACTTATATACTCACCAGCTATAAACTTACCATAATATATATCTTCATCATCTATATGTGCCGTAAAAACAACAAGCAAGAACCAAGGTCCATTTCTTTTTCTTTTATACATCCCTAACTTTGAGCTTAATTCATATTAGAGTAGTAGATGTTGCTTTCTATTTTCTTTGCAATTTACAGCCAGAACCAATTCCTTAAAAAAGGGTAAATGGGAAACACATAATGGAATCATTAATCATCATCAGTGGTTTGATTATGGTTATGGGGCCTCCCCTTAATTCATTCTTGCAACATGAAATATGATAAATGGTAGTCATCTCAGAGAGTCTGGATCATTCTGCAATCCCCCGTTTAAACTTATGAGAGATAGAGATTGTCCATTGAGTTAAAAGGGTCTTAATTTGCGTTGGTGAAGCATTATACTCCGATTCATTTTCTTGGTTCCAACTCTGTTTTGCTTAAACAAAGCATTATACTCCCTCCATACCATCACTTAATCTAACAAAATAGCAATCTAATTTCAAGTTTAAACAACTCTGGTTTGCTTTGCCAAGCCTACCCAACAATAACAAAGTTAGTAAAAATAGAAGTAGAAACTGAAAAAAAAGCAAAGGCCTCAGCTTTCAAACTTGGGGGAGAGAGAGAGTAAAAAGTAAAAAGTAAAAAGTAAGAACCTGCCTTGAAGTTTAAAGACCATTCAATCCTTCCGCCACAGCCTTTAAGTTATACGCAAACCACAAGCCATCTGCACCAGCCCATGAATTAGACAAGAGAAAACAAAGAAACCAGAAAAGACATCTTCATAAACTAACCAAAAACCCATCTGCACCACAGTTTCTCGATTAACAAATAAAATAATATTGGAATGAAAAAGTTGCATTTGGATCTAGATCTTCTGCTTTTCTTCTATAAACAAAACATGGGGTTCACCCCTCTACAATCCCAAAACCGATCACCTGTTTTCTCCCATCAGCAATGCCTGCAAATCAAAAGAACATCTTCCTTTTCCCCAATGTCTTCTCTATCACATTCCTTCTTTCAGTCAACTCCCTCTTCTTTACTTGTTTCTCCATTGATGAGCAGGGCCAAGCTCTTCTCACATGGAAAAGCAGCCTAAACAACTCTCAGGACGCACTCAGAACATGGAATCCTTCGGACTCAAGCCCTTGCAGCTGGTATGGGATCATTTGCAATGCAAATGGCGAAGTCATCCAGATAAGTTTGAAGTCAGTAGATTTGCAGGGCCCATTACCTTCAAATTTCCAATCTCTCAAGTCTTTGAAGACTCTTATCCTCTCGGAAACCAATCTTACAGGCCCGATACCAAAACAGTTTGGAGAGTATCAAGAGTTGGATCTCATCGATGTCAGCAACAATGCTATCTCTGGCGAAATTCCAGTCGAAATTTGCAGGCTAAGCAAGCTCAGAAGTCTCTCTCTCAGTTCGAATTTGCTGGAAGGCGCCATTCCTTCTGACATTGGAAACCTATCGAGCCTTGTGAACCTCACCCTCTATGACAATCAACTTAGTGGTGCAATTCCGAGGAGTACTGGAAAATTAAGCAAGCTAGAGGTCTTTCGAGCAGGCGGGAATCAAAATCTCAAAGGGATGCTGCCTTCAGAGATTGGGAACTGCAGTAATTTGGTCATGTTGGGTCTTGCAGAAACCAGCATTTCAGGAAGTCTTCCTCCTTCAATCGGCTCACTGAAGAATATCCAAACCATTGCAATTTACACAACTCTTTTGTCCGGTCCTATCCCAGAAGAGATTGGAAACTGCAGCAAATTGCAGAACCTGTACTTGTATCAGAATTCGCTTTCAGGGTCAATGCCGAAACGACTTGGGGAGCTGAGCAAACTTCAAAACCTACTGATGTGGCAGAACAGCCTGGTGGGTAGGATCCCTGATGAGCTCGAGAGATGTAGAGAGCTGTTGATCGTGGATTTATCGGAGAATCTGTTGTCAGGAAGCATACCGAGAAGTTTTGGAAAACTCCTGAAGCTTCAGGAGCTTCAATTGAGCATTAATCAGTTGACAGGTACGATACCCATTGAAATCTCTAATTGCACAGCTCTAACACACCTTGAAGTCGACAACAACAACATGTCTGGTGAGATTCCAGAAGTTATAGGCAAACTAAAGAGCTTGACCCTGTTCTTCGCATGGCAGAATAAGCTCACGGGAAATATCCCAGAGAGTCTTGCGGATTGTCAGAATCTTCAGGCTCTTGATCTATCATACAACCAACTCTACGGACCAATAGCGAAACACATATTTGGATTGAGAAATCTCACGAAGCTTCTGCTCATATCTAATGATTTATCTGGTTTTATACCACCGGATATTGGAAACTGCACGAACTTGTATCGTTTCCGAATAAATGGCAACAGGCTCGCTGGTGCGATTCCAGCCGAGATTGAGAAGTTGAAGAAGCTGAATTTCCTGGATATGAGCAATAACAGGTTTTCTGGTGGAATTCCTCTGTCAATCTCTGGATGTGAAAACCTCGAGTTTCTGGACCTCCATTCCAATGGTCTTACTGGTTCTGTGCCGGAAAAATTGCCAAAAAGCCTTCAGTTTCTCGATATATCAGATAATAGGCTAACAGGGCCGTTAACTCCAAGCATTGGGTCCCTGACTCAATTGACCAAACTAATTCTTGGCAAGAACAGCTTTTCTGGTAGAATTCCAGCGAAGTTGGCATCTTGCAGTAAGCTACAGTTAATAGATATCGGTGACAATGGCTTTTCGGGCGAGATACCGAAGGAATTGGCCCAGATTCCTGCGCTCGAGATCTCTCTCAATCTCAGCTGCAACCACCTTTCAGGTGAAATTCCAGCCCAATTCTCTGGTCTTGAGAAGCTCGCAATCCTTGACCTTTCCCACAACGAGCTGGTAGGAAACGTAGACATGCTTGCTAGCCTTCAAAACCTCGTTGCCCTCAACATCTCCTTCAACAGTTTCTCTGGCGAATTGCCCAACACACCATTCTTCCGGAAACTCCCGCTGAGCGATCTAACTGGGAATCGAGCACTCTACGTCTCCGGTGGGGTGGTGGTTCCCGCCGGCCATATGGGTCCCAACAGGCACGCCAAATCAGCAATGAAGCTAGTGATGCCTGTCCTAGTCAGCGCTAGTGCTGTACTACTGTTACTTTCAGTATACGTCTTGGTACGAGCTCGTGTGGGTAACTTTGGGAATCCAGAGAATGATGGCACATGGGAGATTACGCTCTATCAGAAGCTCGACTTCCGCATTGATGATGTCTTCCGGAATCTGACGTCGGCAAACGTAATTGGTACCGGGAGTTCGGGAGTAGTCTACAGGGTGGAAACGTCAAATGGGGAGACATTGGCAGTAAAGAAAATGTGGTCGTCGGAGCAGGAGCAACCGGGGTCGGGGGCATTCGAGTCGGAGATTCAGACGCTGGGTTGGATCAGACACCGGAACATTGTGAGGCTGTTGGGGTGGTGTTCGAATGGAAGCATGAAATTGTTGCTCTACGACTACCTCCCAAATGGAAGCCTGAGCGCGCTCCTCCACGGCGCGGGGAAGGGCGGAACGGACTGGGAGGCAAGGTATGATGTGGTGTTGGGAGTGGCATATGCCCTTGCCTACTTGCACCATGACTGTGTCCCTGCCATCTTGCACGGGGACGTGAAGGCCATGAACGTGTTATTGGGTCCTAGCTTCCAGCCATACTTGGCCGATTTCGGGTTAGCCAGACCTGTGAATGCATCTGATTCTGGTCATGACCAACTTTCCAATAAATTGAGTGTGAAACCTCAGCTTGCTGGATCTTATGGGTACATGGCCCCAGGTATATTATTATGATTTTTATGACGACTAGTCCTCTTCTCTTCTCCTTTGCTTCTAATTAATTGTGTTTAGACTTTAGAGGTTCATTTAAGACCTTATTATTCCTCTCCTCACACACAGTCTTATCTCTCTGGCTTTGAGTCTCACACAACTATGGTCGCATCTCCAGAGCATGCATCCATGCAACGTATCACGGAGAAGAGTGACGTCTACAGCTTTGGTGTGGTACTACTCGAGGTCCTGACAGGGAGACACCCACTAGATCCGACCTTGCCCGGCGGTGCACATTTGGTTCAATGGGTCCGAGACCATTTACACAATAAGCGTGACCCCGTCGACATACTCGACCCAAGGCTTCAAGGACGGACTGACACCGAGATACACGAGATGCTACAAACACTAGCAGTCTCATTTCTGTGTCTCAGCACCCGAGCGGATGATCGCCCTACGATGAAGGATGTCGTTGCCATGCTCAAGGAGATCCGGCACGTTGAGAATGTAAACTCAGAGGCTGACATATCCAAGGGCGAAACAGCAGCTCATTCATCGCCGGCAGTCAGTAGAGTCTTCCAAGGATCTTCTAGCTGCTCCTTTGCTTTTTCTGATGATTCGATCTGAGGAAAGCCGATTATGGGCTTGAGGGAAGGGTATATATTCATGTATATTTGTTTATGCAGATTGCGCTCTGCTGTCTCCAAGGTCCAAGCGACTGTTTCAAGGAGGACCCAATCAGCAGAAGTTTCTTACTCGACTCAGAAAAGTGTGATGGAAACAGAGGTGAATAGGGGAATCCTGTTTCACCATTCCACTGAATCGAGGGACATATCCTTTGCCAAATCATGGTCCTGTAGAGTCTAATTTGACTAATTGTTAAGAATTATTAACTTAATATCTGTCTACTGAGTATTTTCACAAAGATCTGGCCATACTGTTATTTCTCTGCTTCTTCTCCCTTCTCCCACCTGCACGGATAATGAAGACTGTTTGTACTTTGGAGCTCGCAGATTACTTCAGTGACCTGACCTCCAGTAAAATGCAAACACATTGGTTAAACTTGTCATCATTTTCCCGTGGGATTGGATCGATTACATATAATTGCGGCACTCGCCTCGATTTTACTTTTACCAGTAAGAGGGCAGGAAAATAATAGGAGAGAATGACATAAAATCCATTCCTTCTGAATGGTTCCTTTGCTTATTGTTGTAAGCTCCGCAGAAATTCGTGAACTAAATGGGTGTCTGGGTTATTTCATTATTGTTGTATTGGGCTCCATTGCAGCGGAATGAGATGTGGCAGAAGCTTGAAAGTTGAAATGAAACCTCTTGCCCCTCTCTATCACAGACGAGACAAAATACGCCATGTGCTTCCACGTAACGAGGGTGACCTTCCAGCTTCCACGAAATCCACCAAATTTCATCTTGGCTTTAAAATAAACCGAAATGCTAATCAATGAATGGAAAGCTACAGATTTTTCTTTTTCTTTTTTATTTTTTTTGGAGAGAGAGGAAAGCTACAGATGAGTAAGATGCTTACAAAGCAAAAATATATGGCTAGATGTTTTGATTTATATGTACAGAGAAATTAGAACGTTAGGAGTCATCAAACAGAGGATGCATATGACAACCGCAAGAAGCGCTTTGTTCAATTTGTCATTGACATTGTATTTGTCCCCTTAGGCTTAGGTTAGTTACTTCAAACAGAGAAGTCTACTTCTTTCAGGACATCAACTTTCAATCACCACTGGGGATTTGGTCTGCTGTCATTCACGGGGAGATATTCCAAATTTCCAACAACAATCAAGGAACCATGGCCACATGACACCAATACCCATATGAAACACAATATGCCCAGACTGTTATGGAGATGGAGGTATTTGTGAACACGACTTCTGAGGCTCATGTTAACTTGAGGAAAGTTTAACCAAATTCCATTAAAAGGAGTACATGAGAAAGATGTACAAAACAAGGGAAATGCCCCAAAAGGCTTACAAAGGAGGAAGCCTATTACTATACAGATTCTCTAATTAAGCGAGCACCAAATTTAGACTCCCTCGGGATCCAAAGTAGGTTTGCATTTAAACATTCCAGGGAATCCCTTGCCTCTGCCAAATAATGATTCAACCTCCAAGGACCCCCCCTCCTTGTTCCTTAGACATTTAATGACTTTTGCTGAATCTCCTACAATAGATAAGTTTTGAATACCCAAGCTTTTTATTATTCCGATTCCAGTGAGAGCAGCCAACACTTCAGTCTTAGTTTGAATCAGTAAAGCCAATTGGACCACTGAAGACCCATCAGATACTACTCCTTTCGTCCCTCAAGATACCCCCAATTCCAGCTAAACCAGGAATTTGCCCACAGCACTTCCATCGAAGTTTAAAGTCATCCCTCCTTCACTAAAAAGTACCGGCTGTCTCAAGATAGTTTGAGGGAAGTGTGGAATGAACAGAATAGTATGAATATTTCTGTTAAGGTCATTGATTGAGAGACCTTGGAACAGCTCCGAATTAGTAGCACATAGATTATAGAGATAGGTACTGCCTGAGATTAACAATTCGAGGGATCTGATCTTGTTGTCAAACAAGTGTTTGTTTCTCTCCTCCCAGACTCCCCACATTACTGACTGTTTGCCAGTGGACTTTGCCTCTTTTACTTACGCCTGTTTCTTGCCACTGATGTAGGAAGTCCAGAATGTGATTTGGGTTAACCCAATTGTAACCAGACAAGCTTAAGAAGTGAAACCATATCTTTTGAGTGAGTTTGCAGTAGATAAGTATGTGATTGGCTGATTCCCCTTCTCTCAGTCATAACAAAAAAGCATGAGGAGAAATATAAAGTATTCCCAAACTCTTCTTCTCAAGGAGACCAATGTGTTTATTCTCTATAGGCACACTTCCTAGACAAAGAAACAGACTCTTGGTGGAATGTGACTACACCAAATCTTTCTGTATGGGAAAGAGGAGCTTTGCTCACCTACAGTTAGACCTGTTCATGGGCCGGATAGCCCGACGGCCCGGCTCGATCTAAGTCGGGCTTGGACAGGATTTCAGGCCCATAGGCTCAGGGTCAAGCCTAAAACATCAGGCCCAACCTTTTTTTGGGTTAGGCTTGGGATTTCTCAAAAAAGCCCGGCCTGAGCTCGAGCTCGAGCCTAACTTATTATATAATAAAAATATATTTTATATAGTAAAGTATATAATGCTTTTTTTATTATTCTTCTCTTTTTTCAAGTAATAGTGAGATCTTTCATTATTTTTTAGGTTTTGAGGTCTTTTAATATAAACAAAACAATTTCTATTGAATAAAAAAAAAAACAAATCTTTTTCCAATTTTCTGGCCGGGCTCGAGCTCGGGCCTAAGTATATTTGTTAATACAAAGACAAAACCCAACCCGGCCTGACCCATGAACAAGTCTACCTATAATTAGAGCCTTGAATAAAGACTTGGAAGAAAATTTTCCATTTGGGTGGAGGGTCCACACCCTCCACGAGTGTTAGGGGAAAGGGGGGAGATGTAGAATTCTTTAATGGTTTGGAGGAGAGCCACAAGATCTGATATTTCTAGGTTCCTTAAGGGTCTTCTAAGGCGTAGGTTTAGGTCATTAACAATAGGAAGTCTAGGGAGAGGTTAAAGAGTCTAGGGGAAGAGGCTGCTAGGGAGGAATTCCCCCACTTTATATCTAATGAAAGGAAAGAAAAAAGAGTTTGAGGAGAATATACCTTTCCAAGGATTTGATGACTTTACTCAGTTCAAATGGAGTTTACTATCCTAACCATTTGTACTTGATCTATATTTGCTTGTAATGGCAACTACCCAAAAAGCATTGCATTCAACAACGAATCTCCATATTCATTTACCCAGAAGAGAGGTATTTTTTTCTTTTAGATGCCCAATTCCCAATCCCCCTTCCTCCTTCGGCTTGCAAACCTGATACCAACTTACTAAATGGTTTCTTTTCTCCCTTCCTCCATTCCACAGAAAGTTTCTTTGGATTTTCTTTATTGGGTTTCTCACTTTAGTCGGAATTTAGAAGACTGAAAGGTGTAGTAGATTGGCAAATTTGCTAGGGAGGTCTTTAAAAGTGAAAATCTTCCCCCTTTTAAGAGGTAGCATTTCTTCCAGGATGCTAGTTTCTTTTCACACTTCTCCACCACCGGCCCCCAAAAACTTAAGGTTCTTGGGTTTCCTACAAGAGGCATCCCTAGATAGGAAATAGGGAGATTTTCCACTTCACATTCCAACACAGATTTGAAGTTTTCTAGTAAATCCTCTTATACTGAATTTATGACTACAATGCTACTTTTATAGAAGTTAACCTTCAAACCAATGATTAGTTCAAAGCATTTACTTACTCTTTTTGCATTTGAGATGTTTTCTATGGAGGCATCCAAGACCAAGATGATGTCATCGGCAAATTGTAAGTGTGAGATATAAACCAAATCTCTCCCCACTTCAAATCCTTTAACCAGATTTACGAGATTAATTGGCTTTGTCAGAAAGATAATTAAAGATAGGAAAAGAGAGAGTGGACAACCCTATTTGAGCCCTCGGCTAGCCTTGAAATAGCCCTTATGTTCTCCATTTAGTAGCACTAAAAACCAAGAAGATCCGATGCATCCTTTAATCCACCGGATCCATCTACTGTCAAATCCTATCATCCTTAAGTAATCTAAAATACAGTTCCAATCCACTTTATCATATGCTTTTTCAAGGTCTAATTTGACTAGAACCCCAACTTTTGAGAAGCTTTTCTGTCTTCCACACGTTCATTTGCAATTAGAACGTTGTCCACAATTTGTCTTCCTTTGATAAAAGAAAATTGATTTAGGGAAATCAGATCTCCTAAGACTTCTTTAAGCCTTCTTGCTAGCACTTTGGACAAGATTTTGTAAGTGCTTCCTACCAAGCTTATTAGTCTAAAGTCCTTGACCTCCAAAATTCCCCCTTTCTTTGGAATGAGACAAAGAAAAGTTAAGATTATGCCTTTTTCTTTACAATGGTAGAGGAGTGAAAGCCCCTTAAAAATTCTAACAAATCTTCTTTAACAATGTCCCAACACTTTTGACAGAAGAATAAGGGAAATTCATCTGGCCTAAGAGCCCTATCTCCATCCATACTAAAAACTATCTCTTTGATCTCTATTTCTTCGAAACTTCTTTCCAACCAAGATTTCTTATCTAATGGTCGGGTCAGGCCTTTCCATCTACTCAAGAAATACCAACAAGGTCTTTCCTTAGAGTAAAGGCTTTTAAAATAGGAATGAAAAGCTTTTGCTGTAACTTGAAAAAAAAAATTGAACTAAAAAAAATAAGCCCAGAACAAAGAATCCCTAAGCACCCCTTGCTTGGATAACCCATCTACTGAGTTAGTAGATCTCTTCACCCAACTGTACTTTATCTCAATGTCCTCAGCCAACCACTTGATTTTTTTTTTCTTTCATTGTTGTAACTCCACATTCCATCCTTGTATTCTTTTAACCAACCTACTAGCACCTCCAAATCACCTTCAATTACAAACTCTTTGGATTCCTTCCAAAGCCACAAAAGTCTCAGCCCTGAGAGAGTCACCTTCACCAAGTGGGCCTAAGAAGATTGCTGAAACACTCCCATCCTCATTTGATTTTCTTTGCCACCTCTGGTTCTCAATTATTAGGCTATTTGGGTATTTTGGTAATTTTATATTTGAATTGATAGATATAAGGGAAATATCAATTTCATTCGGAATTGTGATGGAAGAAATGTAACTATATATTTTTTTCTAAATTATAGCAGAGGTTTTTATTAAAGTGAAAATGTGGGGGAGGTTTTTATGATTCTTAGAAAAGTCAAGGGATGTTTTTATTTTAGAAGGCTAAAGTGGAGGTAAGGCGATTGGGTGTCATAACCTCATAGGGGTGAGTCTAGATTTGCTCCTCATAGAGCACTCCTCACACCGACCTCACAACATGTATCAGACGCACCTTAGGAACATTTTTCATACTTGTATGTTATTATTCATGGGAGATGTTTCCAATACATTGTGAGATGTGGTTGTGAGGTCGATGTGAGCACTCTATAAGGTGAAAATCCCGATTCCGTAGGGGTGAGGTGAAGGCCTTGATGCATTTTAAAGGTCCTTTAGGGGGCGCTCTTTTTATGGATTTTGAGAGGGGGGAAGTTGGTCAATGGGATTTTGGTTCCCATTGACCAAGGATCCCATATTCATTTTTCAAATTAATGTGGGGACCAGGGAATGTTTATTTTCTTGGGTATCACTTACCCGATACCCATCTCCTAGGTGGGTAAACAACTTTCCCACTTGGAGGGAAAGTTTCCAACACTTGAATGGGACAAAAGTGCCCCTTTTAATAATGAATTTTTATAGTTAAAATGGTCATTTACTTTTTTTTACTTGGGAAATAAAAGAACATGGGTAAATACACTTAGAAAAACTTACCCAGGTAATTGCATTTACCCGAGTAAGTAACTTACCGAAAAGTGAATAGGGCCTTAAGATTAAATGATAAAGACATGAAAAATATATAACTAAGATTTTATACTTATTTGATATATTAGGCATGGTTTGAATACTACTATTAGTTTTTTATTCATAAAATCTAAATACTATCTATATCCATACTATTATAAAGTGGAAATTTATCTTTGTTTCAATACAGGTCATAAAAGTTAAATTTGTTTATATAATGATAACTTATATCTTTACTCTTTATTTGTACACTAGTGAGAAACCTGTGCAAAATTGATGATAGTTGATGAATGAAATCAAAATACTTATGAGAATAAATAATTTTTTGGTAAAGTGAGAATAAGTAATTAAAGCATTAAGAAAAAAAACTATTCAGCCCAATAAAGTAAGAGGGTTTGAGGATGTGGGATAAAATCTAAGTGAAAAAAAATATATGAATATCAACCATAACAAAGCGATAGGTTAGGTCTCTTGTGCCAGTTGTTAAATCAGTATTGGAGGATCTAGAGGGTGAGGAGGTTGTTAAATTGGCATTGGAGGATCTAGGCAGCTATTACCTAGATTTAAAAAAGGGTTTAAACTTTAAAATATTTGTATCAACCGTTCCCCATAAGGCTGGAAAAGGATCACTAAGATTTAAACATGTCTAAGATGTTGAGAATATGTAAAATGTATAGAAATTAAGTTAAGAAAGATCTAAGAATATGTAAAATGTAGATCTAAGAATATTCTACCATGGAAAGTTGAAAATTAAACCCCAATTGTATGGAGCACATGATTGAGAAATTGGAGAGAAGTGTTTGTGAGGTAAAACAATATATAATATACAAATAAAAAAATTAAATGCTCATAAAAATTAGATTAGGTTTGGCAAAAGCTCTAGAATGTATTCATTTGAGAGAGTTTACACATTTAAGAAATCTAAACATATCAACTTGTAATTGTTCATTTACAAAGGTGTATGGAGGCAGCCATTAAGGAATGATTTAAATAAAAAGTGAAATATGGGGGCTTACCAATTAGGTTTAGAGAAATGGATGAGGGTAGGAGAAAGAAAATAGAGGTAAAAGACTATTATTGTCTCCATTTGTGAGTAATAAATTTCTTTGTAAATAGTGTTAAACTTATAATTTTTATATATAGCAATAATGAAAAAGAATTTAATAGCTTTATATGTGGCAATATCAACATGAAGGATTTTTGTAATTTAAACAAAATAATGTCACACATGTGAGAAGGGAGAGATCAGAGGTAGTCGTGTGAATAACCTCATGAAAGTCCTCTTGCCTTCTCTCATTCCTCTTTCAATTAGAGATATAGATGTGCATAGTATATATCCTTGCACAAGTAATAATAATACCATAAAAATTTATTTGTTCAATTCAAGTATATGAAACAATAATGTTTTAAGAGCAATGGATTCACGTTTCATTGCATTTCTATGCATTAGGGGTGAATTTGAGTGGAGCTAACTTGAATATATGGCTATTCGAGCTTGGATTATCAAAAACACATGAGGTTTGAGTACAAACTTAAACTTGAATTCAACTTAACTTAAAAGCTAATATATTGAGTTCAATTATGAGCCAATTTCATATAAAAAAATTAAAAAAAATAAGATTACATATACATATAAAACATTATTTCTTATTATATATATAAAAGTTAAGAATTATAAAAAAATTGTTTACTATTATACATATAAACAATTAAAAATATTGTATATAATATAAATTCAATTAGACTTGCGAACTTCACGAGTCAAGCTTCAATGAATTCAAATTCAGTTTGAATTTCAATTAAGACTAAGTTGTATCGAGTTTTTCACAAGTAAACTTCAAATAATCATTAAAGACTTTATTCGTATCCAATGTATAATTTATGTACATCATCTTTATAACATAGTATAATTTTTATACCATATTAAGTTTTCTTGAGGAGGAGGTGTGAACTTGGAACTATTTGGGCACTAAAAAAATTGGAAGGAGAAAAACAAAATCCATGAATCATGAAAAATTCTGGTAGAAGAAAGGAAATTTGGGTATTTAAAAAGAAAATTCTTGATTAGTACCTTGAACTTTAGGGGTTATGTCAAGTCAGTCTCTGAACTTCAAAATGTGTCTATGCAATACCCTGAACTTTCAGAATGTGTCTAATAGGTTCCTACCGTTAATAGTCCGTCAGTTCTTTGTATCACGTGATGACATGTGCCACTTAAAACTTTAATATATTGAAACTACCCTTGAAAGAAGGCATTGTTCATTGTCTTCTACCTTGAGATTGAATAGTTGTGCCATTGCTACAACAATGTCGAGAACTAACAATGGTGCTCCGAATAGATTCGAACGAACTAACGATAGTGCCGAGAATTGACCAATAGGGGTGTCAACAGTATTCGAAAATCCGATTTCGAATTCGATATTTGGCATAATCAAATTGAATTCGGATAATTCGAATATCTAATCGGTCGAATTCGGATATCCTGTTCTTACCGAATAACTAATCAGATTCGAATTCGAATATGACCTGATTCGATTCGATAAATATCCAAATTCGAACAATTATTTAATTCTTATATGTAATATTAAAATATTTTATATAATTTATATATAATAATTAAATTATATAAATAATTTATATATTTATATACTTTATATCAATAAAATATTTATTAATTATCTAAAATAATTAATTATTCGAATTCAAATCGAATCGAACATTCGAATATTTAATTGGATTCGAATTCAGATATTGATTTTCAATATCCATCAGATATCGAATTGAATTCGGATATCAAATTTTCTAATCGGATTCAAATTCGAATATTGCTTGATCTGATTCGAATTCGATCCATTTGCACCCCTACTGACCAACTTCTAGCGATGGGTAAAACCACCATTTGCTACGGTTTCTTGTATATTTTTTAATTTTTTTTTAAATTTTATGTAACTGATGAAAATTTCCTGTATATTCTAAAATCTATCTTGGGTTGTGGCTACGACCTTCCTATCTCAGCTAGGATGCAAGGGGCAATGATGCCCAACTTAGCATTTACAAGGGAAAAGTTTTATTGATTGTTAATGTTGCACTATAATGGTATAACTTAGTTACTTATTTTCTTATTTAAGAATTTACTTGTGTTTGATTTGACTTCATTAACCACAGATTCATCATCAATAACCAGTAATCTATCACCCCACAAGCTGGAAAACAAGATTGCTTAAGGTGGAATGACAACATAGTTTACTAGAATCAAGATTTAAATGGAAGGAGTTTTGTTTAAATTGGTTTATGCAGAAGTGGCAGATAAAGAAAAGTAGATGACACTTGATGGGTAGTTTTAACATTTCTAAAATTAACTGACGAATTGCTAACAATATGGACCGATTAGACACATCCTGAAAGTTCGGGTACTGCATAGACACATTTTAAAGTTCAGGGGCTGACTTGGCACAACCCCTAAAGTTTAGGGTGCTGATCATGATTTTTCCCTATATATTACATGAAGCCTGTGAGAGTATTTTTCCATCCATCTTACCAACGGAAATGGTTATTTAAATACCCAACTCAATTATGGGGGTTTTGGAGTATTTTTTTTAGATTTTTTTTTGAAGTTAACTACTTATAATATAGGTGTATTATAAATGCTACAGATTTATTCTAATCAAGAAAGCTATGGATTTATCCCTTAGGGTAAAAGCCTCTCATGAAGAGGAGGATAGACCTCTATCAAAAGCGTGGAAGAACATTTTCTGGAAGAGTCCGCAAGAGGGTTCTGTAAAAATTAATTTTGATGCCTCTTGTAGTAGGAATGGCATGTGCTTGGTTGGGTGCATTGCTAGGGATCAAAGTGGTAGGATTTTTTATATTAAAAATTACTGCATAGGCAAAATTACAATCAAAGCCATAAATTTCAGGAATCTTTTAGTGATCATCGAGGGAGATTCAGGATTGGTTATCAATTGCCTAAAGAAGCGTGCTACCCCTCCTTGGAACATTTTGACAATCATTGAAGTGAAGGGATGAGAGATCCATCATATGCATGGCTGAACCATGCAGGGTGGCTGGGTGAAATTTCAAAAATTTATTTATCCCATTTGAGAAATCTATTCCCTGATTTAGAAAAAAACTGCATTTTTCAAGGTTCATTCTTGAAACAAATCGGACCAAATCTTAAACCAAGATTAGGGAGAGGAATACCTAATATGGAATCCATGCAAAAAGCTTCTCCCAACGTATGTGTTCACGCCCAAAGAGGGTTGCCAAATCTTTCCTCCACTGAAGATGACACAACTTAGGGTGAGGTAAGATCAGTAAGTGGATTCTTCAGCAAGAATCCCAATTCTTTAGCAAGAATTTTTAGGGAAGTAAGAATAGCTTCAAGATTGTTTCTTCCACCAAGAAACAATATCAAGATCCAATGTTGATCACTCCAAGAGGTGGAGATTGAATAGGGTAGGACGGCAAGAACAAAGAGAGAGAACTAAATGCAGAAAAGTCAGTCAAACTATGTGTCTTATTCCAGTTCGCCTTCCTCCTTTATATAGACCTTAAAGAGTTAATCTTCTAATCTGATTAGGAGTTTCTTGATCAAAATCTTTATTTGGATTTGGACTTTTTAAGTGATAAGGCTTATCCTTTATCATATTTGTAGATCAGGATTAGCTTCTCTTAATCCAATTAGAAGTTTCCTAATCCAAATCTTTATTTGGATCTGGACTCTTTAAGTGGATAAGAGTTATCTTCTTATCCTTATTTGTTGATCCATACCCAGATTCACCCCATATTTAATTAATCCAATTAACCCAGTTTGAAATGGGCTTTAGGCCCATTAAGCTTTCAAGCTCACTTCCTTTAATGTTGGATAGCTTGGCTCTCTTTGTATGGCGTGAGACCCTATCATTGATCTCCACATAAGCCACATGGGTTCAGCTTAGCTTCTGTTACAAGGCTTGGCCAAATTCACTACTAAATGTAGTGAACCCCTGAGTCCATCAGTATGGGCTCTTAATGGGCCCAACATTTAGATTAAATGGTCATTGTGTCCAACCATCTTATGAAGGCCCAAGGACTGTGGATAGATGTGAGATTAGCCCATCAAGTTTATTATCCCTAAATGGTCTTACACTTAACCTCTCAACCCATAATGATCAAACACTACCCGACAAGAGATGACCTTTCCCTCGGCTGCAAGGTATAGTGTTGCACTCTCTACTCACATGGATACCGAGACTTAAAATATTTTTGCAAACATTTTGTAAAACCATAATATATATGTATAACTCTATATAAATATATTTTGCAAAACAAATTTCAACAAGATTGAAATCAACTATTGGCAGTTTAGGTTTCCATCAGAGAGAGTGCATTCCCCAATCATTCACTTTGTCTGACAAAGAGGTTGATTCTATCCACTCAGGTGAATTCTCGAACTGCCCTAGCATACCCAGGTTTTGACCCCCTCTAAAGAGCTCACTGATTGGCATATCAAAGACAACCCAATCCAACACCTAGTGCAGTACCATAATCGAGTCTAGGGGTCTGGTGTAACATTCCAATTTTGCCTATCTGTCTCCAAGGTCCATGGCAATACTGGAATTTGGTCCGGTTTAAGGTTTCAAGAAAACCCACACTGCATGTGCCCCAGGTCTCACCCTGGCAACTAAGACAAGACACCCTAACCCACTTGGAAGCACATCAGAGTTAGCCTTGGCATTTTAAACATCCCCATGTCTATCCAATGGCTGTGAAGATTCTAAACTAACACGAGTCTCATTAGTGTCAAGTTTAAGGGTATTACGTAGAAACATACCATAACAACACGAATCAATTATGTACTATTAGTCATTTACAATAAATGCACTAGTACATCAATCTGATTGGAGCTAGGGCATACACTGTCTAACATGAAGAATGTTGGGATCTAAAAGAAAAGATGGATCGTGGAATCTCCTATCATCATGTTTTTCTAAAAGCAAACAAGGTTGTTGATTGGTCGACTCTGTTAGACAGTTTGTATGCCCTTAGCTCCAATCAGTTTTAATGTCCTTTAGACATTTAGTCTAAATGAATAACGTGCATGTTTGATTCATGTTGTGTGGTATGTTTTTGTGTAAGACCATTAAACTAGACACTTAATGAGACTTGTGTTAGACAGTTTGTATGCCCTTAGCTCCAATCAGTTTTAATGTCCTTTAGACATTTAGTCTAAATGAATAACGTGCATGTTTGATTCATGTTGTGTGGTATGTTTTTGTGTAAGACCATTAAACTAGACACTTAATGAGACTTGTGTTAGTTGAAAATGTTCACAGCCAGTGGGTCGGTCTGGGGAGACCTATCCTGATAAGGCTGTCATTGATGTGCCGCCAAGATGGTTGGGGAGGCTTGTCTCAACCGCTAGGGTGAGACCCGAGGTACATGCAGTGAGGGTTCAACTTGAAACCTTGAACCATACCAGATTTCCAGCATTGCCCTGGACTTTTGTGATGAGTGGGCAAAATTGAAAAGTTACACCTGACCCCTAGACTCGATTATGATACTGCACTAAGTGGCGGATTGGGCTGTCTTTGATATGCCAATCAGTAAGATCCTTAGAGGGGGTCAAAACCTGGGTGTGTTCGGATGGTTCATGAACCCATCTGAGTGGGTGATCATAGTGACAGGATCAGCCCCTTAGTCGGACAAAGGTAATGATCGAGGATGCACTCTCCCTGATGGAAACCAAAGCTGCCGGTAGTCGATTTCAATCGTTGGAATTTTGTTTTGCAAAATATATTTATAATGATATAATATATATGTACGTTTTCAACTTTTCAAAAATGTTTTAATCCCCGGGGTCCATCCTAGAGGAGAGTACAACACTGTGCCTTGTAGTTGAGGGATCTTGGAGAAGCAATTCTCCATCCTAGAGGAGGGTCCATCCTAGAGGAGAGTACATAATGATATAATATATATATATGATGTAGAATGTTTTTGTTCAAGGTGTGGCTTTCGCAGCAATTCTCCATGAAAGATCTTGGAGAAGCCTCATATATACTGGGTCGTCGACTCTATAGAGATAGATCAAAGTGGATAATAGGATTATCCCAGGTTGCTTACATTGACAAAATTTTCAAAATGTACAACATGGAGAACTCCAAGAAAGGAAACGTTCATTTCAGGCACGGAGTCACTCTCTCCAAAAAGGTGTCTCCCAAGACTTCTGAGGAGATTGAGGGCATGAAAGACGTTCCTTATGCCTCAACCGTAGGGAGCATCATGTATTCCATGCTGTGCACTCGCCTTGACATTGCTCAGGCGGTGAGTGTGGTAAGCAGGTTCCAACCCAACCCGGGGCAAGAACATTGGACTACTGGGAAAAACATACTCAAATACCTTCGAAGGACAAAAGAGTTTTGTCTGGTATTCGATGGTAGTTCACTACAAGCCCAAGGGTATACTAATGCCGATTTCCAATCGGATCCAGATGATAGAAAGTCTACATCTGGGTATGTTTTCACGATAGGATCGTGTGCTGTTTGCTGAAAAAGCAGCAAACAGGGGTCCACAGCAGACTCCACGACCAAAGCCGAGTACATTGCCACAAATGAAGCTGCCAAAGAAGTCGTGTGGATGAAAAAGTTCATTCACGAATTAGGAGTGGTTGCATCCAGCACATCACCCATCTTGTTATTGTGTGACGACAATGGAGTGATCGCCCAGGTTAAGGAGCCTCAAGCACACTCGACGTCAAAGCATATCGAGAGGAAGTACGATATTGTTGGCAGAGGGGACGTCCTGATTCAGAGGGTTGCATCAACGGATAATGTGGCAAACCCATTGACTAAGCCACTCACACAGAAAGTGTTTGAGAAACACGTGGAAAAATGATACTCCGGCTTATACCAGATTAGACCTAAGTGCAAGTGGGAGTTGTTAGACAGTTTGTATGCCCTTACCTCCAATCAGTTTTGATGTACTTTAGACATTTAGTGTAAATGAATAAAATGCATGTTTGATTCATGTTGTGTGGTATGTTTCTGTGTAAGACCTTCAAACTGGAAACTTAATGAGACTTGTGTTAGTTTAAAATGTTCACAACCAGTGGGTCAGTCTGGGGAGACCTATCCAGATAAGTCTATCATTGATGTGCCGCCAAGATGGTTGGGGAGGCTTGTCTCAACCGCCAGGGTAAAACCTGGGGTACATGCAGTGAGGGTTCAACTTGAAACCTTGAATCGGACTAGATTTTCAGTATTGCCATGGACCTTGGGTGATGAGTGGGCAAAATTGGAAAGTTACACCTGACCCCTAGACTCGATTATGATACTACACTAAGTGGCGGATTGGGCGGTCTTTGATATGCCAATTAGTGAGATCCTTAGAAGGGGTCAAAACCTGGGTATGTTGGGATGGTTCATGAACCCATCTGAGTGGGTGATCATAGTGGCAGGATCAGCCCCTTAGTCGGACAAAGATAATGATCGGGGATGCACTCTTTCTGATGGAAACCAAAACTTCCGGCAGTCGATTTCAACCATTGGAATTTTGTTTTGCAAAATATATTTATAATGATATAATATATATGTACGGCTTCAACTCGTTTGCAAAAAGGTTTTAATCCCCGGGGTCCATCCTAGTGGAGAGTGCAACACTGTGCCTTGTAGTCGAGGGAGAGGTCCTCTCTTGTCGGGCAGTGTTTTGGATCATTATGGGCTGAGAGGTTAAGTGTAAGGCCATTTAGGGTTATACCTGAGGGCTACTCTTGCATCTGCCCGCAGTCCCTGGGTTTTTATAAGATGGCTTGGCCCAGGGACCACTTAGTGTAAGTGTTGGGCCCATAGAGTCCATGTGATGGGCTCAAGGGGTTCATTGGGATTTCTAGTGAATTCGGCTAGGCCTTGTAACAGAGGCTAGGCCAAACCCATGTGGCTGATATGTAGATCAATGCTTAGGTCCCACGCCATACAAAGAAGCCCAACTAGGCAGCAGTTTGGAAGCCTATTGAGCACTTGATGCATATTGGGCCTAAAGCCCATTTTGAACTAGGCTGATTTGATCAGTCACTTAAAGGGGCGGATCTGAGGTTAGGTGAAGCCAAAAGGATTGGGTCTTAACCCTATCCACTAACCAAATTCAAATTAGGATTTGAATCTGGTAACCTCCTGATAAGATCAGAAGTGGACTGATCTAATCTGCAGATAGGATTAAGAAGACTCCTTATCCAAATACAGATTTGGATTATGATAACTCCTAATGCGATTAGGAAGTTTCTTAATCACTAGGAAAAGAGAAGAAAACCCTAATTTCGAATTACAAGAATTCAAACCTTAAGGGTATTCGCAGAACACACTGCGTCTTTAGATAGGATCTCAGAGAAAACCTTAGGGAGAAGAAAGTTGTTCGCCACCTTCTGCTCTAGTTCTCTCCTCCAATTTCATCCGCCATCTACTACTAGTTCGTTTTTCTCTGTGAGGGAAAGATCAAGAAATGTTCTTGATATCAATCTTTGCAAAAAGGTTGATTGTGTGTGGTGCTCATTGCTTCCATCGAGTTTTTCAAAAGGACCTAGTTCGTGGGATGAACATTGTTGGTTCTGCTTCATTATCACAGTGTCATCTTCAGTGGGAGCAATTCTTGGAAGTTTCTTTGGGTGTGAACACCGACGTTGAGTGATACTATTTCTCCGGATCAAGTATATCCCTTCCCTTCTCTTTTGGTTCAGATTTGGTTCGGTTTTGGTTCAAGTCATATCCTTGAATAATGTATTCTAAATTTAGGGAGGGAATACGATTCCCAGTTGGAAGAAAGGTAAGAAATATTTGAAATTTGCCCACCCATTTTGCACCCTTTTGGCGTCCATACGATGGATCTTACCATTCTTTCAGACTCATGATGCATTTATGAATATTTTCCCTAACCTAACCTCCATTCTAGAGTTGTGCAAAGTGTGGGTCGTCCTGGGCTGTGCCTTCCTTTCCGAGGATATTTTGGGGGGTCGACTCGAGGCCACATGGGCCCGTGGGCTGAGTCTTGGGTTAGGCCGGGCTAAAGCTATGAAAGGTTTATTTAAAAAAATTGAAAAAAAAGCTTAAAATTTTTATTTTATATGAATTTTTGATATAAACAAATGTTTATATATAATAATTAAATAAAAAAGTATAATAAAATTGAAAACAATTGTTTATTTTATTAATATATTGTATAAAATATATTATTATATAATTATAACATATATATATAATATTATATATATTATTTATATAAATATATATTTGTGCCATGGTTGGCCGACATGCAGACCATGGGCCCATACCAGCCCACTAACTTGAAACCCACAGCCCAACACAACACGATTTATACCTCAACCATGGCTTTTGAAACTGACCTAGAGACCGAAGCGGTCAGGGGTCCGGTTACCGGGTCGAATGGTCTAACCAATTGAACTGAGTGCTCGGACCATTCTAACAAAAAAAATAAAAAAAAAAAATAAAAAATGGTCAAAACTGTTCAAACGGTTCGAACGATTAACCGCCTAGTTGAGCGATTCTCTGACCAAAATTAACGGTTTTTGGGGAAAACGGTTTCCCGATTTTTCCGGTCTCGTCCGGTCATGAAAACCATGACCTCAACAGTCCATTCCCTCCCCTCTTTTGATTATTAGTATTTATGACTCTTGGGGGGGCATGCTACCCCCATCTTGTGCAACATCTTCTGATTTATCAAAAAAAAAAAATGAAAGGAAATTATAAATGCGCACATAATTTGATATTTGGATTTAAATTGATTAATTAACCTAAGTAAAGAAATTAATATTAAAAGAAAGGTACACCGACCATGATCACTATACAAGAAATGAAGAGGAGAAAATAATTATATTGAGTGTTTTTTTTTGTTGGTCGCCTAATTATCAGCCCGTAGCTTATAATTTGCCAGCGAAAGTGGCTGATGGATATCGATCATCGATTAATTAGTTGGGAAGATTTGGCCATTCCTGTGCTGTCTCACTCCAATTTCCAGGCATATAGGAAAAGACAGAAATCTGAGGTGGACGATGGACGGCTCTGAGAGTAAGTAGAGTAATATCCACTGTCGCCGCTCTCGCTGCCGCCGGCGCCCTGACTGCCACTGTCGCTGCCGGCGTCTTTGTCATGGTCGAGGTCGGAATCGTAATCATGAGGAGCGGGCTTGAAAATGAACAAGCCGTGACCAGTGGGTTGGCCGCTAAACAACCAATCATGCACATCCCAGAAGACTTGCACCGGAATCGTATTCACTCTGATCGTCTCATTTCCCCTGAATTTCCATTGCAAGTTAGTGACATGGATCAACACAATCCCGTCGATGCTGATCCACATTTCAGGATCCTTAGGTCCCGTTATTGAAATCTCAACCACAATGTCATGTTCTTTTCTCCTCTCGTCAAACTTGGCTCTCGTGGCAAAACATTTCTTACCGAACACGTTGTCCTTCTTATAAATTAACGTAGCATCTGCCAACGACGGCCGTGATTTGGTCCTCTTGTAGGCTTCCTTCTTGTGATCTCCCAGCAACAACACCACCTCTTCCTCCAACACCAAGGCCACGTAGTAATCCGAGCATGGTTCAGGGCTTGACTCGAATTTTGCTGCACGAAGATCCCAGAAAACATCCACTCGTTTCCCTTGGACTTCAAACGACTTGAGCCCTTTCTTGCTCCAGAAGTGCCAAGGCTTGAGATCAATTTTGCAGCTGCTGATTTGATGGTTATCACTGCTTGGGTTATTAACTGAGATGTTTAGACAATGGTTCATTAGGTTCTTGCTCCATATGACGTGCACGTTATAGCACATTCCGGCAATGCTTGCTTGATATACACACATCACGGTGCACTGTGCCGACGACGACTTATTTGTTGTTGCACCATTATCCTCCGACGACCTCTCTGCTGAACTTGCAGCATTGTTGCCGGGCGGTTGACCTCGTGCAGTGTGATTAGTAGACATTGATCGATCGGTATATTCTTTCTCTCTGATTTTAATTCTAGCTATCAAATTCAACTTCTAGGAAGAAAGAATTAATACCCGCCAAGTGAGCCAAACAGGGCCTGCACGTTTTAGTATTGGTTAAACGTTCCAGCCCTATTATTATGAGAATGTGGTCGTGTTGGGCACAACAATCATCCACCTGATCAATGAATACGGTATCGTCCCTAGCTCGATATCATATGAACTGGAAGACAAAGCCAATCAGAAACTCTCCTCCCCCTTCTGCATTACCACGTATGTAATACATTTTCTTTTTTCTTTTTGTCGCCCAACTGGCCGGAGAATTATATTTCTTGTATACTGATAAATGGTAGCCGGACGTTTTGACAACGATTAGAAGGTCTGACTTAGCTGCATCACAAAATTTGAATTCTGAAACGAGACCAGCAGGTGGTATTCGAAGATTCTGGTTTGGCTTTCGGTTGGAGAAATGAATCACAGGTGGGATATCCTCATATCCACCGAAAAGTGTACATTACAACTTGCGTAGTGATAGGAAGAATTCAAGGAATAGAGTGTGGGAATTGGTTGCGGAGAAAAGCCCCTCCATTGTCTCAAACCCAGAGTACTCTGTTTTTGTATAAGGTGACAAAACGTCCCCAGGTGTTTTTACACAAGAAAAAAAAAAAAACGGTTTTTCTTCTGTTTGTTCGTCCCTCCATTTCATACCAAACACAGTTTGTTGGTTATTAGTTAGCTAAAAATTTGCCAATTCACCAAACTGTCGTGAAGAAAACAAGTTTGGTAACTACAATCCCCTGATTTCTTGCATATGCCATAGATATAATGGCCTAAAGGGATGAACCCAGGATATTTGTTTGGTAAAAATGGAATTTCATTGATACCAATGGATTATATATTTGGATTCGTTGAAACTAATGGATTGTATGTTTGGATCAGGTTAAGTGTTTTCTATATATATGAACCATTCTTATAGCTCTTGTCCATATTATGAATATGATGGTCATGGCACTGTTGAATGTCAACAACCAAACATAAGAATACAGACCTGATCTGTTGTAGCCACTTTGCTGTGGAAATTGCGGTAGATCCAATAAAAGCATCACTTGTGTGAGGACTCATCGCGATTCATTTAACTTATTGTTTTTTTATTCAAAACAAAACAAAACTGATAGAAAAGTCTTCCTTTTTTTGTGGTAAGGGTGAGACAATGTAAACCTTCAATTTAGTAGAAGATGATAGGGTTGTTCATGGGTCGTGTTGTGTCGGTTTACTAGTGTTTTTTCAACTGATCCGACCTGGTCGAGTTACCTATTGATCAAACTTTAATTGACCCTTTATTAAGTAAAACCGACCTGGTCGGTTTGGGTTTCAATCAACTCCAAGCTTGCATAATGCAAATGAAGTTAATATTATATATAATACTTTAAAATATATTTTCTGGAAATATATATTTAAAACCAAAACATATATACAAATATATCAAAATATATATTTTCTAATTTCTGGAAATACATATTTCAGAAATATATATCTGATATATTTCAGAATAAATATTTTTTAGATATATATTTATTATTTAAAACTAAAATATCTATATTTAATAGATATTTTTTCAAAATATATATATTTTTTGCATAACTCGGTTCAGTTCGGTTTATGAAAACCGAAACCAAACCAAATTATTGGTTTGTTCAATTTTGCAACCCGAAACCCACCGGTAGTAAAGAAAAACTGGCCAACTCGGGTTGGGTTGGGCCGGGTTGGTCGGTTTGGATTTATTTGTGAATAGCCCTAGAAGATGATTCGAATCTTGAACTCCATTGGAGGAATATAGGCAGATTGAGGCAATTTTACTAACCCAAAAATCCTTCATCTTTGTTGCCACTTGAGAGGCCACACGATTCCCTACAATTGTTCTTAAATGTGGATAGATTGTGTGGATCAGAATAGTTCATACCCACGGTGGCGTTTTGTAGGTGTGGTGTTGATTGGTCCACACCATACACAATCGATTATAAATATCTAATTTTTGTATTTTATATGATAAATAAATTGAAGAAAATGCATCAATATGTAGATAATAATTGCATTTTTAAATAATTAAAAATATATGTTTAAATATTAAAAAATAAAAATTAATGTTTTAAATACTATTTTATTGATAAAATATTAAAATATTAATATTTAAATAATGAAAAAAGAGTTGAGAAGGAGAACTGTCAGACTTGTGCTAGGATTAACATTAAAAGTTATTATTTTATGGATAAATTTTTAAAAATTTAAAATTTAGAAATTATTAAAAGAATAAGAGTAATTGGACCAATGTAACGCAGGTGCATTACATTGAAACATTCCCACAAACTATTCACACTATAGTGTAGACATCCACGATAAAATACTATGGACAATAAATTGGGGTGTGGCTCGTTCCTATCCATGCTATTTTGTAGACGGTCCCCATCCACACATAATAAAACACCATATCTTACCATGGTCGGAACCAAAACGGTCCCGTCCACGATATATACACACTACCAAATGCCACCTTTATTGGCACAAAATTACAAGTTGAATGAAACCAACACCCTTCTTTCTTTAAGGCTCAGTTTGGAGGGACTACAAATAATATAAATATGTAGAGTGAGGATTCTAATGCATATCTTTGCACGGGTCGCGTGGGATGTCTCTCTCCAACCAAGGCGACCTGAGTAGCTCCTTGGGCCTCTGCCTGAGATGAGTCTCGTCATGGGAAGTCTGAGTACAAGAAAGTTTCTTAACCTTTTCTTATCCTTTTTCTCTTTCTGACGGTTCTTACCCTGGTCTTCTTCCGTTCTAGTTTATTTTGTGATTGCCTTGTATATTTTGAATGTCGTTGTCTTCTCTTTGCTGACCTCTGTTTCTTTTGTCAAGTCTTGTTTTGGATCCTCTGCTCACAGCAAAGCTCATTTCCAGATTCTTAGAAAAGCTCGTAGCAAAGTTCAAGCTGCCCGTGATTTGTGTGGTTGCATTCTAATCTTCTCCTAGATGGGAGTGAAAGGTCTCAAGAAAAAATGCAAAAGGCGTATTCAAAGTATTAATGCAAACCAAATTTTATCTTCCAACTCTGTTGGAATAGACCATCAGAAAAATGTGGATGCATTTTGTAATTCTAAAAGGGTGGGTGTGAAACTAGAGCTGGCTTATTCTTGTCTGTTTTTCATTCATTGAGAATTTAAGTATATATATACATGAATACAACCACCGGACCTCCTAAGCTTATGGCAACTAGAACTCCTAAGTTTATAGGGACTCAAATATATCTTTCCTATCCTATTTGAACTATTCATGACAAGGAAAGGATACAAATAAGATAATACTGAATGGACTCCTAATCCTAACCCCCCCTCAAGTTGGAGCATGCAGATTGTGAATGCCCAACTTGAGGAGAAAGTACTCAAATTCTTTGCGACCTAGTGCCTTTGTAAAAATGTCTGCCAGCTGAACGGTAGTCGACACATAAGCAGGATGAATGCAACCATTTTGAATCTCATCACGTACAAAATGGCAATCAACTTCAATATGTTTCGTACGGTCATGAAACACTGGGTTTGCTGCAATATGCAAGGTTGCCTGACTATCACAATATAATCGCATTGGGTTTGAATGCGTAACTCCAAGAGCCAATAACAATCCCTTCAGCCATTTTAATTCACACTTGGTCGTGGCCATAGAACGATACTCTACTTCTGCTGAAGAACAAGCCACAGTGTGTTGCTTCTTATTTTTCCAGAAAATAGGCGATTTCCCAAGTATAATAAACCATCTAGACAGAGAACGTTGGGACAAAGGACAACTCGCCTAGTCTGAATTACACCATGCATATAACTGCAAGTCACAATCTGAACGCAAGAGAATTCCTTGACCAGGATTTCCTTTCAAGTAGCGCACCACTCGCAATGCAGCCTCCCAATGTCTTTCTTGCGGTTGCTGCATGAATTGGGACAGAACGTGCACACAATAAGACAACTCAGGACGAGTTGCTGAGAGATAAATAAGCCTGCCCACCAAGTGCCTGTATCGCTCAAGATCAGATAAGAGAGGCCCATCAATCTAGGCCAGATTGTGATTCTGCCCCATAGGAAAAGGAGCAGGTTTTGCACCAAGTAATCCAACTTCAGCGATAATATCCAGAGCATACTTTCGTTGAGACAGAAAAATTCTTGTTGAGTTTCGGGCAACTTCAATGCCTAAAAAATATTTCAATGGTCCCAAGTCTTTCATATGGAAGCAGTCACTCAAATATTTCTTGAAGACTTGAATTGCCATATGATCGTTACCTGACATGATAATGTCATCCACATACACGAGGACAAGCACATGTACCCTGTCTCGACAAAAGGTGAATAGGGAGTAATTTGAACCTGATTACTGAAACCCATATGTCTTCAAGGCTACGGTTAATTTAGCAAACCAATATCTCGATGCTTGTTTCAAGCCATACAGAGATTTTCATAATCAACACACCATACCTGGTTTATCTGACTGAAAACCAAGAGGCATTCGCATGTAGACTTCCTCATGAAGGTCATCGTGCAAGAATTCATTATGTACGTCCATTTGATGAAGCTCCCTATTTCTAGCTGCTGCGACTGGGGAAAAAGTTTCATTATAATCAATTCCCTCAACTTTCTTGTTCCCAAAGATCACGAGACGGGCTTTGTATATTTCCACTATCCCATCAGCGTTGTACTTGATTCGATATACCCATTTGCATCCTATGGCTCATTTTCTAGATGGCAAAGGCTCTACGGTCCATGTCTGATTATTCTCAAGTGCCTGTATTTCTTTCTGCATTGCATCCCTCCACTTTTCATCCTTTACGGCTTCAGCAAAAGAAGTAGGTTCAACTCCTGCAGTAATAGCTGCCAAGAAAGCACGATGTCGACAGGAAAAATTGTTACAATTCACATAGTTATCTATGGGATAAGGACTATCTGCAGGATGTGATTGGCTGAGTGAGCTTGCAAAGGGACGCGGAGAGGGACTCAAGCGCTGTGTGGTGTGAAGCACATAGTCTCTTAACCTTGTGGACTGTTGTTTCTGTTGATGCCCATGCCCTAAATGAGAATTAGAGTGCTATTGTTGCTCAACATTGCCACCCCCCTGATGTCAGGACTGTCTTCGCTTGTATTTTCTATCGTGATGTCAGAAGAATGCATGGGTTCACTAGTATTGGCATTTGGGTCTATGTGGGTTCCTTCTTCTACACTAACTCCTTCTTCTGCAAGTTCACATCGCTGGTTAGTCACCATCTCGCCATTTGCTTGTCCTGGTAAATAAGTGGATGACACCAACACCTCATCTGTTCTGTCCCACCTATTCCACAATGAAATTGGCCTTGTGCTTTGTTTGGTTGTTTATCCTCCTTGCGTGCATAGGGAATTCATGCTCTAAAAAGGTAACATCTCTTAATGCAAAGAACATGCCAGACTCTAAATCATACATGCTCCATCCTTTCTTTCCAGAAGGATACCCAACAAAAATACACCGTCTGCTTCAACTAACAAATTTATCCCCCCCATGTCCATGATTGTGTGCATATGCTAAGCAACCAAAAACTCACACATTATCATAAGAAGGAGGTCGCCCAAATAACATTTCATAGGAAGTCTTTCCCTTCAACAGAATGGACGGTGTCCGATTGATCAAATAACATGCAGTCAGGACACATTCCCCCCAAAAATCAATAGGCAAGCTGGCTTGAAAGCGCAAAGCTCGGGCAACATTGAGTATGTGGCGGTGCTTGCGTTCAACCCTCTCGTTTTGTTGAGAGGTCCCGACACAAGTGGTTTGATGAATAATACCACTTTCAGCAAAATAACTAGCCAAGCATACAAACTCAGTCCCATTATCAGTACAGATCACCTTTACAGGTTTGTTAAATTGCCTTTGAACCATAGCAAAAAAATTTCGAAGAACCTGTCCCACTTCCGTTTTATCAACCAGAAGATAAATCCAAACGTCTCTAGAAAAATCGTCTAATATGGTCAAGAAATAATGAGCACCACATGAAGCTGTAGTTCTATAAGGACCCCACAAATCACAATGAATTAACTCAAAAATGACGGATGCTTTATTACTACTAGAAACAAACTCTTCTCGACATTGTTTAGCTCAGAAGCATGCATCACAACCCTTAATACTGTCATCATTACTATTCTTAGTTCTAATAAAGGGCAGCAACTTAACAATTCTATAAGAAGGATGCTCTAACATTTGATGCCAAATATCGCCATTCGTCCTGCTTTCTATAGTCTTCATTGCTCTTGTTGATGCAATGCTCCGAAAATAATAGAGTCCCTCTTACTGCTCACCCGCTCCAATCAACATCCTTGTAGTGCGGTCCTATATCACACAAAATTTATTAGTGAACTGGACAATACAATTCGATTCCTCAATCAATTGCGATATAGAAAGTAAATTGCAATTCAAACTAGGCACATATAAAATACTAGTTAGTTTCAGATGATCGTCCAGTGCAACTATGCCTTCTTTCTCTGCTATTGTCGCTTTCCCATTTGGTAGCCCGACAGAGCACGGAATGATATTCTTTATGTGTCTCATCGACTTGAGGCTTCCTATCATATGATGAGAGGCCCCTGTGTCTATTATCCATTTTGTCAATTTTTGCTTACCACTTAGTCGTTGACTCCCCTTTTTCTGTGTGTTCAAAAGTTTGAGTAACATGTTCCACTACTCACTACTTAGTCCATTTAACCCAGTCTTGACTGCATCAATTGATTCTCCTTGAGACGCATTGCCTTGCGCAGAGGCTTTGGCTATATGGGCCTTGACTTGGCCGCCACGACCTTTTCCTCCTGCCCCTGCTCCTTGTTTCTGTTCACCTTGTTCTTTTTCTTTGTTTTCAGCCATACCGACTATTGTGTCTGAAAACCCACAATCGGTGGCAGAATCGCCACAAATGACAAAGAGCCGATCTCTGCTGCCGCAGAACGTTGACTCACCGGAGACTTGAGTCCTTGTTAGGATGATTGTCTGATCAACAATCTCGGCCAAACAAAACTTCTACAGAAGGAGAAGAATTTCCTCCTCTATTCTTCTGTACGAATGGCCTCCCGTCTTCTCATCACCTCTCTTCTTGCCTTTGCGTTCTGCTTATTAGCGGAGTCATGAAACCGTTCTCTTCTCTTCTCTTCAATGAACTCTCGTTGTCACTGCTTCACCCATCAGCCAAAAAAGACCGTGGGTGGAGGAAGACCCAAGACAAGCTTAGCAAAGACAAGACCTGTCAATTCGATATCGTCAGTCTCTCTGTTGTGAAGATCATCAGTCTCTCTTTGCCACAAGACTACCAGAGCCCATCGACGAAGTTCAGAACCCCAGATAGAGTAACAGTGCTCCGAAGCTATTACTTCCTTTGTCGTTGTGACTCCTCTGTCTCCACCACGATATCGTCAGTCTCTCTCCTTGTAGTTAGTTGTGAAGATCATCAGTCTCTCTCTGACACAAGACGACCAAAACCCATCGACGGAGTTTAGAACCCAGATAGACTAACAGTGCTCCGAAGCTAATACTTCCTCTGCCGTTGTAACTCCTCTGTCTCTAAGCTTTCCTTCTTCTTCCGATCTGAAAGATCAAGCAAACAGTCGATGTCTTCCACGATGATCACCGATTTGCTGGAAGTCGAGATCCGGAGCTTCCTCAGCTGTGAATTACTCAACACAACCGTTAATTCGAGGTCATAGAGGAAATTCGCAATGGCAGTGAACAGGCTTGTCTTTCCGATTCCCGGCGGGCTGTATTGTAAAACCAGAGCTTACGACTCCAACCAGTAGAGCTTCGATTGGACAATCGAGAGAGATGTTCCCATGGTAACTTACTTCATGAGGGCCTATGCTTACAACTCGGACAACCAGCAGGTGGCTTTTGGACAATCTATGGACAGTCAAAAAAAAGACCGAAGAGCTCTGCGAAAAACTCGAACGGACGATCGCCGGTCGCAGCCTTGGTAAGACGAAGGTGAAGTATGTCCTTTGCCGGCGCCGAACAACGTTGCTTCCACCACTGACGTCCAGAGGTCTTGGAACGCAGACCTCTCGCTCCTGTTTAATGGCTCTGATACCATGTGAAACCAGAGCTGGCTTATTCTTGTCTGTCTTTCATTCATTGAAAATTAAGTATATATATACATGAATACAACCACCGAACCTCCTAAGCTTATGGCAACTAAACTCCTAAGTTTACAGGGACTCAAATATATCTTTCCTATCCTATCTGAACTATTCATGATAAGGAAAGGATACAAATAAGATAATACTGAACGAACTCCTAATCCTAACAGTGGGACTTAATCTCCATAATCACCTGATATAATCCAGGAAAGATAACAGGAGGGATAAAATCACTCAGAATGTGAAAAACTATTTAAGGAGAAATTCCAAGGGAGAAAATGAAAAAAAAAAAAGATATTTAGTGCAACCAGCGACAAACGAATTGATAAAAAGTTTGTTCTCTTGGAAACCAGTCCTATCCTGGTTGATAGAAAGATTTTGGACAATGTATCAAGCGGAGTGGAAGGACACTTGAAACCGGCGATAGAGGAAAATTCATCTATTAACTGCACTCATAGTAAAAGTTCAGAGATGCTGCCAACCAGTAGAATGATGTTATTGTTGGATTTTAATCTCATAAGAGATTAAATCCAATGGGTTTGATTGGTCAATTACATGAGAAATTGCACCTGCACACTTGGTTGAAAAATCAGTTTTTCTCTTACAAAAAAAACCCAGTTTTGAACTTGTCCCACATTGGATAATTACAAGGTTTGTTTTCAGTATTTCAATAGGAGTTGATCTACACTCCTTAGAATTAGTAGAGGAGAGTATGGGGATTCGATACCGCGCAACGCGCACGCACGCGTGTGTGCACGTGTGTGTGGCGCGATGAGGCACTTTAAAGGCACACTTTGCTCGCACTTCGCGCGCACCTGCGTGGCTCGGGATGGGCGGCTCTAGTTTTGGTGCGTTGATGAGATCAACGGTCGCGATTCGATCAAGTGTGATCAAGAGGCACAATTCAAAGTTAACAGTCACCAACTGTTAACAACTTTTTAAACAGTCACAATGGTTGAAATTGTGACTGTTCAAGGTGCCTTCTCTAAACCAACACCTACCTTTTTCTCATACCTCTTCACAAATTATTTAAGGAGCATGAATTAGACTCCAAAACACACAATTTCGAAATTCACTATCTCTCTCTCAGTCCGGTCTGCTACAGTCTCACAGAAGGTTTCTTTGGAGACTCTTCAACTTTGCTGGTTGCAAATTCTCGCCCAAGGCTCTGTTGTATCCTGGGAATGAATTTGCCTGTAACCCAACAGCAAACTCAGTAAAACTGAGTGGGGACAAGTAACGTTCTAAAGACAGTGTCTTCAGACGTGCCTCAGAGCTTCTCCTCCAAAGTTACAGTAACCCCATCTTCCCCAACATTTTTAGAACGTTATTCTGCAATGGAGACGGAAGCAAGCATGACTTCGATCAAAATGATGAACCAAGATCTTGTTCAACTAGACCAGTTCGATGGAGCAAATTTCAGCCGATGATAAGACAAGATGATCTTCTTTCTGATCACACTGAAGCTATACTATCTGTTGGACCCGAATATGCAATCACTTCCTGAACCCACTGACAAAGACTTTAAGAAACTAAAGAAGGAAAGAGCAAAACGGGAAGAGGACTCACTTCTGTGCCGACACATACTGAATGCTTTATCAGACCGGCTCTACAACTTCCTCAAGGAACTTGCATCTCCAAAAGAAATCTGAAAGGCCCTGGAATTCAAATACAAGGTGCAAGAAGTAGGTACGAATAAGTATCTTATTGCAAAATACTTTGACTTCACCATGAACGACCATAAATCTATACTGGAGCAAGTTCATGAACTATAGGTGATAGTCAATAAAATTCGATCCCTTAACATCATCCTTCCTAAATCTTTCCAAATGGGAGCAATCATTGCCAAACTTCCACCCTCTTGGAAGGATTAGAGGAAGAAGCTTCTGCACAAGGCTGAAGAACTTACCTTAGAGCAAATTCAGCAACACCTTTGTATTGAAGAAGAATCTCGAATTAGAGACAGTAGGGATAAGACCCTGATCGGTATGCTGAACTCTAAGGTAAATTTTGTGGAAAATTGATCGAAGAAGACTAACCCTGCATTACAAGTAAAGAAGAAGGATGGGGACTTCAAAAAGAGCAATAATAAGAAAGGATCCTGCTATGAATCCACAGAAAATGACAGAGAAACTCAGATCTCAATACCTGTTGATAATAATGAGACTGAAAGAATAAATGACACAACTATAACACCTATAATAGGACTTAGAAGAAGTCAAAGACAAAGAACAGAGAAACACTTAGGTTCAGATTTTTTCTCTACTCAGTCAATTGTATTTTGCTAATAGAGAGAAGATTTTAAATAAAATACCCATTGTCCTAAACATTGAAAATGATCCAAAAACCTATAGTGAGGCCATGACCTCTAGAGATGCTGCCTTTTGGAAGGAAGCTATAAATGATGAAATGGATTCAATAATGTCAAATAACACATGAGTACCAATAGATCTGCCTTCAGGATCAAAACCAATAAAATATAAATGGGTGTTTAGAAGAAAATACAACACTGATGGAACTGTGCAAACTTTTAAGGCTAGATTGGTAGCCAAAGGATTTAGTCAAAAGGAAGGGATTGATTACTTTGACACCTATGCACCAGTGGCTAGAACAACTTCTATTAGAACACTTATAGCATTAGCATCCATTTATCACTTATCTGTTCACCAAATGGATGTTAAAACTGCTTTCTTAAATGGTGATTTAAATGAAGAGGTTTATATGGAACAACCAGAAGGATTTGTTTTTTCTGGAAACGAGAAGAAAGTCTGTAAACTGGTTAAATCACTATATAAATTAAAATAAGCACCTAAACAGTGGCATGAGAAATTTGATTCTTGCATCCTAGCTTTTTATTTTAAACATAATAGTGCTAATAGATGCATCTACTCAAAATTCACTGAAAATTTTGAAGTAATTGTATGTCTTTGTGTTGATGATATACTTATTGTGGGTACCAATATGGTTGGCATAAATGAAACTAAAAACTACTTATCCTCTGTTTTCAAGATGAAAGATTTAGGAGAAGTAGATACCATCTTAGGAATAAAAGTTAAAAAACATAGTAGGGGCTATGCATTAAGCCAATCACATTATATTGAGAAAATGCTTGAAAAATTTAAGCATTTATGGTTTAAAGAATATAACACACCATATGATTCTAGTATAAAGCTAGTAGAAAATACTGGTAGAGCAATTGCACAACTTGAGTATGCTAGTGCAGTAGAGAGCTTGATGTATGCTATGCTTTGTACCAGACCTGATATTGCATTTGCAGTAAGTAAACTCAGTCGGTTTACAAGTAATCCCGGTGCAGAGCACTGGAAGGCAATTGGGAGAGTTCTTGGGTATCTCAAGAGAACATTGGAACTTGGTTTGTTTTATTGTGATTATCCAGTTGTACTAGAAGGGTACACTGATGCAAGTTGGATTACCGATAATGGAGATAACAAGTCCACATCTTGATGGATTTTTGTCCTTGGTGGGGGTGCGATCTCTTGGGCATCCAAGAGACAAACTTGTATATCTCACCCAACCATGGAATCCGAATTCATAGCCTTAGCCGCTGTTGGAAAAGAGGCTGAATGGATTAGGAATTTATTATTGGATATAAAACTTTGGCCTAGTCCTATGCCTCCAATTTTCATTTACTGTGATAGTGAGGCAACTCTGTCAAGGGCCTACAGTGGTACCTACAATGGTAAGTCCAGACATATAAGTCTGAGACATGAATTTGTTAGGCAACTGATTCAGGATGGAGTCATCACTATAACCTATGTGAGGTCAAGTAAAAACTTGGCTGATCCTCTTACCAAGGGTTTAGCCAGAGAATTGGTAAGAATGACAACCAAAGAGATGGGATTAAAACCCTTTACTTAGTCACCTGTAATGGTAACCCAACCTGAATTGAAAATCCATTAGTATTGGGTTTAATGGGTAACAACAAGTTACAGCAATGTGACTGTTAGCACTGACATTGAGAAATTTCCCATCACAACATAAACAGTGATGTCCGTTATGATGAGAGGTTGAGATAAACTCTTAATGAAGTTCTGAAATGTGTCAAATAACAGAGTACATAGTGGAACTTCACCTATGTGAACATAGAAGTGGTGCCGCTTCTCATGAGGGTTTGGGTTTGCTCTCGGGATTGTTCATGAAACCAGGAAAGAAGCACATGGCCATAACAGTGCTGAGCAAAATTTGAAACTCTTGCAGAGACTGAACATTTTTGTGTATAGGTGTCTCCGGTCTGTCTTGAGAGTAGTTGGTTTAAGGTCTTACCACCAATAATTTTGACAAGGCTTTGAGATAACTATACTAACAAGAGGTTTAAGTTGATAAACACCTTTTGTATACATAACTGTGTCATAGTAGTTTGGATTGAGAGAGAACTATGTAATTGATCAATCAATGTGAGGGATTGTTGGATTTTAATCTCATAAGAGAATAAATCCAATGGGTTTGATTGGTCAATTACATGAGAAATTGCACCTGCACACTTGGTTGAAAAATCAGTTTTTCTCTTACAAAAAAAACCCAGTTTTGAACTTGTCCCACATTGGATAATTACAAGGTTTGTTTTCAGTATTTCAATAGGAGCTGATTTACACTCTTTAGAATTAGTAGAGGAGAGTATGGGGATTTGATACCGCACAACGTGCACGCACGCGTGTGCGCACGTGTGTGTGGCACGATGAGGCACTTTAAAGGCACACTTTGCTTGCACTTCGCGCGCACCCGCGTGGCTCCTGATGGGCGACTCTGGTTTTGGTGCGTTGATGAGATCAACAGTCGCGATTCGATCGGGTGTGATCAAGAGGCACAATTCAAAGTTAACAGTCACCAATTGTTAATAACTTTTTAAACAGTCACAATGGTTGAAATTGTGATTGTTCAAGGTGCCTTCTCTAAACAAGCACCTACCTTTTCCTCATACCTCTTCACAAATTATTTAAGGAGCATGAATCAGACTCCAAAACACACAATTTCGAAATTCACTATCTCTCTCTCTCTCAGTCCGGTCTGCTACAGTCTCACAGAAGGTTTCTTTGGAGACTCTTCAACTTTGCTGGTTGTAGATTCTCGCCCAAGGCTCTGTTGTATCCTGTGAACGAATTTGCTTGTAACCCAACAGCAAACTCAGTAAAACTGAGTGGGGACAAGTAACGTTCTAAAGACAGTGTCTTCAGACGTGCCTCAGAGCTTCTCCTCCAAAGTTACAGTGACCCCATCTTCCCCAACAGTTATCAAACGAAGGGAAGGAATCACCTCTTAATGGAAAAGAGCGCAAGGGAGATAAAACCAGTCCAAAAAGAAACTGCGCATAAAGTAAGGATTGCTTGGAATTCAAACAAGAATAACTCTCTATGATTTTAAATGTGAACAGTTTGAAAGTTTCAGATCTTAAAAAACTATTTGGGTAAGTGCCTACCCTACGGGGGCTTATCCTAGTCATTCTGCTCAAACAGGGGAGCAAAGTATCACACCGAACAATCCAAAAACCAATAAGGACGTTGATGGAATCAGCTCCAAGACTGATCCTCATTAGAGAGTTTGTACTTGCTTTCGGTACAGAAACAAATATCCACAGGTTGGAGAGATTATTCAGGAATATTAATTACAAATGGGGAAATCTCTTGCATGAAAACAGAAGAAACCAGTATTTGTACTCGGGCGTTTGTGAGTTGTGACGACGAGAAAACAACCCATAGTCTTTCTATTCAGGACTCTCTTGGAGATTTGTAAGAATTCTGATATGGAAAATTCAATGGTTGCTGAGTCGAGTAAGGCTAGGAGGTCTTTGAACTTGGAGTTTCAAAAAGAAATGGAGAAGAAGCACATGGAAGGCAATCAAATAGGGCAGAACCAGAAAATCGCCCGTCCTATCAACTTGGATGAATTAAAGCTCAAGAGGAGTGTGGATGATCGATGGTCCTTGTGTCTGTACGCAAAGATCCTTGGAGGAAGTGAACCAATCACGACCATTCTAGAAAAGGCCAAAGAATGGAAACTTGAGAGCAGAGCGGACATTCAAGCCATTGGTAACGATTTTTTCTTAATCACTCTTACTTCTCTTAATGACTATAACAGAGTTCGTGTTAACACCTTGGAAACCAGTCTTCAATCCCCTCAAAGCTAAACTTGTTGAGGCTGATTTGTGGATTAGGTTTCCTGGTCTCCCACTTGAATGCTGGTTTAGAGATGATTTGGAAATCATAGTGAAGTGGGGATAGTACAAAAGCTCAATGAGGATACTATTAAATTATCCCGGACTGTGTATCCTAGAGTTTGTGTAAGGGTGAACTTGACCAAACCCTTCATTTTAGAAATTCCAGTTACGTGAGGAGGTATTAAAAGTATTTGTAACCTCCATATTATTTTGTCAAATGACAAATTAGTCTGTACTCTTGTTGAAGAAATTTCTACTCAAAAGTCTTGGTTTAACACTTTTGTCTATGCCCCTCCTAACAACAATGAATAAAATCATGTATGGAATTGGCTTAAGCTCAGTTTGGAAAGAGTACAAATACAAATATGTTCAGTGCAAAACCTCATATACAGTATTACTTTTAAACCTTGTATTTGCACCGTACATGTTTGTATTTGCACTTTTCAAACGAAACTTCAAGCTTAATTTGAAAGGAGTACAAATACAAATATGTAGAGTGCAAAACTTATATTTTGTATTATTTTCTATGTATTTGCACTGTAAATATTTGTATTTGTACTCTTTCCAAACTGAGCCTGAGCCTTAGGTAAATCGCTAATAGCATTAATATATAGTGCCTCGTGCATAATGGGGGACCTTAATGCCTGTAAATCCATAGAAAATAAGAAAGGAGGTAGAGAAGTTATGCTGAGCCAAACTAGAGCTTTTAATGAAGTTATATATGATTTTGAACTGATGCAAATGGAAATGAAAGGTTTACAATTCACTTGGAGAAACAAGACAACGTGGGATAGAATTGATTTGGTTTTGGTCAATGAGGCTTGGAGAGAGACTTTTCCAAATGTTCTCCAGAATTTGGCCTTTCTAGACCACTCTCCTATCATTCTACAAACCGACCCCTCATCAAACAAAGGTCCCCATCCATTTAGGTTCGAATCTATGTGGTGCCTTGAGTTTAGATGATGAAGTTGTAAATCAGGCTTGGGGCCTGGAGTCAACAGGCTTGAAATAACCATTCAATTTGTAAAAAAGAGAAACAACCTCGTTTACAACTGGAGAAAATAGAATGAAAAGAAGTTTGGAAATATCTTCCAAAAGAAAAAAAAAAAAAAAAACTCCTACGTCTTGAGGAAGTGCAGAAGAATATGACTGAGAACGAGAGCAATAAAACCATCTCAAACTTGTAATTTACACTCCATAAACAATTTAACAATATCTGGATTAACTTGGAAGACAAAAATAATAGGTTTTTTCACGCTATCGCTTCCATCAAAAAAGCTAAGAATGGAATTGTTTATGTGAAGAACAATGAGCAAAGGCTAGAGGATCCTAGTGAAATAGAAAAATATTTATGCGATAATTTTGAACAAAGATTCCAAACTAAATGCACTAGTGGAATCGACGAGTTTATCAGTGAAGTTGATTGTTGCATTACAAATGACAAAAACCTTAACATTTGTAAGGAGGTCACAGATGAGGAAATTTTCTAGACCCTAAAATCTATAAAAGACCTCAAAGCCTTCTTTCATTCTGGGAAGCTATGCCCAATTTTAAACAAAACGTTTATTGTTCTAAACCCAAAAATAAAAACCTTGAAAATGTTAACCATTATAGGCCAATAAGCCTATGTAGTGTCATTTATAAAATTATATCCAAAATTTTGGTTAACAGAATTAAACCTTTTGGGATAAAATTTGTTCCTCATACTAAAGCACTTTTGTCCCAAATAGACAAATAAATGATAATATCCTTATAGTGCATAAGATTATTCACTCCATAAAAAAGAAAATGGGCTACTCTAGCATGTTGGCTTGCAAGGTTGACATGGAAAAAACCTATGATAGGATAGAATGGGATTTCATTGAGAAAATCCAATGAAAATTTGGATTCCATGAAAAATGGGTTGGTGGGTGATGGAATGCATAAAATATGTTTCATACCAAATTCTAATTAATGGGAGCCCATCTAAGGGATTCTCTCCATCTAGAGGTATTAGACAAGGAGACCCCCTCTCCCCTGCATTTTTGTTTTATGTATTGAAGCACTTCCGAAAAATGTGAGAATGAATCTTTGGAGAAAGGCAATTCCACTGGATGCAAAACCTCAAAGAAGGGACCCAATATTCATATTCTACAGTTTGTAGATGATTACCTTATGTTTGTAGAAACGTATATCCCTACATACCTAAAAATTAAAGAAATCCTCTCAGATTTTGCTAAGGCATCATGTCAAAGCCCAAATCTTGCTAAATCTATGGTGCCCTTTTCAAAGAACATTCCCAAAAGACTCCAAAAAATTTTGGCTCGGGTGTCAAGTATCCCATCCAAGACAATAAGGGTTCCTATCTAGGAGCTCCTATAATAAATGGGAGAGTATCAAAGAAAACTTGAGGACTTAAAGGAGAAAATTAACAGAAAATTAAATGGGTGGAAAAAGAACACCCTTTCTATGGTGGGTAGACTTACCTTCATAAATGTCGTGACTAATACAATGCCCTAATTTATCATATGTCTTTCAAGTTCCCAAAAAACATAATAATAGATATTGAAAGATCTCAAAAAAATTTCCTTTGGACCAATTCAAATGATAAAAAGCCGATTCATCTCATCAATTGGAATCGGGTTTGTACCCCTAAAATGAGGGGTGGGATGGGATTAAAGAACTTAAGTTGGGCCAATGAAGCAAACTTGGCTAAACTTGGATGGAAAAATCTAAATGATGAGAATAATCAATGGGTCAAAGTGATTAAGGGTAAATATCTGAATAAAGAAGAATTTTGGTATAGTAAGAAGAAAAAGAAAAAGAATTTCATGGGCTTGGAGAGGAATCTTAAAAGCAATGGAATTACTTAAAAAGGACATAGGAAATGGAAATTCAGTAAGATTCTAGAAAGATAAATGGATGGATGATAGGCCTATAGAGGAAATGGTGAACAAAGAGAGGATTGAAAATGAAAATTTGCTAGTTGTGGATGTGGTGGACCAAAATAGGAATCCATGGAATGAAATTAAAGTTAAAGACATAGTTCCAAACAACATTCGGAATAGGATTAAAACAATTTTTATCCCTTCGGGGCCTAAAGAGGATAGACTTATTTGGAGACCTAATCCTAAGGGCACCTTTTTCTCTAAAAACTGCCTACAATTTGAAGTGTTGTTCGACTGGCTTGAGAGATAATTTTAATTGGAATTTAAATGTATAGAGAATTAAGTGTCCCCCAAAGTTGAAAGTATTTTTATTTCTTCCCCTGCATAATAGATTCCCATTAAAATCGTTGCTTAGAGGAAGAGGTATGAATGTGGATGGCTATTGTAGCATGTGTGGGGAGGAGGAGGATTTGGAGTATATTTTCAAAAATTGTAATTTTGCAAAGCAAACTTGGTAGATCCTTCCTCCTCTTGAGAAACCAAATGATACTCACACCTCTCTAAAAGATTGGTGGTCCAAGATTTGTAGTAATAATAAAGTCAGTGAAAACCACTGCCAAAAAAAATGTGCTTTATCCTTTGGTACTTATGAAAGAATAGAAATAAGAGTACATTCTCTAATGCCATTGATCCCCTCAAGTTGTTAAAAGAGTGATTGAGGCCCATTTAGAATTTGTAAATAATTCAAAGGGGAAAGAAAATGAAAGCTCCTCAAAGTCACGGGAGCTAACCTCTTGGTGCCCTCTCGAGTTTGGTGCTATACAGATCAACTTGATAGCCTGCATATCTAAGAATCCTAACCTCTTGGTGCCCTCTCGAGTTTGGTGCTATAAAGATCAACTTGATAGCCTGCATATCTAAGAATCACTTAGGAGAGGTAGTGGATCTTAAAGCTTACTTCCTTGGTCTTACTACAATCAATTTGGTTGAGGCTTGGGCAGCATGGGAAGCTCATAACATGGCGCTAAACTTGAAGAATCAACCCATTATAATTGAAGGTGAGTCAAAGTTGGTGATTCAAAGTCTGCAATGTCAACTCAAACCCCCATGGAGACTAAGAAGGATTATTCAAGGATGCTGGGAGCTGAGAGATCATTTAGACAAGGGCCTAACATACAACCATGTATTCCGAGAAGCAAATCAAGCAGCTGATTGTTTGGCTCATGAAGCTATTTCTGTAGTTAACTGGTCTGTTTGCTATAACCTTAATGATCTCCCTTGGTCACTCTCTTTTATTTGTTTTAGTGATTGTTCCATGGCGGAACCTAGAACCTACCCTATAGGGGTCAATTCTAGGTTTTTGGAACCAGACCTACCCTGTGAAGGGTGGTTCTGGCCTTGATTGTTCCAGGGTCTACCTATAGAACTTGTTCTTTGTTTACTCTCCCCCTTGAAAAAAAAGCATGTTCTTTAAAAACTTGATTTTCAATAAATATAATATATATAGTTTAAAACTTATATTATCTTTATTGATTAAATTGAGTAATTTAATATGTAGACTATCATAATATGGTTCAAAACTTATAATTTAAATTTTGTAAATATTACATTTTACATTATTTATTCCACACATTCAAATGACCATATCACTTAAAGTAACTCAATGGTCAAATGAGACAATGGTCTTTTGTAACCATGAGTGCTTGGGTTTAAAAATTCAAATCCCCAAAAATATTTTGGGGTATATTTTAAGGAAAATTCAGTTCCAAGGCAGGTTTCACCAAGGTCAACCAAGGCCGGTTCGTTGGGTTGGTTCAAGTAGGGTTAACCCCTAGACCCTAAAACTGGCCTGAGTGGGGTTTGATTCCAAGAATTTGGAACCAAACCCTACCCTGTAACAGATCAGGTAGGGTCGGTTCATGGCCGGTTCAAGGTTGGTTCTTGGTAAAACCTACCCATTTGCTCACCCCTATTTTGTATTATTTTGCATATATTTGTATTTGTACTCTTTCCAAAACTGAGCCTAAAGCTTTGTTTGGAAGCAAGTGCCTTGGGTTTTGACGAGGAAGAAGAAACACACTGATCTGACAATGCTTTGAGTTGAAATCGTCGATGCAAACCAGTCTTAGCCTACAAAAGGGGTTTGCTGAAGAAGAAGAAGAAGAAGAGACACACCAATGTGCATTAGGAGTGGTGAAACAGATCTGAATTGAAGTCGTTGATGTCTAAGGGGTTTGCTGAAGAAGAAGAAGAAGAAACACATCGGTTTGCACTAGAAGTGGTGAAACAAATCTGAGTTGAAGCCGTCGATGTCTAAGGGGTTCCCTAAAGAAAAAGAAACACACCACTTAGAGGTCATCGACGGCAGGAAATGTGTTCTTGGAAGTATCCATTATCATCTTTCCGGTGTTAGTCATGGAGGATGGAAGCAAACTAGTCTCTTCTTTACTTGGATGATAAATGGGAGTAAATTTTTGCTTCGTAAAAATCGAAGTAATATTTTCTTTCTTAATCAAAGTAAAATTTGACACCTTACCACGTTCATGTCAATGATCGATATATTCTTTTGCTTAAAACAAACGAGTGCAAAGTTGAACCGGAATGCATTAATGATGCACTGATCCAGCATTTGCATCTCTTCCAAACGCAGCCTAAAGTTCAAAGTAGCGAAAGTTCAACTTTAATAGAAATATTGAGATACACTGATACATATACATATATAAACCCAAATACATCATACGAAAACATCAATTATAATAAACTTGAGAAACTTTAAATATGATGGAAGAACTAAATAGTGTTAATGTGCATCTTAATTCTCACGAAACCAAAATAATTCATGTTAAATAAAAATTCATAAATATATAAACTTTAGTAATCGTTTTTTTGTTTAATTTTTTTGATGGAATGCGCTATTTTTAGAGCTTCTGCACTTATGACAACAACGTGAAATATGGTGCAGGTGGTGGAATTGCTACCTTTCAATCTAAAGACCTACTCACCTACGTTCGAATCTTCTTATAGTGCGGTGATAATGTAGATACATCAGAAAGAAGGGGAAAACAGGGGATGGAAGAAGAAAAAGAAAATGCAGAAGATGATTTTTGCACATCCCATTATAGACAAAGTGATAAACCATTATAATTCCCATTTGAAGGACAAGAAGGGGATTCCTGTCACACAACTCCATTAAAATATTGTGGACTAGTATTATACCAGTACAAACTACAAACACAGAGAACTCAAGCACCATATCACTATGGACAGTATCAGTCTATGGATATGTGCTCTACGATGCATAGTTGATGTCAGAATTATACTGAACTGGAAAAGAGACGTACACAACTCCAGCTAATAAAAAAATGTAATTGAAAGAATAACTTAACTCTGTGCCCTGTCACTGTACAAAAGAAACCAACAATTTTGGACAAAATGACTGATAGTATATACTGAGGAATTTTAAGGTCAAATCATGGACTTCCCATGGGATGAAGATCGGATTCTCCTAGAGTCAAGCATGGAAATGTTGATTCCATCCTTCCCACAGCGGATTGAACTAGGAAGCTTGTATTCATTCTTCCCTATCAACGGTTGGTCAACTGCCTGCACTGATCCTCTGGAAAGAAAATGGAACCTGGATTTGTCAGAACTCAGAAAGGTAAAATTGAGCAGAAAGATGCCCCCTAGTTACATTTTGTTTTTCAAGTTCACTTTTGCTATGACACTGTCGTAGCGCAGGGCTGAAACCCGAAAATCATGGCTTTAGATGTATTACAGTGGCCCCACCAAGAAGTCATTTCATCTAATTCAAGGTGGGGCGTTGGCAACACATCAAAGGTTTTGATTTAATTGTTTTAGCACAGCACTACAACACTGTTGTAGCAAATGTGGCTTTTTTTTTTTTTTTCCTTTGTGTGTCTACTACATATTTTGTAATCTAAACTTTGCACGTGAGACCACAATAGGGTAGACCCAATAACTGTCTGGCACGTTAGTTCACCCTTATCTTCAATCAAGTAGTATACCATGCAGCCAAAAGAACCAAAAAGAAAACTTTCACCCTTATCTTACCTTGGTTCAAGATTTTGAGAGCTCCTTGGAAAGTTCTGTCTATGCTTTTTCATCCTCGAACTACCATATATTGGTGATCCAATAAGCGCATTCTCATTTTCTGTCTCAGAAAAATCATTCTTTCGAGTCTCCTCCATCTTTACTTCAGCATCCAAAAGCAATGTGGGCAGCTGATGTTTGATCTTAGACTTACTCTCCATCTTGTTTTTCCTAATGCCTCCTTTCCTGATATTTAGTGCTTGCTTAAACTGCTCTTCTTCATGTTCAGGATGAACTTTCCTTGAGTTCATATTTTGGAGACTGTAGAACACATCAGACACATTGTCTTGCTTCTCTAGCTCCAGTGGACCACGGCACCCTTTTAAGTTATCATTTGCCTGGAGCCCTGGTATTGTTGCCACAGATTTATTGAGAGCAACTCTGGCTGGAAGATGTGGTTTCACCATGGGCGAGTTGTCACAAGAGTCTAGCTTGAGCCTGCTTCTAGCTAGGGCCCCTCTATCAGTAGATATTGATCTCCTCACAGGTGGGGAAGGTGACCTTTGTTTTACAGAGTTGATGAAGTTCTCTTCAATAGAATGCATCTTTGGGATTTGATCCTTATCTGTGAACCGAGAGGAAAAATGAGACCGCCTCTGCTTACCCGAAGAACAGCTTCTGGCCTGAAATTTAGTGCCCATTCAAAATATTCAAATCATAGGAATATTTTTATTTTTTAATTAGAAAATATGAGTGGGACAAGATTTAGATTCAGTTTCTTTATATGTTACTACAGACCTCAATGCTTCTACTGTCATCAGTGGACAACTGACTACTTTCTGGTTTCACACTGACACTGGTTCCATATCTCGACACGCTTAACGGTGAGACTGTTATCACTTTTTGGGACTCCATACCAATTCGACTATTCCCAAGTTTCAGTTTGTGTAGCTCAGCTTCTTTCCTCTCCAATGCCAATTTAAGATTTGAGATCTGAAAAGATCAAACCAATAGTTTGAGATACCGTTAGAATGCAAAGTTTCTTTTAAAGCAGAATGAAATTATGGGACCACTGATAACCCAACCTCTTCTTTAAGTTCTCTGATTTCACCAGTTTCTTTATTAGAGCGAGCAGCCCCTAGCTCTATTGATGCCACCCTCTCAGCAAACTTTAGTGTGCTTATTGTCTCCCCAATGGCATTAACTTCAGGATTGATATGTACAAACATCAAGGTTTTGGCTTGACCACCTAATATATACAAGAAAATGATAAGAGAATTAAAAATCACATCAGTTATATCTCCTACAAATGTTATGTTTATAATATTAACACCATCAAATAAAATTGATCATTTTTATTTTCGTTTTTCCAAAGGGAGTTATTGCACCTGAACCACTCAGTGATAGGTCGGAGAACTATGTGCATGGGATATACATAATGGAGTAACTTGTTCTAGCATTTTAGTTCAGTTAACTAAGGGAAAGGAAAATTCTTTGTTAGAAACAAGAGTATAGATTTTCTGCTCACAAACAAGGATGTGAATTATTACCTAAAGAATCTTGCAATACTTGGGTAAGTTTGCTATTTCTGTAGGGGATATGTGTACTTTTTTGTGCAAGGGCAGAGATAACATCTCCAAGTGCAGAGAGTGACTTGTTTATGTGTTGGGCTTCCTTCAATCTCTCTCCAACAGCTTCAGATTTGTCCACCCGCTCACTTCCAGCCAGATCAACTAGATGAAGGCAACCACGAAGGATGGATCCAGAGGTCAATTCTTTTCCTTGGACATGAACTGTTAACACACTTAAGAAGGAAAAGGAAAAAAGATCAGAAAATAATGCAATTATAGCACTAGAGAAAAGAAAAATGCCAGTTATCAATGAATATAAGACCATCAAAATAAAGAACAAGAGAAGAAGAAATATTCTACCTATGGGAACGGCTGCTTCGTTCATTAAGTGCAGTAGCACCAACAGCACGATTCCTTTGGCCAATTCTCATCAAGTCTAGAACATCTTGGGTACATCTAACTTGAATTAAACTTGCATCAGGTACATTAAGTCCATTCAATTGAGAATTGTTCCGTATTTCTAGCGTACAAGCAGTTAAGGGACTGAAATGACATTAAAGTATTGCTTTTTATTGGAAAGAAATGGCATCGTATGTCTGTTTCTTTTCGGGGGCTTGGGGGTATCATGAATTGAACCAAATTGAGATAGCTTCGAAAAAAGAAAATTGATCCCTAACATATGAAAAAGGAAAAACATATCATGAAAAGAAATTCATGGTGGTTGACAAATTATTCATTCATCTTCCTTTTCTTCAGGAGGTGGAATAAGGATATCTTCTGTTAGAGCCATCAATGACCAATAGATCCCTCACTTGTTCATTATATATTTCAATCATTTGAACACCAACTACATACTCTATAATATCCATTCTCGATTTTGATATTCGGAATAGATCATTTAGAGCTCGATAATTTACGCCCCACGTCTCTTGTGTTGTCAGATCTGGCCCACTCTGAAAAATGAAAGTCATGTAAAAAACAGTCATCCAGTTATACAACAAAAGGTAATGGAAATACTGCACAGTAGTCTATTTTCTACAACTTTTAGTTATCTTTGTTTTTAATAAAGGCGGGGGAGAAAGTTGTGTTTAGGGAAAATAGGTTAAAAAGAAAATTCCAAGTGAGATGGTAACAAGAAATGGGCATCATTGGGACATGAAAAAGGTAGGTTGGTAGTAAACTGTAACAACCAATGTGGGATCAACACCCTAAAAAGAGAGAAGGGAAAAGGCATTGATCATATAATATATAATTATTTAAAGGGATTCCTATTGACAAAGGGCATAGCTATCAAGAGAAAAACAGGAGATTCATTCAACTGCGCCTGAAAGTTTTAAATGATGATGATGATGACAATTAGGCTGCGTGAAGTAGGAGAGTCAATGGGTTGGGTCTGGGTCACGTCCAGGTAGAACCAGAACCAACCCAGCAAGAAATACTAAGGACCCAGAACCAAACCAGACCTAATCGGGTTTGTAATTTTAGACCCAGAACTGAACTGATCGGTTCTCGGGACAATCAGGTCTGACCTGATGGACCTGATTATGATAATAAATCTACTTCGGGACTGGGTTGAACTGGTTCCGAACCGATAAGAATCGGGACAATATATCAGGAACCAGAACTGACCATCAGTTCCGGTCCGTCGGGTCCAACTTGACCCATTGACAGAACTAGCGTAAAGCCTATGTGACTTTAGTTTCAAGGTATATCTTTGATAAACATTTACCAGAAAGTGTTCATAAAAATTTAGTCTAGGACAAATATTCAGTTAAAATCCAGAAAAGAAAATCCTTCAATGAAAACTACTTATCTAAAAGATTTTTCTTTGAAACTAATTTCAGCCAAATCCACATGATCACAAACAAGACATTTATTATTCCCTCTTTACCTACTTCAGCACATGAAAAATCCCTAAAATCTATATATATATATATATATATATGCTGCATTATTGCTTAAGATTACCATTGTGTATGTCTTCCCTGAGCCTGTCTGTCCATATGCAAAGATACAAACATTGTAACCATCTAGAATAGATCTGATCAGTGGTTGGGTATCAACAAAAACTTGCTCTGTAAAAAGGGAGAAAGAAACAGCATGAGTACTTTATAAAATATCACAAAATACACATAGCCTTTTGTAGATTTATTTCTCTTTAACCCAGGATAAAAAGTCAGGAAACAGTCCACTTCATTGATATAATAGTCTGGCCATATTTTGTGTACCACATGCACAAACATTAGAACCATACAAAAGCAAATTGTTTCTTAATGATATGGAAATAAAATATATAGAAAAAATCTTCAAAGATTTTTGTTTGATTTACTTAAATTTTCCTTCCTTCTACAAGATGCAACTCAAAGTTTAAAAGAAAAAACGAATGGAGAATTTGATGACTACCTCTTATCTTCTCAATTATTTATGTATTTCTTTGTATATTTGTTTTTTTTTTCTTTCTGGTTGATTCTTTAATTTGTAACATGTGGTTTAGCAATTGAAAACAAAACAAAGTTGATACTTCCTAGGGAAATAAAACCTTTTTTTCAATGCCAATTATCTCCAAGGGAACCAAGATATATCGTTTTCTCTTTCCATGAGGCTGTTGAGATGGAAGAGTGTCAAAAACTAATAAGGATAGGATTAGAAATAGGAATATCTGTGGAAAAACATGAGTAACCTTTTAAGTGATAAAATGAGAGGAAAGTGGACCAAGAAAGTCCAGATATGTGAATAGAAGACCACCTATTGAACCAGTAAGAAGTGATCTGATGCAAGTTGATGGTTCCACCACTTAATGTGTTTTGGACAAGGCTTTGTCAAGTTCAGTTAGGTATACTATAAACAGAAACCATAAATATACTTGTCATATGATAATAAATCCTAATTTCAAAAAGAAAACTTACGTTGTGTGGCATTTGCCCCAAATACTTTATTAAATGAGAATATCCTCCTTGCATCTTTTCCCTGCTTAAAAGGATTTATGATCATGATATTCCCATTTTCATCAATGTAATCCACAGTGGATTGCCCATCAGATTGTCCAGGTAAGAAGGGTCTCACTCTACAGTAAACCCTGATGGTTCCTGTGAGAAATTCACATTATACCAGACACGAAAACTCTTATGAAACTTAACAGATCTAAAATATATCAAGGTAGAAAACTTACCTTTTAGATCTTGTACTTGATTGTAGAGTAGACGATTTTCCTCCAAAACTTTGTGGTAGGAAGAAGAAGCCACTTCAAGGCTTTTAATATGATGCTCTAATACAATGAACGAAAATGATAGAGTTAACCCTATACCTTTAGCCACGGGCATAGAAAAACTAATAAACCTAATTGAGGATTTTCTCCTTAACTAGTACTCTCAAATTACAAAAATTTCCAAGTTCTCACCAAGCCTTTTGAGCTCATCCTCCCAGTTCAAATTAACTTCTTCAACCTCAGCTTTTGTCTCTTGAGAGATTAATTTTAGCTCCTGAAAATGTACAAGGAATAATAATAATAATGATGTGCAAGAAACCTATATGGATTCAAAATCAGAATTAAATGTCAACAAAACTCAGTACTGAAAGTTTAAATGAAGAATTTGTTAGGTGATTACAAGCAGAAGCAACCAGGATTCTACAACATCCATGTGCAAATAAATGGGTTCTAAAAAATGGTAAATATGTGACTTTCAGATCCATTCATTTAAGATAATATTGCCCATGACATCTCCTAGGTGGGGGATTAAAATATGGGATTAGCACCAGCATGTGTGCACATGGCAGCACTATCGCTAGGAGACCCCTGCTCATAATTACCTGAGGAAAACCCTATTTTGCCTCCTCACGTTATGTTTACACCTAGAAATCTTAGGATAAGAGAACAAAAACAGAAAATTAAAGGGATGCATCAACCAAATGGAGTATCTGTCTATGTGAACAACATTCATACCTCAAGTTGTTTCTGTTGAAGATCAAGTCTTTTGGCATGGCTGGAATTATGATTATCACCAAGACTGACTTCACGAGGCTTTCCACCACAAATGCAGAATTTTGAGGCCCTTGATATTCCATGTGTTCTTTGGGCAAGATATTGTGAAATGGCATCTAGGAAGTCTGCATTTGTTGCAGAACCAGCATTACCTTTCAAGATTTCTTTCAAAAGCAACATTAGCTGTATATGAAGGTAGAAGATGACAAAAGGTTAGTCTCTGAACCAGTAAAATGGAAAGAAATACATTCCCACAAAACAAGTGTTCTTCTATGGCATTACTACCTGATTTCCATGTGAAACAATGAGCCCTCTGAAATCCTTAACTACCTTGCCAATCACAGCATCAATTAGCTGCAAAAGTTTTGAAAATTTAAATAACATTATATCCAATGCATGTTCTCTTTCTTTTTCTTCTCATGAATATACATAGTTTTATCTCAGTCATAATAAAAATAAAACAAAGGAAGAATATAAATTAAAATGAAATAACAACTTTTTTGAAGAAAACAAAAGTCCTTCAACTCAGGGTCTTGGAAATGAAGATATTTCCAGTTATGTGATTCTTATTTGACATGTTGTGGTCTAGTTGATCTACATTTTTTGCACTTGGTATCAGTCATAATAGAAACCAGCATTCACCTAACTGAGTGCTTGGAATTCAGCAATGACTGAGGTTTGAGTGCTAGTTACAAATTACAAATTTATAATATGTGAATTCAACCAAACTATAGTTGACTTGGTTGATTTTCATATAGATGGTTGCCAAGCAAGTAGACAAGACTGGTGTAAGGGAACTTGTCAAAAGACTTGTTAATATGTTAAGCAGTTAACTGCCAATAAATTTCAAGTACCAGATTTCTATTTTGCAAAGCACAGAATGCATACTGCTTTCATGCAGACAAAAGGCAATCTTTCTATGCTCTTCAGACAATTGATTTTCAACAGAGAAATGCTTTCCATGAAAATGCCATGGTATTCTTAATGCAATGATGACTTGTGGCAAGTGAAAATTTTCATCCCTCTTACATGTCAAGTAGCAACATGACCAGTTTCATTGGAATTGAATTGAGAGTTTTAACAGAACTGGCTTGCACATGTTCCCTCTCTTTACATATCATTTTCCCCCAAGGAGGATGATGGGTCACAATACCATGGCACCGAAGAGGTGTTCTTAAAAGTTAAAACTGTTCAACATGAATATTTTTGCTTTTCTTGTTTCTAAAAAAGTATGTCACATAAATAAAACAGAAAAAACATGTTCTTGTACATATATTTTCTCCAAACGAACTGAAAATATTGTTAGTTTGATTTAGTAAAATACCCTTGTGCCTGAATATCTTTTTGTTACATAACATTACACAATACATTTAAAAAAAATACCATTATGTCTGAAATCAACAAAAAGATGCTTGTCAAGAAGGTTAACTTGGGGTTTTATTCAGTTATGTTGCATGGACACTAAGGGTCGTTTCATAATGGCTGAAGTAGCTCAACTGAAAAGCTTACAGCTCTGTCTTTTAGTGAATAAGATTTTAAGGAGGTTAGGTCCTTAATGACTGAAGCTGGAATTGGGTAGTTTACTATAACCTAGAATATTACATTATTTAACTATTTTATCCAACAAAAGATAAAGTAATAAGTCATTTAGTTCAGCAACTTCAGCTGTTATCAAATGCCCCCTAAAATTACTTTCAGACCTTTTTACGAGTGCTGCTTTAAAGCCCTTAGAATTAAAATAGCCCACATCTAAACAGACTTGGGTCCAAATTATAAATAAAACAAAAATGAAAAAGAAAAATAAGAAAGATGAACTAATATCTGGTTGATCCAAATCTCTTTACAATTATTGTATGCTTTTTGAAACATGATCAAAACCACCAAAAAACATGTTTTTGAAACAAGAAGTGCAATAACATATTTCTGGCTTAGTTTCAAAAAATTGAAAAATGATACACAGCCAAGAATGTATTTTATGTAGTTTTATTTTTAGAAGATGTTTTTTCAAACCAACTTTCCAGCCCAGTTTTCTTGAAATAACAACAAACAAAATAACTCACAGTGGAGACTACCCCCTAGGACTTACCAGTTCCACAAATTAATCAAATATGAACAAAAGAAAGCAAACTGATCAAACAGGTAAGCCACTACTCATGGTGGAGAATACCCCTTAAAATTTACAGAGTTTAGAATCTAAGTTCCACAAATTAATCAAGGATGAACAAAAGACAGCAAATATCAATATCGTTACAAAAAGAAAGGATCTTACCTACCATTGCATTTAAGGAAAAATCCTCAATCCCATTCCACTCCATAAGAAAAGCCCGTAGTAACCCAAGGCCAAAGTGATCAAATAGGTAAGTCAGAGCTTTTGTCGTGTTAGATTCTTCATGTGACATCTTTGTAGAAAAAAGGAGAAATTCTTCCAGCTTTTTACTGTGAAACAGATCAGGATCATCCAATGGCTCATCAGCATTTTCACTGGCAATTAAGGAGGATGGTGACCCCTTGGGTAAAGATGTTATCTTCACAGTCCCACCATACCTCCAAACCCCAATGCCACCTGATTGCTTCCACTCATGGTATCCTTTCAGACAGAGAATGCAGTCAACAACTTTAACAGATGAGCCTCCCTGTACAGAACAATTTTAAATATTCAGAGGAAAAACTAATTAGTTGGATATGCTGAGAACCATACAAGGACTGATTGGGCAAAAAGATGCTGAAAATCACTAAAATAAGAACTTCATACTTAATAAACTTGATAAGATGGTAATCCAAATAAACAAGGTGAAAAAAGAGAGAAAAATACACTTTTTTTTTTGCTTTGAAGAGAGAAAAACACACTTGATCGTGCATTTGTAAAAAAGCACAGTGATCTGCTACATGGGTCCTCAAATGGATAATCTACTGTCCCTTACGAAAGATAGTTAAGAGTCTATAGTGGCTGTTAATTCTTTTATTGCAACCTGCTTCATGACCTAAGTTGAGAAAAACATATAGGCAAATTTTCATAGTGGTTTGTGGTGGAAGTGTAGATCACAGTTTTAAAAACCGGACCGGAAATGGAACCACTTTGGCCACCGGTTCTTGGGTCAAACAGTCTGACTGTTTGGTCCAAACCATGGTTTTGGGGTCCAAAACTAAACCCGAAACCATGACCGGTTCCCTGGTCAACCGGTCAGACCATCCGATCCGGTCTGGATTTCAAAACCATGGTATGGACCTGGTCCATATTCAGCTTATGCGTCCATCCTGAATAAGAAGAGTTACGTAGTTTGGGAGTTTACTCTTATGTACATCTTTTGGCTTGAGAGAGAACTCGGGAGGTTTTGGGCTTTTTCTTAGGAGAGGTTATGCACAACTCTGTAATCTCCATTATTGTTTCTACTGTGGATTTCTGCTAGTCCACCCTATTTTACTTCATTTTCTTGTGCCATTCGAATCTGTGTGGGTTTTGTGCAACAATGGCCGTGCAGACTAGAAACGTTAACCACATATGCCCTTGACTTCATTCACAGTTTCCATTCCCAAACACTCACAGTTTACATACCAAAAGTAACTTAACTAGCAGAATAACAGTTCATATCAATATCGATACTTATCATTCAAGGATAAGCTTGCGGTACAAACTCTTTATTTCAAGCTAATTTCCGACTTATTCTTCAAGGAATTGGGTTTAGTAAATAAGTTTTGATTGCAACGGGACACTTTTCTTTTCCATGTCACATGCATCTTCCACATAACGAGTAAAAAAACGAGTTGACGCAATTCCTGGTTTTATTCGTCCTAGACAAATTGAGGCCAATAAAAAGCCATTTTGTCTTTTGATTCGACTAGTCCTATCATGTCTGTAAGAACCAAAGAATTGTATAAACTCCTGAAGATGAAGGTAGAAAAAGAAAAACCTTTTCCAAATCGGAGGCTTCGAACGTCAAGAGCTTCATATCTCCAACGGCTACTAGGAAATTTCTCATGTTTTCGAAGTATTGAATCGCCGACTGGGCAGCGCCTTCCGTCGATTGAACTGTAACAATTGGGTTTTCTACCACCTGTTGCATGGATTTCCCAATTCAATAAACCTCATTGATGGTGTGTAATTTCATCAACAATTCAAAGCGAAAAGCCGAATACATACGAGAGAACATGGACATATTGGAGTGGTGAAAATCCAAAATACCTTGGACACGGCGCCTGGATTGACCTTGTTGAGGACATTGCATAGAATGAGGCCGTTGCGCAGGGCCAGACAGAACTCCTCTTCGGTGGGTTCCTTTGGTAGAACTCCGGACGCACCTTGATCCATCTGTCGTAGCCATTCTGCCGCCCGATACCTTCTTGAAGCTGTAATCAGGCGAAAATTAAATTATGTCTATCACATTTCAACTTTTCCTTTAACCATTAGCCTCTCTCCATTAGTCAATATGAGAGGAGCACTTGTAATCTTTGGGTGATCCACGGTCCTGCTCCGACCTCGACGCTCTCTCCTCTGGTGACAGACTGAGAGGGAGAAGAAGGTATGCCGCCATATGAAGAGAGCTGGGGGCCTCCTCCCTTCTTGACACGTTACATTAGTCCATACAAATTCCATTGCAACAGTAACAGTGCTGAAGCATGGCCATGCGGAGTCACGTAGAGAGACTATGGGATGGACGAAACCCGTTGATCGCGGCACCCCCTACGATCCCCAATGAAACCAGTCATCACGCCAGAGGGGGATTAGGGGTGCTTAGCTTTATATTTAACTGCTTTTGTGCATTTGCTTTAATTTACATCTAATGGTTGAGATGATCAGTGGGTATGCCTACAAATTAGTAGGGGCTGGCTTTATATATTTAGCTGCTTTGCACTCAATAGTTGAGATAATCAGTCGGCTTGCCTCCAAAATGGGTCAAACACAAATGAGCATTTAGTGGCTTATGCAAAGCAATTCAGCTAAATTAAATCAATCTAAATCAACCTTTGAGGCCTTCCAGAAAAGGTGTAATTCATAGTCTATAAGTAAAATTTTGTATGTATAAATACTTCAAATAAAACGTAAAATCAAGACTTCAATATATATATATGAGTCCATAATAGGCATAACTAAAATCACTATAAAAGAAGTGATGATCGATCGCTCATTTTGATTAAACTCTAGACAATATTGGTATGAGTTTGCCTCAATCCTAATTCGACTCTCTAACAGTCAATTTGAACTTAAACATAATCTGACCTGGTTTAAAAAATGCATAATTTCTAAATCCAACCCGACCGACCTTATAGGGGCCTAACCTGATACCAACCCGATTCAATTTGTGACATTTCAATTGTATTTTTTTAACACATTTTGATACCTAAAATTCATTAATTTAAGTTTTTGTTTTATAGATTCTAAGGAATCACTTTTTCTCATTTATAGAGTTTGAAGTCAAAAATTACAAAAATACTTTGTATATATACAGGGTATCATGACCCAACAAGGCAGATCAGTCAAAACCCAAACCAAACTTGAATTGAAGAATCAAAACCCTAACCCAATCCCTAAAGCCGAATATGTTTGACCCTAGCCATGTCAAGCCGGATTTACCATTTAAGTCGACCCGTTGACATCCCTAAATATTGGTAATATATTCAGATTTTAGACTTCTAACTGCCTCCTAAATCAAATTTATTCACTAGCCAATTGAAGGAAAATGGTGGAAAAGCCATACCTGAAAAGGGGGATAGAAAAATATTACAAGTATTAGAATTTAATGTGTCATATATTTGATGGAAAACTTATTAAACAAAAGTTATGAGAATAATAAGTTGCAATCTTTTTTTTTTAAATAGCATTACAGTTTAAAGAGGTTAGGCACATTCAATTCAAGAAATTACATTAGAACCAATTGGTTAGACAGTTCTAATGGATTCTCCTCTTAAATACTGTTCTTCATTGCTGCCTCTATTAGGTATGGTGGATTAAGCTACCATCCAGTGTTAAATTTTTGCTCTCCAAATAGATTAGGCTCATAAATTATACAATGCATAATTTTTTATTTTATATTAATAATTTAATAATATTTTTCAAGAAATAAATCATGAGTATAACAGTAACTAAGCGCCTGATGCACTTGATTTCTTTTCAAGTCGATAACACAATGGTATGCGGTGCTTCCCCCTTTATAAAATATTTCTAACTCTAAGGTTATGTTTGGCTTGAAGGAAAACGTAGGAAAAAAATGAAAATGCAGAAAAACCAATGCAAGGTTTGTAATGATTTTCCTACTTTTTCTTTCTTTTTCCGACTTTTTTCCTTTAAACCAAACACAGCCTAATTAAAGTTAACATTTTATTTTCCAATCCTGATTTAACTCAACCAAAAGTACTTATCTAGACTTAATTTAAAACTGAAATAATTCCTAGCATTTGCCCCTAGATTTAATTTATTAATTGTATATAAAATCCGAAATTGATCTCAGTTAAATCTAAATCGGAATGGTAAGATTGAACTTGCGTTCAAGATTTATATTTAGGTATGTCCAATTCGAATCCCCTCCATATGCGGTCCTAATCTAACCGACTTGGTGACTAGCAAAACCATATAAAAAGTTTCTAATATATCAAAAATTTTCTAGTCAATCGTATAGGTTTTACCTTGTTTACCAACTACTGGCTATTGGCATGACATCTAACCGCCCAAAGCATTAACTAAAGGGAAATTGGCTAAGAATCACCATGAATTTTCAGCATTTCTCTTAAACTCATTACAATTTTTCAAAATGTCTAAAACTCATCATGTCACTAACTTGATGTTAAACAGACTAACGAGTGTTAGTATATTACCATTTTAACCTTTATAGAAAAATATAAAATATATACAAAATAAATTAATGGGTGTTAATATATTACCATTTTAATATTTAGATATAAAAAATGGAAAGAAGTTCAAAAATATATTTTCAAATATAAAATACATAAAAACATAGAAATTATAAAAAATATAAAAAATTATAGAAATTACAAACAAAGTAAAAAATTATTTTCAAATTATAGAAACTGTAGAATTTGAAAAAAAAACTGTAAAAAACAAAAATTATAGAAAAACACAGAAATTGCAAATAAATAACAAAAAAATACAGGAAAAATTATAGATTGTAGAAAATAGAAAAATGTAAAAAAAAAACAAAAATTATAAAAAAAACACTAAATATGCAAAAAAAAACAAGAAAAATGAAAACTAAAAAAGACCATTTTTCCTCTAACTCACCATTCAAGAGTAATTTGGTCATGAAAATTGTTATTTATGCTGACATGGGTACCTCTGTTAAGAAGCATTAATGGTGTATTAAAGGAAAATGAGCTTTGGAAAATAAAAAGTTATTGACATGATGAATTTGAGACATTTTGAACAATTATAAAATTAAAAATATTGAAAACTCATGATAAATTTTAGACAATTTCCCTTAACTAAATTGACACACCCACAAACGAGTACACAAGAAGAAAGAATTTGAATCCACGAGACTCCCCTCCTGTGACTGTCCTTTGTATTTTTGTGAATATTTACGAGGGACATTTTAACCCCCGGGGACAGTTCACAAATTACCCCCAGCTTATTCCTTCCACTAAAAGACGGTTAAAAGAATCCCTTCGCATGTGCTATGGCCTCATCTATGTCCCACCAAATTCAAAATTCATTACTGGACGGTATCCAATGAGTTCATGGAAGTTTTATGGTAAACTACTAATAAGTAATAACCCTTACCTCTGGAGCTTTAATTAAAGAATAAACTCTGACCAAACAGAGTACTAATTACTAAATGCACTGCGTATGCCTCTGACCTATTAGGCAAAAGCTCTAAAACAGGGCACCTCGGTAGAGTGATAAAACTCTGGAATTTTGAAAATTGAAACCGACATAAACAAACAATCTGTGAGTGACGGGCATCCATGGAAGCCAAGGTATGGGTTGGGTGCTCCACGGCCTGTTGGACTGCTTGCGGAATCGAGCGTCGTTTGAATTAATCTCACGAGGCAAAGTTCAAAAAATCCATACGTATCTTTTGGTTCTGATTCGAAACCCCACCCTTTTTTAACTCCTCAAAAAATAAAATAATAAAAAAAAAGTTAATTTCGTGTGTATCTAAGTACCGATACGCCTCTGCCGAGAGGTATCGATACTCTGAAACATGTCACGAGATCTACACCTGACCTGACCAAATTAATGCCGACGCGTATCCTAAGCTGATTTGGTGGAAAAACAAGAGAGAAACAGAAAACAAACACAGCCTAATTGACTCTTTAGCTATAAGGGGCAGAGGTTGACACTATCACTCAGCATCAGCAGTCAGCACTGACACTGAGATGCTGTTACCAAAGAATACCAACCGATCTCGAAATCATGAAGATGGCGGGATTGGTTGCAAAGCAGTTAATATGTAAGACGGGTTGGATGCGTGGTGGAGACCCACTGTCCCAACCCCACACCAGCTTTAGTGTTTAGCGCTCAATGGGGATTGTACCATCATCATGGGTCATCATGAAGCGTCGCACCATATCTGTTTTAATCTCTATCTTTTCCTTTTCCTTTTTTTTTTCCTTTACCTGTTTTTAATATTGGACATTGAATTTGAACGTGTCTCTGTCTGTATCGTATGGTTGACGCAAAACATGACACAACCGACACACATGTTTAATTCCTGTGTCGCGCTGTAGGCTGTACTGTAAAATTCTGAGAATTTGGAATTTGAATTTTGAAGCAGGACGTGGAAAGATGTATGTGATAGATGAAAATTAAAGAGTATATTCTTGGGAAATACATACCAGCCTCTTCCGCCTTTCTTTGGGCCAACTCGTCGTCATTGATGACCTCCTCAGCAAACAAACCTTCTTGACAGTTCAATCCCTTCAGTCCTCCTCTTAGGCTCTTAGAAGGAGTGGTGAAAGTCGAATCAGAGTACGCTTCTTGCGGCATCTTCACTTGACTTCTGTATTCTTATAACTTCACCCGGAGTACTGGATCTCTCCAACTCTGAAATTTATAACTTCACTTCTACACAGTTGGCTAAATCACGAGCATTTGAAGAAGCGAAACAAAATTTTGTCAAAGCACACTCTTCCGACCTGTTACTTGCAAAAAGAAAGAAGACGAAACAGAACAAAATTCAAATGAGTCATACATAAATCCACACCCGCAATTTAAAAAGCACGAGATATCTCGATCGAGAGCAGTAAGAAGCGGTTACATTTTTCCTGTGTAATTCATCTAACCTCTCGCATACTCTTCTTAAAAGAAAGGTCTCGCATACTCTTCAACTTCCTCCAAAATATCCGTTCAGTTGACCGGAAAACCACCGGCAATACAACGACTGAAAAAGAATAGACGATCTGAAGTCGAAACCAGATAAAAGTAATGAAGAAAAACAAACTTCTCGTGTGTTGGGAGGCAGAGCATTCGAAAATGCGGAAGCCTATTAAATGAGAGTATGAGAGGGATCAGTTAAGTGTGAAGAGACACATCTGCCCCGCAAAATGAAGAGAGGAAAATACGTTCCTGTAACCTGTACACTGTACTGTACTGTCCTGTCCCATTTGGTTGGACCAAAAAGTAATTAAGCTATGTTTGGGAGTGCGATAAATCACAAAAGTAATTCCGATGCAATAAACAGTTTGCTTAAATCATCACCAGTCATATAATCAATGGTATGCACTAATCATTTCAATCTATCTGATGGTTTGTTCTTTTAATGGCCCCACAACTACCACCATGACCCACAGGCCAGAAGAAAAGAAATTCCGATCAATCAAACAATATTCCCGATCTCGCAGGGGAAAGCAAGATCTCAATACCAGATCTATTACTCACACAGGGCGTCTCACACCGACCTCACATGTTATATGGCACATCCCATCATGCATTGGGAACATCTCTCATATTTATAAATTATTATTCACGGGAGATGTTACCAATGCACGGTGAATGTGCCTATGAGGCGCTCCTGTGTGAGGAGCTAGGAGCAGATCTGTATTTTGTGGCCCAATAAAAGCAAAGAAAGAACAAAAGTATTGGTGAATGGTGGTAGAAAAATAAAAAGGGGAAAATATTAAAATTGAAGGTTTGAAATGGGAAAGAGCGAAAATTGAGGCGAACGTTGTTGAATCTATACCTTTAAAATGATAGCCGAGATGAGCTTTTTGGTGTAGCTTTTACACATTGTCGCCCATTTAAAAGACCACCACATAGAGAATTACATACTCTACCATTCATCTTTATTAACTTCCATCAATTTATTAGTTTAGTCAAAAGCAGAGGGGGGAAAGCTTTACTTGGAAGCATAAAACAGAAAATAAATATCCCCAAGGCTGTGTTTGATTGCAGTGCAATTTTATTTGCACTAGTACAAATGCATGGGAGTACAAATGAAAAAAAAATGTAAATTTTCGTTTTAACTTTGTTTTGGGTTTTACTTTATTTTGTTTCATTTTTTAATTTACTTCATTTGTACTGCAATCAAACAAAATAAACTAAAATTTGAAACAAAAATAAATGAGAATTTATACTCAAATCATTTTCATTGCCATAGTTTTGCATTAGTGCAAATTTATTTGTATTGCAACCAAACACAGGCTAAAGGATAAAGAGTATTTTAAAATAATTATAGATATACTAAAAGCAATGGGTATGGATGGAGTGTCCATTTTGCTTGAAATGGAATCCTAGCATGTGAAGGTTATATGGGCTTATGTGAATTGTGAAATATTTTGCTATTTTGGCACAAACGGTTCGTGCCATGTTCACGAGCATTTTCTAATTACAAAAAGGGAAATTTTGTTAAACTACCCTTATGGTTTAGCTAATTGACTAACTCTACCCTTATTGCTTACGTATTGTCTTAAGGTATCATCAGGTTTTCTAACAATTGTCATTGTCGTTAAACAATGATGGAAAAAGCAAAAAGTCAAATTTTTTCCTTCATTGTTTCACATATTTTCAATAATAAAACATTAAATTTACCCTCCAACCCCAAGTGTCGATCCTCATTGGTAATCTGGAGACTAGTAATCAAGCAACAACCACAGATACATCAAGCCATCGAGGAGTTGATCAAATACAAAGAACTTTCCATTTTCTTCTCAGACTAGAACTCTACATTTTTTTATCAGAATCTCTCTCTCTCTCTCTCTCTCTCTCTCTCTCTCTCTCTCCAACACTACCACCGTGAATGACACCCTGATCCTGTCATTCCAATTATCAATAGAGAGAGAGAGATTAGGTAGTGGTCCATTTGGTGGAATTTACTATTGACCAACACTATTTATTGTTTTCAACCTCTCAAAGCACCGAACAGCGACGGCGGAAAAAATCCCCCTATTTCGGCCATATTTCTCTCTTCCTTTTACCTCTCTCTCTCTCTCCTTCTCGATCTCTTTCCCCTTCCTCTAGTGATTTTCTATTGCTTTTTTCTCCATTTTTCGTCGTCCTTTTCGGCAAGAACAAAGGAGTTGCAGTGACGCAACTCCCCTCTGATCCTCACTCGATAGTAGTGTAGAACCAACATTTTCCAACCTCATTTCCTCCCTTGATTTTCTCCTTCCCACTCCCTTGCCATTCTCTACCATTTTAACCATCAGCCAAACCCCTTGCCCTCTTCAAGCTTTATTGTTCAAAACTGCAACATCGGTCTAGAAGCTCTGATCAAAATTCTAATTTTCTCTCTTTCTCTCTCCGTTTAGAACTCTAATTTTGTTCTCAAATAAGAAACCCCCTGCCTCCTTCAAGATCTATTGTTTGAAATTGCAACATCTATCTAGCCAATAAGATGCCAAATGTGGTATTGCCACTGTAAAAGTTTATTGTAAAAGGGAACTGTGCGATGAGTTTAGCACAGTAGGTGGGGAATGCGATGAGATATGAAAAAGGGGTCAAAATGAAAGAATAAAATGCTATGTATTAATTTATTGTCTTGACACACATACATACACATATCTCTCTCTCTCTCTCTCTCTCTCTCTATATATATATATATATATATAGAGAGAGAGAGAGAGAGAGAGATAGATATGTGTGTATGTATATATATATATATATATATATATATATATATACATGTTCCAACCGACTTGGATCAAGTGGTTAAGTGGGCCCAAATGAACTAGCCACGTGTTTGTTACAATTGTAGTTTTCCAACCTAGCTTTCTAGGAATTTTGTAACCGAATCTTGTTCTGTTAACATCCCCCCATCAAGTTGGGCATGAAGGGAATGAATACCCAACTTGCCAAGTAGATAATGAAATCGCTCAGCTCCCAAGGCTTTGGTGAACAAGTCAGCCAACTACTCCACTATTGAAAGATGAGAGGTCTTGATGGTCTTGGCTGAACATGTTCACGCAGGAAGTGACAATCAATGGCTATATGCTTCGTTCGTTCATGAAAGACTGGATTTGCTGCTATATGAAGGGCCGCTTGATTATCGTAATAAAGCAATAAAGGTTGAGCAACAGGAATGCTGATATCCGTGAGGAGGCATTTGAGCCAGAGTAATTCTGTGGTGGTGGATGCCATTGCACGATACTCTGCCTTGGCGGATGAACAGGCTACAATGTTCTTTTTCTTTGTCTTCAAAGATACAAGTGAATTATCGACAAAAATCACATACCCCTGTTGTGGATCGTCAGAGACTGGGAAACTACCCTAGTTGGTATCACAATATGCTCGAACACTAAAGTCATTTGATGAAGGTAAGAGAATGCCTTTGTGTGGAAAATCATAGAGATATCTAAGGATACGTAAGCCTGCAAACATGTGGGCTTCAGTTGGATGCTACATATGTTGACTAAGGGCGTGAACAGAGTAACAAAGCTTTGGTCGCGTAATGGTTAAGTACACTAGTCAGCCAATGAGACAGCGGAAGCGACTAAGGTCTAGAAGTAAGGGACTTTGTTCATCAAACCGTAGTTTTTGTTCCATTGGAAATGATGTTGGGTGACAATTAGTCATATTGGCTTCATGTAGTATGTCAAGTAGGTACTTCCATTGATGTAAAAAGATTCCAAAGGAAGAGCGGTGAATCTCAATCCCCAAGAAATAAGTGAGCCATCCCCAATCTTTGAGACATAAGCACTTGTTCAGATATTGCTTTAGATCATTAATTTGATCGAGATTGTTGCCAGTGATGATCAGATCATCAACGTAAACAAGTACGGCAATGTATGAACCCGAATTAGAGGAGAAGAAAAGTGAATAGTCATTTAATGACTAAGTGAGCTCATACTGCTTGAGGGCATCTGAAAATTTCTCAAACCATTGTCGAGAGGCTTGCATAGACCATAAAGGGATTTGTTTAGTTTACACACTCAGTTGTCACCTGGATTAAAAAGTCCTAGTAGAATTTCCATGTAGACTTCCTCATGGAGATCTCCATTCAGGAAAGCACTATTAACATCAAGTTGGTGAAGGGTCCATCCCCGACTGGCAGCAACTGAAAAAAGGCACTTGATAGTAACTAGTTTGGCCACCAGTGTGCATGTGTCATGGAAGTCCAAGCCCTCAACCTGAGTGTGTCCCTTAGCCACAAGTCTTGCCTTATAACGCTCAAGTATTCCATCAGCTCAATACTTGATTTTGTACACCCATCGTGTACCAATGGCTTGTTTTCCTGACGAAAGCTCAACAAGAGTCCATGTGTTATTTCGTTTTAATGTTGCAAGTTCATCTTCCATAGCTTGTCGGCTGCCACCGTGGATCAATAACTGCTTATTTGTATGTGTGTGGCTTACTTGGGGTGTCCACATAATGAAGAAAACTAGTTGAGTGTCCAGAGAACTAACAATCATAATCCCGTAACTATGCTAAAGTTTTTCGTTGACGATGAGGTCGAGTCATATTAGTTATGTCGGAGTTGTCTTTGTTAGGGGAAACCAGATCAAGCTGGACTGAGTCATTCAGAGTCGGGCTGGGCTGAACGATTTGCTCACTATGTGGAAGACAATCAATGTTGTTAGAAGTGGGTAACGATATAACTAGACCCGGATTTGTAGCATGTGTTGACTCATTCAGCATGAATGAGAAATGATCTTCATAGAAGACGACATCCCACGAGGTGAAAATCTATCGGTAATCTAGATCAAGTATTTTGTAAGCCTTTTGCCCAAATGGGTATCTGACAAATACTCCTTTGATTGCTAGAGCAGTAAACTTATCGCGTGTACAACTATGGCTTTTAGAATAAACCAAACAGCTGAATACGCGAATATGGTCATATGACAACGGTCGATTGAACAACAATTCAAAGGGAGTTTTCCCACCGAATACTTGAGTTGGGAGATAATTGATCAAATATGCTGTCGTGATCACGCATTCTCCCCAAAAGGAAAGAAGTAGCCTTGCCTAAAAATGAAGTGCTCGGGCTATCTCAAGTAAGTGTTTGTGCTTGCGATCGACCACACCATTTTGTTGTAGTGTGTCAATGCAAGAATGTTGATGAAAAATTCCCTGTTGTGACAAAAAATTCTTCATGGAATGTGAAAAGAATTCCAATCCATTATCCATCCACATGACTTGTACAGAACATTGAAATTGTGTTTTTACCATATTGTAGAACTGAGAAAAATAGTAAAGAACTTGAGTTTTATTGTGCATCAAATACAACCAAGTGCTACGAGAAAAATCATCCACTATGGTGAGAAAGTATCGCGCGCCACTATGAGAAAGGGTAGACTAACCACCCTAGATGTCAACATGGACTAAATGGAATAGTCTCGATAATCAAGAACTGCTTATAGGGAATGGCATGCATGATTGCTTTGCACGATGACAAGTGTCACACGAAAGTCTTGTAGGAAGAGTGGAGATGCCAGGAACTAAAGAAAGGGAGTACCGAGAGGCATGACCTAGTCGTTTGTGCCATATGTCAGTAGTGACTTCACTATGAGCAACCAAAGCAGAGGAACATGAAGCATCTTCAACAGTGAAGTGATAGATTCCATTTAGTGCTTCACCCATTCCAATCACTTTCTTCGACACTGGGTCCTGAATCACATAAGTAGTCAACAAAAAAAAGAACAGTGCATCGCAATTGATCAATTAACTTGTTAATGGAGACCAGATTGCAATAGAAACTAGGTATTTGGAGAACCTCATGAAGAGTGATATTGGGGGTCAGCATAACCGACCCTTGATGTGTAACTTGCAAAACCACTCCATTGGGCAAGTAAACTGGCTTGGATTGGGCCAACAATTTATAAACAATAAGGAATTTTAGATCAGAGACCATATGATCTAAAGCTCCGCTATCCAAGATACAAGAAGGTTGGTGAAGAGATTAATTAAGAACCTTACCAAAGGCATTGGTTGTGACATTATCCATTGTTATGAGTGTCATAAGCCGATTGTATTGTTCCAAGCTTAATCCCTGAATGAGAGATGCTTCAACATTTTGTGCACTGACTGAAGCAAATGCAAATTTTGTTCCTTTGTCGTATGCTTGTGCTTTACCCGACAAGTTCAAAATAGCGGTCTCGTGTATGCCCAGGTTTCTTGCAGTGCTCACATTTCTCTTTAGGATTGGTCTGGGTATTGGACCCTGAGCGATTCTTGGAAGAATTCGCAAAGAGTGCTGCTCCAACATCAAGATCTGCATTGATCAATGTATTGATGACAACAAGATGTTTCTCTTCTTGGACAGCCAGAGCGTATGCCCTATTGATGATTGACAAAGGACCTGATCAAAGAATGTTGGATCTAACATTGTTGAAGACATCACTAAGTCCCATGAGAAACTGATGCTTCTCACATGGCAACAAATTGTTTGGCCACTCCGCAAGTGCACTCAAGTATAGGAAATACTGTTTGGAGTTCATCTCGTAGAGCCTTCAATTTGGTGAAGTAGACTGCTACCGAAAGATTTCCTTGCTATAATGTTGCAAGGTTCTTTTTGAGTTGGGAGGTTCTTGGGGCATTCTTCTACGAGAACCTCTCCTCAAGATCTTTCCATATTTCACTAGCTGTGTCTACGTAGACAACACTGTCATGGAGTTCTCGTGCCAGTGAATTGAAAATCCAAGAAATCACAATTGAATTGCATTTGATCCAAAGCGATTCTTGTGGTGACCCTGTATTGGGATTTGGCAGTGAGCCATCAACAAAACAGTACTTGTTCTTGGCTCTCAAGGCATTTCTCATCTTACGCTGCCAAGTCGAATAGTTGTCTCCATTGAGAGGACAAGTCGGATAGTTGGGATTTGGCAATGAGCCATCAACAAAACAGTACTTGTTCTTGGCTCTCAAGGCATTTCTCATCTTACACTGCCAAGTTGAATAGTTCTCTCCATTGAGAGGACAAGACACCAACAGAGTTCCTGGATTATCTAAAGTATGCAGGAAATAGGGTGAATCATGATTTAATTCCATTGCAGGAAAATTAGATGGAAGAATAAGAACAGAAGCCCAGAAAGGCTCTAATACCATGTAAAAGTTTATCACAAAAGGGAACTGTGCGATGAGTTTAGCATAGTAGGAGGAGAATGTGATGAGATATGAAAAAGGTGTCAAAATGAAAGAATAAAATGTTGTGTATTAATTTATTGTCTTGAGACACACACACACACACAAACACACACACACACACACACACACACACATATATGTATATATATATATATATATATATATGCTCTAACCGGCTTGGACCAAGTGGTCAAGTGGGCCCAATGAACTGACCATGTGTTTGTTATAATTGTAGGTAGCCAGCCTAGTTTTCTAAGAATTTTGCAACCGAATCTTCTTCTGTTAGCAGTCACCATGTGTTTGTGATGGCATAGGATTTGTTTTCTCAAGAATCTTTTGTATGCATAACTCTCCATCCAATATATGCATCTTCTTTGTCGATGCCTACAAGACAGAACCACACACCTTAATCCTATCAGATCTAGGAACTTTTTATAAAGAAAACTTTCGATCTATTTCTTGAGAAAGAGAAATCCAACTATTATACTTTTTTCTTTTATTATTGGATTATTTCCTACTACCATGAAATTTCTTCAAATGTTGCTTGATGGTGCACGATCTGGTCGCTCCTAGTTGGATGGTAGCTCAAACGTCGGTCTTCTTATATGGCCAGTCAAATTGCAAGAAAACATGACCAGAGACCCGGGGTGCTTTACCCGGTGTTGGCACTCCGTTGCTTAAGTTAGCGAAGAGTAACTGTGAGCTTGAAAGCTTTGTAAGTGAAAGAGCTAGAGAGCTAAATTGCGCGTACCTTGTAAGGTTGGAGGTGAAGCCCTTATATAAGCGAGCTATCGTAGGCCTCACGAAACACATCCGAGATCCCCAGCCCGTGTTACCCAGAGTCCATTTCGCACCCAAAGATGGATTTCATGTGAATTGATAAGTCTTATCATGTCCGTTCAATTCGGGCGGGATAAGGATAAGGCTCGCAGACATGCGACGTGATCCCGGGAAGGTTGAAGACAGTTGGCTAGCTTCTAGAAGTGGTCTACATGGCACCTCAACAAGTTAGGTCATCATTAGCCGAGGTACCTGAGATACCTGAGTTGACCTGGCTGGCTGAGGTGTTGAAAGGCACTGAGTTGTCGTCTAGTCATCTGGTTATCCCACGCATTCACATGCTAATAGGTCAGGCCAAATTACCCCTCATCACTACTCGTTTTACTGAAGGTTTGATCATTTTGAGAAGATGTGCTCAAGTTTTGTTTTGTTGTTATGTTTGGAAAATAATTAAACTTTAGTTTGATTTGGTATGCTATTTCTATCTTACTAAAATTTGAGATGATTTTGAGCTTCAAATCCGTTTTTTTTAAACCATAATTTTCATATTCATGTATGGCGTTTTCCTTTCATTTCATCTAGTTAAAGCCTCAAAGGACAGAGGTGCTTCGATCCACTTCAACAAATGGGACTCCTAGAGTCAACTTCTTCTATCCAAACAGGGAAGTTGCTTTGGAGCTACTACGAGGGTCCTCAATTTCTGTCACCACAAAGGAGCTCCATTCAGGTCCCTCCTCTTTGTCTCCCTCTTTCCATAATTCAGGCCACATGTCGATGACCTTAGCATGAGAGTAGGCAACAATGGCAATGGCATGCATGAGCCCACAAACCCAGTAGTGATTATGTTAGATAGTGTATGCCCTTAGCTCCAATCAGATTGATGTACTGATACATTTATTGTAAATGAATAAAAGTACATAATTGTATCATGTTATAATTAGTGTGTTTCTATGTAATTACCATTAAACTGGACACTTATGAAACTCGTGTTAGTTTAGAATGTTCTTAGCCATTGGATAGACTTAAGGAAGTTTATCTTGCCAAGGCTGACACTAATGCGCTGCCAAGAAGGTTAGGGCAGTCTGTCTCAGCTGTCAGGGTTGGAACCAAAGCACATGTAGTGTGCGTTTGTTTGAAACACTAAACACGGAGCAATTTCCAGTTATGCCTTAGACCTTGGAGACTGGTGGGAAAACTGAAAAGTTACACATAACCTCTAGACTCGATTATGGTACTGCACTGGGTATCGGATTGAACTGTCTTTGATATGCCAATCAGTGAGATCCTTTGGGGTTCAAAACCTAGGTATGTTGGGGCAGTATGAGAATTCACTCGAGTGAGTGATCATAGTGACAAGATCAGCTCCTTTGTCGGACAAAGTGAATGATTGAGTGTACTCTCTCTGATGAAAACCAAAGCTATCAGTAGGCGATTTCAAACTTGTTTGAGATTTATTTTGCAATATATATATATTATGTTTTAAGAAAAATATTTGCAAAAGGTTTTAATTCCCGAGACCCATTCGAGTAGAGAGTGCAACACTGCACCTTGTAGCCATGGGAGAGGTCCTTCCCTATCGGGTAGTGTTTGGTCATTATGGGCTGAGAGGTTAAGTGAAAGAGACCATTTAAGGTTATTTACCTGATGGGCTATATCCTACTTAAGTCCAATTAGGAGAGAATTTCTTGATCCAAATCTGATATTTGGATCTGGAATCTTAAATGATTAAGACTTATCTTATCCTTCAGATAATCCTGATCAGGTTATAAATCAGATTTCACCCCCTTTTAATTTACTGACTTAAGCCCAGTTCGAAATGGGCTTTAGGCCCATTAAGTCACATAGCTCACTTACCCTTTAATATGCTAGCTAATTTGGCTCTCTTTGTATGGCGTGGGACCCTAGCATTGATCTACACATCAGCCACCTGAGTTCAGCGTAGCCTCTGTTACAAGGCTTGGCCAAATTCACTGTAGGACACAGTGAACCCATCACCATGGGCTCTCAATGGGACCAACATTTACACTAAATGGTCATTGGGTCCAGTCACCTTATGAAGGCCTAAGGACTGTGGGCAGATACAAAATTAGCCCATCAAGTATTACCCCCAATGGTCTTACACTTAACCTCTTAGCCCTTAATGATCAAACACTGTCCGACAAGAGATGACCTCTCCCTCGGCTGTAAAGTTCAGTGTTGCACTCTCTACTCACATGGATCCTAGAAATTAAGACCTTTTGCAAACAATTTGAAACCATAATATATATATATATATATATATATATATATATATTTTGCAAAACAAATTTCAAACACATTTGAAATCCACTGCCGGTAGTTTAGGTTTCCATCAAAGAGAGTGCATTACCTGATCATTCACTTTGTCCGACAAAGGGGCTAATCCTATCACTATGACCACCCACTTAGGTGAATTCTCGGACTGTCCCAACATGCCCAGGTTTTGACCCCTTCTAAGGATCTCACTGATTGGCATATCAAAGACAGCCCAATTCGAGACCTAGTGCAGTACCATAATCGAGTCTAGGGGTTACGTGTAACATTTCAATTTTGTCCATCTATCTCCAAGGTCTAGGGCAATATTGGAATTTGGTCTGGTTTAGGGTTTTAAGAAAACCCACACTACATGTACCACAGGTCTCACCATGGCAGCTGAGACAAGCCACCCCAACCAACTTGGCGGCACATCAGTGTCAGCCTTGGTAGGATAAATCTCCCTAGGTCTATCCAACGGTTGTGAAGATTTTAAAATAACACGAGTCTCATAAGTGTCCAATTTAAGAGTATTACACAAAAATATACCAAAATAACATGAATCAATTATGCACTTTATTCATTTACAATAAATGACAATAAGTATATCAGTCTTATTGGAGCTAAGGGCATACACTGTCTAATAAGTTTGTTCTCCACCTTGTAGTTGATCTTGATCAGTCTTGATTTCTGATTTTTTGTAAGAAAACATCAGAACAATTTCGTGCTTACCTCCTTTGTTCCATGCAAGGTGTTGGATCATAGTTTTACTAAAAACTGTGTTGCTAAACCGGTTTCAATTCAAGTTGCACCATATTTAGTGGAAGCTGATTTTGGTACTCTCTTTAGGTGTTAACTACTACTTTGGGAGGTACATTTGTAGAATCCGTATCAGGTATACTTCTCCCTTTCTGTTGGTTTCAAATCTGGTCCGATTTCGGTGCAAAAGCGATCCTAGAAAAAATAGTTCTTCTAAAACTGGGAATACAATTCCTGAAAGGGTGAAAAAAATTTCTTAAAATTTTGCCCAACCATCTAACAAGATTTGACCATCCATATGATGAATTTCCCCTCCCTTTAGATTCTTACTTGGTTTATAGAATAGTGATGAAAGGTAATATTGGGTTTTTAAAAAAATTATACGTAACATGTGTATATATTTTAACGACAAGGGTAAAGTTAGTCAATTCTTAGAAACCGTAGAGGTGGTTTATTTGTCTCTTCAAATTTTATACTAATTAGAAGAGTGTCATTTTGTAAACTTGAGTTTTTTTCCTAATTACAAGAGTGCCATTGAAAGCAATCATTGCCTCATTTTTTATTTGTACATATGACATTGATTTTTCGTATAATTACAAGAATGCCATTATTTTTATACTTTATAAAAGTGCCATTGAAAGCAATCGTTACTTCTATTTTAGTTGTGAATATGACATTAAGTTCTTATATAATTACAAGAGTGCCATCAACATATAATTACAATATTGCCACAAAATTGTTATTACTCTTTTTACTTTTCATTTATTATCTCTCTTTAAGGCTTTCAATGGGTCGAGTTGGACCTGATGGACCCAAAACAATTGGGTTAATTCAGTTTCGGTTCTTGATATATTGTCTTGATTCTTATGGGATCGGAGCTGGTTTCACCCATTCACAAACTGATTCAAACCCGACCCAAGATATAAATAAATAAATAAATATATATATATATATATATTAAATGTATAATATATTAAATAAATTAATATTATATATATAATATTTTCAATAGAGTCCATTGGGTTAGACTCGGTTGACCTAAAAACCGATCAGTATGATTATGGTTCTAAAATTACAAACCCTATTAGGTCTTATTTGGTTTCGATTCTACATAGACCCAACCCATTGACAACTCTATCTCTCTCTCTCCACTCCCACTATAATACTATTTTTAATTTTTCATTTATCTTTATTTTCAAATTTTTATTTATCTTCAACTACCATCTCCATGAACTTTTACAAGATAATAAATGTTTTTAGTATATTTTTTCAATTAATTAGTTAATTAAGTCTTCTAATTATGTTTCATCTAGGCAAGCCTCGATTTTGGGATTAAAGTATTGGATGAACCAATGAACTTTTAATATTATTTACAAGATAATAAATGATTTTAATATATTTTTAATTAATTAGTATAATTAATTAATTAATTAAGTCTTCTAATTATGTTTCATGTAGGCAAGTCTTAAATTGGAATTGAAGTATTAGAAACAAACCCAACTTAGAAACTTGTGGGCCTAATGCACACTCAAGCTTGAGGCCAAGCTTGAACAAAAAACCTAGGCCCAAGACTTGGACTTTGAGTTAAGTGGGCTTATCTAGGTTGGTTGCTTGACTTGGAAATTACTTGGTGCATATCATATGTTAAAATGTCTTAGTACATATCATTTCTTAAGTTACTTAGTTTCACTTAGATGTATTTTTTAAGATTTATTAATTATTTTAAAATTTGAGTAATTAATGTAACTTAAGTATTTAATTAGATTAATTAAATTAATAATTAATTAATTTACTGTATTTAATTAATTAAATAAATTTACACTAAATTAATTTGCTTCATTTACCCAAATAGTTAATTTTAAATATAAATAAATGAATAAAATTACCTATTTAATATGCTCTTGTATTCTTATAATCTTATTAGCCCCTGCAATAGGGGTGTCAATTGGACTAGATTTGATCTAGTCCGAACCAGTCCAATGTGAGTCTGTTGTAAATGGACCAGGTCCAATCCAATCCAATGAATGTTTTGGACCAATTTGGACCAGTCCAATTTAATATTTAGACCATTCAATTTGTTCAAATTGGTTTTGATTTAAATTGGTTTTAACCCAAACCCGGTCCATTGACACATACATTCTTATCTTATATCAATGGATCAGATATTGGCTTAATCCAACCCAATCCAATATAAATTTATTACCGATAGACCAGATCCAATCCAATCTAATAAATATTTTAGACCGGATTAATCCAATCTAATATGTCTTCTTACTCCGTCCAAATTGATATGCAAAACCGGCGGTCCATTGACAACCTTACCTGCAGCGCAGGGGCACCCCGCTAATAATAAATAATGGCAGCTGCTTTGCTTTTTTTTTTTTCTTTGCCTGTTTTAATTTCCACACCTATGACTGTGAAAGTAGGAATCCTTTGACTTTGGGCAAAGAAAAGGGTGTAATTTTAAACACAACGGTAACTAATGCGCAATTCACGACTTGCTTTTATTTGATGAGATTTGACCTTTCTATATTGCATTGATAGTTTGATGCAACATGATTATCTGGGTCCCTACTAGTTTCTGCATGCGTGATCATGCCTTTGGTGTTGTCTATGTGCAATCTCATGTATACTTGTCACCCGCACATGACACCAAAGGTGTGTGAGTCGTGTGTGCGTGTTGGTTTTGATTTTTAAAGAAATTTTGGGATTTTTAAAGAAGTAGAGAATAAGGTTGAGGTTGGGGATTGATGCAGGGTAATTGGCCCGATCTAGTAATAGGGGGACATGTGGATACGACCTAACCGACAAGATGATAGTTCACTCTGATGCATCAAGTCTGCAACGGATGAAGCTCGGATAACTGAATCACCTCAAGGCAAGTTTACCTCGGGACAAGTTCACCTCGGAACACGATCGCATCAAAACCACCTCGGTTCCAAGGCGCTTTGGCATTCGTATCAGGTCGAATCCAAAGGGCAGTAGCTCAAGTAATATTGACCGACCTCTGCATGACAATCCCAAAGTTCTCGCCACCAGATTCCACGCTTTATGGGATCACGCCTCGTAACAACTAGCCTTATCTCTCCCGACCGATTCGGGCGGCAATGATGCGCCTTATTGGCTAGCAGTGTTATCTCCTGTTAATACGGAAACAGGCCTCATCATAGCAAGGATCTCGGAACCACTCCGAAAAACCCGCGAGGACTCCGGTATATAAAGATACTAACCCTCTGGGGGCGAAGGTACGCGTAATCTTTGCTCACTAGCTCTCTTGCTTTCTAAGTTACCATCAGCTTGCAAGGTACTGACTTAAGCATCGGAGCAACCTCGCTAGGTAAGCATCCCCGGGTTCTCTGATTCCCCTTTCACAGATTAGTCTAGTTCGCCATCTACTGGAAGCCAAGTCATCTCCAGCTAGGAGTAGCCGGATTGTGTCGCATCATTTGGCACTGTCTATGGGAACCTGATACAAAAGGCTATTTTTTCAAAAAAAAAAAGCATCCATGGCATCTTCCAGTAACGTCGGACAGAACACCAACGTGAATGTTTCCGGGGGCAACCTCAAGTCCCAGCTGTGTGCATCGGTCAGTTCACCGTGCCTCTCTCTAGAGATGGGGTCTCCACATTGAACATACCCCAAGCCATAGTGTCGGTGAATGCCCCACTCCCTCCTATGGTGGGTGCAACCTTCACTGAACCCTTTGTGGTTCCCCTGTAGTTGGACAGAATCAACTCAACGACCTGGTACACTGTGTGCGGGCTATTCAGGTCCAAATGCAACAAGCCCAGCAGTTCCAGCATTACCAGTAGCAAGTCATGCATCACTTCTATCAGCAACAATACCAGCAGCAGTTCCCACCACTGTAGAAAAATCCACAGCCAATTCCACCTCGCCATTCGACAACACAGTAGATCAAGCCTCGTCGCTAGAACGATCGCCCTCCTCGCCGGGGAGAGACCTCCCAGATCCAGAATCCTCTCAGGAGCCAGGTCTCGTCCCGCAGCAGGAGGGAGAGACAAGTCACTCCTCCCGCCTCACAGCAAGTGAATAGGTCGGGAGACACTTAGCCCACCAGAGCTGCTTCACCTAGGCCTTCGCAGCTTGAAGCTCCGCTTGCAGAAAACCGGTTTGGGATTCTGGCCGCAGACTTTAGACAAGGCCCCTCTATCCACAGTAGCCATCATCAGCAGTTCGAGCATCTCCATGCCAGAATAGTGCCCGACAACACGGAAGCCAGCAGCACTAATGCTGAGCCAATAAATAAGCAGCAGAAGTGGCATCGTAAGGCTCGCCGAGCTATAGTTCAAAGTCAGCCCGAACTGCCCAAAGGCAAAGAAGAGGGGAGCTCGGGAACCGTGAAGACCACTCCGCTCCTTTCCATGCCGTCTCCTTTATCCCTCGAGCTCCTAGCTGTCCCGATGCCAAAAGACTTGAAAGTACCTCCCCTAGATAAGTACAACGGGTCGTTTGATCCGAATTATCACGTGGATTCTTTCTAGTCACAGATGCACCTAGCCGGGGCTGATGAACCCTGCATGTGCGTTGCCTTCTCCACAACCTTTAAGGGAGTGGCTCGTACATGGTACAGAAACCTCACACCCGGGACAATTAAAAGTTAGGCACAGTTCATGCAGATGTTCACCTTGCACTTCATCACCAGCAAGAGGTGCCCGAGGTCCCAGGAAAGCCACCTCAGCATAGTCCAAAGGGAGGGAGAGTCAATCCGAAGATGCTTCAACGACGCGTGCTTGCAGATCCCCGACCTAGATCTTGCTGTGAGACTCACAGCTGCGAAAAGAGGCATCACCCACAAGGAGTTCAAGTGGCACATGGTAGCCAACAAGCCTAAAGATGTCATAGAGTTTCTCAATCTCGCTGACCAGTTCATCGGAACAGAAGAAGAGATGAACCAAAAAAGCGAGAACCCACGAGAAAAAAGGAAAAGAGAAGGCGACGCCTCAACCAACGGGGATAATAAGCGAAAGAAGGACGAACCAGTTAGAGGAGGGAATAAACTAGATCAGTATTTTCGAACTCTTCTAGTTGAAAGGATGAGCTACACGCCCTTGAATGCGAAGCAAGGAGAAATTCTTATGGCGATCAATGATGCCTCCTATGTGAAGTGACCACCTCGAATGAGAGGGGATCCAAATACGAGGAATAGAAATGTATACTGTCATTTTCACAGAGACCACAGTCATAGCACCGAAAACTATAAAATCCTCCGCGATGAGATCGAGGAACTCATCCGTCGCGGATACCTAAAAAATTTTGTACAAAAAGAAAATAAAAATCAAGCAGATCGGCAGGGGGAACAAGGGAGAGATGCTCCCGAGACCAGCAACAGGCAGAGCGAGCAGCCATTGAGATAGCTGCCCAAAGAAAGGCCGGTTCATGGGGTAAATCACATGATCACCGGCATGTCAATTGTCATAGGCTACACATCAGCTGCGGCGAAGATGTCGGTTCGTGAGTTAGAAAGAGAAGAGAAAAACCCCCCGAAGCGGCCAAGTTTCGAAGTGCCCCTATTCTTCACTGAAGATGACGTGCGTGGGATCCAGTACCCCCATGATGATGCACCCGTCATAAAGATGAGAATCAACGACTTCGAAGTGAAGTGCGTCCTAGTCAACTTAGGTAGCTCGGCAGATATACTGTTCAAGGATTCGTTTGACAAGCTGCAGCTCCAAGAAAGCGACATCAAGCCCACGAACACTCCTCTGGTAGGCTTTAGTGGAGAAGAAGTAAGGCCCCTGGGGCGAATTTCAGTACCTGTACAGGTCAACACTTGGCCTAGTATTGCAAGATTCGAGCATACTTTCCTAGTAGTCGGGACTCCCTCCCCGTACAACACCATTATAGGTCGGCCTGTCACCCACGCTCTTCGCGCAGTGGTGTCCACCTATTATTTGGCCACGAAGTTCCCTATGGACTTCGGAGTAGGGGTAGCGTGGGGTGACCAGCCTGAGTCTCGCAAATGCTATGTTGTCACCCTCGAAGGGAAAGCCAAGGTAGCAGATGACCTTGAGTTGGAGTGACCTACGGAGTACATCGAGGAGCGAGCTACACCGATAGAAGAGATGGTCCCTATACCCGTTTCGGCAGAAGATCCGGCCAGGACTCTCCAAATCGGTGCATCGATTGAGGAGCCCCTGCATTCTCAGCTAGTAAGTTTCTTACTTGAAAATTTGAATGTGTTTGCATGGTCCGCAGCGGAGATGCCCAGTATAGATGCTAAGATAATAACTCACAAGTTGAACATTGATCCTATGTTAGGCTCGTTAGACAGAACAAATGCAACCTATCCCCAGAGCGTTGGAGAGTAGTCGACGAGGAAGTTGGAAAGCTTCTCGCAGCCGATTTCATTAGGGAGGTCCATTACCCGAGCTGGGTGGCTAACCCCGTTTTGGTTAAAAAGGCCAATGGTAAATGGCGCATGTGCATCGACTATACCAACCTGAATCGAGCTTGCCCAAAGGACTATTACCCACTTCCCAAGATCGACCGTCTAGTGGATGCGACCTCAGGGCACAAGTTGCTGAGTTTTCTAGACGCATACTCGGGTTACAACCAAATCAAGATGGACCCTACCGATGAAGAAAAAATGGCCTTCATAACCGAACTAGGCCTGTATTGTTACAAGGTCATGCCCTTTGGACTGAAAAACGTCGGGGCAACATTTTAAAGGATTGTAAACTAATTGTTTGAGCCGCTGATCGGAAAGAAAGTAGAATGTTATGTAGACGACATGGTCATCAAAACTCAGTTTTGAAATGATTTAATAAAAGATTCGCATTGTGTTTTTGAAATTCTGCGCAAATATAACATGAAGTTAAACCCTAACAAATGTGTCTTCGGTGTCACCTCGGGTAAATTCCTGGGTTACATCGTTAACCGACGTGGCATCGAAGCCAACCTTGAAAAAATAAAGGCCATCCTAGATATGAGGCCACCTCGTAAATTGAAGGAGGTTTAGAGGCTAAACGATCGTATTGCCGCTCTGAGTCACTTCATGTCCAAGTCGGCAGATCGATGCCTACCTTTTTTCAAGGCAATTAAAAAAAGTAAGGATTTTGAATGGACCGAAGAGTGCCAGCTCGCCTTCAACGAGCTCAAAAAATACCTAACCAGTATCCTGGTTCTAACCCGACCCGAAGAGGGAGATATTTTGAAGCTATACCTCTCCGTGAGTGACGAGGTAGTCAGCTCGGTACTGATAAAAGATGTAGATCGGGTTCAACGACCCATCTACTATGTTAGTAAAGTTTTGCAAGATGCAGAAACAAGGTATCCAGAGATCGAAAAGCTGGCGTACGCGCTGGTCACCGCAGCTCGGAAGCTTCGACCATACTTCCAAGCCAATACCATCGTCGTCCTCACCAACAAACCTCTGAGGCAAGTCTTGCTCAAGCCCGAGGTCTCCGGTAGATTGATGAAGTGGGTCATTGAACTCAGCGAGTACAACATCCAATATGAACCTTGGATAGTTATCAAGGCCCAAGCCTTAGCCGACTTTGTCGCGGAATGTACCTTCAGAACTGTAGTCCCTGAATCAACCGAGCCTGAGCACAGAGGGGAAGCATCAACCAGCGCGGCGCCTCTCCCAATTAGAGCAAAGCCAACCTGGGATGAGGAGCCCATGATTCTCCATGTGGACGGCTCATCAAATCAACAAGGTAGCGGAGCTGGTATCATTTTGTACAGGCTAAGCGGGGTGAACCTGGAGTATGCGCTTTGGTTTGAGTTCACTGTGTCCAATAATGAAGTGGAGTACGAAGCATTGATAGCCGGGCTTGCTTTAGCAAATGAAGTATGAGCCAAACACATCGTTATCTGCAGTGACTCCCAGCTCGTGGTCAACCAGGTCACCGGCGAAAATGAAGCTTGTGAGCCAACCATGGCCGCCTACCTAGCCAAGGTCAGAGAAGCTCTGCGCGGTTTCCAGTCTTATTTCATCAGGTAGATCTCGAAATTTGAGAATGCTGAGGCCGATGTCTTGTCCCGGTTAGCCAACACAAGTGACAACATCATGAGGACCGTGTACATAGAGAACCTGCCTTGACCCAGCATTCTCGGGGGAGCAAAAGAAGTCGCTCCTGTTGCACAAGCAGAGCCGAGTTGTATCGATCCACTCATGAGCTACCTGCTTCACAGGACCCTGCCTACAGATCGCAATGCGACTAGAAGGGTAGAGCGACAAGCAGCCAAGTATGTCATAATAGACGGGCAGCTGTACCGAAGATCCTGCACGCTCCCCTACTTGCGACCCTCAGAAGACGAGCTCGTTCTCCACGACACTCATGAAGGCCTGTGTGGCAGACACTTGGGGGGCAGGACTCTCGCCCAGAAAGCACTACGGCTGGGGTACTATTAGCCCACGATGAAGGCAGATGTGCTTGAGCTCATCAAAAGATGTGACAAGTGTCAAAGGCACGCCAACGTCCACCACCAGCCCGTTGCTGACCTAAAGTACCTCACTAGCCCATGGCCCTTCGCATAGTGGGGAGTCGACAATCTTGGACCATTCCCACCAGCAACAGGACAGAGGAGATTCTTAGTGGTAGCGGTGGACTATTTCACAAAGTGGGTGGAGGCGGAACCCCTAGCGACGATCACAACACGAAGCGTGCAAAACTTCTTTTGGAGGAGCATAGTATGCCGCTTCGGACTACCTCGAGTGGTTATCTCTGACAACGACAAGCAATTCGAGGATATCAAGTTTTAGAACTGGTGCAATGAGATGGGGATACAACGGAATTTCACCTCGGTGGCACACCCTCAAGCAAATGGTCAAGCAGAAGTCACGAACAGGGCCATCCTCCATGGACTGAAAGCACGCTTAGCCCGAACTAAAGGACTATGGGTAGACGAGCTGCCCAGTGTACTATGGGCTTATCGAACCACTGTGAAGACCGCCATGGGCGAAACCCTCTTCAAGGTGCCTACGCTATGCTTGGAGGAATACGACGAAGAGACAAACGATGACGAGCTACGCAACAACCTTGATCTAGTAGAAGAGGTACGGGACCTCGCATACATCCGGACCGTGGCCTACCTGCAGAGAGTGGCTCGGTACTATAACACTCGGGTCAAGAAGCGGAACTTCCGCGTTGGAGACTTGGTTCTTCGCAAAGTCATGGTGCTTGAGCCTGGTGTTGGTAAGATCGGACCGAATTGGGAAGGACCCTATCGAGTAAAGCGGGTGCTTGGGGAAGGTACGTACGAGCTTGAAACCTTATAAGGAAAACAGGTGCCTCGGGCGTGAAACATTAGCAATCTAAGGCGATACTACCCGTGATCGTCTAATTGGCGAGCGGACTACAAGTCACTCCCAGAAGTCTAAGGACTAAAAGTGTCAAGCTAATGAAAGACCTCGTCATCATATAAGCCTCAGTCACCTCTTCAGCATGGGCAAGATCAAGGAGGGTGGACTACAAGTCGCCCCCAGGGCTTAAGGGATAAAGTATTGAATTGATGGACTCGTCACCGTATAAGTCCCAGTCGCCTCTTCGACATGGGCATATAAGTCATAGTCACCTATTCGGCATAGGCAAAGTACTTCTAATGCCTAGAGTGTAGACAACTCAGGTGTTGGCCCTACGATGTCCAATCCACTTCGGCATATATCAACAAGTTGGGCCCATTAGGGACAACTAACACTTAATGAGTAGCCCGTGCACGGACAGTCCGAGGTAACAAACACTTTGGTTATCCTTACTTGTTGTCCAGCTTGATAGCTCGACAACTCGGGTAACCTATACATTCGTTGCCCAGATCGGGAGTCACTCACACTTAGAATATTTTTGCACAAGAATTGCTCAGAAATGTTGGTATTCTATTAATGAAAAAGTGTGGGTACATAGGTTTCGTTGTAACCCGAGCTCGGTGGCTTCAGGGTGTACATAGGTTTCGTTGTAACCCGAGCTCGGTGGCTTTAGGGTGTACATCCATGATTCAAAAACGAAAGAGAAAAAAAAAAGAAGATGCTATCACGTAGGAGGAATGCCAACCATATCCGAGGGGTCCACCACTTCAACCTCGTCATCGCTCTCCTCCTCTGATGAGTGGGGCTCCATGTTCACTACCTTGGCCACTCCGGGGGCTAAGCCCAACACCGTGATGGCACCGAGGTCGAGATCGGGGAACTTTTGTCAGATCAGATACCTACACAGTTTGAACCTAGAGTGGTAGGAGCTTGAGCCATATTCGACCTAGAGAGCATGGAACTCCAAGGACTCCTTGAAGCGCTCAACGACATGGTTCCTTTCTTCTGTCCATGCCTCTTGGATGGCGGTCTCGAAGATCTTGGTATGCTCCCGAACCATGGCCTCTAGGTTTTTGACTTCTCATTGAAGCTGCACCTTCTCCTCGGTCATCATTGAGATCAGCTCCTTTTGCTTCGCATTCTCCTCGGTTAGCGTAGAGATCTATCCCTCCTGGTCTAAGATCAGCTACTTCTGGCACTCGACTCCCTTTCTAGCCCGAAGTACCTCGCCCCGAGCTAGGTCCAGCTCACGATGGAGCTTCGTACCTCCACCTTGGCATCCTGAGCCTTCTTTGAGCGGATCGCAGACTGGTAGGCCATTGCGTGAAGGGCAGAATTGACCTATCAAAAGAAAATTGAGGTAGGTAAAAAAAAAAAGTGGAACTGAAGGCCGAATACTTACCACCATGCAGTGGTTGAAAGCTAATCCCAAGAGCCGGACCAAAGGCATATCAGCCCATCGCATGACCTCGTCCAGAAATATGACGTCCCGGCTCTTGCGCACCGTGAGCACGTAAGTCATGATGCTGTCTCCCTCGCTCGTGGGGGCGCTCTCTGGCTCGACGATTGGCCCCTCTGGCGCAGACATGTCCTCTGGTTCCTGAGGATGAGTATCCTCCTCGCGGCTCTTGTCCACGACCACTTCGGGACACGCTGGTCCGGCCTCCTCCCTAGGGGGCTCAGTGGAGATCAGCTCCACGGCCAGGGCCTCAGTTGGTCCAGAGGTTGAAGGCTCGACTTCCCGACAAAGTCTCTTCGCGGTCTTCCGCTTCTTCCCCGTCTAGGAGCTTCTCAAGAGGCTCTCCCCGTCGACCTCTGGCATTGTAATTGCAAAAAACGAGACAGTTAGTCAAGAACTTAAAGGGCATTTTAAATAAATATCCGAAAGGAAACCTACTGGGAGGGCTCAAACCAGCTCGCACCAGTGTGTCCTCGGCCAAGAAGTTTTTCATCTCAAGGCTGAGGTCCCTCCATGAGTTGATCACCGCCCTGATCTCTACGTCTAAGCTCACCCCGGGGTCCTGAGTAGCCACCTTGCAGTGGGTTGGGAAAGACCACCCTTTCGGGTTACAAGAGATGAAATATCGCCTTTTCCAGGCTGGAACCTTGTTCGGGTAGCCGAGTAGAATTGTGAATCCAAGCCTGGGAGAGATGTAGTAGCTCTGTCTGACGTCCCCACGCAGACTGTATGAGTTTCACTTGATCGCACAGGTCGAGCTAAAGATATCCAGGGTCAGGGGTCGACCGTAGGCGTGGAACAGGGAAATGGTGCCAATAATGTTCCGAATAGAATTCAGATGAAGTTGGTCAATGGTAATATTGTAAAACGTAACTATTTCTACTAGGAAAGGGTGAAGTGGGAAGCGCAGCCCTGCCGTGAGCTGCTCCTCAAAAATAGCGAGCTCATTGTGATCATGAGCCCATGGATATTGACCGAAAGGTAGGCTAAAGACCAAGCCATCGGGGAGATGATAGCGGGACACTAAGTACAACAATCTATCCGAAGACAGTGTGGAAGGACTGAAGCCATCGGGGTCCTGACCCGTGATTCATTTGGCTAGCTACCCGAACTTCGAACCAAATCCACTTGGCTCGTCATGAGCTCCCCGCACTAGGTCAGGACCCTTGGCTCGGGGAGTGGGGGGCAATTGATGCAGGGTGATTTGGCCCGACCTAGTAATAGGGGGACACGTGGACACGACCTAACCAATAGGATGACAGCTCACTCTAATGCATCAAGTCTGTAACGGACCAAGCTCGGATAACCGAACCACCTCGGGGCAAGTCTACCTTGGGACAAGTTCACCTCGAAACACAACCACATCAGGACCACCTCGGTTCCAAGGCTCTTCGGCATTCGTACCAGGTCGGATCCAAAGGGCACTAGCTCGGGTAATATTGACCGACCTCTGCATGACGACCCTGAAGCTCTCGCCACCAGATTCCACGCTTTACGGGATCATGCCTCGTAACAGCTAGCCTTATCTCTCCCGACCGATTCGGTCGGCAGTGATAAGCCTTATCGGCTAGCAGTGTTATCTCCTGTTAACACGGAAATGGGCCTCATCGTAGCAAGGATCCCGGAACCACTCTGAAAAACCCACGAGGACTCCAGTATATAAAGACCCTAACCCTCCGGGGGCAAAGGTACGCGTAATCTTTTCTCACTAACTCTCTTGCTTTCTAAGCTACCATCAGCTTGCAAGTTACTAATTTAAGCATCGGAGTGACCTCACCGAGTAAGTAACCCCAAGTTCTCTGATTCCCCTTTTGCAAATTAGTCAAATCCGTCGTCTATTGGAAACCAAGTCATCACCAACTATGAATGGCCGGATTGCGTCGCATCAGGGATGATCGTTCTCCATTATAGATTTTTGCTACATCACTAAAATCATATTGTTTATGATGAAGTAGTAATAAAAGTTGTTTTCATTTTGAAAATTTGAAAATGATGGAGGTCGGTTACTAGGTGTTTAGATTGTTATGGCTAATCTGCAAGAAAACAATGTCGAAGGCCTGGGTGGAAGTCCCAAGTAAGGAATTCCAAAGCTTAAATTAGTAGGTGTTTAGATTTCCAAGGTGACGAGAAATGTAAAAGCAAGAATGAGAGAGTAAGTCTGCCGGTATGTGTGCATACCTTTGTTTGGGATGGAGGTTTACTCTTATATTGTAAACTTCGAGTTTCAGTTGAGACGTGTCCGACATATTTGGGTTGTTGGTGACTACGCGTTTGTCGTTTTCAGGATGCACCTGCATGGCACCACAGGTGTTCATTGCCAGGTGGGCTTTGTTTTCGCGTACATTTCAAGCCAGTTATCATTGCCAGGTGGGTTTGGGTTGGGAGCCCGGTACGGACAAATTGGATGTGTGCACCGGGCTGTAGGCCATCTGTTGAGGTACTGTTAAGCGAGGTCGGGGCATGTAATATGTCGAAGTTCCTTTAAACGAGATCCTGCCACGTGTGTTGCTGAGGTGCCATCAAACATTTATGTCTGTCATATGGCAAGATATAATTGGAGGGGAGGGTCATCCTTCATCGAATTGCCCCTCCTAAGCTTGAGATGAACAATTCAAGCGAAGGAAGTGTTGGACTTTAATCTCACTAAAAAATTAAAATTTAATGAGTGTTTGATTGATAAATTACATGAAAAATGCATTTACACATCGAACAATTTTTCACTAAAACTAATTTTTAATTTGTTTTCTTTTCTTCAAAGTATTGTCCCACATTGGAAAGTTATTGAATTTGATTTGAACTTTTCAGTAAGAACTTAATTATAATCATTTGAGTTATAAAGAGAAGAGTATGGAAACTTGCTATCATATATATGTGTGTAGCACAATGAGACGCTTTAGAGGTGTATTTTGCTCATGACTTCATGAACACCCACATTGTTTGCAAGAAGTGACATTAATTTTTTGATGCAAGAACACTTAATGGGAGTTATGTAAAATCACAAGTCGCAAGTTATGCAATTTACAAAATTGCAAATCGCATACTATAGATTTTCCAAAATCTCAAAGTTGCAAGATATGTGAAATCCATCTAATTTGATCCACAGATAAGGGTGTGTTTGGCTTGAAGATTGAACCATGACCGTTGACATTTCAAGTTAATCTATTGGTCATGACTTGATCATGTGTGATTATTTAAACGTTAATGGCCACTAACTATTAACTAATCGAGAATAGTCATAAAATTTGAAATCGTGATTATATAAAATACCTCTTCAAAACAATACATTTCTCTTCCTGATGACTGTCCAACATTTATATAAGGGATGTAAACTAAGCTGATTCATACACATTAGACCACTTCTCACTAAAAAACCACTTTTATCTCTTTCAATCCCATCTACCATTTCACAGAAAGTTTCTTTAGAGATTTTTAACTTTGTTGATTGCATTTTTCTCACCCAACACTTTATTATATCTTGGAAACGAATTTGAGAAATAAACGCATAAACAAAGTATTCGACCTAGGAGATCTTACTAGTGCTTGAAATCGGAAAAATGTACACAAACAGTTCGTTCAAGATAATTTCGCTTTAAAAACTGCAAAAACACGAGAGATCTCAATCTACAGCAGCAAAAAGCAGTTACGTTTTTCATGTGTAATTCCTCTAAGCTCTCGCATGCTCTTCTTAATAGAAAGGTCTATGTCACTAGAAAGGTTCAATTTCCTCTAAAATGTCCATTCAGTTGCCCAGAAAACCACCGGCATTATACGACTGAAAATGAATAGACGATCTGAAGTCCAAAATTGAAAAGGTAAGGAAGAAAACAAACTTCTCGTGTGTTGGGAGGCAGAGTATTCGAAAATGAGGAGGCCTATTAAATGAGAGTACGAGAGGGAGTTAAATGTGAAGAGACACCTTGCCCCGCACTGAAGAGAAGAAAATACGTTCCTGGCTATTATCCTGTGTCTGTATTGTCCCGATCCATTTGGTTGGACCAAAAAGTAATTAAAATCTCTGAGGCATGGCTTATTAAGGGAGTGTTAACGCCATAACGGAAGCTCTTGAGGCCTAACCACATCATGAGTCATGACAAAGGTTTTTTCTCTGGGTGGAGATCGGCTTTAGTGATCAGGACTATGCAAACGGTGTGAAACGTCTTGTGAGCACTGAAGTCAATTTCCTCGTAGATCCTTATGATGTTTGGACTATATAGCAAATTCAAAAATCAAATTTAGTCTTCACAAAATGGTGTTCAGACGGTATTACTATTTACAGTCACTAAGTTACTTGCAGCTGTGTATTTAAAATAGGGAAAATTCACAATTAGTATTATATACATTGGCCTAGTGTCATTTGGCATCTAAACTTCAGAACGTCACAATTTAGTATCCAAACCTTAAAGCATGCCAATCTAGTATCTACCGTTAACCATATATTAATTATAAACACAAATGTCATTTAAGTAAAATCTAATTTTCTTTATCAACCATCTAAATACCCAAATATGACGATGGATGATAATCTTCTCTTTCTCTTGAACGTCGTGATCTACATATGCATTACTCTATAGTGTTTTAGAAATTCAGATTGCATTATTTCGTTTCAGACCTTTGTGAATGGTTTATTGTTGAATGATAATTTTAGATTGCATTAACTCGATTTAGACCACCATGGATGGTTGCGTTGGATTTTAGTGGTCTCACGGGAAACCATTTTGTCTCTTGGTTGCTGCTTCAGAACTCTCCCCCTTTCTTTTCTCCAGATTGAGAGCTTTCCTTTGAGTTATTCACTGATGTCTTCTTGCATTAGAATTTCCCATGTTTTTCAAGTCCAATTTGACTTGAATTCCTTTCAAGTCGTTGCTCTGAAAATCCATCTTCAGTTGTTTATCAATATTATCCATATCATTTGTATCTGAAGAGTTCTCTTCTTCACTTTCTGCTAGTGCATCACCATCCTCCTTTGCCAAAATTGTTGGGCCTAGCCCATTATGGGATATTGACCCATATTATAACCCATTCTCCTTCAGCCAACTATTTTTTTTTTCTTTTTTGTTTTTCAAAAAAGAAAAACAAAAACTAGGGTTAGATCCTTTTTGCGCACGGCATGTTGAAGAGAGAGAGGAAAAGAGAGAAATCGAAATACTGTGCAGATTTCTCAGTGCGCAGAGTTCATCAAACGGCCGGAACTTTTTGATCCACCATCCGATCGAGCAAAAATTTGGAAAGTAAGTGGATGACTCATTTTTCTTCATTCTGAACGGTCGGATCTTTGATCAGAGCTCTGAATCGTCGGTTATTTGAGATCAAACAAAAACAACTCGTAGTTGTTCGGGAAAAGAAAACGTCTCGCGGCAGTCTTCATCAATTACTATGATCAAGGGCCATTTGTGGTTCGATTTGGCTGAAATTTTATGGGATTGTTCGAAATTCACAGACCTACGATCTGAACAGTGAAGATCTGATTTGGAGCAGTGAAGGTCTCCATGTTGTGGCCTAAACAGTAGCCGCGTTTGTGAGTTTTTCTGACTGTTATTTTCACCGCTTTTGGTATTCTCGTTTGTATGTTTGAGAATCTGTATTTGCTCTAAGTTTGTGAGCATATTGTGGTGTTTGAGTTGTTGTAATTGTTACCTCAAGTTATTAGTGGAGATTTTTTGTTGGATCTCCTTGGCCCCATGGTTTTTTACCCTTCACATTGGAGGGGTTTTCCACGTTAAATATCGTGTGTCTCTCTGCTTGGCTTATGATTATTTTTGTTGATATCTTGCTTGGAATTGTGATAGCTGAATATCAACAAGTATTTTTTTTTTTGAGAAATAGTTTGTGGATAAACTTAGTTTCTTCCCAACAAAGTGGTATTAGAGCCAGGTTATTTGTTTGTGGATTTGTTTGATTGCATGATGGAGCCTAATTATGGTAGAATGATTAGCTTGAATGGCACCAATTACCACAAGTGGAGAGGAAAAATGAAGGATCTACTATTCGTGAAAAAGTTATATTTACTAGTTTTTTCTACTAAAAAACCTGAAAATAAATCTGATGAAGAATGGGCTTTTGAGCATGAGATGGTTTGTGGCTTTATTCGACAATGGGTAGATGATAATGTTTTGAATCATATTGCTAATGATTCACATGCCAAAACCTTATGGGATAAGCTTGAGACTTTTATGCCTCTAAATCTGGGAACAATAAATTATTTCTGTTGAAACAGGCTATGAATTTGAGGTACAAGGAAGGTATTCATATTTCTGATCACATAAGTGAATTTCAGTGGTGTTTTGATCAATTGTCAGACATGGGTATTAAATTTAAAGGTGAAATTTTGGGACTTTGGTTGCTTAATACTCTATCTGACTCTTGGGAAAATTTGCGCATGACTTTGTATAGTTCTGCTCTTGGTGGTGTAGTGACCTTGGAATATGTAAAAGTTGTTGTTTTGAATGAACAAGTCAGACAACGAACTCAGCAAGCATCATCTTTTCAATCAGAGGTTTTGATTACTGAAAACAGGGGGAAAAGCAATAATAGAGACCGAGGACAAGGTGACAGAGGTAAAAGTAAGGCTAGAAGCAAATCAAGGTCTAAGTACAAAAACATTGAATGCAACTATTGTGGTAAAAAGGGACATATCAAAAGATTTTATTTTCAGCTGAAGAAGGACAATAAAGATAACAAAGGTAAGCAACAAAATAAAGATAATGACAATGATGATCGTGTTGCTACCACCACTACAGGTGATCTTGTGATTGTCTGTGATGAGAATTTGATTAATGTTGCTTGTCATGAGACAAGTTGGGTTGTTGACAGTGGTGTCTGTTTTCATGTTACATCGAGAAAGGATTTTTTTACATCTTATACTCCAGGTGATTATGGGGTTTTAAGGATGAGTAATAATGGTTTGTTAAAGGTGATTGGCATTGGCACTAGTTGTCTAAAAACAAGTAATGGGACTGAATTGATTTTGAAAAATGTCAGACATGCACCAGACATTCGTTTGCATCTGATTTCTACCAGTGTTCTTGATGATGATGGTTATGTTAGTACCTTTGGTAATGGACAATAGAAACTCTCCAAAGGTTCTTTGGTTGTGGCACATGGAAAGAAGTGTTATGGTCTGTACTGGATCAAGACTACAGTTTCCATTGATGGTATGAATGCAGTTGAGTGTGATAACTCATCAGTGTTATGGCACAAAAGACTAAGCCACATCAGTGAGAAGGGACTTGATTGTTTGGCCAGGAAGAATCTACTTTCAGGTTTGAAAGGTGCAAGATTAGAAAAGTGTGCTCATTGCTTGGCTGGGAAACAAAATAGTCTCTTTCAAGAGCCATCCTCCCTCTAGGTAATCAGAGTTGCTTGAGTTGGTGCATTCAGATCTCTATGGTCTGATGAAGACAAAAATATTTGGTGGTGCACTTTACTTTGTTACTTTTATTGATGATCATTCAAGGAAACTTTGGGTTTATGTCTTGAAGAGTAAAGACCATTTGGTGTCTTTAAGCAGTTTCAGGCTTCTGTTGAGAGGGAAACAGGGAAGAAACTGAAATGTATTTGCACTGATAATGGTGGTGAATATTGTGGACCATTTGATGAGTATTGCAGGCAGCAGGGCATTAGACACTAGAAGACGCCCCCTAAGACTCCTCAGCTTAATGGCCTGGCAAAGAGGATGAACAGGACGTTGATGGAGAGAGTTAGATGTTTGCTTTCAGAAGCAAAGTTGCTTGAATCTTTTTGGGGTGAGACTTTATATATTGTTGCACATGTTATTAATTTATCTCCTGTTGTTGCTTTGCAAGCTGATGTTCCTGACAGGGTGTGGTACGGAAAAGATGTATCCTATGACCACTTACGTGTCTTTGGCTATAAAGCATTTGTGCATGTGCCAAAAGATGAAAGGTCCAAGTTAGATATCAAGACAAGACAATGTATCTTCATTGGCTATGGTCATGATGAATTTGACTATAGATTGTACGACCTAGTTGAAAAGAAGCTTGTAAGAAGTCGTGATGTTATTTTTATGGAGGTTCAGACCATTGAGGATATTGATAAGGCAGAGAAATCGGAGTCTTCGAGTACTGATGGGTTGGTTGATCTTAATCTAGTTCCCGAGACACATATGCCCAGTGTAGCTGAGTTTGGTAATCATGATGATGGCCATAATCATATTTATAATGATTTGGTTGAAGATAATGATGATGATGTTGCTGATGATATTGATGCTTCTACCAGTGGTGCTATTAGTGAACCTGTTGCTCCACTTAGAAGGTCTTCTAGACAACATATTCCCTATACTCGATATTCGTCTAATGAATATATGTTTCTCACTGATGGAGGAGAACCTGATTGCTACAAAGAGGCTATGGAGTCTGAGCACAATAAAGAATGGGTTGCTGCTATGAATGATGAGATAAAATCTTTAGTTGACAACCATACTTTTGAGCTGGTCAAATTGCCTAAAGATAGAAAAGTTTTGTAAAATCGATGGGTTCATAGTTTAAAGACTGAGGAGAATACTTCTAATCCACGATACAAAGCTAGATTAATTGTCAAAGGCTATCGTCAGAAAAAGGGAATTGACTTTGAGGAGATTTTCTCGCTTGTTGTCAAAATGTCTTCTATCCGAGTTGTTCTTGGTTTGGCAGCTAGTCTTGATTTAGAGGTTGAGCAGATGGATGTAAAAATTGCTTTCCTTCACGGTGATTTGGAGGAGGAAATTTACATGGAGCAACCAAAAGGTTTTGTGGTGAAGGGTAAAGAAGACTATGTCTATAGATTGAAGAAAAGTCTATATGGGTTGAAACAAGCCCCGAGACAATGGTACAAGAAGTTTGAGTCTGCTATGATCCAGCAGGGATTCAAGAAGACAACCTCAGACCATTATGTTTTTGTGTAAAAGTTTTCTGATAATGACTTCATCATTTTATTGCTCTATGTTGATGACATGTTGATTGTTGGTCATAACTGTTCTATAATTGACAGGTTGAAAAAGGAGCTTAGTAAGTCTTTTGCAAGGAAAGACTTGGGACCAGCAAGACATATACTTGGCATGCAGATTACTCGTGATAGAGAGGCCAAGAAGTTGTGGTTATCTCAAGAGAAGTATATTGAGAAAATACTTCAGCGGTTTCATATGAATAAGGCTAAAGTGGTAAATACACCTCTTGCTTTACACTTTAAGCTTAATACTAGACAAGCTCGTAGTGATAAAGAAAAAGGAGAAATGCAACGTATTCCTTATGCATTTGCAATAGTAAATTTAATGTATGCAATGGTTTGCACAAGGCCTGATATAGCTCATGTAGTTGTTGTTGTTAGTCGTTTTCTATCCAATACAGGTAGAGAACATTGGACTGCTGTGAAGTGGATATTGAGATATCTCCGAGGTACTTCTAGTTTAAAACACTGTTTTGGAATTGGGAAACCTATTCTTTGTAGTTTTACAGATTCAGACATGACTGGGGATGTTGATTCTAGAAAGTCTACTTCTGGTTATTTGATTACCTTTGCATGGGGAGTTGTGGCCTGGCAGTCTAGGTTGTAGTAGTGTGTTGCATTGTCTACGACTGAGACTGAGTTCATCGCTATTACTGAAGCATTTAAGGAGTTGCTGTGAATGAAAAAGTTTGTGCATGAACTTGGTTTCACTCAACAGAGGTATGTCCTATATTATGATATTTCAGAGTGTTATTCATCTTGGTAATAATCCAACATTTCATAATAGATCGAAGCATATTGATATAAGATATCATTGGATTTGAGATGTTTTGAACTCCAAATTGATTGAACTTGAAAATATTCACATTGACAAAAATGATGCTGACATGATGACAAAAGTGGTGCCCCGAGAGAAGCATGAACTGTGTGCCGGAGCAGCTGACCTTAAATTTGCATAGTTGCTTTTTTTGAAGTGTCTCCCTTCTCTCATGGGCTGGAGGGGGAGAATTGTTGGGCCGAGCCCATTATGGGATATTGACCCATATTATGGGATATTGACCCATGTACGGTTTCAAAATATTTGCAAAAGGTTTTAATTCCCGGGATCCATGTGAGTAGAGAGTGCGGCACTATTCCTTGCAGCCGAGAGAGAGGTCTTCTTTTGTCGGGCAATGCTTGATCATTAAGGGCTGAGAGGTTAAGTGTAAGACCATTTAGGATAATACCTGATGGGCTAATCTTGCACCTGCCCACAGTCCTTGGGTTTTTATAAGATGGCTTGGCCCAGGGACCACTTAATGTAAGTGTTGGGCCCATAGGGTCCATGTGATGGGCTCAAAGGGGTCATTGAGTCTTTTAGTGAATTCGGCTGGGCCTTGTAATAAAGGCTGGGCCGAACCCATGTGGCTGGTGTGTAGATCAATGCTTGGGTCCCACGCCATACAAAAAAGCCCAACTGGGCAGCAGGTTGGAAACTAGTTAAACACTGAACACTTAATGGGCCAAAAGCCCATTTCGAACTGGGCTGATATGATCACCAGTTCATAGGGCGAATCTGAGATTAGTGTTAGTAAAAGGATTGGGTCTTTGACCTTATCCACTCTAAGAGACCAAATTCAAATTAGATTTGAATCTGGTAACCTCCTGATAAGATCAGGAGTTAACTAACTTAATCTGCAGATAGGATTAAGATTAACCTCTATCCAAATACTGATTTGGATTGGGATAACTCCCAAAATATTGGGAGGTTTCTTAATCAAGAAGAAAGAGGAGAAAACCCTAGCAGAAATATCAGATTTTGAACTAGGGGGTTTGAGCAAGTAAGAAACACATCCTGCAATCTGAGATTTGATCTCTCACAGACTCCAGAGAGAAGAGACAATTCTGCCCTCTTCGTCCCTGGACTTCTCCTCCTTCAGCCGCCGCCACTACCTGTTGGAAGATTGGATCTTTGCAGCAACAGGAAGTCAAGAAAGCAGTTCTTGACAATACTCTTGCAAGAAAGACACTAGGATTCGATGTTCAAGGTTTCCAGAGGGTTCTTGTGAAGAATCCAGTGTGTAGGACGCACCCTGCTGGTTCCGTTCCATCCACAGCTGTTTCATCTTCAGCAGGAGCGGATCTTGGTTACTTCTTTGGGTGTGAACATCAACTTTGGGAGATATTATTTCTCCGGATCAGGTATAATCCTTCCTGTTTCCTTTTGGTTTAGATCTGGTTTGTTTATGGTTCAAGTAGGATCCTTGAATAATGTATTCTAAATTTAGGGAATATGATTCCCAGTTGGAAGAAGGTAGAAAATTTTTGAAATTCACCCCCCATTACGCACCTTTCTTGGCATCCATTAGATTGATCCTACCATTCTTTCAGTGGTATCAGAGCCACTGGTTCGAATCTTGAACCAAAAGAAAATCAGATCTAACCCTACGCAGATGAACAAAAAATGTTCTGCCAAGATCTGCGCAGATTGTTTTCCTTTTTTTTCAAGAAATGGTTTCTTGTTAAGGGTGTTTGATTTGAAATTAATTTTGTTAAATCCAAAAATTTATTTAGAATTGTTCTTTATTTATTTTTGATTTAATGGACTGTTCGAACCTGGAGATCGCAGTGCAGATTTGGCGCAGATAGTCTGTGCACCCTTTTTTCTTCCTTTTATTATTATTCGGTCTGTAAATATATTTTTTTATTTTTTTAGACTGAATGTATAGGATTTGATCAAGAATGTAATTAATTAATAGAAATAGGATTTCTGTTTTTTATTTATTTTCTTGATTAAAGAAGAAGGAAGAAAATGGCGACGCTGGAGATTTGCAGATGGAGAAATCGCATACTGTGATTTACAGTTTATGAAACTATAACTTTTGTGATTAACCTCTGTTTTGCAGGTGGTATGAACAGTCCATATTTTTTATTTGTGATTGTCTAAAATAAAAAATTATTAATTTCAGATCTCTCTTGAATTAATTCTTGAATTGAAAATCACTTTTGGACCTTTTCGGACTAGATTGGACCAAAATTGTTTGGACCGAATCTGAGATTCGAAGGGGGCTGTTTTTCAGTCCATATTTCTCACATTGATTATTCCAAATCTGATGTTCAATTACAGGGATTAATTCGGCCCACCTGTAAAGCCCAGTTTTAAAGGGTTAAAACTGCAAAAGCCCATTGTTGTGAGAAAAGCTGTATGGGCCGAACTGCTAACTGCAATTCAGCCCATACACCTAGTAAACATTAATTGTTAATGCTTTAAGTTTTAAATGGGCCATTCGATGGGCTTTACAGCAGTTAATTGATTGGATCAATTCTTCCTTTACATGTGATGTTTGGATGTATGATGTGCTGCGACCATGGGCCATAAGCGCTTGGCCCATGTTAACTCGTTAGTGGCTCTTGCGCACACCATGGCTGAATGCACATCATTGCCATGGTGTCCATTAAGGTCATTGGATGACCCCTCTCTACTTTGTGGGCCCCACAACCCTGAAAAGGGATGCGTACGGAACCCCTAGCCGATTGAGGCCCACCAGAAATCTGGCTTTATGAAAGCCAGTGGGAGCCACTTTGGTTTGACCTAAATTAGAACTAGGGCGTAATTTTGTTCCCTCCAAGCAAATATGATTGCGTGTGATAGAGAGATCCATTTGATGGACTCTCTAAAGGCCTTCCATCATTAGCACAATGATGGGTCCATCAGTAATGAGGGAACGCACCATAAAATTGGGCTATCCATTTGTTGTTGGATCTGTTAGAGTGTTTCATTAGATGATAGGGGCATCATAGACCGATGTGGGAGGGGCTTCACCAGAAAATGGGAACTCTCTCACGGTACCTTGGCGTAATCTGAATATGATGGGTGTGCACTCACTAGACAGAAAGGTTTACCTAAAAACGGCTCTGAACCTTGTCTGACAGAGGCCAAAGGGAAACTCATCACAGAAAAGGAGTGGGGTTATGCAGCTGAAATAGTTGGCTTCACGCACCCTATGTGATTTCCCACATTTCCAGAGACATTTTGTCGTCTCCGTCATTGAGAAGGGAGGGAAAATCTGAGAGATGAATAAATGGGAATGGAACATAGATTAAAAGCCATATCTATGTAGGTAACATGAATCAAAATAAGGTTGTGGACTAACGTTTTAACTGTTTTATTAGAAAATAGCAAACGGTCAATTTGCAAAGCTTCTAGATGATAACAAGCTTAAGGGCCCAAACTATGCCGACTGGTACAAAAATCTTATGCTGGTCCTAACTTCTGAAAAGTTAGATAAGGTGGTGAAAAATCCTACCCCAGAACGTCTGGGTGATAGGGCTTCTGAGGCCCGTAGGAGGGACTACCAAGATTGGGAGGATAAGAACTCCCTAGCCCGTTGTTTTATCATTGCCTCATTAGACAACTCAATACAGAGGCAGTTCGATCAGATCGAACTAGCCAAGGACATATTGGACAGTCTAAGAACAATGTATGAAGAGCAGAACCGTTCTACGCGACAGAAGGTCCTGAAATTGTTCATGACCGCGCAGATGTCCAAGGGGCAGAAAGTTCATGACCATTCTCTTCGGATGATGGGATACATTAATAAACTTGAAGCTCTTGGATCCGGGCTAGATCTTGACACGCAAGTGGATGCCATCCTGAATTCTTTGCCCTCTTCCTTCAATGCGTTCACTATGAACTACAATATGAATAAGCTGAATGTCAACGTCCAGGAACTCAGCAATATGTTGTAGAGCGCCGAGGATCTTTTAAAGAAGGAGGGTTATGCTTGCTGAAGCTAACAGATCGGGCAAGAAAAAGAGAAAGGCAAAGAAGCCCCAGAAGAAAGCTGCCAAACCCAAGAAGCAGAAGAAGAACAAGACATCGGATGTCTGTCACTTCTACAAACAGACCGGCCACTGGAAGAGGAACTGTCCTACCTACCTGGAATCTAAGAAAGGTAACATCGAAACATGTGTCATAGAAACTAATATGTTAGTTACTTCTGTGTCCTGGTGTGTTGACTCCAGGGCTTCAACTCATGCGTGTAACTCACTGCAGGGGTTCAAAGTTAGCAGAAGATTGAGTGATGGCGAGGTGACACTATTCTTGGGAACGACTGCAAGTGTTGCAGTTGCGGCGATAGGAACCGTAGAATTAGTTTTTAGAAAAGGAGTCCTTGTACTTAAAGATTGTCCTTATGTACAGAACTTGAGAAGAAATTTAATTTCTATTTCTAAACTGTGTGCTGATGGATATACTGTTTATTTTAGTAATATGATTACTGTTAAACGGAATAACAAATTCATCGCATGCGGGGAACTGGAGAATGGTCTCTATGTTCTACATCCTTCTCTAGAAACTAACCTAACCGAAACTACGTTGGTCGAAAATCACAAGAAAAGGAATCGTGATATAGTTAATCCCACATGCCTCTGGCATTACTGACTTGGCCATATCGGTTTTGACCGAATCACAAAACTGGTAAAGGATGGTCCTTTGGATTTTCTAACCGTAGAAAATCTTCCCACTTGTGAGCCTTGCCTTCAAGGTAAGATGACTAAGCGACCATTTGACTGTAAGCCTGAAAGATCTAGAGGCACACTTGACCTAATACATACTGATGTGTGTGGTCCCCTGAGTGTTAGGACACGGAATCAACACGTGTACTTCATCACCTTTACAGATGATTTTTCATGATATGGTTACGTGTACCTAATGAGACACAAATCTGAATCCTTTGAAAAGTTCAGAGATTTCAGACAGGAAGTCGAGAAACAGTTAGGGAGAGAAGTTAAGGCCCTTTGATCGGATCGAGGTGGCGAGTATCTCTCTGATGAATTCAATGACTACTTAAAGGACAATGGGATAGTGTCACAACTAGCTCCTCCTGCTACACCACAACTCAACGGTGTTTCAGAGAGGAGGAATAGAACCTTGTTGGACATGGTCCGGTCACTCCTCGTACACTCAGAATTACCCACATCCTTTTGGGGATATGCATTAGAGACTGCTATCTACATGCTGAATCGGGTTCCAACCAAATCAGTTCCGAAAACTACATATGAACTATGGACTGGAAGGAAGCCAAGTGTAAGACACTTGAAGATTTGGGGTTGTCCTGCACACGTTAGAAGAACAAGTGCGGACAAGTTGGAATCCAAAACCAGTCGTTGCCTATTTATAGGCTACCCAAAGGATTCAGTGGGTTATCTATTCTATGACCCAAGTGAGCAGAAAGTATTCTGCAGTCAAAACACCCAATTCTTAGAATCTGAATACATCATGGACACTCACCATCAGGAAATAGTTCTTGATGAGGAGAGCTCACGAGTAGTGGGAGATGTCCCACAAGTTCTAGGTAATGACCAACCTAGAAGGTTCACCCGGGTATCCAGATCACCAGTCCAATATGGTTATGACCAGGATACCTACCTGGTGGAAGCCTTGACTAGTGTAGAGGATCCCGTGACTTACGCGGAAGCTATGTTAGACATAGATTCCCAGAAGTGGGTGGAGGCCATGAGAGCTGAGATGGACTCGATGGAGACCAATGGAGTCTAGACTCTAGTAGATCCGCCCTTTGGGGTAAAAGCAATTGGTTGCAAATTGATCTACAAGAGGAAGAAGGGCCCCGATGGCAGGATTGAGACCTACAAAACTCGCTTGGTGGCAAAAGGGTATACTCAGAAAGAAGGCATCGATTATGAGGAAACCTTTTCGCCCGTGGCCATGCTTAAATCCATTAGGATCCTGCTAGCTGTAGCAGCATACCATAACTACGAGATTTGGCAAATGGATGTCATAACCGCGTTCCTGAATGGAGATCTTAGTGAAGATATCTACATGTAGCAGCCGCAAGGCTTTATTGTTGCTGGTCAGGAACACATGGTATGTAAACTCAACAGATCCATATATGGACTTAAGTAGGCTTCTAGGAGTTGGAACATCCGTTTTGATTCTGCCGTCAAAACGTTTGACTTTGAGCAGAATCCGGATGAGCCCTGTGTTTACAGGAAGTCCAGTGGGGATAAGATTACTTTTTTAGTATTGTACGTGGACGATATCCTACTCATTGGGAATGATGTAGGAATGTTGACTTCGGTCAAGGTATGGATGTCACAGTAGTTCTCCATGAAAGATCTTGGAGAAGCTTCATACATACTGGGTCTTCGACTCTATAGAGATAGATCGAAGCGGATAATTGGATTATCCCAAGCTGCTTACATTGACAAAATTGTCGAAAGGTACAACATGGAAAACTCCAAGAAAGGAAATGTTTCTTTCAGACATGGAGTAACTCTCTCCAAGAAGATGTCTCCCAAGACTTCTGAGGAGATTGAGGGCATGAGAGACGTTCCCTATGCCTCAGTCGTAGGGAGCATCATGTATGTCATGCTGTGCACTCGCCCAGACATAGCTCAGGCGGTGAGTGTGGTAAGCAGATTCCAGGCTAACCCAGGGTAGGAGCATTAGACTGCTGTGAAGAACATACTTAAATACCTTCGAAGGACAAAAGAGTTTTGTCTAGTATTCGATGGTAGTTCACTACAAGTTCTAGGGTATACCGATGCCGATTTCCAGTCGGATCCAGATGATAGAAAGTCTACATCTGGGTATGTTTTCACGATAGGATTGTGTGTTGTTTGCTGGAAAAGCAGCAAACAGAGGTCCACTGCAGACTCCACAACCGAGGCCGAGTACATTGCCGCAAGTGAAGCTGCCAAGGAAGCCGTGTGGATGAAGAAATTCATACACGAATTGGGAGTGATTCCGTCCAACACATCACCCATCCCGTTGTTGTGTGACAACAATGGAGCGATCGCCCAGGCTAAAGAGCCTCGGGCCCACTCGAAGTCAAAGCACATCGAGAGGAAGTACCATGTACTGCGGGAGATCGTTGGTAGAGGGGGCGTCCTAATTCAGAAGGTAGCATCAGCGGATAATGTGGCAAACCCATTGACTAAGCCACTGACACAGAATGTGTTTGAGAAACACGTGGAAAGTATGGGACTCCGGCTTGTACCAGATTGGACCTAAGTGCAAGTGGGAGCTGTTAGACAGTCTTGTATGCCCTTAGCTTCAATCGGATTTGATGTACTTTTGTTATTTAGTGGAAATAAATTAAAGTGCATGTTTGATTCATGTTGTTTGGTATAATTATGTGTAAGACCCTAAAACTGGACACTTATAGAAACTTGTGTTAGTTTTAAATGTTCACAGCCATTGGATAAGTCTGGGGAGATTTATCCTGCCAAGGCTGATACTGGTGTGCCACCAAGTGTTGGGATGGCTTGTTTCGGCCATCAGGGTAAGACCCAAGGCACATGCAGTATGGGATTGCTTGAACCCTTGAACCGGACCAGATTTCTAGTATTGCCCTAGACCTTGGAGACAGATGGGCAAAACTCGAAAGTTACACCTGACCCCTAGACTCAATTATGACACGTCACTAGGTGTCGGATCGGGTTGTCTTTGATGTGTTAATCAGTGAGATCCTTACTGGGGGACAAAACCTGAACATGTTGGGGCAGTCAGAGAATTCATCTGAGTGAGTGGTCATAGTGATAGGATCAGCCCATTTGTCGGACAATGGTAATGATCGGTAATGCACTCTCTCTGATGGAAACCAAACTACCGGCAGTTGATTTCAATTGTTAGAATTTTGTTTTGCAAAATAATATATATATATATATATATATATATATATATATATATATATATGTACGGTTTCAAAAGATTTGCAAAAGGTTTTAATTCCCGGGATCCATGTGAGTAGAGAGTGCGGCACTGTTCCTTGCAGCCGAGAGAGAGGTCTTCTTAAGTCGGGCAATGCTTGATCATTAAGGGCTGAGAGGTTAAGTGTAAGACCATTTAGGATAATACCTGATGGGCTAATCTTGCACCTGCCCACAGTCCTTGGGTTTTTATAAGATGGCTTGGCCCAGGGACCACTTAATGTAAGTGTTGGGCCCATAGGGTCCATGTGATGGGCTCAAAGGGGTCATTGAGTCTTTTAGTGAATTCGGCTGGGCCTTGTAATAAAGGCTGGGCCGAACCCATGTGGCTGGTGTGTAGATCAATGCTTGGGTCCCACGCCATACAAAAAAGCCCAACTGGGCAGCAGGTTGGAAACTAGTTAAACACTGAACACTTAATGGGCCAAAAGCCCATTTCGAACTGGGCTGATATGATCACCAGTTCATAGGGCGAATATGAGATTAGTGTTAGTAAAAGGATTGGGTCTTTGACCTTATCCACTCTAAGAGACCAAATTCAAATTAGATTTGAATCTGGTAACCTCCTGATAAGATCAGGAGTTAACTAACTTAATCTGCAGATAGGATTAAGATTAACCTCTATCCAAATACTGATTTGGATTGGGATAACTCCCAAAATATTGGGAGGTTTCTTAATCAAGAAGAAAGAGGAGAAAACCCTAGCAGAAATATCAGATGTTGATCTAGGGGGTTTGAGCAAGTAAGAAACACATCCTGCAATCTGAGATTTGATCTCTCACAGACTCCAGAGAGAAGAGACAATTCTGCCCTCTTCGTCCCTGGACTTCTCCTCCTTCAGCCGCTGCCACTACCTGTTGGAAGATTGGATCTTTGCAGCAACAGGAAGTCAAGAAAGCCGTTCTTGACAATACTCTTGCAAGAAAGACACTAGAATTCGGTGTTCAAGGTTTCCAGAGGGTTCTTGTGAAGAATCCAGTGTGTAGGACGCACCCTGCTGGTTCCGTTCCATCCACAGCTGTGTCATCTTCAGCAGGAGCGGATCTTGGTTACTTCTTTGGGCGTGAACACCAACTTTGGGAGATATTATTTCTCCGGATCAGGTATAATCCTTCCTGTTTTCTTTTGGTTCAAATCTGGTTTGTTTATGGTTCAAGTAGGATTCTTGAATAATGTATTCTAAATTTAGGGAATATGATTCCCAGTTGGAAGAAGGTAGGAAATTTTTGAAATTCGCCCCCCATTCCGCACCTTTCTTGGCATCCATTAGATGGATCCTACCATTCTTTCAGGAATTGTGATAGCTGAATATCAACAAGTTTTTTTTTTTTTTTTGGGAGAAATAGTTTGTAGATAAACTTAGTTTTTCCTAACAAAAATATCTTCAACTGGCTCTAGCATTGCTGCCACAGGTTTCTTTGGGGCCTTCTTAATTTCAGGAAGTGTGATCAAGTCAACTGATCATACCGCACGCAAGCTACTTAGTTGCTTGTATGCCTTTGCCAGTGCCCCTGGAACTTTGATACTCCACGATTATGTCCAAGTCGTCCTGATTTATAGAGTAAGCATCCATTAACTCAACAACATTCTGAGCATGCACATCTTCCAAAAGCCTCAATTTTTCCACTAGAGTTCTTTCCAAGCCACCCATCAAATCTATTAAAATTGAATGCACTCCCCCTGTTCAAGGGTCTCTCTTCTCCCATGCAGAGCAAAGCAGTAGGGATTATGCAAGATGCAAAGCGCGGCTAGTTTGGGAGAGTTACCACTGTCGATATCCTCTAATATGAACATTGATTATATCGCCATTTGCAATAGACTCTACAGCACTGAAAGCAAGTTCATTCTTTTGATCCCATTATCATCCTTACCAGCAAAGCTATGTACATGATTGATGTAATTTTCCTAAATAATAAGAGGGACTAGATCAGGGTCGCTCATGCTTAAGTCAATTCTCTCGTCCATTCTCAACTTCCCCCATTCAAACCAAATAGCTTATCAACAAAAGTAAAGGGTGAAATGTCTTCACCCTTTAAACTATTAAGAAGATGGTTTCTTATGTCATCATATTTGATAATAGACATTGAGAGGCTCATATACTGCAACTGATTTAGTGTCATTCGCACATCTCCATTAATTCTCTCTACAAGTTCTTCAAATACAATCTCATTAACTTGAAGTCCTTCGTTTGCAGCAAAAAAAAAAAATCTTGATGTCTTTCGTTGTTTGCAATTCGCCATAGCCTCTTCGCCATCTGTCTATTTCTGAAAAGTAAGAATCAAACAATACTACAATGGTTGACAAGGTATTTTAGCTTATCATTACAGATGTATATGATAGGCATCTTGGAAATCTTGATGCTAGTGATAGGAATCTTTGGAAATCATCAAGACTGCACGAATGATGGGGTTAGACAGAATGGGTGATGATCAATACGGGAAAATGTTGTGAGATTACGATCTCTAACTTGGTATTTTACCCCTCTATTTCATCTTCTTGAGGAAGAACATGATGAATAGTGTTTTATTTTCAAGTTTGAAGGGTAATTTTGACATTTTCAAAAGTCTTAAGTCGCATATGATGCCATGTGATACTTATAACTGACGATTAATAAACGACAGGTACTGAATTGACATGCTGTTGAGCTAGATAGATAAGGACCAACCTGCATAGGTCGACCTAGGACTTTTGAAAATGGGTTAGGTTGTCAAAGTAGTTACTCATAATTTTGACCGTCAAAATGATACCGATATGTCGAAATGCCGATGTATCCCAAGGTCGGCATAGGGGGCCTTAGCTAAAAGTAGTTTGGCTTTCCCTTAGTAGATTTTCGTCAACGTGCACGTATTGCGAGTCGACTCATTCAGGTTGCCAAAGCAGTTATAATTTCGGCTGTCAAAACGACGTCAAGCTAGATAAATGAGGGCTGACCTGCATAGGGTGGACTACCTATTGCCAATGCATTTTGAAATCGACTTAGGGGCCTTGATGCTGAAAGCAGTTTTGGCTTCCCCTTAGAGTTCAATTTAACCAGGTCACCAAAGCGGATGGTCATTCTATAGTAGCTTTAAATGCAGTTGTATCTATACCATCACATAGGATTGACTCTCTCGGGTCTGCACTCTTAAGTCAATGACGCACATGTGCTAATCCACTCATAGAACTACTGACGTCCACTCCGAGAACCATGGGGGCTCACCTTGAGGGGATTACTCAAACTATCTACGAGTCGCCTACCCTCATTGAAACCATGAAAGATTCGACCTGTGAGCCCGGTTCCACATTCAGCTTGATGCCCACTCTTACGAGAGCCATGGAGAGCTCAATCAATAGTGGGGCTCTACAGTTGGGCTGGGAGACAATCTGGACCAGACTGCTAAAGCTTGTCCGGGATGGTCGTTTAGTTTCTGCCCCTTGTGATAGTGTCGTTGATACGTGTGTTGCTATTGGTGTTTGAATGGAGGATCGGTGCCACGACTGCATTGCGTTAGTCCTCGGACACACTGGTCGTCTACTATGATAAGCCACAGGGAGCTCAACCTACGGGGGCAGCTCTACTAACTACAGGTCGCCAAATGGCATGGGAGCCTTGAAAGGCTTGACCCATAAGGGTGATTGCAGTCCATTGGCCACTAACTCCTGCGAGAGCCACGATGGGCTCAACCTATAGGGGCAACCTCGCGAATAGAGCTAATGAGGCGAATCCGGGCTGATTACATATTGCGAGTCAGATCGTCCAGGTCGCCAAAATGATTCTCAGTCAGATCGCTGAAATTTTAACAGGCTAGTTCGCTCTTAGCACCTTGACCTACAAACACCTCATCACCTTGGCAATGCAGTCCTGTAAGGGTGGCTCCATAGCCTATTGGCCATCAACTCCCACGGGAGCCATGGAAGGCTCGACCTATGGGGAAACTTCACGGTCTATTGGCCATCAACTCCCATGGGAACCATGGAGGGCTCGACCTATGCGGCAGCCTCATAGTCTGTTGGCCATCAACTCCCACGGGAACCATAGAGGGCTTGACCTGCGGGGGTAGCCTCACAGTCTATTTGTCGTCAACTCTCGCAGAGAGCATGTAGGGCTCAACACGTAGGAGCGGCCTCACAGTCAAAGCCGGGAGATTTTGTTTGGCAAGGCTACTAGAACTTGTATGGGCAAATCATTCTGACTCTACCCCCAAGGGGATTCCTTTGATCCAAGCATTGCTATTGTTGCTTGAGGATGCCATTACTTGAGGCTCAAAGAACGGGTGAGAACTTATCTTTTGTGTAGCAGTTCCCACAGATGACACCGATTGATGATGTGTGATCTGGTGCTCCCTACTAGAGGACAATTCGAACGTCAGGCTTGTGAGGTTACCCGATCGAGTTGCAAGAAGATAGGTCAAAGTGTCTGGGGTGCTTTACCCGGTGTGGGCACTCCAATGCTTAAGTAACGAATTAGAGGTTTTAGAGAGAGCTGAAAGCAAGATTACTAGTATTTGAGAGCTAAATTATGTGTACCTTCTCTCTTAGGGAGGAGATGGGACCTTTCTATATGCGTTGTTTGGCGTGAGATTCACGCACCGCATCCAAGATCTTCGAGAAGACATGCCTGACCAGTCCGAAGTCGTCAGAGGTAGTCACACACGTAGACCAAGCTTTGTGCCTTATTCAATTTCCTCCATAACAATCAATGTTGGAGCCAACTTCCGAGAGACTCGGGAGTGACATGATGCATGCAAAGGAGGTCGGTGAGCATGTCTCACAAGTTTCCACTTGGACCTCAGTTAGGTTAGCAAGTCCTCGAGGGAGGTAGCTCCTCATGCTGAGGTCACTTCAACCGGTATTGACAAGGTACCATAGGTCGACAAGTCCTTGAGGAGGTCACTCCTCACACCGAGATCCATTGGACTGGTAACGACACGGTACCACAAGTCGACTCTAGATGAGGTGCTGCTAGCCGCCTTGCCTAGGTGCCCGAGTTGTGAACGAGGTGCTCAGACTAGTTCCGAGGTGTGCCTCCTTGGCTTAGTGGGATCCACAACTATTTGTGTGGCACTGAGGTGTCATGTGGTGATCCTGTCGTGCCACGTGTTGCTAGGTCAGTGGAGGGCCAAATTTGTCCTCATCATTCACATTTTAAAGTTCAGGGACCAAAGTGGCACTAGGCCCAAAGTATAGGATACTGATCGGGAATTTTCCCTTTAAAATATCTTTCCATGAATAAAAACATATAAATATAGAAATATTCCTAATACATCGTTACAAGTTGCTTTGAGGATGGTGTGAATACCATTTGTGAGCACTGAACCCATGTTACAAATTCACTCCAAAATCATATATGATGGGGCCTACATGCATTGATTGATTAATTGGTATGGACTGGGATAGGGATGGCAATTTTACCCACAAAATCGGGTCCCCAATTCGATCCGCCCCGAACGGGATGGATTTCTCCGGTCACAAATACCTACGGGTCGGGTTCGAGGAATTTTCTTTTGCCCCAGACCGGGACGGGGTGGGGATGGGGACTGCCTATAAATCCCTGAACTCGCCCCACCCTGGTTGTGATTTACAAATATACCCTTATATATAATGTGTTAAAATGTATTAGGTTAGGAGTTATTTCAATTAGTTCGGTGTTTCCCTATGTTTCGTCTTCCTTCAACAGTTCAACCTTCGCAGAATTGCAGTTTGCTACAGAGACTCAGAGTCCTTCAAGTCTTCAACCTTCGCACAACCCTCGACCGTCGGGTGCCGCCGCCACTGTAGCACAGAGGTGTGGGTCAGTCTGCAATTGTCTTTAGTTCAGTCTTCGCCTTCGAGACTTCTCACTTTCTCAGTCTGTAATCTTCCTTCGATCTTTCTTTTTCTCCGTTTGTCCACCGACCGCTAGGCGCCACCACCGCCGTAGCAACATACTTTCCAGTCTTCCTTCATTCTTCTGTGTTTCTCAGTATTCAATACTCTCATTGTCCATTCGTTTCCACATTACAGTTAAGGTTTTTTCTTATCACTTATCATGTTGGATTGTTGGTTTTTCCATGTTGATTATCTCCTAATACTAGTATACTACACACGGCGATGGATGGAATCGAAGGATGACAATAAGCATAAAATTCTTTATCTTTCCATTATGCCCAATAAGATAAAACAGGGTAATCTGCTGCATTAAAAAACTGGATAATCAATGCCTAGAATTTTTTTTGTTTCTTAGTTCATTTGCTGGTATATAGAGCAATTTTTGCTTCTGATGTACTTTTTTGACGGTTAGATCGAGATCTCTTGCCCACCTTTTTAATTATTTGCATCAATAAATCTTTCTTTTTCATTAAAAAAAAAAATCTGCTGCCCGGACCATTCAAGTTTTAATTTGATTCCCCTACATGAACAATTCAATTGTAAATATGGATGTAGGGTTCATGTCCGATGACTAAGTCTTCCATTTATCACAGTCTCTGTAATTAATCCAAGTTTTCTTATTATATTCTTTCTAATAAATTTTAACCAACTTCGGTCCATTTTTCATTCTTCATTAAAACATGTTTTCCTTAATGATGTATCGCAATCTGGTTGTTACTAGCTGGAGGTGATCTGGCTTCCAGTAGATGACGGACTTGGTTGATCTGCAAAAAGCGGATTAGAGAACCTGGGGTTATTTGTTCGGCGAGGTCACTCCGATGCTTAAGTTAGTACTTGGTTGTGAGTTGATAATAGCTTAGAATGCAAGAGAGCTAGAGAGCAGAGATTACGCATACCTTTTACCCCCGGGGAGTGGAGCATTTATATAGTGGAGCCTTCGCAGGTTTCGAGGTGTGGTTCTGGGATCCTCGTCGCGATGAGGTCCGTTTCCACGTTAATTGGGGATAACGCTACCAACTGATAAGATTCATCACTTCCGCCCGAATCGGACGGGGGAGATAATGTTAGCTGTTACGAGGTGTGATCCCATGAGGCACGGAATTTGGTGGCGAGATCTTCGGGGTTGCCATGTAGTGGTCGATCAGTATTACCTGAGCTAGTACCCTTTGGATCCGATCTGGTACGAATGCCAAAGTGCCTTTGGACCGAGGTGGTTTGGTTATTCGAGCTCAATCCGTTGCAAACTTGGTGCGTCGGACTAAGCTGTCATCCTGCTAGTTAGGTCATGTCCACATGTCCCCATATTACTAGGTCGGGCCAAATCACCCTACATCACTTAACATCAAACAAACAGGGAAAGAAAAGGAAGAAAAGACTTCAATGGTCGAGCTTTTGACTTGTATTCCCTCGAATGCTTTATATCAAGTGTCTTATTCTATAAAAAATATATAGATGTTGAGAATTCCCAGGGCTTAGAGAAACTTAAAAAGATGCTATTAGAGTCTTAATTTTTAATAGATTTTAATCCATCCAAGTTGATGATCAATTTAAGGAAGACGGCTAAAGAAATATAATTTCAACATTATGCTTGGTCATGCAAGAAATAGAATTGCTACACATTGCTTATTTCCATTCACATAGAAGGAGAGTGACACTTCATCTATCCATAATTGATAAAAGTAAAAATGTACCACATTCTGCCTTATACTAACCCTTTTTAGGGTTTAGGGTTGGGTTAGGCCGTTAGGGTTAGATTTATTTGACTTGTGAATTTTGCATAGCTGGTGCTAAACGATGCACCCTGTGTATGAATTCTATGGTAGTGTACAACATAAAGTTGCTCATGGTGCAATATTTTGTTTATAATTTTTCTAACTTAGATTTTATGTTTATGCATGGAAGACACCTAATCTCTAGTTCTTTATAATTTTGTTTATTAGTTGAAAACTAAAAACTTTTAAATTACTATTTTTTATTTGTCTAACATTTTTTAACCATGAGCTGGTTAATACCAGTAGTGCAAAATGGTCCCCCGTCTACTTGTTTGTTTGTGAATTGTGATGCCACTGTTCAGTGTCTGGTTATTTCCCTCTTGCTTTTTCTTTATTTTCCTAAGTCATTTTGAGTCAATTTTGAACAATAGTATATACAGTAATGTAATCATTTTTAATTTGATTTTTTAATGCTATTCAATACCCAATTGTACTATTGATTGCGGGGCAGGTACATGTCAGGGATTCTCCATCCTCAACGGGGCCGGTGGGATGGGGGTTGAATCTTCACCCTATACCAGAGACAGGGCAGGGATGGGTGCAGGGATTTTAGCTATGGGACGGGGACGGGGACGGGGAGGACGGGGAGGGGGTGCCCCGCCCCATTGCAATCCCTAACTGGGGAGCCCAATGAAGCCAAATTAACTAGAGTTAGATGCAATCGAATTTTATCCTCACAAAATTATGCTCACGTCGTTCATATAACCCTTTTCAAGCATATACGGATATATTTTTCCCTGTGAATAAGAAGATACAATTATGGAAATGTTACTAGTTATTAATACACGGATAAAAAAGACTGAAAACGGCATAAGCATAATTTTGTGGAATGTGGACTGAATCCGCCCTCGTTCAGACACCGGAGGGATACCCAGATTTTAATCCAATTTCAGAGTGTAAAGCGGAAAATGTCTTATTGGTAAAGTGGATTAGAGATACATGCCTGAAGGCCCTGAACGCAGAACAATTATTGTAACTCCTAAACAGATTAAAACCCACTAGATTGGTATCTTCATGAACAAGTCTGTCCAATTGGACGTACCCAATTAAAATTCATGAAGAGCAATCTCGATGAACACAAGTACACAAGTAAAATGCAATATTGTAGTTGTAGATGGAGGAATGATCATGTGGATTATAATCATGCAAATAGTTTAAACCGGATATGCTGTGCATTAAACGCCATTCAGAAATGTATTTGGGGGAGAGTTACCTTACGTCGTTTAGCCCATTCAACTAAAAAAGAAAAAAGAAAAAAAAAAACTTTTAGGGGCGTTGTTTGTTTTAGATTTTGAGAGGGTTGATGAATTGGATTTTAATTCAATTCATGGTTTTTTTTTTTTTTAGATTTATATGGGGATCAGGAAATTTTTTTTTTCATGAGCATCCTTTATCCTAATAAGTGATATCCATCCCTCCTAGGTGGATAAATAATTTTTTCACCTTGGGAGAAAGTTGCCAACACTTGAATGGGGGCAAAATCACCCCTTTTAATAATTGCTTTTTATGGCTAAAGTGGTCATTATTGCCTTATTTACATGAAAAATAAAAGAACATGGATAAGTCTTTCTTACAAATATATTTACCCAGGTTAGTAATTTATCTAAAAGCAAACGGGACCGCTGGGGTAAATCACAAAAGTAATTCCTATGCAATAAACAATTGCTTAAATCATCATCTTTCATAATCAATGGTATGCATTAATCATACAATCTAACTGATGGTTTGTTCTTTTATGTCCCCACCACTACGACTATGACCCACACAGGCCACAAGAAAAAGAAATTCCCATCAAGTCAAATATCCCGATCTCGTAGTGGAAAGCAAGAGCCCAATTATTTTAGCCGAATTATGTATATTTCGTGGCCTACGGTGTTGGATGAAAAATTCTGATGAGGTGATCACCTGCCAACAAAATGCATTCCAACCATTTATCAATATGATCTTACATTGCACATCTCATATATAATAGACCCTACTTTTATGATGGGTCCCAATCTCACAAAGAGTTGGGCTCTTCTGCCAACAAAATATGTTATAACCCTACCATGTATAAAATATACGGTGTGAGATCATATTGATATAAGGTTGGAACATGATTTATGGATAAGTGATGGAAACTTTGGATGAAAGCAATGAAATAACAAAAGAAAAATGCTAACGTTTTCAGGTTTCAAATGGAAATGAGCGAAAGTTGAGGCGAACGTTTTAAAATGATAGCCGAGCTGAACTTTTTGGTGTAGCTTTTACACCTTGTCCATTAAAAAGACCACGTAGAGAAGGTTCTCTGTCTCCAATTATATACTCTTACCATTCATCTTTATTAACTTCAATTTATTAGATTAGTCAAAACTCAAAAGCATAGGAGGGAAAGCTTTACTTGGAAGCATAAGACAGAAAGCTGGGTCCCTACTAGTTTCTACATGCGTGATCATGCCTTTGCGTGCATGTATACGCCTCTATTGTTTGTAGCTACGTGTGCAATGTGTTGTGTATCTGCAATCTCATTATACTTGTCACTGCACATGACACCGAGAGGTGTAAAATCTGGCTGTGCGGGACCGGTTTGCGCAAAGCACAGGTCGTGCTATCCCTGTCCGTGGGCTGAGCTGGATCATGTTTTCTTTTTGGGCATAGCCCACGTCACAAGCTCAGGTGGGCCTATGCCAATGCTGTAGGCTATAGGTCGTACCGTGCTGTGGGCCTGGGCCATTTTGGACTAGGCTATGTGCCTTTTTTTTATTTCTTATTATATAAAGTATCAAAGTAATACAAACTTTGGAAAACAAAAATTTAACAAAATGTAAAATAGACAATAAATAAATAAAAAAAAAAGAAATTAATTTTATTTCATTTGAATTTAAACAATACAATTGGATGAATGAAAAAATGGAAATGGAATAAAATCCAACTGATGACCGGCCCATCTTCCAAGTAAAGGAGATGTGGAAATTCTTAGCAGAAGAGGAGAAACATTTTTATGGATCTTCCTTTGATTCATTCTCGAGGTTTTATACGGCGATTAACCAGCTTGAGTTGCAGATCCAGCCGAGGTGGTTTAGTAGAAAATGAATAATTAGGGAATGGCTGTGTACGTTGAGCGTTGTTGGCTTTAGTAATTGTTTGGGTTAGTAGTAGTAGTTGTTATGGGTGTTCCTTTCAACGAAATAGCAACCAACTAACGTTCTAAAATGGCGTCGTTTTGAGGTGAGGTGATGTTCTTGTGTTACTGTGATGAAATTACTTGATGTTGAAAATTCAAATTTCCTTAGCTAACAAAAATGACTAGAATAACACTATAACAGGGAGGTGCCTGACCACTACGGTGGCGCCGATGGAGTCCTGTCAAAGTGTCAATTCCAACTTTAGTTGCTGCTTCAACAACCGCAACTTTAAACCACAACCAAAGGTTCCAGTGCTTCACAACCCGCAACCACCGAACAGCTCACTCAGTGTTTGTGACTTAACGGGCCCACTTGAGTCCACAAGGTCTGAGAATTTCCCTTGATCCACTGAATTCGGATTCAGTGGACTTTTAGGCTCACGGGGCGGGTGAACTCTCCAATAGAAGGCGTGCACATCGACTCCTTTGTACCCATCTTAATATAACGGACGTTTAATCGGATGCTAAACGACAGAAGACCACCGTCAATTTCTTCACAAACGACAGTTAAAAGACCATCGGCGACGTTCAGGCAACCCAGTTTTGACCACCGGCGTTAAAAGAAAAAAACGACAGTGAGAAGGCGGCGCAGAAAGTTTATCGGCGGTCTGAAACCACTGTCATTATTAGAGAAGAATACCCAAATGACCCCGATGAAAAGCAACTTGCGATGAACTTCACGAAGCTGCGATGAATCCATTCTAGAGACATACGCGATAAACCTTACTCTAGCGAATGAATTTGTTACCATCTGTTAATCGGTTAGGGATTTGGTTTTGGTTGTTTCTTTGTAAATGCTACATCAGCTCCTTATAATAATTGTCTATATATATCTGAATATTTTAATAAAGAAAGATAATTTTTTTCTTTTTCATTTTTGCCTCTCTGAGTTTTTACATGGTATTAGAGCGATAAGCCCTCTCTCATAAAATTCCGATTCTTGCAAAAATTTTCAATTCTTATTTCTAGTTTTCTTCCGCTTCTCGCCTTATCTTTCTTCACTCCGGTCTCCTTCTTGTTTTGTCCTCTTTTGACATCAACAAAGATGGCCTTGAATAGGAGTGGAAACAACATATTCACCGTAGCTGATCAAATTTCTTTCAGTAATCAGAATTCACCTTTCTACCTACATCCTTATAATAGCCTTGGTATGGTGTTTGTTTCTTGTCTTCTTAATGGAGATAACTACATGATTTGGCGAAGAGCAATGACTAATGCTCTCAGCGCCATGAACAAGATTAGCTTCGTGAATGAAATGATTCAAAAGCCAGATCCGACGAATCAGGCAAAATTCCTTGACTAGTCGAAATGCAATTCCATGGTGGTATCATGGATCTTTAACGCGCTAACGAAATATCTCCATGAGAACGTAGCCTATGCTGAAAACGCTCGAGAAATGCAGAAAGATTCTCACAAGGAAATGCACCAAGGATCTTTCATCTCGAAAGAGAACTCATGCTCCTCGGGCAAGAAAATCTCCCTGTCTCTGTTTATTTTTCAAAACTCAAAAGGATCTGGGATGAGTTATCAGCCTATATTACTAGACCATTGTGTACCTACGAGTTGTGTACTTATAGAATCCAGAAAAATTTTGTTACAGAACAAGAAAGAGATAAGGTGTATCAATTTTTGTTGGGTCTGAATGAAAAATTTAACAACATCAGATCGAGCATCTTGAGCGTAGATCATCTACCGAGCATCAGTAGAGTCTATGCACTTGTGTCGCAAGAAGAAAGACATCAGCCTTTGAATGCTCAACATGGTCCAACTGTGGAAGCTGCTGCTTTTTATGTGGCAGGCCCAAAATTCAATCTAAATGGAGGAAAAGAAAAGACCAAGATTCAATGTCATCACTGCAAGAAACAGGATCACAACAAGGACCGTTGTTTTGAATTGTTTGGGTATCCACCAAATTGGGGAACTCGATCAAAGGCCATGTCCAATAACAATACTGGCAATCAAGAAAAAGTTGTTGCTAGTACGAACTCAGTCCAAGGAGTCTCTCCGATTTCCAACCTATCCAATGAACAATATCAACAATTGTTGAACACCATCAGCAGCCTGTCTGATCTTTTGAACAAAGATAAACATACTTTCTCAACCAACTTTGCAGGTAAAATCACTACCTCTTCCTAGCTTTTGGATAGTGGGGCCTCAGATCACATGGTTCCCGCTAATTCTGAATTTGCTACTACATCATTTACTTTGGCATTAACATCAAAACCAGTTCAATTACCAAATGGAACACTGTTATCGGTTCAGTCACAGAGTGACATAGTGTTGACCACAGATCTGGTATTAAAGGACGTGTTATTCATTCTGAGATTCCAATACAATCTTATATCTGTTGGTGAACTTACCAAAGATCTAAATTGTGCTATATTATTCTTTCAGACTTTTTGTGCTCTTCAAGACCTAACATCCAAGAAGCTGATTGGTGTGGGTTTGTTGCGTGAAGGGTTGTATCACTTCACTCATTTTCCATTATCCTTCTCTTTGCACAGCACTCGCGCACATGATCCATGCATATGGAATTCAAGGTTGGAACTTACTTCTTATGAGAAACTAGCTTTGATTCCATAATTGTACATTACTGTGCCAAATGATGATTGTTGTGACATATGCTTTCGAGCGAAACAAACACGTCCATCTTTTCCTATTAGTCATACTATATCTGATGCCCAATTTACCCTCATACATTGTGATATTTGGGGAGGCTATCGGACACCATCTCTTTCTGGAGCCCATTATTTCTTGACAATTCTAGATGATTGTACTCGAGCTCCATGGGTATATTTGTTACGATATAAATCAAATGCTTGTTCTTTCCTTGTAATGTTTTGTAAAATTGTGAAAACACAATTCAATGCCCAAGTTAAGTGTATTCATTCGGATAATGGATCCGAATTTTTCTATGGAGCTATTCAAGATTATTTGGAATCACATGGGATCTTACAACAAACATCTTGCATAGACACCCCTCAACAGAATGGGGTCATTGAGCACAAATACAGGCACTTACTTGAGATAGCAAGGGCCTTGCGGTTCCAAGCACACTTGCTAATTGAGTTTTGGGGAGAATGTGTTCTAACAGCAGCCTACATCATCAGTCATTTACCCACTCCAATACTTGTTGAGAAACCACCATGTGAACTTCTTTTCAGCAAGCCCCCTTCATATAATCATTTTTGGACATTTGGTTGCCTTTGCTACGCAAGTACATCCAAATGTGGGCATGATAAATTTGATGCTAGTGCCACGAAATGTATGTTTGTTGGGTATCCTAATGGTAAAAAATGATACAAATTATATGACTTAACAACCAAGCGGATGTTTGTGTCCAGAGATGTGATTTTCCTTTAACACAAGTTTCCTTTTGCTGATGAAGTATCTTTAGAGCCATCTCCATCATCAGCAATACCTCTGTCAATAGTCGATGATATAGTGGCTGGCATGGTTCCTAGTCAAACACCTAGAATTAAACTAGTTTGTGATAGCTCACAGCCTTCCATTAGTGACAATCTAGAATTGCCCAAACACATTGGTGACGTGGATTTCATTACTTCGCCAACTTCTGAACCAACTATTTCTAGCCCTCCAACTTCACATAACCATCACCCACTTCACACCGAAAAACCTCCTTCACACTTGGCTGACTACATTTGTCCAACACTTCAATCACAAACTAAGGCATGCAACACACACTACCCAATCTCCAATTTTTTAACCATGGGATCAATACCCTCTGCCCAACCTAAACCTTCTTGTTATGATGAAGCCAGAAAGCATGACTATTGGAAATAAGCTATGTTAGCCGAACTAGATGCACTTGAATGCACCCATATCTGGACTTTGACTAACCTACCACCAGGCAAGACTCTCATTGGGTGTCATTGGGTCTACAAAGTCAAGTACAAATATGATGGAACTATTGAGCGTTACAAAGCCCATTTGGTAGCAAAAGGTTATACTCAAACTGAAGGCATTGATTATACAAAGACATATGCCCCAGTTGCCAAGCTAGTAACAGTATAATGCATTCTTCCATGGCACTCTCCATGAAGAAATCTACATGGTGCCTCCACCAGGCCTCCTGTCTCCTAAGGATTAGCGAGTATGTCACTTGAACAGATCCATTTATGGCCTCAAGCGAGCCTCACGCAATTGGTTTGAAACTCTAGCTCATGCCCTCCGCCAACAGGGCTTCAAGCAATCAATTTTTGATAATATCCTCTTTACTTCAGTCCAATCAGGCAGCATTCTCGTGGTACTTGCATATGTTGATGACTTGGTGATTGCTACGAATGACCCAACCCGTATTTCTGCTCTTAAGGACTATCTACGGCAGTGTTTTCCAATCAAGGACCTCGGCATTCTTCGATATTTTCTTGGCATCAAGATCTCTCGATCCTCCTCCGACATCTTTCTCAATCAAAGGAAATATACCCTTGACATTCTTCAGGATGCAGGTATGCTAGGATGCAAACCTAGTATGTTCCCCATTGCACAACAACTTCATTTGGAACCTGAATCTGGTGAGCCAATTGCTCAACCCAATTAGTATAGATGCCTTGTAGGGCGTCTCATCTATCTCACAATTACGAGACCAAAACTCACTTATCCAGTTCACATTCTAAGTCAATTTACGATTGATTCTAAGCAACAACATTTTGCCACTGCACTACACGTCCTCCAATACTTGAAGGCTACACCTAAGCAAGGTATACTTCTCTCGGTTGATTGTGATTGCCAATTATGAGCTTATTGTGACTTGGATTGGGCTGGTTGCCCAACCAATCGAAAATCCACCACCGGCTATCTGACAAATCTAGGACAATCTCCTTTGTCATGTAAGAGCAAGAAGCAAGCAACAGTGGCCTACTCTTCTGCTGAAGCAGAGTATCATGTGATGGCAGCCACTACCAGTGAACTATTATGGCTTAAGCAAATCTTCTCTGATCTTGGTCTTTCTCATCCACAACCGATGCAGTTGTACTGTGACAACAAGGCAGCACTCCACATAACTGTTAATCCAATGTTCCATGAGCGCACCAAACACATTGAAATAGATTGCCACTTCATACGAGAACACCTTCAGTCCAAAGCTATAACTACTGCTCATCTACCTACGTCAGTTCAGCCTGTAGATATCTTCACTAAAGCAGTTGGTCGAGATAGATTTGCATCTTTGTCACCCAAGTTGGGCATTTTTAATCCTCATGCTCCAACTTGAAGGGGGGAGTATTAAAGAAGAATACCCAGATGACCCAGATGACACAAGTTGCGATAAAGGAACTTGTGATGAACTTCACTCCTACGCTGAAGCTGTGATGAACCCACTCTTGAGACATATGCGGTAAACCTCACTCCAGTGAATGAGTTTGTTACCATCTATTAATCGGTTACGGATTTGGTTTTGGTTGTTTCTTTGTAAATGCCACATCATCTCCTTGTAATAATTGCCTATATAAATCTGAATATTTTAATAAAGAAAGATAACTTTCTCTTCGTCATTTTTGTCTCTGAGTTTTTACAGTTATCGGCGCTAAAAGAAGACCACTATCTTGTTTATCAGTGGCCTGAAACCACTGTGGTGAGAAGACCATAGGCAATTTTCTTGTGCAACGACAATGAGAAGACCATTGGCAACATTCAACCCTATTTTTACCACCAACCCTGAAAGAAGAAAATGATAGTGAGAAGACCAATAAGCTGTGCGGCAAAATTCTTAGTGGTTTTGCTTACAATGTATATGCGGATAGCTTGACCGGGAACCCTAATCTTTGCAGTGTTGAACCAGTAAAGCCATTCCCTCGGTGCCCAAAAGTAAAATTTGCCACCGTCTGGTTTCTAGTTGCAGTTTCCACTACCTTGGCTTTGCTACTTGTGTTGGTTATTTTTTGGTTGTATAAGAGTAGGGTGGAGGAAATTGGCGGGAAAACAAAGTCGTCATGGAAGCTGACATCATTCCATTGGCTGAGTTTCAAGGAGGAGGAGGAGGTGTTTCCTTCACTAATAGAGGAAAACCTTATCAAAACGGGAGTATCAGGTAAGGTGTATAGGGCGAGGCTGAAATCCAAACAACTGGTGGCGGTGAAGAAGCTGTGGGAAGGTAGCAGGAGACCGGAGGTAGATGGAGCATTCCGGTCGGAGGTGGAGACATTGGGAAGAATCAAGCACAGCAACATTGTGAAACAGTTGTTCAGTTGCACAAGCGGACGGTGGCAAATTTTACTTTTGGGCACCGAGGGAATGGCTTTACTGGTTCAACACTGCAAAGATTAGGGTTTGCTACTTGTGTTGGTTATTTTTTGGTTGTATAAGAGTAGGGTGGAGGAAATTGGCGGGAAAACAAAGTCGTCATGGAAGCTGACATCATTCCATTGGCTGAGTTTCAAGGAGGAGGAGGAGGTGTTTCCTTCACTAATAGAGGAAAACCTTATCAAAACGGGAGTATCAGGTAAGGTGTATAGGGCGAGGCTGAAATCCAAACAACTGGTGGCGGTGAAGAAGCTGTGGGAAGGTAGCAGGAGACCGGAGGTAGACGGAGCATTCCGGTCGGAGGTGGAGACATTGGGGAGAATCAAGCACAGCAACATTGTGAAACAGTTGTTCAGTTGCACAAGTGAGGGAGACAACATCTCGTTTTGAAATATGTACATAAGAAGATAACATGTTCAAACCAGTGGAGAGGAAGAAGTTAATATTTGAGATTAAACCTTGGGTTCCAGATCCGTCGGAGAAGGAGAAGATGATTACCAAGGGTTTTTTGCTTACCACTAGTTGAATGTTTCACCACTAGAGGTCGGTGAGTCAGTGAGGATGCCACCGGTGCCCCTGGCTCAGGTGACAAAGGGGGGAGAGATTTTGTTATCTTCTCGCCCGGTTAAACTAGTTAACGGGTACTTAACGTAATAATGATGAGGGATTCGAGTTGAGTCTTGAAGGTGTGACGTGCACACCTCCTATTGGAGGGTTCATGTGCCCCGTGAACCCAAGGGTCCACTGAATTCGGACTCGGATCCACTAGGTCACTGAATCCCTCCTTGATCCTTTAATAATTAACGCACAGTGGTGTGTAAAGGCTTAATGGGCAACACAAGGCCACTAACCATTTTCACCAGCTTCTTCATCCAAGCCCCAGCAGTCACCAGTCACCACGCATTTCGTCTTTTCATTTCCCATGTAGAATCTCAGGCATCCTCTCTCAACATCTCTCTTCATCTCTTTCACTTCCATGTTGTCTTTCCTTGATGGTGGATTTACTCTATCTTGTCCGAATGTAGAGCTCTTATAGAGACAAAGACGGAATGGATTTAGATGTGAGTTTTCCTTGTCATACCATAAAAGGGTATTTTAAGAATTTTTAAAAGTATATCAGTCACGTGATGTCATATGTGAACAAAGCATGATAGAAAGTTAATATGATAAGAGAGGTTTTAAACAATTGTCAAAAAAACTTAACGGTACTTCAAGACAATATGTAAACAATAAGGCTAGAGTTAGTCAATTTTCTAAACCATAGGGTACTTTAAGAAGTTTGTCCTTTAAAAATGCTATTCAACCATTGAATATATATATATATATATCGTCTTCATCCTTTTTCTTCAAGTTACATCTGCATCTCCTTGACCCTGATCATCATTTGCTTATGGTGAAACATCATGTGAAGTGTCATGTGAAGTACCCAACCATCCTTTCAAGCATATGCACATCTTCACACTTTCATCATTCATACATTTTTTTCTTGTCATCCAACACCCTAATACGTGCACTAAAATAAAACTCTAATGGAATTATAGACATCAGAGGGGTTAGTAGATCCCATGTCGTATTGGCAAGAATTGGATAATTCTTCCATGTTCACTCCACTAGGCTAAAATATCAAAAATGATTTATTTCTTCCGAGTCAAAGGAATCACCTAAATTAGAAAAAATCGCTTGTAAATAAAAATTAAGTTCAATAAATGAATTTGATAAAGTGGCAGTAAATTTCTACCTTTTACTTATTAGAGACCAAAATTTTTCTTTTCCACTACTAGAACTAGATGTTTTAGAAGTAAAGGTTGCACCTGTATAAGTTGTAGTTTTCCTATGCCCTATCATTTGAAATTCATATAAATTGTAGATTTTAAATAATAAATTATTACTTTCTTCTTTTTTATTTTCAATTCTAATATTCATGTTTTTACAATATGATTCAAGTAAAACATCTAAACCATCTTTCCTAATCCTATGATCTAATATTGTAGCTGTGCAATAAAGAGGAGAAATTTTCTCTCAATATTTTTAAACTTATTTTTCATTATTTCAACAATACTTTTAAATCTTGAATTATTTCTATATTTTGTAAAACACTTAATGAAAGGGTTAGAAATCAGGTTTGGCATGGCCAAACCAAGTTTGGTGTCTAGTCAAATTTACAAAAATTATCTAACCCAACCCAGGAACCGATTTCTCGATAATTTTGAAATCTGAAATTTTAGGATCGATTTTGCATTGAACCAGACCGAATCTGAAACCCAAATTAAAGCTGATCATATTTGATACAAAGAACACAAAATGTAGCTCCCAGAGTGATAGTTCATGCCCAATATCAGTCTCAAAATCAGCCTCCAACTGAATATGGCGTAGTGTGTTGAATGTGAAGCCGATTCAGCAACACCATTTTAGCAAAACTACTCTCTAATTTGCTTGGATCAAATTGGCTTTGTGAACTTGATATGCCATGATATTTTCTTGCAAAAACACAGTAGAGTACTGATAGAAATACACCCCTAACAATGCTATGTCAAACTAGGATTTATGGGATACAAGAGAAAAGATAAAAGAGCAAAAGAGTGGAGAAAATTAGCTAAATTGAACTCTCTCCTCTTTCTCCTTTATATAGAGCACTCTCCTAATCTAATTAGGAGTTGATGCAAATAAAATTTGGATTAGAACTTTACCTTTAATCAATAAGCATTATCCTCTTAAGAGGATAGGTGCTCCATACCCAGATCCATGCCCATTTTCAACTCATGTCACATGACAATGATCATTTAACTAATCATATTAGTAACGAGCCTTAGGCCCATTTTCTCTAATGGTTCACGTCCCAAGGTGTTGCATGGCTACTCTGATCCTAAATATTGTATGGCATGGGACCCATAAAGTAAGGATAGTGAGCCCCTGACGTAATTAGCTTAGGCTCAGTTTGGGTCCAACATTTACACTTAAATGTTCATTGAATTCAACCACCCTATGAACATCCAAGGATAATGGACTTATGTAAGATAAAGCCCATTAGGTAATCAGTCCTATATTGGTCTCTTACACCTAACCTCTTAACCCATAATCATCAGAACACTGACCTCTTAACCCATTAGGTAATCTTCCTTAACTACAAAATGTAGTTTCACATTCTCTATTCAAATGGATCCCATGATTAAAATTTTTTGCAAACATTTTTCATAAAATAGTAATATAACATATAGATACATTTTACAAATCAAATTTCAAATATACTTGAAATCCAGTGCCGATAGTTTAGGTTTCTATCTCAGAGAGTGTAAAGTCTGATATTCACTTTGTATGACAAAGAAGTTGATCCTATCACTATAATCACACACTTAGGTAATTTTCCAAACTGCCCCAACATGCTTAGGTATTTGACCGTTGAAGGATCTCATTGATTGGCACATCAAAGACAAGTCGGTCAAATACCCGATACAATATCATAATCAAGTCTAAGGCTAAGTGTAACTTTCCAATTTTGTTCATCTATCTTCAAAGTCTAGGCATAACTAGAAATTGATCCAGATTCAGTGTTTCTTATAAACATACAATGGTTGTACATGGAGTTTAACCCTAAATGCTGAGACAAACTACTCCACCAATTCGATAACACACCAGTGTCAATATCATAATCAAGTCTGAGTTTGGATCTGAATTCTCAATTGCCTTACCTTCAGTTATTGCTACCAAATTGTTTTTGGGAATAGCAGAAGTGCCCTAGGGTGAATTGGGGTGGTGATGACACCCAATTCCCCTCAAAATTGCATCAGTTCAGGTCTGAGTTCATCAGAGGAACTCAGATCTGAACTGTTGCAGATCTGCAATAGCAGAATTTAGATCTGAACTCAGATCTGAGTTCTGATCCGAATTCTCAATTGCTCCTCTGGTTGTTCAAAAGATCTCCCTTTTTTTTTCATTATATATATATATATATATATTTTTCTTTTTATAATGAAAGAAAAGAATAATAAAATCTGAAACACAAGTAATTCTTTTCGGCTGAGTGCTGCAGATCTGAAATCTGCTGATCTGAGTGCCGAATGCAACTCAGATCTGCAACACTCATGTTTATGTGAATTTTTTCTTTTTTCTTTTTTTTTTCTTTTTGAAGGGAACAACACCAAGATTGAATAGAAATCAAATATGCCTTTATTAAAATGAAACTGAAACCAGAAAAAGAAAGTAATCTACTTAAGAAAGAAGAAACATAACTACAGTAGTACAGCAGTTGCATTCAAAACTAAAATGTAAAGTTAAGCAAATTAAACCAACTATGAATGCAATGCTGAATGATACCAGATTAAGAATGCTCAATGTTTCCTAATATTTCTTCTATAAATCTCCGGCAACGGCGCCAAAAACTTGATGTGTGGCTCATTGTGACACTAGCAAGTGCACTAGCCGTTCAAGTAATAAAGTAGAGAGTGAAGTATCGTTCCCACGAGGATTTAGGAAACAATTATCAATACTAAATTGAGCACTTCTTATCTGATCAACAAATAAATCTAAACTCTAATGAAAGCTAAGAAATCCTAAATTAAAATCTATCTAAATCATTGGCCCAATTGCCTTCAAATCATGTTAGAAGAGTAAGCAGTAAATGTCAATCTCATAATTCAGCAATCTATCAATTTGGATCATTCGAATGAATCATGATTGAGCCATGGTTTGGTGAAACCCCAAGGTCATGAACAGCCTCTCTCAAGCGCATGTTCATCCTATGCATGAGTGACGGTTCTTCTATCTCTAGCAAGAATCTAATCCCCATGCATGCATTTCTTCAAACACTTATAAGGCATCAATTCAAATCTGAATTGATCACCAACTGAATTGTGCAAGTTATCTCTAACCTTGCACTCAATTCAGTTCTTGAATAGTAGATCTGAATTCCTAGAGTCTCTCTCAAGCACTCTAGGAATTCCAAGCTGTAGATTAATTCGCCCAATCTGAAAATTGCATATCTGAATTCTCTTTCAAGCAATTCAGATCTTGCAATCTCAGATCTGAGAATTCAGATCTGAGTTTTGAAGGTTAGTTGGCCGAATTGATCTGCAATAACACCCTTATTCAAGAAACTTCAAGTACAATCCATGATCATTTGAATGAATCAAAAAGAATTAGATTGCTGAACTGAAATTTTACAAGCTGAAATACATCAAGGAAGAATGGAAACAAGGAGAAAGAAGAAAGAAAATATAACTAAGAAACTGAATTCAAATCAAAAGAGAATGAAACTACAAATGATTTATTACAAAAGATCTTTGAATCACAAACCCTCAATTCGAACTCACCTTCTTCTTCTAGCTTGCTTGTCTTGAACTTCCTTCAGCCCTTCTTCTTCTTCTTCCTTGCGCCTAGCCTTCTTCTCTTCTCTTCTCTCAAGGTGGCCGAACCTCTAAGAGTGGGAGAGCTTTCCTCTCAAGCAATTAAACACCTTTCTCCCCTCCTAGAGGCCTCCTTATATAGTTTTTCAATGGGGCTCTTGCCCCTTCTTGAAGCCTCTAGAATGGGGTGTATTATACCCCTCATGAACTTTCTAGAGTGCTCCCTCCTTCTCTTCAAGAAACACCTAGAAGTTGCCGCCCCTAGCTCCCTTTGGGCTGCTATTTGGGCTACAACTTAGCTTGCTTTTGAGCTCATGTGGGCTACACTCTAGGCTGTTATTTGGGCTAAAAATGGGCTGGGCCAAAATTTCCTTCTTGCTAGGCTTCTTCCCTTGGATTTTCCAAAGAGTTTCACTTGCTCTTCTTGGGCCGAATGAAATTCTCTTGCTCTCATGGCTGGGTCGGGCTGAACTTGATAAATTTTGGGCTTTCTTTTCTTGCTTTTGCCTTCTTTTTGTTGATTTGGCTCCCCCTGAAATCTTTCTTGCAATCAAGCTAAAATAGGGCAAAATCTAATTAAACCAGCATAAAATTTCATGCAAAAACCTCATAAAATATAGATAAATTGTAGGTTCATCAGTGGGTTATAGAAATACCCCCAACATCTAAAAAGAGCTATATGGGGCATTTACCCTCCCAATAACTAAAAAATGACGAGTTTTTAAGGTATTTTGGGCAACTGAATTATTTTCAATTCTTATAAATAACCTTATCTTCCACCATTCTCATCACACAAATTCAGCAATTCTCATAATCTCATATTCTCTAAGTCTCTCATTCTCTTTCAAGTTACACCCTCTCACTTTCTCATTCTCATACTTTCTCTTTTTCACCAATTCTTGGTTTTATAGTCTTATTTAAGTTTCAATAAGAAGAATATTTGCTCAAGTATCTTAAGCTAGCAATTTGAGAGGCTTGGAGACTTCAACCGTTGAAATTCTAAATTGAAAATAAGGGTAAGTGCAATTAAATGTTTGGATAGTTGATAAAGAGAATCGGGAATAGGGGTGAGAAGTGACCCCAACTTTCTTGAATAGAAGAGGCAAGGATTTGGGACTATTCATTTTTCGTCAATGTTTGGATGGTTGATAAAGAGAATTAGATGACACTCAAAGGGCATTTGTGTTTTTTCAAATACCACTTAATGGTTGGTTAATAAGTTGGTTAATGGCAGGTGATGGATTGACACATTTTGAAAGTCCAGGTACTGAATTGTTGCATTTTAAAGTTTGATGACTAAAGTGGCACTAGGCCCAAAGTACAAGGTACTGTTAGGAATTTTCCCAAAAATATAGACAATAAGTTGACTAGCCCGGTTTAGAAAATATTTAGAGTAGAAGAGGCTAAAAGGAAGGGAAAATGAGTCATTTGCCAAACTGTAGGAATGACTTTAGCTACTATTGCAAGGGTGGTACTAACCACTTGTACAGAGATTTGCTTTCTAATTCAAAAGAAGAAGGGAAAGAAACATCACAAATACAAATTGGGCATGGGGGTTTTCGTACTTTTAAATATTCTCAAGAAAAAAATGAGGCAAGAGTTAGCAAAATATAATGTACATGTTGAACAGTCATTTTTATTACCTGAAGATACTAAACTTTAAAAATTTTTACTTAATTCTATAAATCCGCAATTTAAAAAAAAAATTGTAGAAATACTATTAGAACATATGCTTTAAATTTTTTTGTTCATATAACAAAATTTAATTTCTTTTTGATCAAATCCTAATTCTAGAGTTGCAATTACTTCTAATATTTGGACCTCTAAATTTAATATAAGTTATTTTTATGTTATCGGTCATTTTATTGATGAAATTTGACTTTTGCAAAACATAATTTTAAGTTTCACTAGGCTTGACTGGCCACATAATGGCCTAGTTATTGCTGCAACTATTTTAAAGACTTTACAAGCTTACGAAATTGAAAATAAACTTTTTTCTATTAGTTTTGATAATGCTTGTAATAATGATTCGGTAATAAATATAATTAAAAACATGTTTAAATGTTAAATTATTTTATTTTAGATGTGCAAGTCACATTTTCAATTTATGTGTTCGGGATGCTTTAAATATTATTTTTCATCATATTCTAAAATTAGAAATTGTATTCTACATATTAGAAGTTTTGGAACAAGAATTTAAATATATATGTTAAAATTATGTTTTAAAATATAAATATTTTGTATTAGATGTTCAACATAGGTGGAATTTTACCTATTCTATGTTAGAAAGTTGTATTTATTACAAGAAAACTCTTATTGACTTTTATAATGCAAAAATGCCACATGATATTTAAGGGTGACCATGGGCCTGGCCGGGCCTAGCTTTGCACTTATGATAAGGGCTATAGCTTAGGCTCGGGCTTGGGCCCGACCCGGCCTTGGGTTCTGGGCCTGAAACATAAGCCCTAGCCTTGGTCTATACGGACCCGGGCCTGATTTTGGGCCAATGTCACTCATATATAAAATATTACATATCTATATATTAAATGACATAACATGCATATAAACTTATTTTATACATTATATAATATAAAAATATTACATATAATATAAATTATACATGTCATGTTATAATATTTATATATAAAATATATAATATAATGTAAAATAACATGTATGCATATGTATACATTATACAAAAGATGTGTAAGTTTAAATATATGCGGGTCGGGCTTGAAGTATTAAGCCCAAGCCTGACCCTAAAATTTGTTGGCCTAATGTGGGCTCGAGCCCGAGCCGGGCCTAAACACAAAACCCTAGCCCAAGCTCGGAATTTTCGGGCCAGCTGAAATGGTCACCCCTAATGATATTATACTTGAGGAAGATTGGGAAATGACAATTTATATAAAAGATTTTTTTACAAAATTTTTATGATGCAACTAATGAATTTTCGAGTGTTTATTATCCAGCTAGTTGTATTTTAGTTAATCAATTATTTATGATTTGTGAATATTTTGCATAATATAGAAGAAATTCACAATTTAAAAGTATTATTGAAATAATGGAAAATAAATTTAAAAATATCGGGAGAACATTTCTCCTCTATATTCTTAGCTAAAATATTAGATCTTAGGATTAGGAAAGATGGTTTAGATGTTTTACTTGAATCATATTGTGAAAATATGAATATTAAAATTGGAAACAAAAAAGAAGAAATTGATAATTTTTTATTTCAAATGTATAGTTTATATGAATCTTAAATGATAGGGAATAGGAAATCTACAACTTGTACAAGTGTAACTTCCACTTCTAAAACAACTAGTTCCAATAGTGAAAAAGAAAATGTTTGGTTTGTAATAAGTAAGAGGCAGAAGTCTACTTCCACTTTATCAACAAGTTCATTACTGAACTTAATTTTTATTTTCAAGAAAAATTTTTATAAATTAAGTGATTCTTTTGATTGGAGGAAATGAATAATTTTGATATTTTAGTCTGGTGGAGTGGACATGAAAAAATTATCCAGTTCTTGTCGCCATGGCATGTGATCTATTAACCCCTCTATTCTCTATAATTTCATTGGAGTCTTGTTTTAGTATAGGTACTAAGGTGTTGTACGACAAGAAAAGCTACATGAATGATGAAAGTCTGAAGATGCGCATATATTTAAAAGATTGGTTGGATGCTGAGGATAGATTACAAGACAAATGAGGGCATGACACTACACATGATATTTCACTAGAAACGAATGATCAGGGTCAAGGTGGAGATGCAAGTGGAACTTGAAGAAAAATGATGAAGTCAATGTTTTTTTGTATATTCAATAATTGTTATTGTATAGCATTTTTTTTTAAATTATTATTTGTTATTTTTTCAACAATGTAATTTTTTATTTTCAATTTATAATTGTATTACATTGTTTTTATATTTTAATCCATTTTCCGTATTTCATTCATCCATTGACCATTGTATTGTTCAAATTCAAATGAAATAAAATTCCTATTTTTTCTCAATTTGTTGTTCATTTTGTATTTTATTAAGTATTTTTTCATTTCTTTATTAGATTCTTTATTTTTTCAATTTGTTCTCAAATGAAAGTTAAGTATTTTAGCTTTTATTTAGAAAATAAATAAAAAAAAACATCAAAATTCCAAAAAAATAATCTAACATGGTTCGACCTAGGCCCAAGACCCTAAACAACCCAAGCTCACAACATGGCCTACAACCCATTCAACCTAGGCCTATGGCATGACACAACATGGCATAGGCCCGCACAGGTTCAGGCCATGGGTCGTGCTAGGCCAACCCCCCAAAGTATCCCAAGGGGAGGGAAGCATGGCCTAGCTCAACCCTCGAGCCATCATGGCACGACCTGCATTACACCTCTAATTATAAATAAAGTCACTCCTACATTTATGGCAAATGACTCTTTTTCCCTTCCCCTGAACCTCTTTTACGCTAAATAAATTTTATACGTGGCTTAGTGCCCTTCTTTTTCTTTACCTTAGAAGCAGTACTAGGGAGGGGTGGGAACTCCAACAATATTAATAACATCCATATCAGTGTTAGCACTATCATATTACAATTGGACATCATTGACATTGAACATATTGGGATTAGGAAATTGGTTTTGAAAGGAGCCAACCATTATTTTAAAAATTCTAAAAAATAAAAATTAATTTAATTAGAATCTACACGAACTACCGGTTTGGAATCTCAATTTGATTTCAACGATTAAAGTTGTAGCCTCCCAACCTCCCAACCTCCCAAATTGCTAACTTGAGATACAAGAGCAAGACTTCTTCTTGTTGAAACTTGAATAAAGATGAGAATTAGAGAGTAGAGAGAGTATGGGAGTGTGTATAAGCAAGTATATGAGAGTGTGAGAATTGGTGTGATGAGAATGGTAGAGGATAGGGATATTTATAGGAATTGGAAATAATTCAATTGACCAAAATACCCTAAAAAACTAGCATTTTTTAGTTGTTAGGAAGGATAATTTGGTCATTATAAAGCTAATTATCACTTTACTCAAATACCCGCCAAACTAACTGTTATATAGCTGTTGGGGGCATTATTGTACTCTTATAAATCTAATTGTCACTTTAACCAAAGCACTTTTATGAAAGTACTTTTACAAAAGCACTTTTACGAATGCACTTTTATGAAATCACTCTATAACAAAAGTGTTTTCATAAACATACTTTTATAAAGTGATTTCATAGAAGTGCATTCGTAAAAGTAATTTCATAAAAGTACTTTTACAAAATAGTCACAAATGCTTATTTAAGTGCTTATTAGAAAAAATCACCCAATATAAAATAAATGCTTATTTTAAAAAATAAGTACTTGAAAAAGTCGGGTTCCAAATGCAAATAAATGCTTATTTGAATAAGCACTTTTTTAAATACTTATTTTTAATTTAAGCACTCCCAAACATGGCCTAAGACTTGAAAGCACATTAGATGAAAATTATCTGAGGTAGGAACAATCAAGATTAATTTTGATGCTTCTTGTTCAATTGGTGGTATATGTTCGGTAGCTAGTATAACTAGAAACCACCTAGAAGAAGTGATTCATGTAAAAGTTTATAATCTGGGTGTAGCATCTATCAAATTAACCAAGGCCTATGCTGCTTTGGAAGCTCATAACCTGATTATAAACTTCAAAGATTGTCCTATTATTATAGAGGGAGACTCGAAGCTGGTGATCACCTGCCTACAACAAGTGACAGTCCTGTTGACTTGAGTGGTTGAACCGTTGGCTCGTTCAACGGTTTTGGCCATTTTTTATTTTTTAAAATTTTTGTTTGAATGGCCATTCAAACCAGACAATCAAACCATCAACCCAAAAACCAATAGCCAAAATGATTCCATTTTCGAATTGATTTTTAAAACCATGTGTTTTAGTGAATTGTGAGGACGTACTACCCCACCCCCAACTAAAAAAACATGATTTACCCAAAAGGCCAAAACTGTACGAGTGTAGTTTGTTTCACATACTGGTGATGAGAATGCTACACAAACGTGCAATCAATGACCATTAACGCTTGCTAGATGATAAAGTAATTTTCTCTTTTGGCTTTGTCGATGCAATATACCGTAAACCAACAGGTGAAAAACTGAAAATGATCCAGAGCTCAGAGAAACATATTTAAATAAATGGCTTCCCAGTCAACCCCGGTGTGGCCCTTATATGAAAGAGAACCCAAACCCACAAAACGGTATAGAGTAGGGCCCATCTGATAAACATGTTAAATAAATGGATTCTAAGTCTGTGGCCCATGAGAAGCACACAGCTTTTAGCTCCTTGGGGCTATAAAACCGGGATAACTCATCCTCAAAGGGATCAAAACCCATCCCCCAACCTGGTGCGGGCAGGATTTGTTCCCAAATCTCCACTACAACCAGCCATAGACCATATTTATCAATTAGCACCTTGCAGTCTAGCCCAACTCAAATACAGGCTATTTTTTTCCCTGGCACGCCTAGAGACCAGATCTATCTTGAAAAAAAAAGATGGATAATCTTTTTCTTAGTATAGTATTAATCACTGCTTGACACCCCATAAGTTAGGGTGGTTACTCCTTAAATTGAACATTACAACATCACATCAACAGTCTTTTTCTTAGAGAGCGGAATTCAAAACCACACCACTGCTTGAACGATTAAAAAATCCAGTGCACAAACTGAACTATCCCTCAGTTGGTACGTGGATAATAGGGATGCTTACAATTCGGTTAATCGAACTGTGGGATCTTTTTAGGAATCAAATCGGTACTGTTGGTTTTTTGAAAACCGGTAATTGAAATTGAACTGAAGCAAATCGGTTAACTGGTTGATCGATTCAGTTAACCATCGGTTTGGTTCGTCAGTTTTTTGGTTTTACAATATATTATAAAAATATATAATGCATATTTATTAATTTACAATATATAAAATATACATAAATATATATAAAATATATAAAAATATATGTATACTGGTCGGTTCAATTATCAACCTGTTTTTATATTGGTTAACCAAAACCAAATCGATACCTTCGGTATTTTAAAAACACTGAACCGAAGCTGAACCGACCAGTTTGGTTAACCGACTTTTTGGTTCAATTTAGGTTGATTTGATTTTTTGATTTTTTTGCTCGCCCCTAGTGGATAATCTATGTTTCAGTTTTTTTCCTAATTACAAAATGTAAATATCATCAAAAGTGGGTAATTAATATTAATATTTAACAAAAGTTGTTTTTCATGCAAAACATATCATGAAATATATGAAGCGTGTGTGCTATCGTCTAATCAATTGAACTATGATCAGCATTATAAGTGAGCAAAATATGATTAGGCATAGTCTCTTCTGTCAAGCTTAACTACTTAGTCTTAGAATAGTGGGAAATGGGGTCACTGTAACTTTGGAGGAGAAATTTTGAGGCGCGTCTGAAGACACTGTATTTAGAACGTTATTTGCCCCCACTCAGTTTCATTGAGTTTGTTATTGGGTTACAGGCAAATCTGTTCCCAGGATACAACAGAGCATTGGAAGAGAATCTACAACCAGCAAAATTGAAGAATATCCGAAGAAACCTTCTGGTTCAAGCACCTTAAACAGTCACAATGTTTGTTAATTTGAATTGTGTCTCTTGATCACACCCGACCGAATGGTGACCGTTGATCTCATCAACGGTGATCAACGGACAGCATTGCACCAAAATCAAAGTCGCCCTTCACAAGCCACCCGGGTGCGCACAAAGTGCACCTCTAAAACGTTTCATTGCGTCACACACACGCATACACACGTGTGCACGCGCGTTGCACGGTATCAAACCCCCATACTCTCCTCTACTATTTCTAAAGAGTGTAAATCAGTTCCTATTAAAATACTAAAAACAAAATTTATAATTTTCCAATGTGAAACAAGTTCCAAACTGGATTTTATAAGAGAAAAATTAATTTTCTAAACAAGTGTTCAGGTGCAACTTATCATATAATTAACCGATCAAACCCATTAAATTTAATTTCTTATAAAATTAAAATCGAACAGCCACACCCTCCCTCAGCTATGGCCTTTAGTTGGATATTAAATTTTAGTGTCAATAATTGAGTTCAATCAAATAATCAATATCTAAGCATCCAGAGAATAAGCAATGATGGCTCTCTCCCACCTGATCATCAGATTATGTGATTGTTGAAGTAGTGGTAGAAAAGTCGATTGCAATTTTTATCACTATGGCCGGTATAACTGATCAATCGTCATAAAATATGTTTGATAACCAACCAGTTGACTTCGCGTCAAATAGTGATCAACAACAACCGTCTGGTAGTGGGGATTGAAGATGATTCTGATTGGGCTCATGGTCACTGGTTCTATAGCCAGAAAAGGACTGAAAAGTCGAGAGAAAGAAAAAGTAGAAGAGTAGGGAAATAAGTAGAAAGATGAAGAATAAGAAATTTGAACTTCCACCTTCCAGATATATTCTTATTTGGGAAGAATATATTCTCGCAATATTGCTTTCATTTTAAGTGGCTGCCAACAGATACAGTAGATGGGTCTTCTCTTGATACGTATTATCACTTTTTTTATGTCTTCTCAAGGGTTACACAATGCAGACAGCCCATTCTTTAACCCATAACCCCCCAAACCCAGGTGAAGTGGGATCGGATCCTAAATCTTCGTTAGAACCAGTAGAAGACCTTACCAACCAGTTGGTTGACACCAAAAGTGGAGGTAAGCTGTCAGTATTGTCAACTTCATCTATCATTATTCATTTTAAGGTTCTAAATATCGATACATCCGATATATCAATAGGAACTTGTCGAATAGTACTGATACTATTTTTTATCGTTTAAAGTTTTTCCACCCCTTGAATCGATCAAAACCCTGATAGAATTTATAAGAGTGATACGTAATAATTTTTTGAACCTTGATTAATTCTATTATTTGTGATGACGGCATTCTTTCTCTTTCAGTGAAAACTGTTGGACGGCCATTTTTAAACTCAAGATTGATAGATAGTATGTAGCTTTAAGCCCCCAACCATGCCCCCGCTCCACCCCCCGGTCCCATGAATGTTCTTGGACAAAAGATCCCAGAACAGGATAAAAAATTTGTAACACTTAACACTAGCCCATCAACAAACTAGGTAGAGTCTACATCGCATCGCATCGCATCGCATGGCCCCGCCAGGTGCAGTGGGATGTGTGCATTGGTTATTATTATTATTATTAGTAATAATAGGACATGTGAAATTTTTGTGATTGTAATTGCATAGTTAATTTGATGTTTTATTTTTTCTTTCAATCATTCTCATGTTCACATTTTATTGAAGCGTCTTGATATTGCTAGGACCTATAGGGTTTTAGCCATTTCAAAAGAAGCATGTCATTAATAATGATGATGATGATAATAATGGCTGTTAAACCCACTATTTGTGTGGAGAATAAAGATAATGACAATATGGACAATAAGGGCACACAGTCTTGGAAAACTGGCCCTGTCCAATAGATGTTTGATCCAGTATTCCAGTCCAGGTAAGTTCTATTCTTTCCAAGGTTTTTGTCTTACTGGAACGTCGGTACTTTGTGTGCTAAATTCATTTGGAATTGCAATTCAAGTGGTATCTATATCTCCAAATCTGGACATGTCCACCTAGCTAGGCTGAATCCTCCAACTCTCATTTGGCATCTCTATCCCAAGCGGCCAAGCCTATATGGACCAATAAAGTTGTTTTTTTTGTCCCTCCCAAATCTTTAACTTCCTTTGGGATATTCCAATTGGTGCGATCACGGAGAATTCGGAGCTACAGAGTTATTCATATTGTCCGCTACCACTATACAAAGAAGGCAATTATTATGCACCTATTTTTTCATTCGTCATTTCTAAAGCTATTTGGCTTGGCCCTAAAAGTATATATGCACACTGCTTTTTTTTTGGGTAAATTGTTGAAATTTTCTAAACCCCTTTTATTAGAATCCTCTAAAAAGAGATGAAAATATTTAAAATACATGTTGAGGGACAATTTACACTTTCAAACATGTTACGCCATGTGGCAATTTGAATTTGTTTCATGACACCTCGGTATTACACGTGGTCGGACTCGTCTGAACGCATCTCGAAAGATCAGCTTATGAAATCTGAGCAAACTCCGATCTCGCTTAAGAGCTCCTCAGCAGATTGACCTACTAGCCCAGGGCAGACTTCCGATTAGACTATACTACGCTCCGAAGATATTTGTTCGACTTAGGCAACCCGCAACCTAAGGGAACTCTTCGACTTTAGCATGCCTCCGACCTTCGTGACATGCCTTCTCTTTTCTCTATTTGCATCGAATAGCAAGCCCGAGATGTGCACAAACACGATGCCTACTTTTCTGCAGTAAGCCCATTCACCCTTGCTTCGTAGGGAAGTGGATAAGGATACTAATGGTGTCGTGCAGGTGCATTCCGGAAGCAACGAACGAATAGCCACTAACAGCCCGAATGTGTCGTCGGATACGTCACAATTGAGCCTTAAGGTCTTTATAAGCGTGATCCTTCACCCTTAGAAGGTACACTCACATTTACTCATTCACTGTCTTGCTCTGATTCCTGCGTCATTGCCCTCTACCACCTCAGAGAGCTCGGGAAATCCCCCCAAACCCTTTGACATCATCTTTCTTGCAGACTTGACTTTTAATTACACTTGTCAAGCTCCGAGTTGTCACTAACAGCAGGGATCCTGTGTTTTTGACCATATCACTACAGAAAAACAATACAAATTTTATGAAAACAAAAAAGAGAATTTAAAATTATAGAAGAACAAATTTTTGAAAAATAAATCAATTAAAAAAAAAATTAGAAGAATTTAGAGTAATTAGAGAAAATATGGAAAATAAACACTTTGGTCGGTTAGCATTTTGAACTTTGAATCATTAAATAAACATTTTTTTGAGGAACATCCTTGCCATTTGCCAAATACGATTTTTTATCGATTCTATTTATTCGCTGATATAATGCATATGATACATCAAGATAAACGGAACGATCGTAAAACACACCGGTGCCAAAAATATACTTGTTGTTTTGGGCATAAACAAACACCCAGCACCGAACTTAAATAGGAACGCAACGCCCAACACAAACATAATTCCAGAGTTGATTATCCAAATTGATTTGGCTTGTTGGCTGCATCTAGTTAAGGGCAGTGTTTGCTAGCAAAAAAGAAATAAAAAGGCAAAGTAAGGCACCATCTTTAAATTATTCTTTTCAGGAAAATTCTTAAACTTCCTTTAACGTTCTTCGTAGTTACTAAAACATCCTCCCATCCTTAAACCAGGCAACCGTCACTTATTCCACTCTTAGTTGCTGCCGACACATGATTACACATGATGACATGACATGAAAACTCTAATTATTTAGCTTGGCTTCAAATGAAATTGGATCAAAATGCCTACTCTAGCTTATTTTTAATATGTGTAAATGTCGATCAAAGGATCCATCTTTTCAAATCTTATAGAAAACCAAATAAGTGTGTATGGTAGGCCAGTAGGCTCATCACCTACTTTCTAGTTTGGAAGATGACTGAAGCACCAAATATCTCCTATGGTCAAGCTATCAATCTCGTGCCTTTAAATGCTTGAATGGAATTAAAATTTGTTTTAAAACTCCAAAAGAACTGGCAGTACAAAATCGTGATGTGTGCAGGGTTATTTGTCGGTGGACTACAGCTTGTCACCAAATGCCTCAATGCCCACAACTCAAGAAATGGGATTGAGTCAGTGCAAAGCCAGATCAAACAACCATCATAACGATGCATCGGGACAGCAAGACTGTACAGGCTGTTCAAACAGTATTCGAACAGGCCTTGCACCCACTGAAGCCGATCTCACAACTCAATCAATTATGTAATTTGAAAAGTTTATTTTTTTTTATTTACCCTCAAATTTTATTCTAGGAGTAAAATAATACAAGGAATAACATAGCCCGCCTTACCCCAAAACCCAACAAAAGAGCACACTTCCTTACTCTCTCAACCCAGCCCACAAGCATTAAAAGCCAAACATAAACAACAGTGCAATACAATAATCAATATGTAAGACATGAATCTTCATATATTCTTCCCTCAAAAAATTAATAAAGTCTCGAGGAGTATCTTGAATTGAGAAACTATGGAATCTCTTTTCTCTAATCCTCATGTTCGCCAATAAGTTTGCACCTCTATTTACTTTTCTAAGAGTATGAGAGAATTTAATTCTCATGAAATATCTTTGATATTCCTTAATAAATAGGTAATATTTCAAGGATAAGAGGTCTTCTGAAGAAAAATCTCAATATCACTCTCTACCTCAATCTCAGTAATGCCACTATTATAGTATATAGATAACCCGTCATAAAGAGCTAAGAAGTCAGCCATTATAGAAGTTTTATTTCCATAAAAATTATAAAAGTCAAGACAAAAAATAAAAAATAAAAAACCCAGTCCAGATGAACTGGAGACAAAATCATACACACCCAGCTGAACTACCTATCACAGTTGAACACGCCGGTGCTCACCATGTTCAACTGTGATAAGTAGTTCAGCCGAGTGTGTATTTTTTGTCTCCAGCTAATTCGCTCCCCACGGTTGCTATTTATCCCTCCCTCAGGATGCCTCCACCGCACTCTCACCTTGTTTTCCACAACAAGCACCATTAACATTAAATTTAAAGTGGAATTCCTTGAACCAAGCTAATTTTCAAAAGCCATTTATTAATTCTCTTGACAAGGGTAGAAGAGGTAGCCCCTTTACCTTCAAATCTACGACTATATCTTTCCTTGCAAAGAACCCAAAGTAAAATGGGAGGTAAAATTCTGATAAGGCGATGAGATTGAGAGTTTGTAACAGTATGGCTCCTTTATAACATAATCCTATCCACTTCGTGTTGATCAAGGATGATGGGAATATCAAATAAATTGCTTTATTACACCCATAACTTATTAGCCAAAGCTCCAGTAACAAAAACATGATTAATACTCTCCAATCTTGGCTAACCACAACAACAGCATTTTGATGCAGGATGGATACTACGTTTACTGATCACACTATCAATAGGAATCACACCATGAATCAATTTCCAAATGAATAGAGATATCTTTGTGGGGAGACCAGATTTCTAAACTTGTTTATGCCAATCAATAATAGGACCATGGTTTCTAATCACATTCCAAGCTGAAGTAGGAGAAAATTCACCTAAGGAATTGCATGGCCAAATAAGTTTGCCATCTTCATCATGCAAAGAAAGCTTCACATCTTTAATCATATCAATTATATTTTGGGAAATATTTTCATGAAGGACAAAATTCCAACTACCATCCACATTTAATATGTGGTTCAAGGGAATATCTTGGACCTCATTGTCTTCCAATTCATAGACGAGAGGGCCCAAATCTAACCAATTATCATACCAAAAAGAAATATTTCCTTTCCCAACTAGCTATTGACAATGCTGTAATGATATGTCTTTGAGACTCATCATGTCATTCCAAAATTTTGATTCATTTCTAGTCTTAACAAGCAGCACCAAAGAATTGGATTTGACATATTTTGAATACATAAATTCAGCCCATAAGCTATTTCTTTGTATGAGTCTAAACCATGCCTCAAGTCTGAAAACCCTTGATATATCATTAAGGGATCTAATACTAAGACCTCCCTCGTGAATGGACTTATAGATTTTTTCCACCCAATCCAATGAGTAGAAGCCCCACAAAAAATACTTGCAAAAACCTGGTGTACCCTTAATCACTGATTTAGGAGAAATTACACTAAGAATGTAGATTGGCATTGACTATAGAACATGTTTGATTAGCACCAATCTACCACCTGAAGAGAGTAATTTGGCTTTCCAACCTTTAATTCTTTTTTGAATTTTCCCCATAATAGAATCAAAATCACTATATTTCAATCTTCTTATTCCAATAGGAGCACCTAAATGAGTGAAAGGTAAATGCTTTTGATTAAACCCAGTAACATTCTTAATCATCTTAATTGTAGCTGAATTTATATTAGGATGCACAGTAAAACAAGATTTTTCTCTACTTACTAATTGGCCAGAAACTTTTTCGTATACATCAAAAAATGCCATCAAGTTTTTAAGACCTCTTTTTTCTCCTCTAGCAAAAATAATAGTGTCATATGCATAAAGGTTATGAATAACTCATACATCCTCGAGGCAATGCGAAATAAGGAACATAGCCATTGCTGAAAATTGCATTGAAACCCCATTTGAAAAGTTAATGGGGTGTTCGTGCTCATCAATGTGTATGTTTTTCTTTTCAATTTTTTTTAATATTTGAAAATTGGCCACCATCATGAATGGAGATGGCGTCAATGCATTTCAATGACAGTAAACAAATTCATTTGGGTATCCCATAATCCCAAGGGTTTGTTCATTTCCTCTTAACTCTATCTCTTAAGAGGAATCTTTTAATTTTAAGAGAAAAATGATTATTCATTTCCTCTTATTTCTTATGTCTTAGAGTGCAATCATACAACTTTTTGTTTTCCAATGATACAAAAAAAAAAAAACAAACAAAAATTCTCGTATATGGGGTCAAAATGGATATTTGATAATTTTCAAAATCCAAAACAACATTATCTGCATTCAAAGTTTTGAGAAAAGAAAAGTTCACCAATACCAATATACCTCTTAATGTAATTATTGCACTTTCAGATGTCAAACTTTAGAGCAAATAAATAGGCCTCAGTCCCCATTTAGATGATTAGTACTTGTTGGAAAGGAAATAGAAAATTTGTATTTGAAATTTTGAATTGAATTTAGATTGATCTGAATTAGGGTTAAGATTGATCCGAATCCAACAAACATGATATCATGGGGCTAAATTAGAGTTAAGATTGGGGTTCAACAATTCAGATTGGTCTCAATGGAATCTAGTTCTATTCTTCACAGAATGCTTCTCATACTAACCTCATATCATATCCTAGTCGCACACTGGGAACATATCTCTTACTTGTATTTATTATTCATTGGAGATATTTCCAATACACGATGGGATGTGGCTATAGGATCAGTGTGAGGAGCGCTATATGAGTAGCAAATCTCAATTCATCTCAACCATACTTAATCTGGCCCTATTTCACATCGTTAGGAATCCCCCCAACATTAGTCCAACAACATGGCATGGGAAACTTTTATTATTATTGGAACGATAAGTACTTCCAGTTACTATTTAGTAACAGTGCACATGATTCCTGAATTCTGAGTGAATAAAAAACAAAGCCCATATGATCTAGCCTATTAAATTAGGAAAAGTTTATATTCTGACAGAAAGTCATGATAAAGAAATCGCTTGAACCAATCAAAACCTTTATGTGAATTTTTATAAATACTATTTTATAATTGATTGCTTTAAATTTATAAGTGCATATTTTCGGTATCAAAGTCGAACCCATCAAACTATCAAATCGTAAATATAATATACATCAAGCATGAAGCATATAAATATGCTATGAACTCTAAATTCTACAATAAGATTCCAATATGAATCATGTCTTGTGAGGAGAAAGAATAGTTGTAGAAAAAATCTTGTGAATGATAAGAGTAATATAATAATGTAAAAAAAAATCTTGTGAATGATAAGAATAATATAATAATGATATAAATATGTCAAGGAGCTAGTTCATCTCTAAGTACTTAATTAAGTTAGAGTGAGAAGCTAAAAAGCTCTTTTTTCTTGCTTGTGTTGTTCATTTGCCATGCATCACCATGGTTTTTGGTTAAGATCATCTCTCCCTTGTCTAGAAAAAAAAATATATGAAAGAATATGTAGTGCTCCAACCTATTTAAGTGGTTAGATAATCTATACTATATATAAAAGTGTGAATGTAGTGTGAAACTTTTTTTGCACTGAAACTACCCTCTATTTTTTTGTCTGAAAGAGTGTATAAAAGTCATTTTATTAGAGCTTTAATGCCAATTTTAATGGCTACTAAAATGCTCATATTTATGTATTTAATCCATCTCTAATTGTAGAGGTTGAAAATGTAACTTCAATTATTACTTTCCACCTTATTTAATCCCCTCTCATTTAAGTCTTATGTTTAAGGTATTAAATTCAATTTTCTCTTATTAAATCCTATATTTTAAAGTTATTTTTTACTAACAAATGCTATTAATTAGATCTATGTCAATATTTTTGACAACATAAACCCATATATTTTAAAACTGACACAAAAAAAAACATTCTTTATCCAAGTGGTGGCTAAGAAATTCAAAATCCAAATCTAATTGCTCAACCTATGAAGTCATAATTAAGTTAATAAAATTTTTAAAATAGAAATAAATATAGAAAATTGCAATAATTATAAAAAAATTAAACACATTTATATAAACAAATAAAAAATAAATATAATAAATAATAATTACTTTTATTGATAATAAAATGAAATAAATAATTTAGAATCAACAAAAAATGAAATATAAAAATTGATAATAAATAGTCCAACTTTTGGGTTAAACATGTTAACCTTTAATGTCATAAATAAATAATAACAATTAATAAAATATAAAAATTAAAAAAATAGATAAACTTTGCTAAAAAAAACATTAAGCACATGTATAATATCATATATTTATCATTTTAAACAAAAAATAATTGTAACATATCAGAATTAATTTTATACACAAAAATACAAAAAAAAAATATAGAAAAAAATTGAACACATCTATAATTCTATATTTACACTACTATTAAAAATATAAATAAGATTATAGAAAATATTTGGGTGCACCTCTAATAAAAGTCATTTTATTAGAGCTTTAATGCCAACTTTAATGGCTACCAAAATGCTCATATTTGTGTATTTAATCAATCTCTAATTGTAAGGGTTGAAAATTACTGTTCACCTCATTTAATCCTCTCTCATTAAGTCTTATACTAAAGTATTAAATCCAAATTTCTATTATTAAATCCTATATTTTTAAGTTATTTTTCACTAATAAATGCTACTAATTAGATCTATGTCAGTATTTTTAACAACATAAACCCATATATTTTAAAAAAGACTTGAAAACAAAACCATTCTTTATCCAAGTGGTAGCTAAGAAATTCAACATCCGAATCAAATTGATCAACCTATGAAGTCATAATTAAGAAATAAAATTTTTATAATAGAAATAAATATAGAAAATTACAAAAATTATAGAAAAATTATACACATTTATGTAATCAAATTAAAAAATAAGTGTAATAGATAATAATTATTTTATTGATAAAAAATGAAATATAAAAATTAATAGTAAATAGTTCAACTTTTGGCTTAAATGTATTAACCCTTAATGCCATAAATATATAATAAAAATTAATAAAATATAAAAAATAAAAATACATAAATTTTTCAAAAAAAAAGCATTTAGGCACATGTATAATATCATATATTTATCATTCTATATTTACACTACTATTAAAAATATGAATAAGACTATGGAACTTTCTTTGGACTAAAATACTCAATTTTGATTTTATTCTCTATTTAATTATAAGTTGAACTATGACTTTTCACCTCATTCAAATCCCTCTATTTAAATTTTATATTATTTTATAAATGAACAAAATAAAAAAGATACACCAAAAAGATAAAACACTTCAAAACAAATAGTTTATCCAAATAGGTAGGCCTGTCAATGATACTTGAAATTTCACAACTCGGTCTAATTATCACATATTGGATGAGGTGTTTATATAATCAAATTTAGATTTTCAATTATCATCTGATTAAAAATAAAAAATATAAAAAAGTACAACTTTATAGAAATTTTTGGATATACTATTACTATCATTATCATCATTTATAATTGTTAGCACACTATACTATATATAAAAGTGTGGATGCAAAGTAAAAGTTTTTTGGACTAAAACTACCTTCTATTTTTCTTGTTTGAGAAAGGTTATAAAAGTCATTATATTGCAACTTTAGTGTCAACTTTAATGATTACTAAAATGACCATATTTGAGCATTTAGTCAATCTCTTCCTATAAAGGTAGAAAATGTAACTTCAATTATTACTTTCCACCTCATTTAATCCCCTCTCATTCATTTTCTCTTAGTAAATTCTATATTTAAGTTATTCTTCACTAATAAATGCTATTAATTAGATCTATGTCAATATTTCAAACAATATAAGCTCATATGTTTTAAAACTAACTCAAAAATAAAATCATTATATATCCAAGTGATGGCTAAACAATTCAACCATCTGAATCAATTTGATCAACCTACGAAGTCATAGTTAGGTGATAAAATTTTTAAAATAGAAATAAATATAGAAAATTACAAAAATGTAAAAATATTAGACACATTAATGATATTGTTATTAATAAAATTAAAAAAAAATGTGATAAACAAAAATTATTTTTATTGATGATGAAAATAAAATACATAATTTAGAAATGACTAAAAATGAAATTATTTATTGTTTGGCAAAGATTAATAGTTCAACTTTTAGGTCAAATGTGTTAACATTTAATGTTATAAATAAATAACAAAATTACAATATATAAAAATATACCAAAAAGAAATATATATATAACATAATTTGCAAAAATAAAAATATTCAAGCACATGTACAATATCATATAATTATCATATTAAACAAAAAGTAAGTGTTTTACACGCAAATACAAAAAATATATATATAGAAAAAATTGAACACATCTATAATTCTATATTTACATTACTATTAAAATATGAATAAGATTGTAGAACTTTCTTTTGACTAAAATACTCATTTTTAAATTTAGTCCATATTTAATTATGAGGTTTAAATTGTGAATTGAACTACTACTTTTCACCTCATTCAATTCCCTCTATTTAAAATTTATCTATTTTCTTATAAATGAACAAAAAGAAATAAAATGCACCAAAAAGATAAAATATTACAAAAATAAGAATTTCCACGTGCAAAGCATGTGCATGCTTGCTAGTAGGATAGAAATGGACCAACAAATCTAGAATAGGTAATTGTGAATATCTATCTCCTTGAGTCATGTTTTTGCCTACCTGGTGGTGGTGGCCTAGTGGGAATTGAATGGATTTATTTCACCCTAGGTGATGTATATGACAAAGGCAGTGTAGTTATACAATATGACATGACAATATGGTTATTTGTTATAGACTATGTAAGGGTAAATTGTGAAGGCTAGATAGAAATTAAAGTACAAATCTTGCTTTTCATTGATAATTAGAAATATAAATCCATTGATGCTAAATATATTTAATATTTTTTTAGATATGGATAATTAAAACACCAAACAAAATACCTAAACAATATGAAGATTTATTTTGGAGTAAAAGAATATCGATAGAAATGGCAATTTGACCCATGCCTATGGGGCCCTGCCCCACCCCGCTCCAATCGGGGCAGGAACGGTATTTGCCCACCCCACCCCGACTATTTTATATAACATAATATATACAATTATTAATATATGCTAATATATATTATATTATATTACATAATATAAAATAGTTATAGGTAGGTTTCGAAAGAATAAAAATAAATTAATTAATAAGTACACAAGTAAGAATGGTTGGGGCAAAGTCGAAGATCCCCATTCCCCATGGGGACGGGGAAGGGGTTAGTATTTTTAGCCCTGCCGGGGTTCAAGGGAGAGACAAGGTAGGGAATTTGAATTCAGGTCATATACGAAGTAGGCAAAACCCGACCCCACTCCACTCTATTGCCATTCCTAAATATTGAGATAGGTTACACCCTACACGTTATTCTTTTTCTATGTAGAATGTCGAAGTAATTAGACTCATGTATAAATCAAAACCTCAACACACTTTAATCTTATTAGCTTAAAAGCTTCTTCTTGAAGGATAACTTTATAAAAGTCCTCCCCAAGAAAATCAACAACATTGGAAGCATCCTTCTCCATCCTTTTTATTTGTAGCCATATATACCTCCAAATACTTATGTATGCACCAACTACAACAATTGTTGGTCCAACAATTACAATAGCATCAATTGCACCTAAAGCCAAAACTCAAATAGCACCAAACAACACCTATACTTGTTCCAACAACAGTTGCAAGTTCTCCATTTTCCACAATAAAATAACTTTTTCATAAGCAACTTAGTTTATAATGTTATTAATTAATAAACTGAAAAATATAACAAAAATCCATTTAGCCTATCAAAATATGCTTGAAATTCCTCATAATACAATCAATATATGGAAAAAAATACTTAATGTAAAATCAAATTAAACATGAGCATATCGAGATCCATATGCCATCTTTTTTAACATTTATTATAAATAATGATCAGAAAAACATATTTTTAATTTTTTTGCATATAAATATACCTTTGAAACTTACCTACACGGCTAAATCCATGTCTTCAACTGTTGTATGGTTTAAATGAGAGCTAAAATTCTTCATATATCAACAGTTAGTGTTTTGGAAAATAAAAAATTTTATTAGAGAAAGAAAAACAATTATAGCTTCTAGGAGTAGTAGGGATGTTTTAGATCCATGGAAGGCTAGGTATGGTAGGTAGGTAATTACATGTAAGTTTTCTTAATGATTTCCATAAATTGATAAACATACTTATAAGTTTTTTCAATGTCTTTATTGAGATAGGGCTTGTTGAATATGGGAATCCTTGTTTGATAGTGAACTAGGTATAGTTTGAGAGGCAACCCAAAGCCAAAATAATGGTGCTCCCAGGCATCATAGATGTACTCACATCCACATTGAAGGACATCCTTTTGGCAATGAACAAATAGGGTGAGAGTCAAGACCAACCTGTTTAGCAGTTTGGATATGGTAGGCACAACGTTGTAAGCACGTTCAATAAGCACTTGAAAATTTTTTTGACACTTGTTCCTTAATATGCCCTCACCCCACCCTTGAAAAATATTAAAATCCCCTTTTATTATGCCCTTAATATACCCTTATCAAGTGCTCATTTAACGTGCTTACTTATGTTGTGCCTACTAGATCTGGTCCTCCTACTTAGAGCTTGCAACACCTATAAAGCATATCATTAAAAATTAAAAAGTAGAAAAGGAAAAATGAAACCAGAAAAAGGGAAGAAACAAAAGACTGATCTCAATAGCTAGTTTTGTTATGAAATCATTAAAAATTAAAGATTTTTTCAATCATATTTATAGTGAAATAATGGAAACTAAATCTAAATAAAGGAAACCTAATCTATATAATGGAAGCATAATTGATTAAAATTCTATCCTAATAAGAAAACTTAGAAAGAGAGATAAACATACATAAAGAAAGAGAGAAAAGGGGTTGGTAGGAGAGAAGGGAGGGTTGTTAAAATATAAGTTGAGAGTGTAAGGAATGGTATTTTGAGGAGAGATAGGCAATCAAAGAGAAGCCCCCATTGGGTAAAGGGAAAAAAAAAAGAAGCCATCTGACGTGACCAATTTTGTTTTAATATAATAATAATAATAATAATAATAATAATAATAATAATAATAATAATAATAATAATAATAATAATAATAATAATAATCTAATAGATTAACATAGATATCTACACATTGAATATACTCAAGAGTCATTTATAAAATGTTTCTTTTTCAATAAAAAAAGCAAATATATCAAGGAGGAATTTTTCTAATGGTTTAACTTGGTCACTAGGGTCAATGTCTTATTTAAATTATTTGCAAAATTATCAGGTGGGTTTATTTCAGCTAGAATTACACAATTTCACCTAGAGTTTCTCATATATTATTAAATCATAAAAAATCAATACTATTTATAAAAATAAACACTATGAATTTAATAAAATATGATTAAAGTCCAAAGAAATTTTCTAAAAACTTGGTCCATTAATGAATTGATTGGATGCACCATATTTCACCAATCACAATAAAAGCTAAGACTACTTTTGGCGTTGTATATACTGTATATTGATTAGAAGAGTAGATGAATTATATATCTTACTCTTCTTCTTTAGCTACTGAGTGGAAGAATGGAAAGCAAAAAGAGGAAAGAACCCATACATGTCATGAAATGAAAAGGATAATACACCCCCTCCTCTTCGATTGGGTAATAACTAATAATTACAACCCCATTAGCGAGAAAACAAAGGTATAATAAGGAGCTCAAATCATTTGGGTGATGGAAATCACTGACAAAATAACAATAATAAACAATATATAATGACAACAACTATATTGACTTTGGAAGGGAATGTAAAGAAGTTATCAATCTATGCTAGAAGGTTACCTTTTTATTTGGTTTATTTATGTAATTGATTATTGGGATTTGGCATAGCTGTTTTGATGATCTGTTCATGAGACTATGACACTCCATTGCCTCACCTCGTCATTGACACTTTGGATGACCACTATGTCATCTAACTCTACTTACAACAATAATCATATTGATTTGTCACTATCCCACTTTTTGTCACTCCATCCAATCCACTTTTATGGGTCCCCCTCCCTTTCCTCCTATGGAGTGGTTCATAGTGCTAAATCATAATTTGACTATATTAAGTAGCTAGTTGTATGACATGAACACCTTTTAACATGTAAAGTAGATACATATTCACTCATTCACATCCTCATTCCCATCAAATATAGACGTTTAGGTCATTTGGTATATATGGTCATTTGAATAAACTAGAGATTTTTTCACATGGTAATGTAGTTAGGGGTAAAATGGGATCGACGTTAGTGGGGTTGGGGTTATGGCCTAGGCGCCTGGGGGAGGGGGTTTGATGTTACATAAAATGAAAAATGCAAATCGAATTGTAAAACGTCTATGTGATTCTAAAATAGAAGTACCATTTGGTATTTTTGTTTTGAAAATCATTTGGGTGAAAAATTTTTAAAAGTATGATTTCTAAAATAGAAGTATCATTCTCTATTTGACAAAAGTACGTACATTTGTGCTTCCGGCGATGGTTTCCAATGGTTTTATGGTTTGAGATTGGGGACGATAGTTCTAGCAATGACAAATAGAGATAGGGTTGAGAGTTTTATCGAAGGATGGTCACGTGTGAGCTGCCATTCACACAAAACAGAATCATTATGTTGTCAAGAGAACAAAGTATGAATAGCCAACTCCGTGCTTTTGGTGTTTTTCATACTTCCAAAAATAATGAAAGCAAAAGTATAAAGTATATGAAACAAATGCTATATTGTGTTTTCCATACTTCCATATCATGCTTTAGAGGTTTTTCATACTTTTAAAAACATTGAAAGCAAAAGCATAAAGCATATGAAACAAACACTATATCGTGTTTTTTGTACTTTCATACTTTCAAAAGTATGAAAATAGTGTATTAAAGTTTATCCAAAGAAGGCTTAAATCTCAAATCAAACTCCAAGTAATTTTTGCATTGTCGTTATGGTTGCATTTGGTTTTAGTGCAAATTTATTTGCATTAGTGCAGATGAAAAGAATGCAAATTCTGGTTTTATTTTGTTTGGATTTTACTATATTCTGCTTCGATTCTTATTTTATTTCATTTTTACTACAACCAAGCTAAATAAAGTAAATTTTGAAATAAAAAAAATCAGAATTTGCACTACCAAAATTTTTCTTTAGTACAAATAAATTTGCATTGCAACCATAACAACATATTGGACTATAATATCTATTATTACATTGACAGTATATCACTATGACACCAAAACATTATGATCTTCTATATATTCACCCTTTATAATAAAAGAAATAAATGAAAAGATGTAAGGCTAAATAGGATAAGAACCTGTTCGTTTGCTCTAACTTCTAACATCTGAAAGTGCAACAATTATATTAAGAGGTATATTGATATTGGTGAATTTTTCTTTCCTTTGAACTCTAAGTGCAAAGAATGTTATTTTTGAATTTTGATTTATGAAGATTGTCAATTTTCCATTTTAACCCCATATATGAGAATTTTTGTTTGTGTTTTGGGGGTATCATTGGAAAAAAAAAGTTGTAAGATTTTCCTATAAGAGATAAGAGGAAACAAACACCCATTTTCCTCTTAAGGTTGTAAGGTTCCTCTTAAGGGGGTGTTCTTTTTTTGGATTTTGAGAGGGGGAAAGTTGGTCAATGAAATTTTGGTTCCCACTGACCAAGAATCCTATGTTCTTTTTTTCAGATTTATGTGGGGACCAAAGAAAGTTTATTTTCCTAGGCGGGTAAGTGATACCCATCTCCTAGGTGGGTAATAACTTTCCCACTTAGGGGGAAGTTGCCAACACTTTAATGGGACAAAAATGCCCCTTTTAATAATGGATTTTTATGGCTAAAATGGTCATTACCTTATTTAGATGAGAAATTATAGAACATGGGTAAATGCACTTAGCCGTGTAAGTGTTTCCCAGGAAAAAATTACCCAGGTAACTACATTTACCAGGGTAAGTAACTTATTGAAAATCAAACAGGGCCTAAGAAATAAGAGTTAAGAGGAAATGAACAGGGCCTAAGAGATAAGAGATGAATAGGCCCTAAGTGTTTGGTACCTAGTCAAATTCAAAAAAAAAAAAAAAAGAAAAAGAAAAAGAAAAGGGATGGTCATGGAAAGACATTTGGCCATAAACACGAACCCACGGGAAGCATGAACCCACCCATAAAAATTGGATAGGTTGGAATTTCAAGTTGTTGATAATGTTAATGGTTGAACCACCCACAAAAGGACAAAAAAACCCAAAAAGGATTTCTTTCAAGGGATTTCATTCAAACTCCCTCCCATTTCGAGTCCTCTCCTCCAAGCCCTAACCTAGAGAAGCATCCCACCGACTACTCACCACACTGGCATCCGTGAGCGTGGTGGAATGGCTGTTTGAGTAGATTAAACACCCTATTACCCTATTTTCCATTGAAATGGGTAGTAGACTAGAGGGTACCTACCGGAAATTTTGCCGCCATTCCATGTTCACAAACGTTAGTGTGCGATGAGTGACCGGTGGGATGCTTATTTGGGTTAGGGCTCAGAGAAGAGGATGACTTGAAATGGGAGGGAGTTCGAATGAAATCCCTTTTGTTTTTTATTTTTTATTTTTTTTTCCTTAGAGAAAGTGTCAAAACTTATATCTTTCCAATTGGGTTTAATAATGGCACAATAAATAAAGCAACTTTGAAGCAAACATTTTTGTAGATGGATCATGGACCCCTTTTGAAAGAAAGGAGACTTAGGTTTTTCCATCTTCACTAATGAAAACACCTTTGTTTATGCAATAGGAGAATCATGCATGGAAACTTCACCAATGGATGTAGAGTGCTAGGCAACCAAAAAGGAGCGGCAAAGCTTCATGATTTCAAATTCACTTTTATTGTTGTCTTCTTAGACTCAACACAAGTGGTGAACCTTTTGTAGCACAATTATATACCAGCATATTGAAGCATACAAAGACTGATCAATGGCATTAGACTAGGCCTTTCTGCTTTTAATAGCATGCTAAATGAACTGAAAACAAGATGGCTCATTCATTAGCAATCAGAGCACGCAACATGTATGAAAATTTCTCTTTTTTCAAGCTTTGACATATCTTAGCCCATTTTCATTTTCTATCTATACTCTTCTATGGTTTTGCTTTAATGAATTTTAGTTTGCTTAAAAAAAGAAAAATAATGGCACAAGGAACCAAACATATATATATATATATATATATATATATATATATAATCACAAGGCATTCGTGATCTCCTTGCTTTTATCAACAATTAGCACAACCCAATAACTTTCCAGCCATGGCAACAACAATAAGAGAGGGAGAGAGAGAGAGAGAGATAATAATGTCGGCCAGGATCAACAACAAACAATAGGAGCAAGTGCAAGTCTTGAGGGTGAGAGAGCCTAGGTAGGTTATTGTTAATTTTAAACGTAAAAAAGAAAAAAAATGAAGAGATAAGTGGTAATTTATCTCTATATATCTTTGTTAGTTTGAACAAAAAGAATTAGAAAGAATACTAAGAGACTATCAGTTGTGGGCTTCTCCATTTATAGATCTTATAGTAAGTAGTAATGTATAAGAATCCTAGTAAGAATAGGACAGTTTACAAGAAGAGTTGTAGATAAGTCAGAAGTCTAGGATAGGTTACAAGAGGAGTTGTAGATGGAGATGAAGACTATCAAGATAAGTTGTACATGGAGAAGCTTGGGCCAAAGTACTTCAGCAGAGAGAGGTTTTGTGAAGATGTTAGCAATCTGATCAGTGGAGGGTATGTATTTGATGAGTAGCTGCTTTCGGAGTGAAAGATCTCGAAGAAAGTAGAAATCAACCTCCATGTGCTTTGTCCAAGAGTGAAAAATAGGATATGATGTTGTGTCAATATTATCGCACCAAAGAACCGGAGGGGGAGATGCATAACCAAGGTCTCGGAGGAGAGATTGGATCCAGAGAAGTTCTATAACAGTATTGACAAGAAAATGGAATTCAGATTTAGTTCTAGAGCGAGCAACTATTAGTTGCTTTTTGGAACTCCAAGTGATTAGGTTGGAGCCTAAATAAATAGCATACCTGCTAGTGGACTACCGATCATCTGGGCAACTGGCCCAGTCGGCATCAATGTAACTAGTGAGTTGAAAAGAGGAAGTCAGAGAGAATCAGAGACCATGATCAATAGTGGACTTTAGGTAGTGAAGTTATAGCCAACCAGTGTTCATTTGTTGGAGAATGCAAGAACTCGCAAACCTTATTCACAATGAAGGAAATGTAGGTCGTGTGATGTTGACATATTGGAGAGCCCCAACAACACTTCAGTATTCAAACATATCGGTTAACAGAATGCTAGAGTGATGAGACAGTCGAAAAGAAGCTACCATCGGAGAGGGGTCCAGCTTTGCCCCATCAAGTTTAGTATGACATAAAAGATCCAATATGTATTGTTCTTAAGATAGAACCAGGCTGTTGGTAGAAGGATGAACTTCAATGCCCAAGAAATTATGTAGAAAACCCAAGTCTTTGAGAGGGAAAACATCGGAAAGAGAAGAGAGAAAGCGATCAATAGCAATGGAGGAGGTACCCATTAGAAGTATGTCGTCCACGTAGATGAGCATGTAGAGGGCTACACCATCATGAGAAAAAATAAAGAGAGATGGATCTATAGTAGAGTTTCGAAAACCTATACTAAGTAGGATGAAGCTCAACTGAGAATACCAGGCCCCGAGGAGCCAGACGCAAGCTGTAGAGAGCCTTACGAAGACGACAAACATGATGAGGATGAGATGGGTCTTCAAATCCCTTGGGCTATTGTATATAAATATTTTCAGCAATTGACCCATGAGGAAAATCACTACTGATGTCGAGTTGCCTGACTGGCTAGGAGTGAGAAACTGCCAAGGCAAGAATGGTGTGCACCGTGGCCAATTTGATGACCGGGCTGAAGGTGTCGAAGAAGTCCAACCCAAGTATTTGATGAAACCCCTATGTAACTAGTCGGGCTTTATAGCAATTGAGAGAGCCATCTGCCATTTTTATTTTATATACCCACTTCGTTCCAACAATGTTTGTGGAGGGATCATAGGGTACTAGTTCCCAAGTGCCATTAGTAAGAAGAGCATTGAAATTGCACTGCATTACCTCATGCCAATGAACTGATTTTGTTGCCTCTAAAAAGGAACAAGCTTCATGTTCATCAATAGTGAAGAGAGAAAGGAGAGCAAAAGAAAGTGGGTATCTTGTCGCAACATGAGATCTCGATGGAAGAATGTCATCCATAGATCGGGTTTTCATGGAGTGCATATGAACATTGTTTGATTTAATCAGGGTTGGACTCCAATTTACGAGTCATAGGATTCACACACTAACTGACTAGGCTGATTATTAGTATAGGGGAGAGTCGGGAAACCATATAGAGAAAGAACCTACTGTACAGTACGAAGCGCTACATGTCAAAGCCATAAGTGCCAACCATTAATTGATGTCCGTTCACTGACAAGAGCTTCTGGTGCGGAAGAGATTGAAGCAAAAGATGGAAAGCAATACATGCCATCTCTATTGACCCCTCGTAGAACTATTCTCCTTGAATAATCCTTCACAAAAAAACAATTATGATGGAATTCAAAAAAAAAAAATTAAGTCATTGTCACATGTAAATCGACTCACTAATAATAAATTCTTGCAAATAGATGGAACGTGATAGATATCATTCAATGTAAAAGCATGTTGATTAAATAGAAGAGATGATGAACCAATGTGATATATACACAAACATTGCCCGTTGCCAACTTTAACTTGATCTGAACCCACGCATTCAGATTGATTTTGCAAGTTATCCAACTTTGGAGTCATATGGTGAGTGTTACCCAAATTTGGGTACCATGATGGGTCGAATGAAGAAACACTACCATTATGTAAGTTAATAGATTGCAGTTGGGAAGTATGAACTCCTCCACGGGAAGCTACTGGTTCATTAAGAGAGTCATTTTGGAAACCAAACACATATCTTGCACAACGGCATTGAAGGGAAATATGTCCTATCTTGTTACAAATTTGACAAATAACTCTAGGTGTCTTACCTCCTCGACCACTTCCATTATATTGTTGTTGTTGATTAGGAAAATTGTTCTATTGAAAGGATTGTTGATGAATGAATTGAGGATTTCCATGTCCACGACCACGGCCATTAAACATGGGAAGGAACTGTTGTTGTTGCTACCTATTTTATTGATTGTTGTTATTCCCTTTGCCTTTCACTCCAGTAAGGTTTGCATTAGGAGAATTAGTAAACCGAATCTAATCTTTGAGCCAAGATTCGTGATTGAGTAATGAGTCAAGTACCTCTGAGATATTGAGATTAGTTGCATTTGGTTGGTTGGTGAGAGCCGTCACTATCGATTCATACTCACTTCCCAAACCAACAAGGATATAAAGAACAAGTTCTGACTTCAGGAATGGTTTGGAGATAGTGCGCAATTGATTTTGTGCATTGAACATAGGCTAAAATGGAGAGTGAGCCCTTCTTGAGGTTTTGTATCTGTCTTCTCAACTGGAGCACCCTCGAGCATGAATGGGTTGAGTAGCTTTAAGCCAAGTCACTCCACACTTCGGTTGAGGTTTTTAGACCCACAACCTGATCCTTCACATCTTTAATAAGAGATGAGATCAGACAGTTTAGAACAAATTGATCAAGATCCATCCACTTATTGAATTTTGGGTTCCGAATGGTTCTTGTTCCTGTGGGGTTAGGAATTTCTTCTGGAGGAGGTTTCTATTTACCTTCAACAAGCTCGACCAGATGATGATGACGAAGGATAGGTAGGAATTGAGCTCTCTACAACAAATAGTTTTCCACATTTAGCTTGATCGACAGATAGTGAATCGCGTTCTGTATGGAAGGAACAGAACCAACAATGCGTGACATGCTATTGTGACCTGTTTCGGTTGACATAGCTCTGATACCAAGTTTGAACAGAAAGAATTAGAAAGAATACTAAGAGACAAAATAAATATGAATCGGTTCATAAACTATCAACCATGGGCTTCTCCATTTATAGATCTTACAGTAAGTAGTAATGTACAAGAATCATAGTAAGAATAGGATAGTTTACAAGAAGAGTTATGGATAGGTCAGAAGTCTATAATAGGTTACAAGAGGAGTTATAGATAGAGATGAATACTATCAAGATAAGCTATACATGGAGAAGCTCATCACGATCCAAATCTAGTAGAGTTAGTCTTGGATACGTTAACTGCTCTATCACTATTTGTATAATTGTATCTATTTTGGGGCAACTTTCTCTCCATATAAGAACATTGGGACTAAAAAAAGAAAGGGATAATTAATTGTGAAAGAGGAATTACGACAATGTGTAACAAAGAACTGAATGGGGTGATGTATCATGAACATAATGCTCCCACAGTTTGATGGATCCAACTCAGTTATCAGCCAATGCAGATTGACTTAGGATATGAAAAACTCTATCCAGCCCTAGTAGAATGGAGGGCCATCATCGAAGGCCAAAAAAAAACCAACAGTTTTAGGCTTAGTTTGGAAAGAATATGAATATCAATATGTATAGTACAAATGTATATAAAATAATATGAAATACAAGGTTTTATAGTAAGTAGTAATGTAAAGAATCGTAGTAAGAATAAGATAGTTTACAATAAGAGTTATAAATAAGTCAGAAGTCTAGGATAGGTTACAAGAGGAGTTATAGATATAGATGAAGACTATCAAGATAAGCTGTACATGGAGAAGCTCATCACGTCCAAATCTAGTAGAGTTAGTCTTGGATACGTTAAGTGCTCTATCCTGTTTGTATAATTGTATCTATTTTGGGGCAACTTTCTCTCCATAATAAAAACATTGGGACTAAAAAAGAAAGGGATAATTAATTGTGAAAGAGGAATTATGACAATGAGTAACAAAGAACTGAATGGGATGATGTTTCATGAATGTAATGCTCCCACAGTTTGATGGATCCAACTCAGTTATCAGCCAGTGCAAATTGACTTAGGATATGGGAAACTCTATCTAGCCCAATTAGAATGAAGGGCCATCAACGAAGGCCTAAAAAACACTGCCTTATATTTGTATTCCTTTCAAGCTGGGCTGTTTGGAAAGAGTATGAATATAAATATATACAACATAATATAAAATACAAGGTTTTGCACTCTACATGTTTAAATTTGTACTCTTACCAAACTGAGCCTAAATTCATGGAAGTTGACCGAATAACAAACTTTTAAGGACACCACTATTAATCTGTTGAGCTTTTTATATATGTATTGATCATATATCTAGATATGTAAACTCTGTTGTACATGAACTAGCTTATAAAGCATGTAAATATAATTGTACTCTCCACTCTCTTGCCCGAAAGAAAAAATACCTCCTAAAGCTTTTTCCAGGGGATAATATGTTTTCAATTGTGGGAACTTACAGCTAGTTAGCCCATGTAAATGGTCGGGCCCTTAGGTACTCTCTTGTTTTTCTTGAGATCACATCTCCACCCTGCAACGCCTCACAGCACATCTCTGCAATATATTGGAAACATCTTCCCATGATAACATCATCAATTTTGATATATTATCGTCGAGAGATATTCCCAATGCACGGCTGGGTGTGCTGTGGGGCAGAGATGTGAACTTGTTTTTCTTGACCCGAGTGCCTCTGTTGTGTTGCTAGAGGGATAATAGTAGCTCACTCTATTTTGTTTCCTTGTGGTCTGGTCTGAGAACACCTTGAAAGCATGGGCATCCAGCCGCGTATAAGGAAAGACTTTGACCCATATTAGGAAGAAAGACATGATATCAGAAATACTTTGACCGATCAAATGTTCAAAACCCCATGAATTTGGTTTAAAACACACCTGATCGATTTCCACTTTTATGAAGCGCTGGTTTATTGATGCCTTAATAGTGGGTATACTAGGGATAAGAAACACGAGTTATTTCAAGTGGATTCCAACTGACACTGAATCTGAGCCCCACAATCAAATTGTCGTGTAGGATATATTTTTGAGGCATAGAAGGTGTAACAAATTAAAACAAATTTGTATACTTGAAAAGAATAAAGGTGTGAAGAAAATGGGTTCGTACTTCATAATCATCGTTGCTAGAGTAAAGTTTGGATGATCTCCACAAGAGAAAGAGACAGAGCGGACAGAGGTTGTATAGTCTCAATTCAAATCGATAATGGCCTGGATCTGGATTTCAGTAATTCGGGCAAGCCCGAAGCCCGAAAGCAGAGAGGCAGCGTAGCCGTAGCGTACTGGAACATCCCACTGCCCACTGTCCACATTAACGGAGTAGTGGTCTACTGGTCTTGCTCGTTTATGGGACCCACACCGATTCGGTGCTTAGTTGGTGCTTCGTCAGAATGCTTGCTTGTCAGTGCAACGTGAATTTGCTGAGTCCGGATCTGGTGATTCTGTTGTCAACACAGGGTCCCACCACCCGGTCCCATCAGCCATTGCAGCCATAAAGACCAGATCCGAACTCGAATGTGCTGCGCTCACGTTACCCGAAGTGGGCGTTCACTGTAAATTTCACCATTTGCAAGGGCCGTCACGGTAAACTCAAAACTTCGATGCGGGAGGCGTTTCTCGTTGTGTATAAAAATCAGTCTGCCTCTTGAGTCTTTTATTGGTCCTGAAACCTCTTTCTCCCAAAAGTGAGAAAGGCCTCAAAGCGCGTCTTTGAAGGTCTCTCTGACTGGAATTTCTCCCAAACTCGATTGAACTGGTATGTCCAGAAATCTGCATTTGGTTATTTCCTCTTCACTCTTCGTCAATTCGTCTTCAATCAATTTGTTCTGGATTTGCAGACTTGTTGATTTGCTCCAATTTAATTTGCAGCTCGATTTCGAACCGCATTTTCTTTTTTAGAAAATCGTACAAGCTTTAGCATTTGTGCGACTACTCTCTTCGTTGGATCTGCATAGTGCTGCACTTGTTTTATTTTGATGTGCGTATTTGCTTTGATTTTGCGACAAGTTTGAGTTTTATTGGATTTAGCATCTCGGAGTTCATAATCTCCCTTTGAACGTGAATGAGGTTGTACTGCGGTCGCTGAAAAGTTTACAGTTTTCGGTACTCACGTTGCTACATTATGAGCGACGTTAATTGATGACGAGACAATTATCTATAGTGTCCTATATCAATTAGAGATATGACGAAACAATTGCTCGCTTCCTCTTTCTGCTCGACGTTCTTTTTGTCTTTGTCTTTTTCCTTTTCTCGGTTTGACAAGAAGATCTTGCGAATCTGATATAGCTACTTCTTGTGTCTCCTTGCTTTTACTTCCCATGTACGAGTGATTTGAATTGCAGGAACTTCTTATAATTTCGCATTGCATATATATATATATCTGTTGGTTTATTCTTAATCTGGAGTTATCATGGAGCATCATAAATCAGTAAATTCTCTGAAGCAGAATAAATTTTTGGCAAAATATTTGTTCTTCAGAACTATGAGAACTTCATGATTGCTGATTTAACGTCATTTTTAGTTGGAATACAAATCATTGCTGTTCAATTTGTCTATGTAATCATTATGAATGAAAACAACTGGTTTTTATTGCCTTCTTTTATTTTTCTTCTCCCCCTCCCTTTCTAAGGCTTGCCGCTTTTGACCACTTGATTATTGCACTCTGATGCTATTCTGCGTAAGCTTAAGTGTTTTTTTTTTTTCCCTCTCACCATACATTTTTTTTTGTTATGGGCAGGTACTAGATAAACAAATATATCGTGCAAATTTCATTAAACATTTAACTGCTTAGAGCCATCATAATTCACGCTGTGCGTATCCTTTAGTTTATGACCCTGACATTTTTTATTGATTTCATGTATTCTAGGTCATTGCTTATGGATTCTAAATCAGTTGTTGAATTATTAGAAACCTCATCTGAGGTCCATTTTTCTGGATTCCATTTGGATGGGTTGGAACCAAGAAATTCAGAGGTGGGGCAACCAACAACCTCAGAATCTGAAAGTGTGTACAAGCAGCCTTTTGTAATTGGTAAGTGGTTGTTTAGCTTTCTCCACATTTCTGTAAAATGCAACTGCCTCGGTGGTGGCGAGTATGCTTTGTGGGATACCAACTTCTGCTAATTGAAAAACAAAAGGATCAGAAAAAAAGAAAGTATTAATCAAAAAATAAGGATGTTAATTTCACATTGTTGCCCCATGGATAGAGGTTGAAGAGTTCACTTTTTCTCCTATGCTTTTACTGGTGTAGGACCATCAACTGGTGGAGAACATTGGTAATGTTGCCCTGTTATCATGTGTAGTTTAAGGTTCTCTCAATGATGGGCGATGTGCCCTTGTTCTCTGCTATAGGAGCCATTTGCTCCAGGGATGTGGCAGAGTAAGTTTCTTTGACATTGCATACGATACATGGAATCATTCCATCTGCCAACTATGCTGTTATGTGCAATCTCTATCATTTGGACTTGTCTATCTAAATGACCTATCTGGTGATGTATGTTTACAAGTTATAAATTTATTACTCAAAAATTATAATCATTATAAATTACTGTTTTTTTTTTTTTTTAAATAAGAATGTTAAGATAAGAAGTCACTGAAGAATTTACATGTTATGTATTAGGGATTTAAAAGGCACGCCTAGGCGCATAGGTGTGGCTCATTTTAGGGTATGTGTCTTGCCTAGGTCCCATTCCGAGTATTTTCAAAAGGTGCTCGCTTGGTGTGCCTAGGTGTGTCCCTACTTCAGCCCAGGTGTGCGTCTTTTGAAAATCTGTGCATTTTTTCTTTCTTTTTTTTGTGTTTAGCAGCTGGGCTGGGGGCTCCACTCCTGGACCCTCGACCAAACCCCTCGACGCAAGTCCAAACAAATCCATATTAGGGTCTTGACTTCTTAATACCGGAGCGGAGAGAACCCCATATTTGCTAATGTTGCTCATTCATTCATCATAATAAAAGATATTTTTAAAAAAAAGTTAAAGTTATAAAACCTTTCTTTTTTATAGGGATTAAGAATTTAAGACCCTAATATGGATTTGTTTGGGCTTGCCTTGAGGGGCTTGGTACAAAGGTGACTCCTAGAATCAAGAATTCATAATGTTTAACATCATATTAGCTAGGGAAAATTCCCGATTAGTACTCTGTACTTTGGGCCTAGCGCCACTTTGGTCCATGAACTTTAAAACACGACAATTCAGTACCCAAACTTTCAAAATGTGCCAATCTAGTACCTGTTGTTAACCAACCGTTTAATCAGCTGTTAAGTGGCATTTGAAAAGACACAATGGTCCTTCAAGTGTCATCTATTTTTCTTTATCAAAATCCAAACATTGACAAAAAATGAACAGTTCCAAATCCTTGTCTCTTCTACTCAAGCAAGTTGGGTTCATGCTAGTGGGCAAAGTTTGGATGGTTGATAAAAAATGAGCACTTGAAAGGCATTTGTGTCTTTTCAAATGCCACTTAATGGCTGGTTAACAACAGGTACTGGATTGGCACATTTTGAAAGTTTGGGTACTGAATTGTCACGTTTTAAAGTTCGGGGACCAAAGTGGCACTAGGCCCAAAGTATAGGGTACTAATCGGGAATTTTGCCTATTAGCTATTTGAAGTAATGCAATTGGGAAAGAAAATAAAGAAATTAAGAGTTTTCATTCTTGAATATGTTCTATATATTATGCTTTATTTTATTTTTAAATTTTCATTTTAATTATGGTTTACATGTTATGTTTATGTATTTTAATTTGAGATAATAGGTTTTTTTAAAGTATTTATTTTTAATTAATAATTTGTTTAATATTTGGATAATTTGCATTTTTTTGTTTTTTTAGATTTTTTTTTACATTTTTGTGCCTTTCTTCAGAAAGGCCCGTGCCTTGCCTTGCACCTTGTGCCTCAGGTGCAAAATGGTCCTTGTGCTTTTTTTGCACCTTTCGCTTTTAAAACACTGATGTGTATAATGATTCATGTAACTAGTAACCATTTATAGGTCATATTATTCTTGTCGTAGAATAATAAAACATATTATTAGTTGAAATTAGAACAAATAAAAAATAGATTGATGTGGAAAAATGTGCAATTCTTTATCTATGGATCTGATATGATTCATACTAGTATCATTCTTTTTCATTTCGAGTGACCCATTTGTTGCACATGGACTATACCTAGAATAATTAACTACATTTTTTTTGCACTGTATAAGGTTTTTCTTGTTGACAATTGTGTCAATGGTTTATCCCGGTGTCAGTTTGACATGCAATTGAAAGCATACACTTTTCTTCTTCCTAAACTTTTTATATCTGTTATAAATGATTGAAATTTTGGTAGAACATAGGTCCTAGGAGTGTAACCATATATATTTTAAATGCTCTTCACTATGTCTATACTATTATATTTCCACTATACTCCCAAAAACCAAAAAACTTCTCTATTTCTCATAACTGCTATCCTGAACTGGAATTGTGAACTTGGGTCAATGCAATGAGCCGATGAGCTATTCTAATGTTAAATAACACTTATTAATCCCAAATCTTGATTTTCCTTGCTCTTTCAAAAATTGTGCAGATCAAAATGCATCGATCCTTGAAATTGTTCATTTTCATTGTTTATTCCACGCTGTTTCAAATTCTTTTCAATATGTTGTTTGTGAATGTTACTCCGTGTATTTTTTTTCTATTTATTTATGACACATTGTCTTTGTTTGAAGACATTTCAAGATATTATTCTACAAACACGTTTTTGGCAGGAGTTGCTGGTGGTGCAGCATCAGGGAAGACCAGTGTCTGTGACATGATTATCGAGCAGCTTCATGACCAGCGTGTTGTCCTTGTAAATCAGGTATCCTTTGCTTTTGAAAGAACAATAAGCAAAAGATATTAACATGACCAGCGTGTTGCCCTCATAAATCAGGTATCCTTTGCTTCTGCACTTAGGTAGTGTAGTAAAACTGTTGAAATGAGTGCTGAAAGCAGAATGAAGAAAATATTCCAAATTTAAATTGGCCATTCAGCATTTCGGTAACTTGCAACTTAGGTGTATGCAGAATGATGAAGCTCAGGCATTGGGTTGATTATTATTCCCCAAAAAGTTTTATCATATACCAATAATATTCCTAGATTTGAGTTGATTTTAAGCTTGGAATCTTTTGGAATTTCACTTGCAGCGCCTATTTCAGAAGTTATCAAATACCACCTTATTCTTATGTAATGCTTAATTTAGCCCACTCATCTCTGGATAGGTTCATGTTTACATGTACCTTCAAAATATGGAAACATTTTGGTGAAGGTTTGTTTTTTGGTTGGTATTTTATTGGAAATCCATAGGTAGATCCAGTTTATTATCTGTTACCTTTGCCACTTAGATACGCTACATGGACCTGTGCCTTATTTTTTTCCTTTCCCCCCGAAGTATAATGGTGTTGTATGTGGGTTAATAATGTCAGTGGAAAAGATTATTTTGTCATAATCTTGTTATCATTTTCCTTCCGTAGATGTCATACATGCTATCAAAATACAACCATCAAATTACAACTTGATGATTTTGGCAAGTTGGTGGTCCAAGCCCTAGAAATATTGGCTCACCCTGTATGGTATTTGTTTTTTTCCATCCCCCTTCTATTGTATTTTAGATATGATGATTTGCCATGCCTTGAGAGGAAAATTAATGTTATTAGTAAAGAGCACTTCTATTTTTTTTTCAAGTTATGTTCATGCTGATTTGCATATAAAACTAAGGGGCTAACCTAAAATTTGTTATTTTTTCCTTTGTAAAATTTTATTGCCAAGGGACTCGGTTAGGCTAGGCAAGTGGGCGCCTAGGTGACTAGGGGTTAGGCTAGGCAATGCCTAAGTGGGCACCTTGACACAAATGGCTTAGATGTTAATGGATACCCACCTTTGATTTCTAGAGAAGATTTTTCAGCTACCTGTCTGTTAGTCTGACTTCAGATTTTTTTTAATAACTCTAAAGAAGCAAGTATTGGAAGCAGTAATACCCATAAGGCATCTCAACAACACAGATGGATTTGTGTAAAGGGGGCTATACATTTCAATGTTAACTTGTAATTGTAGTTGGCCCTTAAGTTCAGTTCCACTTTCACTCGTGAAAAATGTTTTTTTTTTTTTTATTATGACCTTGCAATTTAGATTCTGTTTGCTTTTTATTATTATTTTTTTACATTTATAACATTAAGTTCTCATATGCATCAACTGTGGTATGCTAGAGTCTACAGATGCCCTTGTTTTATTCTTTTTTACTGAAATATTCTAGTCTTGTTTTCTGGTCATGACCTCCTTGATTTCTTCTATATCAATTTTGTAAGCTTTGATTCTCTAATAGTGCTACATCTTTACATGCATGGTGCTGTAGGATTCGTTCTATCATAATTTGACTGAAGAGGAACTTGAACGAGTTCATGAGTACAATTTTGATCATCCTGGTAAGGATACTTCTTTCTCTTATGTTAGGGAAACAATTGGTTGCAAAGAAATATTTCCATTTGTCATCTGAAAAAATCAGTTTTCTGTTTTTCCACTCCTTTTTCCTGGTTCTTAATTATTCCTTTAAAGAGTATGCTTTTCTGTCAATTAATCTTCAGACCATAATTATCTGAAAATGGTCCATTTGAAAGTTTTTTATTGATCTTAAAAGTGGTCTATTTAAAGATGTTTGAAGTGCTCATAATTTAACATTGGATATGACATTAAACAGAATGAAATGACGAAACAGGATTCATGTAACTGACCTCATATAATTTGGATAAGGCTTGGATGATGATGGAGTAAAAATAAAATTCATTAAAATAAAAGAAAGTACTAGAAAGGCGATAAGAAACCACCCAAGAGGAGAGAAACAAGAAACAAGTACATGAACAATCCAACCACCTAACAACCAATCCAAATCCCTAACAAACACCTGAAGTCAAAACCGAAGTTTCATCTAAAGCTGCATACCCAAACTTGTGATGAAAAAATTCCATAAACTTTCCCAAGATTGCCTACTCCACCCTGGCTCACTTCTTAACAACAACCACCACAAAAAAACTGGGTGATGCAAAGAACATATTTAATCATTCTATCCTTTTCTGCTGATTTGAATCCCATGCGACATGACAATGCTACTATCTATTATGTTTTTTTTTGGTCACATGCTACTATCTATTATTTTACCAAACAAATCCTCCCCAATTGAATAATTTATCATTACTCATTTAATTCCCATAGTCATTGCCTGTCAATGATAAATCAATTCCTGTGTTTTGCATTTATGTACTCACCAACTCAGATATTTAAGTAGTTGTGTCCTTCAACCCACTTTTCTTATGAACCTTCTTAGCTTCTTATGAACCCCAAATAGACCAGACCCCCTTTTAGCTGGTTCTAGATCTCTGAAACATGGACACTTCTTTGGTTCTCCTCCCTCTTGAGATGTCTTGACTTCAAACAGTCCTGGTGACTTGCAAAGCTAGATATCAGGGTGACCCCCTTTTACTGTTTGTTGGATCTTGTGGAAAGAGTGCACCAGCAGGGTATTTGGAAATGCTGAGCATCAATTGGAGGCCATTTGGAAAAGCTTGTTACTTTTACAGTCCATTGTGGGGTAGGCAAGATGCTATAGGTAGTCAAAAAATTTGCATGGCCGTACTTTAGTCTATGATTTCTTCTTCTTTTTTTTTAGAGAGAGAAAGGGTAAAGTATTTCATTAAAGGAAACTGAAAAGGATACAGCCCTGCCCAATGAGGTAGTGGGCAAGACAGAAAAACACTTTGTACATCCCAAAAAAAGCCACAATATGAACATCATACAAAAAGATTACTGTGCTCAAGAAAAGAGCTGTAAGGACAATTCTTGAACAATTTGAGTCTCCACCCAGGAGTATAACCTACCCCACGTGCTCTTTAAGACTTCCTCCTCTGACCTAAAATTGTCTTCAGAAGGCCTCCTACTTCTTTCTGACCACACTTCAATTGCTGGCAAGGTTTAAAATGTCGATGTTGATGGAAATGTCACTTACCAAAATATAGGACATATGTCGAAAATGTTGGAAATGTCGAGGGGAAATATTGTAAAAATTAGAGACATTGTGGAAATATTATGAAATATGTGGAAGTATGCAATGACATTTTGTAAAATGATAAAAGAAGCATTAATACATATTTCTAGATTATTATCTTATTCCCAACCATTATATAAAGCTAAGAAATTAATACATATTTCTAGATCAATAACAAATTAGTAAATGACGATTTACTGATTTATAATGCATTTTGATGTTTTTACAAGGTTATCTGATATTTTCTTTTCTTATTTTTAATTCTGATTTATTATTAATTCTAATATATTTATTCTGATTTTTTAAATATTAAAGGTATAATACATTATGTTTTATTATAAATTTAATAAATTGATTCTCGTTTTTGTAGTATTAAGATTATGATAAATTCTGATATCTTATAAAACTTAATGAATTTATTATGATTTTTAATACTAAATTTATAATAAATTATGATTTAGTATAAAATTTAATAATTTTATTCTGATTTTTTATATTAAATGTAGAATACGCTTTATTATAAAATTTAATAAACATTTTCTGATTTTAATAAATATTTTAAAAAATACTAACTAGTTAATATTTTATTACTTGAAAAATATTTTATGTTTTATATTATAAAGTAAATTTATTCTTTTGTCTTTATATTTTGTTAATTATTTTTTATAAATATTTTATTTGAAATATTAAATAGAAATTATTAATTGAATAATTTATATTAATATACTATATTATATTAATATAATATACTAATATATTGTATTATTAATATACATTAGTCGACATTAGTTGACACCCTATCGACATAATAGGAAAAACTGTCTTTTTTTTGGTTATTTGGACCAATTTGGTTGACATTTCCGACATAATAGAAAATGTCGACCGAAATAATGTAATTTTTATACTACCATCCATTTTCATGTCGGTGAGCTTCAACATCGACATATGTCAGGCGACATTAGCGACATTTGAAACCATGATTGCTGTTCACACCTTCCATAAAATCTTAACTCTCCTCGACAAACCCCTCAGACCCCAGCCCTGTAACAGTTCCAATACATTAATTGGGAGGAACAACCGAACTCTAAAAACCTTTAGAACTTTCATCCAAATTTCCCAACTGAATCTGCTGTGCAGAAAGAGATGCTCCAGCTTCTCAGAATTGTCACTGCATAAAACATATGCGCTTGGTTCTACCACTCGTCCTCTCTTTGACAGATTATCAGCTGTTAGGCACCTCCCTAAAGCTGTCACCCACAAACAAAAAGTGTCTTTTAGAGGAGCCACCGTCCTCCATATGTCTTCAGGGAAATTAACTTCCTCTTCACTATATAGGCTGATGTAAAAGGATTTGATTGTGAAAATACCTGATTTCTCCCTTTTCCAAATCCTCCTGTACCCCCTTGTACTACCCACCCTTTCATCATACAGGATCTGCATTATCTACTCCCATTGCTCCACTTCCCAATCATTTAGGTTCCATCTAAAACTGGGACACCACCCACTTGCCTCTCAACCCTGTGAAAACATTTCCGACGCCATACTACCCTTGTTGATAGCAATGTCAAAGATGGTTGGGAATCTGCCCTTAAGAGGGCTATCACCGCATCAGACCTCCTTCCAAAAGCTGACAATATCTCCTACTTCCATTCTTATTCCTTATCTAAATTCCTTCGCTGATTTCTGAATGCCACTCCAGACTGCACATTTGTAAGGTAGATTAGATTCCCCTGGATTCCAACCTGAGTTCCTTGAGCCATACTTAGCCTCTCTAACTCTTCTCCATTGGTTTGTGGTCTGTTCATTCCACCTTCAATACCATTTCCCTACACGAGCCAAGTTAAACTTTGTTGACTTGCAGGCTTTGCTCCAACTGACTAAATGAAATTTAAACTCATCCCTCCACCCCTGCCATAGAAAATTTCTCATTGTCTTCAGCAACTTGGCCACACTGGCTGGAATAGAGAAGTGAGACAAAAAATAAGTGGGGATAGAAGACAAAACACTTTTAGTAATTCTAGTTTTCCTCCCTTCGATAGATACCTCGATTTCCATTCTTTCCACCACCGGTTCCCAAATCTTCTTAGAAATGCATTTTTCTCCAAGCGGCATCCCCAAGTACTTTGATGGCAAAGTACTTGAGGACTACTAACTCATTTGCAGATGGGTTAGCCAAACAAGGGGTGAATAGGGAATCTCTGTTTTGGGCTAATTTTTAACTTTCTTCCAATGTATTCTGTTGGTGGGGGGTTAAGACATTTTACCTCCCCCCTTTGTAATTAAAGTTGCACAAAGCTTCACATCATTAATAGAGTTTTTTTTTTTTTTGTCACTGATCTAAAAAAATAAAAAAAAGTACTTTGATGGCAAAATTCCAACCTTGCAGTCTACAATATCTGCCAACACTTCCAAATTAAGATCAGCCCCCACTGCCATTAACTCACTTTTGTGCATATTGACTTTAAGGCCTGAGATCACTTCAAACCATATTAGTATAATTCTGATTCTTTCCACTTGTTCTTCTGACACATTGACAAAGAAGAGAGTATTGTCTGCATACAACAGCAGTGCTACCTCCACTTCTTGACCCACTTAAAGCCTTCTAGGAGTTCTCCTTCCACTGTGTTATTCCCCATCAAGCTTAGAGCTTCCAAAAGACAAATAAACAGCAAGGGAGAGAGGGGATCACCTTTGCCTCAACCCCCTCGAACTCTGACATCTGCTTGCTGAAACGCCATTTACCAGAATAGAAAAGTGAGCTATTGTTACACACACCTTTATCCAATTCCTCTACCTCATACCAAAGTGACCCATCATCCCTCTCATTTTTTTAGATAACACATTTGCTACCACTTTATATACACTGCTAACAACATAGTTGTCAAGGCGATGCCTAGGCGGCAGCCTAGGCGACAAGGTGCCCTTGGAGGCTCGCCTCACCCAGTCGCCAAGCAGTTTTGTGCACTGTGTTATAAAATACTTTTATATTTTTAATTTTTTGACATTATAATTATAAAATAGACATTATTAAACTAGAAACTTCATTTTATGTGTTTATATACTAATTTCTTTTTATTAATATCTTATTTGTTAGGGTTTAATCAACACAAACATTGCTAACTGCTGTATTGAACCCATGGTTCAAAGTATCGATACACCTCTGTGTATTGGCAGAGGTGTATCGGTACTTATAATGATACTCCTACTTTTTTTTTTTTTAATTTCTTTAGTTTTCAATTTCATTTATATAATATTATATTATATAAAAATGGGTCCCCGAAAACACCTGTAAACAGGTGTATCGGGACAGCAAATATACAATACAAATACAATACACCCAATACGGGGCGTATCGTATTGAATTTTGACCCTTGATTGAACCCTCAAATATTTCAAAACCTGAACCAATAAGCAAGGGAAGAACTTGGAATTTTGTCTAATCAACATATTTTCTTCTTCCACATCTTCTTCTTCCACCTTTTCTTTTCTTCCTTTCCTATAACAAAAGTAGGGGTTCAGCCCCTATATTTTTTGAATTTTCTTTCCTTTGTTCTTTTTCTTCTCATAAAATGTTGATTTTCTAGAGTTAAACATGAAATTTATACTTCTCTTATGAAAATTATGGATAATTATTAAGGGAAGATGGTTATGGAACCTAGGGAACTACCCTAGGATATATGGTTTTACATAAAAAAAGTCCATCACCTAGGCGACTAGGTGACAAGGCGACAAGGCACCCCCTGTCACCTAGCCTCACCTTTGCGCCTTGAAAACTATGGCTCACAAGACTTATTGGTCTGAAATCTTTCAGACCGACCGCCCCTTTCTTCTTGGGAATCAAAGCCAAAAAAGTAGAATTCAGGCTTCTTTCAAACACCCCTTTCTGATGAAACTCCTGTAACACCTTAATTAGATCCTCTTTTATGAAACTCCAGCTTCTTCTACAAAATTCCATTGTGAATCCATCTGGTCCTGGTGCTTTCTCACCTTCCATTTCTTCAATTGCAGCTCTAACTTCTTCTTCTGAAAATTCCATTGTGAACCCTTTCTTTCTTTCTTTCTTTCTTTTTCTTTTTTCTTCCTTAATTTTCTTTTCCTTTCTCTTTTCTATTCCTTCTTTTTCTTTCCTTTTTTTCTCTAAATATTCTCTCTTCTCTTTTACCTTTGTACTATAGATGTAAGTGAAAGAAAAAAACCAAAAAAAAAAAAAAAAAAGACTGGCTATTGCCTAGAGTTTTGCTGTGTCATTCAGACCCCATGCTAATCTAAAAAGTTCTCTGTTGGTTCTCTTGCCCTTCCTTCCTCCCTCTAATTCTCTCTTTTCTATCTCCTTCAACATATTAATAGTTGCCGGCTCCATTCCCTTAATCGAGGACACATGGTTGAGGACAATGCCTACTGCTCTTGCCTAGACTCTCACCAATGATCTGGCATCTCAATTGCAATTGGTCTTATCTCCTATGGAAGATTTGCAACTGCCAAATCTTCTTTCTCACCACTATAGCTTTGCCAAAAGAACACGATGGCGGGTCACACATTTTTGCATCCTCTGAAAATCTCGGGTCACTCTGCCTACATTGGTTGCTAGTGAGGCTTCCTTGCAAAACAGTTACCTCCCTCTCTCTTCGACACGAGAAAGTCACCGATGCAACTGGCTCAACTAGGTAACCCAACTTAAGACTTGAGACTTGGTTTGGGCCAAGCCCAAACCCGGGTCTGCCTCACCTTGACCCAGGGTATCCACATCCTCAACAAACTGATCGCTCCAACACGAGCCCACTCCCTGACTCCTGTTCGCCCCCTTCAGTGTTTCCCTTTCAAGAAGCTTTTCACCTAGGTCACCACCCTCGAAGGACGAAAGCCCTTTACTATGGGATTGATGATGCCGATTTTCTACCTCTCTTCTCTTGCCCCACTGAGAAACCTAACTTCTCTAAACACCTTTCCACTACCCTCTCTAACCTTCGTCTTCTGGCAAGTTTAAAATTTTAATCTCCCCCCCTGTCCCCTTATGTCAGAACTCATAATGAACTTGTCAGTCCTTGGATGGTGCAGACCCCCTTCTCCTTCCACCCGTCCAGATTTGCCTAGGTGTCCCAAACTTGCATCCCCACATTGTCTCTCTTGTTCTCCCGAGGCCCCTTCGTTTTCCTTGTCTTCCCCGGTTCTGATGGAAGATTCCGGCAGCGCCTGCACTTCGTCTTGTATCTGACCTCCACTATCCACCAGAACATCCTTTCCTTTTATTTTTCTTCTTACCTCTTCTGTAATACTCTCCCTTGCTAGAGACTTAAAAATCCAACTCTCTTCTGCTTTAATTGTGCCTTCAAAATCTGTTGCTGGTTCCACTGTTTCTGGGTAAAATTCTGGCCAGGTGACTACTACAACTACTTTGTCATCGTTAACCACATTCATCACCGAAGGTGGGAAGCCTCTCCATCTTTCCTTTACTCTGATCCATTCAATTGTCTCTCTTGCTTCCTCTGTGTTATCTGTTTCCAGATAACCACCACACATGTCTCCTATTCTCCTCACCAAACTTTCGCTCCATAGATGTAATGGGATCCTGTAAATGCGAAACCAGAAAAAGTTTGGTATCCCCTCTCCTTTCCTCCAACAGCCCTCTGTTTTATGCCATGGGGTAAGATGTAAAAGGGAGCCCAAGTCCCCAAAATCCTGTTGGCCTCCCCTTTAGAAGGAAGGATGAAGAGGCATCTACCTCTGTCCAACCTTCGGACCCTCACCCCCAAAGCCACTTTCTAGTACGTCACCGCCCACCTGTGCAATTCGGAAATTGAGAGTCTAGTTTCTACTTCCCCCACCAGATCGGCTTCCAAATACCTCGTCCTTTGCTCCTCTCCCTTACCATCTGGAACCAGATAGAAACATTCACATCCCACTTTTAGCCTGACATTTCCATCAGTTATCCATTCCAACAATTTTGCTTTCTCCACGTAGGTACTTCCCTCTCCACTTTCTACCCTTAGTCCCATGTCTCTCGGTGCTTTGATTTCTGAACAGCCCAAAAAGCTTGTTCCCTTCTTTTGTAAACCTGACTCCTCCATTCTGCCTGTTAACCACCTCCCTCCTTTTTCCTCCCATCCTTCTCCAACTGAATGCCATTCCATCCAAAACACCGTCCGATCACTGTCCGCTAACCATCCAAAACTCCGTCCAATCATCGTCCATGATGATCTCCACCACCTGGTAGTGATCTGGTGTTTCGGGGAGAAGATTGAAAGGGCGTTCCACTTTTGCCGTGAATGAATGTGAGATCCCAAATCCAGAATACAATCTGCCCCATAAAACTTTCAGAATGTTATCTTCTGTATTGTGTTTATTTTCAAACAGCCTCCTGTTACTTTCTGCCTATATTGTCCATAATGCTGCAGCAGGTACTACCCCTCAAACAATGTGTCTTTTTTGGGATAAGCCCCTCAGTTGCCTTCACCACAGCAGTGCCTCCAAAGTCTCTGGGAAACAGAAATGGATGTCAAAGAGCCCCATTAGCTTCACCCACAGGGTTCTTACCAACTTGCAATGTATGAAAAGATGATTTCACAGAAAGCAATTATCTTGACATAGTTCCTTTTGCTACCTATCTCAATAAAATATATTGTATTTATGAATTTGTTTTAATTTTGCTTAGATATTAACCATATTATTTTGAAGTTGCGGAAAATGCAGTTTAACTAGGGCATGACTTGTGAACATGGTATATAATGTATATGTTCTGCATTTCATAGCTGCTTGTTGATACTTAATACAACTTGGATTTACCATGTTCAGCTTTTATAACATTATGCATGCTGTTTAATGTTCGTAGTTGTTAGTTTGCTTGGGCCACCTTTCTTAAAGTTTCTCTTTCTTATTGCTAGATGCCTTTGACACTGAGAAGCTACTATGTACTATGGATAAGTTGAAGCACGGGCAGGCGGTTGATATCCCTAATTATGATTTCAAGAGTTACAAGAACAATGTGTTACCAAGAAGGGTATACATTCCTTACCCATGGAGTATAGAATGTCTTAAAGAATAATGGTCCCATTATCTTCTAGTGGAAATTGCTTCAGTATCTTGTAATTAGACTTACACAGTCTATATCATTTTTTTTTTTTTTTTAGTTAAAACAAGTAGATCTTAGTTTTCATTTCTTTTTGATCAATAACAGTAAATTTTCATTAAAAGAAGTAGTCAATTACAATGGTGGGGGGCAGTAAACTCCCCCCCAAGTAGATACAACATTACAGGGTAGCCCAAAGTAACTGATTCCTTCCCACCCCTTGTTTAGTGAGTGCATCTGCAAATGAATTGGCGTATCTTCTTACTCATTGCACTCTCACCTCCATACCCTGAGTTAGCCAAGTGAAGTGTCTTTGTTAATTAATGTATGTCCACAATCCATCACCTTCGTTCCCTAACCAAATGGGCCTGAGAACAAAACCAGTCCCTGATGGACCAGGGTTACCTTCACTGCTTGCATCAAAGTTTAGCTTAATGAAACCTGCACAAGGTGGAGACCTTAGTGGTTGAGCAGCACTTCTGCTTGGAGCTGATGCTGTCACTTCCTTTCCAGTTATTCAGCAGTGTCTCCGTCCTAAAAACTCCACCAATCCTGATGGACTAGGGTTACCTTCACTGCTTGCACAAAAGCTTAGCTTAATGAAACTGCACAAGGTGGAGACCATAGTGGTTGAGCAGCACTTCTGCTTGGAGCTGATGCTGCCACTTCCTTCCAGTTATTCAGCAGTGTCTCTGTGTTAATGTCCTTGAATATCTCCACTGTTTTTACCCAATGAACCACCCTAGAATTGATCACTTCTATGATTGCCTATCTGCTTCTCTCTTTTTCAGCAAAAATTCTTTGGTTTCTTTCTTCCCAAACTGTTCAACAAACTGCTGTTCTTGTACATCTCCACAATATTCAGATTCTAGTTTTCTTTTTTTTTTCTCCTTTCTAGAGATCCTTGGACAGTTTTAAATGTTTCTGAAAAAATATGTTCATGGAAAGCTTTATATTCTTAAAAAAATATGGTGAAAGTAAAACTTCAAACATGTTGTATATTTACAGTCTTCCTTTGTCACAGTGTTTGATGTGTTGTCATTGATGGTCTTCTGTATCATACAGAAAATCCAGGGGTAAGAATGATATTTTCATTTATACTTTCTTTTAATTAAATATGTTTGTACAGACATTAGGGTCAAAATTGTCATTTACACTTCCATCTAATGAAAGGTTGATTAAGTAAATCGGTTGCAAATACAGGGGGTATTTTAGTAAAATACAAACTATAGTGTAGGTTTTACCATTTTAGTAAATCTGTAAAACTTTAGGGTGTTTTAGTATATGACCCTTCTCTTTATCACCAGAAAAAGGAATGTACTGTTTTTGAGATAAAATTTCAAGGATTTTTGATCTAGTCTTTCTATGAATCAAAGAGTGTAGTTAATTATGAAATATTTCACAGGTTAATCCTTCAGATGTTATTATTTTGGAGGGGATACTACTTTTCCATGATCCTCGTGTCCGAGATTTAATGAACATGAAGATATTTGTTGATACAGGTTCTTCTTCTCTCTTTTTGTATATTTTTGTAACTTTATACTGTAGTATTTTGTAGATTCACATCATTGGTTGGCAGGAATACAGGATTGGAAGGGGAAAAGGCTGATGATGGCAAGGACTATAGAACCTATCACTATGTTATGCGTATTGCTTTTAAAATACTGATTCAGATGTAACAAAACCTAAATTATGATGGATGATCCTTTGTTAATCTGTGTTCCTTAGGAAATCAAAGAACTTCAGGGATAGTTAAGGGGTTTTTGCTCATTTTTGTGTCATTGTGGGAAAAGTGTCTCTAGAAAGCATTTTTAATTTTTTTTTTGATCAGCAGAAAAGGAATTTAATGAAAGATTAGGAATTACAAGGTCTGGGGTGTGATTTCCACCCAAAATCGACAAATATTACAGATTTGCCGAAAACATTTGCCTTCTCATAGCCCCTTGTTTGGCCAGAGAATCTGCCATTCCATTTTCTATTCTTCTTACCCACTTAAAGGAAGCATTTAGTTCCCTTATTAGGCTTACAACCTCCCTGAATTTATGCCTTAATACCCAAGGAATCTGGGAGCTATTTCTGGTCCATGAGATTGACTACTTGGGAGTCCCCTTCCACCTCTAGGTTGTGGAAGCCCAGTTGTTTCGCAAGCCCTAACCCCTGCAGTAGACTAACCAGTTCGAAAGGAAATAAAAAAAAGCATTTTTAAAATTTTTAAAGACAAATAGCAAACAATTTTCCTAGTAATTTGGGCATCTGGAAGCCTGTATTTGAAATACCTTCATTCTCAACATAGTGACAATATGTTAGCTGAATATGGTCTTGATCAAACTGATATATTACTACCCCTTGTGTTCTCCTAGATGATGTCTTTTGTTTGCTTTGGGTTCTCTTTTATGTTCTATTGTGAAGTTTCTTTTGTATTTCCTTTCTTGTCCTTTCATTGTGTACCTTCTATTTTACTTTATAAAGGTACACAATGATCCTTATCTGAACTATATGTTCTTGAACAAATGATCCTTCCCCTTTGTTCTACACCTAGTGGTGTTATATCAAATAAGTTTCCACATTTTTTCTGAAGTTTCCTTTTCATGCTTTAACTGTGTTAGCATTCTAGAAATATATCTTACTCTAGTTTGTGTGAAATATGCTTGTTTCACATTCAATTATCATCATCATCATCTAAGCCTTGTCCCAATTATATGGGTTGGCTACATAAATCCTATTTCACCATTCTGTTCTGATCAGTGCCATACCCAAATTAGAATCATAAGTTATAATTGAAATATTCTTTTTTCACCATAATGGACTGTATTTCAGTTTTATATCACTTAATGTTACTTGTGTGTTCTTCATGATGAAAAATTTTCAGTGCAGATGCTGATGTACGGTTGGCGAGGAGGATAAGGCGTGATACAGTTGAGAAAGGCAGAGATATTGGAACAGTACTTGATCAGGTCAGTATATATTATTTTGATATACAATGCACAACTTCTCCAAGCCTTTTTTTTTCTCAGAAATGGGGCTTCTGTTTCATATATTCATAGGTGCATATGCTATGCTGTGGATAATATTTTAGACTGTTATGTCTGTTTTGATGTATTATACAAACAGTTTCAATTATGTTCATTATCAAATTTGCATATCTATTGTTGGCTCAATCATGTTGGAAACTGGGGTTTAAATGTAGTGATGCTCACTGAATAATTTGCCAACACATCTTTTCAAATTGTAAACGTATTTTTAAGTCCACTAAGCCCCTTATGGTAATGCTTTTCAAGGTTCTGAAGATTGAAAAGTGGATGAGAACCACTGATCAGTTAAGTTGTTGTGAAAACCTTTGTTGTGTGAAGCCTAGACTTATGGTGTGTTTGTACCCACTTTCAAGTTTCAAATTGATTATCCTAGATTTGATTCAAAATGGATGTAAAGGAAACACTAAAATTTGATTATTGAGAGATTGTCATTAGAGATCTCCAATTCCCTTCTTGAATTGTTTTGCAATGATAAAGTTGATTACTTTGGTTCTTCTCCCAGGGTGCAAACTCGAGGAAGATGCTAGTTTAGTTCTTTAGTCAGCCTCACTAGGAGTGGAATACATGTATCAACTGTACATCTGTTTTTTTTTTTTTTGAGTAACCACATATTGATTATTATTCCAAATGCTGTGTGTACATGAGAGGAGAGGATGTGCAAAAACAACAACAACAACAACAAAAGACTAGATCCCATCCATCAACAAAAATCAGGGAAGCATAAAGCATAGGACTTGCTCTGTACATAAATACCTTTACCACCACCTATCTAGTAAGGCCATCAGCAACTGAATTTAAATCTTTAGGGATCCGTCACTTTTCAAAAGAAAAGGCTGAAATGATGTCTCTGGTTTCATTAAGATAGTGAGCAAACTCCCATGGACCTTGCCTGCAAGTGTCATCCCATCTGATAGCATTGGTTAAGTCCCCTTTAATTTCTAGATATGAAGGCCTAAGTCTCTTTTCCGTATGAATCCCAGATAACATTGTAAACTTGCATGATATTTAATTGTTCTTGAGATTCTTGAAGGGGAATGGCAGACATGAGTGAATGTTACCATTTTGCTGCCCAATTTTTATTAATTTCAAAGTCTACCTGTGTCTATATATAATGTCCATTAGAAGGCTGTAATACATGTTGGTAGTGGCAGAGAAAACTATAGTGCTATGGATTGAGAAAAGAGGCAAGAAATTTTAGGTTTTTGTTAGATTTCTTTATTGAATCGAATGTTAGCTACCAGCTATTCTGCTAGAGTCCCAGTTATGGTTAGGATCTTACCATTGAGAATCTTTAATTTTCAATAGTTGAAATTCCATACATAAGGTCTTTATTGGTCTTCTGCATATGATATTGGCTTAAATGAGTAAATGCCCAAATATGAAGAAGGCAAGAGATGGAAAAGCTAGTGTACTAGAGCTCTGGGAGACAGTATTTCCAGAAAAGTTGGATATGTTATACTTGTCACATATGCTCTATAGAATACCGTATCGTGTGATGATCCAGATGATGAATATATGCCATCTGGAAGATTGGAAAACATTGATCACCCATTCTGGGTGCATTTCAAGTGTCATGAAAATATTTTCTTCCTTGTGGTTGACTCAAGGAAGTTGAAGTCTTTCAACTTTATTCTGTAATCATTATTGTTAAAAAGTATGCTCTCTCATGGTTTTATCTACTTGGATTTTGTTCCAGGGACATTACCAATACATTCAAGCTTAAGTTTTCCTACTGCTGTTGTTCATGTCAAAACTTGTTGCTATGATCCTGTAAAATGGTGGCACTCATTTAATCCATAATTTATGATGCAGTACTCAAAATTTGTGAAGCCTGCTTTTGATGACTTCATACTTCCAACAAAGAAGTATGCAGATATTATCATTCCCCGTGGAGGAGATAATCATGTAGCCATTGATTTGATTGTCCAACATATTCGTACAAAACTTGGTCAACATGATCTCTGTAAAATATATCCAAACCTTTATGTCATTCATTCAACTTTTCAGGTATGCTGCTATTTCTGTTTACTTGTCTAGTTTGTGTAGTTGTATGAGTTCTTTCTTTGTAGCCAAGAAAAAAAGTTTTTTTCATTGTATTTGAAGTTTCAGATTAAGATAAAATTCAATAATTTCTTTCTAATTCCTACAGATACGTGGTATGCATACACTTATACGTGATGCTAAAACAACAAAACATGACTTTGTTTTTTATTCTGATCGATTAATTCGCTTGGTAAGTAGACATTTCTGTAATTTTACTCCATCTAACCTCTTTTTATAGTTCTGCAATGCTAAGATTTGTCTTTTAGGCTATGTTTACTGACCATGTTCCTGCATCATAAAAAGGTTGTTGAACATGGCCTTGGACATCTTCCATTTACAGAAAAACAGGTGATCACTCCAACAGGTAAGCTACTATTACTTTATGGAATTATATTGATTTTGTTTTGGTTCTTCCATTCTTATCAGTTCAAGTTTTGAAGCTTTTGAGGGTTCAAGCCATGTTGATTGAACCCTAACAAATGAGAAGTAATAAAAAGAGACTAGTATTTTTAACTTAAACTGAATAATTTAGTTTAATAATGTCTATTTTATTATTATAATCTAAAAAAGTTAAAATATCTTGGTGATAAAGTGAGGTAGTCCTCCATGAGGCCTTATTGCCTAGTGTTGCCTAGAAGCCTGCCTAGGCATCATCTTGACAAGTATGTCTTCATCTGGTTTCATTTTGTTGATGGCCATCAACTTGTTTAATGTATTTTTGGTAACAACGATTATATTGTAGACAAATGTCTGAACTAAATTGCAAGTTTGATATACTAATCATAACTCAAACCATATTAACAAAAACAATATGCAAGAGTTGTAACTGGACTGTATATGAAAGGCATAATTAGTAATGCATAAACACTTCCACTCTAGTTTCTTGTGACTATTCTCATATTCAATATGGGCATCTTGTTCTCTTGGTTCTATTGTTTGTCCAAGAGCTGGTCAGGGATACTATGCATGTTTTATGAGATTTCTTGACCCAACTCTTTATTGATTATTTTTCCTGCTTTTTCATGTTTGATCCTTGCATTTCCCCTTTTCTTCTTGTTATTTGTATGTTCTTCCCCATTGCTGGCCTAAAGAAAAGAAAGAAAAGGCATTTAGCTTAATGAACTAAATTCCAACATTCTAATCTTGTGTTTAGATGAAAGATATAACATGCTTATTGATTCCCAAATTTAATTAACTAGACTCCTGGAAGTGCACTAGATTTCTCTTTACAATGTTGATAGGTTTAAGGGCAAGTCATCCCTGTCATTTACTGCAACTTGGTAGCTTTCATTGGATGTTGTTTTGTGACTAGTATCACCAGGAGATTTTTTTTTCTCATTTTGCAACTGTATCTTTTTTGTTAAAATCCAGGATCAGTATATACTGGGGTGGACTTCTGTAAAAGGTTATGCGGTGTCTCTGTGATTAGAAGGTACATTTTCAGTATTTATTCCACTTGCATTCTGTCTATTCAGTTTTAGAAACTGAATATGCTAATGATTTTTTCAGGTATTGTCTTTGTACTTGTTAATTATGCATTCCTCTATCTGAAAAGACTCTCATCATGACTAAGGCGAGAGAAGAAGAAAAAAGGAACCTAGATGGGACAAAAGAGAATTTGAGAGCCAACACAATACCATATACTTATACCTCTTTCTGATGAGAGATGCTATATATTAACATTAGAATTGTCTCAATCATAAAATGGATTGCAATAGGGCTGATATTAAGTTCTGAATATAGTTTTTTTCCTAAACTTGTCATATTCCTCGCACAGATTAGTCTAAATGCTCCAGAAAAGATGTTATTTGCATGCTATTTATCCTTGACATGAAGAGCTAGTTGATATTTGTCTCGTTTTTTTTTTTTTTTTTTGATAAATGATAGCATTTTATTAACAAGGAGGGATTGCATCAAGATTGAGAAGACAAACTATCCTAATAGGGACGCGAGGTGCGACCCCATTCTACAATGACTCAAATTACAACTGAGCCAAGAACAGTTCAGACTTAAACATCCCCATCTTCGCAAAATAATCAGCCATTCCATTTGCAGATCGCCTTTCCTATTTCACACGAACTGTCATGCCTCTAACTAGCCATTTGAACTTTTTCATAGATTCATTGTACTTCCAACTCACTGTTTATGGTTCCTTCAGTCAGTGAGAATTTTTCCTATTGCATAGTTAAAAAGAAAGTGATGACTTGTAGATTTTGCATGTCTCCACAGAATTTTATTTATGGAAGGGTTCATTGTAACAAGTGCTTGCTCATAGTAGAAGTGAATCATGAAAATGGATACAATGATTCCTAGAAAAGGAAGAAAAAAAGGTTGGGAAGCTTTTAGGAAGCATATGTGATACTGGACAAGCTAAAGTTTTTTCTCCTGGATCGCATTACAATATTGATATACTTGGCAAATTGCATTAGCTCAAACTTAATTTTGAAGAATGGATGCTTTGGAAGTGTTCCTTGCTTGCCATCCTGGGACATTGTTCAGAAGTTAATGTTACCCCCAGATACTAGAATATTAGTAGACAAGGTATCAAACAGTGTTGCATGGTCCTCCGAAGTGAATGAAATGTCCTTGCAGACATGTGTTGGATTCTTGATGGACTCTTAACATTTTCCTTTTCCTACTTGCTTGTTTGACATAAATGAATAGCTGATACCATTATCAAGTAACAATAGGTAAAATGTTAATGGAAAGTCACAATTATGTTCTCATGTTTTCCTTGGATTTTGTATTTTCATGGGTGAAGTGTTAACTCTTCTTGAAAGAGTGAAGTAGCAACGGGCTCATAGCTCTGATTTAGGAAGAAACAGAAATTGTTGAAGAAATCCAGGAATTGGCTTCTTTCAGAACAATTGATTCTTTAGCTACTAGAGTTTACAAGAATGCTTTGTTCTGTGATACACATTTTCCTAGGGAGTTTTGTTTTCCTTCTGGCTTTTGTTTAATCCAAAATAGAAGGGATCATATTTACAATAAAGGGCAGCCCAATGCACAAGGCTCCTGCCAATGTGGGATCTGGGTAGGGACAGATGTATGTACACAGCCTTACCCCTGCACATACAGAGAACCTGGTTCCAAGATTTGAACCCTGGTCACCCAGGTCGCAATGGAGCAACCAACCATTGTGCCAAGGCCCATCCTTGATCATATTTACAATACTAAATACTAAAAGAATGTCAAAAAGCTCAAACTTCATGGCCTTAATGGGAAGCAAAATGGTCAAGAAAGGTTGTGTGCTGGTGAATATGATTCTGGATTGTACTCTAGTGCCTCAATCTAAAATTTCTTAATGTTCATAGATCTTCATCCGGTTCAAACTTTGGTCCACTTTGGGTTTTGGGGTTGATGTTGTAATTACAAGAGTTTGATTTCTATTTTTCTGGTTTTATTGTTCTTTTGGTGTACCCAGTTAGCTAGGTTTTACTTCAACACCCCTTGATTTTGATGTATTCTCTAATGTGCATTAGAAAGTCTGCTTGTTTTACAGAAAACAAGAGAATTAATTATCTAGTTATGCGAAGTGTTTGTAACTGCTTCTCTCACATGTAAGTTGTAACCATATTCTTTAACAGAAAAGTTTGTCTTGTCCATCAAAAAGAAAAATTGCTTTGAAGGGCAACCAAAATGTCCCAGGAAAAAAATAGAGCAGTATTTCTGCTAAATGTATTTCAAACTTACACATCAGTTGCCTGTTAATTACTGTACATGATGAGTGTGCGGGGGTGGGGGGTGGGGATTTGTTTCATTGAGAAAAAGTTTCTTTTTTTTTTGTTTCCATCAACTATTATACTTTGCTTATGGCAGTCTTTGTGTCCCATAATGATAAGCACAAATATCTTGTATATGTTTGTTCAAGATCTTGTGATTGACTAGTGGTTAATTCCCAAGTGAAATAATGAGTGTGCGGGGGAGGGGGGGATTTGTTTCATTGAGAAGAAAAATGTTTATTTTTTCCTACGTTTTTGTTTCCATCAACTATTCTATTTTGCCTATGGCAGTGATAGTGATTTGTGTTTTGTTATCTTTATTTTCCCATAATGACAAGCACAAATATCTTGTATATGTTTGTTCAAGATCCTGTGATTGACTAGTGATTAATTCCCAAGTGAAATAATTGACTAACAATCACTCTTTGACTGATGCCAGTGGTGAAAGTATGGAAAATGCTTTGAGAGCTTGTTGTAAAGGTATCAAGATTGGGAAGATTCTTATTCACCGGGAAGGTGATAATGGTCAACAGGTTCATTTGTTACTCATGGAGTGTTTTTGTTCTTAATTTTTTTCCCGTATGATAGTAGATTAAAAGAAACTCTTTTTTTCATCAATAGAAAAGGGATATTATTTTCCTATTATCTGACAGACTTTCTGGTATTTTGACAACTGTTCAGCTGATCTATGAAAAACTGCCAAAAGACATCTCAGAGAGGCATGTATTGCTTCTGGACCCTATTTTAGGCACAGGTTTGTCTTTTTTATTCACAGAAAATGTTATTCTTGGTACTCCAGCACCCCCCCCCCCCCAAAAAAAAAAAAAGAAATAAAATAAAATAAAAAAGACATGCATGATGGACCTCGGCTATATTATCCTAACTTCATTCTACATCTTTAGTATAGACCATCAAATCACTTTTGCCAACACTTGAGTATGTGGGGAAATAAGCAATTGGAATCCATTATCAATGTTTACTCTCATAATTCCAAATATTATATACAAGAAATCTAAGAATAATTGCATAATGAACTAATGAAATCTAATCTAATTGGTTCATAAACTTCTTATTGTTTAACCTCATTTCCTATAATCTGGTATGATCAATAAAACTTAAAACTTCAGGAGACAAATGAACAGAAATCTGAAACAAGGTAAAAAAAAATTGTTATACCAATGGCCCTATTCTGCTAATATCTAGAAAGCAATTAATAAACATTAAGCAAAAGACAAATAAGAGAATCTATACTTGATGTGGAGTTTTCAGTATCTTTGTGATTATTGAAATGAAAAAAGGTTTTCAAGTAACCTACCTATAGATGCAATTTCACGAGTGTACTAGAAAGGCACAAATATGTATTGAGTTGATACTGCAAGATCACAAAGTTAAAATGTTGCATTTGTATCTTGCAACTGCTTTTGATGCATTGTGGTTTTAATGGTCCTGATTTTCAAATCTATGTATTCCATGCTGCCAAGGTAAACTTATTTTCTCTTTCATATACTAAACAATATTTATGAAATATCATAGTTTATAAGATTCATAATAAAGCCTGAAATAAAAAAGAAAATAATTTAGCATTGGGGTCTAATTATAGATATAAGTTATGAAAATATTAAAATGAAAGTGACTAAATAAATAAGTGTAAATAGATGATAATAAATATTCTCAAAGAGAAACAAATAAAATATTCCATATAAATGAAATGCATTAGGAAAAGGAAAACGGAGCCTTAGAGGTTAGGAACCAAAATAAATGGCTTTGTCCCCACTACCATCAGAAAAAAAAGCTAAAAAGATGTACATTTGCTTTTATTTCTACGAATAAAATTTTAAGGTTCTTCCCCCAACCTAGAGTGAGGTTAAGGGTTAAGAAAACTGTGGAAATAAAAAGGTGAAAACAGATATTAAATAAAAAGTTCAAGTGGGGTAATACTGAAAACATGCTAAGGAAGAAAGCTTATATAAAATTCCATGCTTTACATCAAGTCCAGTAAGGACTGTCAAAATAAAACATACTAGCTGATGAATTAATAGCATAACATATTCAACCACATGTAGTGACCAATATTGTTTGGTACACAAACGTACTCTAGGAAAATTAAAAAATAATTATAGCTAACCAGGCGGCTTGGCTACCTGCTGCTAGCATTTCTTAAAAATAAAAATTGATCTCATGCATTAAAATTATAGGTTGGGTTATAAGTTAATATTGAAGATGAACAATCCATTGAATTAGGGTCTTGGTCTATTTTATGAATCCTGCAAATAAAAGATCATGGGGAAAAGATCCAAATATGCTCAGCCTCATAAAAGTCCCGTAAAATTGGGACACGGTTGAGTCAAGTTGAGTTTTCTCAGCTTCATATACGAGTACCTTTAACAACTCTTAAGTTGAAATATGTCTTTCTTGGAGCAGAGTCTATAGTGAGGACATGTACATCATAACTTAAAAAATGAGTGGGATGGTATGAATGGGGTAGAAGTAAACTAGGGCTGCAACTTGGGCCAGCTCAGGCTGAGCATTTCCTAAAACTTGACCCATAAATTCTTAGTCGGGTATCAGTCCTATAGTCAATTATGGAGTTTTCCTGCTGGGTGGACCATTTCAGCTCTTTGCTACAGTGAAACGCCAATTAAGATAATACATGGATGGCCCACCAATTAAGATGTTGACATAGAACTGGAGGGCAAATTGTTCAGTTAAGGACAGTGATTACAACATGTTCACCTGGTCTGCTAGACTGGTTACCAGATCCATTTTCCTCCAAACTCAGAGATTTAAAAAGAATGTAGAATTTAGTAAAAGACGTCCACATGGACAGTCAAACCAATGAATCTGTTGAGCCCCCGGTTCATGTGACATCTCAGGACCAGACTACCAGCCAGCCCAAGGCTCAGCCCGCTCTGCTGTTTGAAGCCCAAGAGCAGCACATCTCAATGAAGGAGGCCAAATGCCCTCCCATTCGCTTCCTGTACGCAAGGAAGACATGTCAGCCATGAACAGTACCATGTGCATGTCTCATGATATCCTTGTAAACTTTATAAATATTTGAGAATAAAGGAATAGGGAGACCTGGCTTATCTCATTTCTCTTCTTCTTTCATTCTTCTATTCTTAGGAGGTTATGTCTCCCTCGAAGAGACCTTTGCGGTGGGTAGTATCCCATCAAAGTGGTATTAGAGCCATTGCCAGCGACAACAAGATGACGGACATGAGATCGTCAGCTATGAAAGGTCGCATTAACAAGATCGAGGAAGAACTTCACAAGGTGTTCGATGAGCTGAAGGAATTGAAGGATTCCATCTCGGTGGTGGCCAGCCAGTATCAAAAGTTGACTCACTCCAACTAGCGTGAAGGGGATAGTGAAGGTTCCAGCCACTTTGGCCACTCGCATATAGGAGCTAGACTAGGGAGGATGGCCATGTTGGTATTTCCCACGTTTTTAGGTGAGGACCTTATTTCCTGGATATTTAGAGTGGAGAGATTCTTTGAGATAAATGAAATCCCTGGGCACCAGTGTGTGTCGATGGCTTCGATCCATTTGGAAGGGGAGGCCATCCAATGGCTAAAGTGGTACTGGCATTCCAACCCCTAGATTGGGTGGTTGGAATTTACAGAGGCTATCTGTTACCATTTTGGATCATTGGGATTCAAGAACTTTGATGAGGCTCTGTCAAGACTAAAACAAATGGGAATGATGAGGGAATATCAAAATGAATTCAAGAGGATAGCTTCTCGGGTATATGGGTGGCTTGAATCAGTGTTGGTGGGGGCCTTCTTAGGGGGACTAAGGGATGAGATTAGATGTGAAATAAAGGCCCTGCAACCAGTCACTGCTAATGCGGTGTCCCACTTGGCCTGCCTGCATGAAGAAAGACTGGACAAGCTTAGTTGGGTCATTAAGTCGACCTTGATCGGACCCATCATCAAGTCCCCTCCAACAAGGGGTGGCAACAAGCCGAGCTTTTCACGAGCTTCTCGAGCTTGAGCCTACTAGAGTTTAGCTCGTGAGGCTCGCGAGTCGGTTCGAATATATATATATATATATATATATATATATATTATAATATAATATAATATAATAAAATAAAATTATAGAAAATAATATATATAATAAAAATATTATAATTGTTAATTATTATAATTCTTATTTTTTTTAAATATCAAGTAAAAAGTATTTTTATATATAATTTTTTATTTTTATAAAATGTTTTTTCTCAAAATTGAGCTTGAGTCGAGCCGAGCTGAGCTCGAGCTTATGAATTTTTGACTCTAGTCGAGCTCGAGCTCAAGCTCAAGGTTTTGGCTCGAACTGAGCTCAAGCCTTGTAGAACAGTCCCGAGCCGAGCTCGAGCCTTGGACCATTTGGCTCGGCTCGGCTCGAATCCACCCCTGCCTCCAACCAAAGCTGAACTGGTCCCCCCCCACCGGTTGGATTGAATGGTATACCCCTAAGGCATCTTACCTGGGCAGAGATGCAGTTACGTCGCAAACATGGACTTTTCTATAATTGTGATGACAAATTTGGACTAAGAACCGTTGCAAGAAACCTCAATTGTTTTTACTGGAGCCAAATGACTATGAGGTAGGGGGTCTCACTATTGAAGATGGGGCCTCGACAGTGGACGAGGAATTACTAGAGCAAGAACCAGAGATTTTTGTCCATGCTCTGACTGGTTCTTCCTCACCTCTCACCACGGGGCTTAGGGCGATGATTGGGGGTAACTAGGTGGCTATATTAGTGGATAGTGGAAGTTCTCTAAATTTTGTTTTAGAGCAGTTGGTTGATCAGCTCCACTTGGTAGTAGAGCCCATACCCCCTTTCTCGATCCATGTGGCCATGGACACAAACTTAGTTGTGATGGAATATGTAAAGCGGTGAAAATCAAGGACAAGGGCATCAGTTTCAAGCTGATTTGTAACTGTTGGAGTTGAGGGGGCCTGATATCATTTTGGGCGTCCAATGGCTTCAACAATTGGGCCCAGTGACTTGCGATTGGGCCCATCTCTCCATGTCATTCACAGTAGACGAGCAAAGTTGCACTCTCCAAGGCCTCTACCCGGGGCCCTCACTACAAGAGGAACTGAGTCTGACACTCGAATAGAGCCACCATTTCTCCCCACCTGTCATTCTCTACCTAGGAATGGACATGGTTGGACCAACCCTCCACCATCAGCTAGGCCCAATGGGCCTACGCCCCAGGAGGGAACCCACCGAATTTCAAAGACCACTGCAAATTAATTGAGATGTTTTCTAGGAACCCATGGGCTTTCCACCAAAATAGGACCAAGACCATAAGACCCTCTCATGCTAGGGGCTGGGCCGACCAATGTAAAACCATATTGCTACCCCCATTTTTAGAAGTCTAAAATTGAGAAAATTGTGACTGATTTGAAGCAAAAGGGGGATGATACAACCCAACTCCAGCCCTTTTTCCTCTTCCGTCCTGCCAGTCAAAAAGAAAGATGGCACGTGGCAGTTCTGCATGGACTATCAGGCCTTGAACTGTATCACCGTAAAGGACAAATTTCCCACATCGGTGATAGATGAGCTGTTGAATGAATTAGGGGCTGCAACAATATTCTCGAAACTAGATTTGAGAGCCGAGTACCACCAGATCCGGGTCCATCCGGAAGATGTGCCAAAAATTGTATTCCGAACTCACGATAGGCACTATGAGTTCCTAGTTATGCCCTTTGGGTTAACTAATGCACCGTCCACCTTCCAAGCCTTAACGAATGATGTATTCCGGCCCTACCTCCGGCAATTTATCCTCGTATTCTTTAATGACATTTTGGTGTACAGTAACAGATGGGAATCCCATCTATAGCATCTGAATATTACCTTGGGGGTCTTAAGGCAGCATCAGCTTTATGCCAAGGAAGGCAAATGCCTATTCAGTCAGACTAAGGTGCACTACCTGGGTGATATTGTCTCTCAAGGCCAGGTTAGGGCTGATCTTGACAAAATTACAGTGGTGGTGAACTGGCCCACACCTAATTCTATCCGGTCCCTCAAGGGGTTCTTGGGCTTGACTGGTTACTATCAGCAGTTTATAAAGAACTATGGCCTGTTGGCAAGCCCACTAACCCAGTTACTTAAGAATGCATTTCATTGGAACACACGGGTCCAGACAGCATTCGAGGCCCTCAAACAAGCTCTGTCTACACCCCCATCCTCTCCCTACTGGACTTTTTGACAAGAGTTTGTAGTGAAGTATGATCCATCTAAATCAGGTGTGAGTGCAGTCCTCATGCAACAGGGTAGACCCATCGCCTACTTTGGTAAAATGTTATCTACCCAGGCCCAGTTGAAATCTACATATGACAAAGAGTTGATGGCAGTTGTCCTCTCTATGTTGAAGTGGTGATCCTATTTGTTGGGCCACACTTTTGTCATTCGCATGGACCACTAGAGCCTCAAACACCTGTTAGAGCAGCCAGTACACAGCCTGGACTAACAGAAATGGTTGTATAAGTTGTTGGGGTTTGACTACTGAGTAGAGTACAAGCCCGACCCAATGAACAAGGCGGTGAACGCTTTGTCCTGCAGCCATGAAGTGGCCATGTTGAGTGAATCCCGACCCAGCTTTCCTTTACTGTCCAAGCTAAAGGAGGAAGCCCACTAGAATGAATTCAGAAACTTGCCCAGAAGCTCAAAGAGGACCCTGTCGTAGTTCCCAGGTTCCGCTTAGTGGGCCCAGATCTTTTCTTCAAGGGGCACCTGGTGATTACAGCCTGTTAGAGCTAGCCGAATAAGGGTAGATTAGCCATTTTATTTCTGTTAAGTTATGTGCTTATGTGGCAGTTTTAATAGAGACTTCCTGTCCCATACTTAAGTGGGGGCAATTTAGTCTTTGTACTACTAATTAGAGGCTAATCCATATTAGGGTCGACTGATAGGGTTTAGGCTATCATGTTCGACTGTTCTCTTCTTCTTCTGCTCTTCTCCTGGTTCGAACTACTGTAGCTACAGGACAAACATGGTATTAGAGCAGGACGTTGCTCTCTAAATCTCCTCCCCTGCTCCTCTCTGTTCGTGACCTCATTTTTTTTTCTTTCTTCTTTCTGGGCTGAAAATGGAGAACACAGATTCGACCTAGGCCTGAGAACACTTCAGTCCTTCCTCTGCGCAGAACTAGACTGTTTTTCAAGAAAAAAAAAACGACTTCAGAAGTGGATGGTCGACTGAAGCTCTCCATCGGAGGTTTGTTACCTTTTTTTTTGTGCTGTTGGTATTTATGGGTTGAAAGCCTTCAAAATCTGCTTGGACTGATCAGAACCTAGAGAACTAGGTTGTTTGTAGCCTTGGTTCTTGGAAAAAGGTCCAAGAACAGGCTGTGTTTACAGTGGCCGAGTGGTGTAAAGGTATGTTTGACTCTTTTATGTGGGTCTGTAGTTGTTTTGAAGCCTTTGTTGGTCACAAGTGACCTGAATTGAATGACAGGTTACTGCAGTGGCAGTAGTTGATGTTTTTTTTGGACTTGTAGTGCCCTCTGAAAAGATCAGACAGATCTATACTATGTGTGACAGCTATGGTTGTGTGGTGGTGCTTGTGATGCTCAATTTCTATTGAGCAGCTTCAAGAGGGCTTGTATGTGGTTAGTGAGTTGCTGAATTAATGTCAGTGTGATTCATGGTTTTGTGAAGTCAGTAGTGGTGTGAACAAGAACAAAAGTTTCTGTACCTATCAACTGTGTTTGGGGACGGCTGTAGCGTCTGGGACATATGTGTGTTTGGGGACTGATTGATTGTGATTGGTTGTGAACATGTGTTTGGGCCTTCACTGCATCTGTATACCCAATTACTTCAAGTTTTCCTCTTGGTTTGTACAATAACCCACAGCCTGGAGCTCCTTTCAGGTACTTTACAATTCTAAGAACTGCATCCCAGTGAGGTATCCAAGGGTTCTGCATAAATTGGCTCACCACATTGACTGCAAAGGAGATGTCTGGTCTCGTGATAGTCAAATAGTTCAGTGACATATCAGATGGTTTGTGTACCAAGCAACAGATGAAGGCCTAGTATGACAGGAAGCACAGGCCAGTGACATATGTCAGGAAGGGGAGTTTGTGTATCTGAAACTCCAGCCCTACTGCCAGGTGTCGGTTGCCTACAGGAAGTGACCTAAGTTTGCACCTCAGTTTTTTTGGGCCCTTTCACATAGTGGGCTGAGTAGGGGAGGTGGCTTACAGACTATACCTTCCCTTATCCTCCCACATTCACCCTGTTTTCCACGTCTCCCTACTAAAGAAAAGTGTGGGTCCCCAAGTGGTTGTTAGCCCCATCCTGCCTGAGTTCAATGATGAGGGGCGTCTGCAACCTGATCCGATGGAGGTTCAAGATCTGAGGTGGGTCAAAACAGGAAGAACAGTTAACAGGGAAGCTTTGGTGGTTTGGATGCATTGTAGGAAGATTGTGACACCCTTAAGAGGATGTTTCCAGGATTCAACCTTGAGGACAAGGTTGTTTTGAAGAGGGGACGAGTTGTTGAGCCCCTGGTCCATGTGACATCTCAGGACCAGACTACTAGCCAGCCCAAGGCTCAGCCCACTCTGCTGTTTGAAGCCCAAGAGCAGGACAGCCCAGTGAAGGAAGCCGAACGCCCTCCCATTCGCTTTCTGTATGCAAGGACAGCCATGAACAGTATTATTGCACATGTCTTGTGATATCCTTGTAAACTCTATAAATATCTGAGAATAAAGGAGTAGGGTAGACCTGGATTATCTCATTTCTCTTCTTCTTTCCTTCTATTCTTAGGAGTTTAGGTCTCCCTTGAAGAGGCCTCTGTGGTGGGCAGTATCCCATCAGAACCATTTGAATAGAAAATAAATTTATTGTATTATATTATACAGTTGACTTTTTTATAATAAAATATTAGAGGACATATATTAAAATTAAGACAAAATTAGAGAAAGAAGTGAGATGTGCCAAAACAGAGAAAAAACGAGTGATGGATCCTCTGAAGATGATAAAGGGCTAGAAACTTAACCTACAATTCCCAGTGAGGGCCAGAAACACACCATTTGTTTTGACAGTCAACCCATTCAACCTAGACAGATGAACCAGTGAACCATTACACAGTGAGAAAACCATGTCCAGGCTGATCTTGGGGTCAGGTTTTAAAACATTGGTTGAGGATGTTGAATATCAGTTCCATAATATATTCTTTCATATTTGTGGTTCATTGTGGGTATAATTAGGAATCTTTGATACTTAGCTGGCTTTGTGCAGGCAGCTAAAGATGATTGGGCCTTAGGTCTATTCAAGGTTCAAAGTATTGATACGTATCGGCCCATATCAGCCGATATGTATTGTTCCGGGATCTCCTCGATACGCCCCTACAGTGGGTGTATCGGGGTTCTGACCGGTTCAGGGGGTGGAGGAGCCTTAAACTGGTCCCCCTGAACTGGTTTTGAAAAAAAAAAGTAAAAAAAACTATCGATATCACCCGATACGCCCCTACCGGTGTATCGATATTTTGAACCTTGGGTGTAGAGGGGTGATATGGGTCTCCTGTGGGCTTTGATGCCTTTTCTACTTGTATATCAAGTCAACTGATTATTTGATAATATTTATATTTTTTTTATCTGTTTGCATAAATTTATTGTTGGGGGATACTGCTAGACAAATGCAGCTTTATATTGTTGATATACCTGATTTGGATACATGCCATCCAAATGTAAATGAAATTTATCTTCTGGTTGGCTGGGTTGGTCCTGTTTGAAGTATTTATTTTTATTGTTTTGGCAGGGAATTCGGCTGTTCAAGCTATTTCTTTACTCATAAGGAAGGGCGTACCTGAATCAAATATCATATTTCTGAATCTTATATCTGTAAGTTAATGTACATCTGGAGGAGTATGCTATTTTATTTTAGTTATTTTGTTTCTCTTGAGTGGGGGTGGAAAAAGGATAAGATTTTACAAATTTGCTTGCATCCTTGCCAAAATCTCTTTAGTGCATGAACTCGTATTCGTATTAGATGATATGCTTAGCTTTGCCTGCAATTGCATTAATGACAAAACAGTTGATATCAGTAGATTAGTTGGAATAAGTTTCTAATGCATCAATTCACAAGTTCATTGATACTTGGCTTCTATTATGTTTCTTAGTCCCTTCGTTATGTTTACTGTTATATTGTTTTACTATATTTTTTTAACCTCCACAGGCACCTCAAGGGGTCCATGTAGTCTGCAAGAGCTTCCCAAGAATTAAGATTGTGACATCTGAGATTGAAATTGGTTTAAATGATGATTTCCGTGTCATCCCTGGTATGGGGGAGTTTGGAGATCGATATTTTGGCACAGATGATGATGAAGAGCAGCAAGTGGTGGCCCCATTGTAGATGGAAACATCTTCAGTTTTGTAGTAATTTTGACATCGAGTGAACAAATCTATCATCAATGTAATCTTTCCCGAGGCTTGGGTACCTAAAAGGATTGAGGATGCTTGGTTGTGAATTCCATGTTGTTAAAACATGATCTAAATGGCCATTTGATTTGCTTATGGAGAGTTCTTGCTTGTCCACCTGATGCTTTTTCTATTGCTGGTTCGAATTTCAAACTTTGGTTGTCGCATCGCATGTCTTACAGGGGTATTCTGTTGCACGCCTTCATCACAACTCTGGCACTCATCACTCATAAAAATCTGTCCTTGGGATTCCGCTCTTAGTTTATTTGTTTCATTTAGCTAAGCATTTTCACTTTATCTCTTGTAATTTGTATACATTGGCGATCTTGTGATTCTTGAATTGCATGACTGTAACTCTAATTGAGATCATGTGCAATTTTTGCTTGTGTGTGTGGGGATGGGGGGGGGGGTTTGGAAGTTTTCACTTTTTCAATCTTTCTTTTTGTCAATAAGAAAGACTTCATTACTTATATTCAGAAAACTGTTTATATCATGGTTTTTCATGGCTTTAACCTGCTAGTAAGGAGAAAAAAGAAGAAACATGAATCTATCCCACATGCGATGAAGTTCTATCTTTTGAAGATGATTATATAAAGAATAAAATTGTCCTATCAATTCTATCCCACATGCGAGGTTTTTGTTTTGCTTTCTACAATTTCTATGACTACTTCCTCCATTCAAGCTGAGTTTTTGGCTCTTCTAGATGGGTTAGACTTTTGTCTTCAATTTGGAATCACTGAATTAGAAAGAGTGACAATGAGGTGTTAGTCGGCATCATTAATGGGACATCTTACCCATGGTCAATAGCCTACATTTATATAAAAATCAAACGAATACTTGGTAACATGAGGTATTCTATTGGTCACTCGTTCAGAGAAGGAAATAGGTGTGCAGGTTATCTTGCAAATGTGGGTGTGAATTTGAAAAGCAATGCAACTTTTAATTCCGTACTTCATACCCCACCAAAGCTTAAAAGATTGTTGCATGAGAATTATGTTAATCTTCCCATTCTGAGAGTTGGTTAAATCTGATTCTATTTTTTAATTTCTTTTAAGGGTGGATTTTGAGAGGGTGGTGATGAGTGCTTTTTGTATTGGGTATGGGGCAAGGCGGGCTATGACCTCCCCTATTTGATAATGGTTAATAAAATTTGAGGTGGACGCCCCTCCACGTAAAGTTTGGGGATATAAAAAAAAAATAGTGAGGGGAGCTATAAAATCTGAGTTTGGATCTGCTTACCATAGAATGTTGGTTACTTCCTCTTCACAAGACATTTGGGACATCTCGCCATAAATGGGATTCTGATCTTTTGATGGCAAAATGTTTGCTGCATCCTTTATACAAAGACATTACAGCCAAGGTTTAAAGTATCGTTACATATCAGCCTGTATTGGTTGATATGTATCGTTCCAGGACCTTTTCGATACGCCTCTACAGTGGGTGTATTGAGAGTGACCGGTTCAGGGGATGGAGGGTCCTAGATCAGCTCCCCTGAACCAGTTTTGAAAAGAAAATAAAACAAAAAGTAAAAAAAAAAAAACAAATTTCGAAACGCCCAATATTCCTCTACTGATGTATCAATATTTTGAACCTTGACTACAGCCATACATGAGAAACGTAACATGTCCCCATTTCAAAGTATTGATACTCTGCATACGAAAAAATTACCTATCAAGAGTTTCAATAAATCAAAACCCATTCCTTTTATGTCTTTTATTTGACAAATTGTTGACAAATTATTAAGACCACTAAATTGCCAATCAAAACCTCTTTTACCAATCAAAACCACTAAATTGCCAAATTCTAGTGAGGCAATGTATCAGTGACCATGAAAATTAATACATATCATATGGTATTCACCATGGCGATATTTTGAATCTTATTCTTCATAAATTATAATATAAAAAACAATAGATATTCTCAACATGCAAGTGTTACAGAACATGGCCCATTTCATGGTCTGTAGATTGAGACTGTTATGAATAATAACAAAAAGTGCAAGAGATTTTTCCAATGTGTGGCAGTAGGGCATTGTAGCCGGTGTATTCCTCCTTGTGGTCAGCAGTTTTGAACTCAAGAACGTTTTCAATAACTGAAGTTTTTTAGAAGAATGACTGTTCAGCGCAGGGTTAAAATTTTTAGGTCAAAGGTGCGAACTCAGAATTGATGTTAATTGATGGACAGACATTGGTGTATAAAATAAGGGTTTTTGACCTTTTAAATATTTATGTGAAAATAAAAAATGTGCATTCGGCCTATTCGTCCTCCAAAGTTTTTTCCAGATTTTGTGTCAATTGTCTGATGAGGTCTAATGAATAATGAACACGATAGCGCTCTCATGGATTTTTTTTTTTGATAATAAAATTAAGGGATAGCGCTCTCATGGATTCAGTCAGCGTGAGCGCTCCCGTACCATTACATCATATTTCAAATTATTTGTATTAGTAAAGGGGGAGATAAAAACACGGAAAATATAAGAAAACGAGTTCATGCCACGTGGCAGAGAGTTATCACTCGTTTCTTTATCCGTGGATGATAACCTTCCTTAGGTTAGGATGGAGACACGTGTCAATGCAGGGGAGCTGGATTCTGAAGCCATTTACTATCTCTCTCTCTATAGAAAGGTGATGTGTGAGCGTTAGTATTCGCACTTTGGTTCATACTCTCTAGTCTTTTCCCTTATTTCTGTCGTCCTAAAAACTTGAAGCTGAAACAATGTCGGCCTTCGTAGGAAAGTATGCAGGTATAACCCGAAGCTCCTCCTCCTCATCTTTTCTCTCTCTCTCTCTCTCTCTCTCTTTTGTTATTGTATTTTAATTTTCTTTTAGCTTGTAGTAAGTTGATTGGTTGTTAATGGAGCTGGTAAATGAATATCATGTAGAAAATTAATAATATCATGGACTGACTATTCATTCATGAGATACCAGTGGCCAATATGTACTAATTGAATTGTTATTAATTCGTCACTGAACTGATGGAAATCAGAGGAGCTGATAAAGAATGCCAAGTACATCGCCACCCCTGGGAAGGGCATTCTGGCTGCAGACGAGAGCACCGGCACCATCGGCAAGCGTCTGGCCAGTATCAACGTGGAGAACATCGAGACCAACCGCCGAGAACTTCGGGAGCTCCTCTTCACCTCGCCCAATGCCCTTGCACACCTCTCCGGCGTCATACTGTTCGAGGAGACCCTCTACCAGAAGACTTCCGATGGGAAGCCATTCGTGGAGGTCCTTGAGGAGAATAATGTCATCCCAGGGATCAAAGTCGACAAGGGTACCGTCGATATCGCCGGCACCAAGGGAGAGACCACAACCCAAGGCTTCGACTCTCTTGGGGCACGTTGCCAGCAATATTACAAGGCCGGAGCGCGCTTTGCCAAGTGGCGCGCTGTACTTAAGATAGGCCCCAATGAGCCGTCGGAGCTTGCAATCCAACAGAATGCACAGGGATTGGCTCGCTACGCAATCATTTGTCAGGAGAATGGACTGGTGCCCATAGTCGAGCCGGAGGTCTTGACCGACGGCAATCATGACATTAACAAATGTGCTGCCGTCACCGAAACTGTACTAGCCGCCGTGTACAAGGCATTGAATGATCACCATGTGCTTTTGGAAGGGACACTTCTGAAGCCCAACATGGTCACTCCTGGCTCTGATAGCCCAAAGGTGCCGTCGGTGCCGTGTTTCATTCTACTTCACTTAATTTCTAGTACTTATTAATTAATTTCCGATCGAGCTCAAAATTAAGCTAATTCCGCAACCCACAGGTTGCTGCGGAGGTGATTGCAGAGTACACAGTTACTGCATTGCGGCGCACAGTCCCACCGGCGGTGCCAGGAATTGTGTTTCTGTCAGGAGGGCAGAGCGAGGAGGAGGCGACATTGAATCTGAATGCCATGAACAAGTTGGATGTGGTGAAGCCATGGACACTGTCATTCTCATTCGGGCGAGCTCTGCAACAAAGCACCCTTAAGACATGGGGTGGGAAGAAGGAGAATGTGAAGGCTGCCCAAGAGGCATTCTTCGCCAGGTGCAAGGCAAACTCGGTTGCCACCCTCGGCAAATACACCGGTGGGAGCGGTGGTGCGTTGGCTTCAGAGAGCCTGTATGTTAAGGGGTACAAATACTAATTAATTCATGCATGCAGATGCCGGGCATAGTACTGAAATTAATACTTGATGTCAATTTTTATTTCTTCTTCTTTTTTCCTTCCTTGTAATTGTAACCAAATATTTCCACTGATATGTCTAATAATATGTTGTTTCTGTCAAGTATTTATGCCTCTAATTCACACAAAGGATAGGCACAGAACATGTATACAAATTACAAAGTCCAATCAAGAATCAAAATTAAGGAGCAGTGCCCTCCATGTAAGGGGCAACGCTTATATTTAGTATATTATATTCCAAGAAATTTTGGGTGAAAATAAATGGCCGAATTCCTCAAGTTAATGGGGTCTAGTGCAAAACTGAAATGGATGGATTCCCCAAGCCCAAGTATCTGATCCTAAATTGAAAAGCTAAGTAAAATGTGAATTGTGTCCAGGACTTAAGCATTATTGTAGACCAACCATCAAAGTAGAGGACTGTGAGAGTGAGAGAGATATCCCTCCCTCTACAAACTATGAGTCCTAGATAATAAAACTTCCATTCCAAGTTCCAACACAATGTGGGATATTCAACATCAACGGCCAGGGATGCATCCAGTATATGTAATTTGGATAAATTGCTAATACTTGAGGTCAGGCCGCGGATGGTAGCAGCCACATATTTTCTTTTTTCTTGTATTGTATGGCTTGCAGCTTGCTGGTTGTAGATTGATCTTCAGTGTTAATTTCTCTCTCTTGAAAACACTCAGACGTATCACTTGATTGGACCGCCGTCCCTCCATTCGCCAAAATAGTTAATAGTGGCCCACTCTCTTTTAAGGGTGAACTTTTGGTTAAAAATCCAAATTCGAACTCAAGAAAACGAACATTTTAAAAACCGAACTCAAACCAAAATACGTGAAAATCGATTAAATTGAATCGAAATTGTTTTGGTTATTTTGGATATTTCGGTTAAAATCGAAATTATTTAACCTGACTATCTGATGTTCATTTCATTAATATTTTATATTTCGGATATTTCGATTAAAACTATAGTTTTTAAAAACGAACCTTAAGCAGAATTAGTCAGGGGACCGGTTTCCGATTAAATGGTTCAACCGTCTGGGTCAAACTGTTCGACCTGTGACATCATAAATAAATTAAAAATAAAAAATATTTATAAATAATAAAAAATAGCATAAAATTAAATAAAAAACAGAAAAAATACAGAAAATAAAATTATCTAAATAAAAAATAATACAGTACAAAATACATAGAAAATATAAAAATAAAATACAGAAAAATTCTAAAAGTACAAAAAAAAATTCAAAAAATACAGAAAAAACAGAAAAGTGCAAATTAAATACAGAAAAAACAGAAAAATACAAAAAATACAGAAAAAATTGTACTGTATTATCATTTTTTGACATCATCTGATCATCATCATCACCATTCACATAGCAAATAACTAAGGAATTGAAAAAAAATTAATAAAACAAAATTAATTAAGCCAAAGTGAGTATGTGAATCTTTGTAATTAATTAAGCAAAGAATTCAGAAAAAATAATTAAACAATGAATTAAGAAAAAAAATTCAAAGAATCAATTAAACTCACAAAAAAAATTCAGAAAAAAAAATATTCCTTCAGGTCCTTCACGGTTTCGTTGTCGGTAATGGTGGTGTGATAGTGGGCTCGGGCTTGGTTGCAGGCAAGTTTCTGTTGCAAGTGCTACTACAATTTGCAGAATCGTCAATGGTGGTGTTACTGCCACTACAAAGTGCAAACTCCCCGCCTGCCACTACAAACTCATCGGACAGCCGCTGCAAACTTGTTGCTCGCTGTTGCAAGTCAACTGCCACAACTGTTACTACTGGAGTCTGGAAGTGCTGCAAAATACGTTGGCCGCCGCTGCAAACTCGTTGTCGCCGATCATCATTAATTGTCGTCGGTTAGTGATTGTTGTCATCGGATGCCGGAGGTGCTAGCCGTTGTAGGTGGTCAGCTGGGTGTGAGGGATGAGAGGGAAGGGTTAGAACTTAGAACGAAAATGGGGGTTTTAACCTTAAAGGGCCTAAACATTAGATTTGGGATGGGGATGTCATTTTATTTTTTGTTTTTTTATTTTATTTAAAATAATGAAAACAAAATATAACCCATGAACCGCTGCCCGGGTCGAAGGGTTTAGCGGTTCGATTGCTCGGGTTAGTGATTTTCTAATTTTTTCAACGTTTTTAAGGCATTTTCGATTTATAGTATAACCAGACCTGGGAGCTGACTGGTTACTGATTTTTCCGGTCCAATCACGTTTTGAAAACCATGATTAAAACAAACTTGAGTTTCTTTCTAACCAAACAACTCACAAAACTACCAAAAGCATTGCTAACTGAAAGAATCTCCACTTCCTGCCCATAGGGCCATACCGCCATACCAACAAACTTCCAAGTTCCATCTGTATTACTGCATAGGAGGGGCCATACAGAGGATATATACAAATAACACAATACAACAACCGATAAAAAACATGTATACTAGCTACTTAGTAAGTCAATATATTTATGTATGTGATGTAGGGTGATTTGGCCCGACCTGATAATAGAGGGACACGTGGACACGACCTAGCTGACAGAACGATAGCTCATCCCGACCTACCCAAGTTTGGGACAGACCTAACTTGAATAACCGAACTACTTCGGGGGACCACGCCTCGTAATAGCTGGTCTTATCTTCTCTGACCGATTCGGACGGCAGTGATATGCCTTATCATTGGCACCGTTATCTCCTATTAATTCGGTAACGGGCCTCATCACGGCAAGAATCCTGGAACCACTCCGAGAAACCCACGAGGACTCTAGTATATAAGGACCCCAACCCTTTAGGGGCAGAGGTACGTGCACAATCCCTACTTACTAGCTCTCTTGCTTTCTAAATTGTATTAAGCTCGCACACTACTAACTTAAGCATCGGAGCGACCTCGCCGGGTAAGCACCACTGGGTTCTCTAATTCTTCCTGTGCAGATCCGCCAAGTCCGTCGTCTACTGGAAGCCACCTCATATCCAGCTAGGAGCAGCCAGATTGCAACGCATCAATTGGCGCCAATTGGCGCTGTCTGTGGGAAACAATTCAAAAAGCCTTCTTCCACCAAACACTCCAGATCCAGTTTCAATGGCATCTTCCAGTAACGTCAGACACAGTGCTGATATGAACATCTTCGGGGGGCAACTCTAGGTCCCAACCGTTTGCATTGGACAGTTCACTTTACCTCTCTCTGCGGACATGGTCCTTACGTTGAATGTGCCTCAAGTCACTGTACCGGTGAATCCCCCACTCCCTCTTACGGTGGGTGCAACTTTCGCCGAGCTCTCTGTTATCCCCCCGGTGGTCGGACAAACTCAACTTGATGACCTGGTACATTGCATGCGAGCTATGCAAGCCCAAATGCAACAGGTCCAGCAGTTTCAACTATATCAACAACGAGTCTTGCACCACGTTTATTAGCAGCAGTACTAGCAACAGTTCCCCCCGCTACCACAGAATCAGTAGAATCAGCAACCGGTTCCACCTCGACATCCGGAACCACAACAAACCAACCCTTGCCGTCAGAGCAAGCGCCCTCCTCGCTGGGGAGAGACCTCCCAAGTCCAGAACCTTCTAGGGAGCCAGGTCTCGTCCCGCGGCAAGAGAGAAAGACAGGTTACTCCTCCAGCCTCCCAACAGGTGAATAAGTTAGAAGACACCCAGCGCATCAGAGCCGCTTCACCTCGACCTTCATAGTTCGGAGTCCCGCTTGCGGAAAACCAGTTCGAGGTTCTGGTAGCAGACTCTAAACAGGGCCCCTTAGTTCGTAGCGACCGTCGCTAGCAGTCCGAGCAGCTCCCTGCAAAAACAGTGCCTGACCACACTGAAGCTAGCAACACTAATGCGGAGCCAGCGAAGAAGCAACAAAAACGGCGTCACAAGGCTCGATGGGCTGCCGTCCAAAGTAAGCCCGACCAGCCCAAAGGAAGGGAAGAGGCGAGCTCAGGAACAATGAAGACTACCCCACTCCTCTCTGTGTCGTCTCCTCTATCCCCCGAGCTCCTAGCAGTTCCAATGCCCAAGGACTTTAAAGTACCTCCCTTGGACAAGTATGATGGGTTGTTCGATCCGAATGACCACGTGGACTCGTTTCAGTCACAGATGCACCTATCCGATGCGGATGAACCCTATATGTGCGTGGCTTTCTCCACCACCTTTAAAGGAGTAGCTCGTATGTGGTACATGAACCTTGCACCTGGGACAATTAAGAGTTAGGCGTAGTTCGTGCTGATTTTTACCTCGCACTTCATTACAAGCAAGAGGTGCCCGAGGTCCCAGGAAAGCCTACTCGGAATAGTCCAGAGGGAGGGAGAATCTATATGGAGCTACATCAAGAGATTCAACGATGCATGCCTGCAGATTCCTGATCTAGATCCCGCTGTGAGACTCATAGTAGCCAAAAGAGGTATCACCCACAAGGAGTTCAAGTGGCACGTGGTTTCCAACAAACCCAAAGAAGTTATTGAGTTCCTCAAGCTCGCTGACCAGTTCATCAGAACAGAGGAGGAGATGAAACAGAAGAGCAAGAATCCATTAGAGAAGAGGAAAGGAGAAGGTGAGACCTCAACTAACGAGGATAACAAGCGGAAAAAAATGAACCTGCTCGAGGAGGAGGAAAACCGGATCAGCCTTTCCGAGCCTCTCCAGTTGAAAGAACAAATTACACTCCCTTCAACGTGAGACGACCAGAAATCCTCATGGCGATCAAGGACGCTTCTTACGTGAAGTGGCCACCTTGGATGAGAGGAGACCCAAACACAAGAAACATAAATGTATATTGCCATTTTCACTGAGATCACAGTCATAGCACCGAAAATTGTAAGAACCTCCGCAATGAGATAGAAGAACTCATCCATCGCGGATATCTGAAAAACTTTGTACTAAATGATAATAAAAGTCAAACAGGTCGGTAGGGGGAGCAAGGTAGAGACGCTCCCGAATCCAGCAACAGGCAAAATGAGCAGCCGTGGAGATAGCTGCCTGAAGAGAGGCCGATTCAAGGGGTAATACAAATGATCACCGGCGGATTGATTGTTGCGGGTTGCACTTCAGCCGCGGCAAAAAATCAGCTCGTGAGATAGAATGAGAAGAACAGAATCCTTCGAAGCGACCGAGGTTAGAAGAGCCTATTTTCTTCACCAAGGATGACGCACGTGGAGTCCAATACCCCCACGATGACATGCTCGTCATAAAGATAAGAATTAATGATTTCAAGGTGAAGCGCGTCTTGGTCGACTCCGGCAGCTCAACGGACATACTCTTCAAGGATGCATTCGATAAGCTGCAGCTTCAGGAGAACGACATCAATCCCACGAACACTCCCTTGGTAGGTTTCAACGGAGAGGAAGTCGGGCCCTTGGGAGGAGTTACAGTACTTGTGGAGGTCGGTACCTAGCCTAGCATAGTGAGATTCGACTACACTTTCTTAGTGGTCGCAATTTCCTCCCTGTACAATGCCATAATAGGATGATCTATCACCCACGCTCTATGTGCAGTGGTGTCCACCTATTATCTGGCCATGAAGTTCCCCATGAACTTTGGAGTAGGGGTAGTGCGAGGCGACTAGCTCGAGTCTCGCAAATGCTACGTCGCCGCCCTCAAAGGGAAAGCCAAGGTAGTGGACGACCTCGAGTTGGAGCAACTTATGGAGTACCATGAGGAGCGAGCTTCACCAATAGAAGAAACGATTTCTATACTCGTTTCAGCAGAAGATCCAACTAGGACTCTCCAAATTGGCGATTTGATTGAGGAGCCTCTACGTTCTTAGCTGGTAAGCTTCTTACTTCAAAACTTAGATGTTTTTGCATGGTCTGCGGTAGAGATGCCCGGTATAGACCCCAGAATAATCACTCACAAATTGAACACTGATCCTGTAGTTAGGCCCATTAGACAGAAGAAACGCAACCTAGCCCTAGAGTGTTGGAGAAGAGTTGATGAGGAGGTCGGGAAGCTCCTTGCAGCCGATTTCATCAGGGAGGTCCATTACCCGAACTAGGTGGCCAACCCCGTTCTGGTAAAAAAGGCCAATGGTAAATGGTGCATGTGCGTCAATTATACCAACCTGAATCGAGCTTGCCTGAAGGACTACTTCCCACTTCCCAAAATTGACCGTTTGGTGGATGCGACCTTAGGGCACGAGTTGCTGAGCTTCTTGGATGCTTATTCGGGCTACAACCAGATAAGGGTGGACCTTGCTGATGAGGAAAAAATAGCCTTTATAACCAAGCTAGGCCTGTACTGCTACAAGGTCATGCCATTTGGATTAAAAAATGTTGGGGCAACATTCCAAAGACTTGTTAACCGACTGTTTGAGCCGTTAATTGATAAAAAAGTAGAATGTTATGTAGACGACATGGTCATCAAATCTCAAAATTCAAATGATTTAATTAAAGATTTGCATTCTGTTTTTGAAAATTTGCGGAAGTTTAATATGAAATTAAACCCTAACAAGTGCATCTTCGGTGTCACCTTGGGTAAATTCCTGGGTTACATCGTTAACCAATGTGGTATCGAGGCCAACTCTGACAAAATCAAGGCCATCTTAGATATGAGACCACCCCGTAAATTGAAGGAGGTTCAGAGGTTGAATGGTCGTATAGCCACTTCATGTCTAAATCGGCAGATCGCTGCCTGCCTTTCTTCAAGGCAATTAAAAAGAGCAAAGACTTCGAATGGACCGAAGAGTGCCAGCTCACCTTCAACGAGCTCAAAAGGTATCTGACCAGTATCCCGCTTTTAACCCAACCCGAGGAGGGAGATATTTTGAAGTTGTACCTCTCTGCGAGTGATGAGGTAGTCAGCTCAATACTGATAAAAGAAGTAGATCGGGTTCAACAACCCATCTACTATGTCAGCAAAGTTTTGCAGGACGCAAAGACAAGATACCCAGAGATCGAAAAGCGGGCGTACGCGCTGGTCACTGCAGCTCGAAAGCTTTGACCGTACTTCCAAGCCTATACTGTCATCATCCTCACCAGTAGACCACTAAGGCAAGTCTTACTCAAGCCCGAGGTCTCTCGTAGATTGATAAAGTGGGCCATTGAACTCAGCAAGTACGACATCCAGTATGAGCCTCAAACAGCAATCAATGCCCAAGCTTTAGCTGATTTTGTTGCAGAATGTACCTTCAACACTGCAGTTCCTAAATCGGTCGAGCCTGAGCACAGAGGAGAAGCTTCAACCAGTGCGGCACCTCCCCCAGTCAAAGTAATGCCAATCTGGGATGAGGAGCTCTGGATCCTCCATGTAGATGGCTCGTCAAATCAGCAAGGCAGTGGAGCAGGTATCATTCTGTATGGGCCAAGTGGGGTGAAGCTGGAATATGCGCTTCGCTTCGAGTTCATCGCGTTCAATAATGAGGTGGAGTACAAGGTTTTGATAGCCAGGCTTGCCCTAGCGAACAAAGTAAGAGCCAAGCACATCGTCATTTGCAGCGACTCCCAGCTCGTGGTCAACCAAGTCACTAGCGCGTATGAAGCTCGTGAGCCAACCATGGTCGCCTACTTAGCCAAAGTCAGAGAAGCTCTGCTCAATTTTCTGTCGTACTTCATCAGGAAGATCCTGAGGTCCAAGAATGCTAAGGCGATGTCTTGTCCCGGTTAGCCAGCACAAGCGACAATACCATGAGGACTGTGTACATAGAGAACCTGCTTCGACCTAGCATTCTCGGGGGGGGGGGCAAAGATGGTCGCTCCTGTTGCACAAACATAGCCGAGCTGGATTGACCCACTTGCGAGCTACCTGCTCCACGGGACCCTCCCTTCAAATCGTAACACAACTAGAAGGGTAGAGTGACAAGCAACCAAATACGTCATAATAGACGGACGGCTGTACCGAAGATCTTACATGCTCCCCTACCTGCACTGTTTGCGACCCTTAGAAGCCGAGCTTGTTCTCTGTGACACTCATGAAGGTCTGTGTGGCAGACACTTGGGGGGCAGGGCTCTTGCCCAGAAAGCGCTATGATAGGATTACTACTGGCCAACGGTGAAGATAGATGCGCTTGAACTCATCAAGAGATGCGACAAATGTCAAAGGCACACCAACGCCTACCACCAGCCCGCTGCTGACCTAAAGTACCTCACCAGCCCATGGCCCTTCACGTAGTGGGGAATCAACATCCTTGGACCATTCCCGCCAACGATAGGACAAAGGAGATTCCTAGTGGTAGCAGTGGACTACTTCACGAAGTGGGTGGAAGCCGAACCTCCTGCAATGATCACAGTACGAAGCGTGCAAAACTTCTTTTGGAGGAGCATAGTGTGCCGCTTTGGACTACCTTGAGTGCTTATCTCTGACAACGGCAAACAATTTGAAGACATCAAGTTTCAGAAGTGGTGCAACCAAATGGGGATACAACAGAATTTCACCTCAGTGGCACACCCCCAGGCGAATGGTCAAGCGGAAGTGACGAATAGAGCCATCCTCCATGGATTGAAAGTACGCCTAGCCCAAGCTAAAGGACTATGGGTAGACGAGTTGCCTAGTGTACTGTGGGCTTATCAAACTACTGTGAAGATCACCATGGGTGAAACCCCCTTTAACCTCACCAACGGCACGGAGGTAGTAATCCCAGTCGAGATCGAGGTACCCACGCTACGCCTGGAGGTATACGACGAAGAGGTAAATGAGGATGAGCTACGCACCAACCTCGACCTAGTTGAAGAGGTACGGGGCCTCGCATACATCCGGACCGTGGCCTATCAATTGAGAGTAGCTCGGTACTACAATGCCAAAGTCAAAAAGCGGAACTTCCGCATTGGAGACCTGGTGCTTCGTAAAATCAAGGTGCTTGAGCCCGGTGTTGGTAAGCTCAGACCGAATTGGGAAGGACCCTATTGAGTAAAGCGGGTACTCGGGGAAGGTACGTACGAGCTCAAAACCTTAGAAGGGAAACAGGTGCCTCGGGCATGGAACGTCAGCAACCTAAGGTGGTATTATCTATAATCGTCTAACTGGAGAGTAGACTGTAAGTCACACCCAAAAGTCTAAGGAATAAAAGTGTCGAGCTAGTAAAAGACCTCGGCATTGTATAAGCCCTAATCACCTCTTCGGCATGGGCAAGATCAAGAAGGGTGGACAATAAGTTGCCCCCAAAGCCTAAGGGCTAGAGTATTGGGTTGACGGATTCATCACCATATAAGTCCTAGTCGCCTCCCCGGCATGGGCGAGCTAGTCCTAATCGCCTCCTTGGCATGGGCACCTAAGCCCTATTCGCCTCTTCGGCGTAGGCAAAATATCTCTAAATGCCTAAGGCATAGACGGTTTGGGTGTAAGCCCTACGATGTCTAGCCCACTTCGGCATATAGTAACAGGTTAGACCCGATAGGGACAACTGACATACAAATGAGTAACACGTGCACGAGTTATTCCTACTAGTAGTCTGGGCAGACAGTTCGGGGTAATCTACACTTAGAAAATTCTTACGGTTGGTTATCCTTACTTATTGTCCAGCTCGGTAGTTCGGCAATTTGGGTAACCTATACATTTGCTGCCCGGATTGGAGGTTACTCACACTTAGAATATTCTTACACTGAGATTAGACAAAAAGATGTATTTCATTAACAAAATGATTGTAAGTACAGAGAATTTTCTAAATGACCCGAGCTCAATGATCTCTTGGTATACACACAAGATTCAGAGAGAAATAGAAAAGAGGGAAAAACTCTCAAGCGGGAGGATGGCCAGCCACGTCTGAAGGGTCCAGTAGTTCAACTCGTCATCACTTTCCTCCTCTCACGAGTCAGGATTCTCGTTCGCTGCATCTGCCACCTCCGGAGCCAAGCCCATCGTTGTGATGGCACCGAGGTCAAGACCAGGGAACTTCTGCCGGACTAGATATTTGAAGAGCTTGAACCTAGAGCACTGGAGCTTGAACCGTACTCGACCTGAAGAGTGTGGAATTTCGAGGACTCCTTGAAGCATTCAATGGCGTTAGTTCTCTCTTCTGACTATGCCTCCTTGATGGCGGTATCGAAGATTTGAGCTGGCTCTTGGACCAGTGCTTCGAGATTTTTGATTTCCCGTTGAAGTTGCGCCTTCTCCTCGGTCATTTTCGCGGTCAGCTCCTCTTCCTTCGCGGCCATCGTAGAAATTTGCTCCTTGAGCCTAGCATTCCCCTCGGTCAGTGAAGAGATTTGCCCCTCCTGGTCCGGAATCAACTGCTTTTGGCTCTCTCTTCCCTTCTTCGCCTGAAGCACCTCACCTCGGGCCAAGTCCAGCTTGCGATGGAGCTTCCGAGTCTCCGCCTTAGCGTGAAGGGCGGAGTTCACCTATCAAAAGAAAATTGAGGTAACAACAAAAAGGGGGGGGGGGGGAAGAAAAAGCGGGGCCAAAGGCAGAATTCTTACCACCATACAGTGAGTAGAGGCTAATCCCAGAAGCCGTCTCGGAAGCATCTCAGACCACCGTGCGACCTCGCTCGGGAAGATCGCATCCCGACTCTTCTGCACCACAAGCACGTGGTTCATAATGCTCTCCTCCTTAGTAATAGGAACGAGCTCTGGCTCGACAGCAGGCTCCTTTGAAACTGGCGCAGGTGTATCCTCTGACTCCTGAGGATGAGCCTCCTCCTCGCCGCCCTCCATTGCCTCCACCTCGGGGTCCGCAGGTTGGGCTTCCTCCATTGGGAGCTCGGTGGAGATCAGCTCAGCGACCTGGGCTTCGGTTGCCCTAGATGTCAAAGTCTCCTCCCGACGGGGTCTCTTCGCCACCTTTCGCTTTTTCCCTTTTCGGGAGCTCATTAAAAGGCTTCTCGCATCAACTTTTGGCATCATAGCTGCAAAAAACTGACGGTTAGTCCAAAAGCTTAAAAGGGGCTATGAGCAAGTATCTGAAAGGAAACCTACTAGGAGGGCTCAAACCAGCTCGCACCAGTGCCTCCTCGGCCAAGAAGCTCTTCATCTCGAGGCCGAGGTCCCTCCAGGAGTTAATCACCGCCCTAGTCTCCGCGTTCAAGATCACCCTAGGGTCCTGAGTAGCCACCCTCCAGTGGGTCGGGAAGGACCACCCTTCTGGGTTACGGGTGATGAAGTACTCGTCTTTTCCAAGCCGGAACCTTGTTCGAGCAACCGGACAGGATTTTAAATCCAGGTCTGGGGGAGATGTAATAGCTCTGTTGTACGTCCTCGCATAGACAGGCTGAGTTGCGCTTGATCACGTAGATTGAGCTAAAGACATCAAGGGGTAAGGGTCGGTTATAGGTGTGGAACAAAGAGATGGTACCAATTATGTTGCGAATGGAGTTCGGATGAAACTGGTCAATAGTGATGTTGTAGAACTTAACGACTGCTATTAAAAAGGGGTGAAGAGGGAAGCGCAGCTCTGCCGCGAGCTACTCCTCAAAAACAGCGAGCTCGTTGTGGTCATATTCCCAGGGGTACTGACCTAGTGGAAGACTGAAGGCCAAGCTATTAGGAAAACAATAGCGAGACACTAAGTACAACAACCTATCTGAGGACAGTTTAGAAGGCCCGAAGACATCAGGCTTCTGACCTCGGTAAGAAGTTGGAGCCCTTGACCTGGAGGATGGACCCTCTTCCTAGACTTCGGTCTCCCCGAGCCGAGATGGCTCAACTTCAGGGTCAGAGGTTCCCTCTATAGACTGGTGAGGGGAGGCACCCTGCCGTGGGCTGACTTTCCCGGCAAGAACAACGGCACCCTCCACCTCGCTAGTGTTATCTACAAGCCTATCTACACTAGAACTTGACATGATTGAAAATAAGAAAGAGTTAGAGAACAATGATTCACCGGAAAGAAAAGATGGAGTGGAAAAAAGAAAGAAGACCGAGCTGGAAAGCTTCGACGCAACTTCGAGAGAGCTCAATCACACAATTCACAGCGAGAAGAATGAGTCGCGGGCCCTCCTATTTATAGCCGCTATGTCCGAAAACTAACGGTGGAGATTAAAGCAATCCGACTCCTAGGAAAACCGGCTATGCGACCCCCGAGAGTAAATTTGGTTTAGCGCATTTTTTGACATCAGCAGAATCTATAATTCGTGTGATGTCCGCGCGTAAACCAAATGCGATTTGCGTTTTCCTGGTTGAGCCGGATGGCCGAACAAGTCCAACCCATGAGTCATCTAACTAGCTGCCCAGGCCAAATCCACTTGGCTCATCATGAACTCCCCGCACCAGGTCGGGACACCCGGCCCGGGGAGTGGGGGGCAATTGATGTAGGGTGATTTGGCTCAACCTGATAATAGAGGGACACGTGGACATGACTTAGCTGACAGAACGATAGCTCATCCCGACGTACCCAAGTCTGGGACGGACCCAACTCGGATACCGAACTGCTTTGGGGGATCACGCCTTATAATAGTTGGCCTTATCTTCTCCGACCGATTCGGACGGTAGTGATATGCCTTATCGGTTGGCGCCGTTATCTCCTATTAATTTGGTAACGGGCCTCATCACGGCAAGAATCCCGGAACCACTCCGAGAAACCCGTGAGGACTCCAGTATATAAGGATCCCAACCCTTTGGGGCAGAGATACGTGCACAATCCCTGCTTACTAGCTCTCTTGCTTTCTAAATTATATTCAGCTTGCACACTACTGACTTAAGCATCGCAGCGACCTCGCCGGGTAAGCACCCTCGGGTTCTCTGATTCTTCCAGTGCAGATCCGCCAAGTCCATCATCTACTTGAAGCCACCTCATCTCTAGCTAGGAGCAGCCAGATTGCGATGCATCAGTATGTATTTAAGAATTAAGATTAAATAAGCTAAAAATAAAATTCTGATTTGTGAGTTCTAGCCTTTATGTGTTCTATCAAAAACAGAGGAAGAGGAGAAGAAGTTACTTGTAACTTTAAGGCTGTAACCGGAGGTGAACGCTTGAACTTGAAGGCCCTGAACAAACAGTATGTCTTGACTCTTGAAGTCTTAAAAGTTTTCTGGACTGAAAGTATTGAGTGTTGGTTCTATAACTCTCTATTTCTCTTAAATTGAAACTTAGTCTTACTCGGAAATTAGAATAAAAAGAGCCAGGAGGACTAGAGAAAGATGCAAGACGGTTCTACAGAATAAAAGGAGCCAGGACCAGGAGGAGTACTGGAGGAAGATGCAAGACGCACTCTGAGACTCAGCCTCTCAGGTCTCTCACACAGAGGCAGAGCAGATGCAAGCGGCAGCCGCGGCACTCGGCAGTTCACAGGACAGGAGGATTGATCGATTGACCGAAACCCAAAATATAAAATAATCGAATGACAAAACCGAATTCGATTGAAAAACCGATTAAACCAAAACCGAAATTTCACCAACTCAATTTGAAACTGATGAACGAAAGGCTCTAACGGCATATGGACGCCAAAACTTTATAAAAACAATTAACGCAAGCCATCAATCCTTTCGGCTGTTTCACTTCACTTACCGACATCAATAGCGTGAAATTCATTCTGCCATCTTGCCGTTGATACCCTGCCATCAATAGCGTGAAATCAATTCTTGATTTCATTTCTCATTGCGGGGGTGATTACAACCTTTCTCTCAGTTGAGGGAAATGCTCCTAAAAATTTGGTTTGTACAATACATTCTTATTTGCTAATCATTTTGTTTAACCTGTATAAAAATTCTTACTCATCTAAATCCTAAACAGATAAAACAGAGCAGTAGAATCCTAAAGATGAAAAGTCCTTCAGTTTTTGGATCATTCAATCAGTTATAAGCCTGATATGTTGCTGGTCCAGATTCACAATATCAAAGATATTTACTAGGAATTCCAGTCTTACGTGCACATTCTTTCCTCTAGAGATGCTAAGTCTGACGTTAGGATTCCAACAGTCCAATCATCAAAATAAAGCCAATAGAACAGTGCATCCAGGAGGGTCAACGGCAAGATGGCAGCGGTGATGGAGGGTTGCAGGGTCGACGACGGGAAGCGGCTCAATTGCACCTCAATGGCAAATGCTAAATTGCAGGTATAAACGGCAAGATGGCAGCGGTGAATGGGTTTCACACCATTGATGTCGGTGAGGGTGAAGTGAAGGAGCGGTGGTATGGATGGAGGGGAGAAAGGATTGATGGTGTTCATCTACCATTTGGCATCCATCGTCCTTTATGATTTAACTAATTGAGCAACTATACTCATTTAAAAATTGACTAACCCTATCCATACTGTTTCTAATAACTCGTCAATATTCCGTCAAAACTCATTCACACTTGATATATATTTTTTAAAACCCAAGCTTACCCTCACCTTTCTCCCCTTCTCTCTCTCCCCTTCTTTTTCCTGTTGGGTTCAGGCATACTTACAACGTGGGAGTGACTTGTCAATGAGTTTAAGCTAATAAAGCCTTTTTTTTCTCCTGCTTTTGCTATAACACGCAATGGATCGGTTCACAGACTCTCTAGTTGTTTTCGGAGGCGTAGTCCCTTCCCAGCTTCCCTCCTTTTGGTTTCTAAGGGTTTGTTCGGAGATTGGTAAATGGTGGATGGTGGACACCCAAATCCAAATGACATCTAAGCATTCCAACCCATTTCTCTGATTTCTCCATTTTTTTCTCTCCTCTTTACCTGAGCTGTCTTCGTATGGGGGAGGGGATATGAGAGCGACCTCCATGGCGTATCCGTCTTTCGGCTTATAGGGCTTTGAGATTCTTTCGATTTTTCCCCCTTCTTTTGGAGATGCTTCAGGTGGAATAACTATAATTTCTTTCTAGCTTTCTCCTCTTTTTTGTTATTCTCCATCGTCGAGTTTAAATTGCAAAACAGTATTTCTTTCGGTCTTTGGTCTGTTTTTCTTGGGTGCGAGCCTTTTCATGGCCGATAGATCGCATTTGTTTTTGTAACAGTAGTGGATTTGTCTTTCTTCTAGTCCTTTTTTCCCTAGGTGCTAGAGTTACTGCAAATGTGAATCTCCATACGTGGTCTTAAAGCTTTCATTTTTTCGATAAACCCTTTTTTTCTGCAACTTTTTCTTGTTTTAATGTGACCTGCAGTTTCCACGATGGAGCTCAGCTAGTTTTTACTCTAGCATTCGGTTATATTTTCCTAGACCTTCGAAATGAGTGAAAAAAATGATCTTCAGTTCAGATTCTTAAGAGTTTCCTTTCATTTTCTGTTAACCAAAACATAGGCGGTTACAATAACTTTGTAAATAGGCCACGTGGCCTCCCACTTGTCCAAAATCAGTTAGCCTTGTATCTATATATATATATATATATATATATATATATGTGCAGAAATAAAGTATTTTCTTTACATGGAATCAAAGCCAGATCTTCCCTGATCTGTGCTTTCATCTACCTTCTGTCTCCCCTATTTTCTTTTTTTCCTCTATATCAGAACTCACTAATGGCATCGGAGCAAGAATCAAGCGTCTTGGGTCAAAATTTGTCCATGGAAGCCAGAACGGATAGAACAAGCTTGCCATTCTATCTCCATCCACCTGATAATCCGGGATTGATTCTTATCTCTAATCTACTCACTGGTGATAATTTTCACACATAGCAACGAGCAATGAAGACCGAACTTCGAGCTAAGAACAAATACAAGTTCGTCAATGGTTCATTGCCACGACCACTGTCATCCTCACCAGAAGAAGAGATTTGGGACAAATATAATTCAATGGTCATTTCTTGGATCCTAAACTCAGTAGCAAAGGAAATCCACCACAGCATAGCCTTCATTGAATTTGTAGCAGAAATCTGGCATGAGTTGCAAGAAAGGTTTGGCCAAAGTGATGTTCCACACATTTATCAACTTGAGCGAGATCTTGCCTTGCTTCAGCAAGGAGATCTCTCTGTAGCTGCATACTTTACAAGGTTGAAAATTCTCTAGGATGAGCTAGCAACACTCACCGACCTACTTGGATGTACCTGTGGTTTGAACTGTGGTGTTGTGAAATTCTTTTTTGCCAACCGGAAAAGGAGGAAGATTCATCAATTCCTCATGGGACTGAAAGATTCCTTCAACATCCTTCGCTCACAGATTCTTGGATCCGATCCCATACCACCTCTCAATCGAATCTATGCCTTAGTTATCCAGGAGGAGCGGCACAAATTAACTATTTCCTTGAGAGGATCATCGGCTCTTGATGCTATAGCTTTCCATGTTGCTTCCAAACCTCAAACTCGTACTTCTGGGCAAACAGACCTTACTATGATCACTGTAAACGCCAAGGTCACACAAAGGACAAATGTTATGAGCTCAATGTATATCCTCCTGGTTAGAACCATTGACCTCCCGGAACTGACAAGAATGCTCGTCCTCCACAAGATTGGGTCGGATCAGACAAAGCAACTTCATATATAGTGACCACTGCTCCTTCAACTTCTAGCCAAGTATCCCCTGTTATTGGATTGTCTTTGCAACAGTACAATCAATTGATTTCTCTCCTCAATAAAGATTCAACTGATATCTCAACCAATCTTTCTGGTAAAACCGTCCTTATCTCTTGTGTAGAATGGATACATGATAGTGTTGCATCCGACCACATTGTCTTTGACATGTCTCTATTCTCATATTACTTTCCTTTACCTACTCCAAAATATGTACATTTGCCCATTGGTGATACTATTTCTGTTACACACCATGGTACAATTTCCTTCACTTCTAGTCTTTCTCTTTGTGGTGTATTGCATGTTCCAGCTTTTACTTGTAATTTAATTTTAGTCGGTAAATTGACTCAAGAGTCATGTTGTGTTGTTTCTTTCTTCTCTATTCATTGCATCAAATAGGACCCAATCTCAAAGATCACGATTGAAACGGGTAAACTCCGAGACGGTCTCTACTACATTCGTTTTTCTCCTCCCACCTGAGTTCATCTTACCAGCCCAATATTATCCTATGAATTGTGGCATAGACGCCTCAGTTATGCTTCCAAGTCTCGTATATCTTTGCTACCTGAACTCTCTCCTTCACCCTCTGATGTATGTTGTGATGCTTGCCACCGTGCCAAGCAGACAAAAAGTCTGTTTCCGATTAGTCATATTCATATTACTTGTCCATTTCAGTTGATACATTGTGATATACCCGGCGATTATAAAACCCTGTCTCACACAAATGCTCATTTATTTCTCACTATAGTAGATGATTACACTAGATGTACTTGGACGTTTCTCATGAGGCATAAATCTGAAGTTTTTCATTACCTCACATTTTTTTGTGCAATGGTGGAAACACAATTGAAATACTTAATTCAATAGGTTCGATCCGACAATGGCCTAGAATTCATGTCTGGCCCCTTGCAAGACTTTTTTCAACAGAAAGGCATCATCTAGTAGCGATCTTGTGTTGATACACCACAACAAAATGGTGTTGCCAAACACAAACATCGACACCTATTAGAAGTTGCCCGTGCTCTTTGCTTTCAAGCATGCCTACCTATTTCCTTTTGGGGCGAGTGCCTTCTTACAGCAACCTATCTCATCAACATCACACCGTCACCCTTGTTGGGAGGAAAGTCTCCATATGAAAAGCTTCATCTTCGACCCCTAACTACAACTACCTCAGGGTGTTTGGCTGCTTATGTTATGCTCAAATCAGACCGGTTCCCCATGAAAAATTTGCTGCTCGTTCGACCTGATGTGTGTTCATTGGCTATCCACAAGGTCAAAAAGGGTACAAGGTGTTCAACTTCGACACCAAGCAGATATTCACATCACGGGACGTAGTTTTTTATGAATCTATTTTTCCATTTGTTGCTGCACCGACTATTGATTCAACTGAAACTGCTATAATTCCAATGCCTCAACCTGATGATGGATGTGATCTTCATTCACATAGTGATGGACACCATGTGCATGAGAGCATTGTTGAACCCATTATAGACAACAACAGTCCCATCGCATGTCAAGACACAAATAATGGGCCCGATCACAATCATGCTACTTATGGCTCCATAAATTCTCGTCCCACTTGCACATGCCACCTCCCATCACATCTACAAGACTTTGTGTGTGATCTCCCTACATCTCTCACAGCCCACCATGCGCTACTCACCCCTACATTCCATCATCCCCCCCGAACCTACAATGTATTCTCAAGCTGCCAAAAGCCCTCATTGGCAGACAGCCACGACTGATGAGCTTGTAGCATTGGGTCGTAACAATAACTGGACCCTAACAGATCTCCCTTTTGGAAAACGGGCCATAGGCTGCAAATGGGTCTATAAATTGAAGTTAAAGCCAGATGTATCCATAGATTGCTACATAGCACGTCTTGTAGCAAAGGGCTACACTCAAGTTGAAGGATTGGATTATCATGATACATTTTCTACTATTGCAAAATTGGTGACTATCCGTTGTCTACTTGCGGTTGCCGCCGCAAAGTGTTGGGAATTGCACTAGTTGGATGCCAACAACGCCGCCTTTCTACATAGAGGCCTCCATGAAGAAGTCTATATGACGCCCCTCCTGGTCTTCTTACTTATAATGATCATCGTGTTTGCAAGTTAAATAAGTCACTCTATGGCCTTAAACAGGCTTCACGGCAATGGTTCGCAAAATTCACACAAGCTCTCATCGACATTGGTTTCCAGTAGTCAGTGGCTGACTACTCCTTGTTCACATCACACCAATTCAACTCATACATTGATGTCCTTGTGTATGTGTATGACCTGATCATCACTGGGAATGATCCAGCTCGCATTGCTTCTCTTAAAAGCAGCATAAACAGTTGCTTCAAGACAAAGGACCCTAGGCCCTTACATTATTTCTTGGGCATTGAAGTCTCCAGAACTACTGATGGAATTTTCCTCAATCAACATAAATATATCATTGACATCATTACTGAAGCAGGCATGCTTGACTGTAAACCAAGCCCAAATCCTATGGAACAACAGAAGCATTTTCATGATGACTCTAGTTCGTCCATCTCTGACCCTGCCCGGTTCAGGTGCTTAGTGGGTTGATTGGTTTACAGTCGCCCGGCTTGAGTTAAGCTTTGCACTACACTCTCTTAGTCAGTTCATGAATGATCCCCGTCAAAAACACTTGGATGCTGCCTTTCGTGTTGTTCGCTACCTCAAGGCCACCCCGACACATGGACTATTTCTATCATCACACAATGACTTCCAGCTTCAAGGTTACTGTGACTCTGATTGGGCTAGTTGTCCAATCATTCAACGATCAACCACCGGATATATCACATTTCTTGTAAACTCACCACTTTCTTGGAAGACTAAGAAACAACATACAATTTCACGTTCCTTTGCAGAAATCAAATATCGGGCAATGGCTGTTACTACTTGCGAACTTTTGTGACTTAAGAGGATCCTTGCTGATCTTACAATTACCCTTCTAGCACCCATGCATCTCCATTGCGATAACAAGGCCGCAATAAACATTGCAACCAATCTAGTTTTTCATGAGCGTACGAAACACATTGACATTGATTATCACTTTGTACGCGAATATATCCCAAAGAAGGAAATTTAGACCTTTCACATTTCTGGCACCCTTCAGCCGGTTGACCTTACAAAAGCTCCTAGTGCAGATTAATTTCAACAGCTATCATCCAAATTGGGTGTTGCTTCCCACGTCCAACTTCAGTTAGCCAAAACATAGGCGGTTACAACAACTTTGTAAATTGGCCACGTGGCCTCACACTTGTCCAAAATCAGTTAGCCTTGTATCTATCTATCTATATATATATATATGCAGAAAAGAAGCAGGCTTCGTCATTTAGTTTCATGAAATCCCACAGGGATAGGAGCTCTGTTTCTCTGATTTGCAAGAACTGGTACAATGCCGAAAAGCAGGCTTCCGCCATTCCGATTAGACCACCACCGGCAGCCCATTTCCTTTTCTTTGTTTTATTTTGAAAATTTGAAGAAAAATAAAAAGTAAAATAGTATTTTTCGTCTTTTTGTTAATGGGCACTACAAGGGAAGGAGTAACATTAGTCAATTTTCAAACAGTAAGAGTACAGTTAACCCATTAGCTAAACCATACAAGGGAATGCCACCCCTCCCCATTTCCAATTAGGCTATGTTTGGTTTGAAGGAAAAGGTAGGGAAAGGAAGGAAAAACAGAGAAACCTGTGCATATGAGTTTCTTATCTTTTCCCTTCCTTTTCCTACCTTTTCTTTCTAACCAAACACAGCTTTAGATTCTATCCATGTCAACCGTGCAGATACAGTTAATAAATGCATTGCTATGGTCCTCCCACTGCTATGGAGTAGTCGACAAATAGGGCCAAACATGGAGAAGATAAATTAGGTCCAATTAATACTACCATCCATGTGAACAACAAACCATCGCTAGAAAGCTTACTACAGTAGTGTTCATTTGCACCAACTGATGATAAAATCTGAACCAGGAATTCGTAGCTACTTTTAATTTCATGCAGAAAAGATTCAACAACTAAGTTAATCAGTCGAATTACCATTCAAAATGAATCGCCATTTTTGCACTAACCTAATGTTCATCATTCATACGATATCCCCACTGTTGTCGGTTTTCTCTGTTGCCCTTTCTCCTGTTAAATCTTGATCATCTTTATCCTCATCATACCCATGGCCGATTGGTTTCTTGCCACTGGATCTGTTTTTCAACCTCCCTCCATCCTGACCTTGCAGTGCACCAGTTCCCAGGGCCTCTATATACAGCACTCTCACCAAGTTCCTGAATCGACGTCGAAATGTCGGCATCCGTGACAATGAAGCAACAATTCCTTGCAGCCTGTAACAAAATTTCAACTCCAATTTCTAGAAGATGACAAGATGCTTATAATTCTGCTTTTGCATTGCAGGGGAATCCAGAAACTACATTGTTTTAGGGATCAAAATATACTTGGAATTAGAATATTCCAAGCTATTTGGTAATTGATCTTAAACACTAAGATATTTCCAGATAAAGGTAGTACCTTCTAAATATAGCTTGCAATTGTGCTCTTCTGACATTGTCATCTGATGGAAATCCAGTGTCATTCCAGTCTTCAGGCCTTTCATTATCGTAGTCCATAATCAACTTTCTCAAGCACGATTCCTCATTCTCATCTAACTGGAGTCCTCTGATCTGTTCCTTAATAATCAACAATGGTCCAATTAACCACTCAAAAACCAAATCCTTTGGCCAGTCAATCGTTGTTAGCTCCACCTCATTAGCTGGTAAATCCAATTAAACAACATGGTTAGATATCACTACTAAGTAGTAACCTTATATCAAGGCTACAAGTTTGGAAAGAAGAAAAATGCAAATTAAGAGTTACAGACATACAGATGAGCAACTCCGAGGAGTCGGTCTTTGCTGATGCGATCAAACACTGCAGAATGGACCAAGCAGGTAGTTTAATGCCTAGCTTCTTACATTTTCCCATTCCAATGCATTTCTCGAGGTCTCTGATATCTATTGATCCATCATGGAGGAGAATCCTACCATTAATCTCGAAAATTTTGAATAGCCAATCCCAGACCTGTTATACTCTCTAGAGTGAAAATGTGCAGTGACACATCTGATTCGCCATCCTAAAAGTGTGACATGGAAGGGGTGTAGAAGCTCCTTACTTGTATGGGCTTTAGTTGGTGAATGGTTCTCTTCAATGTTCTTTGCTCTGAAACTAGCTTTTTGCCATCAGTATGCGCATCCCGTTTCTTCTGATTATTTTTGTCATTGTCAAAGGATATTCTTTTGTCAAGGGGCTTTGAGGAGGAAGTCATGCTTTGACGGTATTTAGGCCTGGCTGTCATAATGATTGTGACTGTGACTCTTTTTGCATCAACAATTACCAGATACATATATAAAAAGATATTGTATATCGTTCAAAGTATTCCAAGATAGGATGATACCTGGGAAGGCAGGATCCCTCCCTCAAGTAAAGTAAATCATTTGTGTATTCATCAAACAATGATATCACTGATACAATGTAATAAAGTCCCATCCTTAGTGAGTTTTCCTGGATTCAATGGGAAATTTCAGTAAAACATCTGTAAGTTACAGCATGATTGCAACTAGTATCTGTACAGGAAAGATACAATACCCAACATCAGAAATGAAATCTTCTATATATATATATACCTACCTGATGGACAATAATCCCACTGTAAAGTCCCAAAAAGAAGCTGCAGAAGAAAGCACCAATGACAGCCCCAACAACAGCTAGGGGCCATAAGATGATGGCAAGACCAGCAAATGGAACGCATACTGTCTCCATAAATGGTCCTTCCCTCCCAATCAAATCTTCAAACAGCCTCTTCCATCCAATCAGGAGCATATAGGGGCTTTTCCACAGTGCAACAGTAGTGATCAAGAGAGCATCAATGGGGATTGCTAGCAAGCTAACCAATAAACAACTAGGCAACATAGATAACCTTCCAAGAGAAACATAATGAGGAGGTCAGATTTTAAGCTTTTTTATATTAAACAAGTAACAGATCATATTAAATTGTGAGAAAACAAATATCTTCACCTGATGTCCATGGGCTCTTCATCCTTGGGTACTTTCTCACTCAAGTCATCCATGTAGGAAAAGTACGAATGGAAGCAAAAATCTGTAAAATCTTGCACTACAGTACAGCTTCCATCAATGGTGCTCCAGCACCCGTCCTGTGATTGAAGCAGAGTTGTGAATTAGTTAAAATATTGACCACAGATTCACAGACAAGGGAAGACCCCTGTTTGTAGACATCAATGCAGGAACATCTTGCATATCTATCCCCTGTTAGATGGCTTACCATAACCATGGTCTTGTTTCTAACCATCTAAAAAATAACACGTATCCGTGGCTGTATTCTCTGGTTTTCTTCAATTTCTAAAGATATTTATCTACTGTTAGAAATAGCCATGGACCATGGTTGAGGGATATTTACTAAATTTCCGCTTTGAAGTTTATAAATTAAAAATAAGTCTTACAAAAAAGCAGTGGAAAAGCTTTTCTGTGATTTGATCTCCCTCAGCTTCGAACGTTGCGACCATTGGTTTGAAAACTCCATATCCTATTCCAGCTAAAAGGCTTCCAACTATTCCAAAGACTGGCCAGAGAGCCAGAGGCACCGGCAATGATACCAATAACAAAATCTTCAAAACCAGCCCAATCCTCTTGGTTCTGAAATAACAACTCAAGATAATCAATGAAGGAACAAAGGAAGTACAGAGAAAGCACATTTGAACACATTAGAATTGCATGGACATGGTAAACAAACTTCAGTGGGAAAAAAATTACTTTGTCAAACAGTAGTAACTCCAGAGAAAATGTGCAGGCCACAGTCCAAGGATTACAGCAGAATTTCCAACAAGAATGGTGACAGCTGCCACCGGTCCGATGATTGATGCTGTGAGAGAAACATGAACTAGAAATCAAGTCAATAGAGATAAAGCAAATTCAATTTCTAAGCATACGTCTGTACACTACACAACTATATCCATGTATATAAATAAACTGCGGGGTGCTGTGTAAAACTTTTTCTCTGCATCGCCACCTTGTTTTAAGTGCTTATTTTTGTCAAAGAATTGTCAATCTCTTGTTCTTCTAACTTACAAGATCTGCTGAATTAGCTTTAGCTATGGATAATCTTAGCAAAGACGATGCAATGAGGAGCAAGTTAAATTATAGATTAAACATTGGGAAATCTATACCCTGTTTTTAAACCTACAGATTCTGCATCTTCCTTCCTCTCTTGTTGATACAAGTTATCTCTGTATGTGTCATCAATTAAAAAAACCGAGAATAAGTAGAGAAAAGCAAGGAGTGGTCCTCAATCCTCATGTAATATATTATAAACCTTAGGAATCGAGGGGACTCATCTAGGAGTTAGTCTTACAATTTGCTGAGCCATCAACTAAATGTCAATCTCTATTAAGTATGATCTAACAGAGAAGGTAGAAAACGATTCTTGGTCCAGAAAACCATACATGGGAGATAATGATGGTTAATGTCTTTCTGACTTTCTACTCTAGCAAGTAGAAATAGGAAGCCAGCAAATTTCTTGAACAAACCCACTGCTTCCAGGATACAATATATTCTCGTATTTCAGCTTCTTATGTGTTATAGAGCTATTCCTTTGTTATGTCTTACGTCTATGCATATAAATTTGCATATATTCATTTTCCTTTGTTATGTTATACAGAGATTCCATATCAAGAGAGAGAGAGAGAGAGAGAGAGGTTCTGCTGTTCATACCCTTGAGAACGCCGAGAATCAAGAGGAATAGGAAGAACAGAAGAAAAGAAATAAACCTCCATAACTTGGCAATAAACCCAATTGGGACCTCCATCAGATGATCCTCTCAGAGATTCAGAGGAAGAGAGAGAATAGAATGCTGAAAGTAAAGGAGGTTGGTAGTAAAACTGAAGAGCTGTAGGGCTATACTACAGGGGGGTTACGTACCCCGTTGTGCACGCCTTGTTTGTAAAGCAGATGTAGAGCCAGTTAACAAAGGAGGATGAAGACACGAAGTCGTTAGGTGGCAAAAATCTGTAGCTTTTTTGCCACATGTCGACTATACAATGATCTATACGTGAAGAACCTGGGGGTAAAGTCCACTGATGGGATTCATGCTTTCATCATAATTTCTTCCTTACCTTTTTTATTCTTAACTCTCAAGAGGCAAGATACAAATCCCTATCATCTACTGATCAGTATCCAGTATCCACAACTATCTTCGATTAATGGTGAAGGTAAATTGCCGTTTTGGGTTTGAAGTTACAAACCGCATTCGATCGATCTTTGAATGATGGAATGCTTTTGACATATATTCATTATTCCACCGTCACCTTAACCGTGGAGCTACTTTACTGGGAATGCCACCGAAGTTTCAAGTGGATGTACATGTACAGACCTTAACGCAATGATATCTGGGTATGGAAAATGGTCAAAATTAACAAATTTTTTATTGCCCAAAGTGCCCCTACTGTGCTGTTTTGTGCATTTCTTCTCCATATGTATATCAGTATGATTGCGCTACCAAGCGTAGACGGTTTTTGGGATTAGACGGTGTTTGGTTCCGTTTACGTTTTGTGTTTTTATTAATTCAAACGTTATTTATATTTTTTTTACTTTAAAATTGTTTGGTTGGGTTCACTTTAAATGTGAAGGATGTACAATGCTTTTCGAAGGTAAATAGTGTTTGGTAAGATGATTTCCATCACTGATTTTCGTGTATGTACACACATTATTCTATATGATGGTATACACTAATATTATATCATATTATATAATGATGTTTATCAAATGGTTCAGATTAATTAGACGATTGATTTATAATATTTGTCTTAAAATATTAAATCCAACGGTTGAAATTATTGCTCAACATCAATAATGGCATTATATGCAACGGCTGTGAGTGATCCAATAAAAAAAGTTTGCACGTAATAAAACCATATTTACGTTAACCCTGTGGAAGTGGGCCTAATAGTTTGTAAGTTAATATTTTGGCTTTACTTTTTCTCTCTACTGTTTCATTCTATCATTCCATTTGGACAATATTTTTCCACATTTTTTCCATTTTACGTATACCGGATTAGATGATACCTTTACCATGTATTTAATTGATACGAGCAAAGAAAGATGAAAGATGGCTTGAAAGCACTTTCCTTTTCTTCATAACGGTCAAGCAAGAAAACCCGAAATAAAAATCCTGTCTAATAGATAAATGAATAAAAGAACAAGATTAAAGTTGTATGAGCACCAATTTAGTTGGGTTTACAGAAGTTCCAAACTGGGTTGTTCTTGAATAGCCGATGAATTTTAAGAAAATAACAAAAGTTAAATGCTTTAGAAAGAAAATACAGATTGTCCAATAAGTAAATGCTAACAATCTCTAACAATGGCTCCATTTTTCCATCAAATTTACTAATAACATATTCATCCTATTTAATGAACTTTAAGACTAGTAGGATAATTATTAGTCAAACTTAAACCAAAAGACAAATGATGTTACAATTGATGGTGCGCAATCTGGAAGCTCCTAGCTGGAAGATGACCTGGAAGTTGGTTGCATAGTGAGTTGTTTCGAACTACAAGAAAACTGATTACAGAACCTGAGGTGGCTAACCCGGTGAGATCACTCCGATGCTTAAATTAGTATTGTGTTATCTTGGTTGCGAGCTAAAAGCTTGAATGTAGAGAGAGCTAGTGAGCAAATAATCATGCGTACTTGGGTCCTGGGGGTTGATGCCTTTATATAGATGGGTTGTCGTAGGCCTCGCGAAACATTCCTGGGACCTTTGCCTCGTGACGTTCGGATCCATTTCGTTTTAGTAGGAGAGTAACGTGCCAATCAATGAGGTTTATCATTTCCCTTTGATCCAGACAGGATGAGGATAAGGCTTACTGTTTTACGGCGTGATCCCGAGAAGTTCGGAGATGACTATTGAGCTTCTTAGTTCGATTACTTGACACCTTCGACATATGTGGGTACCGAGGTGCTTCTGGCTTCGAAGTCACCGAGCACCCGAGGTCCCCGTTCTACTGATGATGTGTCTTCACATGTCGATCTGGCACTTGGCTGATAGGTCGCTTCCACGTGTCCCTTGCATACTAGGTCGGGCCAAATCACCCCTCATCAATTGCCCCCCATTCCCTGTGCCTTTGGTCTTAACCCAGTGTAGGGAGTTCATGGCGAGCTCAGGTGGATTTGGCATGACTTTCAGGCTGTTCAGAGGGCGGCTCTTTGGTTGGACCTTCATGACCCATTTGGCTTGACCGGTGAGAGCCAAGATCATGTACCGGGTATACACGGACCCCACGCCATTTTATAAATTTCATGGACGTCAAAATGCATGCTTAACCGATTATGATCTCGGGAGGCGTGCAGCCGGTTTTAATGGGAGCCGTCGGATCACATAGATCTCGACCATTGAAACCCAGTCGAGGTGACTATAAATAGGGCTGAGTAGGAGTTACCCGATCTCACTATATGCCGAGGTGAACAGACATTGTAGGGTATATGCCTGACCTGTATGCGCACGTGCTACTTTATTTACCCATGCCAAAGTGATTGTGTTTTTGGTTGCCAATGTCAAAGTGATTAGGACTTATCCGTCCATGCTGAAGAGGCGACTAGGACTTATCTGCCCATGTCGAAGAGGCAACTGGGTCTTAGCATGCCTATGTCGAAGAGGCGACTACGACTTATCTGCCCATGTCGAAAAGGTGATTAGGTCTTGTATTGTGCCAAGGTCTTTTGTCAGCTCGACACCATAGCCCTTAGGCTCAGGGAGTGACTTATAGTCCTCTCTCCAGCTCGATGTCCTTTTGACTAGCTCGATGGTCTAGTGGACTTAGTAAATTTTTGGTTGTGTTGCAGCCGCGAGCTCATAAATAATATCTCCTCAAGTTGTCAACGTTCCAAGTTTGAGACACTTGTTTTCCTTCCATAGTCTCGAGCTTATATGTGCCTTCTCTGAAAACTCGTCTCACCTGGTACGGACCCTCCCAGTTCTGTCCAAGCTTACCCACGCCGAGTTCAGGTACCATGACCTTGTGGAGCACTAGGTCACTGACTCAAAATTGTCATTTTCTAACTCGGGCATTGTAGTACCAAGCTACTCGTTGCTGGTAAGCTATAGTTCAGATATAGGCCACGTCATGTACTTCTTCAATCAAATCTGAGTTAGTCCAGAGCTCGTCGCCATTTGCCCCTTAGTCGTATGCATCAAGTTGCAACGTTGGTACTTAGATTTCCGTCGGAATCACAACCTCCGTTCCATAAGTGAGGTAAGGGTGTTTCATTGGTCACAGCCTTGATAGTCGTCCTATAGGCCCAAAGGATGCTAGGAAACTCGTCCACCCACAACCCTTTAGCTCACGCTAAGCAAGCTTTCAATCCGTGGAAAATATCCCTGTTCGTCACTTTGGCCTGTCCATTTACCTGTCAGTGTGCCACCGAAGTGAAATTTTGTTGAATCTCTATCTCGGCACACCAATTTTGGAATTTGATGTCTTCAAACAGCTTCCCGTATTCCGATACCAGCACCTTGGGCAACCCAAAATGACACACAATGTTCTACACGTTTCGAGCTATAATGCTTATCAACGGTTCAGCCTCCACCCACTTTGTGAAGTAGTCCACTACTACAACCAAGAATTTCCTCTGCCCGGTTGTCGATGGAAATGGACCAAGGATGTCGATCCCCCATTGCGCGAAGGGCCATGGGCTGGCTAAGTACTCTAGATCAACAACAGGTTGATGGAGGATGTTGGCATGCCTTTGACATTTATCACATTTATTGATGAGTTCAAGTGCATCTGCCTTCATAGTATGCTAGTAATAACCCTGTCTTAGTGTTTTTTGGGTGAGTGCTCTGCCCCCCAAGTGTTCTCCGCACAGTCCTTCATGGATGTCGCGAAGTACTAGTTTGGCTTCTAAAGGTCGCAAGTAACGTAGGTAGGGGAGCATGAAGGACCTCATTTACAGTCGTTCGTCAACAAGGACGTATCGAGCTGATTGACGCTCTACCCTCCGAGTTGCATTGCATTCTACTAGTAGGGTCCCGTGGAGCAAATAATCAACGAGTGGGTCAACCCAGCTCGGTTCCACTTTCAACACGGGAGTGACCTCTTCTACCCCCCGAGAATGTTGGGTCGAGGCAGGCCTTCTATTTACACAGCTCACATCGTGTTGTCCCTAGTGCTTGCCAATCGTGACAAGGCATTGGCCTCAGCATTTTCAGGCCTCGATATCTCCCTCATGAAGCAAGAATGACAACGTGATAGGACTTCCCTGACCTTAGCTAGGTAAGCTGTCATGGTTGAATCACGAGCTTCGTAGTCATCGTTGACTTGGTTCATTACCAGTTGAGTATCACTACACACGACGAGGTGTTTCACACCCATTTCCTCCTTTAAATTGAGCCCAAAAATTGGTGCCTTGTATTCCGCCTCATTGCTTGATGTGTCAAATCTGAACCAGAGAGCGCACTCCAGCTTCACCTCCCTCGAGTTGTACAGTATCAGTCGAACACCACTTCCTCGCTGGTTAGACAAGTTGTTTATGTAGAGGATCCGGGGCTCCTCGTCCCAAGTCGGTCCTATCCCGCTCGAGACCGGTGCCACACTGGTCGATGCCTCCAACGTGTTAGCAGGCTCAGTCAGTTCAGGCGTCGGCGTGCTGAACATGCACTCTACTATGAAATTCACCAAGACTTGGGCTTTGATCGCTGGACGTGGCTCGAACCGGATGTCATATTCGCTTAGCTCGATTGACCACTTTGTCAGCTTCCCTGATACCTTGAGCTTAAGAAAAATGTGCCTTAGAGGTCTGTTGGTGAAGACGACATGGTATGGGCTTGGAAGTATGGACGTAGTTTCCGAGCTGCTACTACTAGTGCATAAATGAGCTTCTCAATGTCAGGATATCTGGTTTCTACATCCTACAAAACTTTGCTTACGTAGTAGATTAGTTGTTGGACCCGATCTACTTCTCTATCTAGTACCGAGCTGACCACCTCGTCACTTGCCGAGAGGAACAACTTCAACTCGTCTCCTTCCTCAGGTCGGGTCAAACCTGGGCGGTACTCAGATATCTTTTCAACTCATCAAACGCAAGCTAGAACTCTTTGGTCCACGCAAAATCTTTGTTCTTCTTTATTTCCTTAAAGAAAGGTAGGCATCGACCCACCAATGTAGACATAAACCGACTGAGAGCGACTACCTGACCAGTGAGTCTCTGAACCTCCTTTATTTTTTAGGGCAGTCTCATCTCTAAAATAACCTTAATTTTATCTGGGTTGGCTTTGATGCCACGTCGGTTCACTATGTAACCAAGGAACTTGTCCTATGTGACCTCAAAGACACACTTGTTCGGGTTAAGTTTCATATTAAATTTCCTTAGAATTTGAAAACTGCATTTAAATCATCAATTAAAGAATTGGAAAACTGGGTTTTCACGACCATGTCGTTAACATAACACTATTTTATTGTCAATCAAAGGTTCAAAAACTTTATTTACAAGTTGCTAGAGAGTTGCTCTAGCATTCTTCAAACCAAAGGGCATGACTTTGTGATAGTACAACCCAAGCTAAGTTACAAAGGCAGTCTTATCCCGATCAGCTATGCCCGTCCTAATCTATTTGTATCCGGAATAGGCATCCATAAAGCTTAACAACTCATGCCCCGATGTCACATCTACCAGGGGTCTAGTTTGGGAAGGGGGAAGTAGTCCTTTAGGTAGGCTTTGTTCAGGTCGGTGTAATCAACGCACATGCGTCATTTTTCATTGGCCTTCTTCACCAGCACGGGGTTGGCCACCCAGCTCGGGTATGGACCTCCTTGACAAAGTCTGCGGTGAGGAGCTTCCCAACCTCCTCATCGACTACCCTCCACCACTCTGGGGCGAGGTTGCATTTTCTTTTGTCTAACTGGCCTGACTGAAAGGTCCACATTTAACTTGTGAGTAATCACACTAAGGTCTATGCCAGGAATTTCTACCGCGGACCAAGAAAAAATATCTAAATTATTTAGTAGAAAACTTACTATTTGTGTTCAGAGCGGTTTGCTTATTAGAGCACCGATTTGGAGAGTCTTCGTTAGCTCAGTCTCAGAAACTGGTATGTAGACTGCCTCCTCCATTGGGGCAGCTCCTCAGTGTAGTGCACTGGTTGTTCTACCTGGATGTCTTCTACCAGTTTCACCTTTCCTTTTAGGGAGGTCATGTAGCACTTTCGAGATTTGAGTTGATCGCCTCATACAACCCCTACTTCGTAATCCGTCGGGAACTTCATTGCCAGGTAGTATGTTGATACTATTGCACGTAAGACGTGTTGGATGGGCCGACCTATGATCGCGTTGTAGGGGGACGAAGTCTGACCAAGGGGTCTGACTTCTTCCTCTAATCTCCCTGTTGGTCCCCCTGTCCTTTCTCTTCGTATAAGATTTAATTTTTCAGGTATCCGCGATGAATGAGCTCTTCGATTTTGTCGCAGAGGTTTTGGTAGTTCTCGGGGTTGTGACCATAGTCCCAATGGAAGTGACAATACGTAATCGGGTTCCTGGTCGTTGGGTCTCCCTGTAACTTGGGTGGCCATTTGACGAAGGCGTCCTTAATAGCCATCAAGATCTCTCCTCATTTCGCATTGAGGGGAGTGTAGCTAGATCGCGGACCCGACATGTGGCTTCGAGAGGGGGACTTACTCTTAGAGCGAGGTGACTTACTTTTTCTCCTTGGCAACTTGTTCTTCTTTCTTTTGTGTTTGCTGCTACCCGTTCCTTCTTCTTTTGTACTTATGAATCTCTCGGCTAATGCGAGAAACTTTGTAATAGTCTTCGGTCAATTCACTCCGACGTACCACCTGAACTCCTTGTGCATGAGTCCCTTCCAAGCTACGGTGATGCGTACTACTGGGCCGAGCTCAGTTATCTATAAACACATTTCACTGAAATGTTTGATGTAGCTCCTAATCGACTCGCCTTCCCTCTACACCACATTCGAAAGGTTCTCTATTCACTTCGGGCACTTCTTAGTAGTGATGAAGTGGGTTGTGAACATGTCCACAAATTGTCCCCAACTTTTGATAGAGCCTGGCATGATGTTCCTATACCAAGCTCGAGATAATCCTTTGAAAGTGGTGGAGAAAGCCACACATGTACATGCTTCATTGGCCCCGGTAAGGTGCACCTGAGATTGGAACGTGTCTACATGATCGCTAGGGCCGTAAGATCCATTGTACTTGTCCAACGGTGGTACCTTGAAATTTTTTGGCATCGGGACTGCTAGTAGCTAGGGTGATAGGGGAGAGGGTCGGCTCAACAATGCCAGAGCCGATCTCGTAGCCACTGAGCTCACTTTCTCCCTTTCTTTACTTTGTTCTTGTAATTGGCTATCTTTTACGGGTGGGCTATTGTTGGCTAAGGAACGGCGAGTCTTGTGATGCTACCACTGTTGCTTCTTTTCTGGCTCGACGTTAGTGTTACAGACTCCTGTACGGTCTAATACTTCAATCCTGGTCCGTTCTCACTCCCAAACACTATCGCGAGGTGGATTAAGGTTCCTCCGTTGTTCTCTGGCCGCAAAAGTTGCCGATGACTGTTCCTCTTGGGCTGGCTGGCTTTGGGCTTGTCCATTTGGTTCCCCCTTTGAGAAACTAGGGGAGTGTTCTACCTGTCCATCTTGCCCCAAGGTGGGGTTCGGCCCCTAGAAGGGACCGGTACCTGCAAGGTTCCCTCACCCCGATGGGGAGAATGACAAAAACTTTAGTGGGCCCTGTGCTAATTCTGATTCTAAAATTGATACTGACATATGTGCTGAGGTGGAATCTGCTATTAGCTTGGCTATTGTGGTGGAAACTACTGTTGGTATTGTTGGTGAAATAATATTGTAAAAACTGCTGGAATTGGTGGATTTGTTGCATTTGGATTTGCATTGTCCTGAAGCTCTAAATGAAGTCATCGAACTGAGAATGCCCGAGTCTAGGAGGAATCATGGAAGGCTCTGAGAAGGAGGTGTTCACTTGGGTCAATGGGACGTTTACTTGTTGGGTTGTATGAGGCACTAACGGAGGGGGATCCCTAAAGCAGTTAGGGGAATGGTGAATTGCCCGATAGTCACTGAGGGGCCTTGAGGGAGTGATGTTTGGTGATCTTGCCCCCTGATGATGTTCATGTCAATACCATTACCATTGTTGTTGGATGATGTCATTGAGAAAGAATATGATGGATGGTAAGAAATAGTGTTGACCTTTCGATCGTTTCCCACAGACAACGCCAATTGTTGATGTGTGATCTGGAAGCTCCTAGTTGGAAGATGACCTGGAAGTTGGTTCAAACTACAAGAGACTGATCATAGAACCTGGGGTGGCTAACCTGACGAGGTCACTCCGTTGCTTAAATCGGTATTGTGTTATCTTGGTTGCGAGCTAAAAGCTTGAGTGTAGAGAGAGCTAGTGAGCAAATAATCGCACGCACCTGGGCCTTGGGGGCTGATGCCTTTATATAGATGGGCTACCATAGGCCTCATGAAACGTTCCCAGGACCTTCACCCCATGACGTTCGGATCCATTCCTCTTTACTAGGAGAGTAACGCACCTATCAATGAGGTTTATCGTTTCCCTCCGATCCATGTGGGATGAGGATAAGGCTTACCATTATACTATGTGATCCCAAGAAGTTCGGAGATGACTGTTGAGCTTCTTAGTTTGGTTACTTGACACCTCAGCACAAGTGGGTACCGAGGTGCTTCGGGCTCCAAAGTGACTGAAGGTCCCCAATTCTGTTGACATGTCTTCACATGTCAATCTGGCACTTGGCTAGTAGGTCGCTTCCATGTATCCCTTGCATACTAGGTCGGGCCAAATCACCCCTTCATTAACAACCACAACAAGCAATGAGTGCAAAATATCTATTATTTTGTTGTGGTTGTATGGTAGATTAATTATGTTGGATAACTTTAGCCCTAGGTGTTCTATGACAAATCCCACCATACTCATCTACCCATACAAATGAACCCCTATCATTACCCCTAACTGAACAATGTAAAAATCATCGCTCATAATTAGTTTCCATCCTTTCCATATGTAGTGTCATCTCCCCTTTACCACAAAAGCAGTTTGATAAAAACATCTCATCAGTCATTTTTACATAGATAACTTGCACAGCAAACATCCAATGATGAACAAGTGAGCATATAAACACATAAACTTAAAATAGATTAAGTAGTAAAGAAGTTCAATCCATAACAAACTTAAACACCATAATAGTTTGAATCCTAACATTAGGTTTCACATGTTTTGGCATATTCCACACATTTATGTAAACCGCTAGGTAGACCTTTGGTATCTCTCTCATAGCTCAAAATCAATTCGGTCTCTAACTATGTCCATCTCTATACTTGAACCTAGTGCAGTAGTAGTGTGCTCTTCACAATCATCATCGCCATCCAAACCATCATCATCATCATCATCATTTGAGTCATTTTCATAATCCTTTGCACACTCGTCTATATATTTATCCTCATGCGCCTCTTGTTTTATGAAGTTATATATTATAAAACATGCCATTACAAGAAGTCCTTAGAAGTCTAATTAATAGCATGACATGTTTTTCAAAATGGGGAATTCACCCCTCAAGATCCCAAAGCAACTTTCAATGACATTACACAGTAAAGAATGAGTATAATTGAAAAGGTCTCCCTTTGATCTAAATCTACTAGACTGTCTCCTAAACTCACTAAGATGAAGCATTAGCATATCTAGAATTAACAAGGTAGTATTTTCCTACATTGAATTCCAAATGTGAGGACACAAAAAATGATGAAGACAACTAATGAAGTGCAATTCTAAGGAATGTCTACTTCACCTGGAGGTTCTTTGGGAAACTCTACATTCGCCTTATTAAGTGCTTTTTCCAATATCCTTAAATCATGTGCTAATCCTTCCCATCCCGTGTATACAAAGGTAAAGAACATATCAAAATCACAAATAGCCAAAACATTTGTTGTGCAAACCTTCTTCCTTCCTCTATACAGTATTTGTTTAGCGATTACGACACTAATTGATACATGTGTAATGTTTATAACCCCTACACAGTCCTAGTCACAATTATGAGCATATTTAGAACAACAAATGTGAAGAGAACCTAAGTTATAACAGACTAAGAAATGTAGTTACCTTGAATATTGGGTAATATCTCTCAAATTTCCTAATAAATGGTTGACCTTCGATGAATGTAGGTGGCTTTATGATTTCATTCCCTATTTTGCAAATTGCATTTATAAATTTTCATACATGAGCGTTAATGGTCCATGAAGAATATTGGAATCACTTACCCATTAGGCGATTCCTCGCATTATGACCAAATGTGAGGAGGAAAAATGCAAGCGATTCCTCAATGATGGTATTCCTAGTGCTCTTCAAAACTCCCAACATCATAAATAGAGTGGTAAGGTTTTTGAAGACATGTCATTCCATCCTAAATGAAGTGTAGCATCTATCTGCATGTTCTAAATCATTGAGGAATTTTATCCACATATAAGTATGTCCGGTCAAAAAAGAATTCATGCAACATTGCCCTATGGTTTGTGAACAATACAAGTGTAGTATGCAGGTAGTCATAATGAAATTTATCATTTCCCCGTCATTTGAGTATGAATCAATAATATGCCTTTTTTGTCGACATTGATGAGGATCCATAGAATATTGTTGTATGATAAACTACAACATTATAAGTAATGAAATCAAAATAAACATCACACACCATGGTTACAACTAGCATAAAATCATGTAAATACCACCATGTAACAAAAAAGTGTCATCGACCATTGCAATTGTCATAATCCAAAACAAATTGAAGTGCATATAAGCATAAGAGGTCATCACCCATTACCAAAATAAAAAAAAAAAAAAGAGACCATTAGTCTAAAAGGTGTTCAGATGTGCATCGAACTGAAAACAAGAGAGAAAACAGATTTAGGAATGTCAAGAATAGTCGAGCTCCACCCCAAATAACCTCTTTTATATTAAAAGATATGAAAGATATGTATTGTTACAATAATGCCCTTATAGAACTAAAAGATAAAAAGAACAAATAAAATAATATTAATATTATACTGTTCAACAAGGGTTATACTACTAATGTACATCAAGATATATCTTCACACTCCCCCTCAAACTGGTGTATGTTAGCATCAGTTTGCCCCCAAAAATGAGGTGTCGACTCTTAGTCATGGCCTTAGTGAAGATGTCGGCAATCTATATGTTAGAGGCTACATGAGAAGAGATAGAGTCAGGAACGAGAAGGTTTTTAATAAAGTGATAGTTCACCTCTACATGTTTAGTCCTCTCATGGAAGACAGGATTAAATGCAATCTTGATAACACTTGTGTTGTTGGCATATAAAAGGATAGGAGTAGGAAGTTGAGTACCAAGATCCATGAATAGAAATTTCAACCAAACAATCTCACTACAAGCAGAAGACATAGCTCTATACTCAGTTTTAATAGAAGACTTAGAGACAGTTTGTTGTTTCTTACACTTCTAGGAGATGAGAGAGTCACCCATGAAGACGTACCATCTAGTAGTGGATCGGCGAGGGTCAAGACAATTAGCCCAATCTGCATTAGCATAAACTCTCAATTGTATGGGTGATGAGGAAGAGAAAAATAGTCATTCAGAGGTTATGTTTCTAACATAACGGATGATACAGCGAACAACAGTCATATAAGGTTGTCGCAAGGCAGAAACAAATTGTCTTATGACCTAAACAACATGTGAAATATCAGGCCAAGTCATAGTGAGATAGATCAAAGAGCCAACAAGTTGACAGTACAAAATAACATCAGGAAGAATTAGGCTTTCAGATTTAGACAACTTGATATTTAGCTTAGAGAGGTATCAATGTATTTCTCATCAGTAATTCTATCTAGTTTGACAAGATTAGAGGCATAATTTTGCTGATAAATGAAATACCCTCGACTACTACGATGGACTTCCAAACCCAAGAAATAAGGGGGCCTAGGTCCTACATATGAAAGGAGTTATGAAGTAAGAACTTCAACTCACAAATGCCATCATGATCATCCCCAGTTAAAAAGATGTCAACATACAATGGTAGAATAGTGATACCCTGGGGCCTTCTCTTAATAAAGAGAGAGTAGTAAGATGAACTCTAATTATATCCAGTTGCAACATCTCGAAAGTGTTTAAACCAAGCCCTAGGTTCTCATTTCAGATCATATAGGGATTTTTTTAGGTGATAGACACGTGTAGAATTACTACAATATCTAGGTGGAGGCTTCATGTAGATTGTCTCCTTCAGTTCACCTTGAAGAAAAGCATTTTTCATGTCTAGTTGGTAGATAGTCCAAAAATGAACAACATATATACCTATAAGAGTTCGAATTGTGGTGATCTTAGCAACCGAGGTAAAAGTTTCTTCATAATAAATCTCATATTCCTGACTATATCCTTGGGCAACTAACCGAGCCTTATATCGATCAAGGAAACCATCTGACTTCAGTTTAATTGTATAGACCCAACGACTTCCAATAATAGAAGCATCTAAAGAAGCAAAAACAAGATTCCAAGTATCATTCTCATGGAGGGCTTGAATTTTGGCATTTATGACTTTTTTCCACTAAGGACTTCTAATGGCTTGTTGATAAGATCTAGGAATATGTGAAAGAAAATACAACATAAAATGAACTATTGTTTAAAGAAAAACCATAGCGGCCAGGGAGTCGAGAAATACGAGTAGAATGACAAAATGGAATAATAGAACTACCATTTGAAAGAGGATGATCTTGGGTCGAAGTATCACTTATAGAAGGTACAAAAAGAGGATACTGTGGACCAGGTGGAAGGGGGGTTGTAGGCACAGGAACTGGGACACATTACTGCTTGTGGGTGAAGACGAGAACATCTCTCTTAGTTGAGGAAGTAGGAGTGTTATCTGAATCAAAGTCCTACAAAAAATAGATAGGAGTAGATAATCTAGCAATTCTAACAAAGAAGGAAATATATTCAAGAAACACAACATTCCATGAAATCCGAATATAATGAATAGTAGGGTCGTAACACAAGAATCCTTTATGGTTATGACTATGTCCCACAAATGCACATATAGCAAACTAAGCAGTTAATTTAGAACATTCATGAATAAGAAGATATACAAAACAAAGGCAACAAAAAACATGAAGGTTGGAGAAATCTAAGGGATGACCAAAAAGTTTTTGGAAGGGAAAAGTGTTTTCGAGAACAGATGAAGGAATATTGTTAATCAAATACACAACTGTACTGGATGCTTCTACCCAAAACAAAGTTGGAGTATGGGATTCTTGTAGTAATGTTTGCACAATACTAAGGATATGTCCATTCTTCCGTTCAGCTACACCATTCTGTTGTGGTGTTTGGGCAACTGTGATGAGACTGAATTCCATAACTCCTCAAGTAGGCCTAAAAGTCTCCATCTTTATATTCTCCCCCTGAATCTAAACGGAGGATACTCACTTTACACTTAAAGCGAGTTTGCACCATAGTATGGAATAATTTAAATGTGCCAAAGACTTCTAATTTATGCTGTAGAAAATAAACCCAAGTGTATATGGTACAGTCATCTATAAACAATACAAAGTATCTATATCCCAATCGTGAAGTAATAGAAGAAGACCAAGCATCACTATGTATTACCTCAAAAGGTTTAGTGGAATGTCCAAAAGTGTGAAGAAAAGGTAAAACATGACTTTTACTAAAACAAGTATTGCAAGAAACATTAAAAGTATGAACATGAGGAATTTTATTCTTAATTGAACTAGAATTAATAAAAAACTTCAATTTTTTATTATATGAATGACCAAATCATTTATGCCATAAATCCCAAACATTATTTTTATAACTCAATAGAGAATCAAACATAGAAGAACTAAGAAAAGCCAATGATGCTCCTGATTGAGACTTCTCGAACTCCAATGCAAACATACAGCCCAACCTATGCCCCTTCCCTTTCACCTTCCCAGTGTATTGATCTTGTATCAAGCAATCATCATGAGAAAATGTGAGAATATTTCCTGCATCAACAAGTTGACTAATAGAAATCAGATTAGTAGTAAGGTTGGGTACTAAAAGGGTTTTGGAGAAAGGGAATGATCTAGTGGGAGACAGTTTAAGTAATAAGTCATTACTACCAATAATGTCTAACTTTTCACCATTGGCAGTAATTATGTGTTTATGGTGTGTTTCAGTGGATGAATTTGGGTGATTGAGGTAGGCTCCTATCATATGATTGGTGGCACCTAAATCTATAATCCAAGCATGGGAAGGAAAAGAACAATATGTAGAAGACTTACTAGACAAGCCAATAGCAAAGAAAGCAGAGGATACCAATTGTCAAACATTTTCTTCATCCATAGCACCAGTTGAATCACTTTTCATTGAAGAATCACCCTTGGTGGACATAGTGTCAGATGCTTATCCATCTGTTACCTGATAGGCCCGGGGTTAAGTCTTTTTTATAGAACTCTTAACTGGTTGGATTGGACAATTTGGAATGATGTGACAATGTTGCTTGGAATAGGTGTATACATTCTTCTTCTTACAGTGATGCAATGCTTCCAAAACCCTTACACTCATAGCACTAGATTTTGGAAAAGTCCTTGGAAGTTGACTTCTTACCTCCATAAGCAACAAAGGTTGTTTCAGCCCCAACTTCAGTCACATTTCCATCAAATTCAGTTACACATTCTTTTTCTTCCCTTAGTAGTTCCCCTGAAACAGAATCCAAATCTAGAAGTGTTCCCCTACTCAGAATGTTGGACCTGATTATCTCATATTCAGGTATAAGCCTCATCAAAAACTAAGTTACCTTTCTCTTCTCAAAGTGTTTTTGGAGATATTTCACACATTCTACTAAGTCTGAGGGATCAATATAGACAATTTCATATTCAGCCCACAAATCAAGAAATCCTAAATAATATTTGTGTATCCTTCTATCTCCTGGACTGTAGGCAAATATCTCTGATTCTATTTGATACTGTTTAGATACATTGGACCGTTGATAAACTTTCTCTAGATATGAATACATCTCATAGGTTGTTTTCATTCATCTCATAGGTACAAAAATATCATAATCAATAGAACTTAGAATCCAGGAAACAAGCTTGCTATTATCCAGCTTCCATTGTTGTAAGTCCTTGACCTCAGTCTTTGTTGGTTTAGTGATAGTCCTATTCAAGTATCCTTCCAAACATTTCCCTTCAACATAAAAATCAAAATGGAACTTCCACATCCCACAATTCTGTCGGTTCATCTTCACAGGAATAATATCCCCTCTGTTTGAAGCCATTACAACAAAAAAACAATAAAAATATGGTTCGACAATAGTCTAAAAGAACTAGATTGAAGTAAAAAAACTGATCAAAGAAAGTGAGATAAGCAATAATCGAATCCAAGAGAATCAAAAACTGAGAAAAGAAACCCCTTACTATCACTAGAGATTGTCCAAAATCCAACAATAGAAGAAAACTGGATACACAATCCAAAAAAAGAAAGTCCGGATGCAGCCACCCAGAAGATATGTACAGATCTCTCTCAAAACTTCATGAATCTCAATGAAAATTTTAGAATATATTGAGGAGGGCTAGGAGACAAGCCTTTCAAATCTTACTACAGACAGATGTTAAACAAGAGAGATCCAATGAAATCTCTCTTGCTAGATGTGTAGAGTACAAAAAATGGTTCTTGGAAATATTATGACAGTCTAGAACCAATTGGCAGTGATAAAAGTTATAAACGAATCAAGAAAAAAAGAAGTTGATCAAAGAGCAACCTACTTTGATACCATGTGAACCAAACTGAGAACAAGAGAGAGAACAGATTTAGGGGTATCAAGAATAGTCGACCCTCACCCAAAGAGCCTCTTTTATATTAAAAGATATGAAAGGTATATACATATACAAGAATGCCCTTATAGGTTTGAAAGATAAAAAGAACAAATAAAATAATAAGAATGCTATATTGTACAACAAGGGCTATACTAATAATGCACATCAAGATGTATCTTCACATGAGAGTCAACCAAGCACTAAAAAAGGTCTTCTATAAATCATGGGTTCGATGGCTCATCATCCAATCCATGAAGCCAAAAACTCCTAATCCCTAGAGGAATAGCAAGGAAAGTGTTTCTCTATTTATCTTCCATAAACAACTTAGTTGGCTTGAAATAGCAAGTTGGAGATAATTTTTCAACCTGAAATATGGAATTAAGGATTTCAATACATTCCTCTATTTGCTCTTTCTCACAAACCCTGTCAAGTCTATCCCTTTTTAGGGTTCTTTCCTTCTCCACTTCTTGAACTTTTTCCCATTCTATTTCTATCATTATTTCCCTCTATACTACAATTTCCTTCTCCATTTCCATTTTCTATTGCTTATCAAAATCCCGTGAGCTTTCCTTTTCTAAGATTTCAAGTCTCTTCTTATTGGACTCTACTCATGAATTAATCATTAAATCAAGTCCAAGTGGAAGACATTGTTTCTTCCCTTTCTTCATGCTAGTGAGTGGTTTTTCAACTCTCATCTTACAGTCTAGCATCTCTAATACATCATTATTGGGATCAATAGTGTAGGGACTGGCGAGAGATTCCTTAGTTGCTAATGTCCCTTGATTATCTAGCATGATAACTAATGGTGGACCATCTGAAATAGGGACATGATCATTAAGACCCATTTCAAGTGAGTATCCCATGTCCCTAATTGCTTGTGTTCCTCCAAAAAATGTACTCTAACTCATCCCAATGATAATAAGCTTGTGTCCTAAATGATCGTGCCCAACAATGAGTCTACACAATATAATGAGCTAAGTAGGTTTTATACTATTCTAAACTAAAGCAAATGAGTGGGTTTAAGGAAAAACTACCTTCATCAGGCTTTGTCAGACTTCTTCATTTGCAAGGATTTTTTGTCAATGGATCTACAGTTACGCCTATGTGGTTAAGGAGGGCTAAGTATCACTTCCGACGCTGTCTAAGTGCATTATATTTGTTTTTGAACTAAGCATGAACATAAGTCTTGTTATGTTTCTGACTAAATTTCTCACGAATATATTTCCACCCTTCCATGTTAAAAGAAGATGTAGGTCTGTTGTCCCTAACTTGTTCCACCATTAGATTAATGAAAGTCTCTTCCTCTACACCAATCCATTGCGCACAATCGGGACCGAATTTGACTTCTTCACTATCTAACTTTGTTGTCATCCTACTATCAAACCCACTAAGCTTAATTTTGTTATTGTGAATAGAGCTCTAAAGCTTTGCTATTGTGAATAATAAACATGACCTCAATAAAAAATAAAATAAATTCAAAAAATGAAATTGTTTCATATCACAAAAGATCACATATTCAGATTTTTGGCTATCAAGATAAAGAAGACAAATTCAAGTGCTAGCTAAACTAGCATGAGTACCTATTGACCAACAATCACTTAACATGTACAGATAAAAATAAAATGTTTGTTGTTTAACCCACAAAATTTTGAATGCTACAATGGAGGATATCAAGAGAAATTAGTACATTCTATTACGTAAGTCTTAAGCATCAATACTGTTCTAAGGGTTAAGATGTAAGAAGAACTTTAATTTATATAATTCCCAATTTATAATCATAATGCAATATGTTTCAATAAAGGCATTTTGACACAATTGTAAGCCCGATAAAACCCAAGGGCTACCAAAATTTTAATTTCCTTTATTTTTTTAAGCTTTCGATTTGTTTGAGATGAAACTTGAGTATATTTATTTCCTTAGATAATAGGATATGATTGCAATTATCAGTTTTCATGATTGAAATTATTAAATTTGAATTCCCCCTCTCTCATTAGTGTTTCATGTTATCTAGTCCCTTCTTATTTAAATAATTGCTATGAAATTAATGCAGACATGAGATTAAATATTTTAGATTAATTAAAGGTAAAAACCTTGTGGGAGGAGAGATGCTATGATAAGTCATTGGGAATGACTGATTGGATGAAGAGCCATTTTACAAAAGCCCAATAGACTTTATTTGAGAGTGGCTTATTAGTCTCAAAATAGATATGAGTTTAAAAGTTTTTATAGATATGCGATGATAAAAGATCATACCCATTTTACAAGCCCATCCAGAACTAGACAGGTATTCAGTCTTGGGTTTGGATGGGACCCCGTCCAGTCCAAAATCAATTTGGATGGACCAATAAGACATATTGGATTGGATCAGTTTGGTTCAAAATATTTATTAGATTGAATTGAACCTGGTCTGTCTATAACAAATTTATATTGGATTGGGTTGGATTAAGCCAATATCTGATCTATTGATATACAATAAGAATGTATGTGTCAATGGACTGGGTTTGGGTTGAAATCAATCTAAATCAAAATGAACTTGAACAGATTGGACGGTCCAGACATTAAATTATCTTGGACTGGTCCAAATTGGTCTAAAACATTCATTGGATTGGATTGGACCTGATCCATTTATAATGAACTGACATTGGACTGGATCGGATTGGACCAAATCCAGTCCAATTGACACCCCTAGGTTCTCCCACCAGTTAAAGGAGAAGTTTATCTACATATGATGGCTGCTCCATATGTTTGCCGGGACTGATAGACTTGGGAAGCCCTTATGGCAGGAACAAGGGCATTGCGATGGAAATGCTTAGTATTCAGCATGTGGAGGTGGAAGGAGCTTCTCGAGCAATAACAAGTTGGCTGAGAGAGGTAGTTAAGCCCCATGGAGGTTCAAATATTTCTTGAGAGAATCTGGAGATCTGTTTTCTAGTGTGAATATCTTTGAGTTATATCCAAAAAAGGATTATCTGTTGGTTTTATTATCAAATATTTGTGAGATTTGTGGTTGTAAATTAAGCAAGAACAAATTTATTATTGTGTTAAGAAAGTGTTCTTGTGAGAAATACACTTGTGTATGGACAGTATGGTTAGGAGAGCATCCTTAAAGCCTATTCATTTGTTGTAAAGGCCGGAATAGCACCCACACCCATGAAGCCTCTCCACTGGAACTCAATTATTCAAATACTATTTTGGTTTTATAATTATTCTATCAATCATTCAAATAATATTCTAAATGCTCTAACTTGATAAATGGAATAAGAAATTCAGTTCCGATGTTCATCTGTACACTTTCAATGCAAAAATCCCTAAGGCTCATCTTCATCTTTTGATACAAAAAAAAAAAAAAAGAAAAAAATAATTTAATACAAAAAGAATAATTTCTAATACAGTTTACACATGAGGATCATGTCGATACCAAACAACAGCAGAATGGACCAGGCAAATAGGAAATTAATTCTTGAACGAAAAATAACAAGAAGCCAAACACAGATGTAAACAAATCGTTTGTACTGACCTCTTGATCGGAGATGAAGAATGGACCAGACAATGCTCTGCAAACCCCTTTCAAAAAATAGAACTGGGAACCTAAGAACTAAAAAGACTACAATGCTCAGGCGACGACCTCCCCTAGCGCCGATTGCAGCGGTTGAGTGGTGAGAGGGGAAATACTTCAACAGCAAAGAAGAAAGATGCGAAGTATAGGTAAAACCCTACTTGCCATTGCATTTGAAATTCCAATGGGCCAAGAAGCACCAAAACATTCTCACCATCAACAGCTCATGTGACACTTAGGAATGCAATTGACTGGGTCTTGGGCCTGCTTAAGCGTAGACCATGGGTTTAGCTCTAATTATGGTTGGACATGCAAAATCAGGTTTGACCTCAGGTGGGCCGGGCCCGGCCTAGCTGTTTGGCAATTTTTTTAGAAGGATCTTCTAACAGCCTAGACGGCTAAAAGATATATTGAGCTTTTATGGTCTTGTCTTTAAAGAAAATGACTATTTGGTAAGCAACTCAGTTTACCAAGATTTTAAAGACGCCTTTAGAGGCTATCTATCACACAGACCAAAAAGCTTCTTTTGAAGCTTCCCAAAATTCGGCTTTTCTCAGTCTTTTTGGGTCTTTCCATGCACACATCTTCTCATCTTTCTAGCTTTGGGTTACCAAACAGGGAAAAAAAAATAATTTTTGGTCTTTCAATCTTGTCGAAGCCTAAAGCGCCATGCAAAAAGACATGCCAAACACCACCTAAATATTAGGGCCTGCGTTGGCTTTAAACCTGACCTGGCTTGCCCATGTTGAGAGATTTATTAGGGAAGTAGAAGCAGAACTAAAAACTATATCTTACGGTATTATGTAATTATGCAGAATTAAAGAATTTAATTTACTCATCTATATATATATATATATATATATATATATATATATATATATATATAATAAAAAGAGGAAAGAGGGGAGGTGAGAGTTCCTCTCACCATAGAGCTCACACATGCCTTCTCATCCTCTCATTTTTCAACATGTGCATATTTGCTTTTAAATTAAATCATTAAAATATATGTCAAAATTTAAACCCTCATAAATCTCCATTGTTTCTCGTAAAATCCATATTTACTCTCTAATAAGGTCATTCTTAAATCTCTCTCTCTCTCTCTCTCTCTCTCTCTCTCTCTCTCTCTCTCTCTCTCCTCTTAATAGTCAATGTTTGTAACATCTCCCCTCCCCATTAAATCCTTTTTTTCCTCTAAATCTCTCTTAATGTCTCTCTTTAATAAAATAAGCGTGTAAATTAAATGGATTGGGTGAGGCTAGGAGGCAACTAGCTCAACTCTAAATTTGAACCCTAACTTGAACCCAAACAATTCCCACCTCTTACATGGAATGAGCCAATCTTCTTATTCTATAAAAGTCTAAAGAAACCATTGCTCCTTTTCATGGGTTATCAAGTTTTTCTCTTTTTTTATTAATGTAATGTAAATTTTTTCATGAATTATTTTGCTTCAATAAAAAAATACAATGAAAACACTTAACGTGAGCTTTTGGTTTTTTTCATTAGTTTAGTTTTAAAATTATTTTCAAAATTTAGTTATTGATCTCATGGTAAGCACACTTTTTTGATCCCAAGTCTTCACTACACCTAAGTCCTAACCAAAGAACTCCAAATCTTCGCTACATCTAACTAAACAACCTACCAACTGAGCCACCATTAATTACGTATCATGCTTAGCTGTTGATTTCTGTACTTATCCTCATAATATATAAGTTATATAAAAAGGAATAAAATTATATCTCAATAATAAAAAAGAAAAGGAAAATTATTTTTATACTATTTTATATACAACATAATAGAAATGTATAAAATATTACTTTATTTTTTAAATACATTTTTGAATAGCAGCAATCCATGCATTGCACGGGGTCACCACTAGTCCGCTACTATTCCACCCAGAATTCGGTTTGTAAGATTCTATTTTAAGGGAGAAAAACTTGTATCATGAATAGAGATGCAAACAGATCAGATTGGATTTGAATCAGGATATATCCAAATCCAATATAACAGTATAAACATCCGATCCAAATATCCAATTGGATCATACAAACACATTTGAATTCGATTCTATTAATAATGTAGGATATTCCAATATGATCCGATCCAATTTAATTTATTAAAAAATTAAAAATATAATGATTTATATGAAAAAAGGGGTTTTTATTGCAGTCCAAAAATCCCCCCAAAAAAATCATTACGTATCAGATCGGATCTCATCTTTTTGAATCGGACAGGGGCGATTTGAATCCGATGAATTAAAATCCGAAAATGCGATAGGAATATATCCGAATCCGAAAAAATACGATCGGATTTCGGATCCATTTGCACCCTCCATGAGTCTGTTGAAGCAGCTATGGACATTGTTGAATTTTATCATACGTCGATGCTTAATGAATAATCCAACGGTGGCTCACGGAATGAAGGACCCGGATTGATGAATCATTTAACAGGTGTAGTGCAGTCTACTACGTACATTCTACACAGTTCACAAACCACTAATAATCAGTAATTTCCTGAAACAATTAGGCCATTTTACTTTTTAGACACCACCACCGCCACCGAAAAAAACAAAAATTATGTTGAAAGCGGAAAACAACAGCTGCAAGTTTTGATGTTTTCTTTTTCTTTTTTGAAAAGAAAATTGGGGAAAAAAAAAGCATTCCATAGGCATAGACCATCTTCGTTGAATGGAACTGTATTTTCTTTTCTCTGCTCTGCTGTAAGCATCAACCATGAGCCCTCCGTATATCTTGAATTGATGTCTTTCGCACAGTTGAGCTGAGGTTCAGAGGTTGCCCAACTGCCCAGGCTTTAACTTTTGAAATGCTTAAAAGCTTTAATATTCAAAGAAGCGAGATTGAACAAAAAAGGAGTTCAAACTTCTACAGTTGATCAGTTCTTACTATAGCACCAAGAAAAAGTTCTTTACGTGTTTCCCACTTTTTCACTACTGGCTGCATTTCTATTTCTTATTGAAGAGATATTGAATCACATTTGAATTCACCTACTTCTTTATCTATTCGGTCCCTTCCATGTGATGCTGTTTTTCTACATGGCCTTGATTTGTTTGATTATTAAGCTTGTCAGTACAACAGAAATTAGCGGAAATAGCACCACCACGAGAAGAATTTGAGACATGGGTTTCATTAATTATTGAGTTCGACCTCTTCCTCTCGAGGTAATTAAAAAAATTAGAAGAAAAACCTCCTTAGATCCATACAGCTGAAAACAGTTGGGAGTTGGGACAGAACCAGACCGATCTTTGTACATGAAATCTGACTGATCGGATCATGGATCCAAGACGAGGAAGAAAGGAGGCTCGATAGATGAAAAGAAAAAGGAAAATCAGGGGAAGAAACAAATGCCTCTGAATTCACATCTTTGTTCTGCAATTTTTGGAGACAAGGATACCGGTGGGTGGACCAGTCATCTCAACCTGGCATCTGCCATGCAGCCAGTAAGAAAAATGACTCAAGCCCATACTAACTTTTATTCTAAATGTACCCCTTACATTGTACACAACCCTGTTGTTCTGCACCTGCTTTTGAAGCTCCATCGCAAGATTCGGAGGCAAATAAACCTCGCTTGACACCATGCGAACCGACTCCAACCTCGTCTCTCCCCGCCTCTGGGAGAAGGGCTGCAGAGCTTGAGTCGCAATAACCCTGTCGAAGAAGTAGAGCTCTATGTCCAAGTATTCGAATCTTACATCGATTTTCCTATTTGGGTTGGAGAAGTTTGCGAGGAAGGCGAAGTCGCCATTAAGATACTCAGGCGAATCGACGTAGATGCTATTGAGGTTTGCGCCGACGGTGTCAAACAAAGGGTGTCTGGGCTTAATGACAAGAAATAAGATCAAGGTGGCGATTCCGGCGAGGATTAGAAGAAGACTAAAGACAAGGCACAGGATTGCGGCACACCAGATGATGGGGTTGGTCCTGCGAGGAGGCCGGAGTAGAGTGGCTGTTCTTGATTTGGTGGAGGTGAGTTCTGGAGGATGAGTTTGTTGATCCACCACGACTAGCTTTGATACTACAATCTGATTGAGAGGGGTGGGTTTGTTCTGCTTCTGCATTTTGGGTGGGGGAGGAGTGAGTGGAAGCATATTGAGATATGTTTGCGAAGAAAAACTTCGAAGCCAAGTAATGAGAGACGACGGAGAGGGAATAGAGAGAGAGGTAGAGTGGCGGAGATTAAAGGGTGTAAATAAACTAATAATAAAGAGAAAAAGAAACTTTTTGAGTGTTGAGTGTTGATCGAGAGAGAGGGCGAACCAATGCGTTTTGTTTGGAGATTGAGAAAAGCATGTGGTAGTTCTGGTCTTCCTTCTGGATTTAAATTGTGGAAAGAAAGGAAAGGTAGGCTGTTTGGTGTTTGGCCAATTGGCCCGCAGGCCCCAGCTTCTTTGCTTTTGGCGTTTAACCATTTGCTTAAGAAATATTGAAACTCCAAGGAAAGGTCCTGCGCAGACTTACTTCTTTCCTTTTGATTCCCAAACAGTCTCAACTCCCAAGACAATTATAAGGCGCCACCTGTCCTTCACTTGATAAATTTGCGGTTTGGTTGAGTTTCATATTTTATTAAATGGAAGTTTGTGGTTTCGATTTGGCTTCTGGGACTTTATAAATGGAATCAAACCATAAACCGTAAATCGAAATTATATACAATATAATTATATAAATAAATGATGTATTATTATATATATAATATAATATAATATATCTAAACGGAATGTATAAAATTATAAATATATAAAAAATTCTTTTATTTTATATTAAAATAATAAAATAAAAATTTTAAATTTTAATTTTTAGGGGTGCTATTTAGATTTTCTAATTAGTTTAAGTCTAATATAATTAAACAATAGTCTAAAGTTTTCCAAATCGTATTTGAAACCGCATCAAATTATAATAATTTGAATTGATTTAAAAATTTCTCAAACCGTATACTACTGTTTTAATCTGAAATTTCTTTAAACTACACCAAACCAATCCTAAACACCCCTAATCAAAACGACTCTCCTACAAAATAACCTTTCCGTTGCGCTCACAGGCGTTGTCAATTGAATCTTCCACTTTAAACTTGTGTTGTTTTAAAGAAATCGGTATTTGAAGAAATCTTGTCGTTGCACTTAAAAACCCGGTCAAAGTCAAATCATTAGAGACGATTTGTATTGGGTTGGAAGTTGGAAGAAGTCACGCTATAGAACCAAGTAGGGCTGAGCATTCGGTTTTTTTGTTCAGAACCGAGCTGAAAAACCGAAATTCTAAAAACTGATTTAACTATAGGATAAATCGAAACTGAAATATTTGAAAACTGAACAAATCGAACCAAAATATTTTTTCAGTTATTTCGGTTAAATCTTCTACTCTTCTCAGTCAGTCTATGTTCTATCAAAAACGGAGAAGTTAGTTATGGAGTTACCTATTGGTTGTTGTAAGCTTGTAAGGCCTATAAAGCTGTAGCTGGCGGTGAGCCGGTGAAGAAGAAGAACTGAAGAGAACTCGGAGAAGAGATTAAGGAAGGAAGATTGGAACTAGAAGAGAGGAAAGTCGGAAACTGAGTCTGCGCCCTGTGGAAGCGGAAGTTTGCTTGAGTGCAGTGCTTGGGGTTGGTGTCTGAGTGCACTGGTCTGTGGTCTCTGCTCTGGAATCTAGAGTCTGTAAGAGCCGAACTGCACTGTGGAAGAAGACAAAAAGTCGAAGAGTTTTTTCCTATTTTGTGTCAACGAGTGTTTTCCACTTTTCGTGTCTAATACCAAATTAGTTACTACTTACTAGTTAGTCATTAGAAATTTAGATTTTAGAAACTTTTAGTCTTTTATGTTATTGCTTATTATGGAAATTTGGCATATAGTCAAATACGATGTTCGGTCTCGGGTCTTCGATGTATATAAGTATATTTATTAATTTATTAAATATTAATATAAAATAATAAATTATAATATAAATAATATTAATAATATATAATTATAAAACTATTTTGTTTTTTTCAGTTAACCAATTTAGCAAATATGGTAACCGAAACTAAAAACTGAAATATACAAAAACCGAATAGAAAAACCAAACCCGACCAAAAAACCGAATAGGTCGAACCAATTAAGCCAAAACCAAAATTTTGGTTTGATTTTTCAGTTTTAACCGAATTATGCTCACCCCTAGAACCAAGTGAACAAATGTTGTAATATTCCCAGATAAAAGAGTGATCCGACCAGCATAGATAATATGCGAGAGTGCTTAAATCACCTCTCATAAGTGTACATTTCAGCCACTCAATAAATTATTTGAAACTACGTTTCCTATTAGTTAGGTACCGAAATGCATAGTTGATAATTTTAGAAATCAACTACAAAAGGAATTTACATGGATTTAATACTAGCTAAATCCACCCCCCACAATTTTTCCATATGATGGGGATGTACCCTGGTTGGGGTTTGCTCACCACGACTAGACCATGTCCTCGGCTAAGTGGGCAATGCGGAATGCTGCACATCGGAAACACTGGTCAAGGTTTTCTAATCAAGGATGCTTTCTCAGGCTATAACTAGATCTAGATTCATCCTATCAATTAGGAGAAGACTCTGCCTTTATCACTGATTGAGGGTTCTAGTACTACAAGATCATGTTCTTTGGCCTTAAAAACACTGGTGAAACTTATCAAAAGCTAGTGAACTACATCTTCAAAGACCATCTTGGCCAAAATGTGGAAGTCTATGTCGATGGCATATTGGTGAAAAGTTGGAAGGCCGAGCAGCACTTGATTGACCGTGATGAGGTCTTCAATCTTCTCCAATGGTACCACATGAAGCTAAATATAACTAATTGTGCCTTTGGTGTCAATTCATGGTGACTCAAAGGGAGATCAAGGCCAACCCCCCAAAAAATAAGTTTGAGTTGTCCTACATATGCCCTCTCTCTGGATTCACAAGGACATACAACATCTTATAGGTCGGGTTGCGAAACCCAACAAATTAATCCAAGTTCTCACAGACCAATGCCTTTCATTCTTCAAGGCACTCAAGAAGGTGGAAGACTTCCAATGGAAAGAAGAGAGTAAGCAAGCCTTCCAACAACTAAACCAGTTCTTGAGCTTGTTGTCTCTGTTGACAAAGCCAAACCTTGGAGATCAACTGCTACTATATCTCTCAACTAGTGATGAAGTGGTTAGTTTTGTCCTGGTTAAAGAGGAGAATGGCACGCAAAGACCCATCTATTACACTAGAAAATTACTCATCGGTGTAGAGACTAGATATCCAAACCTAGAAAAGGTTCTCTGTTCTCAATAACCTTGGCTTGCAAGCTTAGGCCCTACTTTCAGGCTCATAGCATCTATGTCCTCATTGATCAGCCTCTCAAGCAAGTGCTACAGAAGCCAAAGACTTTAGGGTGTTTGATAAGATGGAGCATAGAACTTAGTGAGTTCGACATCAAATAGACACCTTAACCGGCCATCAAAGCCTAGATCCTAGCCGACTTCACCACAGAGTGCATCTTCTCTATCCTAGATCTGGTCGTGAAAGCCTCCACCAAGACTCTTCATTTTGATGGCTCCTTGATTAGAAAGGAAGTGGTGTTGGTCACATCCTTGAACCAAACAACATCACCCTGGATTATGCCCTTAAATTTGATTTCAAGACTTTCATCAATGAAGGGGAGTACGAAGAACTCATTATCGGGTTGTGTCTAGCTCAAGAAATCGACACAAAGCGCATCGAAGCCTTCAATGATTCCCAACTTGTGGTGAACCAAGTAAGTGGTGAATTTGAAGCCTAGGAACCCACCATGGAAAGCTACTTGAAGAAGGTTTGAGAGCTCATATCCACACTATAACACTTTTTCAAACACCAAATCCCTCGGGCCAAGAATGTATGAGCCGATGCACTATTAAAACCAACCAACTCGTCACGCTCCAACCTTAGGAGGGATTGTCTAGATCGACACTCTGGTTTGCTCCAGCATCGCCAAGGTGGCACTGATGACCTTCCTAATACAATCCCAATTGTCTTGGAAAAGTTCCATCTTCCACCATCTCAAAGTTGACACTCTCCCAAATGAACAACTTGAAACTAATAAGGTGACACATTAAATAGCTCGATATTGCGTCATTAGGGGAAACCTATACCGAAGTTTGCACATTCTACTTTACTTGAAGTGCCTTTCCCTCAATAGGCTGACTATGTGCAATGGGAAATACATGAGGGATATGTGGTGATCATCCTGGAACTTGGACTTTAGCTCATAAGGGTCTCCGATAGGGATACTTCTGGTTAAACAAAGCGCCACACAATTCATATAGAAGTGTGACCATTGTTGGAGGCATTCTAATTCACTCCAAGCGGTCCCCTTAACACCAATTAGTAGTCCATGGTCATGTGCCCAATGGGGATAGACATCCTTGGCACCTACTGTGACCGCTCAAAAGAAATTCCTCATCACCACCATCAACTATTTTACAAAGTGAATCAAGGCCGAACCCTTAGCGTGGATAACAACTCAAAATACATGAGGCTTTATGTGGACATCCATCATCTACCATTTTGTCATCCACTAAAATACTAATAGCAGACGACAAAACTTAGTTCATAGATAAGAAGTTCAAGGAATATTATGTAAAACTTAGCATCAACCATTGCACTACTGTGGTCCACTACCCATACAACAATGGCTAAACCGAAGTCACCAATCGTACTATTTTGCATGGATTAAAGACATATCTAGATCGAGCTAAGGGAAGATGGGTTGAAAAGCTACCCAACATCCTCTAGGCATAATAAATCACTTCAGGAACCATGATTGGGGAAACTCCCTTTAATCTCACATTTGGGGTCGAGATAGTGATTATTGTAGAAATTGGATCACCAACACTTCGGACTAAGTTCTATAACAAAGTAAAAAATAGAAAAAACCTCCAATCCCGAACATGACCTCCTAAAGGAAACTCATGACTAAGCCCACATCAAGATGGCCGCTTACTTGTAGAGAATGGCCAAGTACTATAATGCTCGGGTCTTCTACAGACAATTCAAAATAGAGACATCATGCTTCGCAAGGCCATTGTGCTAGAACTAGGTGTCAGCAGGCATGAAAAAAACTAGGTGGGACCATATAGAATCAGCATGGTACTTTGGCCAAGCTCCTGTAAATTAGAGGTCCTTGGTGGCAATACCATATCTCAGAGTTGGAACTTCACTAACTTGAGAATGTATTACCAATAAATGGTGCCAAGTTGACCAATGGTTGAAGTTTATGTAACCTCATTATGAGCAATGAAGTAAATTTCTATAATGTGTCTAATGCACAACATTGCTGAGTACTTACGACTGCATACACTGAGCACCTCATGCATCAACCCAACTTAGCACTAACGGCTTATGCCTACCACTTGGAATGTCACCCTACCTGGGTTTGGGCACAGTGGATATGGCATCCCTACCACCTATGAAAAGAGGATGACCAACGTAAACTACCCTACATGGTGTTCGAATGGCCTCGATCCACCAAGAACCCATGATTGGCCCCCCCAGCCTGGTGCCATGGGGAGCAAAGCTGGCCAACGACCATGGCCCACCCATCGAAGATCTCCCTAACGGGTTCTCAAATGACCAAACACAACCAAGCTCACTCACTTGGATTAATTATGTGGGGTGGGAGCTCGAAAGTGCTTCGACCACCATACCTCAAACAACACTTGGGCAGCAAAGTGAAAGACCTTGGCTTCATTAGAGCCTAGTCACAGGTAAAAGACCTTGGTTCCACAAAACCAAAGGCCATACCATGTATAGATAAATACATTAAATAAGCATGAAGAAAATAGAGGGATCCAAAACTGAAGCCAAAATCATGTGAAAAAAATATTCATTAAGTTTGAAAGTTATGCACACCCTTTTTCAACTTGGCTTAACCAAGACCTACAACTTACAAAAAAGGGGGAGAACAGTGAAAAAAAAAAACAAAAAACACAATTAGTGGTCGATTGGAGGGTTGTTTGCATTTGTCTACTCGTTGACCTCGATCTGCAAGGTGATCTCCTACTCTTCAGTTTGGTTACCTTCATGGGCCCGCGGTGGCTGATCTAGAAGCGGGAAGCTAAGGATCACCTCGACCACTTTCTTTTGGTAGCACTTAAACCTAAAGACATAGACTCGATGTCAAAATCATCTAACTCCTGCTAGTATTGATCTGAGGCATAAAAGTTTTTGATGGTGTGAGTCCTTGCCTCCTCTGCTTTGTGAGTTCTTGCCTTGGACTCCTTTACCATCGAAGTGACCTTGGACAACTTTTTTTTTTCAACTCGCTAACACGATGGAGAGGCTACCTCTCCTTGGCCTTATCCTTGGTTGTCTCCTCCTCCAACTAAGCCTTGATAGCCTTTGCCTTCCCATCCACGGTCTTGATGAACTAGGACATCCCTTAGATCTGGTTCACTAGGTGGACGACCAAGCAAGTGTGCTGCATAGCCAAAACAAGTTAGACAAGTTGAAGTATGAAGTTAGAATTTCACAATAAAATTAAATTTCCTATTGATCGCCTTGATATCACTATGCTTTTGACTGCACTGCAAGTTTACTCCCCCATCTCTTTGGTGACCTATGGAATCATGATCCCCTAGGCAAGCACTTTGGGCACCCACTCCACTTCGAGCATGTTAGTGGCCCTAACCTTATAGTTTAAATGCCAAGTTGTGGTCTCTCCCACTTACATAGCCTAAGTCTTAGGTACCAGCATGGGATGAGGAAAGGGCCTCAGCTCCTCCCCCTGTCGAACTCAATCTCCAAAACTTTGCATAGACACTTCGGGGGGCCAAGGTGGTATAATGCTTGAACCCCCAACTCCATCGATTATAGCCATGGATGCGCCCTTAGGACCGATCATGGTCTTCTTCCAGTTTTGGGTGTTCTGGAGACATTAGATATTTTCCATCTCGACCCTTTCCCTCTCTTATTCCTCGTTCAACTTCGAATGATATTCAGTAGATAACATGTATAAATTTGCAAAATGAAGAAAGAACAATTGATCAATATACTTAAAGAAGCAAGAAAACAATAAGACAATGGTACAACGATTCCATACTAGGTTGAGCTAGACATAGTTAGAAACTAATCAACTGATCTTCGGACGTATACTCCATCACATTAATCCAAAGACTGGCCATCCTACCTAAGTCCTCCATTTCCTCATCATTCAAAGTCTTGGGCTCGGGCGCTTTCACTTTGGTCTTTAGAGTTAGCGGTTTCAATCCAAGAGGCCATCCTGTCATCATGACTCATGAAGAAACACTTACCCTTCCACTTGTGGATGGAAGATTGAGCCCCCTCGAGTATCTTCAAGTTTTGCCAAGCCGAGAAATTATAAAACCCTGATTACCAATACTTCTTCAGGAATAGGAGGGTATGGAGCAAAGGGAAAGTCATTGGTAGGTCATGCATGGTACAAAAGCACAATAAACCTATCAAATACCAAAAGGAGTTTAACACTGATTGGATTGGAAACACCCTATGCTCAGCCAATATCTACATTAGCCCTTTATCTAAAGGGAACCTAAGGCCACCCTCTAAATTGTGCTCGTACATGCACAACTCACCCTCCTAAGGCTCATTTGTGCGTTCCCCCTTATTGGACACCTAAGCTTGAACTTGGATAGGATCAGGTACAATCTCATGATAAGATCTATGTCTACATTGATCAAGCAACAAGGCATATCACCGAGCTTGGGAAGAACTCGGCTAGATGTCCCTCTAACCTCCTCGACCTCGTCTAATTTATCACCCTCTTTCAGCCTCTATATAGTGAACATGGAGCTCATCCACCCCTTGTTGGGTGACATCAGGTTCCCCTAGGAATGTTGCTGACCTCATGAACCTCCTCCTTGGAGCCTGTGCTTATGACGTCCACCTTAACCTTGACCTTGTTCGCATCAATATTGGGGACGTTCACCCTGATAGGCTCCTCCCATGATGTTGTCTCACCACTCCACTTGCAACTTAAGCTAGATTATGTAGTCCTTGAATATCCCAAATAATGTTCAGATGAAGAAGAACAAGAAGACGAAGACATCACTTACCACACTTCACACCAAGGATGAGGTCCATGAGGACTACTGAGGACAATGACCCTAGTTGAATGCCCATTCGAATTTCAAAAGTTAAAATTTCCTGTCCGTTGGTCTGGCAACAATCTATGTGGCTCAAGTGGGACATTGATTCCCAATCAAATTCTGTAGTTGAGCACTTACGAAGCTCATCCTCTAAGGCTTCATCCAAGGACCTCCTTCCTCGACTATGAACTAGGGGCTATTGATGGGGTCGTACCCTGGCTAGGTTTTCTTACCACATGGATATTGGCGTGGTTGGGAACTAGGCCACTACCCAATGAGAACCTCAAATTGAGATGGGGCATGTGGCAAACGATGATCTACTCATGGCCTCCTACAATGAAGAGTATGGTAACTGCCTAAAGACATTGGCCAGCAACTACCTCAACGCATGCCTTGCATCCTTACAAGTGAGGAGCATAATGACACTCTAAGACTAGTATTTTAAGGGTAGGACTCATGAGGCATCTCTTCTTTGACTCTTAAAGCATTCTATCTCTCTTTCTCTCTAGCTCTCTCGCTCTCTACTACTTTTCAACATTGCCAACTAAGATCAACTTGTTCTAGTTGATCTCTTGATCACCTTGTTTTAATTTGAGCGTCAGTACGCCTCTTCCCAAGGGACCTCCTTAGGGCTTTTGACTTTCTCTCTTTGCAAGTTGTTGGGTGTCCATCAGTTCATCTCTCTCACCTCGTCCAAAACAGGTTGCCCGACATTAGCAGCTCAGTTCATCCACCTTAACAAGGATCTAATCTACTACTTTTCCACCTCTGCATGGACAACATCACCATCAAACTTCTTCATACACCAACCTAATTTTTTCTTGTTTGGCTTTCTTTTGGCAATAAAAGGAAAACCATTGAGGGGTTTGCGTAGAGAGCCAAACACGACCATTGACCCGTGGTCTCAATTTTCTTTTCTTGTGTTAAAGTATTATAAAAATAAATGAAAGGCCATGAACATTCTTCTTCAAAAGAAGATGGTTGACCTAGAGAAAGAAGTGAGAAAAACCACACCAAGAAACTTTATGGAGAGCTCAATTCTCTTATCCAAAATAATGGCATAGGTTCTCTCTTTCCCTCTCTCTTTCTCTCTCTCAGTATGTAGTAGTGTTCCTTTATGGGTGGGCTTGTAGGAGACTATACCATTTCCTCATCAAATACATGAAGCCATAGATGGCAAATTATATAAAAGTGTTATAGTAGAAATCAGAAATAATTAAAGAAAAGAAGGAGATCATAATCTGGTTGCACAAATTAAATAGAGAATAGCTAGTGGAATGATTGAATTTCTTCAAATAGTGATTCATTAGAATTACAAGAGTTTCAAGTTTCAAGTGGAAGATCTAATTGACAACACCAGTACAATAACGTCGATGAGCTAGGATTTAGGGGGGAGAGGTTGAGTAGAAGGTTGTTTTTCTTTTACGTCAACTTGCACACGTGTCTTAATTTTTGTGTGAAAAGCAAGTGGCACCTTATGGTTGTGTTGGGAACTTGTTGGGATCAAATATTTTAGTCCAAATCTACTATCAATAAAATACCAACACCCTTCCAACATGATTTGACACCACACATCTCATATTTTGTAGTTCAGATCTGTTACTGAGTTAGCACTCCCAACATGTCCCAACTGACCATTGTAGCCACACATTTGGAACATATTCCCATGAATGATGAAATGTTCCCAATGTACAATTGTAGGGAGTTGGTATAGTGTTGGAGTCGTGTTGGTAGAACATCCCTACCCCATATTTCGTTGGCAAGAGATGCCAACTCCTCACATAAGATGTAAAGGGAAGATAATCCATAAGGGTGTTTAGGGCTTGGTTTGGAGATCTCAAACCAAACCAATAAAGTATGATTTAAAAAATTTTTAGACCAAACCAAACCAAACTGTCTTGTTATGGTTTGGTCCTGTTTCTAATAGGGGTGAGCAAACGGGTAGGTTCTACCCAAAGCCGAATGGACCCAACCTTGAACCAGCATTGAATCGACCCTACCCAATTTGTTATAGGGTAGGGCCGATTCTAAGGTCATCAGCCTTGAAACTGAACTTGCTTTGAAACAAACACTAAAATACTTTTGAGGATGTGAAGATTTAAACCCAAGCACTGATGGTTACAAATTATATTTATTGAAAACCAAGTTTTTAAAGAACATGTCATCTTTTTTAAGGGAGAGAGTAAAGAAAGAATAGGTTGGGGTAGACCCTACAATTGACCTCGGAACTACCAAGGCCAAAATTAAACTTAGAACTGACATTCACAAGGTAGGTTCTGGTTTCAAAACCCTAGAATCGACCCCTACAAGGTAGGTTCTAGGTTCTACCATGTAACGGAACCGAACCAGCCCATGCTCACCCCTAGTTTCTAATATGGTTTGGGGAATTTTATTGGGCTTAACCCAATTAGAAAGCCCAAATAACATGCATGCCAACATAAACAACAAATATAATTCAAATATCAAATTGAAATATTAACAAGTGAACCCTATTTATGAACAAGTGGTAATTTTAAGTGAGACCCACCTATAATTAATATCTTTATTAATTAATTATTAAATAAAAATAATTATTTAAGAGAGAAACATGAACAAGTGGAACCCACTTGTAATTAATATAAAAAAGTACACTACACCCAACTGCAGAATTCTGAATTCCACCATAGACCTACAACAATTCAAAATGCCAAACACCCCCACCCTAAACACATCAATTCCAAACTGTCACCTACCCCAACTGCATGATAGGGCTAAGAATTCTGACGGTGGACTGAAGAGTCATTCTCCCTAATTAATATTTGGGTTAATTGCTTATATATACCCTATACATTTGAGAAACTATTTATATATACCTTAAACTTTCAAAACCAATTTAAACGTGCCTTGTTGAATTTTCAAATTTTAAATATAATAAATAAAATATAAAAAAACGACCTTAATTGTTCATTAAATTTTCAAAACATGCCCCTACTCTTCACAACCATAGTTGTATCAGTGCTTGAATCGTTATTGGTCTCATAGAGCTCTGCATCTCACCAAACTGATTAACCTGCGCATCAATTAATTGTCTTCCTCCTCGTTCTCTCATAGAGCTCTATACAAGAAGTCTGTATCACCATTAAATTTGGTGAGATGCAGAGCTCTATGAGACCAATAACGATTTAAGCACTGACACAATTATGATTGTGAAGAGTAGGAGCATGTTTTAAAAATTTAATGAACAATTAAGGTCATTTTTGGTTGATGACCTTAATTGTTTGGTTTGAAAGATTTGGTTGATGCTGGACTATTGCCCACGCTCATATGTCATATCGGAAGGTGTCACTGTAAATTCTCTAAGGTTATGTTTGGTTTGAAGGTAAAAGTAGGGAAACAAAAGGAAAGGCAACAAAATCTTTACAAACTTTGTATTGATTTTCATAACTTTCCCTACCTTTTCCTTCAAACTAAACATAGCCTAATTGTAATTTTTGCTTTCAGGATTAGTTTATTGCTCTTGGCAGTCTCAACTCGTATACATGTATCGGAATGTATTGGAAGAGGAAATTTTGTACTAATCATCCTACCAGTAGTTTAAGAAATCAAGTATATCGAATTTCATGGGAGCTTTGGCCTTCTTCAGCATCCTAGGCCAAGGATGAGTAAATATTTTACTCTCCTACAAACCTTGAATTCTTGTTGTTATGTTTGGAGTTTGGATTTCAAGAGCAATATTAGTATTATTAAATTATGAAAGGGTTTTGAGTAAGGTGTTAACAGCTATTAACGGTGCATAATGATGTTCCTATTTGTATTATGCGGGGCCCGGTGAACAAATCATGTTTGAGTTGGTGTTGATAGTTTGAGGTATATAGAAGTAGTAGATTAGTACCCTGTACTTTAGGGAAACTCTCTAATCTCTTTTAGTATCCTGTACTTTGGGCCCAGTGCTACTTTGGTTCTCCCAACTTTGAAATGACATAATACAATATTCAAATTTTCAAAACTTGTCAATCTAAGTATGTGATGTTAACCAACTGTTACGCCACATGTAAAAAGACATAAATACCTTTTGGGTGTCACCTAATTTTCTTTATCAATCATATGTTCAAATCAGAACCAATTATCAAATTTTTTGTCCCTTTTAATTTTTACTCTAAATTTTTTGTTCAATATATATATATATATATATATTAAAGCCTAATGAAACTCACAAAAAACTTTAGATTTATTGACTCTACAACCACAAAGCCACAAATCTGGTAGGGTTTTGGTGTTTGTTACTCTACACCTTGGTCGTCAGAATTCCCAGTTCTCCGTCACGATCATTTATTGAAAAATTAATGAGAAGCGAGAAAAGAAGAAATCAGAGTCCAAAGAGATACGACATTCATGTAAATAAATGAGTTTCCGAGCTAAAAAGCAGTGGATGATCAGACGAAGAGGCGAAGGTAAACTATATTGACATTCGACCTTCAAGAGAAAAGCAGAACAAGAACGAAAGAGAAAATTTTGCAGAGATGCGTATGTGAACTATGAAACTCAAAAACCTAATTCCAATTTGAAAATGGCTGATGGAAAACTAGGAATTGTTGGTCCCCATAAGCTGTTCAATCACCAGACATATTCATCGCAACGAGTGTCTAATTAAACACAAGAAATCGTGATGGTTTCTTTTGTTATACAGAAAACTTTGTTTGTTTCCATGGTGAAAAAATCGCATCGGGACAGGATAGAGCCGGACTTTGACGCTAGGGCCAGGTTTGCTAAGAACCGCTAGAGAGTGTCCTTTGGTTGTATCGTGTGTAATTATATATTGTTAATGTATTAGTGGGGAAGCCCCTGCTTCTCAGGGGCAAAATTTAAAAATGTCATTTGGAGATATAATTTTTTTAAGTCTATTTAAAGAGATATCATGGTTTTAAAAAATGGCCCGAAAATGAAATTATTCTGGTCACTAGTTTTTGATTGATGGTTTGACCGTCCTGTTTGAATGGATGGCCCATTTTAAAAATGACAAAAAACTGTTGAATGGATCAACAAATCGACGGTTCGACCACTCGGGTCAATGGGTCATTGATTGATTCAATGGTGTTTTGCTAGGGACCAGATTTGGGGTAAAACAGAATTGGTTGCCTGAACACTTCCTGGGCCAAAGGGTCTGACCATCCGGGTCAACAACGGTTTAAAAACCATGGGAGATATAATAATAAATTAGGTTATATTTTTTAAAATAAAATAACTATAACTATATTATTATGAATAATAAACAATCACTAGTACCAATCTTGAACCGATTATTTAATTGGGATCAAATCATATACCTCATTATATTGAAAACAATAGTTAAAATAATACTAATTTATTTTTATGTTATTAAGTTAAACATTTTTAACTAATATTATCTTATTTATTATTGATCCAATTTACTATTTCAAACATGAACCATGATAAAAAATAGGGAGAATGACGGTTCAACCTAGGGTCAGAATTTTTAGGCCCAAAGTATAGTTGGGGTAGGTGCCAACTTGGAATTGATGCCAATTCATGAGCAGACATTGGTGTTTAGAGTGGGGGTTTTTGACATTTTGAATATTTATAGACCTGTAGTTGAATTTAGAAATATGCATTGGGCCTATCCTTACTTTTTCGTAAAAAATACAAGAAAGATAAAAAGTTATATATTTCATAAAATGTTTGGTTCCGGACCAGAATCAACTCTGGACAAGTAAGGATGAGAACCAATCCAACAATTAATCAAGACAAAATCATGGAACCAAAACCATTATAATTATGTTTAGTCATTTAGCTCCATTAGGATAGACCCAACCCATTGGTTCAGCCCTAGTTTTTCTTAAATAAATAAATAAATAAAAGTCTATTGGGGTGAGACTGGTATAGGCTATCCCGAACCATACTTGTTGACAACACTAAATATTGGGCTCAAGGGGAGAGAATAATTTGTTAGTAAATTATTTCTAAATATATAAATAATTTAGTAAAATAAATAAATAAATGTTTATTGAAATGCATCTCTTAATGTCACATCTCTTTTATTCTACCAATTTATTTTATTATAATAAATAATTTATTTAATTTTATTAAATAAATAAATGTTTAGATAGTAATAATAAAATAAATAAATGAATAAATAAAAGTTAAGATAGAAAATAGGAAGAGAGAGAGAGAAAGTTGAAAAAGAAGAGGAATGGCATTTTATTTATAGGATGTCATAATCGTAAATAATTGTATATGGCACTACTGTAATTTTCAAATGCCCTTGAGTCAAGTATGTAAGGAGATTTATCTTATATGTGACATTATTATAATTTTTGAATAAATAAATGTTTAGATAGTAATAATAAAATAAATAAATGAATAAATAAAAAAGATAGAAAATAGGAAGAGAGAGAGAGAGAGAGAAAGTTGAAAAAGAAGAGGAATGACATTTTATTTATAAGATGCCATAATCGTAAATAATTGTATATGGCACTACTGTAATTTTCAAATGCCCTTGAGTCAAGTATGTAAGGAGAGGATGGGAGAAAAAAGAAAAAAAGAAAGGAAGGGAGAGAGAGAGAGAAAGAGAGAAACATGTGCCAATAATTTAGAGAACAAAAAATATGTGTCAACCTCACAATGTTGTCCTACACCCTCCCAATTCTTTAAGTATATTGATAGATCTAGTTGTAGTAGTAGTTTAGTAGCTGTAGGAAGATGTTAGTACTTTAATAGCTTAGTAAGTTTGTGTTGTGTCTTGTGGGTTTTGTGAGAGAAAGGCTATAGGCATGTTATTTTGGCTTTGCTGCTGTAGCCTTTCTCTAATGGGTTGTTTTTACTTTAAAAAATGTCGACTCTAATAGATGATTGATGTTAGGGCTTCTAGCCAATAAAGGCAACTTTTTGCCCTTAATATCAATAAAAATAATATTTTTTATATAATAGCCAAAATGAGATAGTTTTTTTGAAAAAAATATCAAATAAAGGCATTGGGTACTGTTGCTCATCTTCCTCCTTTGTATTCATGAGATCGGAACTTTAACTGGAAACCCAAAGAACTTTGGCAAACGAACTCGTGAAAAACTTGTGATCAAGCTATAAAAGAGAGTGAGAGAAGAACCCCTTTACCTGCCTTACTACTCACATAAGGGAAATGTTGAATTGCAATGAGCTACCGGTCATTCTACAATCCAATGAGCTGTCAGCAATATGATGCCAGAAAAAAGATTTTTTTTTGCTGCTCGTTGTCATTTGTATTGCAAAGGTTGTTGGAATTCTATTGAAAATACGAGCTGTCGTTTTTTTCAACTGTGCACATGAGAAAAACTCAACAATTTATCATCAGGATTCTTGTTTTCTCTCATCGTTCTTTAAAAGTTCCATTCGCATGAATACAAAGGTAGAGGAGGAAGACGAGCAACGGTGCCCACTGCCCTTGTTTGATATTTTCCCAAAAAAGCTATTCCGTTTTGGTTATTATATGAAAATATTATTTTATTGACATTAAGGGCAAAAAGTTACTCTTATATGCTAGAAACAGTTAATATTACTTTAAATAAAAATTATCAAACATATTCATTGAATCAGAAATGATCATTGTATGCAAATTTCTAATGGCTTTCTTTTCTATATTTGGACGGTGGGGACTAGATAGAAATTTCGATCCACCTTCCGAAGGAAAATGGTCTTTGGGGACTGTTAATCATTTTGAGCAACAAGGGGCTTGAGTTTTGATAACTTTGGTGCCCCAAAATTCTTTGCTTTTTGTAGGCGGGTTTTGGTGTTTGTGAGAGAGAGCTTGGGTTTGTTTTATCTTATTGAGCAAGAAGATGATAAACAATATTGTATTTCTAAGGGCAATTTTGACATTTTCACAAGTCTTAAGTAGCACATAATGTCATGTGATACACATAACTAATAATCCAAAATTCAAGACTCACTAGGGCAAAAAATCCTATATATTATAATTCAGATTTACGATTTGATTTGATTTTTAAAATTAAAAAAATAAGATTAAACTATACCATTTTAAGGCCAAACCAGAGCTAACCGCCAATTTTTATCTAGTTCGATGCAGTTTAGCTAGCGGTCTAGATCATATAGTGATCACCCAACGAGGAAGTAGGCTCCACAGAACCTTAAAAGTTTCTTTGCAGTAGTCTGACGAGGTCAAAGGTGTAACTAATTGGGTCTCACACCATTTTCCTATAAATTTAACATACTTTTTTTTTTTTTTTTTTTTTTTATGGGGAGATATGTACAATTCCTCATTTCCATGGATAGAAAATGCGTAATTGTTAAAATATTAGAATTATTTCATATGACCAAGTTTAAAATTTTTGGTTAACCTTCTAGATTTTATTTTTTTATCAATAGAAAAACCATTTTTTTGGTTAATCTTCTATACATGTACATCAGATGTGCATGTCATTAATGTATAGTAATCTTCTATACATGTACATCAGATGTGCATGTCATTAATGTATAGTAATCTTCTATACATGTACATCAGATGTGCATGTCCAAAACTCACCATGTTTTTTCATCATTTCTCTTAAACTCACAACTTTTCAAAATGTCTAAAATTCACCATATCACTAACTTGACGTTAAACAAACTAACGGGTGTTAATATATTACCATTTTAATATTTAGACATGAAAAAAGGAAAATTTCAAAAAATATTTTTAAATATAAAATACATAAAAACATAGAAATTACAAAAAATATAAAAAAATATTTTCAAATTATAGAAACTATAGAAATTGAAAAACAAAATCAAAAAATAAAAATTGTAGAAAAAACACCAAAAATTATAGAAAACATAGAAATTACAAACAAATAACAAAAAGTACAGGAAAATTTATAGATTGTAGAAAATAAAAAATTAAAAAAAAACAGAAATTATAAAAAAAACATTAAAAATTATAACAAAATACTAAAAATGCAAAAAAAAAAAAAAATTGAAAACTAAAAAAGACCAATTTTCCTCTAACTCGCTATTCAAGGGTAATTTGAATACGAAAATTGTTATTTATGCTGACATGGACACCTCTATTAAGAAGTATTAACAGTGTACCAATGGAAGGTGGGTTTTGAAAAAAAAAAACTTTACTGACATTGTGAATTTTAGACATTTTGAAAAATCGTGATGAGTTTAAGGAAAATATTGACAATTCATAGTGAGTTTTAAACAATTTCCCTTAATATAATATAAAGGTCTTAGGTCGGTGTTGTCTATGTTGAGACTTTAGGTGACTTAGCTTGCACCTCAAGGCTGTTTCTTCTCTCGCTGATGACCTGATGTCTGATGGGGTCGCGTTTCGGTCATAAGTCTTCTTTAACAAAGATGGAAATCTTATAAAAAGTCTCATGACCATTCATTCTTATTTCTAACTCCAATCTCTCATGATTCCTTATTTGTTATTAGTAACGCTCTCAATGAAAAGTGAAAACTGCTATCGAGATTGCAGTTGACGATTCAATTTCTTTGCTCTCTCCGTGGGGGTGGGGAGGGGAGTGGCGAGAGGGAGTTCAGACTGTAGCAGTAGGAAGACGACATGATCAGATGGTGAACATGATCTACGCTAATGGCATATTTGTAATTCGGAGGACTCTCGGGGGCCCTTGTATTAGAATTGAATTCGCTTCCCACTAGCCTCTACCCACTGCCCTATAACAAGGATGATTGAGATTTGATATTGACGCACTCCAAACAAACCGCGCTCTCTTTTTCGACTCGTTTCCTCTGAATGAATGGAGCTGTGAGAGGTCGAGAGTCTCAGAGTAGAGTAGAAAGCAAAATGAAAAATTTAATGGCGGTGGATCAAGATGGAGCAGGGGAAATTGAAGAAACAGTGGTCTGGGTTAAATATTACTCGTCGTTTCATCAAACCCTCTTAGTTGGTGAGGGAGACTTCTCCTTTTCCTTGAGTTTGGCGCGATCTTTTGGTTCTGCGTCTAACATCGTTGCTTCTTCTCTCGATACCTATGGTATGTTCTCTCTCTCCCTCTCTCTCTCTCTCCTTCGCCTGCACGAAAAATATCATTCTCTCTCTCTGTCTCTCCGCCTGCACGAAAAATATCATTCTCTCTCTCTCTTTCTCTCTCTCCCCTTCGCCTGCACGAAAGATATCATTCCAGGAGAAGTTTGTAGTCGCATGTATATTTGTGAATGAAACGAATGTCGCACTCTATCATTGTTACATATCCATCTACTGTCAATCTGGTAATATTAATGGTGGCCAAACTTTCGCATCCGATCAACGTTTTTGCATTTCTGGCTTTTGTAACGATAGATTAATTGTTTCTTTTATTAATTAGACATTTTCATATTTAACATTCAATATTATAATTTCACTTCAATTTTCTGCCACTGGTTATCGAAACCATTATCACATCTCTTTCCTTCTTTTCCCTTTTTCTGTTTTTCATTTGTTGTAATTGCTTTTCTTGTAACAACCTGTCGTCTTCGTATTGGTGGATGACTTGGAAAAGAAAACCCCTCGAACGTTTCTGGGGATTTTTAATTTTTTCATTCGAATATCTATCTAAACCATTTTCCCAGTTAAGGAAAATCAACGAGTGAACTATTGGTTATTGACGATTTGGATGGGCTTTTCATTGATTGTTTAGTTCAATTTCTTACTATTTAACAATGCGTTGGGATGTGAGTAAAAGTAATGGAGGTTCTATCATTTTCTTTTATTGAAAATGGTTGAGTGTGCATTTAGTAAAATTAAAAGGTTTATCAATCAGCTATGGTGCTTCACCTGTTTTCAGTGAAGTTCTTACGGGACATCGTGTAAACTCTCCTCTCAACCAGGCACATTGGTTAAGAAGTACAAAGACGCAAAATCAAATTTGGAACAGTTGGAGAAGATGGGAGCAACTCTTTTGCATGGATTGGATGCGACCCGAATGAAATTTCATACAGATTTGCGAATGAGGAAATTCGATAGGATTATCTTTAACTTTCCTCATGCAGGTTTCCATGGAAAGGAGGAGGATATCCAACTTATCAAGTAAGCGTCATTTGTAACTTCTACCGTCTCAACGTTTATTCCATGAATATGCTTGTCTCTTGTTTGATTTACATGATCTGTCACAGATTTTCTTTTATGTTAATATATCATTTACAACTGCTCATTTTTAACACAAAGTGATAAGCACCATAGCCGACCAGTCCACTGCCTAATCTGCCTTCTAAAGCCCAGAGAAGGAACAGAGAGAGAGAGAGAGAGAGAGAGAGAGAGAGAGAGAGAGAGAGAGAGATTCATGTAGTTGGGATTTGGGATGAGACTTGATTGAATTCGCATGGGATTTTCACAAACCATCTATCAAATTGAGGAAGAATAAGCCTTTTGTGACCCACCTCTTTAATTTCTGAAATCATGTTCTACTGAGTGCTAACCTTTTTCTGTAATGTGTACAGTCTGCATAGGAGTTTGGTACAGGGTTTTTTCAGAAATGCAAGTAGTATGCTTCGGCCCTACGGGGAAATTCATGTCAATCACAAAACCAAGGTTCCATATTGCCATTGGAATCTTGAACAACTTGGTTCACGACATTCTTTGGCATTGATTGAGTGTGTTGAGTTTAAGCAAGATGACTATCCTGGTTACAATAATAAGAGAGGAAATGGGACAAGATGTGATAAGCCTTTCCATTTGGGCGACTGTAGAACCTTTAAGTTTGCAATCTCACACATGTTGAAGAGGGCAGCAACTCAATTAGCATTTACCCCTACCTATACCTATTGCCCAACCAAAGTCCAAGCAGCCCCACTCGGTCCACTCCAATTTCAACGGCATTCTTCTTTTCAAGTTAATTTTCCTTGTGCAGATGTTATCGCTATTATAAACAATTCTCTCGGTCATATGGTTGCATCAACGATCAGAGGTGGGAGTGAAGTTAGAAGGATATTTGATGGGTATTTTGTTGAGTCTGTTGAAATGTTTGGAAGAATGGATTATGATGTTAGGAGAAGTACCTTAGAAATGCTGAGAAGAAGTTTTGAAACATTCATGTCCGGAGAATCGAGCGGAAATGTGAATGATTACATTACTCATCTTGAAGAACTTCAGTCTCATGATACTGAGATCGGCTCAGATGAGAAAGTTGCTACTTCGCTTATGATCAATTTTCGGAAAGGGGTGAATACTGTTCCTTGTTCTTTGGGGTTAGATGGCTTTTTGGATTCTTTTATGGATTTTTTTCTTTCTTCTTTTTGTGTGTTAGACTGGATTGGTATTTCTATTAGTGGGTAGTGGGTGTTATATTTGTGACTGTGTTGGTGTTCCACCTAGTTCATCAACACAACCAGCAACCAGCGTTCTATGTTTTTATTTTGTTGCTGGTTCTAGAACTAACATCATTTTTTTGAACATTATGGAAGATGGCCTTTTGAAGTGTTGCTGTGTGTCAAAGTTGAATGGCGATAGATGAATTGCTTCTTTATGTGTGATGACAATGTGAATAGAAAAGCTGACAATGTGTTATTGTGTTCAAAAAGGCAAAAGCACAACTATATATAGCAAATGCCAATTTGAAATCTCCCCCCAACTTAAAACTGTTACTAACACTATTCCAACATGATATATATCTCACCACAAGATTGATACCCATCATTCATGTATGAGATGTGCAAACACATCATGTTGGAACGTTGGAGGAGATTTGGACTCCAAAATGCTTCAATGCCTTTGATGGTTCATACACTCCAGATCTGTTACCCACAAATTGTTCCAATATTCATATCCATGGAACACCACCATTGTGTATTGGAAATATCTCCCCATGAATGATAATGGAGATATTCCCAATGTATAGCTGTAATTACTCGTGGGTGGGTAGGTGTGTGGGAACAACTTGTGTGTAGCAGATCCGAGCCCTGGTTCTGTGGTTCATAACCTATATTTTCATTTTTAAGAAGTGGGTATGGTTTTCGAATATAACCACGCCCTTTTTTTCAACAAGGAACTATAATTCTGTAAATCAAATTTCAGGAGTGGATGTATATGGCCATCAAATTTCACAGTTTGTGCATGTATATGGCCATCAAATTTCCGGAGGTAAATATTTAAATTCTTTTTGGGGAAATGTATATATACTTAACTTCTAATTTGTAAATGGTGTTTAATTTTTTGTAAAGAAAAAATCTACTAAGTATCAATTGCAGTAAACAACAAAAAGACAGAAACTGATATATCATAGTTAATGTTAAAGTATGGATTATAAATACACTTTATGAAACATGAGTATGCACTTTATGAACTATAAACCAATGAAAACTAAGTAGAACATATGAGGTTTTAACATATATTAATGAATGCATGACTCTGAATTTTAATAGTAGAACTTGTAGATAAGGCTTCAAAATATAATATCGCTTATAAATCCTATTCAGTTGTTGGAGTGGATTTGAGCCGAGCTAGCTGAATATTTGTCTATTCAAGCTTGATTGTACTAAAAAGTCACGAGGATCGAACTTGAGCTTGGTTTGATCTCGAGTTTGGCTTGACTCGAAAGTTGGTAAGCGCAAGTTCAAATGTGAGCCAAGCTTCCTATAAAATTAAAAAAAATATAAATATAAAAAAATAATATTTTTATTTTACATATAAAAAATTTGAGAATATAAAAACCTAGTGTATATATATATATATATAAGCTCGACTAGACTCGCAAGCCTTAACAAGCCAAGTTATATTAGACTCAAGCTCAGCTTGATTTAGGCTAAGCCGAATCGAGCTTTTCATGAACTAAATTTAGACCTGTTCATGGGCCGGGCTCAAGCTTGGCCTTTGTCAAAATTCTAATGGGCCCGGTTTGAAGCCCAAGCTTGAGACATTGTAAAGTTTGGCTCGAAGCTCAGCTTGTGAACAAGTCTAACTAAATTCAAATAACTTGTGAAAGGCTCAATTTGTTTCCACCCTTATTTGGTTGTTCTCTCCAACTAAAAATCTACAACTACTAAGATAAGAATCATGGTTTTCAAACCGTCATTGACCTAGACAGTTGGACCATTCGGCCCGAGAACTATCTATGCAATAGGTTATGTTTTACCCCAAACACAGTCTCTGGCAAAAAAGCTATTGAATCGGTCAACGACCTGTTGATTCGGGTGGTCATACCGTTGACCTGTTCAACAGTTTTTGACCATTTTATTTTAATTTTTTGTCAGAACAGATCATCTATTCAAATCGGATGGTCAAACTATTGACCAAAAATCGGTGGCTAGAACGATTCCAGTTCTGAATTGTCTTTTAAAACATTGATAATAATTACATACCTCCAGCGATTTAGAAAATTGTTGTTTTTTACGAGAAGACCTTGATTCATATCATGTAACTACCATCATCCACTTGGACCTTCCCAAAGTGGTATATTGAATAAATACCATTAAAGATGTGCTGCTATGGTGGGTTGTGGAGTAGGAGTAAGACATTCTAACGCAGTTCAAATCTTCCATCCTTTGTGATGTTAAGATCAGTTGATGGAAAGTTTATAGGCTGTCTTATAATTAGTTAGATGGCAATCATAGCCGTATTGTAGATATAATCTTTTTTTTTTCGTTTTTTTTTTTATCTAAATCTTATCTCATTTAGAGGGTGTTTAATAAATATTTTCTACTTGTGTGGCTATAAAACTGATAAAAATAATTAATGAGGGTGTTTATGATACATAGGCACCATTACGCATCACATCAGCAAAGTGCCAATAAACCACTAATCATTTCAAAGAGATGTGCAGAAATCAATGTTTGCTTTTACAAACATGGATACACACGAATGCATATAATGAGGCTTTTGCTGATAGGGCACCTATGTGGCAGCGCCTTTGATTCAAAACGGCAGATCAGTTTTACAATGTGTCTCACCAGTTCCCACCGTTGGGAAATTTTCTGTTTTTCTTTTTTTTTTTTAAAAAAACTGCGACGCCCGGAGGGTTTTAATGCTGAACTAAATCTCCTTGCCCTTGCCCTAGGGAGAACATTTCAACCTAACATTAGCAATTTAGATTGTGTTAGGTATTATTGTCAATTCTACTTGTAATTAATATTTTAGGTTGGTCAAACAAAGTATTTTTCTATTACAAATGTTTTGAGTTATTAATATAATATTGGGTATCACTTTTACTTCTCGCGATAGCGTGTGTTTTTATGTAAATGCTAAGACTGTATTATTTTTTAAAATTTTGTATTACCCAACACAAAACGTTGCAAAGAAGTGGAGCGAGAGAGAAGAAATTGGTGAAACTGAGAGGGTTGGGGGAGTAAATCACTACACAAGCTCTCACAGAATATTGGAGGTTGGTGAAGGAGACTTCTCTTTTGCCGCTTGTCTAGCAAGAGCATTTGAGCGTGGCGTCACTAACAATCTAACATGGTCGCGATTTCGTTGGATTCTAAAGGTTGGTGTTATATCTCTGTTATCTCCTACTACATACCATGCATTAATCTAGGCTTCTATTTATGATGGACTTTAGCTTTTGGTTTATCATCCTTACTAGTGCAATAGGGTAAGCTTAAAGTGAAAAGAACACGCCGAACGATAGTGAGCACCGGATGTCCTGTGAAGAGAGTTGATAGAGTCGATATTTATGGATGCACATGCATGAGGATACTCTAGAGGATTAAACCTTCACAACAAAATAAGAAGGGTGGAATTCAAAGAAACAATTATTATATATCGCGACTTAGGATACCGAGCAGGATCATATTATGGATTTGAAAGTATACCAATCTGAAACGTCTGAGAAGCACTTCTAATGTAACTAAGAACAAACTATTGGTATAACTAGGAAAGTAAACTAGTAGATAAATTAGAATAGTCTATTGATAGAGTCCTATGATTTTTCTGTGATGCTGTTCGATTCGAGGTGGTGCATTAACTTAGAGAGGTAGTTAGATAGTCCTTGCCAACAGGGTGGAACCGAGGTGGTAGGACAGAGCTGCGTTTCAAGACATGTGATCAAGAAAGGATGTCAGAGGCCCAAGGAGTTATCCCCGAGTAGATACTCTGACGCTAAAGTCAATAGAAGGTGATGGATAGACCTGTTCATGGGTCGGGTGGCCCGACGGGCCGGCCCGGCCCTCGGACGGGTTTGAACAGGTATATAGGCCCGCGGGCTTAACCTTGGGCCAAAAAACCCAGCCCGCAATAAATTCGAGTCGGGCTCGGGTTGTCAAAATAGCCTAGCCCGGCCTGACCTATAACTAAACCTAAAAACCCTAGTTGAATACCCCTCTTTTTTTCACCTCTTTCCCTTCTTTCTCCAACCGAATTCTTCTTCTCCACATCCTCTTTCCCTTTTCTATATTCTTTTTTTTTTATATAAATAAATTTTGAATTTATATATTTTTTTAATGTAAATAAATTCTGATTTATATTGATTATTGAATAGGGAAAATTTCTAATTTTTTATTAGGTCGGGCTTCGGGCTCGGGCTCGGGCTCGGGCCTAACATATTTCTGTTAATGAAGAGTAAAAGCCCGGCCCGGCCTGGCCCGAACCCATGAACAGGTCTAGTGGTGGATGGTCGGGCTGAGCAATAAGGGTGTTGGTCCGAGCAGAGTAACAGTATGGGTGCTAGAAGTTTGAATCCCTTACCTTGAGTGGGAGATACCTTTTTATAGTCGGAGGTTTGTGTCCCAGTCGGATTAGGCTTTTGGGGTTGCCGAGATAAGGTTAACCGCCGAGGTATTTGGGATAGAGTACTATACCCCAGTGGAGTTGTCCTCATCCCTCCTATCCTTGGCCGTGCTTATCCGCATGACGTGTAGCTAACGTGGTTGAGAGGATAAGATGGGGGGCTATGGTAATAGTGTAGCACAGTCATGGCCATGGAGTCGGTGTATGCCATGGAGCTAGCCGGGCCATGCTAACGTGGCCGGGGTGACTGGGTGGCCACGTGTCATCTAAGGCCAACTCAACCATGACCCGAACACCACTCCCCTAGTTCTGAAGTCGAGGAATGAAGTGCTCGGCTTAGGTGTAGCATGGCAGAGTGCTTTGTTTCTCAACTGAGGAACTACAAGTTGAAGTCCTGGTTGTGTGTTGTCCGCTTCATATTCCTAGCTCTTGGTGTAGCTTTTCATCCATGCAATGTGGGTTGTGGCTGAGGAGTTCTTCGATCATCGGTTACAGAACTTTGAGAATTCTAACTTCAGAATCCGAACACCACTCCCCCAGTTCCAGAGTCGATTAGAGGAGTGCTCAGTTGGGATACAACGAGGGCTCTTTTGGTCGAGGCCCGTCGTTGGGTGTCTTGAGGAGACTCAAGGGGTTGGTTGGACCGATAGTCTTGGGCGGACCGTGGAGGTCCATAGATTTGGTCGGACTGGCACTTTAGGGTTAACCGGTGCAGTTAATGCCTTTACCGTTGCTTGTCAAGAACGTCGCTTCGGTTCCCAAGGCCTCGTGCGTGCAGTGACAGTCACATCAATTGGTCTTCTTGAGCTTCGTCAGAGAGGCGCTTGATGTCCACCATTGATCTGGCTCTGATTTGCGCTTCCGGGGGTTATAAGAAGGGGAGGAAGGGCATTTCACCTTCGCCATTTGCGAGAGGAACTGCTTAGATAGCTGGGCAAGGGCTTGTTGGTGTTGCTAGGCTTTTGCTATGATTCTACGACTTCAAGTTTAGTAAGATGTCTTCCCCATCTTCCCATTCCTCTTCTCCTTCTTTTGGTTCTTCCATTTCTAGTGGCTCAAACTATGAGTCTGAGGTAAGGGAATTTGAGGCGGTAGAGTTGGAGAGACCAAGGTTGGTCCTTCCAGAGTGGAGGTAGAACTTCCCGAGCGGGCTGACTGTCGATTCGGGACCATCCCTTGCATTTTGACCCCTAGGGACATGGCTTGGATCCGAGCCCTGTATGACATTCCCAAGGAGTTTGGGATGAAGTGCCCACAGATCGGCGAGAGGCCAACGGATGCTCAACCGGGCGAGGTATGCATGTACGAGAGCATCTTGGAAGCCGGGCTAAGGTTTCCCTTGGACGAAGGGGTAGCTGGGGTGTTTGGATGGTACCAGGTGTTTTCATTGCAGTTGATGCTGAACTCTTTTAGAATTTTGTTTGGCTTTATGTTGTATTGTGCCGTTCGTGACATCGAGTTGACCCCGAGTATGGTGAACTATCTCCTCCAGCTGAAGCTTCACTAGTAGGGCTACTACTATTTCTTGACCAGGAAGAACATCAGACTATTGGTCGGGGCCCCATCCTCTATGAAGCCCTGGGAGGAGGAGTTCTTCTTTGTGCACTGTCTTGGGGGCCTACCTTTCCCGGTTGTGTTGTCGAAGTCGAGGATGAAGGTGTAGCAGCCCAAGTGGCACAGGCTTACCGAGGAGGAGAGGTCGGCCTTGAGTATGATCGGTGAGATAGATGTGGTGGCGTACACATGCTTTGAGATGTTAATGCTCGTCGGACTGATGCGCAGGGTGGTTTGTCTTGTTGCTTTGGTTTATTTGTCAAATCCTTCTCTCTTCGAACCTATACTTACTCTGTTATGATTTTGCAGTGCAGGTGTGGAAATGGCAAGCGAAGAAGAGATTGCCCGTTGAATGAAGGAAAACCAGTAAAGGCAAAGGGGGGTGCGTTGTTCCAGCCTCGTCTAGAGGTGGTCTTGCTGCTGAGGTCTTCCGAGAGGGCATCCCGTCAACAGAAAAGGTCCCGACAATGGGGTGATGATGAAGACATGGTAGTAGTGGAACTGGAAGTTTATCGGGCTGCCGTTCCTCCTTCTCCACAGATGGAAGTGGGGAGCAGTAGCTCGGCCTACCACATGCCATGGTGGATGGTCCGTCCCAAAGATGGGCTTGAGATGGCTGGGGTGCCAGAATAGCTTCTCTGTGGGCTCATGATCATGACCATCAGTCGGGAAGTTGGGGAAATTGGAAGCGGTGCCTTAGAATGCTCACTCATCTAGGCTGCGGCTCAAGTAAGTTCATACTTGTTTCTGTTGTTTTTACTAAGTTTCGCTGTGCTGAAATTGTTTCTTGTCTGCAGAATGCGTACTCGATAATTGTCCTAGTGGACCGTCTTCGGGATCTATGGGGCATGTATGAGAGAGAGCACTCCGAATACTTAAACCTAAAGGCTCAATTGGCCGAGCTTTGGGTGGTTGGCAAGTGCACTACCGCACTGGAAGCGGAGGTGGCCAAACTGAAGAACCAAATAGTCGAGAAAGTGGACGTCATTTGAAGCTTGAAGCTGCAAATCGTCAAGCTGAAGGTGGAGAGAGAATTGGCAAAGAAGGAGGCTGCCAAAACGAAGGTGGCTCAGTTCAAGGGCTTGGTTGAATACCAACAAGAGATGGACGAGTATGCCTCGAGCTCCTATAAGGTGAGGTTCAACGTCTTCCGAAGGAGGGTGCTGTGTCATTGTCCAGAGTTGGCTAACGCCGCGTAGGCTTGGGATGCGTTTGACGATGAGACCCTGCCTGTCGTAGACAACCTTGTTATTGATGAGAGCGACGAGGGCGAGGAAGGGGAGGAAGGAAAAGAGGTCGTTGATCCCTCCACCGAGGAATGAGGTTCCACGGAGTTCCTTTTGATGCCTTTTGTGGTTGTTGCCCCTTTTTGTAGTGGCTCGGTATGCGAGGCTTTAATCTATGTACTGGTTTCAGTAAGTAAATGAAAACATGTTTGCCTTTTGTTCTGGGCATGTGTACTGCTTTCTCTTTTTGTCTTCTCTTCTTTTCATGAAGTCTTGGTCCTCAGCCTTATCTGGACCAAGGCTGGGAGTTGGCCAAGATCCTTTTAGTCTCTGGCTTGGGTGGCCGGAGTATGTTCCGAGCTCTCAATCTTTAGGGATACTTAGTTGTCAGTCTCGGGAGGTTTTCTGGCTCTTCGGGGGGCTGGTCGTTGCTTGACTAGCTCTAGTATGACTGTTAGTCAGTGGATATGTGAATTTTAATTACTGCCCTCAATCCCCGATGGGCGGGGGCATTTTTCTCCACTTTAGGCTCGGGCCAATGACTGCTGAGGCAGTTTGCTTGTTCGGCAATGCATTGCCGAGCTACTTGTCGCAGGCTCAGGCCATTCAAAGATCAGTTGAGTCAATGTTGTGTGCCGAGCTGCAGATGTGTTGTGTGACATGCGTGATGTGTGCGTAATGTGTGTTGTGTGTTGTATGTGGTGCGTGTGTGCGGTGTGCTAGGCAATCAACATGTAGCTTGAACAAATTCTTTATTGATAGCGTGAACTATTAGTAGTACATTTGAACGTTCCTGGTGTTCCAACTCCTTTGTATTGGTGGGCCATCAAGGTCTTCGAGTCTGTAGGTGCCGAGTCCAAGGACTCTAGTGATTCTGTATGGCCATTCCCAGTTTGGTTTGAGCTTACCTTCTCCTAACACGGGCACAATGACTTTGTGGAGGACGAGGTCACTTGTTTTGAACTCCCATCTTCGGACTTTGGAGTCGTAATATTTTGCCATCCTCTACTGTAGTGCTACCATCCCGACGTGTGCTTGGTCCCGTGCTTCTTCCACTAGGTCTAACTCTACGTAGAGGTCCTCATTGTAAAACTCGGTCTAGAGTGTTGGTGAGCCTATTTCCATGTGTACCATGGCTTTGGCCCCATAAGTCAAGATGAACGGTCTCTCTGGTAGCCATCCACGGAGTAGGCCTATACGCACAAAGTATGCTTAGCAGTTCCTTGGCCTGGTCAAGTCGGGCTTTCAGGCCATGCAATAAGGTTTGGTTGGTCTTCAGGTTGGTGGTTCAGTGGTTGATCTTTAGGTTGGTGCAAAGAGCTTCAAATTTTTGGTTGGTGAATTGCATATCGTTGTCTGTGAAGAGAACCCACAGAATATCGAACCTACAAACAATACCTTGCTAGAAAAATTTTGGCCACTGTGCGTGGTAATGCATGCCAGTGCTTCGGCTTCCACCCATTTCGTGAAGTAGTCTATTACCACCAAGAGGAACTTCTTCTATGCAACCACGGTGAGAAAGGGGCTGAGGATGTCCATACCCCACTGCGTGAACACCCATGGGTTGGTGATTGGCTTCATGGGGACTACCAGTTGATGGTGAAGGTTAGAGTGCCGCTGACAACTGTCACACTTTCAGACGAGCTGGGCTGCATCCTGCTTCATGGTCGGCCAAAAGTATCTTTGTCGGAGTGCCTTGTGAGCTAGGGTTCAGGCACCAGCGTGATCTCCACAGATGCTTTCGTGTATTTCCCTAAGGATGTAGTCGGCCTCACCAAGGGGAAGACATTTCAGGTATGGGAGAGTATGTGAGCGGCGGTAAAGCTGTCCTTGGATAAGGTAGTACCGGGCTGATCTGTGTTGGAGCTTCTTGGCTTCAGTCTTATCTTCTGGGAGTGTGCCATCTCGGAGGTATTGAGTAACGGGGTCCATCCAGGATGGGCCGTGCTATATCAGAAGGACGAGTAAGGCTGTTGGTGCAATGCTCGACTGGGTCAATGTGTTTATCCGCACTGTCGAGTCTAGGTCTGTTTTTGGTGAACTAGATAACTTCGATAAGGTGTCTGCTCGGATGTTCTCGGCTTGAGGAATCTGCTGAATATTGAATTGTTCAAGCCTTTGGATGACCTCCTGCACTTTCTGTAGGTAACTCGCCATTGTGGGTGTCCGTGTCTCAAACTGGCCGTGGATTTAGTTTACAACTAGTTGAGAGTCATTGAATGCTTCTATTCTTCGAGCGTCGAGGTCTAGAGCAAGTCAAAGTCCAACGATCAGGGCCCCATACTCAGATTCATTATTGGAGGCTTTGAATTTTAACTTGAGTGTGTGCTCCAGTATCGCGCTATCTGGGCCGAGGAGGATGAGGAAGGCCTCACTGCCTTGTTTGTTTTATGAACTGTCCATGTAGAAAGTCCATACCTATGGCTTGGGGGCTGGGTGCTGTGTAGTAAAGGTGCACTCTACAATAAAGTCGGCCAAGGACTGGGCTTTGATTGCGGGCCAAGGTGTGTAATCTATGTCAAATTCACTCTGTTCCACGCTCCATTTGATCAGGCAGCCTTATGCTTCTGGCCTTTAAAGTATTTGCTTGAGGGGCTGGTCGGTAAGCACACGAATGCTGTGAGCTAGGAAATACGGTTTGAGCTTCCTTGCCGAGGTGAATAGCGCCAAGGTCATCTTTTTCAGACTCAAATATCGGGTCTCCGCACCACCGAGGTTAAGTGAGCACATAAGCTTAATAGACCTAAAGCCCAATTTCGAGAATGTCGTCTACATACAGAACCAAGAACGTAACCTTGTCTCCATTGGTCTACCTATAAACGCAGGGCTCATCTGAATTCTGCTCAAAGTCAAACTTTTTGATAGTAGAGTCAAATAAGATGTTCCAACTCCTTGAAGTTTGCTTAAGTCCATATATGGATCTATTTTGTTTACATACCATGTGTTACTGTCCCGCAACTATGAAGCCTTGCGGCTGCTGCATAAAGATATCTTCAGTAAGATCTCCATTCAGGAACACAATTTTGATATCCATTTTCCAAATCTCATAGTCATAGTATACTACTATAGCTAGCAGGATCCTAATGGATTTAAGCATGGTCACAGGTGAAAAGGTTTCCTCATAATCAATGCCCTCTTTCTGAGTGTACCCTTTCGCCACCAGACGAGCTTTGCAGGTCTCAACCCTGCCATCGGGGCCCTTCTTCCTCTTGTAGATCCATTTGCAACCAATTGCTTTTACCCCGGGGGGCGGATCTACTAGAGTTTAAGCTCCATTGGTCTCCATTGAATCCATCTCAGCTCTCATGGCATCTACCCACTTAAGGGAGTCTATGTCCAACATAGCTTTCGCATAAGTCACGTGATCCTCCTCACTAGTCAAGGCTTCCACCAGGTAACTATCCTGGTCATACCCAAAATGGCCTGGTGGCCTGGATACATGGGTAGATCTTCTAGGTTGGTCACTACCTGAAACTTGTGGGACACCTCTCACTACATCCGAGCTCTCCTCATCAAGAACAATTTCCTGACGATGATTGTTCAAGATGTAATCATTTTCCAAGAATTGTGCATTTCGACTACAAAACACCTTCTGCTCACTTGGGTCATAGAATAGATAACCCACAGAGCCTTTTGGGTAGCCTACAAATAAGCAACGATTGGTTTTGGATTCCAATTTGTTCGGACTCGTTCTTTTAATGTGTGCCAGACAACCCCAAACCTTCAAGTGTCATACACTTGGTTTCTTTTCTGTCCAAAGCTCATAGGGAGTCTTTAGAACTGATTTGTTTGGAAACTGGTTCAGCACATATATCGCAGTCTCTAATGTGTATCCCCAAAAGGATGTGGGTAACTCTGAATGGACGAGTAGTGACCGGACCATATCCAATAAGGTCCTATTCCTCCTCTCTGAAACACCGTTAAGATGTGGTGTAGCAGGAGGAGCCAATTGTGATACTATCCTGTTGACCTTCAAGTAGTCCCTGAATTCGTTAGAGAGATATTCACCACCTTGATCCGATCGAAGGGCCTTAATTATCTCCCCAACTTTTTCTTGACCTCTTGTCTAAACTCTTTGAACTTTTCAAAGGATTCAGATTTATGCCTCATTAGGTACACGTAACCATATCGAGAATAATCATCGGTAAATGTAATAAAGTACACGTGATGGTTACGGGTCCTAACACTCTGGGGACCACATACATCAGTATGTATAAGGTCAAGCATGCCTGTACATCTTTCAGGCTTACCGTTAAATGGCCTCTTTGTCATCTTACTCTGAAGGCAAGGCTCACAAGTGGGAAGATCTTCTACAATTAGAAAATCCAATGGACCATCATTTACTAGTCTTGTGATTCGGTCAATACCGATATGGCCAAATTGGTAATGTCACAGGCACGTGGGATTAACTATATCACGTACTCTTTTCATGGGGATATCAGCCGATGTAGTTTCGGTTATGTTAGTTTCTAGAGAAGGATGTAGAACATAGAGACCGTTCTCCAGTTTCCCGTATGCGATGAATCTGTTATTTCTTTTAATAGTAATCGTATTACTGAAAAAGACAGAATATCCACCCGCACACAGTTTTGAGACAAAAAACAAAATTCTTCTTAAATTTTGCACAAAAAGACAATCTTTAAGTATAATGGATCATTGCCTAAAAAATAACTCTACAGTTCCTATCTTCGTAGCTGCAACACTTGTAGAAGTCCCCAAGTAGAGCATCACTTTGCCTTCATTTAGCCTTTTGCTTACCTTGAACCCCTGTAGTGAGTTACACGCATGAGTTGAAGCCCTAGAGTCAATACACCAGAACGCTGAAGCCACCAATAAATTGGTTTCTATGGCATAAGATTCAAAATTACCTTTCATGGATTCCAGGTACTGAGGACAATTCCTCTTCCAGTGGCCGGTCTGTTTGCAGAAGTGACACGCATCCGATGCCCTGTCTTTCTTCTGCTTCTTGGGTTTGGTAGCTTTCTTCTAAGGCTTCTTTGCCTTTCTCTTTTTCTTGCCCAACTTGCTAGCTTCAACAAGCATAGCCACAGGCTCATCTTTCCTAATTAAATCCTCAGCCCTTTGCAACATGTTGCTGAGTTCTTGGACGCTGACATTCAGCTTGTTCATATTGTAATTCATTATGAACAGGTTGAAGGAAGGAGGCAAAGAGTTAAGGATGACATCCATTTGCATGCCAAGATCTATCCCGGATCCAAGGGCTTCAAGTTCATTGATATATCCCATCATCCGAAGACAATGGTCGTGAACCTGTTGCCCCTTGGACATTTCAGCGATCATGAACTGTTTCAAGACCTTCTACCGAGTAGAACGATTATGCTATTCGTACATTGTCTTCAAACTATCCAATATGTCATTGGCCAGTTCGATCTGATCGAACTGCCTTTGTATTGGATTGTCTAGAGAGGCAATGACATAGCAGCAGGCTAGGGACTTTTTATCCTCCCAATCTTGGAATTCCCTCCTCCTGGCCTCAGAAGCCATGTCGCTTGGATGATCTGGGGTAGGATTTTTAACTACCTTGTCCAAATTCTCAGGTGTTAGGACCAGCATGATGTTACGGTACCAATTGGCATAGTTCGAGCCCTTAAGCATGTTGTCATCAAGAAGCCTTGCAAATTGTCCGTTTTCCATTTTTTGGTAAAACAATAAACATTAGTCCACAACCCAATTTGATTCATGTTCATTACATAGATATGGCTTTTAATCTATGTTCCATTCCCATTTGTTCATCTCTAAGATTTCCCTCCCATCTCAGTGAAGGAGGCAGTGACTTGTCTCTGGAAATGTGGAAAACCACATAGGGTGCATGGAGCCAACTGTTTTAGTTGCAAAACCCCACCACCTTTCTGTGAAGGATCATATCCACTCATCATATGATTTTTCTCTTTGGCCTCTGTCAGGCAAGGTTCAGAGCTGTTTTTAGGTAAACCTTTCTATCTAGTGAGTGCTCACCCATCATATTCATGAACGCCAAGGTATTGTGAGAGAGTCCCCATTTTCTAGTGAAGCCCCTCCCACATCGGTCTATGATGCCGCTATCATCTTATGAAACACTCGGACAAGCCCAATAGCAAATGGATAGCCCATTTTCTGGTGCGTTTCCTCATTACTAAAGGACCCATCCCCATGCTAATGATAGAAGGCCTTTAGAGAGTTCATCATATGAATCTCCCTATCACATGCACTCATATTTGTTGGAGGGAACGAATGTTTACGCCCTAGTTTGATTTAGGTCAAACCAAAATGGCTCCCACTGACTTTCATAAAGTCAGATTTTCGGTGGGCCAAAATCGGCTAGAGTTCTGCACGTATTCTCTTCAGGAGGTGTGGGGCCCACCACATAGGGAGGTCATCCAATGACCAGTAGGGACACCATGGCAATAATGTGCATTCAGCCATGGTGTGCGCAAGAGCCACTATCGAATCAGCATGGGCCAAGCACTTATGGCCCATGAACGTAGCACATCATACATCCATACATCACATGCAAGGAAGAATTGATCCAATCAATTAATATCTATAAAACCTATTTTAAAGTCCATAACATTAACCATTAATATTATCTAGGTATATGGACCAAAATTAGGGTTGATCAATTTGGTCCATATAGCTTTATTTGCGAAGTGGGCTTTTAGCAATTTTAACAAATTAAAATTGGGCCTTTACAGGATGAGCTGAATTAAATATTCAATTAATTATCAATCCTTAGGCCCATTAGTGGGAAAGTTAGGGCTGACATTCAGCCTTGATTGAACTCTAAATTCGGTCCAACCATTTTGGACCAATTTGGTTCGAATGGGTCTAGGGTTTGATCTTTAATAAAAGATTTAATTCAAGAAATTAATCTAAAATTAAATACTGAGAAATTCAAGAATCAGTCAGATAGGGCTATTCGCACAATCCATTCTGCAAAACAGAGGTTAGATCACAGTTTGCAGTTTCATAAACTGCAAATTGCAAATAACGATTCTCCCATCTGCGAAATCTCCTTCCTTGCGCCGCCATCTTTGATCCAAAATAAAAATAAATAGAAAACCTAATTTTTATTATAATTACATTAGATCGAATACTTATACATTCATTCTAAAAAATAAAAAAATTATTTTACAGACCAAAAGCAATAAAATAATCAAGAAACTGCAAAATCGCAGGTTCCCTGTGCCAATCAAGATTTTGATCTCCATGTGTACGAACAACCCATAAATCAAGAAAATAATAAAGAACAATTCTAAATAATAATCAGATTTATAAAATTTAATTCCAGATTAATTGCCCTTCAATTGGAAACAAATTTTCCAAAAAAACCTTATATCTGTGCAAATCGGGTAGAACGCCTTCTACCCATTTGCGCAGGTTCAGATTTGATCCAATTTGGTTCAAGACTTGAACCTAGCTCTAATACCATTGAAGAGATGAGATATCCATCGTATGGATGCCCAAATCTTGTTGAACAGAATGGGCGAATTTCAAAAAATTTCTCTCCATTCTACTAGGAATCGTATTCCCTATTTTAGAAAAATCATATTTTTCAAGGATCAATCTTGAACCAAGAACCGAACCAGATCTGAACAAAACAATAGGAGAGGGATATACCTGATACAGAGAAATAATATCTCCCAATGAAGGTGTTCACGCCCAAGGAAGGATCCAAAGACTGCTCCCACTGAAGATGGTGCAGTGTAGGATGGAGCAGAATCAACAGTGTTCTTCCCAAGATCCTAATCCTTCGCAAGAATTAGAAGGACGACACGTGAGCACAACTTCCTATCAGTCCCTTCTCAAGAAACTGATATCAAGATCCAATCTTGATTTCTCCCACTTAACTGGAGATCGAACTGGCAGGTGATTTCAGCTCTGAAGATGATGTGAATGTATATCTTTTAAAGGCTACCGCCCCCTCCTCCTTTTATAACTTTAAAGGGATCAGTTCCTAATCTCATTAGGACTTGCTGATCCAAATCATATTTGGATCAGAATTTCCTTTAAGTGATAAGGGTAAACCCTTATCTTATCTGCAAATTAGATTAGCCTTCTCCTAATCTCCTTAGGAGGTTTCCAGATCTAAATCACATTTAGATCTAGACTCTCTGAGTGGATAGGGTTAAGGCCCAATCCTATCTGCTAATCTAATCTCAGAATTCGTCTCTCATTTAATTGATCAAATCAGCCCAGTTCGAAATAGGCTTTACGCCCAATAAGGTTTTGTGCTCACTTAGGCTTCCAAACTGCTGCTCAGTTGGGCTTCCTTGTATGGTGTGGGACCCAAACATTGATCTACACATCAGCCACATGGGTTCAGCGCAACCTTTGTTACAAGGCCTGGCCGAATACACTGTTATGGACAGTGCACCCCCTGAAACCCATCGCATGGGCTCTATGGGCCCAACACTTACCTTAAGAGGTCCCTGGGCCAAGCCACCTTGTAACACCCAGGGACTGTGGGCAGATGCAAGATTAGTCCATCAGGTATTACCCTCAATGGTCTTACTCTTAACCTCTCAGCCCATAATGATCAAACACTGCCCGACAAGAGAGGATCTCTCCCTCGGCTGAAAGGAATAGTGCTACACTCTCTACTCACATGGATCCCGGGAATTAAAACCTTTTGCAAATGTTTGGAAACCATAATATATATATACTTTTACATCTCATATAAAATATATTTTGCAAAACAAATCTCAACAATTGAAATCGGCTGCCGGCAGTCTTGGTTTCCATCAGAGAGAGTGCATCCCCAATCATGACCTTTGTCCGACAAAGGGGCTGATCCTGTCATTATGATCACCCACTCAGATGAATTTTCAGACTATCCCAACATACCCAGGTTTTGACCCTCGCTAAGGATCTCACTAATTGGCATATCCAAGACAACCCAATCCATCACCTAGTTTAGTATCATAATCGAGTCTAGGGGTCAGGTGTAACTTTCTAGTTTTGCCCATCAATCTCCAAGGTCCAGGGCAATACTGGAAATCTGGTCTGATTCAAAGATTCAATTAATCATACACTGCATATGCCTTGGGTCTCACCCTGGTGGCTGAGACAGGCCACCCCAACATTTAGAAGCACACCAGTGTCAGCCTTGGCAGGATAAATCTCCCCAGACTTACCCAACAGCTGAGAACATTCTAAACTAACACGAGTTTCATAGGTGTCTAGTTTAAGTTTATTACATAGAAATACACCACAAGAACATGAATCAAATATGTACTTCATTCATTTACAATAAATTCATAATGTACATCATTCTGACCGGAGATAAGGGCAGACAATTGTCTAACAGTGGGAGCAAGCGAAAGAGGCAGACTTCCTTGCCATATCTTGCTTTTCTTGATGGGACCGCGCTCCCTTCTTGTCTAACTGGTACGTTTTGGAGTCCTCGAGGCAAGGATCATCCGTCGTATGCACTAGGGCGTGAGGGGGGACGGCCTGGTTGGGTGTTTCTACAGAACCTAGTGTCTGCATCATCTAAAAGATCGTCGACCTTTTCTTGCATTGCTTGGAATTGCACTAGGTCGACCGTGGCTGGAGGCTATTGTGTTTTTTGGTGCGGAGGGCTACGACGATGAGATTCCCGAGATGGGGATTGACCTATTGATTGCTCGGAATGATTTCTCGACATCTTGATCGTCTTCTTAATTGTGCAGTGAGAGCGATTTTAGGGAAGGCTTTTTGTGTGTATCCCACAAACGGTGCCAATCTGATGCTGCTCGATCCGAGGTGGTGCACAAACTGAAGGAAGCAGTAAGATAATCCTTGCCAATAGGGTGGAGTCAAGGTGGTAGGACGGAGCCGCGCTTCAAGAACTGTGATCAAGAAAGGATGTGAGAGGCCCGAGGAGTTATCCCCTTGTAGATACTCCGACGCTTAAGTCAGTAAAAGGTGGTGGATGGTTGGGCCGAGCAATAAGGGTGCTGGTTCGAGTAGAGTAACCGTATGGATGCTAGAAGTTCGAATCCCTTACCTTGAGCGGGAGATACCTTTTTATAGCCGGAGGTATGTGTCGGATTGGGCTTTCGAGGTTGTCGGGATGAGGTTAACCACCGAGTTCTTTGGGATAGAGTCCTATTCCCCAGTGGAGTTGTCTTCATCCCTCCTATCCTTGGTTGTACTTATCTGCATGACATGTATCTAACATGGCTGAGAGGATAAGATGGGGGGCTATGGTAATAGCATAGCGTAGTCAGGGCCACAAAATCGGTGTGTGCCGTGGAGTTGGCCGGGTCATGTTGATGTGGCCAGGGTGACCGGGCGATGATTGAGCGGTCACGTATCGTCTAAGGTCAGCTCAACCATGACCCGAACACCACTACCCCAATTCTGAAGTCGAGGAATGAAGTGCTCAACCAAGGTGTCATGCAGTAGGGGGTGCTTTGTTTCTTGGTTGAGGAACTCCAAGTTGAAGCCCTGGTTTAGCGTTGTCCACTTCGTATTCCTCGGTGCTTGGTGGAGCTTGTCATTCGCGTAATGTGGGTTGTGGCTAAGGAGTTCGTCGATAGTCAGCTACAAAATTTTGAGAATTCTAATTTTGGAATTCAAACACCACTCCCCCAATTCCAGAGTCGATGAGAGGAGTGCTTGGATGAGGCATTGCGCGGTCGTTTACCCCGGTCAGGTGTCGAAGAGCTAAGCTGGGCTTTGAAGTCTGAGCTTCTCTGATGCTCGGCTGTGTTGTGTCGTGGAAGGGCTCTTCGTTCTTTAGCTAAGGAACTTGCATTCGAAATTTCTGAATCCAAACATTATGTTGTCTAGCTAATACATAGAGCCATATGGCAACCAGTCCAGAAGCAAGTAATGCAACATCCAGCACAAGTGGTAGCCAGTGCCGTATTATCGAGTGGAAGCTCTTTTATTCCTTCAATCCAGAACATGATGCATTATCTCTCAATCAAGTTATGGAGTGACAACTATTTGTTGTGGAGAGCACAATTTCTACCTATTCCTCGTCATCATCATTTGATGGAGTTGGTAGAAGGTAAGAAGAAACCACCACCACAGGAGATTCAAAACCCGAATGGTACTAGAATTGCTCCAAATCTAGAATTTGAAAAGTGGAGTGATCTTGACCAACTTGTGTTAAGTTGTTGATCTCCTCTCTTACTAAAGGCGTCATGGCACAAGTGGTAGTCTATTAACCTCTACAGAAGTGAGGAGTCTAGGGAGCATTAGTAAAGAGCTTTTCCACTCACTCCAGGTCGAGAATTAAGAAATGATCCTTATCCATCTCGGCCTATGTACAATGAGCAAGATCAATTGCAGATAGCCTATCTACTATCTCCGAACCGATATCAAAATCTAATCTTGTTCTTTTTTATTCTAGTTGGTCATGGTAGTGAATATGAATTGGTTGTTACTATTATTACTAATCATCTTGACATTGATAGCCTTGGTATACAAGACATTATTGGATTGCTTCTTAATCATGAAAATTAGCTTAAGGAGCAATCTCGTTTTTGATAGTCTGTTAATGCTAATTTTGCTTGTACAAAAAATAAAAGCTTTCAATAGCAAGGAAAACCCTCTTAGTAGTTTGCTCCCAACTTCAATAGTAGCCACGATAGGGGTAGGGGTTGAGGACCCTTCTTGTTTAATTATTTTCCTGGTGGTGATCGTGGAAACAAAAATCCTGGTTTAGTCTATCAGATATGCAATAAGAATGGACACAATGCTCTACAGTGTCACAAGGCAAGGTATGTCTTTGGTTTTCAGAATGATAGTCTATTACTAATCATCCAGTGGAATTTTATGGAGGTTTGAATACTCCTCAGTATTAGTTTGTAAATCCACATAATGAGAGTTGGTCGTTTGACCTGACTTGGTACTTGGACTCAAGCATTACACATCACACAACTCTAGATGTAGACAATTTGTAGAACCGGTCAGAGTATATGGGTTACGATCAAGTTAAAGTCGATAATAGGCAAGGTTTGCACATTCTTCATACAAAGTCTTCTTTACAATTCAATCAATATGCATTTGCTTTAAATGATATCTACTGTGTTCCTTATATTTGTAAGAATATGCTTTTAGTAAGTCGATTTACCAGAGATAATGATGTGTATTTTGGGTTCCATTGTCATTGTTGTTTTGCGAAGGATTATATGAAGAGAATGATTATAAGGGGTCAGTAGAGATGGTCTATATTGGTTCCCGTCTTTAGCTACTATATCAAATTCATCTCCTCAAGCATTAATTGGTGAGCGAATAACAGTTCAAGGCTAGCATTTGTGGTTGACGTGTGGCTCATTGTGACACTAGCAAGTGCACTAGCCGCTCAAGTAATAGAGTAGTGAGTAGAGTATCGTTCCCACGAGGACTTATGTAGCAACTACTAGTAATGAATCAGTCTATTGTTATCTGATCAGCCGAAATGTAAAACTAGTGAAAATCTGAAATTCTAACTACAAAGTTATTTTTAACACATTGGACCGAACACCTTGTATGCAAGTGAGAGACAAGCTAAAGATGCATAGAAAAATAAATTCAGCAACTGGTTTTCTAGGCAATTCGAGTAGAGTAGGATTTAGCCTTGGTTTGGTGAAATCCCAAAGTAATGAATAGCCTCTATCGAGCGCATGTTCAATCTATGCAAGAGTGATGGTCCTTATATCTCTATCAAGGATCTAATCACCATGCATGCATTCAGATCTAGCAATTCTAGGGCTTCATTTCAGTTGGATGATCATCAACTCAACTGAATGAACACCAACCGAATTGTGCAAGTTATCTTTAACCTTCCACTCAATTCGGCTCTTGATTGGCAGATCTGAAATCTTTGAGTCTTTCTCAAGCACTCTAGGAATTCCAAGAAAGATGAACAATTTGGCCAGACTGAATTAAAGATACCTGAATTCTTTATCAAGTAATTCAGGTATTACAAGTTCATGATCTGAAATCACATATATGATTTTATAGAATAGCAGTTTGGATATCACTATTTCATGATCTGAATTTATAGATCTAAGATTGGAAAATAGCAATTCAGACCTTGTAAACTCATGATTTGAAATTTCAGATCTGAGATTTTAGAATAACAGTTCGGCCAACAATCCACAATTGATATTCCAAACAAAAAAACTTCAAGACTGAATCTACTTTACTCGAATGAACTTAGAAAATAAATTACAGAATTGAACTTGCATAATACATGCTTTGATTACAGTAAGAAAGGAAAATTTGATGGAGAAATTACATAAATCTTAGTTGAATTCGATTACCAATTTGTGCAGAAATCAAGTGAGGACGAAACCTTGATCTCCAATTGCTTTCTCCCCCTTCGAATTCAGCTTCTTCTTCTCTTGAAGCTGCTTGTTCCTCCTCTCTTCTCCTCTCTTGCGCCTATCTCTCTCTCTTCTTTTCTCTTAGAACAAGAGCTCAAGGAGAGTTTGAAATCAGATGTTGGACCCCTTTTTCCCCCTCTAGAGGCCTCCTTATATAGGCTTTCAAAGAAGCTCTTGCCTCTTCTTAAAGTCTCTAGAATTGGGTGTATTACACCCCTTATGAACCTTTTAGAGTGCTCCCTCTTTCTCTTCAAGAAACTTCTAGGAGTTGCCGCCCCTAGCTCCCTTTGGGCTGCAACTTAGCTTGCTTTTGAGCACATGTAGGTTGCACTCTAGGCTATTCTTTGGGCTAAAAATGGGTTGGGCCGAAATTTCCTTCTTGCTGGGCTTCTTCCCTTGGGTTTTCCAAAGGGTTAGCTTGCACTACTGGGCTGAACTTGATAAATTTTAGGCTTTCTTTTCTTGCTTTTGCCTTATTTTTCTTGAGTTGGCTACCCCTAAAATCTTTATTGCAATTAAGCTAAAAATAGGTCAAAATTTAATTAAACCGGCATAAAATTTCATGCAAAAACCTCATAAAATATAGATAACTTGTAGGTTCATTAGTGGTTAGGACATGCAATACTTCGAATCGTAAGGCAGGTTATTTCCAAATATGGTCTTCCTTTTAGTTCAGTTGGGTCTGGTAGTTCAGTTTGTGAGTCCAATCAAATGGGTAAGAGTCGTAGGGTGTCTTTACAATTGTCTTCTTTTTAGTCCAAGCATCCATTAGAAATAATTTTTTTAGATGTGTAGGGACCAACCCCTATTAAACCCAATAGTGGACATTGTTATTATGTTTTGTTTTTTGGTGATTATTCGAAATTTTCTTAGATTTATCCTATGGCTTGAAAATCAGATGTGTTTGATACTTTCTTAACATTTAAGAGACATGTATAAGTTTTTTTTTTTAATGCCAAAATCTGATCCTTCTAATCTGATTAGGGAGAAGAGTTTCAAAAATTGTCACAATATTTGGATTCATAGGATATCACTCATCGAGTAACCTACTCTCCTCACTCATGAGAGAACGGTACAATAGAACGGATGTACAAACACATCATAGAATTGACCCTTTCTTTGCTGGCCTCCTTTTGGGTAGATGCGACTGAGACAACAATTATTTGATCAATAAACTTCCAACTTCCACTCTCACTGGTCGTTCTCCCTATGAGATATTGTTTCAGCATACTCCAAATTATTCTCTATTGAAGTGTTTTAGATGTGCTTGCTATCCCTTTTTCAAGCCTTACAACAATCATAAATTTATGTTCAGATCATTGCAATGTATATTTTTTTGGTGCAGTCACACTCACAAAGGGTATCATTGCTTTCATCCATCTTTTGGAAAATTATTTGTGGCATGTCACATCATCTTTGACAAATCTTTATTTCTAAATGTTCGTAAGACTTCTCCATCTTCATTGGCTATCTCCGTTATTGAGACTTTTATTTGAGCTCCTTTTCTGCAATTCAGACCTACTTTCACTCTCTCTCCTTCAACAGATGATAGTTCCTCCACTGCTAATGTTGTTTCCTCATTGTCTGTTGAACCCAATCATTCTAGTTCTCTCTCTAATTTTGGCACATCCGAACCTGCTCTTGTTTGGTATCGTAATCTCCAAGAAATCCTTGATAATGCGTCAAATGTACTTCCATCAGCTCGCACCCAATCTATGGTTACTCATTCCATGGGTGGCACATTACTAGTTCTCTCTAACCATGTTTCAAGGTACCCTCTTCCTTTAGCTGTTGTTTCTTTACTTACTTCTCTAGAAATTGAACCCCGACTGTATACTAAGGCCACCAAAGCCTTTCAATGTCATGATGCCATGCAAAAGGAATATTATGCCTTAATCAACAATGGCCACCAAATTCTCTCAATGGCATGAACCCCGTATAAATGTGGTTGGTACTAAGTGGGGATTTAAAATTAAAAAAAATCTAATGGTATGCTCAATTGTTACAAAGCACGATTAGTGGCTCAAGATTTTTATCAAATTCTAGGCTTGGATTTGTTTAATACATTTAGTCTAGTTGTAAAGCCAGTGGCTATTTGTACCATTCTAGCTCTTTCTCTATCTCATAAATGGCTAGTTTGACAGTTGGACATAAATAATGCATTTTTGCATGGTTAATTGGATGAGGATATTTATGTATGACAATCGAGGGGATTTGAAGATCCCTCTTAGCCTGACCCTGTTTGCATGCTTCGCAAAGAACTTTATGGCCTAAAACAAGCCCTTCAGGCCTAGTATTCTCACTTTAGTGGTGCTCTCCAGTAGATGGGCTTTTAGAATTCCATAGCCAATACTTCTCTATTTATTTATGATCATGATGGTACAAAGTTATTCATGCTCATTTACGTTGGTGATATTATTCTCATTGGGAATTCTACTACTACAACTGATCATTGTCTTGCTTCATTGTCCACTGTTTTTCCTTTGAAAGATTTAGGTACTATGCATTACTTTCTAGGTATTAAGGCATAGTTTACTTCTATTGGCCTGTTTTTATCTTAACAAAGATATATTGTTGACCTACCGCGCCACACTCATCTTGATGGATCCAAACTAGTCTCCAATTCCGAAACTATCCAATCTCTCCCGTGCTCCTCTCTTTGATCCTATTGAATAATAGAGTGTCGTCAGTGCTCTCCAATATGTTACCTTAACGAGACATGACATCTCCTTTGCAGCTAAGGTATGCTAGTTTTTACATTGTTCGAAAAATAAGCATTGGAGTGCAGTAAAATGGATACTTCGATATCTCGGAGCTACTATTGAAATTGGCCTTCAATTTCATGCCTCTCTTGAAATTGGTTTAACCAGTTATTCTGTTGCTAACTGGGCAAGCTGCCTAGATGATAGATAGTCTACTAGAGGATTCTTTGTTTATCTTGGCCCCAATCTTATTGCTTGGAGTTCCAAGAAGCAAACATACTATTGCTCACTTGAGTATAGAATAAAAGTATTGTACACTAGCCAATTCTATCACTGAAGTACTTTAGATCCAGTCTCTTCTTGTTGATTTGGGCTATCCTGTCTCACCTCCCATTTCCTTGTGCAACAAAGCGACAACATTAATGCTACTCAATTGGCTGCTAAGCCTATCTTTCATGCTTGTAGGAAATATGTTGAGGTTGATTATCATTTTCTTAGAGACTTGTCTATCTGGAAGAAACTTCAGATCTAGTATATTCCTTATAGTAACCAAATTGTCGATGTATTCACCAAGCCATTGTCGTCCTCTTGTTATGAGCTCCTTCGATCCAAGCTTCATGTCACCCTGTTCAGCTTGAGGGGGCATGTTAACACTAGTAGAGCTAGCTTAGGATAACACTTAGAGAATTCTAAGTTTATCCTACTTCTCTTAGAAGTCCTTTGTTTATCACAACTCCTAGTGAGTTTTATTGTTGTCTTGTTATCTTATCTTTCTTATACTTATCATGTAATCTATTCTCACAATTGTTAAAATAATCTATATAAATTGAGTAAACATTTACAGAGTTGGTTTTTGAAGACCCACCTTAGTACATACAGGGAGAGGATGATGCAGTATAGAAGGAAGCTAATAAGTTCTATGCAAGTTGGGACCATTCCAAGACAAATAAGAAACAAAGATGGCACCACCAACCCAACTTAGTAAATATTTACCGATATAGCATTCACAGAATTTTTATCTTAGTTCGTTTTTACCAAGTTGGTACCATTGTAGAGTTTCTATCTTTATAATTACCAAGTTAACATCATAGCGAGATTTCAAATTTGTATTCAATTAGGAGTTTCTTTTTGAAGAGTTTTAGTAGGATTTTATTATGGAGTATTTTCTTAGATTATGATTGTTCAATTAAGATTTTCTTTTTGAAAAGTTTTAGTAGGATTCTGTTATGGAGTGTTCTCATAGATTAGGAAACTTTCTTGTTGGAGCCATAAGTGTGTATGCCTATAGAAAGAATAGCTAGGGGAAGGCTAAGACAGTTATTTATATTGAATTTTCTCTTAATTATTCAATGAAGATTTCTCTTAATGGTAGTTAGATTTCTACTATTTTCTTTGAAGTTTTTGTCAACGTGTTTTATTTCCGTACTGCAACATAGAGTTTATTCTCCATTCTATTTGTTTTATTATTTCTGTTATTTATTATAACTGATTAGATTTCTTGGGCTATAGTGGAGATCCTGTCTTCGTGATAGACGGCTACCTAGCTCATGTTTATATTTTGGGATTTTTTATAAAATTTTGTAACTTATAAATTTGTATTAGTGAGAGTACATGGAGAATGTATGACAATAGCTTTGTGCAAATGCATCAAAGGTCCATTAATATGGATTACCCGGATAACAAATTGTCAAATTCTTATTAAAGGCAGATTGATTTGGAGTAAGGAATTTGAGAAATTTCCCATGGCTAAGTCGAATTTCAAAGCCTGTCTGTCACATGAAATGAAAGTGGAGCAACAAATGCATATTAAACAAAAAGGCACACCAACTTTATACTTTATACTTGATACACATTTTATATGATCTGGCTACGAAAGAAGGCATTTTCTTATATCTTAAGAGAAATATATTCATTTGGAGTAAGGAATAACTGGCAATGAAGCAATGTATCTACATTTCCAACCCATCTCTTTTACTCGTGTATTTGTAACATCGTGACTCGACAGAGATCGGGAAAGAGATGATACCATGACGAGGAGTTGCAGTAGTTCTAGCAACTCATCTTTCGTTTCTTCATTTTCTTCATGGCTTTTGTTTGTTTCAGTTGCACTTCTTACGGGAATTATTGTTTGTACACTCACTACTGAGACCTCCTTTTGGCTTTCTTTGTCTTCTACGTGGACTTGGAGCTCTGCTTTTCAAGTCTTCCCATCATCACCATCTTCTTCTTCTTCGAAAAGGGATGAGTCATTAGCAGGAGAAGAAGCTTTGCCTAATTCTTCCAGCGATAATGGTTTTTTGCCGAGTGTGATGGCAAAACAAACAGATCTTCTTCCACTATCATCAGTAAGAAGAAAGATGCAATGTTAATTGTATAGTTTAGTTTCTTTTCTTTCGTTCTTCAAAACAAAAACACAATTTAGCTAGATCGATATTTTGTTTTTCTCCGAATTTTAATCCTTAAAAACTCATCAATGTGATAACTACATGTATGAACCTGGATATATACAGAAAAAACATGAAGCTTCAGAGGATTTGGCGATGAGAGGTTCTGAGGTTGGTGTTAAGAGATATAGCAAATTAATGAGGCTGGAAGCAGGTCTCGCTAGAGCCCGTGCTTCCATAAGAATGGCATCTGCTCAGAGTCGGAACCAAACATCAACGCATGATGACGACGATCCTGATTATGTTCCTCGCGGCACAATTTATAGAAACGCTTTTGTATTTCACCGGTATTAATTCAATTAATTAATTCCATCAATCTAGCTTGTTTTTATTGGTTAATGTTTGTTTTGCAGGAGTTACTTGGAGATGGAGAAGATATTCAAAATATTTGTGTATGAAGAAGGAGATCCACCACTGTTTCACAATGGGCCTTGCAGGAGCATATATTCAACAGAAGGAAGGTTCATTCACGAGATGGAAAAAGCAGGAAACCATTATCGGACCAGACACCCTGATGAAGCTCACGTTTATTTCCTACCCTTCAGTGTTGTAATGATGGTTCAGTTTCTCTATGTCCCTGATTCCCATGAGATTGATTCCATTGGGCGGACGGTGGTCGACTACATAAACATCCTTTCAGCCAAGTATCCCTACTGGAATAGAAGCCTCGGCGCAGATCATTTCATGCTTTCCTGCCATGACTGGGTAATTATAATAATATTCTTTGCACCGCCATACTTGTAACTACTGTGACATGCTTAATATAATAGAGGGTTGGTGGGCCTTGGGTTTGGATTGAAATTGATCAACTAGGCTTTGTTACCCAAGAACTTGGATCAGGCCCAACTTTCTGGCCTAGGACTCATTAGTGTCTTGTCTACGTGCACCCAAATGTTTTAAAAACCGACCCATTTTTGCTTTCGAGTCATGGGTCACCGGTTTGATTCATTGTGTGCATATATATATATATATATATATATATATATATATATATATATATATATATGTTTGTATAAATACATATTTTATCAATAAATAGTATATAATTATATTTTATATATAATATATTATTTTATATTTAATTTTATATTTATAAAAATATTAAAAATTGTGATTCTAGGTTGAAAAAGGGGTTTTTTCATGAAAATAGCAAAACAAGGGATGCATAAATCTAGAAAAATTGTCTAAAAATAATAAAGAAAATTCACCCCAATTGAACATCAAAACTAAAATGTTTTCTTTTTATTTATTTATTGGGCACTTCTCTTCTCTTTAGGCTGTGTTTGGTTTGAAGAAAAAGATAGGGAAAGGAAAGAAAAGGGAAACATGTAAAAGCCTTTTATAGGTTTTCTCGTCTTTTCCTTCAAACCAAACACAGCCTTAGTGTTGAGTCTCAGGAACATGGCTTGTAGTGACTGGGCTAGCCTAGGTTGAGCTACCAAATTGGCAATTGCAGAGTGCTGAGGCTTGTGTACGTAATTGTGTTGGGTTACAGGGACCACGCACATCTGCCTACGTCCGTGAGTTATTCGACAACTCCATACGGGTTTTGTGCAATGCAAATACCTCAGAAGGATTCAATCCTTTGAAAGATGCATCGTTCCCAGAAATTCACCTTAGGACCGGAGAAATCACAGGGCTTCTGGGTGGTCCATCCCCCTCTCGTCGTCCTTTGCTTGCATTCTTTGCCGGACGTTTGCATGGCCACATACGACTACTTCTTCTACAAGAGTGGAAAGACAGAGATAAGGATGTCCAAGTCTACGATGAGCTCCCAGATGGAATGTCGTACAACGAGATATTGAAGAAGAGTAAGTACTGCTTATGCCCAAGTGGGTATGAAGTGGCTAGCCCAAGAATTGTCGAGGCCATCTACGCAGAATGTGTTCCAGTGCTAATATCAGATCATTACGTCCCCCCATTTAGTGATGTTCTGAATTGGAACTCCTTTTCAGTACAAATTGCAGTCAGTGACATCCCCAACATCAAGACAATTCTATCGAGCATTTCGCAGACTCAGTATATAAGAATGCAGAGGAGAGTAAAGCAGGTGCAGAGGCATTTCGTGGTGAACGGACCGCCACAGAGATTTGACGTCTTTCACATGATTCTTCACTCAATTTGGCTCAGAAGGCTTAATATTCACATTCGCGACTAACTCTTCTTCTTCTTCTTCTTCATAATAACAGATATTTGACGTCTTTTACATGATTCTTCACTCAATTTGGCTTTGAAGGCTCAATATTCTTTATGGCGCGGCTAACTCATTATTGTTTGATTTGTTTATATTTGTTAAACGATAGGAGTTTGACAAGCTTGAATTTGTCTATAATTGTGTTTGAGCTGCAGTGATCGCCACACTCTCTAAGCTATGATATTATTCTTTGCTACTATACGTTATTGTTTGATCATCAATCGTGATGATGTGGTGATGCTTGAAAATGGAATAGGCCAAATCAAACTCGCGAGAGAGAGGTCGACTTCAGAACAAAAATACTTAGTTCACATTGAACTTGGATTTGGAAATAATTGTTTCTCTTGAATTTTTGTAATGGATCAACGTGCATATACATAATGTACAAAAGAATTTAAATTTAAAATTTAAAATACAACATAATCCCACAAATCTCGCTGATTTGTTAACCCAACATAATGATTATTAACAGAAAGGATTACGTGTATCATTTTCTTTCCTCAACACGACGGCACAAACTAAGGGTCCGTTTGGTTCCTAGTTGGAATTGAAATCGAAATGGTCTATTGACTATTCCCGCAATTTGTTTGGTTCAAACAGGAATGAAAATTAAAATCAGCTGAAATGAGAATGAAATTCTGATTCTATCCAACCAAATTATTGGAATAGGAAATTCGGAATGACCCATTCTGATTCCAATTTCAGACTTTTTTTCCTGCAAACCAAACTGGCCCTAAGTGTGTTCTTGTGCACGTTTACTTTGAGGGTGTTTGGTTCCGTTTACGTTTATTGAGTAAATGTTTTGTAGTTATATGACTGTAAAAATGAGAAAAGCAATTAATGAGGGCATTTATGACACAGGCGCCATTAGGCACCACATCAGCAAAATGCCAATAAATGTCTACCAAACTCCAAAATGAAACTTCCTGAAATGGGAGAGGTACACATAAACCAAAGTTTGCTTTTTACAAACTTCAATACACAAATGCAATTAATGAGCCATTTGATGATGGGGCTAAACGCTTATTCAATAAACATAAATGGAATCAAATATATACTTTGTCTCTAAGACACAAAAAGGCGTTTCTTTAGAGCCCTTTGTTAAATATGTCAGCTGTTTGGTCCACTGTTGATATATAACGAACAATTAGATTGCGAGTGGCAACTTTGTTATGAACGAAATGGAAATCAATATCTAAATATTTCCTTCAAGAGTGAAAAATAGGATTAAACGTTAAATATGTGGCAAAGAGATTGTCACACCAAGTGGTGGAGAGGGCAGAAAAACACAAGTTAACGGAGAAGGGAATCAACCCATGTGATCTCTGCCTTTTGCTTCTTAGAACACCAAGGCACCAAGTTGGGCCCAAAGAAGATAGCATAACCTGTGATGGATTTGCGGTCTTCAGGATCACCAGCACACTCCGAGTAGGAGTAACCTGTGAGTTTGAATGAAGAAGACTGAATAAGTAGATCATGATCCACTGTATTCTTAAGCAAACACACATGAATAGGCTTGTCAGGATCAATGAAGCTTTGGGGTTGAGTCATGTAGACCTCTTTTGCAATGTGGCATTGAGAAAGTCATTTGAAACATTGAGGTGGCAATGTTGGCCCAATTCATTTGGCCCACCTAATCCATGTTCTTAAAAATCCATCCATGCCCACCCATTCTAGAAGTAAGGTTTTCTATGGGTCGCATGATCCATTAGGTTTAGGGTGGGGTTGGGTTGAGGGTACCCATTGGGTTGTTAAAGGGTTTGGTCAGTTGTGTCAAGGGAAGGGGCGAAACTCAAGGAGAAATGGGTTAGGAGTCTCGAATGTATCTGTTCACCTAGTTGAGGGGAGGTCTTCATCGTTGAACTTCGAAGTTTGCTTTTCACCCCTGCTGTTCTCAGTAGCTGATGGCAGAAAGGTGGAAGGTTTTTCGCTCTATTCACCCCCGCTTGTCACCTAGATCTCTCTTTGCTCTTTCTACTATGGCAAAAAGGTGGAAGGTTTTCTACTATTGCAGTGATAAATGGCAGGTTCAAGATTAGATCTGCAATAGATTTGGTTCAAACCCAGATTTGTGTTCATCGTCTTCCTCTATTGAAGATAGGGTGATGGCAGATCTAGGGGGTGTAAATGGAGCGAATTCAAATCGAATCAGGCTTGATTCGAATTCGAAACCGATTAAAAATATAAACATTCAAATTTGATTCGATATTTGATGGTTTTTGAAAACACTAAATCGAATTCGAATTCATTTATATAATCGAATATTTGATTTCGATTCGAAATCGACAATTTTTTAATGTCAATCTATCCCAACTTCATCGGACGAATAAGAAGAAACCCAGTTCAAAATTTTTTCTCATTCTCTATTGATCCAACCTTAGAGAAACAAAAAGAAAATACAAATAAAAAAAGTTTTTGAATAATAGCCATTGATTTGGTATTGCTATGTTGGTGTGTTCTCCAACAAGCATAGAGAGATCACTATTGGTGTATTCTACAATGGAGAGATTGTTGATCTTCATATTCAGCTCTACAAAATGAATATATATATATATAGAGAGAGAGAGAGTGAGAGTGAGAGAGAGAGAGAATGAAATTCAATAATAAATAATCAAAAAGGTTTAAACTTGTAAAACTGTAACAAACCATAAAAGGCGGAGAAGAAATGTAGCCACGAACCGAAGAAGAATTGAGAAGAAACACAGGCTTGAATCGAAGAAGAAGAAGAAGAAGAAAGTGAATAGTAAAGTTGAAATGATTCAAATGCAAATAGTGGGAGGTAATAAATGAGACAAGCACCAATATTAAAATAATATTTAAAAAGTGGGAGATAATTAATGCGGCATGCTTCTTATTCAAGAAATCATCATAAGAAATGGTAAAATAATACTAACAGGTGGGAGATAATTAATGAGACATGCATCTTATTCAAGAAACCAACATAAAAAAGTATTAAAAATAGTAAAAAATGAGAGATAATTAATGAGACATGCCTCTTATTCGAAAAGTCATCATAGCCTCTGAAATAGTTTGTCCTTATTCAACTTTTTCTATTAAAATAATATTAAAAAATGTTTTTCAAAAGCCATTATTCAATGTACTTTAATAAAATAATAAAATAATATGTTTATTTAATATAAATATAATTATAGTCATCATTTATTATAATTATAATTTATATAGTTACAATCTTTATAATCAAATCGAATCAAGTGTTATTCGAATTCGATTCTATAAATTAATTGGTATAGATGTCTTATTCGAATTTGGTTGTTAATAACATTTGAATCATCGAAATTCGATTCGATTATATCGAATCTCGAATACGAATTCAGATTTTCGAATACCATTTACACCCCTAGGCAAATCTGGTTTCACAAACATATATCCACTGCTTGTAATTTGGATTTCCCCATCAATCGAAAAGGAAGAGAGGGTGGAGTTTGTAGGACTATTCCAAGATTAAGCTTGTTCAATTTCTTTTTGGATACTCAAGAACTCAAGAATCAGATATTTTTTCTCTAATTTTCTTACATTTTTCTACATATTTTTTAAAAGTCCTATCGATTTAAAAAAAATGATAAAAAATTCTATAAAAAAATTTCCTACGTTTTTATCTTTTGTTTTCTTGTATTAAACAAATTCAAAAAAAAATCTATCAATTTCTGTAATTTTCCTATGCTTTTTTACCTTTGGTTATTTATTTTCAATTTTTTACCTTTGGTTTTCTTGTCTTTCCTGTAATTTTTTGTTTATTTTTTGTATTTTTAGTTTTTTCTATAATTTGCAATGTTTCATAACTTCTGTTGTCTTTTTTTTTTTGCAATTTAGACATTTCCTATACTTTTGTTATTCTTTTGCAATTTTGTGTTTTTTCTGTAAATTTTTTATAATTTCTTTAGTTTTTATGCAATTTCTATTTTTATATTTTGTACTTTTCTACATCTTTGCATTTTTGTAATTTTTACATTTTTTGGAAATTTTGTATGTGAAAGGATCAGATGATCAATATGGATGAATTGATACTCAATCCACACCCAACCCATCCCAACACTTACCTATTGCCACGTGCCATTTTGTATCAAAGCATTGCACTCCTCTGCCATAGCATTGTGCCACTCAGCATGCTTAGAGGCTTGGGTGAAAGAGATAGGTTCAAAAGGAAGTGGGGAGTCCAATGGGTGTTTGGTGATAGTATAAGCTTTTGGTTTCCAAATAACAGTTTTGGAACGGGTTTGCATGGGGTGGGTATTTGTAGTAGAGGGGGTAACAACAGGTAGACCATAAGTATGTGGATTGGGAGGGCTGTTTGATGCGAGAAAAGTGTGTTCAAATTGTTGAAGGAGATGCATGTGGATGGTTCAGCATGTGGGATTGGTTTAGGAGAAGTATGTAGATTGGGTGGTATGCAATTAATTATGTGCACTGCTGTCTTGAAAGCATGAATCAAAATTTAGTAGGGAGATGAACATGAGATAATAGAGCTAGTCCTGTCTCCACAGTGTGAGGATGCTTGCTTGTGCATCGTTTTGTTCATGTGTGTGAGGTATGACAAAATCTTATAGGTAATTGGAGAGAATTTATTAATACTCTCCTCCCAAATCAGATTGTACGCTTTTAATCAGATTCAACAACACTTTTGAATTGAGCAAATATTGAAAGAACGTCTATTTTGCATTGAAGAGAAAATAACTAAGCATATTTTCTAAAATCGTCCATAAGGTGCAGTGTGGAAAAGATTACAAATACAAATATATATGGTGCAAATACATATAAAATAATATAAAACATAAGGTTTTACACTAGATTTGTATTTGTATTCCTTCCAAATTGAGCCTATACAAAATATAATACCAAAGCCACCATGAGATGGGTGCAGGTCCCCAAACGTCTAATTAGATAAGTTCAAGAGGTGAAGAATTAAATGCAAGGTTTAAAGTATCGTTACGATATGTGTTTCGGCCATATCATATCGGTACTTAGAAATGGGGCATATTGGACCATATCTTTTTCAAAAGATACAATACAATATGTCTGATACGGGGCATATCGTATCAATACTTTGAAACATGATTAAATGGCATAAGAGTGAGGTGATGAGACTTACCTCTTTAACATGCTTCATAAGTAATGTTTTCGAACTGCCATTGACCTGGATGGTTAGACTGTTCAGCCCAAAAATTGTCCAGACAACCGGTTTTGTTTTACCCAAAATCTAGTATTTTACCAAAAACTGTTGAATTGATCAGTGACCCACTGACCAGGCGGTCAAACTACCAACCCATTCAATGGTTTTTAACTGTTTTTTATTTTATTTTATTTTTTATTTTTATTAAAATGGGTCATTTATTCAAACCAGCCTATTATTACTTTGTGAACCAGCCCCATGTTGTGGTTTGCCAAGTTGGTGGAGCCAAATATCAAGTTGTGTTCCTCTCCCATAAAAGCTGAACTAAGTGGAGATTTATTGGTGATGAATTTTTCATTGACCAACTAGCACAAACCATCCTTACTCTCCCCTCGATTAGTGGTATCCCTGTAGTTCGATCCTTGATGATAAAGAAATCACGATAAAATTCTACCACAACATCATTATCTTTAGCTAATTGATAAACAGATTACAGGTTCTTAATAGAGGGGACATGTAAAATTTCATTCATATTCAGTATCTTGCCATTGGAAAGAGAATGAAAAGAAACAATATGGGCTATACCTGTACCATCTCCGACTTGATCTTTTTCTAGCCTGTGTATTCTGAGTGAATGGATAAGTTTGATAGATCTACTATAACATGATTTGACACACCTGAGTCAGGATTCCAGAAGTTTGAGAATAGTCCTGAATGAGTAGTAGTCATAATGTAGTGAAAGATCGATGTCCAGGTTGTGAACAGAGATTTGACAGATAATGCGTGGCAAAAGTATCTTTGATATCCACCATGAAATTATTGATGCATGTTGAAGTAAGAATTTCCTTTGCCTTGGTATTGCACTTTTCCCCTGTTGCCAGGATTATAATGTTCTTCTGATTAAGGCTCAATTTGGAAGGAGTATAAATACAAATATGTAGAGTAAAAAATCCCATATTTTGTATTATTTTCTATCTATTTATATTGTATATATTCATATTTGTATTTTTTTCAAACTGAGATCAAGGCTCAGTTTGAAAGGAGTACAAATGCAAATATGTAGAGTGCAAAACATTACATTTTGTATTATTTTGTTTGTATCTGCACTGTACATATTTACATTTATACTCATTCCAAATTAAGCCTAAGTCTATGTTTGGTTTGAAGGAAAAAGTAGGGAAAGGAAGAGAAATATAGGGAAACCTATACATTTTCCTTCCTTTCCCAACACTTTCCTTCAAACCAAATACAGCCTAAAGGAATTTCCTTTACCTCAGTTTTGCCCTTGACCTTGTTAATCGATCTTGTTCTGTTGTTGTTGGTTGAAGTTTCTTGTCACTGCATTTGCAGATGAGAGTTTGAAGATCTGACTGGGTATAAGTAAGTTCTGCAAGTCTAATGTCTTGACTCAAAAGCAGGTCATGTAAGGCTCTATTTGGTTCACAGGAACAGGGGTTTGTACTTGGAATTGAAATGCATCTATCCTGATTCCAACTGTTTGTTTGGGTAGAATCAGAATCTCATTCTCATTCCTTTTGGAATGACATTCCCCCATTTGAGAGAATGACTATTCCCTGCCATTTTCTTGGGAATGAAATCTCATTCTTGCTAATTCTATTTCCCATTCCGATTCTTATATGAGCCAAACAAATTATGGGAATAAACAACTTCGGTTCTGATTTCAATTGCAAACCAAATGGACCCTAAGTCTTCAAAAGTAACAGGTTTAGTTCTGGTGTTTATTGCTGTAACAAAGGGATTATATTTGAAACCAGACTGCTTAGTACTGAAAGGACTACGTCAACATTTGGTAATGGTTGATCAAGTGCTGCTAGAGCATCAGCTCAGTAACCGAGTTGGATCCTTTTTATATTGTATTCAATTGGTACCTCAGTTGCTGAACTCTTGCACATGAGCTAGAGGCAAAGGTACGTTGTAACTTGTAAGATGACCTAGGCCTCATGAGAGGACTCAACACTCATAACACCTCAAAGAGTGATGGGATTCAGTCACTGCAAGGCCCGCTCAAACAACCATCATAGTCTTGCATTGCATTGGGAATATCTCCCCATGAAATAAAAACATACAAGTACAGAGATGTTTCCGGTGCAAGGCTGAAAAGGCTATTCGAACAGCATTCAAACGGGCCTTGCAGTGACTGAAGCCAGGCTATCATCCAACTCAGAATTATTTGATCGGGTTTTATTGGATTAGTAAGGATTACGTGTATGATCTACTTTCTTCAACAAGTTGAACAATAATAAACCCCTGCGTTGTAGGATGACCTTAGCTCAATGACAATTATGAGCTAAAATGTGCATGTGAGGCGCCAATATTAACTTTGTTTTTAGGGTATCCAAAGAGATCAAATCAGTCTTTCCATAATATTCCACTGTACATATCTGCCGTGTACTGAGAATATCTCCTAAGATTGATATCATCATTTTTTATATTATCATAGAGAAATATTTTCAATACAGGGCAAAGATGTGCGTGGGACGTTACGGGGGAAATCTTGTGGGGGCTGATTTGAACTCCCTACATTCACTCCTCCATCCATTTATCTCTCTCTATAAGCCACGGTATCGGATGCTCTACGTCACATCATGTTAATGCAATGGTCTTAACGCAATGTATTCCGTTCTCTATGTGACTATGTCCACTCAAAATGTTAAAAGAAAGAAAGGGCAAATAGATAAACGGCACGATGCCAAGCGATGGTCTGGGTAAATTACAAAGATGCCCTTGTATTATGGATCAGTGACAAAACCCTCACTTTTTGTTTTTCGCGATAAAGGCCCCCCTGAATTTTGGCCACTAGGTAACACTGTTGATGGCTAAATCTTGAACAATGGTTTGGGATTCATTAGAAGGGGAAAAGAAAAGAAAGAGAGAGAAAGATGGGATGAGAAATGTCCCCGGGTTGGACGGAGCCCATTCGGCCGAGCACTGGATTCTACTACAATCCCAGCCAAAGGGGTCTCCGTTGACAGTTCACGCAGGCAAAATCGTTTTCCAAAGCTTGGAGCGCAACTCAAGTTGTCCAAGTAGCTTCAATGGGGGACTCAGAATCAAACACAGAGGAATGGAAGATCCTACTTTGCAAACGTCAGGGTTACTCCTGTTCTTATCGTTCCAATCTGTTCGCTTTGAGGCTCATAAAAGTCAGGCTCTGTATTCAAATTCGGTCAATTGTGGTGCTTGTTTTGCTACTGCTACCAGTGATGTTTTAAGAATTCCCTTTTCCAAGTAAGGCAACATACGACTTAAATAGGAGCGTGCAGATTGCAGGGATCCACTGAGACTGGTCTAATCGTCATGTATACTAAGACATGGTAGCAAACAGAGAGAGATCCCCGGCCTTCTCCCAGTGGTGGGGGAAGAAGCACAATGTAGTATGGGTCAAGTCCATTGCACAAGGCAGATTTGCATAAAAGCATCATAAATTGAGAAATCCATTGCACATTGTTGTAGCACAGTTTTTGTTGTTAAATGGGTCAAGTCCCATCAGATGATTAGATTTCGGTGTCGTGGAATCCTTTCCTCTTTAACTAACTTCATAACATTGATGTTTTTATCAGTAGTTTTCATTAATTAAGGTCACATTTGGTCACATAATGGTATATTTCTAGTGTTCCAATGAACAGAATGATTCTTTCTTTAACCTGTTTTTTAATAATGAAGTGGCTAATTGAACTTTCAAGAGAGGAAATGGACCAACTAGCAGACCGATGCCTGTAAGACCATAATAGAGGAGTTTAATATAAAAGAACAAAAGAAACAGAGTCGGATTGATTACTTGGTCCTCTCTTCTGATATTGATCTGTTCAATAAAAAAATCAAAAGATCAGTGTCCATATCAGAGGAGTTCAGACCTTTTCTCCATTCCCAGGACGTACAATTCAATTATGTTAATGAGCTCTACCTCCTTCCTTCCTGGAGTGAAGGAATGGCTCCTTCCTAAGTGGGTGGCTAGCCAACTACGCCTCACATCTTTGAGAGGGTCTTAAACTTCCAGTTATGTGATATGTCTGCATTGAAAGAAGAATACTGCAAATGGAATTGAAACAAGAGGCTTAGTGGAGTCAGCAATGCCTGAGAGAGAGAGAGAGAGAGAGACCATGGCTTCTCTTTCTATGGTTTTGCACTTCAGTCAGTTCTCATTTTGCTCACCTCCCCTCAACTTCCCCTCAACACTTTGGCACTTGACCAGCGCATTCAACTTGTGATAACCTCATTTTACTCTGATCAACAACCCAAGTGCATCTGCCTCTAGCTCAATGATAGTTCTACAATGAGCGCTTTTCCTCTGAAGAAGACGCTTGAATTGCATATGTCAAATCTTTGCAGATTTGAAGTTAATCTCTTTACTTGCCCAGATACTAGTTTTACAAAAGTACCATCACTCTTCGTCTTAAAGCCCACCAAGGTAGAAAAGTCCAGGGACCCACTACTTCAATGTATTTGTTGATTAAGAATTTCGCTTCATGCTTTAGAAAATGTATTTTGTGCAATGAAGTTTCTTAACGGTTACAAAACCAAAGATCAGGGAAAAAACAACAAAGAGGAGAAGAAATAGACGATTGAATGCAAACAGACCGCCACCAATGAGTAATCTTAGAATTATTGTATTGGGTTTGGGTTGATAATTTAAGGCTCCATTTGGTTTGTGGGAAGATTTGTGTGGGATGGGATGGGATGGAAAAGTATAAAAATTTAACTTTTCAGTGTTTGGTTTTATTTGGGTGGATTGGGATAGGAAAGTGTAAAAGATGGCATTGTTCACCCTCCTCCTTCGTTTGAGACGAACAAATGCACGACTACCCCTTCAAATAGAAGACACCACCATATTGTAAAACCCCATTTGGAACTTCCGTTCATCCTTCCTCAGGAACTTCACAAACAGAGGCACGGTTGTTCGTGGCTATTTCAGTAGAATGGGAAATAGAATATATTCGATTGTGGCTGTTTCAAACAATATCTCTCCGATTAAAATACAATGATCCTATATCTTTTCTTCTGCCAATATTGTAACTCCTGCTTTATGAGAAATTTTTGTCCTTTGCATCGTTTTAACCGATGTTAATTTTGGGAATCAATCAACTTTTAAGCAGAGTATCTGGGTTGCTTTTCACATTAAAACCCTGAATAAAGGAAAAATAAGGAAAATAGTCTAGCAGTTTAGAAGGGATGATTCCAGGTGACATTGGGCTACGAAATTGAGGTCAGTACATTTCTGGGTAGGACGATGAAGACTGTACAGACCTCTGCGAAATTGAGGTCTGTACAGACCTCAGTAAGACGACGATGAAAACTATGAAATTGAGGTTTGTACAGACCTCAGTAGGATGACTATGAAGACTACAAAATTGAGATCTAAATGTTTCTAGGTAGGATGATGAAGACTGCGAAATTGAGGTATGTACGTTTCTGGGGAATCGTCTTCATCGTCGTGCCAAGACTCCAACTCTAATCAACCTATTGATGAATTAGAGTCGAAGTCTTGGCACGACGATGAAGACGATTCCCCAGTTCGTCCTTCCTCAAAACATGCGCACTCTCGCTAGCTCTTAACTCCCTTCATCCGAGCCGAAACCTCTCGTTGAGCCCGTCATAATCTGAAGAGGAAGAAGAGAGAAGACAGATGGAGAGAAGACGAGGGAGAAGAGACAAGAAGAAGACGGAGTTGCACTGAGAAAGGGAGAATGGGACAGAGACAGGAACAGAGACAGGGGACAGAGAGAAGAGGAAGACAAACCCAGGGATAAAGATAGGGGACTACGATCTATTCGTCATTGCTGAGAAAGGCAGAAAAGGAGGAAGACGGAATCGCACTGTTTCTCTCCTTCCTCTTCGTCGTCGCTGGTTCGCTTTTCACGGCCTTCCCTCCTCTATTCATCGTGATGGTAAGTGGTAAAAGTGATTTCCCAGTTTTTTCACAGGGTCGCACTGTTTTGGTGTGACTTCGATTCTATGATTTTGGGATCTATCATCTCACGTCTTTTCCATTTCATGAATATTTTTGAAAATATTTCCTCTTTTTTCATCTCCATCCCACAAACCAAACAGAGTCTAATAGAGAAAGGGCAAAAAAAAAATACAAAAAGTTTTAATGGATATTTTGGTAATTTAACGAACATTCCATTATCTGACCTTAACGGTTAAGGGGTCCTTGTTGTAATTTACCCTTCATTTCATCACATTCCCCTCGCTTGCACGTTGCGTTTGGGTTTCCAACCTGATCGGTAGACTAAAGACTGACGAATACCGAGTGATATGATGAACGTCCACAATTAGCAGAGGGTTCACTTTTGCTAAGTGCGGATAGGGCAGGACATAACTGTAATTAGACAAGTTTCTACAATTAAAACTTTAAAAGCACCTTTACCATCTCCCTTCTCCGGCTCTCCCTACTGGTTACTGCTTGAGGATTTAGGATTGTACAGTCAATATTATTTCTTCACCCTATCACAACGGAAGCAGACGAAACAACAGAGGAAGAAGAAAACGAAGACATGTTTACTGGGTTAGGTGGGGAGAAAGAGAAATGGATAAAGCACTACTCAACCTCGCATAGAATCTTATTGGTTGGTGAAGGAGACTTTTCCTTCTCTCTTTGTTTGGCTAAAGCTTTCGGTTCTGCAACCAACATGGTCGCTACATCTCTAGATAATCAAGGTAAGCATATACATCTCCATCTTCATCTCCATGTCTAGATAATATCATTTATACAAGTTTCTGGGTTTTCTATTCTTTGCCTTTTCCTCCCTGTGATTGGTTTTAACCTCTAGTTCTATTATTACTTGTAACTATATAGATTCACTGGAGCGTAAATATAGTTATGCCATTGGGAATGTGAGAGAGCTAGAAGAGATGGGTTGTGTTGTCCTGTATGGAATTGACGCAACCAAAATGAGCCACCATTTCTTTCTCAGGACTCAGAGATTTGATCGAATCGTCTACAACTTCCCTCACGTGGGGTTTTTCTACCCTGAAGCTAGTTACTGCCAGATAGAGTAAGTCATTGGATGTTCTTTGTGAGCCCAGATTTCCTACTCACTTTTCCTGCCCACTCCCTACCCGCCCTGAGTTGCAGTCACACATCTCTTAATTCATAATAGAGATGTATGGCTCTAAATCACGGCGGATAAGAAAAGTGAATAGGAAATACGAGTGGTTCTGAGGTTATGATGCATCATTCTTACCTACTATGGAGAGTGAATAGATTCAAAAGCAAAACAGAAGATCTGAAGATTAATGGAGTTAAGAATTGATTTTTTTTTTTCGATTGTGATGGACAGATTGAACAAGAAGCTGGTGAAGGGGTTTCTGGAGAACGCCAAGATACTATTAAGGGAAAAGGGGGAAATACATTTGACCCATAAGACCACCGATCCCTATGACAAATGGGATGTTGTTAAGAAAGCGGAGAAAAGAGGCCCTGTTCTACAAGAGAGTGTTCCCTTCTGCAAAGAGGATTACCCAGGTTATAGCAACAAGAGGGCACATGGTACCTCCCCAGATTCTCCATTTTATTTGGGAGAGAGTAGCACGTTCAAGTTCAAACTGAAAGTCTAAAAATCCAATAGACAGACTGAATTATTAAGTTTGAGGCCACATGTTTGTTTGTGTGTCTGTTTAAGAATTCAGAAGTTATGCCTATGCTTGGTTCAGCTCTCTTTCTTTTTCATTCTTATTCAAGACGAAATTGCAAAATGAATTAGAATGGTAAAAATGGGTAGAAAGATAAAATATTGCTATGAATCAAACACTTTTTTTTTTTTTTTTTTCTAAACAATGAATTCTTTTCAAATTGACAAGTGTCTTATATTACTCATTTTCATTTAAGAAAAATGTATTAATCATCATAAACGGCTGGCTTTAAGTCTCCAAACTCATTGACATGGATGTTTATTTGTCCGCATAAGTTCTCACAGCAATCTGTTAATAAACATTTATGATGGTTTTTGTAGACAGTTTATAACCATTAATATAGAGTTTCTTTAAAGAATGAAATTGAGCAAGATGAGGTATGATTATTTTTCATGTGGTAGGCTACCTCAATTTTTATGCTATGGGCTAATTTTCATTCTAAAATGAAGTTTATGGCAAGAATTTTGTAACTAAATACTCTAATGTTATTCCTTTTGCCCATTTTTGCCCAGAATGAGAGAATTAAAAGAGAAAAACAATGAGACTTAGAGCAGTGAATCAAACATTGCTTGGGTTGAAATTTGACAAGAGTGCCACTTTTGACAAGAGTGCCACTCAGAGCAGTTGTTCTAGCAATTAGCATCACAACTTAGGTTTCCTTTATAAATTCACAAAATGGCACAACCTAACACCATGGTCCATGCAAAGCCCATCTATCTGCCAAAAGCTCCTGTTTATTGACAGTTCATTTATGATTTAAACTTAGATACCATTTGGCAAGCTTCTTTACAAAGATTTTCCCAAAGCTCAGATTAGCCAAAGCCTAGAAGATGTATTGAATTTAGGGGTCTTGTTTTTTAAAGATAAAGGCCATTTGGCAAGTGTCTTCGACTTTTGGTCCTGCAAACTTGCCAAAACCCAAAAAACCACGTGGAAAAGACTTGCAAGGACTCCATGGCGCAATGCGTGCTACTATTGCTCTTCCCAAATAATTAATACATTTTTATTCCTTCGAGGTAAAGATTTAGCTGGGCTTATAATTCTACTAATTTCGTTGAAAGTCTGCCTGTAGCATTTACTCACTTCAAACATAAATTTCTTTTTGAAGATTATATTCCATTTGCCCCATTTCCTGCGATGTTAAACTTGATTGTACACTGTACAGGGACTGGCTTCAGTTAGGGAAAAGCCCGTTCCAATATCCCGTTAGATAAGCATAATGAGCGAACAAGTAATAGTTGTATAATACATGTCCCAGTTAATATATTTTTTATCCAAACTTTTTTATTTCATAAAACAGAAATTATTCATTATTTTATTATCTTTATCAAAATAATTAAAAATAAAAATAATAAAAAAAGTTGCCTAAGCTCAACTCGGTTTTGAATACTGTATCCGTCCGTGAAGATAGAAATGGCAGCAGAAAACAATCAAAGTGCTCCGCTTCCACTTGTTGGTAACTTCCCTGTACATCGAATTACTATTCCATATAATATCAAATCAGATTTGAAGTTGTAAAATCAAATTAGATTCTTAAAAAACTAAAAGTTTAATGGAGGGTTTCCATCACTTTTTCAATTGTTGCCACTTTAATAAAGTAATCACGATTCATGTCTCCCACTAAACAGACTTTTTCCCTTTTAAACAAAGATATTTCTTTTCCTTTTATGAAAGTCCAAAGGCAAATTCATTCTTTAATCATTGAATTCATTTCAGGAGATATTACATCAAGAAGAAAAGAGGGAGTGGAGTACTACCATATATATGTTTTGTTACAAGATAAAGCAAATTAGCGGGTAAATGAGCGGCTTCATTTAGGGGTGGTAAATGGGTGGGTTGGGTTGGATAAGGGTTGAATATCAAATTATCAATCTATCTATATTGATTCACCAATCCACCATGACTCATCATCGATGCTTCTTATATGTTCATAACCCACCCTAACCCTAAGTCATCCTAACCCACCTATATTGACCCACTTGACCCACCCATATTGACTCTTGCCCACCCTCACCTATTAGGGGTGCTCACAATCTGGTTGGGGTATTTTTTCAAACCGAGTCGGTTTTTTAAATATTCAAACCGAAACCAAACCGTCGATGGACCGGTTAACCACGGTTCGATTTTTTTGGTATGCACTTAAAATATAAAAAAAACATAATATTGTCGGTGGTTGTCGTCGTGCCGAACTGGTTGGTGCCGGTGGTTGTTGGCGGAGACGTAGAGAGGAGAGGTGAGAGAGAGAGAGAGAGAAGGATCCCAGATGCTTTAAAACCACCACCCACCGACAGTCGACAGACGCTTCAAGCCTTCAACACTACTGATGAGGGCAGATTTGGCCCACCACTGACATTATGACACTTGGCACCTCAGAACAACTAGGGACCACTTTGACAACAAATTGCCTTTGCTAAGTTGATGGTGTCTCACCAGGCGTAGCCTGGCACAGGCATGGTCTGGCAGCCTGGCCCTGGTACGAGCTAGCAGCCTGGTTCTGGCGCGACCTGGCCCTGGCATGAGTTGGCAGCCTGGCCCTGGCGCAACTTGGCCTTGGCAAGAGCTGGCAGCCTGGCCCTGGCGCGACCTGGCCCTAGCAAGAGCTGGCAGCCTGGCCCTGGCACGAGATGGTGGCCTGGCCCAGGCACCGACCTAGTGGCTTGACATAGGCGCCAACCTGACAACCCCGAGGAGCTTACCACCGTACCCCACATTTCATGGGATTGTGACTTGTAACAGCTATATTAGCTCACCCACTCCCCGAGTTAGGCAGGAATGGGCAACCTTACCAGTTTGTGTTTTTATCCCCACCTAACACGAAAGTAGGTCCCATCACAGCGGGAATCTAGGAACCGCTCCACCTAACCCACGAGGACTCCAGTATATAAAGACCTCACCCCCCAGGGGCCAAAGGAGGATGGGTAACCTCCGCTCTCTAGCTCTCTCTAGCTCTCTCTCATTCTCTAGGTTATTTTTTAACTCGTAACCAAGTGTTGACTTAGCCATCGGAGTGACCTCGCCGGTAAACACCCCAAGGTCCTCTGACATCTGGTTCCTTGCAAACCTCTAAAAGAGCAACAAAGCTCATCAAGGTAGCTCACCTCACCACCAGGGAGCTCGGCATCAAGGTAGCTCACCACCAGGCAGCCCATCAAGGTAGCTCACCACCAGGCAGCTCACCAAGGTAGCTCACCACCAAGCAGCTCATCAAGGTAGCTCACCACTAGGCAACCCATCAAGGTAGCTCACCACCAGGCAGCTCATCAAGGTAGCTCACCACCAGGCAGCCCATCAAGGTAGCTCACTACCAGGCAGCTCATCAAGGTAGCTCACCTCCAAGTAGCTCATCAAGGTAGTTCACCACCATGCAGTTCGCCACTAGGTATCTCTTCACCAGGCAGTTCGCCACTAGGGAGCTCTACTTCAACCCCTGAGTCACAGGCTACTGGGGAGTAGACGAGCTGACAAGGTACTTAGCCAAAAAAATTGATACGTGACCAAAAACCATTACATCAATTGGCATCGTCTGTGGGAACACGCTACAAAAAGCTAAGTTCTCATCCAACAAAAAGCTAAGTTCTTATCTTACAAAAAGCTAAGTTCTCTTCAACCAGAAAACTAAGTCCAAACCATTTTAGAAACTGAAGCTCTTGCTTCATAGCTCTAAGGTGCCCCCTCGGCGGCCTGGCACGGGCTGTGCGTGACCTGACGTGGCTTGCATACGGCTTAGCGGCCTGCGCATGGCCTGGCATCGTGGCGCGGCCTGCGCACGGCCTAGCGGCCCGGCGCAGCCTGCGCGCGGCCTGGCAGCCTGGCACATGCGCCGACCTGGCACGACCTGGCCCAGGCGCGAATTGACGAACTGATAAAAGACTTCCTCATCACTTAAGACCCATTTGCCTCTTCGGCATGGGCAACCAAGTCCCAATCGCCTCCTTGGCATGGGCACTTAAGACCCAGTCGCCTCTTCGGCATGGGCAAAGTTCAGGAGTGGACTATGAGTCACTCCCAAAGCCTAAGGGCCACGATACTGCTCATGACCAATCACCTCTTTGGCATGGGCACAGTTCAGGAGTGGACCATAAGTCACTTACAAAGCCTAAGGGCCAATACTGCTTAAGACCCAGTCACCTCTTCAGCATGGGAAAAGTCCAGGAGTGGACTACAAGTCGCTCCCAGAGCCTAAGGGCTACAGTGCCGAACTGGCAGAGACCCCGATGCCTCACAGGCAACTCAGCACCCGATCAGCCCGACACCTCACAAGCAGCTCGACACCCAGTCAGCCCGACACCTCACAAGCAGCTTGGCACCTGGTCAACCCGACACCTCACAGGCAGCTCGACACTCGGTCATCCTGACACCTCATAGGTAGCCTGGCACCTAGTCAGTCCGACAGCTCACAGAGATCTTACCACATAAAACCTAGTTGCCTCTTCGGCATGGGCAAAATCAAGGAGTGGACTACAAGTCGCTCCCAAAGCCTAAGGGCCACAATACTACTTAAAGACCCAGTTGCCTCTTCGGCCTGGGCAAGTTCAGTATTGTGGCCAATACTGCTTAAAGACCCAGTTGCCTCTTCGGCATGGGCAAAGTTCAGGAGTGGACCACAAGTCGCTCCCAAAGCCTAAGGGCCACAATACTGCTTAAAGACCCAATTGCCTCTTCGGCATGAGAAAAGTTCAGGAGTGGACTACAAGTCGCTCCCAAAGCCTAAGGGTCACAATAATGCTTAAGACCCAGTCACCTCTTCGGCATGGGAAAAGTCCAGGAGTGGACTACAAGTCGCTCCTAGAGCCTAAGGGCTATAGTATCGAACTTGCAGAGACCCTGACGCCTCACAGGCAGCTCAGCACCCGGTCAGCCTGACCCCTCACAGGCAACTCGGCACCCGGTCAGTCCGACACCTCACAGGCAGCTCGGCACCCGGTTAGCCCGACACCTCATAGGCAGCTCGACACCCAGTTAGCCCGACACCTTACAAGCAACTCGACACCCGGTCAGCCCGACACCTCACAGGCATCTTAGCACCCGGCCAGCCTGACACCTGGTCAGCCCGACACCTCATAGAGATCTCACCGCGTAAAACCTAGTTGCCTCTTCGGCATGGGCAAAATAAAGGAGTGGACTGCGAGTCGCTCCCAAAGTCTAAGGAATTGACTTAGTGCTTACGAGCTCATCGACTTACGGGCCAAATGGAGAAATTTACTCCCTTTGCCAAGTTACTTTTAGCTCGGGAGTGGGGGGGCAAATAATGAGGGCGAATTTGGCCCTCTAGTGACATTATGACACCTTGTAACAAGTGTTCTCTTCGCCGCACCATCAAGTGCCAACCACCGTGCCTACAACCGCCACTCCAGTGTCCAAGTGTGTGTCATGGGTGGGCTATGCATGTACTTTTGTAAGGGGGATTGCCAATGGCATTATTATAATATTGTAGTATGCTTTTTCACCTTTTTGATGTTTTTTATTGTCACTCCCCCAAAAGCTTAACGTACTCTTTGAGGGGAAGTAGGTAGTCGAGTGAGCTCATAAGCGTGTAAAGGTTAAGCACGAGATCCTCTCGACACTGTACTGTGTGCTTGTGCTTACCACTGATTAATGCAATACAAATAGCCTTTTGCTAATTCATGTGCCATCTTGTTGCCTTTTTGTGTGTGTTTGCTTTGTTGCATAGGCTTACTTGCCCATGACAGTTGGTATCAGAGCAGGAGCTCCTTTTAAGCCATTTGACCCGCAATGCGAGTTACAGCATGAAGCACAATAGGGACATCGTGGAGGAGATTGAGCATGGACTCTCCACATCCCATGAGGCCAATGATGCGCCCGCCGACGACATCGGCAAGGACAAGGAACCAAAGACCAGCAAACATGAGAAATCTTCCAACAAGCATGCAGCTGTTGAGTTGTGCATGCTGCGTTGCGAAGCTACCATAGGTGAGATGCGAGACTCGATAGACGAGCTGCATCAAAACATGGAAGCCATGGACAACACATTAGTCGAGATTGAAGGTCGCTTGAGTGGAGTCGTGGATGAGGTCCGAGACATAATCAATGGCACGCTCAAACAAATTTGCAGCACTGCACGCCAACAAGAAGCAAGCTCCTCCAACTCGCAGGTCCGAGACAGGCTTGACAGTTTTCAAGCCCAGCTCGATGAGATGAAGAACGAGTGGGCAACATGGAGAAGAAGCACCTCCACATCAATGGCCGTCCAGGCCCAACTAGATGAAATGAGAGCGGAGTGGGCCTCACTAAAGTCAGCCGCATGTGCCTCCTCCGACACCCAAGCTCAATTAGAGGAGCTCAAAGCAGAATGTGCAATCTTGAAGAGGGCCGTTGCTAATCCAGCAAGCACTTCCTTTGCACATACTCCCTCCCACATCAAGATTAGGGAGCCAACTCCCTATTCAGGTACCCGCAATGCACGAGAGCTCGACAACTTCCTGTGGCAAATGGAACAGTACTTTGCCACCACCAATGTGACTGATGAAATGACTCAGGTACGCACTGCTACTATGTATTTGACTGATGTCGCTATGTTGTGGTGGCGTAGAAGATGTGTTGATATAGAATGTGGTACGTGTGTTATCCATACCTAGGCTGACTTTAAAAGAGAGCTGAAGAGACAGTTCTACCCAGAGAACGTGGAATACCTCGCTCGTCGCAAGATGAATACTCTCAAGCACGGCGAATCCCTCCATGACTATGTCAAAGAGTTTTCAGCCCTCACATTAGAAGTCACCGACACGTTAGACAAGGACTTATTGTTCAACTTCATGGATGGCCTAAAGCCTTGGGCCGAGCTCGAGCTCCAACGACACAATGTTCAAGACCTTGCCTCCGCCATGGCCGTGGCTGAACAACTTATTGAACAAAGATTATCGGATGACGAAGGAAGCAGACCAGCCAGCCCGCGTACCACACATTCGAGTGGGGGAGATAGACAACCAAGTCCCCTGAAGAAGAAGCCATCCTTCAACCACAAACCAATCGACTACCACAAAGGGAAGCAGCCCCAGGGAAGTCAAAGCTACTACAACAACAGATATCAAGGGAGACCCAGCCACCCTCCCATTTGCTACATTGTGTGGAGGAGCACTTCACCAGGAATTGCCCAAAGCGAGCAAAGTTGAATGCCCTCATTGCCAAGCTAAATGATGATGAACAGAGTGATGGAGAATGGAGTACCCATGCGCCAAGAGTGGGCGCCCTCCAACTTTTCAATGCCATGATGAAGAAAGGGGCTACCTCCAAACAACCCTCCTCAGTCAAGAGAGGATTGATGTATGTTGATGTAACCATTGGTGGGAGGCCAACCAGGGCCCTAGTTGACACAAGGGCCACCCACAACTTCATATCCATTGCAGAGGCCAAGAGACTTAATTTGGCCATCTCCAAAGAGCCTGGCTGGCTCAAAGCAGTTAACATAGGTGCCAAACCTACTGAAGTCATGGCTCGCAGAGTAAGACTACAACTCGACACCTGGGATGGAGAGATTGACCTCTCTGTCATCCACATAGATGATTTTGATATTGTCCTTGGAATGGATTTCATGATATAGGCAAAAGCAGCACTGGCGCCTCACCTCGACACCTTGATGATCTTGGACGAGAAGTCACCTTGCATGGTTAACATGATCGCCACCGCCAGTACCAAGAAGAAGCACGTCTCTGCCTTGCAACTCCAACACCACCCTCCACCATTGATGGCAGAGAGATCTACAACAACCACCATTGCAACCAGAAGTGATCACAACAACTCTGGAAAGAAGTCAGCGCCAGTGCCAACGCCAATGTCAGTGCCAGTGCCGCCACAACAACAGCAGCGGAAGCCACCTTTGCAGCAGAAGCCGCGCACACACACAACTGGTGGGCCCAACAGAAGACCTAAGGCCGTGTCAAACTTTGCCTACACCTACTACCACAACCACTGGGGAGAGCGAGTGCCACCCGAGCCATTTAGGGACCACATTCACATCATCTCTCAAGATAAATCCTGTAGTAGCCTTGTGAGTCACCCTTGGGGAAAAATGCATGGGAACCAACACCCTAACAATCCAAAATACCATTTTGACCCAGCCTTAGCCACCAACTTTCCTACCACCATCAGGAACAAGTCAAAATCCTAACTTGAAGCAGCCAAGCAGGGACTTAACTTAGGGACTAGCCATAGGTTTTCCCACCATCAAGAACATCCACTAGCAATCTACCCAACCTATTATCTGGGCCTTGGAAGAAACCCGGTTCGTGGAGCAGTCGAAGAACCTTCCTTCACCAACAAGTTCAAGCCTCAAGCAGAAGCTAGTCTTCGAGGACGAAGACTGAATTGAGTGGGGGAGACTATAACAAGTGTTCTCTTCGTCACGCCATCAAGTGCCAACCACCGTGCCTACAGCCAGCGTCCAAGTGTGTGTCATGGGTGGGCTATTCATGTACTTTTGTAAGGGGGATTGCCAATGGCATTATTGTAATACTGCAGTATGCTTTTTCACCTTTTTGATGTTTCTTATTGTCACTCCCCCAAAAGCTTAATGTACTCTTTGAGGGGAGGTAGGTAGTCGAGTGAGCTCATAAGCATGTAAAGGTTAAGCACAAGATCCCCTCGACATTGTACTGTGTGCTTGTGCTTACCACTGATTAATGCCTTACAAATAGCCTTTTGCTAATTCGTGTGCCATTTTGTTGCCTTTTTGTGTGTGTTTGCTTTGTTGCGTAGGCTTACTTGCCCATTTCGAGTGTCGCACGAGGTCCCAACGATTACCCCCGTGACAACTTGGCACCTTAGAACAACTAGGGACCACTTTGACAACAACTTGCCTTTGCTAAGTTGATGGTGTCCCACTAGGTGCGTGTTATGGTCACACCATCCAGCAGCGCACTGCGGTGCAGTCATAGGTAGCAGGCCGCACAGCAGCAGGCACCGCTTGGCAGCGCTGCACAGCAGCACACACCGCCGATAGCGCGCAACACGCATCGCCAGGCAACAGCGCGCACCGCACGCACTGCACGGCAGCACGCACCGCGCACACGCTCGGCACCGCATGGCAGCGGCACCATGAGGCGTGCGCACACACCGCGTGGCAGCGGCACCATGAGCCAACTTGCCGCCAACTTACCTTATCCTTATCTTATCCCTTATCCCTTAACTTTATCTAATCTTATCTTTATCTTATCTTAAGTAAGAGTGAGTTACCATTAAGAGTAGGTAATTAGGAGTTTGAGTTCAAGTTGGAGTTTGAGTTTAATTAGGAATTTCCTTATGTAATCTCCTATTTAAGTAGATACGAATTGAAATAAAGCATTCAGTTTTCCAGCCAAGAAAAGAGTGAGGAGAGTTCGGGTGGTCTCTTGGACAAATCACCCATTCAGTTTCCACAATAGGGTCTACACGCAAGGGAAGGTCCAAGGAAAAGCAGGGCTTTCGCACCATGGACCGACCCGTGATGGAATCCCACGCGCGGGACCATAACAAATTGGTATAAGAGCCAAACGTCATGGGCGATATGGAGCAACTGTCTTCCAAGGTTCACGAACTAGAACACCAACTGGCAAAAACCAGCATGGAGGTTCATGAAGTCAGGGAAGACGTCCGGGAGATGCGACGCCTGCTGGAAGCATTCCTCTCCAACAAAGAAATGAGTTCGGAGGGAATCGCCAACACGAACAGACGCCGTCCAGACTGGGCAGAGGCATGCAGCGAACAACAAATTGCTGCCCCTACAGCCGCAGTTATTTCCAAGGATCAGCGCACGGAGGATGAAACTGTAAAGTCTCCTCCTTTGGTCAGGGACGATGTCACGAACATTATAGTAGAACCTGTAGAATGCGCTCCTTTGACGAAGACAGGTGGGCTTGGCGATGTTGTTGGGGCTTTACCGAAGGCCTTGGCTTGGCGTGGACATAAAGTTATGGTTGTGGCACCACCGTATGGTAACTATACAAAAATCCAAGAAATAGGAGTGCGCAAGAGATGTAAGGTGGAGGGGCAGGATATAGAGGTAATTTTCTTCCAAGCTTATATTGGTGGCATAGATTTTGTGTTCATGGACAGCCCTATGTTTCATAATATTGAGGAAAATATATATGGGGAAGGCCGAGAGGATATTTTAAAACACATGGTTCTCTTCGGTAAGGCCGCTCTTGAGGTCCTCTACTGTAAGCATACCCGGTGCGTTCTTATGATCCACAACATAGCACACCGGGGTCGTGGTCCAGTACGTGACTTTTGTTATGTGGATCTTCCACAAAACTACTTCAAACTATATGACCCAGGAGGCAAGGAACACTTCAATGTCCTTGCGGCTGGCCTGAGTGCAGCAGAGCATGTAGTCACTGTAAGCTATGGTTACACCTGGGAGCTGGAAACAAAAGAATGTGGCTAGGGTCTGCATCAAATAGTCCAGTGTTATGCACTGAGAGATGAGGCAGTCCCTGTTGTTCACACTATTGGTGGACTGAGAAATAGTGTGCAGCCGTTTGATCCATTCGCAGTCCCAAGCCATGTATTCGGAACACAAGCTTGAGGACAAGCTCGTAGTCCGGGAGGGGTGTAATGTTATGGTCACACCATCCGGCAGCGCACTGCGACGCAGTCATAGGCAGCAGCACGCACAGAAAGCTGCACAGCAGCAGGCACCGCCTGGCAGCGCTGCACAACAGCACACACTACCGATAGCACGCAACACACACAACCAGGCAGCAGCGCACACCGCACGGTAGCAACGCGCACCACACGCACTGCATGGCAGCACGCACCGCGCACACGGCAGCGGCACCGCACGGCAGCGGCACCATGAGGCGCGTGCACGCACTACGCGGCAGCAGCACTGCACGCACGCACTGTGTGGCAGCGGCACCATAAGCCGCGCACACGCACCCGGTAGCAGCAACAAAGTGGGGCCCACACGACAGCTCATAGGGGTGGGCCCACCCTTATCTGGACACATCAAGCCAACTCACCACCAGCTTACCTTATCCTTATCTTATCCCTTATCCCTTATCTAAACTTATCTTTATCTTATCTTAAGTAAGAGTGAGTTACCACTAAGAGTAGGTAATTAGGAGTTTGAGTTCAAGTTGGAGTTTGAGTTTAATTAGGAATTTCCTTCTGTAATCTCCTATTTAAGGAGCTACGAATTGAAATAAAGCATTCAATTTTTCATCCAAGAAAAGAGTGAGGAGAGTTTAGGTGGTCTCTTGGACAAATCACCCATTCAGTTTCCGCAAAAGGGTCTACACGCAAGGGAAGGCGCAAGGGAAAGCAGGGCTTTCGCACCGTGGACCGACCCGTGATGGGATCCTACGCGCGGGACCATAACAGTGCGGCCTGGAACAGGTGCGACCTGGCAGCCTAGCCCTGGCGTGACCTGGCCCTGGCACAAGCTGGCAGCCTGGCCCTTGCACGAGCTGGCAGCCTGGCCTCGGCGCGACCTGGCCCTGGCATGAGCTGGCGGCTTGGCCTAGGCACGACCTGGCAGCCTGGCCCAGGCACCGACCTGGTGGCCTGACACAGGTGCCAACTTGACAACCCCGAGGAGCTCACCACCGTACCCTGCATTTCATGGGATTGTGACTTGTAACAACTATATTAGCTCACCCACTCCCCGAGGTAGGCGGAAATGGGCAACCTTACCAGTTGGTGGCTTTATCCCCACCTAACACGAAAGTAGGTCCCATCACAACGAAAATCCAAGAACTGCTCCACCTAACCCACGAGGACTCCAGTATATAACGACCTCACCACCTAGGGGCGAAAGGAGGATGGGTAACCTCTGCTCTCTAGCTCTCTCTCATTCTCTAAGGTTATTTTTCAGCTCATAACCAAGTAGACTTAGCATCGGAGTGACCTCGCAAGGTAAACACTCCCGGGTCCTTTGACATCTGGTTCCTTGCAGGCCTTTAAAAGAGCAACAAAGTTCATCAAGGTAGGTCACCACCAGGGAGCTCGGCATCAAGGTAGCTCACCACTAGGCAACCCATCAAGGTAGCTCACCACCAGGCAACTCATCAAGGTAGCTCACCTCCAAGCAGCTCATTAAGGTAGTTCACCACCAGGCATTTTGCCACCAGGTAGCTCACCACAGGCAGCTCGGCACCAGGCAGTTCGCCACTAGGTAGCTCGCCACCAGACAGTTCGCCACCAGGTAGCTCACCACTAGGCAGCTTAGCACCAGGCAGTTTGCCACTAGGTTGTCAAGTATTAAACAGAAAACCCACTATCCCCCTAGAATTCAAAAGGGGTTTTGTGAAAAGATGGAAGGTTCTCACTTCCCACTAATGTCGAATGATTGAAAACATTAATTCTTAGAGTTCTTTCGGATTTGTAGATTTAACAATATTTAATGAAGCCAACATAATTTCCTTGTTGATAGTTTAGCAAGAGCTGGAGTCAATTGTCAAGGGCTCATTTGGGAAATGCCTGAGCCAAGGGTTCAAGTGTAGGCAGTTATATTTTTGTACAAATTTCTGTGGTAGCTGTCTTTGTACCTCCCCTGCTATCTCTTTTGGACAACTAGGATTCTTTACATATTAATAAAATTCTGTTATTCATCAAAAAAAAAAAAAAAGGAAAGAAAGAAAGAAAAAAGAAGATGATTCATAGACATACTTTAAGCATTCAGTTTTAGTATCTTATCAAAGATGTAAACGTGCTTCTTGGGATCACAGAAGTCCAAAATACGGTCCCACTATACTACCCTTAAGAAAACAGATCAAACAAAAATTCTGAAAAATCTGAAACATCACTTAAGTGTTCACTGATCTAACAATGGATATAGCATTAAACAGAATTTGAAAAATCCATAGCTTGGCCACTTGAAATGGTCATGTAATGAATGTTGAAACAATAGCCATTAAAAAACCAGATTGAAAAGCTCTTCAAAGATACCTGCTCAATAATGGCAAAGTAATGTGAATTAGCTTGCAAAAGAGAACCCACATATTAAACAAGATAAACTTCCTTGAAGAAAATATTTTAGGACACATAATTATTAAACAAGATAAACCACAAAAAAAAAGATCATGAAAAGCACATCCTTATTGGAGAGCAAGAGATCAAGTAATGAAATTTTATAAATAACTAGAAAATGAGACTAATATAGAAAATATCAACAACCTAGAGGGTCCCCTTGCTGATGGACTTGATACAAAAAAAAAAAAAAAACTAGAGAAAAGTTCAGGAAGATTGATCTTCTTTCAGACTATGTTTTGGTCTATTCATTCATATGTAACGACATTAGCTATGATCATCTCAAAATTTCTACTCCTATACAATATACTTAAAATGCTTTTTCTTATTGATTTAGGGCTTTTAAAATGAAAATTAAGTGGTTGAACATATATTTTAACCAGATAAGTAGAAAGAATTGATATGAAGAACACTTATCTGGTAAACCCATCACCATATAAACCCAATACCCTCCCTAATCATATATTAAAATTAAAAAACATTGTAACCTCAAGAACTTTCCTAAGATAACAGCAGTGATACAAATTATAATAGCTTTTGATGCTTGAGACTTCATTCTTGACATTAAATGTCGCTTGATTTGCATTATTAATTTAAAAAGTTTTGAACAAAGTTACAACATTTGGAGCTCAAAAGCCTCAACCAGCTATCTTTTCCGGTTTGATGAAGAAACAATTAATTTCCCACTTGGGATATGAGTTACTATCCAATACGGCATTTGCAATATCAGTAGCCTCAGCACGAGTTGTTCTCAGGTTATCAGTCATACTGTCCACAACTCGGGTAACAACTGCAGGTTTTCCAGCCATGTTGCACTTGTAGATAGCAGATTTTTGAAATAAGTAAACCTGATCACAATTCAGGAAGGATAAGTATCATATCCAGGTTAGTTCCGATGGTTAGCATAGCAAATAACTAATACCAGATGGTTAACCAACAACAAGTGTTCAATGGGTTGGCAGATTTAGAATGTACCAATAATAGAAGACTTCTTTATCATGCAAACTACATCTTCCCCCTTCAGTTCAGAAACCTGCAATGAAAGACACAAGTTTACAAATTCAGATTAGTGTCATTTCCATTAGGCAAAATAATATCTTACTTGAACTTACATACTTTACTGAACTACTTGCTCCTCCACCCAGGCTAATTTCCCCAACAGGTCACACCACCCAAGTTTTTCTGTTTTTCCACTTCTTTTTTCTCTCTTCTTTTTAGCCGGGGGTTAGAGACAAAAGAATTTTAAATTGGTATATGGACTAAACTTTCAAATGCTAGGACCCTTCATTTAAGTTCATAATACTTTTTGAAGCAGGCTAGGTCTATATGAGATACATGATTTGTAACTCAGAAATTTCAACAGATCAAAGGACCTTCAAATAACCCAGTCAACCTAATTTTTCTTGTAAAAGAACATTAATTAAATATTAATTAGATATATACAACAAAGCAAAGTCACTATCCTTTTCTATAGGATGGAATAAGGACCACTTAACCCAAACTTTCTTGGCTATTGGTTTCAGGATAGCCCTTTTTGGGTACTTTCTTGGCTATTGATACTTTATTGTTAATTTGGATGGGTAAGATGCTTTACTGGCCAGGTCATCCAAGAAATGGTAGAACAGGTTAAAGAGGACAGATACTCTATGATGGACAAACTAATTAACAATAAAAAAATAAAAAAAAAAACTAGTTGCTTCCATTGTCATAAACTATGCTGCTCTCTTTTAACTTATTGGGATGATGGCCCTATTTTCTGATGCATTGAAAATCTATTTAGCTGTGATGACAAATTGCTTAAGCCTACACTATGAGTTGATCACTGTGATTCACATTATACGAAACTCAAAAACCATCCACCCAAGGACAAGGAGTGCGTTACTGCATAGGACACCTAAATTCTACTTTCCAGATTTTAAAAGAACCCTGATGGAACCTTCCCACAAGAACAGCCGAGGCTTAGTCCTATGACCATCCCTTTGTTTTAAAGCTAAGTAGCCTCTGTATTATGTTCTGTTGCAGTGGAATGTTTCATAATGCCATTATTCAGACTGCCACTCCATCCATTTAGCTTGTTAAGCATTCAAACTTTCATGTTTCCCATCTCACTATTTAAATTTATCAGTAAAGTTATTGTATGATGTCTGTATATTTCTATTATTTTGATTGTGATATATTTCCTCCACTGACTAGTTGCTGCAGAGTTGTGGAACCATTATCTCTCTACGGTGGGTTTGAGCTGGACCATGCCATCATCAGTAAAGGACTTACTATGGTGCTGGGAGATTAAAGGCTTGTCAAGATTGGCTGAAGAGGTTTGGAAGACAGTCCTGGTTGGCTAATGGTTAGTTTCTTTCATGGAAAAGGACAATATGGACTGAAAGGGACAACAATAAGTTGTGAAAGGAACCAGCGGTAGAAGCTATCCCAAATCACTACAACATTTGAGCCCAAAACATATGTGTTCTATGTACCCATTGCTTGGCTAAACTATCTGCCAGCGGAAAGTTGATCACTATGTTTCAGACACCAGAAATGCAGCTGAAATAGGAAGGTATTCTAGATAACCACTTTACTAGCTAAGATAAGGCTGAGCCTTCTCCCAAAGTGGGATAACTATGAAAAAACTAAAGTAGTCAGATTAAATACACCTTGATACCTTTTTTGGACGGTGCTAATTTATTAGCACAAGTTAGCTTCATTTAAACTGAGAACTAGATAGAGTGAAATTTCACCATCTTGCATGGGGAGCCACTTAAGATCATGATGGATAGCCGATCCTAGCTATAGAGAAAAAATCTTGATGTGCTTCACTGTTGAAACAAGTCATATAAGAGCAAGAGATCTTGGCATATAAAATAATTTCTAATTAACTTGTGGAAAATTTTCTGGTTATCTTTGGCAATGCTTATCAGGGTGCCAACTGATGAGGCATATAGAAGAAAATGACTTGATTCTATAAGGGTGGCTCTTGTCTTCAAAAGGATTTGTGATGCAGAGTGGAAGCAATGAAAACCGGAGCTGGCTATGCAAGCACCGGACGTTCGCTAGGACCTAGCGAATAACACCGATTTCTCTAGGAGAGAGAAGATGGCTAAAACTCAAAGAAGAGAACTAGAAGAAACTCTGAAAATCTGAAGTATGAATTGATTGGTAATTCTGGGAAATAGCAGTATTTATAATACATTGAGAAATTGTAAAATAATTAGGAAACAACAACTAGGATAGATCCAAATATCTAATCTGATAGGATCGAACTCTCCTTTATTTGATCTCCACTGTCCGATCTGCATGAATCTTGGATTGTCTTGATAATCTTGATGCTTCTTGGAGTCTTTCTTGATAATCTTGGAAGAGTCTTGCTTTATCTTGCTATTCTTTGGAAGAGTCTTGCTTTATCTTGGTAATCTTGGATCTTGCTTATCTTGGACTTATCCTTATCTTGAATTGATCTTATCCTAGGAGCTGCCGCCCCTAGTGGTGAGATAGGCCTTGTGATGGGCCTCCATCAATTTGCATGCACACTTGTTGCAGCATCAATTACATCAATTTCTATATTATTCTTGTCCACACAGAATTTTATTATGATCACTCATATAAAAATGGTCCATTCCCCCCTCTCTTTTCTTGAGATTTAGTGTTTTAAATATGTGAATCTTGTTCTTCTAAGAAGAGGGATAATGTATGATAGTTACAGATTAATTACAGTCTCTATCTATACTAATATAAATATATGAAGGGAACAAATGCTTGGCTTCTAGAGGAAAAATGACCCAGTACTGTTCTTGACATTTTATTATTAAGCCTGTGATGCCTACTAAAGAATAGAGAGAGAGAGGCAGTCTGCACATTTCTAAAATCTCAGATTTGCTAGATACCTCCATAGCACATGCCTCTCTCTGGCAATATATATACATTCATATTACAGTGACCTGAGAGTCTCTAGCTAGCTACCACAGTCAAGAATACAAAGGTACTAATGTCCATCAATACAAAGGTACTTAACTAGGAACTCTAACTTAAGTTGAAATTGATAATAGTCAATGACTAGATGGTCGGCTTGTTCTTCAGCGGCAAATTATTAAAAGAAGGGTTAGAAGGCTACCTTTTCTTCTCTTTCTCGAACGAACAGAGGTCAGTGCTTGCTTGGATAGCGCCCAGAAATTTCCCCGTTCTCAAGCACAAAGGGGAACCCTAGCTCAAACTAACAGAGGTCGCCTAGAACGTTACCTTCTCTTCTCTTATCTTGCTCGAACGAACAGAGGTCGTCCAGAAAATCGCACAACCCTAGATTTTCTTCCCAACTTTCTTGCTCGTGAAGAATAACTTGTCTGCACTCTCGGAAGAAGTCTGGTCCATTGCAGCAGGAGACATTTCACTCTCACTATAACGTAAAACCCTAAATCACTTTCCCGCCTCTTTTCTCCTCCATTTTTGGAACTTCAACTTTACTTCATCGCAAGAGTAACTTGTCTTATTCTTCAAAATTTATCTGCTGGAAGAGAACTTATGTCTTGCTCGTGAAGAATAAGAATAACCTATGTCTTGTAAATTTCTTAGCAAGGTTCTCTATGGACAGACAGAGAACAGAATTTTTTTTTCGGTCGAACAGGATGAGGAATTCCGGTTCACGAAAAATCTGCCGAATGTACATTAAAACAGTCGCGCCAGTTTTTAAAACGAATTTAGGCGGCGGTCTTTGTAAATCCGCCGCCTTAGATGTCCCTATAGCGGCGTTCACAAAGACCGCCGGATTTGACCTTTTTCTTGCACTGGATAGTGTTGGTGCCTTACATCTTAGTGCAAATCCAGTGTTTAAAGCCTGCAACAAGCATGTGGAAGTGGACTTCCACTTTGTTTAGGGCCTAGTACAGAAGCATGCTATTTCAGTTTGATATCTTCCTACTGAAGCTCAGCTCAAGTTGCAGATATATTTAAAAAGAGTTTAACTCATTCCAGATTCAGTACTCTTCGTGACAAGCTGTACTTGTGTACCACATTTCAGCTTGAGGGGGCATGTAAACAAGATAAGACTCACGATGATTCAGGATAAGGCTCAACAATCCCAATCATGCTAGACACCATAAACTCAACGTAACTGACTCTGACTCTGTTTTGAGTCCTATTCTTATCTCATTACTGTTGTATTCAAACTCATTATAAATACAAGTGATATATGGGTCTCTCAACACACTATTGAGCCCTTTCTTCAACTCTCTATTATTGTACTTAAGTTTTGTTTTTTGTTTCACATGGTTTGGTGAATGAACTTCTTCCACCAGCGAAAAAGGCAGTTGGTGAGATAACTGGTAGGAGTGTCCTCAGTCTTGATATTAAGTGGGACCCGCACCACACTGCTCGGCTAGCATCATAGTAAAGGAATAGGTGATCATGTGTTTCAGCCTGAGATGAGAAGAGAACACAGAGGGAACTAATGTGAACACTTTGTGGTGTAGAACATCACGAGTAGGAAGTAGTTGAATAATACACTTCTACAAAAAAAAGTTTGATATTAGGGCTAGGGCTCGTTTTATTTTTGATAAGTTATTTACCAGGTAAAAGTGCATTTACCCATGTTATTTTATTTCTTAGGTAAATAAGACAATAACTGTTTTAGCCATAAAAGTCCATTATTAAAAGGTATAATTTTGTCCCATCAAAGTGTTGGCAACTTTTCGAGGTGGGAAAGTTACTCATCTAAGAGATAGGTATCACTTACCCAAGTAAGTGATAATCAAGGAAAATAAATTTTCCATGGACCCCACATAAACGGAAATATAGAACATATATTTCTTGGTTAATGGGAACCAAGATCCCATTGACCAACTTTCCCCCCTCTCAAAATCTAAGAAACAAACAAACAAACAATAGGAGGTAACCTCCCATATCTCCAAAATTGCCTCCCATGCCAAGTGGAAATGATAATAGCTGCATTGGAGCTTGAGGCATCACTCTCATTTAGAAATTTAGCTCTAATGAGGTGTAGGAGCCCTCAGGGGTACAATGTCAAACAAGGCAATTATATGAAATAGTAGCAAGATGCGGTAATGTTATTCAACACACTTGTTGGAGTAGATTAGTATCACATAATGTAGATAAAAGGTGGTGGTTCCAAATCATGTGAAGTAGTTCCACATCACATAACGTAAACTTGCTAGTTTATATCCTGATGTATATATTTTGTGAAAATAGTGATCTGGGAACATTTTTTTAATAAATTTAGGCTTATTCATAGTGAAAAGAAAATAAAGAATTTTTAGTTTTGTTGAAATGTAAGGATGTTTTGTGTTATTAACTGATAATTAGGGTGAATTAAAAAGTGCCCAGATCATTCCCTTTCTCCCTCTCTCTTTTTTTTCTTTTTTTTTTTTTCTACGTAGAGAGAATGGTGTGATTGTGGTATCATGGAGTGATAGTTGTGTCTGTGTGGCACCATGAGCCACATACAGTACTAGAGGTGTAGGCCATAGCTCGTGGACTCTGAAGAAAATTTGTTTAGTTAATGGGCAAATCCATCTAGGAGAATGCTGAACATATCACAAACACAACTCTCCATGGTGGATTGGCGATAACCAATTGTCATTGTTTTTGAATTGCCGTTGACCTAGACAGTCAAACTGTTCAACCCGATAACCATTTAGGTGACTGGTTCTGTTTCACCCTTAACCTAGTTCTTGATAAAAAAAAACCGTTGATTTGATCAGCGACTTGTTGACCTAGACTGTCATATCATTGACTTGTTCAGTGGTTTTTGACTATTTTATTTTAATTACATTTTTTTAATTTTTTAATTTGGAACGGGTTGTCTGTTTCAATCGAACAGTCAAACCGTCAACCTGGAAGTCTGTGGCTAGAATGGTTCCAATTTTAGGTTGGTTTTTAAAACCTTGCCTATTTAACCCAAATACTCCCATCCACTCACCTTCTACCATACAAAACACAAGGAAGGAAATGGCAAAGGAAGAGGTTGATTGCAGCATGTTGATAGCTCGCAAGCTAACTACCATAGTCATACTTTGATATGCATAAGTTGATGGCTTTCAACTCTATGCATGATTCCTTCAATAACCTTTTGGTCGGAGCAGTAGCACCACTAATTTATGTATTTAGGTTGCGAGTGTCCACGGTGTCTATAAATATACCAATTTCCTAACTTAGATGCTCAGGTTGTGAAGTATAGCTTGCCTACTCCTAATGGGGCATTTATTTTTTGGATTTTGAAAGGGGGGAAAGTTGGACCAAGAAACCTATGTTCTTTTTTTAGATTTATGTGGGGACCATGGAATGTTTATTTTCCTATGTATCACTTACCCAGTTAAGTGATACCCTTCTCCCAAGTGGGAAAGCTACCAACACTTGGATAGGACAAAAATGCCCTTTTAATAATAGATTTTTATGGCTAAAATGGTCATTGTTTTATTTACCTAGTGTAGGTATATAATGTCCATTCAGACCCTTAGGGAACATTAAACACTGAATTGATACCACGTGGCTGCATATGAAAAGCCTACAACCAACTTCCCTGCTATGATGTACCGGTGATGCACCACAGGCCTGCGATGAACCCACAGCATGCATTGCAGAATCGTGAAAAACCCATTGTTCATTGCACGCCCGCAACGAGCCCACTCGTAGCCCGAGCCAAGGGAAGCCTGGGCTGAGCCCATGGTAAGGCCCGCACGTGCTCAGACCTGCGATAAACCCATGGCTCATTAAAGGGCGCGGCGAAGCGCTACGTAGGGCTAACAAGACATCGCCCGCCAGGCGGTGGCATCACTAACGCCACATCGATTAAGTAAGGCACGTAAGAGGTGGTAGCACACATGAGTAATGAGGGCTCCTACATGAAAATAAAGTCGACCCTCAGGAAGATCTAGATGAGACACATGGCGAAACTCCAATGGTGCACTTAATGATTGATAGCAAACACAATATCCCCTTTCCTAACAGGAGATGAGCATCTTTATCTCCTACCTTTTAGGATCTCAGGATCTTCCCCATAAATAGAGATCCTCCTCATATTGAAACTCACTCAGCATTCGAGCAGCCTTTGCCTTGGACTCTTTACTCTACCTAGCACCCTAGCCCGAGAGCCAATCTCCCCTAATTCCTGGTCTTTCTCTGTCTTTCAAAGAGACCATTCCCCAACCAAGCCTTACCCTACCTACAGTAGAATCTCTGGTTCGTCTTTGATCATAGAGAATGGCCACACAAAGGATCAACCTTACATCCATCCCCGAAGAGTAGAGCAACGTCCTGGACAACACCAACCCTAGAATATAGGATCAACCCAAAACGGAGACACCTATCCAAGCTGACATCGAAATCCTCTCAAACAAAGTATATGAGTTTGAGGCATGCTTCGAAACCCGGTTCAGAAAACTTGAACATACGTAGAAGGAGACAAGGGGTTCCCTCCAAGTCCTGCTCCAACATTCGATCCAAGCCAAACAAATCCCCTTCTCCCCTGCCATCACTCTTGACGACATCCTTAACCCCAACCGCCATGCCTCCAACCCAATTCCCGCCATCCCAAAGCAGTCCAAAAGGGCTAACCAACACCAACCCAAATAGGCCACCAACCTGTCAACCAATCCTAAGTTTTCCCCTACACCAACCCGATGACAGAAACCCCATTCAATCGGAATGAGCTGAGAGAATACGTCTAGGGGTTGGTGGTGGAAAGCCGCAACCAAGCGCAGGATTCAACTGTCTTGCAAAAGCCATTTTCTAATCGCATCTTATACAAGCCCTACCATGCTGGGTACACTCCTCCACAAGAGCACATCAACAAATTCGAGGACACCCTTGGTTCGTTCACTCTACACAGGGACCTCAAAGTATGCAAGTTCTCAAAATCCTTGACCAGTCCGATGTACACATGGTTCGTGAACCTCACCTCTGGAAGCATTTATTCGTGGGGTGAACTGGCTAAAAAATTCCTATCGAAGTGGTTCACCCTAGAGAGAAAGCTGGCGATGGCTGACCTGAGGAATGTGGAACAAGGACCAGGAAAGGATCTCTTGACCTATGTCATGAGATTCCAGAAGCTAACACACTCTGTATTCGATGAACATGCCATAGAGAAGAGTCTTGTCGAATAGTGTGTACAGGGCATGCGCCCCACCTATAGTATCGGCATCGAGAACGTGGAGGTAGAGACGTTCAGCTAACTGTGGAGGTTTGCAGAAATGATGGTACACACAGTCAAATACACCTCTCCGTACAGTAGGAATGAAGCGTATGTAGTTGACCAGAGACCCAAAAACAATGGAGGAGCTAGATAGGGGCCGTACCAGTGCGACAACGCCCCAGGAAAAAGAAGTAACTTACCATTCCCTCCCCCTTTCCCTTGTAGAGGGAAGGAGGTGATCATGATATTGAACAAACTAGTCGAGGACAAAGTCATCAATTTACCACCACCACCACCAGGAGTAGACATAGAGAAAGACAGGCACAGTGGAAGGTGGTGCAACTTCCACCAATCACCGCACCATGACTCGATGGATTGTTTCACTTTAAGGAGGTTATTTGTATAGAAAGTAAAACTCGATGAGTTTGTGAAGAGAGATCCGATGCACATAGAAACCGATCCCCTCCCAACCCATACCCAAGGAGGTAGTATCAACATCGTAGGAGCAGCCAACAAATACCAGTCTAACGCCCTAATAGAAAAGTTGGAACAAAGTCAGGAACTACAACATTTCTTCAGCAAGCAAGGGGAAAACATGTTAACACAGAAGCTGGCCATCAGAACACTGGCGGGAGTCTTCAGGCACCCGTTATAGCCCTATAGTCATGACCGTAGTAGCGTAGAGTTCACGGTAGATGATATGTTAGCCGTTGACCCCCCATCACAACAGACCATTGTACATCTTAGCAAGGATAGGCGGGTTCGAAATGAGGAGATCAATGATCGACCCAGGAAGCTCTATCAACTTAATTTCCATCCACACTTTGAAACTGATGAACGTACAGAAGAGGATATCAAAGGACTGCCATTAGAAGTGACAGATTTCAATGGGAACACATCCATCACAAAGGGGTCCATTGAACTACAAATCACAATCGACCCATTCTGTATCACATAGGAGTTCTAGGTGATCCAAGGGAGGACCTCTTACCATGCCCTCTTGGGATGCCCCCTAATACATGCCTTGGCCCTTGTCCCCTCAACATACCACTAGTGCATCAAAGCCAAACACAGGGGACGATCAATCGGGATCCTAGCCACTAGGGCCCCCTTCGATAAGTTAGAGACACACCTGCTGGATGCTATTTACTACATAGAACTGGCGGATGAAGGGGAAATAAGATAGCCAAAGTTGAAGGGACGAAGCTGCCAATGCGTATGGGTGATGAGAACCAATGGAAAGGACTATTACATTATCGTCACGGATTGTGATGATGTTGAACTACCTGCAAACAAAAAGGCAATCCCTGAAGTATGAGTTTTTTTTTTAGTTTTTCAATTTTTGGTTGCTTTGCTTTGTAAATTGTCTACCAAGCTTGTTCTTCAGGAAAGCACATTATGAACTACAATCCCATTCCAAATATATCTGTGTAATTACCTCTTTTCTGCAAAGAAAGTCATCATAATCTTCTAACAAAGAACTCTAAGTAATGTTTCAACCAGCACTATTTTATCACACCATTCTTGCAAACCGATGTCACTACAGTAATGCCATCGGACAATAAACCAATCCCTAAGCATGATACAAAGGAGTTGAAGGAAGACATCTTAGAGTACTGTGATGAAGTCAGAGCACTTCCTAAGTGCATGACAGATTCCGTCGACGTGGTAGAGGAACCTTTAGAAGAAATCAACCTAGCAACTGAGGGAACAAAGAGAAGACCGCTATACATATCCGCCAAACTAGGATCTGAGGACAAATAAAAGCTTATCGCACTACTAAAAGAGTTTCAGGATGTTTTCGCCTGGTCATATGACCAGATGTTGGGACTAAACCTAGATCTCATCAGACACTCACTGTGCATAGATCCCAAGTTCTGGCCAGTGAAGCAACAGCAAAGGAATTTCAAGCTGAAAATAACCTTGAAGATTAAAGAAGAAGTAAAGCATCTCCTGAAAATAGGTTTCGTCAAGCCAATAGCACACCTAAAGAAGAAGAATGGGCAGCTCAGGTGCTATGTTGACTTTAGGGACCTAAACAAGGCATGTCCAAATGATTAGTTCCCTCTACCTAATATGGAAGTCTTTATAAATTCAATCATAGAACATGAGTTTTTGTTCTTCTTAGATGCTTACAGTGGATACAATCAGATCTTCATGGACCCTGCTGATGCACCCACCCCATACAGCCTTTAGGACATTGATAGGGAATTTTTATTACAAGATAATACCCTTTGGCCTGAAGAATACTGGAACCATATACCAGAGAGCGATGACTAGTGTCTTCCACGACATGATACAAAAGAAAATTGAATGTTATGTGGATGACATAATGGTCAAAGCGAAGAAGAAGGAGGACCACCCTAAAGTTTTGAAGAAAGTATTCACCCGGTGCAGGGTCTTTAAGCTAAGACTCAACCCATTGAAATGCACATTTGGAGTACAATTAGGCAAGTTCTTGGATTATAGAGTAGTCCAAGGAGGGATACACCCATATGAGAGCAAGGTGAAGGGTGTCCTAGACCTCCCACCCCTGGCCAATGAATCTCAATTGAAAACCTTCTTAGGCAAAGTATCATACCTGAGGAGATTCATTCCAAGCCTTGCATGTGCAACATAGCCATTAATGAAACTAGTCAAGAAGTCTGTAGAGTTCAAGTGGACCAAGGAGCACCAACAGAAATTCGAAAAGTTAAAAGCAGCCTTGGCTAAGGCTCCAACCATGTCACTACCCAAGGATGGGTGCGAATTCAGGATATACATCATAGCAAGCTCAGAGGCCATAGGATGCCTATTGGCATGGGAGGATGATGAAAGAGTGGAATTTCTAATATATTACGCCAGCAGGACCCTTAAGCAAATTGAGAAGAATTATTCTCATATGGAACAACAATGTTTAGTGTTGGTTTTCACGACATAAAAATTCAGGCACTACATCCTAGGTCAAAGAGTAAGACTCATCGCACGGAATGACCCAATAAAATTCTTCATGGATAGACCTCCCCTTTTAGGTAGACTCGTCAAGTGGATGATGTAGCTAGTGAATATATGATAGAATACACTCAGCCCAAAGCTATTAAATGCCAAGCAACAACAGACCTGTTAGCCACCTTCCCTTCAAGTGGCGACTTTCCCATATCAGAAGAAATACCAGGAGATGTACCCATGATTGTTGTAGCTGAAAGTAGTAAGTGGGTTTTGACTTTCGACGGAAGTAGCACCAGCACCACAACTGGCGCCGGCATCACCCTAACCTCACCCAACGGATAAACATCTGCCTATTCTTTCAAACTCTAGTTCCCTTGTTCTCACAATATAGCAAAGTATGAGGCCCTAGTCCTAGGTCTAATCAAAGCAATAGAGTTTGGCGCAAAGAAAATCAAGGTGATCAACGACTCCAAATTGGTGATTGGCTAGCTAGATGGAAGTAGAACAGTGAAGGAATTAACTATCCTGCCATACAAAACCCTGATCCAGAGGTTAGTCCACAACCTAGAGGTGGTAGCACAACAGTGAAGACTAACAAGACATCGCCCGCTAGGCGGTGACATCACTAGCATCACGTCGATTAAGTAAGACACACAAAAGGTGGTAGCACATGTGGACAATGAGGGCTCCTGAGTGAAAGGAAAGCCGATCCTCAGGAAGATCCCCATGAGACACATAGCGAAACCCCAATGGTGCACTTAATGATTGACAACAAACACACTATCCTCTAAGAAAAGAGAAAGGGGGATTGGGGTTGAGTAAGATAGAAAAGAATTCCATTGAAAGTGAAGATAAAAGAATAAAAGAATTTTGAAGAGAGAGAGAGACCAATAGCTAGCTTCTTATCAATTTAGATTTTTAGGCCTTGTCAAGCTACAGAAAGTGGCAGCTGACAACTGTAGCCTACTTGTGAGCCCTCCAAGAAATTAAGTTGGGCCCAAAATAGACTGCATACCTATCAGTTCGACTTTCTATAATTTGGGCAGCTAGCCTAGTCTACTTTACTAAAAGTTGAGAGTGTGAGATGAGTTTCTGCTTGAAGATGAGGACCCATACCGGTAGTGCCTTTTAGGCAATAAAGAATTCGTTTGACAAAGGTCCAATATACATTTGTAGGGTACTGAAGAAACTGACAAGCTTGATTGACAACCAAATCAATATCTAGATGGGTCGTGGTGGCATACTGAAGTGCTCTAACAATACTTTGATATTCATCGGAAGATTGGGAAGAGGAGTACCATTAAATTTTGAAATCTTTTCATTGAGTGCAATTAGTGTAGACACCGGCTTAACTCCATCTAAGTTGCATAAGCAAAGAAGGTCATAAATGTACTTGTGTTGTGAATGGATAATACTAGTGGAAGAATGACACACTTCTAGCCCAAAAAAAAATGAAAGGGGCTAAGATCTGTGATGAAAAATGTATTAACAAGAAAGGAAAAGAGTTGAGATAGAACTTGAGAGTTATTATAAGTCACAATTATATCATCAACATGGACCACAAAGAAAATGATAGCACTCTTAAATTTATTGATGAATCAAGAAGAATCTCCATTAGAAGCAAAGAAGGCAAGGGAAAGCAACTTCGTACTTAACTTTTGGAACCAAGTCTGAGGGGCTTGTTACAATCAATAGACATGATTAGGAAAGGATGGATGCTCAATACCCCGAGGTTTTTGGAACTAGAATTCTTCTTGTAAGTTACCATGCGGGAAGGTATTGGAGACATCCAATTATTTGATTTCCCAGTTAAATTTGATAGCAAGATAAAGGATTAGCTGAATGGTGACTAGTTTGACTATAGGGCTGAAAGTATCTCCAGCATCAATAACAGGTTGCTGAGAGTGTCCTTGTTCTACCAAACATGCTTTGCACCTCTGAATGGAGTCATCAAGATTTTGCTTTAAGACGATGCACCCATTTGCTGCCTATAACATTCATTCTTGGGTGATAGGAAACCAATGTACATCTGTTGTTCTTAAGGAGGGCATCGAACTTAGAGCTCATCACTTCTTTCCATTCTGGATATTTGGAGGTTTGACTGAAGCATCTAGCTTCAATAGAGAGTCAATTGTACACATACGCTACTAATTAGCTAGGGCCTCTGAAGAGGATTCTTATGAGAGATTAGGGGTGATGATGGCAACGATGGAGAAGGTGATAGTGAAGATTGCATTAGAGAGGGAGAGACTGGTAAGAGAGGCTATAGTGCTGGAGCAGAGATGGTCACACCATTGGAGGAGGAAACCTATACTGAAGTAACAAAAGTCGCAAAGGGAAAAAGTTGCTCATTAAAGATAATATCTCTACTTATATAGATACAACCAGTGGATAAATGCAAACACCTATACCCACTTTATGATGAACTGTAGCCAAGAAAAACACATTAAGAAGAATGAAATTCAAACTTATATTTATTATATGGTCATAAAAATGTACAACAGGCACACCCAAATACCTTTAAATGAGAATAGTCAGGGGAATGACCAAGTGATTTCTTATAAGGTGAAATGTTAGACAACATTGGTGTAAGCATCCTATTAATGAGAAAAGTAGTAGTTTGAGCATCATTCCTAGTAGAAGATAGGCATATGAGCATAAGATAATAAAGTAGGAGTGGTTTCAACAATATGATGATGTTTACATTCAGGGCCCCCATTTTGTGCATAAGTGTAAGGGCAGGATACCTGATGAATAATACCATGTTGTGCAAGATAAGAAGAAAGTGAATGATATTCACCACCCTAGTCGGAATGGAATTGTTTTATTTTAAAGGAGAACAAATTTTAAACTTGTAATTTAAACTGAATGAAAGTAGGCAAAGAATTAGACTTAACTGCAATAGGGAAAACCAAATAAATTTACCATAGTCATCCATGAACAAAACATAAAATCTGTAACCATATGGTTCAGGGGAAGGACTCCAAATATCTGAATAAATTAAATCTAATGGATGATAAGAGGGAATATGGAAATGCTTATATGGAAGCCAATGTTTTTTTGAAACCTGACAATCGTGACAACAACAAGAAGAAAAAGAACCACTAACTAGAAGCTGAAAAGTGGATAAAACATGTTAAACAACCCTAAATGTTGGATGACCCAATCTTTAATGCCAACAACAGATTAATGCATTTTCTCCAATGTAGATGAATACTAAGAACTACAGGAGGATGCATTGGGAGTAAATAATTGATAAAGTCCACGTTTATTGAAGTCTTAAAGAAGGAGGTTCCCCAGGGACCAATCCTTTACAAGAAAGAAAGTAGGGTAAAACTCAAAGTAACAATCATTATCTTTAGCAAATTAAGATTTTTGGCAATATCAAGAACATGAAAAATGGATTTTAGGTTGAATATCCAAGGATCGATCCTTAACAAGAAATAAAATTAGGGTAAAACTCAAAGTAGCAATCATTATCTTGAGCAAATTGACTTATAGAAAGAAGATTTTTGGCAATATACCAACATAAGCAATGGAAAAACTTGTTTTATTCCCAATGCATATTTGATCTGAGCCATTGTATTTTGAATGTGTCTACAGATTATTTATATCTAGTGTGAGATGATTTGTTACGCCAATATCCAGATACCGGGCCAAATCAAAAGTACTAGGAGTACCCATGCTTGATAGGTGTAAGGAGGGCAAAATGCACACTTTTAGGTCTGAAAATTGTTGTATGGTCAATTAGGATGTTGATGAAAGTTTTGGTAAGATTTGAATTGGGAGAAGTGTTGTGATAGAGATCTTTGATTTTTAAGAGTAGTAGGGACGAGAGTGGTTGATTTGGAATCTTTTTATAAAGAGGGCAAAATGGATATTTTTAGGTCTAAAATTTGTTGGGTGGGCAATAAGGATGTTAATGAAGGTTTTGGTGAGGTTTGGGTGTCTTGGAAGATGTGTCATGATCGAGATCTACAATTTTGACAGTAATGGGTGGCGGTAGGGCTATTAACGGGTTGGGTTTGGTTTAGAACCAATTGGAACCAGAACTGACCCAACATGAAATGTTGAGGACTCAGACCTGATAGGGTCTATCATTTTTGGATCCAAAACCGAATCGATCGGTTCCTAGGACAATCGGGTCTGACCTGACGTATCTGATTATAATAAATAAAAAATAAATATTTATGTTTAATATATAATTTATTTAATATATTATACAATATATATATATCGGGTTGGGTATGAATAGGTTCTAGACTAGGTGGAACCGGTTCCAAACCAATAGTAATCGGGATCCCTATACGAAACTGACCTATCGGTTCCAATTCCTAGAACCAAAACCAGCCCAATCAGTTCGGGTCCATCGGGTTTGTTGGGTCAGACCCGACCCATTAACAACCATGGGTGGCGGAAGTAGTTGATTTAGAATCTTTCTAGATGAAGGAAAAAATGGGTATTTTTGGGTTTGAAATTGGATGGAGAATAGATCAAGAGGTTGAAAATGTTTTGGTGAGGTTTGAGTGTATTGGGAGAAGTGTCGTGATCGAGATCTAAGATTTTAAGAATAACGAACAATAAAAGAAGTTGATTCAGAATCTTTTTGTAAGGAATGCAAAGTGAACATTTTTAGGTCTAAAATTTGTTGGGTGGTTAGTTAGGATAATGAAGTTTTTGGTAAGATTTGAGTGTATTGGGAGTGTTGTCATGATTTAGATCTAAGATTTTGAGAGTAGTAGGTAATAGGAGTGATTGATCTAGAATTCTTTTAGATAAGGGGAAAAATTGGTATTTTTGGGATTGAAATTTGGTGGATGGGTATCTTAGGATCTTTGGAGTCTAATGGGATTGTCTAATGGCTCTTTAGGTGTGGGAATCATGAGAATCTAGGTTATGGGTACCTCGGCTAATGGGAAAGCTCAGAATGAAATCTTAATTTGATGGATGGGTAAATGAGGGAATTTTATGTTGGACTTTGGTGAAACGGTATGGATTTGAATTACAAGGCTGTTGGGAGGCTTTGATCGTGTCAGGGACGTATGGGTTGTAGGTTTTAAGCTTAATAAGTATTATAATATTATATTCATCAAAATAGAATCTTTGATGGATGAATGGAAAAATCAAGGAATGTAGGGCTGAAATTTGGTGTGATTGGTTATTCAAGTGTTTTGTTTCATGTGATGGAGTCTGATCATGTGGCCAGTGTGGTGATGTGGCACAATTTTTTATTGAACTAAGTATTAATTGATTAAACTTGTTCCGAGTTATAAATTTTGGATCGATGATTTATTTAGTTAAGTCATTTAGATCTAGAATCATCTTGGTAATTGTCACCAATTAATTTGATTGGAAGAAAGTGTGAAATGTTTGGCATTGTGATGGAGCCTAGACTAGATAAAGATGTAGAGGAAGAAGTAGTAAAAGGGGAAAGAGTGGAACCAATGTTGGAGGATGATAATGCCATGGCTCTAATACCATGAATGGTTAGAATAATTTATCAAACAATAAGAGAGAGAGAGAGAGAGAAAGAGAGGGAGGGAGGGAGAGATGGAAGAAATAGTGATGGTCGGTCTGTTGTATGGATTTCATTGATATGTTTATTCATAGTACATTGTTAGAGTCTAAGTAAAACAATGACAACAGAATAAGAGTTATGACCGAACTCAATTAACTAGCTGGGTTTATCTCTATCACTAAAAGTTGGATAGGAATCCAATTAGAGGTGTAAATCGGGCCATGCCTTGATCCATCACGATTGTATAGGTTGTGCCAAGCTTGGGGTTTCAGGTCAGTGGGACAGGCCAGCACGGCCCGGCCCATATATATTTTATATATTTATATATAATATATAATATATTATATAAATTATAATTATATAATAATATATAGTATATAATATATTAATAAAATAAACCATTTTTTCAATTTTATTATACTATTTTATTTAATTATTGTATATATAAGCAATTCATATAAAAATAAATTTTATGTTTTTTTTTTCACTGTTTTACGTAAATAACTTTGGCCTGATCCATGGCCACCCTGGCCCAAGGCTTGGCCCACAGACCAGCCCGACTCATTGCCCGGCCCTACACGGGCCCACGTGAGATCGGGTCGTGGGTCATGCCGAACCGAACCCTGAAATATCCCATGGGAGGGAGACACACCTTGGGACAGCCTACGGGCTGGCACGACTTGGCCTGCACTTTGCGCGGGCTGCACGCGAATTGTGTCGTACCGGCCCAACACGGCCCATTTTACACCTCTAAATCCAACGCCTTATTGTTAACAATCGTACATGATTACATAATTCCTATTTTTTGCTTTTTCTTAACCTGGTGGTGCATGAACAAGTAGTTTGTAGTGAAAGGGATCCTTATTTCACAGAATCTTGTTCTTCGATAGCATTGTGAACTCTTCCAATGACATTAAGATTCTTCTTTTCGAGGGAATAGTCAATCATACTATGTGTAGTGATGAAGTGGTCACCAATCTTTTCAATAAGATTGATCTAGAGGTTTGAGTACAATGCAGATGATTAACGATTGCTATCAATCTAAATACCTCAAGGAGGTTGATTGCTACAAGAAAAAATGGAACAAATGGCAAAGAAAGTTACTTTAACAACTATGGAATGAGTGTTGCTTTTTGTTTCTATACTTATTCTCTTGTCTATGCATCTACCTAGTTAGCTAGCCATGTTTAATTTGTGTATTTGTGGCTCATGTTGTTGCAAGAAGTTCTATGTTATATGTTACCAAGGTAATGAGCTCTAGAGAAAAAACTTCCTTTGTGTAGCTTGTATAACTCTTCGGTTATTACTTTATTTGTATGCTAAGTAGGATTTTACAAAAAATATAATAAATATGCTAAGTAGGTAAATGGAGAAATGATATTTTCTTATCAAGCTAGCTCATGAGTGAAATGGTTGTATGGATTTCTTGTTGTGGATGTGTCTTATTTTTCAACCATTGGATTAGGTTATAATCTAACAGTAGGTGTGGCCCCTTCTTTAGGTTAAGGTGAGCTTTATATATAAAGGTTTCTTTTTTTATCTAGGGTTTAAGAGAGATAAGAAAAAAAAAGAAGTTCGCACTTTTTCTTGTTGAATAAGAAAAAAAAGAGGTTGAGAGGAGGAGAACTGCTCTTGGTGTAAGAGAGTTCTTTTCTTTAGTTTTGTTCCTCAAGTTTAGATAGGAAAGGGAGAATAGGTGTAGAAGAGTTAAGGGTTGGTTTGGGTTGAATCATGAGGTATCTATACTATTTCTCCTTTTCTTTTATAATGAATAACGGTTTTCATTTTTCTTGTAGATGTAAGCGGTAATAGGGGTAAACATAGGTTAATTTGGTTCAAATAGGATAAACCCCTAGACCTTGAAATTGGCTTGAGGATCAGTTTATTTGGAACCATAACAAATTGGTTAGAATCAGTTCAAGACCAAATCAAGGTTGGTTCCATTTGGTTTAAGGTAGAACTTACCCATTTGCTCACCCATAGGCAATAAGGCCAAACCACATAAATCCTTTGTGTTATTAGTGGTTCTTTCTTCTATTTGTCTTTACTTGGATTTTTTTTTTTTTATATTTGTTACTATTAGATTCTCTTGGTTGCTATTTCATTTTAAATACTTTATGATTTTATCTTGTGGGTGGTCATTGTAAGGCCAACAAAGTCGTATCAAAACCTCTAAGTTAGTGTTTAAGAGATAATAGCAACAAAAGGTACAAGTACTCAATTCTAGATTGAGAGGTTTGATGGTAAAGGTAGCTTTACCCTATGGAAGAAGAGGATGAAAGGCATCTTAGTTCAACAAGACTTTGTTAGAGCATTGAGGGGAAAGGATGGATAGCCAGAAGATATGCAGGACGTCGAGTTGATGTGTGCTAGTACAATTTGGTTGTTCCTTGATGATAACGTGGTGTTTAATGTTATGGAGGAAGATTCTCCACAAGAGTTAGGAGAGAAATTAGAAAAAACTCTATTTGGAGAAAAGCTTAACCACAAAATTATTTCTAAAGTGGAAATTGTATGGGATGAAGACAAAAAAAAAGCGAGAATCACCTAAACACCTAAACGTGTTTAATCAACCTATATTTGTTCATTCATCACCTATGATCCCCTAAGTCACTCTTTAGTATTTGTTAAATTTCACAAGTTGAATAATTACACAATTTAGTTTGTCATAACACAAAATCAATCTTAATGAAACTTCTTATATGGAATAAAAAATTGTTACGTAGTATAACTTACTATCATTGAAATGGGTTACAATTAAAGCATTCCAAAGCAATAGGATAGAAGCCAAATTAATGTATAGGGGTTGTACTTAATTGTCATCACCCACTAACCAAGATAGTTACTTGGCAATTCTCTAATTAGGAAGTGGCAGATCCAAGACCTTTGGTCAACGGGGGCAGACATTATTATAACATCAACTTTGTCATAATATTTGAGCAATTAAAATAAAAATGAGATTAAAATATTTTCACTCTAAACATTTTATGACAAATAGATACATCTCACAATTGCCCTTGACGAGTTTTCATATTTTGGAAGCGTTGCATGATTAACTCATTATTAATGCTATTAAATACCTCTTTCAATATATGTGACCAAGCAATCATCCAATGATTTCCTTTTTGATTACATAGTCGGATTTTCACTATCTTCATTGTAGAAAATGCCCTTTCTATTATAAACCGATGGATAAACAAAATTCCTTCTTGTCTCAACTAAATTCTTTGAAAGCCAATAATTCTTATCAAATTTAAAAATTCAATAGCATTGCGCATATCAATATTGATTATCAAGTGTGATAAGATCAATTGGAGAAAATTCACATGGGTAAAATTGAGCAAGGAGAATCAAGTTTTGCTTATTAAAAGTAAAGAAAGCATTATCTAGATTTAATCATGCTACATAAAGAAGATAGTCGGTATTTACCTAAGTGAATTGATCATTGAGCTCTTGAAGTTGTATATCTATAACAATGTAAAATAACTCAACATGATAGTGGTATAAATTTATAATCTATTGATCTTTGTGTCGTGATCTCCCATTAACTGCAAATATTTCATCCATACTAGGGATGTCAATATCATGATTGCCACAAAATAATGAAACTTCATTCAATAAATCTTCCCAACCGTTATCTTGCATCATTTGTAATCGTTCATTAGAAACCTTAACTTGTTTCATAGCATTAAGGATATCTTAATATTTCCTTTGCAATGTTGTGATAATTCATTTGTGATTTTCAAGACGTTTTTCATTAAATGTAAAGTAAATAAAAAATCAAATGATTGGATTAGATCTAAAAGCTCCTTAACTTCAATTCTTTGTTATGAATTTGAACCATCTTCTATAATAATCTCAAGTACATCGATCTAAAATGCCTTTAGCTACAGCTCTTTGTTATGAATTTGAACCATCTTCTACAATAATCTCAAACACATAAATCACTAAAAAAAAACATGAGAGTTAAACTCATTAGTGTACCACAATGTGAACCCCATTAAATATTACAAGGTTGTTTTAAGCTAGTTTCTTGATTTAAACCCACTCATCACGAATATCTCCATTTTCCAATGCTTCTCTAACTTTTGCAATTTGTTTCTCTTGGAGCATATCATGACATTTACATGAACCTCCAACAATGTTCAACAAATTAGCAGTTAAACTAAAAAGTGCAACAACTTAAATGTGATTCTTTACTACAACAACAAGTGTAAGTTGTAGTTGATAAGCAAAACAATGAATATAGAAAGTAGATAGGTTTTCTTTCAAAAGTAAATTTTTAAGACCATTAAACTCTCCTTAGATATTGTTAGCACCTTCGTAGCCTTGTCCATGAATTCCCGGTATACTTAATTCATACTTAGAAAATAATGATTCAATTGCTACCTTAAGGGATGAAGTAATAATATCATTAACATGTACAATACCAAGTAAATGCTCAACAACACTTCCTTTTTTGTCTACATAACATAAAGCAATAGTCCTTTGTTTCTTATTTGATATATCATGTGACCCATTAACTATAATGGAAAATAATTTATCTCCAAGATCCTCAATTATTGCATTAGTACTTTCAATTGTAGCATATTAATAATATTTTTTTTAATATTAGGAACAATTAATCAATGATTCTTAGGAGCATTTTCTAAAACCATATTGTTGTTTTCTTCATTATTTTTAACAAAAAAACCTGAAAAGTTCAAGAAAATTACCTTCATTAATAGAACTTTTAGATTCATCATGGCCACAAAAAGCCAACACTTGGCACAAAAGGAACTAAATGCAATCAATTGATGCTGTTCAGCGAGCCTGATATATGCTCCGAGCTTAATCTGATTAGTTAGACAAATCAAATTCAACGTGTTGGCTTTGATTCATTAAATCTTGGAATTTTTTCCAAGCTTGGTTGTTAGCACTATTTGGACCTCCAACATGAATATAAAACCTTTCTTTCTTATTCCAATTTATAAACCCTCAGTAACAATTGAATCTCCACTCCTTTGCTTTCCAAGGTCTAGCTTAAAAAAATAACAATACAAGAAAAATGCAACATCCTTTGCTATTCAATACTAACCAATTGCTAAACTCATTAAACCAAGAATGATGAAAGATTCTTAATACTTTTCCAAATTTTCTTTAGGGAAAATTATAATGGCAAGGTTTATAAGGTCCCTTTTGTAATTATGCTCTCCGTATCTTATCTCGATCATTTGGTGTAAATCTAAAATTTTAGTTCGTAACCATGGATCTACTAGAAGATTTTTTAAGTTAATCTCAACTAGATATTGTTTTGAACAATTTTGCATATCATCCCTATGATTAGCTTCTTAGGAAGATGATTAAAGCTTTGATATTGATTTCTTTTTCAAAAATCTATCTATAACAGATTGATGCAACCATTTTCTGGTCATGTACCAATTTTTTGTGATGTATCAATTTTTTTTTTTGGCTAAGTGCCTCGCCATTTGACATGCTCCCAGGAGAGGATGGTGGAGCTCCCTGATGGTGAGCTACTTGGTGACGAGCTCCCTGGTGGTGAGCTACTTGGTGATAAGCTCCCTAGTGGTGAGCTACCTGGTGACGAGCTCCCTAGCGGTGAGCTACCTGATGACGAGCTCCCTAGCGGTGAGCTACCTGGTGATGAGCTCCCTGGCGGTGAGCTACCTGGTGACGAACTCCCTGGCGGTGAGCTACCTAGTGACGAGCTCCCTGGTGGTGAGCTATCTGATGACGAGCTCCCTGGTGATGAGCTCCCTGGCGGGGAGCTACCTGGTGACGAGCTCCTTGGCGGTGAGCTACTTGGTGACGAGCTCCTTGGTGGTGAACTACTTGGTGACGAGCTCCCCGGTGGTGAGCTACTTGGTGACGAGCTCCCTGGTGGTGAGCTGCTTGGTGACGAGTTCCCTGGTGGTGAGCTACCCGGTGACGAGCTCCTTGGTGGTGAGCTACTTGATGACGAGCTCCCTGGTGGTGAGCTACCTGGTGACGAGCTCCTTGGTGGTGAGCTACCTGGTGACGAGCTCCCTAGTGGTGAGCTACTTGGTGACGAGCTCCCTGACGGTGAGCTACCTAGTGAGGAGCTACTTGGTGACAAGCTCCCTGGCAGTGAGCTACTTGGTGATGAGCTCCCTGGTGGTGAGCTACTTGGTGACAAGCTCCCTGGTGGTGAGCTATTTGGTGACAAGCTCCCTGGCAGTGAGCTACCTTGGTGGACTCGTCATTTGACCTACTCCTAGGCGGCATATAACTCAGGGGATGGTGGAGCTCCCTGGTGTAGTGCAACCCGACTGCCCTCTGCATGAGGTGATCTCCTCTCCTTTGTAGGCTGCAGGAGTTGAGGGACCTGCGAGAACTCCATCTTTTCCTCCTCTTTGTAGGTAGTGGGAGCTGAGGAACCTGCAGGAACTGAATTAGAGGACTCGGGGGTATTTTCCCGACGGGGACTCTCCGATACCTAAGTTAGCATTCTGATTGTAGGGAGCTTGGAGAGAAATGAGAGAGCTAGAGAGCAGGGATTACCTCCATTTTTTCATTCTCTCCCCATTGTCTTTGGGGTCGGAGTCCTTATATAGTGGTGTCCTGTCAAATCAGGCGTAACAGCCTCTATCAAGTCATGCATAACCACCTCTGTCTCTCTGCCGCAGTCGTTACTGCCAGAGCTGAGGTGGCGGGTGCAGGCGGCTGCTGCAAAGTACGGCTCTGCCAGTCAAGGGACAGCTCTTAGGGCTGGCAGGCACGGTGCCGCCTGGCGAGAGACGTGGGCGTAGGTCTTCGTTTCTGTCAGGTACGGTTGTTAGGCAGGAGATCTTCCTGTGATACACCGAGCTGCCCCCAACTGGTGAGCTACCTATGCCGAGCTACCTATAAGTGCCGAGCTGCCCCTAGGTCGCGAGCTCTTCGTAAGACGCCAGGCTGCCTGTGGAGTGACCAGTTGCCTGTGGCGAGTTGCCTATGCCGAGCTGCCCCTAGCTATATCGAGCTCCCCGAGCTATGCCGAGCTGCCCAAGCTGTGCCGAGTTGCCCGAGCTGCCCAATTGTCGAGAGGCAGCACTTGGTTTGCATGAGGTGCCAGGTGTCACAATTTCATTGGATGGCCAAATCCGCCCTCATCATTTGCCCCCCGCTCCCGAGCTCAAAGTAATTTAGCGAAGGGAGTAGATTTCTTCTTTTGGCCCATAAGTCGACGAGCTAGTAAGTGCTGATCCAATTCCTTAGGCTTTGGGAGCTGCCTGTATGTGGCGAGCTGCCTGCAAGTGGTGAGCTGCCTGTAAGGTGAGGAGGTCTTCGCCAGTTCAGTAGTGTAGCCCTTAGGCTCTAGAGACAACTTATAGTTCACTTTTACTGATTTTTCCCATGCTGAGGAAGCGACTAGGTATTTAGCAATAATGTGGCCCATAGGCTTTGGGAGTGTCTCGCAGTCCACTCTTCTTGACTTTGCCCATGCTGAAGAGGCGACTGAGTCTTAAGCAGTAATGTGGCCCGTAGGCTTTGGGAGCAACTCGTAGTTCACTCTTCTTTGACTTTGCCTATGCCGAAGAGGCGATTGGGTCTTAAGTAGTAATGTGGCCCATAGGCTTTGGGAGTGACTCGTAGTCCACTCTTCTTTGACTTTGCCCATGCCGAAGAGGCAACTGGGTCTTAAGTAGTAATGTGGCCTGTTGGCTTTGCCTGTGAGGTGCTGAACTGACCAGGTGCTGAGCTGCCCGCGAGGTGCCGAGCTACCAGTGAGGTGCCGAGTTGACTAGGTGCCGAGCTACCTGTAAGGTGCCGAGCTGACCAGGTGCTGAGCTACCTGTAGGGTGCCGAGCTGACCAGGTGTGTGCCTTAGAGCTATGATTGCACTGCATCAGCATCGTAATGCTGGTCACCCACTCCTACAAGAAGCTACTAGGAGCTCGACCTTCGGGGGCACCACTACTAACTTTAGGTCGCCAGCTCACACGGGAGCCTTGGAAGACTTGACCGGTAAGGGCGCCTATGTAGTCTGTTGGCCGCCAACTCTCGTGGAAGCCATGAAGAGCTCATCTTTGTAGGGGGGACCTTGCGAAGAGGACTGATGAGGCTTTATCTGAATTGAAAGTAAAGTTACTTAGTCGGTTAGCTCCCTGCATAGTCTTTGAAATCATAAAAAATGTAAACTATAGAGCGAGAGCTTCAATTTCTAAAAAGTGAGGACTTAACTTTCTAGGAGAAGATGACTTAACTTTTGTAAGATGAGAACTTAGCTTTTATAGGATGAGAACTTAGCTTTTTGTAGCGTGTTCCCATAGACGGCGCCAATTGATGCAACAGTTTCTAGTCACGTACCAATTGTTTGTGATGTATCAATTTTTTTTTGGCTAAGTGCCTCGCCATTTGACCTGCTCCCAGGAGAGGATGGTGGAGCTCCTTGGTGGTGAGCTACTTGGTGACGAGCTCCCTGGTTGTGAGCTCCCTAGCGGTGAGCTACCTAGTGACGAGCTCCCTGGTGGTGAGCTACCTGGTGATGAGCTCCCTGGCGGTGAGCTACTTGGTGACGAGCTCCTTGGTGGTGAGCTACCTAGTGACGAGCTCCCTGGTGGTGAGCTGCCTGGTGACGAGCTCCCTGACGGTGAGCAACCTGGTGACGAGCTCCCTGGCGGTAGGCTACTTGGTGGTGAGCTCCCTGGTGGTGAGCTACCTGGTGATGAGCTCCCTGGTGGTGAGCTACCTAGTGACGAGCTCCCTGGTGGTGAGCTACCTGGTGACGAGTTCCCTGGTGGTGAGCTACCTGGTGACGAGCTCCCTGGTGGTGAGCTACTTGATGACGAGCTCCCTAGTGGTGAGCTACCTGGTGACAAGCTCCCTGGTGGTGAGCTACTTGGTGATGAGCTCCCTAGTGGTGAGCTACTTGGTGACGAGCTCCCTAGCGGTGAGCTACCTGTTGATGAGCTCCTTGGTGGTGAGCTACTTGGTGACGAGCTCCTTAGCGGTGAGCTACTTGGTGACGAGCTCCTTCGAGGTGAGCTACTTGGTGACGAGCTCCTTCGAGGTGAGCTACTTGGTGACGAGCTCCCTGGTGGTGAACTACTTGGTGACGAGCTCCCTGGCGGTGAGCTACCTTGGTGGACTCATCATTTGACCTGCTCCTAGGCGGCCTGTAACTCAGGGGATGGTTGAGCTCCCTGGTGTAGCGCAACCCATCTGCCCTTTGCATGAGGCGATCTCCTCTCCTTTGTAGGCGGCGGGAGCTGAGGGACCTACGAGAACTCCATCTTTTCCTCCTCTTTGTAGGCAGCGGGAGCTGAGGAACCTACGAGAACTGAATTAGAGGACATGGGGGTATTTTCCCGGTGGGGAATCTCCGATGCCTAAGTTAACTTTCTGATTATAGGTAGCTTGGAGAGAAATGAGAGAGCTAGAGAGCAAGGATTACCTCCACTTTTTCATTCTCTCCCCGTTGTCTTTGGGGTCGGAGTCCTTATATAGTGGTGTCCTGTCAAATCAGGGATAACAGCCTCTGTCAAGTCAGGTGTAACCGCCTCTGTCTCTCTGTCGCAGCCGTTACTGCCAAAGCTAAGGTGGCGGGTGCAGGCGGCTGCTACAGAGTACGGCTCTGCTAGTCAAGGGACAGCTCTCAGGGCTAGCAGGCACGGCGCCGCTTGGCGAGAGACGTGGGCGTAGGTCTCCGGATTTGTCAGGTACAGTTGTCAGGCAGGAGATCTTCCTACGATACGCCGAATTGCCCCCAACTGGCGAGCTACCTATGCCGAGCTACCTGTAAGTGCCGAGCTGCCCCTAAGTGGCAAGCTCTTTGTAAGACGCCAGGCTACCTGTAGAGTGGCCAGTTGCCTGTGGCGAGCTGCCCATGCTGAGCTCCCCCTAGCTATACCGAGCTCCTCGAGCTATGCCGAGCTACCCGAGCTGTGCCAAGCTGCCCAAGCTACCCAGTTGTCAAGAGGCAGCACTTGGTTTGCATGAGGTGCCAGGTGTCACAATTTCACTGGAGGGCCAAATCTGCCCTCATCACCGATAAAAACAATCAACTAAATGGCTTATTCAACTATAATCTCAATTGTAGGTTAAAATAATATCTAAATATAATTTATATAAAGGGCATAAAAGTAAAATAATCTGAAATATTTAATCCAAGGAAAATAATAAGCAATTAATTTTACAGCATCAATTATAAATGTAAAACACAATCATTAAAAAATAAATCATAAAAGTAAAAATAATTTAAATGGCTAACAAGAAACATAAAACCAAAAGCAATTCATTTTTGTAAATCGGGTACCCTATTTGCACCCTCAATATGAAGTTTAGGTATCTGAAGTCATAGAAATTTATGGTATAAGGACATGCTACTCTAGCACAATTTTGATGTCTACCCTTAAATTATAACTAATATTAATGAATAGAAGGATTTTTATCAAACCAAAAATAGTTCACAAGGCCTTCATCTTGCTTGTTTTGGTACTTAATCATTCATACCCAAATTAGAATATGAACAAAACTTAGAAGAGTTAAAATGATTTGAAAGATGGCTTAAGATGGTCGGTTTAACTAGGGGGCCGTTTCGCAAGTTTTTTTTTTTTGAAAGATTTTTTGGAAGCTCTAACAATCAAAAGATGTAGAGAGCTTTTGCATCAAGATCTTGATAGCTTGAAGACCATTTGGTTAAGGCATTCCTTTCCGTGTGTCTTTCTATGCGAAGACAAGTTGAGAAAAAAAACTGAAACGTTTCACTTGGAGCTTCCCAAAAATAGTCCAAAATGGGCTTTGCATGCCTTTTCGATGCAATGTCTTTTGGTGGCTAATATCTCTTGCAAATCAAACGGAAAAAGACCAAAACGCAATATGCCAGGCTTCTAAATAGTTAGAGGTTTAGAAAGCTCTCAGGAGTTAATGATCAAAGAAAAAGCTCTTAGGGGTTGGAAATAACATGTTATTTGTATTGTTATAAGAAAATTTTAGAAGCTTAACATAAACATCAAAAATAAAATAAAGGGAAAGTAGTGATACAATAAGGGAAAATTGTAATAAAGAAAAAAAGCAATAATGAATGACAAATAAGTAGCTACAATTTGTATTAAGTATGAATTGTCATTTCATTGGTTGTCACCATATGCTTGAATTATTAAGTTTGCTTCAAGCATAATATATATATATATCTTTTTTGATAATTATATGCAATTTGTAATTTGTATTAAGTATAAAAAGATGCACATAGCTTACTAGAGATCTTTAGCCAATCTTTGTACCCATTGATTTTTCTTTTTGAAAAATAAATGGAATTTTAATAATTAAAAGTGATAGTATTACAAGTAGACATCATTAAGTATATGTAGCTACAAGTGGGTAGGGTGGATTAGGGGGGAACTAGGTCCAAGTAGACCAAACCAATGCCTATTGGAGACTTGTAATGAATGTGCAAGGTACAACTTAGCTATAGGTCATATACTCATTGCTTTTGTTTCTTGAAATCAGTGGTCATATTTTCATTGTGAATTGCGCAAAAGTGAAGATTTGTCTTGTTCTAAAAGGGGGAAAAGTAAGCATTGCTATTCTCATTGTTTGTCTTTTTCTAATTAGTATTGCTATTCAAAAAGTGAGAAAGATTTTGTCTTGTTCCAATGGTTTCAATGTGTCCAACTATGCAAGCCACATCCCATTTGTTCATTATTTTTAATGTGTGCAAGCTATAAGTTATTAGTTAACTAGAAAAAGAAATAAGCCATTAGCATTAAAGTTTAAGATTGAAGAAAGAATAATAGAACTGACAAGATTGAATGACAATAGAGTATGAAAAAAAAAGAGAGGGAAACTAAACATACCTGTTGTTCATTGTTTCTTTTTTCCTTGATTAAGCTTTCTGTTACACTTATTTTCTTTGGCAAATTAGCACCGGCAACAAGCAGAAAAATAAAACCCTTAAACATTTTCTTTGTTCAAGTTTCCTCAAGAGCACTCAATTTGTGCCCTACTTTTGTGTACTTATTTAAAACATCTATTTTAGCATAGCTATAGCCTAACCTATTAGGATTTCTAAAATTTCTATTTTGACTTCCAACTAATTTATTTGAGTGGGGAATCTCAATGGAGGCAATTGCCCACACTAAGCTCTACACAGATCCACCCATGTAATCATGAGGCATAAAATAAAAATTGTGAAACCATAGTCTCTCTATGGTATGGCATGGCTAGTAAGGTTTCTGATGTAGCGCAATCCAGGCACTCCTAACTGACTGTTGACTGGCTCTTTGTTGGCAACGAACGACACCTGAGAAGATGAAAGGAAAGATTCCCAGGGATTTACCCGGTGGAATTACTCTGATGCTTAAGTTAGTACTGTGTATAGGAAGTAAAGGGAAAAACAAAGGCTAAGAGTGGAGGTCGCGCTTTTTTTCTATACTCGAGAGATTGGAGGCTCAAGAAAAAGTTTCTCCTCTGTCCTGAGGGCTTTTATAGGGGCGCTCTTTGTGAGATCGGGCATAACCACCTCTGGGGCCCCTGCAACAGTCGTTACCTGCCAGGGCTGCACAAGTGGCCGTTGCGACGTACTCCTTACCCGAGCGAGTGACACGTCCCCAAAGTGACAGGCACACCTCCGCCTACTAAGAGACGTGGGCGCAGACTGACGAAAGGATAGGGACTGCGCCATCAGTAAGGGATATGGCGCAGCTTGATTGGTACGGCCTGTCAGATAGAAGCTTGTTGTGGAATGCTCGTGCGGCTCACTCGCGAGTTACTTTGCAGTGAGCTCGGAATACTTCAGGAGTACCCTTAGTAGAATTAGTCCTCGGGATGACTTGTCTGCTCAGGAGCTTGGGCGAGCTGGTTTTCTTAGCTTGCGAGCTAAAGTTGCCTTAAAATATCCCTTTGGGGGTAGCTCGGGGAACCCGGAGCTTGCGTCATGGCGAGCTCCTCCTTTTGCGCGATATGATGTGGCGAGCTGCTTTATGGGCCCGTTACTTAGCTGTACTGGGCCGCAATGCTGAGTTGTCGCTTACATCGGGTCAATGTCCATGTGTCACCATTTCATAGATCGGGTCAAATCATCCTTCATCAATTTCCCCCACTCCTCGAGCTAAGAGTATCGCCTTAGCGCGGGGAGTTTATGAAGCGCGATGGATTGATTTGACCGAAATTCAAACTTGATTGACTACCCCCATTAAATGCATTTGCGGGAATCAAGATATCTTTTGACTTTCCTGACTTTTCGGATTCTGAAAACGTGCTGAGATGGCCTTTAATTCCGAACGTAGTGCGGCTGCGACTACCTTAATCGTGGAAGATGTGCCACCAATCGCCTTTGATTTTCAAAAGGCGTGCGGTTCCGGGCCATCAGTTTGAAAGGACGGGGGCTATAAATAGGGGGCCCCCCTCGGGCCCTATCTTCCTCCATGCCATCTTTTGGATTCTAAGGTCGCATTCTTCACCTAGCCTACTCGAGTTCCTCAATCTTCTCCATTCCGTCTTACTCTGGTGAGTCCCAGTCGCTATCAGCCATGTCTAGGTACCCACATCATACCTATCACAGGGGCGATAGCCAGGATGATGATCCTCCCTCAAGCTTGGGAGGAGCCTGGGAGCATATTTTGGAGACTTGGGAAGCCTCTGGTGACACGGCGCCTACATCTAGGGGGAGGGAGCCTGATACCTTTGGCCCTTCTTTAATGATAACGGAGAGACTCAGGTCTTTGATCCGCTACTTTTACCTCCCTGGGGACCTGGTTTACAGCCTCCCTGCTGGCAACTTCCCCTGGGAGCATGGTCCCAATGATATAGTGATTTTTCAAGAACAGCTCAAGGCTGGCTTGCGTCTCACCCTGCAACCCTTGATAGTGGAGGTGCTGAATCATTTCAATGTCACTTTTGACCAGCTTCATCCCAACGCTGTTCAGAACATGGTTGGGACTATATCCCTGTGTCACGAGTACTACCTTCCTTTGGATAAAGAATGCTGCTCCTGGGGCTCCTCCGGAGAGGCGCTTTTATTACCACTCCCCCCGTCGCGGCCATAAGCTCTTATACGAGCTACCGAATAAGATTCCCGCCTGAAAGCGGGATTACTTTGTGGTCAGTAACCCCGAGGGGTGGCCCTTTCCCACTGCTTGGAGGGGCGCTATCCAGGACCTCGGGGCCGAGCTGGACCCTGAGACTTGGAAAATGATGCTGTCCTGGGCATCAGTAGGCTTCCATTGCTTGGACTACTTAGCCGAGGAGAAGCTCGTGCAGGCAGGCTTGAGCCCGGGTAGGTCAGTCTTTTAGGTCACGTAGTGCCTTGTGACTATTGTGTACATATGCATTTTGTTTATTGTTGGACTAATGCCTTGTGGTCTTATGACAACCATCATGTCTAGTGCCGATTCATGCCACCTTCTCTCGGGCAGCCAGAGACGCCAGATGAAGAGAACGCGCCCCGACCAAACCCCGCCTTCGGGAAGCATTGAGTTCAGGTCTACCGAGTCAGTCCTGCCCTCTCCTTCGCCCGAGGTTTTGATGCCCCCTCCTGAGGGGACTAGTGGGACTAACCCTGGGGGAAGCGAGCTCCCTCAGTCGGGGGAGGTACCCTTTAACCCCCTTCAGCCCCATCCTTACCCCTGATTCCCAGTGGGAAACTAGGAAGGGGTAAAAGATTATCTAGTAGCTTGCCGGAGGAGTCGGAAGGCAATTACCAATGATGAAATCGCTCAGTGGGGAAACATGGAGCTCGGGGATCTCTCCGCGTTCGCCTCTGCTCACTGCATGGTGGTAAGTAACCTTTTTCCCTCTTCCTCTCTTGTTTTTCCATTTCCCGCTGTCTTCTGATCTTTCTTTTTCGCCGATAGGTAAATTCTGCCATCCATGCCATGGCTCTCTAGACGCGCATCCATCGCGTTGACGCCCTCGACTAGCTTGCTACCAACCAGAAGCTCTAGGTCGAGCTCGATCGGATCCAAGGCGAGCTCCATCACACCCACAAGGGGAGCGAGTCTCAGGAGCTGCTCGTCCATGATCAGGAGGCTCAAATCGCTCGGCTTACTGAAGAGAGCGCATATTATAGGGAGGAGTCGTCAAGGATGGCGGGGGAGAGGGAGCTTCTCAGGTAGTAGGTGCGAGACTTAGAGTCCACTCTTTTGAATCAGACCCGAAACTTTGATCAGATGGTGGAGGCTGAGCGAGAGAAAGCGGTTTGGAATTTTAAAGACTCCCAGGAATTTCATGACCTCCAGGCAGAGTAGGGTTCGGATTCGTACTGCTTAGGGTTTAAGCTCTGCCGGTGGCTGGTTCGGAAGAAGTTCTCCGGGCTCAACCTCGATGGCATTACTATGAAGGGTCTGTCTCCTGAGACAGCGGACCAAGCGGATGAAGAAGAGCCTGATTCTCAGGAGGATGAGGAGGCAGATTCTTGATGTGGCATTTCTCTGGGCTTCTGTGGCTTCCGAGTGCCGTAAACCCAGTCTTTCACAAGTTTTCAGTTGGGCGATTGTGCCCCATGATGATCAAACCTTTCCCGAGCTGTTTAGCTCGGTTACCGCATTTGTTATATATATATATATTTTTTGACAATGAAAGTTTCTTCCTTCTTCTGAGTATGATGAACTCCCTTTATTTTTACTAAAACAATCTCATCATTTGAGCTGTTAAAGTTACATACTTGAAGTAGGGCTCTTCGGTAGGCGTTATCCCGATTTGTCACGTTTAAGGCCCCTGGGGTATACCGCGGAGCAATTACAACATATGTTCGAGGTTGGCTATTCTTCAGTTCGACCAACGTGTCAGGACGAGCTATGCTTTGCAGGGTTTAAACCTGAGCTACTTACGCTTTTGATATTTCATACTTTGCCTTCGCCACTGAAGTGTCTTTCTTCACACCGAGGTCTTTGTTAGCTCGATGTTTTGGCCCTTAGGCTTTGGGAGGGACCCGTAGTCCACTCCTGGATTTCTCCCAGGCCGAAGTGGCAGTTGGGGTCTTCTTGTGCCAAGGTCATGTTAGCTCGGTCTTCTGGCCCTTAGGCTTTGGAAGGGACCCATAGTCCGCTTGATTTTTACAGATAATATTGCCTCAGGTTGACAATATTTCATGATCAAGGCACTTGCTTCCCTTCGAGGGTCTTGAGCTCATATGTTCCTTCCCCGAGCACTTGTTTCACTCGGTAAGGACCTTCCCAGTTGGACCCGAGCTTGTTAGCACCGAGCTCAGGCACCATAACTTTACGAAGGGTCAGGTCGCCAACACGGAGGTTTCGCCTCTTGACCCTGGCGTTATAGTACCGAGCTACTCTCTGCTGGTAGGCTATGGTCCTAATGTACGCGAGGTCCCTTACTTCGTCGAGTAGGTCGAGGTTGGTACGTAGCTCATCTTTGTTTGTTTGATTGTTGTATGCTTCTAAGCGTAGTGTAGGTACTTCGATCTCTGCGGGAATCACTGCTTCGATGCCGTAGGTGAGATTGAAGGGTGTTTCTCCCGTGACAGTCTTCTCCGTGGTTCAGTAGGCCCATAGGACACTGGATAGTTCATCTGCCCACAATCCTTTAGCTCGGTCCAGTCGTGCCTTTGGTCCGCGGAGATGGCTCTGTTCGTGATTTCTGCCTGACCGTTTGCTTGAGGGTGCACGACTAAAGTAAAGTTCTGTTGGATCCCCATGTCTCGGCACCAATCTTGAAATTTGATGTCCTCGAACTGTTTGCCATTGTCGGAAATCAGCACCCGAGGTAGTCTGAAGCGGCATACGATGTTCTTCCAAAAGAAGTTTTGGACATTTCGGGCTGTGATGGTCACGAGGGGCTTGGCTTCTACCCACTTGGCCCCACTGTGCAAAGGGCCATGGGCTGGTGAGATACTTGAGGTCAGTAACGGGTTGGTGGTAAATATTGGCATGTCTCTGACATTTGTCACATTTTCTAACGAGTTCAATGGCGTCTGCCCTCATTGTTGGCCAATAATACCCTTGTCGAAGCGCTTTCTGGGCAAGGGCCCTGCCCCCCAAGTGTCCGCCGCACAGACTCTCATGAGTGTCGCGGAGTACGAGCTCGGCTTTGGTAGGTCGCAAGCAACGCAAGTAGGGGAGCGTGTAGGATCTCCTGTATAGCCACTCGTCTATAATAACGTATTTAGCTGCCTGGCGCTACACCCTTCTGGTTGCCTTGCGGTCTGTAGGGAGGGTCCTGTGTAACAAGAAGCTCATTAGTGGGTCAATCCAACTTGGCTCTGCTCGAACGATGGGAGTGACCTCCTCTGCCCTCCCGAGAATTCTAGGCTGAGATAGGTCCTCTATGTACATGGTTCTCATGGTGATGTCGCTAGTGCTGGCTAACTTGGACAGGGCATTGGCCTCGGCGTTCTCCAACCTAGGGATCCGTCTGATGAAATGTGACTGGAAGTTGAGCAGGGCCTCTCTAACTTTGGCTAAGTAGGCGACCATGATTGGCTCGCGAGCTTCATATTCACCCGTGACCTGGTTGACTATGAGTTGGGAGTCGCTATAGATAACGATGTGCTTGGATTTTACTTCTCTAGCTAAGGCTAGTCCGGCTATTAGCACCTCGTATTCTACTTCATTGTTGGATGCTTCGAACTCGAAGCATAGCGCATATTCCAGTTTCATGCCGCTTGGACCGTGCAGAACTATTCTGACACTACTGCCCTGCTGTTTCGAGGAGCCATCTACGTGAAGGATCTAGGGCTCCTCATCCCAGCTCGTGCTTAGCTGAGCTAGGAGAGGTGCCACACTGGCTACTACTTCATGGGGTTCAGACTCGACCGATTCGGGAGCTTCGGGCTCACCTGAGGTGGGAGCCTCGCGCTCAACCGGACTAGGAACTTCAGAGCTGAATGTGCTTTCGGCTATGAAATCTACTAAGGCTTGGCCTTAATGGCAGTTCGCGGCTTGTACTGGAGGTCGTACTCGTTGAGCTCAATGGCCTACTTCGTCAACCGATCAGAGGCCTCAGGCTTAAGCAATACTTGCCTCAGAGGTTTGTCAGTAAGGACGATAACAATATGAGCTTGGAAGTACGGGCGGAGCTTTTCAGCTGCAATTATCAATGCGTACCGAACTGACCACCTCATCGCTCGCCGAGAGGTAGAGTTCTAAAACATCGCCCTCATCGAGCCAGGTTAAGGTCGGCACGCTAGTAAGGTATTCTTTGAGCTCGTCGAACGCGATCTGGCAATCTTGGGTCCATTCAAACCCTTTGCTCTTTATTACCTTAAAGAATGGCAGATAGCGGTCCACCGATTTAGACATGAAACGACTTAGGGCGACTATGTGGCCATTCAACATCTGAACTTTCTTCAGCTTTTGGGGTGGTTTCATGTCCAAGATGGCCTTAACCTTATCTGGGTTGGCTTCAATGCCACGCTGGTTAACGATGTATCCTAGGAACTTACCCGAGGTTACATCGAACAAACACTTGTTTGGATTCAATCTCATATTAAACTTACGCAAAATTTCAAAAACATAATGCAAGTCTTGTATTAATTCATGTGAAAATTGAGTTTTGACGACCATGTCGTCCACATAGCATTCTACTTTTCTACCGATTAACGGCATAAATAATTTATTTACAAGCCTCTAAAAGGTTGCCCCTGTGTTTTTCAACCCGAAGGGCATAACCTTGTAACAGTATAGTCTGAACTCCGTGATGAAGGCAATCTTTTCTTCGTCTGCCGGGTCCATCTTGATCTGGTTATAGCCCGAATAGGCGTCCAAGAAACTTAGCAACTCATGCCCTGAGATCGCGTCTACCAGACGATCGATTCGGGGGAGCAGGAAGCAGTCTTTCGGGCAAGCCCAGTTCAGGTCAGTGTAGTCGATGCACATGCGCCACTTGCCATTGGCCTTCTTTACCAGGACGGGGTTGGCTACCCAGCTCGGGTATTGGACTTCTCTTATGAAGTCCGCTGTGAGGAGCTTCTCGACTTCCTCATCGACCGCTTTCCACCACTCCGGGGCTAGGTTGCGTTTCTTCTGTCTAATGGGCCTAACTAGAGGATCTGCGTTCAGCTTGTGAGTTATGAGTCTGGGGTCTATACCGGGCATTTATGCCGCGGACCATGCAAAAATATCTAAATTTTGAAGTAAAAAACTTACCAGTTCGAATCGTAGGGGCTCCTGGACGGAAGCACCGATTTGGAGCATCCGAGTTGGGTCTGCTGTCGAGGTCGGGACCGTGACCGTTTCTTCCGTGGGCGTGGCTCGCTCTTCGCCTTGCTTCGTGGGTCGCTCCAGTTCAAGGTCATCGGCTACCTTGGTTTTCCCCTTTAGGGCGGCAACGTAGCACTTGCGGGACTCAAGCTGGTCACCACGCGCTACTCCCACCCTGAAGTCTATTGGGAACTTCATAGCTAAATGGTAAGTGGAGACCATAGCCCATAGGACATGGGTGATCGGTCGACCTACTATGGCATTGTAGGGCGAGGGGGCTGCTACCACTAGGAAGTTGTGCTCGAATCTGACCACACAAGGCCACATGCCGACCTCTACCGTTACTGTTATTTTCCCAATGGGCTGGGCTTCTTCTCCACTGAAGCCTTCCAAAGGAGTGTCTGCGGGCCTCAGGTTGCTTCTCTGCAACTAGAGCTGGTCAAACGTAGCTTTGAAAAGTATGTTGGCCGAGCTGCCTGAGTCGATGAGTATGCGCCTGACCTCGAAGTCATTGATTCTCAGCTTTATCATGAGCGCATCGTCGTGGGGGTAATTGACACCTCACGCATCGTCTTCTATGAAGAGAATCGACTCTTCTGTTCTTGGCCGCTTCGGGGGGTTCTGCTCCTCCCGGGTGACCTCACGAACCGATGTCCAAGCTGCTGCTGAAGTGCAACCCGTAACGATTGAACCTCCCACTATCATGTGGATGGTCCCCCGAACTGGCCTCTCCTCTGGAGGCTGCCTCTACGATTGCTCGACTAGCCTGCTACTGGACTCGGGAGCGTCTTTTCCGTGCTCCCCTTGCTGACCTGTTCTATTACTATTATTATTATTATTATTTTGTACAAAGTTTCTCAAATATCCGTGACGGATGAGCTCCTCTATCTCGTCGTAGAGGTTTTTACAACTCTCGGTACTGTGATTGTGGTCTTTGTGAAAGCTGCAATACAGATTCTTATTTCTATCATTGGGATTCCCCCTCAGACGGGGTGGCCACTTCATGTACGGGGCGTCCTTGATCACCATCAAAATTTTGGCCCACTTCGTGTTTAGTGGAGTGTAATCAGCTCGGTCCGGAGCAGGAGCTCAGAACAGCTGACCCGACTTTGCACCCCGAGTTGTTTCCTTTTCTCTTCGGGTGTCCTCTTGGCTGGAAGGTTCTTCTCTCTTTCTTTTTTCGGGTGCGCCCTCACCCTTCTGGTTGATCTCCTCTTCGGTGGCTATGAACTTATCCGCAAGTTTTAGAAACTCGGTTATGGTCGCGGGTTGGTTGACGACCATGTGTCACTTGAACTCCTTGTGCTTCACGCCCTTCTTGGCTGCTACAAGGCGTACGGCGGGATCCACGCGCGGTATCTACATACAAGCGTCATTGAACTGCTTGATATAGCTCCTGATGGACTCTCCCTCCCTTTGTGCTACGTTGAAGATGCTTTCTTCAGTTCGTGGGCACCGCTTGCTGGTGACAAAGTGGGATGTGAAGGCTTGTGCGACCTGCGCCTAACTTCTTATTGACTTGGGCGCCAAGTTCCGGTACCATGTGCGGGCTGCTCCCTTGAACGTAGTGGAGAAGGCCATGCACATGCACGATTCACTGGCTCACGCCAGGTGCATCTGTGATTGAAAGGCATCTATATGATCACTCGGGTCGAATGACCCGTCATACTTGTCAAGAGAGGGGAGCTTGAAATCCTTGGGCATCGGGACCGCCAAGAGTTCGGAAGACAGGGGGGACAGAACTGAGAGGAAGGGAGCTTTGGCTTCGGCCGAGCCTACCTCTTCTTTGCCCATGAGCTCGGGCAAATCGTGGGTGACAGATTGGTTAGCTCAGCGTCGGTGCCTCTACTTCCTAACGGGCTCGGCGTTCGTGCTGCTCACCTCCGTGCTATCCAGAACGGTTTGCACCGAGGGTAGCCTGGTCTGCTGGTGATGGCTACAGATAGAAGGGGTTTGCTTAGAGTCTGTTGCCAGGATCTCGAACCGGTTCTCGAGAATCGGGGTTCCAAACTTCGACTATCGAGGCGACGCTGACCTGCCGAGCCGGGGTCCTCCCGACCTATCTGCCCATAGTGAGATCGGGGTAGCCGGTCTCTCTCGCCTGCCGTGGGGGGAGGCTTGGTTTTTTTTGGGAGATTTCGGGGGGCCTCTCCCCGTCTAGAGTGTTCGCTCTAGCGGCGGGACTTGGCTTGCTGCGAGGCCAGGTGCTGAGGCTGGAGCTGAGGCTGTTGAAGCTGAGGTTGGGGCTGGCCACTGGGGGCACGACTGAAGGTTCGGTGAACGTCATTCCGACTATAGTAGGGAGTGGGGCCATGATAGGTGCCATTGTGAGAGGCACGTTCAAGCTGGGGATTCCATCCACTGAGAGGGGGACGGTGAACTGTCCGATACAGACAGTAGGAAGCTGGGGTTGTTCCCTAGAGTTATCCATTTCCGTGCTTTGTTCGATGTTGCTAGGGGACGCCATGAATGTTGGATTGTTTCAAAGAAGAAGAAGGAACTGAAAGAGTTTAGAGAGAAAGGCCTTTTGAAGCGTTTCCCACAGATGGTGCCAAATGATGTAGCGCGATCCGGGCACTCCTAGCTGACTGCTGACTGGCTCCTTGTTGGCAACGAACGACACCTGAGAAGATGAAAGGAAAGATTCCTGGTGGGAATACTCCGATGCTTAAGTTAGTATTGTGTATAGGAAGTAAAGGGAAAAACAAAGGCTAAGAGTGGAGGTCACGCTTTTTTTCTATACTCGAGAGATTAGAGGTCTCAAGAAAAAATTTCTCCTCTACCTTGAGGGCTTTTATAGGGGTGCTCTTTGTGAGATTGGGCATAACCGCCATTGGGCCCCCTGCCACAGTCGTTACCTGCCAGGGCTGCGCAGGTGGCCATTGCGACGTACTCCTTACCCGGGTGAGTGACACGTCACCAAAGTGACAGGCACGCCTCCGCCTACTGAGAGACGTGGGCGCAGACTGACGAAAGGATAGGGATTGCGCCGTTAGTAAGGGATATGGCGCAGCCTAGTTGGTACGGCTTGTCAGATAGAAGCTTCCTGCGGAATGCTCGTGTGGCTCACTCGCGAGCTATTTTGTAGCGAGCTCGGAATACTTTAGGAGTACCCTTAGTAGAATTAGTCATCGGGATGACTTGTCTGCTCGGGAGCTCGGGTGAGCTGGTTTTCTTAGCTTGCGAGTTGAAGTTGCCTCGGAATATTCCTTAGGGGTAGCTCAGGGAACCCGGAGCTTGCGTCGTGGCGAGCTCCTCCTTTTGCGCGATATGATGTGGTGAACTGCTTTATGGGCCCGTTACTTAGCTGTACTGGGCCGCAATGCTGAGTTGTCGCTTACATTAAGTCAGTGTCCACATGTTGCCATTTTATAGATCGGGTCAAATCATCCTTCATCAGTTTCCATGCACCTGTTCTAGTCCACTCCATCTGTTCTAGTCCACTCCATTCCCTCTTTATTGTGCTATGACTTGTATGTAATACTATAGGCTCTGAGAAAGAATCAAGGAAGAAGATAACAAAAAATATATACATTCATAATTATAGATACAATGAAATGTGACTCCATAACTAACTTAACAAAAGTGAATGTAGCTTCCGTGAGAGACAATAAACATGGACATTGGACCAAACAACCTAACCAACATAACTACTACTCTTTTACTTCCCCTCAAGTTGTAGCATGAGGATTGGAAATGCCCAACTTAAGAAGCAATGAAGTAGACCGATCATGAATAAAAGTGTTAATAAGAAGGTCGTCAATTGAGTTTAGGTGGGTATGTAAGCCATAACAATGGCCTTGAACTAAAGATACTTACATATAAAATGGCAATCAATCTTAATGTATTTTGTGTGTTCATGAAACACAAGATTGTTTTTAATGTATAGAGAGGCCTTGTTGTCACAATACAAATGCATGGATTGATGATGTGGAAGTCCAAGATCAGAAAAGAACTTCTTGTGCTAAATTAACTTTTTCATGGGTGCTACCACTATGCAATATCCGGCCTTGATAGTAGACCAAACCACAATAATTTGTTTCTTTGTCTTCTAAGATAACGAAGAATGACCCAAGTGTAATGAAATAATCAAAGGCCGACTTGCAGGTGAATGGGCAATAAGCCCAATCTAAATCATAAATAGGCCCATATTGAAAATCACAATCAGTAAAGAAATAACTTCTTGACACACACGATGGCATCCAAATGCTGTTGTTGAGGATCATTCATAAATTGACTAAAAATATGAATAGAGTAGGTAGTTTTTGGAAATGTAATTGTGAAGTAAATGAGGTGACTAACCATGCATCGATATTATTCTAGATGGGCTGGAATCTAGCACAAGGTGATGTTGCCCGATGGGAAACTAACTAGGCTTGAAACCCAATATACCATTGTCCTTAAGGATATCAAGGGTGTATTTACACTAACTCAAAAAATGTTAGAGGTAGACATGGACACCCCTATCCCAAGAATATACTTGAGCATACCAATATCCTCAATAGAGAAACATCAACGAAGATAGTACATGAGAGCAGAAATGCAAGAAGAGTCATTATCAACAATCACAAGATCATCAACATATGCATGCACAACAAGAAAACTACCAAATTGGGTCATGGTGAACAGAGTATGCATGGACTGTATGGTTTTGGTAATTAGAGCATAAATCACAGTATAATCAACTCCTTTATCTGGACGTACCCTTTGGCAACCAAATACACTTCACAACACTTCATCATTTCATTGGGCTCAAAATTAACCTTGTACATTTAACAACCAATAGGGGTCTTGCCAGGTGGTAATGTAGTCAATATCCAAGTACGTGTCGTCTTAAGAGTGGCCAACTCAATACCATGGCATGACACTAGCTAGTAAGTATGTTTTTGGGCTTAAGCATATGAGGAGGGATCAACAGATGCATGAGAAGGTAGAGAGACATGGGCCAATCCTATCATGATAAAGTTATAATTGGGGTGTCGAGTACTACATAAGCCAAAGGTAGTGGTAGGTGTTATGGTGGATTAAAGGGCAGGACAAACAAAAATGTCCAGATGAGAGGGAGGTTGTTTATATATCAAGCTAAGCGTGGTATAAGCAGCAAGGAAATGGGTTGGACCTGATTGGTAGGAGGTGACATGGTTAGCATCCCTAGTGAACTAGGTTGGTTAGTTAAGCCATCAAGGGTGTATGAGAAAGTGTGGGCTGAACTTCTTTAGATGGGCCAGGTCAGTCTGAAGTTAGGGGGTCATTGTCCATGCCATCAACAGTTGGAAGAGGAATCACTGGGGATGATGTGGGGGCAACATTGGATGAGCAAACAACAAATGGAAATCAGTCTTCCAAGAAGATCACTTGAAAAAGAAAGGGATTATGCTCAACTTGGCTGGCTTCGGGGTGTGTGCATGTTGCCAAACAAATTGACAAAGGAAAAAATGATAATGGAAAACAACCATAGTGCTTCACTTCCGCTTGTTGAGAGCTGTCCCTATATATAAAATTCCTATTCTATATAATATCACATTAGATGCAAAATCCACCATATCTTGGGTTAGTGTGGTTTCCTATTCCATGAAACTCCACTCTAACATTATCTATACTATATATAAAAGTGTGAATATAGTGTCAAAGTTTTTTGGACAAAAATTACCCTCTATTTCTTTGTTTGAGAAATCGTATAAAAGTCACTTTATTATATCTTTAATGTCAGTTTTAATGGCTACTAAAATGTCCATATTTGTGTATTTAATCCATCTCTAATTGTAAGGGTTGAAAATGTAATTTCAATTATTCCTTTCCACCTCATTTAATCTCCTCTAATTAAATCTTATACTTAAGGTATTAAATATCATTCTCTCTTATTAAATCCTATATTTTCAAGTTATTTTTTACTAATAAATGATACTCAGTAGATATATGTCAATATTTTTAACAGTATAAATCCATATATTTTAAAATTGACTCAAAAACAAAACCATACTCTATCCAAGTGGTGGTTAAGCAATTCAACCATCCAAATCAAATTGATCAATCTATGGAGTCATAGTTAGGTAGTAAATTTTTTAAAACAAAAATAAATATAGAAAATTACAAAAAATGTAGAAATATTACACATTTATGTAATCAAATTATTGTTATTGATAATGACAATGAAATGGATAATTTAGAACTGGCCAAAAATGAAATATAAAAATTAATAATAAATAGTTCACCTTTTGGATTAAATGTATTAAACTTTAACATCATAAATAAATAATAAAATATAAAAATACAAAAATAAAAAATGCATATGTTTTGCAAAAAAAGCATTCGTAAACATGTATAATATCATATATTTATCATATTAAACAAAAAGTAAGTGTAAAATTTCAAAATTAGTTTTACACACAATAATACAAAAAAAAACTATAATAAAAACGAACACATCTATAATTCTATATTTACATTACTATTAAAAATATGAGTAAGATTGTGAAATTTTCTTTTGACTAAAATACTCATTTTTTAACTTACTTCGTATTTAATTGTGAGGTTTAAATCTTAAATTGAACTATTACTTTTTACCACATTCAATTCACTCTATTTAGATCTTAGACTTTTGATAAATGAACAAAAAAAATATATACACCAAAAAAATAAAACATTAGAAAATGAAGAATCTAGCCAAGCAATAAGGGAGCAAATGGATTGGATCATGGTTTGATCCTTTTTGTTGAATTCTGGTATCCCCAGTTCAAATCTATGGATCGGATCGGGTTGGATAATAGGATCGAATAAAAAACTGGACCGTTCCAATATATAAATATATATATGTTATTTATTTATTTATATATATGACATATATTATATATATGATATTTATTTATTTATAAATATATTATTTGTATTGCAGTTTTTTATAAAAAATGTATATATAGGATGAAAATAGTTGAAAACATATTTGTATTTTTTGTATTTCTTTATTTAAATTGTTATATTTTAATTTTCTTTTAATATTTTATTAGTTTTTAAATTAAATTGGAATGGATCAGATCCAAATATCTAACTTTCTCATTGGATTCGTATTCAAATCCATGTTTATGAGATGCAATCGGATATACTATTATTAGTATTGGATAAAATTCGGGTATACCTTGATTCAAATTCGATCCAATTTGTTTGCATCCCTACCAATTTGTGGCAATTTGATTTGGAATCTACATCTGATTAATACTAAAAAATATAAAATGTAAAAACAAAAAATACATAAAAGTTTGTAGAAAGTTTTGGATATATTATTACTATCATTATCATCATCTAGAATTGCCATGTGCAAAGCATGTGCATGCTTACTAGTTTCCCCAAGTGTGGATTGTAATTGGAGAAAATTCCTAATTAGTACCCTATACTTTGTGCCTAGTGACACTTTGGTTCCCGAACTTTAAAATGCGACAATTCAGTACTTGAACTTTCAGAACATGTCAATTTAGTACCTGTCATTAACCAGTTGTTAAGTGGCATTTGAGAAAAACACAAATGCCCTTGAGTGTCATCTAATTTTCTTTATCAACCATCCAAACATTGACAAAAAAATTAACGATCCCAAATCATTGTCTCTTCTATTTAAAAAAGTTGTGGTCACTAGAATGCCCACTGATACATGACCCCAACTTTCTTGAATAGAAGATGCAAGGATTTGGGACTGTTAATTTTTTGTCAACATTTAGATGGTTTATAAAGAAAATTAGATGACACTTGAAGGGCATTTGTGTCTTTTTCAAATGCTACTTAACAGCTGGTTTACAACTAGTTAATGATAGGTTTGTAGCTGGTTAACAACAGGTACTGAATTGACATGTTTTGAAAGTTTGGGTACTGAATTGTCACATTTTAATGTTCGGGAACAAACGAGTCAATAGGCCCAAAGTACAGGGTACTAATCAGGAATTTTCCCTTGTAATTACTATACCATATCTAAACAATATATATATATAACAAATCAATTCATGTCAGCATGCTTCTCCCTTCTCCCTCTCCCCTTTCCTACTTCCTCCTTAACTCTCTCTCTTCCTTCTCCATTACCCCTTTCCACCTCTCATTATTCCACATCATCAAGGATTTCCTTGCTCCTATTAATCCCCACTTCCCAATTACCTAAAATATCTCTCTCTCTAATCTACCCTTGTTTTCTTCTAAAGTACTCTCTTAATTACTTTTATTCATTTACATGGGTCAATTAGAGAGAGATAATTTGAACTATTTACGGGTATAACATACAATATGGGTCCCATGTGTTGACATTACCCGTACTAATGTTGTTAAAATTAATTAATAATAATAGTTTACAAAACTATTTAGTTAGTTAACTAATGTTTTCATAAAATTATTCATTTAATTTCCATTTAAAAATGATTAACATAATAGAAAATTTAAAATTATTGTTATTTTAATTTTAACAATAATAGTTAAACTTAATTACAAAAATATTATACTTATTTTATAATAACAACTAATAACATTATTCAAAATTTTAAACAATAATAAACTTAGCATAATACGTTAATTTAAATTACACATTATAACAATTTACTAAATAATTAAAATTTCATAAAAGTAAAAATTATTAATTTAAAATCGATTTAAATCCAATTTTAAAATAGTGAAAAACAAGTCAGATTCAATACAGGTTTGCTCTCATTGTAACTTGATTCTCCAACATTTGTACTCGAACCCAACTTAATGACATATAGTTTCCTAACCAAACCCAAACCTATAGTGGCTCAACCTGATGCCAACCAGCCTTTCATCTTTTCAATTGTATTTTCTATAATGTATTTGAAAACTCAAGTAAAGATGACAATCTAACCTACCCCTATTGGGTCTTTGACTTGTCCGCCCTGATCTGTATGATTTTTTTCACCATTGATCAAAACCCTCACATCATAGGGTTCTGACTAATATATATATATAACAAAAAGAAGAAAGAGGGGAGGTGAGGGGAGCTCTCACCATATACCTCACATATACTTCCTCCTCCCCTCCTTTCTCATGTGGATGTTTATTTTTAAGTTAGATCATTAAAAATTTAACAAGTCAAAATTAAAACCCTTATGGGTCTTTATTGTCTCTCAGAAAATCCATACGTACTCTCTAATAAGACCTCTCTCTCTCTATCCCCATGATAGTCAGTGTTTGTAACATCTCATTTTCATTAAATCCCTCTTTTCCTCTTAAATCTCTATTAATCTCTTTAAGCTCTTTCTAATAACGTAAGGGTGTAAATTAGATGGATTGGATTAGGTTAGGGCCAACCTAAATATGAACCCCAGCTACCCAAACTAATGTCAAAATCCATATTAGTACATGGGGTAAACCAATCTTCTACTCTCTCCTTTTTTATTAATTTAATATATACTTGTTTCATGAATTATTTTGGTAAGACAAATTAAATATCTCTTTTCCTCTTAAATCCCTATTATTCCCTTTTGGTTCTTTCTAATAAAGTAGGTCTGTAAATTAGATGGATTGGGTTAGGTTAAGGACCAACCTAAATATAAACCCTATCTTCGACCCAAACTAGTGTCAAAACCCAAATTTACAAATAAATGAATCTTCTTCTTATATAAAATTCTAAAGAAACCATTGCTCATTTCCATGAGTTATCAAGTTTTTCTCATTTTTGTTAGGGCAAATTTCTTAAACTAACCTTATGGTTTAGCTAATTGACTAGCTCTACCCTTACTATTTACATATTGTCTTAAACTACCCCTAATATGTTTTTGACAATTAACATCACTCTTAAGTGCTAACAAAAAGAAACAAAATATCAAATTTCCTCTCCACTATTCCTTAAATTTTGAAAATAAAACCCAACTATGAAAATTTCCCCCTTCCTCTTCCCTTCTATCTTCCTTTCCCGCTGTAGGTTCTTTGATGGTCTAGAGGTCACAAAGAGTCATGCTGGAAGAAGATGCGACACTGTTGCTGACAAGAAAGGAAGTGCTGATCTGTACGACATAATTGCCGCAAAGTTAAAGTTTTTGGGAGCGGAGAAGAAGCAAAGTTCAAAGTGATCGTTACTTGGTGCCATTGCCACCATTTTCAAAAGGAGGATGAAAGCCGCTATGGCGACTCTAGCGCAACATGCGAGGCCATACACCCTTTACTTGAATATTATGCATGGCTTGAATGTGAGCGGGACCGGTCCAATCGCCGGAGTTCTGATGTTCACAGCTTTATGATGGTGTCTCAGAGATGCAAAAGGTTGGTATCGAGGCATTACAGCCGAGTAGGTGTGGGCAAGTGCATTAGAACGACTCCCTTGATACGATGATGATGACAAAGATTGTCAGAAAGATGAATTTTTATGAATATATAACCAAGGTAACTCCAAATATTAACATCCTAACATCCAAGATATCAAAAAGAAACATGAGATAAAAGAAAACTACTTGAAAAATCTTTTTTTAACAAAATTGAGATATCAAATGATTAGTTGCAACATTTTAAATCTAAGTTGTAGCCTACTTCAAATTTGCGAGCTCTTGCCTGATGAAACCACCTCTCATGATCTTTGCAAGCATGAGCTTAAGTTGTTCAAAGTCATTCAAGGAGGTGAAAAAAGGTTGTCGAGATGCCAAACTAGTTAACCTTGCAGAAAGTCGTCGATTCCTTCTTCTCTAGCACTTTTTATTCTTCTTTTTGGGACTAGGGGCAAATGCTTCTTATGAACCTCATTAATGTCAGCCCCAAACATCTTCTTCCCAGTAACCATCCTTTCCATCCCTTATGTCTCTTTTAGTGCGTTTTGATCCTCTATTTTGTTTAATTTACTAAACCTTTTTATTCTTTTTTTTTTCTGATTACAACAATATTCAGGTCCCTCTGTACGAGGCTTGTGGAAGGATTGTGAACCCAATTTATGGATCAATTGGGTTGCTCTAGTTCGGAAACTGGTAGCTTCATCAACTAGGCACATGTTCTATTTCTGAAAATGCAGAAAGAAAAACACAAAAAAATGGAGAAGCTGGTTAAGGAAAGAAAAAGCAGATGAGGCTAGAAGAAGAAGAAGAAGAAGTGGAAGAAGAAGAGTGGATGGGAAAGGAAGGAGTTAGACAATCCGAAAATAGACAGAGCCAAAGGCATGGCCCATGGTAGGTGGATCATATCATATTGGAAATGAAGATGGAAGGGAAGAGGGGAGAAAGGAAAAGATGGAGACAGTGACAGGACAGAGGAATTGGAAGGAAAAGGGGTTTTTGCCACCGTTTCTTTGCAACGATGAGCAGTTCATAGGAAGGGTATTTTAGGAATTTAAAAAAATATTAGTTACATGATGTCACATGTGAACGGAGTGAGATGGCAAGTTAATGGCAAGGGAAGTTTTAGACAATTGTTAGAAATAGTAGAGGTATTTTAAGATAATATGTAAATAGTAAGGGTGAGTTAGTCAATTAGTTAAACCATAAAGGTAGTTTAAGAAATTTGCCAGATTTATTAATTTAATAGAGATTTGTTTTATGGATTATTTTGGTTAATAATAAAACATAGTAAGAAATCACTTAACATGATTCTTTGGTTATCTTCATTAGTTCAACTTTGATTTTTTTTTTTTGACTTGGTTATTGATCTCTTGCTAGACACTTTTTTTTTTTTTTTGGCTTTATAGAGTTATATAAAGGGGGCAGCCCATCCCCCAAACCCTTAATCCCCAACCCCCATCACAATAGGATTTGATTCCAAGTCTCCACTACAACTAGCTAAAGAACCTATCAACTAGGCCACCATCATTTAGTTCTCATGCTAAGTAGTTGATTTATGTACATCTCTTAATATATAAGTTATATAAAAAGGAATAAGTTTGAATCTCTATCTCTTTCTCTCTCCCCTCCCCTCTTAATAGTCAATGTTTGTAACATCTTCCCTCTCCATTAAATCTCTCTTTTTCCTATTAATAAACCTCTCTCATCAATCCCTTTTGGCTATATATTATAAAGTAGAGGTGTAAATTATATGGATTGGTTAGGTTAAGGGCCCACCTAAATATGAACCCTAGAGTGGACCCAAACTAATGTTAAAACCCAAATTTGCCCAACTAGTACATGGGATTAACCAATTTTCTTATTGTGAAAAAGTCTAAACAAATCCTTTTTCATTTCCATGGGTTAATAGGTTTTTCTCTCTTTTTTTATTAATTTAATGTTGATTTGTTTCATAGATTGTTCTGGTTCAATAATAAAATATAATAAGAAAGCACTTAACAAGATCCTTTGGTTATCTTCGTTAGTTCAATTTTGAAATTGTTTTTTTAACTTGGTTTTTGATCTCATGCTAATAACATTTTTGTAGGGCTACACAATAGGGATAGTCTATCCTCCAAACACTTAATCCCCAATCCTAGGTCCAACGGGATTTGATCTCAAGTCTCCACTACAACTAACCATGCTAAGCAATTAATTTTTGTAATCCTCATAATATACAAGCTATAGAAAAAGGAATAATTTTGAAGCTCAATAATTATATACCGCTAGTATATAATTATAGAGCATTACTGTAAGCTAATCCACAACATGTATTGGAGGTGATCCAATTCTAAAATGCTTAAATGGAATTGGACTCCCATTTAACCTTAAGTCCTTTGTCAACACCGCATTACTTGCAACCGCAGCGACCAAATAAATTTTGATCAATACATATCAATTGATTTACAATAGCGTGTTTGAATTGAATTGGCATTAGCTGAACACAATGGCTGTGGAACCAATGATAATGTTCCACGCCATTAATAGATTCATGGGTCCCATTGTGAAAGGCGTGGGTCCCATGTATTTTATTACTGGTATGGAACATTATCATTGGTTCCACAACCTACTGAACAGCTATCAGGTTCAATTAATCCTTGCCCATTTGAATATTACTAAACATTGCTGAATTGTTATGCGATCATAGGTAACATTTTCTTATCTTTGTCTCGTGATCACATCAATGCCCCATATGCACATCTCAGCATACATTAGAAATATTTCCTGTACTTGCCACTGGAAAATGTTCACAATATACAATTGGGATATTCTGTGGGGTGCTGATGTAAACTCCTTTGTCTCTTATAATTTAAAAAATATCGTCAGAATTGGAGGGGTTATAACTTGTAAGTTGTAAATGGTGGTTTACACTTTACATCACTTTTGCAATTGTTGCCACTTTAATAAAGTAATCCCATTCATGTCTCCCACTAAAAAGATATCTTTTTTTTTTTATTATTATTATTTTTTCTGTTTTGTATTCATCAATCATTATTAAACAAAGACTTGGTAATTGATATCCTAGACACAGATATTGTGATAATAGTGATTTAGTGATTTGGGAACTTATTTTCTAGGTTTATTCATGGCGAAATGACGAAGAAACCAATTTTTATTCTGTTAAAATGTAAAGTTGTTTTCGTAATTACGAATGATGATGGGCGATTTAGGATGTGTCCAGATCATTCTCTTTTTCTTTTATTTGGTAGAGAGAGATGATGTGATTATAATTAAAAAAAAAAAAAGAAGTGAGATGACGTGATTATGGTATATAGAGTGATAATTGTGTCTGTTTGTGTAGGAGCATTTGGGCTGAACTAACCCGCACTTAACCATTACATGAAGTGTGTATTCGTGATGGGCTCTGTTTTCTGGTAGTTGGGCTGGCCCGTTAACTTAGAGTTCACGAACTATGGCCCTTTACTACGAGATCGGCTTCCATCAGGGAAAATCTGTACCAATACCGATCTAACAGCCTTTTTCGACCTTGTATTTGAAATATTTTTCAATGAAATAAATGCAAGGTAGTAAAGGGTGCTCGAATGGATTTTGCCCTGATTAAAATCGAACTCCTTTACTACTGTACGTACATCATGGTGTCAAAACTTTTCTCACGTTCTTATTTATAAGGGCTATGCAAGTTCCAATTCTATTCGAACATGTCACCAATTCTGAAATAATTGGAAACTGATGGACTTTTGATTTTACGGCAGATGAAGGCCAAAATTTTATCAAAAATAATTAAACTGTGCCTACCACTCCTTTCCGTTATTCTCTTTCCCTCCCTCTCCACCGCCCCTTCACATTCACTGCCTTTGAAACCCATTAACCGGCACTGCAACTTAGCTGCTTCCCGCAATGAAAGATATCACCGCTGTCATCCTTGCCGTTGATACCCTTGCCTGAGTTATGTTTGACATAATTAGATATGACTAGATCTGGCAGTTGGTTTGGATGGGTCAGGTTTGGGTTGCGTTAAGACACTATGGGTTGATTTTGAGTTGGTTGGATTTTGGGTTGGATCCGTAAATACTAGACCCTAACCCTAAATGTTCGGGTTAAGGTTGACTCACGGATCAATTCGGGTCATTCCTAAAAATAACAGAAATTTTATAAAATGAAGAAAAATACATGAAAAATATCAAAATTAAAGGAATTAATCTTAAAATTCCAAACATAAAATAAAAAAGCTTAAACATTCAACAATTCAAAGAATAAACAATAGAGTAAAGACTAAATAGTAAAAATGAAAGAAAAATACTTCTAAGAATACATAAATAGTCCCAATTACACCTAACAATTGGGTCAGCAGATTGACCTATGACCCAATCTAGCTTTTTCTGGATTGGATTGGATCGGTTATTCTTGAATTCAGGTAGCTAAATATAAAACCCTAACCCTGTTTTCTTGAATTGGATTGAATCGAATTTATGGATTGGGTCAACTTTTTACCAGCCCAAATCAGCCTAAATCAGCCTATTCTTCAGAACAAACTTTCACTCTTGGCTTCATCGTAGTGATATGAGTGGCTGAATTCAAAGTACATAGTGACATGTTTGGAATAGGCACAATGTTAACACGTTATGCTAATAGTTAAAAAACATATAAATTGCATACTTGCTGGCAGTTGATTTGATCAAATTTATCCTAACTCTGATACACATTGGGTTCATCTTCATTGCTGGAATACTCCCTTCCTAGCTACTCCCCAGTAAATTAAAAACAGGCAAGTCGGTGACAGAAAGTGTCGTTTAGGGATGTGGTCCGATCAGACCCGATTGAAAGAAGTGGCAAAGTGTTAATTACACCGGCATTAACAAGCCTACAATCACCAAATAATTGTGGTAGAAATATTTGTTGTTATCGTTGTTATTTGGTGAATGACATAATCCTTCATTGCCATTTTTTATTTCTTTGATAAGGATTATTAACTTAGCCTAGTTAATCCATTAAATGGAACTCATCCATGTGTCAAAATATTGATATACCTGATACGTTGGTAGAGATACATTGATAGTTTTTTTTTCAATTTTTTTTTTAAATCTAATTTAGAGGGGCTGTTTTGAGGTCCATTCACCTCTTAAACTGGTCAAAACCCTAATACACCTTCTGTTGAGGCATATTGGGAAGCTCCCAATATGATAGCCTATAGGTATGAATATTTTGAATCTTGATTTAATCATCCAAAAGTCACAGAAATGCAAAATCACAGTTGTATTTCAAACAGAACCAGGCGTTGCAGTCTAGAACTAGTTTATGTTTGCCATTGCTGGCCCATATTTTATAGTGGAAAATCCCCAAAATGATAATTTGGAGAAAGTAAGTGTTCAATAAGATTAAGCGGAACATAAAGCTTTATGTCCCTAGGGGACAGACTATAAGGTTGGACTACCTATCGCGAATGAACATGCCAATCTTCAATAAAGATGAGATTCACATCAAACACTGTCGTGTTCTGTCTCCAGCCAATCAAGTCTTCTGGTGGGTAAAGTTATATTGTGAACGCAAGGTTCATACACTTAATATGCTTCTATCCACGTATTGGGCAGGATTCTAAGGGACTGGTTTAAAATCTCTTTATCCCCTGAATCAGTCAAAACCCTGATACATTCTTTGTAAGAATATATCAAAAGGCTTCCAGATATAATATGTATCGACTGATACGAACTGATATATATCAACAGAACGTGCCCCACAGCCGATCGGAACATTTACTAATACATTAATTATTAATGGGATTAACATGCAAAACACGACCAAGAAAACGCCAAAGGAAGTAATAGTAATTTACTGAGAAAGGCAGATATGCAGGTGTGATGGATGATAGCTCGGTCAAATCAGCCTCTCACAAGATAGATTCTCACAAGATCCCACAGCACATGGATGATAATATCAACAATGATGAGAAATCATTGGAAGATGTTCATAATATACGGCGGAGATGTTCTGTGGCACATTGTCGGAAACTTACCTTGTGGGGGCTGATTTCAACTCGCGCGACATACCTACCATTATATCAATATTTTAATATGTGTGAGTGTGTGACGGCTTTGGGTAAATATAATCAACGATGATCCATGTTTTTGGGAGCTACCCTGAATTAGTTTTATGGATTGCGCACATGTGTCTATAAGTAGCGTAGCAATTTCATAGTTGGGACGCTCAAGCCTGAAGCTAGCCGTGAAGTGTTATAACCAAGAGCAGAGCTCAGAGCTCTTGTCTGTCATCACCAGTTTGGAGGGAGAGAGAGGGAGAGGGAGAGAAGGAGGGGAAGATGGGGCACTCAACAAAGGGCAAGAAGATAGCAAATAAGAATGCCATTGAACACCAAAAGATCAGAATAGACGAGTGGAAAGATATGAAAAAGAAAGCACCAGAGGCGCAAGTGGAGATGAGCGATGAGCTTCACAGATCTGTCGACAACATTAATGGATTATTGGAATATAAGGAATATTGGGTAGAGCGTTTAGACAGCCAGTCCAAGTGTACCATGTTCCGAGCTCCTCCAAACATGCGTGAAGTCAACTATCAAGCTTACACCCCCAAGCTTGTCTCCATTGGCCCTTTCCATGCTTACAGAATCCCTAATTGGGAAGCCATGGACGAGCACAAGACTCGCTATCTCCTGCTTGTCTTGGATCAACGTCAACAACAGCAACGAAAAACAATTCAACATGGTGGCAGTTGCAGAGACACAGCTGATGATGACGATGCTGCTGCTACTGGGCGTTGCACCTTCACAGCTAAGACCCTTGTCAAAGCCATGTATGACTTAGAGTCCAGAACAAGAAGGAGCTACACCGAGAAATTTCATAACATCCCTAAAGATAACTTTGTCATGATGATGCTGTTGGACGGCTGCTTTGTGATCCAGTTGATGCGCTTCTACCACTTGATTATCAAAGGGGTATTGACTGTTTACTTACTTCTTTAAGAATTTAATTAATTTTCACATATATATATATATATATATAGCTGCTGACATAGATAGATTCCTTTTCTTCTATATATATAACCTATGCAGACACAAGTGGTTGATCCCCTGTTCACGGCGCGCTGGATGTTGCCCATTCTACAGCGTGATTTGTTCATGCTCGAGAACCAGCTGCCGTTATTTGTGCTTGAGAAATTATTTTCGATGACTAAGTTAGAAGAAGACCCTCCTCTCTCAGTGCTAATCCTCAACTTTTTCGATTCTCTACTACCTATTAGCAAGAAGAAAAATGCGTTACCATATATAGACTGCAGCAAGGCTGTCCCCAGAGGGATCTTTATTTCACAGACTACATCCTGTTCTTCGACAGTATTGTGAACTCCCCCAAAGGCGTCGAGATTCTTCATTACGAGGGGATAATCGATCATGTTATGGGGAGCGATGAAGAGGTCGCCAATATCTTCAACAAGCTGTGCAGGGAGGTTGTGTACAGTGCAGATGAGTGTTATCTATCGCAATACCTCAAGGATGTTGACTGCTACACCAAGACCAAATGGAATACATGGCGAGCTAAGCTGATGCATGACTACTTCAACAGCCCATGGGCGTTGCTTTCTGTTGTTGCTGCCATTGTCCTCCTCCTCCTCACCATTGCCCAGACTGTCTTCTCCGTTCTTTCTCATTTCCGTCCCTGAATCCACGATCATCTCTCTCTCTCACTCTCTCTCTCTCTCTCTCTCTCTCTCTCTGTGTCTTTCTCCTTCTTCCTTTGTGTTTATATGTTCATCTAGCCAGCTACTAGCTAGCCATGTTTGTGTGTTTGTGGCTTGTTTGGTCTCTTTAATTTGTGTGGCTTGTATCTCTGTGGTTGTTACTTAATGATATTTTCTTACCCAGATAGCTTATATATTGAGCCAAATGGTTTGATAATTTCTTACTTTGAACCGCGCTGACAACTACTAGTGGCCCAATTTCGATCAAAAGTATGTCTTAATTCCAAATAAATTGAGAGCGACAACCCTCAACAAACTGAATCAAAATCCGGCCGGAGTGTGAGAAGAAAATGACAGGATTTGATGATTTTTCATTGTTTTGATTTCATAAATTAGGGAGAATCAGTAGTTTAATTGAACGATAACTTAGGGAGTCTTCGTCAATATATAATTTTGTTTTTCTTTTTATTTTGGATAAATTATAAAGACCTCCCATATTATAGAGTCTGTAACAAAAGACCCCCCTGTACTTTGTTTTTTCACAAAGGCCGCTGTATTATGACCGTGAGACAAAGACCCCTCTTGACTATTAAGGCAGATGACGGAATAGATTATTAAAATAGTTCATTAAACTTTTTCTATTTTCTTTTTTTGCCCTTTTTCTCTTAAAACCTATTTAACCTATTGCTTTCTCTTTCTTCTCTTCTTTTCCCCTCCTTCACCGTTCTCTTTCATTCTTTCTCTTTCCAACTCTCGGAAATAAAAGGACGGAGGAACCAGCAGAGGGACTTGTAGTTGATGGAGCCCAGCTCTATCTGAACTGACTTCTAAGTCCTATCACAAAGCAAAACTTGTATACACATATATCAAATTATCAACGAGTGACTCACTGAGTTAGGTGGGCAAACTGGGTTGTTGCCCAGCAGAGGGACTTTTTTCTCTCTCGTTTTCTCCAGTGTGAAGTTGCAGAGAAAGAAGTGATAAAAGAGGCTAAGATAATGTGCAATGTGTCGGAATGAAGATGGGATTTTTGTGAGGTCGACGGAGATGTTAAAATTCAGGCGAACTCCTCCACCATCTTTGCTGTTTCATCATCTCAAACGGGTATTCCGGAACCGGTAGGAAATGACTCATGGGCTATCCGACCCTATGCTCGGAAAGGAGATAAAGCTGTGATGGGAAGCGTTAACCAGTTGCGGGTGAAATCATTTGCTGGTCATGAAGAAGCAGCCCCTCAGTGCACGCTAAATCACAACGTCCCGGCCATAGTTTTCTCGACTGGTGAATACATTGGTAACAATTTCCATGAGTTCACCGACACACTGATTCCTCCTTTTATTACTTCTCGCCAATTCAATGGAGAAGTTCAGATCGTCGTAACTGATTACAAAGCTTTCTGGGTGAACAAGTATCAAGTAACCGATTGCAGCACATGGATGGTTTAAGTCAACGTCCGTCCTTCCTTTTTTTCTCTCTCATTCTTTCTCTCTCCCAACTCACCTTCTGCAGCACTTGTGGAGCCAAAGCCGGAGCCGCCTCCCCTGCAACATCGGCACACTACCTTCTTTCGCCGCAATTATTGCCGTGTTCCTCATCATCGGCGTCATCACTTTCATTGTGTGGCTCATTCTCCATCCTCATGTACCTGAGTTCCGAGTCGATTCGGTCTCCATTTCATCTTTGAACATCAACAATTCTCAGGTCACCGGCAATTGGGACGTCGGCTTCACTGTCAGGAGACAGACACTGTTCCTCTTTGGTGAGTGGGTGGGTCAATTAATTAATTCCACCAAGTCCTGTTTCCACTGCAATCCAAGAAGAAACAGCCTGTAGGCTGTAGAGAGTAGAGACAAAGCTATATATTCATTATATATTCACCAAATACTCCTTGTGGGATTTCCTCCATTAAATGGTTACAGAAATTTAAGAGTTCAGCAAATTTCATTCACAAAATCACAAGTTGGTAGAAAATCATGCTTCTGTCACTGAACAAAAACTCCCTGCAGTTGCATGCATCAGCTCACATTCAACAAATTGCTCGTAGGAGATCTGCTATCATCTATATATGCAAATGCAACACAGCTGGGTGCCTACTCGGAAGCAAAGACCTTGGTCTCCAACTGGTAAGTTTTGGTGAAAAAGGCGGGCCAACAGAGGTAAGTTGACATAATGCTGCTGACAGTTGATGCCCCGATGAGCATGTTCATAACCACGATCTCCAGCTGAATGGCCTCCAGAGGAGACGCGCCTCCCATTATAAGACCAGTCATTGCGCCTGGAAGAGAGATCAGTCCCACTGTCTTGGCATTGTCCAACACAGGAGAGAGAGCAACAACCAGAGATCTTTTCACTTGCTGGACGTGGGGTTGTTCCAACGGAAGGATAGTATCGGAAGGTTGGAAAAGGTCAATAGTCTTTTTCGTCTAGTTGTTATAAGGGTATTATGGGGATTAAAAAATATTGTAATGACATTTTTGAACAAAAACGTAACGGAAGGAGGTCTTTGTCTCACGGTCATAATACGGAGGGATTTTTGTCGCAAAACAAAGCACAGGGGATCTTTGTCACAGACCCCATTGTAGGGGGTCTTTGTAATTTACGACAGAAACAAGCAAATTCATATTGCTTTTGCCTTTTGTTGACGGGATCGAGTTGTGCTACGTTGAACGCTTGACAATGAGAATTCATCAAAATTCAAGTTAGTTTCGTCTAGCTCGGAAAAGGTTAGACTTTTGTTTTTTTCATTGGGTTAGCTGAACATAGTGGCTGTGGAGATATGTGTAGTGGGCTGTGGACCATGGAATACCCATCATGGGAGAAGAAGTTATCAAGTGGGACCCAAAAATTAAAGATGTTTCGAGAATTGTCTTTCATTATACTCCAAAAAAAATGGAGATACCACGTGTCCACTGCTGGGAGGTAGTCCTCGTGGGAGATCATCTACTAAAAATTCAATTATTGATAGGATGATAGCAGTTACTAATTTTAATGTGTTCACTTTGGTTGGTATAAAAACAATACACGCATCACAATTTTTTGGGGAGGGGAGCTAAAGACCTGAAGTTAAGATGGGAAAGAAAGTAAAGAGAAGAAAATTCCAACCACGCTGAATCTTCTCATAGATAAAAAAAATGTATTAGGTAGTAGGGCCCAACAATTAGTAGTCTCATCAATGTTTTCAAAATTGTATCAAATCAGATGATCGGATCAAAAAATTGGGAATTGGTTATCTGATTAATTTCGTTTTATTTTAGAACTGCTTTTTGGTTAAAAACTGTTGATTTGATCAGTAAATTATTGATTCAAACGTTTAAATTGTTTGAATCATTCAACGGTTTTTTAGCTGTTTTTTAAATTTTATAATTTTTTGTCAGTAACAGACCATCCATTCAGTTCGGACCGTCAGACCATTCTACCCAAGAATCATTGTCTGTTTTGATTTTAAAAACCTTGGTCCCCATTGTCAATCACATGTACCAATCAATGATTTGGGCATAAATTGGATATGGGAGATATTCGGGCCCCAACTTTAGAATGCTCAGCTCAGGCCCGGGCCCTCACTGGTTTTTTTGGCAATTAACGAGCTTAAGGTTAAGCTGATCTATATTTTCCAAGAGTGAGAAGGGGTGAAGGGTTGATGGCTTTTGAAGCCTTGAAGGGCCAACCAACAAGGTCTAAGAACAGGGGTAAACATTTTTCTTAATATCTCAAATCTCTACTAGATCTTATTAATTCCAATCAATCAAAATAGGAATCCAGATCCTGCCCACAAGAATTCTGTCCAAGTCTACCTACAACACACTACCCTGTGAATTAGTAACATCTCCCCCTGCATAATACTATGCAGAGGTTGAGATGTTCTCCATGTGTGACTGCAATAAACGTGGGCAGAGTTTGTGTGGGTAGGAGATCCAGACTCCCAATGAGCTGAGTCATTGTGGTCATTGTCAGAAATGAGAATTTCTTTCAATTCTTATTCCAATTCCTGTTTGAACCAAACATTCAGGGGGAATAGTCCATTCTAATTCCAATTCCAAGGTATTTCAATTTTGATTTTGTTTCCAATTACAACCGCAAATCAAATGGATCTTTAATTATTTTCTTTTATTGCAATATTTATATCAACTAGTAAATATGCATGTGTGATGCATGTGGCGATTTGAGATGGTGATAAATCATATAATATTTTATATTATATGTCATAATATTTATTAAAAGTGTCATATTGTAATATTTTTATATTCCATAAAAAATAATATTTATATATAAAACAACATATAGAGATATGTTTGCATGTGTGGTTGGGCCAAGCCTGAATAAGAAATATGTGGGATTTATGCAGACCCAAGCCCAAATGAGCCTAAACCTGAAATATAGGCCCAACCTTGGAATGTTTGGGTTAGACCGGGTTGAAAATGATCACCTCAAAATTGAAGCAAGGTGTATTGGTGGATTTGTTGCAATTCAACCTGAATCACTATTTTTTTTTCAAAACATGCCATTCGCTAGGTCAACAACTTAACAACTTGACCAATTGAACCATCCACTCATTTGACTTGATTGAAATGTTAGACATTAATTCTCTTTTTTTTTTATCCATTTCCATTATTAATAACATTAATTTCATTTATCATACATATTTTGTTTTATTATGATGAATATATGATATTATTATAGACATACCCAATTATTTCTATAAATTTTTTGATTTTTTAAATTTTTATGTTTTATTATTTAATGAATTTAATAATGTTGTGGGCCAACTTGTTTGAACAAAATGATTGAACTGTTGGCCCACCATCCACAAGGAAATATTCCAATCATTTTTCAGGCATTGGTTTCTTTTAGTGTTTTTTAGGGTCATTTAATTAGACACTCCTTATAGTTTTATGTGTTTATTAAAACCTACCATCTACTTTGCATTTTACTAAAACACACCTATAATTTGTAATTACTTTACTTATTCAATCCCACACGAGGAACCTTTTGTAACCCCATTTGGCAATGTCCACCTTACCTCTTAAAGGACATGGATCCAAGGTTTTTTTATTCCAAAAAAAAACCCTAAAGGCTCTCCTGTCACATGTAGTCCACCCCTTTTCCAAACAAAGTTATCATATGGAAAGAGGGTTTATTTGTTTTCTAAAATGTTGATAAGAAAATTATTAGGGCCATTTTTGGAATAAAAACCTTGGACCACAATGCTCCTTCATATCTTCAGCATGCCTTAAGGGGTCATGTGACCATTTCTAGATAGAAATACAAATGGTTCTTGATGGAGGATCAATTAAGTAAAACATATGCAAATCATAGAGTGTTTTAGTAATACAAAAAAGAGAGTAGGTTTTAGTAAATATGTGAAACAAAAAAGATGTCTAAGTAAATGACCACCTTTAAACATCAAATCATCAGCTTGAATTGGTCAATCTAATTTATTTCTAGATCCAATTGGTGAAAATTGTGAAACAGGGTTGTTTTATTATAAGAGGAAGACGATAGTATAATTTCCAAAGATGTTTCAGCCACACTCTCTCTCTCTCCATTGAAGAAGATAAATATGTAAGGGAAGAAAAATCAAGGCAGAAATAAAATGACAGAAAAAACCTTACAAAATTACACTCTCAATGAGACAATGAATCATTGAAAAAAAGTAAAGTACCACTTTTGCCATCATTTATTTTTAAATTTAAAACCAAGAGATAAGGGTACGTTATATTCCCTGAAAAGTCCAAAAGCTAATGCAACGTATTTGCATTTTTTATAGTAGTATAGACAGATATAGATAACCAAGAAATAGGGGTATTTTATGTATATCAAAATGTCCACAAGTTATTAGTTCATTTTAAAAAGTGAGGGGAGGATTCAGTATTTAAGAAAAATTTGAAGGGAGGTTTAAGTCTTTTACACTATTTTGTATGTATTTACGTTGTACACATTTGTTTTTGTACTTCTTTCATGTTGGATAAGCTAATAAGAACATTGAAGATTTTTGAAGCTGTTTTCTTTGCCCTCGTACTGAAATTTGACTTAATTTCTGAAGTCGAATCATTTTGGCTTTTAATTAGTTGAGTTGAGGCGCAGGATTTGTGTTTTTGAGGATTTTGGTCATGTTGTTAGTATTTCCTTTATTCGGTAAGGCAAATAAACAATAAAATTTGGAAGATTTCTGTTTTATTTTGATAGAGTTGGTGGAACTTTCCTATGATTTTTATGGATCGACTAGAGATGGGCATGTGGCTCTAATTTAGAAGATATGAGACGAAGATAACAGTTTAAAAACAGAAAAGAATGAATGCAGTCGAGTTAATGACATTCAAAGTGGAAGCGACGGATATTTGTCCTCTCAGAGACCTTTTTTTGATGGGATTATCCTTGCAGATCATCGTTGTTTTATGCTGACATAAGCTTACGTTGGTGAATTTATTGACAGTGACAAAAGAGCTGGACCATAGAAGAATACTCTTCGAGAAGGGTATTTACAATTGTATAGGCAAGTTTGGAAGGAGTAAAAATATATAATTTTTCATTCTATATATTTGTATTTGTACTCCTTCCAAATTTTTACTATGTTTAGGCTCAGTTTGGAAGGAGTACAAATACAAATATTGATGGTGTGTGATCCGAGCACTCTTAACTGGCAGAGGCTACGTTCATAGCTAGCGTCGGACAAGATACTTGCGAGGAAGAAGGTGAAGGATTCCCGGAGAGTTCTCTTGACGGGAACACTCTGATGCTTAAGTCAGAATTTGGTGGAGAGCTGAGAAAGAGAGAGTTGTAGAGAAATAAGCTGCGTGGAGATGCACAATTTGCAATTACCTTTGTTCTTTGGGGGCCGGAGCTCTTATATAGCAGTGGCCTGTCAAATCAGGCATAACCACCTCTGATTCTCTGCCGCAACCATTACTTGCCAGGGCTGCACAGGTAACTATTGCAGAGTACGGCCCTGTCAAGCTGGGGACACCTCTCAGGGTTGGCAAGCACGACGCCGCCTGGCGAGAGACGTGGGTGCAAGGCTCCAGGTTTGGCAGGTGCGGTTGTTAGACAGGAGATCTTCCTGTGATACGCCGAGTTGTTATTCCACGAGCTGCCTTGCACCGAGCTACCCTGTGTCGAGCTGCAGGTGCCGTATCGAGGTGCTTCTACCTGAGGTGGCCTACTTAGGTTTGAGCAGGAATAAATTTATTCTAACTTAGGAGGCTCCCGAGCTCACCCTAAAGTGCCTCGAGCTCGGGAGATTCCTGTCTTGGGAGAACCTTAGCTCGGGACACTTCCTTGGAAGAATCTTAACTCGGGGTGTTCCCTTCTTGAGGTGGAGCTCGGGGGGCTCCTTATTGAGGAGGAGCTCGGGGGCTCCTTTACTTGGGAGGAACTCGGGACTCCTCACCTGGAGGGACCTTGGGGCGCTCCCCCCTTGGGAGAGAGTTAGAGGTAATCGGAGTGTCATCTGGTACCGAGTTGCCACGCTGGATCTTGGCGGACTGGTCGCGCTGAGTTGTCACTTATGCTGAGTCACGTCCATGTGTCCTCCTATGATGAGGTCGGGTCAAATCACCCTCCATCAATTGCCCCCCACTCCCCGAGCCAGGGGTCCTGACCTAGTGTGGGGAGTTCACGACGTGATGGGTGGATTTGGCCCGAAGTCTAGGCTGCCTCGTCAGAGTTCGCCAGTCGGACCAGTTCGTCGTTCGGCTCAATCAAAGATAACTCGGATCGTGTATAGTTCACGCGTGGACGTCATGCGATCTATAGACTCCGCGGATGTCAAAAAATACGCTAAACTAATTTCAACTCGGGGGCCGTGCAGCCGGTTTTCTTGAGAGCCATTGGATTGTCTTGATCTCGACTGTTGATTCTCGGACATAATAGCTATAAATAGGGGGGACCCGAGACATTTTTCCTCGCCACGAGTTCACTAGCCTTCGCTTAGAGGTCGCGTTTAGGCTCCTATATTCGAGTTTCCCAGTTTGCCATTTTCTCAGTTCGATCGTTTTTCTAGGTGAGTCCTCTAGCTTTTCTCTTTCGTTTTAGTTCAGTTCATAGCTATGTCTCAGCTTAGTTTTGATAGTCTTTTGGATGAGCCCGAGGAGGGTACCTCGGCTCAAGTTGGTCACTCGACGCTGTCCGTAGATAGACTTAGGGCTTTGATAGGTCGCTACCACCTCCCGGATGAGTACACCTATAGCCTTCCTATGAGTAACTTTCCCTGCGAACACGATCATAATGAGATCGTAATCTTCGAAGAGTAGCTCGTGGCTGGTCTTCGATTGCCCTTGCACCCTTTGATTATAGAGGTCCTAAAGTTCTTCAACATCACTATAGACCAATTACACCCGAACTCAATTTGGAATGTAGTAGGGACGATCTCCCTTTTTTATGAGTATTGTCTGCCCCTCGACCTCGAAATTTTCTCTTCTATCTTGTCCATCAAGAAGAACTTTTCTTGTGTCCTTCCCGAGCATAGGCGATCTTATTACTTGTCTCCTTGCCCGGGTTATAAGCTTTTACACGAGCTACCCAATAAAATTCCAGCCTGGAAGCGGAGTTATTTCATAGTTCGTAACCCCGCAGGGTGGCCCTTTCCTACCCATTGGAGGGCTGCCATTCAGGACTCCGGTGTTAGGTTGGACCTGAAGACAAGGGAGACACTCCATTCATGGGCGGAGCTCGACTTCCACTATAAGGACTACCTTACCGAAGATAAGCTCGTGTAGGCTGGCTTGAGTCCTGGTAGGTCGTCTTTGGCTTAGAGTCATTCTGGTAGTTGGTATATTATTTTGTTGATGTTGCTAACACCAAGTTTGGTTGCAGCCCCCATGCATCTCAGCACAAACAAACTTCTAGGGTAGATGAAGGGAAAGAAGAAGAAGCGAGCTACTAAAAGAGCTCGTACTGAGTCTCCAGAGCCCGTCATCCCTAAGCCCGAGCAGCCTACTAGTGCGCCTCCGGTGATTGATTTGGAGACCGAGAAGGAGACTGAGAAGGTCCCACCTTGTGTACCTGATACATCTTCGAGACCTGCCCCTTCGGCAACTGTTGCTTCTTCGGGGAGCGGGGAGACAACTCGGAGTATCCAGTCTCCACAATGCAGCCTCCAAAAGAGCAAAGGGGCTGTGTACTCTGAGGAAGTTGCGAGCTGGGCTAAGCTGACCCCTTCTCAATGCAGGGCTTGGGCAGCTACCCACTGCATGGTGGTAAGTCTTGTTCCGCTTTGATTTCTGTATTTGTGATTTTTGCTGGTGCTAATTTATGTTCTTGGCAGGTGAACTCTGTCGTGCACGCCCTGACTTATCAGTCTGATCAGCACCTAAAGCAAGTTCTAGCTGTTGAGAATTCATCTCGCGAGGCTCATGCCAAGCTAGATTTAGCTCACAACAAGATTAGCCAACTGGAGAACCGGGCGCAAGCTCAGGAAGAACTTATAGCGTCGCTAATGTCAGAGAAGTCAGGTCTGATGCGTCAGGTGGGGAACCTCGAGGCCGATGTCAAGGAGAGAACTGAAATTCTTCTCAAGGCCATTGAGGATGCTAAGGTTAAGGTCGTCGCGGATTACAAGAGCTTGGAGGAGTTCGAGGGGGAGCTAATCGAGGCCGGATCGAAGGGCTACCGTAAAGGACTCAAGCTTAGTAGGTGGCTAACCAAGCGCGAGTTCCCACAGCTTAATATGAGTGCCATCACTACCTCGCGGATCACCAAGGAGATGGCTCTTGATGCCGCTGGAGAGCCGGACTCTGAAGCGGAGAGCGATGATGAGTCACTCGACAACGAAGAGGCCTGTGTCAACAACAAAGCTGGTGCTGGCGACAAGGCTGGTTCCTCCATTTGAGGCTTCGAGCAAGGGTGATGAGCGCCCCGAATAGTTTTTGTACTCCAAGCTTGTGAGCTCAGCTTCCTTTTCTTCTCTCCTCTTTTTGTAATGAACTTTTTGTAGTGAAATACATCTTTGCAATGAAAAGATACTTTTTGCTAAGTGTTGTGCGATTAACTTTCTTGTGCAATTATCCTTTTTAATCGGAATCTTGGGTTTCCCTGAATTGTTAAGCTACCGAGCTAGATAACAAGTAAGGGTAACTGAAGTGGATATTCTTAGGTCATCATCACCCCGAATTGTCAACCAGTACTTAGTAGGGGCAACTTCGCATGATCTGCGCTGATGTGAGCAACATTGTAGGGTATATACCCGACCTGTCTGCACATGGGCCACTTAGATAAACATCGGTCGTCCTTAACGGGCGCAACCTACTGTATGCCAGGGTGGGCTATGCATCATAGGGTTCACACCCGAGCTGCCTGCACCTTAGGCATTAAAAGTACTTATCCTATGCCAACAAGGCGACTAGGTCCTATGTAGTGCCGAGGTCTTTTGTTAGCTTTGCGCTTTAGCCCTTAGGCTGGGGGAGCGACTTATAGTCCACTCCTCTAGAGTTCGCCCATGCCGAAGAGGCGACAGGGCACCGAGGTCCTTAGCTCAACATTTCAGCCCTTAGGCTGGGGGAGTGACTTATAGTTTACTCCTCTGGAGTTCGGTAATTACAGGTAATATTTCTTTAGGTTGACAATATTCAATGCTCGAGGTATCTGCTTCCCTTTTAGGGTTTCGAGCTCATACGTTTCTTCCCCAAGCACTCTTTTTACTCGGTGGGGACCTTCCCAATTTGGCCCGAGCTTACCAACACTGGGCTCAGGTACCATGACTTTACGAAGAACCAGGTCTCCGACACGGAGGTTCCGCTTCTTGACCCTGGTGTTATAGTACCGAGCTACTCTCTACTGGTAGGCCGCGTGTACCTCATCAAGTAGGTCGAGGTTGGTGCGTAGCTTGTCCTTGTTTGCCTCATCGCCGTATGCTTCCAGGCGTAACGTGGGGACCTTGATTTCAGCGGGGATCACTACCTCGGTGCCGTACGTGAGGTTAAAGGGGGTCTCGCCTGTTGCGGTTTTCACCGTGGTTTGATAAGCCCATAGTACACCGGGTAGCTCATCTACCCACAGTCCCTTAGCTCGGTCTAGGCGTGCCTTAAGTCCGTGAAGAATGGCTCTGTTTGTGACCTCCGCTTAACCATTCGCTTGAGGGTGCGCCACCGAGGTAAAATTTTGTTATATTCCTATATCTTTGCACTAGTTCTGGAATTTAATGTCCTCGAACTGCTTGCCGTTGTCAGAGATGAGTACTCGGGGTAGTCTGAAACGACAAACTATATTCTTCTAGAAGAACTTCTGCGCATTCCACGTTGTGGTCATTGTGAGAGGTTCGGCCTCCACCCACTTAGTGAAAAAATCAACTGCTACCACTAAGAACCTCCTCTGTCCTATCGCTGGTGGAAATGGTCCAAGTATATCAATCCCCCATTGTGCAAAGGGCCATGGGTTGGTGAGGTACTTTAGGTCGGCAGCGGGCTGGTGGTGGATGTTGGTGTGCTTCTGACATTTGTCACACTTTTTGACAAACTCAATCACATCTGCTTTCAATGTTGGCCAATAGTATCCCTGCCGTAGGGCTTTCTAGGCAAGGGCCCTAACCCCCAAGTGTCCACCGCACAAGCCCTCATGAGTTTCGCGGAGCATGAGCTCAGCCTTGAAAGGTCGCAAGCAACGCAGGTAGGGGAACGTGTAAGATCTTTGGTACAACTGTTCGTCTATCATGACGTATTTGGATACCTGATGCTCTACCCTTCTGGTAGCATTACGATCTGCAGGGAGGGTCCCGTGCAGCAGGAAGCTCGTGAGCGGATCGATCCAGCTCGGCTCTGCTTGTACGACAGGTCTGACCTCCTCTGCCCCCCCGAGAATGCTAGGCCGAGGCAAGTTCTCTATGTACACGGTTCTCATGGTATTATCACTTGTGCTAGCTAACTGGGATAGGGCGTCGGCCTCAACATTCTCAGATCTCGAGATTTGCTTGATGAAGTGGGACTGGAAGTTGAGCAAAGCCTCCCTTACTTTGGCTAAGTAGGCGACCATGGTTGGCTTGCGAGCTTCATATTCACCTGTGACTTGGTTGACCACGAATTGGGAGTCACTACAGATGATGATGTGCTTGGCTTTCACTTCATTTGCTAGAGCTAGCCTGACTATTAATGCCTTGTACTCCGCTTCATTGTTGGACGTAGCGAACTCTAAGTGTAACGCATACTCCAGTTTCACACCGCTTGGCTCGTACAAAACGATTCCAGCCCCGCTACCCTGTTGATTTGACAAGCCGTCCACGTGGAGGATCCAGGGCTCCTCATCCCAATTCGGGTTTAATCTAACTAGGAGAGAAGCCGCGCTGGTTGTTCCCTCGCGGTGCTCGGGCTCGTTTGGCTTGGGGACTTTGGTGCTAAAAGTACATTCTGCAATAAAGTCGGCGAAGGCTTGGGCCTTGATGGCAGTTCGCGGCTTGTACTGGATGTCATACTCGCTGAGCTCGATGGCCTACTTCGTCAACCTACCAGAGACCTCGGGCTTGAGCAAGACTTGCCTTAGAGGCTTATTGGTAAGAACAGTGATAGTATGAGCTTGGAAGTACGGACGAAGCTTCCGAGCTGCAACAACTAGAGCATACGCCAACTTTTTGATCTCTGGATACCTCGTCTCTACTCCCTGCAACTCTTTGCTAACATAGTAGATAGGCCGTTGGACCCGATCTACCTCTTTTATTAGTACCGAGCTGACTACCTCGTCACTTGCGGAGAGGTATAGCTCCAAAGTATCTCCCACCTCGGGTCGGGTCATGGTTGGGATGCGGACGAGGTGCTTTTTGAGCTCGTCGAGAGCGAGTTGACAGTCTTCGGTCCATTCGAAGCCTTTGTTTTTAATTGCCTTGAAGAAAGGCAGGCAGCGATCTGCCGATCTGGACATGAAACGGCTCAGGGCGGCTATGCGGCCATTCAACCTCTGAACCTCCTTCAATTTCTGGGGTGGTCTCACATCTAAGATTGCCTTAATTTTTTCAGGGTTAGCCTCAATGCCACATTGGTTGACGATGTAACCTAGGAATTTACCCGAGGTGACACTGAAAACGCACTTGTTCGGGTTTAATTTCATGTTAAATTTATGCAAGATTTCAAAGACAGAAAGTAAGTCTTTTATTAAATTGCTTGAAAACTGAGTTTTGACGACCATGTCGTCTACATAGCATTCTATTTTCTTGTCGATCAACGGCTCAAAACATTTTGTTTACAAGTCTTTGGAATGTAGCCCTGGCATTTTTCAGCCCAAAGGGCATGACCTTATAGTAGTACAGGCCTAGGTCGGTTACGAAGACTATTTTTTCTTCATTAGCAGGGTCCATTCTGATCTGGTTGTAGCCCGAATAAGCGTCCAAGAAGCTTAGAAACTCATGCCCTGAGGTCGCATCCACCAAACGGTCAATCTTGGGGAGTGGGAAGCAGTCCTTCGGGCAGGCCCAGTTCAAGTCGGTATAATTGACACACATGCGCCATTTACCATTAGCCTTTTTTACCAGAACAGGGTTGGCCACCCAGCTCGGGTAATGAACTTCTCTGATAAAATCGGCTGCGAGGAGCTTCCCGACCTTCTCGTCAACTACTCTCCAACGCTCTGGGGCTAGGTTGCGTTTCTTCTGTCTAACGGGCCTAACTACAAGATCATTGTTCAATTTGTGAGTGATGATGCTAGAGTCTACTCCAGGCATCTCTGCCACGAACCATGCAAAAACATCTAAATTTTTAAGTAAGAAACTTACCAGTTGAGATCATAGAGGCTCCTCGACTGAAGCGCCAATTTGGAGTGTCCGAGTTGGGTCCTTTGTTGAAGTTGGCACGGAAACAGTCTCTTTCGTAGGTGCAGCTTGCTCTTCGTAATGCTCCGCAGGTCACTCCAGCTCGAGGTCATTTGCCACCTTGGCTTTTCCTTTGAGAGCGGTGACGTAGCATTAGCGAGACTCGAGCTGATCGCCTCATGCTACCCCAACTCCAAAGTCTATGGGGAACTTCATCGCCAAATAATAGGTGGGGACCACCGCACGTAGAGCATGGATGATGGGCCGACCTATTATGGCGTTGTACGGGGAGGGAGTTGCGACCACCAAAAAGTTGTGGTTGAGCTTCACTATGCTAGGCTATGTGCCGACCTCCACAGGTATAGTGATTCTCCCCAAGGGCTTGACTTCCTCTCTGCTGAAGCCCACCAGGGGAGTACTTGCGGGCTCAAGGTTGCTCTCGTGGAGCTGAAGCTTGTCAAACGCGGCTTTGAAGAGGATGTCTGTTGAGCTATCGAAATCGACGAGGACACGCTTCACCTCGAAATCATTGATCCTTATCTTCACGACAAGCACGTCATCGTGGGGGTAGAGGACTCCACGCACGTCATCCTCGGTGAAGAAGAACAGTTCCTCTGTCCTTGGCCGCTTTGGGGGGTTTTGCTCTTCCCTTTCGATCTCACGAGCTGAGGCCCGAGTTGCAACCGAGGTGCAGCCCACGACAATCGATCCTCCGGTAATCATGTGTATGGTCCCCCGAATTGGCCTCTCTTCAGGGGGCTGCTTCTGCCGCTGCTCGCCTTGTCTGCTACTGGACTCGGGAGCATCTCTACCTTGCTCCCCCTGTCGTCCTATTTTATCATCATTTTGTACAAAATTTCTTAAGTATCCGCGACGATGAGTTCTTCTATCGCATCGTGGAGGTTCTTACAACTTTCGGTACTATGACCGTGATCTTTATGAAAATTACAATACAAATTTTTATTTCTAACACTCGGGTCCCCTCTCAGCCGAGGCGGCCACTTAACGTATGAGGCATCCTTGATCACCATGGGGATCTCGGCCCGTTTTGTGTTCATAGGTGTATAGTCGGTCCTTTCTGCTGGAGGAGCTCGGAAAGGCTGACCTGGCCTTCCACCCCGAGCTAGGTCTTTCTTCTTCTTGCTGTCCCCATGGGTTGAGGACTCAACTTCTCTTTTCCTCTTTTCAGGCAAACTTTCATTCTTCTGGTTAATCTCCTCCTCCGTCCCTATGAACTGGTCCGCGAGCTTGAGGAACTCGGTTACAGTCTTAGGCCGGTTGACAACTACATGCCACTTGAACTCCTTGTGCGTTATGCCTCTCTTGGCTGCTGTGAGTCACACTGCGGGGTCCAGGTCGGGTATCTGTAGACAAGCGTCATTAAACCACTTGATGTAGCTGTGGATAGACTCCCCTTCCCTTTGGACTATACTGAGGAGACTTTCTTGGGTTCTCGGACATATTTTGCTGGTGACGAAGTGGGAGGTGAAGACCTGCACCAACTATGCCCAACTTTTTATTGTCCCGGGCACGAGATTCCTGTACCATGTGCGAGCTACACCTTTGAAGATGGTAGAGAAGGTCACACACATGAAGGACTCGCTTGCCCTTGCCAAGTGCATCTGCGATTAAAAGGCATCCACGTGATCATTCGGGTCGAATGATCCGTCATACTTGTCCAGGGGAGGTACTTTGAAGTCCTTGGGCATTGGGACAGCCAAGAGTTCAAGAGACAGAGGGGATGGTACAGAGAGGAGCGGAGTGGTATTCACTTCGCCCGAGCTTACCTCTTCTTTTCCTTTGAGTTCGGGCAGGTGGTGTGTCACAGTTCAACGAGCTCGACGATGTCTCCGTTACTTCTTTGCGGGCTCTACATTGGTATCGCTCACTTCTGTGTTGTCAGGAACGGTTCTTGCAAGGAGTGGCTCGGACTGCTAACGTTGACTGTGGATCGGTCCTTGTTTGGAGTTCACGGCCAGGACCTCGAATTGGTTCTCAACGAGTGGGGCCACGAACTCGGAAAGCTGAGGTGATGCGGGTCTGGGAGGCTGAGAGTCTCCCGACCTGACCACACGCGGAGAGCTGGGTGTGACTGGATTCTCCCTCCTGCCATGGGACAAGATCTAGCTCCTAGGAGGATTTGGGCCCGAAAGGTCTCTCCCCGACTAGAGGGGAGTTCATTCCGGCGGCGAGGCTTAGTCTACTGCGAGGCTGGATGTTGTGGTGGAATCGGCGGCTAGTTCAGAGGCAACAGGGGGAACTGCTGCTGGTAGACATGGTGTAGAGCTTGTTGCTAGTACAACTGAAGCTGTTGGACTTGTTGCACTTGAGCTTGTATGGCTCGCATGCAATGCATCAAATCTTCAAGCTGGTTTGGTCCAGCTACTGGGGGAAGAGAGGACTCAGTGAAAGTGGTGCCTACCGCGGAGGGGAGCGGAGCGCTCACCGGTGCCACGATCTGAGGCACGTTCAGCATCGGGACCCCATCCACAGAGAGAGGAAGGGTGAACTGTCTGACACACACTATAGGGAGCTGAGGTTCAGGGGAAGTGTTTGCGCCTGAGTTGCTCCCGGCGTTGCTGGAGGAAGCCATGGATACTGAAGTTGAAGAGTTTAGTGGAAGAAGGCTTTTTGAAGCGGATCCCACAGACGACGCCAATTGATGGTGCACGATCCGAGCACTCCTAACTGGCACCGGACAAGATACCTGCGAGGAAGAAGGTGAAGGATTCCTAGGGAGCTCTCCCGGCGGGAACACTCCGATGCTTAAGTCAGAACTTGCTGGAGAGCTGAGAAAGAGAGAGTTGCAGAGAAATAAGCTGAGTGGAGATGCACAATTTGCAATTACCTTTGTTCTTTGGGGGCTAGAGCTCTTATATAGCGGTGGCCTGTCAAATCAGGCATAACCGCCTCTGTTTCTCTGCCGCAGTCGTTACTTGCCAGGGCTGTGCAGGTAACTATTACAAAGTATGGCCCAGCCAAGCGGGGGACACCTCTCAGGGTTGGCAGGCACGACGCCGCCTAGCGAGAGACGTGGGTGCAGGGCTCCAGGTTTGGCAGGTACGGTTGTCAGACATGAGATATTCCTGTGATACGCCAAGTCGTTTTTTCGTAAGCTGCCTTGCACCGAGCTACCCTGAGCCGAGCTGCACGTGCCATATCGAGGTGCTTCTACCCGAGGTGGCCTACTTAGGTTTGAGCAGGAATAAATTTATTCTAACTTAGGAGGCTCCCGAGCTCACCCTGAAGTGCCTTAAGCTCGGGAGGTTCCTATCTTGGGAAAACCTTAGCTCGGGACGCTTCCTTAGAAGAATCTTAGCTCGGGGTGTTCCCTTCTTGAGGTGGAGCTCGGGGGCTCCTTTACTTGGGAGGAGCTCGGGACTCCTCACCTGGAGGGACCTCGGGGCACTCCCCCCTTAGGAGAGAGTTCGGGGTAATCCGAGTGTCATCTGGTACCGAGCTTGGCGGACTGGTCGCGCTGAGTTGTCACTTATGCTGAGTCATGTCCACGTGTCCTTCTATGATGAGGTCGGGTCAAATCACCCTCCATCAAATATATAGAGTGCAAAACCTTGTATTTTGTATTATTTCATATGTATTTGCATTGTATACATTTGTATTTGTACTACTTTCAAATTAAGCATTAATGTGTATAAAAAAAGGAAAGTTTATATGTTTTATAAAAAAGGACATAGAAGGATTTTATATTTTACCCTGTTTTACAAAGGCAGTTTTTGTGAGATAACCCATAGCATTACAAACAATCCAAGCATTGTTTCATAATATGCTTGATTGTCTTGTTTTGAAAATTGCTCTAATAAGGCTCAGGTTAGGAAGAGTGAAAATAGAAATATGTAATGTGAAATGCCATATATAAGGTATTTGTATTTGTACTCTTCCCAAACTATGCTGTTATAGGATTTTTTTGCAAGCAAAAAACTGTGCACACATTGCATAAGGATGGGATCCCGCAATATAATGGAAACATCTCTATGAATTTAACATAAATTAGTTGGAACCCATGCGATGCAAGTAAATTTGAAGTCAAAAGGAGTTATTAGACATTTAGATTGAGCAGAGTGAATCTTAGTCCAATTGAGCCTTGGGCACTATGGCGATAAGCTAATTAAATTGATTTAATAATTAATATAGGCATTATAATAATTTTACACCAAATGTCAAGAGAGCTTTTCCTACAGGTCAAATTATAGGAGAGGTTTAAGTAGTTTACCTCAATGTTTTAAAAACTGACCCAGAGGCTGAACCGTTTTTGCCTCCAGGTGTCACCAGTTCAATCGCTCAAGTCAAACAAGTCAGGCCATGCCACATTACCAACACATAAATTTATAGTGAAAGTGGGGTTCATTGCAGGCTTTTTGCGGTAGAGTGAAAGGGGGGAGATAGAGAAACCTTGATGGATAGGGAATTTTTCACAATAAGCCTAGGGGTGATAATGACCAGGTTTTGCACCTATGGTAAGGGCTATGGCTTAAGGCCGAGTTAGATTCCAAGCTTGAAAGTTGAAACATAAGACCGGGCCTATTTCTATATATAATAGATGATATAATATAAAATAAAATATGTAAGTATCCATTATCTATAATATGCATATTTAAATCAATGTTTTAAAAACTGACCTAGAGGTCGAATCATTTTTGCATCTAGATCATGGGTCTCCAATTTGACCAACTCAGACCATAGCACATCAGTCATACGGAAATCCAGACATATATATATATATATATATATAATGTGTATAGGTATGTATAAACATGTATTTTATCTATAAATAATATATAATTATGTTCTACATGTAATATATGTATTATTTTATATTCAATTTAGATTTTTTAATTCAGTTTTAAGTTTTTTATTTATAAAAATACTAAAATTTTCAATTTGAGGCCAAAAAAATGTATTTTGGTGAAAATACGATGCCTTGCAACACATAGATCTCAAAAGTAATCCAAAATAAAAAATAATAATAATAATAATAATAATCACCTCAATTGAACATCGGAGTGTAAAGTTATGGCCTCCGAAGTTTACATACACATTTAGTTTATAACCCTAGACCCAGTCACTAGGTTGAACAAGTCAAAGGTCCAACTATTTGGGTCAAATGGTTTTTGACCGTCCATCAGGTTTTACTAAAATCGAACCCAAAATCTTGACCTGATGACAGTTTGAGAGATTCAATCGGTCGGGTCAGCCATAGGTTGAAAACACTAGTTTAAAGCTGTGTTTAGCAAATCTTTCAATGGCGTCTTCTGGGCCTGTCAGAGTCTAAAATCCTAATTTTTGAGTTTTTTCCGCTTGGCAAAAAAAGACAAGAAGTCGAGAAGATGAGCCGCCCAAAAAGCTTGTGCAAGCCCGAAAATCCCCAAAAAGCTCGTCTAAGATATATCATACGTGTGCCAAGAGGCGCACGATTGACAAAATAATAGGGGTTCTTCGAAGAAAACCCCCATTTCCTCAACGTGCATGCTCCTCTTCAACGTAGATATTTTCTTCCCTCCTCTTTCTTCTTTTTCTTTCGCTTTCTTTTCTTCTTCTTCTTCTACTCCACCATAACAATATCGTTCTGTTCTCAGATACAATCCAACTGCTTTCTTTGTTTTAATTGAAGTTTCTGTTGTTTGCTTTCCCCTATTTATTAATTCAATATCTGAAAACTTCAATTCGTTTCTGCTATCAATCTTTTCTTTGGTATATCTAAAATTTTTTGATCTTCTAATGTTTGCCCTACTACTAAAAGTCCAAAAATAGGTACCCACCTTCCAAGGTTTGCTTCTTTGGACAGGTCTCAATGGCTATTGAACCATTGTGATCTTGGTTCTAGAGAGATACATTTGGATACTTTTGTAGTACATGATCCAATGTTTGCTTCCCATAAAGTTCACTTTACAGCTTTCTAGAAAATACAAACTTGCCTGATCGCAGCCTACTTTTTGTAATACGTGGGCATGACCTCAACTTAAATCTTTAGAGTTGTTCAAACCTCACTGAAATCTCCCACTCTCCAACCCCTAGAAAATCATATCTTTCACTTCCTCACAACACCTAATGTCAGGGACTCTAGATTTCTACGCTGTGATAAGATGCAACTCAGAGAAGTGTCAGAGAGATTCAAACACCAATCCATGCGCAAGTGTTTTAGACATTGACAAGAAGTGGCAATCCAAGAAGTGACAATCGCAGCACTGGGCTAATGAAAATATGGACTCATCTCCAACTTTATAACAACCCAGCAACTTTACAGTCCTCAAAGAAGAACAAGCCCCGGAAACACTCGAGACCCCAACATCCCCAACATCGCTGCATTTGTTGACATCTAAAAACTTGATAGAATGACACCCATCAACAAGACTTGTCAATCCAGTGTTTGTTATGTTGTTGCATCCCTCTAGTCCCAGCTCTTCTAGGTTACAACAGTGCTTTGAAAGGGTTTGCAATAGCCCATCGGTTATGAATCTGCATCCTATAAGATGTAAGCTTCTCAAGTTGCAACAAATCTCAGCAATGGCTTTTAGTCCCTTGTCTGTCAGCTTCCTGCAACATGACACATCCAAGGACTGGAGATATGAATGAAATCTCACTAGAATATGTTCTTCAAATGAACAATCCTACTCAAGCTCATTGGCTACTGAGTATGCCGACCATGAAATCCAATCAAGCTCACATGAGTCATTGTTTCAGTTTTTTGGTTATGTATTAAATACTTTGGGTATTTAATATTTTATTGAGTTGCAAAGGCCAAGGGATTAAATCCATAAATTGCCACTAACGCAAGGTCAAGGTGTTTATAGTTTATTCCTTTCTTATGTTTGAAATTGGTAGAAATTCTTCTATTAGGTGTCACTTGTAGGTCAGCTCTGTTTTCTAATTTATAATGGATAGTCTGAGAAGAAATTGAGAATTTGTGTTTGATTAAAGGGTTCAACTATGATAAATGGGCCCCACCACATTTTGGTTCCGGCCATCAAATGGGAAAGATATACTTTAACTGCTATAGGTATATTTGCTGGACAGGTGGAGAGAATCAGAACTTAAGTCTCCTAAAATCAGTACCTCATGCATTCCCTTTTTAAATCACTAAAATAAAAATGTAATTCAATTGCTTTCTATTTGACTCACCAAAATGTTTTCCCTCTTCAGTCAATATGCTTTTCATTTGATCAAACAAAGCATTCCACTTCATCTTAGAACTCTTTTGACATTAGGAAAGATAGTTCGGATTCAATTACAGTTCGAAGTCTCTTCCTACTATGCCGCAATATTGCCTATACAGAAAAGGTAGTTAGTTTTTACCTCCAGTAATCTTTTGCATGACCACCATGTAAGCACCTGGCAGACATCTTTGATGTCTTGTTAAAGAAGTTCAACCACTGAAAAGCTATAGTTGCAGCTAGAAAACAAATGAAACATCCAAGTCAGCTCAAGGTTTTTAGTCCTACCTCCTACAAGTCATCTGACAAATTGCATTGTACATAAAACTATCCCTTTGATAAATATGTAAGAATGGAAATGGATCTACCACAAACAAAACTATGTACAACAAGCTATGTAATCCAATTAGGTACTAGTTGTACAGATCGTTGTCATTTTTACTCTTGATTGAGCTATTCCAATTCCAACTATTTGGTTGGGCAGAATCGGAATCTCATTTCCATTCCTGCTGGAATGGCATTCCCCCATTTGAGGGAATGGCCATTCCATGCCCCTCCCTAGGAAATGAAATCTCATTCTTGCTGTTTCAATTCTCATTCCCATTCCTGTCTGGACCAAATAGACTATGGGAATGGACCATTCTGATTCTGATTCCGACTACGAACCAAATAGACCCTACTAATCTTAGCCATTGCAAAAAATATCAAACAAATTCGTGAAAAAGCATTCCTCACTTAAAAAAAGAAGCCTTCTTTTCCCTGAATTTTCTTGAAAAAATAGCTCCTGTCTAAATTGGAAAATAAGATATTCCAATTAGAATCAAAATGCAAAAAATCTCTTCACATCATTCTTGATCTTATTAAGTGGGTGAGCAAAAAATCTTTTCAACAACCCAATTTTGATGTGAAATGATTGTTTTTTATTTTATAAGGAACAAAAATAGTCATTCCAAACCATACTACTCTCATTTTTCTTTTATTTTCTTGTAGCCATTCAGGGTCTCCATTTAGGCTTGTTTCTTTTTAGTTACTACATAATTTCATCACATGTTAGATTGTACTAGCTTTCTATTGACACTTGCGTATATGAAATATATAGGTTTCTTCTTCATCTATCTTGTAGCCATTTAAAACATACAAAAGTATGTTTTTACATAATTTTGGAATGGCTTTTTTACCTTTTGGCTAGTCCTTGAACTTGATATATCCTTCTACTGATGCATGAATAATCGACCTACTTGTTTTTTGTTAATCAATTTTTCCAGATGGCGAGTAATGTAGTAAAGCAATATTACAACATATGGTGATGCCAATGTTAGTCAAGCTAACTGGTTTAAATTTAGAGCCAAGTAACAATGGGTTTTAATTTGTTGCAGGGGTGTTTCCCAGCTCCTTCAGCATCGGAATCAACTTTGGGTTCTCTCTCTCTCTCTCTCTCTCCAAGTCTTCACTGTGACTTCACCTAATGGTAGAAAGTTGAAACCGTTGCATGTCTATTAGGATTGATGTTTTTGTTTTAGGTTCCAATGAAAATGGTAGCCTTGTATGTTCCCATTTTCGCTTAAGGGTTTGTTAAGGATTAGATTTCTTCCAATTTTTCCATTTCTTGAAATGGCTGTATGAAGCTGGGTTCCCTCTGCCTTTCAATTTTTTTTATATACTCTGTTTTGTGTATGATCTTAGGATGTTATTCATGCATTCAGCTAAGGTGGGCATGCAAATGGAATTGAAGTGGGTGACGTTAGGAAGTTGCAAGTTGAAGAGGCTATAAGGGGTAGGGGCTAGTAGTTTTCCTTTCCTCATTTTAATATTTATTTATTCTGCTTTTATTATTTTCATTATATGTTTCTACTTTCTAGCTAGGATTCTGATTTATTTTGGTTAACATATGGCTTGATGGATTAGGTGTTTTGTTGTTTCCTACTCATTCTCTCTTCATTCTACACTCTACATCCAGAAATTGAGAGAGAGAGAGAGAATAAAAACAATACTAAATAACCTAAGAAAACATTCTACTTGTTGTTTGATGAGACAAGTCATAATAGAAACACCAAAATAGCATAAACCCATTAAAACTGGTGTGCTGTTGATGAGGCAAGTCATAATAGACACAACAGAAAAGCAACAACCATTAATTCTGTTTCAAACCAAATTCTATGCATCTAGAAAATATAAGAGTACCCAGAACAAGAAACTTACACTCCTGAGGCACAGACGAAAGCAATAACTATGGAGAAATTGTATAATAGCTTTGCTTGTAGAGTTGCTGAGTTGCAGTTTTCTTCAATTCCCCACGAGGATTTCTTATCAGAATCCCAGACAAACCCTACTTAAATTTAGTTTCTTGACATGAAGACTCCGTTGTTATCCCAGGCAAACCCAGATGTGAGTTTGTGTGGGAATGAATTAGAACTCTAATATGATACACCGCCGACACCGATACTACTATCACCATCCGCCTAAGACTTGGCATAACATAACACTATTAGATGAACATGGTACACACTTTGTTTTCCTAATGCTTCTATTGTTGATTGATAGGAAGATCAAGCACTACAACATGTACATCCACTTGGGACCCACCAAGCTAACAAGCTAGAACGTTGTTCTCTTCTATGTGATGACTGACTAACTTATTGCCTTCAATTTTTGTAGGCTATCTACGTTGCTTGGCTTCATTGAAACTCCTCAATGGAGTTATGAATTCAAGTTTGATCAGAATTTTTAAGTTTGTTCTTTCATGTTGACCTATGGTTGTGTCATAAAGGTGTGATACAACCTCGATTTTACAGTTTATACAAACTTTGAAAATACCCATTATATTTAATTTTCTGAGTTATTTATTTATTTATTTTTCCACTTTTTGACCTTCATATTTTTGCAGATTATCTACATTTCTTGGCTCCATTGGAACACCTTAATTGAGTTAGGAATTCAATCTAAGGTGCCTCTCCCTAACTCATTTTCTATCTTCCTTTATTTGATTTAATACCCACCATATTAGCATTGTTAAATTATATTTACCGATTAATTTGCTAGGAGTTATTTATTTATTTTGCATCTCTTTCTTCCTTTTACCACCTTACTACTACTGCATTTTGGAGTTATGTTTTCTTAGTTATGCCTTTTAGGCGGGTATGCTTTCCTAACTTTTTTATATTTATAATCTAAACCAATACTTAACTTTGTTATTTAGTTTGTTATAGGCTTATAGCAAAGGAAAAACCATGACAAAGAAACCCCACCACCCAATACTCCCCCTAGAGAAATTGTAACTTGGGATGATGAGAATTGCTGATTACTAAATATTTCGTAATAGAAATGACAACTTGGATTATTAGCATTTTAATAGAGAATTCAGTCATTATTTTTTTTCATTTTTCTTTTTGTAGATTAGAACAAGTGTTCAGTTCTTATAGGAGCATGAAATCTTACAATGGTTGAAATATAAAATCTAGAAATTCATTTTATAAGTTATCTCTTTTATGGGTCATCAAGCAAAGCACATGGGTAATGATCTTCTCTGTTTTCCAAGGTAACAAGATCTTTCCACATAAGTGCCAGGTCTTTGTTCTCCATAGGTTTTATGATCTTTCCTTGGCCCTGAAGTCTCTTATGTAACAAGGTCTCTCTCTGTTGTTGTGGTTTGTGTTGTGGGTGCCTTTTATTACCCATTAATTAGATTTAGTGTTCTTTAATTTCTTTCCAGAATTCATAATCTATAATATGTTTTTGGGATTATCTATTTTGGCTTTCTCTTTGATATTAATTTTTATCTTTTGAAAATATCCAAGGTTGGATGGTCTTGATCAATATTCAACCATATTTGCTCTTGAGAGATAGTAAGGGACTTCTGGTCGATTTGGCAAGAAAGAAACTCAAGGATGTTCCAAAACAAAAGATGTCAAGAGGATAAAGTGTGGCAGAGAATTGTGGAGTAACCATACTCTTGGTCTGTGGTACAACTGAATATTTACAGTTCCTTTTATAGGTTCCTTTTTGATTTTGCAAGCCTGTTTGTAATGGGATGGTTGTCTGAATGTGTTGTACATTTCGATCTTTTCTTTGAATGAATGGATACCTTACTTCTTCAACACATTGCCTAATTTTGGTTCTTCTTGTTTCTCAGATATGCTCAAATGCAGTTGCATCCAATAAAAGAAAATTCGAATGAGTTTCCAGACCTATCATCCGAGTGTGATTCTTTAAATACCTGCAGTGCAAGTCAAATTATAAGTAAAACATCCTTATAAAACATTGCTCTTTGAAACTAAACTTTGTCAGAAAGACCATCCAGTTATGATCTTGTGTTTTCTAATCTATATACAGTCCCATAATGACAACAAAGATGAAACAGAAAAACATCATTATTTTCTGGCTACACTTGTAACTTGGTTGGAAGTTAGAACATAGAGAATAAAATCAATATTAACTTCTGAATTCCAACCATAGCTATATATATAAAGCAACCATAACCATGAACAAAGGATAAAAAGTAGCATAGACAATACAAAAGAAAAAACATGAATTTATCTTAGAAATTCTACCAGAATATGATAATTTAGGACTGAAAACTAAATGGCCTCGATAGGATAATTAAATGCACACCTTTGTGTAGAATCCTGGTTCATAACGGTGTGTAGGGTTGTTTTTCCGCTTACAATCTCTGGATTAATGAAAACAAGACTCTCTGAAGAAAATAAAGCCTCCAACCTTCAACCATTTGGCCATCCTTTCAGCTAGATTCTTGACCTGCCAAGTGCCAACCATAATACTAAATGAAATAAAAAGCCAACTTAAATGACAACAAACTAGTTCAAGAGAAAAAGCATTATATAGTGACAAAAAAGTTATAAGCAAAATAAAAACAGAGCTAAATTGGTAAAAGAAGCATCAAATCAAGTAAATAAAATATTGCCAAGTTATTGAATATTTTACATATGAATTAATAAAAGAAAAATTTTCAGAGAAATGCAAAATAAAATCTGACAACCTATATACGGGATGAAATACCTGCAGTGGGTGGTTTAAGTTTTAGCTTTACCCATTATTAGCCATCTACATGTTAGCTTTCAGCCGTCTCTCAAGGATGCTTGCACTCTCACCCAGGTACATGCCATCTAAATCCAATTCATTGACACCCCTTTCTGTTCATATTTCATATCGGTTGTTAAAGGTTTTATTTGCGACATTAGCAATTAGTTGACACCCTTGAGAATAGTTTCAGGTGATAAAAGGCATTGTTCCACAAACAATATTGGTTGGTTCACAGGATGAATAGCGTGTTATTTTGAGAATTATATGTTTAATAACTTAATTTGTAACATAGTTCTCTTATGATGCATATACAATTTGTATGTTTGTTGGGAATTATATGTTAACGACTTTGTTAGAATGGTCTGTTCTCATACATATAAATTTTGTGTTTCTTCTCTTTTCTTTTTATGTAATATATATCTTCCATATATTAGTTCACTTCAATCCCACTACCACAATTTTTATTATTCTTTTTCTTTATTTTTCATTCTCCCAATTACTCTGTATTATTCACTCGTGCTAGCACGGGCGCCCCTCGCTAGATTTTTATTTATCACAGAAATAATTGATAACTTGAAACAACTCACCGAATGGGAAAAAGAGAGATGCATGAAACAATGATCGATGAGTAGCCATTGGAGCAAATAATATCAGTTTGAGGACATCAAGGTTTTAAATTTCTTAACGTATTGGCTGATACGTATCGTTTCGGAGGAGTTCCAAAATACGGAACATGTCTAATTAAATGGTTTCGTATTTTTTCGTCCGTATCGAATTGATACAGGACCGTACCGGCTTTGTATTGGTCTGTTTCGGGTATGTATCAGCCGATACATACCCAAAACGGGCTGATATGCATTATGTATCAGCTGGATTTAATTTCCTTCTCCTTTTTAAATTTAAATTTACTTTATATCTTCTCTCTCATTAATATCAATTTTAATTAAGCCTTAAAGTTTGAAACGTCAATAAATGATGATATAATTTAATTAAATGCTCATTTAAGTTACCTTTAATTACAGCATTTAATATATCATTAAATATTATTTAAGTCAAATAATTTGTTAAAAATCACAAACCAAAGGTAAGAAGTTTTTGAACCCAAGTCATTTGCTTTTGCAACACTAATTAATTAACCATTATGCCAACCTCAATTACTTATTAGAACATGTTTTTTTATACTTAAAGTAATCTTTCTTGCCTTGATGGATGTTTCCCAACAAATGCTATAAATTTGATTATTAATATTTATATAATAATAAGATGGATACAAGTTAAATTTATTTATTAAAAATTAGGGAATATATTAACTTGTATGCATAATAAATATCATCTAAATATTAACTAATAAATGACTTCAAAAAAATATTAACTAATAAATATTAGTATGTATACACATACATTTTAGTTCTATTATTTTTCAATGGTTACTAATTATATCCCAATACTTCATATAAATCATTAAAGAATGATTTTTTTATGTTTAAATAAATTAGTTATAATCACATAAAACTCATTTTTATTATTGTTCATATTTTTTAAAGATTTTTTGAATTTTCTAGTGTATCCATGCGTATCTTGATTTTTTCGTTCGTATCTATATGTTTCTAAAACATATCTTGATATGTCTCTTAAAATTACCTATCCGATACACCTTGCGTTTCCGATGATTTGAGCCTTGAAGGATATAACCCTTCATCAATCTATGCTGGCTTCGGTTTCAGATGTGAGAAGAGAAAAAAAAAATTGATCAATAGAGTGTAGCGCCTTAGTCAATCAGCAATAGTGTTTAATTGCCTCTTTCCAAATCTGTTAGATTTGAGGATAAGAAGTGACCACTTCTATAGATCGAATGGTGGTGTCTATAGCGGAAAAAAACTCGCAACTGATTTGAATAGTATGCCCACCTTGTAGCTGCTCAGGTTCGAAGAGGAAAGGAAGGCTTCTATCTCCTTTCGTTCTTAGGGAAAAACAGAAAAGAAAAGAGAGGGTTTAAATGGAGAGTGTCATTATGGCGTAGCAAGTTCTATTAATCAAACAGGTTGTGACACTTGCTTGATTCTTCTAACATGAAATCAAAGGATGTGTTTATGACCCAAGTAGGCAATCGTCCAAGTGAGGTTCTTTTTCTCTATGTATTTGTTGATAGACTAGAGGCTCATATTTATAATGCGACCTTTAGCACTCAATAATACAAAATTTTTCCATTGGAATTTGGAAATTCTTACCCAAGATTTTACCAATCACCTAGACTTATTCAGTCTCTTAATGAAAGGACAAGTGTCCCACAAGTAGGATTAGTTGTTTAGATTTTTTCAATGACTTTGTCAAACATTGACCACACCAAGCAAATAAATAGCTGACATGGTCATTATTTGTTTAACTATGCCACCCACCCGGTAATACCAACAAATCACAACACCAACTACCATTCTCTTGACTTTTAAAACCTATAGGGGATTTTTATTTTATTTCCTTTCTATGGGGAAAGGGCCAGAGGGGGATATCTCCTGATCATCATTTTTGAGATTATCATTGGGAAATCTTCTAAATACACGACAGGGATGTGTGGGATGTTGTGAGGGCTGATTTGGTCTGTTAAGATTGAGACCAGTCAGACCACTTGCACTCATATTGTAGCATCACTCCTTCGTTCAGAGTACATAAAATTTATAATTAATAAATAATAAATCCTTTGAAAAGTGGAAAAAAGTTAGCATTTGGGATTTGGATGTCTCATGTCTGTCCGGTATTTCTGTATTTACAACCATATATGAAATTACTGAAACAAGTTCGGATCAGGTGGGCACGGATATTGTAATCACGTTAAATGAGAATGATGTTGTAAGCACGTTAAACGAGTACTTAAAACTTTTTTGACATCTGTCCCTTAAAATAACCTCAGAGTCATTCCCACGTAGGCACATAACTTCAATTTTTTATCATTTATCTTTAGGTTTCTAGCATAAAAGGGCAACTTTTGGAGTTTAATATCAATAAAAGTAATATATTTAAAAATTTTTCAAAAGTAATTTAACTTTTTAAAAATAATATCAGTAAAGGACAAAAACATGGTTCATCTTCTTCTTCTTGCCATTTGTTCACTAGAGCTGTCGTCCGCCGCCGCCCGCCACCACTGTCCACTGCCACTCGCCGCCGCCTCCGGCAACGTTGCTGAAGGTGGCTGGAGGCAAAGGTGGTGGTGGCGGCGTTGGACAGAGAAACCACCAATGCCGCCGCCGCCACCTCTGCCTCCGGCCACCTCCGACAATGTTGCCGGAGGCGGAGGCGGTGGCAGGCAGCAGTGAACAGCAGTGGCGGGTGGTGGCGGGCAGCGGCTTTGGTGAAAGAAGAAGAAGATGAGCAGTATTTTTGCCCTTTATTGATTTTATTTTTAAAAAATTAACCTATTTTTGAAAATCTTTTAAATATATTACTTTTATTAAGATTAAACCCAAAAGTTGCCCTTATATGCTATCACCCCTTTATCTTTTACCTTTTACCTGTTTTTTGCTATTTAACATGGGCTCATGAGTTACACCTTACGCATACCAGCATTCGCGTTCATTCGTGATTTTGTGTGCAGCCAATTCGGACTACCCAAAACCAATTTTTCGGTGATCTTGTAGATAATAATCATCATCTGATTAGCATCGTCCTAGCACTCTTTTAGTAATGAAGTTTTAAGTTTTCTTTCCCCCACCAAAAAAATAAATAAAAAATAAAAAATCTAGGACTTGTTTTAGTTTGTAACCAAATTAACTTAACATTTTTAGTACAACATAATCATTTTTTTTATTATAGATAACATAATCATTTTGAGTATATAATCATAATCCATTCAATCAATCTCCATGAAGAGGAGGAGAAGATAATCGGTGGTCGTCAGTCTCGACTCTCTTGACTCGTTCCCACGTTATATTTCTTTTATGAATTGATTGATCTGGCTTTCAACCCATTACCCATACCTCATTTGTAGTGTTTGCTCGACTTATTTTAATAAATTAATCGCTTTTTTTTTTTTGTTTTGGTATGAGATTATTAATCCAATTTGACAAAAAAGTGCCATTGTTAATTTATGAGAGAGAGAACAATGGAAAAGAAAAAAGAAGTCTTTCAATCAAAGTTTCAGACAATTCGACAGCTGCCAGTTTTCTTTGTTTCTTCCTTCCACTGAAAATTCCTCTCGGGGCTTGGTGTTTGGTTGTGTGGGGTCAAGACTCTAGAAGGAAAAAATAAATAAGTGAAAATACTTTCATTTCGAAGTAATTTCGCAGAATCGTTTCTATTCAAATTAATACTTTTTTAGGTGAGAGCTATACAAGTCAGTGTCCACCCTGCTATCACGGGAATAACCTCGAACACTCCCTCCCATGAATTTTTTTTTCCTTGTATCTTCCCTCTTGGTTTTAGTTGGAAGCACTTCGTCTTAGTTTTCGTAAGTATCGCATCAGATCCTTGAACGGTTTTTCCGCTTTCTGCTGCTCTCTGTTAATGGTAATTACTTACTTATTTTTATATATTAAACCCTCTGTTTTCTTATTTAGATTTTTTTTCTTAGTCTCCTTTTGTTTGGAATAGATTGGATTGGAAGATTCTAAGTATTGGAATCTGCTTTTTTTTTCTTTTGCCTTGGAATATCATTATAGATTTGTTTAATGTTGTATTGGGCTTTAATCCTTGGTTCTGGAGCACTACACTTCAATGTGATTCAGAGAATTTGACTAGTATTTTCTCCATGTCTATGATGTTCTCTTTTTAATGGAATCTCTCTATTATTGATTGGCTTAATTGGCTTCTGTTCTATGGGCAGGGGGGGGGGGGAATTGTTTAGAAATTGAACTTTGAATTACATAAGAGAATCATTTTCATTCTCATGTTCTTTGTTCGAGGTTTGCTATTGCAGAAAAATTAATGAATTGAGGTCAATCTATCTTCAGGTTTGGTCGTGAATGGAAGGTTATGGGCAGGGGGGGGGGGGGGGGAATTGTTTAGAAATTGAACTTTGAATTACATAAGAGAATCATTTTCATTCTCATGTTCTTTGTTCGAGGTTTGCTATTGCAGAAAAATTAATGAATTGAGGTCAATCTATCTTCAGGTTTGGTCGTGAATGGAAGGTTATGGGCAGGGGGGGGGGGGGAATTGTTTAGAAATTGAACTTTGAATTACATAAGAGAATCATTTTCATTCTCATGTTCTTTGTTCGAGGTTTGCTATTGCAGAAAAATTAATGAATTGAGGTCAATCTATCTTCAGGTTTGGTCGTGAATGGAAGGTTTGATCAGTGCTACATAGCTGAAAGGCAGAATTAAAAGGTTCCTTGGTGTTAAATGGGAGGCAAACAGTCCAGAAGGGGTGGCCGCTACCCTTCCTCGTATGATTATGGGCCTCCGCCAATTCCTAATGCTTCACCTTATTATCCCTCCTATTCTAGCAACTATGTTGAGCGTGATGTAAGAAGTCGACTACAGAAAAGGTATACAAGGATTCCTGACAATTACAATTCCATTGAACAGGTACAGTGATTCTTCTACATCATCTGTTCCTATTGCGTTTAACAACCATAAGAACTCTTTTGAATCTTGAATTCAATAAAAGCTGGAACCATGTGAATGTTGATAAACTAAAAGTTGGCCTTATTCATTTATGTAGCCCTTATGTGTACAACCAAGTCTTTTATTTCTTCTTGCTACCATTGCAGCTCATTTAGCAAAAAGAGTCTTAAACTTTCACCTAAAAAGATTGAAATTTATTTGATTGTGGCATCTTGTTTCTATGATGCCCTGATATGGCAAGAGCAGGTCTTGGCAATGCATCAGACAGAATTAACAATGAAAATTGAAGTCTCTGACTCTGGCACAACATGACACTCTACATATATCTGGGTATTGTGGTACATACATGTTTGCTCCTGCTATAAATATATAATGAACAAAAGGAGAAAAGCCAAAAAGAGCACAACACATTATTTTATTCTTATTAGTCATTTTTACAAACTGAGCACATTACATGATATAATGTTCAAACTGTTGTGTTTCGTGCATTGAAAATGGTTCTTTCTGGGAGTTTTAGCAACAAAGATTATACCATCCAATAGTTTTCCCATTTCTCTGATATTTTACATTAGATTAAAATTTTTCCCCTCTTTTTTTTTTTTTTTTTTTTGTTTTAGGTGACAGATGCTCTTGCCCAATCTGGTCTGGAATCTTCCAATCTCATTGTTGGAATTGATTTCACAAAGAGCAATGAATGGACAGGTGCAAGATCGTTCAACCGTAGGAGCCTGCATCACCTGGGAGACTCTCCAAACCCCTATGAACAGGCAATATCTATCATTGGAAGGACTCTTTCAGCTTTTGATGAGGACAACCTTATTCCTTGTTTTGGCTTTGGAGATGGTTAGGGCTCACTGTAACATAAATGACAGATTTATGCATCTCACCTACTATTATAGTTAACTATTATTTGATTTTATTGGATCTGAGCAGCAATCATGCCCGTCTTGCAGCATCAACCCATGACCAAGAAGTTTTCAGCTTTTATCCAGACAATAGGCCCTGTAATGGCTTTGAGGAAGCACTGACACGTTATAGGGAATTAGTTCCACGGCTTCGCTTGGCAGGTTGGTGTAAATTTCTTTCAACTTTCTTTCTTGTTCATTTGATGTCAAATATTCTGATCAAGACTTCTACTCTTCTTTTCAATAGGGCCAACATCCTTTGCTCCAATAATTGAGACTGCAATTGAAATTGTGGATAATAGTGGTGGGCAGTATCATGTTCTTATGATCATTGCGGATGGACAGGTCAGGCATTGTGCCATTTGTCTGCCCTATGCTATTTTTCAATTATGAATTACAAAGTAGGATTACTGGAGTTTCTCCTAGAGTCATTTTCCTAGATATTTGAAGTCACTTTTGGATAACTTGAGAAGATTTTAATTTCTGCTTTTGCAATGCTGTTGGTTTATATTTTGTTTGTCAATGAATTTTCATAATTGATGATCTTGATGATAATAAATATGGTGCCTCAGGTTACAAGGAGCATTGATACAGAAATTGGCCAATTGAGTCCACAGGAACATGATACAATTAATGCAATCGTCAAAGCAAGGTAATCTTATGCAACATTCATGCAGAGTTTTGTATAATCTAAGATAATCTGGGATTCCTTATGATTGCCTACTTCTCCTGTTTGTAGTGACTACCCGCTGTCAATTGTTTTGGTGGGTGTTGGTGATGGACCCTGGTACATGATGCGACAGTTTGACGACAATATTCCTGCTCGAGCATTTGACAACTTTCAGGTGATAAATCTAAACTAGGAGTCTAGGAATACTTATGACTCATTTAATTCAATTTCCATGGGCCATTACATGATTATGATTGTTCTGTGCAGTTTGTGAACTTCACAGAGCTCATGTCAAGAAATATTCCTGCCAGCAAAAAGGAAACAGAGTTTGCTGTGTCTGCCCTGATGGAAATACCTTCACAGTACAAAGCAACATTAGAGCTCCAGCTCCTGGGGTATAGTTACTGAATCCATTTTCTACTTTTGGTAGGACTGGACTTAGATTCCAATTGACAAACAAGTGATTCATTTCTCTGTCTTTGTGCAGTCGCAGGAAAGGGATCCAAGAGAGGATTCCTATACCTCCTCCAATTGTTGGTTACAATTCTGGAAATTCCAGTTCTAGGTACTCACAATCGAGCAGCTTTGAGTATGGTACTGGATATCACAACAATGCCTATACTCCAGCAGATGGTACTGGATATAACAGCACTTGTACTCCTCCGGAAGAATATCCTTCACGTAACGTTGCAAGTCAACGCAACAACCAGGTGTGTAGGCTTATACAAGTGTACAAAAGGTTTTTCCATACTGCAAAATACTTCAGATAAAAGTGACTTAGAGGTTTGGATTTTCAAAGAATTTGTTTTGGCCATATAGGAATCAGCTATTGAACTGAAACTTGCATGTGAACTCATCAAAGTCCCTGACACTGTGACCTGATCTGTGATGTTTAAGACTACTGATGTTAAATTAGAAACCAAAAAGCCACCAAAGCATAAAAACAAGCAAGCACAGAGATGACACAAGATTTAAAACGGTTCAGCAATTTGTGCCCATATAGGGGTCACATTGCTTGGTGCAGTGGTAAAATATCAGGATGCAAGAATGAGAATACAGTTTTGAGTCTGAAGATGGCCATTTTTGGAGGGAAAAGAAAAGCCAAAGTGAGGTCTGTATCCAGTCTATCCGTCCCAATATCCCAGATAAACAGGGCTATAATTGGGTAATAGTCCTTGGCAATGTTTGCCGACTACACAAATGAAAATTTATCCTTGCCGAAAAACTGTTTCTTGCATACAAATTTACATGTTTCTTCAAAAACATGAAACTCATTTGTGTTTACTGAATTAGCTTTAGCTGTTTAGCTGGCTTTAGAGCTATGGATCATATAACTAACTCTTTGTTTTAACTTCTGATTGTCACTTCTTTGCTTGACAGACTTGTCCTGTATGCTTCTGGAATGCTAAGGACCTTGCTTTTGGATGTGGCCATCAGGTAGGGCTGCTGCAGAATTTAGCACTTCGTTGCAAGTTTTTGATTGCTTATCATTGGCTGCTCTTTTTTCTGCAGACATGCTATGATTGTGGAAGAGACTTGTTATCATGTCCTATTTGCCGGGCCCATATATCCACAAGGATAAAGCTTTACTAACTAATCTCCATAACAAAACTTAGCAACTTCTAGGGATGGGGTAGATTTACATCCAGAAGCAAGATTTTTTTTTTTTTTTTGTGGTTCTTCTGTGTTCTGTAAATAGTAGTGTTCCTATAAGGTGCCTGATCATCGTGATAGGTAAAAGTACAACAATTTGTGTGACCTATACCCGGAATCAGTAAATTCTCTTGTAAAAATGTTTTCAAAGTAAGACAGGGTTCGTCCCTTTTTTTTCACTGGCAAAAGTTGTCACTTTTGATCTCTGCTACATAGCAGCACATACATGTTTTTTGATTTTTAAATCCAATAAGGATGGTATGGCAGAGCTATTTTTCCCCAACACAAAACTTATCTGGGACCTACAGCAACCCCAGGTCACTTGTAGAAAATTCGTTAGAGCTTTTGAATATTATTAGAGCCGGACATTCAATGAGACAGCCTTGGTTGTGAAGTAAGGAATCTTATTGTTTTGGACGAATATCTAAACCGTCTTATATATAGTTACCAAAAATTTCTTATTCTTGTGTATAGTTTACATGTACAGAGATATATATATAGAGAGAGAGAGGTGATGAGTCACCGAATTTGCCCACGTGGCCACGTGGCAGATTACAGCTCTCGATTGGTTTTCTAATACTCCCCTCTCAAGTTGGAGCAGCCTGGATGCCCAACTTGGACAAAAGAGAAAAAAAACAACCTGTGGAGAGCTTTGGTGAAGAGATTTGTTGGCTGTGAGGTGCTAGAAATATGAGTGGTTGTCAATTCGCCCCGTTGGATGAGATCACGGATAAAGTGACAATCAATTTCAATGTATTTGGTGCACTCATAGAAGACGGTTGGCAACAATGTGTAATGCGGCTTTGCTGTTACAGTGAAGAGTAGGAGGTGTGGAGAGATTGACTTATAGTTCAGTAAGAATCCTCTTTAACTACACTAACTCAAAAGAAGTAATGGCCATGGCTCTATACTCTGCTTGGGCAGAGGAGCGAGAAACAGTGTATTGCTTCTTTGATTTCCATGATAGAGGAAAATTTCCAAGTCAAGTCAAATAGCCTGTGGTGGAGCGACAAGTCAAGGGGAAACTGGCCCAGTCAAAATCACAAAATCCATGGAATTAGAGAGGACTGGAGGTTGAAAGAAAATGCCATAGGTCACAGTGCCTTTGATGTAGCGTACACTCGCAAAGCTGCATCAAAATGTTTTTGTTTGGGGTCTTCCATGAATCGACTTAAATAGTTGAAAGCAAAACAAATGTTTGGTCGTGTTGCTATTAAGTAGATAAGGCGACCTATCAAATGACGATATTGGGCTGGATTTGAATATGCTAGACTGGAGGTGTCGGTGAAATGCCTTTGAGGTTCCATGGGTGTAGAAGAAGATTTTCAATCCATCATATTTGTGTATCGGATGATGTCAAGAGCATACTTCTGTTGATTGAGAAAGATGCCAGCACTTGATCTAGATACCTCTAGTCCAAGAAAAAAAATTAAGTGGGCCCAAATCTTTGATCCGAAACAGATTATCTAGGTGTTGCTTAAGAGTGAAAATGTGAGTGGTGTCATTTCCTGCAATGATGACATCATTAACATATACCAAAACAACAACAAAGGAGCATCCCAACTTAAGTGTGAAGAAAAAATGATCAGATGGTGATTGCTTGTAACCCAAGGATGACAGTGACAATGTGAATTTCTCAAACCACATTCCAGAGGCTTGCTTGAGGCCATAGAGAGACTTGTTCAATTTACAAATATAGTTGGAAAAAGCATGCCCAAAGCCTTACGGAATGGTCACATAGACTTCTTCATGGAGGTCTCCATGAAGGAAAGCAATGTTCACGTCTAGCTAATGGAGATCCCAACCTTTGATGGCTGCAACTGCGAGTAAACATTGAATAGTGGTGATTTTAGCCACTAGAGCAAAGGTGTCAAGATAATCAAGGCTTTCAATTTGAGTGTAACCTTTTGCAACAAGTCACGCTTTGAAGTGCTCTATAGTACCATCAGCCTTGTATTTAGACCCACTTTGACCCAATGAGTTTCTTACCAGGAGATAATGGTACAATGGACTAAGTGTTGTTTTGTTTTAGGGCTGCAATTTCATCGGCCATTGCTTGTGTTAGACAGTGTATGCCCTTAGCTCCAATCAGATTGATGTAAATTATGACATTTATTGTAAATGAATAAAATACATATTTGATTTATGTTATAGTGGTGTGTTTCTGTGTAATACTCTTAAACTAGACACTTATGAGACACGTGTTAGTTTAGAATGTTCACAACCGTTGGATAAGTCTGTGGAGATTTATTCTGTTAAGGCTGACATTGATGTGCCGCCAAGTGTTGGGATGACCTATCTCAGCTGCTAGGGTGAGACCCGAGGTACATGCAGTGTACGTTTACTTGAAACCCTGAACCGGACCAGATTTCCAGTATTACCCTGAACCGGACCAGATTTCCAGTATTACCCTGGACCTTGGTGATTAGTGGGCAAAACTGAAAAGTTACACCTAACCCCTAGACTCAATTATGATACTATACTATGTGTTGGATTTGGTTGTCTTTGATATGCCAATCAGTGAGATCCTTAGCGGGGATCAAAATCTGGGTATGTTGGGATAGTCCGAGAATTCATCTCAGTGGGTGATCATAATGACAGGATCAACCCCTTTTTCGGACAAAGGTAATGATCGGGGATGCACTCTCTATGATGGAAACCAAGACTACCGGCAGCCGATTTCAATCGTTGAAATTTGTTTTGCAAAATATATTTATATACGGATATATATATATATATATATATATTTCAAAATGTTTGCAAAATGTTTTAATTCCCGGGATCCATGTGAGTAGAGAGTGCAACATTGTTCCTTGCAGCCGAGTGAGATGTCATCTCTTGTCGGATAATGTTTGATCATTATGGGCTGAGAGGTTAAGTGTAAGACCATTGAGAGTAATACCTGATGGGCTAATATTGCATCTGCCCACAGTCCCTGGGTTTTTATAAGGTGGTTTGGCCCAGAGACCACTTAGTGTAAGTGTTTGGCCCATTAGAAGCCCATGTGATGGGTTTCAAGGGGTTCACAATCTTTTTAGTGAATTCAGTCAGGCCTTATAACAGAGGTTGGGCTGAACCCATGTGGCTGATGTGTAGCTCAATGTTTGAGTTCCACACCATACAAAGAAGCCCAGCTAGGCAGCAGTTTAGAGGGTTAGTGAGCACATAGACTTATTGGGCCTAAAGCCCATTTCGAATTGGTTTAATTAGACTAATTAAAGAAGGGCGGATCTGGGATTGGATCAGCAGATAGGATAGGGTAGTCCATATCTGAATTTGGATCTGGAAACCTCCTAATGATATTAGGAGAGAGCTGATCCAATATGTAGATAAGATAATGACTTATCCTTATCTCTTAAAGAAAATCTAGATTCAAATAAGGATTTGAATCAGAAAACTCCTAATGGGATTAAGAGCTAATCTCTTTTAGTCTATAAAAGGAGGGAGTGAACCATTTAACCCATCCCAAATTCCAGAGATCAGATCTCAGATCACATAGAGAGAAGACAGCAACAATGTGACTGTGCCATCTTCTCCCTGCGTTCTCCTCTAGTTGCCGCCATAGCTAGTTCGATCTCCATTGTTATAAGAGCAATCAAGAAGCGTTTTTTATATCAATTTTTTGGTGAAAACTGATTGGGAGTCGTGCTCACCTACCCTCCAGTGAATTCTTGGTGAAGGATTTGGTTATTTGGAAAAACACTGTTGATTCTGCTCTATCCTACACTGTATCATCTTTAGTGGAAGAGTCTTTGGATCCTTCATTGGGCGTGAACACCTCCATTGGAAGATACTATTTCTTCATATCTGGTATATCTCTCTCCTACTGTTGTGGTTCAGATTTGGTTCGGTTCTTGGTTCAAGATTGATAATTGAAAATTGCAGTTTTTCAAAAACAGGGAATGTGATTCCCAAATGGGAGAGAGAAAAATTTTTGAAATTTCGCCCTACTTTCCTGCAAGGTTCGGCCATCCATATGATGGATCTCTCATCCCTTCAACTTGACACCATCGTGGGTCTTTGGATGCTTGGTTGTAGATCTTGGGTTCATCTTGAAGGGAAGCGAGATGGGATTGGGCTAGTGAAAGAGGAAGTTGATAAATGTAGTCATTGAATTGAATAAGGATAGTGGTATTGCGGCGTGGGAAGGTGATGGGTGATGATGAAGAGTCCACTAGATGATTGGTAGTGGGTTCAAGTGTGTCAACGTGGTGATGGATCCACGCAAATTTGTGTGAGTCAGTGATCCATTTGGAAGACGGATGCTTGTGGGTGTGACATTAACAAAGGTATCAAACCAGGCATCATTTGATACCATGTGGTCTAAAGCACCACTGCTAATAATCCAATCAATGACAAGAACAGTATCCTTACCAGCTGAGACTGAGGCTGCAAAGTCAGTAGATTCTCTATTCAAGAGATAGATCAATTGAGTGTATTGGTTCATAGTTAGGCCAACCACCGGTGAGTTCTGATTCATTGATGTATTTGGTTGGTTTGTATTTTCTGTAGTTGTAAGAGCAGAAGATCAGGTGGTTTTACCAGAGTCATCAATTGGCGTTTTGTCATTTCGGTGCCGATTCCAGTTTGGAGGATATCCAAAGAGAGCATAACATCGATCCTTGGTGTGGCCGTTCTTTTTGCAATGGTCACACCGGAGTTTTGGTTGTGACACCCCGGTACCTTTATCCCTTGTTGTGAGTGTTGTAGCTTCAAGTTGCAAAGAACAGGGAACCATCATTTGTTGGTGACGCTCCTCTTGTATTATGAGGGCATAGGCCTTGTTTAAAGTAGGCAAAGGCTCAAATCCAAGAATGTTTGATCAAACCATATTAAACGATCCGTTGAGACCCATAAAAAATTGATGGATTCTGTCTCTTTCACGCTCCATTGAGAAAATCTTGGCAGCTCCACAAGTACATTTAGGGTACACCATGAGAGAATTTAGTTCATCCCAAAGTGCCTTAAGTTTTGTAAAATATGCACTGACAGTGTGATCGTCTTGACACAACAGTGCCAAGTCTCGCTTCAATTCGTATATCCGAGGAATGTTTCCTTATGAAAAATGATCCTGGAGTTCTTTTCAGATTTCTACTGCTGTATCGACGAATGCTACACTGTTGTAGACTTCCTTTGCTAAGGAGTTGAAGATCCACGCAATGACCATTGCATTGCATTTGGTCCAAGCACTGAATTCTGCAGCACTAGCTGCTGGTTTTGGCAGAGATCCATCAACAAAGACTAATTTGTTCTTTGCTTTCAAGGCATTGATCATTACTCTTTGCCACATGGGATAACTGTCGCCGGTGAGAGGATAAAACACAAGCATCATTCCTAGACTGTCCGAAGAAGAAAGAAAACAAGGAGAGTTATGTTCAATCTCCATGTAAATAGCTAGAACAGTTGCAAAGAAATACTCAATCAAGAAACCGCCGATTGCAGTTGAGTCAAGAGTTGCAGGGAGATGACCAAATCAAGAATCGTTGAACAGAGCAAGCACGACTGAATCAAGAATCACTGAGTAGAGGAAGCACAGCTTGATCAAGATCCACCAAACTCAAACCAAATCAAGATTTGCAGAAAAGAAACGAGGAATGCAGAGGAAGCAAGGAGATGCGGATTGCCATTCTGATACCATGTAAGAATGGTATCGAGATAGGAAAACAAAGCAAGAATTTCTCATTCTTGTGTATAGTTTACATGTACAAAGATATATATAGAGAGGTGATGAGTCACCGACTTTGCAGAGAAATTTTGTCTTTGCTCATCTGTCCATTTGTCTTTGCTCAGAGAAATTTTCATAGAGGAAGAGCCTAATGGGAGAATAATTTTTACCATCTTTTCTTGTAAGATACAACCACTATAATCACTAAAATAAAACTCTCCTTTGAATACACTCTGAGTAACTGTAGTTTTCTTTCTTCAATGTATAACTTTTACAATAGGTTTCAGAAGGGACCGAGAAAAACCCACTCAAGAAACCACTTCCACATTACAAAGAACCCATAATTCTTAGAAACTCAAACATCCACAGAACCATAACCCAAGCTGCAAACCAACCACCACGTGGTCCACTGGAAGAACTAGTGTCACTAATTCCAACCAGAAACCTGCAGTCACCAATTGAAGGGTCAAGGAAAGTAACCAGTCCAAGCCCATCAAAATCACAGCTCTGTGAATCCTGTTTTTGCAGCTGATAATAACTGTTAAACGCGTAAGAAATATTTCCCTTGGCCCCAATTCCATTGCATGAACCCCCATAGACGAGTGTTGTGCAATCTGCAACACTGCAAGCAAGTTTAATGTGACTTACCACACCTGAAAGATCCCTGGTTGGGTCTGCAATGCACCATCTTGATGGAAGATATTGGACGTTTTTTGCATTCTTTAATACCCCATTGCCCATGTTCAGAGAGTACTTCGCCTGGCCATCAAAAGAGAAAATCCCCCAGTGCCTCTCGAAGTTCCCAGGAAGTGTGCTCTTAGCGCATTCATCAAGTAGACTGAAAAGATAAATATCCATGGGCGGGACTCCTGGTCTCAGAGGGGTTCCCTTGTTGCTCAGGATGTGATTTATGAGGCCCTGATTGAAGGCCCTTGCAGCAGTGAGATTTGCACTCAGGGCTCCATCTGTGGGCCAGCCTACCTCACCAATTACTATTGGCATCTGACCATATCCAATTCTGTTGAGAGCTGCAACTAAAGTATCAAAATTTCCATCAAATGCATTGTAATAAACATTTTGCCCATCTGCAACCGGGTGAGTTGTTCCCTCAAAGAATGCATAGTCCTGTGGGAAATCTGAGTTTCCATAAAGACTTAGAAAGGGATAGATATTGACTACAAACGGGGAGCCATTTGCACTGAGGAAGGAAACTAATTGAGTCATGATTTGTGTTAGTTCCGGCCGGAAGGCTCCCTGAGAAGGGAGGGTAGACTCATAAGCATCAGCATTGCAAGGAACTACTAGCTTCACAAATCCTGCCAGATTTGCTTTTGCCAAGGACTGCTGTAGGTTGAGCAAAGCAGGCATGACATAAGGCTGGAATTGTCCTGAGTAGCTCATTAAAAAGGGCTCATTCCCAACTGCGATGTACCTGTAATCAAATTGTGGACATTAAGAGCAAGTAGAAAATGCACTCATGGAGCTCTTCAAACTAGCATACAAAGATAAATGTGGAAAACGCAAAGATTTTTCAAACTAGTATGCAATATACACTTTTTTTTTCAGAATAAATAACTGATTATATTAAGAAATCAAAGTGGGTACATGAGATGATGTACAAAGTAAACAAGTCAAAAAAATAGAAGTTACATAAGCCAGTTCTATCATTAAACAGAGCTTCCTTGTGGACACCAGACCTGGCCAAGACATCTGCTAAAGAGTTTAATTCCCTAGGAAGCCAGTTAAGTATTACAGTCAAGGAACCTATAATATCTCTTGCCTCAGCCAGCTAGTGAGCTATCCTCCAAGGGATGTCATCCTTCTCTTTGAGCCACTTTATAGTATTAACAGAATCACCTTCAATAGCTAGGAAAGACAGTCCCAACTCTTTCGCAGTTAGGAGCCCTTTAAGTGCAGACAGAATGTCATCCTTTGTAGAATCAGCATTTCCAATCAGTCCACTGAAATCCACCATAAACTTCCAGCCCTCCTGAATACACCACCAATCCCCACTGCTCCAGATTACCCAGGGCACTTCCATCAAAATTTGACATCACCTCCTCTTCCCAAGTAGGAAAGATTCTGGGACAATTCTGGGGGAGTTAAGGATCTCCACCACATTACTTTGAAAGTCATTCAATGAGACTCCTTTGAACTCCAAAAAATTAACCACCCACATATTACACAAGTAGGTTATATGAGAGATCAAATCTTTAAAGGATTTAACTTTGTTTTCAAAGATACGATTGTTTCTTTCGTCCCACACATAGACTGTAAACAATGGAATCATTACCATTTACCAGAATTTAAATGGGGAAGAGAGTCCAAATTTCATCAAGCCATACAGCTAAGTTTGTCATTTATTGTATATATTTGACCTTTTTACATCAAATCATTCATCTATTGCTTTTTATTATTTTTAAATATAAGTAAAAAATTGGTTGGTTCCTATATGATTTGATGTAGTCAATTACCTATACCCTATGATGCACCCCCTATCTCTTAGAAAACCTCTCCTTTAATCTCAATTTTCTACCCCTGTCCTCTATCCCCACATCACATCCCTCCTACAAGCTTTCCTTTTCTATCTCATCTTCCTAATACTAATTAGGATTATTATACCTCCCTCCCTTGTCTTTTCTTCTTCAGTCCTCACCCTTCAATCATCCTCCCTCTTTCTATTTAAGAGTTGAAACAAACCAGCCTTGGGTTTTTCACATCATCTATTTCAAGAAAAATACAAATAAATAAAATAATTTAACTTTTATGTAATTGGATTCAGTGCTTGCAGTTATTCAGTTCAGTGTTTACAAATAATGGCAAAGGTGACTGTATTGCAATTGTACCACGCATAATGTGGACTGATCTGTACTCCAACAACAAATGTGACAACTGACAAATTGATTGAAAGAAGAACTACGATTCTTCAACTTTTTATTTCACATATGGATGTTGAGTATGGTAGATTCACAAAATGCTTGTGAGTTCATCTTAGGCTATTGAGTTCTAGAGCCACTATAAGATCCATAAATGTAGTTTTCTGGATCGTTTTGACCACTTTGTTATTACTGATGCATGGAAGAAAACTCACCTGTGAATTTTTCACTTCATTAAGAAAAATTAAAATTACAAAAAAATACAAATAAATTAAATAATTAATTTTTATATAAATTTTCTGCTATTGCAATTATAAATAGTGATTGTATGCATGCATAATAGCTTTGTTTAATCATTTAAGAATTAATGTATTAAAAATTCATATTTTATTACTAGTAACTAGTGTAATCGAAAACTTCATTTTTGAACAAATGCCCTTGCAGCATTAATCTGTGCATCACATGGGTAACTTCTAGTGTGAAAACTTTCAGCCATCGTGGTCCATTAATTGTTCTTCTATCGTAAAACTTAATGCCTACAATATATGCATGTATTGTGTATAAGTTAGGTGACAAACACACAATTGCACCAAGAACTATCTTAACACCTAGCCTATGCACAATACATGGAGTAACAAATAAAAAAAATAAACTTCTAGTATTCATATATGAAAATTTTAAGAACTGATGGTAGGAAGTATCGTACTCAAAAGAGATGAGGAGCAAGGTGCCGAGGAGTGGAGTGTGATAAAAAAAAATCATTTTCTAACTTGGAAGTTGTACCCAAGATCAGGGAATTGTGAAAGAAGCAAAAAAAATCACAAAGTTAACAACAATATTGTCTTAGAAATCAAGTAAATATAGCTCACTTGGAAAAAAAAAAATCGTTCTTGACAATGCTAAGGATGAATAGTATGTTAACATTGAGAGAACATGCTAGTCCTTGACATGTCAATGGTGCCTGGTTCTATTTCTTCAGGACATGGTGCTATATTTGTTGAACGTGGGTTCTGCTCCACCAAGACACTGAAGGGGGTAACAATGAAACACTTCAGGCCAAATTGGCATCTACAGTCTTGTAATACAAGAGTGAATGGAGAAGACGCTGAATTCGTTCAAGGGGCACCTCTAAATAACCTTGTGCAGGATGGGAAGCAGTCATTTCAATGAAAAAAAACAAAGAAAAAAAATTAACGGATATACATAATAGCAAATAAGAGATACTACTAAGTATGTATATATGAAACAACCAAAGAAAATATTGATAGAAACAATAGATATAAAGGAAACCGATTAAAAAATAGATATAAAGATAAAGAAAGGTCAAGAGGCATTGAAACAGAAAGACTTCAGTTCAGAGATTGTAAGACCAATGCTTGAAAAGAAAGAATATCTCAACCAGGCAATAAACAGAACAAAAGCATATCGAGAGAGAAGACTTACATCAATCTAAACCCAGAACATTTAAGCAACAAAATATGAAGAGCGAGCAAGCAGGAGAGGAATAAAATACAAAACGGACAGAATACATGCATATATACCTGATATCAACGCCACCTTTAACCATATATCTGGACACATTCTGGCGAACCCACAAATCTGCAGCTACAGGAGATGAACTAAATACGGCTAGCATCTCATTTGGAATCCCTACCATAACCTCAATCCCGCTCCCCATTAGAGATAAAAGAACATCTGGCTTTGCATCAAAGATCTTGACTTTGTGTATCTTATTTTCCTTCATGAGATCGACCACAATGGAGGGTGAGAGCCTGTGAGAAGATATTGTCCCCCAGTTTACGCCGATGGCAGATTCCACCATTGGAGCCGAGCTTAAAATGAGTAGAATAGAAAGAAATGTTGCAAGAATGTGGATTTCTGCCATTTCAAAAAATAAGTGTCGATATCAGAGGATTTCGGGTGGTCTCGAGGGATCATATAGACATGGAATGGGGTTTCAAGTTTTCAAAGTGCATAAGCATAACAAAGGGAGGAGATGCGGGAAGGGAGAGGACGGAGGACCGGAGGAGTAAGTTCAGCCTTGATGGGGGTATGAGACTATGAGTGTGAGCGAGCAGTGTAACTTCCTAAAAAGGTAAAGCGAAACTACTACACAGTGCCTACAGATGAAAATAAGTGATAACAAAAAAATATATATTACTTATCATCACTAAAATAACCCTTAATTATCATCACTAATACGACGATTAAGTAATTAATTTTGTTAAACTTTAATTATTTAATTAATGAATAAGCCCTTAAAAGGGCATATTATGCAAATTCTCATTGTTCAAGGAATTTATTAGGAGAATAATATGTTTTGTTGTACAGTTGCTAATTACTACAAGCCAAAATAATACATTAATCAAATAAATCAAATAATCAGTCGTGTATTAACTTAAACAATTGTTATTGGCAGGATATTTGCATTGTAAATTGTGGGCTTCGTAGTTCGTAGCAGTGGTCCGGACTCCGGACTCCCGGGTCGGAGGTTATCAGTTATCACCCCGAGACCGAGACTCTCCACAATGCAAGTTATTAATGTAATTCGATTTGGCCTCCATCCTTATTCAATTCATCAAATACGTCGAGTCCCTGAAATATTTTTTACTTGTTTATCGAAAAAATAATATTTTTCTACTTGCAATAAATGGTGGCCACGGACCAACATAGAAAGCATGTCGTTGTCACAGGTTTGTCCGTTGGGACTGCGTGGATGTCGATCAATTTTACTAATTCTGTATAAGGTTGCGTTGGGACTGCGTGGATGTCACAGATTAGTTTTTATATCAATAATCAATGTAAAATTTTATAAAACTCCACTCTACTCAAATGTCAATAAAATCATGTAACTTTTTACATTGCAAACTAACATCGACAAAATCAAACTGACAATGACGTTTTACACCATAAAACAAATGCAGCCTAAGCGAGTTCTATTAATATAGCAAGTTGAGTTGTTAGGGTGGGGAATGCAAATGAATTGGATCAGATTCAAATTAAGGTATATTCAAATTCGATCCAAAGATTCCATTGGATCTCATCATAAATACTTATTTAATTTCAATCAGGATGTGGATATTCGAATCTGATCCAATCTGATATTATTTTTAAAAATTAATAAATTATTAAAAGGGAAAGAAAATGTAACAATTTAAATAAAGAAAAATAAAAAATATGAATATTTTTTCAACTATTTTTTTCATGTATATACATGTTTTTCATTAAAAAATAAATAATATACCAAAATTTACAAAGTACAATATAAATAAGATATATATATATATATATGACCTGAATTTAGATCCGATTATCCAATCCGATCCAAAGATCGAAATAAGGATATCGGCCTTTGAGACAGTTCTGAATCTCCTTCGATGAAAATGCTAAACTCCCCAAATGATTTGGCAATGATGTGTGCTTCCAAGGCAGCCCAAGCCTCCATAGTGTTCGATGGAGCAATGACCCACCAACTTACTTTTATAGATCAACACTTCTCCTTTGTCATTTCTCACAATACAACCAATCGCGGGCGATCCATCACTCTTACTTGACGCATCAGAATTTATCTTGATCACAGCTTCATTTGGAATGGACCATGGTTTTTAAAATCGAACCGATTAGGGGTCCGATTATCAGATTGAATGGTCCGATCGTTCCAACTGAATACTCGGCCCGTTCTAACAAAAAAAATAAAAGAAATTCAAAAAATAAAAATAAGTCAAAACCGCTCGAACAATTAATTGTCCAGTTCAATGGTTCGCTGATCAAAATCAACGATTTTAAAGGGAAATTCGGTTTTTGGGGAAAACGGAATTGGTCATTTGACAGATTCCCGGTTTTTCCAGTCCAACTGTTCGATCTGGTCTGATTTTGAAAACCATGGAATGAACCATCTCACCCATATACTCTTAGGTTCCTTCTCTATTCTTCCAATGTTATGTAATCTGTTGAATTCTTCGCTATCATCCACAGACTTACTAAATAGTATGGCTGGAGGAATGGTGATATTTTTGAAGACCTTCCCATTTCTACTCTTCCATAATCTCCATAAAAAAAAAATAAAAGAAATCTTTTTTTGTGGGTTATAGCATTAGTGGTTCTAGACACTCTTTCCCACCATGTTCTAACACCATGCCCTAGTGATTGGGTCTTAGGGCCCGTTTGGTTTACAGTTGGAATCGAAATCAGAATCGAAATGGTCTAATCTGATAGTATGTTTGGTTCAGACAGAAATGGGAATGGGAATTGAAATCAACAGGAATGAAATGTCATTCCCAAAAGAGAGACAGAGAATGATTATTTCCTCAAATGAGGAAATGCCATTCCAAAAGAAATGGGAATGGAATTCCGATATTGCTCAACTAAACAGTTGGAATTGGAATAACCCATTCTGATTTCGATTCCAAATCCCTATTCCCACAAACCAAACGGCCGGGGCCTTAGATTTTCCAATTGAAGAATACTCCAAGTCTGTTTAGCATAATCACAGTTTAAAAATATGTGGTTAAAATCTTCCGCTTCCCCATAAATACCACTCTTTCAAAATATATGGTTTTGCATTTGTATTTGTAAGGATCAAAAACAGGAAATACTTCAACTTTGGGGGCAATTTAGGGGGCAAATTCTCATACTGTTGCCCCTACTGGGATTAAATTCATGTCAGATCCGGTCAACATGTTGTAGGTCGATTTTATTTAGGGTTTGGGTTTGGGTACCATACCAATTACTATCAAGTCAGACTATTCGGACGAACCCTATGGATGTGGGTCTTTAAAGTTGGTCTTACTCAATCTCAATCATCATCCCCTTTTGAATTCTTTAAGTAAATTAAAGTAAAAGACGGTTGTGTCGGTTTGGAAGTTGATGGGCATTTGGACTTGATTTGTTTGCAGCGCATTCTCAAACCACAAAGCAAACACTGCTTTAATTCTTTCTATTCAATTTAATTCAAAGAGTCGAGACATTGCTAGTTTGCTATTTGCTGGAGAGAGAAAGAGAGAAAGAGAGACAGAGAGAAAGAAATAATGATGCAAATGCACCTCAGCAGTTCCAATAGGAGGACAGTAATCAAAGAGAAAGTAAAAAGTAGAAAACAAATCAAAGCGGCTTTATTCTTTTAAGCAAAGTCTGTATTTGTCTCACTGTCAGTTTGCTTAGCTATTACATTTGATATAATGTGGGGATGTCAGATGTGAATAAAACGCCCATACTTCTTTATAATTTTTATTTTTAACACCACTAGTATAGTATAGGGCCTATAGGCATAGGTGATAGGTGTAGTAAACCCACCCAGCAGCTGTCTCGTTTGTTTATGTTTATGTTAGGCGGCGAGGCGCACATGGCCACCATGTGATGAGTTCGTGGTGTGCATCCATAACCCATAACCCATATCACAATTAAAAAGAAAAAACAAAGATAGCTGTGGTCATAGAGGTCAAATATGAGTTAACATCAGCGCCCCACACCACATCTCAACCGTGCATTGTAAATTTCTTCCCATGATACTGATGTGAAATTGTTTGTTGTCAATTAAAAGGGTGTTTTGTAACGTGTATGAGAAATTGAAGATATAGACTAATCTATACCATACTTTGTGATAGAGATCAATCTACACTCTCTGAATTGTGGATAAAATTATATGGATTTGTTCAAATCATACTTATTGATTTCATATATGGCTGTTCATAATAAGACCCAAATTGACTAAATCGACCAATTTGGTCCAATCCAATCCGAATTGGCCGATTTTTCTTTATCACTGGTCGGTTTCGGGTTACAAAAAAACATAAACCGATGGTTCGGTTTGGTTTCGATTTTCATGTGTGAAAATCGAAACTAAACCGACCCGAACCGACTTAGACATTTATATTATATATATCTGATATATTTCAGTTTTAATATATATTTTAGATATATATTTGTGGAAATATATATTATATTATATATATATATAAAATATCAGTTTTAATCCATCAAATCATTTTTAATTTCCAGGCATCCAGCCTTTGCTTTCTTAGACTTGAATCCTTAACCGTTCACACCGAAAGAATCATTCACAAAACCGACCCAAACCGACCAGGTTGGTTTTACTTAGTACTAGGTCAATTTCGGTTACATTTCTAGGTAAACCAACCAGGTCGGGTCGGTTGGAAAAATGCCAACAAACCGACCCAACCCGACCTATGAACAACCCTAATTTTGTATATATTATATACAACTTGTGAGATAATTTACACAATCGATCATGTAGGGATGCAAACAGATTGGATCGGATTCAAATCAAGGTATATTCGAATCCGATCTGTTAGCAGAATACAAGATCCAATTGGATCTCTATGATTTAAATCCGGATATGTTAAGGATGTTAGATGTATGAACTTAATCCGATCCGATTCAAATTATGAAAAATTTTAATAATTATTAAAAGAAAAAACAAAAAAGTTTATATAAAGAAAAACAAAAAATATAAGTATTTCTTTTCAACTATTTTCATCATGTATATTACATGTCTTTTTATAAGAAATTTACAAAAAATGCAATATAAACATATTTATAAATAAATATATTAATATATACATATATTTTTATAAGTAAATATGTTTATAAATATATACATATATAGATCATTATCGGATCCTATCGGACCGGATAGGGGTGATCCAAATTCCAATTGGATCAAATCCAAAAATTCGATAGAGGGTTATCCGAAGCTAACAAAAATAGGAATGGATTTCGATTGAATGATCTGATCCTTTTGCACCCATACGATCATAATGAAAAAAAAACCCAATTTAAGCTAAAAATAATTTGAAATAATAATAAAAAATAATAATAGATAAAATAAAATGCCAATACATAATTACTAATAAATTTAAAAATAAATATATTTATTATTATAATATTATCTTCAGCAATAAATATTTAAAAATAATTTCATTATAAATTAAAGGGTAAATCTCTTAAACTACTCCTACTGTTCACAAAATTGACAAGCTGTACCCTTATTGTTTACCTATTGTCTTAAGCTATCCTTAAGTTTTCTAACAATTGATACGCCGTTAAACACTAATGGAAAAAATGAAATATTGAATTTTCCCTTCACCATTCATCAAAATTTCAAAATAAAACCCAATGATGAATAAATAAACTCAAAGTCATATCATGGCGGCAGCGACATTTCCCAGCCAAAATCATATCGTGGCGGCAATCGACGTATCAAATTTGGAAGATGATGCCAGGGTTTGTGTTGCTAAGAAGACACGATGAAAATAGTAGGTCGACTAGAGCAATGATGAAAATAGTTACTGAAAAATAGGGTTTTCCTCTATAAATGGTCGGATCCAAAACTTCTCCGCAATGTGCCTCACCACCACTATCTATATTGACTCGATAGGAGGTTACGTGGCGCTTTGAGTTGCTGGTTTCGAACTAGTACTTCAGTCTTTTAGTTTCGAACTGACTTGGATACCGAGATGCCTCGATGCCGAGGTGGCCCTGCTTCGAGGTGAGCCTTAAGCCGAGGCAGCCTTTGTGCCGAGGTGACTGAATACGCGAGCTCAATTATCGCGAGTTGAGCTTGTCAGGCTGAATTGTCATCTCTTGGTCAGATCGTGTCCACATGTCCCCTTCCAAATCACCCTTCATCAAAGCTTTCCTTATTGATTCTCCAATTGATTAGAAGGGATTTAAAAGAAAATTAATAGCAACCAATACAAAAGGCAAAAATCAAATCAAGCAAATGATCATAAATCACCAAACAAAACTAGATTTTTCTTTGATAAAAACGACAACTAAGAATAAAAGTCAAACATGAAGAAATTATGTGCTCTTATGTTTCTCCATAAACAGAATGGGATCAATCCCATTAAACAATTTTGCCTCCATCAAAAATCAACTATACTACCTAGAAAAAAGAAAAAAACGAAACAAAGAAAGAGAGTGGGGGATGTCAAGCAAATACCCTTCACTAGGAACCAGAGAAGAGCTGCTAAGCGGATATGCTAGAAAGAGTTTCGGTGTTTCCATTAGGACTCTTTGTGTTAGACAGTTTTATATGCCCTTATCTTCAATCAAAATGATGTACTTTATGAATTTATTGTAAATGAATAAAAGTACATATTTGATTCATGTTCCCTTGGTATGTTTCTGTGAAAAACCCTTAAACTGAACACTTAATGAGACTCGTGTTAGTTTAGAATGTTCACAGCCAGTGGGTCGGTCTGGGGAGACCTATCCTGACAAGGCTGACACTGTGGTGCCACCAAGTCGGTTGGGGTGGCTTGTCTCAGCTACCAGGGTGAGACCCTATGCACACACAATGTGGGATTAATTGAATCTTTGAACTGGACCAGATTTCCAGTATTTCCATGGACCCTGGAGATTGATGGGCAAAATTGGAAAATTACACCCAACCCCTAGACTCGATTATGATATTGCACTAGGTGTCGGATTGGGCTGTCTTTGATGTACCAATCAGTGAGATCCTTAGCGGGGGTCAAAACCTGAGTATGTTGAGACAGTTTGAGAATTCATCTGAGTGGGTGATCATAGTGACATGATCAGCCCCTTCATCGGACAAAGGTAATGATCAGGGATGCACTCTCACTGATGGAAACCTACACTACCGGCAGCCGATTTCAATCGTTGAGATTTGTTTTGCAAAATATATTTTATATGAGATATAAAAGTATATAAATTATGGTTTCAAAATGATTTGCAAAAGGTTTTAATTCCCGGGATCCATACTTAAGAGAGTACAAAACTGTTCCTTGCAGCCGAGGGAGATGTCCTCTCTTGTCGGGCAGTGTATGATCATTATGGGCTGAGAGGTTAAGTGTAAAACCATTGAGGATAATACCTGATGGGCTAATCTTGCATCTGCCCACAATCTCTGGGTGTTAAAAGGTGGCTTGGCCCAGGGACCACTTAGGGTAAGTGTTGGGCCCATAGAGCCCATCTGATGGGTTTCAGGGGGTGCACTGTCCATAACAGTGTATTCGGCCAGGCCTTGTAACAAAGGCTGGCCTGAACCCATGTGGCTGATGTGTAGATCAATGTTTGGGTCCCACGCCATATGAGGAAGCCCAACTGGGCAGCAGTTTGGAAGGCTTAATGAATACATAACCCTAAATGGGCCTTAAGCCCATTTTGAACTAGGCTAATTTGATTAGTCTTTAAGGGGAAAATTCTGAGATAAGATCAGCTGATAGGATTGGGCCCACACCCTATCCACTTAGAGAGTCCAAGATCTAAATGAGATTTAGATTTGGAAACTTCCTAATTATATTAGGAACTGGCTGATCTAATTTGTAGATAAGATAAGGATTATCCCTTATCTTAAAGGGACTTCTAATCCAGATATGATTTTGGTTAGCAACTCCTAATGGGATTAGGAGCTGATCCCTTTAAGTCTATAAAAGGAAGAGGGGGCGGCAGCCTTTAGACATCCAACACAATCACCAGCAACAGTCTTGTCTTCAGAGCTGAGACCACAGAAGAGAGAATTCTGCACCCTGTAAATACTCTCTAGCCACCTCCTTCCTACAGCCGCCGCCTATAGCAGTTCGATCTCCATTGCTTGGGAGAAATCAAGATTGGATCTTGATTCCAATCTTTTGGAAAAGATTGGTAGGAGTTGTATTCACAAGCCGTCCAGGTGATTCTTTGGAAGGATCAAGTTCTTGGGAAGAACATTGTTGATTCTGCTCCACCCTGCACTGCGCCATCTTCAGTGGGAGCAGATTTTGGATCCTATCTTGGGCGTGAACACCTCCATTGAGAGATATTGTTTCTCTGTATCAGGTATTATCTCTCTCTCCACCTTTTGGTTCAGATCTGGTTTAGTTTATGGTTCAAAAATGATCCTTGAAAATAAGATTTTCTAAATAGGGAATTCGATTACAAGTTGAAGGGAAAGAAAAGTTTTTGAAATTCGCCCCCTTTATTCCACAATCTTGGGCGTCCGTATGATGGATTTCCTATTCCTTTAGTGGTATCAGAGCCAGTTTCAAATCTTGAACCATTCTGTTTAAGATCTGAACCTGCGCAAATAGGGAGAAGGCGTTCTACCCAATTTGCGCAGATATGGGTTTTGGGATATCTGTTCCCAAAACAAATGGGCAAATATTCTGAAATTAATTTTAAATAAATCTGATTATTATTTAGAATAATTCTTTATAATTTTCTTGACTTATGGGCTATTCTTACAAGAGATCGAAATCTTGGTTTGCGCAGGGAGAACTGCAAGATTTGCAGTTTATTGAATTTATTTATTACATTTGGTCTGTAAATATTTTTTTTTTATTTTTAGACTCAATGTATAGGCATTCGATCTGATGGAATAATTACTAGAAATAGGATTTCTATATATTTTTTATTTTGAATCGAAGATGGCGACGCAGAGAAGGAGATTTCGCAGATGGAAGATTCGATATCTGCGATTTGCAGTTTGAGAAACTGCAATTTGTGATCTAACCTCTGTTTTGCAGGATGGAGTGTGCGAACAGCCCTGATTGACTGATTTTTGTTTTTCTTTTATCAGTTATTTAATTTCAGATTATTTTCTTGAATTAAGGATTTAATTAAAAATCAAACCCTAGACCCATTCAAACCAAGATTGGTTCAAATTGTTTGGACCAAATCTATGGTTTAATCAAGGCTGAAAGTCAGCCCTAATTTTTCCCACTAATGGGCCTAAGGATTGATATTTAATTAAATGGTTAATTCGGCCCAACCTGTAAAGGCCCAGTTTTAAATGGTTAAAACTGCAAAAAGCCCATTTTAAAGGATAAAGCTATATGGGCCGAACTGGGTAACCCTAATTCAGCCCATATACCTAGATAATATTAATGGTTAATATTATGGAATTTTAACGGGCTTCCAATGGGCCTTACAGATAATTAATTGATTGGATCAATCTTTTCCTGCATAAGATGTATGAATGTGTGATGTGCTACGTACATGGGCCATAAGTACTTGGCCCATGCTCATTCGACAATGGTTCTTGCGCACACCATGGCTGAATGCACATCATTGCCATGGTGTCCCTTTTGGTCATTGGATGACCTCCCTCAGTGGTGGGCCCCACACCTCATCAAGAGGTTACGTGTAGAACCCTAGCTGATTTAAGGCCTACCGAAATCTGGCTTTATGAAAGTCAGTGGGAGCCACTTTGATTTGACCTAAATCAAACTAGGGCATAATTATTTGTTCCCTCCAGCTAATATGAGTGCAAGTGATAGGGAGATTCATATGATGAACTCTCTAAAGGCCTTCCATCATTAGCATGAGGATGGGTCCTTCAGTAATGAGGAAATGTACCAGAAAATGGGCTATCCATTTACTGTTGGGCTTGTCCGAGTGTTTCATAAAATGATAGGGGCGTCATAGACCGATGTGGGAGGGGCTTCACCAGAAAATGGGAACTCTCTCACGGTACCTTGGCGTTCACGAATATGATGGGTAAGCACTCACTGGATAGAAATGTTTACCTGAAAACGACTTTGAACCTTGTCTGATAGAGGCCAAAGGTAAAACTCATATGATGAGTGGATATGATCCTTCACAAAAAGGTGGTGGGGTTATGCAACTGAAACAGTTGGCTCCATGCACCCTATGTGATTTTTCACATTTCCTGAGACAACCCGTAGTCTCCGTCACTAAGAAAGGAGGGAAATCTCAGAGATGAATAAATGGAAATGGATCGTAGATTAAAAGCCATATCTATGAAATGAACATGAATCAAATTAGGTTGTGGACTGATGTTTGCTCTTTATCAGAAAATGGCAAACGGATCTTTTGCAAAGCTTCTTGATGACAACAAACTTAAGGGCCCAAACTACGCCGACTGGTACAGGAACCTTATGCTGGTCCTAGCTTCAGAAAAGCTGGACAAAGTGGCAAAGAGTCCTGCCCCGGAACGTCCGGGTGACAGGGCTTCTGAGGCCCGAAGGAGAGACTATCAGGAATGGGAGGAGAAAAACTCCCTAGCCCAGTGTTACATCATCGCCTCCTTGGACAACCCAATACAGAGGCAGTTCGATCAGATCAAACTTGCCAAGGACATATTGGACAGCCTAAGGACGATGTATGAAGAGCATAATCATTCTACTTGGCAAAAGGTCTTGAAACAGTTAATGACCACTCAAATATCCAAGGGCCAACAAGTTCACGACCATTGTCTTTGGATGATGGGTTACATCAACGAACTGGAGGCTCTTGGATCTGGGTTGGACCTCGCAACCCAAATAGATGCTATCATTAATTCTTTGCCTCCTTCCTTTAATCCGTTCATCATGAACTATAACATGAATAAGCTGAATGTCAGCTTGCAAGAGTTCAGCAATATGTTGCAAAGAGCTAAAGATCTGATTAAAAAGGATGAGCCTGTAGCTATGCTTGTTGAAGCTAGCAAAACAGACAAGAGAAAGAGGAAGGCAAAGAAGCCTCAGAAGAAAGCCACTAAGAGCAAAAGGCAGAAGAAAGACAAAGCATCAGATGCTTGTCACTTCTACAAGAAGACCGGCCACTGGAAAAGGAATTGTCCTGCCTACCTGAAATCCAAGAAAGGTAATTTCGAAACTTGTGTTATAGAAACCAATTTATTGGTAGCTTCTGCGTCCTGGTGTATTGACTCCAGGGCTTCAACTCATGCGTGTAATTCACTGCAGGGGTTCAAGGTAAGCGGAAGGCTGAGTGAAGGAGAAGTCACTCTCTACTTGGGGACTACTGCAACTGTTGCAGCCGCGGCAATAGGAACTGTGGAGTTAAATTTTAGAGAAGGAAAAATTGTACTCAAAGATTGTCTTTATGTACAAAACTTAAGAAGAAATTTGATATCTGTTTCAAAACTGTGTGCAGATGGTTATTCTATCTTCTTTAGTAATACGATTACTATTAAAAGAAATAACAGATTCATCACATACTGGGAACTGGAGAACGGTCTCTATGTTTTACATCCTTCTCTAGAAACTAACATAATTGAAACTATGTCGGCTGAAATCCCCAAGAAGAGAGCCTGTGATACAGTTAATCCCACGTGTCTGTGGCATTACCGACTTAGCCACATCGGTGTTGACTGAATCACAAGGTGAGATAGATCGAAGCAGATAATAGGATTATCCCAATCTACCTACATTGACAAAATAGTCAAGAGATACAGCATGGAAAACTCCAATAAAGGAAATATTCCTTTCAGGCACGGAGTCACACTCTCCAAATAGATGTCTCCTAAGACTTCTGAGGAGATTGATGACATGAAAGACGTTCCTTATGCCTCTGCCGTAAGGAGCATCATGTATGCCATGTTGGGCACTCGCCCTGACATTGCTCAGGCAGTGAGTGTAGTAAGTAGATTTCAGGCCAACCCAGGGCAGGAGCATTGGACTGCTGTAAAAAACATACTTAAGTACCTTCGAAGGACAAAAAAGTTTTGTCTAGTATTCGATGGTAGCTCACTACAGATCCAAGGGTATACAGATGCCGATTTCCAGTCGGATCCAGATGATAGAAAGTCTACATCTGGATATGTTATCACGATAGGATTGTGTGCTATTTGCTGGAAAAGCAGCAAACAGGGGTCCACTACAGACTCCACAACCGAGGCCGAGTACATTGCTGCAAGTGAGGCTGCCAAAGAAGCCATGTGGATGAAGAAGTTTGTTCACGAGTTGGGAGTAGTTCCATCTAGCACATCACCCATCCCATTGTTGTGTGACAACAATGGAGCTATTGCTCAGGCTAAGGAGCCACGAGGCCACTCGAAGTCGAAGCACATCGAGAGGAAGTACCATGTACTGAGGGAGATTGTTGGTAGAGGGGACATCCTGATACAGAAGGTAGCGTCAGCGGAAAATGTAACAGACCCATTGACAAAGCCACTATCACAGAAAGTGTTTGAGAAACACGTGGAAAGCATGGGACTCCGACTATACCTGATTGAACCTAAGTGCAAGTGGGAGCTGTTAGACAGTTTTGCATGCCCTTAGCTTCAATCAAAATGATGTACTTTATGAATTTATTGTAAATGAATAAAAGTACATATTTGATTCATGTTCCCTTGGTATGTTTCTATGTAAAACCCTTAAACTGAACACTTAATGAGACTCGTGTTAGTTTAGAATGTTCACAGCCAGTGGGTCGGTCTGGGGAGACCTATCCTGACAAGGCTGACACTGTGGTGCCACCAAGTCAGTTGGGGTGGCTTGTCTTAGCTACTAGGGTGAGACCCTAGCACACACAGTGTGGGATTAATTGAATCTTTGAACTGGACCAGATTTCTAGTATTGCCCTCAACCTTGGAGATTGATGGGCAAAACTGGAAAGTTACACCCGACCCCTAGACTCGATTATGATACTGCACTAGGTGTCGGATTGGGCTGTCTTTGATGTACCAATCAGTGAGATCCTTAGTGGGGGTCAAAACCTAGGTATGCTGGGACAATCTAAGAATTAATCTGAGTGGGTGATCAGAGTGATAGGATCAGCCCCTTTGTCGGACAAAGTTAATGATCTGGGATGCACTCTCACTGATGGAAACCTAGACTGCCGGCAGCCGATTTCAATCGTTGAGATTTGTTTTGCAAAATATATTTTATATGAGATATAAAAAGTATATAAATTATGGTTTCAAAATGATTTGCAAAAGGTTTTAATTCCCAGGATCCATACTTGAGAGAGTGCAACACTGTTCCTTGCAGCCGAGGGAGATGTCCTCTCTTGTCGGGCAGTGTATGATCATTATGGGCTGAGAGGTTAAGTGTAAGACCATTGAGGATAATACCTGATGGGCTAATCTTGCATCTGCCCACAGTCCCTGGGTGTTGAAAGGTGGCTTGGCCCAGGGACCACTTAGGGTAAGCGTTGGGCCCATAGAGCCCATCTGATGGGTTTCAGGGGGTGCACTGTCCATAACAGTGTATTCGGCCAGGCCTTGTAACAAAGGATGGACTGAACCCATGTGGCTGATGTGTAAATCAATTTTTGGGTCCCACGCCATACAACGAACCTCAACTAGGCAGCAGTTTGGAAGGCTTAATGAATACATAACCCTAAATGGGCCTTAAGCCCATTTCGAACTGGGCTAGTTTGATTAGTCTTTAAGGGGAAAATTCTGAGATAAGATCAGTTGATAGGATTGGGCCCACACCCTATCCACTCAGAGAGTCCAAGATCTAAATGAGATTTAGATTTGGAAACTTCCTAATTAGATTAGGAACTGGCTGATCTAATCTGCAGATAAGATAAGGATTATCCCTTATCTTAAAGGGACTTCTAATCCAGATATGATTTGGGTTAGCAACTCCTAATGGGATTAGGAGCTGATCCTTTTAAGTCTATAAAAGGAAGAGGGGGCGATAGCCTTTAGACATCCAACACAATCACCAACATCAGTCTTGTCTTCAGAGTTGAGATCACAGAAGAGAGAATTCTGAAGGGATAGGAAATCCATCACATGGACACCCAAGAATGCAGAATAAAGGGGGCGAATTTCAAAAATTTTTCTTTCCCTTCAACTGGAAATCGAATTCCCTATTTAGAAAATCATATTTTCAAGGATCATTCTTGAACCATAAACTGAACCAGATCTGAACCGAAAGGAAGAGAGAGAGATAATACTTGATATAGAGAAATAGTATCTCTCAACGGAGGTGTTCACGCCCAAGGTAGAAACCAAAATCTGCTCCCACTGAAGATGGCGCAATGCTAGGTGGAGCAGAATCAGCAATGTCCTTCCTGAGAACTTGATTCTTTCCAAGAATCACCTGGACGACTAGTGAATACAACTCCTACCAATCTTTTCTCCAAAAGATTGGAATCAAGATCCGATCTTGATTTCTCCCAAGCAATGGAGATCGAACTGCTATAGGCGGCGGCTACAGGAAGGAGACGGCTAGAGAGAATTTGCAGGGTGCAGAGATCTCTCCTCTGTGATCTCAGCTCTGAAGACAAGACTGTTGTTGGTGATTGTGTTGGATGTCTAAAGGCTGCCGCCCCCTCTTCCTTTTATAGACTCAAAGGGATCAGCTCCTAATCCCATTAGGAGTTGCTAACCCAAATCACATCTGGATTAGAAGTCTCTTTGAGATAAGGGATAAACCTTATCTTATCTGCAGATTAGATCAACTAGTTCCTAATCTAATTAGGAAGTTTCCAAATCTAAATCTCATTTAGATCTTGGACTCTCTAAGTGGATAGGGTGTGGGCCCAATCCTATCAGCTGATCTTATCTCAAAATTCACCCCTTAAAAACTAATCAAATTAGCCCACTTCGACATGGGCTTAAGGCCCATTTAGGGTTATGTATTCATTAAGCCTTCCAAACTGCTGCTCAGTTGGGCTTCCTTGTATGGCGTGGGACCTAAACATTGATCTACACATCAGCCACATGGGTTTAGTTCAGCCTTTGTTACAAGGCCTGGCTGAATACACTGTTATGGACAGTGCACCCCGTGAAACCCATCAGATGGGCTCTATGGGCCCAACACTTACCCTAAGTGGTCCCTGGGCCAAGCCACCTTGTTACACCCAGGGACTGTGGGCAGATGCAAGATTAGCCCATCAGGTATTATCCTCAATGGACTTACACTTAACCTCTCAGCCCATAATGATCATACACTGCCCGACAAGAGAGGACCTCTCCCTCGGCTGCAAGGAACAGTGTTGTACTCTCTCAAATATGGGTCCCGGGAATTAAAACCTTTTGCAAACATTTCAAAACCTTAATATATATTTTTATATCTCATATAAAATATATTTTGCAAATCAAATTTCAACGATTGAAATCAGCTGCCAGCAGTCTTGGTTTCCATCAGTGAGAGTGCATCCCCGATCATTACATTTGTCCAACAAAGGGGCTGATCCTGTCACTATGATCACCCACTCAAATGAATTCTCAGACTGTCCCAACATACCCAGGTTTTGACCCCCGCTAAGGATCTCACTGATTGGTATATCAAAGACAGTCTAATCCGACACCTAGTGCAGTATTATAATCGAGTCTAGGGGTCGGGTGTAACTTTCTAGTTTTTGCCCATTGATCTCCAAGGTCCAGGGCAATACTGGAAATCTGGTCCAGTTCAAAGATTCAATTAATCCCACACTGTATGTGCCTAGGGTCTCACCCCGGTAGCTGAGACAAGACACCCCAACTGACTTGGTGGCACCACAGTGTCAGCCTTGTCAGGATAGGTCTCTCCAGACCGACCCACTGGCTGTGAACATTCTAAACTAACACGAGTCTCATTAAGTGTCCAAATTAAGGGTATTACACAGAAACATACCAATGTAACATGAATCAAATATGTACTTTTATTCATTTACAATAAATTCATAAAGTACATCATTTTGATTGAAGCTAAGGGCATACAAAACTGTCTAACAAATTCTGCACCCTACAAATACTCTCTAGCCGCCTCCTTCCTGCAGCCGCCGCCTATAGCAGTTCGATCTCCATTGTTTGGGCGAAATCAAGATTGGATCTTGATTCCAATCTTTCTGAGAAAAGATTGGTAGGAGTTGTATTCACAAGCCGTCTAGGTGATTCTTTGGAAGGATCAAGTTTTGGGAAGAACATTGCTGATTCTGCTCCACCCTGCATTGCGCCATCTTCAGTGGGAGCAGATTTTGGATCCTACCTTGGGCATGAACACCTCCATTGAGAGATATTGTTTCTCTGTATCAGGTATTATCTCTCTCTCCTCATTTTGGTTTAGATCTGGCTCAGTTTATGGTTCAAGAATGATCATTGAAAATAAGATTTTTTAAATAGGGAATTCAATTACTAGTTGAAGGGAAAGAAAAATATTTGAAAATTGCCCCCTTTATTCCACAATCTTGGGCATCCATATGATGGATTTCCTATTCCTTCACTTTGTTCATCGGATTCTTTTCTAAACTAATCGTCTGGCGTGGATCGATTCGGTTCTCAAGTAATCTCAGCGGAACACAAGAAAAGAGAAAGAGAAAAGAGGAGATAGGCAGGAATGTCACCTAGTCACCACGACGAAACATCCAAAGTTTCGTCTGGCACATTAGTTGGGAAACATCCAAAGTTCTCTCTCTCTCTCTAATTAATCGCCACGACGAAAACTTTGGATGTTCCCCAACTAATGCCACCAATGGTGGCAACCTCTGTCTTCACCTCTACAATTCAAGTAGCAATTGCAACTCTTCACGAGATACCTATTGCAACTCTTTAGGTGAGATGGTTATTTATTTGAGTCTCGTTTACTGTGTTTTTTTTTTTTTTTGAAGAAAACAGCCCATGTAGGAAGAAAGAGGGGAGATTACGGAGGCATTTATAGCCCATGCATTTACAGATAGTTAGTTTGGTCCCAGATGATTCAAAAGAACAAAGAGGGGAGATTAGGGGAGATTGCAGAGAAACCATCGTCAAAATACAAAACATTAAACAGGAGTTTGCCATTATTACTAGGTTCGGAATTGAAAACCAGTTGTCGTGGCCGCTGTCACTTGCGATAACAATACTAAAATCACCGCCACCACTGCAATTTCTGACAGTGGCTGTGAACAATAAAGGCATTTTAGGAATTTTAAAATAATTATCATTCTTGTGATGTCACATGTGAATGGAGTGATGAAAAATTAACGGCAAGGGATGTTTTAAACAATTGTAGAAAATTTAAGGGTACTTTAAGACAATATGTAAACAGTAAAGGTATAGTTTGTCAAATTCGTAAACAATAGGGGTAGTTTAAGAGATTTACCCTAAATTAAAATATATTAAAAGATTAAATAAAATGAAGGTAGTTGAACTAGTACTAATGCACCTTCGTTACACGGTATCCTTTCTACAAACTGTCCATACCATAGTGTGGCCCATCTACGAAAAAATACTGTGGATGATAAATTGGGGTGTGGCTCATCCTATCCACATTATTTTATGAATGGGGACCGTCCACACAAAGAAGAACACCACACTAGTGGTGGCTCGGTTGATGCTTACTTTGGGTAGTCCCAGAAGCGATCCGGTTTCAAGCCCCACCATTGGCTCCCACCACCATACCTTCGAGAAGAGTTGTTAGATTGTTGTTGAAAAGAAGTGATGCACTATGTCAAGAATAAATGAAATACGACCCATATGAGGACAAAAGGCAATAATCCAATACCAAAAACAAAAAACAAAAAAAAAATGGTGCAAAAATCAACGTGGGATTATTGACTTGTTCTACATTAATGTTTTCTCTCCCTTGCCTTGATGTTCTTTTTTTGTGTCCAAAAATACTGCCACGACCAGGTTTAAAAGATAGAGAAACTATTTTGAGTGAAAAAAAACATGAATGAATCATAGAGATAAATATAGAGTCAGGATTTGAGTATGAGTAGAACTCCAAATCTCTCATGTTACTGAATGGATGGAACAGCTGTGTAACTTATTCAGCAATACCATCGTTTTCAGCCCCCTGCAAGTGGACAGGGGAGACCGCTATCAACTTGAACTTTAACATAGTAAATTGTGAGGAAGGTAGTGGCTTTGTAAGGATATCAGCAATTTGGTCATCAGAGGAGATAACGCGAACAACAAAGTGCTTCTTCACCACTTGCTTATGTACAAAGTGATAGTCAATCTCAATATGGTTTTTACATGCATGAAATACTAGATTGACAATGATAAAAGTAGCTCCAAGGTTATCACACCACAAAAAGGGGTGATCTTGAAGAGGGACACCAATTTCAGATAGAAGTGTACGGAGCTAGATAAGTGTAGAGGTGGTAATAGCATAGCTCTGATATTTAGACACAGTACTAGACCGAGACATAGTTTCTTGTTTCTTAGAAGACCACACTAGCAAGTTTGGTCCCTTGAACACACAAAAACCTCCTTGTGACCGGTAGTCATCTAGGCAACCAGCCCATTTAACATCTAAGTGGGTAGACAAACGAGTGTAGGTAGATGGGCGTAGGAAAAGTCCATGAGAGAGGGTCCCTTGAAGATACCAAAGTATTCACTTCACAACTGACCAGTGCACTACTAGGAGAGTGATGAAATTGGCACATCTTGTTTATAGCAAAAGCTATATCTGGTCATGTGAAAGTAAGGTATTGTAATGCACCCACAATATTGCGATATGAGGAATCATATGCGAAAAAGAGAAATACTATCTAACTTACTGAGCTTCAAGGAGAACGCCATAGGGGTAGAGAAAGGCTTGGCATCATCCATTTTTGCACGATGAAGTAAATCAATTGTGTATTTGCATTGAGATAGGAACAATCCATGAGAATCCTAGTAAGCTTCAATGCCAAGAAAATAATAAAGAGAGTCCATATCTTTGACAACAAAGGCATGCCCATGCATGTTATCAAAGAAGAAATGAGAGAGGCATTAGAACTGATCAGTATAATGTCATCGACATAAAATAAGAGCATACAACATTTTCGTGTCAGACATATAAATAAATAGAGAGGAATCCACCTTAAAAGTAGTAAAACCAGCATGCAACAAGAAGGAACTAAGTTTAGAGTTACAAGCCCGTGGAGCTTGTTTCAAGCCATAGCATGACTTCATCAAATGACAAACGTAGTTAGGAAACTGAGGATCTATAAACCTAAGAGGTTGATTCATAAAAGCATCATCTTCAAGAATACCATGCAAGAAAGCATTTTGAATATTCAATTGTTTAAAAACCCAGTTCGTGGATACAACAATTGAGAGGATCACTCTAATGGTAGCAAGTTTGACCACTGGACTAAACATCTCATGGTAATCAAGACCTTCACGTTGACTAAATCCTTTAGCAACCATCCTGGCTTTGTAATGTGAAATAGATCCATTTGGGTTGTTTTCGAGCGAAAGACCCACTTACAACCTACAAGATTCATGTGGGATTGGCATGGGACTAAGACCCAAGTATCATTTTTCTTATGACCATCAAATTCTGCTTGCATGGCATCATGCCACTTAGGGTGTTTGTAGGCTGAAGAAAAACGGGTAGGTTCAACATCTTGTGGCAATGGATGAGCAGAAGCAGTCTAGCTTTTTGGCTTGAAAAATACCTGCTTTGCTTCTAGTAACCATAGGATGTGTGTTGAGTGAAGAGGGTGGATTAGCATGCCTGATAGAAGAAGACAAAGAACCATCATCTGCATTAGAAGGCACTAAGGTGTCAAGAAGGGCATCAACCACAGGTGCAATATTAACAGTAGGTGCAAAAATGTCACCACTAGGAACTAGTGACAGTGAAGAGGATGATGTAGGTTGAGATGCATCATCACTTGCATTTGTGTGCAGCTGAGAAATAATTTGAATAGTAGGTGGAGGCCCAATTGGAGAGGAGGGCTTGCACATCATTAGAGGTGGTGATGATGTCAAAGTGGTAAAAGGAAACATTGGTTCATTAAATAAGACGTGGCGTGAGATATATATCCGTCCAGTAGCTTGATCGCATTTATAGCCACGATACTCATCAAGGTACCCCAAGAAAGTACAATTGACTGAGCGAAACTCTAGCTTGTTCTTAGCATATGATCGTGTCAAGGGAAAACATTGACACCCAAAGACTTTCAGCAACTTGTAATTGGGAGGAGTGTTAAACAAGACCTCCCAAGGTGATTGCATGTTAAGTCTTCGTGTTGGGAGTTTATTTGCAAGAAAAACAATAGCATGAAATGCATTCCACCAATATTCTTTCAGCATGGAAGAGTGAGCCATCAAAGTTAACCCAATTTCAACAATTTGGCGACATTTTGTTCCTATGTATGAGGGCAAGAAACTCTATGTATAATGGCATGTTGTGCCAAAAATGACTTGAACTTGTTGAATTCACTGCCACCATTTGATTGGAACTACTTTATTTTAGTATTAAATGATGTTTCAACCTTAGACTTGAACAAAATGAAAGCCTAGAGTATGCTTAATATGCAATCCTGAACCATTTCCAACTTTATTTTGATAAGGACCTATATAATCAAAATGAAGGTGAAGATTTTCCCATTCTAAAGTCATATGATGACTCGCTCCAAAGTCGGGATATCAACTACTGTCAATGAATGGAAAGGATGAAGCTGTATATACAACGGGAGATGTAGAAGTATCAGGACGAAAATCTCTATTATAGCGTGCTCTACACCTGAAAGCTATGTGATTAAGTTTGTGACATATTTGACATTGAACACCTTGATAGGGATTTGGATTTTGTCCCTTAGGATTCTCAAACGATTTATTATTATGCTTTTGGTTATCATTCCACAAGGATGAAGAGAACGTGGTTCCAGACTTGGCACGGGCTGCCACATGTGTAGTAGGTTGAATAGATTCAAACAAGAGTTTCGAATGCTCCATTTTGATTTCATGATTTATGAGGAAAGCAATTTCTTCAAGTGAATAGTCATCATGATGAAGGAGAGTGGTAACAAAAGCTTCATAATCAAGTCCTAGTCCAACTAGGATATATTGGATGATTTTAACATCAGATAGAGTCTCTCTAATTGATGTAAGGCAATCAACAACCAGCCTTGCTTTTTGTAAATAATCCGCCATTGTCAAGTTCCCTTTCTTGAGATGCATTAGTTCAAAATGCAGTTGTATTGTGTGTGCTCTAGATTTGGAAGCAAACAATCAAGAGAGGGCATCCTAGATTTCCTTTGAGGTGTTGTGACCAACAACTTGGGCAAGGATGCCTTCAATCAAGGAGGACAAGATCCAACTTAGCAATAACTGGTCTTGTTGTTCCCATAAAGAAAACTTAGGATTCAAAGTGCAGTTTTTTCCTTCACCAATGTACTTACTTCGTGGTCTGATGGAGCCGTCAATGTAGCCCATTGCCTTGAAACCTTTGAGAATAGGAATGAGTTGTGATCGCCAAAGAAAGTAATTGGTGGGAGATTCAGGTTAACAACCGTGGTAATGGGCACTACTGGTTTCTGGGTTACAAAAGAGGTTGCCATGACTCTCGTCACAGGCTCTAATACCATAAAAGACAAAGAAATTGTTTTGAGTGAGCACAAATGTGAATGAATCATAGTGAGCCTCACATATATATTTCTACATCTGTATGTACATGTGTCAATATACAATTGGAGCTTTAGACATTAGAGATAAATACATAGAGAATTCAAGGTAAATATACATAAGAGAGTTAGAATTTGAGTATGAGTAGAACTCAAAATCTCTCACGTTACTAAATGGGATGTAATAGCTGGTGTAACTAATTCAGCCATACCATCGTTGTCATGCATTACCTCCAAACTGAGTTCACGTGTTCACATTTCATTGAAGAGAAAACATTACTTGTGACCAAGGTTTTCGAACTACTCAACACGCCATTGCTTTAAACAGACATCAATTTGACATGATATTTTGTCTTTATGACCAAACACTAGTGTGTTCAAAACTCAATGGGGTTGTTGAATTGTTCTATGACCCTCGTCACATGTAATGTATTCTCGGCAAGGGAAAGTTGTAGGTCTTTTAACTACTTATTATCATCTCTCTTTTACTATACAAGGAGTCCAGATCTAATCCCAACAAAAGTCCCAATCGCTATTACAATTGTACATCAGAAACACCTTGCCATGGAGATCAAATTTGTGCCCCACAAAGGGCACCCCATAAATGCCCCACATGCACATCTTCCACTAAAAACTTCGGGAGATGTTCCCAATACACAATTGAGATATTCTGTGGGTTGTTCATGGGGCACCCTCTATGGGGCGTAGATGTGAATTCCTTGCCATGAAGAACAAAGAGATGTTGGCTACAATAGTTGTTGGAACTGGTTGTTAGGACCCATAAGAAGCAACACTGACCAACTTAATTACCTCATACGGTTGCGTCTATTTACAATGAAATTGCAAAAAAGGAAAAAAAAAAGATTATAATATATCAGGAATGCAATAGTTCACATGAACGCAAATTGGGACCAAATTACTAAATCCATTTTCATTTATATTGTTTGGTAAGAAAAGGATGGTATTCCAGAGAAATCCAATAGAGAATCAACAAGTTTGGTGCTCTAGTTTGTTGCTCTTAGAATGGAAAATAAAACAAGAAAGAAAGGGAGAGAGAGGGAGAAAGAAGAAGACATTTGAACCAAGGTTCAAAGTATTGATACACCCCTCTGTATCGGTACGTAGAGGCATATCATTACTAGTAAGAACACATTTTTATATTTTCTTTATAATTTTTTTTTCAAATTTTGGTTTTTTGGGAGGTTTTCATACATATTTTTTTTATTAAAAAAATGAGAAATCCTGAAACACCTGTAAATAAGTGTATCAAGACGCCAAAGATACGATACAAAACATATCATATCAAAATTTTGAACCTTGATTTTGTAAGCAGAACTGAGAGCAAAGAAGAGCAGATTCAAGGGTATCTTGAATAGTTGACCCCCACCCCAAAGAGACCCTTTTATATTAAAAGACATGTACAGTTACAAGAATGCCCTTATAGGGCTGAAAGATAAAAAAAATGAACAAATAAAACAATAAGTGTAGTATACAACAAGAACTATACTAATAATATATATCAAGATATATCTCCACACTCCCCCTCAAACTGATGTGTAGACAGTAACATCAGTTTGCCCATAAGAAAGAAGTGTCAACCCTTGGTCATAGCCTTGGTAAAGATGTTAACAATCTGCATGTCAAAGGCTACATGAGGAAGGGATATAGAGCTAGCAACGAAAATATCTCTAATAAAGTGACAGTCCACCTCGATATGTTTAGTCCTCTCATGGAATACAGGATTAGATGCAATCTTGATAACACTTGTGTTGTCTGCATAGAGAGGAGGAGTAGGGAGTACCAAGATCCATGAAGAGAGACTTCAACTAAACCATTTCATTATAGGCAGAAGACATGGCTTTATATTCAGCTTCAATAGAAAACTTAGAGATGGTATGTTGTTTATTGCACTTCTAGGAGATGAGAGAATCAACCATGAAGATGCACCACCCAATAGTGGATCGGCAAGTGTTAGGACAACTAGTCAAGTCTGCATTAGCATAAATTCTTAATTGTATGGTTGATGAGGAGGAGAAAATAGTCCCTGAGAAGTTGTGTCTTTAACATAATGGATGATGCAATGAACAACAATCATATGAGGTTGATGATGGGCAGAAATAAACTGATTGACAACCTGAATAGCATGTGAAATATCAGGTCGAGTCATAGTGAAATAGATCAGAAGATCCAATAAGACGATGATACAAAGTAGCATCACGAAGAACTAGGCCTTCAGATTTAGACAATTTGATGTTCAACTTCAAAGGGATATCAACTGTTTCTCATCAGTAATTCTAACTAATTTGATGAGATCAGAAGCATATTTCTATTGACAAATGAAATACCCTTGACTACTATGATGGACTTTCAAACCCAAGAAATAAGTAAGAGGGCTCAAGTCCTTCATGTGAAAGAATTATGAAGTAAAGACTTCAACTCACAAATGTCATCATGATCATCCCCAGTTAGAAGCATGTCATTAACATACAACAGTAGAATAGTAATACCTTGGGGCCTTATCCTAACAAAGAGAGTAATTAGAGGAACTTTGGCTATACCCAACCGCAACAACATCTTGAAAATACTCAAACCAAGCCCAATATGCCTGCTTCAAACCATATAGGGATTTCTTTAGGCGATAGACACATGAAGAATCACTGCAATATCTAAGAGGAGGCTTCATGTAGACTGTCTCCTTCAGTTGGCCATGAAGAAAAACATTCTTCACGTCTAATTAGTAAATAGTCTAGGAATGGACAAAAAACAAGGCTAGAAGAATGTGAACTATGGAGATCTTAGTAACTGGGGAAAATGTTACTTCATAATCAATTCCATATTCCTAATTGTATCATTGGGCAACAAGTTGAGCCTTATATCGATCAAGGGAACCATCTGATTTTAGTTTGACCGTGTAGACCCAATGACTCCCAATAATGGAAGCATCTAGAGGAATAGGCACAATGTCCTAAGTATCATTCTCATGGAGAGCTTGAATCTTAGCATCCATGGCTTCTTTCTAATGAGGACTCCTAATGGCTTGCTGATAAGAACGAGGAATATCTGTGGAAGAAAGTACAACAATAAAACAACTATGGCTTGAAGAAAAACCATAGCGGTCAAGAGGCCAAGAAGTATAAATAAAATGATGAAGCGGAATAGGAGAACTATCATATAAAATAGGAAGATCTTGGGGCAAAATGTCATTTATAGGAGGTGTAGGACAAGAATGTTCTGGACCAGGTGGAAGGGGGGGTAGTAGGCGTAGGATCTAGGACACGTGGCTGTTTGCAAGTGAAGACGAGAAGATCTTTCTCAACAGAGGAAGTAGGAGTGTTATCTGAATCAAAGTCCTACAAAATAGAGATAGAAGGAGCAAACAATCTAGCAATTCCAACAAAAAAGGAAATATGTTCAAGAAACACAACATTCCATGAAATCCGAATACGACAAATAGTAGGTTCATAACACAAGAATCATTTGTGGTTAGGATTATATCGCACAAAGGCACACATAGTAGACTGAGCAATTAATTTAGAATGTTCATGAATAAGAAGATGTACAATACAAAGACAACAAAAAACATGAAGATTAGAGAAGTCTGGGGAGCGATCAAAATGTTTTTGAAAGGGAAAAGTGTTGCCAAGAATAGAAGAAGGAAGATAGTTGATCAAATACATAGCTGTACTGGCTGCTTCTACCCAAAACGAAGTCGGAGTGTGAGATTCCTGTAGTAACGTCCACACACACTAAGGATATGTCCATTCTTACATTCAACTACACCATTTTGTTGAGGAGTGTCTAGACAATTGTGCTAAGATTGGATTCCATAATTCCTCAAGTAGACCTGAAAGGATCTATCTCTATATTCTCCCCCTGAATCTGAATGAAGGATACTCACATCACACTAAAAGCGAGCTTGCACTATAGTATGGAATAATTTAAATGTTGCAAAGACCTATGATTTGTGCCATAGAAAATAAATCCAAGTGTATATGTTACAGTCATCTATAAATAATACAAAGTATTTATATCCCAATCGTGAAGTAATAGAAGCAAACCAAACATCATTGTGTATAATCTCAAAAGGTGTAGTGGCATGCTCAGAAGTGTGAAGAAAAGGTAAACCACAATTTTTACTCAAGCAACAAGTAGTATAAGAAACATCAAAAGTATGAATTGGAGGAATTTTATTCTTAATTAAACCATAATCAAATAAAAATTTCAATGTTTGAGAATATGGATGGCCTAAACGTTTGTCCCATAAATCCCAAACATTATTTCTATGACTCAACAAGGAACCAGACATAGAGGAACTAAGATAAGCAGAGGATGCTAGTGATTGAGATTTCTCAAACTCCTAGGTAAATAGAGGGCCCAGCTTACACCCCTTCCCTTTCACCTTCCCAGTGTACCGGCCCTGTATCAATCAACCATCATGAGAAAAGGTGAGAACATTTCCTTCATCAATAAGTTGGACAACAAAAATCAAATTATTAGTAAGGTTGGGCACTAAGAGGGCTTTTGAAAGATGGAAGGACATAGTGGATGACAGTTTAAGGGATAAGTCATTGCTACCAATAATGTCAACTTTTCACCATTGGTAGTAACAATGTGTTTATAGTGGGTTTCAGTAAATTGATTTGGTTGATTGAGATAGGCTCATGCCATATGATTTGTGGCACTTGAATCTGTAATCCAAGCATGTGAAGGAAAAGAACAACATCTAGAGAACTTACTAGACAAGCCAATAGTAGAAAAAGAAGAGGAAAAGGTAAAATCACTTTTCATTGAAGAATCACCCTTAGTTGACATAGTGTCAGTTGCCTATTCATCAGTTACCTGATAAGCCTGAGGTTGAGTCTTTTTTTGAGAACCCTTAGTTGGTCAGATTAGACAATCTGGAATCATGTGATCATGTTACTTGCAATAGGTGCACACATTCTTATTCTTACAATGAGAGGCAATATGTCCAAAACCCTTACACTCATAACACTGGGTTTTGGAGAAGTCCTTGGAGGTTGACTTCTTACCTCCATGAGCTACAAAGGTTGTTTCAGCCCCAATTTCAGTCATCTTTTCATCAAATCCAACTGCAATGAGAAGTCTAGTCTCTTCCCTCAGTAACTCCCCCAAAATAGAATCCAAATCTTGAAGTATTCCTCTACTCAAAATATTGGATTTGATTATCTCATATTCATGTCTAAGCCTCATAAAAAACCGATTTACTTTCCTCTTCTCAAAATGTTTCTGGAGATATCTCAGATATTTTGCTAAGTCTGCGATATCAATATGGACAAGTTCATATTCAGCCCACAAATCAAGAAAGCCTGCATAGTATCTCCTTGACAGTAAGCAAATATCTCTGATTTTATTTGATACTATCTAGACATATTAGACTGCCGATAAACTTTCTTCAAATATAAATACATTTCATAAGTTGTTTTCATTCTCCTCATAGGTACAAATATGAGAATCAATTGAGCTGAGAATCCAAGAAACAATCTTGTCGTTGTCTAGTTTCCATTATTGTAAGGATTTGGCCTCGGTCTCAGCTAGTCTAGTGACAATCCCATTCAAGTCTTCTAAATCTTTTCCTTCAACATAAAATCAAAGTAGAACTTCCACAACCCATAATTTTGTCCATTTAGTTTCATAGGAATAATATCCACTCTATCTAAAGCCATTATAGCAGAAAACAATAAATCACACACACAAAAAGCCAAAAACAGGTCCGACAATAGTCCAAATACCAATCTGAACATCAATCCAAATAGCAGTTCACTTCTTCCCAAGAGAGGGAAAAAGGAACTAGTACTACAACAATCCAGAGAAGTCCAGAGAAGGGTTTGAACAGCTTCAACAAGCAAAGAAGGGGTTGATAATCCATAAAAGGTAAGTTTCAAGACTGTTGAACCAAAGAAGGGACCAAAAACCCTTAAAAAATAGGATGAAAAGGAGATCCAAGAGAATGGAAGGAAAGAAGGGGTCTAGGGAGACAACAGATCTAGGGTTAAAGGCTTATTGGACAAGCCGAAAGAGAGAAAAGTGGGAAAAACCAACCCGTCAGGCATCTTTTTCAAAAAAAAAAAAAAAAAAAACAGAGGGTTTTTGTGCTGATAGAAACAACCCCCAAGAAGATCCAGATCATAATCCAAACAATATTGATGGAAGCCTTGAAAAGCACTCTTCAATCTTGTACAGAAACCAGAACTCCAAGGCTGATATAGATGACCCACTCTGATACCATGTAAGTAGAACTGAGGGTAAAGAAGAGCAGATTTAGGGGAGTCTTGAATAGTTGACCCCCACCCTAAAGAGCCCCTTTTATATTAAAAGATATGTATAGTTACAAGAATCCTCTTATAGGGCTGAATAAAAAAAAGAACAAATAAAACAATAAGTATATTGTACAATAGGGACTACACTAATAATATACATCAAGACATATTTCCATAGATTTAAACTAAAACATATGGGAAATGAAATTTTCATTTTATAAATATCATTGTGGTTTTTGTAGATCTCAATTAGTCATTGCCTTCCATTTGTGGTCGAATTCTACTTAGGGGAAGATACGAAGATGAGGGTAAAGGTAAATTTCTTAAAGTACCCTTATGGTTTAGCTAATTAACTAAGTGCACCCCTACTATTTGAAAATTGACTGATGCTACCCTTATTGTTGTTGAAAATGGACTAATTCTTCTTAGTCATTAACATGCGTTAACAGAGATGTCAAAAAGACTATTTTATCCTCTACTATAGGTTACTCCCTTTCCTTCTCATTTTCTTCATCATAACTACTAGAACTATTGAAACTACCGAAATGATGGATGATGACTAGATCTCAAATTTGAGTATTTCTCAAATCTTGGATCTGGTTCCTTGAGAGATCTAGGTTCCTGTAGATATGAGAATCTGAGAGAGTGAGATCTGGGTTCTTCTGATTTTTCAAGGATAGCACCGGCGACATCAGCAAAAGTCACCCATCTCTGGGGCCTCCTAAAATAACCTACTGAACTTCATCGGGCCATCGAGCCCACAGGACCTCCCTGTGCTCGTTGGAAGAGGAAGGAAAAGGTGAGGAACGGGAAAAGAAGATTTCCATTGGACCACCGAGGTCTTCATTTCCTCCTCTATTCTTCTTTGGATTGAAGAGCATCGGACCACTAAAGTCTTCGTTTCCTCCTTTGTTCTTCTCTGGATGGAAGAGGTAGGCATTAGAGCCCACATGTCGGCCAATGCCTCGTGTTCATTGCAGGACCTCCCTGTTCTCGTCAAAAGAGGAAGACAGGTAAGAAACAGGAAAAGAAGATTTTCGATGAGGAGCGGTGATGTGTCTGCCATCGAGAATCTATCCATTCATCTCTTCAATAGCATCCTCATGAACTGCTCATCACAGAAAATGACTTGTGCCTGATTTCTCGTGCTCATGTAAGATTTTGAGATGATGGGAATGATAAAGAGAAAATGGGATTTTGATAGGAGTGACAATGGGATTTTGTTAGACATTGGGTCAATATCATCCTCATGGACTGAATCCATGGAGCCGTGCTGGTTTGGAGAACGAGTTAGATGACGAGACGTCAAATTTTGTTAGTTGGAACCTTTGCTACCGGTAGACCCATGGAAGTTTCCCCCTTTTCAGACATTGGGGCATTTTTGGCCCTGATTTGGAGAGTGTGTGTGAGAGAGGAGTCAGAGGTAGAGGGGGTTAGTACAGTGGCAGGGACCGAACCAATTTTTTTGCTGTTGAAAGGTAGAAGACAATAAGGGTAAAATTGGGTTTTAAAAAATATATGTCACATTAAATGGAATATTAATGGATACAAACGGTATGGGTAGAGCTAGTCAACTGTCAGAAATAGTAGGAGTAGCGTCAGTCAATTTTCAAATAGTAGGGGTACACTTAGTCAATTAACTAAACCATAAGGGTAGTTTAAAAAATTTACCCTTAATTTTATCAAAGTAAATTTTATTTCTAAAATCGAGGTAAAGCCTAATATATTTAAACTTGTTAGTTATTACCTCGATTTTCAATATATTTATACACTCTTATCAAACAATTGCAAAATTAAATTGGACTGCATTAATGCACTAGTTCAGCATTTGCACCGTAAACAACAAATGGAACCTAAAAATGAAATCCATATAGGAACCCATCATATATAACAACATCAATTAAGAATCGCAGTTGGGTTCTAACTTATACAACCCCCAGACCCTCTATTCTTCCTAAAATCCAGCTGACGAATTTGTCAACTTATGGCCCTTTGGATGCTTTCTTGGACCACCTCTAGATATGGAATATATGAATAGTTGCCATTAATGGGTCAAAGATAATTCCATTGTAGCTTAAAATTATCATAACTTGAGTGTATCATCCTATTTGCATTTATGGGAACAATTCCCTCCACAGTCCACACCATGGCTTCAAGACCCCGTTCGCTTTTCGGTAATTTACTTACCCGGGTAAATGCAATTACTTGGGTAAGTTTTTCTTGGGAAACAGTTACCTGGGTAAGTGCATTTACCCGTGTTCTTTTATTTTTCAGGTAAATAATGTACCATTTTAGTCATAAAAATCCATTATTGAAAATGGCATTTTTGTCCCATTCAAGTGTTAACAACTTTCCTCATAGGTGGGAAAGTTATTTATACACCTAGGAGATGGGTATCACTTACCAAGAAAATAAACTTTTCCTGATCCCCACATTAATCTGAAAAATGAACATGGGATTCTTGGTCAATGGGAACCGAAATCCCATTGACCAACTTTCCCCTCTCAAAATCCAAAAAAGGAATGCCCCCCAAGTTCAACCTTCAGCTCCCACTTTAACGTACCCACTCTCAACATCCATAAAGTCGGGGTTGCCTCTCCTTCCCCCTTTCTCTTCATTCAAAGTAGGGACTGTTCAAGACATTAGGCTATATTTGGTTTTAAGGAAAAGGTAGGGAAAGGAAGGGAAATGTAAGAAAATCTATACAAGGTTTGTAAAGGTTTCCCTAACTTTTCCTTCCTTTCTCTACTTTTTCCTTCAAACCAAATATAACATTAAAGTTGCAAACGCCAAAGAGGGCAACGTGGCCCATTCTCTAGCCTAATCATCTAATGTGTTTGGAATCCGATGCTTTTCACCAAATAATGACACGTCAAATGTGATTTAAATGCAGTTCATTTTTTTCTTTCCTCTTTTTTTTTTCTTTTCTAAATGAAAGCCCATAGGCAAATTTCATTGCAACATATCATCCTTACTACATGATATAGAAAATCCAGAATGTCTTAAATATAGTAAAAGCCCTGCATTATTGCATATTTAGCATTTAGCATAGGGATGGTGATGAGGGTCAATCTGCACTAGTGATGACAGAATCTGTAAGAAGAAACACGTCAGAGAGCCCAGGGGATGACCTGAGTAGCGGACTCCAGTGGCTCAAGTTAGCATTGAGGTGACCAAGTAGGTGAAAATTAATGGGCAAGAAATCAAAGCAGAGAGCTGAGCTAATGTGGGTGAGAGATCACCCTTATGTATGTTTTGAGGCTCGGTTGTGGTGTGCCTAGCATGTCCGGAGACAATAGGGCTTATTCCATTGCTTATGGAGCACGCCTGTATAGTGTCGTGCTGCCCTTGTTCGGTTCCCTGCAAAGCAAAGGTAGGTCGGCATTTGGAGCCGTCATAGTGGACATGCTCCTCGGACCCATAGGCCGATCTTCGAAGGAACTCTTAAGCAAGGACAGAGTTCATTAAGGCCTCATGAACTAATCTGTTGAGGGGCATTCAAGCGAGGTCGTGCCACATGTGATATGTCCAGTGTTGCACCGAGATTGACATGGGAATCAGAACCTTGTATTAGGATTCTGAATCAGCAAGATGAAAGAACAGATTCATGGACATTCTTTAGAAAAGTATAAACTATTAATCAGTAGTTTTGTTGACTCCAGGAGGGTGGGCCTTGGCGCAATGGTTGGGTCTTCCCATTAAGACATGGGTGACCAGGTTTCAAATCTTGGAAACAATTTCTCTGTATGTGCGGGGGTAAGGCTTTGTACATCTGTATGCACAGGGGAACTACATGCACTGGACTGCCTAGCTTACCTACCTTGGCACCTAGCTTACCTACCTTGAACAGCCTTTGACAAACTTACAAACTTGAGTATTTGACACTGATATGAAGGTTTTTGGGTTGATTTCAAATCCAGTAAGCCAGTAAAGGCCTCATTCTCTGTAACCCCATTTTCAGACATGCAGGATATAATGGAATTTATGTCCCGATGCTTGGTGATGATCTCGAGGAATTCTTTACAGTTTACTCGTCCTGACCAGTTACTCCAGGATAGGAAACTCTATGTTCTTTTAGCAAAGTGTTTTTTTTTTTTTTTCAATACTTAGAAAAGCAATTTCTCTTTTATTGATTTTACCATATTTTAGTTCATTTATTAGGATTTGGTTACCATAGATTGTTTCTCTTCTTGATACCAAATTAAGACTAGCAGGGGAGCCCTGCTTTGCAGGGGCGAAATAGAATAAAAAACAGACAAAACTATTTGGTTTCTTAGAAAACTTGTTAAAATCAATTTTAAGTTCTTGATTTGTTCCATAAAATCAAGTTTGAAGTGTAAGAGGGGCAACATAGAAAAAATGTTAAAATGGATTTTGATAATTTCAAGCTAGGACTCTTCATATTATTTGATAATTTGATTATACTAATTTATGAGAATTCTTGGCCAACATATACTTATTATATGATAGTTTATTGGTAAATTAGTGGAAATTAGTTCTATTATATAATTTCTACTAATTTTTGGTAATTTCTATTATATACTAATTTCTTGGTAAATATATACTAATGTATTATATTTATTATATGATAGTTTATTGGTAAATTCTAGTAACTTATCGATTTTATGGAATTTAGTGGCTATTTTTGGACATTTCTACTAATTTATGATAATTTTTGGCAAATTATTTTAATGTATTTAGGATTATATTATTTGATAATTTCAAGTAATTATCATCCTAAAGTCTACTAATTTGTGATAATTTATTTTGATTTTTTTTAGTATTTTTTATAAATATTGGTAATTTATGTCTAATAATGGTAATTTCTTTTAATTTATATTTGATAATTTTTATAATTATTTAAAAATTTTTGTTGTTACATTATTTGGAAATTTTAGATATAATAGTTATAAATTAAAAAAAAAAATCAAATAGCAATATTTTTAACTTACAACATGTTACAACCTTCAAAGCACAAAATCTATAAATGTAAACCAAAGCAATTCAAGGTTCAAAGTATCAACGCGTATCAGCCCGTATCGGATAATGCGTATCGTGATGGTGGCTTCCCGATATAACCCTACAAGGGTTGAATTGGGTTAGCCACTGGTTCAAAGGTTAAGTAAAATATAAAAAAAGCATCAACACAGGACGTATCGGCCCATGTCGATATTTAGAACCTTGAAGCAATTCATTAAGCCAAATGCAAATAGCATTTTTAACTAACATTATGTAACAATCTTCAAAGCACAAAACCCAAAAATTTAAACCAAAGAAATTCAATAAGCAAAAAAACAAACATTATTTTTACTGATTTTTGTTAACATTATTTATTAAATATTTAATTATTAACAACATTTATCAATAATATCAAGTAATTATAATATTTTATAGATAATCAGTAATAATAGTTCTAATAATATTATTTATTTATTTTTAATATAATGGTAACTACTAAATTTATGAATAGGATTTATTAACAATATTCATTAAATTAATAATTACCAAAATTAAGTTAAATTAACAATATTTATCAGTAATTATAATATTTTTGTAAATAATCAATAACAATACTTTTAATTATTTTTGATATAGCAATAATTACTAAATTTATTAACAGTATTTATAATTTTAATTTAAAGTAAATATCTATTTATTAACAATAATTATAATAACAATAATTATTAATTATAATCACTAATCTTATTAATTATTTATAATAACAATACTGATGGGGCGGTTGCTATTACCAACCACCCCATGAGTAATTAAATTACTGCCATTTGGAGAAAGGGGAGACCACCCTTTTCGTATATATATGGAAAAGACTATATATACAATATATCATCTTAATTTTAGGACCACTATTTGGTGTAATGGTAAAATGTCACGCTGTTAAGCATGCATGAGAACCTGAGTTCAAGTTTGAGACTAGCCACTTTGTGTAAAGAAATGCCAAAAGTCAGGCCCATATATTGTGGTCCTACAGTCAGTTTGATTGAAGGGGATCGATAGAAAATAGATTGATGTAAGATAATTGGATTTTGTAATTTAAAGGGGTAAGGAATTTAATGGATAAAGGTCTTGGTGTATCTTTAGTGTCTAGGGGTAGATTAATAATTATGAGATCCAAGTAGCTTTTTTGTGGTTTAAATATCAACTGGACTCTATATTGTGGTCAAATGGATAAATTACTCACATTTGCCCAAATACTATAAGATATGAGGGGCTTATTGCAAGCTGCAGATGAGAACACTTCAATTGCTGAGCTTTTTGCTAAACACCAGAAAGTAAAATATGGTTCTTTAAATGCATCTCATATGTTACCAATAAAGTTTTGGGATTCGGTCATTCTCTTTTCTCTCATTTTATTTTAGGCAAGTTATGACTGCATTATTTAAATTGCGAATCCTAAGCTGGTTTGGATCTTTTTCAGGAAAAATCTTGTAATTATGTTGTGAATCTTATGATTCACTGTCCTTTTAACCATTGCTCTATGCTCTTTTTACCAGCGTTAACTATTAACTTTAAATGGGTGATGTTTAGAGATAAGAAAAGTTGATTTTTTATCAGGAATTTATTGAATTATTGGAGTATGGGATGCTTTGATTATTCTGAACCCACAAGAGAGCCACCGATCTCATCTATTGGGATGGTGATTTAATTAAGTTAATCACAACCCAGTTGATTATATCAAGTGATTAGTTTATTTGATTTAGAAAGGGAGGGAGGGTCCGAAGGGATGTTTTTGTATTAAAATAAGTTTATATACATGTTATATTATTTAATATATAGAAATATAATGTTTTACATATGATGACATTGGCCCAGAATCAGGCCCGGGCTGGACCCGTATAAATCTGGGCTAGGACTTATGATTCAGGCCTGAAACCCTGGGCTGGGCCGGGCCCGAGCCTAAACTATTACCCTTATCATAAGTACAAAGCCTGGCCCAGCCCGGCCCATGATCAACCCTACTTGCAATTAGTTTTGTTCACAATGAGCAGTTAAACAAACGCCACTGCAAACACTTACTGGTGTCTCCATAAAATCATTTCCAAGTCCTTCCCATGTTCTAAACTATTAGTAATTTAAGGAATTTATTGGATGGGTCTAATTTTCTAAAACAATTGAATCCACCGATCCTTTTAATCGCTTTGCTTCTTTGGAAACTAGAGTCCTTACATTAATCATTCAGTTATTCATTGTAACAGGTAACTTAATTTCTCCCAACCAATAGTCTACCTAACAACATTATCTTCTTTCAGGCATCCAACTGTTCAAATGGCTAAGAGTGATTCAATTGACATCAGACCACCAAATAGTGGTTACATTCAGACTCCAGGAATGCCACCAAATAACCAATGGAAGGACTTCGAAAGAACAGATGAATGCTTGAATTCTTCTTTTGGAAACAATCTGCAAAACCAAGCTAGTTTTGGAAGATGGATGAACTGCATAATGGCTAACTCCCCAGGATCAATTGGAAGATGTGTTATGTTATTTGGCAAATTGAATGTTTCTAAATTCCTTGTACTTTTTATATCTCAATTGAATATTCTATGGATATTATAAAAATTATTTTTTTAAATTAATAGATTTTTCTTTAAATTATAATTTTTATTTAAGTTGTTTTTTATGCATCAATTGTTATGAGATTTGTATTCAACAGGTATTAAAATGAAAAATCTTGGAATTAAGGTTTAGGTACAAAAAAAATTGATGGAATTAACCTGATATAAAAATAAAAAAAAAGAAATATCAAAATCGGCAGTCATGTAGCCGCTGACTTAGCCATTAATAAGACCTAAGGCAGCAGTCAAATAGGATCTAAACCGGCGGTTCAGACAGCCACTTAAAAGCAGAAGCGACATTTGGCAAACTTAAGGCAGCGGTCATATAGGATTTAAGCCAGTAGTTCAGATCACCATCAAAAAGATGCAAGTGATGTTTAACAAAACTTAAGGCGGCCGTCATATAGGATCTAAGCCAACGATTCAGACCGCCATCAAAAGATGCAAGTGATGTTTGGCAAAACTTAAGGCAGCGGTCATATAACATCTAAGCCGGCGGTTTGGCCCACCACCTAAGGTGGCAATCGGAACCACCACCTTTATTGATGCTAAGCTGACGGTTTTGCTTGACCGCCGCTTTAACGTATTTTAGACCATCGCAGACCACCATCAAAGGTGGGCTGGTCTTTTCCATCTGAGCTGATAGTCGTGATCTAAGCCAGCAGTCCTAGATATATATGGTGGTCTTAAGACCGCCGGCTTTAACCATTTTTCTTGTAGTGGACTCAAAATATATATGGCGTTCCAGAAAATTTTGGGTAAGTGTTTAAGACAAGTGAATTGGTACATCCACTTAACATATCAAATTTAATGCATACGCATGCAGAATTATTTATTGGCATATATATCAATTACTGCACTCTTGCTTCCTCAGTCATGGCCTTAGGATTGGTTCTCTACATAGTACATATTGTGGTGGTCATTAAGAGTGTCAACAGTATTCAAAAATCTGATTTCAAATTTGAGACTCAACATAATCAAATATCTTATTTGAATATCTTATATATAATAATTGATAGAATTCAAATATCTTATTATACCGATTAACCGGATTCAAATTCAGATATGACTTGATTCAATTTGATAAATATATAAATTCAACAAATTATTTAATCTTATATATAATAATTAAATTATATAAATAAAATATTTATTTAATATATATATTAATTAGATTCAAATATTTAATCAAATTTAGATTCAAATATAACACCCCTAGTAGTCATGGTCCTGGGATACATTTTCAATCCGTTCCAACTTCCAATGCGAATCGAATTCGCTTTAGGGTGGTTATACTTGATACTACTTATTGTTCTACTTAATGCGAATCGAATCGACAAGAAGGGTCTCTTCTCTCTTGTCGAGGTCGAGGCGTCGAGCACAACGAACAGACGACCAGAATACCAGACCAGTCGTACTTATATAGAAATGTTATGCTACTACTACACGCACACCCTCCATAATTTAGGCTTGACACGAGGGGGAGGGATCAGAAATCAGAAGGGAATTCGTTGACTTGTTGATGATCTATTGAAATTAACTTGGATTGGACGAACATGCACGGACCCAGTCCCGGTCTTTCTGTCTTCTCCATCACTACTTCTCATATCTATCCATCCATCATCAGATTTGGTTCTATAGATCCAACCTTCCTTCACTGCTTATGTCTCCCCTACAAACCATATATAAAAATACATGCAGAACCGATAGGACATACATACTATAGGAAAGTTTACGTGCGCCTTACAATCCATTCACAGGCAGAAGATAGTCGATCGAGTTGACCTTCTCTCAAGGAATTTAACGCCGGCCGGCCGGGTTCACTGTAAGAAGCAAAACATGAAGGTATATATGTATGTAGGCATATCAGTTTCATCCATCTAATCGATGTTGTTTGTTTCTGAAAGCTTCAAGTCTAAAGCTAGGTTTCTGTCTTATACATCTGCGTTTTTATTACTTGTCTTTGTGATTCAGCAAAAGATCGTAGTCAAAGTGCAGATGAACTGCGACAAATGCCGATCCAAGGCTATGAGTATCGCTTCTGTGGCAGAAGGTGTGATTTCGGTGGCCATAGAAGGGGACGACAAGGATCGCCTGGTGGTTATCGGAGATGGAGTCGATTCTGCCAAATTGACCACCTCACTGAGGAAGAAGGTTGGGGATGCCACCATCATCAGTGTAGAAGAGGTGAAGCCTAAAGAAGACAACAAGGAAAAATCCACTTCTAAGTCCACTCCGTCTCACCAGTGCACACATCCATGCCATTTTTTTCAACATTCTAATACGATTGAAGAAGTGTATACAGTGGTTTATGACGATCCAAATCCAAACAATTGCTCAGTTATGTAATTCCTTCATTTCTTGGTTGTTTTTAATTTATACATTTTCGTCCTTGGACGACTATGTTTAATTAATCTTTATTAATGTACTCCATGACCCTGGTTGTCATGGCAGTTTTTTGTTAAAATCAAAGAGACCTTTACTTTTCCCGTCATGGTTTGATTGGATCTCCACTTACAGTCGTCCCATATAGTTTGTGCTAGCTTCACGGTGGAAGTGGTCACTGTGTCGTTTACTTTGTTCTGTTTTTTTGTTTTCTTCTTTATTTATTAGGATTTGGGAGATTGCTTATATATGGGCGAGAGTCATTTCCTCTAATGTAAAGCGGAGGCGGAAAATAGAATGAAAAAAATACTTACTTGCGGTGCAGTGTCACCTTTAGGGCATATTCGTTTTTCCTTAAATGTTTTACTTAAATTATATTGCGAAAATATTAATAATGATATTGGAAAAAAAAGAGGAAATTAATAATTTATTATTTAAAGTGTATAGTTTATATGAATGTCAATCATGAAGGTATAGGAAAACATTGAATTTAATAAATAAAAGGTCAAAATCTATTACCACTTAATCATCAAGTTCTTGAACTTAATTTTAATTCAGAAGTTAATTTTTCTAACTTAAATGACTCCTTGGACACAAAGGAATTAAACGATTTTGATATTGTATCATGGTGGAGTGAACATGGAAAAATTATCTACTTCTTGCCGCCATGGCACGTGATCTACTATCCCCTCCAATGTCTGCAGTTCCATAAAAGTTTTGTTTTAGTGTTGGTATTTGATGAAGGAAGATTTGGCCCGACCTCACAGTTATTTAACACATGGCAAAGGCAACAGCTCGGCACAAAAGCAAGCCTAAGGCACGAGCACCAAGGGGAGAAACCAGCAGTCAGAACTCCTTACTAGGGGCCCGAACTCACCCTTGGTCCCAAATCAGAAAGTAATCCAAAATGGCCTGCATGCAACAGTTCGGGTGGTAGAAGGCCTTGCATCCCTCTTCGGTTCTGGTGTTTGCAACAATAAAAGGGTGGTGGTAGATAAGGCCTTGGTATCAAATGAAGCCCTAGGCAATGGCCCAGGAGGATGTCTTAAGAGCAACCGTTTACCTTTCTCTATTTCATAGGTGGCTCTAGAGGAAAGGGAAGGGGGGAATCCGAGAAGAAGATGTAATTATTGGAATCATCCTCGGCACCGACATTGGGGAAGGGGGTCGTTTGATGGTGGAACAAATCAATTAGTTGGTGCCCTTAGACATTGTGAATGATGATCGGCAAGTGGGGCTCATGCTAGAGTCTTTTGAATTTTTTGAATTCCTCTATTGCAACATATGAGGAAATTGCGTATCCGGTTGCCGAGATTGTAGGGGTTCTAGGTTTTCCATCAGGGGAGTTAATTGAGACGCGAAACCCAGTTCATTGTGGCTTGGTCATTTCTAATGCATTCTCGAATTATGAGAGTAGGGGAAGAACTAGTATGTTGATACCAAAATTCAACAACTAATTTGGGGCCGTTTAAAGTCGCTATGGCCCCAAGAAGAGCAAAGATGCACACTAACTTGATAAGAAACCTAAGAAACTTGTTACTACCTAAAGGGGTGGAAAAGAAGGCTGGTTTGAAAGTTTTGTGCAAAAAGAAATCTAATAGGAGGGTTTGGCATGAAGTGGAGCTAGCCAAGGGGGGAGAAAATAGCTCAAGCTCTATTCCCATGCTAGAGAGTGGAGAGCTAGATGTTATAGTAGCGATGTCATAGGGTAGGAGAAAAGTAGAAGAAGAGGCGGCCACTCTGGTTCCAGACGGAGAGACAAGGGGGCAGAGGTGGGTGAATTTTGTTGATAGAGAACCAAAGGCCATAAGTTTTGTGGATAATCTACTTGAGTGAGAAATCCAAGTGGCAATGACTTGTGGGCTATTCTTTTCAGGTGGTGAAGCCCAGGTAAGAGAAGCGTTGTGAAGTTTTGAATTGACGTCGAGGAAAGATAGGGAAAGGGAAAAGGAAGGGAGTGTTAAAAAGGATGATTGGGAGAGCAATGCTTCGCTCGAAGAGGATGACATAGTGTTCATGTTCAGTGGCCTAAAGAAGAAAGCTGAGAAGTTTGATACATTATTACGTCGATGCATCAATTAAAGAAGATTTAGGGAAGGGTAAGTCGATTAGAGGCAAAGGCATGGGTGGTAGACATCGGGTTTCGAGCTAGAATGTCAGTCGCTATAGGGTGTGTAGGTTGGAGTGTTAACCCTAGGGAGAGCACAGGAAATTTTTCCTGATGTTGGTTTTTTTCTTCATGAGCAATTTGTTTTGTTGTGTGGAGTTGGGCGAGATTTTGAGCCTCCTTTTACCTGGTTTTGTTTTGGGGTTTTTGAGTCTCCTTTTCTCTCAGGTAGAATTTTGATCCTCATTGTATTTCTCCTTTCTCTCTTTGTTTTGTTTTATTTAATTTATTTATAAAAAATTAGACTACAAGATAAAGGAGGGCATGGTACTTCACATGATGCTTCACCAGAAGTAGATGATGACCAAGGTCAAGGAGATAAAGGTGTTACTTAAATAAAATAGTGATGTCAATAATTGCATAGCATTTTCAAAGTTATTGTAAATTTTTCTTTTCAATTTTACTTAAATTGTTAGTTTTTTCAATACCAATGTGGTTTTTTATTTTTAATTTTATTATATTATTTTTATATTTTATTCCATTTCCAATATTCCATTTGTATTGTTTAAATTCAAGTGATATAAATTTTCTAATTTTTTCTTTTCAGTTTGTTGTCTACTCGGTATTTTGTTAAGTATGTATTGTTAAATTTTTATTTTTCTCAAAATTTGTATCACTTAGAAAAAAATGAAAAAGAAAAAGTAATAGAAATTCCCAAAAATAGACTGGCCTAGATTAACCCAGGCCCACAACTTAGCTCAGCCCATGCCCATGAGCCAGCCTATAGCCTTCCCGACACAAGCTCATTTAGGCTCGTGTCATTGGTCGTGCCAGGCCTGACCTATGAAGGATCCTAGAAGAGGCAAGCACAACCCACGAAGGCCTGTGGACCAATACAGCACGACCCACTAAAGGATGGGCGGCCCATAAAATCATGTTGTGTTGGACCGACATGGCCCGATTTGCACCTCCATAGGGGAGTCTCATATTTGATTTGGGCTCAAGAGATTTAAGGCCCATCAAATATTTACTGCACAATCTTAAAGTTATGGGCTTGTGTGAAGGAATTTTCAAGCAAGACGAATTAATAATCACTTGCAAGTGGTCTTTTGTGAAGATGTAGTGGTTAAGATTCAGAAGTTTAGTTACGATGCAGCCATAGTTAATTTGATGGTTGGAAGTGCTGTGAGCTTACAAACAGATGATAATTTAGTGTTTGTGCGGAGTCGTCAATGATGAAAATTTTTGATGAGATTCTAGTCTGGGAAAAAGGAACTCTAATCCTGAATCTAGAATTTGGGATGAATTTGGGAAATTCCTTGGAGTTACATTTAGGATGGGAAGGACAACACTTAAGAATGGCTTACTGTCACAAGTGAAATTTTCACCACGCCATCAAGTGCCATCCATTGTGCCTACAGCTTGTCAATAGAGTGTCATTGTCTATGTCTTGGGTGGGGCTATACATGTAATTCGTATGGTGGAATGTCCATGGTATTTTTGTAATTATCAATATAATTTTTCAACATCCATGTTGTATCCTTTTGTCTCTCCCCCAGAAGCTTAAGTTAATATTTGATGGGAGGCCTTTAGAGAATTCATCATATAACATTTCCTATCTCTTTGCATTTATATTAAATTGAAGGGGACAAGTAAAACAATCCCATAGTTCATACAAAAATGGCTCCCGCTGACTTTCATAAAGTCAAATTTGAATAGGCCCAAATGGCTAGGGTTCCCTTGGGGTTACTCTTGGGGCCCAAATGGCTCCCGCTGACTTTCACAACCGAATTCACTATCAAATGCAATTCACTACCAAATGCAATGAACCGCTGAATCCATCAATCAAATAGAAGTTTCTATCTATTGTTGCGAAACCTAAGTCGCTCCTATATATTCCGCTATTGAAGCTTCAACACCATTGTTTTTTTCCATGTTGAACACAATCTTGACCACAGAATGGAGATCGCAAAATGAAGTTGAGGAGCGGCAAATCTTCTGTTATCTTGGCTTCGTCTGCCATCGCATTGGGTTTCAAGATTGTATTCTACTTTGTGTTCTATTTCATTTATATTTTGTGTTCTACTTTGCTTCATGCCTTGTTTTACTTGATGACCATCAGCATTAATTTGTACATACTTTTGAACCGGTGCAGCTGAAATTGTACTGCAAACAAACCCAGTAATTAAGTGCCTGACTCGGATTAACTCGGATTGGAGAACAAAACAAAATGACATAAAAAAAGGTTGTTTATTTGAGTGTAAATTAAAGCATCTACATTCACACAACTCGTACAAGCATTATTGTCAACCTTCCAACTCTATCAAGAGGTTGTTTATTGATTTTTCACTTTATTTAATTTCTCGACTGAACCGATTCTTTCCTCTAACAAAAAAACAGACAACCGGATTAAGCTGAAGGCTGCCCCCATGACCGTGACCTTGGACTTAACACCTCCATCTGATCTTGGTTGTACTTCAAATTTCTTGCTTCTTCTCTTGAGATCTGATATGAGTTCATCAACACCTCCTCTGGCATTGCCCGCATAATTGAGTTCCTTCCAGCAAGCGCGCTTCTCCATGCATTGTCACTGGTCTTGAAGGAGATCCACCTGAACTCTTCATTTACAGCTTGTGTCAACACTGCGAAGTTTTGTGGCACTACCAGAAGTTGACCTTCACATAGCTCGCCATCGAACACCAGGCTACCGTTCTCTCCAACGATTTGAGAACGAGCACTTCCTCTTGTAACATAGACCACAGCGTGTGCATTCAAATTCCAGTGTGGTGTAAGGATAGAATTCTGTCCAAAATCCAGTTACATTTCAGGAAGACAATTCCCAGAGATTTCAAAACAATTAAGATTAATGCAGATAATGTCTCACTCTTACCTTATTGAGTACTCCCATCTCAGCACTCAGTTGAAGATGGTGGAGGATGGGGAGATTCTGGCTGTTGAGACTGCTTAGCCGGCCTCCTTTGAACGAGTAAACATCTGCGCGGTAGGGGTCTTCTATGTTTTCCCTAAGCCTCATGTTGCAAAGGGCCTCCTCCAAGCCATTGTCCCTATCCCTCGATTGTTGTTGTTGTTCTTCTTCTTCTCTCATCTCTTGTGATCTTGGTGGTCTTATTACTTGAAGGCCATCACTGACTAGCACAATCTCACCTCTGTCATCGTCGTGGCCCTGTAACTTTCTCGCCGTTTTTGTGCTTACACCGAAAGCCTCAGCCAGTGTCTCAGTGTCAAAGCCGCTGAAAATGTTGTTTGTGGATTTCTGCTGGCTGGTGTTTTCTTGTTGATTCTCCTGGTTTCCGGCGAGTTGAAATTTCTACAATGTCAAGGACATACAAGAAAGAACAGTAATTGCTCAGTGTTAATGGATATGGAATAGACAACAATCGGTTTGAGTTGAATTCATGTATGTAAGATCTAATTGGTCTCTTACTCTGAGATTCTGATCGAGCTGGTTGGCATTGTTGCTAGTGTCGATGACAGTTACAGCAATGACTTGTGTATCACCATCGTTGTAACACCAATGGGCTACTCCAGCCGGATAGGCTATGACATCACCCTGGTGGAAGTTTCGGATCTTCTGATGAAAATCTTCATACCTCCGACTTCCTCCATTTCCTTCTGATTGTTGGGATTGCTGGAATGATTGGTATGTTTCAGGGCAACCGGGGAAGACAACTCCGGTAAAACCTCTACCTGTAAATCCATCAAAATGAATGAATGAATGATCAATCAAAATGGACTGATAATTAAGATAGAACTTTTAATTAGTAGCAAGGTAGAGAAGGTAATTTAATTTGAAGGGCGAACCTTGGACGATGTAGGTGAGCTTAGGAGCATTGGTGTATGAAGGCAAGAGGAGGCCTTTGGGTTCGATGACATGACGAATCACGGCAACGCCAGCGCATTTCAACTGTTGGTTTTTCTCTTCCCAGTACTCGGTGACCCCGCCTTCCGACTCAATCCGTGTATTGGGTTCGAGAGCCGAGAGGTCCTGAAGTTGACACTCTCTTTGCCCTCGGAACCGGCGTTGCTGTTGATGTTGCTGCCTTTGCCACGATTGCTGCGGAGAGTGCCTATAGGCTACACAGCCATGACACAAGACAAGAAAGCAGAGGGAGAGGAAAAGCAAAGCAGACTTGACCATGGTGAAGAGACCTTGTAGTGCTAGCTACTACTATTATCTAGTTTGGTGCATGCAGCGACTTAGATGGTTTGTATTTATAAGAGAGATGGACGAACAAGTGTTTGACACATCTTTTTTATTCTTGGTGAGAGAAGAGATAGCTTGTAGACATTCTTCGTGGTGCATGGCTGCCAGCCCCTAGTACTTGCCGCGTAACTATTTTAGCAAGGGCGGGTGGTCACAAACTTAGACTGCTCTTGACTCTTGACAGAAGAGGACAAACTCAGACTCTCGCTGTACAATGAGCGAAAGACAGTTTACCGGTGGAAAACAATACCATGACAGCATTCCATTTGGTCTCATATGATCAACGTATATAATTAGCTTGTGCTTTCGATCTGGGGTTTTCCTTCAATTGCTCAATAGGCTTTTAAAGGTGGCAAAATCCTCAAGGAAGCTGCTTTGTCTTATAAGATCTAGAGTTGAAGCTTAGTGTAGTATTTTCGTAATGAGAGAGCTTTCTTTGAAGGTTTGAAGAAGCTTTCAAAAGTGGCAAAATCATCTTTGAAGGTTTGAAGATGCGAAAAGCATAGGCTGTGTAAGAGATTCCTCTTTCTCTTTTTGGTGGAAGTGATAGATTTGAACGAGAGAGAGAGTAAAGCTTTCACAAACTTTAGCTAAATCTAATAAATATTGACCCATGGACCATTACTCAACCCCACCCTAACCCTAACCGTTTTCCATTAACCCTAATGGATCCCTTGACCCATATTGACCTACTACATTGATAGGTGGGTTAGGTGGGTCACATGGGTTAGAGTCAAAATTGTTGGCGTGACCATTACAGAATTCCATTTATTCTCATATTAAACATGAAACTAGTAGGGACCTGAGATTTATTAAGCGAAAGCTAAATAATAGAAATGGTCATTTACTAAAACACCCCATATAGTTTCATGGATCCACTAAAATCTATCATAGAGTATGTATTTTACTAAAACGCCACTTATAATTTGCAATGGATTTAATCTTTCTTCCATTAGATGATAGTGGAAAATGATAGTGTCGACTATAATGCTCATTTAAATAAATTTAATCAAACAAAAATAAAAATACCATTTTTACCCCTAATAAGACATGGGGAACCATTCTATTGGCTATATTTGGCCAATTTTGTTTTCTGTACAAAAAAGTGTTAAGGGTATTTATAGAATAAAAAATAACGGGCCTAATGGCAAAACAATCACTCCTTAATGAAAGGTTGATTAAGTAAATAAGTTGTAAAATATATGGGATATTTTAGTAAAATGAAAACTATAAAGTAGGTTTACGTAAATATGTAAAACTATAAGGTGTGTTCTAGAAAATTACTCTAATAGAAACACATAAGAGTATATAATTGTTCTATATTTTCAACTTTTTAAATAATTAATAAGTACTCATATTTTGTATAATGCTTTTAATAATTTTTTATAATACAAAAATAACAATAATTAATTTAGTTAGGTTTACTCATACAAAAATAACAATAATTATGTTATAATTATTTTTCTACTCTTCAGATTTTTTTTTAATTTCTTACATAACTTCTTTATTTTAACTAATTTAAAATATAGCTTTGTTAAATATTTTGTTACTTAAAATATTTAGTTATTTAAACACTTAAATAACATGTAAAATATTTAAATTCTAAAATATTAATTATTTATTGAATTTAAAAATTCATAAAATTATAATTTATACTATTATTACATAATTTCATTATTAATTATATAATATATTGAAATATTATTAATTTGAATATTATGTTATAATTATTTTTCTACTTTTAATAAATAATTTTTCTATGTCCTGCCAACACTAGGGCAAAGGCTAGTTTTTCTATGTCTGGGTACCTCATCTTGGTAGCGTGCAGGACTTTACTTACATAATAAACATGGTGTTGTACTTTTCCTACTTCTCTAACTAGGACCAAGTTGACTACTTCATCGCTTGCGGAGAGGTAGAGCTTAAGCTCGTCCCCGGTCTTAGGTCTAGTTAGCATGGGTGGTAAACTTAGGTATATCTTCAACTCATCAAAAGCGAGCTGACACTATTTGGTACACTAAAAATCCTAGTTCTTTTTTATTGCTTTGAAAAACAGTAAACACTTCCTAGCCAATTTAGACAAAAATCGGTTCAGGGTGGCTATTCGGCCAATCAACTTTTGGACTTCTTTAACCAAGCTAGGAGGTCGCATGTCTAGTACACTGCTTGGATTTTTTCTGGGTTTGCTTCGATGCCAAATTGGCTAACAATGTATCCAAGAAACTTACCCGATGTCACAACAAAGACACACTTGTATAGAACCTTTGTTTTGTTATGTCAGCTTGGTTTTGACTCTCCTTCACCTCCCACTCTCTATTGTGACAATGTGGATGCAACCCATTTTGCAACGAACCCTCTGTCCCATTCATGGACAAAGCACTCAATTCATGGATGAAGCACATGGAAATTGGCATTGACATTCAGTTCTTAATCTTCATGTCACTCAGAAGTGACTTTTGGTTCACCAAATCTCCTCCCAAGATCAAGTTGGTGATGCTCTCACAAAGGCTATATTAGGACCTAGATTGCCTTCACTTAAGGTTAAGCTCAATGTCACTCCATTACCATGCATTGAGCATGAGGAGGCATTTTAAGGAAAACCCACCTCTAAAAAGACACAAGAAAGATATCTCGATCAAGAAAACCAGATAAACGAATTCTATCATGATTATAGTGTTAAGTGATTTGTGATTAGTGATAAGTTGGGGGTGATCCCACTACAACTAGTACCCTCACTAAAGTCAACTAGGGGTATGTCAGCTGGCTGTAGGTCATTTCTGCCGAGCTCCATGTGCTCGAAGGCTTCTAGGAAGATGATGTTGGCCAAGCTCCTAGAGTCAACCAGGATCCTTTTTACTTCAAAATCATTGATTAACAGCTTTACTACCAAGGCATCATCGTGCGGATATTGTATTTCGTGAATGTCATCTTCTGTGAAGTAAATGACTTCTACTCTGTAGGGACGCTTTGGCAGGTTGTCGCTGTCACGGTGGAAGAAATTCTACTCTTCAAGGGAGAAATTATTATTGCAAAGGAATCATCAGTAAATTTCATTTTGGCACAAAAATCTATGGTGTAGAAATCGGTTCATGAAGAGGAAAAAATAAAAAGGGATAAGTAGACTATACTCCCCCTAAGAAAGTACTCTTAATCTAAATCTATTAGTGCAAGTATTGCACTGCAGTAGTAGTTGAACTCTTTCATTTATAATTAATCATTATGCATGCATTTATCTAGATATTTCTTTGAACGGCTTTGATAATAAGACATGCACTATTAAGTGGCTAAGTCAATGGGTACGCCACATTCTCCGCTGTGTTAGACAGTTGTATGCCCTTAGCTCCAATCAGAATTATGTACATTATGAATTTATTGTAAATAAATAAAGTACATATTTGATTCATGTTCCTGTGGTGTGTTTCTGTGTAATACCCTTAAACTGGACACTTATGAGACTCGTGTTAGTTTAGAATGTTCATAGCCGTTGGGTAAGTCTGGGGAGATTTATCCTGCCAAGGCTAACATTGGTGTGCTGTAAAATGTTGGGGTGGCCTGTCTCAGCCACCAGGGTGAGACCCAAGGCACATGTAGTAGAGGATTAATTGAATCTTTGAACTGAACCAGATTTCCAGTATTGCCCTAAACCTTGGAGATTGATGGGCAAAACTGAAAAAGTTACACATGACCCCTAGACTCGATTATGATACTACACTAGGTGTCGGATTGGGCTTTCTTTGATATGCCAATCAGTGATATCCTTAGCGGGGGTCAAAACCTGGGTATGTTGGGACAGTCTAAGAATTCATCTGAGTAGGTGATCATAGTGACAGGAGCAGCCCCTTTGTCGGACAAAGGTAATGATCGGGGATGTACTCTCTCTGATGGAAACCAAGACTGTCGGCAGTCGATTTCAATTGTTGAAATTTTGTTTTGAAAAATATATTTATATACTGATATACATATATATATATATATATATATATATATATATATATATATATATATATATATATATATATATATATATATATATATATATATATATATATATATATATATATTACGGTTTCTAAACGTTTGCAAAAGGTTTTAATTCCCAGGATCCATGTGAGCAGAGAGTGCAACACTGTTCCTTGCAACCGAGGGAGAGGTCCTCTCTTGTCAGACAGTGTTTGATCATTATGGGCTGAAAGGTTAAGTATAAGACCATTGAGGGTAAAACTTGATAGGCTAATCTTGCATCTGCCCACAGTCCCTGGGCGTTACAAGGCAGCTTGCAGCCTTTGGAGATATTCATATTCACATTCTCTTCAAAGCTGAAATCACAGAAGAAAGAATTCAGCAACTCTGCAAAAATTCTTTCTTGTTGCTTCCTTCCTACTGCTACCATATCTGCCAGTTCGATTTCCTATTCTCAATGGGGGTGATCAAGATTGGATCTTGATATCAGTCCTTTGTCAAAGGGCTGATTGAAAGTTGTGCTCACGTGCCGTCCAACTGATTCTTGTGAAGGATCCGGTTCTTTTGAAGAGCGTTGTTTATTCTGCTCCATCCTACATTGCGCCATCTTTTGTGGGAGCAGTCTTTGGTTCTTCCTTGGGTGTAAACACCTCCATTGGGAGATATTGTTTCTCCGTATCAGGTATATCCCTCTCCTACTATTTTTGTTCAGATTTGGTTCAATTCTTGGTTCAAGATTGATCCTTGAAAAATATGATATTTCTAAATTATGGAATACAATTCCCAGTAGGATGGAGAGAATTTTTTTTTTTAATTCACCCATTCTATTCCGCAAGATTCGAGCATCCATACGATGGATCTCTCATCCCTTCAGTGGTATCAAAGCCATGGTTCAAGTCTTGAACCGAATTGGATCAAATCTGAATCTACGCGAATGGGCAGAAGGCATTCTACCCGATTTGTGCAGATATAGGGTTTTTTTGGAAAATTTGTTTCCAGTTGATGGGCGATTGATCTGAAATTAAATTTTAAAAATCTGATTATTATTTAGAATTGTTCTTTATAATTTTCTTGATTTATGGATTGTTTGTACACATGGAGATCAAAATCTTGATTGGCGTAGTAAACCTGCGATTTTGTAGTTTCTTGATTTTTTTATTACATTTATCCTGTAAAATAATTTTTTTATTTTTTAGACTGAATGTATAGGCATTCGATCTGATGTAATATTAATAGAAATTTGGTTTCCTATTTATTTTAATTTGGATCGAAGATGGCGGCGCAAGGAAGGAGATTTCGCAGATGGGAGAATCGTTATCTGCGATTTGAAGTTTATGAAACTGCAAACTGTGATCTAACCTCTGTTTTGTAGGATGGATTGTGCGAACAGCCCTATCTGACTGATTCTTGTCATTCTCTTATCAGTATTTAATTTCAAATTAATTTCTTGAATTAAATCTTTAATTAAAGATCAAACCCTAGACCCATTCGAACCAGATTGGTCCAAACTGGTTGGACAAAATCTAGGGTTCAACCAAGGCTAAATGTCAACCCTAATTCTCCCACTAATGGGCCTAAGGATTGATAATTAATTGAATGTTTAATTTGGCCCAACCTATAAAGGCCCAATTTTAAATTGTTAAAACTACTAAAAGCCCACTTCGTAGATAAAACTGTATGGGCAGAACTGTTCAACCCTAATTTGGCCCATATACCTAGATAATATTAATGGTTAATATTATGAATTAAAAGTGGGCTTTAAAATGGGCTTTACAGATATTAATTGATTGGATCAATTCTTCCCTGCATGTGATGTATGGATGTGTGATGTGCTACGTTCATGGGCCATAAGTGCTTGGCCCGTGCTGATTCGATAGTGGCTCTTGCGCCCACCATGGCTGAATGCACATCATTGCCATGGTGTCCCTATTGTTCATTGGATGACCTCCCTTAGTGGTGGGCCCCACACCTTCTGAAGAGGAAACGTGCGAAATCCTAACTGATTTGGACCATCGAAATCTGGCTTTATGAAGGTCAGTGGGAGCCACTTTGGTTCGACATAAATTAAATTAGGGCATAATTTTTCGTTCCCTCCAGCAAATATGAGTGCATGTGATAGGGAGATTCATGCGATGAACTCTCTAAAGGCCTTCCATCATTAGCATGAGGATGGGTCCTTCAGTAATGGGGAAATGCACCAGAAAATGGGCTATCCATTTGTTGTTGGGATTGTTTGAGTGTTTCATAAGATGATAGGGGCGTCATAGACCGATGTGGGAGGGGCTTCACCAAAAAATGGGAACTCTCTCACGGTACCTTGAAGTTCACGAATATGATGGGTAAGCACTCATTGGACAGAAAGGTTTACCCCAAAATAGTTATGAACCTTGTCTGGCAAAGGCCAAAGGGAAATCTCTTATGATGAGTGAATATGAACCTTCACAAAAAGGTGGTGGGGTTTTGCAGCTGAAACAGTTGGCTTCATGCACCCTATGTGGTCTCCACATTTCCAGAGACAAGTCACTGTCTCCGTCACTGAGATAGGAGGAAAATCTCAGAGATGAACAAATGGGAATGGAACATAGATTAAAATCCATATCTATGTAATGAACATGAATCAAAATAGGTTGTGGACTAATGTTTGTTGTTTTATCAGAAAATGGCAAATAGACAATTTGCAAAGCTTCTTGACGACAACAAATTTAAGGGTCTGAACTATGTCGACTGGTACCGTAACCTCATGCTGGTCCTAACTTCCGAGAAGTTGGATAAGGTAGCCAAAAATCCTGCCCCGGACCATCCGGGTGATAGGGCTTCTGAGGGTCTACAGCTAAGGCATAGGGAATCTCTTTCATGACCTCAATCTCTTCAGGAGTCTTGGGAGACATACCCTTGGAGAGAGTGACTTCGTGCCTGAAAGGAACATTTCCTTTCTTAGAGTTCTCTATATTGTATCTTTTGACAATCTTATCAATGTAAGTAGACTGGGATAATCCTATTATCCTCTTCGATCTATCTCTATAGAGTCGAAGTTCCAATATGTAGGAGGCTTCTCCAAGAACTTTCATGGAGAAATGCTGCAAACGCTACACTTTCATCATATTTAATATTCCTACATCATTCCCAATGAGTACAATGCCATCTACATAAAGAACCAGAAACATATTCGTGAACCTACATCATTCCCAAGATCAATGTTCCAGCTCCTAGAAACTTGCTTAAGTCCATATATGGATCAATTAACTTTACATATCATATATTTCTGACTTGTGGCTATGAAACCTTGCAGTTGCTGGCTTTTAATCTAAATTGATTTGTGTTTACTACATAGATATGGCTTTTAATCCATGTTCCATTTCCATTTGTTCGTCTCTGAGACTTCCCTCCTTTCTTAGTGATGGAGACTGTGAGGTATGTCTCTAGAAATGTGGGAAATCACATACAATGCATGGAGCCAACTGTTTCAACTGCATAACCCCACCACCTTCTGTAAATGATCATATTCACTCATCTTATGAGCTTTCCCTTTGGCCTCTGTCAAACAAGATTCACTACCATTTTAGGTTAAACCTTTCTATCCAATAAGTGCTTACCCATCATATTCGTGAACGCCAAGGTACCATGAGAGAGTCTTCCATTTTAGGACAAGCCCCTCCCTCGGCTACAAGGTACAGTGTTGCACTCTCTACTTATATGGATCTTGAGAATTAAACCCTTTTGCAAGCAATTTGAAACCATATATATATATATATATATATTGCAAAAACAAATTTCAAACACATTCAAAATCCACGGCCGGTATTTAGGTTTCCATCAGAGAGAGTGCATTCCCTGATCATTCACGTTGTCCGACAAATGGGTTGATCCTATCACTATGATCACCCACTCAGTTGAATTCTTGGATTGTCCCAACATACCCAGGTTCGGAACCAATGCTTTTCCCTCTATTGATTTAAACTTACCCACCAAGGCAGTTTCAGTCAAATTGGTTTAAGCGAAGCCGCCCTCCCCTGCCACCTTAGCTAAAGACCCCATTTTTACCTAATTAAATTCTAAAATTAATTTCTACTTTATCAACACTTAATAAAATTGCACATCTAATATTTGAACTTCTAAAAATAATATAAGTTATATTTGTATTATTAAACATTTTATTGATGAAAAATGACTTTTACAAAAAAAAAGTTTTATTAGACTTGAATGGACATATACTGGCCCTACAATTGCTACAAGTATTTTAAATACTTTACATATGTTGCACTCTCTACTTACATGGATCCTGAGAATTAAACCCTTTTGCAAACAATTTGCAACCATATATATATATATATATATATATTGCAAAAACAAATTTCAAACACATTCAAAATCCACTGCTAGTAGTTTAGGTTTCCATCAGAGAGAGTGCATTCCCTGATCATTCACATTGTCCGACAAATGGGCTGATCCTATCACTATGATCACCCACTCAGTTGAATTCTTGGATTGTCCCAACATACCCATGTTCGGAACCAATGCTTTTCCCTCTATTGATTTAAACTTACCCACCAAGGCAGTTTCAGTCAAATTGGTTTAAGCGAAGCCACCCTCCCCTGCCACCTTAGCTAAAGACCCTGTTTTTACCAAATTAAATTCTAAATTTAATTTCTACTTTATCAACACTTAATAAAATTGCACATCTAATATTTGGACTTCTAAAAATAATATAAGTTACATTTGTATTATTAAACATTTTATTGATGAAAATTGACTTTTACAAAAAAAAAAATAAGTTTTATTAGACTTGAATGGACACATACTGGCCCTACAATTGCTACAAGTATTTTAAATACTTTACATACTTGTGGAGTTAAATATATAAAGTTTTTTTCTACTAGTTTTGATAATGCTACTAATAATAATTCAACAATAAGTATTTTAGATCTCAATTAAAACCATGTTTAAATGGTAAATTGTTTCATATTAGATGCGCATGTCATATCTTAAACTTATGTGTTCAGTATGCTTTAAATATTGTTTCTCATCATATTTCTAAAATTAGAAATTTTATTATATATATGTTTAAATGGTAAATCATTCCACCTAGACTATGTTAGAAAGTTGTATTTCATACAAAGATACTCTTACTAATTTTTAAAATGAAAAAATGCCACATGATTTTATAACTAATGGTGACTAGGAAATGAAAGTTTGTATAAAAGACATTTTACAATTTTTTTATGATAGAGCTAATGAATTTCTCATTGTTTATTACCCAATTTCTTGTATTTTAGTTAATCTTTTATTTATGATTAGTGAATATTTTGCAAAATATAGAATTAATTTAAATTTTAAAAGTATTATTGAAATAATGGAAATTAATTTTAATAAATATTGAGAAAATATTTCTCCTCTATATTGTTGAGCTACAACATTAGATCCTAGGATTAGGAAACATGTTTTAGATGTTTTACTTAAATCATATTGTGAAAATATTAATAATGATATTGGAAATAAAAAAGAGGAAATTAATAATTTATTATTTAAAATGTATAGTTTATATGAATCTCAATCGTGAAGGCATAGGAAAACTTGGACTTTAATGAATAAAATGTCAAAATCTATTACCACTTTATCATCAAGTTCATTTGTTTAACGTAATTTTAATTTAGAAGTTAATGTTTCTTGCCGCCATGGCACATGACCTACTATCCCCTCCAATGTCTACAATTCCATAAAAGTCTTGTTTTAGTGTTGGTATTATGGTGTTGAATAAGAGAAGCTGCATGAATGATAAAAATTTGGAGATGTGCATATACTTGAAAGATTGGAATAGATGATGAAAATTATCTAACTCTTGCTAATAACTTTACCAGACTTTTGGTGGTAGGATCCAACACCTTTCTGACCATGTTATTGTATGGTTTCTTAAAGGATGGGGAGGCAATCACCAAGTTCTCAAAATTAGATCTCCAAGTGAGAGTGGGAGGGAAATGTGTGAGGGAGAGAGAAAGTTTGCTTCATACCTATCTAGTAGGTGAATTTGAAGGCTCTCAACCCAATGTCTCAGAGGTTAACAGTTGTGTTTCCAAGGTGTGGAAGGATGAAAGTGATGTTGTGGTAAGGGCATTGGCTAGCAGCCGGTTCCTTTTTATGTTTGCATATGAAATGGAGTTCGAGAATGGAGAGAGGTTTCTTGTTGAAAGAATCAAGGAAATGGTTGATCAGGTGTTTTGGGTTGCCTTTGCATGTGAAATGCACTCAGAGGCTTTGTAGAGGTAGATCTGGGGAGTCTGAGATGGCAGAAGCTCGACTTTGTTAGTCTTGTGCTTTGGGTGCATACTTGCTATGATTTCCCGAAATTGCTTATGGTAGAAGTTGTAGGGGATGTCTTCATCGTTAGAGTTGAAGCAATGAGAAATCCATCCCATGGACGCCAAAGATTGCGGAATAAGGGGCGAATTTCAAAAATTTTTCTCTCCCTTCAACTGGGAATCACATTCCCTATTTAGAAAATCATATTTTCAATGATCATTCTTGAAACTTAAACTAAACCAGATCTGAACCAAAAGGAATAGGAGAGAATAATACCTGATACGGAGAAGTAATATCTCCCAACGAAGGTGTTCACGCCCAAGGAAGGGCCCAAAGACTGCTCCCACTGAAGATGACGCAGTGCAGGATGGAGCAGAATCAGTAGTGTTCTTCCCCAAGAACTCTGTCCTTCGCAAGAATCAGTAGAATGGTACGTGAGCACAGCTTCCTTCTCAATCCTTTCTCAAAGAACTGATGTCAATATCCAATCTTGACTTCTCCCACAACTGGAGATCGAACTGGCAAACAGGGCGTCAAGAACAGGGAGGCGGCAAGAGAGTATTCGCAGGGTGCAGAATTCTCTCTTCTTGATTTCAGCACTAAAGAGGATCTGATGTATCTTTTGGTCTCTCTCAAGGCTGCCGCCCCCTCCTTCTTTTGTTAACTTAAAAGATCAGCTCCTAATCTCATTAGGAGGTGCTTATCCAATCATATTTGGATCAGCCTTTTCTTCTAGTGATAAGGATAAACCCTTATCTTATCTGCAGATTAGATTAGCTTTCTCCCAATCCCATTAGGAGGTTTCTAGATCTGAATCACATTCAATCTGTACTCTCTGAGTGGATAGGATTAAGACCCTATCCTATCTGCTAATCCATCTCAGAATTCGCCCCTTTAATTAACTAAATAAATAGCCCAGTTCGAAATGGGCTTTAGGCCCATTAAGCTTACGTGCTCACTTAACCTTCCTAACTGCTGCCCAGTTGGGCTTCCTTGTATGGCGTGGGACCCAAGCATTGATCTACACATCAGCCACATGGGTTCGGCCCAGCCTTTGTTACAAGGCCTGGTCGAATACATTGTTAAAGACAGTGCACCCCCTGAAACCCATCGAATGGGCTCTATGGGCCCAACACTTACCCTAAGAGGTCCCTGGGCCAAGCCACCTTGTAACACCCAGGGACTGTGGGCAGATGCAAGATTAGCCCATCAGGTATTATCCTCAATGGTCTTACACTTAACCTCTCAGCCCTTAATGATCATACACTGCTCGACAAGAGAGGACCTCTCCCTCGGCTGCAAGGAACAGTGTTGCACTCTCCACTTATATGGATCCCGAGAATTAAAACCTTTTTGCAAATATTTTAGAAACCATAATATATATACTTTCATATCTCATATAAAATATACTTTGCAAAACAAATCTCAACGGTTGAAATCGGCTGCCGGCAGTCTTGGTTTCCAACAGTGAGAGTGCATCCCCGATCATTACCTTTGTCCGACAAAGGGCTGATCCTGTCACTATGATCACCCACTCAGATGAATTCTTGGATTGTCCCAACATACCCAGGTTTTGAACCCGCTAAGGATCTCACTGATTGGTACATCAAAGACAACCCGATCCGACACCTAGTGCAGTATCATAATCGAGTCTAGGGGTCGGGTGTAACTTTCCAATTTTGCCCATCAATCTCCAAGGTCCAGGGCAATATTGGAAATCTGGTCCAGTTCAAAAATTCAATTAATCTCACACTGTATATGCCTAGGCTCTCACCCCGGTAGCTGAGACAAGCCACCCCAACCGACTTGGTGGCACCACAGTGTCAGCCTTGTCAGGATAGTTCTCCCCAGACCGACCCACTGGCTATGAACATTCTAAACTAACACGAGTCTCAATAAGTGTTCAGTTTAAGGGTATTACACAGAAACATACCAAGGGAACATGAATCAAATATGCACTTTTATTCATTTACAATAAACTCATAAAGTACATCAATTTTGACTGAAGCTAAAGGCATACAAAACTGTCTAACAAGAGTAGTGCTAATAGGCCTTACATCCCTCTTCGGTTCTGGTGTTTGCAACAATAAAAGGGTGGTGGTAGATAAGGCCTTGGTATCAAATGAAGCCCTAGGCAATGGCCCAGGAGGATGTCTTAAGAGCAACCGTTTGCCTTTCTCTATTTCATAGGTGGCTCTAGAGGAAAGGGAAGGGGGGAATTCGAGAAGAAGATGTAATTATTGGAATCATCCTCGGCACCGACATTGGGGAAGGGGGTCGTTTGATGGTGGAACAAATCAATTAGTTGGTGCCCTTAGACATTGTGAATGATGATCGGCAAGTGGGGCTCATGCTAGAGTCTTTTGAATTTTTTGAATTCCTCTATTGCGACATCTGAGGAAATTGCGTATCCGGTTGCCGAGATTGTAGGGGTTCTAGGTTTGCCATCAGGGGAGTTAATTGAGACGCGAAACCCAGTTCATGGTGGCTTGGTCATTTCTAATGGATTCTCGAATTATGAGAGTAGGGGCAGAACTAGTATGTTGATACCAAAATTCAACAACTAATTTGGGGTCGTTTAAAGTCACTATGGCCCCAAGAAGAGCAAAGATGCACACTAACTTGATAAGAAACCTAAGAAAATTGTTACTACCTAAAGGGGTGGAAAAGAAGGCTGGTTTGAAAGTTTTGTGCAAAAAGAAATCAAATAGGAGGGTTTGGTATGCAGTGGAGCTAGCCAATGGGGGGAGAAAATAGCTCAAGCTCTATTCCCATGCTAGAGAGTGGGGAGCTAGATGTTATAGTAGCGATGTCATAGGGTAGGAGAAAAGTAGAAGAAGAGGCGGCCACTCTGGTTCCAGACGGAGAGACAAGGGGGCAGAGGTGGGTGAATTTTGTTGATAGAGAACCAAAGGCCATAAGTTTTGTGGATAATCTAGTTGAGTGAGAAATCCAAGTGGAAATGACTTGTGGGCTATTCTTTTCAGGTGGTGAAGCCCAGGTAAGAGAAGCGTTGTGAAGTTTTGAATTGGCATCGAGGAAAGATAGGGAAAGGGAAAAGGAAGGGAGTGTTAAAAAGGATGATTGGGAGAGCAATGCTTCGCTTGAAGAGGATGACATAGTGTTCATGTTCAGTGGCCTAAAGAAGAAAGCTGAGAAGTTTGATACATTATTACGTCGATGCATCAATTAAAGAAGATTTAGGGAAGGGTAAGTCGATTAGAGGCAAAGGCATGGGTGGTAGACATCGGGTTTCGAGCTAGAATGTCAGTCGCTATAGGGTGTGTAGGTTGGAGTGTTAACCCTAGGGAGAGCATAGGAAATTTTTACTGATGTTGGTTTTTTTCTTCATGAGCAATTTGTTTTGTTGTGTGGAGTTGGGCGAGATTTTGAGTCTCCTTTTACCTGGTTTTGTTTTGGGATTTTTGAGTCTCCTTTTCTCTCAAGTAGAATTTTGATCCTCATTGTATTTCTCCTTTCTCTCTTTGTTTTGTTTTATTTAATTTATTTATAAAAAATTAGACTACAAGATAAAGGAGGACATGGCACTTCACATGATGCTTCACCAGAAGTAGATGATGACCAAGGTCAAGGAGATAAAGGTGTTACTTAAATAAAATAGTGATGTCAATAATTGTATAGCATTTTTAAAGTTATTGTAAATTTTTCTTTTCAATTTTACTTAAATTGTTAGTTTTTTCAATACCAATGTGATTTTTTATTTTTAATTTTATTATATTACTTTTATATTTTATTCCATTTCCAATATTCCATTTGTATTGTTTAAATTCAAGTGAGATAAATTTTCTAATTTTTTCTTTTCAGTTTGTTGTCTACTCGGTATTTTGTTAAGTATGTATTGTTAAATTTTTATTTTTCTCAAAATTTGTATCACTTAGAAAAAAAATGAAAAAGAAAAAGTAATAGAAATTCCCAAAAAAAGACTGGCCTAGATTAACCCAGGCCCACAACTTAGCTCATCCCATGCCCATGAGCCAGCCTATAGCCTTCCCGACATAAGCTCATTTAGGCTCGTGTCATTGGTCGTGCCAGGCCTGACCTATGAAGGATCCTAGAAGAGGCAAGCACAACCCACGAAGGCCTGTGGACCAATACAGCACGACCCACTAAAGGATGGGCGGCCCATAAAATCATGTTGTGTTGGCCCGACATGGCCCGATTTGCCCCTCAATAGGGGAGTCCCATATTTGATTTGGGCTCAAGAGATTTAAGGCCCATCAAATATTTACTGCACAATCTTAAAGTTATGGGCTTGTGTGAAGGAATTTTCAAGCAATACGAATTAATAATCACTTGCAAGTGGTCTTTTGTGAAGATGTAGTGGTTAAGATTCAGAAGTTAAGTAGTTACGATGCAGCCAGGGTTAATTTGATGGTTGGAAGTGTTGTGAGCTTACAAACAGATGATAATAATTTAGTGTTTGTGCGGAGTCGTCAATGATGAAAAGTTTTGATGAAATATTAGTCTGGGCAAAAGGAACTCTAATCCTGAATCTAGAAGGCCTACAACCTCAGGCCTATTGTGGATATCAGGGAAGAACTTAATGATCATAACCCTAGTTGCATTGATAAAAAAGGTGGAATTTGGGATGAATTTGGGAAATTCATTTAGGAAGGGAAGGAAAACACTTGAGAATGGCTTAGTGTCACAAGTGGACTATTCACCACGCCATCAAGTGCCATCCACTGTGCCTACAGCTTGTCAATAGAGTGTCATTGTCTATGTCTTGGGTGGGGCTATACATGTAATTAGTATGGAGGAATGTCAATGGCATTTTTGTAATTATCAATATAATTTTTCAACATCCATGATGTATCCTTTCGTCTCTCCTCTAGAAGCTTAAGTTAGTATTTGATGGGAGGCCTTTAGAGAATTCATCATATGACATTTCCTATCTCTTTGCACTTATATTAAATTGGAGGGGACAAATAAAACAATCCCTTACTTCATACCCTTGGGCCAAATTCGATTTTGAGCCACCAAAATTGTGACCCATGGGGCAAAGATTAGACCCCATCAAACCTTTGGTTCGGCCCAACTAGTTTGGACCAAACTAGGTCAAATCGGCCTTGGGTTTGGTGTCCAAGACATGCAACAATCATTTGAATATAATCTGAAATTTAATCAGCTGAAAATTGAAAATCAATTATAGCAAATAAATGATAAACTAGGGCTACCAGTGTGATGGTCCGAATCTGATCCGGATGAACTGCAAACCTGCAAAAAAACTGTTAATTGCATTGTAGTTTTTCCACAAAACTTTCTTCTTCTCCTCCGCGTGCTCTAACAGGTCTTCTGATGTAAAAAAATAGAAAAATCCTAATTTTCTATTACTTACATCAGAAAAAACCTAATACAATTTTTCTAAAAAGAAAAAAATTATTACAGACCAATAATCAAATAATAATTTTCTCGGGTTCGTGGATCTTGGCGCCATAAAAGAATTCTTTCTCCATCACACAAACAGCCCAATAACCAAAGAAATCATAGTAGAACAATTCTAAATTATATCAGAAAATAATCCTAAAAATTTCAAGTCAATTCGTCCAAAACAAAGAACCGATTTCTCAAAAAACTGCAAGCTGCTCAAATTTGGCCAGACTAGTTCTGCCGATTTGAACTTGGTTCAAATCTGATCTTTCTCGATTCAAGACTGAACCTGGCTCTGATACAACCGAAGGAAGGAGTAATCCATTATATGGATGGCCGAACCATACTGGATGGTAGCACAAATTTTCAAAAAAATTCCTTTCGCCTTCCGACAGTCGAATTCTTAGTTTTAGAAAAACTGCATTTTTTAATGATCGTTGTTGCATCGAAATCAGAAAAAATCTGAAACTAAAAGGAAGGGAGGAGCATAACTGATGCGGAATCCATAGATGTAGCTCCCAATGTGGTAGTTGATGCCCAAACCGAATCCCAAAACCAGCTTCCACTGAAGATGGTGCAACTTTGAATGAAGTCGAATCAACAACAGTTTTCAGCAAAACTACAATCCAATAGTATATGTTAAACAAGGGAGGTGAGCATGAATTTTCTCTACAATTTTCTTACAAAATTCAGAGAATGAACTGATAAAAAATTAGTCCAAGGGGAGATTGAATTAAGGTTTCTGGCAGTAAGAGCAGAGAGTGAGTCAAAAATAAAGAATGTAATCTGGAGCAGTTCCATTCTCTCTTTTCATAAGCCTTAAGGAGCACTACTCCTAATCGAATTAAGAGATTCGTAGTAAAACTCCTAATTGAATTATGAGATTTGTAATGGATTTAGATTCTATCAGAGGATAAGACTTATCCTCTAATGAGAATGGGTGTTCTAAACCCATATCCAAACTCATATTCACCCAAGTCAAGCAGTCATGTGACAACTTGGTTAATCTCATTAATCATGATCTTTAGGCCCATATCCAAGGCCCGACCAAATTCACTATCAAATGCAATTCACTACCAAATGCAATGAACCGCTGAATCCATCAATCAAATAGAAGTTTCTATCTATTGTTGCGAAACCTAAGTCGCTCCTATATATTCCGCTATTGAAGCTTCAACACCATTGTTTTTTTCCATGTTGAACACAATCTTGACCACAGAATGGAGATCGCAAAATGAAGTTGAGGAGCGGCAAATCTTCTGTTATCTTGGCTTCGTCTGCCATCGCATTGGGTTTCAAGATTGTATTCTACTTTGTGTTCTATTTCATTTATATTTTGTGTTCTACTTTGCTTCATGCCTTGTTTTACTTGATGACCATCAGCATTAATTTGTACATACTTTTGAACCGGTGCAGCTGAAATTGTACTGCAAACAAACCCAGTAATTAAGTGCCTGACTCGGATTAACTCGGATTGGAGAACAAAACAAAATGACATAAAAAAAGGTTGTTTATTTGAGTGTAAATTAAAGCATCTACATTCACACAACTCGTACAAGCATTATTGTCAACCTTCCAACTCTATCAAGAGGTTGTTTATTGATTTTTCACTTTATTTAATTTCTCGACTGAACCGATTCTTTCCTCTAACAAAAAAACAGACAACCGGATTAAGCTGAAGGCTGCCCCCATGACCGTGACCTTGGACTTAACACCTCCATCTGATCTTGGTTGTACTTCAAATTTCTTGCTTCTTCTCTTGAGATCTGATATGAGTTCATCAACACCTCCTCTGGCATTGCCCGCATAATTGAGTTCCTTCCAGCAAGCGCGCTTCTCCATGCATTGTCACTGGTCTTGAAGGAGATCCACCTGAACTCTTCATTTACAGCTTGTGTCAACACTGCGAAGTTTTGTGGCACTACCAGAAGTTGACCTTCACATAGCTCGCCATCGAACACCAGGCTACCGTTCTCTCCAACGATTTGAGAACGAGCACTTCCTCTTGTAACATAGACCACAGCGTGTGCATTCAAATTCCAGTGTGGTGTAAGGATAGAATTCTGTCCAAAATCCAGTTACATTTCAGGAAGACAATTCCCAGAGATTTCAAAACAATTAAGATTAATGCAGATAATGTCTCACTCTTACCTTATTGAGTACTCCCATCTCAGCACTCAGTTGAAGATGGTGGAGGATGGGGAGATTCTGGCTGTTGAGACTGCTTAGCCGGCCTCCTTTGAACGAGTAAACATCTGCGCGGTAGGGGTCTTCTATGTTTTCCCTAAGCCTCATGTTGCAAAGGGCCTCCTCCAAGCCATTGTCCCTATCCCTCGATTGTTGTTGTTGTTCTTCTTCTTCTCTCATCTCTTGTGATCTTGGTGGTCTTATTACTTGAAGGCCATCACTGACTAGCACAATCTCACCTCTGTCATCGTCGTGGCCCTGTAACTTTCTCGCCGTTTTTGTGCTTACACCGAAAGCCTCAGCCAGTGTCTCAGTGTCAAAGCCGCTGAAAATGTTGTTTGTGGATTTCTGCTGGCTGGTGTTTTCTTGTTGATTCTCCTGGTTTCCGGCGAGTTGAAATTTCTACAATGTCAAGGACATACAAGAAAGAACAGTAATTGCTCAGTGTTAATGGATATGGAATAGACAACAATCGGTTTGAGTTGAATTCATGTATGTAAGATCTAATTGGTCTCTTACTCTGAGATTCTGATCGAGCTGGTTGGCATTGTTGCTAGTGTCGATGACAGTTACAGCAATGACTTGTGTATCACCATCGTTGTAACACCAATGGGCTACTCCAGCCGGATAGGCTATGACATCACCCTGGTGGAAGTTTCGGATCTTCTGATGAAAATCTTCATACCTCCGACTTCCTCCATTTCCTTCTGATTGTTGGGATTGCTGGAATGATTGGTATGTTTCAGGGCAACCGGGGAAGACAACTCCGGTAAAACCTCTACCTGTAAATCCATCAAAATGAATGAATGAATGATCAATCAAAATGGACTGATAATTAAGATAGAACTTTTAATTAGTAGCAAGGTAGAGAAGGTAATTTAATTTGAAGGGCGAACCTTGGACGATGTAGGTGAGCTTAGGAGCATTGGTGTATGAAGGCAAGAGGAGGCCTTTGGGTTCGATGACATGACGAATCACGGCAACGCCAGCGCATTTCAACTGTTGGTTTTTCTCTTCCCAGTACTCGGTGACCCCGCCTTCCGACTCAATCCGTGTATTGGGTTCGAGAGCCGAGAGGTCCTGAAGTTGACACTCTCTTTGCCCTCGGAACCGGCGTTGCTGTTGATGTTGCTGCCTTTGCCACGATTGCTGCGGAGAGTGCCTATAGGCTACACAGCCATGACACAAGACAAGAAAGCAGAGGGAGAGGAAAAGCAAAGCAGACTTGACCATGGTGAAGAGACCTTGTAGTGCTAGCTACTACTATTATCTAGTTTGGTGCATGCAGCGACTTAGATGGTTTGTATTTATAAGAGAGATGGACGAACAAGTGTTTGACACATCTTTTTTATTCTTGGTGAGAGAAGAGATAGCTTGTAGACATTCTTCGTGGTGCATGGCTGCCAGCCCCTAGTACTTGCCGCGTAACTATTTTAGCAAGGGCGGGTGGTCACAAACTTAGACTGCTCTTGACTCTTGACAGAAGAGGACAAACTCAGACTCTCGCTGTACAATGAGCGAAAGACAGTTTACCGGTGGAAAACAATACCATGACAGCATTCCATTTGGTCTCATATGATCAACGTATATAATTAGCTTGTGCTTTCGATCTGGGGTTTTCCTTCAATTGCTCAATAGGCTTTTAAAGGTGGCAAAATCCTCAAGGAAGCTGCTTTGTCTTATAAGATCTAGAGTTGAAGCTTAGTGTAGTATTTTCGTAATGAGAGAGCTTTCTTTGAAGGTTTGAAGAAGCTTTCAAAAGTGGCAAAATCATCTTTGAAGGTTTGAAGATGCGAAAAGCATAGGCTGTGTAAGAGATTCCTCTTTCTCTTTTTGGTGGAAGTGATAGATTTGAACGAGAGAGAGAGTAAAGCTTTCACAAACTTTAGCTAAATCTAATAAATATTGACCCATGGACCATTACTCAACCCCACCCTAACCCTAACCGTTTTCCATTAACCCTAATGGATCCCTTGACCCATATTGACCTACTACATTGATAGGTGGGTTAGGTGGGTCACATGGGTTAGAGTCAAAATTGTTGGCGTGACAATTACAGAATTCCATTTATTCTCATATTAAACATGAAACTAGTAGGGACCCGAGATTTATTAAGCGAAAGCTAAATAATAGAAATGGTCATTTACTAAAACACCCCATATAGTTTCATGGATCCACTAAAATCTATCATAGAGTATGTATTTTACTAAAACGCCACTTATAATTTGCAATGGATTTAATCTTTCTTCCATTAGATGATAGTGGAAAATGATAGTGTCGACTATAATGCTCATTTAAATAAATTTAATCAAACAAAAATAAAAATACCATTTTTACCCCTAATAAGACATGGGGAACCATTCTATTGGTTATATTTGGCCAATTTTGTTTTCTATACAAAAAAGTGTTAAGGGTATTTATAGAATAAAAAATAACGGGCCTAATGGCAAAACAATCACTCCTTAATGAAAGGTTGATTAAGTAAATAAGTTGTAAAATATATGGGATATTTTAGTAAAATGAAAACTATAAAGTAGGTTTACGTAAATATGTAAAACTATAAGGTGTGTTCTAGAAAATTACTCTAATAGAAACACATAAGAGTATATAATTGTTCTATATTTTCAACTTTTTAAATAATTAATAAGTACTCATATTTTGTATAATGCTTTTAATAATGTTTTATAATACAAAAATAACAATAATTAATTTAGTTAGGTTTAATCATACAAAAATAACAATAATTATGTTATAATTATTTCTACATTTCAGATTTTTTTTTAATTTCTTACACAACTTCTTTATTTTAACTAATTTAAAATCTAGCTTTGTTAAATATTTTGTTACTTAAAATATTTAGTTATTTAAACACTTAAATAACATGTAAAATATTTAAATTCTAAAATATTAATTATTTATTGAATTTAAAATTCCATAAAAATATAATTTATACTATTATTACATAATTTCATTATTAATTATATAAGATATTGAATTATTATTATTAATTTGAATATTATGTTATAATTATTTTTCTACTTTTAATAAATAATTTCTCTATGTCCTGCTAACACTAGGGCAAAGGCTAGTTTTCTATGTCCGAGTACCTCGTCTTGGTAGCGTGCAGGACTTTACTTACATAATAAACATGGTGTTGTACTTTTCCCACTTCTCTAACTAGGACCAAGTTGACTACTTCATCACTCGCGGAGAGGTAGAGCTTAAGCTCGTCCCCGGTCTTAGGTCTAGTTAGCATCGGTGGTAAACTTAGGTATATCTTCAACTCATCAAAAGCGAGCTGACACTATTTGGTACACTCAAAATCCTGGTATTTTTTATTGCTTTGAAAAACAATAAACACTTCCTAGCCGATTTTGACAAAAATCGGTTCAGGCCAGCTATTCAGCCAATCAACTTTCAGACTTCTTTAACCGAGCTAGGAGGTCGCATGTCTAGTACACTGCTTGGATTTTTTCTGGGTTTGCTTCGATGCCACATTGGCTAACAATGTATCCAAGAAACTTACCCGATGTCACAACAAAGACACACTTGTATAGAACCTTTGTTTTGTTATGTCAGCTTGGTTTTGACTCTCCCTCACCTCCCACTCTCTATTGTGACAATGTGGATGCAACCTATTTTGCAACGAACCCTCTGTCCCATTCATGGACAAAGCACTCAATTCATGGATGAAGCACATGGAAATTGGCATTAACATTCAATTCTTAATCTTTATGTCACTCAGAAGTGACTTTTGGTTCACCAAATCTCCTCCCAAGATCAAGTTGGTGATGCTCTCACAAAGGCTATATTAGGACCTAGATTGCCTTCACTTAAGGTTAAGCTCAATGTCACTCCATTACCATGCATTGATCATGGGGAGGCATTTTAAGGAAAACCCACCTCTAAAAGGACCCAAGAAAGATATCTCGATCAAGAAAACCAGATAAACGAATTCTATCATGATTATAGTGTTAAGTGATTTGTGATTAGTGATAAGTTGGGGGTGATCCCACTACAACTGGTACCCTCACTAAAGTCAACTAGGGGTATGTCGACTGGCTGTAGGTCATTTCTACCGAGCACCATGCGCTCGAAGGCTTCTAGGAAGATGATGTTGGCCAAGCTCCTAGAGTCAACCAGGATCCTTTTTACTTCAAAATCATTGATTAACAACTTTACTACCAAGGCATCGTCGTGCGGATATTGTATTTCGCGAATGTCATCTTCTGTGAAGTAGATGACTTCTTCTCTGTAGGGACGCTTTGGCAGGTTGTCGTTGTCATGGTGGAAGAAATTCTACTCTTCAATGGAGAAATTATTATTGCAAAGGAATCTTCAGTAAATTTCATTTTGGCACAAAAATCTATCGTGTAGAAATCGGTTAAGGAAGAGGAAAAAATAAAAAGGGATAAGTGGATTGTACTCCCCCTAAGAAAGTACTCTTAATCTAAATCTATTAGTGCAAGTATTGCATTGCAGTAGTAGTTGAACTCTTTCATTTATAATTAATCATTATGCATGCATTTATTTAGATATTTCTTTGAACGGCTTTGATAATAAGACATGCACTATTAAATATGTGTTTCATATATCTTTAATTTATTAAATAAATGGTTGTATTTGAATAAACGCTTAACCGTTGGGGGAAGCGTTAAAATGAAGTTTCTCCCCAACGTTTGGTGTGCACAAAAATTAAAACTCACTTTTGTGAATATCAATGTGTACGAATGAATATAATAGGGAAAATGCAGATTTGGCAATGACATGGTGATGTTTTGATAAACATCTATCATGAAATGCCCATAGAACAAAACACACGCCAAATATGATGGGAGATCCATCATATGGATGGCTAAACCCTACAGAAAGGTTGGGCGAAATTTCAAAAATTTCTTTCTCTCCCATCCGAGAATCGTATTCCCTAATTTAGAAAACTACATTTTCAAGGATCGTTCTTGAATCATAACCGGACCAAATCTGAAACTAAAAGGAAAGTGAGGGATATACCTGATATGAAGTAACAGTGACTCCCAACGTAGGTGTTTACGCCCAAAGAGAAGACCAAAACTCGCATCCATTGAAAATTACACACTGTGTGGTGAAGCAGGATCAGCAAGATGGTTCTTCAGCAAGAACCTGAATTCTTCAGTAAGAATAGAACAATGGCTGGTGAGAACCTGAATTCTTCTAACATGAAACAATATCAAAAACCTTTTCTTGATCAGTTCTACAAGTGGAAATCGAACTGGGTTGGGGCGGCAAGAACTGCTACAGGTTGCTGAGTATAGGTAAATTGAGAAATCCGCCCCCTTTTTATTGCCTTCTTTGGATCAGCCTCCTAATCCAATTACAAGAGAGTTTCTTGATCCAAATCTGATATTTAGATCTGGACTCTTAAATGGATAAGATTTATCTTATCCTTCAGCTAATCCTAATTAGGTTAGAAATCAAATTTCGTCCCCTTTTAATTAACTAACTTAAGCCCAATTCGAAATAGGCTTTAGGCCCATTAAATCATATTACTCACTTACCCTTAAATTTGTTGGCTATCTTGGCTCTCTTTATATGTTGTGGGACCCTAACATCGATCTACACATCAACCACATGGGTTCAACCCAGCCTCTGTTACAAGGCCTAGCCGAATCCATTGTAGAACACAGTGAACACCTAAGTCCATAACCATGGGCTCTTAATGGGCCCAACATTTACTCTAAATGGTCCTTGGGTCTAGCCACCTTATGAAAACCCAAGGACTATGGTTTGATGCAAGATTAGCCCATTATGTATCACCCTCAATGGTCTTACACTTAACCTCCCTGCCTTTAATCATCAAACATTGCCCGACAAGAGAGGACCTCTCCCTTAGTTGCAAGGTACAATGCATCACTCTTTACTCACATGAATCCCGGGAATTAAAACCTTTTTACAAACAATTTGAAACCATAATATATATGTATATCTCTATATAAATATATTTTGCAGAAACAATTTTCAAACACATTTGAAATCCACTACAGTTTATGTTTCCAATAGAGAGAATGCATTCCCTGATCTTTCACTTTGTCCAACAAAGGGGTAGATCATGTCACTATGATCACCCACTCAAATAAATTCTCGGACTGTCCCAACATACCCAGGTTTTGACCCCCTCTAAGGATCTCACTGATTGGCATATCAAAGACAGCCCAACTGACACCTAGTGAAATACCATAATCAAGTCTAGGGGTCAGGTGTAACATTCTAATTTTTCCCATCTATCTCCAAGGTCCAGGGTAATACTAGAATTTCATTCGGTTCAGGGTTTCAAGAAAACCCACACTACATGTATCTCATGTCTCACCCTAGCAACTAAGACAAGCCACCCCAACCAACTTGGTGGCACATCGTGTCAGCCTTGGCAGGATAAATCACCCTAGATCTATACAATGGCTGTGAAGATTCTAAACTAACACGAGTTTCATAAGTGTCCAGTTTAAGGGTATTACACAAAAACACAACAATATAACATGAATAAATTATGCACTTCATTCATTTAAATAAATGACATAATGTGCATCAATCTGATTAAAACTAAGGGCACACACTGTCTAACAGCTCCCACTTGCACTTATAACCAACCAGGTACAAGCCGGAGTCTCACACTTTCCATGTGCTTCTCAAACACTTTTTGTGTTAGTGGCTTAGTAAATGGGTACGCCACATTCTCCGCTGTGTTAGATAGTTGTATGCCCTTAGCTCCAATCAGAATTATGTACATTACGAATTTATTGTAAATAAATAAAGTACATACTTGATTCATGTTCCTGTGGTGTGTTTCTGTGTAATACCCTTAAACTGGACACTTATGAGAATCGTGTTAGTTTTGAATGTTCACAGTCGTTGGGTAAGTCTGGGGAGATTTATCCTGCTAAAGCTGACATTGGTGTGCTGCCAAATGTTGGGGTGGCCTACCTCAGCCACCAAGGTGAGACCCAAGGCACATGTAGTGTAGGATTAATTGAATCTTTGAACTGAACCAGATTTCCAGTATTGCACTGAACCTTGGAGATTGATGGGCAAAACTGGAAAATAACACCTAACCCCTAGACTCGATTATGAAACTACACTAGGTGTCGGATTGGGCTGTCTTTGATATGCCAATCAGTGATATCCTTAGCGGGGGTCAAAACCTGGGTATGTTGGAATAGTCCGAGAATTCATCTGAGTGGATGATCATAGTGACAGGATCAGCCCCTTTGTCAGTCAAAGATAATGATCAGGGATGCACTCTCTCTCATGGAAACCAAGACTGCTGGCAACCGATTTCAATCATTAAAATTTTGTTTTGAAAAATATATTTATATACTGATATACATACATATATATATATATATATATATATATATATATATATATATATATATATATATATATTACGGTCTTTAAACGTTTGCAAATGGTTTTAAATCCCAAGATCCATGTGAGGAGAGAGTGCAACATTGTTCCTTGCAGCCGAGGGAGAGGTCCTCTCTTGTCGAACAGTGTTTGATCATTATGGGCTGAGAGGTTAAGTGTAAGACCATTGAGGGTAATACCTGATGGACTAATCATGCATCTGCCCACAGTCCCTGGGTGTTACAAGGTGGCTTGGCCCAAGGACCACTTAGGGTAAGTGTTGGGCCCATAGAGCCCATGTGATGGGTTTCAAAGGGTGCACTGTCCATAACAGTGTATTCGGCCAGGCCTTGTAACAAAAGTTGGGCTGAACTCATGTGGCTAATGTGTAGATCAATGTTTGGGTCCCATGCCATACAAGGAAATCCAACTAGGCAGTAGTTTGGAAGGCTAACTGAACACATATCCTTATTGGGCCTAAAGCCCATTTCGAACTGGGCCAATTTGATCAGTTAAATGAGGGGCGAATTCTGATATTAAATTAGCAGATTTAGAAACCTCCTAATGGGATTAGGAAAGAGTTGATCTAATCTACAGATAAGATAAGGGTTTGCCCTTATCACTTAAAGGGAACTCTGATCCAAATATGATTTGGATCAACAACTCCTAATGGGATTAGGAGCTAATCCCTTTAAGATTTTAAAAGGAGCAAGGGGCGGCAGCCTTTAGAGATATTCATATTCACATTCTCTTCAAAGCTGAAATCACAGAACAAAGAATTCAGCACCTCTGCGAAAATTCTTTTTTGCCGCCTCCTTCCTTCCGCCGCCATATCTACCAGTTCGATTTTTTATTCTCAGTGGGAGTGATCAAGATTGGATCTTGATATCAGTCCTTTGTGAAAGGGCTGATTGGAAGTCATGCTCACGTGTCGTCCAGCTAATTCTTGTGAAGGATCTGGTTCTTTTGAAGAACATTGTTGATTCTGCTCCATCCTACACTGCACCATCTTCAGTGGGATCAGTCCTTGGTTCCTTCCTTGGGCGTGAATACCTCCATTGAGAGATATTGTTTCTCCGTATCAGATATATCCCTCTCCTACTATTTTTGTTCAATTCTGGTTCAGTTCTTGGTTCAAGATTGATCCTTGAAAAATATGATTTTTCTAAATTAGGGAATACGATTCCCAATAGGATGAAGAGAATTTTTTTTAAAATTTTCCCATTCTATTCCGCAAGATTCGGGCGTCCATACGATGGATGTTTCATCCCTTCACACTGATTCTACCTTTTAACATCAATCTCCTATAAATCCAGTGTTGTCACACAACAGTGGAATGGGTGATGTGCTGAATTCCAAATTCTAGAATGAACACCTTCATTCATTAGGCAACCTCACTTACAGCAATGTGCCTGGCTTCGATCATTAAATCTGTTATTCTTACTACTCAGGACCCCATCATGAAGATGTAACCAGATATAGACATTCTATCATCTGGGTCTGACTGAAAGTCAATATCAGTATACTCGACGATCTGTAGTGAACTACCATTGAATACCAAACAAAACTCTTTTATCCTTCAAATGTATTTTATTATATTTTTCACAACGGTCCAGTGCTCTTGCCTTGGGTTAGATTGGTATCTACTTACCACACTCATTGCTTGAGCAATGTCAGGACGAGTGCACAACATGACATACATGATACTCCCTACGGCTAAGGCATAGGGAATCTCTTTCATAACCTCAATCTCTTCAGGAGTCTTGGGAGACAAACCCTTGGAGAGAGTGATTTCTTGCCTAAAAGGAACATTTCCTTTCTTAGAATTCTCTATATTGTATCTTTTGACAATCTTATCAATGTAAGTAGACTGGGATAATCCTATTATCCTCTTTGATCTATCTCTATAGAGTCGAAGTCTTAATATGTAGGAGGCTTCTCCAAGAACTTTCATGGAGAATTGCTGCAAAAGCCACACTTTCATCATAGTTAATATTCCTACATCATTCCCAATGAGTAGAATATGCCATCTACATAAAGAACCAGAAATGTAACTTTTTCTTCCACTTTCTTCCTGTAAACACTGGGCTCATCTGGATTCTGCACAAAGTCAAACTGTTTGACGGTAGAGTCAAACCGGATGTTCCAGCTCCTAGAAACTTGCTTAAGCCCATATATGGATCAATTAACTTTACATATCATATATTCCTGACCTGCGGCTATGAAACCTTGGTGCCAAATAAAAAATCATATACATTCCGTCTAAAAAATAAATAATTAATTATTTACAAACCAATAATGAATAGAATAAAATGATACAGTAGGTGCACAAATTCTTGGTGCCAATAAAAGATTTCAATCTCCACCAAATGAACAACCCATAATTCAAGAAATAAATATAGAACACTTCTATAATTATTGCAGATAAATAAAAAAATTAGTTTCAGATCATTCGCCCATAGCTGAAAACCGAATTCTTAGAGAAAACCCTATTCTGTGCAAATCGGGTAGAATCGATTTTGCCTATTTGCGCAGGTTCAAATCAGGTCTAATTTTGGTTCAAGAATGTGAACTTGGCTTTGATACCATTGAAGAAATGGGAGATCCATCATATGGATGGCCGAACCCTATAGGAAGGTTGGGCGAAATTTCAAAATTATCTTTCTCTCCCATCTGGGAATCGTATTCCCTAATTTAGAAAACTGCATTTTAAAGGATCGTTCTTGAATCAAAACCGGACCAGATCTAAAACCAAAAGGGAAGTGAGGGACATACCTGAAACGAAATAACAGTAACTCCCAACGTAGGTGTTCACGCCCGAAGACCAAAACCCACCTCCACTAAAGATGACACAATGTGTTGTGAAGCAGAATCAGCAGGATGGTTCTTTTGCAAGAACTTGAATTCTTCAGTAAGAATCGAATAAGGGCTGGTGAGCATGACTTCAGATTGTTTCTGCTAGTAAGAAACAATATCAAGAACCTTTCTTGATCAATTCCATAGGTGAAAATCGAACTGGGTTGGGGCAGCAAGAACTGGGGAGAATTCTACAGGTTGCCTTCAGCTAATCCTGATCAGGTTATAAATCAAATTTTGCCCCCTTTTAATTAACTAACTTAAGCCTAGTTCAAAATGGGCTTTAGGCCCATTAAGTCATATTGCTCACTTACCCTTTAATATGCTGGTTAACTTGGATCTCTTTGTATGGCATGGGACCCTAACATCAATCTACACATCAGTCACATGGGTTTAACCCAACTTTTGTTACAAGGCCTGGCCGAATTCACTGTAGGACACAGTGAACCCCTGATTCCATCACCATGGGCTCTTAATGGGCCCAACATTTACACTAAATGGTCTTTGGGTCCAGCCACCTTATGAAAACCCAAGGACTGTGGGCAGATGCAAGATTATCCCATCAGGTATTACCCTCAATGGTCTTACACTTAACCTCTCAGCCCTTAATGATCAAACACTGATCAACAAGAGAGGACCTCTCCCTCAGTTGCAAGGTATAGTGTTGCACTCTCTACTTACATGGATCCTGAGAATTAAAACCTTTTGCAAGCAATTTGAAACCATATATATATTTTGCAAAACAAATTTCAAACACATTCGAAATCCATTACTGGTAGTTTAGGTTTCCATCAGAGAGAGTGCATTCCCTGATCATTCACTTTGTCTGACAAAGGGGCTGATCCTATCACTATGATCACCCACTCAAGTGAATTCTCGAATTGTCCCAATATACCCAGGTTTTTACCACCTCTAAGGATCTCACTGATTGGCATATCAAAGACAGTCCAATCTGACACCTAGTGAACTACCATAATTGAGTCTAGGGGTCAGGTGTAGCATTCCAGTTTTGCTCATCTATCTCCAAGGTCCAGGGCAATACTAAAATTTGGTCTGATTCAGGATTTCAAGAAAACACACACTGCATGTACCTCAGGTCTCACCCTGGCAGCTGAGACAAATCATCCCAACCAACTTGATGGCACATCAATGTTAGCCTTGGCATGATAAATCTCCCCAGATATATCCTACGACTGTGAAGATTCTAAACTAACACAAACCTCACAAGTGTCCAATTTAAGGGTATTACACAGAAACACACCAATATAACTTAAATCAATTATGCACTTTATTCATTTACAATAAATGATATAATGTACATCAATATGATTGGAGCTAAGGGCCTACAGTGTCTAACAAACCAAATAGCTAACTAACTTGTAAAAGAGGCTCATTCTTATGAGAGTGGTTTTGTTTCCCTCTTAGTCATTGTAATCTCCTTTGATTGATTGATTTGTGGGGACGTGCTAGCCCCCCTCCCCCACCTCAATGCATCTCTACCCCCACCTACTCCATTAAAATAGGAGGATAAGCTTCTTTTGAATATTTTCATCTTCGTAGAGGATTACCTCAAGTGGAACTCTAATGCCAAACATAAATGGATTTTCACAATACATGGATCTTAAAGTCGCAGATCTGTTAAACATAGATGGCACATGGAATCTGCAACTTCTAGAAGAGAGCCTAGATGCCAGCCATATCCCACATGTTAAGGAATTAAACCCGAATCTTTCCTTGGATTCTGATGTCCCTATATGGATAAAGCCCCAAAAGGGAATTTCACTGTGAGCTCAATGTACAGATATCTGACAGAATCCTTGGCATCAGGATCATCATCTTTCTTCGACTGGAAATTTCTTTGGTTGCAAAATCTCCTTCCTAGAATAAAAATTTTCATGTGAAAATTCCTATGGGAAGGGATTTTAACAGAAGACAAGTGCACTGTGTGGCTGCAACCAGAAGAACAAATCTGCTCCTTCTGTAAGCAAACCACAGAAACAATGCAACATCTTTTCTTTACATGTCCATACGCGAGGGCAGTTTGGCTTCATAACCATTCGGGTCTTAATCCAGACAAAATCAAAGTAAAATCTCCTCATGAAATTATCCAGGGTTGGTTAACTGTGGTAAAAAGATTTTCAAATCCCTCCACGACTTCCTCACTTTTCTGTACAGTCGGCACAACACTATATCTGATATGGAAGGCTCGCAACAACTTAGTGTTCAAAAAACTTTTGATGAGCCCTCTCAATCTGCTGAATTGCTTACAAAGCTACCAGCAAGATATCTTCCCTCATATCAGCAATATATGTATTGCTGCACCTCCTAGCTTGATCATGCAGAATGAACTACAGGTTGATGGCTCTTTTGATCCTTTAACAGGAACTGAAGGAAGAAACTTCATCTTCAAACGAACTACAGGTGAAACCATTGCTGAAGGCAAGCCATGCTGGGCAGTCTCAAGCTATGACTCAGAGATAAGGGCACTAATAGCAGGTCTCGAAGCAGCTTCCACCTTAACTGATCAAGAAATTTACATATATAGTGACTCTGAGAAGCAGCTGCACTGGTATTGTTTCTTACTAGGCTTAAGTTAGTTAATTAACTAACTTAACTATCAAGTAATATATGAAGCTGCTTCCTCTTTTTTTTGAAAAAAAAAAATGTAATTCAGGGAGGAACACAATAAGCTTGTCTGATTCTGCTTGATTGAGACGATTGATGACGTTACAACTCCCACACCACAATATCAACTACAACGAGATCACATCTCCACCCCACAAGGGACCGCCCCACAGCATATTGAACATCTCCCGATGATTATAGTACTATCATCAGGAGATGTTCCTAATACACGGCAGGAATGTGCTGTGAGGCGTTGTGGGGCGGAGATATGAACTCGACTACTACAGCTATCGTTATTGTTCAAAACTCTAAATTTCATTAGATCGTTAATGAGCCGACAAGAGGGAATTGATGGAAAAGTAAATAGAGACCACACAACAGTCCACAAAGACCACAGACTACACTTATTTTGCCTTGGTATTATCTAACTATTTCAACACTACTGGACCACCAACATAACACAATTTCTTTTCATTACTTTCTAGTTTCTAAAACAAATTAACACAGTAATTGTTGCAGGAAGTTGAACTTTATAAAAATGAAAGCTATTATAACCCTTTCATTATATGGTACAGAAAAGAAAATTTTTCCATTTAAACTCAATAGCTTGGCCAATAAACAATGCTTAAAGTAGCTAATTAAATCAGATGCATAATTACAAGTTTGGTCCGAAATCCCCAGACCTTAGACGACTGAAGGCCCACCCAGTGCAACATAATTATTTATGGTCAAGACTCAAGACTTGAGAATATATGTACAGCATACTGCATACAGGCACATCTAAGAGTTCAGATTTCTTACTCACTTTTCCTACCCACTTTCTACCTCCCGTGAATTGCGGCCACACAGGCAGCTATTGCAGCCACACATCATAATAGAGATGTATGGCTCCAATTCACGGTGGGTAGAGAGTGGGTAGGAAAAGTGAGTAAGAAATCCTGAGTGCACATCTAATTAATGTCCAATTTAGTAGGTGGTGTTATATAGGTTTGATGACTAGGGGTGGATTCAACTCGAGTCGAGTCGAATAGTACTAGGCTCAAGCTCGAGCTTGAGCTCTGTTCAAGCCTGAACCTTGAGTTCGAGCTCGGCTTGAGTAAAAAATTCATAAGTTCAAGTTTGGCTCGGCTCAAGCTCGATTTTGAGAAAAAATATTTTATAAAAATAAATAAATATATATATATAAATACTTTTTATTTGATATTTAAAAATTTAAGAATCATAATAATTAATAATTATAATATTTTTATTATATATTATTTTTTATAATTTTATTATATATATAAATACTTTATAAAAATAAATATATATAAGTACTTTTTATTTGGTATTTAAAATTTTAAGAATCATAATAACTATTAATTATAATATTTTTATTATATATTATTTTTTATAATTTTATTCTATCTATCTATCTATCTATATATATATATATATTCGAGTTGGCTCGCGAGCCTTACAAGCTCGTTTAATAATCTAGCCAATGAACTGGGCTCAAGCTTGAGCTCAAGCTCGATTGAAACCAAGCCGAATTGAGCTTTTCACAAGCCGACCTCGAGCAGCTCATGAAAATCCCGGCTCGTTGCCACCCCTATTGATGAAATCTGGTCTTAACAATCGATCCATTGCAATTTAAAAAAATAAGAAAAAATACTTAAAATAAAAAAAATGGCTAAAACTGTTTTTCAGGTTAAACAAGTCAATGGTTTGACCACTAGGGTTAGTGGGTTGTCGACCAAACCAATGGTTTTTTATAAGATTGTGAAACAGAACCGATTGACTGGAAAGTTTTAAGGCCAAACAATCCAAACATCGGGATGAATGGCGGTTTGAAAACCATAGCCCAAAGGGACCATGCGGTATTTTGGATTCGGATGTTGTGCGTGCCAACCTCCAACTGGGCCTTAATTTTACCAGTAGCTTATTTAGAAAGCAAGCTTCCACATGAACAATCCTCATCTCCAACGTGATCATAATTTCTGCTTTTTTAGGGTGGTATTGTCAAACTAGGGTCACTCACTAACTGCTTCACATTTTATCAGTGCAAATGCAAAATTGCATTTACATCTGCGGAACCACTGGCTATAGTTCATGTCCATATCCGAAATATTATCTCACCAGTACTGAGCTCTAACCAGAGAGACTCCAAAGGAGGAGTGAGGATGAGATCCATATCCTACTTAACTACCCAATAGCAACCCAGATTTGGAGGATAATTGAAAGCCAAGTCGGCACCCTAGTTAGAGCCCAGGACGGTGAGATGAAACATGTAAACAAGTTGGTTGATTTTTTTTTTTTTTTTTTTGTTTCTGTTTTCTGGGAGAAGATAAGCTTCATCGATTGGGCCCCTAGACCTAGAGTTAATAAAGCACTAAAAATTGTAAGGAATAAATTGAAGTCTAAAAAGTGATGGTTTTATCAAATTAAGGATATGGAAAAGAAATCTATTTAAGTCAAATGGAGCCCCCTTCCCACATGAAATCGAATAAAAGATTCCTTTGGATGCATCGCGAGAAGCCACCTGCGGCAACTTTAGTATTCAAAGCAGGTTCGGTTGAGAACATAATTCTTTCATGCATTATCGCGAAAATGAGAGGAGTTCTAGAAGTTCACAGGTTAATCGATTAGTTAAATCCAAAGAAGTTCGTCACCGAAGGAGACTCAAGAATAATTATTGAAGCTCTAAAACGAACAAGCCAAACTACGTAGAGATGCCAGGTCAACAGGTAGATGCTAGAAGAATGCAAGAACATAGTGGCTGGGCTGAGATACGACGTCGTCTACAATCATAGTCATCGTGAAGGAAACCAAGCGCCGGACTGATTGCATGGCTCCTCGTCAAAGCGTTTGGGATTTGTTATGTGTATCAGGAGAATTTACCCCTAAAATCTAGTTGTTAAGAGGGAGGGAACCCAAACCCAAACATATATATATATATACCCCATAACAGCATCCCATATTATCAATATGGGACAAATGGATCGCAATATTCCACCACGCTCCACAGTAGTCCTGGCGCCCATGCAGACTGATTTTGCACTAGTCCACCTAGTCTCGGCCTAATACTACAATACCGACATCACCACTTATGCCACACGATTGCAACTGAAAGGCATAATATAGGCTCTGATACCATTTGTTATATGCCTCAGGAGAACTCACCCCTAAAAGTTAAATGTTAAAGGGAAAGAACCCAAACACATGTATACCCTACAACAGCATCCCATACTATTGATATGAAATATCTCACATTAGCATCCCATACTACTAACATGGGACAAATGAATTATAAAAAAGATTTTAATTAATTTGCTTTTGTTAGTTGATTTTCTAGACTTTTGATTTCTACGTTTTATTCATTAGTCTCCCTAGGATTAAAAAAATGCCATTACTATACATAAAATGTTAGTCCCCTATGTGCAACTACTATCTTCCCAAGTAAATAAAAAGCATGTGAAGTGAGCCCAAACTTCTAGTTAAATTTTCTTTTCTTATACTTGTAATTCAATGTGATGTGAGTCGGAACTAATTAAGTCGTATATTGGTTAATTGAATTTCTATTTTATTTACAATTATGAGATGGTTAAATTGTTCACATATGGCTTAGGTAATAATAAGTCATTCATATCTAATAGCTAGTATTGAGTAATGACACAAGAGTAAATTAATGTTGCATAAACTTACAATATAAATTCATTTGTAGCAGCAGCTGTTCCATTAATATATAATTAATTGGTATACTTGGCATGGTTCAGTAGCTATCTGATCGATGATGAGTAATGTAAACTTGAGTGAATGAATTTATTGTGTCTCAACATGCGATAGAATGTTTGTACTTAATACGTAATTTGTAGTAAGCTAATGAGAATTGATTAAAGTGTTGAGACATGTCATCAGTTTCAGATTAATTAGTTGTAATAATAATTTAAAGAAATAATTTACAATTAATAAGAAATAAGATGTAATGACATCACTAAACGAGAAAGCAATAGGCCAAATATGTGGCAAACGAATCATGCAAATGCATGAGTACGATATGATCAGTATTCAGTACCATTCATTATATTCCTTCACATTGACTGGGCCATCTACTTACTTTACCTTATTCGATTGGCACAGTAGTGTTTGGTTGTTCAGTGTACTGGTTTAGTCTAGTTTTACTTTACTTCTTTGGGTTTTTTTCTTTATTTTGATAGGTGAGAAAGTTGATGTGATAAAATTGATTTTTTTAATAATGACTTTTGTTGTTTACTTGGAAAATAAAAGAATATGAGTAACTGCATTCAAGAACACTTACCAAGATAAATGCACTTATCCGAACAAATAACTTATTGAAAAAGGAACATGACCTTAAAATTTTGTTTGAGTGTGTGTAAAGGTTGTGCTTATTGTGTGTGGTCATGCATAGAGTTTAGACTATTAGGGTCTATTTGGGTTGTAGTCAGAATCAAAATCCTTTGGAATCATAATGTCTATTCTCATAGTCTGTTTAGTTCAAACAATAATGGGAATTGAAAATTGGAATCAACAATAATAAGATTCTATGCCCATTGGAATGGGAATTCTCATTCCATTAAATGGAAATGCCATTCCAGTAAGAATAAGAATGGGATTCCAATTCTATCCAACCAAACGGTTGAATCCATTCTGATTCCCATTCCAAATCCCTATTCTCGTGAACCAGCCTTTGTTTTTCAATCTTATACATATGGGAGCATGGCAGCAGTATCCATTCAAATTCAATACGTGGTCGGTCTAAAAATGGCAATGTTACCATGCAAACTAATTAAGAATAATGTGATGGAGGCCATCTACAAGACTACATCTAGCCCATCCCACTTGAGTTAAACATGACAACTCCAGCCTCCTCACTTTTTTTTTTCTAGAATAGATATTGATAGATAGACTCTTAGACATGTAATTAAATGTGGAATAAATTGACCAGCCTCAGAAACACCAAATAAATAATATGAACTATTACAACATCATCGGATTATTTATTTTTAAAGGCCATAACTAGAAGTCATGAGCTACACCTGTTGCTTAATTAATTTTTTGCAGACCACAAGCCCAACTACCCAAGGATATATTCTTCGCTACTATCAAAGCATAGATGCATATTCAATTAAGGGCATGTTGTTTCCTCTTAACTCTTATCTCTTAAGATGAATCTTTTAACTTTAAAAGAAAAATAGTTGTTTGTTTCCTCTTATCTCTTATCCCTTAAAGTGCAATCATACAACTTTTTGTTTTTCAATAATACTCTAAAAAAAAACAATCAAAAACTCTCATATATGAGATCAAAATGGATATTTGGTAATTTTTAAAATTCATAATTCAAAATTCAAAACAATATTCTCTACATTCAAGTTAAGAGAATAAAAATTCACCGATACCAATATACCTCTTAATATAATTATTACACTCTTAAATATCAAACTTCAAAACAAACAAACATGCCATAAATTAATTGACCTCGTCTATATGTATATATATATGTGGATCGCTTGGGCTCCAAAGAAACTATATATGATACAATAAATGAACAACTAAAGCATATTTAACTGCATAAACAAATCGCATGAAGATGAAAGAACAAATTATTACTTGGTCATCAGTGAACACTTGATTAGTTGTGTGAGTGTGACCACTCATGAATTATTCCTGTAAAAACCAAACTTAAAAACGTCATTCCATACCATCAAATCAAGTTGGTATTTATGAGCATAAGTACATTTGTACGTACCTGCTCTATGTATCCGATACGCCCATTTCCATCTTTCAAGTCTTTTTATCTTATCCACACCACACCGTGATCCATCGATCGCTGGCTTGCCATGAGTCCTCATTAGATGCATGCACCGTTCCATAAAATTGGGGAATGGGGGACCCATATATATATACTTACCGGCCGGCCGGTACCGGAATCACCGTCCGGATCAACGGCGATTCAAAAACATTAGTTTTAAAGAAAATTGAATAATATGATTTGGTTTGATAGCTAGATGATTACGGCAGATCTAGAAGAAGAATAAACTGCAAGTTTGAAATACTATATATCAACAATTCCATATATATAGAAATAAAAATAAGCATACATCATTCTTCTCTGAGGCCTGAATTAATTCTAATCTTCATAGTATCAAAGAAGACATATATAATGTATAATTAGAAGTTGGGGATGAAGAAACAAAGTCACCTGAAAATTGTGGGCCTGTATTTAATTAATTACTGGGTCTGCAATCTGCATGACTCCCCTGATGCCAACTAGGAAGAGTGTCAAACACTATTGACACAGTCTCCTTAGATGGCACTCAGGGAGCCAGGCAGATCAATTGCACCACTAATACTACACTTTTTTCAGATAGAGATGTTGGCATGAAACCTGCAAATTAAGTGCAACAACACTTCTTCAGAAGAGAATTCATTATTATCACTGCACTAATTATGCCTATTTTCAAGTTAATAACAATATTTATTAATGAATTCATAATGTTATTATAAGATGCTAATGAGTGATACCACAGGATACCTTGTGGCTAGCTAGCTAATAGTTAGCTCAAGGTATATAATGTTGTTAATTATGTTTATCTTCTTCACAAACAAATTATAGCAGCTAGCCAGAGTAGATCGAGTTACAGGTAGGAAATTAAAGAGATGAAGCAGTGAAACTTACTGGTGACAGAGGGAAAGGTGCACGACTCCAAGTCCAAGAGCAAGCATAATCGATTCTATCTATCTTATAATTAAGCTCCGACTGTTTCATCTCCCTTAACTTTCTGCCTCTTAATTTCTCTCTCTGCCCCTCTCAAAAAAAAAAAAAAGAGTTGCAGCAGCTGCCTCACATTCCGAGCTTTCAATAACCCAGCAATCTCTTTAATGACCTCCGATTCCCACTGAGAAACAGAATATATTTATATATATAATATCTATGAAGAGTTGTCAAAGGGAGGAAAGAGATCCAGAGGAGCTGCTGCTGGACAGTCGACGGCCAAGACAAAGAGAAAATACATGTACAGATGTAAGCAGTGGTAAAAGTCAGGTCCATGATAAGGCAACGCGGCAGCAAAAGCTTCACCTTCACGGTTCACAGTTCACAGTTTACAGATCACAGATCACAGACGGCTCCACAGATACAGCCAAAAGCAACCTGGGTTTTGCAGCTGGCAGACCAGCTTGAGCTTGGTTGGATTATTCTCCTCATTGAAAACTCCGTGAACCCAACTCTCTTACTTCATTCCGATGATGAGATGAGTAGAACCCTTTTCATTTTCTTTAATGTTTATCTCTTAATTATCTTATCTTTCCAATTTATATATGAATATTCTGGGTGCAGTGTGCATCTTTAATTTTCCTTAATTTACCCTACACGTAACACGTCCACTCAGTAACACAAGAGAAAATTTTGTCATTCACACTGAATGCAGAAAGTGCAGGAGTAAAAAGGGGGTCATCCCGGAGTCATGATTCTCTGTTAGCTAGCGGCCACTTGGGAATCTATGATATCATACATCGCGATTATAATATCTTTTTAAAGCAAGAATCCAATCCGTGTTTACAGGGCTGGTGGCTGAACTGGAGGTGATTTTGCATTTAATTTGCTGTAATTGGCGCTTCTGATGGATTAATTGTTTACCCTTATGCATTACTTAGGATGTCAATTAGATTTGCATTTGGTCCAATCCGATCCAGTCCAATATGTGTCTATTATAAATGGAACAGTTCCAATTCAACTTAATGAATGTTTTGGACCAATTTAAATGGGTCTAATTCAATGTTTGGACCATTCAATTTGTTTAAATTTATTTTGATTTAAATTAGTTGTAATCCAAACCTGGTCCATTGACACATATATTAATTTGTGTCTTATATCAATGGACCACATATTGGCTTAATCCAATCTAATCCAATATAAATTTGTTATGGACGGACCAGGTCCAATCCAATCTAATAAATATTTTGGACTGAATTGGTCCAATCTAATATATGTTGGTTCGTTCAATCCATCCAAACTGATTTTGGACTAGACAGGATCCAATTCAATTCAAAGCCGGTCCATTGACACCCTTAGCATCACTTACTTTTGCAACATTGACATTGGTCTTCATCTATTGATTAATTAAACCTGAAATAATTAATATCATATGAAAATAAATTACTTCTAAATTAATTTAGGTGAATGTAGCCTCAATTTCTTTTTTTTTTTTTTAATTTCATCTTTCTCTAGGATCACTACTTGTGCCCATTACGATGTTTTTCTACCTTTCACAGAGGTAAAAATATATTTTTTTCATTTTTATCTTTCTTATTTATCCATCAGACAATGTGACTAGAAAATCAAGTTTCAACCATAAATATAATATAAAGACAGAGCATTAATTCTTTTTAATTTTTCTTCCTCCTGTTTGTTTTACATTTGAATATTAGACTGTTTTTGGGTTGGTAGAAAATAAGATATATAGAAACAGAAAGCTTAGGAAAGTACTACAAAATGAGATCTTATTAAAAGATAAAGATGATAAAGAGATCTTACTCTTAGCTTTTTATAATTGAAGGGGATAGGGGTTACTCTGAACCACTTTAGTTATTTTGCCACCATAGGCAAGCTTTTGGGGCCCTACTTAGTCTCTGAAGAATGAAGAAGAAGAAGAATCCTATATTATCTGTTCTTTTATTCTTTGATCTAATTTTTCTGGGGGCATTACGATAAGCTTTAATTATTAATTAATTAACAACTGGTTTTTCTTTTATCTTTTAATTAATAATACTTTTAAATAGAAATAAGAGCAAAAGAACCCAAATCTATGTTAGCACATTTTGAACAGAAAACGTACATACGGGTCCTCTCAACATAAAACTATTGACTAAATTAAGACAAATCTAGCTAAAATAATATTAATATATATTAGTGTAAACAATGCCTTAAAAACCAATTCAGAGGCCGAACCGTTTTGCCTCCGGTCACAGGTTATATATACATATGTATATATGTGTATATATGTATAAATATATTTTATCAATAAGTAATGTATAAATATGTTTTAGATATGTCATATGTATTTTTATATTTAATTTATATTTTTAACTCAATTTTTTATTTTTTATTTATAAAAAATATTAAAAATTGCAATTTAAAACCAAAGAAGGGTTTTTTTTTGTGAAAATAGTGGGCCAACGCATAAATCTTGAAAAGTTACCCAATCGGACATCGGAATGCAAAGTTATGACCTCCGAAAGCTTGCATACATTGAGTGTGCAACCCACGACCCAGTGACCGGATCAAATGGGTATTCACTGAACTGGACCTGAAATCTTGGTCAAGTGACAGTTCAAACGGTTCAACCGGCCGGGTCAACCGCGGATCGAAAACGCTGAGTGTAAATGTCACTTGTTACTTTGATGAATTGCCTAGAAAATCTAAATTCCTTTCAGAACTTACTTTCTAAAAGGATATTTAATTTTCATAATAGTAAATTAAGCTTCATGTACAACATATATTTTCCTTCAGTATCTATAGAAAAAAAAAAAAAAAGAAAACACAAAAACTTTAACTAATTTTCTAGAGACAGACCAATTCAATGGTAACACGCATCTTTTTTCTTCTCTTAAAACAAATTGTGGACTGGTGGAGATTGGGTGTTCCCTCAACTTCTACTAAAAACTTTCCCTCAACTTTTTGTTTCTCCCTTATTTTCTATTAAACCAAACAGCGTAATGATTTGTTAGGAAATTATACTTAAGATCAAATGAAGCATGGGATAACCATGTTAAACCATGGGCCCAACCCAGTTATTCAATGGTACTTAATACCATTTTCAAAAAATAAAAAATGGTACTTAATACAAGTGTGAGAACGATCAATGGCCTATTTAATTAAGCTTAATTGGTCATAGACTCATGGTATCAAGTATCTTCATAGTTACTATGCTAGCCCACGCCGAGGCCGAGCCAAACTTGATCATCAAAGCAGTGTAACTTGTAAGTTAATTGTGACAGTTCCCTTGCATTAATTTGATAAACCATCCTCATCTTCAATTCTCAATTTAGTAGGCCCCGTCCACCAAAGTTAGTAGCTTTTTAGCCTTTTACAAATTACAACGTCACAACTTGACGTCTGGATCATTTATCAATCTATATATGTTAATTATGTTAACTATATATATAAATTAAGCAGCTCCACTTCAGCCAGAGAACAGAGGTTCCAACACATGCAGAAACTGGTAAATTAAGTGGACCTCTTATCTTTTCATCATATGTGCACTTTGAACTTGAATGCACAGTCCTCACAAGACTGTATTTACACTGTTCTCACAGCCATTGTGTCATATATTGAAAATATCTCTATCATACTTGTATGATTTTAATCCTAAGAAGATATTCTCAATGTATAGCTGCAAATGGTCGTGAGGACGGTGAGAATGGAATTTGATTTCATGAGGGTTGGTTGGTTTTACGACTTTTTGATGTCTGGTAGGTTTTCAGTTTGTTTTTGCATGTCTGCTACCGCTACATCTTTTTTGTTTATACTTTATAGAATGAATGAGTGGCACTTCATTCCAATTAAAGTATAAAACCATTTTGCTTAAATGCATATCATCATATTGTTAACTATTTCGTCAATTACGAAATCTAGTGTCATTTGCATGGTTTTCAAAACCAGATAGGACCGGATGGCCGGCCCGGAAAAATTGGAAATTGGTCATTTGATCGGTTTCGTTTTTCCTAAAAATTGAATTTTTTCTCAAAATTATTGACTTTGGTCAGTGAATGCTGAATTGGGTAGTTAATTGTTTGAACTGTTCGAATGGTTTTAATTGTTTTTTTTTGTGTCAAAATGAGCCAAGCGTTTGGTTTAAACGGTCGGACCGTTCGACCCTATAACCGGACCCTGACCGATTCGGTCACCGGTCGGTTTTAAAAACATGGTCATTTGAAAATATGTCGTCGCATGTGTTCGAGGTAGGCTTTGCAATCGTAGGACTCGTATTAAATTTACCATGAAGTTAAAACAAATGATGGAGATTGTTGTGGAGCCATAACCTTTCTGTCTTGCGTGTAAATGAAGAAAAGGATCCTGTCCATCACTTACAAAGAAATGGCAGTGAAGCTTGACGTCATCTCTCTCTCTGAAAGGACAATCATGTGGTTGCTCGTGAGTTTGGAAGTAGGGGGGTCCAATCAATATTTTAGACCATTTTGGATCGATTCAATTCAATGTCTAGAATCTGTTTAAATTCGTTTTAATTTATATTGAATCTAATATAAATTTACTAGCTCAATCCAATATAAATTTACCAAGGACGGATCAGGTCCAATCCAATCTAATAAATAATTTGGATCAGATTGGTCCAATCCAATGTCTTGTTGGTCCATTCAATCCGTTCAAATTGATTTTGGACCGGATGAAAACCAGTCCAAAGCTGGTCCATTGACACCCTTAACCGTATCCCTGGCCGTGTGGCAGACTCCCCGGCCGTACTGTGTTGAAGACCTTGATATGAATGTTAATATGCAACCTTTTTATAAGTGTTGATATACAATGCTAAGCCATCTTTTCGAGTAAAATGGAGCCTGAAATTTTTGATAAGTGGAGAAAGTGTCTTATCTGTTCCCTTCCATACGTTTTCAAAAACTTCAGAATTTCTTTCTACTTTTGCACGGGATGAGATGTCTTTTTTTTTTATCAGCAAAGGTGCACGGGATGAGATCGTTAAGATGCACATACATGTTATAGATTTGTGTTAAACCTCAGTAAAGTCACCATTTCTATATCTCGGACTCGGTTTCATTGAGAAACTTCCGACCAATAAAACCAAGTCAGCATGGCAATTTTCTAGATACATACTACTCGCTAGTCTTATAGACTCCTAAATGAACCACAATGATCCTACCAAAAAAAAAATAACCACAATAATATAATAATTTTACCTCAGTCATTTTGGCTCCTAATTTAATCACAATGATTCAATATTTCAGTACCAAGAAGAAAGAACAAAAGGATATCAATGATGAGATGGCATGGAAATCAGAACCGTACTGTGGAGCTGCAAAAGAATAATATGCCACCAAGCACGGAAATTTTATTCTACAAAAATGCATAGTTTCCCGATCAGCAACTTATGTCCCTGAGCCACAAAAGGAACATTCAATAGAATACTCAGATTTCTGGTTCCTCGTGACACGCTCACAACTCTTTCTTCTTTTTTCTCTTTTTTCTTGTGATTTGCATTACAACTCAAATTTTGTCACTGTATGGAATCCATGTTGGTTACTTGAACATGAAGAAAAGCTTCAAAGTTCAAAACTCAAATACTGAGGCCTGGAAACCTAAGGAGAACTTAATAAGGAAGAAAATTCAGCTGATTATCATCTGGTTAAGAAAGCCTGCTTGCTCTGGAAAATACTCCAATAATTCATCTTTGGTTACCCAGACATAATCCTCACACTTCTCAATCTTGAATTTGTTGGTAGCAATAACTTGTGATTTGAAGAAGAACCGCTGATACAAGGAACAGATCACACACATAAAACAGAACAAAATTAACAAGGGTATACTCAGGTATCCTGGGAAAAAGAATGGTCAGAAATATGCAGATATATAAACACATCCTTTAAAAGAACAAGTAGTAGGCTTTCTTATACTTCTCAACGGAATTCAAAATTCAGCTTGGCTCAGTTCATGTGCTGCTTTGGTTTCAAATTTCCCTATTTGTCCCCCACTTCCCACAAAGGAGATTTTCACTAATGCTCAAGAGAGACATTCTTTCACCATTTCCTTGCTTCTTTCCTTCTCATGAAAAATTCTTGCATTCCTCTCTTCCTAGATGGTCCAAATCAAAGATGCTCTTAAACATATATCCACATTCCTCCCCCCCCCCCCTCTTTCCACAGAAAAGAAAGAGTTGTTGCAAGGAGTTCCTATTATGCTCACACGTACACGCATGCACACATACACAAGGGAAGGGAGGGAGGGAGGGAGGGAGAGAGAGAGAGAGAGTCAACTATTCTTCACTTCTGTTTTAATTGTTTTACAATTTACGTCAACATTTAACTGGTAAAGCCAACCAACCTCATAAGGTTCACTTGGGTTAAGAATCATACAAAATGGGATAAACTTGTGTGCTTGTATCATCATCATCATCTAAGCCTTGTTTTCAACAAATATGGGGTCAGTTACATGAATTCTTTCTTGTCATTCCATTCTGTTCAATGGCATATCGATCGTTAAATCATGGGATAGGCTTGTATATAGCATGAAATTCTCAGGCTATTGTTCCCTTTTCTCTCTTTTATAACTCTTTTTTTCTTTTCCATTTTTCTTTTTTATTTTCATTTTGCGGGGTGGATGGGGGTTTTGTTAGGGTAAATAGCAGTAGACCACAAGTACACTATCAGCTGAACTGCAACAAACTAATGACAGAAGGATGAAGTTTTTATGTCACAAGACACAAATGAAAGAATTGGCATACACTTCAACTTTGTAATCCCCCTAGCATGGTTTAAAATGTCCCTAATTTCCCTAAGATTTCCATGACATTTCCATTTCCATAGGTAGCAACACGAAATTTTACTAGAATTGACATATTCCCCAATGAACGCTACCAACACTATCTGGAGTACAACAGATAGTTTCCACGGCATATTTCCATTTCCACTTCCATGGGTAGCAACATGAAATTTTACTGGAATCGACATGTTCCCAGTATGTGGAGTACAAAAGATAGTAATATAACATAAGTTAGTGACTATTGTAGATATGTGGAGTAACATTGTTATTGCCCACCTAACTTACATGATTACCACTTTGAGCTAGCTCAATATTCATTTCAAACATGAAGTTTAATACTAGTTTTTATTTGTGTAATAGATTATTTGATCGATCTATTACAACCATTTACATTTTCTATGAGTTTAAATTTTGCTTAAATTCATTCTATCATGAAGGTTTACAGGGCAACTTCAGAACGTATTCTTTGGTCTGTAACCTTAGCTTCTTAGCTTTGTTTAGTGATTTGGGACAAGATAATAATTTAAAAATGTGTACCTATGCTTCTTTTATCATTTCATGAAATATCATTCCATATTTTGCATATACCACAATGTTTCCACCATGACTGTAATTTTTACAATATTTTCATTTGATATTTCCAACATTTCTGACATGTTTCTTATACTTGGACAATCAACATTTTGTTGGGACCCAAACACTCCCTCCGAACCCAACTATAGGAATGGAGCAGGCCACCACCGAACAGCATTTCACTAGAAGACAAAGAGGCTAGTGTGACACGCGGCAGAGCCTCCCAGAGTTAGTTACACTGCCACCAGAAGATACTATCCATGATTGCATACATGTAAGCCAGCTATATAAGGCCCTGATCATGCAATAAGTGGCGTGAATGAATATCCCTTTCATCTCTCTCTTTGAGTCATCTTCTTCCTACCTTTCCCCTTTCCCTCCCATCTTCTGTATCAAGAGGTTAAGCCACCCTCGAAGGGGCTTCCGAGGTGAGTGGTAACTCATCAGATTGGTATCAGAGCCAGGCTATCCAAATCCCAGGCTTCACGATGCCACAAACACGTTCCACTACCGTGGATGAAAGGGTCAACCAGCTTGAGGTTAGATTCCACCAAGGTGTTGAACAAACTCAAGGAACTCAAAGTGGTCGTCTCCAGCTTCGTCTCTCAACAACAGTCCGGCGAGACCAGTCACCTAGCAGGAGCGGAAGCCTCTGCTTCCAATAGCCAAAGAACAGGGTATTACCCCACCGGAAAAGTCACTAAGATCAACTTTCCCAACTATTCCGGTGGAGATCCCATTCCTTGGATCTTCCGAGCAGAAAGATATTTCGAATACCACGAAACTCCCGTACACCAGCATGTCTCCATCGCCTCCATTCATCTAGAAGGAGGCACGATTCTATGGCTCTAGTGGTATCGCCAGAATCATCCCCAGGTAACTTGGGCGGAGTTCACCGAAGCTTTGTGCATCCGCTTTGGGCCGACGGCATTCGTGGACTATGACGAGTTGATCACCCGGTTGAAGCAGACTGGAACGGTAGCAGAGTACCAGCTCGAGTTCAAGCGGATGGCAACCAGGGTACACAACTGGCCGGAGAAAGCCTTAGTAGGATGTTTTGTGGGAGGTCTCAGAGAGGATATCCGTCTGGAGGTGAGGGCTCTCTGTCCGGCAACTGTCATGGCTGCGGTGGGATTGGCTCGCCTGCAAGAAGAAAGAATCGACAACCTTCGTAGAGCTAGAAAACCGACCTACCCAAATTTGAGGACTCCTCCACGGGTCGATCAGCAGCCCATGAAACCAGTTGGGGATCATCAGAAGCCCATATTGCCCTGGCCCACTATGCCCTTCAAACGTCTCTCATGGGCTAAGATGCAAGCCCGACGCGAGAAAGGCCTTTGTTATAACTGTGATGATAAGTTTGGACCGGGCCATAAATGCCGGGTCCAGCTGGTGTTTCTCCTACAGACAGAGGAAGAGACGGAAGAGACAGACCCAGAGCACTTAAATGACTATGAACTGATTCTAGACGGACCAGAACTTGACGGGGCCGAGATCTCCTTACACCCTCATGGGCCTCAACTCTCTTCAGTCCATGCGCGTAGAAGGAAGATTGGTGGGCCGGACCGTGATGATTTTGATTGACAGTGGCTCTACCCTGAATTTCATCACTTGCTGTTTGGCTAAGCAGCTAGGTATGACCATACAATCCACTCCTCTCTTTTCAATCCATGTGGCTAACGGGAGTCAGATGTCATGTAATGGTGTATGTAAGAAGGAAAAAATCCTCATACAGGGCCATAATTTTGTGGTTGATCTCCACCCATTGGATTTCTCGGGGGCTGATAATATTTTGGAGATTCATTGGTTGCATGGCCTGGGCCCTGCTATATGTGATTGGGCCAAAATGACAATGGATTTTCACCAGGATGGCCAGTCTTGTCATTTACAAGGGGTGCAGCCCCCTAGTCCACATGACACTTTATCCTCCATGATACGGGCCTCCAAGGATGCTGGTCAACCCATATTTATGCACTTATGTCACAGGTGACTCCTTCATCGCGCCATCAAGCACCTACAGTGAGCCATTCGAGTGCCAACCACGTGCTTTCATGGTGTCAACATGTGTGTCATGGGTGGGCTTTGCTTGTATTTTGTAAGGGGGACCGCCAATGGCGTAATTGTAATTACTTAGTATGCTTTTCCATCATTTTGATGTTTCATATTGTCACTCCCCCAAAAGCTTAACGTACTCTTTGAGGGGAGGTAGGTAGTCGAGTGAGCTCATAAGCGTGTAAAGGTTAAGCACGAGATCCCCTCGACACTGTACTGTGTGCTTGTGCTTACCACTGATTAATGCAATACAAATAGCCCTTTTGCTAATTCGTGTGCCATCTTGTTGCCTTTGTGTGTGTGTTTGCTTTGTTTCGTAGGCTTACTCGCCCATTTCGAGCGTCGCACGGGGCCCCAACGATTATCCCCGTGACAGTTGGTATCAGAGCAGATGCTCCTACAAATACTCTGGACCGTCTTCGTCCCTACATCAACCCAATGAAGAGCAATCGGGGCGTTTCCGATGACACACCACATGGGCGGATTCAAGGCCACGACACTGACGAAGCTCCACTTGACGAACCTACCAAGACACAAGCCCCAAAGGGGCGTACAACCAAAGCTAGCAAGCGCGACAAATCAGTCGACCAACTAGCTACCGTGGACATGCGCCTCCTACGTTGCGAGGTGACAGTGGGAGAAACCCGAGATCGGGTTGATGAACTCCACCTCAGCCTAGAGACGGTTGAGAATGCAATGGTGGAACTAGAAGGACGTTTCGATGGTGCCTTCAGAGACATGCACACCACCATACAAAATTCGGGAGCTGGGCCTTCCCAAAGCAGCCTACAGGGCTTGCTAGACAGATTCCAAGCGCAATTGGATGAGATGAGAGATGAGATGACTCTCCTAAAGAGGGCAGTGGCCAACACACCAAGCACTCCCTCCACCCTAGCTTCCATGAACATCAAGATCCGAGAGCCAACACCTTACTCGGGTGCTCGGGATGCTAGGGAGCTTGACAACTTCTTGTGGCAATTGGAGCAATATTTCTCTGCCACTGGCATCATTGACAACCAAACTCAGGTACGTACAGCTGCTATGTATTTGACTGATATTGCAATGTTATGGTGGTGTAGGTGTTGCCAAGACATTGAACGTGGAACCCGTACCATCGACACTTGGGTTGGATTCAAGCGTGAGATCAAGCGGCAGTTCTACCCAGAAAATGTGGAGTACTTGGCGCGCCGAAGAATGAAGAATCTCAGACATCAAGAATCACTACATGACTATGTCAAGGAGTTTTCGGCCTTGACGCTGGAGATCACTGACATGTCAGACAAGGATCTTCTGTTCAATTTTATGGACGGTCTCAGACCATGGGCTGAGCTCGAACTCCAGTGACGTGGGGTTGAGGACCTTGCCACCGCCATGGCCATAGCTGAACAGCTTGTTGATCTGAGAACACCTAAGGAAGATGTGCAAAGACCATCCAGCCCAAGTACCAGGAGTTTGAGTGGGGGAGATCCACAATCAACCCCTACAAAGGAGAAGCCAGTGCCCGCGGACAAGCCCTACACTTACCAACAAGGGAAGAAACCACAAGGAGGCCCAAGCTACCAGGGCCACCAATCCTCTAGGAGACCTCCTACGCCGTGTTACCTTTGCAACGGGAAGCATTGGACGAGTGACTGTCCAACCCGAAAGAAAATAACTGCCCTCATCGCCAAACTCAGTGATAGTGAAGAGAGCGATGAGGAGAAACCCACAGCGGCGCTCAGAGTAGGCGCCCTCCAACTCATCAATGCCATGGTCAAGAAAGAGGCCACATCAAAGCGGCCCACCAAAGCCCACAAGGGGCTGAGTTATGTAGACATCACCCTCGGCGGGAGGCCGACCCAAGCCTTGGTGGACACTGGGGCCACCCATAACTTCATTTCGCTTGCGGAGGCAAAGCAACTCGGCTTGACCACCACCAAACAAGCTGGGTGGGTCAAGGCTGTCAACTCTGGGGCCAAGGCAGTAGAAGGCACGGCCCGTGGAGTAGAACTCCGAGTGGGACCATGGAAAGGACCCATCAATCTATCTGTGGTTCCCTTGGATGATTTTCAGGTGGTTCTTGGAGTGGAGTTCCTCAAGCAGGCGGAAGCAGCACTTATGCCACACATCAACAGTTTGCTTATTCTGGACGAACACTCCCCTTGCATGGTTCCTGTCTCATCAGCCTTGCAGATACTTGGGAAGCAGCTTTCAGCCTTGCTGTTGTACCAAGAAACTATCAACCATGAAGACAGCTCGGCGTCAACAAGGAAGAACCCCTGTCAAGTACCTCACATCGACACTGGAACCGGTTGGGAAGTCGTCACCAGGAAGAAGTCACCCCCAAGACAGTTCCATTTTCAGCGCCAACACCAATGTCAGCGCCCAAGTCAACACCAGCAGCAACATCAGTTTCAATGCCAACCACATCAGCAGAAGTCGACTTCGCAGCAGAAGCCGCAAGTGCCTGCAACTGGTGGGCCCAACAGAAGAAGACCCAAGGCCGTGTCAAACCTTGCCCACATCTACTACCACAACCACCGGGGAGAGCGAGTACCACCCAAGCCATCTAGGGACCACATTCACATCATCCCTAAGACTAGTTCCCGTAGTAGCCCTGTGAGATACCCTTGGGGAAAAATGCATGGGAATCCACACCTTAATAATCCAAAACACCATTTTGATCCTTACCTGGCCCAAACCTACCCCTTAGCCAAACAGGACCAGCCACTAACATACCTTGAGGCTGCCAGGAAAGGACTTAGCCATAGGAAACCCCAACAGAATGAGCCAACCCGGCCATGCCACCAAAATATACACCTCGGCCTTGGACGACAGCCAGTTTGGGGAGCAGCAGAAGAACCCTCCTTCCGCAACAGTGACTATAAGCGACCAGCCGAAGCCGATCTCCGAGGACGTAGATCGAATTGAGTGGGGGAGAATGTCACAGGTGACTCCTTCGTCGCGCCATCAAGCACCTACAGTGAGCCATTCGAGTGCCAACCACGTGCTTTCATGGTGTCAACATGTGTGTCATGGGTGGGCTTTGCTTGTATTTTGTAAGGGGGACCGCCAATGGCGTAATTGTAATTACTTAGTATGCTTTTCCATCATTTTGATGTTTCATATTGTCACTCCCCCAAAAGCTTAACGTACTCTTTGAGGGGAGGTAGGTAGTCGAGTGAGCTCATAAGCGTGTAAAGGTTAAGCACGAGATCCCCTTGACACTGTACTGTGTGCTTGTGCTTACCACTGATTAATGCAATACAAATAGCCCTTTTGCAAATTCGTGTGCATCTTGTTGCCTTTGTGTGTGTGTTTGCTTTGTTTCGTAGGCTTACTCGCCCATTTCGAGCGCCGCACGAGGCCCCAACGATTATCCCCGTGACACTTAGGCATTCAGCCCACAGTCCCAATTCTGGACAACCAGGGCTATGTTCACCCCACAGAAGCCCAACACAAGGCCTTACGATCGATACTCGATCAGTTTGGCGATGTATTCAAGGAGCTGAACCAATTACCTCCACCTCGGGCTCGTGATCATCAGATACCTCTCTTACCCGGTTCTAATCCGGCCAATGTGAGGCCATATAGATACCCTTACTTTCAGAAGCTGGAAATTGAGAAGGCAGTGAGAGAACTATTGGAAAAAGGGCATATACAGACCAGCACCAGCCCTTTTTCATCTCCTGTACTCTTAGTGAAGAAGAAGAATGGTAGTTGGCACTTTTGCGTAGATTACCGAGCCTTGAATCAGATTACTGTGAAGGACATGTTTCCTATACCCCTCATGGACGAACTACTGGATGAGTTAGGAGAGGCACGAGTGTTCTTTTTTTTTTTTTTTTTATCAATAACACTTTCATTAATTCATCAATAGAAGATTTACAAAAGGAAGACAAGCACACTTATCTTCCAAGTGCAACAAAGAACCTCAAGAAAAGGAAAAAAGAAAGAGAAAAGAAAGAAAACACACTAAAGTTACGGCTTGGCCCAAAAAAGTGAATCCCTTTCTGCCCCTTGTTTAGCTAAACCGTCAACTAGGGAATTAGCCAATCTTTTAACCCAACGTATCTTAACTTCCATCTCCCACACCAGCCACTTGAATTTCCTCCTCTCATTATTGTACTTCCATAAGCCATTGTGATCTTTAAGCAGCCACCCTATCACCACCTCTGAATCCCCTTCAATTAAGAGTTTCCTGATGTTCAACTCCTTAGCTTTTTGGAGAGGCACGAGTGTTCTCCAAATTAGACCCGCGGTCCGGGTATCATCAGATTCGGATCCACCAGGCTGACATCCACAAGACGGCCTTTAGGACCCACGATGGCCATTATGAGTTTTTGGCTATGCCTTTTGAACTCACCAACGCCCCCTCCACCTTTCAGGCCCTCATGAATGACATCTTTAGGCCATTTCTAAGGCGATTTATTCTGGTGTTTTTCGATGATATTCTGGTGTACAGCAGGGATTGGGACACACATATGGAACATCTGAAACTCACTCACAACTCTAAAGGGGCGCCAATTACATGCCAAAATGACAAAGTGTTCCTTTGGACAAGGATAAATTCAGTACTTAGGCCATGTGGTTGCAGCAAGTCGGGTCATGGCAGACCCAGAAAAGGTAGACGCCATCTAGAAGTGGCCCAAGCCCACTACTGTAAAGTCTCTGCGGGGCTTTCTTGGGCTTACCGGATATTATAGGCGCTTCATTAAGGGGTATGGGCTTATGGCCGCCCCTCTAACACGTCTATTAAAGAAGCATTCCTTCAGTTGGACTGATAAAGCCCAACGGGCTTTTGAAGACTTGAAGACAGCAGTTTCTAGCCCTCCAGTCCTCACTCTTCCAGACTTCTCTCAGCCCTTTGAAATAGAATGTGATGCGTTGGGTGTAGGAGTAGGGGCCGACTTGATGCAGAAAGGGCAGCCTATTGCTTATTTCAACAAGGCTCTCTCAGCAGCTCACCAAAGTCAATCCACTTATGTCAAAGAAATGATGGTTGTGGTAATGGCAGTACAAAAGTGGCGTGCATACCTAATGGGATGCCAATTTGTTATTAGGACAGACCAACAAAGTTTGAAATACATAGCAAAGCAAAGGGTGCACACCCCGGAGCAACAAAGATGGCTTAGTAAACTGATGGGCTTTGACTACCTCATAGAATATAAGCCGGGGCCCGCAAACAGAGTAGCTAATGCCTTGTCATGAGTAGAAGAGTTAGCCCATCTGACCTGCTCTCAAGCCAGTTTCCCTTTGTTTGAAGCTATACAGCAAGAAGCCAGGTCTGATCCGCAGTTGCAGGTCATTAGAGATAAGCGGACGCGGTTGCTAGTTACCAAGTTGTGGGGCCTGATCTTTTCTTTAGGGGTCGGTTTGTTGTTGCACAAAATTCGGCCCACAAAGCTGAAGTGCTAAGGTTGTTTCATGACTCCGCCTTGGGAGGGCACTCAGGGGTGCTACGGACCTAAAGAGGCTCAGCAGCCACTGTGATTGGGTAGGAATGCGTAAGGATGTATTACAATATGTATCCGAATGACAAACCTGCCCATAGCAGAAATACTCGTTACAGTCTCCCGTTGGCCTTCTACAACCTCTCAAGATTCCAAATCAAGTGTGGGAAGACCTTTCCATGGACTTCATCATGGGTCTTCCTCGTTTTGCAGGAAAGGAGGTTATCATGGTAGTGGTTGACCGTCTCACCAAGTACAGCCATTTCTCTGCATTACCTCACCCTTAAACCGCAGCAATGGTGGCTGACATTTTCATCCGGGACGTCGCCAAGCTGCATGGAACCCCAAGATCCATTGTCTCAGATCGGGACCCTGCTTTCTTGAGTTCATTCTGGAAGGAATATTTTCAGTTGCAAGGAATCCAACTGCACCCCTCCACGAGTTATCACCCGCAGACTGATGGGCAGACTGAAGTTCTGAATCGTTGCTTGGAAGCCTACCTTAGATGTTTCATAGGGGAAAAGCCTCGACAGTGGGCTCACTGGCTTCTGTGGGCAGAATACTAGTACAATTCAACTTATCACTCGGCTGCTGGAAGGACACCCTTCAAAGCTCTATATGGCAGAGAACCTCCTCCCATATTACCTTATAAATATGGGTCATCCAAGGTGGCAGAAGTAGAGACCCGTCTACTTGCGAGAGACGAGATTCTTAGATTGCTTAAGTCCAACTTGACAAAAGCCCAACAGCGAATGAAGGCCCGCTATGACACTCACCACCGCCCATTAGAATTTCAGGTGGGTGACTTCATTTACCTCAAGCTCCAACCTTACCGCCAGATCTCAATAGTAAGACGGGCTTGGCACAAGCTAGCACCCAGGTATTATGGGCCTTATAAGGTTCTGGAGAGAGTGGGCCTTGTTGCTTATCGGTTGGACCACCCTGCAACCTCAAAGCTTCATCCAGTGTTTCACATCTCACTTCTTAAGAAGGCAGTGGGAAATCATACCACCTGTCTCACCCAACTTACCCCAATTCACTGAAGAAGGGGACATTGACACGGAGCCTATCAGAATTGTAGATTTCCATTGGGTTCGACGAGGTGGTCAGGTTGTGCCAGAAGCCAAGGTAGAATGGGTTGGGCTTCCTCCAGATGATGCCACTTGGGAACCTTATCTTAGGCTGAATGAGAGGTTTCCAAACCTAGACCTTGAGGGCAGGGTCAATGCTAAGGGGGGAGGAATTGTTGGGACCCAACACTCCCTCTGAACCCAACTATAGGAATGGAGCAGGCCACCACCGAACAGCATTTCACTAGAAGACAGAGAGGCTAGCGTGACACGCGGCAGAGCCTCCAAAAGTTAGTTACACTGCCACCAGAAGATATTCTCTCCATGATTGCATACATGTAGGCCAGCTATATAAGGCCCTGATCATGTAATAAGTGGCGTGAATGAATATCCCTTTCATCTCTCTCTTTGAGTCATCTTCCTACCTTTCCCCTTTCCCTCCCATCTTCTGTTTCAGGAGGTTAAGCCACCCTCGAAGGGGCTTCCGAGGTGAGTGGTAACTCATCACATTTCCACCAATACTGACATTTTAAACCTTGCCTAGATATACTCCGTGGATGTAACAAATGTGAAACACCCACCATTTAACAATTCAACCTGGGATTTCCCACAATAACGCAGCCTAGAGAAGATACACCAAAGCAATCTACTAATGCTTGTGCCAATTAGTCCATGAGGAAACCCTACACATTAGATTTTGATGGATGTAGATTATCAAGCTGAGATGCTTCTTCTTCTTTTTTTCCCTTCAACTTTTACCATCCAGGTCAATCTTGGTCATGTAAAGCCAAACCTATGCTCAAGGTTAGGAATCTAATGGAAAGGGTTGGGTTTGCATATTGCATGTATTCCTCAGCTACATGCTTGACATAGCCTGCTAAGAACATCCTTTGTATTACGTTAAACATTGACACAAACAAAATTATACTTATATACTACAATCTATGAGTGAGTTACTCATTTTTAGAGGTGTTTCTGTGGACTCAATAGGATCACAAATCATCACAAGCTTCTTTGATCATACACAACAAAGGCAGGGGCTTGTGATGCTCAATTTTGAAAAATGCTCAATTGAGGATCATGCAAGTATTGGAGAAAATTTTAGGGATTCATTTAAGTTATCATACTAAGACAGTGAGACATAATTTGGAACATCTCAATTAAAGTAATCACATTCCATAATTATCTTGCATTTTTCTTAATCTATACAGGGTAAGAATAAGAGAAGCTTAGGCACAAATGATTGATCAAAGACTATGACATGTAACAAGGATATCAGACAACAATTTTGGCTTCAAACTAGGAAGGAAGAGCAACATTGGAAGCTACCTTTTACATGGGTAATCAATAAGAGTGAGAAAAAACCCTAAGATGGAAAAAGAAAATACTTAAAAAAAACAACTTTATTATGCCAATGTGATCGACCTTGGAAACTATCATTTCATTGAGACGATTGTATTAAACAATGCTAAAAGAAAGAATAATAATGAATTTTTCATATATAGAGATATTACATCATTAATTTTATAGCTTTTAAATCATGAAATGTTTTTAAAACCATAAATTTTCATATGACAAAAATCTAAACAAACAAGCAAAGTAACAGAAAGTTAATCCAAGCAATGAAGTATTGCAGCAAGAATCCAAGAAAAAAAAAATAATGAAAAACAGGCAAATTATACCAAATGATTTTATGCATCATAGAACACAAAATACAACATACAATATGGTGTTGCCTGCCCTTTTCTTTGCCTAAAAATGTCCCAAGCACATACAATAAAGGCACCTCCAAAAAACTTCCTAGTCGCCTAGGTGCCTAGAGGGGTGATCATGGGTCAGGTTGTACTTGGGCATGGCACCTATGATAAGGGCTATAGCCTGGGCCTAGACCAGAACTTCAGGCCTATGACTTTAAATGCATTTTATTAAATATATAGTATTGTATATTATAGGACATAATATATTTATGAAATATATGTTATACTTTGTATAATATAAAGTGTGCACACACACACACACATGTATATTATTTATAATATATGCACATGATTGCTTGCAAGGACAGGCTAGAAATGCTCACCCCTAGGTGCCTGGGTAGGAGTCACCTTGGTAACTAAGCACTAGAGAAGCTCAAGTAAAAGATAAGAATTGCTCATGCGGTATATCAATCTAGAGAAAGGAGCATGATTAGGGTCCCTAGGGGGGAAATGTGGTAGGTATTGGAAAGAAAATAAACACAAAGTTGGTAATGTTGACCTAATTAAGGATATTTATCATGGTTTCAAATGTCGCCCGACATATGTCGATGTCAAGGCTCACCGACATGAAAATGGATGGTAATATAAAAATTACATTATGTCGGTCGACATTTCCTATATTTCGGAAATGTCGACCAAATCAGTCCAAATAACCAAAAAAAATACAGTTTTTCCTATTATGTCGACAAGATGTCAACTAATGTACATTAAAAATATAACATATTAGTATATTATATTAATATAATACAGTATATTAATATAGATTATTCCATTAATATTTCAAATAAAATATTTATAAAAAGAATAAACAAAATACAAAAACAAAAGAATAAATTAATTACTTTATAATATAAAACATAAAATATTTTTCAAGTAATAAAATATTAACTAGTTAGTATTTTTTAAAATATTTATTAAAATCAGAAAATGTTTATTAAATTTTATAATAAACCATATTCTACATTTAATATAAAAAATCAGAATAAGTTTAATAAAATTTATACTAAATCATAATTTATTATAAATTTAGTGTTAAAAATCATAATAAATTCATTAAGTTTTATAAGAAATCAGAATTTATCATAATCTTAATACTACAAAAAGGAGAATCAGTCTATTAAATTTATAATAAAACATAATGTATTAAACTTTAATATTTAAAAAATCAGAATAAATGTATTTCTATTTACTAGTGTGAAATAAATATATTAGAATTTATAATAAATCAGAACTAAAAATAAGAAAAGAAAATATCAGATAACCTTATAAAAACATCAAAATGCATAATAAATCAGTAAATCGTCATTTACTAATTTGTTATTGATCTTAGTTTCTTAACTTTATATAATGGTTGGGAATAAGATAATAGTCTAGAAATATGTATTAATGCTTCTTTTATTATTTTACAAAATATTTTTGCATATTTCCACATATTTCATAATATTTCCACAATGTCTCTAATTTTTACAATATTTCCCCTCGACATTTCCGACATATGTCCTATATTTTGGTAAGCGATATTTCCATCGACATCGACATTTTAAACCTTGATATTTATAGTAGTATAGTGACCAAACAAAGAACATCGTTGGAAGCAAAAGAGAGCTTCTAGTAACGAGGGGTCTAGACTAGGCTGTGAGGAAAACTTACCCACTTATTTCCTGTCTACCTTGGAAAACTTACCCATTTACTTCCTGTCCACCTTTAGGACCCCAGAAAAAATAGCTAAACAGCTAGAGAAGATAATAAGGGACTTCTTATGGGAACCAGGAGGAAAAGAAAGACAACTTGGTAAAATGGGAGTAGGTTTGTAAACCCAAGGAGCAAGGCAGACTAGGCATTGGGAACTTGGTGAAGAGAAATATGGCCCTCCTAGGTAAATGGCAGTGGAGGTTTCCTCGTGGGGAAGAAAGACTATGGCATAGGGTCATTGAAAGCATTCATGGTGTAGTGGGCAATGGTTGGGATGCAAAATTAGCTTGTAATGCAGTTTCAAACTACCCTAGAAAGCAATCACTGAGGTATTCCCTATTTTCTTAACTTGATCCATCTTGGCATAGGGTGTGGGAATAAAGTCATTCTGGGAAGACCTTTGGCTTGGGGACCAGCCCCTTAGTTTGCAATTCCCTAGCCTTTACTCTTTGTCAAATCTTAAGGCTGAACCTGTAGCCAGGGTTGGAGTGTCATCAGAATTTGGGATAAATTGGGACTTTGGGTTCAGAAGGGGCTTGAGAGATAATGAATATGATTCCCTCCTACTTTCAAATTTGGAGATGGTTTACTTGGATCAAAGTAGCTCTGATAATAGAATTTGGCATCCAGCCCATGCTAGCTTGTTTTCTTGTACCTCTTTTTTTAATCTGCTAACCCTTTCTAACTGTGAGGGTTAATTTCCCTGTGAGAGAAATCTACTGCAAACCAATCCCTCCTAAGGCTGCATTTGGTTGCACTGCAAATTTATTTACACTGATGCAAAAATATAGTAGTGCAAATGATTTGGATGCAAATTCTGATTTATTTTTGTTTCGAATCTTGCCATATATTGTTTGATTGCAGTACAAATGAAGCAAAATAAGACCTGAAGCAAATAAAGAGAAATCCAAAACAAAATCCAAAGCAAATTCTGATTGTAGCCTAAAGCATAAGCTCTTTGTTGAGAGATGTTCCTGGTGAAGGCAAACACCTGTGATGTGTGTGTCCCTCTCTCTCTCTCTCTCTCTCTCTCTCTGGTTGTAGATGGGCCCCCACAAGACAGTGAGTTTGTTCGGCTCCAATTTCTTGAGGCAACAAAAGAAAAGGGGAAGATGTATGTGGAAGGCAATAAGAGCAGCCTTGGTTTGATCTATATGGGAAGAAAGAAATCAAAGGATATTAAATGAGAAAAGAAAGTCAAAGGAGGAAGTGATTGAAGCCATAAAAATCAGATCTGCACATTGGGTTCAAACACTGGAATTTTTCGGGAGTGTTTCTACAGATGACATATTAAGGAATTGGAGAGAAGTGGCACAGTCAAAAACACATAGAGAAAGTGTAAGAATGGACTAGATACCACCAGGATTAAAAAAGTTAAAGCTAAACTTTGATGGCAGCTCCTTTTGTAATCTGGAGAGAGCAGGAATAGGGGGAGATTTTCGGAATTATCAAGTAGTGGTGGCACCGATCTCAGGACCAATTGGATTTTGTGACTCGATTCAAGCTAAAACTCAGACTCTCCTACAAGGCTTGAAATTTTCCAAGCAGCTAGGAGCAAGAGAACTGGAAATTGAAGGGGATTCACTACTGGTCATAATTAGGGCAAAGCAAATTGACTCAGCACCATGGAAATTCAAATTTATCTTCAGACAAATTGACCTACTTGCAGAGAAATATAATTCTAGTTTTGGGTGGGTGAAAAGGGAAGCAAATGGGTTGGCGAATGTGCTAGCAAAGCAGGGGGTTGATAGGCCCACTTTATTTTGGGCAATGTTGTAATCTGTTGTGACCTAGGTCACATACATGATGGATTGTCTTTGTACTGTAACCAGTAATTAATAATTTAATAAAAGAACTTTTATTTGCTGATGAAAAAAATAAGGGATCTAGACTAGGGGTCATTATATGCCCTGTATTTATTTCTATTAGTCCTTTGTGAGTTAAGCAGGCATTTCTAGGTTGAAGTTCCATGGCTTTATTGTTTGCTAATTGCTAATGGCATCATATTGATTGATAAGACTAAAATGGGGTTAGATACTAAGTCAACCACTTCTGCTACTTGGTTTTAAAAATCTATAACAAGGGAAATATTAAAGAGGATGTTATCTAAAGAATCAGAGTGGATAGAAAGGAGTGAAGCAGTTTATGTAGTCAAATAATATGAATGTACTGAAAGGAAACTTTAATAAGAGAGCTACTAGATTATTGGACAATCAAAAAGCAACACATTCAGAAAATTAGCATAGTTAAGATGAGGATGTTGAAATGATATGTAGCAAGACTAGGAATGAAAGAAAAAGTATCTTCATGGAAATCTAGCAGTAGCACCAATAGATGATATAATAATAGTTACTAGCAGAGAGATGGAGTTCGAGCAGCAGTCAACATGGGAAGGTTTTTGAAGGCTGAAGCGAAAAATCTGATTTTTGAAAAGACTATGATTCTACTGGTAGGGACTGATGTGGTTGAATGGCTTCAACGTTTTATGGAGGGAGCACTTCTTACTAGCAGAGAGTTAGACTGGAAAAGCTCAAAGGAGAAAAGAGGAAGTATTTAGCAGATAGATTTAGTAATAACAAGGGTAGATTCTTGGTTGTGGTGGAGTTCTTTGGAGAGAAGAAAAGACAGTTGCTCTGCACTCCTGATGGAAGAAAGGGATTAATCTGGGCGGAGATTAACAATATGTTGCAGGAGTTCTTATTCTTGAAGAAGTAAGAGTCTTGGAAAAACCCATGGTAGAAACAGAGATTATTGCTCCTAAGAAAGAACATGAAGCAACAAGTATGCTGGTGGGTTAATGCTTTGGGTGTTGGGAAATTGGCCTATAGAGAGGAGAGGGCAGATTGGGGAAAGAAACTAGTAGAAGTAGTAGAAAAGGAACCAGGGGATTGGGGGAAAATAGCTGTCGATTTAATTAAAAATCTAAAAATGAAGGGTCTTGTCTTAATCACTCCGCTTGAAGAGTGAAAAGCCTTGATCAACCTGTTGCAAGATGAAGTGGAAATCAGAGCAATGAATGTGCAGACAGCTGAAGGAAGTGTTACAGTTATGAATTGGTCCCCTGTTTCAAACTCGAAGGACCTGGAGGTGGTGGATGGAATCACAGTTAGAATTGATGGTCTTCCTTTCCATCTGTGGAAGAAAGAAGTGTTTGAGTCTATTACTTCATTATGTAAGGCAAGACTTGTTGGTGTCTTCTTGCTAGACCTTAGGTCAGCAGCCATAAGATTTAGTGGAGTTAAACCAGAAGAAATCCCAAGGAAGATTGAACTCTTTACTGACTATTGTTTTTACTCAGCTTGGCTCCCATCCTCCATTGAAGCTACTCTGTGAAGAAAGTCCAGAAGAGAAGAGGAAGAGGAGGTGGAAGAAGAACACTTGCATGGAAATCAGGGACTGCTGATTTGAAAATGGCTGAGATTTACACAGTTTTGGAAAGTCTGGAAAAGAAGAATGCAAAAGGTTTGCTTACAGGGGAAAAGCCTTGAGCATGCAAGACAAGATAAAGTTACAGGCAGGAGCAGGACCTATGCCCAAGCTTTGACAGATGGAGCATTTAATGAGCCAACCATTAAAAAATCAGGTAGAGTGGTGCAAAGTTTGAATAGCATCAGGCCAAGTGTTGAGCCGGTTAAGTCGACAAGGGTTGAACCATGTTCACATAGTGGGGATAGGGACTATTTGATAAATCACATGGCATCTGGGAATGGGCCTGTAGACAAACCAAAACGCAGCTGGAAATGGACCTTTAAATGGGCCATTACCAAAAGTTACAGGAAGTAAAGTCGGGGCTGGGCCAAAGGAGCAAAGGAGATCAGGTGACTACTTAAGTGGTCAGTGGTCACGTGACCAAGGCAATGCCGAAGGTGATAGACCATTGTTCAGGACTTCAGATCTATCATCTTCCAAATCAAGACCCGGTTCAAAGAAAGGTGAGTCAAATGCAACAGCGGCTGAGATTTTCAACTGGAGGCCGAGGCTAGTCTCCTATTCCACAACCCTGGAGCATACAAATCCGAAGTTCGACCGGAAGAAGAATGATGAAGATGGTTTCGACTCAGAGTGGGTCAACTGTGAAGGAAGAAGACGATGTTTTCCTCGAGGATTCCAGCATAGGAAGTGTGATAAGTACATGCTCAAAAGCTCTTCTCTAGCATTAGAGACCTTGGAACAAAACTTTTATTCGGGGAAGAAACTCTGCCTAAGACTGTGAAGCCTTTGGAACCTTGGAAGAGTTTGGGAATGGGAGGCGGTACTTCGGGTGAGGTGAACATCTTGGCCAAAGACAGAAGAACCTGTCATGAGTCCACAACAAGGTCAAGGTGTCTGTAGATCGAGTACATTGTCTTCCAATTTGAATGGCAAAGCAACAGACATTCCCTATTCCCCTGTTCATGCAACACAGTTTGATCCTGAGGAGACTTCCCCCAGCAAACTCCCTCAAAACTTAGGCAGGTTTGGAGACACTTCGGGTATTGACGACTCTGGTATGGATTGTCATTTTTCTAATTTTCCTCGAGTTTTTGGTGCTAATATTTCCCCTTTCCCAATTGTTGTTTCATCTCAGGCTGCAGGTGGAGTCGTTTCTCATCCTGAAACTGCCTGTCCTAGTGAATCACTAGAAGTAACACAGGCATTAGAAAATGTGGAGGCTTTGAATGAATCTATGGAGGAAGGGGAAAGGATTTCGGGATTAATATTGCATCTTTAGACTTCTGGCAGAGGAGGAATTAGGGGCCAACTTTGATAAGGAAGAGGAGGGTGATACTCCAATTCCTAGTACCTGGGAATGGGGAAGGAAAGGTGAAGGGACAGCTACAGGTGAAAAAACATCAAAGAGGGAGAATAGGAGGAAGAGTCAGTAAAAGAAGAGTTGTAGACCAAGAGAAACCTATGAATAAGCTTGAAGGAGGGATGCCTAAAAGGAGAAAGAAGAAATTGAGTGAAGTGGAGAAACTGAGGTGTGAAGTGAACCATGACAAGGGGTGTACTGGAGAAAGGGATTAGTCAGGTTAACTAAAGGTGTTGTTAGGGATTGATCATAAGGTTGTTTCTCAATGAAGATTATTAGTTGGAAAGTAAGGGGTTTGGGGAGCTCTAGGAAAAGAAGATTGATAAGGGAAGTCCTCAGAAAAGAGAAGCCAGATGTTTTGTTAATTCAAGAATCAAAATTATTAGAAGTGGATAGGAGATGGGTGAGAAGTATTTGGTCGGATAGAGGACTGAGTTGGGCTTTTGCAGTCTTGGGGAGCCTCAAGGGGAATTCTTACAATCTGGAAAAATGAGGAATTGGATTGTACAAAAGAATTAATTGGTAACTTTACGGTTACAATCAAATAAAGAAGAGAGACGATGGACTAGAATGGGCTTTAACAAATGTTTATGGGCCAAACTCATATAGGGTACTTGGGAGGGGATTTTAATGTCGTTAGGTTTGTCAATGAAACAAATAACCCCAACCATAGGGTCACCTCAAGTATGAGGAAGTTCAACTCTTTTGTGGATCCTTTGAATTAAGAGAGTTGTCAATGTTGCAAGTTGAATATTCCTGGTCTAATCTTCAGAAAGAGCCCTTTTGTTGTAAGTTAGACAGGTTCTTATTCTCTTCAGATTGGAACCGTGGAGAGGCCTGGTGGTGAAGGCCCTACCTAGACCTACTTTGGATCATTGTCCAATTAGACTATCACAGGAAAGACTAGGAGAACGACCTTGCCCTTTTAGGTTTTAGAACATATGGCTGCTACATCCAGACTTTCAAAAGAAAGTGAAAGAGTGGTGGGAAGAGGATCAAGTGGTGTTTAGGTGGGAAGGATAAAGATTCTACAAGAAGCTACAAAATTTGAAAGCCAGGATCAAAGCTTCGAATAAAGAATAGTTTGGCAGAATTGATGATAGAAAGGAGGCTATTATTAAAAGGATTCAAGAACTTGATGTTGCTGAAGCAGAGAAAAGGGTTGAGGTTTGAAGAAAGGGAAGAGAAATGGACGTTGAAATATGACCTAGAGGAAATCCTTAGAAAAAAAGAGATATGTTGGAGACAAAAATCAAGATGCAAGTAGATGAAGGAGATGGTAATACAAGATTTTTTTCACAATTTGGCAAATGGAAGGAAGAGAAAAAACAATGTTGTAAGTTTGGAATGAAATGGTGTAGTGTTGACAAGAGAGGAAGATATTGCAAGAGCTTTTGTGGAGTATTTTAAATCCATTTACGACAACCCCAGTAGAGTGAGAGAGACCCTAGTCGACTCTGAGTGGCATACTAGAGAAAGGGAATTGTTGGAACCCCTAGAGAGGCCATTTTAGGTTCAGGAAATAAAAGAGGTAGTATTCTCTATGGAAAGATCAAAAGCCCTAGGCCCAAATGGTTTCACTATGGCATTCTATCAAGATTGTTGGGATATTTTAGGTAATGACTTGGTGGAGGTTTTCTTGGAGTTCTTTGAAAGAGGAAATATAAATTCAAGTGCAAATGCCACTTTTATAGCCCTGATCCCCAAGAAGGTGTCTGCAAGTCAGCCTAAGGGCTTTAGACCTATTAGCTTGATTGGGGATTAAAATCTACTACTGCTAGATTTTAATAGCCAATGAATGTGGGGATTACACGAAAAGACAACGAGAGAAGGATCTGATTGTAAGCTTGACCTAGAAAAGGCATACGACTTGGTGGATTGGGATTTCTTGCTAGAAGTGTTGAGGAACAGAGGTTTTGAAGAGAAATGGTGTAAATGGATTAAGGATTGTATTACCTCTTGTCACTTTTCAATCTTAGTAAATAGAATAGCTAGGGACTTCTTTCTTGCTAAGAGGCTACTACTACTACTACTTTTTCTTTTCTTCTTTTCCTATAACAAATATAAGGGTTCAAACCCTATATTTTTTTAATTTTCTTTTCCTTCTTTTTTTTTTCTTCTCATGAATATGTTGATTTTCTATACTTTAACATGAACTCTATACATTTCTTATGAATAATCATTAAGGAAATATGGCTATGGTACCTAGGGAACTACCCTAGGATCTATATTTTCTACATAAAAATATTGATCAAAAATAAATATTTTCTATATAAAAAAGTCCAACGCCTAGGTGTCCCCCTGACGCCCAGCCTCGCCTTGGCGCCTTGAAAACTATGTGGCTATCCTCCCGGTGTATTTTTTGTCTACCTTTAAATTTCCTATCAAGGTTGCCAATTAGATAGAAAAGCTTATGAGAGATTTTCTACAGGAACCAGGAGACTAAAAAACGGACCATCCAATGAAATGGGAAGTAGTTTCTAGGAAAAAGGAATTCGGGGGTCTAGGCATAGACAATATTAGATTAAGAAATGTAGCACTGTTAGGGAAGTGAATGTAGAGGTTTCCCCTAGAGCAAGACAGTTTATGGCACTTGGTGGTGGAAAGCATTCATGGGATGGCAGCTAATGGATGGGATGTTGGTTTCGACCCTAGGGCTTCTCATTTCTCCCCTTGGAAAGCCATTGCTGGAGTCTTGCCTACCTTTCATCCTTTCATTAGAGTTGATATGTATGCTCAGGTAACAAAATTCTGTTCTGGTAGGATCTTTGGTTTGGAAACACACCCCTTTAAGGACAGGCTCCCCGTAATGTATTCTCCTTCCCTAAATAAATTCAAAGCCATTTCCTCATTCTGTGAGTCTGAGGGGACCTGAAATTTGGGCTTGATAAGAGGATTGAGGGATTCAGAATTGGCTTGTGCAGATGAACTGTTTACTTAGTTGAGTTCAGTGACAAAGCCCTCTTCAGGGATCTTCTCTTGCTCCTCTCAATTCCCTAATTCAGCCTTTTGCTGCACCTATCCCCTTTCCTGCTAAAGGAGTGTGGTGTATTCCTGTTCCACCAAAGGTTAGGGCTTTTAGCAGGGAAGTGGCTCCCCAAAAGATCAATAATATGAATGTACTTCAAAGAAAAAGACCAAATTGGTGCCTTTCCCCACATGTCTATTGCCTTTGCTTAAGAAGTGGTGAGACGACAACTCATCTTTTGATTTCTTGTACTTTTGCTTCTTACTTGTGGGATTAGCTTTCCTCTCTTTTTGGTTGCAAGTGGAATCCCCCTCGTGTGTGCTGAACCTTTTTGACTCTAGCTTCTTCCAATAAACAAAGAAAAGAGGTAGGGTAATGTGGAGAATAACAAGAGCAGCTGCCCTTTGGTTGATTTGGGAAGAAAAAAGCAATAGGATTTTCCGAGGGCAAGAAAAATCCAAGGAAGCACTTGTTGAGGGCATTGCCATCAAGATTCTACATTGGCTGAAAGTCCTGCATCTATTCAAGGACTTCTCCACAGTTGATTTAATTAGAAGTTGGAGTTCTATAGCTGTATCCTCTCCCTCTTCCCCTTTAGTTCAAAAGAGTTGGTCCCTACCACTTCAGTTCAGAGTGAAATTAAATTTTGATGGAAGCTCATTAGGTAATCCAGGTCCATTGGCACATGGGAATGTTTTCAGAAATGAGGAAGAGTTTTGACCCGTACTCAGGCCCAATTGGGGTGGGAGATTCCTTAAGGGCAGAAGTTAAGGCCTTACTCCAAGGCCTGAGATTGGCAAAACAATGGGGAATGCAGCACTTACAAGTGGAAGGAGACTCCAAGCCGGTAATAAGGTGGATGTAATCTAGAAACCTAGGAGTGTGGTCACTTAGACAGCCACTAAGAGATTTCAAGCTTAGCAAGGGAGCTTGGGCCATTTGGTAACCTCGGATGCTACAGGTTAGCTGGAAGAAAATCAAGTTTAACTTCATAGTCCAAGAAAAACACAAGCTATAACACAATGCTAATAACAAAAAGATAAGGCCTACCCACACTAACTTTGGTTCTTGTAGTTGTAGAAATAGCATTCTTTTTGAGTATGGACTGAATCTTAATATGATAGGCGCTATGTAAAAAAATAGATAACAGTTAGAAGAGGATAACTTCATAACTACCTTAAATGAAGGAAGGTCAGGTGCATCCCCTGTTGGTTCTGCAACCATATGAGCAAAAGGAGAATTCCCAACAAAATATGTGTGGGAAAGGTCTCCAATTACATATTTTAATGCGGACTCTGCACACTGCAATTTAAGGGCATAATCAGCATACAAAAAACTTTTAGAAGAGAAATAGGAAACAAACCAAAAAAGGGAAAAATGGCAGGTTGATGTCAACCTTGCGTAATGTCTCTTCATCCTCGTAAACTTTTTCAGGAAAATGCCAGACAGGTTTTCCAGCTGGAGCCCCATAACTACTACCATAGAGGAGAAGATAAAGTCGTCTGTCAAGTGCTCGCTGTAATGACCTTAAAGAAAGAAAAGAAAATCAGACATTTGCAGTAAATCATAGACTCCATTATGTCAAAGACATTCAGAACCCAAACTTGGCTCAAAGACACCCAGAAGTCAGTTCAGTAGACAACTTCCAAAGTGCATTTCTTGTTATTACATAAAATGCATGTTTGAGAATTCTAATGTCAAAATTTTGCTTTCTTTTTCTGTACAAAGGCATTATCTAGCTAGAAAATAAAATTCATATATATTTTTATATACTAACCTAAAAGGCATATACAACATTCAAGTTGCTTTCACAAACTATGTCTTATCTTTCAGAGATTTTATAGAATCTGAAATCAATATCAATAACTCGTTAAAAACAAGAATCCACAGAAAAGAAGTAGCAAACCTCTTCAAATAGTGAGCAGTAAATGGAAAAGATTGTTCAGTTAATTCGTTTGGTAGAGTGACTGCCACAAGGTAAGCCATATTACAAGCTTTCTTTTATTACATTTTCCTAGTCAATACTCAAAAGTAATGCTATAAAAGGTTGAAATGCCAACCGGGCGGAAAAATGTAAAGCTGGATTTTCCCAAAGGGATCTCCAATGTCTAGTCAATGGAAAACAGAGCGGAAAAATGTAAAGCTGGATTTAATGAAGAAACAACATATAAAAGAAAATGATTAGCAATAATCTGAATGGAGTTTTATCCCTATTTCTGAAGCAGGAGGCAACTGATAATCTGAACCTTGGTCTGCTCATATGCTAACATTGTGTCAGGTAGCATTCAGTCCCCTTTGTTTTCATTTTTCAACTGACAAATCTTTATGATTCATAGACCACAACATTGTGCCTTCCAGACATTATGAAAGCAATAGCACATAGAAGATGAATTTGACACAAGACACCATCGCTTTGTACAATAGTAAAATCTCAGGCTTACAAGCATGAATGAAGGTTTGAGTTTGACAGTAACCACTTTGTGCAAATTGCTGATCAAAAAAAGGGGCTATATCCATATCCAGTCCACCCTTCCCAAGACCCAAGAAATCTGGGACCAACATTGGGTAATGACCCTTTTAAGATGATTTTGACATGATTATAGAAATATGAAAATATAGCCCAAAGCAACAATTGTTCCTAGTGCAATTTAACAGAGATGAATATTCAGTTCAGACTGTTCACTTCAAAAAGAACTAACAATGTACTCATGCTATGCTAATAAACTTTTATTAGAATATAGAATATGAAATGAATTAATACAGCAACAAACAAAAAGATAAAGAGATTTGCATATTTAAGCATTCTGGGTCTCTCCTACTAAAATGCATTTCATATAAGTTTACCCTGTACCTTCTATCATTTTTCTTGTCAGCTTCAGTGGCCCGTGGAGCTGGTACATAGTCAATCTGGTAGTCACCTTTTCCCCTGATCAAAAAAGCAATTTTCATATGGAAAGGGCATTTAGAGCAAATATGTAGGAATCTATGAAATAGATATAGATGAGTGTCCTGAACCAAGCTACAACATTCAACACCACTTGAAACCAAAAGGTGATATTTTAACACAGTTGAAACTGCCAATCCACCAGGGGGGTAAAATTATGAAATAAGAAAAAGACAGTCTTTTATGAAAATAATATATCCCTATTTTGTTACTCCATTATTTCTTATTATTGACCTCTTATTTATCTTTCCTAACTAACAGGGGCCTATACAATGCATGAATTGGTGTTACGAACAGTATTTTAAGACTCGGACCGGACACAAAATCGGAATGGCCGCCGGGTAAACAGGTGTATGGGCAGTGGCTATATGGCTAAGATGTTGGTTTTTGTATAATTGACCAGGGTTCAAGTCTTGCAACTTGCATTTTATTTAGAAATACACATGTTTGACCAATATTTATGTTAAAAGAGACAAATATTCGCAAGAGACACACTGGGTTAATGGTTGAAGGCTAATATTCTCAAGTTCAAATCCTCTTCTCTCATTTTGAAGTTTCTAGCCATTGTTGACCCAGGTGGGTCATGGAAACCTGATTGGATCATTCAAACCAACAGGTTTTCAACAGTTCTGCTGGGTTTTGATCGGTTCCACCGGTTTAAAAAATAAAAACTGGGAGTTTTAAAAACCATAATGCCTTCTGGTTCCCTGGTTGACTGGTTCGACCATCCGGTTTTATCCAAATCTTAAAACATTGGTTAAGAATGCCCCATGTTTTGTAGGAGGCCCAGGCTCTTAAAAATGCATTAGCTTGGGTGTAGCAAAAAATGCTCATGTCAGTACCTAGCATTTTCTGGAGGGAAAGCAGTTTTTGGAGTGGGAGAGGGTAGGAGAGAGGAGAGAAATTTTCAGGAAGAAAGAAAAAAGGCTTTCGACAGGGGGAGTTTTAGGAATTGGATTATTGGAAGCAAGTTAAGGGAGAGGTAGACTGCAAGCATTAGTCATCTGCTAAAGAAAAAAAAAAGTACAAGATAGGAAAGGAGGGGGAACAATGGCTGAAGGAAATGGAGGCAAACAACTCAAATTCAACGGCTGAAGGAAGGTGGCAATAATACTGCCTTTTCACAAGGTAGCAGACACAAGGATGAGGGAGAACACCATAAAAAAGGCTTGAAATTAATGGAGTAGTTTTTGAGGACGTATAGTTAAAGGAGGATATCTCTGGCTATTTCACTGATCTGCACAAAGAAAAATGGAAGATCGTACTGACCCTTGATGGACTAAATTTCAGCTGCATACCAAATGAGCAAGCTAGGGAATTGGAAACTTGTTTCTCAAAGGAGGTAAAAGGGGCAATTGGTTAAATGAGCGAGGATAAGTCATCGGAGCTCAATGGTTTCACCCTAATATTCTTCATGAGGCACTGGCACTTTTTAAAGGAAGATTTAATGAAAGTGTTCAGGGGGTTTCATATGAATGCATAATTTGAAAGGAGTTTGAATGCAATATTTACATCCTTGATACCTGAAAAAGGAGGGATTACAAACCTACAAGACTTGCCATATCAGCCTTCTCGATAGTGTATATAATATTAGGAAAGGACGAAAGGTATTGGCCTTGCACATGATAGAGGTAATGAAAGATATCATTTCTCAGATCCAAGGAGTGTTTGTGTAAGAGAGATAGATTATAGATACTTGATGAGATGTTGATTGTAAATGATCTTATTGACTCTAGAGAAAGATGTAAGGAAGCAGAAGTGGTTGTTAAAGCAGACTTGGAAAAAGCATTTGATCACGTGGCTTGGAGATTCTTGGACTATGCCCTAACATGGATGAATTTCAAGTCTACCTGGAAAAGTTAGATTGAAATGTCTGTTACAACTCCATCCTTTGTGATGATTACAAATGGGGGAATGCATGGTCATTTCTTTAGCTCGTGAAGCTTAAGGCAAGGGGACTCCCTATCTCCATGCATATCTATATGCATGTGTTAAGTCCTTAATTTTGTTGGACTGGGAGCATGTTATTAAAGTACTCCCAACCATAGCATAAAAAGAGAAATGGGCCTTTTAAAAAAAAAAAGAAAAGAAAAGAAAGGGCCTTTCTTTCCAAGTTGATTTTCTAAGCTCAGTCCTATGGGTGGGCTGAAGTAATTTATTTAGGAAAGAAAGGGAACTACAATTCATTTTAGTGAACAGTGGGCCCTAAATTAATTAGGCCTTACTAACGATTCAGTCATAGTTATCAAGGCGGCACCTAGGCGACTAGGCAGTTTCCTGAGGACGCCTCGCCCAGACGACTGAAGCTTTTAACATTAGGTGCCCACCCAGAATATTAGGTGGTTGCCTAGTGTTATTAGTCCTGGAATTGTTATATTTATTGTGAAATGTTATTGGCAGTCTTATATTTATAACATAGAACCTGTTACATGTTAACATTATTTTTATTTGTTTTCTAAAACACTAAAACTGAGTTTTGTCTTTCTTGTAGGGTTTTCTCATTTGACCAAACCCACCAAACTGTGAAGGAGGAAGAGGAACTCCACCGAACTCAACCAGCTACAGCTTCAGCTCAAGGTATGTTTTGTTTTGTTTTTTTTTTCAGGTCGCCCAAAGCCCCACCCAGAAGTCCAGAACGTGGTTTCTTTTATTCTCTTGTTCTTCCAGTCTGAATGAAAAACAGGGGCTCCACCTCCTTTTTCCTTTTCAGTTTTGAGTGAAAAAAACAGGGGCTCCGCCTCCCCCACTTTCTTTTATCATTTTTGCATGACAAAACAGGAGCTCCGCCCCCCTTGTTTTGTGACATTTGCATTACAAAACTGGGGGTCCGCCCAGTGTTTTAAAAGCGCAAGGCGCAAAAATACAAAAAAAATTTGTTAAACATCAAAAAAAAAGTCAGAAAATTCAAAAAATGCAAAAAAAATCAAAAATATTAAAATTTAAACATAATATTAATAAGAAATATAAACTTAACTTTTAAAGTTTATGTTTTAAAAACCCTATTATCTAAAATTAAAAGACATAAACATAACATGTAAAGCATATTCAAATGAATATTTAAAAATAAAATCAAACATATAAAACATTTTCAAGCATGTACAGCCCACAATCTCTTTTTTCCTCAATTGCACTACTTCAAGTAGCTAATGTGATGTAAAACATATTACATTCCTGATTCTACGAGTTGCCTCTGTGCCATGCCCCTCGAGGCAAAGCCCAAACAAGTCCATGTTAGAGTCTTAATTCTCACACAAAAAATAATGATTTTATAATTTTATTTGTCGTTTAAGAAGATATTTTATTAAGATGAATGAATGAACAACATTAGCAAATAGGGGGTTCTCAGAGCTTCGGTGAGCAAGCGAAGCAAGCGAATGCTTGGGCCAAGGTGCAAGGCACATCAGGTTTTGAAAGTGCTGCACCTTAGGACCTGGGCAAGGCACCTACCCTAAAATGCGCCTCGCCTGTGTGCCTAGGTGCACCTCAGGCGTGCATTTTAAATCGCTGTCTCTGCCCCCCCCCCTTTTTCTTACTCAGCTTTGACTAAGTGAAAAAAACAGGGGCTCCGTCCCACTGCTTCGTTTTTCATTTTATGGGTGAGAAATCACTCTTTCTACAGTGTGTTCAACCCGACATTGACCCAAACGGTTGAACCGCTCGAACAATAATGCGGTCAAGATTCTGGGTCCGATTTGAGTAAAACCCAGAGAAGGTCAAAAACCGTTGACTTGGTCAAAAACCGTCTGACCCAGACAGTGGGACAATTGACCTGTTCGACCCGGTGAGTTCATGGAGATTAGATACAAGGTGGGAAATGGTCACAGGGTGAGGTTTTGAAGGGATGCTTGGTGCAGTAACTGTCCTTCCATGGAGGTGTTTCCTTCATAGTTCATATGATATGGATCCAGGTCTGAGAAGAGTTTGAACAACTGGGAAATAGAAAGCTGAACAGACGTGTAAAGGAGATTAAGCAATGAACTGCTTAACACAAGCAGCAAAGATAACAGAATCTGGGTTCGGGAAGGTTTGTGGGTCTTTTCTTCAAGGTCCTTCTTCAGGAAGACTGAGCAGGTTGCAGCCAACGATTTCCCTTGACAAAGAATTTGTATCTCTTACATCCCCATCAAAGGTTTTTTCCCTAGCGTGATCAGAAGTCCCAAGAAAGTGCTTGACTAGGGACAGCCTGGTCAGGAGAGGCTTTCTGCTGGATAATGTCCGGTGTGTGATGTGTGGGGTAGCAGTGGAATCTGCTAATCACCTGTTTGTTCATTGCAAGTGGCTAGATCATCATGGGACAAGTTAACAGGCTGTTTCAGGGTGAAAGGTTTGCTTCTCAGCAACATTGGTAAGCTTTGCTGCATAGCTGGCATGGTCCAGGCTTAACTATGAAATGTGTGCCATGAAGAAAAGGGTGATGCACCTAAATATTTGAAATTATTGGTTAATCATCTAAAATTCCCATGTTGGCTATTCCTATATCATCTAGACCCATTTGCTAATCACAGAGAGGAGTTGGCAAGCACAGAGAGGAGAGAATATGAGCTTATGTGGACCACATTGCTATATATGTATATACTCTTACATATCTACCTTATATCTATCCTATTTCTCTCTCCATTTTGCAATGGAAGGAAACTATTTTACTATTAATAGATCCGGACTTGTCACCCTTGGTACTTGAGGGAAATCCTAAGATTTTCACTCTTTATCAGCAATAGGATCAAAAAGAATTTTTATTAAAATGTAGAAGAAAATATTAAAGAAGATTTGCCTGTAGTGTTAAACCGGTCACACTTGTTAATGGAAGCTTATAGTGAATGTTCAAGAAAATTCCAGTTACTTTTAAGTGAACAAACACTTCTGCAACTGAAGATGCTCAAACTTTTGGAGTATGTGCAAACCAAAAAAAAAGTTAGAGCATGTTTTGGTGCAACAAGAAAAAAATCATATTATTTGGTTCTAAAGCCAACTGAACCAACATTGTAATCATCTAAAATGATGTCATTTGTAGTCGCTACCACCTACCAGATATATATAAGAATTCATTTTCTTGAAATCCTGAAAGATATACGGAACTAGCTCCATTTTAAATGGTATATGCTCGGAAACACAATGTAGTACAACGATGACACCATTCGTTCCAGTAGCATCCAAATTTCAAACAGGCTGCTAGCTCTTGAGAGTCATTCCCCAAACCACCTTTGAATTGAAATGCGCCAATACATGGATTTTGGTTCTGATATCCTGAAGACCTCCCTCATTGAAGATGTGACTTACCAATGCCTCAAGTGACAGATAGTTTTCATAACAAATTTTACCCAACCATAACCTAAGGGTCCTAAGCATGACTAAATAAATAACTCACGTTTTTTGTCTCTTTGATTAGAAACAGCATAAATAATTCACCAGTTCTCTTGCTCCCGACTTTCCCCTTCCAAAAACCTGTCAACATATGGTTATATCTTCGTGCTCCCCTCACCTCATTTAAATGGCTGATAGGTTTTACCAAATACTAAACCAGTTCCCTCTTTACCAAAATAAAAGAACTAGTTCCCTTTTTCGTATCAATCAAATATTAAGTCAATCAACCATGACCAATGAACTTAAAATGTAGATGAAACAGACAGTCGTCTAGCATCAACAGTCGTATACAATACTTAAAGATGAAAAGAATAGCTAATTCACCTGGTATCGGACTTGCTTAAGACATCGTCCGGATATTTTCGTCGGTATTGCTGTCTCCATCGAAACCTACAAGACTCATTCCACCAGCTATGTCAGGAGCTTCATTCTCCCTTTTACTTTTAATTTATGTATTTATTTATTTATTTTTACTTTTTTTGTTGAGAATCACGACCAGTTTTGGAAATTAATTGAACATCCTTGAGTATATTGTGAGTATTTATCATTTATTTTTGAAAACAAAGGATCACAAATCTGATTAAAAACACAAATGGATGAATATAATGTGGTGAGAGAGAGAGAGAGAGGAAAAAAAATAAACTCACGAGAACTCCTGAAATGCATAGACTACGGGATCAATCTTTGGAATAACGACTGGTAATCTCTCGAACAATACAGCAGCAACAATCTTATCTGTATTTGAATTAGAAGATGTGCAGAACCCTCGCGCTCTAACAAGAGATCGAGATAACAAGTTGAGCTTCTGCATTGCTCAATATATCCTCTTTTTCATTGCCCGTACTTATTCCAAATTCCCAATCAATATTTTCCGACGATCGACCAAAGACCTCCCTAAACCCTAGGGAGCAGAGGCTCAGAGAGATCTTCTGTCAGCAATTAACGGTGACTGAAAATGAATTGCCCCGTAACAGGACCAAAATGCCCTTTACAACCATGAAAAAATAACGGAAAAGTACAGACAGGCGTAATGAAGATTTCTTAATTTCATTGTAAGCTAGAAACATTCAAAATGTCAAAAACCTACACTTTATACATCTATGCCGGCCCGTGAATCGTGGCATCAATTCTGAGTGGCACCCACCCCAATTATATTTATAAAGTATTATAAATAAATTATAAAATTAAATTTATTAAAATTATTTATTTATATTAAATTAACAATAATCATTTTCAGTAAATCAACATTAAATAAAAACATGCAATTATTAAATTTTTAAATATCAATACTAATTTTGAATATTTTTAATTAATTAACAGTAAATTTTGATTATTAATTTGTCAATTAATTAGTAATTGAAAAAAGTAAAATCAAAGAGAGCCTTAAAGACTGATCCATTGGCACCTAGAATAAAATGAGATCGGTTTCAATTAGTGCAAGGCCTGTTTGAACACGGTCGGATTATAGCCTTGCATTGGGAATATCTTTGTACTTCATGGGGAGATATTCCCACTCCGTAGTCATGACATTCTACCCCATCCTTGCCCCGTCCCCGGTGTCAGGCAGGTTCAGGGCAAGGCATCCACTCCTCGTCAAGGATAGGGAATCCTCAAATTTTCCCTTCTCTGCCCCCGGTACTGGAACAGGTTTAGGATAAGGCACCCACTCCCTATTAGAGACGGGGAATACTCGAATTTCCCTGCCCTGTGACAACCACCTAAAAATAATCTATTTAGGGGGTATTTTAGCAATTAGATCATGACAATTTGGGGTACTTTATAAATTGAATTATGGGACCATTGGATTATAAGAATTTTAGAAAAACTTAGAGATATTTTAAAAATCAATATTAAATCTAGGGATATTTTACTAATTTAGCATCGGTTTGAGGAATTATATGCAAAACATATCACAGACCTATCCCTAATTTGGGGCAAAAATATTTTCCCTGTCCTCACCCCATCCTTGCCCCATCTCCATTTAAGGTCAAGGAAAACTTGCCCAATTTGGGGCAGAATAGGGTAAGGCCCCAATCTTACAGGGAAAATTGCCATCCTACAATTATAATTAATAAAAAAATATAAAGCTAACATATCAATGACTAAGATACTTAATCAATTAATAACTAGTTAGAGATTAATATATTATCTAAATTAACATAACTAATTAGTTTTAAGTTAATTAAATTATTAAATAGTATACACTAAATTAATATAGAAATTTAATTAACCAGGTATAAGTACATTTAATCTAACTATAATTTGGTCATAATAAATAAAATTAAATTAATATGTTAGATTAAATTAACATATTATTTGTATTAACCTAATTAATTATTCTACTCTTTAGCGTTAATTAATTATAATGTGATTTATTTACATTTGTGTTGTTAATGTGTAATAATTACATTGACATAATATTAATCAATTATCATAGATTAACAATAATATGTCACCATTTAACATTGAACAATGCTAATTTAATTATATATAATTAGCGTGATTTAATCTATACTACTTTAAAAAGTACGAATTACCACTAAAAATTTCTTAGATGGATAGAATTTGCCCCTTTGTGTTAATGCTTTTATATTTGAATTTGAGGACAACTTTAATATTTTGTTGATTGTTTTAAATGAGTTCACAATATTTGATAAGTGACAACATGTTTGAATATGCATTTATAAAAATCATATAACTTAAATGAATTGTAACTGAAATTTGATGGAGTGGTGTTTGAATAGGCATTTATAAAATTCATTGAATTTAAATGAATTATAACTGAAATTTTATGGAGGGTTTAGTTGGATATATTTTTCTCTTTTAATTAATATTATATTGAATAAAATCATTATTATTTGATCATCTTTAACGGTAGGTCCAATTGTCACTATTGGTGATTTTAAAATATGAATTTTGAATGTGGCTCCACAAATCTGATTATGGTTTTTAGGTTATCTTTTCAATTGATTTATAAGTAGTTTCTACCCAATCTCAAGATGTTTGAGAGGGCCTCATCCAAAAGTATTCAGACCAATTTTTTTCTAAAAAATGCCAAACAGGCTTCAAAATTGATTTCTAAGATTATAAGCATCCTAATATAAACAAAGTAACAAACAATGAAAAATACTTGGGTGTTCCAATAATTCAAGACATAATTGATAAGAAATGTCTAAAGAACATCACAACTAAAATTAAAAAGAAAATTTAGAATTGGAAATTGAAAACTCTTTTTAAAGATGAAAGAATCATCCTTGATCAAATAAGTTTTGAATGTAATTCCTTTATTTACAAGGTGTCAACTGACTAATTGTTAAGGTCTCTTATTGGTTGTAGCAAAGAGACTCAGGATCAAATCCCACATGCACCTAGGTTTGGGGGATGGGCCACCCTTGTTGTGTAGCTCCATGAAGTAAGATAAAAAAAGGAAAAGAAAAGAAATGTAATTCCTTTATTACAAACGATGTTCAAATAAACATACCCTAAAAAAAGATTGATAAAAGACAATTATTTCAAGGCCCAAGAAAGGGAGCATTGTAGGACAAGTTAGAAAAGCATATACAAATTAGTGATTTTTTTTGGGAAAATCATAATAACCCTTCGGGTTTATGGAAAATCTATAAATATTCCCGCTTGTTGTTTTAATGCTTTCATATTTGAATTTGAGGACAAATCAGGTATTTTATTAATTGTTTGAAATGATATCAGAATAGAACGAATTGAACCCTCGTTATAAGGGGATAGAAATGGAACTATTTTATGCATATTAAATAAGAGTCCTTCTTCAGTAAGTGCAAGCCCCTATCGCACACCGTGAGGATGCGCCACGCGCCCTTCCGTATGTGCAACTTGTAAACCCGTGCGAGAGGAGAGTAAACGGTACTTGGCTCTCACAACCCATATTCGTTCTCTCCCTCTCCAATGGCGACGAAGCGCATCACCAGCGATTGTTAATACTGGCAAACGACGACAAACCATTCTTTCCTGTTTTTTTTTTCTTTCCCAACTAGCAACTGACAACTTTTAACAACCTAGAGCTTTTTTTTGGAGAGAGTGAACAGGGTTTTTGGTTCTAGAGAGAGTGATTTTGGAAAGAAAAAAAAAGAATCAATACCTGATGGTCTGTCGCCGGTTGCCAATGTTAATAGTTATTGGTGATGCGCTTCGTCGCTGTTGGTAAGAGAGGACCTTTCTTTCTTTCTTAACTAATGCCCGATGAATGTTAACACCTGAGCACTTTTTTCTAGAGAGAGTGAACAGGGAGGTTTGCTGGTGTTAACATCCGCCAGTAGGAGAGGGAGAGAACAAACAGTGGTTGTGAGAGATAAGCACTGTTTACTCTCCTCTCGCATGGGTTTAGATGTTGCAATCGTGGAAGGATGCATGGCGCATCCTCACAGTGTGCAAACGGTGTGTGAAGTGGGCTTGCACTAACTGAAGTTGGGCCTGCACAATATGTCTGTTTATTTTTATTCTTTTTTTAATAACTCACATGTATGGGTATACAGAAATTGCATGGAGTATTTATCTTGACAAATTTAAATATTCTAAACACTTGGAGCTAGATGTTGATTTGTAGATGAATTACAATTTATTTGGAATCTATAAGAAGTGGTAATAGATCTCTAAGGCTTCTAAACTTTTTCTTGACTTTAAAAACCCCTTTCTTTGAATTTGGTCTCTCTCTCTCTCTCTCTCTCTCTATATATATATATATATATATATATTACGAAGATATAAATTGTAAATTGAATACTATTTTTCATTTCATTATATTCCTCTAATTAAATCTTATATTTAAGGTTAACTTCCACTCTCTAATCATATATTTAATGTATTTTTGTTTCTTATCATTAAATTTCACTAACTAAATCCACAAATAACAATTTTAATAATATAAAAACTTATATATTCAAAATCACCTTGGAAACAAAACGATTTTTTAAGTGGCAAGTAGTTCAGTCATTTGGGTCAAACAATGAAATATGCCATAATTAAATACAAAAAATTTGGAAATAGAAGTACAAAAAATAAAGAAATTTTTTAAAAAATGTTGGGCACATCTCTGATATTAAATGTTATAAAAATCTATATTCTTAAACTAACAAAAAAAAATGAAATCTATTTTTTAGTGGCAAGTAAGAAATTCAATCATTTGGGTCAAACAAGTGAACCTATGATGCCATAACTAAACACTAAAGTTTTAAAAATAAATATAAATACACAAAATAAGAAATAGAATATGAACAAAAATAAGTACGATAAATAAGAAGATTTTTATTAATGATAGAAATGAAATATAAAATTTAAAACTGCCTTAGCAATGAAACCACTTTCGTTTTTGTCAAATGATGAAAATGGAATACAAAAATTATGAAAATAGAGAATTAGTGTCTACTCCATCACCCTACTAAATAGATCAAATGGTTCAAATGTTTGATTAGCTAGGCCACCATGTTGTTGGACAAGTCAATGACTGTTTTATAGACAAGCAATTTGGTGGAAAATAAACCTAAAATCCTGATTAAGTAACAATTTCATCTGTCAAATCAGTCTCTAGGCAAGCAATGGTTGAACTAGCACAATAAATTGAAAACATTGATATAAGTTATAGGGTAAGAAGATTTGATACAAGTCTTTAAGTTGAAAAACAATAAATCACCAATATATATAGAATTGTTGGTGTTGTTATCGTCCACGTGCATATAGGCTGAAAAAAAAAATCAATATGACTTGATGACTTTCACAACTTATCAATATGACCCAGATGTCGTCGTCATCTTCACCCGATGTAAAGAAATTTCTCGTTTTCAAGTTTTGATTGGTCTGCACATTTGCTGAAAAAAGAGACACCATAGTTTTATGAAAATAAATTTATTACTAAATAATTATTTTCTATAAATAAATAATTATTATTATTATCAAATAGTTTATTGTAATTACAGTAAACAAACTATTTATTTAAACAATTTTTAAGTAAATAGTTTACTGTAGTTATGGTAAACTAAGCTTTATTTAAACAAAATTTTGAAACAAAACAAATATTGTAAATTGTGAATAACATAAATGGGTAAGATCTGAGGTGGACATAGCAATGATCATATCCATTTTAATCATCAATGTTACCCATGTTGCATCTACAGTGATCGCTCGAACGGACGATCACAATAGATGAAGCTGGTCTAACATAGTGTGATGCATGGACTTGGTGATGATTCCCATTTCCCAGTGATTTCCAAGTGACCTGGAGATGATTCCCAGTGATTTCCACCAAACAAAATGTGGTGGGAGTATGCTGGAGAATGTATGAATGACTCACCTGGGATGGAGGTTTCAAAGTGGTAAAGGTATTCTAGTAGTGATTTCCAAGTGTAATTCTCCGAAGTCACTTAGAGAACAATGGGATGGAGGTATGCTGGTTGTTCAAATTAATTAAATTGTTGAACTGCAAGATAAGAAAATAATACGTTAGCAATACAAAGGGGTAGAGCCCCTGTTTCGTTGCTTAGAAGGAGAAAGTCGACGCCCCAGTTTTTGCGAAAAATTTTGCTTACCTATGGCACTATATCAAAGCACAATGGGGTGGACTTTGTACCGCCACTTGTCTACCTTCAAATCTGTTTATGGATGAACTACAATAGGAGAATACAATAAGTTAGAAACACAAAGGGGCGGAGCCCCTGTTTCGTTGTGTAGAAGGAGAAAATTGAAGAAAATTCTTGCCTTACCTTTAGGATGGGTTCTCTCTGCTGAACTAAAAGAAGAGAAGAGGTCGGTGTTTCACTTGGAAGAGAAAGAATGTGGGATGCATTAGGAGAGGATATGGATAGCTTAGGAAAGTAGGAGTGTTATTTTGGGTTGAGAGAAGTACCGCCCCTGCTTCCTCCAAAATGGAGAGCAATGGGAATAGAGTACTGGTGAGTTGGGTTACTTTTGAAGAGGGTAGAAGAGGATAGTAGGGATTGTGAGAGGTGGTTTTCTTCCTATTTTATCATGAATCGTGATAAACAGTCTTTCTAATTTAGTGGGTTTTCTCCCTAAATTAATGGAGCAAGAAGGGGAGATTAACATTCAGTGAGCACTTTATAAATATTGACAACTATTAAAAGTTGTCTTTAATCTTTTTCAAGCCTAGGTTGGGGGTATTAATTTCAATGGACAAGTGTCAAAAATATTTGAAAAGTTCTCATATAACGTGTTTACAATGACATGCCTACCTAATTCGGATTTCCATCTAATGTGGCAATTTCTATTAGTAGGGACCCCTACGATGCATGGGCTTTGTTAAGTGAAAGTTAAACAATAGAAACAAATAAGAGTAGATAATTGTTTTAGATTTTAACTTTTTAAATAATTAATAATTATTTATATTTCATATACTGCTTTTAATTTTTTTTTTTTGCAATACAAAAAAATAATAATTAATTTCACCTAGGGTTGTTCATCAAATCGATCAAACTGACCAAACCGACCCAATTCGACCCAAGTTGGTCAGTTTTGTAGTATTTTCAGTCAACTTTGGTTCAACAATTTCCCAATCTGACCAAGTTGGGTCAATTTCCAGTTTAGCCATTGTAAACCGACCAAAATTGAACCAGCTCAACCATAGATATATATTAATATTTTATATTTTAAATATAATTTTTCTAATATAGTAAAGTGAGAAAATTCCCACATTTCTTAGACTAAAATATTTTATATTGTACATTTAAAATTTTAATTTCTGTTTTTTTTTCAATAATACCACTGCAATTTTAAAATTTAAATTTAATTTTTTGAGTTTTAAATCTTTTGAACCAACCGACCAAACCAAAATCAACCCAAACTAATACAACCCGAGTTGGACTGCTTTCACAAATGGTCGGTTGATTTCAGGTGACCAACTCCCCAACCCAACCAAGTTAGTTTAGTTGTCTAAATAATCTGCAACCAAACTGAATAATTTAAATAGTTTCTTTTCTAAAATTTTTAATTCTTAAAATTATAATTTGTTTTGTTTTTATATAATTTCATTATGAATTTTATAAATATATAAAATTATTAATAAGTAGAACATTATTAAGTGTATTATAATTATTTTTATTTTTAATAAATATGTTAAAAATTTTACATAATTTGTTATAGTATTTAAATATTTATGAAAAAATTTAATTCAAACTTTCTTTAGATGGATATAGATGTGTAGGTACATGTTGATTACCACCACTGTAATAGCACGTAAGATGTTAAACTAATGCCACAAAGGCACCCATGATGAACCCAGGACTCGGCACAAACCTGCGATGAGTTTTGAGTCTACATAAGCTTGTGATGAACTCAGGGCTTGAAACAAACATGCAATGAGCATAAAGCCGTCATGAGGCTGCAATGAGCTTAGATTCATCGCATATGCGCAATGAGCATGAACCACCGCGAGCCTGCAATGAGCTCAGAGCCATCACAAACCTGCGATGAGATCAAGTCCATCGCAGGTCAGAAACGAGTAAAGAAACACATGCTTCACTAACGACGCACATGATAGAATGCCCAATAAGATTATAGAAGACACACGAAATAAGTATTAACATCATTCGTGCCATGTCTGCTAGACATTTTTGTATGCCCTTAGCTTCAATCAAAATTGATGTACCTTATGAATTTATTGTAAATGAATAAAAGTGCATATTTGATTCATGTTCCCTTGGTATGTTTTTGTGTAATACCCTTAAACTGAACACTTATTGAGACTTGTGTTAGTTTAGAATGTTCACAGCCAGTGGGTCGGTCTGGGGAGACCTATCCTGACAATGCTGACACTGTGGTGCCACCAAGTCGGTTGGGGTGGCTTGTCTCAGCTACCGGGGTGAGACCCTAGGCACATACAGTGTGGGATTAATTGAATCTTTGAACTGGACCAGATTTCCAGTATTGCCCTGGACCTTGGAGATTGATGGGCAAAACTGGAAAGTTACACCTGACCCCTAGACTCGATTATGATACTGCACTAGGTGTCGGATTGGGCTGTCATTGATGTACCAATTAGTGAGATCCTTAGCGAGGGTCAAAACCTGGGTATGTTGGGACAATCCGAGAATTCATCTGAATGGTTGATCATAGTGACAGGATCAGCCCCTTTGTCGGACAAAGGTAATGATCGGGGATGCACTCTCACTGTTGGAAACCAAGACTGCCGGCAGCCGATTTCAACCATTGACATTTGTTTTGCAAAGTATATTTTATATGAGATATAAAAGTATATATATATTATGGTTTCTAAAATGTTTGCAAAAAGGTTTTAATTCCCGGGATCCATATAAGTGGAGAGTGCAACACTGTTCCTTGCAGCTGAGGGAGAGGTCCTCTCTTGTCGGACAGTGTATGATCATTAAGGGCTGAGAGGTTAAGTGTAAGACCATTGAGGATAATACCTGATGGGCTAATCTTGCATCTGCCCACAGTCCCTGGGTGTTACAAGGTGGCTTGGCCCAGGGACCACTTAGGGTAAGTGTTGGGCCCATAGAGCCCATTTGATGGGTTTCAGGGGGTGCACTGTCTTTAACAGTGTATTCGACCAGGCCTTGTAACAAAGGCTGGGCCGAACCCATGTGGCTGATGTGTAGATCAATGTTTGGGTCCCACGCCATACAAGGAAGCCCAACTGGACAGCAGTTAGGAAGGTTAAGTGAGCACATAAGCTTAATGGGCCTAAAGCCCATTTCGAACTGGAGTATTTATTTAGTTAATTAAAGGGGCGAATTCTGAGATGGATTAGCAGATAGGATAGGGTCTTAATCCTATCCACTCAGAGAGTCTAGATTTGAATGTGATTCAGATCTAGAAACCTCCTAATGGGATTGGGAGAAAGCTAATCTAATCTGCAGATAAGATAAGAGTTTATCCTTATCACTAGAAGAAAAGGTTGATCCAAATATGATTTGGATAAGCACCTCCTAATGGGATTAGGAGCTGATCTTTTAAGTTAACAAAAAGAAGGAGAGGGCGGCAGCCTTGAGAGAGACCAAGAGATACATCAGATCCTCTTTAGTGCTGAAATCAAGAAGAGAGAATTCTGCACCCTGTGAATACTCTCTTGCCGCCTCCCTGTTCTTGACGCCCTGTTTGCTAGTTCGATCTCCAGTTGTGGGAGAAGTCAAGATTGGATCTTGACATCAGTTCTTTGAGAAAGGATTGAGAAGGAAGCTGTGCTCACGTACCATTCTACTGATTCTTGCGAAGGACAGAGTTCTTGGGGAAGAACACTGCTGATTCTGCTCCATCCTGCACTGCGCCATCTTCAGTGGGAGCAGTCTTTGGATCCTTCCTTGGGCGTGAACACCTTCGTTGGGAGATATTACTTCTCCATATCAGGTATAATTTTCTCCTATTCCTTTTGGTTCAGATCTGGTTCAGTTTAAGGTTCAAGAATGATCCTTGAAAATATGATTTTCTAAATAGGGAATGTGATTCCCAGTTGAAGGGAGAGAAATTTTTTTTGAAATTCGCCCCTTATTCTACAATCTTTGGGCGTCCATGGGATGGACCTCTCATCCCTTCAATGTCAGTCGAAGAGACTCGCAAAAGGAAGTAGCATACGTGTATTACGAGAATCTTTGGATGAAAGGAAACGTTGTCCTTGAGATACCTCATAAGACATGTGGCGAAACCCTAGCAATGTCTCCCTAGTGATTAACACTGAATCTAAGATTCCCTTCCCAAATGGGAATCGACCACTTTTAGCTCTTTCATTTCAGGACCTCGGGATCTCCACTATAAAAGGAGGACCGAGTCATAACGAGGGACAACATTCTATATTCCTTCTTAGCCTTTAGCCTACCCTCTATTCTCAGCTTTCCATTGTCATTCAAGGAGACCCCTGTATGTCGCCTTACCACCTTACTCACAAGATGAAAAGTGGGGTAGAGGATAAATAGGAATTAAAGATAATTTAGGAGAGGAAGTCTTTCCTAAATTAAAGATAATTTAGGAGATAAATAGGAATTGGAGATAATAAGAGTTAATTTAGGAGAAAATAGGGAATAGTGGTGCCACGTGGCTATATTGGGCATGTAGGATAGATTAAGAGGTGCTTTAGGAGGAATTTTAGGTGGGAGAGATAGCTTAGGAGAAATTTTATGAGGGGGTTGGCTAAGTGATTATGAGCATGAGAGAGAGGGAGTTGGAGTTGAACTCTAGTGAGGAGGAGAGGCGTGCCACATGCCTACATGGAAGGGTTGGGAAAGGGTAAGAGAAGGAGAGTGAGTTAATGAAAAGCCAAGATTGGGGTAATGGAGCAAGGAGAGAGGTGCTAAGGTTGCCTATATCAGTATATAATATAGTATAGAAGTGGTGGGACCATACAATAAGTAGAGATTAAGCACTTATTCCTATTTGGCAAATAAATCAGGAATAAGTGCTTATTTCAAAAATAATGGCACTTAACAAATAAGTAAGATCAAGGTGGTTTTTTTAAGCACTTATTCAATAAGTGCTTATTCAATTTTTTTGCGATGATATAGTCCCTAAAATTTGTTGTAATACCCAAACTATCCCTACGAATGAAGAAAACCCTTGTCTTCATTTGCACAATTTGAACAAGGCAATGGAGGCAAGAGCTTGGAGGGACGACTAGCAATGACTTTAATGACCGGAAATTGACTGGTAGGTGGTCATTTTTCGTTTTCTAGTGTTCTTATTGCTTCCAAAACCAGTTTTGCATTTTTTTTGGGGTTTTTTAATTGAGTGGGCTATGCATGGCATTTTTGTTTAGATTGAAGGCTAGGGCTAAAAGCTCACTGGAATCTTGCCAGCAACCACTTGTAAGGACTCCTATCAATACTATGGGTCAATTCGAGCCAAGCTGAGTCAAATATTTGGTTATTTGAGCCCGGCTCACGAGTAAAACATCTGGCTCGAGTTTGACTTGACTCAAAAGCTTGTAAGCACGAGCTCAATTCTGAGCCAAGCTTCTTATAAAATTATAAAATTATACATAAAACTATTTTATTTTATTTTACATATAAAAAATAAGAATTACAAAGATTAGTTATTATTATACATATAAAAATTAAAAATATTTTATATATAGTATTCTTATTTTATATATATAAATAAAAATATTCATTTATATATATATATACTTATGTAAAATATTATATATAAATATTTTCTTTTTATAAAATGTTAGTATTTTTTTATGTTATATATAAGCTTGATTAGGCTCGCGAGCCTCATGAATCGAGCTTTATTGGGCTCGAGTTTGACTCGATTAGCAAATGAAACTATACACATTGGGCTTGAATTTAGCTTGAAGCTTGGTTTAAACCGAGCCAAATCGAGCTTTCCATGAGCCGAGCTTGAATAGCTCGTGAAAAGCTTAATTCGTTTCCACCCCTACCCAATATTTTTTCCAATTCATCTACTTTTTTATTGGTTGTGTATATTTTAATGCAAAACCATTTTTTTATATTTCATTAATATAAACCAAATTTTAGTGCAATATTGTATGTGTTTTTTGGTGTACATTTTTTTTGTTTGAATAACTAGATTGTTTTTTGTGGTTGCTTTGGTTGAGTATTACACCAATAATAGGCAATTATTGATTTGTTTTTGTTATATTTTGCACATTTCAAATTTTGATTTGATTTTTTTGGAATATTAATATGGATATTTGTTTTTTTTTTTTGAAAATTCTCATTGCAAACTTGTGGTGTTCTTCCATATGTTTTTTGTTTCTTGCATAAAGCATATTTTTATTTTTGAATAATATGCAATTTTTTATTTTTAATTGTTACTTATTATATAAAAATAATTAATGGTGTGTTGCAGAAAACATTCATTATTTATTATTATTATTATCATTATTATTTATATTATTTATATTATTTATATTATTATTATTATTATTATTATTACTATTAATTGTTGTTATTATTTATTAATACTAATATTATTATTGTTATATATTGTCGTTTATATATTTCTTGTTATCATTATTACTATTATTATTGTTGTATTATTGCCACATATGGGCCCATGTGGCACTCCACGGGCTTACATGTGGATCCTAATGTATTTTAAAGCAATGATGTGGTAAATTTATTTGAAATATACAATATAATATATTAAAACCAATATTTATGCAGGTGTGTGAAATTGGGGTTAAAAATGTCACTTTTGCAAAATTAAGCACTTATTGGCAAAGTGCCTTGCCAAACATCCTCACCTCAAAAAGTACTTAAAATAAGTATAAGTGGTTTGGAAAAGGGATCACAAAACAACATTAAGTACTTATTCAAATACATATATAAAAACTTATTTCTTAAACCACTTAATCATCAAACAGGGCCTAAGATATGCAACTAGTTATAGCGGAGACTTGGGATCAATTCCTGCCTTCAACAGGTTATCACAAAACACCATTAAGTACTTATTCAAATACATACATAAAAACTTATTTCTTAAACCACTTAATCATCAAACAGGACCTAAGATATGCAACTAGTTATAGCGGAGACTTGGGATCAATTCCTGCCTTCAACAGGTTGATTAGGAAGTTAAATATTGGGTTTGTTAGTCCATTTGGGGTTTGCTTGGTAAGAATTTTAAACAAGATGGTCGTTTGTGGCTTGTGCAAATGAATTGGGATATGCCCCTCACACCGATATCTCACAACCACACCCCACCATGTATTGGGAACATTTCCCATGAATAATGATATACAAGGACAAGAGATGTTTCGGTGTGTAGTTGAAATATGTTGTGAGATCAGTGTGAGGAACACTATGTGAGAAGCAGATCCGAACTCTGTGCAAATGCAAATGCAAATGCCAAATTGGTTACAAGGTCCGTTTGGGATGACTAAGCTGAGAATTTGCTAAGCTAGTTCAAGATGAACTTCGATAAACTATTTTAAAAGGCTAAAGGAAACTGCCCTTCGATTGACTGATTGACAGCTGATTTGAGCTCTAAGTTTTGCTTATAAGCTATCTATGTAAAATCTACCTAAAAAAGCCAACAAGTTGTTGTACTTCAGCACTCCCAAGTCCCAAGTCTGAAAAAGGGCAAACAACATTGAAGACCATGGTAGAGAACCTAACATCCTAACCTTGGATTGAAATTTCCTAGCTCTGCTATTGCCTACAAGCACATGAAATTCATTAATTTGAGCAGACATGTGCACATCTTATTTTATGATAAAATGTAGGAAATTCGCAATGACATATTTCTCATTTCTATTATCTTCTAGAGCATACTTTTTGTCTAAGGCATTCCAAATTTCATAAGCAAAATTATATGAGCAATAGACATTGTAAAATTCATTAGATAGGCAGTTTAGGATGTGGTTCTTGCATAGGTGACGAGTCGTAAACCAATGTTCAACAACAATAGAACGGGTTAGTTCTTTCATGTTCATCAACAAAGATAAGTCATTGTCTCCAACACTTAAAGTTGGTTCCATTAAATGGTTCACTCAGGGAAAAATCTAAAACTGTTAACAATACCCGATTTTTCATAATAAAGGTAGAAAAGATAGGCTCTATATAAATGCAATTTTAAGATTGTTGTAATTGTAGTAATAAATAGGAGAATGGAACTTATCGTTTCTATGTTCTCCAAACTTGTTGGAAGGTGCAAAACTCTATAACGATTACTAGTTGATGTATGAAAGTGCAAACCAAAGTTCAGTAGTGGTTCAAGATCTCTTTTGAAGAATTTGACTATAAGTTGCAAAATTGCAAATTGAACCTTGTGCATAATATAAATGAATTGAATTGTATCACTTAGTTACACTCCATAAAACTACATTTAGCCCCTATGGTGAAACTAGGTATTTGCAAATTGGTTTCCAAAATGAAACATCCCATAAGCTTCTGGTAGACATGCATTCACTTACCAATCCTCTATAAATCACTAATGGAAGATGCTCAAAGATGATGGACAAGTAAGAATATAATGCTATATATCAACTTGTGCCACTAGGCTAACCAACACTATTTATAGAGAGTATTCAATACCTGAATGGGCACAAAAGTGTCCTTACAAAGAGCTATGTCTCTCCTAAATAGTGCATAAGCCATCCGTTTAAAGGGACACAAGGAGGAAGATGATATAACATTTAGACAAACAAAATCTGTTTAAATTGAATAGAAAATGGTTAATATGGTTAATCAAATTTAAAAATAAATGGTCCAAACATAATAGAAAGGGGAAATGGTGTGGTGCACATATACACCCACACCCATGCCATGCCATGCCATGCCATGCCATACCACGCCCTAGACTGGTTAAACTTGGGTCGATGCATGCACATGTGAAAAGTCCTAACCCCTCCCAAATATGTAAACACAATTTATAATGTATTCTCATTTTGTGGGTCCCTACCCATAGGGATAGGAAGTTATCTTATATGATAAAGTCAACCTATATTCCCAAACAATGTGGAGCAATGTGCCTTCACATGCATTAAAAAGGCTAGATGAACCTAAGAATGGGGATATTCCCGAAACTCACAAAGAAAAAAGGAAGTGACTTAGACAAAAAAAAATGAAGTGACTTAGACAAAAAAGAAATGAAGTGACTTAGACAAATCTTGTTTGTCGATAACCTCAGACCAATCAATCGAATATTAATTAATACGTAATTGATCAAACATTACTCGAAAATGACTCTTCTACCTAGAAACGAAATGTTAGAAATGTTCCTAAAAATTCTTGCTCCCATTAGACCATTTGTATCTATATGCATAAGGATCCCGATTCATGATCATATCAATAATGACAAAGGTCTAACACAAGAGAGGGATTTCAAAATTCTTGTATTTTGAATCTTCCCTCCAAAATCCATGAATCCAACAAAAAGGAATGGCAAAACAAAGGTTGGGGAGGGTTATAGGGTTAAAGGTTGTAATGACAAAAAGAAAGGAAGAAATGAAGAATAAGGGGAGAGAGAGTGGATGGGGTGGCTATGATGCGATGAGATCTCTTACTTTGTTTGATAAATTTGAAAAATATAGAATAACATATTTAAAATGGAAGGATAAAATTGGGATTATGAAAATAATAATGATAGTTATAGACATACCTAAATGTTTCACAAACAAAGGGCTTGTTTATGTCATGTGGGACCATCTTAAAAAGTATCTATAAATAGGTTTTAAAACTATATGGTGTATATAAATAGTTTCCTCGATATATATAAATGATTAACCTTTACTATTATTGAATCCACATTGGATGTGTTTATGTTCAAGCAAAATCCAATCCATTGACAGCCTTGTGTTTTGTGATTGAATCACCTATAATTTCTCATATTGGTGACTTTATGGAAGATCCTTTCATTTTCTTTTAAAAAACATGGAAGATCAAAATTGCTCATATTGAAAGCTCATCCTTCAAATATATCACCATAAAATTTGGACCACTTCAGAGTTTGGTACATATCCAAAAATTTACTTCTACTTTTAACAAAATTTCAATGGATTGATAGATGGGTGACATGTTGCCAATAGGAGCAGTTACATGAGAGATATTTAGAGTTTGATTATTTTTTATAGATATTGGAGCTTGATCATTCAAGCAAACAATTTTGAATTGCCACATGGTAATGAATGTTAGCCATGATAGATAATAAATGATGCACCTAATTACTAGAACTCATTCGATAATGCAAAACTTTTAGGGGTTGTTTTGTAACATGGATGAGAAATTGGTGGGTGTGGACTGGTTTACACCAAACCACTGTGGTAGGGACCAATCCACACCACACCACAATCCACAACTATTCTGAATTATGAACAAACTGTGTGAACTAGTCTAGTCCACACCTATAGTGGTGTTCTGTAGGTGTGGTGGGGAACACTGTTTGATTCCATGTATCTCATATACAATTGATGAAGTGACCTACATAGTTGATCATAAAATGTTTAAATTTTAACTTTATATGATAAATAATTTGGAAAATCATCGATAACTTAATATTAACCAATAATTATGAATTTTAACAAAAAATGGTAATAAAATAATTTAAAAAACAAAAAAATTTATTTTATTGATAAAAACATAAAATTAATATTTAAGCAAATGAAATAACAAATTATTATATGACAAGGAGAGCTTTGCTTGCGGTGGCGGGGGAGAGATTGTGATGGAGCACAATGGTGGAGGAGAGCTTTGCTTGCAATGAACATACCGACGTTGTTGAAGGAGTGGCAGTGGGGAAGCTTCTAATGGTCAAAAGTGTGAGAAATAGTGTAGGGAAGATGTACTATATCTAGAAAAATAGTGTGCGTCGAGTATATCCACGATATTTTTGTGTTGAGAAGATTTTGAGGCGTGGACGGGGCTAGTCCATGACATATTGTGTAGTAGTCCCATCCACACCAAACCGAACATCATGGTTATCCCGTGGCATGGACTGGTCCATCCACGAGATGACCACAATTTCAAACATCGCCTTAGTGAACATAAATATGGAGCCACTTCTACCCAATCCAATCCAATATGTTACATATATTGTGCATACTACTATATTTCAGCCCTGTTTGTTAGCTAAGAAGTTGTTTATCCATGTAATATTTCCCTAATAAATTCATTTATTTATGTTCTTTTTCTAGGAACTATTAACTAGATAAATGAGGCAATTTTCAAAATATCCTCAGACTTTTGTGTGATAATAAAGGCATTTTTGTTCCACAATAATTTGGCCGATTTCCCTCCTCGATGGATAAGTGATTTATCCACCAAGGGAAAGCATAAAACTGGCAAACACTGCAACTGTACTTTGAGCCTAAAAATTCTGACCATGGGCTGAACCATCATTCTCCCAAGAATAATTTGCAACGGGCCTTCCGAATATGCCAAAGAATAATGCAACACCTGACAAACAATGAAACGTTCAGTTCATTAAACAAGTCATCGAGGTTTTCCCATTCTCCCAACCAAGTGATCTAGGGGGCTGATTGTTAATGCGAATTCCCATAGAACTTCCAAACCAGATCCCTAATTACATTACAGTTGATGAAAATTTGATCAATTGTTTCCCAAGGTTTTTAAAACTGAACCAGACAATAAATCATTCAGTGTCCGGTTCCTAGGTTGAACGGTCCGACCATTCGTATCGAATGGACAGCATGTTCTAAAAAAGAAATAAAAACAATAAAAAACCGTTAGATGGTTCAAATGGTTCAACCGCCCAGATCAACTGTTTATTGACTAAATCAATAGCTTTTGGCCAAAAGATGGTTCTAAGATAAAACAGAACTGGTTAAGTGACCGATTTTTCCAGTCCGACCGTCTAATCCGATCCAGTTTTGAAAACCATGTTGTTTCCTTCGGGTCTCCACACCACGAGGGCAAGCGCCTGGAATTTTGACTGACCTCTTCTCTAATTCAACTTGCACCAGGATCATAATGTGAATACACCTCGAGAGAAAGAGATGGATTCTAAGGGATGTGCTTGATTCGCCAGAACACCTTTCAAGAAATGTCCCCGAGAGCAGGCCATATTGTGGATGGTTGTGCTTATAGCCTCCTTAGGGATCTATAACCACTTGCAGTAGTAAACTGGCCATTCTTAAGGCTCAGTTTGGAAATAGTACAAATGCAAATATGTAGAGTGTAAAACCTTATATTTTGTATTATTGTGTATGTATTTACATTGTATATATTTGCATTTATACTCCTTCCAAACAGAGCCTAACTTCTATCCAAATAAGTTTTGCATCAATTAAGATAACCATGGTTTTCAAAATCGGACCGAAAAAACTGGGAACCGGTTAGGTGACCAATTCCGTTTTCCCCAAAAACTGGATTTTCTCCCAAAACCGTTGATTTTGGTCAGCGAATCGCTGAATCGGGCGGTTAACCGTTCGAACGGTTTTGACCATTTTTTATTTTTTTTCTCAGAATGGTCCAAGTGTTTAGTTAGAACGGTTTTGACCATTTTTTATTTTTTTTTTGTCAGAATGGTCCGAGTTTTCGGTTCGAATGGTTAGACCATTCGACCCGATAACCAGACCCCTAACCGGTTCGGTCTCTAGGTCGGTTTTAAAAACCATGAAGATAACAACCAGCCGAATACCCAAGATTGCTATTTGCATCTTGAAATAAAAAAAAAAAATTCTTGAAATTTCATTTACTTTCTAGCTACAGTTAGGGACATTACAAAATAGAGATAAATTGACTGCACTCCACCTCAGAATTTTGAATTCAACTGCAGACTTAGAACAATTCAAAATTATAAACACCTTCACTCATAATACCCATACTCACCCGTGATTGGCAATTTTGAGTTGACACCTATCCCAACTGTATGATAGAGCTAAGATTTTTGGGGTGGACTGAACATTACAAACCCCTACAAAATAAATATGCATATAGATATATCTCTATAGGGTTGTATACCCCAACTACCAACTATCGTTTTGTTTTTTTTTGTTTTTTCTTTGTTTTTTTTTTTTTTTTTTTCCTGAAAGCTCTTTAACCTTTAGATTGTGCCACATAAAATATAATGAAATTTGTCGATCCTATAGATCAAGGAGAAACAATTGCTGGATTTAGTTGCTTCCAACAAGGAGAACACTTGAGGATTCCGGTTGTATTGTGCTAAGAATGATTCTTCGCTCGTTAACTTAGCATTTGCATACAAAATAGATTAAATTATGGATAGAGTGAGGTATAGGACATGTAGAAAGCAAACGAACGTAAGATTCCAATCCTTCCACCATGGTATCATGTCTTCCTGGCATCGTGGACTCCCCTTCGAAAATATTGATCAATCAATGATATCCCACAGAAAGAAAACTCTGAAGCCTGTAGCAAAAAGAGGGCATTTGAGCATGATTTGACAAACTATCACAGCCGTCTATTTTAATGTGAAAATTCCAAATACAGGATCTGTTTGTTTGTTCATAACTTAGAACCTCAAAAGCAAGGTTTTAAAAATCGATTCCAAGATTGAATTGCTTTGGTCACTGGTATCCGGGTCAGCGGTTCGACTGTCCGGGTCGAGTGAGTCAAAATGGTCAAGTAAATTTTAGTTGTTTATTGCATCTTGACCATTCAATTAGTATATTAGGTCATAGATTAGGAAGAAATATAAATAGAGAAAAGTAGCTGTCAGCAGGGAAAGGAAAGACAAGAGAAAGAAGAAAGACAAGGGAAAGGAAGGAATGAAGAAGAAAAAGGAGGAGGAGGTGGTTCACAAAGGGGTGTCAATGGTATTCGAAAATTTGATTTCAAATTTGACATTTGACATAATCGAATCAAATTCGGATAATTCGAATATTTAATCGGTCGAATTCGGATATGATCTGATTTGATTCGATAAATATCCGAATTCGACCGATTATTTAATTCTTATATATAATATAAAATGCTTTATATAGTTTATATATAATAATTAAACTATATAAATAATTTATATATTTATATACTTTATATCAATAAAATATTTATTTTATATATTTATTAATTATCTAAAATAATTAACTGATTGATTTTGAATCGAATCAAATTGAATATTTAATCAGATTTGAATTTAGATATTAATTTTCAATATCCGTCGGATATCGATTGAATTCGGATATCAGCTTTTCTAATCGGATTTGAATTCAAATATTGCCTAATCCAATACGAATTCGATCCATTTACACCCCTAGGTTCACCCCCGATGATGACAACTGCGGTAGCGGCAACGACAGTGACAAGAACAAACAACAGTGACAAATTGGTGACATGACAACAAATCTAACCCTAGATCTCTCTCTCTCTCTCTCTCTCTCTCTCTCTCTCTCTCTCTTTTCAAAAAAGCAATCCACTTAAAAATTAGACATGGAAATATGACTGTTTCCTGAGTCAAACAGTTCGATCGTCCAGTCCAGTTTGGTTTTTAAAATAATGCTCAAAAGTGCATGAAAAATTTAAGGAATCTTCTTTTGTCTCTTCCGAGCAAAAACAACATATGGATTTTTTGATGGATAAAATAATAATACATGGATTTATCCTTATTTTTGTTGTACAATATTAGTATTAGGGGTGAGCAAATAGGTAGGTTCTACCTGAAACCAAATGGAACCCACTTTGAACCAACCCTACCCAATTTGTTATAGGGTAGGGTTTGGTTCTAAATTACCGGAACCAACCTCTATCTAGGATGGTTATACGTTTAGGGGTTTACCCTACTCGATCCAAGTGATTGGCCTTACTTGACTATGGTCTTACTTGACCATTGAGTTACTCAAGTGATTGGATCATTTGTTTTCATTAAAATTTCAATGTGTATTATAAATAATGTAAGAGATAATATTTAGAAAATTTAAATTATAATGATAAGATTTAAATCATATATCAATATATTATGATAGTCTATATATTAAATTATTCAATTTAATCAATAAAATTATATTATATTTAGGGAGAAGTACAAATCAGCCCAGCTCAGAATTTACTAGGCCAAATTACAGGGGGAATGCATCCTACAGTGAATTAATGCCAAATTCACGAGCAGGATGTGATTTATAAGGGGGACAGGGCTAGTTGTAAGGGGGGCTGGAATTCAGAATTCTGCATCGTGTGTTTCCGTAATTTTCCCAGGGACAAAAAAAAATAACAGATCGGACAGTAGACCTGAAATCAACCCCGGAACCGTCAAAACCAGAATCCACCCTAAAACCAATCTACAGCTCCAAAAACCTAAAATCTGCCCCTACAAGATAGGTTGCTGGTTTTACGATAGAACGAACCGTATCGATGCATGCTCACTCCATTTAGGATAGCTTCGGATCGTTGGTTGGAACTTAATAAGAAGCATTCTTTACTTCAAAGTATCATTATTTACTTCGTTAAACACAAGGAGGGACATAATGGGAAAGGTAAACGATGTTAAACAATGACAAATCAACGGAAATCCACGCAAACCACTTTTATTTTTATGCTCCGCTACCAGCCTACCAAAACCATATAGTTGCAAGAAATAAAGAGCTTCTCTATCTGCCCGTTACCGAGTCTCTGCAACTTTCTCCTTCAATGGCGCAAAGCAAGCTCAAAATCCTTGCGTATCCGGTGTGTCCTGATAGAGGGTGATTTGACCTGATCTCATAATAGGGAGACACGTGGACATGACTCGACATAAGTGACAACTCAGCATGACAGCCTAGCCGCAACTCGGCATATTGAGCTCACAGGAACCAAGCTTGACAACTTGGCACGGGCAGTAGCTCGCTACAAGGTAGTATTTAGGTTGCCCCGAGCTCTCTCCCACTAGAGGTACCCCGTGCTCCCCCCTCAGTGAGGAGTCCCGAGCTCCTCCCAAGTAAGGAGCCTCCAAGCTCCTCCCAAGTGAGGAGCCCCCGGGCTCCCCCTTAGTGAGGAGCCTCGAGCTCCCCCCAAGTAAGGAGCCTCCGAGCTCCCCCTCAGTGAGGAGCCTCGAGCTCCTCCCAAGTAAGGAGCCCCCGAGCTCCCCATCAAGAAGGGAGCATCCCGATCTAAGATCCCTAAGCAAGGGACATCCCGAACTGAAGACACTTCGGGTAAGCCCGCCAATAAGCCCCTGCCCAAGCCTAAGTTGCTAACTCAGACTTGTTTTGGACAGAAGCACCTCAGTATGCCAACAGTAGCTCGGTACCAGGTAACTCGGTGTATCACCTGACAACCGTGCCTGCCAGATTTGGAGACTGCACCCACGTCTCTGGCCAGGCGGCGTCATGCCTGCCAAGCGAAGCGACGTGCCTGCCAGTCTCTGACAAGCGTCCCCTGTCTGGCAGGGCTGTACCCTGCAACGGTTACCTGCACCCACTACCTCAGGTCTGACAGTAACTGCCGCTTGCCACAACCTCAATAGAGTATCAGTGGCGGTTACTGCGGCCGCAACAGAGTGTCAGTGTCAGTTATGCCAGAATTGACAGGGCATCAATATAAAAAAACCCCGATCTCCGAGAGACGAAAGTAACTTGATCCCGTGCTATCTGCACTCTTAGCTCTCCTTGTATTCTCTGCAATTTTCTTTGAGTTCTAACTTGATCGTCGGAGTGTTCCCGCCGAGCGAGCTCCCTGGGAATCCTTCACTATCTTCCCCATCTCAGGTAGTCTGCTGCCAGTTAGGAGCCAAGCCACTGCCAGCTAGGAGTGACTGGATTGCGCTACATCATTTGGCGTCGTCTATGGGAACACTTCAAAAAGCCTTCCACCAAAACTTTGAAAACCTCGGTTCTCATGGCTTCCTCCAGCAACACAGCACACAGTGCCGAAATGAACACTACCAGGGACCAACTCCAGATCCCAACGGTGTGTATTGGACAGTTCACCATCCCCTCTCTGCAGATGGAGTTCCCATCCTGAACGTGCCTAAGAAAATGACACCCGTAAACGCTCCATTCCCTTTCACAGTTGGAACAACCTTCACCGAACCCTCTCTTGTTCCTCCCGTGACCGCCTAAAACCAGCTTGAAGACCTGGTACAATGCATGCGAGCCATGCAAGCTCAGATGCAACAACTTCAGTAATTCCAACTGTATCAGCAGCAAGTGCGACACCAAGTTTCTCAGCATCACTATCAGCAACAGTTTCCTTCGCTGCCTCAGACCCAGCAGCCACTTCCTCCTCGACATTTGGCCGCGCAACAGGTCCGGCCCCGCCGCCAAAACGAGCGTCCTTCTCGCCGAGGAGAGACCTCTCAGACTCAAAATCCTCTCAAGAGTCAAGTCTCATTCCACGGGAGGAAGGAAAGACCAGTTACCTCGGCCTCGCCGCGCGCAGTCAGGTCGGGAAGGTCCCATCCTACCAAGCCCGCATCGCCACAGCTTTCCGAGTTCATGGCCCCGTTTATGGAGAACCGGTTCAAGGTCTTGGCTATAGACACCAGGCAAGATCCCTCTATCCACAGCCATCACCAGCAGTCCATCCCCTTCCCGGCAAAAATTGTGCCCGACAACACCGAGGCCAGCAGCACCAATGCGGAGCCCGCAAAGAAGTAGCAGAGACGTCGTCGAGCTCACCGAACTACAACACACAACCTGTCTGAGCTCAAGGGTAAGGAAGAGGTAAGTTCGGGCGAGGTGAAAGCCACTCCGCTCCTCTCTGTTCCATCCCCTCTGTCTCCCGAACTCTTGGCCATTCCAATGCCCAAGGACTTCAAACTGCCTCCCCTGGACAAATATGACGGGTCGTTCGACCCGAATGACCATATTGATGCGTTCCAATCACAGATGCACTTGGCAAGGGCCAGCGAGTCCTACATGTGCGTGGATTTCTCCACCACTTTCAAAGGAGTGGCCCACACATGGTACAAAAACTTGGTGCCTGGGTCAATAAGGAGTTGGGCACAATTCGCGCAAGTCTTCACTTCGTACTTCGTCACCAGCAAGCAGTGCCCGAGGACCCAAGAGAGCCTCCTTAGTATAGTCTAGAGGGAAGGAGAATCTATCCGAAGTTACATCAAACGGTTCAATGACACTTGTTTACAGATACCCGACCTAGACCCTGCAGTTCGGCTTACCGCGGCCAAGAGAGGCATCACACACAAAGACTTCAAGTGGCACGTGGTTGTTAATCGACCCAAGATGGTAACCGAGTTCCTCAAGCTCGCAAACCAGTTTATAGGGACAGAAGAGGAAATCAACCAGAAGGGTGAGCAAATCCCAAAAAAAAGAAAAAGGGAAGCCGAGTCCTCGACCCAGGAGGACAACATGAAGAAGAAAGATCTAGCTCGAGGGGCAAGGCCAGGTCAACCTTTCCGAGCTCCACCAGCAGAGAAGACAGACTACACGCCCCTGAGCACGAAGCGGGCCGAGATCCTTATGGCAATCAAGGATGCCCCGTATGTGAAGTGGCCACCCCGGCTGAAAGGGGACCCTAATGTAAGGAATAAAAATTTATATTGTAGCTTCCATAAAGATCACGATCATAGTATCGAGAGTTGTAAAAACCTTCGCGACGAGATAGAGGAGATCGTCTGCCGCGGGTACTTAAGAAATTTTGTACAAAATAGTAATAATAATAAAGCAGGTTGGCAGGGGGAACAAAATAGAGACGCTCCCGAATCTAGCAGGCAAGCAGAGCAGTCGCAAAGGCAGCCCCCGGAAGAAAGACCAGTTCGGGGGACTGTCCATGTGATCATCAGAGGATCGATCGTCACAGGCTGTACCTTGGTTGCAGATCGGACATCAGCCCACGAGGTTGAAAGGGAAAATTAGAACCCCCCCGAAGCGGCCAAGAACGGAAGAACCGATCTTCACAGAGGAAGATGCGCACGGGGTCCACTACCCCCACGATGATGCACCCGTCATGAAGATAAGGATCAACGACTTTGAAGTCAAGCGTGTCCTCGTCGACTCCAGTAACTCGGCGAACATTCTCTTCAAAGCGGCATTTGACAAGCTCCAGCTCCAAGAAAGCGACCTTAAGCCCGCAAGTACTCTCTTGGTGGGCTTCAGCGAAGAGGAAGTCTGGCCCTTGGGGAGAATTGCTGTACCTGTGGAGGTCGGCACCTGGCCTAGCATAGTGAGGCTCAACCATGACTTTTTGGTGGTCACTACTCCCTCCCCGTACAACGCCATAATAGGTCGGCCCATCACCCATGCCCTACGTGTGGTGGTCTCCACCTACTATCTGGCGATGAAGTTCCCTACGGACTTCGAAGTTGGGGTGGCGCGTGGCGACCAGATTGAGTCACGCAAGTGCAACGTCGTCGCCCTCAAAGGGAAAGCCAAGGTGGCAGACGACCTCGAGCTGGAGCGACCTACAGAGCAGTGTGAGGAGCGAGCTACACCCACAGAGGAGACCATCTTCGTCCCGACTTTGATAGAGGACCCAGTTCGGACACTCCAGATCGGCGCCTCAATCGAGGAGCCTTTGCGATCCCAACTAGTAAGTTTTTTACTTGAGAATTTAGATGTTTTTGCATGGTCCGCTGCAGAGATGCCCGGCATAGACCCTAACATCATAACTCACAAGCTGAGTACTAAACCTGTAGTTAGGCCCGCTAGATAGAAGAAACGCAACTTAGCCCCAGAGTGCTGGAGAACTGTTGACGAGGAGGTCGGGAAGCTCCTCGTAGCCGACTTTATCAGGGAAGTCCATTACCCGAGCTGGGTAGCCAACCCCGTTTTAGTAAAAAAGGCCAACGGTAAATGGCGCATGTGCGTCGATTATACCGACTTGAACTAAACTTGCCCAAAGGACTGCTTCTCACTCCCCAGGATTGATCGTCTGGTGGACGCGACCTCAGAGCATGAGTTGCTAAGTCTCTTAGACGCCTATTCAGGGTACAACCAGATCAGGATGGACCCTGCTGATGAAGAAAAGACAACCTTCATAACCGAGCTCGGCCTGTACTGTTACAAGGTCATGCCCTTCAGACTAAAAAATGTCGGGGCAACGTTTCAAAGACTTGTAAATAAATTGTTTGAGCCATTAATTGGCAAGAAAATAGAATGCTATGTAGATGACATGGTCGTCAAAACTCAGTTTTCAAATGATTTAATACAAGACTTGCATTCTGTATTCAAAATTTTGCGTAAATTCAATATGAAGTTAAACCCGAACAATTGTGTTTTCGGTGTCACCTCAGGGAAATTCCTAGGGTACATTGTTAACCGACACGACATTGAGGCCAACCTAGATAAAATTAAGGCCATCTTAGATATGAAACCACCCCGAAAATTGAAGGAGGTTCAGAGGTTGAATGGCCACATAGCCTCTCTGAGCCGCTTCATGTCAAAGTTAGCAGATCGCTGCCTATCTTTCTTTAAGGCGATTAAAAGTAAGGGCTTTGAGTGGACAGAAGAATGCTAGCTCGTGTTTGACGAGCTCAAAAAGCACCTCACAAGTATCCCAGTCTTAACCCGACCCGAGGAGGGTTATGTTTTGGAGCTGTACCTCTCGGCAAGTGACGAGGTGGTCAACTCGGTACTAATAAGAGAGGTAGATAGAGTCCAATGATCTATCTACTATGTTGGCAAAGTGTTACAGGGAGCAGAGGCGAGATACCCAGAGATCAAAAAGTTGGCATATGCTCTACTTACTACAGCTCGGAAGCTTCGCCCGTATTTCTAAGCTCATGCTATCGTCGTCCTCACCAACAAATCTCTGAGGCAAGTCTTACTCAAGCCCGAGGTCTCTGGTAGGTTGACGAAGTGGGCCATCGAACTCAGTGAGTACGACCTTCAATACAAGCCACGAACTGCTATCAAGGCCCAAGCCTTAGCCGACTTTATCGCGGAATGCACTTTCAGCACCGAAATCCCCAGGCCGGACGAGCCTGTGGCCCCCAGGTCGGATGAGCCCGAGGTTCTCAAGCCGATTGAGCTCGAGCACCGTGAGATAGTACCTAGTGCGGCTTCTCTCCTAGTTAGATCAAACCCGAACTGGGATGAGGAGCCCTGGATCCTTCATGTAGATGGCTCATCCAACCAACAGGGCAGCGAAGCTGGAATCATTCTATATGGGCCAAGCGAGGTGAAACTAGAGTATGTGCTACGCTTTGAGTTCGCAAAATCCAACAATGAAGTGGAGTATGAGGCGTTGCTAGCCGGGCTAGCTCTAGCGAACAAAGTGAAAGCCAAACACATCATCATCTGCAGTGATTCTTAGCTCGTGGTCAACCAAGTTACAGGTGAATATGAAGCCCGTGAGCCAACCATGATTGCCTACTTAGCCAAAGTCAGAGAGGCTCTGCTCAACTTCCAGTCACACTTCATCAAGCAAATCCCAAGATCAGAGAACGCTGAGGCTGACGCCTTGTCTCGGTTAGCCAGCACCAGTGATAATGCCATGAGAACCATGTACATAGAGAACTTGCCTTGGCCTAGCATTCTCGGGGGCGGGGGGCAGAGGAGGTCGCTCCTATCGTTCAAGCAGAGTCGAGCTGGATTGATCCGCTCGTGAGCTTCCTACTACACGGGACCCTCCCCGCTGAATGCAATGACGCTAGAAGGGTAGAGCATCAAGCGGACAAATACGTCATGATAGACGAACGACTGTACTGAAGATCTTACATGCTCCCCTACCTACGCTGCTTGCGACCTTCCGAAGCTGAGCTTGTGCTCTGCGACACCGCGGTGGACACTTGAGGGGCAGGGCTCTTGCCCAAAAAGCGCTACGACAGGAATATTACTGGCCAATGATGAAGGCAAATGCGATCGAGCTCGTCAACATGTGTGACAAGTGCCAGAAGCATGCCAACATTCACCATCAGCCTATTGCCGATGTAAAGTATCTCACTAGCCCATGGCCTTTCGCACAGTGGGGGATCGATATACTCGGACCATTTCCGCCAGTGACGGGGCAGAGAAGGTTCTTAGTGGTGGCAATTGATTATTTTACTCAGTGCGTAGAAGCTGAACCCCTTACGACGATCACAACCCGGAATGTGCAGAATTTCTTCTAGAAGAGTATAGTATGCAGTTTCGGACTACCCCGAGTATTGATCTCCGATAATGGTAAGCAATTCAAAGATATTAAATTCTAGAACTGGTGCGAAGATATGGGAATCTAACAAAACTTCACCTCGGTGGTGCACCCTCAAGCAAACGACCAAGCAGAGGTCACGAACAGAGCCATTCTCTGCGGACTGAAGGCATGCCTCGACCGAGCTAAGGGACTATGGGCAGACGAGCTACCTAATGTACTGTGGCCTTATCGGACCACTGTGAAGACCGCAACAGGAGAGACCCCCTTCAACCTCACTTATTGCATAGAGGCAGTCATCCCAGCTGAGATCGAAGTCCCCACACTATGTCTAGAAGTGTACGTTGACAAAGTAAATGAAGACGAGCTATGCACCAACCTTGACCTACTCGATGAGGTACAGGACCTCGCATACATTAGGACCACGGCCTACCAGCAGAGAGTAGATCTGTACTATAATGCTAGTGCCAGGAAGCGAAACCTCCGCGTTGGAGACCTGACTCTTCGCAAAGTTATGGTACTTGAGCCTGATGTTGGCAAGCTCGGGCCAAATTGGGAAGGACCCTACCGAGTCAAGCAGGTACTTGGGGAAGGAACGTATGAGGTCGAAACCCTAGATGGGAAACAAGTACCTCGGGCATGAAATATTGTTAACTTAAGACGATATTACCTATAATTACCAAGCAGAGTGGACTATTAAGTCGCTCCCCCAGCCTAAGGGCTAAAATGCCGAGCTAAGGACCTCGGTGCCCAGTCGCCTCTTCGGCATGGGCGAACTCCAGAGGAGTGGACTTTTAAGTCTCTCCCTTGCCTAAGGGCTAAAGTGTCGAGCTAACAAAAGACCTTGGCACCACATAAGACTTAGTCGCCTCATCGGCATAGGTTAAGTACTTTTAATGCCTAAGGTGCAGGCAGCTCGGGCGTGAACCCTATGATGCATAGCCCGCCCCAGCGTACAACAGGTTGAACCTGCTAGGGACAACCGATGTCAACTTAAGTAGCCCGGGTGCAGACAGTTCGGGCATTTACCCTATTGTGTTGCTCACCTCGGTGTACATCGTAGTTACCCCTACTAAGTACAGGGAGATAGTTCAGGGTAATAATCGAGAAACCTCCACTTCAGGTACTTAGCTGATAGTTCAACAGTTCGGGGTAAAATAATTACTTTGGCAAAAAAAATTAAATTGCACAACACTTAGCAAAAAATGTATTTCATTACAAAGAGTTAGGTACAAAAAGAGAAGGAAAAAGAAACTGAGCTCTTGGGCTCAGTACAAAGACAGACTACTCGTCATCATCTCTGGCAGCCCTTGCGGTAGGCATCTACCATTACCCCGTCGAGCTCCTCTGACTTGATGTAGTCTTGGACAGCCTTTGGCTTTGGCCTCCTTCATGGCGCCAAGAAGGATCTCAGTTCGCTCCTTAACGCCAGCTTCGAGGTTCTCGACTTGGCGCTCCAAAGTTCCCTTCTCCGATTCGAGGTTTTCCACCTTGCGCAGCAACTCCTCCTTCTCGCGCTCCCACTCCTCCTTCTCTGACGACAACGACGTAACTTGCTCCTTCTGAACTAGCATGTCGCCCTCCAACTAGTGGATTTTGCTGCGAGCTAGTTTCAGATCGGAGTGGGCTGCACGGGCTGAGTCTTCGGCAGCCAGAGCTCGCTTTAAATGCTGCTCAGATTGGTAGGATAGGGCTTGCACGACATTGTTCACCTGCCAATCAATAAGTTAATAGTTGTAGGAATCGAAGTTGAAAGTGCAACAAGACTTACTACCATGTAGTGGGTAGCTGCTCGAGCTTCGAGCTGGGCGGGCGTTAGCTCGGCCCAGCTAATGGCCTCCTTGGCACACGCAGCCCCTTTGCTCTTCCGGAGGCTGTATTATGGGTTTAGAATACTCTGGGCTGGTCCTCGGGCTGATCCTCCACTTCCGGAAGTAGTAGCAGCAGTCTCGGGCGGGGCTCTGTAGTGGTCTCAGGAACGGGCTCTACAATTGCCTCGGGCTCCCGAGGTTAGGGGTTCTCCGATTCCTCCAAATTAATCACCGGAGGAACATCAGAAGGCCGCTCAGCAGGTTGCTCAGTAGACCTCTCGGGTTCGGGAGTAGAAGCCCATGGAGACTCAATACGAGCTCTCTTTGCAGCTCGCTTCTTTCTCCCCTTCATCTTGCCGAAGAGCTTTTCTGCACTGAATTTCTCCATGCGGCCTGCGACAGAGTTCGATGTCAGTATACTACCAAGTAGAAACAGGCTATTGAAGGAAAAAATACTAACTCTTGACAAGACAACCTACCGGGACTCAGACCGGCCTTGATGAGCTTGTCCTCGGCGAGGTAGTCCTTGTAGTCGAAGCCGAGCTCCACCCAAGAATGAAATACCTCACTTGTTTTCTTGTCCAGCCTAATGCCGGAGTCTTGAATGGCCACCCTCCAGTGAGTAGGGAAGGGCCACCCCGTAGTGTTACGAACTACAAAGTAGTCCCATTTCCAGGCCGGAACTTTACTAGAGAGTTTGTGTAACAATTTGAAGCCTGGGCGGGGGGACAGGTAGTAGGTCCACCTGTGCTCAGGGAGAACACTAGATGCATTCTTCTTTATTGATAAGATAGAAGACAAAATGTCAAGATCAAGAGGAAGGGCGTAGTAGAAACAGAGGGAAATTGTGTCGACCATGTTCTAGACAGAGTTCGGGTGGAGCTGATCTATAGTTACATCGAAGTGATTCAACACTTCAACAATGAGAGGGTGTAGTGGAAGGTGGAGCCCAGCCACGAGCTGTTCCCCGAAAATTACAATCTCAGCAGGACCGTGTTCCGAAGGGAAGTCACCCGCAAGAAGGTGGTAAGTGTACTCCTTAGGGAGGTTGTACCGAGCTATCAGGCCCCTAAGACTGTCTACCGTCATCGTAGAAGGACCAAACTTGTCCAGTACTCGACCTCGATTAGAGGTGGATGCCAGGCTACCTGAGGTCCTCCACACCTCATAAGTGGAATGTGCCTCGGAGGCACCTACTTGACCTGAGGTACCCACCTCGGGTTCATCTAAGAGACTATCAGCTGGACCCGAGGCATCCACCTCGGGCTCGTCTAGGAGAGTGTCAGTTGGCGCCGGGGAACCCACCTCGGGCTTGTCTAAGAGGCTGTCGAAGATATGGTCTGACATAGCTATGGACTGAGAAATGGGCTAAAGGAAACTAACTAGGAAATTGAAAAACTGGAAACGAACTGGAAGGAGCTAGAAAGACTCACCAAGGAAACGCAACCGGACTAGGAAAGTCAGACGAACTGAAGAACCCGAGCGGAGGACTTTTTTGCGCGACCTCAAGGCGAATGCTAAAGACTTATGGTAGGGAAAAATGACCCAGGACCCCCACTAATTATAGTCACCATGGTCGGGCATCAACGGTCAAGATCAAGATGATCTGACGGCTCTCAGGAAAACCAACTACGCGACCCCCGAGGTGAAATCGGTTTAGTCCATTTTTTGACGTCCGTAGAGTCTATTAATCGCATGACATCTGCGCGTAAACTATACGCGCCCCGGGTCACCCTTGATCGAGCCGGACAGTGAACCGGTTGATCGACGAGCTGCCTAGCTGGATGCTTGAACTCCTGGCCAAATCCACTCGTCGTACCATGAACTCCCCGTGCTGGGTCAAGACCCCTAGCACGGGGAGTGGGGGGCAATTTATGGAGGGTGATTTGACCTGACCTCTTAATAGGGGGACACATGGACATTACTCGACATAAGTGGCAACTCAGCATGACAGCCTGGCCGCAACTCGGCATGCTGAGCTCACAGGAATCAAGCCTAACAGCTCGGCACGGGCAACAACTCGCTACAAGGTAGTATTCAGGTTGCCCCGAGCTCTCTCCCACTAGGGGAACCCCGAGCTCCCCCCTCAGTGAGGAGCCCCGAGCTCCCCCCAAGTAAGAAGCCTCCGAGCTCCCCCTCAATGAGGAGCCCGAGCTCCCCCTCAAGAAGGGAGCATCCCGATCTAAGATCCCTAAGCAAGGGACATCTCGAACTGAAAACACTTTGGGTAAGCCTGCCAGTAAGCTCCTGCCCAAGCCTAAGTTGCCAATTCAGACTTGTTTCGGACAAAAGCACCTCGGTATGCCAGCAGTAGCTCGATACCAGGTAACTCGATGTATCACCTAACAACCATGCCTGCCAGATCTGGAGACTGCACCCACGTCTCTGGCTAGGCGGCGTCATGTCTGCCAAGCAAAGTGACGTGCCTGCTAGGCTCTGACAAGCGTCCTTTGTCTGGCAGGGCCGTACCCTGCAACGGTTACTTGCTTCCATTACCTCTGGTCTGACAGTAACTGCCGCCTGTCGCAACCGCAACAGAGTATCATTGGCAGTTACTGTGGCCTCAGCAGAGTGTCAGTGGCGATTACGCCAGAATTGATAGGGCATCAATATAAAAAGACCCCGATCTATCTGCACTCTTAGCTCTCTTTGTATTCTCAACAATTTTCTTTGAGTTCTAACTTGATTGTCAAAGTGTTCCCACCAGGCGAGCTCTCCGGGTATCTTTCACTGTCTTCCCCATCTCAGGTACTCCACTGCCAGTTAGGAGTCAAGACACCGCGAGATAGGAGTGAGCGGATCGCGCTACATCATGTACTAAGGATAAACATACTTTTTGTTGAATGTGATCGAATTAGAGTCTAAATACTTCTTTTAATTTTCTGGACTTGAAGGCATTTATCAGTGGAGAAGAATCGGGTGTTGTTCATTATGCTATACCCAGAGATATATATCAAATCTGACGAGAGATAACCCCCCAATTGCGTCCTTCATTATTCAGGTCCTCTGTTCTGTTGGAGATCGAAAAGCGCTGATTCACCCAGGTAAGCTTAGTATCCAACTTTTCTACCTGTATAAAGGATACATAATACTGCATAGTGGCTCACCACATAGTAAATCTGGGTGGTGCTAACTGCTAATGGCAATGATTTTTTTTTCCGTCTGACCTAAGCAAAACAATTTTTGAAGACTGGACATGGTTGATCCATGATTTAATAGATCAACACTTAATCAGAACTCAGAGAGAACTTGAACTTTCAGTCAGCTACTCAACCACCCAATCCCGGTTTCCAAATGCTTTAACATGTCCATAAATTCAGGAAAAACTACACTTGGAATGTTCACGCAGATGTATCTCAAATTCTCAATTTCCTTTTTGAGCTTAAATCTTTTCTTGCTTATTGCATGTTCCTTGGGATGCAGGAATAACAAACAAGCAACTAAAGAATAACGATGATTTCTTTTGGGTGATTGAAACTCCATTAACTGGGAAGTTCATTATCAATGTTGAGTTCCTAGATTTGAAGATATCGTCGCCAAACGTATGATTCCGCCACTCCTATCTTTTTCCATGGTACCATTTATTCCAATTGATTTCTGTTTCAGAGTGCTCAAAAACCCTATTTAGGAGGAAATCTTAATGTCTTGGTCATACAGACTGCAAAATGGAAGGAGGATTATAACCATTTAATGTATCACAGCCTTGCAGAAAGCCTGAAAAAATTATAGCATTACTAGATTTAAGTTGATAGTTTAGATGAACTACAACCTAATAAAGTCTTGGTTCAACCCAGTTAATGGCATCATGCACTCTATGCATCTTTTACATTGCCATGAGATTTTTCTTTAGCTAATGAGTTTCAATACTATATCATAGTGTAACATGAGATATTTTTAACCTATGAATGTTTTGTTACTCGAGTATGCCCTTTGCCCCTGCATTCCTTTCACAGCTTTCTTTGAAACCCAGTTAACAATTTGTCATGTAATATATAGGTTAGTGAACCTTGCTCCATATGGGCTGAAGGGTACAGTCAGAGACAATCTAGTTCAACAGCGCTTTCATGCCTCAGCAGAATGTTATCTGAAAGTATCCATACAAACATTACAATCAATGCCTCCAATGGGAGCATTGGAGCCCACCGTGCTGTGCTGGCAACAAGATCACCTCTGTCTTTTGGAGTATGTTCTAACGTGATCTCAAAGAGAAGGATCTATCAACTATAAACATCACAGATATGTCAATTGAATCTTGTCAGGCATTTCTCAACTACGTATATGGAAAAATCCACTGGGACGAGTTTCTGACTCACAGGCTTGCACTTTTTCAACTAGCTGACAAGTATGACATCTCTGACCTGAAAGAGGCATGCCATGAAAGCCTTCTAGAAGATATTGACACTAAAAATGTGCTTGAGAGATTACAGAATTCACATCTTTATCAATTGCCAAGGCTAAAGAGCAGTTACATGAGGTATCTTGTGGAATTTGGTAAGATATTTGATATTCGAGATCATTTTAATGCCTTCTTACAATGTGCCAATAGGGATCTGGTTGCTGAGATCTTTGATGAGATTCTTGCCACCTGGAAGGGCTTAGAATTCTGCTCAAGGAAAAGTAATGAAGTGTTCATGTTTGTTCTGCATAATTATGTCTCTGCAGATAGGCATCCGGAACAAAATTCTATTTGTTCAGGATTTGCTTCCACTATAGCATTCTTTAGTCGAGGTGGGTTTGATTATGTTATGATGTATATTTCTCCTTAGATGAACCTACTGTAAAAGAAGCATTTTATGCATGGATTTCCTTGTAATAGGTCAAATGTAAATAATTTGATGTATTAATATTATGTGTTCAGTTTTTCAATTCTTTTTTTGCAGATGCTTTACAAACTACAATTCAATGGCTCATACATTAGAAGATTAACTCCAATAAATCTTATATTTTGCAATAAAATGTTGAAAATCTTGCTGATCAGCTGTATAATCTCCTGTGCTATTCTGAGCCATCGATTCATAGCAAGGGGGACCAATCCATTCATCCCAGAATGCATGTTTACAAGATTGGTAAGCTTTCACTGACCTGGGAATCTGAAATTGGAAATTAAAATTACCACTTACAAAGTTGATTTTAAGTTATTAAACATGGCTTTAGCATGGTTTTGATAAATTATATGGTAGAACAAAATTCCAATTCAAATTTCACTTGGTTAACACTTATAAATTGAAAAGAATATGTCAGATATTGGTCTTTTGGCACTTAAGAAAAGATATTCATGCACTCCATGGGCATAAGGAGAATATGAAAAGGCCACTGCATACAAATGCTTGTAGACAGAAAATTAGCCAGTCACCGAACGAAATGATAAAAAGAAATGAAACCCACTGATGGGAAAAAGGTTCAATTTCACTAATCTAGCTTGTCAAGGAGTGACGATCATGAAAGATTTCTAATGGTGTATACAAGAGGGGGTAGAGCAAATGCAATGTAACTCTCTAAATTGAAAGATAGTTTAACAGTAAAATCTGTTTATGTTCTCTCTTTATTCTACCTTAGGGATTTAGAGGCACGCTATGCAGTCATTGTACTCATACACATTCATTTGATTGATAAAGAGCCCCGATCAGCCTGATCCGATCAGGCAGATACCTATCTCATGGATATCCCCAGCCTACCCTTGAAACGATTCAAAGCAAATTTCTACAACAGATGTCATCAGAGTATTTATTGAGTGGTTGCTCAGCATGCTCACAAGGGTATGCGGTATGCCTACTAGATATGGTCTCGTTGATGAAACTTAATGTTTTTGCTATTGATAAAAGTGCTGCTGTTGCATATCAAGTAAGATTTGGTTCCCAAGTGAATCGACTTCCCTCTGCTACATTAAGTCTGATAGACCTTATGTCCAAGGAATAAGCAACATAAGATACAGAAGTAAAACCAATATAAGCTAGCCATGGTAATGAAGAGCAAGGAGACATTGTCAAAGAAAAATGAGATTAGGTCATCAGAGAATAAAAAGAAGAAAAGCATATATTTCAATGAAGTTGCTCATAAGAAAACAAAATTGTATATGTTTATCCTTTAGTGAATGTCAATGTGGAGATAGTGATATGAAGAAGTTCCGGTAGTTGAATCCAAGACAAGTAGTAACCACAAATGTTTGTAACATAAAAAACAACAGCAAGAGTGGTGGCAACAACAAGAAGTCAGAAGAGTCCCACCTCTTATACGTAAGGCAGTTATGGTTGTTCCTTGAATTCTTTGTTGCGACCCACTTCATGAATCTACTCTAAATTAAGTTGAGAAAAACCCAAAGTCAAAATATTCGTAGTGGTTTGTGGTGGAAGCGTATCCATATTTACCTTATGGGTTTGAATCGAATACAAAGAGTTGTGTATTTTGGGGTTTTCTCTCTTGTATATTTTGGTCTTTGTCTTGTGAGAGAAGTTGAGACTTTGGGTGTATTTGGGGTTTAGGATTTTCTATGAGTGAGGTTGTGTGAGCACAACACCGTATTCTTCTCTATTGCTGATTTCATAGTGGATTTCTGCTCCTCCTTCACCCGTGAACGTAGGCTATGAGCCAAACTATGTAAAATTGTGTGTCCTCTCTGCTTATTTCTCTTTATATATGTTTTTCTTTTGTTTGTGGGTGTCATTTGAATATGCATTTATGGGTTTTGTGCAACAATACTAGTATTAGAGCACTATTTTTTGTTTAACACTTTTAATGTCAACAATGAAGGTTGACAAAGCTCTATGCATGTGGCAGCAAGCAGCACTAAAGGGCAAGAACAAGGAAGCATTGCTATTAGAGGGCTTCGACTTTAGGGAGGAACTAGCGAGACAAGACCAACCAGCCGAGGACCTCATTTCAGTTCTCCTAGATGAGGCCGAGCCCTAGAAGATAGTTCGTGTCGGGTCCAACCTTCCCCCAGAGAGCTTACCTGAACTGGTAAGTTTCCTCAAAACTAATGCCGACGTCTTTGCTTGGTCCGCCATTGAAATGCCCCGAATTGACCCTTTGGTCATTACTTACAGGCTAAGTATGGACCCGAGCTCTAGGTAAGTTCGGCAAAAAAAGAGGAACTTTGCACCAGAGCGTTAAAAGGCCATAGGAGAGAAAGTTGGCAAGTTACTTGACGCTGGCTTCATCCGAGAGTTATACTACCCTAACTGGTTGTTGAATGTGGTTTTGGTAAAGAAAGCTAATGGGAAATGGTGAATCTGTATTGATTTCACAGACCTTAATCGAGCATGCCCTAAGGACAATTTTCCTTTACCGAGGATATACCACCTCGTCGACACCACTACAGGGTACGAACTACTTAGTTTCATGGATGCCTTCTCCAGATACAATCAAATCAAGATGCACCTTGAAGATGGGGAGAAGACCTGTTCATCACCATTCACGATACTTACTATTACAAAGTGATGTCCTTCAGCCTCAAGAATGCAGGGGTTACCTACCAATGCCTCGTCTACAAGGTGTTCAAAAATCAGATGGGAAGGAACGTCGAACCCTATGTAAATGATATGGTGGTGAAGAGATTGAACGCTAAACCACACACCTCGGACCTGGCCCAGACCTTCGACATCTTGCGTAGGTTCAACATGAAACTCAACCCCAACAAGTGTGCTTTCGGCGTCACCTCGGGTAAATTTTTGGGTTTCGTCGTCACAAAAAGAGGCATTAAGGCTAATCGGACAAGATATATGCCATACTGGACAGTAAAGAAGACCTAGAGACTCACTAGACGAATAGCTGCTCTCAACCACTTTATGTCGAAGTCGGTTGACCGCTACCTTCCCTTCTTCCACGTTAGCAAAAAGTTGAAGGATTTTTAGTGGATAAAGGAATGTCAGTGCGCCTTTGACGAGATAAAGGTCTACCTCGCCTCACCTCCCCTCCTCGCTCAGCCAACTCCAGTAGAAACCCCATATCTATACCTATCAACTGAGGATGAGGCAGTCAACTCAATTTTGATAAAAGAAGACGAAACGCAGAAGCTGATATACTACATCAGAAAGGTCCTCTACAACGTCGAAACCAGATATCTCGAGGTGGAGAAACTAGCTTTTGCCCTTGTAGTCTCGGCTAGAAAGCTCAGGCCGTATTTTCAAGCTAACACTATAGCGGTTTTGACGAACTAGGCCCTTCGGGCTGTCCTCACCAAGCCTGAGACCTCGGGGCACTTGACCAAGTGGGCCATTGAGTTGTTTGAATTTGACATACAGTACAAGCTGAGGCTAGACCTGTTCATGGGCCGGGAAGCCCGATGGCCCAACTTGTACCCCGGTCGGGCTTGGTCATGTAATTAGACCCGCGGGCCTGACCTCGGGCCTAACACAGTAAGCCCAACTGTGTTTCAGGCCGGGCTCGGGATTTGTCAAAAAAGCACAACCCGAGCCCCGACCCGACCCAATTCAGCTTTATATATTTTGTAAAATACACAATGTGTATTATATATATTATATAGAATATATAAATAATATAATATTTATTGAAATATATATTTATAATTTAATATATACAGTTTTATTTTTTTCTTTATAATTTCTCTCTCTCACTCTCTATTCAACCACTTTAGCAGTAGTAACAGCACGGGCTAAATTTTGGGTTCGGGCTTAGGCCCGGGCTACGGGCTTTTTATGAGGGCCGGGCTCAGGTTTGGGCCTTAGAAAAATCTATTAATATAGAGTGAAAGCCCGGCCTGGTCTGACCCATGAACAGGTCTAGTTGAGGCCCGCCATCAAAGCACAAGCCCTAACAGACTTCATAGCGGAATGCACCTTCAACTGAGCCCTTCACTTAGCCCCCGAAGATGCTGAAGGGGACTGCCCAACTGAAGAGGCTCACTCCAAACTCTTGGTTAATAGTTCATCCAATGCCAAAGGAAGCGGATCGGGTCTCATCCTTATCACCCCAGACAATGCAGTCATAGAGTATGCGTTAAGGTTCATCTTTCTGGCATACAACAATGAAGCCGAGTACGGGGCCCTCCTCGCAAGATTGTAGCTTGCTAGGGAGCTTGGCTCCCTACACATCGAAGCCTTTAGCGACTCACAACTGGTGGTGAACCAAGTCAATGGTGAGTACAAGACCAGAGAACAAAGCATGTCCAAGTACCTCACCAAAGTTCAAGAGCTATCCTGCTACTTCCAGTGCTTCTCCTTGCAACAAGTCCTGCGAGCCGAGAACACTAGAGTCGATGCCCTTTCTAAGTTGGCCAGCACTTCGGATGTAGCCCTTGGCCGCACTGTCCGCATGGATAAGCTACCTTGGCCCTCTATAGAAGAAGCCCAAGTACTTCCAGTAGAGGTCGAATCATAATGGATGCACCCCATCATCGACTTCCTACTGATAGAATGACTACCCGACAATAGGAATGAAGTTAGGAGACTTCGACGTCAGGTAGCCCACTACACACTGATGGAAGGAAAGTTGTATAGAAGATCCTTCATCTTACCTTACCTCCGATGCCTTCTTCAGGAGGAGGGCGAGTACGTGCTCTGAGAAATTCACGAAGGCATCTGCGGTAACCACCTTTGCGGCTAAGCCCTAGCCCAAAAAACACTAAGGTAGGGGTACTTCTGGCCGACCCTCCACAAAGACACAACTGAGCTGGTATGGAAGTGTGACCAATGCCAGAGACATGCCAACGTATGCCATCAATCGGCCACAACCCTCTCGGCTCTCAGCAGCCCCTGGCCCTTCGCCAAATAGGGGATGGACCTCCTTGGCCCCTTTCCTCAAGCAATAGGGGGCAGGAAATACCTCATCATCGCTGTAGACTACTTCACCAAGTTAGTAAAAGCCGAACCCTTGGCTACAATCACAACTTTAGCAATCCAAAGCTTCTTTTGGAAGAACACTATTTGCCACTTCGGCCTCCCCCGCATGTTGGTTACTGACAACGGAAAGCAATTTGATGACACTAGGTTTCGGGAATGGTGCGCCTCCCTTGGCATCAAGCAGTAGTACACCTCGATAGGTTGTCCCTAGACAAATGGCCTAGTCGAGGTCACCAATAGAACCATAGGTGGACTGAAGATCAGATTAGACCGAACCAAAGGCCTATGGGCTGATGAGCTAAGCAATGTCCTCTTGGCATACCGAACCACACCTCGGACAACCATAGGAGAGACCCCGTTCGGCCTGACCTACGGTATAGAAGCAATTACCCCAACAGAAATCGGCCAACTGATGCTCTAAATTGAAGCATACAACAAAGCTGAGAATAGTGAAGCACTTAGAGAAAACCTAGACCTATTGGAAGAAGCCTGAGAGCAAGCACAAGTAAGGGTGGCTACCTATCAACAACGGGTGGCCCGCTACTACAACTCGAGGGTAAAAGAGAGGCATTACAAAGAGGGAGACCTCGTCCTTAGGAAAGTTATGGTCCCTGAGCCAGGTGTGGGTAAACTTGGTCCTAACTAGGAAGGCCCCTACAGAATCAGGCAAGTCATCGACCCCGACACCTTTCGTCTCGAACAGTTAGATGGAAGGCCCATCCCTCGGACTTGGAACTCGGAGAACCTTTGGATGTATTACCAGTAAATGCAAAATTTGATGAATGAAATGCAAAGTTCCTCTTTGGCTCAATGTTTAGCGTGTGTTCTCACTAAGTCCATAGGACCCCTCGGCTTCACGACTAGCCGAAGCGCGCAGCCTCTCCCAAGGACTATGCACTCAAGCTGGACCATCGCCAGGCATATAGCCAGCAGTGAACACCCTAACTTAACGCCTCGTCAAACTAAAATACATCAGGACGGATGAAGCATTGCACGCCTCGCTACTTGCCTTACCGGTGGACAACCTCCTAGTCATATAAACTTAGCATGATTAAATAGATAGCAACCTTGACCAACTCGGTGGTTCACCTCAGACCAAGACCCCGACCTCCCCGAAGCGTCGCCCCAGCCTCGTCAAAGTAACCACTTAGGAAAGAGATTGGCTAGGCGAGCTACATCTTGGCCTCGACCTCCCTCCCATGCTTCAGCAGACCACCTTGGCCTTGCCTAAGTAAACACTTGGGAGAAACAAGCTAGGCAAGTTGCACCTTGGTTGCACACCTTTGGCTCGGCCTCAACCCCCTCAACAATCTAAAGCAAGCCATTACGAGCCTTTTTTTTTTTTTGAATTGTGATCTTTTCTTTGGGAGGGGTTGAGACCTCTCAGTAAAAAATATATATATATATATAAAAGAGACAAAAAGAGAGAACATATCGTACAAAAAATGCTTGTATTTTTCATTCCATTCAGTTTGAGTATTTACAAAAAACTCACAACCTCGGAGCCGAGCACATTTACATCATAAAAAGAAAACAATAAGAACCTCACTACGCTTCGCCGCCAGCCAAGGGGAGGGCAGAGTCATCAGTAGCCTGAGTCTCTCCGGGGGAGTCAGGATTCACCTTCAGCCCCTCAACGTCAAAATCGGGCATCACCTGGAGGAGGGCCTTCTTGGTGTCCTCGATGCCATCTAGGTACGATGTAGAGGCATACTTCGTGAGGGCCTGTTGGTATTCGAGCGACTTCTTAAAGGCCTCCACCGCCTAGGTCACCCGCCACTCAGCCTCTGTGATGATGCTATCAAGGCGAACCCTCTCCTTTAGCTCCTACACGAGACGGGCCCGTGTTTCCTTCAGGTCGGCCTCCAGCTTTTTTTGGAGCAGTGTCCCAGTTGCTCGTCCTTGTGGGCCTTCTTGAACGTGTCTCGATTCTCCTCAGCAGTCGCTCGTCCTTGTGGGCATTCTTGAACATGTCCCACTTCTCCTCAGCAGTCGCAATAGCTGCCTGAAGCTTCTCCTTCTCCTTCTCGAGCCTGCACAGGTGCCCCAAAGTAAGGCTTATCCGGTCTCCCAGACCGACAAAATGGAGATAGGCCTGCAACAAAAGTCATTAGTAAGGACTACAACAAAGATAGAACCAAAAGACGAAGTATGAGGACAAAAGCTTACCTCGACCAAATGGTAAAGCCCCTTGTCGTGGACAAATTGTGGCTCACTCTGCATCATCTTGAAGCGATCCCTCAAGAAGATCACCCCTCACCAGGGACTACCCGACCCCTTCTTCAGTAATGGAGTCCCCCTCGCGAACCGACCACCGGGGGTGAAAGATTTTGGAGGACTGTTCAGCTCCTCCGATGAGCTCCTATGCTAACGTGGGAATGGATGAAGGCCCCGTGGTATACCTCTTGGTGGGAGGCTTCTTCGTCACGGCGTCCCCAGTAGGACACTCACCATGGGTCGCCTTCTTCGGTGGCTGCTCTCTTAGGGCATCCTCAACAGGCCTCTTCATACCCGCCTCAACCACCTTGGTGGGCTTCTTGGCCCCCTCGATCGGCCTCTTCCCCTTGTCCCCTCGGCCTGTGGAGACTTGTTGAGTGGCCCCCTTGGCGGGGACTTGTTGCTAAGCGGTCCCCTTGGTGGGGACTGATGCCCACTCTTCTCTTGCAGGCACGACCTTGGCAGGTCTTCTTGGCATCTGCCCTCCTCCTTTCTTGCTCGCCTGGGCCTTCTGCTTGGCGGAACACTCTCCAACAACTTTTTGGCTTCCATTGGCACCTTTGCAAAAGGAAGACAATGAATCAGTACGACCAAACAAAGACGAGGGGAATGTGTAAAAAAGTTATGAAATCTCTCATACCGAGGGGGCAAGGCTGAGCCCCGAGCACACCAAGGGAAGATCCTCCTCCACCAAAGGCTTGGCTTTGACCGTCCCCAACACAATTAGGTGAGCCACGACAACAGCCTCCTTGTCCCGAAGTGAAGGGGACACTTCTCGACTGTCGTACAGGCCTCTCCCCACTTCGACCTGAATGACCAACCTTCAGGGCAAGAGATGAAAAGGAATTTGCCCTTCTAGTTGTGGATTGACGTGGGGTTATCGACAGGTCTCCTCCTCTGTGGCTGAAGATAGTGCATGCTGGCCTCGAGAGAGTGATTCCTCGGTATAAACATGGCACGGAATATCTTCGGAGTTAACTCTACATCTCGAAGCCGAGCCAACACCCACATAGCTACGAGGGTCCTAATGGAATTGTGGACGAGCTGACCGATCGTGATGCCATACCACTCCAACAGCTCAAAGATTAAAGGATGAAGAGGGAACCTAAGGTCGAACTCTAAAAAGTGCTGGTATATACAAATTTCCCTCACTTCAGGGGTCCACGGCTAGTCGCCGAAGTCAGGAACCCTAAGCTGGTAGGACTGAGGTATGTGAAACCTCCTAGCTAGGGCTTTCACTTGGTCCATGTCCAGAGTGCTATCAAACTCCAAACGTGGAAGATCAGCTATGGCCACTCTTCGGGCAGTGCTTTCAACCATCGTCCCTAGGATGGGCTCCAGGATCTGCTCCCCCTCGGCTTGGGGGGACCCTCTGCCTCCCTTGGCATCACGGATGTAGTGCTCTCACAGGGAGGGTCATCGTCTCGACGGCTGCCCTCGGCAGCCCTGGAGGCTACCCTCTCCCTCAGCACTATCACTTTTCGCTGAAGGGGGACAACAACTAGTGGACCTAAGGGAGAAAAGGGGGTAAGAGTCTGAGGAGAGCTCCCTTCCAAACCATTCGGAAGTTCATAGCACTTAGGGCCAGAATCAGAGAAAGACATGGTTTGAAGAATTACCTAGAGACAGAGAGGAAAAGGAGGAAGATGAGATGTGTTTGAGAGCAGAGTTCACTTGATAGCAAGGGCGCCTAGAGACAAATGACCAAGAAAAATTGCCACTAAGGCCCCTATTTATAGAAGAATGAACGACTCAGATCCTGCTGGATCGAACGGTCATGAGGCCTTCGCCTTCGCTGACCATCCGTGGTGTGATACTAGGTACCCAGCCTTGGGGAAATGAAACAACGCCTAGTGAACCGGTGCCCAGCCTCGGGAAGGCAAAATGATGTTGAGTGAACCGATGGGCCCATTTGCTGCAACCAACGGTCTGAGTGCACAAAAGGCAAGGCTCGACACGACCCCAGACCATCACCGTGTGATTACAAGGCAAGGCTCGGCTTAGCTGGGCCCCCACCACCTTGGGCTCCCTAGAAGAAGCCGAGGCATCCACAACTTCACCTCTCTTCCACAAATTGAAATCAGATCGGAGCAAAAGCGAGACGAAGGCGACGCCATTGCAGGGTACACTCCACTGAACAAGCCCGATGGCACCTACCAATATCGACACTCCGTTTGGCCAAAGTCGAGGCCCCTTTTGAACCCCTACCTCAGCCTTGGAAGTGGGGGGCAAGTTATGTAGGCACATTCGGCTAGCCTGTACAAGGCTGATATGTGTTGAATAGGGGGCGCTGGCATAGGCTCACCATGAGCATGCTCGTGGTTACCTAACGCGGACCAAGCGGACCCAATCACAGGGCGCCGTATGGTTCTGCCAGAGCATCTTGCTAGGCCCTCGTACGGCTTGCATCTGGACCATTTGAACCCAACTACCCCCTGGCAGCTCCAACTATAAATACAAGGCACCCCCCACAAGATAGGGGATTCAAAACCTTTGTGATCTCTAGTGCTCTCTCCTTTAAGGACCTAGCGCTATCTGAAACCTCGTTTGGACCCCTCGGCTCTAGACTCGTTTCTTACCTTTGTGCACTTACTAACTTGATTGTCAGAGTCCTCGCCTCGGGTTTGTTAGACATTTTTTTATGCCCTTAGCTTCAATCCAATTTGATGTACTTTTGACATTTAGTGTAAATAAACAAAGTACATGTTTGATTCATGTTGTTTGGTATATTTTTGTGTAAGACCCTAAAACTGGACATCTATAGAGACTAGTGTTAGTTTTAAATGTTCACAGCCATTGGATAAGTCTGGGGAGATTTATCCTGCCAAGGCTGATACTGATGTGCCACCAAGTGTTGGGATGGCTTGTCTCGACCATCAGGGTAAGACCCAAGGCACATGCAGTATGGGATTGCTTGAACCCTTAAACTGGACCAGATTTCCAATATTGCCCTAGACCTTGGAGACAAATGGGCAAAACTGAAAAATTACACCTGACCCCTGGACTCAATTATGACACTTCACTAGGTGTCGGATCGAGCTATCTTTGATATGTCAATTAGTGAGATCCTTAGTGGGGGTCAAAACCTGGACATGTTGGGGCAGTCTGAGAATTCATATGGGTGAGTGATCATAGTGACAGGATCAGCCCCTTTGTCGAACAATGGTAATGATTGGGAATGCACTCTCTCTGATGGAAACCTAACTGCCGGCAGTTGATTTCAATCGTTGGAATTTTGTTTTATAAATTAATATATATATATATATATATATATATATATATATATATATATATATATATATATATATATATATATATATATATATATAAATGTATGTATACGGTTTCAAAAAGATTTGCAAAAGGTTTTAATTCCCGGGATCCATGTGAGTAGAGAGTGCGGCATTGTTCCTTGCAGTTGAGGGAGAGGTCTTCTCTTGTCGGGCAGTGCTTGATCATTAAGGGCTAAGAGGTTAAGTGTAAGACCATTTAGGATAATACCTGATGGGCTAATCTTGCACCTGCCCACAGTCCCTAGGTTTTTATAAGATGGCTTGGCCCAGGGACCACTTAATGTAAGTGTTGGGCCCATAGGGTCCTTGTGATGGGCTCAAGGGGGTCACTAAGTTTTTTTTTTTTTCAGTAAATTCGGCTAGGCCTTGTAATAAAGGCTGGGTCGAACCCATATGGCTGGTGTGTAGATCAATGCTTGGGTCCCACTTCATACAAAAAAGACCAACTAGGCAGCAGATTGGAAACTAGTTAAACACTGAACACTTAATGGGCCAAAAGCCCATTACGAGCTGGGCTGATATGATCACCCATCTATGGGGCGAATCTGAGATTAATGTTAATAAAAAGGATTGGGCTTTTGACCTTATCCACTCTGGGAAACCAAATTCAAATCAAATTTGAATCTGGTAACCTCCTGATAAGATCAGGAGTAAACTAACTTAATCTGCAAATAGGATTAAGATTATCCCCTGTCCAAATATTGATTTGGATTGGGATAACTCCTAATTGGGGAGGATTTCTTAATCAAGAAGAAAGGAGGAGAAAGCTAATTCGAATATACCAGAATTCGAACCAAGTTTTTTTTCAAGAGAGAAGAAATTCTTCTGCAACAGAGATCAGATCTCAAAACTGCAGAGAGAAGAAAAGTTGTTCAACCATCTTCGTCCCGGGAGTTTTTTTTTTCTCCAGCTGCCGCCAACCCCTCTTGCAAGATTCGATCTTTGTGGGAGAAAGAAGTCAAGAAATCAGTTTTTGACATCAGTCTTGCAAAAAAGACTGAAAAAGATTCAGTGTTCAGTGTTTCCAGTGGGTTCTTGCGAAGGATCCAGTGTGTAGGACGAACCCTGTTTGTTCCGTTCCATCAACAGCTGTGGCATCTTCAACAGGAGCGGATCTTGGCATCTTCTTTGGGTGTGAACACCAACTTTGGGAGATATTGTTTCTCCGGATTAGGTATAATCATTCATGTTCCCTTTTCGTTCAGATCTGGTTTGATTATGGTTCAAGTATAATCCTTGAATATTGTATTCTAAATCTAGGGAATATGATTAACAATTGGGAGATGTATAAATTTTTTTTTGAAATTCGCCCACCCATTCCGCACCCTTTATGGCGTCCATTAGATTGATCCTACCATTCTTTCAGGGTTATCACCCAAAGCCTCTGACACCCTTTCCCTTGTAGATTCACTATTTTGGGAACCGCATCTTGTCCTTCCTCGGACACCCTTCTCACTACCAGCCCTAAGCTTCTGCAGTATCCGAAGGAACGGTTTGCCTCAACCCCCACTCCTCGGCCTTAGTTTATCTCCTTTAAACCTTTAAAGCCTTCGACCTTCCTTCAAAACTTTAGAGCAAATTTACTTTGCTGCCCTCGGCCTAACCGAGCATCAAGAAAAGGGTGTAGAAGACACCCTTCAAAGTTAAAAAAAAAAATTATATTATCTAAAAATATGTAATTAAATACATAGGTATCCATACTTTTTATTAACTCGGCTAATAAAAAGTGGCATTTCTAGTCTTTTTTTTTTTTTCTCTATTTTCACAAACTCTGGTGAAGCATCATTTTTGTTTCCCCGCTGCAAGAGAATCATCAATTCATCGATATCAAACAACCGATGGATCCAAATTTGTTCTCCTCTGCTAATTAATCTTGTCCTAAAAAAGTGGCATATTATTATCGTCGGTGGTCTTCCTGTGATCCCGAGGCATCTCCGTTGAATCCCTCCTGCAGTTTCCATTCGTGATATCTGCAAACCTCAAACCCTACTGTGAAGTCTTCTGTCCAGAATCCATATGATTGGATGGTACGAGGGAGTGGTATCAAATGAGCTTGAGGCAGATCGATGCATGGTTCCACTGATTGGGTTTGGCTTAAACATGCAAGATAATTAATTATCTATCAGCGGATGGTTAAGTGGTAGCAAATCACACTCTTTTCTTTTGTGAGGAGTTGGGAACTGGTTTGAGTGGCTGTATCATCCATCACCTGATGATCGAGCATGTAATTAATGGGTTTCATCATTCATGGAAGGAAAACAGAAAGAAGGAAACCCAACCCGAAACTGCTGACATCTTTACTCCTCCAATAGTCCAACCCCTCATATTCTGCTCTGCCATTAGCTTCGATTATTATATTATTATTTTTATTTCATGCATTCTCTTTGATCTGGCTTCAGCTGTAGTATTTAAGTGCTGTGCCATCATCACGGCTATTCGTTTAGCCATCATCAGTAGTATCATCAGTCACGTATCAGATCTGATGCTGAACAGGTGATCTTGATCATTCTGGAGAGCAGAACAGAGACGAAATCGACGATTAAGAGCCATCATTAGTAATATTTTTGCATCTATACCAGTATTTTTTGCTGTTTTTTTTTTTTGTTCATAACCTATTAGATGATGTTGTCTGTAACTTTGTATCTCAAATTCTCAACTCAACCCAGTTTTTATTTTATGGTTGGACAAATGGATTGATAAGCTAAACTGAAATGAAGACCCTGCAACTCTGAAAGTGAAACAAAGCAAGAAAAAAAAGAAAAAAAAACGAATAGAGAGTGCGTGCGTGTGATGTGAGAGGGGATGGGTGAGAAAAAGATTTTTAGGGTTGAGGATTTGAAAGATAAACCCAACATATGGCAGAAGATTCCCACGAAAAGGGTGGACTTTGAGCATGTCAAATCACGGATTTAATGCGAGGGGGGGGGGGGGGTAAAATTACAAAAGGAACCAGCTTTACCTTTTTCCTTTTTCCCTCATCTCACTAGCTCTCGCTCTCGTCCTTTGTTTGGTGCTTCTCGATTCCATTAACTTCTTTTCTCTTTTTTCCGATACCGTGCGGAAAATTTTCCGATACTGTACAGAAAAAGATTGAAGGAGGAAGGGATTCCTTTGCAGTTTGTGAGATGTTTTTGATTACCACACGTTACTAGGATCTCTCGCACTATCTTTTAGCAGCATGGATATTAAATAAAAGGAAAGAAAAGCTAAAAAGGAAGAGCCTCGATTAAAGCAGTCCCATAACCCAGATCCCTAGAAGGCTAGAAAAAAAAGAAATTATCAAAACTTTTTAGACCATTTATTGAATTAATGAAGTATATACAGGAAGAGAGATTTATCATTTAATCATTGTGTTTGTGTGTATTAACTTTAGAAATTAGAAAAGAAAAAGGAAAAGAGAGAAAGAAATCCCATCTCTTGTGCAGTCAGGCAAGGGATCTTTGATATCTGATTGATCTCATTCTGATTTCCACAAATGGGGTCTGAAATATTCCATCATCTCGCAAATGGGGTTCTCCTTGGCCTGCAATATTCTATTTGTTCGCTAATGGGGCTGTAGTGTACAAAGATGCTTTTAATTTATTTGCATTGATGTGAGGGAACGAGAAGAGAGAGGAATCAAGATGGGTCTCTGTGTCATGGTGGCTAGAGCTACTTGGCTCTTGTTTGGTTTTTTTTTTTCTCCTGGTCTGTTATTTATTTGCAGAGAGATAGAGATAGAGATAGAGAGGTGATAATAATAATAATAATAAAAGTAGCATGTACACATACACACGCACACGCGCTGGGACGCACAAATAGACAACAGATACAGAAGTTAGGATTGCTTGTTGTTCTTACTTCTAACAGTCTCTTTCTGTACTGGAAGCAAGCGAAGAGAAGGCCTCCTGCAAGGAAGTCATCTGAAAGACAATTAATGAAAGTCCCACAAGGAGACAAACAGAGGAAATGTGTAGGTGGATATAATTGTTTGTTAGGACTTAGGAAAGGGAGTAGAGTTGTGTAGTCCCTGTTCAACATTTAAAGGCTTGCGTGTGAGCGGGCTTAATTTGTGGAGTGTGGAGTGTGAGCCGGTGTGAGAGAGATAAACTGTAAAAAAAAAAAAAAAATCCTCCAAACCCACGTTGTTAGTCTTGTAGATGACATACAGCATTTATTATTATATGCTTTATGCCATTCTCACTTCTCTCTCTCCTCATGAAATAACCCCATCTCCTCAGTGGATTGATAATCATTATGGTCATTATTATTAGCAATAGAGAACTGGAGAAACAGAAAGAATCGGATCTTTGGGAGTTTAGATTGTGGAATGAAGGAAATATTACGGGGGCATTGTGTCTTTTAATGACTACTAGCTTCCATTCCATGAAATTGTATTCTCTTTCCCCACGTGCACATGCAAGCAGTTTAATGGGGGCCTCCATTCCATAGTCCAATATCTCAATATACAGAAAATAATCCTTAACCCTAGAACAAGTTTAGATGGTTTTTAAGCTTTTCTTGCCTTTTCTATTATATATCCTAATTCCTAACATAAGAGATCGATCAGGATTCCAATGCAGAGGCACCAAGATCCAAATTCCGAAAAGAAAAGAAAAAGACAGAAAAAGGTATGAAACATTTCAGGAACTCTGTCATCAGAGAGGGGGGGAGAGAGAGATGTGAATCGTGTTGCATCCATACATACCCCCTTCCCCTACTGCTACTACTAAGTATCACTTCCTCCCTGTTTTGGCAGATGATGTCCTGTCAAGGAAACTGCATTCTCAGATGTCCTATTAAAGCAAAGGAATGCAAACTTCCCAATCTCCTCTCTTCGTCTTCTACCCTTTTCACCACTCAGACTCATCAGTGCAAAAGCCTTTCCTCTTCATCCTCCTCATCCTCCACCACTCTGTCTCTCTTGGGTTTCTCAACCACACCTCTCTCATCACCAGCCCACTTGTGTTCATATTTCATTCTTCTCCTACTACACCACCACTACTACTACTACTATCAGTACTCCAGCAACAACATCTAGAGCAACAACAGAGTGAGATGCTCAGCTCATTCAGTACTTCCCATGAAGAGGAAGAAGACCCATCAGATCACCACTACCACAACCAGAATCCGCTTGCATCACGGCGCTTCACTTCTGCAGCAACTCATATGCGCCAATTATTGATCAACTGCGCTGAGCTCGTCAGTCAATCTAATTCCCCCTCAGCTCACCGTCTCCTCTCCTTCCTCTCCACCAACTCTTCCCCTTACGGCGACTCAACTGACAGATTAGTGCACCAATTCACGAGGGCCCTCTCGTACCGCCTCAACCGCCACGCTTTACACAGCTTCGTCTCGTCGGCAGCCACGGCCACGGCCACGGCCACGGCCACAGTCACTGCAGGTTCCAGTGCCATGACCCCCCTTTCTGTTGCTGATAATACTGCTATTACTCGTCCCATCATATGCGGTGGAAGCTGTAGTGGTGGTGGTGGTGCAGTAGCCGACTCCGAGGCTCTTCAGTCCTCGTATCTCTCCCTTAACCAAATCACGCCATTCATAAGGTTCAGCCACCTCACAGCCAATCAGGCCATCTTAGAAGCCATCGAAGGCCATCAGTCCGTCCACATCCTCGACTTCGATATCATGCAAGGGGTGCAATGGCCTCCACTGATGCAGGCAATCACCGAGCGCTCAGACCCATCAAACCCTCCACCGACGATCCGAATCACCGGAACAGGCCAGGACTTGGACGCCCTTCGGAGGACCGGCGACCGCCTTCAGAGATTCGCTCACTCTCTGGGCCTTAAATTCCAATTCAACCCACTCCTCCTAAACGATCTTTCCTCCATCTCTCTCCACCTCCCTCCTGCCATTGTACTCCTCCCTGACGAGATCCTCGCAGTCAATTGTGTACTCTTCTTGCACAGGCTCCTCAGGGACGACTCCCGAGACGCCCGGCTCTTCCTCCGCACGATCAAGGCCATGAACCCTAAGGTGGTAACTGTGGCAGAAAGAGAAGCTAACCATAACCATCCCTTCTTCCTGCAGAGGTTCGTGGATGCACTGGACCACTACACTGCGCTGTTTGATTCCCTTGAAGCGACGCTGCCGCCCAACAGCCGGGAAAGGCTGGCCGTTGAGCAGGTTTGGTTTGGAAAGGAGATCCTTGACATAGTGTCAGCCGACGGAGACGACCGGAGACAGCGACACGAGAGGTTTGAAACTTGGGTGGAGATGTTGAGAAGCTCAGGTTTTTCCAACGTTCCCTTGAGCCCTTTCGCCTTGTCTCAGGCCAAACTCCTACTGAGACTCCATTATCCTTCTGAAGGTTATCAGCTTCAGATACTTAACGATTCCTTGTTTCTAGGTTGGCAGAATCAACCCCTCTTCTCTGTCTCTTCCTGGAACTAGCTAGCTAGAACACCACCCCAGGCTCATATCAGTCAATAGCGCCCCAACCGTAACGTTTTTTCTTATTCTTTCTTGCTTGTTCTCATATTTTCCAACTAATTAAGTGGAGTACTGTGAACCCATTTAAAAACCAACAAGGAAATTAAGGGCATTTTGCTGAGTTTCTTAAAATCCTAACCCTAATTTACTAGGCCATCCTCTCTCTCTCTCTCTCTCTCTCACGCTGCGCTGTGCGCTAGCTAGGAATTGAATGCATGAATGCTGGTGTTAAACTCTGAATAACTGGTTATTCCACAGACAAGAATCCCGATCCATTCCAGTGCAAACCATTACTTCATCTTGCTCACAAGCATCTCCACTGCTATATATTATATGGTCGTTTGCACCATCATACCTCATCACCTCCTGGGTGAGCTGGAACTAATTTTCTTTTCCTTTCTTTGGGGGCCATTTAGTTTAGAGTTCCATCATTCGGTACCTTTTTCTTTTTGGCCTTTGACGTTTCTATTTATATATAACTCTTGTAAGCTGTAATTCAAAAGGCAAATCCTCTTCTTTAATCCAAAGGCAGCAGCTGTTTTGTGAAAAATGTATGATTCCTATACATTCCATGGATAAATTATTCTAGAGGATTATTGTTATATATTTTGTCTTGCTTCGATCTCTATCTTTTTTGCTTATGTTAATGATGATTCCTTCACCTTCACCTGCTGCCATTTATTCTATTTTGATGAATTTCATTTCATTCATCTATTGTTTCTGTATCTCTGTTGCTTTCACCCTCTTGCTTTTCTAGATCTGGTATTAATTGTATTTTAATTTGATTGATTATATATAATATAATCATGACCGATCGTATAATATTTTTCAGTTCATCACTAATAATGAGTCCTGTAAAGGCTGATATGAAAAGAAAAGAGCAATAGTAGAGGAGCACAATCATAACAGAGAGAGAGAGAGAGAGAGGCGTCCAACTCTGCGAAAAGAAGCGGTTTGTTTGCAAAAGAAACCTTTGTCTCCTTCTATTTGTGCTTCCAAGGAGAGTTGCATGAGAGTTCTTGTTTTCTGTACCAAATGCCCGTGTATACCTGTGACTGTCTTTGACAATTGACACTGTACCCCCTATTACCTTATTTTCTGCCTTTTGTCCCCTCAACAAAACCGTGAAAGTTCTCAAATAGGGTTTTGTTGCCCACCTTGCCTCCTGTAGAAATCATTCCTTTCGGGAGATCCCCCGCTTGGGATCTCTCATGTCTCCTGGCATTTTGAGGGACCCATGGTCCCTTCTCTACTGTCTTGTTTTATTTTCTTGCTCTATAGTCTATAACCCATCTTCTCTCTCTCCTTGTCAAACTGTAGTACCTGACAATATGCAACTATGCAAGTGATTTGCCCTAATAAATCAGAGAAGCTAATAAGCTAATATTGTAAACTTGTTGCATGTGGAAACAAATAAGAAACCACCAAAAACGAAAATTTTGTACCTAATAAAACGAAAATGGTTGCCATATTGAAGATTACAAAGATAAAAAGGAATTATTCCAACTTCCAAGAGCATATATAGTCCAAGCCATAACGAGACATATATGAAAAATGTTGGTTGCTATAACAAAACAAAGGCATTAATACAGAATGAAGCTGACTATATACATGTATGGAAAACAAAAACATAAACCCACAAAACCCAAAGAAGAAAAAAAAAAAAGAAAGAAAGAAGGAAAAAAAACAGCCAACAGAGCTAAAGGGCAAATTCCATCCATGGGTCAAATTTAAAACCTAGCTAGCTAGTGGCTGTGGCTTGGATTTAGATGATGCATGCACGCATGCAGTGAAATAATCAGTCGATTCTACAAACGAATCTCTGCACTTCTGATATCCTTTTCTGTTTAATTCGGTGGCTAGGTTTGATTGGCCATAACATATCGTGAGTTGTTCAGACAGCTATTTATCCTTCCTACTTGCAATAATTGCAATGATAGATAGATGACGCTATCTAATCTAATCTATTAAACCCTGCATATGTCGAAACGATTCTGGTTGCTTCCTTAATCATTGAACGCCGGTAAAGGGCAAAGTGCATGAGATGAGATCATTTGGGAAATCGGGAAAACCTGCTTTTCTTGCTCAGTTCCTTACGTAACTCAAAACTGGTTTTCTTGCTCTTAGGTTCGTTCTTTGGTTGGGACTTGGGAGAGAAATTAAATTCTGGTAGGGTAAATAAATGAGGTTATATGTGTTATTGTTATATTGCTATTCGTGGTTTTCTTCGCCCTACAAACGTGGGACCCATGAAAGGATATATCCAACTTTGTCTTTTAGTGCCTTTTTTCATGGGCCCACACCGTGTATATATATGAATCATGTATACCCGCTTTTTTTTTTTTTTCTGCATGTACCCCTGCTTGTGATTCCCATGACCCAGTTCTTTTTTTCCTTTACATGCATGCAGTAACTCTATTTCTTGGCTGCCTCCAAGAATACATAACATTAGGATGAACCAATGAATCCACCAAAAAAACAGAAAAAGAAAAGAAAAATGACTGATGATCAAGTGTAAAAAATTATAAAACAATTAGAAATTTGTTTGATTTACAGTCAGAATCAGAATTGAAATTATTTAGAATTGGAATCAGAATGATTCATTCTCATAATCTGTTTGATTCAGATAAATGAAAATGGAAATGAAAGTCAGCAGAAATGAGATTTCATTTTTAAAGAAAAAGCGGAAAATAATCATTCTCTCAAATGGGGAATTACATTACAGTAGAAATAGGAATAGGATTTTAATTCTGCCCAACCAAATAGGAATAAGCTATTCTGATTCCATTTCCAGACCCCTGTCACGGGGCCTAGAATCTTTTATGTTTGCATATGAGAGAGAGATATTTCATGTTATGGCAAGGGGAATAAAGTCAATGCAACTATTAAGGACTGGGCTTGAGGATTGAGGCCCTTGAGGGGCTTAATGCAGCACTCAGGGAGATAACTCAGTGAAAAGGTGTGTATTGGATGAGACAGACAAGTGGACAATGTTCATTTACATAGTTGCATTGACTTTGTTTGTGTTTTTACAAAAGAAAAATATATATAAAAAAAAAAAAGAAAGCAAAGCTCAATATTCGCACTGAAATTTTACTAAAAGATCCTGCTGCGATCTGGTCCATATTTTTGCAGAATATGAATGGACTGAATTTTATCAATTTAATGCAGCAGCAGCAGTCTAGAGAGTAGAGACTAGAGAGAGATATAAATCCCCACTCTACACAAGGTAGAGTGAGAAAGGGAAAAGTTTTCCTAAGTACGACAGGCACTGTTTTCACAGCTTGAACAACTTGAAGCCGATTTGAACCATCATGCCGGACTAGAACAGAAGCGCATAAATAGACGCTGAAATGCACAAGTCTGGTGGTGAGTACCTACCCATATTGACGAATATGTTTTTCACTTGAACTGATTGAACAGGAAGAGTAGGTGGCTGGAACTGAAACTGATACTGATGAAGGCATCAACCAACACCACTCACCACATCCTTGGGCCTGGGAAGAAGAAAGAACATAATAACCCAGACATCATCCAAAGGCATCTCTATTGTCCTTTTGGTGCATGTGTGTTTATATCAAATTGAAAATTGAGGGAGACTGACTAGCTCTAGCCTCCTCCCAGGACTAGCATCAACTGTTCACTACCAAAGATAGAGCTTTTGTTCATGTCAAACTGAAAACCACAGCACAGCACATACATGAATTCAATTCCCAGTTTCATAGGTTTGGCCAATCACCACCCGCCATGTCATTTGGATGAAAACCTTACCAACCCAGTATGCAGTATTGTTTATTATTACTGTTTATATATGCATGATTTGGAGTTGGGTTTGTGTATTATATGATTATTAACCCAAACACCACCTAATTTAGCATCTTTTTGCATGTCTTATTGTCCTTCTGGCTCAGTTTAGAACAGTAGAGTGCAAATACATAGAAAACAATAGCACTCTACATGTTTGTATTTGATTAATTAAAAATAGTTGTGTGCATAGCAATAGGATCCATAACCAATCATACACTATTCAAGAGCAGAGACGGGTGCTGATTCTCTGCAAGGAGAGGAGTGGGAAGCGCAGGTAGAAATGGAAGAAGGGGGGATGCAGAGTGAAAGGGACGAGGATCTGGTGGAAAAGAAGGTAGAGGGATTTTTTTCTTGTTTATTAATAAATATGGAGCACTTATTTTTATTTTTATATAGGGGAGTAGGGGTATAGGAAACATGTCATGGTTTGGTGAGTAGGCCGTGCGGGAGAAGTAAAGGTAAGGTGGAAGCAGGCATTGTATATATTTTGGTGCATATGGTCGATCGTACCACCTTCCCGTCAGAAAATAATCCGGCACAAATGATTTAGAGAGAGAGAGATTGAGATTTGAGGGGGAGAGAAAGAAAGAAATTTTGCTTAATGCTTTTTACAAAAGGAAAGAGGATAAGAAGCTGACCTGGCGTTGGGGCATCATTCCGACTTCTACATGCTGCTAACTTGGTAGGACCCGTGTTCTTTTTTTTAGGGGTCTTCTGTCTTGGACCGGCCGTCGGATAGTCCGCACCACAACCCGGTAGAGAAATTGTTTTGGAAATGATTGGTTTTGTAAAATGTTGACTTCGTCAAAAATATATTTAAATATTGGTGTAAAATTAGGAGTGACAAATTTTCCTAAATTCAGGGCCCACTCACCCCGTTAGTGGAGTGGCTTTTGCGACGGGATCTGCTCCTCACAAATGGGCGCCTCACATTCACATCCACCGTGTATTGGGAATATATCCCGTGAATAATATTAAATAAGTATTATTCATGGGAGATATTTCCAATAAATCATAGGATGTGCGTGTGAGGCACAGGAGACCCGGTCTCGTGGCTTTTTCCATTCTTAAAGAGATCACATCTCCGCCTCACAACACATCCTTGTCATGTATTGGGAACATCTCCCGATGATGGCATCATCAGGGCTGGTACTATTATCGGGAGATGTTCCTAATACACGATGGGGATATGTTGTGGGGCGGAGATATGAACTCGTTCTTAAACATGGACGGGTGGGGACAGCAAAAGATTGAAAATATTTTTGGCCTCGACTCGGAGACGAGGTAGGGATAGGGTTTGTATATAATTTCTTAAACTGAAGTTATAATTATTAAAATATTTTTAGGTTTAACATTAATTTTTAAAATACCATTATTTTTCCTCAAATTCCTAAAATAACGTAGGATTCAATAATCACATTTCTAAAATACCTTTGAATTCCCCCAATTTTATTTCTAAAATATATTTGAAATTTGATGCAGTTTTAGGCAATTACGTATAGGCCGGGGGAATTTGGAGATTTCATGTTGAGTGGGGTACCCCATGCCAAATCCACCTAGCCACTAAGGACAAAGTGAGGACTGGGTGGGAGATTTTGCCTGTGGAGTGGAGATGGGGCGGGGGTGCCCTACCCTGATGCCATTCTTTAGGGTTGTCAGATCTAAAACTGAACTCAACCCAATAGGGTCTATAATTTAAAACCCAAAACCTAATCAATTAGTTCTTGGGATAAGTGGGTCTGACTCGATGGACCTTGTTGATGCTCGGATCGGTGGAGGACAAGGTAATTTTGCTCCTGAGCTTCGATGGAAATGGTTGAGGGCTTCGAAGGTCCGAAGGAGGGAAAGCCAAGGCCAAGGACTACTGTAGAAGCTGAAGGCTAGTACCGAGTGTGATGTGTGAGGGTCTAAAGGAGGTCCTGCAAGAACAGAGGTGTCAGAGGCCTCAGGTGGGTACTCGAGGCGAGGACTCCGATGGTCAAGTTAGTAAGAGCATAAAGTGAGTCAGATGTCTGGAGCCGAAGGGTCCAGACAAAGACTTAAATAGCACTTAAGTTCTCCAGAGGGAAGTAATGCTTAGAGATTACTCAAGCTCCAAATCTAGTCCATGGAGTCTAGCCACTTACCTTGTGGGGGGTGCTTCGTACTTATAGCTGGAGTCGCCTGGAAGTAGTTGGGCCTAGATGGTCTAGATACGAGCCATACAAGGGCCTAGTGAGATCCTCTGCCAGAGCCACGTGGTGCTATTGGATTGGGCCCATCTGGTCTGCGCCTAAGCCCTGAGTGTCCCCATGGTACGCTCAGGCAGGCACCCTCTAGTTCGACACGAGTCAGCCCAGTACAAGTCAGCCAAATGCGCCCACATCACTTGCCCCCACTCTCGAGGTGCCCTCTGGTTCGACACGCCTTGGCTTCGGCCCAAGGGAGTGTCAATATCAGTAGGTGTCGTTGGGCCTTGTTCAGTAGAGCGTACCCTACAGTGGCATCGCCTTCATCTCGCTTCTGCATCTGTTCAATTTTTAATTCGTGAAGGAGAAGTGAAGCTGTGGATGCCTCGACTTCAGCTAGGTAGCTTGAGGCAAAGGGGGCTCGGCGGAACCGATCCCGTACTTCCTACCGGTGATGGTTTGGGGCCATGCACTGCACGAGATCATGCTTGACATCAGTTCAGCATGGGGAGAGCCTTTCGTAAGGGGGACAGTTGCCTTCGAGTGAATCGGTTCGTGCGTCCACCTGGTTCGTTCGCGCGTCCACCTCCGAGGGTGCCGAGAGCAGCCATTGAGGTAATGGCTTTCCCCATGAGATTGTCGATCAATATTGCCAAGGGAGCCTGAGGAGTCCCCTCAGGCCGAGGGCCAGTTGGTCTCGGAGATCGTCCTGGGACCTGTGGCTGGAAGCGCTACCTGAAGGGTAGCCACAACTGACCTCCCATGCTCAGAGTTCAATAGCTCCTTAGAGGTGGACCAGGTCAAGTCTTTAGCCAGGAGGTTCCACATACCTCGGTCATACACACTTAGGGTTCTTGGCATCGGTGAGCGGCCGTGGACCCCCGATGAGGGGGAAATCTGCATACACCAACATTTTTTGGAATCTGGGCTTAGGTTTCCCCTTCCTCTTTTAATCTCTGAGTTGTTGGAGTGGTATGAGATCACTATCAGCCAGCTTGTCCCCAACACCCTTAGGATCATTATAGCCATGCTGGTGTGGGCTGGTTCGACTTCGGGATGTGGAGTTGACTTCAAAGAAGTTTCGTGCCATGTTCGTGTCGAGGAAGCACACTTCCGAGGCCAACATGTACTACTTCCATCCTCAGAGGAGAAGACCTGTTTACAACCCTTCGCCCGTCCATGGCTGGAAGGACAAGTTTTTTTATGTCTCTTACCCCGAAAGTTGGAGGTTCAGGTCGAGGTGGGGAGAGGCTAGCGTAGTAGTTGACAGGGGTCCTTCTCTGCTCCGAGACGAGGCTGCTAATATAGCCCACCTACTTGGGATGTGGACAATCCTAGCCAAGCCATTGGTGGAGGAGGAGGTTCCATTAGTGTTCGCGGGGCTCAGCCCTACCCCCCTCAATAGGAAAGGTCCTACAATTCCTTAACACATTGCCCCTCGTCCTCATCTTGCAATATTGATATGTTTTCTTTTGCTTGTAGAGGTGCCAATGGACGCCAAGAAAATGTTTATAGAACGTGCTCGTGCCAAGCAGAAGGAGTGAGAGAACCTAAAGGCAGGCTCATAGACGCCGCAGAGGCCTGCCGAGGGCATGCCCACGAGGAACAAGTGGGTGCCTGCCCCCACCAAGGGGGCAGCTTCACAGCAGGTCCTCGCCAAGGGGGCAGCTCCAAAGGTCCTTGCCAAGGGGACATCTACCCAGGTCCCTGCCAAAGGGACAACTCCATAGGTCCCAACCAAAGGGAAGGGGCCGGCTGAGGTCACAAAGAAGCCAATCGAGGCTGCGAAGGAGCCTGCCAAAGGGGTCGAGGCGGGTAGGAAGAGGCCCTAAGAGAGCAACCGCCGAAGTTGCCTCGGCTAAAGGCCGAGGAGAAGCTGAAGGACCTCTCCAATAAGCAAGAGGAGAGGGTTCGCCTCAAGAGCATCATCTCCGAGGCCTAGCGGTGGATGGCTCACTTTGAGCGGTGCGCTACTGAGGCCAAGAAGCGAGTGGCCAAGGCGGAGAGAAAGGCGTCTGAAGTGGTGAAGCGGGTGGCTGAAGTTGAAGGGAAGACTATTGAGGCGCTGAAGCGGGCAACCTAGGCCAAGAAGGTGGTAGAGGATAAAGGGAAGACTGCTGAGCCATTGAAGTAGGCAGTTGAAGCGGCGAAGCGAGCCGAGGAGATGAAGAAGTAGGCAGAGGACCTTTCCGACTACGCATCTGGTATGTACTTAGACGAGATCAAGGATACCAAGAAAGTCCTCAAGGAGATGTTGTCGGACTTCGATGTCGACAGCTTGAAGGTGATTCCAGACTCTCCCGAGGAAGCTGCTGAGGTCGCCAAGGTTGCCGATGGTGGTGCGGACTTTGCCCTTCCCCCGGTTGGTAGTGAGGCCTAGTGGGGTCTTCTTCCTTTTTCTTTTTTCTTTTTTATTGTTTGAGGTAAATGTGCTCGGCCTAAGAGACCACAAAACTTTTTTGTAAAGGCTCAAAATTTGATGAAGTTTAATGACAAAATCAAGCATTCTTTTGTACACTGTGCTTCTTTTGTTCTGTGCAATGTGCTCTCCCTTTCTTTCTTTCATTTTTTCTTGCCGAGGCATCCCTGCCCCTCCCAACAACGAGACCATAGTGCACACACAAAACATAGCTCGTATTGGCTCATTACACACATGCCTTAGGCTGTTAGGAGGGAGAGGCCGAGGTAGATCTACGCGACCGAAGTGCGGATTACCTAGCCTAGTTCCTTCTAAGTTTCCACTTAGGCAAGGCTGCGGTGGCCTATTGAAGTGTGGGGAACAAGCCGAGGCGAAGCTGAAGCTTACCTAGCTCTCTTCCTTCTGTGGTTTCTTAGGCAAAGCTGAGATGGCCTGCCAAACTGTGTGGGAGGGGCCGAGGCAGAGCTGAGGGTCGCATGGCTCCCGTCTCTCCAAGTGGTTACTTCGATGAGGCCAAGGTGACTCTCTGAGGAGGTCTGGGTCTCGGGCCAAGGCAAACTGCCGAGTTGGTCAGGGTTGCCGTCTTTAGCCAATGGTGCTAAGTGTAGAAGACCAAGAGGCCAACTGCTGCCGAGGCGGGTGGTGAGGTGTGCGAGGCCTCAACCGTCCTGGTATACTCTAGCTAGGCATTTAATTATGGTGTTTTCTATTAGCAATATGCCCTGGCGACGGTCCGGCATGAGCATAAGGTCCTCGAGAGGGGCTATGTGCCTCAGCTAGTCGCAAAGTCGAGGGGTCTTAGAGACTTAGTTAGACTTAGTGATCCAAAGAGGAACTTTGCTTCGTTCATTCATTACTTATCAAAAAATTACATTCATCTATAGTACATCCAAAGGTTCTCCAAGTTCCACGTCTGAGGGACAGGTCTTCCATCTAAAATTTCCAAATGAAAGGTGTCGGGGCCGACGGCTTGCTTGGTCCTGTAGGTGCCTTCCCAGTTGTGGCCCAACTTTCCTACTATGGGTTTCGGGACCATGACCTTCCTGAGGACGAGGTCTCCCTCTTGGTAATACCTTTCTTTCACCTTGGAGTTGTAGTAGCGGGCCACTCGTTGATGGTAGGCGACCACCCTAATTTGCGCTTGCTCTCGAGCCTCTTTCAACAGGTTTAAGTTTGCTCTAAGTGCTTTACTATTCTCGGCCTCATTGTACGCTTCGATCCGAAGTGTTGGCTGGCCAATCTCTACTTGAATTACTGCTTCCATACTATAGGTTAGGCCAAACGAGGTCTCTCCCGTGGCCGTCCGAGGTGTGGTTTGGTATGACCAAAGAACACTACGTAGTTCATTTGCCCACAACCCTTTGGCATGGCCCAACCTAGTCTTCAATCCGTCCAGAATGGTTCTATTCGTGACCTCGACTAGGTCGTTTGTCTGGGGGTAGCCTACCAAGGTGCACTGCTGTTTGATGCCAAGAGAGGCGCACCATTCTCGAAATTTAGCATCATCGAATTGCTTTCCATTGTCGGTGACCAGCATGTGGGGGAGTTCGAAGCGACGAATATTGTTTTTCCAAAATAAGCTATAGATTGCTCAAGTTGTAATGGTGGCTAAGGGTTCGACCTCTACCCATTTAGTGAAGTAGTCAACAGTGGCGACGGGGTATTTCCTGTCCCTTATTGCTTGACGGAAGGGGCCGAGGAGGTCCATTCCCCACTTGGCGAAGGGCTAGGAACTACTGAGAGCCAAGAGAGTTGTGGCTGGTTCATGGTAGAGGTTAGCATGTCTCTAACATTGATAGCACCTTCGTACCAGCTCGGCTGTATCCATGTGAAGAGTTGGTCAAAAGTATCCCTACCTTAGTGTTTTTTCGGCTAGGGCTCGACCGTTGAGGTGGTTCTGCAAATGTCTTCATGAATTTCTTAGAACATGTATTCGCCCTCTTGACGAAGGCATCGGAGGTAAGGCAAGGTGAAGGATCTCCTATACAACTTTCCCTCCAACAAGAAGTAATGTGCTGCCTGACATTGGAGTCATCTAGCTTCATTCCTGCCGTTGGGCAGTCATCCTGTTAGTAGGAAGTCGACGATGGGGTCCATCCAAGACAGTTCGGTGTCTAGCGGGAGTACTTGGGCTTCTTCTATAGAGGGCCGAGGTAGCTTCTCCATGCAGATAGGGAGGGCATTGAGGTTGCTTCTTGGTCGAGGGCGGCATTTAAGGTACTTGCCACCTTAGAGAGGGCGTCGGCTCTTGCATTCTTGGCTCGTGGTACTTGTTGTAGGGAGAAGCATTGGAAGTGGTGGGCTAGCTCTTGAACTTTGGTGAGGTACTTGGCCATTATTTGTTCTTTGGCCTAGTACTCATTATTTACTTGATTCACCACCAGTTGTGAATCGCTGAAGACTTCGATATGCTTGGAGCCGAGGTCCCTAGTGAGCTATAACCTCGCGAGGAGGGCCTCGTACTCGTCAGGGGTGAGGAGGATGAGGCCCGCTCTGCTTCATTTGGCATTGGACGAACCATCAACAAAGAGTCTCCATACTGGATGGGCTTCCTCAGCCGGATGCACCTCTTCTGGTTCATCTTCAAGGTGTCGGCCGAGGGGTCTACTAAAGGTGCACTCTGTTACAAAATCAGTTAAGGCTTGCGCTTTAATTGCGGCCTCGACTAGTACTGGATGTTGAACTCAAATAGTTTGACTTCCCACTTGAGCAAGCATCCCGAGGTCTTAGGCTTGGCGAGGATGACCTTAACGGACTGGTTGGTCCGAACCACAATGGTGTGAGCTTAAAAGTATGGCCTAAGCTTTCTGGCCGAGATAACGAGGGTGAAGGCAAACTTCTCCACTTTGGGGTACTTGGTCTCGGTGTCATAGAGGACCTTGCTGACGGCCTTGTCCCCCGTTGATAAGTATAAGTACAAGGTTTTTCCTGAGGCCAACCAGGTGAGCTGATGGCCTTGTCCCCCACTGATAAGTATAAGTACAGGGTTTTCCCTGAGGCCGGCTAGGCGAGCTGACGGCCTTGTCCCCCGCTGATAAGTATAAGTATAGAGTTTTCCCTGAGGCTAGTCAGGCGAGGAGGGGAGGTGAGGCAAGGTATAGCTTTAGTTCATTGAAAGCATGTTGGCATTCCTCCATCCACTAGAAATCTTTCATCATCTTGATGGCGCGGAAGAAGGGAAGGCAGTGGTCAATCGACTTCGACATGAAGCGGTTGAGAGCAGCTATTCTACCGGTGAGCCTCTGAGTCTCCTTCACCGACCAGGGAATGCCATGTGTAGTATGGCATGTATCTTGTTTGAGTTGTCTTCAATGCCTCTTTGGGTGACGATGAAGCCCAAGAATTTTCCCGAGGTGACTCCGAAGGCACACTTGCTTGGGATAAGTTTCATGTTGAAACTACATAGAGTGTCAAAGGTCTCGACCAAGTCTGAGGTGTGTGATTTAGCTTTCAGGCTCTTCACTACCATGTCATCTACATATGCTTTGACATTCCTCCCCATCTGGTTCTTGAACACCTTGTTGACAAGGCATTGGTAGGTGGCCCCTGCATTCTTGAGGCCGAACGGCATCACTCTGTAGCAGTATGTACCGTGCTCGATGATGAATGAGGGCCTCTCCTTGTCCTCGGGGTGCATCTTTATTTGGTTGTATCTGGAGAAGGCATCCATGAAGCCTAGTATATCGTTCCCTATAGTGGCGTCAACGAGGGAGTCTATCCTCGATAAACGAAAACTGTCATTCGGGCTGACTCAATTAAGGTCTGTAAATTTAATACAGATCCACCATTTTCTATTAGGTTTCTTCTCCAGAACCACATTTGACAACCAATTAGGGTAGTGTACCTCACGGATGAAGTCAGCATCGAGTAGCTTGTTAACTTCCTTTCCTATAGCCTTCCATCGCTCTGGTGCACAGTTCCTCTTCTTTTGTTGAACTGGCCTAGAGGTCGGGTCCACGCTCAGCCTGTGAGTAATGACCAAGGGGTCAATTCTGGGCTTATCAATGGCGACCAAGAAAAGACGTCGACATTAGTTCTAAGGAAACTTACCAGTTCGGATAGGCGTTCACGAGGAAGGTTGGACCCGATGCAGACTATCTTCTTAGGGTTTGCCTCATCCAGGGCAACCGAGATGAGGTCCTCGGCTCGCAAGTTCCTCCCTGAGGTCGAGGCCCTCCAGTGATACGACCTCCTTGTTATTGCCCTTCAGCGCTACCACATAGCATTAGCGGGCAATCTGCTGGTTCCCATGAACAACTTCGATGCCGTGCTTGGTGGGGAATTTGAGGGCTTGGTGGTAGGAAGACATGGCTACCCTCAGCGCGTGAAGGGTTGGCTTCCCCATTATTGCATTGTAGGGGGATCCAACCTTCACTACCAAGAACTCATGCATCCAAGTCACTTGGTCTGGTTCAGTCCCTATCGTGATGGGCAGGGTGATCTTGATCTTTCCCTCCGGTCTGATGACACTACCGGAGAAGCCGACGAGGGGAACGTCAGTTGGCTGGAGCCGCTCGAATGCGAGCTTCATCCTTTCGAAGGTGTTGTAGAAGAGGACGTCGGTCGAGGAGCCGCTATCCACTAGGATATTCTTCACCATGTAGTTGGTGATGATTGTTGTGACCATGAGGGCATCATCGTGGGGGACTATGACCGCCTTCAAGTCGTCATCGGTGAAGATGAGGGCTTTCGGACAGCTCGGTTTCTTCGGAGCGTTCGGGTACTTCTGCTTCTTCGGGGTCGGCCCCTGGATGTTCAACTGGCTGGCGTAGGCTTTGAGAGCCGAGGCTGAGTCCCCACCCAAGGCCATGCCCCAACAATGACGTCGATGATGCCCGCCACTTGCTGGTGCTACTACTGGGAAGACGAGGCGCTAGCCTCTTCTCCTACAAATTGCTTAAGGTGCCCGCGGCGGATGAGAGACTCTATCTCATTTTTGAGATTGTAGCAGTCCTCCATATCATGCTCGGTGGCAGTGGTACTTCTAGTACTTTTTGGGATTTTCCCTCTTGGGGTTCCTATTCATCTTCTCAAGTGACTTTACGTACTTCTCCCCGATTTGCATCAATATCTGTGCATGGGTGGAGTTTAGTGGCATGCATTCCTTGTAAGCCAGAGCTGAGGGCAGTGGCTTCTTGTCGTCCTTGCCGCTGTTGTTGTTGTGGTGGTGGTTGTCTCCGCCCTTCCTCTTCTTTTTAGGGGGTCTGTTGTCGTGCTCGACTTCCCTTTCCTAGTGGTCCCTGATCGAAGCCTCTTTGGTTGCAATATACTTCTGGGCCTTCTTGAGGAACTCTAGCTTCATCTTTGGCGGGGTCTTGTCAACCGAGGACTTGAGGGCCAAGCTAATGCGGAGCCCATTAATGGCAGTGTGCATAGAGACCATGGGGTCGAGGTCATGGACCTCAAGCTCTTCCTTGTTGAAGCAATCGATGTAAGACCACAGACTATCGCCCTGTTTCTGTTTAATTGACATCAACGAGACTACACTTTTCTGGCATCATTTGATGCTGATGAAGCAGGCAAGGAATAGGCTGGTAAACTACTCCCATGAGATGTTTGACCAAGGTGAGAGGCTGGAGAACCAACGCCAAGCTGCCCCCTGAAGGTGGCCTGGAAGGCTCAACACGTCAAGAAGTTGGAATACCCATAGAGTATCATGAGAGCTCTGAAAACTTTCAAGTGGTCATCTGGGTCGGAGCTCCCATCGTATGTCTCCAACGTGGGAGCCTTGAAGTGCTGGGGAAGAGGTTCCAAAATGATGTCTGGGGTGAAGGTGTTCATCCTCTCCATTTGATTGCCTTGGTCAGCCGAGGCATCAGCTCAGCTTTTGCGAACTTGTCGGATCTCATCCCTGATGGCCCCAAGCTCGGCTTGCAGCTCCGTGATACGAGGGTCAGTGGGATCTTGTACCCCCCTTTGTCTTCACGAGCACAATGGGGGTCCGCTTGGACTCCAAAGTGCTCTGAGGCGGAACCATGCATCTTCCGTCTGGCATGACGATCGTTTAGGACGTCGCAAAGGTCATAAATTGGAGGGGGAGAGGCGTGGAATCAGCCCTCGGCCCTGGAATGGGCGTTGTGAGGGCCGAAGCGCCCACCTTCCTCTCGGATGTTGTCCCTTCTATGACGGTGGTGCTATTCAGAGGGCTAGCGGCTGTCTTCGAACACCACTGGTTCTTCCTCCCTTCAACTAGGAAGCCTTTCGTTCCTCCAAGGTGGGTGGAAGGGTCAGCTACTGCCCGACTCAGAGGGCTCGGACCGCCGAGTATTGGCTTGGCCCGTCGAGTATTGTCTTGGCCGAGGGCTGGTAGTTCATCCTACTCGTGTCAACCCTAGTGTTCAGACACCCCGGCGAGGCGGTCACCATAGGGGGGACCTCCTACCTGGGGGCATACTTGCTCCACGCACTGTGTTAACCAGGTTCTAAGCGTTACTGGCTCTTCGTACCATGGTGTTTGAAGCTGGGGATCGTCTTAGCAACATTTCCCATAGATGGCACCAATTTTTGATGCTCGTATCGATTGAGGACAACAAGGTAATTTCACTTCCGAGCTTCAGTGGAAATGGCTGAGGGCTTCGAATGTCCGAAGGAGGGGAAGCCAAGATCGAGGACTATGTCCGAGGCATAATGTCTCTTTGAATACTATAGGAGGCAAAGGCTAGTACCGAGTGCAATGTGCGAGGGGTCTAAAGGAGGTCCTGCAAGGACAGAGGTGTCAGAGGCCTCAAGTGGGTACCCGCGGCAAGGATTCTGACGAGGACTTAAATAGCACTTAAGTTCTCCAGAGGGAAGTAATGCTTAGAGATTACTCAAGCTCCAAATCGAGTCCAGAAAGTCTAGCCCCTTACCTTGTGGGGGTGCTTCGTATTTATAGCCAGAGTAGCCTGGGAGTAGTTGGGTCCATCCGGTCTGTTCATGAGACCTGAGTGTCCCCATGTTACGCTCAGGCTGGCGCTATCTGGTTTGACATGCATCAACATCGTAGGGGTCAGCCAAATGTGCCTACATCAGACCCGATTATAATAAACCTACTAAAAACATTATGTATATAATATTATTTTATTTAATATATTATATATTTAATATATGTAGTGTAGGTTGAGTTTGTTCCAAATCGATAAGAACAGAAACAATATATCAAAAATCGGAACAACCCCTTGGTTCCAATTCCTAAAACCAGAACTAACCCAATCGGTTTAGGTCCGTTGGGTCCAACCTGACCCATTGACAGCCCTACCATCTATATATATATTAATACAAAACATGGATTCATGGCAGCCTAGACGTTCAGTAAATGGCATCTCCACGAGTGATTATATATATCAATTTCTCTTTCCTATCGTACTTCTCCCCACCCTGTATTTCGTCCTGTCCTATCACCTCCTCTCTTCCTGTCCTATCACCCCCATTTCTCCTGTTTTGCATATATAAAAGATTCTTCATTGAAAATTCTCAAATTACAAGAAACAAACATAAGGAATCTTATATATCTTATCTGCCACCAGTTTTTTGGTCGACGATTTGACCATCCTATTCGAATGAACAACTCGTTCTGACAACAAAAATTATAGGCAAAAAATTATGGAATCATTCTAGCCACTAGTTTTCAAGTTGACAAATTGACCATCCGATTCGAACAGATGACCCATTCTGACAACAAAAATTACAAGAAAAAAATTGAGTATGTGTGGGCTATGGTTTTCGGGTCGATGGTTCGACTGTCCAATTTGAACGGATGGCCAAAAAAATAAAAAAATGCCAAAAGTATTGAATGGGTCGACCGCTAGGGTCAATGGGTCATTGACCGATTCAACTGTTTTTGGCCAGGGACTAGGATTCCTGGATGGTTCTCAATTAAAAAAATAAAAAAATGGTAGTTCATCCCTCCGGTTCGAATGGATGACCCGTTCTAACAACAAAAATTAAAAAAAAATGGCCAAAAACCATTGAACGGGTCAACGAGTCGACAGTTCGATTGCCTAGGTCAATGGGTCGTTGACCGATTCAACGGTTTTTGGCCAAGGACCAGGTTTAGGGTAAAATGGAATCGGTTGCCTAGATAGTTCCCAGGCCGAACAGTCCTATCGTCCGAGTCAACCGGGAGTTCTCAGTGTGAAACAAAGGACATCTATGAAGTAGAACTCAGAACTATCACTATATGATCATGTTTTTTTATATAAGATGCTTTGTTGAAGCAATATTTAAAAAACGAGCACATGATGATCTCTTTTACGTCTTTATATGAGTTTCAAGACTTGAGTATTTATAATTGCAAGTTTCTTATTAAAAAACCATTGTCTTTTTTTAATGTAACAAATAGCAATGTTCGCAAGGGCCCCTCCACTAGTATATATATTAAAGGGAAAGGGGTGGTCTTCCATTTCGCCAAATGGCAGTATTTCCCTTTAATATATATATATACGATTCTTCATTGAAACATAAGTTTTGATTGTTCGATTTTCGGGTCGATAGTTCGACCATCTGGTTCGAACGAATGGCCCGTTCTAACAATAAAAATTAGAAGCAAAAAAATTATGGAATCATTCTAACCACCGGTTTTTGGGTCGATGGTTTGATCGTCTGGTTCGAATGGACGACCCATTCTAGCAACACAAATTACAAGCAAAAAATTGAGTGTGTGATGTACATTAAATAGTACCATGCGTGTTATGTCATTCGAGCATGTGACTCATATGACTTGAAAACGGAACCGTTTTGGCCATCGATTTTTGGGTCGACGGTTCGAATAGACAACTCTTTCTGGCAACAAAAAAATTACAAGCAAAAAATTACGGAACTGGTCTATTATTAATATTCTATTTGTATAAATTTCTTGATATTAAAATTACCTTTTTTATATAAATGTGGATTTGATACATTATTTATTTTATTAGTTTATAAGATACTATTTTTAAATATTATTTTTTTAATTTTTAGTTAAAGTTGTTAAATACAAATATGTGTTTTTATTTTAATTACATGTGAACAGAAAAAGTTAATAAAAGTTATTTTATTTTACTTTATATCATGAAATGTAGCATTGCTTACTAGTTTGGAAACACAACGAATCTAAATGTGCGTGAGGTGATACGAACAATTGACGGGATATGCTTGTATTCGTAGTGTATCCCTCCTTATAAATCAATACCAATATGATATGCCCCAGAAGGTAAGAGTTTATTTATCACAAAAGGGAAATATGTAAGTAAGAGTTCAAACAATCATAACAATAAGATATTGGAAAGATTAACATATTTCAAATGGGGACAGGCCCTTTCAAAATTTAACAAATGTATTTTTTTTGATAGGTAACTTGGATTTATTTTATCAGCAAAGAAGGATTAATTTTATTAAATTAAGAGAAAGTTGTATACAGATTACAACCAACAAAAAAGCACAGGTTAGTGCTACATACAGATTACAACCAACAAAAAAGCACAAGTTAACTTTCATTAATAAAAGAGAATTAATTATAGGAGAAAGAGAGATAAAAACTCTTACTTCTCCACTTTGAGGCAAAAAACAAGACAAGATTTCAAGATAGCCCAAAACATTGAGTCCTTAGTCACCCTTTGTTTGGCTAACCAATCAACAAAGGAGTTAGCACTTCTTTTCACTCATTTCAGTTTAACTTCAATATCTTTAGTCAGCCACTTGAATTTCCTCTTCTCATAGCTATAACTCCAAAAGTTGGCATTTTTCATCTTTTAGCTAACCCACCACCAATTTGGAGTCCTCATCTATAACTAGTTTAGTGATGTTTAGCTCATTAGCCCTTCGAATTCCTTCTAAGACAGCTGAGATCTCAACCTGCAGAGCATCATCCACTCCAATTGGCCCCGAGAACATAGCTAAAACCTGACCCTCCTCAGTTCTTATAGCACCCCTAATACTTGATGGACTTGGATTGCCAATGCTACTTCCATCAAAATTTAATTTGAAGAATCAACTGGGGGAGGAGTCCAAGAAGGTAGGAGTTGAAAAAATAAGCACAGGAAAAGGAATCATCAGAAGAGGTAGACCAAACTCTAGTGTCCTCCAAAGATTGAACTAGAAAAGCTGATTTGAGAATGTCAAACAACCGTAAAAAGCTTTCATACTCGTTATCCCTCAAACCTCTCTTAAAACCAAAGTCCGAACTCACACCAGATTGACAAAATGTGATGAAACTTGAAACAAGTAGTTGCTTATAATTAGAAACCGAGTAAAGATCATGGTAAAGGGAATGGAAAGGAGTATCACCCAACCAAAGAACTTTCCAAAACAGAACCCTAGAACCATAACCCACACCAAATATATTGAAGTTGAAAAAGGTTGGGTATACCTCTTGAATTGCTTTCCAAGGAGAGTTCAAGGTTGATGTTAGAACTACCTTTGCATCCCAGCTGTTATACATCAGTCCATGAATGATTTTAATAACCTTATGCCACAACCTATTGGAAGCATCATCCACACCTTATACCAAGTCAGCTTAGAATCAAGACATAGATTATGGTAGCGGTTGGAGACTTATATGGACCACCACCTACCACAGCTTCTTTGGAGTCAGTTGCAATTAGGGCCAAGTTGGAGAGATATGGGCAGTTTTTGAGTTAGAGAGATACAACTAGTTCCAACTCTTCATTGGGTGGATAGCAAGGTGCAAGTGGCCCAGGAGCTAGTCATTCTACTTCATTCAAACATATAGGTAATTCATATGGTATTGCAAATTATGCCTCCACTACAGGTATGGGGAGACCTCCCTAGATTATAGACTTAGGAGCCTCAAAACATATGACCAATATTTTCACCATTTTCTCATCATACCACTTCCTCTACTCTAATAAAGATAGAGTGTCCATAGCTGATCACTCCCATGTTCCCATTGTTGTAAAGGGGTTTGTCAAAATAATTGATACCATTATCCTGCCTTCTATATTGCATGTTCCTAGATTGATTAATAACCTTTTATCTATGAGCAGTTTGACAAAAAGTTGAAATGTTCAGTATTTTTTCCTCATGGTCATTGTATTTTACAAGATCTAGAGTAAAAGAGGACAATTGGGAGTGGTTGTGAGGTGAATGGAGTCTACCTTCTTAATCTACTTCCTAGTCATCATGTCAACAAGAGTAATGAGTCAAAGTTAGTGGGTTAGATTATGCTTTGGCATAATCTTTTAAAACATTTGTCATTTGGTTCTTTGTGTTTTTTTTTTTTTTTTTTTGTTTTAAAAGCCATTTGAGTCTGTTAAGTTATCTAATTTGAGGTGTGAAGGATGTCAAGTTGAAAAACATTATAGACATTCATTTAAGGCAAATAATAAAAGATGTTCTTCAGTTTTTGATATTGTTCAAACTAATATTTGGGGACCATATCATGTTCCTCCTATGGCTGGCTACCATTACTTTCTATTGTTTGTGGATGACTTAGGTATACTTGATGAGTTCTCATGATGAGGTACCTTGGTGTAACAGTTCCACCAGATTGTATCGATGCAATTTGAAGTATGATTGAAGGTGTTTAAATCAGATAAGGCTAAGGAATATTTTGAGAAAAACTGGGCATCATATTTATTCAATATTCAGAGAATTGGATCAGGCATATAACTGGAGAAGGGAGAGGTTCATTGTTCAAGGGTCAAAGGTTCAACCAGGGTCGAATCGTGATGATGTGGCATATGTATATATACTACAAGTTATATAAATACTATATATAATATATTTTACAATTTTTAATAAACTAAAATATGGTGGATGGATGGAAAATTCCTTGATTTTTAAAGCAAATGACCAAGATTCAAGTCTCATAATTTACATTTTCTTGAAAGTACATGCATAATAAAGTAATATATGCAATAGTCATTAAATTGCATAAATAAAGAGTTGGACTAGTAGTAATTAAGCAATATATGAAAATAAGAGATCATGGGTTCAAATCTCTCAAGTTCATTTTAAAATTTTAAGTATTTAATGGCTCGATCGGTTTCATGAAACCACTAGTTTTCCTATTAAACCAATCGATCAATCGGTTTTCATTGGGTTTTTAGTAAATACAGTTATTGGGGTGTGACCAAACTAGCTAAGACCTCGGGTCACAATTTAACCAGTTAATCCAATTCAATTTTCTAAACACTATATTTATTAGAGCATGGAGAAGTCCATCAAAATAGTTGTACACATACTCCACAATAGAATGGTGTAGCAAAATGGAAGAACATACACTGAGGGTGATGCAATTCTCACAACCTTTTTTATTAATCGGATACCTTCTCATGTTCCTAAATACATTGTTCCATTCAATCTTCTTTTTCTTGAGGGGGAGATGTTTCACTTTCCATTGAGGATGTTTGGATGTGCATGCTTTATCCATATCCTTGGTCCTCAATGCTTGAAGTTGGACCATAAGGCAAAGAAGTGTGTATTCCTCGGGTATGTAGGAAATTAAAAGAGGCATTGTTGTTATGATCCGATGTTAGGGAGTCGGTATGTTAACAGGGATTTCACCATTTTTAGTCTACATTATTCTTTTTGGAGATTTTTTCTCAAGGGAAAGTGTTTTGGGGAAGTAAATGAGCAACCTACACTATTTCCTGTTCCAACTCCTTTACCTACTTCATTGCCTAGTCCAATTATTCCACCTACTTTGCCTATTCCATTACGTTCTGCTTCTTAGTTTTTTAAATGATAGCGCCTATGATAGCATAGGGAGGTTGATTATGCTTTGGCATTATCGGTTAGAGGTTGGTCCTTCCAACTTGATGTGAATAATTATTTTCTTAATTGAGATTTGTAGGAAGAGGTGTACATGGACGTTCCAACTAGTTTTATAGTGATGTGACCAAAGGAAAGATATATAGATTGTGTTTAGTTATACTTAAACCTAATCTAAGTATACTTGTTTGTGAAAAGAAGGGGACCATTGGTGTTAGTGTTTATAGTGTATGTGGATGACATTATAATCACAGGAAATTACCTAAGTGAGATTGATGCATTGAACAAAACTTACACCAGGAGTTTTAGATTAAGGATCTTAGGGAGCTGAAGTATTTTTGGGCATTGATGTAGCAAGGTCCAAACATAGAATTTTCATTTCCTAAAGGAAATATGTGTTGACCATATTTCAGGAGATATTAAAACTTGGGGTTAAACCAGTTGATACACCCATTAAACAAAATCATAGAATTAATGGTTCAAATGGTGAGCTAGTAAAGAATGTTGAGAAGTATCAAAGAATGGTGGACCGGTTGTTATACTTGTGCATGACAAGACTAGATATTTCTTATGTAGTTAATGTGGTTAGCCAGTACATGCATACTCCACAAATTCAACACTAGGAAGCCAATGACAGGATTCTTGTCTTTCTGAAAAGGCTTCCAAGAGGAGGGATATTGTTTGCCAACCATGGACATTTAAAAATATTAGCTTAAAGAGATGTTGATAGGGCAGGATGCCTTGATGATAGGAGATCTACATCAAGAGTATGCATTCTTGTTGGAGGCAATCCGATTTCATGGAAGAGTAAGAAGCAATCAATTGTAGTCAGGTCAAGTGCAGAAGTTGAATATAGAGCTATGGCATATGGTGTTTCAGAGTTTCTCTTGGTTCAATCTTTATTAGGAGATATTGGAGTTGGTGCAGAAACACTTATGATGTTGTACTATGATAATCAAGCAGCAACTAACATTGCTTGTAACCCTGTTTAGCATGATAGAACAAAGCATATAGAGAGGTGGATAGATATTTAATAAGAGAAATGATGACATTTGGAGAAGTGTGCCTATCATATGTTGCATCTGATTTACATCTAACTAATGTTCACAGAAAAGGAGTTGCAAGAGATAAGCTTGAACATGATCTATGCAAGTTGGGAATATATGACATCTACTCCCAACTTTAGGGGGAGTGTTAAGATTCAGCAATTTCTTATGATTTTCTTATTTATAATCATTAGTTAATGTTAATGGACCTAAGGTCCATTAGTTTATGTTATTTTTTTGGAGTTGTTTTTATGTTATGAATAGTAGCTACCCCATTAAGGGCATACTAGTCTTTGTAATCAATCTTTTTTATGAGTATATAAGATAATGAGTGGGGAGGCCAGATAATTATTGGCTTCTCCCCATCTCTTCTTCTCCTTCTCTTCATTTCTTCTCACTAGGAACTCTTTCTTTCCTTCTTTTTCACAATTATCAAATCAGATTATTTTTTTCTCCTTTTCTACTAACTCTAAACAGAAAGAGAGAAAAGTAGCACGCTAGAAGTAGAACCAAAAAATCATTATATGAGTCTAAGGAAACAAATCCAAAAAGATGTTATAGTGATATAGGTGCTTTTTGGGATATAGCTTAAGGTCCAGAAAATCACATAACATGTTGACCATCATCATTTTTTGCATGTGTTATTCCAAGTAACCTCCAGCCTTTCACATTATTAGGGTTCTTTATAACTTCAACCTCTAATGCAAGAACAACTTCACTTAAGAGGCCTTTACAAAACAGCTCCTAGCCTTCTTTCAATGGATTAGGATGGCCGACTAAGGGTTCATATTAGAAAATACATACACCCCTTTGGAACTATCTGACCGTTGTTTGGCAGCAATTTGCTTATTCAGGTACCTATTGACTCAATTCAAATTAGTAAAATACAAGCAAAATATAAGTCAATTTCTAGATCAAAGGCAAACACTAGAATATCACCATATACTCAGTTCTAGGGGAAAAAACATACAATGTCAAATACCACCATGTCTAACATAAAAGCTTGTACTTTTCTTTAGAGAAGATGATCATATTAATCATATCCACATTCCTCAACCTTCCTGTCTATTTCCTCTCTTAGTTTTTAGGCAACTACCAAGGTAGTAAAGAGAATTGGAAAATTCATCAAGGACTTCTTATGGAACCAAGCCATGAGAAAAAAGAACATCTAACAAATCAGGAAATAGTGTGTAGGAATGAGGAAAAAGAGGATTACGGTTGGGAGATTAATACATAAAAATATAGATTTTCTATGGAAATGTTGTTGAAGTTTCCTATTTAAGGCAATTCACTATGGCATTTAATAATCAGGAGAAAATATGAAATCAATTTGAATGGATAGGACATGGGATCATCTAAAAGTGCCACCTTGTTGTGCCCTTAGAAGAGAATCAACTCAATTGCGACTACATTTTCACGGCATATCAGACATGATCCTATTATGGGATTACCTTTGAGCAAAGGGAATTATAGAATCGTTGCTTTCTCCAAAATAAAAACAAAATCATTTCTTACTTAGTCTCATTTGGCAATAGGGTTTTATCCTAAAACTTGAGGTTGAGAGGCTATAAAAGGTGTTTTCCTATCCCCATCTAAGGTTAATAAGAGAATTTGTTGTCCTAACTCAAATGGTTCCTTTTCTTGTGCATATTTATTTGAAAGTTATCCATGGCTTATCAAAAAAAAATGAATATATCAAACTCATCTTCTTAGCCTTTTTCTGCTTAAGACGTTTTGGGTGGGTTTTCCTCCCATGGTTAAAGCTTTTTGTTGGGTGATTGCAAATCTTGTGCCATAATCTCTATCTTTCAAGAGGAAATCTCCACAACCACTTACTTGACAAAGGTGTATCCCTATGAATTGGATTGTCAATTCTTAGGTCTCCTTCTCCTAAGGTTTACAAACCCATTCCCATTTCATTTGGTGATTTTTTTCTCTCCCAACTCCCACAAGAAGTCCTCACATATTTCTCTAAACTAATCAGCTATCCTAGAAGGAATACAAAAGGTAGATAGAAGATAAGTGGGTAGATTCACCAAAGTAGCTTTAGGTTATTCTTCCTCTTATAGAAATACAATTCCCCTTCCAAAGGGCCAATTTTTGGGTAAATCTCTCTACCACCAATTTCCAAAAGTTGTTTACCCTTGGATTCCTTCCTGAAAGAAGGCTTAAATGATCCATAGACAAATTCTTAACCTTACATCCCAAAATTCCTACAAGCCTAAGGATTTCCCTTTCTTCGAAATTGATCCCTACCAGTCCAGTTTTCCCCCAGCTCACATTTAACTTTGAAACATTCTCAAAGGTCTCAATCAACTCCTTCAAGTTTCTTACAAAGTCAGGCTTGTTACATTCACGGAACAAGACTATGTCATCAGCAAATTCAAGGTGGGTTACGATTAATTCATTTCTACTTACCATCCACCCTCTAATTGAACCATGCAAATCAATCTTGATGGTCATTCTACTTTGGACCTCTACAATCAGTGTAAACCTAATGCTCGTTATGTACGATTGCATTGGGGAAACTCTCCCCTTCATAGCTTTACATTGTTTTTTTTTTTGTCATTCATGTTTTAGTTTTCCCCCATCCTAGGGAGCTCATATCTTTGCCCTCATCTACAAGGTGGTTAGAAGATTGTATTGCAACATTATTTAATGAATGCATCTCCTTTTATATGGTTACCTATCAACAAATTAATACTAGCACATGGGAAGATGCACTAGACCAGCAACTGCTATGTTTACAGCTATACTCATTAATACAATTATCTTTTTCTCAAAAAAAAAAAGATGCACTAGAGCAGCAGTGGCTTGGATAATTTGGGAAGAAAGGAATCTAAGGATTTGATGGTGAGGGAAGAAACAGAAAAATTGTGATTGAACTGACAACTTTAAGGGTGGCACATTGAGTGAAAATGTTAAATTTTTTTTCTGATTTTAAGATAAAAGACTTCTTTAGATCACGGAGAACAATTATAAATATTGCCTCCAGAAACTAAATTTTGATGAAGTTGTTTGGGAAACTCTGGCCCATCGGGTATTGGTGGGGTAATTAGGGAAGTGGATGGAAATATAATAGCCATGTTCTCAGGTTCTATTCAGCATGGTGATGTGTTGAGTTCAAAATTGAAGGCAATAGTATATGGTGTTGAGAAAGCTCAAGAGTTGGGGATTAACAAATTGATTATTGAAGGGGACTCCAAAATTGTTGTAAAATGGTTGAAGAAAGGGGAATGGGCAATACGAAGAATAAGGAATGAGCTTAGGCATTTTATGCAGGCTTCTAAAGACATGGAAATTCAAATAAGATAGATTAGAAGATCAGCTAACGACAATGCTAATGGTCTAGGTAAGCAAGGAGTTCAAAGACAATCTATGCTTTGGGCCATGTTATAGTTAGTGGGTTTCCTTTGGGCTATTTTGGGGCTTGTTGTATCTAGTGGCTTTGTTTGTTGAGTTATGCTTGGGATTGTGTTGTAATTATTGGGTTTCTTGTGGACTCTTCATCTACTCACAACTTCTTGTTGTACATGACCTTTTAATTTAATGAATCAATTCTATGTTGCTGATAAAAAAAAAATAGAATTAATACTAACACATCACAAAGAATATCAAGTATTAGAGGAAAGAAATAAGGAAGAAAGATGGTCATTAAGGAAGCGATTCAAAGCTGGTCATCTCATGTCTCAATCAAAAGGTGGAGTTCTTGTGGAAGATGAGAAGTACTATTGAAAGCTACATTAGGATGAGGAATTCTTTTACTAAAAGCCTTGCATTTCACCATGTTTACCAGGAAGCAAACCAAGGGGCAAATTGGCTTTCTCATGGAGCGCACATTTCTCCTTCGAACTCTTTAGTTTTTAATTTTTCTTCCTTCCTCCCTTCTCTTCTTCTTATTTGTTTTGTTGATATTTGGGGGCACACTTGGGCTGATTTGGAGTTGTCACCCATTAGTTACGGAAATGGAGGTGATGGGACCTCCGAGAATGACTTTCAAAACCGTTTTGTTTTAATAGTGACTGCAATAGCCCGAGGCACTGGCTAAACCAGTCCGAGTAAGACTCGGGTGGGAGAGGGAAGGGGATAGGCACACCTCTCCCGGGTCTAATAGGTGGGGCCCACGTGACATCCAAAACAAGAACAAATACAAATAAATAATTATGGTAATAAGAACAGAGCACCAAAACAAGCCAACACAAAAGGGAATCTACTGTATCAATTTTTATTATTTTTTATTTTCTTTTACTTTTTATTATATTTTCATTATTACATTTGTTTTATTTGTTATTATCTCTTTTTATTTTATTATTTATTTATTTATTTATTTGTTTTTTTATAAATGAATGAAATTTATTAATCAGCATAGGAGAATAGTACAATGTCCCAAGGAGAAGCACGAGATGCAACCTTTCTTGGTTAGTTAAGTACAACTTCCACTATATTATTACAAAGTAGCACAGAAAAGGACCTCCCTGGATACCCCCTGTTTAGCCAAAGAATCAGCCATAGTATTAGATGACCTAGTTACTCATTTTACCTCAAATCTCATATTCATAGTTAACCATTTTACTTTTTGATGAGCTCTTTGTAACCCCAAATGGTAGCATCTAGGTTAAGCAGCCACCTTGTTACCACCTGAGAGTCCCCTTTAACTAAGAGATGCTCGACCCCAAGCTAGTTAGTGATATGAATTTATTGTACTGCAAATAGTATTTCAGCCCTCGTAGAGTCCCCCACTCCCACCGATCCCGAGAAAAAGGAGATGATTTTCTTATCCTTATTCCTCAAGACACACCCAATACCTGACGGCCCAGGGTTACCTTGGCTGCTTCCATCAAAATTTAACTTGATGATACCTTCTGACGGTGGATCCCATTATAATAAGCATTTATTCTTCTTTGTAGAAGTATTAGCCATTACTAACCAACTCCTCCACAAATCATCAAAAGAGAAATCATCGAATATCTCCAAGGTTTTCAACCAATGTATTGCTCTTGTTAGAATGTAGTCCTTCACTTCTTCTAATATTCTTTCCTTCTCTAAGAAAACTCTTGCATTCCTTTCCTCCCATAGTGTCCGTATGGTTGCTGCCCTAACACATTTTCACATGAATTTGCCTCTTCTAATGTGCTAAACAAAAAAAGAAGGGTTAAATAATGTACTAAAATTAGTTGGCGGAGGCCACCTACCTCCAAATAAACTAAGGCTCCAACTCCATAAGTCTAGCAAAGGAGTAGGAATTCAGCAAATGGAAACAGTCATCATTCTAGGCCTTGCACAAGAAACACCAATTCGGGGAGAGACAAAGAGAGGGTCTCTTTTTCTGCAAGTTTTCCAAGGTATTGATTTTCCAATAGAAGATTTTCCAATAGAATACAACAATCTTTGGAGGGATAAGTCGGGCCCAAAACTCTTTGAAAGGGAACCCTTAGGAGTTGGAGTTGGAACTGAGGGATTTTTGAAAAGAAGAGCAAGTGAAAATACCTTTAGGAAGGGGAGTCCAGACTCTTTGATTTGAAGAAGTGGGGTCCAAACAAATAGACTCTAGTAAATGAAGAAGCTTAGTGATACAAATTGACTCACCATCCCTCAATCCCCTACAAAAACCGAAATCCCAATTTAAAGACAAGGGACTTAACGGGTTCGGAAGAAAGTTTGCAATTGGCTCATTTTTGTAAAGGGATAGGGAATAAAGCGATGGGAATCGATCTTTGAGGAGTTGAGTACCCACCCAAACATCCTCCCGAAACCTGATAACATCATCGAAAACAAGCATCATACCTGATAAAACTGAGGAAGCGAGGAAGAATGCCATTTATAGCTTTCCAAGGTGTTGTAAGGGTAGCCCGATGAGATATCCTAGCATCCCAACCATTTCCCGAGCAGCCGTCAATGCTAAACACCACCTCATGTCATAACCTCTCTCTCTCTCTCTCTCGTGGCCATCTCCATAACCACTTCTCTAGGAGGGCTACATTCTTCAATACTATATTCCCAATCCCTAGACCCCCTTCTTCCTTAGGTTTATTAACTATCTCCCATCTAACCAGATGATCTTTCTTCACCTCCCCCAGTTCCCATAGAATGTCCCTCATTATCTTCTCCAATTTCTTAGCCTCCCTTTGTGGAATCCTGAACACTGATAGGTAGTAGGTTGGAAGGTTGGCAAGTATAACCCTAATCAAGGTCACCCTACCCCCTATTGAGATGTAATTCTTTTTCCAAGGTGCCAATTTTTTATCAATTTTTTTCGCAATAGGGGCCCAGAAACTGATTTTTTTAGGATTTGCTCCTAAGGGTAGCCCTAGTAGGCCAAAGGCCAAGAGAGGTAATGCAGCCTAAGCACTCAGCAATGAAATCAATCTCCCAATCCTCCATATTTACTCCGGCCACACAACTTTTGTCAAAGTTTATCCTCTGATTGGAGGCAAACTCAAAGGTTCTTATTAACTTCTTAAGGTTGTCCACCTTTCTCAAATCACTCCCTTCACAGAAAATAACTATATCATCTGCAAACTAAAGATGGGTTAATGAACAACCTCTCCTCCCTATTCTCCATCCGTTTAGGTGGCCCTCCTCATCTGCTTTGGAGATCATTCTACTAAGAACATCAACAACGAGTGTAAAAAGGAATGGAGAAAGTGGATCACATTGTCTTAAACATCTGTTGACTGGAAAGAAATCCTTAACCACTCCATTCACCATGACTGAATAATGACAAGAACTTAAACATCCTCTTATCCAATTACACCATTTGTCTCCAAACCCACGTATTCTTAACACCTCCCACAAGAAATTCCAATCCACTAAATCATAAGTCTTTTCCAAATCCAATTTGCAAACAAAACATTTTTTGCCAGATCTCCTCATCTCTTCCACACTCTCATTTGCAATGAGGATTTGATCTATGATTTGTCTATCCGGTACAAAGGCTCTTTGTGCTTGGCTAATGAGAGAAAGGAGAACTACTTTGACCCTCCTAGAAAGAATTTTTTCCAACGGATTTGATTTTATCTATTTTACGGAATTCTTTTTATTATATTTTATGTTCTTGTGTTTTTTTTTATTCTTTACATATTTTTTTCACTTTTTCTATTATTGTTTCCCTTTTAGCAGCCTATTTTCCTCCTATTCTCTATCCAACGGATGCTTACAACGGAATTCATTTCATTATGATTATTTTCTTTTAGGGAAAATTCCCCATAGGTACCTATACTTTATATTGAGTGCCAATTTAGTATCATACAACTTTCAATTTGTGACAATTTGATAGCAAATGTTAAATTTTCGTCAACTAGAAGATAAAAAGTCCTAAATACCCCCAGTCATTTCCATTAACGATTAAAATTACGAAAATAACCCATCATCTATTTCAACGCAAGTGGGAACCACTGTTTCATAATCCAAAAACCAGCTCCCTCAGCCGGTGGTGTCAAGCGACTGCGCCGCTGGAAAAGTTGATTTTGACGATCGTACAGGATGCTGGAAAAATTGAAGTCGAAGAATCCAATACCGTTGTTGGAGGACGACTCCTGTTGCCCGTCGCTGGAACATTATTGCGCCTACTGTTTACTCAGCCGTTGTCGGAGAAGACGACTTGTTGCCGGTGCCGAAGAAACCAGGGCCAACTGGTAAAAATTTACGCCATCTTGTATTTCTTCCTCTTCCTCAAGCTCCCTCTATTCCGCTTTTAACAGTAATCGCCGCTGCAACTTCGGGCACACCACCACCCGCGCTCCCTCTCTTCTTTCCGTTTCTCCTTCTTTCTTCTTCTTCTTGGAAAACCCCCCTGATTTGCCGTTTCTTCCCTGCGAACGAATAAACGCGACGGCGGCGTTTCATCACCGTTGCAACCTGTAACTCGTCACAACAGTGGCATGGCGGTTATAATGGCAGTGATGAGTTGCATGTTCACTCCTTAAGGAGATTAAGCTATATATAGATGGTAAGGTAACTTAGTAGATTATACCATCTCTGCTTTGCTCTGACTTTTGCCCTCACATTTCAAATCCTCGTCCCGTTTAAAAAAGAAAGCACGAGAAGTCACAAATCTGAAGAACGTGAGAGACGAGATCGAGACGAAACGGAGAAAGAGGAGCATCTTGATCTTGATCCATATCTCGAACTTAGATCCAGGTCCAGGTCTAGATACCTGTTTAATCCTGTGAGAACAAGTTAATTAGTCAAGTCGAAGTAGACGCCTCAGATCTTTTGTTGTCGAATCATCGACGATCGCAGGGCCGTCTTTTTTCTTCGAAAAATTTAGTAACGGAAGAGCACTGTGAGAAGGGGAGAGTGAACACACAGATCCGGCGTACACATCGGACCCACGACAGTTGGAGGCAAAACCGATTTCAGGTCCCCGCACTGCTGTGACGAGTTGCAGGTTGCAGCGGTGATGAAACGCCGCCGTCGCGTCTATTCGTTCGCAAGGAAGAAACGGCGAATCAGGAGGGTTTTCCAAGAAGAAGAAGAAGAAAGGAGAAGTGAAAAGAAGAAAGAGAGGGAACGCGGGCGGGCCCGAAGTTGCGGCGGCAGTTACTGTTAAAAGCGAAACAGAGGGAGCTGAAGAAACAGTCGCCATCTTTTATTTCTAATTTTTTACCCAGTTGGCACTGGTTGTCTCTTCGACGCCGGCAACTAATCTTCTTCGGCAGCGCAGTCGCTTGACACCATTGGCACGAGGGAGTTGGTTTTCGGATTCTCTCTAGATGCAAGTATGAACAGTGATTTCCACTTGCATTGGTCGAAATAGATGATGGGTTATTTTCGTAATTTTAATCGGTAATCAAAATAACCGAGGGTATTTAAGATTTTTTATTTTCTAATTGACAAAAATTTAACACCAGATATTAAATTGTCACAAATTGAAAATTTAAGTATTAAATTATCGTGCAGGTACTAAATTGACACTCGGCAAGTACAAATTACCTATCAGGCCCTTCTTTTTATTTGTTTTTACTCCTCAGAATCGGCAAATCGGGACATCCCAGATCCATTACCTCTTCTCCATCAATTAACCATTCCTTTCCCCCTTTATATACTCCTTGTCTCTAATATAACATTTATTTCTTTACATTTTTGTTGCATATAGGTCAAACGAATTAATTCAAACTGACAGAACAAATAACAAATTAAAAATTAAGAAAGCTAACTGATTCAATGAAATGAAGCAAACAATTACCTAATTCGCACTCAGATAACTAAAAACGAAGACAGTGTCATATAGAGTAAACAGCAATTAACAAAGCAGACGAAATGGCATATTGATGTTGGCCATAAACACGACTGACAGAAGAAATAACAAATTAACAGAATGAACTGGACGGCAAGCCAGCAATGGTAATCACTCGAGAAGAAAAATCGATCAAACAAAGAAGAAACAAGTAAAAAAATACGGTTGATTCCTTAAATAGCTAGCAATTTCGGGCTAGATCCACATGATGATTAAAACTTCCGAGAACAATAATTGTTGCTGGATTGAATTGGCGAAGAAGGTTTCGCCGGAACTAGTTCAGCAGAAACTCCATCAACGGATCTGCTTACTACCCCACTTGGATGCCGCTATTCCTCGACAAAATACAGGAAAGGAAAAACTGGAAAACCAGAAAAAAGAAGAAAAAAATGAGAAACGATGACAGAGTACCTAATTGGGATTTTGGCCTGATATTGATTGCCGCAATGGAGTGCTATGAGTCGCTGCTCAGCTGGCGATGAAAATGGAGACAGGGGGTCGTTCGATGATTCGAGGAAAATGAGAAAGGAGGAGAGAGGGAGAGGTGACGAGCAAAGGGAAAATCGATGAGAGAAGGATGAGAACGGAAAGGAAACAAGGGGAAATGATTTGGTTACTGATGGTTGTGTTCAAACCCGCTGATGCAACAGGTTGCAATGGTGAGGAAGACACCCAGGGGTGGTCGAAGATGATGTATGGCGAGAGATATAGAAAGAGGAGAGAGGCGGAGAAAGAGAGAAAGAGGGAGAGGACAGAATGGAAGAGAAATGGGATAGAAGAGAGGCTGGACAGGAAGTAGTTGCCGCTGGTTCGCCGCTTGAAGACGATAAACAGTCCTCCCCTTTCGAGTGTAGTTTTATATCAGGCAGGTGGCAATCTCGTAAATTTTGGGAAGTCCGAGTGTAGTTTTCGGCAATTTCACGAATTCGGGTCAAACCCAGTCCAAGGAGTCAACCGAGCTTGATGGGGGGGGGGGGTGGGTTTGGGTCAATGATTGGAGGGTTGAGAGGGGTCCCGGCCGTAGAGAGGGGGGTTTTGCGTGTGTAGAGTGACATTGGCCGAAATAGAATCTTTTTGGATGAATGGTCAAATAGGGGTATTTTTTTGTTGAAATTTGGTAATGTAGGGTTTTTTTGAACATTCTAGGTTGATTTGTGGGGTCATATTGGTCCAAATAGGCGCAGATCGAGCAGATCTAGAAAGGGCTTGATTCGGTTAATTTGGAGCCTCGAAAAGGAATCTTGGTGCAATGGCAGGGCAAAAAAATGTATCTTTGGCTGAAATTTTATAGGTAGAGTATCTGGGATCTTGTGGTAATATCTGATTGGTCTAGGGTGGTCAACATCGTAAGAATTTGGGTCAATGGGATGATTCAAAATGGAATCTTGGTTTGATGGAAAGGGAAACAAGAGGATCTAGGGTTGAAACTTTATGGAAAAGTGTTTTGATGTATATGGAGTTTAATGGTGTGGTTTTATCGGTTTGGGTGTGTTAAGATCAAGGGAATCTGGGTTTCGAGGATTTAGACTAATGAGAGGCATCGGAATGGAATCTTCGCTTAATGAAGGGGTAAACGGAGGAATCTTGAGTTGAAACGTTATGGGTAGTTATTTTGAGAGGTCTTGAGTCTGATGGCGGTATCTAACCTGAGGGTAAAAGTGTAGACGAGGGTTGATCAGGGCCATCAGATTGTATCGAATGGATTTAACTGTGTATTTAGGTGCTTTACGGCTAAAAGTTGGGATTTTTGGGTTTTTTGATGTTTTGAAGAGATTAAGAGGATCTGATCAGGTGTTTAGAATAAATTGGAGGTTCAGACAGTAGACCGAGCAAAAATAAGGTGCTGATAGATGGTATAACACTCACTCAATGGCATTTTATCAGGATTATTGGGATGTTCTGAAAAGTGATATTCAAAGGGTCTCTAATGAGTTTTTTGGGAGAGGGTGATAAATCTAAGATTGAATTCCACTTTCATTGCCTTGGTGAAAGAAAAATGGGGCAAACCATCCAAAAGAATTCAAACCGATTAGCATGGCAAATGGCTTGTATAAGATAATCACTAAGGTGCTTTCTTGGAGGATCAAAACAATGCTTCCTTCCATCATTCATCAAATCAAGGGGCTTTTGTGAATAATAGGCATATCATTAATCGAATTTTAATTATTAATAAAAATGTTGAGGAACTAAAAAGAATTGGAAAAAAGACCTAGTTTGCGAGCTTGATCTAGAAAAGGCCTATAACATGGTTAATTGGTTATTCTTAGAAGAGGTGATGAGAAGGTTTGGGTTTGGAGATAGGTGGTGTATGTGGATAAGGACTCATCATTACTCTATTTTTGTGAATGGAATTATAGTGGATCACTTCCCTACTACTAAAGGAATTAGACAAGGGGACCCACTTTCCCTGTTTCTTTTTACTCTAGTTGTTAAGGTCTTAGAAGACTAATCTCTAGGGCAGACTCTAGAAACTTAGTGAGAGGATGAAGAGTTTCTAGGGATAGGGTGTCGATCACAGATTTACAATTTGTTTATGACACTACCCTTTTTTGTGAGGGTGATGATTTAAAGTGGGTTGGGAATCTAAAATTAGCGGTTCAACTCTTTGAGTGGTGGGGGTTAACATGGATGAGAGGGAGATATCAAAATGTGTAGTGATATTGGGATGTACGATTTCTCAATGGCCAATGAAATTACTTGGGATTACCTTTGGGAGATAACTCAAGGTATAGTAGTTTTTAGAACCTTGTGATTAATAAATTCACTAAAAGATTAGCTTCATGGAAGAAAAACTCTCCTCTCTCTCTCTCTCTCTCTCTCTCTCTCTCGGAGGTGGGATCACTTTAAAAAAGGTCTTCACTAATTTGCTTGTATATTTTTTATCTATTTTCAAAATCCCAAAAGGGGTGAGTAGAAGGCTGGAAAATCTAATGAGGGATTTTCAAAGGAAGCCAAGGGAGGGAAGAGAAAAAGAACCCTAGAGTTAGTTGGGAGGTAGTTAGTAGAAGTAAGAATTTTAGTGGCTTAGGGATAGGAAACATTAAGATAAAAAATGTAGCTTTATTGGGAAAGTGTCTTTGGAGACTTCTAGTAGATAGGGACAAGTTATGGGTTAAGGTGATTTTGAGCACACATGGGCTGGCAGCTAATGGTTAGGGCATGAGGTATTGGCTCAGGCTACAAGAGCTTCCCCTTAGAAACCCATACATGACATTCTTCCACCCCTCTTGAGAGCCTTTTATCAGGTACAATTGTGCTCTTGCAATCTTGTTAAATTTTGGGAACATATTTTGGTGGGGGACTCGGCACTAAAAGAACAATTTCCTTCCTTGTTTTGCATCTCAAATTTTAAAGATGAGCTTATGTCAACTTTTTTTTGTTCCTTCTAATCCAATGTCTGGTTTTGATTGGGACTTGGGTTTTAGGAGGGGAATTAGACACTCTGACATAAATAATGTATTAGCCCTACTCCAAATTTGGGAAGGGGTATTCTTGGATCAATCGAAACTAAATAGTCATCTTTGGACCTTGTCTTCTTCTAGCTCCTTTACTTGTGCTTCCTTTTTTAAGAGTCTAGTTCAATCCTCTAATATTCTTGGGCAGAATTTTCCTATTAGGTAAGTCTATGGTAAACCTATTCCACATGGATTGTAGCTTTTTGTTGGGAAGCCTTCCTAGAATGGTTCAACATATGTAACCTACTTCAAAGAAAAAGACCTAATCGCCTCCACACTGGTGCATTCTCTATAAGGTGGATCCGCCCTAAATATACAAAGCTTGTTTGCTTCCTCTTCCATCAGGTGACCAAAGAAAAGGGGTTGGATATTATGGAGATGCACTAGAGCAATGGTTTGCTAGACAGTTTAGGAAGAAAGAAATCTAAGGATATTTTCTAAAAAGGAGAGAATCAGAGAATCTCTAATTTGAGTCATTACCATCAAAGTGGTGCATTGGATAAAATCCTTGGGGATTTTTGAGGATATTTCTCCAAATGCCTTGCTTAGAAATTGGAAGGAAGTGGCTGATCCAGCCCCTTCTAAGGCTACAATTAGGCCTCTTTGGTTCCGCTAGCTGGTGGTTTCATTAAGCTGAATTTCGATGGGAGTAGTGAAGGTAAACCTAGTCTTTCAGATATTGTAGGTGTTTTTAGAGATGAAGAAAAAATTGTTATTTTTAGGGCCAATAAGTAGAGGTGATTCACCTAGAGCTGGGATTATGGCTGTATTAGGCGTGAAAAGGAAAAAGGAGCTAAATATTAGAAAATTGATTGTTGAATGTGACTCTAAATTGGTGATTAATTAGCTACAAAAAGAGGAAACTAGGCTATGGAATTATGTTAATGAAAGGAGGAGGTTTAAATAGCTAACTCAGAATATGGAAGTTAGATTTTAGTGGGTGAAGAGAACTCCTTTACTAATTACTTGTTAAATAAGGTATGGGAAGGGGTAACTTGTTTTGGGTTTTGTTGTAAGTTTGAGTAACCATTGTGGGGAGGGTTACAAGAGCTTATCCCTCCCTTTTTCTCTTGTATCTTCTTTAATTAATTGAATAGAATGTATTTGTTATTGATCAAAAAATAAAAAGAATATCAAGTAATGGAGCTACAACTACACCTATGCCCCAGTGTTTTAAAATAGGCATTTACACATAGGCAAGGTGCCTTTCAAGGAATGTGTGTTGCCTAAACCCAATCACAGCCCCTGTCAAAAGGTGTGTGTGCCTTGCACCTCAGCTTACTGATATACCTCTTCAAAATGTCTTTTCTCTCTATTTTTTTTGTGGATTTGCACCTCTATAATAGTATATTAACTTCTAAGTTGTCTTTTATTGTTGTTTATACACTAGTAATGATCTATTAACTTTTAAAATAAACAAAAGAAAAACTTTCCAAATACCTGAAACCTTAGTTCTTGAAAGTAGGATCTGAAATAGCAAAATTTCTATTTAAGAAGAAACAAAGATACAACTAATATTTGATTCCTAATCTAAAATAGAATGAACTGAAATTAAAATCATAAAACCAATTTCTTTATATATACAAGCCAAAAATATGTAAATTTGTAGCTCTACCCGAACCACCACTTGGACTTGTTTGGCCTTGCCTCAAAGAATCATCTACTTGAAATAATGCAATTAAGAAATAATTAAATAGATTGTAAGTTTCACATGCTTGAATTTTTTAGTACTTAAAGCACTTTTCTACAATCCACATATGTTTGCTCTCACTTCCAAATTTCCACTTTAAATATGTTTTTATTTATTTTAATTTGAGTCAATGGGATTTTAACACTTAATTTCTTTTAAAATTTAAGATTATAGTTTTTAAGTTTTTTTTTTAATTTTTTAGAAATTTGCACCTTTTTTCAAAAGGCACGTCTACCTTGTGCGTTGAGCCTAGGACACTAAAAGGCCTTTGTGGTTCTCTTGCACCTTGCACATTTAAAACATTGTCGTGCTCAATTACATTATATTATATAACTACAACTAGGCACCCATCTAGCTAAAACAACACCCATGCAATAACTACAACTAGGCACCCACCTTCCTCTCTTCTCCTATTGAGGGTCTTGAGCTTGCTTAAGATTTGGCTTTTAGAAGAGGGGCAAGGGACTTAGATTTAAACAATGTCTTGACCTTACTTTCAGATTCTTCAAGGAGTCTACTTAAACCCTTCGAAGTTGGATTCTCGTATGTGAATCCCTTCCCCTTCTGGCATCTTACCTATGCCTCCTTCAAAGCCTTAACTTTCCCTTCTAATAGTATTGGGAAAATCTTTCCAGTTAAGGAAGTTTGGGGTAAAACTGATTTCACCTAGGATTAAGGCTTTCTATTAGGAAGTCTTCTTAGGAAAGATTAACATTAGTGATCTTCTTCAAAGAAAGAAACCTTTTTGGTGCTTATCCCCTAATTGGTATATTCAATGTAATGCCAATAGTGAGTCTTGCTTTCACTTATTAATTGGGAGTGATTTCTTTCTTCCTTTGGTTGTAGACGGACTCTTCCACCAGATGTGTGAAGCCTCTTTAATTCTTTTGCTGGTAGTTGGACAAAATAGTGGAGAAAGGTATTATAGAGATGCACAAGAGCTGCAATATGATGGGCAATTTGGGAGAAAAGAAATTAGAGGATTTTTGCTGATAAGGAGAGGAATAGAGGGGCAATTATTGAGGTAATCACTACAAGGGTAATACAATGGGTGAAATCTATGAAGCTATTTGAAGACGTTTCTACAACATCTCTGTTGAACAATTGGAAAGAAGTGGCTCATTCAGCCCCTAATAAGAATGTTCTTCATCCTTTGCAGTCTCTTCTAGATCCTGGCTTCACGATGTTGAATTTTGATGGCAGCAGTGTTGGAAACCCCAGCCCTTCGGGCATTGGAGGCATCTTTAGGAATGAAGACGGTGAGTTATTGCTATGTTTCCAAACCCAATTGGGGAAGGAGATTCTCTCCAAGCTGAAGTATTGACTGTCTTGGAAGGTTTTAAAAGGGCTAAGGAACTCAACATAAGCATGCTTGATTATTGAAGGAGACTCTAAATTGGTAGTAGATTGGTAGAAAAAGGAGGAGAGCAAGGCGTGGAATTACTTAAATGAGAAAAGAACTTTTAAGTATGGCAGTAAGATTGCAATGGGTCAAGAGGTGTACTAATTCCTTTGCAGATGCACCGGCCAAACAAGGGGTGTAAAGAAATCATTTGTTTTGGTCATGTCTGTAATTTTTTTGCTTTTTGGGGAGTTAAAAGAATTTCTCTCCCCCTGCCTTCGTACCTCTCTCTCTCTTTTCATTAATGAAGTGGTTCTGTTATAAAAAAAAAAAAAAAAAGTTATTGGCTTTTGTATGTAGGAAGCTCTGAAATAATGATAATGACAATAAATCATTTTTTTATTAACAATTCACTCCACGTTATAACAACAAGTTAACAATTTGCGTCGATAAGTTTGCATGAAAAGATAAGCTCAATAAAACAGGATTTGTGAAAAAAAAAAAAAAAAAAAAAACAGATTCTCAGCATGTAAGTGTAACCCGGGCACCAATAACTTCAAGAACGCAGAAGTGATCATGGGCACAAACCATATAATTCACCTAGGCACACAGTACCTAAAACCCAATTGTGTCTTGACAGAACCCAATTCTATCAACAAAGGCATCTCAATCAGCACCCCAGAACCACCACAGATGATCCCAAATGGAAGACAATAAGGATAGACGTGTAATGCACATCCTAATTGAATAAAATAACACCGAGTAACCCAGTAATCAAAAACGTACTCAAATAATAAATTGTTTCATCAAAGGGGTAGACCGAATTGAATGGAAATCAACAACAAACTAGAAATAGGAAGAAAGAAAAGGGTAAAAGTGGGTCTTTCAGCCAAAACAACGGTCAAAACGGGCTCAAGTGTTTGGGTAAATGTCAATAGAATTGAGTTCAACAAAGAGAAAGATACAGATTTGAGACTTTGAAAAAGAGCCAAACAGAGTATTTGCAGGAGTTCCCAGAGGGTTCGATTTTCGAAGTAGAAGTAGAGCCCGGGACGGCAGTCGCTCCTCCCGCAACCAATTCTCTCATTTTCTACTGTTTCTTAAGAATAGAACCCTCCTATTGTTTCTTACAAATAGAACCCTCTTTCTCTCCCTTACGTTTGTTGTGTTGGGGTGGAAAGTGGAATGCAGTCCCCACGTCCCTGGTACCTCGCTGTGTGAGTCTTCCGACGACCGGTTCGGTCACTGGTGGGGGCGGGACGCTCTCGTGTTTGGAGTGGAATTTTCAGTCCATTATTGTGTGACATGTTGGTGGGGTTTAAACCTTCAATTATTCAAAACTCTCTGTTCAATCTTTATCCGACGAATCTAAATTGACTTCTGGACCATCTTTGTTCTTTTAAAGGTTTTCCGGTCATCAACGGTTTTGACCTTGAGCATTTCCTCGACCAAAACACTGATCAGATTTTACCATCTAAAGCCATTTCCTCGACCAAACGCCGGATGCAACACATGAAAAATAGAAATTGATATAAGCGCATATGGCAAAGCCGGGGATTGCGCCACGTGGCATCAGTCAGACGAGATCTTGGCCAGCCATTCCTAACAACCCTTTACTCAATTGCAAGGTAAAGTATAAAAGGGGGTACCTAGCTTAACGTAGATCCATCTTGTTCATTACTCTTTTCTAGTTCTCTTGCGAGTGACCTTGTTTGAGCCCTTGTCTCAAGCCTTGTCTATCCCCTCAAACGCTTGACTAATTTGATCGTCGAAATCTATACCCCTGAGACAACACCCGGGGCCTCTGACGTGCTCTCTTATTCTCAAGTTGGACACATCAGACTCGGCCAAAGATGTGAAATTGGCTTGTTGCCCTCGGCCCCATCCTTGTCAGCAACAGAAATGATGCGGACCATGAAAAAGACAATCAAAAACTTAATTAGGGTAAAAATCAAGCATCCTATTCAAACCACACGTTGCTTCTTGAAGGAATTATTGTTTTACATTGTATATCCCACGCATAGATGGAGTAAAGACATGAATGCAAATGAAATTGGATTTGTGCTCAAACCGCCCTTAATGCAAACTATAGCAAAAGAGTGGGAGTGTGGTGTAGGGATGACCATGGGACGGGTAGGGCCAGGCGGGGTATTTCTAGGTCAGGCATCCAAGCCAGACCATATGAATATACAATATTTATAATCAAAATTATATAACATGAATTGGGATCTGCTCCTCACAGAGTTAAGGGTGGATTTGAGCCAAGCTGAGTCGAATATTTGTCTATTGAAGCTGAACTTGCCAAAAAAAATGTTAGGCTCAAGGTCGATTTGAGCTAAAGACTTGAGTTCGAATTCGGCTTGGCTTAAAAGTTCATATATTCAAACTTAACTTAGCTCAGCTCAAGCTTGATTATGAGCCAAGCTTCCTATAAAAAATAAAAATATACATGTAAAAATATTTTTATTTTACATGCAAAAAATAAGAATTATAAAAAATATTTATTATTAAACATAAAAAATAAAAGTATTGTATATATATAGACTCCGACGAACATAAGAGCCGATGCACACCGACTTGAGCACTTCAACATCCAGCAAATTCCTCGAGCCGAGAACATAAGAGCCAATGCATTTTCCAAGTTGGCCAGCTCCCCAAGAACCAACCTCGGCAAAACAATACGATTGGACATCCTGGCCCAGTCGAGCATCACGCAGATAGTTCTCCTCGTCCTCCCGGTATAGAACGACCCATCCTAGATGGACCCTATAACACAGTACCTTCAAGGCACACTTCTAGAAGATTGGACAAAAGCAAAGAAGCTCCAGCACAGATCAGCCCGGTACTACCTTCTCCAGGGTCAACTCTACCGCCACTCACATACTCTCCCCTACCTGAAATGCCTCTCCCCATTCGAGGAAGATTACGTTCTCAGGGAGATCCATGAAAGCACTTGCAGAGACCATCCTGGCGCGCACACGCTGGCACACAAGGCACTCCGGCAAGGTTATTTCTGGTCGATGATGAAACAGGATGCGGCCCAGTTGGTTCAAAGATGCAACAGTTTCCAACGACACTCCAATCTCCACCACCAGCATGCAGTCCCCCTGAAGCCAATCACCAGCCCATGGTCGTTCGTGCCATGGGATGGACATCCTCGGCCCCTTTCCCATTGCGGTTGCTCAGAAGAAGTTCCTCCTGGTGGCGGTGGATTACTTCACCAAATAGGTAGAAGCCGAAGCTCTAGCACGCATTACTGTGCATAATGCCCAGAACTTTTTCTAGCAAAGTATTATTGTCTGTGGATTCGGTATTCCGCACATCCTCATCACAGATAACGGGACATAGTTCACTGACCGAAAGTTCGAAGCTCTCTGCACCGACCTAAATATCAACCACCAAACCACGGAAGTACACCAACCTTGAGCAATGGGCAGACCGAGGTGACCAACCGAACCCTACTGCACGATCTGAAGACTCGATTGGACCATGCCAAGGGGAGGTCGGCCGAGGAACTATCAAGCATACTCTGGGCATACAGGACTACTCCGCGGGCAACCACCAGTGAGACTCCCTTTAGCCTGACCTACGGCGCCGAGGCTATGGTTCCTGTAGAGATTGGCCCCCCAACCTTCTGGGTCGAGCTCTTTGGTGAGGACCAGAACAACGAGGACCTCTACGCAGAGTTAGACCTGATCAAGGAAGCCCGAGACCGAGCATATGTCAGGATGGTAGCACAACAACAAAGGATGGTGAAGTACTACGACACTAAAGTCAGAAGACATGAATTCAAGACTGGCGACCTCGTCCTTCGCAAAGTCATAGTACCCGCGCCTAGAGAAGGAAAGCTCGGACCGAACTAGGAAGGACTGTATAAATTCACCAAGGTCCTTGGCCCAGGCACCTACAGGCTCAAAGACCTAGATGGCCAACCAATATTGAGGAGTTGGAACTCGAGAAGTCTCAAGATGCACTACCAGTAGACTTGCAAGCAATAAGAGTTTCCTTTCTTTTAAGCTACAACTCTAACCCCAAGACACACACATGCCCACTGCACACACCGCACATACACATGCTAAGCCGCACTCCAAATCGAATTGACTTCGTCGATCTCCGAACAACTGAGTCCATTACGCCCATCTCGGCAGCATATCACCGACTAAGCTACCCAACTCAGCTGACAACGGCTGAGCCTAAACATGGAGGAATAACGCCCCCGCCCACCAAGGCCTAAGGGTGGTCGAGGAACTCTGCACAACCGCCGGCTTAATGGCTAAGCTAGTTGGGAAACGACTGCCCTACAAGTGCTCCAAAAGCTCCTGAGATTGGAAACTGAGCATCCCATGGCTAAGAACTCAGGAATCGAAAGATCTCAGGCAACTACACCTCGACCGGCACAAGACCGGGGATGTCGAGGCCACAGCCAACTATACCTTGGTCGAGACAAAACCGGGGATGCCGAGGTGAAGCCCAACCGGCTATGCCTCAACTAACAAACTAAAATTGCAGAAATACAAAGAAGTCCCCCAAGGAACAACCTACCCCGGCCGGTCACACCCCTGTCAACAGGATACAATAAGATGACGAGGCATAGCCCATCCCGGCACACACAATAGCGTAGCCAGACATGCCTCGGTTGGGAAAAGAAAAAGGCACTAGGGTAGCAACATATATGGACAGAATAAAGAAAAACTAAATATTAATTCATTACATCGCTTAAGGCTCAGCATACCGAGCGCAAGAAAAAAGAAAAGAGAGAGAGAGAGAGAGAGGGAGAGAGAAGGCAGCCGCTCAATCCTTGACAGTAGAGTCAGCAGCACCATCAGCAGGTTCGACTTCAACATCAGCTCCCTCGGCAGATCCTTATAGAGAATCCGGATCGAAAGCACCCCAGCCCTATGACTCATCAGTCAACTCCAGATGGCGACGAAGGATCCTTCGACGAAAGAGGTTGAACCCAACCGCAAAGGAAGCTTCGGCATATTCGTCCATTTGTAGCTGCATATCCTCTGATGCCTTGTACTAGTTGACTGGCTCCTCGGCAACCTCCTGCCTCAACCTGTCTCGCTCTGCCTTAAGCTCGGCGATCTCTCGCTTCATCTCCCAAACAAGACTGACCTACTCAGCCAACTATACCTTTAGCTCAGCCACCTCCCTCTCAAGAGTGGCTGATTTCTCCCCAGCAGCCTGCAGCTTGGCCAACTAGGCCTTCTGCCACATATACTTGGAGTGTTCTCGTTTGTATGATGACCAGAGGTCTCGTAGACGATCAACCAACGTGACCGTCACACAAGCATTCTGCAAACAAACATGATAAGTATACCAAGAGAGAGAACAAAACACAAGGAATAAGAAAAGGATACTTACCTGGGCCACGAACCGTAGCAGCGCACACTCCAGGGCTCCGCTACCGACCCCGATTGATTCCCAAGCTATGGGCATTTTCATGATTCCCCATAGTAACTGCTCAGGAACCCCAGGCATCTCCAGATTGTCATCCACACAAACTGACCACCTCGACATGTGCAGACCTGAGCTGCTGCCTACCTCAATTACCGATGCGGGATGATGAACCCCTTCAGGGTCGACCACGACGACGTCCTCCTCCTCAGCCTCCCATTGTCGGACTCCCCTTTGCCGATAAGCCACCCTGTTTGTGGAGCGTAGCTGCTCTCTTGTCTCATGACGAGCTTCCGGTTGCACACCGGCTTGCTCCTGCCTTTGTCGAAGTGCCTTCATTCGGAAAATAATCTCTTCCTCATTGGCCATACTTATACATGCAACACAGGATGCCCAAGGTAAGTAAAAGGCATGCAAGATAAATTTAATTCAACGAACGAATAAGTAAAGGAAACAGACCAGCCACCCTCTCCATCAGTCCGACGAGCATCAGCATCTCCGAGCATATGTACGCGATAACATCGATTTCATGGGTCATGCTTAGGGTCGACCTCTCATCCCAAGTGAGTGCTGACCATTGAGGTTGTGGTAGAGTCATCATCGGCTCCCGCAGCTCGGCAGGAAAAGGGGAACCCCCGGGAATGCGCATGAAAAAGAACGGCTCCTTCCAGTGCTTAACAGAGGAAGGGGCCCCGACCAACAACCGAATATTCTGCCGAGTGGAGAAGTAATAGTACCCCTACTGATGGTGTTTCAACTAGAGTATAAAATTCACCATCCCCAGGGTCAGCTCGATATCGCGGATGGCACAATAGAACATAAGGCCGAGCAAGAACCTAAAGGAGTTTGGCATCAGCTGCATCGGCAACACCCTGTGCCAGTTTAGCACCTCGGCAAACCCCTCGCTCAACGGGAACCTCAGCCCAGCCTCCAAGTTGTGCTCATAAACGCATAGTTCATCGGGCTAAGCATCAGTGGCCATCTCCTCGGGAAGCGGACACCTCGTTTGGTATTCCACAGTTATAGCGTACATAGCTCGGATCCGAGCCATATCCCTAGGCGTCAAGACATATGGTGTGGTGCCAAACCGGTGACCTGCCCGTAGAGGAAGCTCTGCCTCCATCCCGGAGGAACCAGCCTCAGCCTCCTCAATTTTGGCATCCACAAAATCTCTCAGCTCAGGCTCGTATTTTGAGCCGTAAGAAGTGCTGGAACCGGAACTACTAGAGGACCCAGAAGAGGAAGAGGACCGACGAGATGAAAAGGACATATCGGGCAATTTACAAGAACTAAGGAGCAAAGGTCACCAAGCTATCTGCCATGCCGGTTGCCGAGCTATCCGCCGTGCTATTTGCCGAACAACCTTTCGAGCAACGAGTGTCGAACACCTTCTTGCAAGTAATACTAAGGATAGGGGGTCCCCCCCCCCCATCTTCCCTTTTATAACCAACAGGGGCACAAACCGAGGAGAGATCAACGGTGCAGATGAAGCAGCTCTGAGAACGCCTTAGAAGACCAATCGAAGTGACCAATAACATACGACAGGAATCCTCGGAAACTGAAGCGACATCCTCTACAAGCAGCGATTATGACTATTAATTGTGCTGATTCAACTATAGTACTGGTCCAACCTTCAATGTAGAGACCCGTAGTACTGGTCCAATCTTCGATGCGGACCCTCGGCTAGGCCACTCAAGTCCTCGACTAGGCCACGTAAGACTACAAGGCCGCACAGTAGCCTGGCCGAGCACCCCCCCCCCCACTCCTCGACAGCAAAACTGGGGGAGTGGTTCGCGAACTGAAACTTCGATTCTCATTTAAGTTTTGCAGCCAATGAGCAGAAAACTCCTCGGCAACGACTGACTTGGCACGGACAAATAAAAAACAATCTCAGTTTCACAGCTCAACAACCCCAAAGGAACCCGTCTCCGCAACTCGGTGCCCCATGGCCAAGCATCACAACCTCAATTCCGGAGCTCGGCCTCCGACTGGCAGCAAAAGGCCTTTCCTCGACATACGGCCGAGCTAAGCCCCGACTTCAGAAGCTCGGCACATCACAGCCAAGCATTACACAAGCCCCACCTCCGAAATACGAACCCAACTCCAAAGCTCGGTGCACCATTGCTAAGCATCACTACGGCATAGAAGCTCGACTTCCACTTGGAGTCGAAGTCGTTCCCCAGCTCCACCAGGACGGACTTGGAAGCTCAATTCAACACCTTGGCTCTTTGCTGAGCTATGCAACCGCGCAATGCTTCGGGCCAAGCACTCCCCGTCCTCGGCTACAGAACTGGGGGAGTGGTGTTTGGATTCTAAAGTTAGAGCTCCTAGAGTTTTGCAGCTGACAATGGGAAGATTCCTCAGCCATTTTCTATATTGCCCGATTCTCAAGATTTCAACAAGCACCAAGGAACACCAAAGGGGTCAGACGCCCATCCAGACATCAACTTGAAGTTCTTCAGCCAAAGAACAAATTGGACTACTCCATTCCTCGACTTCAGAACTAGGGGAGTGGTGTTTGAGTCATGGCTAAGCTGGCCCTGTGAGACACGTGGCCTCCCAGCTATTGTCCTGCCACATCATCCTAACTCGGCCATGTCAGCACAGCTCAGCCACGTCAGCATAACTCGGCCACGTCGGTCGAGCTACGCTATTACTATGGCCCCCCATCTTATCCTTCCAGCCACGTCAAATGGATGAGCACAACAAGAAAGACGACTCCGCTAGGGAGTGGGACTCTATCTCGATTACCTCGGCAGTTAACCTCATCCCGACAACCTCGAAAGCCCAATCCGACCAGGACACGGATCTTCGGCTACAAAAAGGTACTCCATGCTCGAGGTAAGGGATCCAACTTTTGAGACCCGTACTGTTACTTAGCTCAGACCAACATCCTCATAGCTCGGCCCGACTGGCCTCTTACTGACTTGAGCGTTGGAGTACTTACCCGGGGATAATTCCTCATGCCTCTGACTTCTTTCTTGATCACAGGTCTTGAGACGCAGCCCCGTCCTTGTAGCTTGGCCTTGCGCTATCAGCAAGGACTATCTTATTGCTCTCCTCAGTTCGTGCACCACCTCAAATTGAGCAGCATCAAAGGGGCAATGCTCCTTCTTGTCGTCAACAACCACCAAGTAAAGAACCCCATTACCCAATCATCATCAATAATTTGGTAGATCATCTATTTCACCTTTGCAACTTTTAGTTTTAATGTTATATCTTCAAGTACTTCATAAAGTATAAACAATTTGTCACAAGCATGGAGGTAATCCAGAAAATATATGACTATGTCACAAGCAGAGTCTTAACTAAATTTGATCCAGTTAAGACCCATTTGCTTTGAATGGTACACTACACATTATTTCTGATTAATAATTTCATTTTATTTTATGATAATTCATATCAAAGTTAACTAATTATTTTGTGATTAATTGAAAATTCCCAAACAATATTACTATTTTAATAATTAATAATTTTAATTATATTTATATTTTTAGGATTAATTATTAATATTTTCCACAATTTGATAATAGTTTACCAAAATTAATTAATTATTTTTAGGATTAATGAAAAAATAACAAAATTCACTTAAAATATATTGTTTATATCCATGATTAATTAAAAATTACCACAAATATATTACTCTATTTAGTAATTAATATAAGTGATATATTAATGATTCATGATTAATTAATTAGCATTAATTAATATAAATTATTTTATTACTATTCTCAATAATCCATAATATTGGTTTTATTAATTAACAATATTTCTGAATATTATTGTTAATAATAGTAATATTTTTACAAATTAATAATTATAAAATTTGTTAATTCATAATTAAGAATTACTAACTATAATTATAAATTTATTAATAAATTTTAAATATTAATTATAAAATTTAAAAATAAATATTAAGAATTTTTGAATAATTAAAAATACCATACAATATTATTATTTTTAGTAATTAATATTACTGCTAATAACTATAAATTAAAATTAGTGCCATTAATTACCAGTGGGGACCCATGTGATGGACAAGTTTGTGAAAAGAATTTGAGGCAAAAGGAGCTAGTGGTGTAGCTTAGGTTGGCTGGACCTAACATGAGCCCGACCCAACTTAACCAAAGCTTTTGCACAAGTTAGGCTTGAGTTTCAAACTTCAACATGGGTTTAGGCCAAAAAACTCAAGGCTAACCTAAACTCAGGTTGGGCTTGGGTTAAGGCCTTGAGTAGTTTGAGCTTGACCTGACCTAATTTGAGCCCATGCCAACATTTTATGATATACACATCCCCATATTATCAATATGTTCTACCTGGAAATTGGGCTATAAAGCTCAATATGCCCAAGTCCAAGTCCAGCCCAAGATGTTGGGATAAGCTCAGGTTGGGCCTGAGTTGGTAAACTAAAGCTTAACCTTAGGTTGGTAAACTCGGGCATGGGTTAGTAAATTATCAGTAATTATAGTAATTATTATCATTCTATTTTTGTTATACATTAGTAAATTGTCAGTAATTATTGAAACTTATTAGTAATTTTTCTCTTACCAACCTATCCCTAACTTGAGCTTTAACCCAACATCTTGGGTTGGGCTTAGGAATGGACATGTTGAGCTTTGTAGCCAAATTTCTAGGTATAATATATCGATGATATGTATATATATATATATATATTACAAAATGTTGAGTGAGCTCAAATTGATCAAATTGGTCAGGCTTGGGCTACTTGAGACCTCAACCCAAGCCCAACATGAATTTAGGTTAGGCTTAAGTCTTTTGGCCTATGCCTAGCTTGAAGTTCGAAAACTCAAGTTCTTTTAACAAAGTGCATGCATCACACGGGTTCCTGCTAGTTATATAACATATTTTAATAGGAAGTGATTTTGGAGGCTGAGTGATGGATGGTTTTGTAAAACCACTCTACTAGTGATAGCCATTGAGACCAAGTGTAGGAATGAGCCTCTACGAAACAACGAATGCAAGTATTCAGGGTGTGGTTGATCACTTCCCTCTGCCATTGAACAGGGTGTGGTATGCTGAATTTATTCAAGGTGGGCACCCTATACCCAGAGCAACTCCTTCTAGAAATAGATTGTAAATGCAAAGTCCTTATCACTAACGATTTTCTTCGGCATCCTGTGCAATTTAAAGATGAAGTGGAACTATAAAATAATGATATTTGGAGAGATGGTCTACGACCACCATTATGACAAATTGTTTATTAAAGGGAGGCAAAATTGACACATAAGTCCATGTGTGCTCCTGAGTGGGTAGTAGTTGTAATAACCCTAGCAATGTCACATTCTCTACTTTGTTTTGTTGACAGATTTCACACTCTCATAGGAATCAGTCTCAAAGTCGGTAAAGGGGATAGGATCAAATTCTGGAAAGATCATTGGTGTCTGAACCATACTTGGCTAAAGAGTTTCCTCTTTTCTACCAGTGTGTCTCCAATCTGAATTCTTCGGTAGCTGAAGTTTACACAGTTTTGGGCAATGAGGTTACATGGGTTCCCTAGTTCAGGACAGGTCTTTTTGACTGGGAAGTTCAAGAAGCTACGAGATTGTTGGAAATTTTACAGGTTCAAATCATTGACTACAATCAGGAAGATCAGTGGAATTGGGTTTGGTCCAAAGAGGGTATTTTCTCTATAAAATCTATGGCCAGCAGACTCTATAGTAGAGTGGCAGATGAGGACTTCCCTACTGTGCAGGTTTGGAATTTAGTTTGCCCATCAAAAGTTAACTTCCTTGTTTGGACAATGGCCTTAAACAAATGTCTGTCTAGAACCAATCTTGAAAAAAAAAGATTGTAGATCCCAAATAAATCTTTTGTCCTTTGTGATGATCATCTGGAATCTATGAATTATCTCTTCATTCATTGCCCGTTTGCTACCTATGTGTGGTATCACTTCTTAAAGGCTCTGAGGATATGCTAGGTCATCCTAAATCGGTTAAGGAGTTGCTTTGTAGTTGGAAGCTCAGTAATTTGAAGAAAAGAGAGAAATTGGTTTGGATCTGCATCTTGGCAACAGTGATTTGGGCTATTTGGTCTAAAAGAAATAATGGAATTTTTAAGCAAAGAGTGAGAGGGCCCGAGGATATAGTTCAGATGGCTATTGGTAAACTGATCTCTTGGATTTTAGTCACCCCAGAATTCACACATAAATGTAACCCAGTTACTGAGAAATCAGTCAATTTGGTGCTTGTAATGGGGGTGGGTTTCTCAGGCCTGCCTTATTGTTGGCATGTTCTGTTTTGTACTTTTATTAGTTTGATTTAATAAATTTATCTTAGCTTTTCAAAATAATAATAATAATAATAATAGAAATAATAATAATAACATTATTAATTAATTAATAGTATTAGAAAAATATAGTATTAATTAACTAACAATATTGTTGTATTTAGCTAATTACAGTATAATTTTAGTTACAGTATAATTAATTGTAGTATAGTTGTATTTAGCTAATTACAGTATAATTTTAATTGCAATATAATTAATTGCAGTATTGTTGTATTTATCTAATTATAGTATAATTTTAATTGTAGTATAATATTAATATGTGATTGTAATATTTATTTTAATAATTAAAGTATTTTTTCAATAATTACGGTCTTTTCAATAATTACAATAATCAATATTAACATTATTTTCAATAATTATAGTATTTATTAATTAGAAGTATTTATAATTATAGTGTTTTTCATAATTTTTAATAATTAATAGTATTTTAAAAAATACTGCATTTATTAATTAATAGTATTTTATTTAATTAATAAATATAATATTTTGATAAATATAGTATTTTTAATAATTATAGTATTTTAAAAAAAATAGTATTTATTAATATAGTATTAATTATAGTATTTTCACAATTTTTAATAATTACAATATTTTATTAATTACAGTCTTTAATAATTAAATTATTTTTAATAATTATCGTAGTTTTCAATATTTTGAATAATTAATAGTGTTTTAAAAAAATACAATATTTGTTTATTAACAACATTAATTATAGTATTTTATTAATTAATTGTATTAATATCAATATTAATTAACTATATTTTATATATAATAAATATAGAAATTATATATAAGTTTTTAATAAATACCATATTTTAATTGTAATTTAATTTAATATTTCTATTATCCTTATTGGATTAGCTCATTAGCTTTCTAAAAGGATTAGCTCATTATCTTATATCAACAGAAAACCATAACAATGTCATTATTTATATCCTAATTGGTTTGTCTTATTAGATCATAGGAATCTATATACTTAATGCTTACAAGAAATTATAACAATGTCATTATTATTATCATAATCTATATACTTGAATTATAATTGTTTCCACATGGTACTAATGGATGGAATTCAAGCATATCATCTGCAAGTGGGTCTAAGGTTTCAATGAGAGCATTTATTTCATCAAGATTACAATACAAAGAAGTAGAAGGATTGACACTTTTGAAGGAAGGAAAGTTATTCCAACTTCCAAAAATTTGTATTTAATTCTTATGCAACAATTGAACATAATTGTTTGAGATATATTATAAATAATCAAGCAAACTTACGATATGATCTGTATCAAGGTCTAGAAGATGTTGTTATAGTTGGAGATACCAATGTGTCTGCGGTAAGAAGAATATTTATATTGCCATCTTCTTTTACAGGAGGGCTATGATATATGATACAACAATATCAAGATGTAATGACCTGAAATTCAAGAAGAATTAAACAAAATACCATGGCAACAAATAGAAGATAGACCTAATTTGGTTGCTAGAGTCTTTCATATTAAATTGAAGCAATTACTTTCAGACTTAAAGAATGATAAACTATTTGTAGAAGTTATTGCAATTATTTACATATTTAATTGAATTTCATCATAAAAACTGTAGTTGAATTTTAAAAGAGTAGGCTTCCACATTACCACATACTTATAACACTAACAAAAGAAGCTAAGCCTGTAACAGCTGACGATATTAATACTATCATATGTGTAGAAATACCTAACAAGGAAAATGATCTTCCTTATGAAATACTATCATATGTGTAGAAATACCTAATAAGGAAAATGATCTTCTTCCTTATGAAACAGTGGTCCAGTGTATGATACATGGTCTATTTGGTGAGCATAATCCAAATAGTCCATGTATGATCGAGGGGAAGTGTTCGAAGGGTTACCAAAAACCATTTTGTAGTGAGACCACTATTAGCAAGAATGGATTTGTTGCATATCGAATGCAGAATGATGGAAAAAAAGTTATGATAAATGAGATTGAAATTGACAATCAATGGTCATTCCATATAATCTAGATTTATTGTTAAAGTATGATGCACACATCAATGCTAAATGATGTGTACAAACAAAAACTATTAAGTAATTATATAAATACATACACAATGGCTTAGATCGTGCAACTAAAGTAATTGAAGAAAACAATGTGCACATTACAAATGGTGGAAGGCAACAATATCAATAGGTGGATGAGGTCAAACAATATTGTGATTATCGTTACATATCTTCAATTGAATTATGTTGGAGGATATTTAAATTTGAAATTCAAGAACACTTTCCAGTAGTTGAGCGATTACAATATCATTTGCCAAATCAACAAATGTTCATATTTTCATATTTTGATGACTTTAACACAATTCTTGCTCACCCGGATGTTAGAAATAGTATGTTGATAAAATGGTTTGAAACAAATGAGAATCATGAAGATGCAAGAACGTTAATGTATATGGAACTTCTTACATGGTGGGTGTGGAACAAACATAGAAAAGATTGGAAAAGAAGAAAATGACAAACATGTATAGGGAGAGCATATTATGCAATGCAAACTCAGGTTAAAGGTATTATTTGTGCATGTTGCTTCATAAAATAAAACGAACAATGTGTTTTTAGGATTTAAGGACAGTTAATGGTGTTGTATATGCAACATTTAAGAAGGTTTGTTCAATTTTGGAAACAATGGGAAGACCTTACAAATGATTTTCAGGTAACCATGAGAAGACATACTAGTGATCTTACATTAGAATTAGATGCACCTACATTGAAAGACATGGCACTTTATGAGATTGAAAATATTTTGAATAAAAATGGAAAATCTTTAAAAGAATTCCCACCCATGCTAATGCCATCCAACCAATACTTTCAACTCTTGTGCAATAAGTTGATTCGTGAATAATTAAATTATGACAGTGTGGTGGAAACTCAAAACTTTGCTATATGGCATGAAGGCTTAAATGCAGTTCAAAAATCAATTTTTGACAGGATAATGAAAGCACATAACAATGAAAATGGTGATCTTGTTTTTTTTATGTTTATGGGAGTGGTGGGACAAGGAAAACTTACATTTAGAAAACAATCATTGCCAAATTTAGTGCTAAGAATAAAATTGTTCTACCAGTTGCTTTTTCGAAAATTGATGCTTTATTATTACCTGGAGGAATGACAGTTCATTCAAGGTTCAAAATCCCCTTAGATTTACATGACTTATCATGTTGTTCAATTAACCAACAAATAGATTTAGTTAAATTCATCCAAAATGCGGATTTAATTATTTAGGATAAAACTTTTATAACGTATAAGGATGCATTTGAAGCGGTTGACAAAACTTTTAGCTATATAATGAAATGAATGTCAGCAATTGCAAAATATACAATTTTTTTAGGAATGTTTGTTATTTTTGGAAGTAATTTTTGCCAAATCTTGCCAGTTATCAAGAAAGGTGGAAAAGAACAAATTATTATATCTACGATTCAGTGATCGCACCTATGGGATCATTGCCAAGTTTTTACGCATAAAACTAAAACATGTGTATTCTGTCTCCAAATATTACAAAAGAAGAGCATCTACAATTGCAAGAATTTATAGATTAGGTTTTACAGATTGGAGATCGTAAGGTGCTGACTATATATTTTGTTCAAGGTAAAAAACCAAATTGGATACAAAATCCAAGAAAAATTCTTTTTGACAACAATAATGGAGAAATACAATTTCTTCTTGATACGATATATCCACGCTTTGAGGAGAGATATACTAATTGGTTATATTTATAACAACGTGGTATTTTGGCCCCAAGAAATGTTGATGTTGATAAAATAAACCCAATTATACTCACAAAACTGTCAGGAAATGTGCAAACATACTTAAGTGTTGATAGCATAGTTCCAGTGAAAAGGTGATGATAACGATCAAGATATGAATCCTCTGGAGTTGTTATACTACCTTAATTTTCTTAGACTTCCGAACCACAGTTTGGAGCTTAAAGTTGGGGACCCAATTATTCTTTTACAAAATTTGAATCCGTCAATTGACCTGTGTATTGGAACCCTTTTAATTGATCAAAAGATGGGAAATCGGGTCATTGAAGTCAAAGTAGTTACAAAGGCTAATGCAGGGAATACCGTATTTATTCTAAGGGTTACTCTTTTACCAAATGATAAAGAGTGGACATTTGTGATAAAACGGAGACAATTAACTTTACTATTGGCCTTTGTTATGAGCATTAATAAAAAGTCAAGGGCAAACAATGCAATAAGTAATTGTTTATTTGTCAAAACTTGTATTCTCTCATTAACAGTATATGTTGCAATATCTCATGCAAATTCTCTATCTGAATTGAAAATATTAATACAAAACAAAGGTGGTAAACCTAATGATTTCACACAAAATATTATTTATAATGAAGTCTTTTACGATATATTGCTACAATAGGTATCATAAATATGTTTAATAAAAAATATATAGTCTTCTTAAGTTACTTAAGTTGTACTTTTAGGGCACTATTTCTTTGTTGATTATTAATTATAATTTTTTTTTGTTAATTTTAAAATGAGGCATCCTCTACCTAAATTGCCAAAGATTCGGCCATCGATTGGTGATTAGAAAGCTAAGTAGGGAGTTTAATGAAGAAATATTGGTTAAAGGCACACCGATGAAGGATCATTGTTTAAAAAAAATCCAACTTACATCAAAACTAAGGGACTATGGTTTCAACATACTTCTTCAGTCTATAATTAATGTCATTATCAATACTCTTGGACTAAAATAGAATGGTGCAATTGATAATATATATTCGCACAATAGTCCAGATGATCCATTGATACTAACAGATTTATTGATGGAAAAAAGTACGATATCAACAAGTTGTGGATTGAGTTCGAACAAAGACCGAAAGAAAAAAGAGCATCTCTCTTAGATCATTATACCACCAAACAAGGCTTGTTTAATCGGTTGCAAAGAAAATGTTTTTTAGTGATAGTAGAAATTTGTTACCATGCATTTGTATCCACATTACCACCATTGTTATCAGAAGTGTACTTGTAATACATTGCAGAGCAAGTACCATATGATTTTCAAGATTTATTAGATTTTTTTTATGGATTTTGAGGATAAGGTCATGATGATCACTACGATAAAAGAAGTTGAGTGCAACTTAAGTTATTATAATCATCAAGATACTTAGCAAATATCACATCATTTTGTTTTTTTTAATAGATAATGCATTAGTGAACAATATTATTTTGTTAAACTAGTTACACTTTTTTGAATGGGTTACAAATTATATATATCCTCATGAAAATTTTTGTCTTAATGGATATTGGTTTATAACTTTAGTTCTCTCACTTATGCAAATTCAATTTGATTACTCTTACAATTTGAAATTTTCTTATTTATTTAGTTATCTTAATAGAATGACATTTCACCCAACTTTAATTTTTAAGATGAAATTTTCAAAGAAATATTAAGACGTAAAAGATTATCTTATTAGAAAATTTGATATTCTTTCATTTGGAGAGGGCAATAATATTCAAAAATTATGAAAATTGATATTTGTTGATTCCTCGGTAAGTTTTTTATGCAAATAGATGTTAATGTTTTATTTTATTTACATGGACAATAATAATAAATTTAATCATGTCGCAATTTGTAGAGGGGTAATATTGAAGTCAAAATGTTTAATATAGAAATTGAAAAGTTTTGTGATGAATTAAATGAGGGAATAGTATGTTGCATTTCGAAGTTGGCAATTGATTGTGCTGATACTAATTATACTGTAAGTCAAACTGATATAAAAATAAACTTCACTCGGCAGACAAAGATTATATGTATTTTGATGAACTGCCTAGAAATTCTTCTATATAAATATAATTTTGTTACATTTTATCATATTGCAGAATGCATTTGCAATATATGTTTTTCCTTTGATATAATTTTTTCATTATAGATATTATTGAATCAATTATTTATTTAGGCAACACTTCCTATATTCAAACTCGAAAAAAAAAAAGAATTTCTTTTATTGGACTAACAATAAGTTGATGTAATATGTTCATGCATATTGATAAATATTACGTAATTTAACATCATTTTAAATATGATTATTTGTTTTTTGTTTTTTGACAGATTGGTTCCAATGAGGTTCACTTTGTGGGATGGATTTGTTGATGTAATCGAATAATGGACTCCAAAAATAAAAGAAGAATTTACAATTATTATTGGAAGTTGCATAAAAGCGGTGTATTATAGAGGTAACTTGATATTTTGATAGATTTGAAAGTAAAAATAATATAATTTTCTCTTACATTAAAGAATTTGACAACAAGACAAAGTATAATGACTGTAAAGAACACGAGATTGTCTTTCAATTCATTCACTATAGAGGAAGAATTACTTCGATCATGGTAAATAACATTTAATAATAATTGATATAGCTAAGTTGTTCCTATAGTTGCACCGTGGCCATTTGATGCATGGGGGCCTGACGCGTTTGGTCCTTTACCTAAATCTTTTAGCTAACACCTCTTCATCCTAGCAACAACGGATTACTTTTCCAAATGGGCAGAAGCAATTCTTCTTTGAGGGCTTTAACAAAGCCCTTTGTAAATTACTTGAGAAGATCATGTCCAAATCCAAGAGAAATTGTTATAAATGCTTGGATGAGGCCTTACGAGCATATTGGACATCTTACCACACTACTACAAATGCAACTCCTTTTGCTTTAGTATATGGTGTAGAAGTTGTACTTCCCCTACAGAAACAAATGAACTCCTTAAGGATGTATCCAAAAGGGATTATAGATATGATAATGCAAAGCTACAACTAGCTGAGCTTGAAGCGCTAGACGAGAACAAGAATAGAGTGCAACCAAGCTTGTTTGGCTCGTGCATTCAACAAGATGGCTCATCTTCACTCCTTTTAAAAAGGAGATCTTATCTTTGTTGTTCGACGACCTATTGTTCTCTCACACCGTTCAAGGAGGAAATTTAACCCTAAATGGGATGGGCTTCATGTGGTGGAAGAAGTCTACACTAATGGTGTTTATCTCCTTGTTACAGTAGAGGGTTTACATCTTGGGCCCACTAATGAAAAATACCTTAAGATGTACTACCCCTAGTCTTTTGCATTGTAAAGCCCTTGGCTCGCATGAGTTTAAATTGTGAATGGAAAAATAAAACAAAAAAAGTCTTTTACACTGTAATGCTCCTAGCCAATGTGAGCCTGAACTATAAACGACAAAAAAAAAAGTATTTTGCATTGTAATGCTCCTACCCCACACGAGCCTAAACTGTGAACGATTTATCAAACATAAAGAAAAAGTACATCGTTTACAATACAAAAAAGAAAAAGTAATTGTCTCTCAAATATTTTATTGCTTGGGACCTTGGTGAATCCAATCTACTTTGGAAAGAGCATTGAATGTATTTAGAAGTTCAGCTATCATCTTGTCTATGCCCTGTACTTCTTTGCTTGCAACCTTCACTTGTTTCAACTCATTATATCGAGCCTTTGCAGCTGCAAGTGTCACCTCACCCTCTAGTTGGTTTTGGGCAAGAATACTATTTCGAGACATTAATGAATAATGTTTTTCTTCCATCTTTCGCCTCTCATCCTCAAGTGCTTGTAATTTTTCCTCGATTTGACATCGTGCATCTTCAATAGTGGCAATCTTTGCCTTGATCTGATCCCTTTGACTACTGATGGAAGTTGTATTCAAATCCTTTGTGGCCACTTTCGTGGATAAAATTGATCATTCTTTCTCCTTTTTCTTTTCAGTTTGAGCATTCTTAATTCTATCTCTCTAAATAAGGTACCCCTTATTGGATCAAGGAAGAAGCATCAAGGTGGAAGACGTCATCGAGGGCCTCTACAATCGAAGGACACTTGGTTGTCCGCCAACCTTTCATGTAATTGAAACATTTTTTTTATGGTAGGCTCCAATTCACCCTTTATAAAGCTTCTTATTACTTTCATGTTTAGGAAGCGTGCACATACCGCATAATCTCCAATAAGACTAGTAGACCTCTTGGAACAACTTGAAAACTCTAGCACTACTTGATCTGTGAAAGAACCTCTTTGAAAAAGAGATGAAGAATTATAAGAGTTGGAAGAGGTGGCACTATGAGATTGGTAGGATGGAATGGACTATACTTTCTTAGTGTGATTTTTGTCTTGCATATTAGAAGATGCATGCTCGAGTGCCTTATCATTAAGAAGAGAGAAGTTGTCAATGTTATCTCCCAATGCATTCACTATATTCTTTGACATCTATGCCGATAGTGTTGTTATGAGGTATCTCTGGGAATGGCTCCAAGTGATGATTCTCTGGCTGTAAGAAAGAGAAGCTACATTAGTGGGAAAACTAAGGCAATAGAAACAAAATCAAAATACAAAGTATAGATTTTACTACTAGTAATGTTATAGGGTGACAAATCTAAGGGAGGAGCTGAAATTTGAGAGGGTGGATTGGTCACTGATGACTAGTTAGTTACCACGTCAATAAACTCCTTACCCTTCTCTTGGGCTCCCTCAAGAACATTGGAGAGAGCACGCACCAATGACTTAGTTCATTAGCGAGATCGTTCAACAGCTACATCAGTCTCCTTGTCACAGTTTGCTAGTAGAGGAAGATCTTCTCTACTTCGTAGATTCTGAGAAGCATCAATATCTTTGACTATATGTTGTTGGGATGTTCTTAAAGTTTGTACCTCTTTGGGATCATCATCCAATTCAACTACATCGGTGGGGTCCTGGTTTTTGAGGCATGCCCAAGTTTTTAATAATCTACTGAACCAAACAATGAGATACATGGGCATTTGTTGAAATGCCTATGAGGATCCAACATGGCACCATTTTTTTGAAAAACGGCAACAGTTCCAAACATCCCCTTAGTTTCTAATGTCCTAACTCATAGAGGTAAGGAAGGTGTCTCTTCTGTTTGGAATTCCCCTTTGAATTGGTTAGAGGATTGTGTTGTTGTTGACTTAGTGCACAACAATACAACCTCTAGTAGTTTTGTTTTGTTTTGTTTTGTTTTTGTTTTTTTTTTTTTTTGTTTTTGTAGTCTTTGTTCTTATTCTATTTTGTTTGTTTACCAAATGAATGGAAACACAAAAGCTTCCAACTTTTCTATTAGATTTCTTATATGCCAAGATGCATAAAATAGACCATGTAACCAATCATGAGTTAGTTATAATTACATTCAACAGGTACATAATGCCATAAACTTCAAGGGGGTGTTTGGAAATTGGATAGCCTGGGTTTTGTACAACATAACCATGCATGGTTGGTTACATGGTCCATGATACACACTTGTGTTCATAGCAAACTTGGACTCTTCAATTTCCAAACATCTCTCTTGAAGTTTTATGGTTGCATGTACACATGGAATGTAACAACATGCCACATGTTACACTCTCACCAATTGTTAGGGAGGCAACTTGGTTGGGCCCAACTTTAGGGCTATAAGTTAGGTGTAGGTGTGAGACATTGGATATGCATTTAAGGGTTTAAGATCGAAGCACTGGATAGAGACGCTTAGCAAGGTTGATGCTTAGAAATGAAGGGGGCATTCTTTTTTTGGATTTTGAGAGGGGGGAAGTTGGTCAATGGGATTTTGGTTCCCATTAACCAAGAATCCATGTTCATTTTTTAGATTAATGTGGGGAATAAGGAAAGTTTATTTTCTTGGAGATCATACCCATCTCCTAGGTGGGTAAATAGCTTTCCCACCTAAGAGGAAAGTTGCTAACACTTGAATGGGATAAAAATTCCCCTTTTAATAATAAATTTTTATGACTAAAATAGTCATTACCTTATTTACCTTAGAAATAAAAGAACATGGGTAAATGCACTTACCCAAGTAAGTGTTTCCCAAGAAAAACTTACACAGATAATTGCATTTACCTAGGTAAATAATTTATCAAAAAGTGAACAGAGCCGAAATAGCATCTCGAGAGAATACATAAGCCTCACAAGGTGAAGAACCTCGCGGGTGCATCCTAGACACAGCCTTGTCGGATTGAGTAAGACCCAACTAGCGAGGCTTGACCTCATATATCAAGAGTTCTAGAAACATGACTCTAGCTTTCACAAACCCACTTCAAGTCATCATACATGTAATTGTTGCTTCAAAGAAAACATGATTGATTGTACCTAATGGTTGTACTAACATGTGTCATCTCTCGGCCTTTGGGAACATGTTTTAATGACCTTGTGGTCCACTTTGGATAATGTCATCTAGGGAAAGAATGGCAGGATTTACCTCCCACATGTCAATTAGGCTATGAATATTCTGGAATATGCTTGATTTTCCATTTCTATAAATAGGGAACCGGCTTTTGATTGGACCTTTTTCACCCTTCATTTAATTCTTCCTTAGGCTGCGTTTGTTTGAAGTGTAAATTTCATTGATGTAAAACTCCACCGATGGAGTTTCACACCGAACTGTTTGAAAAAAAGTGAGCATTGAAAATGTGTCTATCGATGTTAAAGTTTTATTGATTTTATCGATATAGTTTTTACATTGACAATTGGTGTAAAACTTTACTATAAGTGATGTTTTACATCGATTTACGATGTAAACCAAACTTCCATCTAAATGCCTACAAAATCAAACCGTTGGTGACTTCTACACTGCATTCAAATGCCGATAAAACCAAACCGATAGTGATGTTTTACATCAATAATGTTTAATACCGCAAACAAACACAACCTTTGCTTTTCAGCCTTTTGACTATCTTCTTCGTCCTCATACTTGTCATTCACAGACCCACCATTCTCCAAACATTAGTGGCGTTACACAAACCATCCTCATCGAATAGGCTTACACTAGGCAAAAAAAACTTAGGCCTGATTTAAACTAGGTTGGACTTGGGTTAAGGTATATATATATATATATACAGACTATGCCCGGTCTGACCAAACCCGAATTGTATTGGGTTAAGCTCGGTTGGGCCTGGGTTGGAACCCGACCCAACACACCGGAGCAGCACTCCACCAGTCGTCCCAAATTACTACTATTTTTACGGAAGAAAGCAGGAGGACAGCTGTAGTAAGCGAAGTATGGCTTCGTCGTCGGGCAGCGGCTTGACATTCAAGCTGCACCCGTTGGTGATCGTGAACATATCAGACCACTATACGCGAGTGAAGTCCCAGGCACAGCCTCCTCACAGTAGCAGCAATGGAGGCTGGTCGCCGCCTCCTCAACCGCCAAGGGTATTCGGCTGTGTGATCGGAATCCAGCGAGGTAGAACGGTCGAGATTCTCAACAGCTTCGAGCTCCTTTACGACCCTTCCACCGAGTCCCTCGACCGATCCTTTCTCGAGAAGAAGCAAGAGCTCTGTAAGTGTTCATTCGATACTAGACACGCTTTGAATTGAACGGGAAGTGACGTGTCTTGGATTTATTTGATATGGTTGTTTGTGGGTTTTCTTTATTTTGAGTTTTTGATATCCGTTTTCTTGTTTTTAATCAATGTTTTTCGTGTTCATAATTATGAGAATTGGAAAACTTTTGTCATCCCACTGTATAAAATTCAACGTTTCTAAGGTTTATGTGATCTGCACGTCTGTGGGTTCTCTTTTTTATTCTTCATCACTTTTTTTTTTTGTGGATTCTATTAATTATAAGAATTTGGATTTTTTCTTTTTGTTTCATTACTGAGTAAAAGCTGATATTTCGTGGGCCTAATTTGATCTGGAATGTCATAGGTTTTCTTTTTTTTTTCTTCTTTTTTTATCAATATTATGTGGGGTTTCTTAATTATTGTTAGGTGTTTAGGGCTTTGGGTGATTCATGGTCTAGGGTTTGCTGTCATTTCAACGTTAAATTGACTTTTATGTGAATGTACTAGATAAGAAGGTATTTCCGAATTTCTATATTCTTGGTTGGTATTCCACGGGAAGTGATGTACAGGAGTCGGACATGCATATCCACAAAGCTGTAAGTTTCAAATCTTCTTCAACTACAATCGTGATGTGGATTTATCCTTTTTTATTGCAAGATGAATTCATTTGGTTGCCCTTTATACTGGCTCCTTTTATAGCGTCATATCTTATTTATTGTGAGCTATGGTCGTTTTAGCCAGTATAAAAGGAGGCTGCCTTTTTTTTTTTTGTTTTTTTTGTATTGGTAACAAGTAAATCCGAAGACGTAGGTTTTCATTGCAGCTGTCTTTTTTGTAAGGTAACCTGTGAAAGAGATAATATGGGAGTTAGTTGACATTGGATTTTCCATTTTGCTTCATAAGGAGTGATTTTTTTTTTTTTTAAAGGGAGCATATCTGGATAAGTAAGTGGCAGAAATAATAGAATTATAGAAAGGAAAATGGGTATGCTTCGGGTGAAAATTCTCTTTGGAAGACTTTGAATTCAGAATGTTGCATTAGGCTGTGTGGCAACATGACACAACTCGGTTTCATGACATCACCTGGAAAGATTTGAGTAGAAATCATTGTTTAGAAATCTAGATGAATTCCTTGTGAAGAGAAAGAAGAAGAAGATGAAGAGTTTCAGTAGTAGAGAAGAAAAGTGAAGAAAGAAAGGATAGGATGTCAACCAAAATTGAATTAGGTCTGGCTGCCAACCCCTCATTTTATTTTATACTTAACTTAAAAGAATAAGAGATTACAAGAATGCCCTTAGTAGGGCGGCTACTAAAGTAGCTGAATAGTTACAACTTAAAAACATAAGCTAATGGGTCTAAAGCCCAACAACTTAAAAAATAAGAGCTAAATAACTGAGCCCAATAACTAGAAATCGACCCAACTCAACACTCCCCCTCAAGTTGGGAGTAAATGTCACACATTCTCAATTTGCGTAGATCATGCTTTAGCTTGTTCATTTCAACACCTTTTGTGAAAACATCAGCAAGCTGCAGATCATAAGCAATGTATGAGAGACAAACTTCCCCAGAAGTCACCCTTTCTCTAATGAAATGTCTATCCACTTTAATGTGCTTTGTTCAGTCATGCTGAACTGGGTTATGGGCAATGTTGATTGCTGCCTGGTTATCACAGTATAGCATCATAGGTTCTTCTGCCTGTACACCAATCTCTCTTAATAGGGAACGAATTCAGAGAAGTTCTGAAACTCCATGTGCCATGGCCCTGTATTCAACTTCAGCACTTGATCTTGCCACCATTGTCTGTTTCTTACTCTTCCACGAGACAAGGTTACCCCCAACAAGGGTGCATACTCCTGAAGTAGATCTCCTGTCATCAAGGCATCCTACCCAATTTGCATCTGTATAAGCCTCTAGTTTCAACTATCCATGATCGACAAACAATATGCCTTTGCCCGGGTGTCCCTTCAGATAAGCAAGAATCCTGTCAACAGCCTCCCAATGTTAGACTCGTGGAGCATGCATATATTGACTTACCACACTTACTGCATAGGGAATGTCTGGTCTTGTCATACACAAGTATAGTAGCCGCTCCACAAGTCTCTGATATCTCCTAATGTTCTTTACTGGCTCACCTTCTGATGCATTAATTTTGTGATTCTGATCAATAGGAGTATTGATTGCCTTTGTTCCAAGCTTCCCTGTTTCTTGTAGAAGATCCAAGACATACTTCCTTTGAGAGATAAAAATTCAATGTTTTGATCTTGCAACTTCAATGCCTAAGAACTATCTAATATTCCAAGATCCTTAATTTCAAATTCTCTGTGTAGATTCTTCTTCAGACAATCAATCTCACTTAGGTCATTTCCTGTTACAACAATAACATCCACTTAAACAATTAGGACTGACACCAAGGATTCTCTTCGCTTTACAAACAAGGTATGGTCAGATTGAGTTTGAGTGTAGCCAAAAGCAACCAAGGCTTTCCTGAACTTGTCAAACCATGTTCTAGGAGATTGCTTTAAGCCATAAAGTGACTTATTAAATTTGCATATATTTCCCTTTTCAGCATCACTGTAGAAACCAGTAGGAATATCCACATACACTTCTTCTTACAAATCTCCATTTAGGAAATCATTCTTTACATCAAGTTGAAATAGGGGCTAAGAGTATGTGGCAGCAAGAAAAAGAAGTATCCGAACATAGGTCATCTTTGCAACTGGTGCAAAGGTCTCTAAGTAATCAATGCCATAGGTCTGTGTGTATCGTTTTGCAACAAGTCTGGCCTTATACCTTTCTATACTTCCATCTGCATTATATTTGACTATGTAAACCTATTTGCATCCAACAATCTCCTTGCCCTCTGGTAGGTTCACAATCTCACATGTTTGATTTTTAATTAAAGCTTCCATCTCTTCCTGCATAGCTGTCTTCCATTTAGGTTTGGAGAGAGCCTCATTGACACCCTTGGGTATAGACACGGAGTCAAGAGAGGAAATAAAAGTTCGGTAGGAAGGAGAAAGTCTACTGTAGGATAGGTACTGTGAAATACAATGAGCAGTACACTTTCTCTTCCTTTTTCTAAGAGCAATAGGAAGGTCCAAGTTATCTGTAATGGGGTTAGTAGAATCAATGAGAATTGAAACAGTAGAGGGATCAAGAGGAATACTTGAATCCATATCAACTGAATCTAGAGTCTCCAAGGAACCGAAAAGAAGTGATGTGAGTTTTGTTGCAGTGGAATCAACCTCCCTGTTAATTTTCTGTCGTGAGTAACGTTGAGAAGCAGGACGCAAGGGAGGTGGTAAGGTAAGTGCATAGGAGGAGACACAGGAGTAGACATATGAACTGGAACTGGAAGAGGGATAGACTGCTCACTCACTTCCCCAAAACACTCCCCTTGAGAAGGATTCTTCGAGAAGAAGTATGTGGATTCAAAAAAGATGACATCCATATTTACATATCGACTTCCAGAGATTGGATCATAGCAACAGTACCCTTTTTGATTTTCTTTATATCCAAGGAAGACACACTTCTTTGCCTTCGGATCAAGCTTTGAACGGTGAGGACCATGAATATGTGCAAAGAAAACACACCCAAACACTTTGAGAGGAATATGGAACATCTCCCCCTTGAGAAAAAGGAGACCGAATGGGGTGCTGAATCCAAGTATACGGGAGGGCACCCTATTAATCAAAAATACTGATGTGAGAATTGCATCATCCCAAAACCGAACAGGAACTGTAGATGTGATCATCATGCTTCTTGCAATCTCAACAATGTGTTTGTTCTTCCTTTCTGCAACACCATTCTGCTGTGAACTGTAGAAACAACTGCTCTGATGGACAACACCATATTCTAACAAATATGAAGCAAGGTGTTTTTCAAAATATTCCCTGGCATTGTTTGATTTGAACACCTTTATTCGTGTTCCAAACTGTGTTGGCACCATCTGATGAAATTGCCTTACCAAGGATGGTACCTCATCTCGGGATCTCATCAAGTAAATCCAAGAATATCGAGAGAAATCATCCACAAATAAGAGAAAATATCGATAACCACCCATAGAAGGAACATGATAAGGTCCCTACACATCAGAATGAATAACATCAAAAGGAGATGAACATCTTTTATTACTAGCTTTAAAGGAATGTCTACAATGCTTTCCAAGTTGACAACCTTCACACTTCAGACTTGACAAACTAACAGACTCAAATAGCTTTGGAAACAAAAGACTCAAAGAAGAAAAAGGCAAATGACCTAAACGATTATGCTAAAGCATAATCTGACTCACCATCACCGCTGACATGATGACTCTGATGAGGAGGAAACACATCCAGGAGGTAGATTCCATTCACTTCACGACCACTCCCAATCGTCTTCTTTGAATCTAGATCCTGTAAGATACAATGACTAGGAGATAAAATTACTGAACAGTTTAGGTTCTTAATCAAACAACTAACAGATAATAGATTAGTACTCAATCTGGGAACATGAAGGACAAAGTGAAGGAAAATGGAATCACCAATCTTGACAGACCCCTTCCCAACAATGGGAACATGAGATCCATCAGTTATGGAGACCCCATCTCTACCAGAACAGAGTTGGTAAGAAGAAAAAATAGTAGAACTATGAGTCATGTGCTCTGAGGCTCTAAAATCTATAATCCAAGGAAGTCCCTCTTACCTGAAGTAGAAACATAATTTGCAGTGGCATGTGAACTACTTGTGTGAGCAAAGGAAGTAGAGTGTACTCCACTAGAACCACCTGTACTTGGCTGTCTGTTGTTGAACTAGAACTGGTTGTATCCCGCTGGTTCAGAAACTATCCATACCTTTCAAGTTTGGCCCTTATTGCAGCAGCTGCAACAGACTCCAGAGTAACTGTAGTAGGAGGGGCCGGAATGTCACCAGTGACTGCCATGTGAGCATTTCCCTTCTTATTTTTGAGTCTATTTAGCACAATATCGGGATGAAGCTTCCAACAAGTATCTCTTGTGTGTTTAGGCTTCTTACAGTAGTCACAAATCAAATCCCTTTTGTCTTCCTTCTTGATTTCATTGCCACCTCGGTCTTCACCTTGTTTAGGTCTCATAGTGCTAACCATGGCTGTTTGATCAAACCCAAAATTTTTCATTATCACATTTCTCCTGCTCTCTTCCCTTGACACAAAGGCATATGCCTGGGAGAGAGTAACACTGCCCTTGGAAAGAATGTGCTATCTTGCAATATCATATTCGGGGTTAAGGCCAACAAGAAATTCAAACACCCTATACTTCTCTAGGAGCTTCTGGTAGGCAACTGCATCCTTAGTGGTTTTCCAAACAACTATTTCCAAATGGTCAATCTCCTGCTACAAGGTTTTAAGGGCTGAGAAGTAAACAACAATAGGTCTATCTCCCTGCCTTGTAGCAATAATTTGATTTCTCAATTGATAAGTCCTAGCAACATTCTCCCTTTGTGAATAGGTTTTTGCAACCCCATCCCATATTTCCTTAGCTGTATTTGCCCACAAAAAGTTTTTACTTATATGGGGCAACATGGAATTACACAGGCAAGTCATCACCATATAGTTCTCCTGTACTTACCGGGAGCTGTCAGTTTCGGGTTTCACTTCTTCACCATTGATATACCCTAACTTCCTACGAGCACCAATGGCTATCTTGTAGATTGTGACCATTCTAAGTAATTTGAACCATCCAACTTAACTGTAGTAATGGTCCCAACCTCAAAAAGGTCTCCAGCACCTCCTTTCATTGGTCCTATTTCACTCCCGGGCTTGTTTTCAACTCCGTTACCCTCCATACCTCTCAAAAAGGAGATAGAAGATTACCATAATATTTAAGAATATCAAATAAATCACTTTTGGTACAAACGACACCCTTCTGCTGCCCTAGATGTTTCTCCCACAAAAGATTCCTTTTCTGCGGGATGGGAGAAGAGAGAGAAGAGGCAGCCGCTCTCTTCAGAAACCTTTAAATCAGGCAGGACTTGAACTGCCCCCTATAGAAAACTCCAAGGAACCCTAAAAAATTAGGGCACCACTTCCTAGGTCAAAACTGAAGAGTCCAATAGAAACAAGACTCTCCCCCTTTCTCCAGTTTTTCCTGATTTTGATCGGAAACCCTAGACCAGCTATAGGGCAAAACAGATCCACCAAAAATTCCAAAAATTGGGCTTACCTGAGATCTTTGATCAGCCTCTTAAATCACCATGCAGTCGGCTGATCTAGGGCTGCATGAGAAAACAGCTCAAGGAACCTTCGGCTGCTCTGATACCAAGTAGAAATCACTGTTTGGAAATCTAGATGAATTCCTTGTGAAGAGGAAGAAGAAGATGAAGAGTTTCAGCAGTAGAGAAGAAAAGAGAAGAAAGAAAGAGTAGGATGTCAACCAGAATTGAATTAGGTTTGGCCGCCAACCCCTCATTATATTTTATACTTAACTTAAAAAAATAAGAGATTACAAGAATGCCCTTAGTAGGGCGGCTACTAAAGTAGCTGAATAGTCACAACTTAAAAACATAAGCTAATGGGCCTAAAGCCCAACAGCTTCCTAACTTAACAACTTAAAAAATAAGAGCTAAATAACTGGGCCCAATAACTAGAAATCAGCCCAACTCAACAATTTGCAATGCTTATTGTTTATGTTTACAATGATCTAGGTTTGAGCAACCTGATTTTATGTGGAGTATGTCACATGGTGATGGGAGTTGTATGGGCAATCCAGGACCCTCTGGAGCTGGAGGGGTAATTAGGGATGAGGAAGGAAACATACGTGCTTTCTTCTCAGGTCCAATTGAGCAAGGTGATGTGGCAGCTGCAGAATTCTTGATTCTTGCAGCTGTTTTTGGAGTTGAGAAAGCCAAAGATATATATATTTTTTAATTTTTTATTGAGAAAAGTTAACTGAATTTCATTGGAACAAGAGAGAAGTACACAAGGAGGTATACAAAACAAACAGGGGACAGACCCCTAAAGATTACACAGGAGGAATCCTATTCCTATCACAGTACAAGACCTCTAAATGAGCACCTAGTTTTGCTAAGCCATCTGCAATAGTGTTTAAATACCTTGGAATCCAGTATAGATTTACATTCATAGGAGCCAATAAGTTCCTTGCCTCTGCTAGAAAGTGGCCGAGTCTCCATGGTCCAGTCTTCTGCTTTCCTAACCATTTTATAGTGTTTGCAGAATCACCTTTGATGGAGAGGTTCTGAATGCCCAGTCTGTTGATTAAGCGGATCCCTGTGAGTGCAACCATCACTTCTGCCTTGGCAGAATCAACTATACCAATCAGTCCACTGTACACCCAACAGATGTTCCCCCTTTTGTCTCTTAAAGCTCCTCCAATACCAGCTACACCAGGTTTACCTGAAGCACTTCCATCGAAGCTTAGAGTCAAAGTTCCTTCCCTTCTGAGAATTAGATCCCTGGAGATGGGTGGGGGGATGGGGAGGAGAACAGGAAGTTAATAGCATTCCCATTAAGGTTGTTTACAGAGATTCCTTGAACATATCTGAACCGGAAGCCCATAAATTACAGTAGTAGTTGATGTGAGAGATCAGTTCACTCTGGGATTTGGCCTTATTCTCAAACAGATGGTTGTTCCTTTCCTCCCATACTTCCTAAAGCACAGCATGCAGCACTATTTGCCAGTACACCTTACCTATCCTACTGAGACCTTTTCTTTGCCACTGATGGAGCTAGTCCAGGAAGTGATTTGGAGAAACCCAGCTGTAACTGCCTAGCTGTAAGAAGTGATTCCAAATATATCTAGTTTCCTGGCAATGGATGCATAAGGGATCAGCTGACTCCCCTTCTCAAAGGCACATGATGCAGGCATGGGGAGAGAGATAAAATTGACCAAAATTCTTCTTTTGCAGCAACTCACAAGTGTTTATTCAGTGCAAACACGCCTCCCAGACAGAGAAACAAACTCTTGAGGGACATGGTTGCACCAGACCTTCTTGAATGGGAACTAACAGTCTTGCTCTCCTGCAACCAAAGCCTTGAAGAGAATTCGCCAACAGGGTGGGGTTTCCAAATACGGGAATCTAGGGAACTAGGGGAAAGATAGGCCTTTCTGAAAGTCTGGAGAAGTTTAGTTAACTCATTGATCTCCGAATCTCTTAAGGGTTTTCTTAGTCTCAAGTTTATATTGTTCTCAGTGGAGGTGGGGAGGCACTGGGAGATGGTTGCTTCTTTGTTAAGGGTAAGGTTGAATAGTCTAGGGTGGGATTCTGCTAGAGTAGAATTTCCCTACCACAGATTAGTCCGAAACTTTATTCTAGTGCCACTGCCCACTTTAAATCTTAAAAAAGGAATAGAACTATTATAAGCGGAGATGATACCTTTCCAAGGGCTTAAGGAAGTTGATTGGTTTGAATGTGATAACATCTCCACAACCACTTTCTAAGGAGAGAAGTGTTCTCTTTTAAGTGTCCAATCTCCAATCCTCCAGCCTCTTTAGAGTTACAAACCTGAACCCAATTCACTAGATGCATTTTTTTCTCCCCTTTGCCTTCCCAGAGGAAATCTCTTTGAAGCTTTTCAATTTGTATCATAACTTTAGCAGGGATCTGGAACACAGAGGAAATAGATGGACAGATTTGCAAGAGAAGCCTTAATAAGGGTAAGTCTCCCCCTTTTTGAGAGAGAACAACATTTCCAAGTGTTAACTTCTCAATTTTTTCCACCACTGGCTCCCAAAAACTGACTTTTTGGGTTCCCACTGAGAGGCAACCCCAAATAGGAAAGGAGGTTTTCCACTCGACAATTCAGAATTGCCTTGAAACTTTCCAAAAGAGCTTCTTCAACTGAGTTTAGAGTCACTAGACTACTCTTTAAGAAGTTTACCCTCAAGCCGGTAACTAATTCAAAGCAATTTAGTATCCTTTTCACATTAGTAATATTCTCCAAAGTAGCCTCCAGAAATAGGATAATGCTGTCTGCAAATTGGAGGTGGGAAATGTTGAGTGCATCTGTTCCTACATCAAAACCTTTAAATAAATTTAGGCTTTTGGCTTTGCCCACAAGTTGGCTGAAGTCATCCATCACCAAAGTGAAGAGAAGGGGGGAGAGAGGACAGCCCTGTCGAAGTCCTCTACTTGCTTTAAATTAACCTTTGGGCCTTCCATTCAATGATACCAAAAACCAAGTTGAACTAATACAGCCTTTTCATCCACTGCAATCATTTTGTGCCAAAGCCCCTTAGTTTCAGAACTTGGAGAAGGTAGTCCCAATCTGCTATGCATGCGCCCTTTTGAGGTCTAGTTTGACAAGGTGACCCGGCCTACCACTTCTCCTTTTTTCTTCAACACATTTGTTTGCTATTAGAATGCTGTCCACGATTTGTTTGCCTTTCGCAAAGGCAAACTGGCTAGGTGAAGCTAGATCTCTTAGGACTTCTCTAAGCCTTTTTGCCAACACTTTAGCCAAAATTTTATACACACTCCCTACTAGGCTTGTTGCCATGAAATCTTTCACTTCCAGAACACCACCTTTCTTTGGAATAAGATAGATTAAGGTAGAGTTGTTTCCTTTGTTTACAACAACCGAGGAGTGAAAATGCTTGAATACTTCCAACAGGTCATCTTTTACAACATCCCTTACTTCTTGCTCCTCAAAGTCTCTTTCAAGCCATATTCTCTTTTCTTCTGCTAAAGTCAGCCATCTCAACTGCTTAAGGTGAAATTTCTAAGATTTTCCTTAGAATATAGCTCTTTGAAGTGGCTAAGAAAAGCCTCTGGCTACTTCACCTGCATCCTCCACCTCCCTTTGACCTACATTGATTTTTGAGATGTAGTTTTTCCTATGCCTGCCCGAAGCGTAATTGTGGAAAAACTTTGAGTTATTATTACCTTCTTTTGATTGATCAAAAAAAAAAATCACCTTCCTTTAACCATCTAACCCTTAACCTCTGCCTCCAATAGATTTCTCTTCTAACCACCTTCTCCCAAGATCAAAAAAAAAAAAAAAAAAATCCCTACTCTGTAAGGATTTGAACTCTTCTCTCTCTCAAGATTTTAGTTTTATTTGAATATATTTCAGCTTTTGCAGTAATCTGTTGCCAGCCCAGCCTTGTACTCTACCTCCCACCAGGAAGCCACCTTCTTTTGAAAATCCTTGTGCAAAGTCCACACTTTTTCCAGTCTAAAACGGGGATTTTCCTCTCAGTACCATACCTGTTCTCAAGACTAGAGGCCGGTGATCTTAAGTACAGCGAGGTCTGATCTCTTGAATGGGATCTGGAAAGTGCTCTACCCAATCTGAAGTTACCAGGAACCTGTCAAGTCTGCAGCTGATCATGTTCTCTTGCAGATTTGACCAAGTGAACTGACCGTTATGGAGAGGGAGATCGCAAAGGTTATGTCTAGCTATAAATCTTGAGAAGTCCCTCATGCTTCTACTCACTGTTCTTCTGTTTGAGTTCTCTTGGGTGAATCTTGTGACATTGAAGTCACCCCCTAGACACCATGGAATATCGTCGTACTTGTGAAGAGAATCCAGCTCATCCTGAAGTTTTTGCCTGTCTGAAGGAGTTTTTAGGCCATATACTCCAGTCAGAATCCAGCTGAATCCATCATTTTCGTTGGTGAACAGCATGGACATTGAGTCAGTTCCAGACACCTCATCTTCATCTCAAGCTAGATAATTCCCCCGGAAGTACCAAGAGCAGGAAGAACAGCCCGTTTCTTTCCATGAATTCCCCAAATTGCTCTCAACAACACTGTCTACTGCTTCTTTTTTTCTTTTGTTTCTTATAAGATGATTGTATCTGGCCTTTCTCTTCTTACGTGTCTTTCACTAGACTTCTCTTAAGCTGGCCTCCAGATCCCTGACGTTCCAGCTTAACAATTTCATTGTGCTCCGATTACTGATTTTCCCTTGTCTTCCCTAGGACCAGTTGTCTTGTGATCCGTATTCCCCACCAAAGTCTCTTGAGTTCCCTTTTAGAAACCCTTTTTCCACCTTTCCTTGAGTCTTTTTTCCAATTGCCACAACTCCCATTTTTCGATCCCTGACTGTGAGAGGTTTCCTTTTCTCCGTTTATCCCCAATTTCCCATCCATTATCAATCGTTCCATCTTCTAAGTGTAAATCCATTCTACGACTGTCCAAACAGTGAGGAATGTTCTCAGGCGGTTGTGGATTGTCCGACTCTCCCACCCTCTTCTGCACAGAAAGCTCCTCTAGAAGCCCTATTTCTTGAAGAAGTGTGTGGGATGATCAAAAGTTTGGATGGTGATAAAGCCACTGGTTATGACGGTTTCCACATGAACTTCAACAGCTGCTGGGACATGGTTAAAGAAGATGTGTGAGAGTCTTGGAAGATTTTCACAGTCAAAGATCTCTACAAAGATGTTATAACAACATATTGCTCTAATGCCTAAAAAAGGGGAGCAGTAAACATCAAAGGCTTCAGGCCAATTAGCTAAGTTGGCAGATTCTATAAGATTTTGGCGATGCTATTAACTTCAAGGCTCAAGAAGGTGTTACCAAGCATCATTTCTTCCTCCCAAGGAGCATTTATTCTTGGCAGGAAAAAGCAAGATGGAATTCTTGCGTCTAATGAGCTTATTGATTCTAGGTTGAAGTTAGGTGATCTTAGGGTGCCTTTGCAAACTGGACCTTGCAAAGCCTTTGATCATGCAAGTTTGAGCTTCTTAGACCATCTTTTGGAAGGAATAACTTTGGCAACAACTGGAGTGCTTTGGCTGCCTAATGTAGGACCAGCTCAGTTCTAGTCCTTAGAGAATGTTGAATGGTCTTCTTGATCAGAGTTTTATGGCCGTTGATGACTGTAATGACTTCTTGAAGGAATAAGAGAGAAAATACCTGGAATCACTCTAGGGCATGGGAGTCACTCACCATAGCTAGTATAAGCTGAAGAAAACTCAATAAACACCATTGCCTTCGTGTAAAACGTCCATACATATTTATAGACTCTAAACTCATAATAATCCTAGGAGTCAAACTGCTAGGCTCATAATAGTCTTAGGAGTTAAACTGTTAGACTTATATATATATTAAAATTGGTCTGTCCATGTCAGCATGTCTCTCCTTTGAGAGAAGCTATTTTTCTATTTTCTCCATTTTTTCTTATTTTCTTTTGTTTAAAAAAATATAAAACAATAATCACTGCCTATCTTGATTAGATTAATAAAACTGCACACTATTAGAGAGAGACCTTTGGGTTTTCCAAGGCCTCTTATTTTAATGCTTGTTATTATTGCATTTAAGAAAGACATTTAAGAGAGAGAGAGAGAGAGAGAGAGAGAGAGAGAGAGAGAGAGAGAGAGAGAGAAATCAAGGTTTCTAAAACTGAACCAGACAACGAAACCGTTGGACAGTTGGACGGTTTGACCACCCGGGTCAACGGTTTTTGGCAAAATAACGGTTCTGGGGTAGAACGGAACTGGGCACCTGATTGGTTCTCGGTTTTTCCAGTCCGGTTCGGATTTGAAAACCATGATATAAATCAAATAACATAAATAGGTTGAGGTTAAACAATCAAAAAATTATTAATTTAAAAATCCACTAAACTTTCATTAAAAACAAATATTAACAAAACTTACTAAATTTTACAAATATGTTTCAATTCCACTTAAAAATTCAACTTAATAAACACTAATAAAAACAAGAAATTAAAATATAAAAAATATTAATTGATAGTTTTAATAATATTATTAGATAACTTATGAGTTGAAACCTTAATAAACGCTAATAAAAAATATTAATTGATAGTTTTAAAATACCAACAATTAATTAAAAATATGAAAAACCTGAACATAATTAAAATACTAAAAATAATTAAAAAATATTAAAAATTAACAATATTTTATATTAATAAGGGTATTTATTGAAAATAATTAAAAAGTACAATTAATAGTATATTATTATTAAAAAATAACAAAGATTATTAAAAAAACCCAATCCAGAAATGATTGAAAAATATTGAAAATTAGCTGTATTTTTTATCAACTATGGTATTTATTTAGTTATTTAATGTATTTTTACTGAAAGCAAATGCAAATTAATTTTGTAGTGACTAATATGCAAAAATAAATGATGAAAATACTGAAAGTTATTGAAAAATACTCATTATTGAATAATGAAAAAACACAAAAAATTATTCATTAGTGAATAATAATGAAAAAGCACAAAAAATTAATTAAAAATCCGAAAATTTTGAAAAACCTAAAGCTGAATTAAAATACTAAAAATAATTAAAAAATTAAATTAATTGTATTTTATTGCAAAAAATACTGAATAATAATGAGAAAAATAATGTATTTTAATTTTTAATAGTGATATAATTAACAAAACTTATTTTTAAACTGTAATTAACAATTATTATAATTTAAGCTATAAATAGTAGAAAATTACATTTAATTACCAAAAAGTTATATTTAATTACTAGAAAATTTCATTTAATTAGTTTTAGCCAAGAAATTAGCAATATTTTAATAGCTAACAATATTTTCATAATTAATAATAAAAAGTAACAAATCATTTATTACTTAACCTAACCCGATTAGATGTATAAATTTTTAGGCTCAAGCAACTATTTTCTTTTGAGTTAGGTCTAGCTAAGATATGCACCATGCCCACACATTATCAGGGATAATCAAATCCGAAGTCTAATTGGGTATCAAACTTTTGGAGTGCAATGATGGCTTTAGCGGATAGGACCTAAGCTAAACAACCCCTAATAAGCTCAACATGGAAGTTATATACATATATGCATGAAGAAGAGATCAAGTTGTTATGTGGAAAAAGAATAATGGATTAGATTCTCATTCTTCCAGAATTTGAAGGAGTATCAAAGGAAGATCTTGGAAATTGTTTTTGGTCTTTCTTTGAATTGGAATAAAGGAGTTCAATTTCTTTGTATTTTGTATCTTTGGGATGTTTTTTTGGCTCTATGCCCTTTGGAGTTGTATGTTTGGTGATAATTCATCACCTTATAGGATGTAATCCTTTTATTCTTATTAATAAAATTTTCTTTTTATTTATTATTAAAAGATAGGCCACCTCCCAACCATTGAGCCTTCTTTGAAAAACAGGTCACCAAATTGTCTCACCCCAATTGACTTAATAGTAGTCCTTGACCCTTGCCTCCTTACATAGAGCAATTGAAAATAAGTCAGGAACATACCCTCTAAACATCTTATTAAAAAACCCCCTCTAAACAGAATAGCTATAGGATTGATTTAGGATCTTTGCATTCCCATCCATTGCTATGGAAGCCATACTTCTCAACGGTTGATTTCCTCTATAATCCATCTGGTTCTTCAGTGAAGTGCCACAACTATCTGCTAAGAAGAGTGGTATTAGTAGCTAATAGCCTCCTAATCCCAAGGCCTCCATTTTTAACTTTTCTGCAAACACTCCCCCAATCAACCAAGTCGAATTTAAATGATTCCTTTCAACCTTTCTAGAGGAAATTCTTCTTATGCTTCTCTAGACACTTGGCCACCTTAGCAGGAATAGGAAATGAGGACATGTAGTAGGTTGGAAGACTGGAGGGGACACTTTAATTAGTGTTAATTTGCTCCCCTCCCCCAACAGGTATATGGTCTTCCAAGACCATCTAATGAGGACATGCAAGTTGGAAGACTGAAGGTGCATGTGCCTTTTGTCATGGTTGGATTTTTTGATCTGTTGGGCTTGACATATGTTGTACTTGAGCTCTTGTAGGATTAGGTCTCGCTGAGTTAAATGGTCATTCATCAATGCTATTGCAGTAGAGCTCTTCTCATAGGGAAAGATTGCTAGAGGTCCTTTGGCGTAGAGAGTTCTAAAAGGAGTCATGCTAGCTGAAACTTGGAGTGAAGTATTGTACCATAGCTTTGCCCAGGGCAACCATTTAGCTCACTACTTGGGGTGCTTGCCAATGAAGCACTTTAGGTAAGTCTTCAGACATTGGTTCATGAGCTCAGTTTGGCCATCCATTTGGGGATGATAACTAGTGGACTAGGCCAGATGCATGTCCTGAAATCTGAAAAACTCAACTCAAAATCTGCTCTTGAAGACGATATCTCCATCAGAGACAATGGTCTGTGGTGTTCCATGCAACTTAGAATCTGTTTAGTTTGCAGTCAGAATTGGAATCGGAACCGAAATCCTCTGGAATCAGAATCAGAATGGTCCATTCCCATAGCCTGGTTCATACAGGAATGAGAATGAGAATTAAAATCAGTAGGAATGGGATTTCATTCCCAACAGTGGGGCAGGGAATGACCATTCCCTCAAATGGGGGAGTGCCATTCCAGCAGGAATGGGAATGGGATTCCGGTTCCGCCCAACCAAACAGTTGGAATCGGAATAGCCCATTCCAATTCTGATTCCAGACCCCCATTCCTGTGAACCAAATGGGGCCTTATCTACTTTCACAAAGAGCCACTTGGAATGCTGAGTAGGGGTGAGTTAGCACTGCATTAAAATGTGTGTACTTGGTGAGGCGGTCAACGATTACAATAATGACAGATTTCCCCACTGATGTTGGAAGACCGGAAATGAAGTCGATTGATATGTCTTCCCAGCCAAAAATCAGCTATGGCTGCCTCTCCATTTAGCTTTTCTACTTAAGAGAATAAAAGGTATACACCATCTAATATGCCCTTAATAGGGTGGTTACTGTTAACAACTTAAAGAGCCACACTAAACCAATGGGCCTTGGGCCCAACAATGCTAACTAAATAAAATAAACAAGTGACAGACTGACAATGAATCCTCAACACTCCCCCTCAAGTTGGGAGTAGATGTCACACATTCCCAACTTGTGTAGGTCATGTTCAAGCTTTCTCTTTGTAACTCCCTCGGTATGGACATCAACCAACTACGAGTTAGAAAAAACATATGGTAATCAAACTTCCCTTGATGTTATCCTCTCTCTTATGAAGTGTCTATCGATTTCAATATGCTTCGTCCTATCATGCTGAACTGGATTATGGGCAATGTTGATTACGACTTGATTATTACACTATAACATCATAGATTCCTCGGCAACCATTCCAAGTTCACCAAACAAGGACTTGATCCAAAGAAGTTCTGAGACACCATGTGCCATAGCCCTATCTTCTGATTCTTCACTTGATTTAGCTACAACTGAATGGTTTTGCTCTTCCATGAGACCATTTTGCCCCCTACTATGGTGCAAACCTCTGATGTAGACCTCATGTCATCCAAGCATCTTGCTCAATTTGCATTCATAAAGTTCTCTAGTTTCAAGTGTCCATGATCAGTAAACAATCCTCTATCGGGGTGTTTCTTCAGATATGTGAGAATCCTATCATTGGCTTCCCAGTGTTGAGTTTGAGGAGCATGCATGTACTGGTTAAAACATTGACAACATAAAAGATATTTGGACGGGTCATACACAAATACAAAAGATGGCCCACCAACCTTTGATACCTACCTACATCCTTCACTAGCGCACCATATGAGGCATTAATCTTGTGGTTTTGACCAATAAGAGTATCAGCTGGTTTGACTTGAGGGGCTTGGTACAAAGCCGACTTGTAGAATAAGGAATGCAAGATGTTTTACATCACGTTAGCTATTTGAAGTAATGCAATTGAGGAAAAAAAGAGATTGTGGGTTTTACATGCTTTAAAATGTTTTATATGTTTGATTTTATTTTTAAATTTTCATTTGAATGCGCTTTACATGTTTATGTATTTTAATTTTAGGTAATAGGTTTTTTAAAACATTTATTTTAAGATTTAAGTTTATATTTTTATTAATATTCTGTTTAATATTTTTTAATTTTTTTGGCATTTCTTGAATTTTCTGACTTTTTTTATTTTTGGCATTTTTTTATTTTTGCGCCTTGCAAAAAGGAGCGTGCCTTGCCTTGTGCCTCGGGCGCAATTGCCCCTTGCATTTTTAAAACACTGAGTTTCCCATGTGCATCAATGGCCATCTTGGCTGATTTTGCCCATTCCAAATAGTTTGTACCATATAATTTAACTATAGTGATAATTCCAAATCCCAAAGGACCACTGAAAACTCCCATACCCAATCCTAGGTCTCTGGTTGATTGCTGTTCAACACCACTGCCCTCCGTACTATCTCAAAAACTTAAAACAGTAAAAAGCAAAGAAATACCTCCTGGATTAGATCAATCCCACTTAGACAGTCAAAAAGATCTCCTGGAAACAAAAAAACTTACCCGGAGAGAATACTTCTTTCTTAGGAAGAAATAGAAATAGGAGAAGAGGTTGTCGATCTCATTAGGAGCTCTAAAACCAGCCAGAAACAGAACTACTGCTTATATGATGCCTCAAGAAACCTAGAAAACACAGTGCCCAACTCCAGGTAAAAAATAAAGAGTACTGTGACTAGGACTCTTCCTCTCACTCAAGTTCTTCCTGATTTTGGTGTCAAATCACAGATCACCCTCCTGATGATTGAATCCTATAAAAAATTCCAAGGACTGGCCCATCCTTTATCAAGCGATCAGCCCTTTTACTTCTCCATGCCGTTGGCTGATCTAGGGCTGCATGAGAAACTCCAAAAAAGGTCTAAAAGATGCTCTGATATCAAGTAGGAAACAGCAACAATAAAATCAATAAAGAAATAAGAGAAAGAAGAGAAAGAAGAAAGTGGTTTGTGTTAGAAGAGGAAGAGAAAGACGAGAGAATGAGAAAAGAAGCAAAAATCAGTTATGGCTGCCTCTCCCTTTAGCTTTTATACTTAAGAGAATAAAAACTATACAATGTCTGGTATGCCCTTAATAGGGCAGCTACTATCAACAACTTAAACCAGCAACTTAAAAAGCTACTAAATAATGGGCCTTAGGCCCAACCGTCCAACAAGGTCCAACAATGCTAACTAAATAAAATAAACAAGTAATAGTGAATTCTCAACAGTAATGAAAGCCAAACTTGTGTGTTTAACACCTTCCGGGTCAGGGGTTAGACCTTGAAGTTGGATGTCAACACCATCAACCATGAAGTCCATTGTAAGCCTACTCCAATCACATATCATTGGACCTCTACTGTAGCCATTCTATTCCCAACACATTAGCTGCTCCACTAAAATCAAGTGGGTGTATGTCCACTAGGAATTTGTGTGACTGGATTTTCAGTCTTTGAGACTAAGGCCTTTACATACACCATTGCAACTAAATTTGTTATCTTCAGCAACATCGACTGTAAATGGGACAACTCGCTGGCCAGGAAGGCCAAGTTGTTTCACCAAAATGTAGTGAAATTTAAGGTACTCCCACTATTCACAAGAATTGACCCCAGTTTTCCTTGGAATAAACCTTGATTCTCATAGTTTGGGGTGAAGTGAGCCTAATAAGTGCCTGTAGTGATATCTTAGGGGAGTCCAAGGTATGGTCCCGTACTCCCATTTGGTTTCAACTTCAGGTCTAGGATTATTATTTGAATCACCCTATCTGGGTAGGCCCATTGGTTTGTAATAGAAGAATCTGCTAGACCTTACATTTATGCCCTGATCCAAACTTTTCTAGGCAAATATTACACAGCTTACGTTCCCTATAAGCTTGCATTTTAACCCAACTCAACTTTTGAAATGGTATGGTGGTCTATGCTTTATTGACTACAAGCCCATTATTATTGGTTAAGGGAGGCTTGCCCAATATGCTGTCAGTCTTGGGGTTTTGGACCATTTTATAGGTGGGACCCACCAACTTGTTAACTTGCCGTAACTGGTCAAGTTATTCCTCCTGAAATCTAGTGAGTCCTAACTCCTACAACAACCATCACTGTTGATGGTATAAGAGCTTTTGCCTCCAATCAGATTTTGTCCTTAAAGCCACTGATAAAGCATTTGATGAGAGACTTTACCGGTCACCCATGAACACAGTTGGCAAGGTGTTTAAAATCGATCTGATACTCACTCATAGTGCCAATTTGCTTCAACTTCACTAGATTCTCGTTGTAGTCTTCAAATGTTGTAGGGCCGAAGTGAATGAAGAGTGGCTCTGTGAAATTGGCCTAGGTGAGCTGCGGATGGGATCATTGGTGCCATTGGTACCACTAGATGGCTTTTCCCTCAAGGTGAATTGAAGCTAATGGCACTCGTTGCAGACCTGGAATTTCATTGGACTCAAAAATAGCACTTGGCTTTGTAGATTGAAGGAGCTGGATCTTTTTTTTTTTTTTTTTTGATAGATTAAAATTCATTAGAAGCAAAGGATAAAGAATCTATTACAAGCATCCCAGTAGGAGGCGTGAGGTGCAACCTCGCTCATTAATATAGAAACAACATAAGGTTACAAGTGGGCCCAGTACAACTGATCCCTAGTTACTCCTTTCTTAGCTAGAGAATCAGCAAAAGCATTTTGCCTCCCTTCCCACCCATTATATAGTTACATTCATCTTCTGAGTTATCCATTTGAATTTCTTCATTTCATTTCTGTAACACCAAATCATTGAATCTGGGTCTTTTAGCCAACCCACCACCACCTTGGAGTCCCCTTCCATCACCAAATTCTTCGATCCTAACTCTCTTGCAATCTGCACACCTTGTAGGGCTGCATACAATTCTGCCTTTAAGGAGTCTTCGTTCCCCACTAGCTGAAAGGAGTGCTCTTAAGTTTCCTTCCTTGTCTCTGATGGGCCCTCCTATTCCAACTCGGCCTGGGTTGCCTTGACTACTCCCATTGAAGTTTAGTTTCAAAAATCCTTCAATGGGAGGTGTCTAAGCCATCCTTGCTTTAACCTTCTACACTGAGCTAGATGCCACTAAAGGCCAATTCCTCCAAATGTCATCAAATGTGAAACTTTTTAATAGTTCCAAAGTTTGTAGCCAGTGTATAACCCTGGTCATTACACACTCCATAATTTGTTGTTTGCTCATTTCTTTCTCTTGGAAGATTCTGGCATTTCTCTCTTCCCATAAGGTCCACATCACTACTGCTCTAGTTTTCCTCCACATTACTCTTCCCCCTCTTCTTTGGTAAAACAAAGGTAGATGGATCAAACAAAAATTTTATCTCCGTTGGCATATTCCACCTGTTCCTAAACAAAGAGAAAAATCAATCCCAGATATTTGTAGCAAATGAACAAGAAATTAGTAAGTGGTAACAAGATTCACCATCAGATTTGCATAGAGCACCGATTTGCGGAAATACATAGAAAATGCCTCTTCTTTTGCAAGTAACCTAGAGTGTTAATTTTCCCAAGAGCCACTTCCCAACAAAAGGCCTTAATTTTAGGGGGAATCAGCTGAAACCAAAATTCTTCCAAGGAAAGGATAGAGAGGAAGGGGATTGGAAAAGAGCTTTAAAAAATGAGGCACAAGAAAAGGAACCTTTAGGGCTTGGGAACCAAACTCTTCTATTTGGAATAGAAAGCTCTAAGTAGACACTATCAAGAAGAAGGAAAAGCTTTGATACGACCTTATTTTTATACAAAGGCAAAGAAGGAAGAACAAGAAAATTCGAAACGACCTTATTTTTATACAAAGAAATAGATTACAAAGAAGGGAATAAATCCTTTAAAGGCTGGTCAACAAACCAAGTGTCTTCCCAAAGCGGAATTAAATTCCCTGAGCAAACATCATACTTGATATACCTGAGAAACTTAGGGAGGAGGCTATGAATTGCTTTCCAAGGTGCTGCCAAGGTAGCTCTACGTGATACACAAGCATCCCGACCGTTCTTCAATCTACCATGTATTCTTCTTTCTTACATTCCTTAGACCTAAACCACCTTCTTCCTTTCATTTACACACTATCTCCCCAGTTTATTTAGTGGTCCTTTCTAGTCTCTCCCGGATCCCAAAGGAAATCCCTCATAATCTTTTTTCTAATTTCTTTTCTTCTCTTGGTGGAATCCTATAAACAAAGGAAATAGATGAGTAGGTTAGACAAAGTTGATCTTATCAAGAGTAATCCTACCTCCCAAAGAGATATAACTTCTCTTCCAAGCAGCCAATCTCTTTTTACATCTTTCTATAACTAGGTTCCAAAAACTACATTCCTTGGGGTTTGCACCTAGAGGAAGCTCTAGGTAAGTCAAAGGCCAAGGGGTGATATGACATTCTAAGCATTCCACTACCCTATTTAGGACCCACCATGTTAATCCCTGCTATGCAACGCTTGACTAAATTAATTTTCAGGTTTGACACTTCTTTAAACTTCTTGATTAAAATTTTCAATCTCTTGACTCTCCTAATGTCTTCCCCTTCACAAAATATTATGATATTGTCTGCAAATTGGAGATGAGTAATTGGAACGTTGTCTGTACCCACTCTCCAACCCCTAAAATCATCTTCCCTTATTGCCTTAGAGAGGAGTCTACTAAAGACATCCGCCACTAAAGTAAAAAAGGAAGGGTGAGAGGGGATCACCTTGCCTTAACCCTTTGCAAGCTAGGAAGAAGTCTTTTACTACTCCATTAATAAGGATAGAAAAATGACAAGACCATACACAACCAAGCATCTAGTTGCACCATCTCTCCCCGAACTCCATTGATGCAAAACTTATTTAAAAAATCCCCAGTCCACCATGTCATAGGCCTTTTCCAAGTCCAATTTGCACACAAACCTTCCTAGATCTTTTCACTTCCTCTACACTTCCATTGGTTATCAGGATTTGATCAACTATTTGTCTTCCTTGAACAAAAGCTCCTTGATATTGACTGATGAGAGAGGGGAGAATTGCTTTGATCCTCAATGATAAAACCTTAGCAATTATCTTGTAGACACTAGTCACTGGACTAATGGGTTGAAAATCTTTTAGATGGCTAGCATCAACTTTTTTTGGAATCAAGGCCAAGAAAGTTGCATTAACTCCAGGGCTAACAATATGTGTATTTTAGAATTCCTTAAAGACTTGAAATAAGTCATCTTTCAACACTTCCCAACAATCCTGATAGAAAACAATTGTGAATCCATCTAGGCCCAGCGCTTTAGACTTATTCATGGAGAACACTATCTTTCTTATTTCCTCTTCCTCAAAATCTATTTCTAGCCATTCTAATCCTTCTAAACTCGATCTATCCTCCAAAGGTCTCCTATAAAAGGATTTAAAGTGGTCCACAAAAATTTTGGCAATTTCATTTTGACTCGAGATCAACTCTCCATTGATTTCCAATCTAGCCATAAAGTTTTTGCGCCTTCTTCCATTGGCCATCACATGAAAGAATTTTGTATTCCCATCCCCTTCCTTCATCCATTTATGTCTTGACTTTTGTCTCTAGGATATTTCCTCTTTCTTAAGGACTTCCTCCAACTCTTTCTTTAATTTCCATCTGAATTCCCTCTCTTCCGCATGGAGGTTTCTCTCACTTTCTACATTGTCCAATTCTTCAATTTGAGAAATGATAGTCAGTTTCCTTTTTTTCTAACCTTCCAAAATGTTCCCTATTCCACTCCTTTATTTTAGATCTCAATCTTTGCAATCTCTTATGGAATTTGATTCCCTCCCACCTTATCCCCCTTAAATCCTCCTTCCATCATTCCTCCACTTTCCAAACAAAATCTAGATGCATCAACCACTGGGTCTTTTGCTGCATAAAATGGAAGTCTGGCTTTCCTTGACTCGAACCTTCATATTTGCTATCCCAGCTTCTTTCTTGTGTCATTTGCTCCCATATGGTCATAACTGGGGCCAGTTTCCTTGATATCCCTAAGATCTATTGCTACTTTATGCAGATCAATCTCGATCTTGTCTACTTGGTCCCCCATCAGATAGGGAGAGAGAGAGAGAGGGAGGGAGGAAGGGATAGGCAACCCTTCTAAGTTGAGACCAGGAATCTATCCAATCTAACCAATGAAGAGGGGCATTGGTTATTTGTCCATGAGAATTTGGTACCTAACAGGGGAGGGTCAATCAAATTCTACCTTTGAATATCTTGCCTAGATTCCAAACGGGTTTTAAGAGAAAAAAAGGCTCTCCACCTTATCTACAATCTTGAAAAAACTGGTATCCCATACGATTGTGATTCCACCTACCAAGTTATTATCTGGACTAAAAATATAGTCACAAGCCTTAAAACCCCATAAGCTTTTGATCATAGACAAATCCATATTTTGCAATTTTGTTTCTCGAAGCAATAAGATATCCAGATCCCATTTCTTTAATTAGGCACATGCCACCATTCTCGTCCTCACTCCTAGACCCCGAATACCTCAAGAGACATATTTTAGGTTGCTCATCGTTTAGGACAAACTTCTCTCCCTTCTTCCCAACTTTGGGGTGCCACTGCTTTCTCATTGAGGCCCCAAGATAATCAGAAAAGTTCCTTTTCATGTTTGCGGTTTTGTTTGCCTTTCTTCATTAAGGCTCTTTGCTTTATAGCTACCAACAGGGGAAACTCCCAAAAATTCTCCAAAACTGAGAAGATTGGAGAGTACCTGGGCCAATACCTCCCGTGAACACCTGAACAACAACATTCATTGGGGTGTGACCATGCTTCCAATCTTGTTAATTTATGGTTTCTATTCTTTTGGATTCACCATTGCTTGGGGCTCAGTTGTGACAATGGAGTTCTCATTCGGAGTATAGGTTCCTTTTCAACCAACATTAACTCAAGGATGTTTTGATTCTTAATGAGTTTGGTTTCAAAGGTATGTTCTTGGCCAATGTTGCATGGGATGAGAGCTTAATTTCTCTCTTCTCCTCCATCTGCTTTTGCTAAATGAGCCTTTGTGTTTGATCTTCCTTTGGGCTATTTTTGGATTTCCACGAGCTTCTAAGCTTCCCCCTTTCTCTATAACTTGCAACACTATGATCGATTGCCTCCACGAGCATTCACCTTTCTCTAGTTGATAGGTGCTTTGCTCCACAATTATTGTCATTAATGACTTAGTCAAATCCTCATTCTCTTCTACCAAAACTTTCCTTATCTTTACTTGGGACAAGTCCCAATATTTCCTTCTATAGTGTTGGAGTTTCTAAGCCTCTAGAGATTGGCTAAGGTTGATTGTTGGTTTGCTTGGTAGGACCGGAGGATGGTTTGGTCCACCAGTTGGCTTGAATCAGAAAGCTTTTTGACTGGATTTGCAATAGCTTCATTCAGCTCCCCTTCCTTGACAACTATCTGATTTGCAAGGGTTTTGGATTTGAATTTGAAATTTCCCCTGTATTGATCTGGGTCTCTCATATGTGGCCCTTTCTCCCTTCTAGCTATGGGAGATCTATGGTTTATATTCCTTCTCCTCTGCTCTAGTATAACAGCCTTGCCTCTTTGCAAGTTTCACTTGCACCGTTTCGTGTCAGGTTGAGTAGCTCTATCATGCTCTTGTTCTCTGGTGACCATATCCAACCCTCTTCACTTGGGGCCTCTCTCTTGCATAACCTTCAACCACTCTCTCTGACAGCAACAATCCCACATGGCAGCCCCTTGTTGATATCCACTGCATTTGTTTGTCTAGCAAAGCTTTTATTTTCCAAACTCCCCATATTAGAATTGCCTCCTCATTTGCTTGCCCCTCAAGAGCTAACAAAATGAGCAGAAAGGATGGATTTTAGAAGGTTTTTTAGTGAATGATGGGGGGAACTAGAGTTGATTTTCTTCAATTTGGAGATGATACACTATTTTTTTTTTTCAAGGTAGCACAGATCTGCTATGCAGTCTTCTTGGTATTCTTAGGTTGTTCAAAGTAGTTTTTGGCAGGAGACAATGGTGGAATGGGTGAAGCGGCTTTGGAAAGCCAATTACTTATCCAGATTGGATAAGATCACTTTGATTAAAAATACATTATCAGATTTTCCTTCCTATTTTCTATCATTGTTCCCTATTCTTGCAAAGGTGACAAGGAATGTGAAAAAACCAAAGAGACTTTGAAGAGGTTGCAGGGATGAGAACAAGATCCATTTTGTGGCATTGGAGAAATTTATTCTCCATTTGGGGATTAGTAAGATTTAGAGTGGTGAATATGGCCATGCTAGGGAAGTGATATTGAAGAATCAATATTAGAAACAAAGACACTATGAAGGCAAATTACTATGTTGGCTTGTGTAACCATGGCTGAGATCCTAAAGGAGTAACCATGTCCTATGGTTGCTCCTTAGAGTTACAACAGTTAAATCAAAGGGATAAAATGCGGTGTAGGGGAATGGGTGTAAGTTTCTAATTTGATGCTTGGTGTGATGGCAAGCCTTTGAAGGAGTTATACCTAAGTCTATATCCAATGGCTGGTGATAAGGAGGCTGTAATTGGACAAATGTATGAAGTACTAAGAGGGAAAGTGGTGTAGACACTGAGGTTTAGAAGAAATTTATAGGATGTTAGGATTAGGAATTGGAAAATGTTACAACCCTTTCTTATGGGGACCGAGGGAATAAAAAAGAGATCATCTCATTAAATGGCAGACAATGAGTGGGGACAAGAGAGAAAGTGGATTTGTGTAGTGATTTAAAAGGCGCACCTGACTAGGTGCATAGGTGAGGCGAGGTCCCAGGCGGAGTATTTCCAAAAGGCGTGCGCTTGGTGTGCCTTTTCAAAATTTGTGCATTTTTCTGTTTTCTGTTTTTTTTTTTTTTTTTTTTTTTTGTGTGTGTGTGTGTGTTATAGCAGTTGGGATAGGAGCATAGAGAACCCCTATGGACTTGTTTTTATGTTATAGCAGCTAGGACCGGAGCGGAGAGAACCCCATTCATTATTCTTAAGAGTTTACATGCTTGAATATGTTTTATATGTTATGCTTGATTTTATTTTAAATATGTTTTACATGTTATGTTTATGTATTTTAATTTGAGATAATATGTATTTTTAAAGCATTTATTTTAAAATTTAAGTTTATATTTTTATTAATAATGTGTTTAATATTTTTAGATAAATAATATTTTAATATTTTGCATTTTTTGCATTTTTTGTTTTTTGATTTTTTTTTTTTGCAATTTTCTGCCTTGCTTCAAAAAGGTGTGCACCTCACCTTGCGCCTTGCACCTCGGGCGCAAATTGGCCCTTGTGGTTTGTTTTTTTTTTGTGCCTTTCGCTTTTAAAACACTGGCTTTGTGTTGGGTAGACTAGTGCAAATAAATCAGGTTTTGTTAGGTAAGTGGTATAATGGTACCTCCTTGATTAGGATAACTTGTGGCATAAGATAAGTAGCATTCATGGTTGAGCCTCTTATGGGGTGGCTTGTTGGAGTGACCAATACATATGCATTGCCTTGGAAATCCATCTTTGCATTTTCCCCTTAATTTTCCCAACTCATTAGATATGATGTCTTTCATAACACAGGAGAGATTTAAGAGGATGTTGCCCATTGAATTAGAGTAGGATGGGCAAAATGGATAGGTTCATCCAGGTCTTGTGTGTGAATACCACTTCACCTAAAAGGAAAATACTAAAGTGGTAAGGCCAGTTATGTTGTATGGAGTAGAGTTTTGGGCAGTTAAGAAACAACATGTCCAAAAGATGAGTGTGGTGGAAATGAGAGCTTAGATGGATGAGTGGTAAAACTAGTAGGGAAGGGTTAGAAATGAAGTCATAAAAAGGAGCCTAGGAGTAGCTCCAATAGGTGACAAAGAAGACCATCTACAACACCTGTTAGGAAAGGTAATCAGTTACAAGTTGAAGGGGCTAGAAGAGTTAGGGGCAGACTGAAAAGGGACTTTGGTGGAGGTAATAAGAAATGACTTCAGTGCTCGTAGTTTGAGGATGGGTATGACACTGAACAGAACAACAAAATCCCCCACTTCCACCCTCCATGTTACCAACTCTAGCCCCTCTTGTTGGCGCATCAGCTTCTGCGTTTTCTGTCATTGGTCATTCCCACTACCACCATTATGACATCGTCACTACTCGTTGGCACCATCATCTATCTTTTGACTCTTGTTGCCATATCATGGTCACACCAGTCACCGTCATAAACACTACTACACTACATTATTATTGTGACACAGCCTACAAGTGCTTTTACCTGCGTATTAGAATGAGATTGTACCAAGTAGAATGATATACTGCTTGAGTTCGAGTCATAATGGCAATTTCTTGTTAATGAATGGAATTGATTTAATGTTCTTTTTCGTTACAGTTGATGGATATTAATGAGAGCCCAGTTTATGTTATTCTCAATCCTGCTATCAATCATTCACAAAAGGACCTCCCTGTGACCATCTATGAAAGTGGTATGTGGACTTGCACTATTATTATTATTTTATAGTCTATCCAATAAAACTGATTAAAAATATCTATCCATGCAGGCCTGTTTGAAATGCTGTTTGATGAATCTCTTGTTGAACAAGTTCTTGTTTGTTGAAGCTATTCTCCTTTTCTTATTATTACAAACAGCTTGTGAGATGTGACATTTTGTATTGCATGCTTTTTTTTCAAGTTAACCATGAGAATTATCAATGTTATGGAGAAGTTACTAATGTAAACCTGGAAATTTATGCAATTTGCTTCTTTTCTCCAGGGTCATATATGCAAATTGCTTGTGATTAAAATCTACTGTGTTTGGTGGCATCTTTCCCCTATGAATTCAAATTAATGTCATAGGATGATTGCTGGAGGATAATTGATGGACTTTCTTTGATAGAATTTTGTAGGTATAAAACCAAGCAATTGTTTGTTACTTCGGCCTGGTGGCAAGGGTTTCTGGGTTTGAATTTGCTCCACTAACAAGATAATTCAATTGTGAGGGGGAAGCTGTGGGGCCAGTTTAAGCCCTAATCCAATTTGCCTTCAGGAAAATACCTTGGATGTTCAGCATTTACTAAACAATTCTACTAGCCAGATTGATCCACTACCTTGTTATCATCATTATTGTTTTTGTTGTCATCATCGTCATTAAATTGGAAAAAAGTATATCAATGATACTTTATTTTGGAACTGATACTGACAAATGATCTTTATTTTTAAATGGGAATGGATTGTTGCAACTTAAGAGTTGCATGTAATAGATGGGATTCCTCAGCTGATTTTTGTTCGTTCAAGCTACACTATTGAGGTAAGCCTTTCTCTTGTGGATGTTACTGGTCATATTTTCATTGCAATCTAGTATTTCTGAATTATTTCCTTCATTTTAAGACTGTAGAGGCAGAAAGAATCTCAGTTGATCATGTTGCACATCTTAAACCATCTGATGGAGGATCAGCTGCAACTCAGTGTGAGGTTTCTGGTTTAAGTGTCTTTATGTTTCCTATATTTCTGTTTGTGGTGTTCTGTTCATGAAGCAAAACCCTGTGTGTGAAAGTCTGAATTTCATGTTTTCTTTTTTTTTTTTTTGTTATTTTGGGTGCAGTGGCTGCGCATCTCACTGGCATTCATAGTTCCATCAAGATGTTGAATAGTAGAATCAGGGTTCTTCATAATTATCTTCTCACCATGCAAAGAGGTACTCTTATTTGACTTTAATATCAATATATAGATGCTGAATGTCATAGGAGTTCGTTGAAATGGCAGGTGATATTCCTTTGGAGGACTCATTATTGAGGCAGGTTTCTAGCCTTCTGAGAAGATTACCAGCAATTGAATCTGGGAAATTTCGAGATGATTTTCAGATGGTCAGTTTCTCTATACCTACAATCAGCAACAGGTCTTGAATTTATTTTGAACTTATTTTTGGTAATTTTGGACTCTTAGATTCAAAACTCATGATGAGAGGAAAATTCTGGTGATGCATCAGTGCTGCTTATCTGTTTATGTTTTAGTTGACAGTTGGGATTCTAATAGTCACCTTCTCCTTTTTGCAGGAATACAATGACACTCTACTTGTTACATATCTGGCCATGTTAACCAATTGTTCGAGGTGCACTATATAGGCTTTATTCCTTTTGTTTTAAGGGAAAATAAATAAAGTTCCTTCTTTTAAATAGTTAAGGGACAATGACCATACGATTATATAACTGAAATTTCTTTTATGGTTTTGCAGCACCATGAATGAGCTGGTCGACAAATTTAACACTGCATATGACAGACATAGTCAGAGGGGGGGCCGGATGGCTTTTATTTGATGGTTATTCACTTGCTGTGTTAAGGTGGGGTTTCTTTATAGAATCGGTTTCCCTGCTTCTTATAGGCATGGCAGGTAACATTTTGATAATTATTTTCATTGAAAAGAATGAGAAGGGAAAATAATCTGGATGTAGCACTGTGTTTTGTTTAATTATGGTTAATTTTCTCCATTTTCTCTGAGGTTCAGCTTCCCTCGAAGAAGTTTCTGTGTTGGGCAGTAACCCAACACTGGTTTTGATTAAAATCTGTTTTGCAATCAATTCCAAATTATTGCATGCCCATAATTTAATTTCCTAAGAAGATTCTTTAGATATGGATAAAATTTGGAGGCAATTTTGGTGGAATAAAAAACATTCCAATTATGGTTTTAAATGTGCTGTTTGGGATGTTTTGTGTGCTCCTAAAATATTTGGGGGTTTGGTATTTTTTTTTTGCTAAACTGAGGATGTTAACATTGGTTTTCTTGCCCAAGCTTGCTGGGAGATTTATTACCTCCCTTGATTCTATATGGGTTAAGTTGCTTAAAACAAGATATGTGATGCACAATGATGAAGTGCCCAAAAAGAGAATTAGATCAGCTTCTAATGCCTGTAAAGCTATAGGGAGTATTTTAAATGAGGTTCCAGAAAGATTTTGCATGCCAAGTTGCTATCAACTCTGATCTAAATATTTGGAGTGTCTTGGGTCTAAAATAATGGCAGCTGTTAGCACATACATGGAAAATGGTGATGAAAATCTCCTTACCAAACAGCATAGTGTTGCCTTCTGCCTACGTGGCAGAAGCATTTTTTTTTTTTGAAAAATGGGTCTTGGAAGCTGGGGCGTTTTTTCTTGAAAATCAGTCCCTTAAAGCGCCCATGCTTCCAAACATCATGTAAGATGTCAAGCCAGTGATGGGTTTGTTTTTGATTTTATTGATTACACTGTCCTCTCTACAGAGTAATATAGAAGAGGATGTGTTTCTCTCTTGGATTGCCCTAGCTTTTCATTATGTTTGGAGAGTTTGTAATGATTCTTTCTCACCAAGAGAAGTCTGGATTTGATATTATCATGGTTCGAAGTATCAACATGCTCAATATGCAAAAATCGAGTATCAAGCATGTGAAAGCCAATATACTGCTTCTATTTTAAACTTTAACGTGACAGCCTATCCTAGTAATTGATATTGTCGTACAATGATTCATATTTGAGCTCTCCTGAAATTTTCAGCCTCCTCTAAATGGAAACAATCTATCTCCTCCTATGTCATTTTTTTTTTCAAAATCCAGTGTGGTGGAGGTAATGAAGAATAACGAGGAAAGGGCCTATGGTTTTGTAAGATTTACTAATTCAGGAGCTTTTGTTGTTGCTGCTGCAGGTGAACCAAAGAAAGTAAAGCAAGGAATTCTGCAGATGGAGCTAGATGTTATTTTGTCAGCTATACTTCGCGTCGGAGCAGGGTTGGAGGAACTTGTGATATTCAATCGGGTTCCTTGATGTTGATTATGGCGATTGCATTCTTGGGAATGCTTACGTTTTTGGATGACAGTAAGTTTATTATTTCTAGGTTTAACAATATTACATTTACTTATATTAATAGAAGGTTTAATTGAGCTGCTCTTGAGTATCTGAGCAGGCATAATGTTTTCTTGATGAGCGTACGTTGTGATGGCATAGTCCAGTAGTTCACCATCCAGGATGGTGAATGATCCTTGTCCTGACGTCTCCTTCTGTTAATATACAAGTTATTTTATTCTAAAAAAGAACAGTGTGAAGTTCTGACCAGTTGGGAACTTTCAACATTGGAAAATGTTCAGACAGCCGATCCAGGCCAACGTTAGCCCCATACTAATAGGGGTGTTCATTACATCATGGTCTAGACTATCAAATCGCACCGCACCAAACCGTAGTTGGTGATTTGGTTTGGTTTCGTCTGAGGATTTTCAATTGTAATTTTTTGGTTTAGTTTGTTGTTTTCTTTTTTTTTTTTTCAATTTTATTAAAATTCATACCAAACAAACCGGATTATTAATAATATATTATTAATGTATATAATAATATAATATACATGTCTAAACAATTGTAAGTATTTATATATTCATTTAGTATCTCATATGTTAACGTTTCAATTTGATATTTGAATTGTACTTGTTATTTATGTAGGTATACATGTTACTTTAGCTTTCTAATTGGGTTAAGCCTAATAGAATGACCCAAACTGTATTAGAAATCAAATCAAACCATAATAAAATGGTTTAGTTCAGTTTGATTTGATAATTGTAAACCGTAATTTATTGATTTGGTCTGTGATTTAGAAATCGAAGCAAATTTGACCAAGAAACACCCTTAGTACTAGGCAAATTAACAAATGCATATTAATCGGTAAACAAATTGAGAACAAAACACCACATGGATCATCCCTTCGGTTTGAACGGTTAGCAAAAGCAAAGCCTAATTGTATCTAATGTTATTTGCCTAGTTGAAGAAAATATTGATCCATTGGGTATCTTATTAATCGTCACCGTCTCACTCACATTCTTTCTGCTCAGGTTTTTCATTCTTATTTCTTGATCAGAGTTTTCACTCTTTGGAATAAAAGTTGTTAAGCTTGGACATCAAGGCCCTGTTTGTTTTTCAGGAAGTTATTCGGGTAAATGAACTGGGAAACACTTACCTGGGAAAGTGTGTAACCTACATTTTTTTATTTTCTGGGTAAATATGACAATGACCGTTTCAGCTATAAAAGGTCATTATTAAAAGGGACAATTTTGTTTCATCCAAGTGTATGATAATGATCGTTTTAACTATAAAATCATTATTCAAAGGGGCAATTTTGTCTCATCCTAGTGTGGGCAATTTTTCCTCCAAGTGGGAAAATTATTTACCCTCCTAAGAGATATGCAAGGAAAATGATTTTTTATGAACCCCAATGAACATGGGTATCTTGATCAATGAGAACCAAAATCCCATTGATTTTCCCTTTCAAAGTCGGAAAAATGAGTGGGCCCTAATGAATACTAAGAGAATGGGAACTTCACTTTATTTGGATTGAGAATGTGAATAAGAGCTAAGGTTACATCAACACAACAAAGATGACCCTCTAACTAGGATTTGGCATTGGGCCCGAGGTCCGGTTCATTTGATGTTGGGCCTGAATTAAACTCAGTTGCAGTCCTTTTTGTAGAGATTTCAGTAACATGTTGCAAGCGTGTGGTATAAGTTCCATTTTCTTAAGGCTCAGTTTGTTTGCAGTTCCAATTTCATTTGTAGCAATGTAAATGCATCGAAGTTCAAATAGGGGTAGTGTAAATTCTGTTTTACTTTTGCCTTAGGTTTGAGTGTCTTATTTGTTTGTGAGAAATAAAATGATGTGGTCTGCACCTTATATGAAGGGAAATAAGAGGGTTATTTGTTTAGGGGTGAAGAAGAAAAATGTTGTTTCCACTTTGAATGGGGAGAATTGATTTAAAAGGAATGTGGTGAAAAATTTTCATCAGTTTTTGGGATGCCAAATTTGCATCGCTAGTGAGTACAAACAAGACAAAAAGTACACATTTTGTATCATGTAGGAATTCAATCATAATTACAAACAAATGGATGCAAAACTGAAGCAGATGCAAAATTTTTATCTGGTTCTAATTTGCACTACAAATAAACAGAGCCTTAATGTGCTCTATTATAGTTGTAAGTTTGGTTAAATCATTGCTTTAAAACTAGGCCTGGAGTATGGTTGTCAAACTAGACTGGGTCGACTATAGTGGTTCTTTCTCTGTGATTTTGTCTTGATTAATAATTGGGTCGGGAGTGGTTTTTATTGTTTTGAACCCATAACCCGTAAACCCCTTAACCTTGGTTCTGAACCGATTCATCCTAGGTCTCCACTACAAATAGCAGGAGACCTTACCAACCAGCTAGTTGGCACCTTTGTGATTATTGAGTTAATAATACATAAAGGTTTTCTATTTATTTTGTAATTTTTATTATATTTTATGTTTAAAAGGATTCAATAGACAATCTATAAGATAATTTTGGTTAAAAGCATTTGACTTATTAACATATAAACAATAAACGATTATAATGCCATTTTTATTAAGGCTATATTATAAAAAATTGGAGCTTTAACTTGTTATTTATAGACGATTATAGATGTTAGTATAATTGGGTCAGACTTGATTATCTTGATTACTGAGTCTGATTTTGTTCCATTCAGGATTGGTACACACTGTACTACTTTTCCTTCTACTTGGGTGGTTTATCGGTTCAACCATCTAGGTCACTGGGTCAATCTTTCCTATTAGGGATGTCAATGGGTCGGTTTTGGCTTAAGTTAGGAATTTGTATTATAGATTCTAAGGTGTCACTTTTTTCATTTAAAAACCAAAATCAACATATAAAGAAATCCTAAACTTTAAGACCATAAAGTTAGAAATAAAAAAAAGGGGGGGGGGGGAATCAAAACCCTAAAGCTGAATATGCGGGTCAGAAAGAGCAAGGGAGTGATCTCTTAATATGTGCGTTTGGGTCAAGGTAGGCTATGTCCTCCCCTGTTTTGGGGTTAAAAAAAGTCCAGTAACCACTAAAGAGGTTAAACAATTGTTCAACTAATCATATCGACCGGTTTAAAGTTTGAATTTGGGTCTCCCATTGGGCGAGAGTAAACAAAGGATATGGTTATCTGATTTTAAAACATATTCAATGTTTTAAATGCTAATTAAAGGGGTATTTTTATGGTATGCTTTTGTTTTCATTTGTTTTTGAAATTGTCACGTCAGCATAAAAAAAGGGGGCATTATTAAATTGTTTTTTAAGATAAATTTTGTTTTGAAAAGCTAAAGTTTTGTTTCAGAAAACAATATTTTTGAAACTATCAAAATAATGATTTTGTAGTATTAGTAATTATATGATTTATGAAGCGTGATATTAAATAATCAGAAGAAAACATGTTCTTTAAACTAGAAATTCAAGATCATGTTTTTTATTTTATTTTGAAAACAAAAAACACATATATAATCAAGAAAATGTTTTCTGTATTTTTATTTAGGCGTATTTGACAACATGTATGCTTTTGTTTTTCAAAACAAAAACAATTGTCACATGACAGTTGTTTTCGTTTTAAAAAACAAAACCAAGACGTGGTATTTCCTACCAACGAGAACTCTGTCTACATCTACTCACAACACACTACCCCCGTGAATTGGGAACATCTCCCCCTGTATAATACTATGCAGAAGGATGAGATATTCTCCATATGTGGCTGTAGTGTTATGTGGGCAAATGTGGGCAAGAGATTTGGACTCCAAAACCAAACCATATTGTTGAACACTCCCTTGAAAAACCAATTTGTTTTCAAACCAGCCGAACGTGAAGGATTCCCGGGGAGCTCTCCTAGTGGGAACACTCCGATGGCTAAGTTAGAATTCTGAGGAAAACTCAAGGAAAGCACAAAGTGAGTTAAGAGTGTTGAAAGTGCTAGCTTTAATACCTTTGCTTCGCGAGGGTCGGGGTCCTTTTATACTGGAGCTTAGTCACATCAGGCGTAACTGCCACTACCCTAGCCGTTACTGCCAGGGCTGAGATGGCGGGTGCAAGCTGCTATTGCAGGGTATAAACCCGTTAGGCATGCCATGCTTTTCAGAGATGGCAAGCACGACGCCGCCTGGCGAGAGACGTGGGCGTTGCCACTAGATCCGACAGGTATGGATGTCAGCCAGATCTTCCCTACAGGTTGCCAGGCTACTTTGCACCGAACCGCCTAGGGCTGAGTTACCTTGCACCGAGGTGCCGATGTACCCCGAGGTGCTCACACTGGAGGCAAACCTTAAGCAAGTAAGAACAAGAGTGTCAACGGTGCTGTCCCGAGGTGTTTCTCCCTTGGGACACTTAGCCAAAAGTCAGGGTGCTCCTTTCTTAGGAAGGAAGAGCTCGGGTCTCAAGGGTAGCTTGGGTCCCTTCGCACGGAAGGAGCTTGGGGCGCTCCACCCTTAGGGCTTGGGGTGAGCTGGGCCTTACTTCTCGGCGAGTTATCACACCCATCGAGTCATCTAGCCGGGCTTCGGCGAGCTTGCTATGTCAAGTTGTGGCTAAGTTGTCATGCTGAGTTGCCACTTATGCCAGGTCATGTCCACGTGTCCCCGTGTTACGAGGTCGAGCCAAATCACCTTACATCAATTGCCCCCCACTCCTCGTTCTGGGGGTTCTGACCCAGCGCGGGGAGTTCGCGGTTTGCTGAGGGGATTTGGCTCGGTGCTTAAGCCTTCTTGTCCGCCAGCTCATTGGTTGGACCGGTTCTCTGCTCGGCTCGACCAAGCACAGCCTGGGTCACGAACGGTTTACGTGGGGACATCACGTGACTTATGAACTCCGTGGATGCCAAAAAATGCGCTAAACCGATTTTGCCTCGGGGGTCGTGCAACCGGTTTTCATGAGGACTGTTAGATTGTTTCAATCTCAATCGCTGATGCCCGCGTACAGCGACTATAAATAGCAGGGGTCCTGGCCATTTTTTCTTTGCCACAAATCCTCAGCCTTAGTCTTGAGCTTGCGTCCAAAGCCTCTAGCTCGGGTCAGTTCTTCCCAGTTCTGTTATCTTCCTTTGGTGAGTGACCCTAGCTTCTTTTCCTTCAATTTCATTATGTCTAGTTTTGATAGCCAATTAGATGAGCCCGAGGTGGGTACCTCGGCTCAGGGTGACCCCACTAGAGTCCAGTTTGCCGAGGTGCGGGAGGCCTAAGGTAACTTGGCATCCACTTCTCACCGAGGTCGGATGCCAGATAGGTTCGGACCCTCCACCATGACCCTAGAGAGGCTCCGCTACCTCATCTGACAGTATAACCTGCCTAGGGAATACACCTACAGTCTACTTGCGGGTAACTTTTCATGGGAACACGACCTTGACAAGGTTGTGATCTTCCAGGAGCATCTCATAGCCGGGCTCCGTGTTCCTTTCCATCCACTTATTGTGGAGGTCCTGAATCATTTCAACGTTACAATAGACCAACTCCACCTGAACTCGGTCCGTAATGTGGTCGGGACCATCTCCCTTTGCTACGAGTACATCCTCCCCCTGAACCTGGACATATTTTGTTCCATTCTCACCATAAAGAATAGCGCTTCATGCATTCTCCCCAAGCACAGGAGGGCCTATTACTTGTCCCCTCGCCCAGGCTTCAAGTGTTAGACAGTTTTATATGCCCTTAGCTTCAATCAAAATGATGTACTTTATGAGTTTATTGTAAATGAATAAAAGTGCATATTTGATTCATGTTCCCTTGGTATGTTTCTGTGTAATACCCTTAAACTGGACACTTAATGAGACACGTGTTAGTTTAGAATGTTCACGGTCAGTGGGTCGGTCTGGGGAGACCTATCCTGACAGGGCTAACACTGTGGTGCCACCAAGTCGGTTGGGGTGGCTTGTCTTAGCTACCAGTGTGAGACCCTAGGCACATACAGTGTGGGATTAATTGAATCTTTGAACTGGACCAGATTTCAAATATTGCCCTGGACCATGGAGATTGATGGGCAAAACTGGAAAGTTACACCCGACCCCTAGACTCGATTATGATACTGCACTAGGTGTCGGATTAGGCTATCTTTGATGTACCAATCAGTGAGATCCTTAGCGGGGGTCAAAACCTGGGTATGTTGGGACAGTCTGAGAATTCATCTGAGTGGGTGATTATAGTGACAGGATCATCCCCTTTGTCGGACAAAGGTAATGATTGGGGATGCACTCTCACTGATGGAAACCAAGACTGCCGGCAGCCGATTTCAATCATTGAGATTTGTTTTGCAAAACATATTTTATATGAGATATAAAAGTATATATATTATGGTTTTGAAATGTTTGCAAATAGGTTTTAATTCCCGAGATCCATACTTGAGAGAGTGCAACACTATTCCTTGCAGCCGAGGGAGAGGTCCTCTCTTGTCGGGCAGTGTATGATCATTATGGGCTGAGAGGTTAAGTGTAAGACCATTGAGGATAATACCTGATGGGCTAATCTTGCATCTGCCCATAGTCCCTGGGTGTTACAAGGTGGCTTGGCCCAGGAACCACTTAGGGTAAGTGTTGGGCCCGTAGAGCCCATCTGATGGGTTTCAGGGGGTGCACTGTCCATAACAGTGTATTCAGCCAGGCCTTGTAACAAAGGCTGCGCTGAACCCATGTGGCTGATGTGTAGATCAATATTTGGGTCCCACGCCATACAAGGAAGCCCAACAGAGTAGCAGTTTGGAAGGCTTAATGATTACATAACCCTAAATGGGCCTTAAGCCCATTTCGAACTGGACTAATTTGATTAGTCTTTAAGGGGCGAATTCTGAGATAAGATCAGCTGATAGGATTGGGCCCACACCCTATCCACTCAGAGAGTCCAAGATCTAAATGAGATTTATATTTGGAAACTTCCTAATTAGATTAGGAGCTGGCTGATCTAATCTGCAGATAAGATAAGGATTATCCCTTATTTTAAAGGGACTTCTAATCCAGATATGATTTGGGTTAGCAACTCCTAATGGGATTAGGAGCTGATCCCTTTAAGTCTATAAAAGGAAGAGGGGGCAGCAGCCTTTAGATACACAATCACCGGCAACAGTCTTGTCTTCAGAGCTGAGATCATAGAAGAGAGAATTCTACACCCTACAAATACTCTCTAGCCGCGTCCTTTCTGTAGCCGCCGCCTATAGCAGTTTGATCTCCATTCCTTGGGAGAAATCAAGATTGGATCTTAATTCCAATCTTTTGGAGAAAAGATTGGTAGGAGTTGTATTCATAAGCCATCCAGGTGATTCTTGAGAAGGATCAAGTTCTTTTGGAAGAACACTACTGATTCTGCTCCACCCTGCACTGCGCCATCTTCAGTGGGAGCAGATTTTGGAACCTACCTTGGGTGTAAACACCTCCATTGAGAGATATTGTTTCTCTGTATCAGGTATTATCTCTCCCTACTCCTTTTGGTTCAGATCTGGTTTAGTTTATGGTTCAAGAATGATCATTGAAAATATGATTTTCTAAATTGGGAATTCGATTCCCAATTGAAGGGAGAGAAAAATTTTTGAAATTTGCCCCCCTATTCCACAATCTTTTGGTGTCCATGTGATGGATTTCCTATCCCTTCAGTGGTATCAGAGACATGGTTCAAATCTTGAACCATTCTGTTTCAGATCTGAACCTGCACAAATAGGGAGAAGGCGTTCTACCCAATTTGCGCAGATATGGGTTTTGGGAAATTTGTTTCCAAAACAGATGGGCAAATAATCTGAAATTAATTTTAAATAAATCTGATTATTATTTAGAATAGTTCTTTATAATTTTCTTGATTTATGGGCTGTCCGTACAAGAGGAGATCGAACTCTTGGTTTGCGTAGGGAGAACTGCAAGATTTGCAGTTTATTGAATTTATTTATTTCATTTGGTCTGTAAATAATTTTTTTTTTATTTTTAGATTCAATGTATAGGCATTCGATCTGATGTAATAATTAATAGAAATAGGATTTCTATTTATTTTTAATTTTGGATCGAAGATGGCGGCGTAGAGAAGGAGATTTCGCAGATGCGAGATTCGCTATCTGCGATTTGCATTTTGAGAAACTGCAATTTGTGATCTAACCTCTGTTTTGTAGGATGGAGTGTGCGAACAACCCTGATTAACTGATTCTTATTTTTCTTTTATCAGTTATTTAATTTCAGATTATTTTCTTGAATTAAGGATTTAATTAAAAATCAAACCCTAGACCCATTCGAACCAAGATTGGTTCAAACCGTTTGGACCAAATCTAGGGTTTAATCAAGGCTGAAAGTCAGCCCTAATTTTTCCCACTAATGGGCCTGAGGATTGATATTTAATTAAATGGTTAATTCGGCCCAACCTATAAGGGCCCAGTTTTAAATAGTTAAAACTACAAAAAGCCTACTTTAAAGGATAAAGCTATATGGGCCAAACTGGGTAACCCTAATTCAGCCCATATACCTAGATAATATTAATGGTTAATATTATGGAATTTTAACGGGCTTCCAATGGGCCTTACAGATAATTAATTGATTGGATCAATTTATCCCTGCATGAGATGTATGGATGTGTGATGTGCTGCGTACATGGGCCATAAGTACTTGGCCCATGCTCATTCGACAGTGGCTCTTGCGCACACCATGGCTGAATGCACATCATTGCCATGGTGTCCCCTTTGGTCATTGGATGACCTCCCTCAATGGTGGGCCCCACACCTCATCAAGAGGTTACGTGCGAAACCCTAGCCGATTTAAGGCCCACCGAAATCTGACTTTATGAAAGTCAATGGGAGCCACTTTGGTTTGACCTAAATCAAACTAGGGCATAATTATTTGTTCCCTCTAGCTAATATGAGTGCAAGTGATGGGGAGATTCATATGATAAACTCTCTAAAGGCCTTCCATCATTAGCATGAGATGGGTCCTTCAGTAATGAGGAAACGCGCCAGAAAATGGGCTATCCATTTGCTATTGGGTTTGTCTGAGTGTTTCATAAGATGATAGGGGCGTCATAGACCGATGTGGGAGGGGCTTCACTAGAAAATGGGAACTCTCTCACGGTACCTTGGCGTTCACGAATATGATGGGTAAGCACTCACTGGACAGAAAGGTTTACCTGAAAACGGCTCTGAACCTTGTCTGACAGAGGCCAAAGGGAAAACTCATAAGATGAGTGGATATGATCCTTCACAGAAAGGTGGTGGGGTTATGCAGCTGAAACAGTTGGCTCCATGCACCCTATGTGATTTTCCACATTTCCAGAGACAACCCGTAGTCTCCATCACTGAGAAAGGAGGGAAATCTCAGAGATGAATTAATGGAAATGGATCGTAGATTAAAAGCCATATCTATGAAATGAACATGAATCAAATTAGGTTGTGGACTGATGTTTGCTCTTTTATTAGAAAATGGCAAACGAATATTTTGCAAAGCTTCTTGATGACAACAAGCTTAAGGGCCCAAACTACACCGACTGGTACAGGAACCTTATGCAGGTCCTAGCTTTAGAAAAGCTGGACAAAGTGGCAAAGAATCCTGCTCCGGAGCGTCCAGGTGACAGGGCTTCTGAGGCCCGAAGGAGAGACTATCAGGAATGGGAGGAGAAAAACTCCCTAGCCCGGTGTTACATCATCGCCTCCTTGGACAACCCAATACAGAGGCAGTTTGATCAGATCGAACATGCCAAGGACATATTGGACAGTCTGAGGACGATGTATGAAGAGCAAAATCGTTCTACTCGACAAAAGGTCTTGAAATAGTTCATGACCACTCAAATGTCCAAGGGCCAACAAGTTCACGACCATTGTCTTTGGATGATGGGTTACATCAACGAACTGGAGGCTCTTGGATCCGGGCTGGACCTCGCAACCCAGATAGATGCTATCCTTAATTCTCTGCCTCCTTCCTTTAATCTGTTCATCATGAACTATAACATGAACAAGCTGAATGTCAGCTTGCAAGAGCTCAGCAATATGTTGCAAAGAGCTGAAGAACTGATTAAAAAAGATGAGCCTGTAGCTATTCTTGTTGAAGCTAGCAAAACGGGCAAGAGAAAGAGGAAGGCAAAGAAAGCCTTAGAAGAAAACCACCAAGAGCAAAAGGCAGAAGAAAGACAAAGCATCGGATGCCTGTCACTTCTGCAAGAAGACCGGCCACTGGAATCCAAGAAAGGTAATTTCGAAACTTGTGTTATAGAAACCAATTTATTGGTAGCTTCTGCGTCCTGGTGTATTGACTCCAGGGCTTCAACTCATGCGTGTAACTCACTGCAGGGGTTCAAGGTAAGCAGGAGGCTGAGTGAAGGAGAAGTCACTCTCTACTTGGGGACAATTACAACTGTTGCAGTCGTGACAATAGGAACCGTGGAGTTGATTCTTAGAGAAGGAAAAGTTGTACTGAAAGATTGTCTTTATGTACAAAACTTAAGAAGAAATTTGATTTCTGTTTCAAAACTTTGTGCAGATGGTTATTCTGTCTCCTTTAGTAATACGATTACTATTAAAAGAAATAACAGATTCATCGCATACGGGGAACTGGAGAATGGTCTCTATGTTCTACATCCTTCTCTAGAAACTAACATAAGCGAAACTACGTCGGCTGAAATCCCCAAGAAGAGAGCCCGTGATACAGTTAATCCCACGTGTCTGTGGCACTCCCAACTTGGCCACATCGGTGTTGACCGAATCACAAGGTTGGTAAATGATGGTCCTTTGGATTTTCTAACTGTAGAAGATCTTCCCACCTGTGAGCCTTGCCTACAAGGCAAGATGACGAAACGACCATTTAATGGTAAGCCTGAAAGATGTATAGGCACACTTGACCTAATACATATTGATGTATGTGGTCCCCTGAGTGTTAGGACACGGAATCAACATGTGTATTTCATCACCTTCACAGATAATTTCTCACGATATGGTTACGTGTACTTAATGAGACACAAGTCTGAATCCTTTGAAAAGTTCAAAGAGTTTAGACAAGAGGTCGAGAAACAGTTGGGGAGAGAAATTAAAGCCCTTCGATCTGATAAAGGTGGCGAGTATCTTTCTAACGAATTCAGGGACTACTTGAAGGACATTGGGATAGTATCACAATTAGCTCCTCCTGCTACACCACAACTTAACGGTGTTTCAGAGAGGAGGAATAGGACCTTATTGGATATGGTCCAGTCACTTCTCATACACTCAGAGTTACCCACATCCTTTTGGGGTTACGCATTAGAGATTGTGATTTACGTGTTGAATTGGGTTCCAACCAAATCGATTCCGAACACTCCATATGAACTTTAGACCGGAAAGAAACAAAGTGTCAGACACTTGAAGATTTGGGATTGTCTAGCACACGTTAAAAGAACGAGTGCAGACAAGTTGGAATCCAAGACCAGCCGTTGCCTATTTGTAGGCTACCAAAAAGGCTCTGTAGGTTACCTTTTCTATGACCCAAGTGAGCAGAAAGTGTTCTGCAGTCGAAATGCCCAGTTCTTGGAGACTGATTACATCCTGGACACCCATCGTCAGGAAATTGTTCTTGATGAGGAGAGCTCAGGAGCTGTGGGAGATGTCCTACAAGTTCCAAGTAGTGACCAACCTAGAAGATCCACTTAGGTATCCAAGCCACTAGTCTGTTATGATTATGACTAGGATAGTTACCTAGTGGAAACCTTGACTAGTGAGGAGGGTCCCGTGACTTACGCGGAAGCTATGTTTAGATTCCTAGAAGTGGGTGGAGGCCATGAGAGCAGAGATGGACTCAATGGAGAGCAATGGAGTCTGGACTCTAGTAGATCCGCCCTCCGGGGTAAAAGCAATCGGTTGCAAATGGATTTACAAGAGGAAGAAGGGCCCCGATGGTAGAGTTGAGATCTTCAAAGCTCGTTTGGTGGCGAAAGGGTACACTCAGAAAGAGGGCATCGATTATGAGGAAACCTTTTCGCCTGTGGACATGCTTAAATCCATTAGGATCTTGCTAGCTATAGCAGCATACCATGATTATGAGATTTGGCAAATGGATGTCAAAACTGCATTCCTGAATGGAGATCTTACTGAAAATATCTATATGCAGCAGCCGCAAGGCTTCATAGCTGCGGGTCAGGAAAACATGGTATGTAAACTTAATAGATCCATTTATGGACTTAAGCAAGCTTCTAGGAGTTGGAACATCCGTTTTGACTCTACTGTCAAATCGTTTGACTTCGAGCAGAATCCGGATGAACCCTGTGTTTACAGGAAGTACAGTGGAGATAAGGTTACCTTCTTGGTTTTATATGTAGATGGCATTCTAATCATTGGGAATGATGTGGGAATGTTGACTACGGTGAAAGTATGGCTTTCACAGCAATTCTCCATGAAAGATCTTGGAGAAGCCTCCTATATACTGGGTCTTCGACTCTATAGAGATAGATCGAAGCAGATAATAGGATTATCACAATCTGCCTACATTGACAAAATATTCAAAAGATATAGCATGGAAAACTCCAAGAAAGGAAATGTTCCTTTTAGGCACGGAGTCACTCTCTCCAAGAAGATGTCTCCCAAGACTTCTGAGGAGATTGATGGCATGAAGGGCGTTCCCTATGCCTCTGTCGTAGGGAGCATCATGTATGCCATGTTGTGCACTCGCCCTGACATTGCTCAGGCAGTGAGTGTAGTAAGCAGATTTCAGGCCAACCCAAGGCAGGAGCACTGGACTGCTGTGAAAAACATACTTAAGTACCTTCAAAGGACAAAAGAGTTTTGTCTAGTATTCGATGGTAGCTCACTACAGATCCAAGGGTACACAGATGCCGATTTCCAGTCGGATCCAGATGATAGAAAGTCTACATCTAGATATGTTTTCATGATATGATCGTGTGCTGTTTGCTGAAAAAGCAGCAAACAGGGGTCCAATGTAGACTCCACGACCGAGGCTGAGTACATTGCCGCAAGTGAGGCTGCCAAAGAAGACGTGTGGATGAAGAAGTTCGTTCACGAGTTGGGAGTAGTTTTGTCCAGCACATCACTCATCCATTGTTGTGTGACAACAATGAAGCTATTGCTTAGGCTAAGGAGCCACGAGCGCACTCGAAGTCGAAGCACATTGAGAGGAAGTACCATGTACTGAGGGAGATTGTTGGTAGAGGGGACGTCCTTATTCAGAAGGTAGCGTCAACGGAAAATGTAGCAGACCCATTGACAAAGCCACTGTCATAGAAAGTGTTTGAGAAACACGTGGAAAACATGGGACTTCGACTAGTACCTGATTGGACCTAAGTGCAAATGGGAGCTGTTAGACAGTTTTGTATGCCCTTAGCTTCAATCAAAATGATGTAATTTATGAATTTATTGTAAATGAATAAAAGTGCATATTTGGTTCATGTTCCCTTGGTATGTTTTTGTGTAATACCCTTAAACTGGACACTTAATGAGACATGTGTTAATTTAGAATGTTCACAGCTAGTGGGTCGGTCTGGGGAGACCTATCCTGGCAAGGCAGACACAGTGGTGCCACCAAGTCGGTTGGGGTGGCTTGTCCCAACTACCAGGGTGAGACCCTAGGCACATACAGTGTGGGATTAATTGAATCTTTGAACTGGACTAGATTTCCAGTATTGCCCTGGACCTTGGAAATTGATGGGAAAAACTGGAAAGTTACACCCGACCCCAAGACTCGATTATGATATTGCACTAGGTGTCGGATTAGGCTATCTTTGATGTACCAATCAGTGAGATCCTTAGCGGGGGTCAAAACCTGGGTATGTTGGGACAGTCTGAGAATTCATCTGAGTGGGTGATCATAGTGACAGGATCAGCCCCTTTGTCGGACAAAGGTAATGATCGGGGATGCATTCTCACTGATGGAAACCAAGACTGCTGGCAATCGATTTCAATCGTGGAGATTTGTTTTGCAAAATATATTTTATATGAGACATAAAAGTATACATATTATGGTTTCGAAATGTTTGCAAATAGGTTTTAATTCCCGGGATCCATACTTGAGAGAGTGCAACACTGTTCCTTGCAGCCGAGGGAGAGGTCCTCTTTTGTCGGGCAGTGTATGATCATTATGGGCTGAGAGGTTAAGTGTAAGACCATTGAGGATAATACCTGATGGGCTAATCTTGCATCTGCCCACAGTCCCTGGGTGTTACAAAGTGGCTTGGCCCAGGGACCACTTAGGGTAAGTGTTGGGCCCGTAGAGCCCATCTGATGGGTTTCAGGAGGTGCAATGTCCATAACAGTGTATTCGGCCAGGCCTTGTAACAAAGGCTGGGTTGAACCCATGTGGCTGATGTGTAGATCAATGTTTGGGTACCACGTGATACAAGGAAGCCCAACTGGGTAGCAGTTTGGAAGGCTTAATGATTACATAACCTTAAATGGGCCTTAAGCCCATTTCGAACTGGGCTAATTTGATTAGTCTTTAAGGGGCGAATTCTGAGATAAGATCAGCTGATAGGATTGGGCCCACACCCTATCCACTCAGAGAGTCCAAGATCTAAATGAGATTTAGATTTGGAAACTTTCTAATTAGATTAGGAGCTAGCTGATCTAATCTGCAGATAAGATAAAGATTATCCCTTATTTTAAAGGGACTTCTAATCCAGATATGATTTGGGTTAGCAACTCCTAATGGGATTAGGAGCTGATCCCTTTAAGTCTATAAAAGGAAGAAGGGGCGGCAGCCTTTAGACACACAATCACCAGCAATAGTCTTGCCTTCAGAGCTGAGATCCTAGAAGAGAGAATTCTGCACCCTGCAAATACTCTCTTGCTGCGTCCTTTCTGCAGCCGCCGCCTATACCAGTTCGATCTCCATTCCTTGGGAGAAATCAAGATTGGATCTTGATTCCAATCTTTTGGAGAAAAGATTGGTAGGAGTTGTATTCATAAGCCATCCAGGTGATTTTTCAGAAGGATCAAGTTTTTTGGAGGAACACTACTGATTCTGCTCCACCCTACACTGCGCCATCTTCAGTGGGAGCAGATTTTTTATCCTACCTTGGGCATGAACACCTCAATTGAGAGATATTGTTTCTTTGTATCAGGTATTATCTCTCCCTACTCCCTTTGGTTTAGATCTGGTTCAATTTATGGTTCAAGAATGATCATTGACAATATGATTTTCTAAATGGGGAATTCGATTACCAGTTGAAGGGAGAGAAAAATTTTTGAAATTCACCCCCTTATTCTGCAATCTTTGGGCGTCCATGTGATGGATTTCCTATCCCTTCAGCAAGTTGCTACACAAGCTTTCGAGCAAGATCCTGGCTTGGAAGCAAGACTACTTCGTAGTCCAGAATCCCGCAGGGTGGCCCTTCCGTACTCAATGGAGGGCGGCTATCCAAGACCCTGGCATCATCCTTGACAAGAAGACAAGGGAGATGCTCCAGTCGTGGACTGAGGTTGGGCTTAGTTACAAGGATTACAACACCGAGAGCAAGCTCATTTAGGCCGGCTTGAGCCCGGGTAGGTAGTCTTAGTACCTTAGTCACTTGGCTTGCACCTTCTCCATTTTCTTTTACTTGAGTACTAATGACGAGCTCTGTTGCAGGTCCCATGGGAGCGGATAAGCTCAAGGGGGAGAAGCTCTTCAACCATATGAAGGGGAGGAAGAAGCGGGCTGCTAAGAGAGCTCGCGTTGAGTCACTGCTAGCCCCCACTCCCTAGTCCAAGCTTCCGCCGACTCCCTCTTCTGAGCCCGAGCTCCCTGATGCTCCTCCGATCATTGACTTGGAGGAGTCTGTACCGCCTTGGGAGCCCAAGATCTCGGTTGAGCCTGCTACGAAGGCAACAACTGAGCCTAAGATCATCACCGAGTCTACCGACGTAGCAGTTAAGGCCTCTGTCAAGCCCATCTGCACAACTCAGATGACAGTTTCCAGCTCGGGAAGCCCAAATGGAGCCCAAAGCATCTTGGTCCCCCAGTGCAGCCTTCGGAAGAGCAAGGGGGTTGTTTACGCCGAGGAAGTCTCGACCTGGGCCGAGTTCACCCCTTCTCAGCTCGGAGCCCGAGCTGCTACCCACACCATGGTGGTAAGTTTTCTCCCTTTTCTCCTCTTTATCTATATATATACATCTCTTCTGTGCTAACCAACTTTCTTCGTTAGGCGAATTCCACCGTGCACGCCCTGACTCTTCAATCTGAGAGGAACCTGAAGCGGGGCTCTGAACGCTGGGGAGTCATCCCGCGCAGCCCATGCTGATCTGAGGGCAACTCGTGGCCAAATCCACCAGCTGGAGAGCGACGCTGTGGCCCAGAAGAACGTCATCATGACATTGATGGCGGAGAAGGACGAGATGGCACGCGAGAAGGACGCGCTGAGGGGCGAGGTGGACACCCTCAAAGCAGAGCTAGCACATGAGAAGGGCGTGCTGAGGGGCGAGCTGGACGCCCTCAAGGCAGAGGCAGAAGGCGTTAAGGAGAATAAAAAGGCCCTTCTGCACGAGATGGAGTTCCTCAAGGCTGACATCGAGGAGAAGACCGAGATCTTTACTCAAGCCATAGAGAAGACAAAGATCAAGGCTGTCGCAGAGTACATCCAATCGGACAAGTTCGATGCCGTTCTGGGGGAGGCCTACCGTAAGGTGTTCAAGCTCAACAGGTGGTTGATAAGGCATACATACCCCGAGCTTGACATGAGCGCCATCATCACCTCACGAATCACGGATGAGATAGCTTGTCAAGCCACAGAACATCCAGATTCCGAGGAGGAGGATGGTGATGAAGAAGCAGATGTCACCGATAAGCTTGAAGCTTCTGAGGAGGTCCCACGCGGAGATGACGAGCCCCCAAAGTAATTGTTTTTTGTACTTCGAGCCTACGAACTCAGTTTTAGTTTCTTTTTCCTTTTTCCCCATTTTTTGTCAAGCTCATTGTACAGAACTTATTTGTTAATGAAATCAACTTTTTCTTTTCCAAGTGTTGTTACTTGCTAAAGCATCTGTTTTGTCCGAGCTATCGTAGTAAAGTGTACGAAGTAGGGTTTCTCAACCGTTGCTGCCCCGAGCTCTCCTAGTACCTCGCGGGGTTGGATCTTGTGACATACGCCGAGGTTATTGACATAGTAAGGCATATGCCCGAACTGTCTTCTGGTTGTACGCCGAGGTGAGCTAAGCGTCATGGAATCTACCGGTCTGCTTGCACCCTTGACACATTATGTACTGTGGTGCTGAGCTCCTTGGTTAGCTCGGTATTTTAGCCCCTTGGCCGGGGGGGGGGGAGTGGCTTTAGCCACTCTCGGAGTTCGTTCATGTCATAGAGGCGGCTAGGTCTTATTGCGCCGAGGTCTTTGTTAGCTTGGCATTTTGGCCCTTAGGCTCTGAGAGCGACTCGTGGTCTGCTCTTGGAGTTCACCCATAGGCTCTGAGAGTGACACGTGGTCTACTTAGTTATTTATAGGTAATACTGCCTTAGGTTGACAATACTCCTTGCCTGAGGTACTTGTTTCCCTTCCAGGGTTTCGAGCTCGTATATTCCTTCCCCAAGTACTCACTTTACTCGGTAGGGTCCTTCCCAGTTCAGACCGATCTTACCAACACTGGGCTTAGGCACCATAACCTTACGGAGAACCAAGTCGCCAATGCAGAGAGTCTACTTTTTGACCTTGGTGTTATAGTACCGAGCTACCCTTTGCTAGTAGGTTGCGGTCCTGATGTATGCGAGGTCCCGTACTTCATCACGTAAGTCGAGGTTGGTATGTAGCTCGTCTTCATTTTCCTTGTCATCATACGCTTCTAGTCTCAGCGAGGGAACTTCGATCTCAGCTGGAATGACTGCTTCGGTGCCGTAGGTGAGGTTAAAGGGGGTTTCTCCTATAGCGGTCTTTTTCGTGGTAAGATAAGCCCATAATACGCTGGGCAGCTCGTCTTCCCATAGTCCTTTAGCTCAGTCCAGGCGTGCCTTTAGTCTGCGGAGAATAGCTCTGTTCGTGACTTCTGCCTAACCGTTTGCCTGAGGATGCGTCACTGAGGTGAAGTTCTGTTGAATTCCCATGTCTTGGCACCAATTCTGGAATTTGATGTCTTCGAACTGTTTACCATTGTCGGAGATTAGTACCCGAGGTAGTCCGAAATGACACACTATGTTCTTCCAAAAGAAGTTCTACACATTCTGGACTGTGATTGTTGTGAGGGGTTCAACCTCAACCCACTTCGTGAAATAATCGACTGCCACCACTAGGAACCTTCTTTGCCCTGTTGCTGGTGGGAATGACTCGAGTAAGTCGATCCCTCATTGTGCAAATGGCCACGGGCTAGTGAGGTATTTTAGGTCGCCGGCAGGCCGGTGGTGGATGTTGGTGTGCTTCTGACACTTGTCGCATTTTTTGGCAAGCTCGGTCGTGTTTGCCTTCATCGTTGGCCAGTAATACCCCTAACGTAGTTCTTTCTGAGTGAGGGCCTTGCCCCCCAAGTGTCCACCGCACAGGCCCTCATGAGTATCGCGGAGGACGAGCTCAGCTTCAGAGGGTCGCAGGCAGCGTAGATAGGGGAGCGTGTAGGATCTTTGGTACAGCCATTCGTCCATCATGACGTATTTGGCTGCCTGACGCTCTACCCTCCTGGCGGCATTACGATCTGCGGGGAGGGTTCCAGGTAGCAGGAAGCTCGCGAGCGAATCAATCCAGTTTGACTCTGCTTGAACGATGGGAGCGACCTCCTCTGCCCCCCTAAGAATGCTAGGCTGAGGCAAGTTCTCTATATACACAGTTCTCATGGTGTTATCGCTAGTGCTGGCTAACCAGGATAGGGCATTGGCCTTAGCGTTCTCTGATCTTGGGATTTGCCGGATGAAGTGTGACTGGAAGTTGAGTAGGGCCTTTCTTACTTTGGCTAAGTAAGCTATCTTGGTTGGTTCGCGTGATTCGTACTCACCCGTAACTTGGTTGACCACGAGATGGGAATCACTACAGACAACAATGTGCTCGACTTTCACTTCCTTTGCTAGATCTGGCCCGGCTAGTAGCGCCTCGTACTCTGCTTCGTTGTTGGATGCCGCAAACTCAAAGCGCAGTGCATACTCCAGTTTCACACCGCTGGGCCCATACAAAACGATCCCAGCCCCGCTGCCCTGCTGGTTTGACGAGCCATCTACGTGAAGGATCCATGGCACCTCGTCCCAGTTCGTGCTTGGCCTAACTAGGAGAGATGCCGCACTGATTGCTAATTCACGGCGCTCGAGCTCAACCGGCCTGGGAACCCCGGGCTCACCCGCACTGGAGGCCTCGTGTTCCACCGACCAGGGGACTTCAGAGCTAAAGGTGCATTCTGCGACGAAATCCGCCAAGGCTTGGGCCTTGATAGCAGTTCGCGGCTTGTACTGGAGTTCGTACAAGCTGAGCTCGATGGCCCACTTTGTCAACCATCACGAGACCTCAGGCTTGAGCAAGACTTGTCTCAAAGGTTTGTTGGTAAGGAGAATGATGGTGTGAGCTTGGAAGTACGGGCGGAGCTTCCGGGTACCTTGTCTCTGCTCCCTACAACACTTTACTAACATAATAAACGGGTCATTGGACCCGATCTACTTCTCTTATTAGTACCAAGCTGACCACCTCGTCACTTGCCGAGAGGTATAGCTCTAAAACATCACCCTCTTCGGGTAGGGTTAAGACTGGGATGCTAGCGAGGTGCTTTTTGAGCTCGTCGAACGCAAGCTGGCACCCTTCGGTCCATTCAAAGCCTTTGCTTTTTATGGCCTTAAAGAAGGGCAGGCAGTGATCTGCTGACTTGGACATGAAGTGGCTCAGAGCAGCTAACCGGCCTTCAACTTTTGAACCTCCTTCAATTTCCGGGGTGGTCTCATTTCTAGGATGGCTTTAATTTTGTCCAGGTTAGCCTCAATGTTGTGCCGGTTAACGATGTACCCTAGGAATTTTCCCGAGGTGACACCGAAGACACACTTGTTCGGATTTAATTTCATATGAAATCTACGCAGAATTTCAAAAATTGAATGTAAATCTTGTATTAAATCATGTGAAAATTGGGTTTTGACGACCATGTCGTCTACATAACACTCTACTTTTCTGCAAATTAGTGGCTCAAATAGTTTATTTACAAGTCTTTGAAAAGTGGCCCCGACGTTTTTCAACCCAAAGGGCATGACCTTGTAACAGTATAGGCCGAGCTCAGTTATGAAGGCAATTTTCTCTTCATCAGCTGGGTCCATCCTGATATGATTATAGCCCGAGTAGGCATCCAGGAAGCTCAACAACTCATGCCCCGAGGTCGCGTCCACTAGACGGTCGATCCTGGGAAGTGGGAAGCAGTCCTTTGGGCAAACTCGGTTCAGGTTGGTGTAGTCGACGCACATGCACCATTTACCGTTAGCCTTTTTTACTAGAACGGGGTTAGCCACCCAGCTCGAGTAATGGAATTTCTTGATAAAATCGGCCGCAAGGAACTTCCCGACATCCTTGTTGACTGCCCTCCATCTCTCTAGGGCTAGGTTACGTTTCTTCTGTCTAACGAGCCTAACTACAGGATCAATATTGAGCTTATGGGTTATGATGTCGGGGTTTATGCTAGGCATTTCTGCCGCGGACCATGCAAAAATATCTTAATTTTCGAGTAAAAAACTTACTAGTTGAGACCGCAGAGGTTCCTCAATAGAAGCGCCGATCTGAAGTACCCGAGTTGGGTCCTCTGTCGAAGCTGAGATGGGGATGGTCTCTTCGGTGGGTGCGGCTCATTTTGCAAACTGCTCCCTGGGTCGTTCTAGCTCGAGGCCGTCTGCTACCTTGGCTTTTCCTTTAAGGGCGGCTACGTAGTCGGTGGAGACTAATGATCGTAAGGCATGGGTGATGGGCCGACCTACTATTGCGTTGTACGGGGAGGGAGTCGCGACCACCAGGAACTCATGGTTGAGCATTACCACGCTAGGCCAGGTGCCGACCTCCACAGGTACAGTGACTCTCCCTAAAGGCCTGACCTCCTCTCTGTTGAATCCCACTAGTGGAGTGCTTGCGGGCTTCAGGTCGCTTTCTTGGAGCTGAAGTTGATCGAAGGCCACTTTGAAGAGAATATCCGCTGAACTGCCCGAGTCGATGAGGACGCGCCTGACCTCGAAGTCGTTGATCTTTATCTTTATGATGAGCGCGTCATCATGGGGATAATGGACCCCTCACGCGTCATCTTCCATGAAGAAGATAAGTTCCTCTATCCTTGGCCGCTTTGGGGGATTCTACTCTTCCCTAGCGGCCTCGCGGGCTGATGACCGAGCTGCAGCCGAAGTGCAGCCCGCGACAATTGATCCTCCGACAATTACATGGATAGTCCCCCAGACTAGTCTCTCATCGGGAGGCTACCTTTGCGACAGTTCTACTTGTCTGCTGGACTCGAGAGCATCCTTACTCTGCTCCCCCTGCCGACCTGCTTTATTATTATTATTGTTTTATACAAAATTTCTCAGATATCCGCGACAGATGAGTTCCTCTATCTCGTCGCGGAGGTTTTTACAATTTTTGGTACTTTGATTGTGATCTCTATGAAAACTACAATACAAATTTTTATTCCTAACATTGGGATCGACCTTCAACCAAGGTGGTCACTTCACATATGGGGCATCCTTGATTGCCATGAGGATCTCAGCCTGCTTTGCATTGAGGGGTGTGTAGTCCTTTCCGCTGCCGGAGCTCGGAAAGGCTGAGTTGGCTTTGCCCCCTGAGTTGGGTCCTTCTTCTTCTTGTTGTCGCTTGGAGCAGGGGGCTCTAGTTTCCTCTTTCTTTTTTCAAGGGCCTGCTCGCCCTTCTGGTTGATCTCCTCCTCTGTCCCTATGAACCGATCCGCGAGTTCGAGGAACTCGGTCACAGTCTTGGGTTGATTGACAATCACGTGCCACTTAAACTCCTTGTGGGTGATGCCCCGCTTGGCCGCAGTAAGCTGGACTACGGGGTCTAGGTCGGGTATCTGTAAGCAAGCATCATTGAACCGCTTGATGTAGTTTCGGATGGACTCTCCTTCCCTCTGAACTATGCTAAGGAGGCTCTCTTGGGTCCTCGGGCACCTTTTACTGGTGACGAAGTGGGAGGTGAAGACCTGTACGAACTGTGCCCAGCTCCTTATCAAACCTGGTGTGAGGTTTCGGTACCAGGTGCGGGCTACTCCTTTGAAAGTGGTGGAGAAGGTCACGCACATGCAAGATTCACTTGCCCTTGCCAGGTGCATCTGGGACTGAAAGGCGTCCACGTGGCCATTGGGATCAAAGGATCCATCGTACTTGTCCAGTGGGGGGAGCTTGAAGTCCCTTGGCATGGGGACAACAAGGAGCTTTGGCGACAGGGGGAAGGAACTAAAAGAAGCAGAGTAGCTTTTACCTTGCCCGAACTTACCTCTACCTTGCCTCCGAGTTCGGGCAGATCGCGAGTGGCAGTTCAGCAAGCTCGGCGACACCTTCGCTACTTCTTAGTCGGCTCGGCGTTGGTGCTGCTGGCCTCAGTATTGCTGAGCTCGATTGGCCCAGGGAAAGGCTTAGACGGTTGTCGGTAGCTGCGAACAGAGGGACCTTGTCCCAGGTCATCGGGCAGCACTTCGAACCGGTTTTCGGCAAGTGGAGGTCCGAACTACGAATGCTGAGGTGATACGGGCCTAACCGGCTGGGAAGCCCCCGACCTAATTGTAGGCCGCGAGGTAGGGGTAGGGAGTCTTTCCTTTCTTCCATGAGATGATGCTGAGGTCTCTCTTCGGCGGGAAGGAAGATCGCTTTGGCAGTGAGGCTTGGTTGGCTGTGCAATTGGATGCCGAGGAGGGAGTGAAGGAAACTATTGCTGATACTGGCATTGGGAAACCTGGTGCAACACTTGCTGCTGGTGAAACTGGAGTTGCTGGAATTGTTGCATCTGAGCCTGTATGGCTCGCATGCATTGCATCAGATCCTCAAGCTGACCTTGGATAGCCATCGGAGGGAGGATGGTGGGTTCAGTGAAAGTTGTTCCGATTGTAGAGGGAAGTGGAACAGTCACGGGTGCCATCGTTTGAGGCACATTCAAACTAGGAACTCCGTCCCCAGAGAGGGGGACGGTGAACTGTCCGATGCAGACAGTGGGTAACTGGGATTGTTCCTCAGGGGTGTTTCGACGTCCGGCGTTGCTGGAGGAAGCCATGGGTGTCGATGATGCTGATGAGTTCTTTGGAGAAAGTTGCACATAATTTAGAGGAAGGCCTTTTGAAGCATTCTCACAGACGGCGCCAAATGATGCTGCACGATCTGGGCACTCCTAGTTGGCTGAAACCTAGCTCTTAGTTGTGACAGACGACACCTGAGATAGAGAGGAACATGAAGGATTCCCGAGGAGCTCTCCTTGCAGGAACACTCCGATGGCTAAGTTAGAATTCCGAGGAAAACTCAAGGAAAGCATAGAGAGAGTTAAGAGTGCTGAAAGTGCTAGCTTCAATACCTTTGCTTTGCGAGGGTCGGGGCCCTCTTATACCGAAACTCAGTTACATCAGGTGTAACTGCCACTGCCCTAGCCGTTACTGCCAGGGGTGAGATGGCGGGTAGAGGCTGTTGTTGCAGGGTACGGACCCGTCAGGCCTGCCATGCTTTTCAGAGATGACAGGCACGCCGCCGCCTGGCAAGAGACGTGGGCGCTGCTACCAGATCCGGCAGGTACGGATGTCATGCGGATCTTCCCTACAGGTTGCCGAGCTACTTTGCACCGAACCGCCTGGGGTAACTCAACCCCAGGGCGCTCCACCCTTAGGGCTCAGGGTGCTCCACCCTTAGGGCTTGGGGTGAGCTGGGCCTTGCTTCTCGACGAGTTGTCACACCCGCCGAGTCATCCGGCCAGACTTCGGCGAGCTTGCTACGTCGAGTTGTGGCTAAGCTGTCATGCTGAGTTGCCACTTATGCCAGGTCATGTCCACGTGTCCCCGTGCTACGAGGTCGGGCCATATCACCCTACATCACAGCCTATGTTTAACATTATTGTATATTAGAAAACCATATCAATTATATTTTATTTTAATTTGTTGGCAAACCATTAATTTATCTTGTATGGCTAAATATATATATATATATATATATATATATATATATATATATATATGTGACATGATTATAATTTTATAAATCGGTAATTACAAATCGTTGACATAAAAACAAAAAAGAAAGGAAACCCGACAAACAGATAGCAAAAACACCAAAAGATAGTACATCTATTTTGTCAAGATAAGGAGTTTTTATTTTTATTTTTACTATTGTAAGACCATGTACTATATACTTGTGCACGTAATTATTTTTCATATATAAGATACTAGTAAATATGTTTCCGCGTTGTTGGATAAATATCAAGTATACAGTTTTGTTGGATTTAGTTTTTATATCAAGTACATGGATCAACCCATGATATAAAAAGGATAAATATCAAAGCATGGTGTGATATTGGATTTAGATTTTATATTCTACTCTCATTGTTAATAAAAATATTTTTTTTATTTATTGTATTTGTTTTTATTTAATACAATAAATATACAATATTAGAGATGTGCACAAGACAAATGTTTCTGTTTTTTATATATTTTTTTATTTCTATCTGTTTTTTATTTTTATTTATATAATTATGACATCATGTGCTAGCATATTTGACTTGAAAAAAGAAATCTCATTTTTGGGCAATTTTTAAAATTTTTATTTTATTTACATAATTCATTTGAAAAATAATTCTTGTTTATCACACTTATTTTTGTTTGATATGATAAGTTTATAATATCTTAGATAAATTTTCTATAAATTTTATGCACTTAATTTTTTGTGTTTTTGTCTATCTTTTAAATTTTTATTATTTAATTATGACACCATTGGTTAACCCATTTACCGAAACGGTTGGACCATTATGGTGCAAGTCAAGTAGGTTGGGTTGAATTTAAGTTTAACCCAAGCCCAATCCTATGCATTGGATCTAAGGCTTCAGACCTAAGGGTGTCAATGGACTGGTTTTGGATTGGATCCCATCTAGTCCAAAATCAATTTGGATGGATTGGATGGACCAACAAGACATATTGGATTGGACCAATCTGGTCCAAAATATTTGTTAGACTGGACTGAACTTGGTCCGTCCATAACAAATTTATATTGGATTGGGTTGGATTAAGCCAACATCTGGTCGATTGATATAAGATAAGAATACGTGTCAATGAACTAGGTTTCGGTTGAAATCAATCTAAATCAAAATGAATTTGAACAGATTGGATGGTCCAGACATTGAATTGAACCAATCCAAATTGGTCTAAAACATTCATTGAATTGGATTGGACCTCGTTCATTTATAATGGACTCACATTAGACCAAATCCAGTCCAATTGACACCCCTATTCAGACCAAAGTCAAGCACGATCTATCCAACTTAGGCCAAATCTGCACTAAAATTTGATGCACCTGGGTTAGTCTAGGACTTGGTTATGTCAATTAGCCCATAACAAATTTGACATAAAATGCATGTGTATAAAAAAAAAATCTAGGTTATCTAAAATTATGAGATGGGTCAATTCGGACTCAAGCTAAGCCACCTAATTTGCCTCCTAGTGGACCATTGAGTATTGACCATCAATTAGATGCAAAAGTAGTTTTCCTTTGATGTTAGTTTACTTTTTAATTATATTTCTATATTAATAAAAATAACTCTTATCTGTCAAACTTATTTTTGTTTAATACGATGAATACATAATATTAGAGATGCACCCACATGTTTTTTTTTATAAAATTTCTGTTTTTTATAATTTTTGTTTCTAAATATATATATATATATATTAATTTTTATTATTTATTTATGGTATCATGAGTTGATCCCTTTGACCTAAAAGGTTGAACCATTGACCCATCACTTGAATAGGAAAATAGTTTTGTTTTTGGATTATTCATTCCCATTGAATAAAAATACTTTTATTTAGCATGCTTATTGTTGTTTGATATGATAAATAGATAATATCAGAGATGTGCCTAAATTTTTCACAATTTTTTATAATTTTTATAATATCTATATTTTTAAAATTTTTTTATTTAACTATGAGAACATTTATTAACCCATTTGATGTGGATGGTTGAACTATTTACTTGCCACTTAGACAAAAGGTTGGTTTATTTAATTATTTTTCATGTTAGTTTCAAACATAGATTTTATATTATTAAAAATATTGGATATATATTTGATTTGTAAAATTTATTGGTAAGAAACAAAAATAATTTAAATAAAGTATTTAAGGAGATAAATGAGAGTTAATACCTTAAGGAGGGGGAATTTAATGAAGTGGAAAGTAATAGTACATTAAATTACATTTAATAAAAGTAGTAGTTCAAATTATGTTTTTTGCCCTCATAATATAGGGAGACCAAGTTAAAAAAAAAGGGGGTATTTTAGTAAAAAAAATTCTAGAATCTAGACCTCATTCATGCTTTAATAATAGTATAGATATAGATATAGATATAGCATTTGGATTAACTTTTAAGATCTATGAGCAATCCAAGACAATATCCACTTTATATATTATAGATTTCTTTTGGGGGTAGAATCAACATATGGGGGTGGAGATCATTATTAAACAATATTTTAGAAACTGACTTGGAACCAAAACTGCTTTGGCCATTGGTTTATTGGTCAATGGTTCAATTGTCCAGCCCAAATGGATGGCTTGTTGTAATTTAAAAAATAAAGAAAAAATAAAATAAAATGGCAAAAACTGTTGTTTGGGTCAAAAGGGTTGCTGATCAAGTGAATGGTTTTTGGCAAAGGAACAACGGTTTAAGCGTGACGTAGAATCGGTTGCTTGGACAGTTTTTGGATTGATCATTATCGACCATCCAGGTCAACAATGTTTTGAAAACCAAGGTTCAAAATATCAATATAGTCTAATATGCTAGCCTGTATCGAAGGCCACTTTTATTTTTCATTTTTTTTCTTTCAAATCGGTTCAGGTAGAGGTGTCGATTGGATTGGTTTGGTCCAACCCGATCCAGTCCAATGTGAGTCCACTTACAAATGGATTGGACCCAATCTAATCCAAATCCAATCCAAACCAAATCCGATCCAATCCATTAAAATGTAAATGGACTAGATTGGATTCAATCCAAACTGAATGAAATATAAAAAATAGAACATATAAAAATTACAAAAATATATTAAAGTGAATAAATCTGAAAATTACAAAAATATACACTTTTGGCAATGAAAAAGCATTTTTGTAAAAAGTACTTTCACAAAAGTGCTTTGATAAAAGTACTTTCATAAAAGTGATTTTGTAAAAGTACTTTCATAAAAGTGCTTTCGTAAAAGTGTTTTCATAAAAGTGCTTTTATAAAAGCACTTTATAAAAGTACTTTCATAGAAGTGTTTTTATAAAAGTACTTCCGTATGTGTTTTTGTAAAAGTAGTTAAGTACTTTTTAAAAGTGCTTTTGCAAAAATGCTTTCGTAAAAGTATTTTTGTATAAGTCCTTTTATAAAAGGACTTTCGTAAATGTTCTTTCATGAAAGTGCTTTTACAAAAGTACTTTCATATTAGTGCTTTCGTAAAAATGCTTTTATTAAAGTGATTTCGTAAAAGTACTTTTATAAAAATACTTCCATAAAAATGTTTTTATAAAAGTGCTTTCGTAAAAGTATTTTTCATAAAATTACTTTTAGAAAAAGTGCTTTCGTAAAAGTGATTTTATGTCGGCTTCAATTTTGATCGGTTTCAAATTGGACAAGGATTTGGCCTCATGATCGAATTATTGGAAATTTGTTTAAAGTCCAATTCAAACCAATAAGAATATAGACTAATCTATTTTGAATTAGCCCAATCTAATAACTATATGCATTGCCCAAAATCCAATTTGATAGGATTTAGATTGGATTGGATCCAACCTAAAACCCGCCGATTGACACCCCTAGGTTCAGGGAGTTGGTTTAAGCTTCATCTACCCTTGAAATAGGCGGGACCCCAAAACATTAAGTGTAGGGGTATATCGGAGGGTCACCAATACTATACGTATGGGCTGATACACCCAATCCGTTGATATTTCGATCCTTATGGAAATCCATATTACTAAATTCACTCTCATTCACCAAAACAATATCATGAATCATGTGATGAACTTAGAAGTTTAGAAATTTAGATAGATTTCTTTTTGTTCAATTGTTTTCCTTCTTTCAGGTTCCACCAGGTGCAACTAGGAAATTTAATGGAATGAAACGAGGAACATATATAAGGAAAAATGATGCACAGGAAGGAAATAATTAATGTATTGTATTTTCTTTTCCATGCCTACAATTACATTCGAGTAATCTATTGTGCAGGTGTGGAAAAATGAAAAAGCATGCAAACACTTGAAAAGAAACAAGAAGAAAGAAACAAAAGCTTGCGTAGAAAAGTGAAAATATTGTGCCATCTCGAGATTGGTTGGACTTACTAGGAGAGAAAAGGAGAGAGGGAGCCATGGAGATGGAGGGGTCTTTGAAGGCAGAAAACGAAAAGGATAAAAAGAAAAAGTGGATACATTATCCTAAGAACAGAACGCATGTACTTGTACAAGCTCAAACATTCATGCCCTAAATTCATGTTTTTTCATGAAAATGTCCAGCTGATACCCAGCACCATTCATTCATGCGTAGCCGAGCCGATCGAGAGAGAGAGAGAGAGAGAGAGAGAGTCTATCCATCATCCCACTTCACAATGATTATTCTGTCTGCTTGTGTGGGTGGGTGTGGCCCTTTCAAGTTTCAAGTTTCAAAGTCAAGTCTCACTCGATCCCCACCAAGAGTACTAATTCAATATCATCACATATATACTCTATCAATGTTTAAAAATCGACTCGGGAATCGTTTTGACCACCAGTTTACCGGTCACTAATTCCATCATCTAGCCTGAATTGATAATCATTACAATTTTAAAGAAAATAAAAATAATAAATAAATAAAACATTATTTAGATCAAATAGTTGGATCAACAATTCATTCACCATAGCAAAGGAACGGCTCAGGGTCAAATGAAACCGGTTGTTTAAAGGATTTTTGAACCGAGCAGTCCAATCATTCGGATCAACTATAGTTCAAAAACCATGTACTTTATATTATGTGTGTACCACCTTATGCTATTTGTATTAATTTGCATATTAATTATATTATTGATAAAAAGAAAGAATAAAAAAGTATTTATCTTGATAAAATCAATTAAAGAATGGGATTAATTAATATAATGGAGGAGCTGGAAGATTCAAGATTCACACACATATTACAAAGTGTTTGTCTTCTCCCAGGCTCTTGTCTACATAAATAAAAACATTTTTATGGATTAAGGTGGAAATGGTGATAGTAAAATCTCAGGGATTAAGGACAAAATGTTTGCACATAAAATTTGTCGGGGTTTATTTAAACAAATAAAATTAAAAAAAAAAAAAAAGGATGTGTAAACTGTACTGTGTAACGAAGAAGACAAACTCGTTACTTTAAAACCACTTCACTTGCCTCAGCCTGACACATCTTTTTATGTCAGAGACTTGAGACTTGAGACTTGAGAGAGGTCTCCTGCCACGTGAAACTCATTGGAGGTTGTGAACATCTTTGGGACGCACGTGCAGATTATAGTCCAAATAGAGCAGATTGTCCAATGCCCATTAAGTACAGAGTTGCCTCTGGTCTCTACTTTCCGTTTTCAGTAGGAGATGAGGTTTCTTGGATAGTGGTAGATGACTCATATTACTTACCCATTAAAATAAGAGATTTTACTTCGTTATTTTAAAGTTTTTATTCTATCTTATTATCCAGGCTGTTCTTATGAAATTAGGACCGATTCGTTTAATATGTTGTTTAGAAGTGAGGGCGTTTTTTATGACCGATTTTAAGAAAAAACGTTCATGTTTTTGGGATTCGTTTTTTATAAAAGATACTTTTGTCATATAGGCAGTGAGTATCATTATACTGTTTGATAAGGTGATTTTTATCACCATTTTTCATTTATGTATTCACAAGTAAGCACTACATAGGATATATATTAGTCAATCGTTGGGGAAACAGTTTACTGATGCATGTATCGGTGGGGTCCCGATTTTCGAGGCATGCCCAATTTTTTATAATAATCGACTGAATCAAACAATGAGATACATTGGTGTTTGTTGAAACACCTATGTGGATCCATGTGGCACCATTTTTTTGAAAAACAGCTACGGTTCCAAACATCCCCTTAATCGGTTTTTCATGAATGGTGATTTTTAGTATATGAATAAACAAGTTAAAGGGCTGGGTCATAGTTTAACCGATTTGATCAGCCAGTCCAATCCGATTTTCTAAACAATGGTTGAGCTTTGAGAAAGGTCTCCTTACATATGAAAGACATTGGGGTTGTGAACATCTTTGGGACACACATGCAGATTATAGCACAAATAAATCAGATTTCCCAATGCCCATTAAGAAAAAAAAAAAAAAAACTGTCTTTAATATTCACTCTTGATTTCTCTCTCATGAGTAAGGGTGTCAATGGACTGGTTTTGGATTGGACCCTGTCCAGTCCAAAATCATTTTGGACGAATTGGACGGACCAACATGATATATTAGATTAGACCAATCTAACAAAAAATATTTATTAAATTGGATTGGATCTGGTCTATCTGTAATAAATTTATATTGGATTGGGTTCGATTAAGGCAATATCAATTTGGATTGAAACCAATCTAAATCAAAATGAACTTAAACAGATTGGACAGTCTGAACATTGAATTGGACTGTCCTTGCAACAATTTCAGCCGTGCTTGAAAATATCTTTGTGTGTTTTTATTTCCTATACACGGCTGCAAAAGACTGTAAATATGGTGTGAGGACGGTTTTGTGAGGACTGAATCTATATTCATGCACGACTGAAGTATTGTAAAAATGGTGTTAGGACCGGATTGTCAAAATAAATGCCTTGTTGGAACAGCTTAACATAAAAGGCCCTTCATAAAGTCTCAGTTTGGAAAGAGTGTAGATACAAACTGAGGCGAAGGGTTTTGTTATGGATCGGTTGCATCATTTACATGCATATGCAATGAGTATATGACTATATGAGATGCTGATGCCTGATGCATTTAGCCTTCTTGAGTTGCAAGGAGTACAATAATCACTGGTCACGACCAAGATGCTATAGCCTTCAAGTTTAAGTCTTTATCGTTTTATATATAATTTATGGGTAAATTATAGATAGGTATCCTTTGGGGTAGTGATATTTAAGCATGCATTTGGCATTTCTTATTTGAAGGATTTATCTCTTTGCAGTTAAAATGCTCCTATGAATATTGAGAAAAAAGGAAATAAGTCCTTAAAATAAGAAATGTCAAATGCAGCTTTAAGGGCTTAAATTTTTAAGTACAGCATTTTAGTACCTTGAAATTTTAGGAATATATATTCAAGTCCAACTCTGTTAAATTGTCATTATAGTGAGTGTGAAAAGTATAAAAAGTATTGTAATTGTAATTTAAAATTTTCACGTGCAAATGCATTTGCACATTACTATAAGCATTTAAATTTATTTTTAATTATATTATTACTTTTGTTAATTTTCAATTTCTATCTGTAAAATTCAAGTAATTAATAAACACATGTGCTTAATTACTAGTCTATATAATATGTTTCTTGAACTCTTGATTGATGCATTATTAATAAAATTGTATAATATCTGATGTAGCGTGATCCGGGCACTCCTAGCTGACCATTGACTGGCTCCTTGCTGGCAACGAACAGCACCTAAGAAGATGAAAGGAAAGATTCCCGGGGATTTACCTGGCGGGAATACTCTTATGCTTAAGTTAGTACTGTGTATGGGAAGTAAAGGGAAAAACAAAGGCTAAGAGTGGAGGTCGCGCTATTTTCTACACTCGAGAGATTGGAGGTTTCCAGAAGAAGTTTCTCCTCTGCCGTGAGGGCTTTTATAAGGACGCTCTTTGTGAGGTCGGGCATAACCGCCACTGGGCCCCCTGCCACAGCCGTTACCTGCCAGGGCTGCGCAGGTGGCCCTTGTGACGTACTCCTTACCCGGTCGAGTGACACGTCCCCAAAGTGACAGGCATGCCTCCGCCTACTGAGAGACGTGGGCGCAGACTATCGAAAGGACAGGGACTACGCCGTCAATAAGGGATATGGTGCAGTCTGATTGGTACGGCCTGTCAGATAGAAGCTTCCTGTGGAATGCTCGTGTGGCCCACTCGCGAGCTACTTTGCAGCGAGCTCGGAATACTCCAGGAGTACCCTTAATAGAATTAGTCCTCGGGATGACTTGTCTGCTTGGGAGCTCGGGCGAGCTGGTTTTCTTAGCTTGCTAGCTGAAGTTGCCTCGGAATATCCCTTTGGGGGTAGCTCGGGGAACCCGGAGCTTGCGTCATGGCGAGCTCCTCCTTTTGCGTGATATGATGTGGCGAGCTGCTTTATGGGCCCATTACTTAGCCGTACTGGACCGCAATGCTGAGTTGTCGCTTACGTCGGGTCAGTGTCCACGTGTCGCCGTTTCATAGATCGGGTCAAATCATCCTTCATCAATTGCCCCCCACTCCTCGGGCTAAGAGTATCGCCTTAGCGTGGGGAGTTTATGAAGCGCGATGGCGAGCTCCTCCTTTTGCGTGATATGATGTGGCGAGCTGCTTTATGGGCCCATTACTTAGCCGTACTGGACCGCAATGCTGAGTTGTCGCTTACGTCGGGTCAGTGTCCACGTGTCGCCGTTTCATAGATCGGGTCAAATCATCCTTCATCAATTGCCCCCCACTCCTCGGGCTAAGAGTATCGCCTTAGCGTGGGGAGTTTATGAAGCGCGATGGACTGTTTTGACCGAAATTCAAACTTGATTGACTACCCCCATTAAATGCATTTGCGGGAATCAAGAGATCTTCTAACTTCCCTGACTTTTCGGATTCTGAAAATGTACTGAGGTGGCCTTTAATTCCGAACGTCGTGCGGCTGCGACTACCTTAGTTGTGGAAGATGTGTCGCCAATCACCTCCGGTTTTCAGAAGGCTTGCGGTCAGGATGTCTACGGACCATTGGATCTACTTTGATCCGGGCTGTCAGTTTGAAAGGACGGGGGCTATAAATAGGGGCCCCCCTCGGGCCCTATCTTCTTCCATGCTATCTTTTGGATTCTGAGGTCGCGTACTTCGCCTAGTCTACTCGAGTTCCTCAGTCTACTCCATTCCGTCTACTCTGGTGAGTCCCAATCGCCATCAGCCATGTCTGGGTACCCACGCCATACCTATCACAGGGGCGATAGCCAGGACGGTGATGCTCCCTCGAGCTCGGGAGGAGCCTGTGAGCATATCCGGAGGCTCAGGAAGCCTCTAGTGATATGGCATCTACTTCTAGGGGAAGGGAGCTTGATACCTTTGGCCCTTCCTTAATGACAGCGGAGAGACTCAGGTCTTTGATCCGCTACTTTCGCCTCCCTGGGGACCTGGTTTATAGCCTCCCTACTAGCAACTTCCCCTGAGAGCATGGTCCCAATGATATAGTGATCTTTCAAGAATAGCTCGAGGTTGGCTTGCGTCTCCCCCTGCACCCCTTGATAGTGGAGGTGCTGAATCATTTCAATGTCACTATTGACCAGCTTCATCCCAACGCTGTTCGGAACATAGTTGGGACTATATCCCTGTGTCACGGGTATTGCCTTCCTTTGAACCTTGATATTTTTGCCTCTATCCTTTGTATAAAGAATGTTGCTCCTGGGGTTCCTCTAGAGAGGCGCTTTTATTACCTCTCCCCCCGTCGCGGCTATAAGCTCTTATACGAGCTGTCGAATAAGATTCCCACCTGGAAGCGAGACTACTTTGTGGTCCGTAACCCCGAGGGGTGGCCCTTTCCCACTGCTTGGAGGGGCGCTATCCAGGATCCCAGGGCCGAGCTGGACCCTGAGACTCGGAAAACAATGCTGTCTTGGACGTCAGTAGGCTTCCATTGCTCGGGCTACTTAGCCAAGGAGAAGCTCGTGCAGGCAGGCTTGAGCCCGGGTAGGTCAGTTTTTTAGGTCACGTAGTGCCTTGTGACTTGTGTACACATGCATTTTGTTTATTGTTGGACTAATACCTTGTGGTCTTGTGGCAGCCATCATGTCTAGTGCTGATTCGCACTGCCTTTTGTCGGGCAGCCAGAGACGCCAAGTGAAGAGGATGCACCCCGACCGAACCCCGCCTTCGGGAAGCACTGAGTTCAGGTCTGCCGAGTCGGTCCTGCCCTCTCCTTTGCCCGAGGTTCCGATGCCCCCTCCTGAAGGGACTAGTGGGACTAACCCTGGGGGAAGCGAGCTCCCTCAGCCAGGGGAGGTACCCTTTAACCCCCTTCAGCCCCATCCTTACCCCCGATTCCCAGTGGGAAACTAGGAAGGGGTAAATGATTATCTGGTAGCTCGTCGGAAGAGTCGGAAGGCAATTACCAATGATGAAATCGCTCAGTGGGGAAACATGGAGCCCGGGGATCTATCCGCATTTGCCTCTGCTCACTGCATGGTGATAAGTGACCTTTTTCCCTCTTCCTCTCTTGTTTTGCCCTTTTTTACTGTCTTCTGATCTTTCTTTTTCGCTGATACGTAAATTTTGTCATCCATTCCATGGCTCTCCAGATGCGCATCCATCGCATTGACGCCCTCGACCAGTGTGCTGCCAACCAGAAGCTCCAGGTCGAGCTTGACCGGATCCGGGGCGAGCTCCATCACACCCGCAAGGGGAGCGAGTCTCAGGAGCTGCTCGTCCATGGCCAGGAAGCTCAAATTGCTCGGCTTACTGAAGAGAGCGCACGCTATAGGAGGAATCGTCGAGGATGGCGGGGGAAAGGGAGCTTGTCAAGCAGTAGGTGCGGGACTTGGAGTCCACTCTTCTAAATCGGACCCAAAACTTTGATCAGATGGTGGAGGCTGAGCGAGAGAAAGCGATCTGGGATTTTAAAGACTCCCAGAAATTCCATGACCTCCAGGCGGAGTATGATTCGGGTTCGTACTGCTCAGGGTTTAAGCTTTGCTGGTGGCTGGTTTGGAAGAAGTTCTCCAGGCTCAACCTCGACGGCATTACTATGAAGGGTCTGTCTCCTGAGACAGCAGACCAAGCGGATGAAGAGGAGCCTGATTCTCTGGAGGATGAGGAGGCGGATTCTTGAGGTGGCGTTTCTCTGGGCTTCTATGGCTTCCGGGTGCCGTAAACCCGGTCTTTCACAAGTTTTCGGTTGGGTGGTTGTGCCCTATGATGATCAACCCTTTCCCAAGCTGTTTAGCTCGGTTACTGCACTTGTCATTTTTTTTTTTCAATGAAAGTTTCTTCCTTCTTTTGAGTATGATGAACTCGCTTTATTTTTACTAAAGCAATCTCATCATTTGAGCTGTTAAAGTTACATACTTGAAGTAGGGCTCTTTGGTAGGCGTTATCCCGATTTGTCACGTTCAAGGCCCCTGTGTTATACTGCGGAGTGATTACAACGTATGTCCGAGCTAAGCATTGGTTGGCTATTCATCAGTTCGACCAACATATTGGGATGAGCTACGCTTCGCAGGGTTTAAACCCGAGCTGCTTATGCTTTCGATATTTCATACCTTGCCTTCGCCATTGAAGTGTCTTTCTTCACGCCAAGGTCTTTGTTAGCTCGGGGTTTTGGCCCTTGGGCTGAAGGAGTGGCTCGTGGCCCGCTCGCGGAGTTTGCCCATGCCATAGAGGCCGATGGGTCCTATTGTGCTGATGTCATGTTAGCTCGGTATTCTGGCCCTTAGGCTTTGGAAGGGACCCGTGGTCCGCTTGATTTTCACAGATAATATTGCCTCAGGTTGACAATATTCCATGCTCAAGGTACTTGTTTCCCTTTGAGGGTCTCGAGCACATATGTTCCTTCCCTGAGCACTCATTTCACTCGGTAAGGACCTTACCAGTTGGACCCGAGCTTGCCAGCACCGGGCTCAGGCACCAAAACTTCACAAAGGGCCAGGTCGCCAACACGGAGGTTTCGCCTCTTGACCCTAGCATTATAGTACCGAGCTACTCTCTGCTGGTAGGCTGCGGTCCTAATGTACGCGAGGTCCCTTACTTCGTTGAGTAGGTCGAGGTTGGTACGAAGCTCATCTTCGTTTGTTTGATCGTTGTATGCTTCCAGGTGCAACGTAAGTACTTCGATCTCTGCAGGAATCACTGCTTCAGTGTCGTAGGTGAGATTGAAGGGTGTTTCTCCCGTGGCGGTCTTCTCCGTGGTTTGGTAGGCCCATAGGACACTGAGTAGTTCGTCTGCCCACAATCCTTTAGCTCGGTCCAGCCATGCCTTTAGTCCGCGGAGGATGGCTCTATTCATGATTTCTGCCTAATCGTTTGCTTGAGGGTGCGCGACTGAGTAATGTTCTGTTGGATCCCCCATGTCTTGGCACCAATCTTGAAATTTGATGTCATCGAACTGTTTGCCATTGTCGGAAATCAATACCCGAGGTAGTCCAAAGCGGCATACGATGTTCTTCCAAAAGAAGTTTTGGACATTTTGGGTTGTGATCGTCACGAGGGGCTCGGCTTCTACCAACTTGGTAAAATAGTCCACCGCCACTACTAAGAACTTTCTTCCACCCGTTGCTGGCGGGAATGGCCCGAGTAGATCGATGCCCTACTACATAAAGGGTCACGGGCTGGTGAGATACTTGAGGTCGGCAACGGGTTGGTGGTAAATATTGGCATGTCTCTGACATTTGTCACATTTTCTAACGAGTTCAATGGCGCCTGCCTTCATTGTTGGCCAATAATACCCTTGCCGAAGCACTTTTTGGGCAAGGGCCCTGCCCCCCAAGTGTCCGCCGCACAGACCCTCATGAGTGTCGCAGAGTACGAGCTCGGCTTCGGTAGGTCGCAAGCAATGCAGGTATGGGAGCATGTAGGATCTCCTGTATAGCCGCTCGTCGATCATAACGTATTTAGCTACCTTGCATTGCACCCTTCTGGCTGCATTGCGATCTGTAGGGAGGATCCCATGTAACAAGAAGCTCATGAGTGGGTCAATCTAGCTTGGCTCTGCTCGAACGACGGGAGCGACCTTCTCTGCCCCCCGAGAATGCTAGGCCGAGACAGGTCTTCTATGTACACGGTTCTCATGGTAATGTCGCTAGTGCTGGCTAACTTGGACAGGGCATCGGCCTCGGCGTTCTTCAACCTAGGGATCCGTCTGATGAAGTGTGACTGGAAGTTGAGCAGGGCCTCTCTGACTTTGGCTAAGTAGGCGACCATGGTCGGCTCGCGAGCTTCATATTCGCCCGTGACCTGGTTGACTACGAGCTAGGAGTCGTTGCAGATAACGATATGCTTGGCTTTTACTTCTCTGACTAAGGTTAGTTCGGCTATCAGTGCCTCGTATTCTGCTTCATTGTTAGATCCCTCGAACATGAAGCGTAGCTGGTACTCCAGTTTCATGCCGCTTGGGCCGTGTAGAACTATTCCGACACCGTTGCCCTGTTGGTTCAAGGAGTCATCTACGTGAAGGATCCAGGGCTCCTCATCCTAGCTCGCGGTTGGCCGAGCTAGGAGAGGTGCCACACTAGCTACTACTTCACGGGGTTCAGACTCGACCGATCCAGGAGCTTCGGGCTCACCCGAGGTGGGAGCCTCGTGCTCAACCGGACTGGGAACTTCGGAGTTGAATGTGCACTCGGCTATGAAATCTGCTAAGGCTTGGGCCTTAATGGCAATTCGCGGCTTGTACTAGAGGTCGTACTCGCTAAGCTCAATGGCCCACTTCGTCAACCAACCAGAGACCTCCAGCTGTTTCGGGTTGGCCACTGAGGGCACAACTGAAGGTTCAATGAATGTCGTCCCAACTGTAGTAGGGAGTGGGGCCATGATAGGTGCCATTGTGAGAGGCACGTTCAAGCTGGGGATTCTGTCTGCTAAGAGGGGGATGCTGAACTATCCGATACAGACAGTAGGAAGCTGGGGTTGTTCCCTAGAGTTATCCATTTCCGTGCTTCGACCGACGTTGCTAGGGGAAGCCATGAATGTTGGATTGTTTCAAGGAAGAAGAAGGAACTGAAAGAGTTTAGAGGGAAAGGCCTTTTGAAGCGTTTCCCACGGCGGCAAATGATGTAGCGCGATCCGGGCACTCCTAGCTAACCGCTGACTGGCTCCTTGCTGGCAACGAACGGCACCTGAGAAGATGAAAGGAAAGATTCCCGGGGATTTACCTGGCGGGAATACTTCGATGCTTAGGTTAGTACTGTGTATGGGAAGTAAAGGGAAAAACGAAGGCCAAGAGTGGAGGTCGCGCTATTTTCCTGCACTCGAGAGATTGGAGGTTTCCAGAAGAAGTTTGTCCTCTGCCCTAAGGGCTTTTATAGGGGAGATCTTTGTGAGATCTGGCATAACCGCCACTGGGCCCCTTGCCACAGCCGTTACCTGCCAGGGCTGCGCAGGTGGCCCTTGTGACGTATTCCTTACCCGAGCGAGTGACACGTCCCCAAAGTGACAGGCACGCCTCCGCCTACTGAGAGACGTGGGCGCAGACTGTCGAAAGGACAGGGACTGCGCCGTCAGTAAGGGATATGGCACAGTCTGATTGGTACGGCCTATCAGATTGAAGCTTCCTGTGGAATGCTCGTACGGCCCACTCGCGAGCTACTTTGCAGTGAGCTCGGAATACTCCAGGAGTACCCTTAGTAGAATTAGTCCTCGGGATGACTTGTCTGCTTGGGAGCTCGGGCGAGCTGGTTTTCTTAGCTTGCGAACTGAAGTTGCCTCGGAATATCCCTTTGGGGGTAGCTTGGGGAACTCGGAGCTTGCGTCGTGGTGAGCTCCTCCTTTTGCGCGATATGATGTGGCGAGCTGCTTTATGGGCCCATTACTTAGTTGTACTGGACCGCAATGTTGAGTTGTCGCTTACGTCAAGTCAATGTCCACGTGTCGCCATTTCATAGATCGGGTCAAATCATCCTTCATCAATATCTAAGTGTCCTGCTATATTAATTATAATATATGTCTTCATATATACCATTTAAATATACAATTCTTATGTATTTATACATTATTTATATTTATTTCAACATTAAACTTAATGCTATCAATATATTTATGAAATTTGTATATATTTCCTTTATGTATCTGAACGTTTTCTTATTTTTCATTTGTATCCATATGTTTTTAAAGCATATCCATATCTAAATTGCCCAACACGATACTCGATACTCATACTTTAATCCTTAGTGATATCATGGTTAATGGTTTAGTTATGTGCAAGTTTTTACGTGACTCCCATGGCTTATATATTAATTGACATTGTTGTTATATTAATAATTTGTCATTGTATGACCTCTCAAGTCTCAATATATATCTAGAATAGCCTTTCCAATTACCCGTGAAAGGCTATTCTAGATATATATTGAAAGAAATGCATAAAAATGCATTCAAGATGAAGATAAGTGAAGGACAGGGACAAGTAGGTTTGGATAAGCGGCTATGGGCAAAGAAAGTGAATCGCCTTAACAGGACCCTACAAAAAAAGGGCACTGACAAAGAACAGGCTAACCGCCCTTGAGGGAAGTTGTTTCTGGTGGGAAGGTGTTATAATTGGAGACGGGATCTGCTCTTCACACAGGGCGTCTTACACTGACCTTACACGCACATCTTATCATGCATTGGGAACATCTTCCGTACTTATAAATTATTATTCATAGGAGATGTTCCCAATGCACGGTGGATGTGCCCGTAAGGCGCCCATGTGTGAGGAGCAGATCCCGTTTCTTCTAATTGTGCCACAAAGGCTGTCACATCAACAAATCAATAAAGCTATGTTTGGTTTGAAAGAAAAAGTAGGGAAATATAGGAAAACCTATACAGAGTTTGTAAAGTTTCTTACATTTCCTTTCCTTTTCCTACCTTTTCCTTCAAACCAAACATAACCTTTTTTTTTTTTTTTGACAGGAAACCTAACATAGCCTAAATAGTCCGATGATGGGATACTACATTATTTGGGGAGTATTTAATATTTAGGATGATGGTGGAGAGAGATATTCTATGAATGACATGTAAAAGCATGCGGGCATAGCAATAATCTCTGGCGAACAGGCCAAGGATGCTAGCCTAATAAACCATAATGGGCCTAAAAGATAGAATGTCATTATAAGGTCCAATCTATGGAAAAGGAGGATATAACTAACATTAAAAATGTGTTTGGTTTGAAGGAAAATGTAGGGAAAGGTAAGGAAAATCATTATGACAATCTATGGAAAAGGAGGATATATGTAAATATCTCCCAACTAACAACATTAAAAATGTGTTTGGTTTGAAGGAAAAAATAGGAAAATGAAGGGAAAAGTAAAGGAAATCATTATAGGTTTTCTTACCTTTCCCTACTTTTTCCTTCAAACTACACATAATCTAAAGGAAAAGGAGGGAAATCATTAGTAGCTCTTTCCACCAATTATCTCTCATTGTTCGAAACCCTTTTCTTGTCACCTTTTAAGTTTGCCCCCGACCTCTCCTATAGAAATTGTCTTGCACATCCCCTAATTGAAATCGGATCTGGTCCTCGCAAGACCATGTTCACACCATTCGCACAGTCCCATGCAGCCTTGTATTAGGAATGTTTCCCCATGAAAAAACAAAAAAAAAACATATAAGTGCGAAGATATTCCCAATACATTGCTATAAGAGATTATGAGAACGGTGTAAGCACAGTCTTGTGAGGACTGAATCCGTTGTCCTCTTAATTACCTGGGCTGGTTCACACTAACCTCCAAGATTGTGCCATGTATCTCAATGCACTTTTAAACCCCAACTAAAGGAAACCCATTTTCCTTTTCTTGATTTATGTAGCATCCAAGTTTTTTAAAATCGGACTGGACAGTGAACTATTATGGGTCTGATTCCCGGGTTGAACGGTCCAACTGAACGGCCCGCTTTGACAAAAGAAATAAAAACTTAAAAAAAAAAAAAAAAAAAAGACCATAAACCATTACCCGGGTCGACGGTTCTAAAGCTGTGAACACAATAGTGAGAAGAATGGGGTTTCGATGATAATTGTCACGGACCCAGAGAGTTGTATTTATAAGTATATATTATAGATAAGTACAATTTAGTATTTGAGCTACAAAAGGAAACAAAGAGAAGGGGTGATTAGATTACAACATGAGCTGCCGTGAGAGAGAGAGAGTTCTATACAGTTACGTTGTGCGGCTTCCGTTATCAGGTTCGACCGCTCGGATCAATAATTCGCTGATCAAATAAATGATTTTTGGTCAAAACACGATTTTTAAATAAAACGAAATTGATTAAGTAGTGACCAATTCCCGATTTTTTTTATCCAATTATTCGATCCGGTCCGATTTTGAAAACATTCGTGGCATGTACGCCACGTAAGTTGAAGTTGTGATATTGTTTTGTTCTATTTCTCTGTTTCTAGCCTTGTCCCACCGGCTGAGTTCTTACCATCGGCTGCCACTCAAACACAAGCGCTGCTCGTCTGCTTCGGTTGCCGGAGTTAATAGGTAGATTTTCTCTTAGTTCAATTTTCTATTAATTAACGAAAAAACAAATAAAAAAGAACTTATTCGTTTTGCATTTCTGTGAAGAAATATATGGGACATTTTCTATAATAATCCGAATTATTTATTTTGTTTCGATGCTTAAGTAATGGATGAATGGTTTAAATTAATGTTTGGTTAGTTATAATATAATCTTTTTTGTTTCTTTAATAATGCTAATCGTTAATATATAGACCATTTTAATTAAAAAAAAAATTAGGTGTTTGGAGAGAGAAGTGCACTGAATCTACTAATGCAAGCAAACTGCGGACCTTATACGTAAATCTTAGGAATGAAGCAAAAAGAGAGAGAGAGAGAGATGCCAATAACCACATACTTTACTTTGCTTTCCTATGGGCTATATGCAGGACTGAGTTAGATCTTATTAATATTCAGAACGGAATCTTATCTTATCCACTCAATTCAGATCAGAATGTGTTCATCGCGTATTTGGATATTGTAAAGGATTTAGAGATGACTATATGTAATATTTTTATATGCATCATTGGTATAATTATCAAATTAAAAACTTCCACAAGCGTTGAATTTATGATATCTCACCCACAAAAATAGAAAACAATGATTTGTATATATCAACTATTCAATATTATAAATAGAAATATATGTTAAAAAAAAATTATTGGGTGAAGTAGGAAAGTGAGTGTGGACCTGCGCTGGCAATGAATATTGCTATATTGGCTACTAACATTACCAGCTCCAGCTGGGTGTGTGCCACCTGGCCTTATATCTACTGTGCTCCAGTTGGTTGTTGTGTTGACGGTTTGACTGAGAATTGTGGCATAGAATGGTAACATTAGTAGTTAATTAATTCTAGCCCTAGTGGTAGAATTTAGCTAAATTAGGATGGAAAAATAATTAAAGAAGAAAACAATGTGTGGAAAATGCATTAAAAGAGAGAGATTACTAAATATCAAATGTAAGAAAAATGTTTCATGGGCACGGAGGGGTATTCTTGGAGCTAGAGAGCGGCTAAGAAAGGATCTTGGATGGATTCCAGGAAATGGATGGGAAAACTATCAAGACTGTTGGATAGGAGAGGAACCCTAGAGAAGTCCTACACTTCTGATTTGGCAAATGAAAATATAAATGTTGGGGAGCTTATTGACCAGGATAGAAAGATTTGGATTGAAAGTAAAATAAAAGAGATAGTATCTCATGACACCTGGAACAAAATAAAACCTACCTTCATCCTTTCGGAGGACAAACAGGATTGGTTGATTTGGAACTTGGAAGATGAACCCAGGAGGGATTTTCTCAGTTAGCTAAGCCTATAAAATCAAATGCAAATCTGAAATTAGTGGGGGGAGAGGTTTACAACTGGAATACTTTGGTCTGGAGTATAAAATGTCAACCGAAAATCAAAGTTTTTTCGATACTTACTTCTGAACCAAAGACTCCCTGTGAAGGGATTGCTAAAATCCAGAGGTTTTAAAATAGGTGGGGAGTGTTGTTTTTGTGGAGAGGAAGAAGATTCGGACCATATTTTTAGAAGTTATTCTTTCACAAAACAAATCTGGGGTATAGTAAAATAGGTGTGCTTATTTGCTCTGGTACATCTGGAAAAATAGAAAGAATAAGAGTTTCTCCAATACTTCTGATCATCCTCAAATTATTATTGAGAGAGCATCAAAAAGTGTAAGTATGTTCGGTGGATGCTCCGTGAAGAAGGGGAAATCAAAATCAATTTTGATGCATCAAGGCTATCTAATGGGATGTGTTTAGTAGCTGCTGTAGCAAGGAATAAGTTTGGTGAAATAGTTGACTTCAAATGTTACTCTTTGGGCATCTCCTCTATAAACAATGCGGAGGCATGGGCAGCATGGGAAGTTCATAACATGGCTTCAAACTTCAAGGATTCGAGATTATTATTGAAGGGGATTCAAAGCTGGTCATCTCCTGCCTTAGTGATTGGTTCTATCCTCCTTGGAATCTCAGGGCTATTATTCAGGATTGTGCACGAATCAGGGACCGGCTTGAGGCAAAGGTTAGATATACAAACATGTTTTCAGATAGGCAAATCAAGAGGCGGACTGGATTGCAAATCAAGCTTACTCGAGTTTGGGTTTCTTTTTTCTCAATATTGATAGTTTACCTAGTTCTCTAAGCGCTATTTGTAAGGGTGACTATTGGGGGCGTGCTACCCCTCGTCTTGCGTAACATATTTTGGTTCTATAAAAAAATAATGGGTTACATGAAATATAATGAATCTTAAGGGGCTCAGTTACTTAGATAAGTATTATTTTTCGTTTAGCTATTTTTATAATATAACTTTTCTGTTTATAATAAAAATTTATAGCATATGATGGGGCCACATTGTGCCTTCAATAATGTCATTTTTAATGACAAAACTGCTTATCTTATCTACGAAATAAAAGATCACTAATAAATGCATTTATTCATGTAAATATTTTCCATGAAACACTTAACCCAAATAAATACATTTATATATAAATGACTTCATAACAAATGACCTAGATATTATCCCATTGACAAATAGACCGTTTTTGAATAGACCCCATCTAGATCAAAATCAATTTGGATGGACTGATCAGATCAATAAGACATTAAATCTGACCGGCACAGACTTAATGATCCAAAATATTTATTGGGCTGGATTAGACCTGATCCATTTGTAATATATTTATATTAGATTGAATAGGATTTAATATCAATATCTGGTCGATTGATATAATGGTCCAATTGACACCCCTAATCCACACATGGTAACTTTTTAAAGGCAAAATTTTGCTTGGAATGATCCTGAAAACTACACTTTGAAATAAACACACCCTCCGACACGCAGGTCGCAGAATCTGCATCCATCTATTGGCCATGCCATGGCTGGTTAATATATTTTAAGTAGTGAAGCAAATTCATTGTGGCCGTTTTGGTTGGCTGTCACGGGCACTCCTTGTACACAATAAATAAATCACAGTTAATGACAAGACATTTAATAATTAATGGAGGAAGCCATTTTACATGCACACGCACGTCCCACTTGCAACTTTAATTAGTATTGTCTACCACTCCACACTCCACTGTCCGCTCCACGAGTTCTCAGTTTCCCCTCTACGACTGTCGACTGGTCATTGGTTGAGTCTCGGGAGGGATGATGACACGGCGATCTAGATGGATCCCAGTTAGTTGAACCGAGACCACCATTAATTCTGAATTTTGAGAAGAGATTTTTTTTTTTGATAAATATAAAAAGGTAAATTGTTAAAACCTTCCTAAAGTTTTTAAACGTTGTTGAAACTTTTATTGAAGTTTGGCAATTATAATTATTTTTCTTAAATTTTTTGACATAAGTTCAAGTAGATAGTAGATTCCTTTTATTAGAATCCTTTAATAAAAGGGAAAATTCCCAAATAATTATAAGTTCAAGTAGATTCCTTTTATTAGAATCCTTCAAATGTCATTAAAATTTTTTATCAACCATATAAACATTGACGAATTTAGTAGTCCCAAATCCTTACTTCTTCCATTCAAGAAAGTTGGGATTAAGTTTGAGTGGGCATTCTTGTGACCCCAACTTTCTTGAATAGAAAAGGCAATGGTTTGTGACTATTAATTTTTTGTCAATGTATGGATAGTTGATAAAAAAAATTAAATGACACTCGAAGGGCATTTGTGTCTTTTTAAAATGTCATTTAACGGCTGATTAACATCTAGTTAATGGTAAGTACTGGATTGTCATGTTTTGAAAATTTGAGTACTGAATTATTGCATTTTAAAATTCGGGGACCAAAGTGACACTAGACCCAAAGTACAGGATAATAATCGAGAATTTTCCCTTTAATAAAAGGCATGAAAATGTCCGAATTACCCATGCAATTATTATTGAGCCTGGTTAACTTTATAAACAACAAAAAAAAAAAAAGAGAAGGCCTGATTTGAAAACTAAGTCTATTTTAGAAACGAGATTGGAAGGGTTTGGGCTAGCGATTCATTTTGGTCAATAGTTACTACATGGGTATTACATGGGTATTTTGGACAATTTTGTGCCTCTTTATAGAGGATTCTAACAAAGGGGATAACTTTGGTTGTTGGGGGCCAACAACCTATGCTCTTAAGAGAGCTTTTGGGAATGCCATGTTATCATAAGAGTGGGTAAATTAGTAATCTCCCCCTAATTTATTTTGACCAAAAACAAAGACATGGGTGTGAATAGGTGAACATGCCCACCCAAAAAACTTTGGGGATGGTTGGAACCGTGGCCGTTTTTCAAACAAATGGTGGCATGTCGAATCTGCATATGTGTTTCAACAAACGCCTATGTATCTCATTGTTTGGTTTAGTCGATTATTAAAAAATCGGGACCCCACCGATGCATGAATTCATTTCATACATCAGTAAACCGCTTCCCCCAACAGTTGGTTGATGCATATCCTATGTAGTGCTTACCTGTCAGCACATACATGAAAAATGGTGATGAAAATCACCTTACCAAACAGCATAGTATTGCTCAGTGCCTACGTTGAAAAAATGTTTCTTTTTTTTTTTTTGTGAAAAACAAGTCTTGGAAGCATGGGCATTTTTTTCTTGAAAATCGGTCCCAAAAAGCGTTCACGCTTCCAAACGCCATGTTTATCAACAACTTGGGTTGTTGGTCAATAGCCAAAGTTTTTCCCTACCAAAGGGGGGGTCTCCTTGCAAGTATGTTAAAAAGTATAAGGTAGGTGATTGCAATTACCAAATGTCAAGGGATGTTTTAGCAACAACCAGAAACATCAGGAGAGGTTTCAAAAATTTACTCAATCCAAAAGCATCTTTTGAGATTTTTGACGATCATAAAAAACTCCAGAAAAAAAAAAAAAACCTCTATAGTAATGAAAAAATATATAATTACCTCCCATTTGTTATTTCTTGACCAAAAATATTGGTTCGATGCATTAGTCTTTCAAGGTACCTATTTTACCCTTATATCTATTTAGATAGAAATTTATTAAAATGCTCTAAAAGAATTTTTCACTTTTAATTAAAAAAAAATCTCCAAATTAGATTAAAGAATAAAATAACTTTATGTGAAGTCTAAAATGGCGAATTTGATATTTTAAATTATATTGCAAGATAATAAGTTGTAAGGATTATGGTTTTCAAAACTAGACTAAACCGGACGGTCAAACTGGAAAAACCAAGAACTGACCAGGTGATTAATTTTGTTTCACTCTAAAACTGCTTTTTAGCCAAAAACCATTGATTCCCGGGCGGTTGAACCATTCACTTGAACAACGATTTTGGCCATTTTATTTTTTTATTTTTTATTTTTTAAAATTAAAACAAACACTCTATTTAAACCAAACAATCAAAACGTTCGACCCAAAAGCCGATCCCATAACGGTTTTTATCCGATTCGATTTTAAAAACCTTGGTAAAGATAATTTGGTAACTTCGAAGCAAAAAGATGAAAAAGAGGCAACTGCAATTTTTTTTTTTAACTATATAGAAGAGATTCTTTAGTAGAATGAAACCCCGGAAAGGTTATTGTAATTGTCAGAAATTTCAGGGAGAATATTATTATTATTATTTCTCGTTTCGTTGGAGGTTCAAAGGTAGTAATAAGCCAAAAATGTTGCACAGGGGTGGAGGGTGACGTGATGCGAAATCCATTGGCTGGAGCCGCCGGGAAACTGACTCTGCTGCTCTGCCCAGTGCCCACTATTTATGGTGGGGTTCTCACCATTTATTATTACGGTGTTCCGAAATCCGGTCCTCGTGTTCGGATAACCACCAATAAAATAGTAAAAATACGTTCCAATTTCCAACACCCTATCAACAACATCTGATGCCGTACATCTCATACATATCGGATTTCTCTGTGATAAACTCCATTATTTTTATATAGTGAGGCGTGTGGTATCATATCAAAATGGATACCTCGGTCGTTTTCTGAGGCTGAGCGAATCAGTGGTGTAGCAGGGCAGCCGGATCAATCCCATATTTCACCCATCTCCATCGACCGAAGGAAGTATGTAGCAGTGGCAGGGTGGCCGTACCCGGCAGACAATTTTGTTATTATGAAATGGATATTATAGCTGTCCTCTACTCCTCTGCACGCACACTCCTCAGTCGTGGACGTACTACGAACTTATAAAGAGTGAGGACTGAGGACCCCACCATACACCATCATCACCAAACAACAGCCGACCGACGTTTGTCTTCTAAAGGCTAACTGTTGGATTGGAACTTTTTAGGTGTCGGTGAATTGAAAGATACAGGAGGACACCGCACACGGGCGTGTTATAGTCAACACATGTTCTCAACCGGAGGAATAGGATGGTTGAACCTGCCTTGATTCTGATGGTTTGATTGGGTGGGCCCCGGTTAAATAAGGTTTTCTTTTAACTATTAATTAAGTATTTCACCAACAACAACCAACTAAGCAAACCGCGTGCCCATCATTTTATTTGAATCTGTTCAACACTTGAAACTTATTACTCCACCAGTTTGCCGGTGGAGCCTCAATGCATTCAATCGAATCTATAAAATAAAAAAAAAGTAAAAAAAAAAAAAATCACTCTCGCGGTTGGTGGCGAACTCTCTGGTGGCGAACTCTCTGGTGGCGAACTGTTTGGTGGCGAGCTCCCTGGTGGCGAACTGCCTAGTGGAGAACTGCCTGGTGGCGAACTGCCTGGTGGAGAGCTACTTGGTGGCGAGCTCCCTACTAGGCAGTCTGTGACTCAGAGAATGGTGGAGCTCCCTGGTGCAGCGCAACCCAACTGCCCTCTGCATGAGGTGGTCTTCTTTCCTTTGTAGGCAGTGGGAGCTGAGGGACCTGCCAGAACTCCATCTTTTCCTCCTCTTTGTAGGCGGCGAGAGTTGAGGGACCTGCAAGAACTCCACATTTTCCTCCTCTTTGTAGGCGGCGGGAACTGAGGGACCTGCGAGAACTGAATCAGAGGACCCGGGGGAATTTTCCAGGCGGGGGCTCTCCGACGCTTAAGTTAGCACTCGGATTGTAGAGAGCTTTGAAGATGATATTGGAGAAACGAGAGAGCTAGAGAGTAGGGATTACCTCCATTTTTTCCATCCTCCCCCCCCTTTGGGGGTTGAGGTCTTTATATACCGGAGTCCTCACGGGTTAGGTGGGTGAAAAGCCTCCAAACGGTAAGACTCGTCACATCCCGTCAGAATCGGGTTACGGTGGTGAACTCCTCAAGGTCATCAGGCTGGCGCTTGTGTCAAGCGACCAGGTCGACACTTGGGCCAGGTTGTTAGGGTGGCGCCTGCGTTAGTCAGTGGGTCGGTGTCTGGGCAAGGTTGTCAAGTCGGCGTCTATCTCAGTTGGCGGGTCGGTGTCTAGGCCAGGTTGTCAGGCAGGAGATCTTCCTGCGATACACCAAACTACTCATGTACTGAGCTACCCTACAAGTGGCGAGCTGCCCGGGGGAGCTATGCCGAGCTGCTTGTGGCGAGTTCTGCTGAGCTGCCTGGCTCCTTGGTGAGCTCCTTGGTGAGCTACCGAGCTCGCGGGGTATGCATGTCGAGTTTATCAATGGGCGTCTTATGGGTGGCTGAGTCGGCCAGGTCACGCCAAGCCGCGCCAAGCAGCGTGCAGGCCGCATGCAAGTCACGCTAGGCCGTGCCAAGCCGGCCAGACCGGTGCCCGGGTGGGACACCAACTTGGTAAGTTGTTGCCTGGGTGTTTGCCTAGTTGTTACGAGGTGCCACATGTCGCAATTTCACTAGAGGGCCAAATCTGCCCTCATCAATTATATAGCACGATCCAATTTGTCATGATTTAATTCGATTTTATTAGTTATAAAATATTATATATATTCTATATTATTTATTATTTTTATTATTAAATTAGATATCCAATAAGGTATTTGAATTCGAATTTGAATCATTGCCTTGAAAATCCGATGAATTCATATCATATTTGGATTAATCTGATTTTTTATCAAATAAGATCAGATAAACAATCCTAAAGAAAGCAAAAAGGGTTTTTATATAAAAATAAATAAAGAACTATAACATGGATTGTGGCCTGTGTGATGGCAATGAAATGCTTAACAATGGGGTTGAGAGAGGTCCTCTTAATTATAAATCATTTAAAATAAAAATATTAAAAATTAACTTTAAAATATAAAATAGCAACCAAGAGGAAGATACATCTTTTGTGGAGGAAGATAAATGGAGATGTCGCTCATGTTGTACGATATGAGGTGTTTTGAATCGAGGATACAATCAGATAATCTTGCCAATCAGTTGAGACCAAGGTAGAAGGACGAATCCGCACACTGAGATTTACAATCAAGAGAAAGATAAGAGGCTCGAGGAGTTGTTCCCGGAGTAGGTACTTCGACGCTCAAGCTAGTAGGATCGAGAAAGATGTAACCGGATCGAGCAGGTTGAAATCGCGTTGGTCTGGGTCGAAGAGAGTGTAAAGAGGTATTCAAAGAGTGAAGTTCCAAAAGGGTCCCTTACCTCAAGCGGGGAATACCTATTTATAATTGGGTATTCGTGTTCCATATGGATAGAGTCCTTGGGTTGTCGAGATAAGGGCATCTACCAAGGTCTTCGGGAGGTTTTCTCTTCTCCGACGGAATTCGCTTCCTTGTTCGTATAGGATACTCCTTAGTCATGCTCTTTCGTTATGCATGGCATCAATATGGCCTAAGAGGGGGGCAACCATGGAGATAGCCACATGACATCCTTGGCCAACTCAACCATTACCCGAACACTACTCCCCCAGTTTTGAAGTCGAGGAGCATAGTGCTCAGCCACAACTGGACGTGGAAGAGTTCTACGATCTTCAGATGAGAAACTTTAATTTCTTCAAGTTGGCTGGCCCAAGGTAAGACTAGTTCATTGGGTGGATCGACTGGTTCAACGCTCGTGCTATTTTCATTATGTGTCGGCAAATGCATCGTTTCGTCTTCCCAAGGTTACACACATGCAAAGTGCAACATCGAATTTGTATCATTGATCTGATTTGATCTGGACCGTTGGTTGCCTTTATAAAAAGGGGGTAAGCGAGCCATTTCACTTTGTTGTTTGGGAAGAGTCTACGCCTTGGAGTTCGACTAACGTCCCTTGCTTGATATCTCAAATATCCTTAACTTCTTTTTTCTTCGATAAGCTGTCTTCCACTACGTCTTCCCTGTCTTCCATTTTCACTAGGTATATTTTAGGGGATGAGAGTGAAGGTAGTCCTTGGCATAAGGTGACCGAGGTTAGGGTACCAGAGACCATGCCGATGTGGCTAAGGTTGGTGACGAGAGCAACACTAAGGTTCAAGAGATTGGTGCCCAGGAGACTGGTTCCGACAAGGAGGCTAAAGTCAATGTTGAGCTGAAAGTGCAAGCCCTCGAGAGGAGGACAAGGAGGCTAAAGTCAATGTTGAGCTGAAAGTGCAAGCCCTCGAGAGGAGATTTGGGGAGTTGTTTGCCTCAACTCTGTGTAGCATTTTTCCGGCCGACCTAGCTTGAATCTAGGAAGTGTATCACATTCCTGAGGAGTATGAACTGAGGTGTCCTGGGATTGGGGAGAGGGCCACTTCGGCCCATCCTAGGGAAATTTGTATATACGTCCATAGTTTGATTGCCGGCCTTAGGTTCCCTTTAGATCCCGGGGTAGTGGCCATCCTAAGGTGGTATTGGGTCATACTTGTTCAGTTGATGTCAAACTCATTTTGATACCTAGTCGAACTGCTCTGCTTCTGCACCCTCAAGGATATTGAGATTACCCTGTCAATGTTTAAATACTTTCTCCACTTGAAGAAGCACAAGTAGGGTTACTACAACCAGTCAACTAGGCTAAACACCAATGTGCTCGTTGGGGTTCCCTCTTTCATTAAGCACTAGAAAGAGGGTTTCTTCTTTATGAAGTGCCGAGGAGGTTGGTCGTTCTCCTTCACCCTCTCTACTCCGATGACCAAGGATAAGGGTCCTTCCCAAGCCAAATTGTTGAAGGAGGAGATAGTTATTGTGAGGAAGATAGTGCGGATGCACATCGAGGAGAACACATTGTCCTGATTGCTAACCTTGGTTAGGCTGATGTGCCCTTCAATCGAACAATCCCAATCCGATTTGTGAGTTGCATGGTCTCCCTTTTTTTTTGGTGAGCCTATCTTCACTTGGTTCTAACTTTGTGGTGAATTGTAAAGATTTGGACATGGCTGGTGCTAGGAGAGAGATCAGTGATGCAAGCTACAGCAGCGAGGAAGGCACAAGCGGCTAGGACCTCAAGTGCATAGCCCGGGGCCACAGAGCTCAATTCTGTTCGGCAGAGTAAATGCCTTGGCAGGGGAAGAGGCCAAGGTTGACGAAGGAAGTCATGGTAGTTGACTTCGAGGAGGTTACAACTCAACTCGAGTAGTCTTCGTCATAGGGGGGGACGCTCTAGAATATGCTTCGATTGAGGGCTTGGCCGATGTGTACATGCTGCAATGGTTGATTCAACTAGAGGACACCCTTGAGGGTGGTCAAACAACTTGTCGGGGTGTGATGTTCCCCAGTATTAGGAAGGAAGCCAATAGCCACACCAATAACTTTCTGGAGAGCGCGACTTTCCATTAGATCATGGTAGTAAGTTCGGCTTTACTTGTTCTTCCTTGTTTCTCTTCTTTTCTTTTGTACTAACTATTTCAGTGCCCTATAGTCAATTTGTTTGATTGACAGCCATGTCAATCGGCTCTGTAGGCTGCGGCAATTTTATGAGATGAGAGATCGAAAATGCCCAACTGAAGACGAAGTTGGCCGAGCTGAAGCACGACATCAAGGAGAGGGATGACACTATCTACAAGATGAAGGGCCACATCCATAATCTCAAAGAGGCACGAGAGGTGCTGAGGAAGGGGCTCCAGGAAGTCGAGGCTTATTAGAATGAGATGGATGACTATGCTACCAACTCTTGGCAGGAGAGATTCTCTCTTTGTCAATGGCGAGTGATGTGTCAGTTCCTGGAGGTGGCTTGTGTCGTTCAAGGGTTTGGCCTATTCGATATTGAAGAGCCCAATCGTGAAGATGCTGTCACCGATGCCCTAGAGCGTGCCAAGGACCCCCAAGCGGAAAATTGATGTGCTATCTCTTCCCCTCTTTTTTTTAGGGTCTTTATATTCAGCTCGGTATGCCAGGCTTATAGTCATTGTATCAGCTTCTTGATTAATGAAAATTTAGTTGGAGAACGTTCTGTGTTGCTTCTCTCCTTTCTAAGCTATTTCGCTTTGAAATTAGGTTGGTTGGAAGGGTTCATAGGTTGCGCTCTTATACTTGTTCTTAAGCAAGTTGGGGTCTCAAACTTGATGCTGTGGATAGGGTTTTCGACATTATGGCCTCAGTCTTGTGTTGGTTGAGGTCTTGGGCTTTGTGGCCTCGGTCTTGGGCTTGGCACCAGATGGCCAGGATCTTTGACTTTGTGGCCTTGGTCTTACACTGGCCGAGGACTTTGGCCTAGTGGCCTCGATCTTAGGCTGGTTGAGGTGCTTGGCTTGATGCTCACCGTTTGAGATGCTTTGCTTGATTGATGCTCACTGGCTGAGGTTTTGGGCTTCGTGGCCTCGGTCTTGCATTGGTCGAGGTGCTTGGCTTTATTCTCGTCGGCTAAGGTCTTCGGCTTCGTGGCCTTGGTCTTGCGTTGGCTAAGGTCTTTAGCCTAGCGCCCTCGGTCTTAGGCTAGCCAAGGTGCTTGGCTTGATGCTCGACAGTTGAGGTTTTCGGCATTGTGGCTTTGGTCTTGCACTAGCCAAGGTCTTTGGCCTTGAGGCCTCGGTCTTAGGTTGGCCGAGGTGCTTCCAAGCTCCCAACATTGTTAGAGAGTTCGGTGGCACCTAGGCTTGGAGAGATTCATGCTCTTTGACTGGGCTAGCTATGATGTTTAGTTAGCTTTGCTCCAACTGCAAGTCAGGAGGGTGCACGAAGTTCGATGGCTGTTCTCTTGCCATTCTATGGCGGAGATGTTGTTCCCGTGGTACCCGTCTATGGTTTGTCCTAGCCTCAAACTGTTTGTGGTCAGTCGGGTCTCGTGATGGTTGTTAGGCTTTGGCCATTATAATAGGACAAATGGGTCCTTGACGAGGATGCCATCGTGATGTGACCATTGGTCAATGTGGAATTCGACCGTCGGAGTTTGGCGGGATTGTGTGTAGGTGTTTTGTCGTGTGTGTACTTGAAGAAAAATTCCTTATTCATTGAGTTTGTACAACCTGATCGCTGTTAGTGCTCGACGCTGATTGTCATTACTACATTTGAATTCCTAGCACTCTAGGTCTTTAGTGTGGGTCCTTTGTGCTTAGTTTCTCCCTTTAAGGGCCATCTCGCCTGAGATGATGACGATGACCCTGACAGGGGGAGCTTGGGTTGTGGCATCGTCGGTGCGGTGCAGTTCTTCTCCAGGTGTATGCTTTTTGATATTGATGAACCCACAGAGGTATCTGCGTCGGACGAGGTCTTCCAGGTAGTGGCGAAGGTCGTGGCATCTTTTAGTGTCATGGCCGTGGTCTAGGTGGAAATCACAATACTTGTCTCGATTCCTGTTGTTGCCTTGGGTTTTCATCTTTTCGGGCCACTTAACGAAGTTGCGTTCATAGATCTACATCAATATTTCGGCCCGCAGCGCATTCAAGGGAGTAAAGTTCCTATACGTGGACGGTGGGGTCCTTAATCTGCAGTCAGGTTAGTGGTCCTATCTCTTGCTATCTTTATCCAATCTATGTTCATCATGGTTCTTTTGCTTCCAATCATGTTGGTTCTCTTCACTCCTTCGTAGTGCCTGGGGTTCCTTAGCATTCATGTACTTCAACGCATGCTTCATGAGTGTATTCAAGTTGGGCGGAGGGTCCTTTTGCAACGAAAAGCTAAACATTGAGGAGTGTAACCCACTCATGATGGTTGTCACAACTACCGATTGGTCTAGAGCTCGAACTTGAAGGGTTTCGACGTTGAATCTTGCCAAGTATTCCCTCAAGGTTTCTCCTTTCCTTTTTCATACTTGCATGAGGCTTGTCAAGTATTCCCTCAAGGTTGCTCCAGAGTGGTCGGATGTGTTCTTAGGCATGGTTGCTTTTAATGCACGGAAAGGGGTTTTGGAAATGACTTTTTGTATGTTTCCCACAGACGGCGCCAATATGATGTTGTTCAATTTGAGATGTTCCGAACCGATGGCACAATCAGATAATCTTGCCAACCGAACGAGGCTGAGGTGGAAGGACGAAGCCGCGCACTGAGATCTGCAACTAAGAGAAAGGTTAGAGGCCTAAGGAGTTTCTCCCAAGGTAGGTACTCTGATGCTCAAGTCAGTAGGATCGAGAAGGATGTAGCTGGGCCAAGCAGGTTGAAATAGCGCTGGCCTGGGCCGAAGAGAGTGCAAAGAGGTATTCAAAGAGTGAAGTTCCAAAAGGGTCCCTTACCTTGAGTGGGGAATACCTATTTATAGTTGGGTGTCTGTGTCCCAGATGGATAGGGCCCCCAGGGTTGTCGAGATGAGGGCGTCCGTCGAGGCGTTCGAGAGGTTTCCTCTTCCTCGGTGGAGTACGATTCCCTATCTGTGTAGGATAGTCCTTAGTTGTGCTCTTTTGTTACGCGTGATGTTAATGTGATCGAAGAGGGGGCAACCGTGGAGATAGCCATGTGGCATCCTTGGCCAACTCAACCATCACCCGAACAGTCTCTTTGATTAATTTGTCATATTTTAGACGAAAAATGGGTAGAATGATGAAAGAACAAGATTACCAATGAAGGTGGAATCACATTTACCGCTTTTTGCGACTAAGGCTGTGTTTGGTTGCAATGCAAATTAAATGTGCGTTGATGCAAAACCATGGCAATGCAAATGATTTGAGTGTAAACTCTGGCATATTTTCGTTTCAAATTTTAGCTTATTTTGTTTAATTGTAATACAAATGAAGTAAATTAAGACATGAAGTAGAATAAAGTAAAATTCAAAACAAAATTAAACAAGAATTTGCATTTTTTACATTTGCACTCCCGTGCATTTGTACCAGTCTAAATAACTTTGCACTGCAACCAAACACAACCTAACCACTAAATGGGACCTTAAAGTTTTTAGGTGAATTACTTGTTTATAAATTTTAATTTTCTATTTATTAACTTTAAAAAATTTATTGATATAATTAATTTTAAATTTAAATGAATTTTAAATTAATATTATTAAAATTTAGGATTGCAAATGATAGTTTTTGTTCACTTGAAATTGAGATTCAATGTCTTGGCAAGTTCAAATTCAACGCAAAATGTGATTGAACATGTTAATAAAACCATGTCTAGCAATGACGGGAGAAGGGCAGGCAAATTCAGGAATCACCGTTCCCGGCGGAGTGGGGATGGGGTTTGGATTTGCGGGCCCACTAGAGTATGGAGCCGGGTACATGTATTCAGGGTTGGAAACGAGATATATACAACTCGGCCCCACTCCAACCCGTGGCCCTTTTGTCCTCCAACCACACTCTCATGTATTACATTTCTTTATCAAATAGTACTTTTACTGAAACTGTACGTTACTGTGCTTACGATGGAATTGGGGGTGAATTCTTCAAGGTCCAGGATTATGTAAACTATGCAAATTAGACGACTATATATGAAGATTTTTCATATTGTGTATATATGTTTAGCCATTAAAATTCCATTATCTTATATGGTGGTAGTGTACCAATGAGGTAACGAATTAGGTGGTGTTTGGCGTTTTTTTTTTTGGCATACGTAGGAGTGGTTTAAAAGACTAAAAAGAATGTCTTCTCCCGCTTTTTATTGTGTATGTTGAAAGACCCGAAGAGACCGTGCAGAAGACGGAAAAAAAGTCAAAATATGGAAAATTTCAAATGAAACTTTTATTTTCACGCTAAAAATAAACTTCTCAGCGAGTGGACCATGACATGAGCCAAACACTAAAGACAAAGCCCCAAAAGCATCTATCGAGCGGGCTGTTAAAAGATCAACCCAAAAGACTTCCAAACAGCCCCTTAGTTATTTGATTTATTGATTAGGGGAAATTTTCTTTGGGGCAATTTTTTCAAAGTACCTCTATCACTTGGAAAACTGATTACTTCTATCTTTAATGTTTATTGTTTACATATTGTCTTAAATTATTCAAGTACCCCCAATCATCAGAAAGAGATTGTAAAACCTCTCAAACATGCTTCCTCCGAAATAGGGCCAAACTTGTTTAATCTACCGATACATATTTATCTCAATTCTCAACAAATGAGCTACCGCTAGATATTTGGATCGCGCAATCAAATCTCTCTCTCTCTGGAGGGGGCTTGTTGTTGAACACCGGTCACCTTCCGACCCAACTCTGGTCTTGTGAATCCCAAGATGCACTGTTATGCGAACAATAATCCCAAGATGCATTGTGACCGTACAAGAACTTCTCTAGACTGCTCAAGAAAGCCTCCGGTAACAATTTGAAAAGCGAACTGTTATGCGAATAGTAATCCATGGCCATGGGTCTCACATGTCCTCCACTATTACGCGGACAGTAATCCATGGAAACGTCATCCAGCTTCTGAATAAACGAATCAATTGGCAAAGGCACCGAGTGCGAGAAAGAGTTAAGACCAAAAACCTTCATTAGATTAGATTCTCCTTCTGAAGAACTTATTTTGGTTTTCTAGCAAAAAACTCCAGCCATGGTTTGCATGTAGGAACCCATTCTCTCTCGACAGGACCACCTCGATAGCATGTTGAGGCACTAGGAGGTTTATCTGAAGATACTATCTTTAGAATAACTGAGTTTGATGTTGGGTTATAGGTAAATCCATTCTTAGGATACAATAGAGTTTTTGGCGAAAATATACAACTAACAAATTTGAAGAGTCTCCGAAGAAACCTTCTTTAAGACAATAGTATATTGAACTGAAAAAAAAAAAAACAAAAGTGTTTTTCAAAAAACCTGACGAATCATGACTGTTGAACAGTTACAATTTCAAATATTATGATTCACATCCGATCGAATCATGACTGTTGAAACATCAATGTGTGCTGCATACACACGCACACACACACACACACCCCTGCACAATTCCATTTTAAGCAAAGTGCACCTCTAAAGTGGCTCATTGAACCACACACATACAAACGCGCATGCGTGGTAGCAAGCCTTCATACTCTCTTCTTTATTTCTAACAAGTGTAAATAAACTATTGTTTAAAAATTCAAAACAAGTTTTATAATTTTCCAATGTGGGACAAGTTGAAAACTAGTTTTAGTAAGAAAAAAAAACTATTTTCTAAGACATCTATGCAGGTTTTTTTCTCTTTTCTCATGTAATTTGTCAATCAAGCCCTATTGGATTTAATCTCTAATGAGATTAATATCCAACAAATTAGAGGATGTAACAGGTGTTTAAAGAGCTCGTATGAATCAGCAACATCCAGTAGGCCCTTAATGAGTGATGGAGGCAACTCCTCTGTCGACTTCTCCCCCAAGAGACTAGAGAAGCACTGCCATTCCATTCAAAGAGTTTGTCTCCCTCTCGATGCTCAACAACTAACAAATTTGAGTTCCAAAATCATTTATCACCTCCTACATAGCAAAACCATCGCCATTCAGCCCAATTCACCGAACAAAACCAAAAAAGAGAAACAAACACAGAAGGAGGAGAAGTCTCACTCTGGTATGGGTAGTGTTGACCCCTAAAGTGTTGAGGGTGTCATGGAAGACGAATTGGAGGTCGTTGGAGACGTTTTGGCATCGTTAGGCGAAGTGAAGAGAAGAAGAGGAAGGGTTCAATCACGCCATGGGTTGTAGAGTCCAATGCAGTTCAAGATAAGTTTGGTTTTGCTGCAGAGGTCCCACAAAGATGATGGATTAGAGTCCAGAGACATCGGCTTTGATAATGGGAATAGAAATGCTTGATCCAGCGGTTTTCTATATATATATATATATATATTTGTGAATACAATTGAGCATTTCCCCCCTTCTATATGGCTTGTAGTTCCCCCTATGGCTTTGTCTTGGATGGTTGGAGGATCAATGTAGTCATCCTCAAGCTCTGGTATATTTTCCAAAGAGATGAGCAGTTGTAAATATCAATTTAACACTATAATCATAAAAGGGTATTTTAGAAATTTTTAAAATTATATCAATCACGGATATCACATCTAAATGGAGTGTGATAAAATTAACAATAAAATTTTAGCCGATTGTCAAAAAAAACTTAAAAGATACTTTAAGATAATATATAAATAATAAAAATAGATTTAGTCAATTTTCTAAAAGATAAGGGTATTTTATGAAATTTGCCTTTTCTTTAATAAAGGAAAAGCAAACATCTACGTAGGTAGAAGCCGCACGGGGATACCGGACACCTGATCTGACCATGAAAAGGAAGTGTTGGCTTTTGTTTTTTTGTTTTTTATTTTTTTTTAAGCCAAGTTAGTATTGGCACTTGACAAGCAACGTGAGGGGACGGCCGGAGAAGAAAGGTTGAAGCTTTATAGTTTAATTTAGAAGGAAGCCCCAAAACCGCAGATTTATTTGCGAGGATTTGGCTGGTTTGGAGGGAGACATGTGAACAATATTCTATAATTGTTTTCAAGGAAAAGAACAAAAAATAAATAAATATGAATAGTAAAAGACAAAAAGAAAATAAATACTAAGAAAATGGAAGCATGAATTCAGGATTCGACTGTGACGTGTAACGACAGAATTGAGTGGCACCCCACCATACTTTTTCAATTTTCAAAGGTGTACTACGTGACTTCTTCGTATCTTCCTTCTTCCTTTTCAAACATGTTCCTCCACCAGTCCTATCTCCTCCTTAATTATTTCACCTTACGACAAACACACACATAATACCCATAATCTCCATTTCCCATATGAATAATGATCATCAAGCTGATTTGGGCACACCCAATTTGAATAATCAGATGAAATTATGGAAATACAAAAAAGGGTCCTTTGTTTATAAAAAAATTATATTTTTTTTATTAATTAATGATCAGAGATCTTCCTTTTCATCAAAACCTCCTTCCTTATTTTATTGAAAAATCCTAGTATATGATTTTATAATTTTTTCTTATTGCATTGAGTACAAGTGGACCCACATGAAGTGACAAAACCATTAATTTCGAGTCAGCTACACTTACATGAATCTTGTCTTCCTCTGTTGATAGAGTGTAATGGTGAAATAAGATTATTGTCATCAACCCAAATGTTTGGGATTAGGGTTGTTGATGAGTACCCAACCTATTGCTAGGTTGCTTCTTGTTGAAGGAGCATATAATTTAACATTAACGATGTATATCTTATTAAGATATTTTGAGCAAGAAAAAAGGTTAATTTATATTTAGAGATTGTAACCGTACATCCTATCACACTTATAATAATTTATATTCTAGGGTTGGATTATGATATTGGAAATACATGAAATTTAAAAATTTGTGACCAATCAATCGGTATAGGTTAATCAATCAGATGGTATTTATTAAAATTCACGAATAAGTTTTGATTGGTTAAACATCTTTATAAGTTTTTGGTATTATAAAATTTTCCCAAATAATTAATATTTTTTGAAGAGTTTATAAGAATTTAAGGTAGATCAAAAAGGGCAATTGGTAGTAGTAATAAATTGATGAATAAAGGGTACCTCTCATATATGGGTTCTTTGGGCTGGTTTAGAAAGCCATTTCCTAATTGGATTAGAATTCATCGGTAATTAAGACACTTGTATAAAATGCATACATGCAGTACATAGCATTCTAGCTCCCTGCTTCCTTGTTTTTCTTGTCACAACCTCATCGGTTTTGTCTAACGACCCTTTGCTTGCTTACTAATTTAAGCATCGAAGAATTCATCCTAGGGATATACCTCACGACTCACTGCTATTTTGCAAGTCTTCATAATTACCTTGATTCAACCACTCACCATGGTTCATCATCTTTATTTGTTGGCTAGATTTTGAAAATGACGCAAATGAATTAAGAATTAATAATTTAGCAATGAATATATGAATTTAAATAGAATTGATTGACAAAGTAAGATTTATGTAGATGGTCCTATATAATTGGGATAAAGCAGGGATGATAATGAATCCAACATCTTTTGAAACACCTCCCTTTCTTTTTTAAATTATTTCTGTTTTTCATCATATGAACATGATAATCAATTAATTAAGGCTCTATTTGATTGTAGCTTTTAAAAGTATTTTCATACTTTTGAAAGTATAAAAGTACAAAAAAAATATATTAGTTTGTATTTGTTTGACATGTTTTTTACTTAGAAAAACATAATAAAAATACAATCAATATGAAAAGCACGAAGTCAACTTTTGATACTTTGTGTTTTTTGGCCCTCTAATATACTTTATACTTTTTAAACATATGTATCAACCGTTCATGTGATATTTATACATCCCATAACATGATAATATATATGAATGTCATGTGGAATTTAAATATATTTAATGACATGTGTAATATATGATATTATTTAAATGACATGTAACATTTGAATATAACTAATGGCAAATGTATACCACTTGGCATTCATATATAATGTCATGTGGCATATACATATAAAACATTTTATTGTATAAACGCCTTCACTTATTTTTGCCTTGAAAACCATGTTTAAAAAAAATATTTGAAGTGCTTTCAAAGTAAAATACGAAAGTAAAAATATTCCACATACTTTACAGCAGGTCAATTTATCATAAATCCAAAGCCATATGACTTCTCAATAATAACATATAGCCAAACTAACTAATTTAGTTACTAATTTGGTTTTTTATTTTTTTTCAAAGAAGCTTATTTATTTAAGACCTGTTTGGATTATGGAGTAGATTTGTAATGAAATTCCATTCCCGGCCGTATCAACTTCCCTGAATTCAAATGGTTTAACACCCCCATGTTATTTCGAATCCTGCTAATTAAATCTGGTGTCATGCAATGAAATTGAAATTCCACATCAAATCCCATTTCCCAAAACAGCCCTACACCTGAGGAGGGCTCCTTGTCCTTGGTTGAGCTTGAGAGGGGAGGATTTATCGAGTAAGCAGTACAGGTACGTACAATCACGACAATAGTTAGGAGCCATTTCATTTGCTTTTTACTGAGAATTACTTATTGCTTTGTGCTTTTTAATAAGCATATCTAAGCGTAGTCGACCCAGGAAGAAGCACAGCTAGGCTATTATTCAAACAGTCAATGTCATAGGCCAAACAGTTCATTATGCGGTTGATCCTCTGACTCTAAATTTGCAAACAGCATCCCATCCTCTATATAGTATTACTCATAATTCGGATAGTAGCTCACCTATCAGGCTGACGTGGTGTTTCGTAATGCTGCAATTGTATCCTCCTCCATCCCGAGTGGGTTTATACATGTTCCGTGTACATTTTTGGAATCCAAGTCTTGAAATTAGAGCCTGGAGCTAGGGCTGTTAAATGGGTCGGATTTGGATGCTTCAAATAGAGAACTGAATCAATTATTAATCGGGACAACATCATAGACCCAGAACCCTTTCAGTTACTAATCGAATTTATCGAGTCATATTTTGATTAATATTGTTTATTTATTATTTATCAAATTTAAAACAAAAAATAGGATAAATTTTATAAGAAAGTTAAGAAAATATTATATATATCTGAATTGATTTGAGATAGGCAAGAATCAAAACATACCCAATTATTAAACGGAACAAAATTACAGAACTAGAACCATTATAATCAATTTGGTGGATTCAAATCCATTGGGATTATGCTTCCTCTGACCATTGGGACAAATCTAAGACCCCCCAATAATTTTTGAACACCCCAGTATTTCATGAAAAAACATCGGATAGACCCGACCCATTAACAGCACTATACGAAGCCGGAGGTGAAAATCGCAAGGCTCCTTCCCACGCCGGAAAATCTCCAAAAGTGTCGGCGTCACTTATGAGTGATAGAAGGACTTTGGATCTTTTCCTTGGTTTGCTTTGATAAAAGTTTAATCAGAGGGCTTCTTCTAAACTCTAAATCCGTAGTGTGTGGCCTGTACTTTTTTCAATGTAGGGTGTGAAGCGGGAAGTGAGTAGGTTTGGGTTACGTCTTGAATGGAACGGGAAAGAAAGTCAGAGAAACGTATAAAAGAAGCAATGCTGTTTGTGAACGTTCGTGAGCGGGAATAAATGCCAAATGACTGTCAGAAACTTTAGAATGATACGTGTTACACGCTTTTTAGTCTTTAGACCCGGGACCGATTTCAATTACCATGACGTCCAAACATAAATCCCATCATTCATGATTCATTGATTCCTCACTCCTACTCATTATCAGCAAAATTTTGATTTGGAGCCATGACTGGTCAACAAAGTTATGGGGATTCGTAAGCTTTCTGATTTGGCATTTTTACGAAACACTCCCCCTAAAAAAATTTTAAATATGGATTACCTCACGAACTTTTATAATACCCCTGAATTTTTAGATTCTGATGAAAACTTCATGCTTAATTAGTTAATTTTAAATATAAAAAATAGAAAATAGTAAACTGAAAAAAAGAGAATGACCATTATTATTATTATTATTTTTTTTTTGGGGGGGTTAAAGACGTAAAGGGGGAATCACCAACATGGTTGTGTATATAATAATATAAACATAAAGGGTATAAGTGGTCCTAAAACTGGCACTGGCAGCTGATTCTTGGACCGAGAAAAACAAAAACTGGCAGCTGATTCAGTACTGGTTTTTGGGTATTACCATTTTGTTCACCATCACCAGACTAAGTTGAATTAATGGCACCAATATAGAGGAGGGCGTGAGTCTTATTTTATTTTTGCTTAAAAATATATTGCTCTCAATTCTCTTTTTGAATTTTCTATCTTAAAAAAACAGAAAAGTAGGAAGTGGGAGAAATAAAAAAAACAAAACAAATTAGTTGTAATTGAGTTGAGTACACGAGAGGCGATTCCAACTATTCTTGTCGTTTCACCTGATCATGCTTAATAGAGAGAGAAAACTATATTTTGGTTAAAGAATTAAAACAAAGTGTTTATTCCATAGGAAAAGATAAAAAAATCTTTTTTTAAGCGAAATTTTATTCTAAATGGAGGGGCGACCATCTTAAATTTTATTAATCATTATTAAAAAGAAGAAAAAAGAATATCGGAGAGAATAAAAGTTATCTTGTTCCAAGCTTGTTTACACCGGGTGGAGAGAGGATCACTTTAAATTTTATTAACCATTATCAAAGGGAAGAAGAAAAATTACAAGAAAGAACATAGCCTGCCTTGTCCCAAGTGCAAGATACAAATGACTTTCCCATACAAACTTAACCCTAGCCCCTTACAATATAAGTCCAATCATAAAACCTACAATTAGATACTAAGCCAATAAACATTCTTTAAAAGAAACAAAAGAGGACAATATTATCTAATTTATAGACAAAAAACATGCATATTATATGATCTTCTCTAGTCAAAGAATTTATTTCCTCAAAGATAATAAATCTTTTCTCTTTTACATTTTTATCCTAAATTTGCTATACACGATTTTCCTTAGGCTCAGTTTAGAAGGAATACAAATACAAATATATAGTGTGTAAAACATTGTATTTGTTTGTACTCTTTTGCAAACTGAGCCTAAAAACCGAACTTACCGGGGCAAACTTTTTCCGGATAAGTAAAAAAAAAAAAACAAAAAGCTAATATTGATAATTACAGAAATACCCTGAGTGTCTTATCTCCCATTCAAAAATAACAAAATGCATATGCAGGGACACATCAGGGCAATTATAGGCTCATAGGTTCCCCCTGTTGGTGTGCGGTGCAGACGTAAGAAGTACAAATCTTAACGAAAACAGGAGGAACATTTCTGTGAATTCTGATCCCTACTCTTGACACAACACAGTCCTCTGATACCAATCCAATGGCTAAAGCTTCCCCTTGCTTCTGACGTCGTATGCAGTTAAAACCCCGAGTAGAAAGAAACAAAATTCTCAACTCAAACCACTGGTGTCTGGAGAAGTGTAGAGAGAGAGAGAGAGAGAGAGAGAGAGGAAAAGGGTAGGGGCCACCGGGCCATGGCCCAAAAAGGGGCGAAGAGTGGAGGTGGGTGCAAGTGAAAGAGAATCAAATCCCGAGTTTGACCAGACTCGCATATTAAGAAAATGGCCCCTCATAATTATTAATTTATCTTCTTTTTTAAGATAAAGTCTTTTTTTTTTCTCTTTAAACTATGCCCATCTAAATTCTCGATTTTTCTTTCTCTTCCCCGTTCTCTGCAACTTGTCTCTATTCGATTCTTAGCATCCTCCGCCCTCTCTCTCTCTCTCTCTCTCTCTCTCTCTCTCTCTCTCTTCTCTTTCTTCTCTTCCACCTTCATCTCCTTCTCTTCACTTTCTACTATCTGTTCACTTGCTTCAAGCTCTCCAGTAAAATCTTGAATTCGTAAATATCGCAAGATATCAAGTCCGACTCCGATCCGAATTTTGTGGGAATAAAAGATATATGGAGATTTCTACGAAAAAGAAACTTGCTCTGACGAAGACATTTCTGATCACATCGTACCAGACACAGCAGATATCATGACTGAGTCTTTGCTTCTTCGCATGTAGTTACACTTAGACGGGTTTTTATTGAACAATAGGTTCGTTTGTCTCTCTCGTTTCTTTCCTTACATTGTTTGGTTTAGTTGAATGGAATACTCTGATCGGGAACTTTGTCAACCATGACAGGGCTTCTCTGTTTTTTCCTGAATTGGAAGTTGGAACTTGGAACATCGAAGATTCGGAAATGCGTCGGAGTGGAGACTCTGGAGACTGAAGAAACTAAGACAGCGAAGAATAAAAGAACAAGTTTAGGAACAGATTATTCTCTCTCAAAATTCTCTTGGGCGCGATTCCGTTATGATCTTGAGGCCTCGGAAATGTAGAAACACAGAAGCAATAGAGAGAGAACAAGAGCTGAAAACATCATAATCACTTTTGTTCTTTGATTTTGCTTTCCAAGTCCGGAATTATTTGAAAATTCAGTTGAACTGAAGGTCTGGGCGGCATCAATGGTGTTCCTTCGCTTTCTCTTTGTGGTTCTCGTCTCGACAACAACCAGTTCATCCTTTTCTGTAGTCCGAGCCAATGACGAAATGGTAGCTTTAATGGATTTCAAGCACTCTTCAGTGCAGAGCGATCCAAGAGGGATTCTGGGTGACTGGAGACTTGACTCGTCGAGTCCGTGCTCGTGGAGGGGCATCAACTGCTCCTCTGAGAAACGAGTTACATCTCTCGATCTCAGTAATGGCGGTCTTACCGGTCAACTCCAAATGGATTCTCTCATGGCTTTGCAAAATCTCCGGTACGTCAGCCTTCGCGGTAACTTCTTCTCTGGTGATCTCTCCCCCAGCAGTAGTAGAAGCAGAGCTTCTCCGGCATGCAACTTCGAGACCCTCGATTTGTCCTCCAATAACTTTTCCGAGTCCATCAGTTCTGAATCATTTCTGAATCGCTGTCATCATTTGATTTCTCTCAACCTCTCTCGCAATTCAATCCCTGGAGCAGGACCTGGTTTCATCTTCGGTTCTTCTCTGCAGGAACTCGATCTTTCACGCAATCGGGTCTCGGATAACAACCTATTGGACTACACTCTCTCCAATTGCCAGAATTTGAATCTTCTCAACTTCTCCGACAACAAGCTGGCGGGAAAATTGACTGACGGTGGCCTAAATATGTCATCTTGCAAGAATCTGTCGACTCTAGACCTCTCATATAATCTATTGTCCGGCGAGATTCCGTCAGCTTTTGTTTCCCAATCACCGGCTTCTCTCAGGCATCTTGACCTCTCCCACAACAACTTCTCTGGGAAATTCTCGGACATTGAGTTCGGAAACTGCGGCGACCTTACTGTACTGGATTTGTCTCACAACAGCCTCTCTGGCATGGGGTTTCCGAGAACTTTGTCCAATTGTCTGCAGCTTGAGAAACTAGATCTCTCCCATAACCGGCTTCAAAATAATATTCCCTCAGTCTTGGGTAGACTGGTTAATATGCAGCAGCTGTCCTTGGCCCAGAACCAGTTTTCAGGGGAGATTCCATCGGAATTGGCTCAAATATGTCGAACTCTTCAGTCACTCGATCTCTCAGGCAATGCTCTCACTGGGGGGGTTCCATTGGCTTTCGTGTCCTGCACTTCTCTGCAGAGCCTCAACCTTGGCAACAATCAGCTCTCTGGAGATTTCCTCACTACTGTGGTCAGCTCTCTTCCATCTATGAGGCACCTACTCCTTCCTTTTAATAACATAACCGGTCCTGTGCCTCTATCTGTATCGAACCTCACTCAGCTTGAGGTGCTTGACCTGAGCTCTAATGGGTTTACCAATTTCCCTTCTGGATTTTGCTCTTCCTCCTCTTCTCTGAAAAAACTACTCTTACCCAACAATCTTCTTTCAGGGCCAGTGCCTCCCGAGCTTGGAAACTGCAAGAACATGAGGTCAGTTGACTTTAGCTTCAACAGTCTAAGTGGTTCCATTCCTTCAGAAATCTGGGCACTGCCCAATCTTTCTGACCTGGTTATGTGGGCAAATAACCTCAGTGGAGAAATTCCAGAAGGAATCTGTGTTAGTGGAGGGAATTTGCAAACTCTGATCCTGAACAACAATTTTATCACAGGAACAATCCCTATCTCCCTTTCCAAGTGCACTAATCTGATATGGGTGTCTCTCTCTAGCAACCGCCTCACAGGACAAATTCCTGCTGGCATTGGGAATCTCCAAAACCTTGCTATTCTCCAACTAGGTAACAACTCACTCTCTGGTGAGGTCCCAGCAGAGCTTGGTAAATGCAAGAGCCTTATATGGCTCGATTTAAATAGTAACAATCTAAGCGGACGTCTTCCATCTGAACTTGCCGACCAAGCCGGTAATGTCATCCCTGGACTTGTTTCAGGGAAGCAGTTTGCCTTTGTGAGGAATGAAGGTGGAACTGCTTGCAGAGGTGCTGGAGGACTTTTTGAATTTGAGGGAATCCGAACTGAAAGGCTGGCAGGTTTCCCTATGATTCATTCTTGCCCAACTACTAGAATTTACACTGGCTTGACAGTGTACACATTTTCAAAGGATGGCAGCCTGATTTACCTGGACCTGTCCTACAATTCATTGTCTGGATCAATCCCAGATAGCTTTGGGTCGATGCATTACTTGCAGGTCTTAAATTTGGGACACAATATGCTTACAGGAATCATCCCCGAAAGCCTCGGAGGCCTGAAAGAGGTAGCGGTCCTTGATCTTTCTCACAACTATCTCCAAGGATTCATCCCTGGGTCATTGGGAACACTTTCATTTATCAGTGATCTAGATGTGTCAAACAACAATCTCTCTGGTCCAATCCCTTCCACAGGCCAGCTGACCACATTTCCTGCATCAAGGTATGAAAACAATTCTGGCCTATGTGGGCTTCCCCTTTCTCCCTGTGGGTCTGGCACTGGAGACCATCAGATGAATCTAAATCCGCCAAGGAAGAAGCAGTCAATGGCTTCAGGAGTGGTGATTGGAATCGGGATTTCTCTATTCTGCATCCTTGGCCTTACATTGGCTCTAATCAGGATAAAGAGCCACCAGAGAAAGGAAGATCAGGGAGAAACATACATCGAAAGCCTTCCAACTTCAGGTAGTAGTAGCTGGAAGCTATCTGGTATTCCTGAGCCTCTGAGCATCAATGTTGCCACATTTGAGAAGCCCCTGAGGAAACTGACTTTTGCACATCTCCTTGAAGCCACTAATGGTTTCAGTGCTGATAGCTTGATAGGGTCTGGTGGGTTTGGTGATGTGTATAAGGCCCGGTTGAAGGATGGGAGTGTTGTTGCCATCAAGAAGCTGATCCATGTTACGGGTCAGGGTGACAGAGAATTCACTGCAGAAATGGAAACAATTGGCAAGATCAAACACAGAAACCTTGTTCCCTTGTTAGGATACTGCAAGATTGGAGAAGAGAGGCTTCTTGTGTACGAGTACATGAGATGGGGAAGCTTGGAAATGGTTCTTCATGACAGGGCCAATGCAGGGGGTTCAAACCTTGACTGGGCTGCAAGAAAGAAGATTGCCATTGGGTCAGCCAGAGGACTTGCATTCCTTCACCATAGCTGCATACCTCATATAATCCACAGGGACATGAAGTCCAGCAATGTTCTTCTGGACGAAAATTTAGAGGCCCGGGTTTCTGATTTTGGCATGGCAAGATTAATGAATGCGCTTGACACCCATCTCAGTGTAAGCACTCTCGCAGGGACACCGGGTTATGTTCCACCAGAATATTACCAAAGTTTCAGATGCACTACGAAAGGTGATGTCTACAGCTACGGTGTTATACTGCTGGAGCTTCTCTCAGGAAAGAAGCCAATTGACCCATTAGAATTTGGTGATGACAACAACCTGGTTGGCTGGGCAAAGCAGCTGCAGAAGGAGAAGAGAGCTAATGAAATACTCGACCCTGAGCTTGTGATACAGAAATCTTGTGAGGCTGAACTGTTTCAGTACCTTAAGATTGCTTTTGAGTGCTTGGATGACAGGCCATTCCGCAGGCCAACCATGATTCAAGTAATGGCCATGTTTAAAGAGCTTCAGATTGATTCAGAAAGTGATATACTTGATAGCTTTTCATCACTACAAGATACTGTTATTGATGAATCCCGGGAGAAAGAGCCTTGATTTGGAATAGTCAAACTCTAGGACTAAGGTTTCATTCTTGGCAGCCTGCATGCGGAGTAGTATATTTCGACATAATTTGGAAGTTTTGATCAGGTTTAGGGGATTCCCAATTTCACATATTTTGCCTACTGTAAATATATAGCAAAGAAATACTGACAGAGAAGTTGAGAACGACCCACATCTGAAACTGGAAGAGTGCTAGAGGAGACAAAAGGAAAAGTAGAAAGAAAAGGGTCCATCATTTCTTCAAATTCAAAATTTTCATTTCCTATCACTGTATCTACTATACTTCTTTTCCTCCTCTAGACCTTGTTGTCTTTATTCAATGATTTGAACATAATTTTGTTTACTGTTCATAACTGTTTAGATTATTTATTTTTAAATAGTGGTTACTGAAAAATAAGTCTGGAAGGAAACTGTATGTAGTGCTAGAACTGATGATTGTATAGAAAGTGGGGTTATTTTCCCTTCCCATTTGAGATCCCCTCACCAAAAGAAGAAAAAAAAAAGTATAAAGCACACGTTGCTCGATTAATTGGGAGAAAAGGTGCATGATCTGATAATTTTACTAACATTTCTTTTAGTGCTCTATCCCTCCAACCATCCACCGATTGGTGGAGTGTTGGCATCTACAACAGTTTATACTAACACCCAATTCCGTTGTTTCTATGCTAGATGAATAGCAGAACCCATGATTACCTCCCCATGAGTTTATTCATCTATATATTTTCTCTGCATGACTAGCAGGAAATAAGGTTTCGGTTTCATATACTTCTTGTATAAAAAGGGAAAGCTGAGTCTGCTTTTTTGTTAGGATTGATTGCACTACTTTTTATTTATCAAACTTGCATGTAGCCTTCATCATCATATAGATGTCTGCTTTGCTCTTTTAAAAAGTTCAGATTCAAAACTGAAAGCAGAAGTTATTATATTATTTTAAATTCTATCTTAATGCCTATGTTTCTCCATTTAACAGAATTACCACAGATTGAAAGTCTTTCTTTTGATCTTCGACAAAGTATATGTGGGCTTATGGCCTGAAGATGTTTGTTTGTCTTGGATATCAAGCCACTCGTGAAATCCATCTAATCCAGTGACTGTATTAGACCTTATATATATATGCCATTTCCCAATAAGCCTTGAAGCTTTCTATACTCTGGTTATCATCGTGGGTAGCTGTTTTATTACTTTCTGAAGGCATCAATTTTTCCCTGAACTATATTCTGCAATGTTAAAAATATCATGGCCATTGGCCAATGACCAGAGGCAGCTATATAGCAATCAATGGAATTCAAGAAATTAATTAATAGCAGGGCTGAGTTTTGTTGTCTTACACTAAGGTGGTGTTCGGAGGTGTGGACTGGTCAAGATATATTCAGTTTCAATCCACATCACCTCTATGCCATGCCTTCTGTTGGCTGTAGTGTGGATTGGTCCACACTATCTTATGGATTGGTCCACACCATAGTCCATTTTCTCATCTAAAGGTTTATCTCGTGGAAGCATCTACACCACACTGTTTTGTATATGGAATAACGATCTCATACTTCGCATGTATGTTTAACCCTATTATAAGACCTATTTTCTTTTTACCGTTACAACACTTCTTTGTGAGTTTGATGTTGTTATTCTTCTCTAGGGGTGAGCAAAAAAAAAATTGAAAAACCGAACTGAAAAATCGGTTAACCAAACCAGTCGGTATACATATATTTCTATATATATTTTATATATTATAAATTAATAAATGTGCATTATATATATAAACATATATAATATGATACATTATTTATTAATTAAAATATAATATTTTTTATATATTTATATATATTTTTATAATATATTATAAAAATAAAAAAACTGAAAAACTGACTAACCAAACCAGTCAACCAATTAACTAACTGGTTTCGGTTACCGGTTTTCCAAAAATTGGTAGTACCAGTTCGGTCCAAGAAAAAGCCCCACGGTTCGATTAATCGAACTGTGAGCACCCCTATTCTTCTCTACTCGTCATTGATATTCTTCTTTATTTGAACTATGGTTGTAATCGGATTGGACTCAGATCGGATGCAACAAAACCCACATTCAATCTGATTATTGATAACCTACATCTGAATCCAATTGGCTTGGATTTGAATTCAAATCCTAACAGACTCAGATCGAATCCAGATTTAATTCAACTCTGCTATAAATTTTCTAAAATACCAGAAAATAAAATTTATTTATTTTTTAACTTTTATATATAATAAACTAATATAAATATAACATACTAAATTATTATATATATTTATATATTAAAACTAATAAATATTATACCAATTGGTTTCATACTTTAATTAGATCGGATGGGGTCAAATCCGAGTCCAATCCAATTATTAATTGAATGTAGATTGTAACATCCGAATCTGATCCGATTACACAAATACGTCATTTGAATCTGAGATAATCGGATAAGATGTTATATCAGGCCTTGGATTTTCGAGTATTACTGACAAACCTAATTTGAACTACTCACGACTCCTCCTTCGACCACTGTTACATTGAATCATCGATGGTAACTAGTAAGTATTCATCCTTTGTTTATTCTCATGCTATATTACTCTTCTCTATTTGAACCACTCGCCAATGCTACTCATGTTTATTGATTAATATTAATATTATTTTATTAATTATTAAGTTTCAAATATTACTTTTATTAATATTAATAATTAATATTAAATATTTTTAAAATTGTTGTTAATATTATCAGTTACCATTAATATTACTATTCGTTTTTAATTAATATTAATATCATTATTTGTTATTTAATATTATTAATTATTACCAATATTATTTTCATTAACTATTAAAATCCTTAGCAATTTACTAATATTTTTCTATTGTGTATATTACAAAAAATAATATATTGTTTTTTTTAATTATTAACGACATAGATTATCTCAAATGTTGTAGTTGAGATGCATGGAATCAAATGCAATGTGCAGACTGAAATATACAACACCTTGTAGAACGTCCATGGAGGTGTGGTGTGGATCAGTTCACACATTTTTGTCCATGGTGTAGAACAACTACCTTGTTGGAGTGTGGTTTGCTTTCATCCACACTACACATGTGGTGTGGATGAAAACTACGGATGAAAACTACGCTATAGAACACCCCCTAAGTCCCCGTTTGTTTCTAAGGCAAAAGTTTCTCGAATAATGCCAACGTTCTTCTAAGTATTCATTTACATGGATAAAGAGAGAGGCGGAGGGGATTAGCGTTTTTGGCGGGCAGGCAAACAATTATCTACCGAGTAATCAGCTTCCGTGGCCAATCTCCTCAGACCACGTTACCACAACTCAACGTAACCGCATTGCGAGAGGGTGCACCAAGGAAGTAGAGTTCTACACAGGATAAGGAGGTGTGCCCTATCAAGCATAGGGCTAGCTCCCGGGAACTTCGACAAGCCTACAGGCCTTATCTGACTACAATACGGATGCTGAGCTATATAAAGGCATTTCCCCTTCAAGGTAAAGGATTTTTGACTCCCAACTTACTTTAGCACCCTATGCATTCATTCCGGTCTAGACTAGCATGCTCTCCTCAGCTCATCCCAATCGATCTCCCATCTCTTATTGACTTGCGCAAGTGTCACATTACCTTTGGTCCTTTTTGTGCTTGTAGATCACCTTGGTGCATGTTTTCATCCTTCCACGTTGACCTCATCCAGTTGGCAGGGCTATCTGACTACATCTTCAATTTGGAACACCTCGGATCGGATAATGGACAACGTCACTCACCATCAGACCCATTATATCAACATAATAATATATAGAAATTAATCAATTACCCGATTGACCAACTTAATTACTTTTGTGAAATAATGACAAGCGAATAAGGCCTAATAGATAATTTTGGAAAAATGGTCAATTGTTGTTTCTACTACTACATGACCAACAAAGACACTGCCACAACTTGGTTACTTATTGAGATCAAACTAGACAACCACAAGTTCCAACATCATCCTAGAAATCCAGCTGGGTGATTTAGTTTATGAGTTGTTTTTCAAATTTCAACCAAGAAAAATACCCAAGGGCAGCAAGCCTATATATATAAATAATACTTCTCTTGAGCTGGTTGCGAATTCAAATGAGAGAGATGGTGATGGTAAGTGAGTGGGAAGAAAGGTCAAGGGTGGGGGAGAAGGACAACTTTTCTTGTGGTGGTTTACAACAAATAGGATAGAGAATGAGTCTCACCAATACTATATAATTAAATACTGTATAAAATATAAGAGAAATAGAAGAAGCAATTAGGTAAGCAAAAGGAAAACAGATAATCATCCAAGGACTAGGAATAGGAAGGAGGAGGTGTCGGTCATGTATTTGCACGTGTGGGTAGGTGATCTGAATTGTATTGATGATGATGTGAAGTGGGTGGTGTATACCGTATAGAGTGGGGGTTAACATTCAACAAGGACTCGGTGCTCAATTTGATTGTGAATAGTAACGTATGGGAATGGAGGACACGAGGATGAGGGGACAGCCAACTAATTAATACTACTAGTAATAGATAGATAAATAGATGAAGAATTGAAAACTGAAAACGATCGAGGGGAGCCCTCAGCCCTCATCGATCAGCTCTCAAGCTTCTATATCCATCAACAGGAAAGGGAGGGCAGCTCATAATTAAAGTGTCGCCTTCATCATGTACCTGCTGCAGGCTGGGTTTTGTGATTGGTATATATGAGCTTTGAGGCCAAGTAGCCAACCAGAATTAAATTTCTTCCGCGTTGTCATTGATTTCCACACCTGTAATCATTAACCTGCGGGTTAGTAGGGTCAGGGACTCTTCCTTGTTGTTCTTCATCGAGGCTCCTGTGGGGATTGGATTGGGGAATGCATGTATATACCTGTTATTTGCTCAATCTTATCTACTAGTAATTGATTACTACCTTTCAAATGTTGGCATGCCCATTTGTCACTCAGTCTACGCCGGGGGCTGGGTTAGTAAAGACCTGATAAAAGCCAAGGGGGTGTGGGGTGTAAATAGATTGAATTCAAATGGAATCAGGTTATATTTGAATTTGACCGATTATAACATTCGAATTTTATCCGATGATTATGATAATTTTAAATTTAAAATTGTATTTTTCAAAACCACTGACAACCTTATAGCCCATCTCCCATCCCCTTAATCCCCAATTAGGGATGTCAATTGGATCAGATTTAGTCCAATCTAATCTGGTCCAACATGTAATGGACTAGGTCCAATCCAGTCCGATGAATACTTTGGACCAGTCCAATTCCATCCAATCTTTTCAAATTGATTTTAATCTAGATTTGTTCCAATCCAAACCTGGTACATTGACACCTGTATTCTTCTATCAATGGACCATATATTGGTTCAATCTCGCCCAATCCAATAAATCCATTAGGGATACCAAGTTCAATGCAATCCAATAAATACTTTGGCCGTTAAGTCTGGACTGGTCCAATTCCATGTGTTTTATTGGTCCATACAAATTGATTTTGATTTGGATGGAATCCAACCCAAAACTGGTCCATTGACAACTCTACCTGCAACTATGATGACCGTAGGAATTGAATCCAGGTCTCTGCTACAACCAGTCAGAGATTCTATTAACTGAGCCACCATCATTTGGTTTATATTTAGGCTTAATCGATTTTTGCCTATTGTGTGTCTTTAGGTCTTGTGTGTGTGTGTTTTAAGTGTCTGTATTGTATCTTTGTTGTTACGGGCGTCTTCAAAGGTTTTGTGGTTTCTGTTGAACGATTAACGCCAATTGAAGATACCTTGCTTGTCGATTCTCCTAGTTCTAGCTTACCTTGGTTGTCGTTTCTTTCCTCGTGGCGGTGTCTTCTTGGTTTTGAGTCTTGAGTTTCTTAAACTTTGTCTTTATTTCTTCTAATCTGAACATTATCAATGAAAATTTTTCTTTTGGCAAAAAGAATAAAATAAAATAAAAAAAGATTTTCGCCTATTATTACTGTCTGTATCTTATTTGTAATTTCAACATTAATGAATGAATTTCCCTCTTTCAGGTTTAAAAAGAAAATGTCTCTCCTAAAGTCTTCTGTGAAGGCTCTGGAGATTTAGGGTTTTATAAGTCGATTATGAGGCTACTACGATGAGGATTTGAGCTAATTTGTGGAAGTTGAACCAACTTTATTTCTTCCTAGCGTCTCCATTAACCTATTGCAGTCCCCCATTGATATCATATAAATATATCTATAGACCCAATAATTGTTGAGTCCCAGAAATTGAACGCAGAAGCTGAATCCAGGCATCAGAAACGGAAAACATATATAATATAACAGATTAATGGGGTTGAATTGGGTTGGGCTTGTCACGCTTGACCCATTAACAGGCCTACTCACTTGTATAGTAACAAAAGAAATTTTCATTTATTAGTTTGTTTTGTTTAATTGATATTGATAGTGATCGTTCGTTTAGAAGAGCAACAGGACTGAGTATCAATATAGGTTTCAATTATTCTTTTCTTTTCGTAAAATAAAGTTACTATGAATATTATCCTTTGTTTTAATAGTTTCTTCTAAACTTATAACTTCATTTTTTCTCTTAAATTTGTTTAGACAAATTAATGGGTATTTGATTCGACTAATAATGCATCCATCCTTTCATTTTCTTCGCATTGTGTAATTTATACACAAAAACACATAGCATAGCTTCAGAATTCAGTGATATTTTTAATATTATAGATGTTTCGGTATATTTTAGGGTCCATTGAATTCATAGTTGGAATCGTAACTAGAACCCTAATGGTCTATTCTCTTCATCTCTTTGATTTAGTCTGGAATTGGAATCATAATTGACTGAAATAGATTCTCATTTTCAGGGGAGGGGAAATAGGAAATGGCCATTCCACCAAGAATGGAAATGAAATTCTAATTCCATCCAATCAAACAGTTAGAATTGAAAAATTCCAAATTCTTATTATCGCAAACCAAATGGACCCTTAATATTTTAGTAAGAATTGTTCATTGACTTGAGAATAGAGATGAAATCCATTTTGTGATAGGTCAGTGTTTTACCTGTTTATTTTTATTTCTGAAATTCTCTAAAAAGTATAAACTAAATGCAATGGAACATAATAGATATCTCTTTTCTGAGTAGAAGTGGAAAATAATAGTTAAAGAAATCATTGAGGATAAATGTAAAACCTCTTTTTTTTTTTAATTTTACCAAAGAAGTTATTATCAAGATTTGAAAATGGAATTAAAAAGCCATAAATGATTAATCCGTTGGTCTTGATTGAAACCCAGAAGGCTAAATGAATGTGAATACGTGATTATCGTATATGTGCCTTGAATTCTTGGTTGTAGACCTGTGGTCCATTTCATAGGCCGACTTGCATTTGTGGAGAAAAATCCTAGGGGAAAATTCATTGAGGACTGTGGTAGATGCAGAGTTTGAACCCAACTCATTTTCGAATATGGGTCCCAAATCTATACTATCTATAATTCTATATTATATATAAAGTAAACCAATCCACATGTTACCTTTTTTTTCAAAATTTGCTTCAAAATATTCATTCTTATTTTTATAATTTTTTTTATTTTGTAATTGGGCATGAAACCCATGAGAAAACAAATATAGACGGTAAGCTTATTAAAATCATTTCTACTGAGACGTTTCTTTATAAACAACATTTCTAAAATCTCTCTCTCCCTAATTTAGTAGCTTTGCAGTCTATCGCAGCTTTTAAAATCGTGATATATTAGGAAACTAGCCAAACAACAGTTCAGTTCGTCCCTTTGGAAACTGTTGTTCACTATCCCAACTCTCTCATTACTTCCTCATTATCGACATTCCCTAATAGTTGGCCCCCGTCCGATGGACAGGCATTGCCAAGAAAATTTGAAGTAAAAGGAACCAGATGACATTCCAAATGGACATATCGTATCATATCTTTAGTTCATTGATATACTTTGTAGTTTATATAAATAGTTTGACAAGTTTAATGTTTTTAGATGAAAATGAATGATATGGTAGGTGTCTTATAATTTAAAGAAAAAAAAATAGTTTTAATCAAATGAAACTCTTTATACCCAAAATTTTCTTATCAAGAGTATGAGAATCAAGATTTATTAGAAAAATAATAATTTTTGGCTAATGGTTATTTTACCAAAATAAATCAAAATTAATTTAGTGAATTTGTTTTTTGGGTATATAACAAAATTTTACAAAACTAACAATATTAATTTATCAAAATTCATTATGAAATTTACCAAAAATAATTTACATAAATTAGTTATCTCTAAATGGATTTACCAAAGTTATCAAATTAATAAAATTATCTCTAAATGGATTTACTAAAATAAATTACCCATTTTTTATTAAAATTAATTACGAAATCTACCAAAATAATTTATCAAAATTAATTTCCAAATTACCAAAAAATATTTTTCATTATCTTAGGATCGTGTGGGATAGTTGATAAGTATAATATAGAGAGTGGAAGGGGGTATGGGATTTTAGGAGAAAAAGGTGGGATATAGTTTTGTAATTGGAAATTGTCTAAATCTCACCATGAGTTTTCGACATTTTTCTTAAACTCACCACAACCTTTCAAAATGTTTAAAACTCACAATGTCAATAAGTTTTTATTTTCCAAAACTCACCTTCCGTAAGTGTTAATGCTTCTTAACAGAGGTGTTCATGTTAGCATAAATAACAATTTTTATGACCAAATTACCCTTGAATGGTGAGTTAGAGGAAAAATGGTCTTTTTCAGTTTTCAATTTTCTTGTTTTTTTTTGCATTTTTAATGTTTTGTTATAATTTTCAATGTTTTTTTTTATAATTTCTGTTTTCTTTACATTTTTCTATTTTCTACAATTTATATTTTTTTTGTGTTCTTTCTATAATTTTTATTTTCTGATTTTACAATTTCTATAGTTTCTATAATTTGAAAATAATTTTTTATTTTATTTGCAATTTCTATAATTTTTATATTTTTTGTACTTTCTATGTTTTTATATATTTTATATTTGAAAATATTTTTTGAACTTTTTTCCATTTTTCATGTCTAAATATTAAAATGGTAATATATTAACACCTATCAATTTATTTTGTGTATATTTTATATTTTTCTATGAAGGTTAAAATGGTAATATATTAAAGCCCGTTAGTCTGTTTGAATGCCCAAATTATATGGTCATGGATCGATTTGCTTTATATATGGTACTAGCGGGGACCCATGCGATGCACATGAAAATTTTAAAGATTTAATAATTTTATTTACTATTAATTAATATTAAATTAATAATCAAAGTTTATTGTTAATTAACTAAAAGTATTCGAAGTTATAGTTAATATCTAAATTTTAATAATTGTATTTTTCATTTAATATTGATTTATAGAAAATAATTATTGTTTAGTTAATATAAACAAATATTTTTAATAAATTTAGTTTTACTAATAATTTGTAGTAATTTTAATAATTATTATTTTTTTTATTATTTTTAATTGAAAACTTGATTAACTTTAAATAAATACAAAAGCTAACATTTTTATTAATTTCACGAATAATTAACATTTATATAGGAATGATAACTAGGTGGGTTCAGGGTAGGGCACCCCATCCCTATCTCTGCTCCATAGTCAAGACACTCTACCCCAGCCCTACCCCGTCCCCAGTGTCAGGCGAGTTTAGGACAAGGCAACCACTCCTCAATGTCGAGCGAGTTCAAGGGCAAGGCACTCCACTCGTCAATTACAAAAGCTAACATTTTTCCTCTCTCTCTCTCTCTCTCTCTCTCTCTGAAATGTAATAAAAACATGCATTAAAATAAGAGGCCTTGGAAAATCCAAAGGTCCATCTTTAATAGTTTGCATATTTATTAATTTAATCAAGATAAATAATGATTACTATTTTATATTTTTAAAACAAAAAAGAAAGAAAGAATACAAAAACATAGATAAATAACTTTTTCAAAAGAGAGACATAAAGCCTATCCGATTAAAACTAAAACCCCATAAAGCCTATCCGATAGGGCTGTTCATAAGAAGGCCCAACCCGACCAAACCGACCAACCCGAACCGACTTAGTTCAAACAAGAAGTTCCAAAGCCCATTAGGCCACTTAGTTTTTGAATGGTTACAAGAAGCTTTGCATTAGTGAGTAATGATTAATGAACAACTTTTCATTTAAATTTTATCATAGGAGATGGCTGAAATGATGTTCAATTTATGACTGTTTTTAAAATTAACAAGATTTTATCACAGGAATGAACTTAGAACTGAAACCGACCCAACCCAACTCAAACCGACCAGGTCGGTTTTACTTAACACTGGGTTGATTTCGGTTTCTTTGTCAGATAACCCGACCAAGTCGGGCCAGTTGGAAAAATCACAATAAACCGACCCAACCCGACCCGTTAACAGCCATACTATCCGATTAAAACCCAGCCAATTAAATCCAGCGCTAAAACTAAAATACCAGTGACCCCCCCCCCCTACTTAATAGACATTTTATACGTCAGCACTCATTCAATATTTTTTACACGGTTTTGTTTCTCCCTCATTAGGTTTTCTCTCTCAAATTTCGTTTCATTCGTTCTCTTCCCCAATTCTGGAGAGTCTTTTTTGTCAGTCTCCTATGTCGTACCTTCAAATAACATCTCTGTTTTGTAATGGCAGCTGATGGCTTTTTGAAATCTATCGAAGAAAGAGGCTCACAAAATGGCTCTACTACAGGAAACACTAGCCGATCTCACCTCTGCTTCTAGTGGTAATGGAGCCCAGCAGACACATGGCCTTAATGGTGTATGCAGTGATTTCTGATCCTATGGTCATGGATAACCCGGGCATTCCAAGCTACGGGCAATGCAATCTGTCGGCGTTGATTCTGCTTTAAATGAACAATATTGCAGTTCAAGTGGACTATTACTTAGATAGTGTGTTTGTTAGTGTTAGCAAGTCGTGGTGTGTTTCATGTGTTATGGGAAGTTAGGGCTATAGTTGCCACATTGCAGTCCCAATGGGAAAAGCAGGTATAGGAAACTAGTTGGTGCAAATGAATGATATATCATTCAATAGGTTGTCCATTCAATGTAGAATTATTTGATTTGCAGATTGTTCACTTGTCTTCTGTTTTGTAATCCAATGGTTCAGCCGTGTTCATTTCTAACTGATTTTAATCTATTTGAGTTTATAGGTCAATCTGTGTTGATAGTCAGAATGGATCAATTGGGACCTGTTTCATATGATCATATCTATCTAGTCTATTTGGGCTTTAGAGATTTGTTTAGATGCTAATGCAGCTCTGTATCGAATTCTTCATTAAGCATAAAAAGGAAAAGAAGACATGTTGGTTTCTGAAAAAAAAAAAACTATTTTTTATTTTTATCTACATATAATTCATGCCCATCTACCCCCGCACCCCCTCTGGGACCGTTTCTCAGAAATGGTAGAATCATCCAGATGCCGCTCCGATGGGTGTAGAGGGGTTCGATGGCCACCAAACTCACTTTCTCCTACTGTCACTCACCCACCGAGCATCCCAACACCTTCCGATTGTCCAACGGCTCGGGCCGACATTGAGAAATGGTAGTTCTAAAAAAGTACCATTTCCCACTATCGTCCTTCACTGTTGGCTCGGGGCATCTCCGCCTCCTTTGGGGACATTTAGGAGAGCTCTCCCCACCCCGTGGAGGTGGTTCCACCACCCACCTACCCCCACCCCCCTCCAGGACTATTTTTCGGAAATGATAGAATCACTAGGAGGCCGCTCTGGCAGGTGCGGAGGTGTTCAATGGCCACCAAACCCACTCCCTCCTATTGCCACTCACCCATCAAGCATCCCAACATCTTCTGATCACCCATTGGCCTAACAGTCCAAGTTGATGGTGGGAAACAGTGATCCTGAAAAAGAACTGTTTCCCACCGTCGGCCTTCCCCGTTGACCCGGGGCATCTCCGCCTCCTTTGGGGATGTTCAGGGGACCTCTCCCAACCCCATGGAGGTGGTTCACCACCCGTCTATCCTTGCACCCCCTCCGAGACCGCCTCTCAGAAATGGTAGAATCACCCAAAGGCCACTCCGGTGGGTGCAAAGGGGTTTGATGACCAATAAACCCACTCACTCCTACTGCCATTCACCCACCGAGCATTACAACACCTTTCAATTGCCAACGGCCCGATGGCCCGGACCGACAATGGGAAACAATGGTTCTACAAAAGCACTATTTCCCATCATCGGTCTTCCTCGTTGGCCCAGGGCATATCTACCTCCTCTGGGGATGTCTAGGAGACATATCCCCACCCCATGAAGGTGGTTCCGCCGCCCGTCTACCCCTACACCTCCCTCTAGGACTACTTCTTGGAAATGGCAAAATCACCCGGAGGTCGCTCCGGCGGGTGTAGAGGGGTTTGATGGCCACCAAGCCCACTCCCTTATACTTCCACTCACCCATCGAGCATCCCGACACCTTCCAGTTGCACATCGGCCCAATGGCTTGGGCCAACGGTGGGAAATAGTGGTTCTGCAAAAGCATTATTTCCCACCATTGGCCTTCCCCATTGGGCCAGGGCATCTCTACCTCCTTTGGGGATGTCTAGAAGACCTCTCCCAACCCCGTGGAGGTGGTTCCACCACCCGTCTATCCCCGCACCCCCTCTGGAACCGCTTCTCAAAAATGGCAGAATCACCCGGAGGCCACTCCAACAGGTGTGAAGGGGTTTGATGGCCACCAAACCCACTCCCTCCTACTACCACTCACTCACCGATAATCCCAACACCTTTCGGTTGCCCGACGGCCCAGATCGGTAGTGGGAAATGATGGTTTTGCAAAAGCACGGTTTCCCATCGTTGGCCCAAGGCATCTTCGCCTCCTCTAGGGACATCCAGGAGACCTCTCCCCACCTTGTGGAGGTGGTTCCACTGCCCGTCTACCCCCACTTCTCAAAATTGGCAAAATCACTCAGAGGCTGCTTTGGTGGGTGTGGAGGGGTTCGATTGCACCAAACCCACTCCCTCCTACTGCCACTCACCCACCAAGCATCTCAAAACCTTCCGATCGCCCATCGACCCGACGACTCGGGTTGATGGTGGGAAACAGTGGTTTTGCAAAAGCACCTTTTCCTACCATCGACCTTCCCCGTTGGCCCGGGGCATCTCCGTCTCCTCTAGGAATGCCTAGAGACCTCTTCCCATCCTGTGGAGGTGGTTCAGCCGCCCTTCTACCCCCGCACTCCCCCTCCGAGACCACTTCTCGAAAATGGAAAAATCACCTGGAGGCCACTTTGTCAGCCTTCCCCGTGAGCATGGGCTTCTCTACCTCCTACTGAAAATCATCGTTGAATTTACAAATATTTCTTAGTCAACAAAAAAATATTTTCTAAGCAATTTATATTTATATACTTATATTTAAAATTCAAAATAATTAGAATAAGGCACCAAAATGATTAACCAACATGAAAACGAAAGGGGGGGTCTTTTAACACAATATTAAAAACAATGAACCTACATATTCATCAATAATGATAAATTCTTTCCAAAAGACCAATATAAGAAGAATATTAACAAAAAGAAGAAAAACAAGTTGCCTATCTGTGGCCATCCCTTTAGTAGCTAACTCATGGATTGATTTCATATACTCAATCTGCTTTATGCAAACATCGACCGCTCTCTGAACATTTTCAAGGCGTTCTAGAAAATCACCATAACTATTTATCGATGGAACCTCATTCGACCAACCTCGAGGAATCGCCTACTCAAAAATTTTGATACCGCCAATAGAATCACTTTTAGTCGTTGGGCTATCCAACACTTGCTTCTGCAAGTGCAACACATGTCATTAGCAATATACATGCCTTATATCAATGCTAATAAATAATATCATCCCACTAAAAATATTACCTTGGATTTTAATAGACACCTATAAAACAACTTTTGTGGGTTTTTCCAAGTTGTTGCAATTCGAATGATGCATTTTCGTTTGCAATAGCAATACTTAGTATCGTACTACAAACTACTCAGAGATTGGTTCCCGACACTTTGTTGCCTATTCATACCTACAAATGTTCAATAACCCATGGTAACGACATCCATATCTTAATCAACATTAAACACTTCATTTTCATTAATACTGGACTAAGCAAAGTAAATTGCCCATGGTCGAGTAGTGTCAACAAATGCATGGGTGGCCAAACTGGAATGAACCGGAAACACATGGGTCATGCCAGAAACATGGGGGAACCACCTCCACAACGATTGAATGCAAGGGCCCAAGAAACCTTCCAATGACCTCTAAAACCAACTTCAGGCGTCCTTCCAGTGGTTAATGCAAGGTGTCTTCGACGGACAGTGAAGTGTAAACTGATGCTCCAGCTTCCTCCGAATGGTGAACGTTGAGTGTCGTCCACATCCGGTGACCAATGAACACAGGGGGATCTGATAATGTTTCAATGTTTAAATAAGGAAGACCGGTGATAAACACAGGTAGAAATGAAGCTCTGGTAATGAAACAACGAACACAAGTAGAGATGAAGCTCTGGTAATGAGTAAGAGATGAAGCTTAGGTGATAATAGCTCTAAAAAATTTCGAAATGGGGAAAACGTTGTAGCTCTGGTGATGAGAGATGAAACTCCTGTGATTAACGGTTTGAAAAATGGAGAAGACATTGTAGCTTCAAAATGGAAAAGATGTTGTAGCTCTGGTGATGAGGGAGATGAAGCTCTGGAGAAGAAACAACTCTAAGAAATTAGCTCTGGTGATCCGGTGATTAACGGCTTTGAAAAAATGGAGAAGACGCTAAGAAATTAGCTCTGGTGATCTGGTGATTAACAATTTTAAGAAACGGTTCTGAAAATGGAGAAGCTATAGCTTCGAAATGTTGTACGTTTGAAATAAGGAAGAAGACGATGAGAAAATATTGTAGCTTTTCCTAGAGCTCCGGTGATCCGGTGATTTCCGGCTCTGAAAATGGAGAAGAATATGTCGTAGATTCGAAATGAGAAAGAAAACGATGATAAAAAAAATGTAAATTTTCGTAGAGGGATATAACGGGTATAATATTAAAGTTACGATGACGTCAGGGGAGGAGTCAAAACAAATTTCGGATTTATTGAGTGGAGTGGCATGGGTTTCGATTTCCGTACATCTTCAGTCGAGATTTCAATTTATTGGAGCTGCTTGAAGATTCCCCAATAATTTTTCCACAAGATAGTAAAGATTAGGGTTTTGATTACAAAAGAGAGATGAGAGATGTTATTTGAAGGTACGACATAGGAGACTGACAAAATAGACTCTCTAGATAACGGGGGAAGAGAAAGAAAAAAAAAACGAAATTTGAGAGAGGAAAACACACCGAGGGAGAAACAAATCCGTACTTAAAAGAAATTATACTACGAAACTGTTTTTGGGTATTTTGGTCAAAAATATTGAATGAGTGCTGACGTATATAGTGTCTATCGAATAGGGGGGGTTTCACTGGTATTTTAGTTTTAGCGTTGGATTTGATTGGCTGGGTCTTAATTGGATAGGCTTTATGAGGTTTTAGTTTTTTGAAGGGGGTTCAGAGTCATTCTCCCTTTCATATATAGATTTTATCATTTTTTTCCTCAATTTTTTGAGTTTTTATTCAAAATTTCTACCAATTTTATCATTTTTTGAAATTTAAATTATGTTAGAAATAAGTGGTTAAGAATCATCTCCCATCGTGTTTGAGTAGGTACATGGAGACGTGTGTGTATGCATATACACACCCTTGCCCATTCACGAATAGGGAATAATGGATCAATTATCTTCCACAATGTAGATCAGTTATCTTTGGACTCATACCCCTATCAAATTTCTTCTCTAGTTTATTATCTCCACGTGCATTGGGAATGTTTTCTTACTTGTCATTGCAAAATGTTCCCAATACACAGTTGGGATGTAATATGGGGTGCCAATGTCGTGCCTTGCATTAATCTAGATATAGTTATCACACCATCTACATTCTATGAGAAGGCCAGCATGGTGAGCTCAGGGTGAGGTTTTGTTTCATTTTATGTTTTTTTTTTTTTAATTTATTCATTGTCTTTGGTAAATTACTTTTGGATGTGTTTTATTTGTTTGATCTAATTCGGGATTGTTTGATGACTCTGATCCACCAACATTTCTACGGGATCTATATTTCTCCAGCACCCAACAAAGTGCCATTTCAGCAATTTTCCACTACAACAGTGTAGAAACTATGGAGTCAAGACCAAATGCATAGTAAGTTAAAAACCAGAACCCAATTGTGAAAGCTTGATCTCGAAAGCTTATGGATTCATTTTCAAAGTTGATATTTGTTCCCATATTTCATGTTAACATAAATAACAAATATCGTAAAAGTTATGCATGAGAGAATGTAGGGAGAAGAACCAAATATCATAATATCAATGAGAAATGAGTTTTGATAAAGTCGGCTTGAGATTCTATCTTTTCAATTGATTTGAGTCCATTAGACCACTATTTTAACAACTGGATTGGATCGGATGGTCGAACCATTTGACATGGGAACTGGTTGTGTTTCTAAGTCTGTTTTTAGACTAGACCATTATTTTGAAAAAAAAAAGTGTTGAATTGGTCAGAGAACTACTGATCCCAATTTGGGTAGCGGTTTATAGTTCAATAAAAAAATTAAATAAGATTATTAACAGAGAAAAAGGTGATTGAGAGATGGGGACTACGGCAAGATTGCATATTTGAGATGATCGACATTTGAGAAAGAGAAAGATTAGAGAGAAAGAGAGGGGCGACATCTGAGATCAAAGAAAGAGAGAAACGAGATCTGAGATCAAAGAAAGAGAGAAACAAGATCTGAGATCAAATCTCATATTAGAGAAAGAGAGAGACATCGTCATCACTGTCATCATTACCACTGAATGTCGCCTCCTCTCTCTCCTTGTTCTTCTTTCTTGCCTTCTGTCCTTCCTTTCTTTCTTTCCTTGTTTCCTTTCTTTCCTTCTTATTTTCTCAATCAACAACCACCTACCTCTCTCTTTTTTCTCATAAAAGAAGAGAGAAATATATTTATTTCTACCCTAATGTTCCAATCTAAGGGTCAAACAAGTTTAACCGTTCAACCTAGACGGTTGAACCATTGACAGGAAACTAATGATCAAAGTGGTTTTGTTTCTAAGTCGTTTTTAAAACCTTGTAGTAGACTCAATAACATTTCCTTAATTTCCTTTCAACTAAAAATACCATCAAGGTTAACCAATCCGTGGAAAAACAAGAACGTTGGTGAAGTTGTTGAGGTGGGAAATGTCTTGATTTAGGCCATGTTTGGTTCACTACTCTAGGCCTCATTCTTTTATTTCTTGTTCATTCTAGGCAAAAATGAGCAAGAATGAATAACATTAGAATGTTTGGTAACAAAATTCTTTCCATGGGCCACATTCTTTTTAGAATGAAAAATCAGCCCATAGCACAAAAATTGAGGTAGCTTACAACATGAAAAATAATCATGCCCCATCTTGCTCATTTTCATTCTTTGAGAAAACCCTACCTACAAAACTACTGCCATAGATGTTTACTAGCAGACTACCATGGAAGTACTTTTACGAAAGAACTTTTATAAACGGAAGTGCTTTTATAAAAGTATTTTATAAAAGCACTTTTATAAAAGTATTTTATAAAAGTACTTTTACAAAAGAATTTTTATAAAAGCACTTTTACAAAAACACTTTCACAAAAGTACTTTTACATAGGACACTTGTCAATTTGAAAAGAATTCATTTTTAAGAAAAAAGTGTTTGGTTCATTGCAGTATTTTCTCATTCTGCCTATTTTACCCATTTTTGTCTATTTTAGAATTTCATCTTGGGTAAGAATGAGAATAAAACCAAACATGGCCTTATTTGTTGGGTTGTCTTGTTCCCCAAATTATTTGCAATAGTATTGCAGTTCTGTGTTCACTAATTCGAGGGAACAACTCCATACCAGTTAAGGAAGACCCATATTTGACCCATTTAACAAGTCAGATTTCTAATATATCTAATATGTCTTTCATCTTCTCTCTCTCTCTCTCTCTCTCCATCATCTTCCTCTTCTTCTTAACCAATAATATCGATATCTTCGCAAAGTATGCTAGAACAAAGACAACTGACACTATGATCCTTAAGGCTCAGTTTGGAAGAAGTACAAATACAAATATGTAGAGTGCAAAACCTTGTCTTTTGTATTATTTTGTATGTATTTGTATAGTACATATTTGTATTTGTACTCCTTCCAAACTGAGCCTAACGAAAAACATAGCTCTTGGGGGAAGAACAGTTACATCATAGATCAAATATAAGAAAATTGAATTTTACTCCTATAAAATGGTGTTAGTTTACAACAATAATTTTATACTCTGTACAACTATATTTGAATTTTAAATAATAACTGAATGCTAGAACGGTTGATGTAACTAAGAAAACTATGTAGTCATGTGTATGGAGACTCTGAATCTCCTACCCACGAGAACTCTGCCCACGCCTATCCACAATACACTACCCCCGTGAATTGGGAACATCTCCCCCTACATAATACTATGCAGAGGATGAGATGTTCTCAATGTGTGGTTGCAATTAACTTGGGCAGAGTTCTTGTGGGCAGGAGATATGGACTCGTCTATGGAGGAGATGTCTTCAAACAAGTATCTTTATCATTCAAAATATTTAAGCTAGAATGTCCAAGATGCCCCACAAACTAGACAGATCTTTAGTAACGTTTAGCTTGTCACGAAGAATAAGAAAATGGGGTTGGGGAAAATTTTGGTAAGAATATCAGCTATGTGTTCAATATTTGGAAAATAATGGACAACTAAATTACCACTAGCAACTTTATCACGTACAAAATGGAAATCCACCTCCATATATTTTGTACATGAATGCAAGAGGGGATTCACAATTAAATATGTCACATTCAAATTGTCACACCAAACCACTAGTGATGTTGGAAGATAAATATCAAGTTCTTGTAACAAAGATTGCATCCAAGTTAGATTAGTCACTATTGTGGCTAAGGCTCTATACGCTATCATTGTGGATGAATGGGCCACAACCCATTGTTTCTTAGAGCACCAAGAAATGGGAGATGATCCAAAATAAATGGCAAACCTAGTAGTGAATTTACAATCAGCAATGTCAATGACACCATCTGAGTCAGTGAATGCAACCAAAGAAGAAACTAGAGATCGTGTAAGAAGAATACCATAATGAATTTTTGTGATCTCTAGGAAGTTTGTGGTTGGCTCAAAACAAGGAGTTGCCAGCCATTTACTTTAAGAGGAAATGAATCCTCTATAAGCTTTTTAAAAATGATTTTGTTTTGAATATAGTGACTCTACTTTACCTATAAGGCACCCAACCAAGAGATTCTAAATTCAATTTTACTAAGAGAGGGAAGGTGTTAAGTACTTCTCTCTCCAAGTTGCAAATGACAGCCTATCCTTGGGTTTGTCTAGGCTTACAACTTCACCAATTTTAATTAAAAAATATAAAACTCGAAAATCTTGTGAAAAATCCCTTCTAGCATCTCTTAATATTGATTTTCAAGGAATGTTAGTAGGAATTAGGTACTAATTTCCCTAAAATCCTAATCTCTCTCCCTCTAATCCCAAAATTGCAAGAAGCTTTCATAGACTTAGGATCTCAAGCAACCTGAACTTAACTAACAAGATATATGATGAAAATAACCAAATAACCAAAAATTAGCTAAAAAAAGATTGATAGCATAGGTTAAGAGACTTACCTTTTTAATTTAGCCTTGATAGAGCTTGATAGAAGCTATTCTAAAGCCTGGGAATGGCGTTTTTTGATGTTGTGGACCAAGATAAGGATTTGTAGCTATTCCTTGATGCAAGAGAATAAATATTTGAGAGGTCTTTGCTCTTTTTTAAGGTTAGATTGTGAATGCAAAGAGAAATGGAGCAATTTTGGCAAGTTTTAACTCTAGATTTAGAATTTTTTCAAAGTTCTTGTTGGAAATGATTGGGGATTCAAACGGAGGTTCTCTCTTTTTGTTTATTGCTTCTGAAAATTACCTCTAGAGCTCGATTTTTACCCTATTTATAAAGAAGTGATGCTGGAAAAGGTTTGAAACTCATCCACTATGTGTCCTAAGGTTTTAGAAAAGCCTAAACATGCAAGAAGGCTCAAGAAATTCAATCTAACAAGATTTTTCAGGGTTAATCAATCAATCTAAGATTTCCAAGAAATTTTCTAGGGTTGCTTGTGCCTATTTCGACTAATAGCCCCTGTTGATGAAAACCCTTTACTACCAATCGGACTTTGAACTAGTCCACAGTACCATCTGGGTTGTATTTTGTATTATATACCCATTTGCAACCCATTATATTTTGAGGGGGATGAGGTAGGACAAGTTCCCAAGTGCCATTTTTTATCAATGCATTATATTCTTCAACCATGGCTAACAACCAAGAAGACTAACAAATTGCCTAAGAGAAGGAGGTTGACTCTTCTTCATGGTGAGAGGGAAGGAGGTTGACTCTTCTTTATGGTGAGAGGGAAGATGATGTTTGGTGGTTAAATGAAGTTTGGATTTCTAGATTATTGTTTTCTCCCAATTGCAGTCATGGAATGATTGTTGATAGGTGTGACTGGAGGAGAAGGTGCCTGGGAAGATATAGGTTGGAGATAGGAATAAGAGGATTGAAGGATTGGTTAAGAGGTCTTGGGATTGAGTCTTGGTTTGGAGGGTCAGAGGAAACAACTTGGTTAGGTGTAACAAAACTATGTTTAGACGTGTCACCAAGGATGGTTTGAACTGGTTGTTGGGTATGAGTAGAAGATGAAGGTTGTTGTGGTATGAGCTTAGTTGCTTGACATGAAGGGATGGAAGTAGTGATTCCAATGGTGGGATGTGAAGCATTTGAAGGTACTAGAAATGAGTGAGTTTCAGTAAATGGAAATTGTTGCTTATCAAAATGGACATGTCTAGCAACATATAAACACTTAGTATGATAATTAAAACAAAGGCAGCCTCTATGATTTGTAGTATACCCTAGAAAAGTGCAACATGTAGACCTATAATCCATTTTATGCTGATTATGTGGCTGAGTCCAAGGAAAGAATTCACAATTGAAGACCTTTTGGAGAGTAAGGTTTGGTTTGATACCAAATAAAAAGGAATAGGGCTTATGTCCTTTAAGAGAGACCAGTGGCATTCTATTGACAAGATACACCGCACATCTCAAGGCATGGGCCCAGAAATGAGACAGTAATTTGGCATGGGTTGGGAGAGTGAGGCATGTTTCCACCACATGACAAAACTTTCTTTCTATAGTACCATTTTGCTCATGGGTATGTGGGCATGAAACCCGATGAGCAATGCCTTGGTCATAAAGATAATGAGAGAGTGTGTGATATTCCCCTCCCCAATCTAAATGTAGAGATTGAATTTTACATTGAAAATAATTTTCAACCAACTTGAAAAAAGCAATAAAAATGGAGAGAACTTCATATTTGGACGATAAAGGTAAAAACCAAGCATAGTTAGTATAGTCATCCACAAACCATCATAAGAAATAGTAGGGGCTGGTCCCCAAACATTAGTATATACTAATTGAAGTGGAGTTGTACTAGTAGTAGTGGATTAAGGAAGATGCAAACGATGAGTTTTCCCAAGTTAGCACGCTTCACAAAGGGTTTGTTGATGATTTATTTGAAGAAATAGGAAAGGAATATTGTTGAAGAACATGATGCACTATCCACATAAAGGGATGGCCAAGGTGAGAATGCCTGTTGGAAATGGTGCAGCGGATAATATAATATGTACATGCATAGAAAGAAACAAAAGCAAATAGTAAGAAAGCCAAAGAAAGAAAGAAGAGAGAGATAACACAAGATTTAACGTGGTTTGGCCAAATTGCCTACGTTCACAAGCAACAATTTGGAGCTTTTCTTTTCACTATAAACAAGAGGAAATATAATACTAAAATAAGATCATAAAAAACTCACTCATACCCAACATTACACTTCTCTCAACACACTATATACAATGTATACAATGAAAATGAAATGGGATGAAATGAACAAAAGGGACCCCTATTTATACTTGTAGAGAGGGGTACAAAGGGAATTTTGAAAAAAAATTACAACTGCATACTTAAGTGGTAAAATAGTCTTCATTGCTAAGTACTAGAAATAGGTGGGCTCCTAAAAATGGGCAACCAATTGTGATATGGTGGTTGGCTTAGTCGGTGAGCCACCGTTTGTAATTTGGTGGGTTCGATCAATTTGTTTTACTAGCCCACCAAATCTATTTTAACATTCTCCCACCTGAAGACTATTTTCATAGTGAAAAACCCTCTCAAGAATAGCTGTCAATCATCTTTTGTTTGATCAATTTGTTAGAATATCAGCAACGTTATTGTTACTGTGAATCGTTTGTAATGAGATATGCCCATCCTCAACTACTTCATGAACAAAGTGTTACTATACATCAATGTGATTGGTTCGAGCATGAAAGAGGGGATTTCATGCTAAGTGTAATCTGCTTTGACTGTCATAGTGAATAATTACCACTTCTTGTTTGATGTGGAATTCTTCAAGTAACCTCTTTAGCCAAATACTTTCTTTGCATACTTGTGTAACTGACATATATTTTGCTTCTATTGTAGATAAGGCCACTAAATATTCCAATTTTGATGCCCAGTTCACTATACCATTAGCTAAAAAAACACGTAACCAGTAGTTGATTTTCTATTATCACGATCTACTACATAGTCTGCATCTACATAATCAACTATCTTCAAGCTTTGGCCAATATAACAAATGGTGACTTCAGAAGTACCCTTCAAGTAATGAAGGATCCTTTTTACGTCAGTCCAACGATCTCTTCCTAGATTTGCATGAACTTACTGACTGCTCCCACTACTTGTGCAATGTCTGGTATAGTGCACACCATGGAAAATATAAGGCTCCCTACTGCTGATGAATATGATATGTGGGACATCTCTGTCTTCTTAGCTTCAGTACTAGGGGATTGTTTTGAAGACAACTTGCAACCAACAGGAAATGGGATACTAACTAGTTTGGATCTTTGAACATAACTCTTCTGAGTTATTTAGACTTTCCTATTCTTGCTGTCCCTATATACCATCATCCTAAGATTCTAATTAACCGCCCCCAGATACTTTATATAAAACTCCCTAGCCAAATGAGCTATTAGTGTTGTGATACTTCCTTTTATCAGTACCTGCAACTAGCATGTCATCAACATATAACAGTAAAATGATGAAGTGATCATTACCAAAGTATGTATAGGCATAATGATTTGCTTTACATTTGCTAAAGACCAAGCTCACAATGAAGGAATCAAATTTTTTATACCAACACCTTGGCATCTGCTTTAGACCGTAAAGCGATTTGGTCAACTGACAAACCAGATCCTTTTTGTTTTCCTCGACAAAACCTTCAGGTTAAATTGTATAAATCTTTTTTTCAAAACTATCATGCAAAAAGGCATTCTTAACATCTAACTGCTCTAACTCCAAGTCAAGTATTACAGTCATACTCAATACAGTATGAATAGTACTTAATCGAACAACGTGGGAGAATATTTCGTTGAAGTCTATACCTGATTTCTAAGCATATCCTTTTACAACTAGTGGAGCTTTGTATCTTTCAACATTCCCGCTAGTGTCCTTTTTGAGTTTGTACACCCATCTACAACCAAAGGCCTTTCGACCCTTAGTTAGTTTGATTAACTTCCAAGTTTTGTTTTTCTTCAAAGCTTCCATTTCCTCCTCCATAGCCACTTGCCAATGACGAGCATCTAGACATTTGCATGCTTCCTGGTATGAACAAGGTTCATGCTCTTCTATAATGCAAGCGTAAGATGATACATAATCCTGAAACCAGACAGGAGATCTTGTAGCTTTCCTTAGTCGACATTGAACTTCGTAAGTCTCTCCTTCAAAATTTTCAATGTGCTCTTCATTGGTTTCATCAACAATTTTATCAACTTGTTGCTCTTGAATCTTTTAAAAAGATCCAACTTCAACTTTCTCTGTTGTCTTAAAGCTTGATTGTGAATTTTCTTTTTATATTGAATCTCCATTGAAGACAACATCTCAACTAATAACTATCTTGTTGGCAGTATGATCCTACAATCTATACCCCTTTGTACATTCTGTATAGCCAAGAAAAGTACACTTTTTGGACGTTGCATCTAGCTTGGTCCTCTGCTCCTTAGGAATCCAAACATAAACATCACAACCAAAAGTACATAGGGAAGAATAATCAATAGGGTTTCCTGACTATACCTCTTTTGGAATTTTGCAATCAAGTGTCGTAGTGGAAGAGTGGTTTATGAGATAACATGTTGTATTGACTACTTCCCAAAAGCACTGCTCCAATCTAGTTGCACTTGACATGCTTCTAGCTCGATCCATAAGCATACTATTCATCCATTCAGTAACTATGTTTAGTTGTACAGTTCGAGGAACCGTATACTGTCTCGAAATGTCATACTCACTACAAAAATATTCAAATTCATTTGAGGTATATTCCTTCCCATTATCGATTCTCAAACACTTAATTATTTTCCCCTTCTAATTTTCAACTATAGCTTTGAGCTTCTTAAAATAGAAAAAAAAGTATCACTCTTCCTTCGGAGCATATACACCCATACTTTCCTGGAGAAATCATCAATAAAGGAGACAAAGTATAAAGAGCCTCCAAGGGATTCCATAGTAGCTTCCAAGTATCAAAGTGTATTAGATCTAATACCTCTCTACTTCTAGCTTTTGACTTGGGAAAACTAGCTCTATGGTGTTTGCCAAATAGATAATCTTCACATAAATTCAAATTAGTAGATTTTAAACCAGGAAGTAGTTTTCAATCAAGAAGTACCTTTGTCCTTACTTGTTCATATAACCCAAATGCCTGTGCCAAATCATGACTGAATTGGTCATAGCATTTGCAACAATGGTGTTACTGACCATGGTATCTCCGATCAAGTGGTATAACTTTCATAAGAATCAGGCATGAAGCAAAGCAAAAGGGCAACCTTTTCTTCATCGTCAATACGTACCTCAACAATTGATAATTTCCTTACTAGAGTGTTGAACTCATTCAAGTGTTCTTGCAAAGATGCTTTGTCTTTCATCCTTAGGTTGTAAAGTTGTCACCAGACAAAGATTCTATTGGACATCGATTTCCCCTCGTAGAAATTCCACAACTTGTCCCATAAACCTTTAGCAATGGTTTCCTTGGACACGTTGAATAGAACTAAATCTTCTAAAGCAAGAAGAGTATTAGTTATGGTTATCTGGTTTTTCTTCTCAAAATCTTCATCCTTCATATCAGTAGGCTTGTTCTCTTTTTCTTCTAAGCTAGTTGTACAATCTTCTTTCACCAACACAAAATGCATCTTTAGCTTCCATATTGCATAGTTGGATCCATTGAATTTTGGTATATCGAACTAGGTAGAGCTCGAACTGGCCATATTCAACACGTGCAATACCAGAACAACAAATATAGATTTTGGTGAAACTTTGGAACAGAACCGTGAATCTTTGATACCGATTATTGGAAATGGTGCAATGGATAATATAATTTGTATGTGCATAGAAAGAAGCAAAAGTAGATAGCAAGAAAGCCAAAGAAAGAAAGAAGAGAGAGAAAACACCAAATTTAACGTGGTTCGACCAAATTGCCTACGTTCACATGTAGCAACTCGAAGCTTTTCTTCTTCACTATAAACAAGAGAAAATACAACACTAAAATAACTTCATCAAAACCTCACTCGTACCCAACACCCAACACCATACTCCTCTCAACACACTATATACAATGTATACAATGAAAATGAATTGGGATGAAATGAACGGAGGAGGGGACCCCTATTTATACTAGTAGAGAGGGGTATAAAGGGGATTTTGAAAAAAATTGCAACCACATACTTAAGCAGTAAAAATAGTCTTCAATGCTAAGTAATAGAAATAGGTGGGCTCTTACTGGTGGGCCACTGATTGTGATATGGTGGGCTTAGTCGACGACAGGTTACAAATAGATTTACATTATTAGATCAAATTTAGAGGGAGGGAGAGAAAATAGATTTACATTATTAGATCAGATTTGGATATACCCTGTCCGAATTTGATTGGATCGGATTTGGATCAACAACAAGTTACAAACGTTGGGTTCCATAGAAATAAGGGAGACAATGTGGAGGGTAGAGATGCAAATGGATCAGATCGGATTCAAACCGAGTATATCCGAATCCGATCCAATAACAATTCTGAGATTCGATCAAATCATTTCATAAGCAACAATCTGAATCTGAATCTGAATCAGATACGATCCAATTTCATTTTTGAAAATTTTAATAAATTGTTAAAATGAAAAAATAATAGTTTATATTCATCATATATAATATATACATGTATTTAAAAAATATGAAAATACAATATACATACATACATACATACTATTAAAAGTGTGAATGAGGTATAGATTATGGCTTTTTTTTACTAAAATACCCTTACTCTTTGAACTTGATCTCCCTATATTTATGAGGGCAAAAACATAATTTTAACTAATACTTTTATTAAATTCCTTATATTTCTCATCATTAAGTCCTATATTTAAGGTATTAAGTCCTATTTCATTTCATTAAATCTCATATTTAAGGCATATTAAATAAATGAGCTTTATAGATTTGTCTTGACTAAAACGCTCTTATTTATGAATTTAATCCCTCTTTAACTATCTAAGTAAAAAGTGTAATTTAAAGTATTATTTCTTTCCACTCCATTAAATTTTCACTCATTAAGGTATTAACTTGTATTCTCTTTCCTTAGATACTTTATTGGAAGCGTTTTTGTTTCTCACTAATAAATTCTACAAAGCAAATTTGTATCTAATGTTTTTAATAATGTAAAACCTATGTTCAAAACAACATGAAAAATAATTAAACAAACCACCATTTTGTTTGAGTGGCAAGTAAATAGTCCAACCATCGGCATCAAATGGGTCAACCAATGTTCTCATAGTTAAATAATAAAAATTTTAAAATAAATATAATTACAAAAATTGTGAAAACGTTTAGGCACATCTCTAATATTATCTATTTATCATATCAAACAACATTAAGCATGCTAAATAAATGTATTTTTATTCGATGGAAATGAAATACAAGATTTAAAACTAACCGAAAAATGAAACCATTTTCCTATTCAAGTGGTGAGACAATGATTCAACCTTTTAGGTCAAATGAATCAACTAATGATGTCATAGATAAATAATACAAATTTAAAAAAGATAGGGACACAAAAATTATTAAAAACATAGAAATTTTATAAAAATAAAAACATTTGGGTGCATCTTCAATATTATGTATTCATCATATTAAACAAAAATAGGGCGTACTCATTTGCTCTAACATCTAAAATCTTAAAGTGCAATAATTACATTAAGAGGTATATTGGTATCGATGAACTTTTCTTTCCTCTGAACTCTAAATGCAAAGAATGTTGTTTTGAATTCTGAATTCTAAAAATTGTCAACTATCCATTTTAACCCCATATATGAGATTTTTTGTTTGTCTATGTAATTCAATAAAAAATAATATTAAAATTTATTATAATGATTAATAATTAATTAATAAAAAATAATAATTATTAATTTATATAATAGTTAATAATTAATTAATATTTAATTATCAACTAATAATAATAGTTATAAAGCTAATTAATAATTAATGATTATTATTAATTACATATTAGTTATTAATTATTAATAAGTAAGTGTAATAATTATTTCAAATTAATAATTAATTTATTACTAATACTAATTATTATAATAATTAATTAATAATAATTTTTATTAATTAAATATTATTATTTTTTGTATTTCAATAAAGAAATAATATTTAAAGTTGTTATAATGTTTATAATAATTAATAATTAATATTCATAATTATTAATTTATAATTAGTACTAATTATTATAATAATTAATAATTATGAATTATGAATTAAATATTCATTATTAGTTGTTAATAATAAATTATAATAATTCTTATTCATTAATAATAAATAATAATTACTAGTATAATTATAATTAATATTTAATTAATAGTTAATTTACTAATAATATGAATTATTATAATAATTAGTTAGAAATTGGAAATTAATAATTATGAATTACTAATGATTATTAATTAAGTATTAATTATAGTTATTATTATTACAATTTTTAATTAATAATTATTTTTATTATTGCATATGAGGCCCTTGAGTTATAAGGAGGGAGAAGTGTTCTGTGATTTGGGCGTATCATTGAAAAACAAAAAACATATAAGATTCCACTTTAAGAGATAAGATATAAGAGGAAATAAACAACCATTTTCCTCTTATAGTTGCAAGATTCTTCTTAAGAGGGAAGAGTTAAGAGGAAATGAATAGGTAGAGTGATAGATAAGAGTTATTTTTGTCTATGATAGAAATATAATTAAAAACTAAACTAACTTAAAAAGAAAATTGTTTTGGCATTTGATTAATGGATGATTATCCATAGGGAAGCAAATTAGGTTGGTAACTTGAGCTTGAATTGACCTAGCTCATAATTTTAGATAAGCTAGATTCAATTTTTAGTCCTCAACTTGGGCCTAGGCCTAGGTTCAAAAGTTTGGGCATTTTTTGTTTTTCAATTTGTGCCCAAGACCATTCCTTAGGTGGCTAAAGTCAAGCCCGATTATATACATATAATTGTAAATACATATATTAGCACATATTTGCATATATGCATGTATATATAGTTATATACATACATTTTATTTTAAATTTTGTCATAGGGCTAAGTGATAGACCCAAGTCCAAGACTAACCCAAATGCATCAAATTTAAATATAGGTTGGGGGGTTGAGCCCAAGTTGAACAGATTAGGCTTGACTTGCACCATAACAGTCCAATGGTTGGGGTAAGTGAGTTAACTAATTATGTCATACTTAAATAATAAAAATTAAAAAATAGATAGAAATACCAAAAATTAAAAAAGAAATATATAAAATTTTTAGAAAATTTTGATATATCTAAGATATTATAAACTTATCCTATTAAATAAAAATAAGTGTGATAAACAAGAATTACTTTTAGTATTAATTATATAAATGGAATAAAAAATTTAAAGTTGCCAAAATTGAGATTGCCTTTTCTTTTCAAGTTAAACAGACCAACACATGATATCATAATTATATAATAAAAACTCAACAAATAGATAGAAATAAAAGACATAGACAACATAACAAATTTAATTATAAATTCTATGCACATCACCAATATCATATATTTATCATATTAAATAAAAATAAATATAATAAATAAGAAATATTTACATTAATAATGAAAATAAGAAATACACAGGCACACCATGCTTTTATTACTTATCTTTTAAATGATTATAATAAGAATATTAAAATTATTGATATTATCTGAAATTATTTACTAGTATATATATTTGTAGGCTTGGTGGAGGGAAAGTTAGCAAGGAATTTCACAGGGTTCCTGTCCGCTCTTCTAAAATTATTGTTTTCTTCGAAATAAAGAAAAATTGAAAAACAGACAGACCACAAAATATGGATCATAGAGAATAAATGAGCTGAGATGGGAAAATTCAGGAAAAATAAAAGAGGAGAAAACTAGAGCGAGGAAGAAAGAAAACAAATGGAGTTACTGAAGCTTCCCTGTTCTCGTTACTATCTGATATCGAGACCATCCCTCTTATTATCTCCCTCTCTTCAGTCCACTTTGAGTTTTCGCTCTAATAAGCCGCTGTTTCTCTTGCGGAGGAGTCGAAGATCCAACACTCCTGTTCGCAGTATATCGTACCTCCCCACGATTTTTGCTTCTCTTCCCACTCTGGACCTCACAGAGGATAACGTCAGACAAGTCCTAATCGACGCGCGTTCCGAGGCAACGATCCTCAATCGAACTTTCATTTTGTTCTTCTCTTGCATTTTTGCTTCTTAAAAAACAGAAAAGAAAACCAAAGAAGTATTGAAAACCCATTTGATTAGTCAATTACGACTTATGAGCTTAATAGTTTATTATATGTAATTGGTTCTGCGGTTTTGTTGCAGTTTGCACAGATTTTTGATGCTTCAGTTGGAATAACAGGTTGAATTCCTCAAAGTTGACTTGCTTGATTACTTAGTTTATTTACTTATGGACGATACAATGTAGTTTCCATGATGTCTGAACCTGGGTACAGAAATGTTTTAGGACAAGCCGAGCTAGCTGAATTGGACGGTCCATTTGTTAAGATCAGTCTCAAAGGACGGTTTTGGCATAAACGTTCCACTGTTTTGGACAGGCTTGGTAATTACCTGAAGCAGAGGATTCCTGTAAGATAATCCTCTCTCTTTGCCCTTGAAATGCTTTTTATCTCTTTTGAAGACCAGAACCCAGCAGGATGGGTCCAATCACCTAATAGAAATCTGAACCAAAAAATTCAAAATGATCACCCGATTATTGAATGTTCTAAGCTGATTTTGGAACAGTCAATTCCGATGGTGCAACCCATTGAATAGGGGATCCCCATCCTCTAATTATCTAAATATTTGAAAAGTTGCTAGCTATGGATACGGCCCCAGACCCAAGCTTTTGCATTTGGATAATTTCTCATAAGCAAAGGAAAAGGCACTATCATGATTGGTGGGAATGACATGTTTCTCTTTTTACTGTTCAGGAAATTTTGGAAGTAGATATAGAAGATGAGAAACAACTAGATGACAGCCCAGAAAACTTTTGAGCTATTCGAGTTCTTCTCGGGTATTGTTTTTTGTTGTGCTTAACGCATTACCATTGCATTGTAATTCTGCACTGTTGTTGCCGTCGGATTTTGTAACCAAATTCTTGAAAAACAACTAGATGACAGCCCAGAAAACTTTTGAGCTATTCGAGTTCTTTTAAACCTGTTTCACTTAATATCACTACCATTTCCCTTTTTATTCATATATCCACTATGCTTCTATCTTGGTTTAATTTAGTCTGCAAAGCATACAGAGCTGAAAGAGTTACATTAAAAAGTGTATCATTTCAAGGAGGCAATAACATATGGTTTTGTTGGATTCGATGCCTTGGAGATTATAACATTTTGGTTTAAGTAGGTCCTAGTTAGAGAATGTGCCTTTTCTATGTTGTTCTTTTCCCAATGTTACTATAAAAGGGGCCATTACCTAGTCTTGCTCCCGGATATCTGGGATTTTGGGAGGGGTGGACTGGATACAGATCTAACCTTTGGCATTTTTTTTACACAAAATGGCTGCTCTCAGATTCCTATGTTCTCACACCTGTCAGCTTGAGATTTTACCATTACATCAAGTAATGGCCCCTTTTCCCAATATTACCATGAGCCTTAAAAAATTAGCCTATTTTTTCTTTATAAATGGGGTGCAATGTAAGCCAAGAAACCTTGGAGGGTTACCTACTCTATTGAACATTTCTTGTTGACATCAAGAAACCAATTTCTGGATTCGCTTGTCAAAAAATACAAATCTCTTAGATTGCTGTATAGCCAATGGCCTCATGGCAACCAATAATTACATTGCCCTTCATCATTGGAAAATCAGCCTCTCATTCATCTAGAAGATTAGTCATAACTCAGATAATGAATGCTATTTTATATTTCATTGTGTAAATATAACGATAAATTGATAACAAGATTGAAGAGGACTTATAACCCTAACAAAATATGCTAATCATTCAAAGGCACAGAAAATCCAGGGCAGCTAGAACCTGCAATTTATTCTACTCATGACCGTAGCCTGTCCTTTCATTGTTCTTGTAAATTAATTTCTTGATTCCATATCAGGCATCTATATATTAGTATTACATCCAGAAATTGATGTCCTTCCAGACTTCTTGTCTTTCTTGAGTAGAAAGGCTCAGCATTCTCCCACACAGGGTCCATGCTGAATATCATGCTACTAACCAAAACCTATGAATAAGATCAGCTATTTTTACAGCAAGGGTCATCAGACCTTCCTGTTAAATTGGTTTAAGTGGATAAAAAGATGAGAATGAAATTTAGCAGAAATTTTGTTATGATTTCTAGGAGGCTGGGGGCTCCTTAATGGCTCAAGCTGTAGTTGGATTGGTTACTGTACTCTTGAATATTTTATTATTTAATTATTTTATCCACTAAGAAACAAGGCAATAAGTCCTTCAGTTCAGCAACTTCACTTGTTACCAAAGAACCCCTAAGTAGGAGTTGTTGCTAAAGAGCTGAATTGTTCAACCATCATTATCCATGGTATCCGATTGGACACTTGAACAGTGTTGGCAGCTCTTACATTCACAGTACTAATGAATTCCATGATTTCATGGTTAGGTTATTCTGTTGGTACAAAACTTGTCTTACAACTACTTAAACAAACGTGGCCCACTGGTTGCACTTTGGATCTCCTACCCACAAAAAAACTCTACCCATCCCTACCCACAAATTACTACAGCCGTGCATTTGGAAGATCTCCCCATGCATAATAACATAGAAGTGTAGTAGATGTTCTCTATGTGTGGTTGTGATGTCATGTGGGGAAGTGTGGGTAGTGTTCTTGTGGGCAGGAAATCCGACCTCCATTGGGTGAGGGGATGGTCCGTATAAGGGTGCCATGCATTGTACTGAGTGTTAATAGGTTTTATGCAAAAGACTTGCTTTTGCAGACAAGTTGATTTTTTTTCTTTTTTATTGCAAAAAAGACATGCACATTTACACTTAAGCAGTTAAACCTGACTATAAATTTATATTTAACTGCATGTAAGATTTTTACATTTCAGAGTAAATTATTCTTATACTCCATCCTACATTATGCAAAAAATACCAAAGGTTAGGTATGTATCCAGTCCAACCCTCTCAAGATCTTGGATGGTCAGGACCAATGTTGGGTAATGACCCTTCTATTCTTACTTCACCATAGCTAGAAATAAATTTTTGTAATTTTACACTGTACTGACCTAGAAATGGAATTATCCCACATTTGTTATATTTTCTTATCTTTCCCCTTTTCTTTCCCTTCTTTGCTCTCTTACTTTGTTTTGTGACATTGGAGATTTGATGATTGAATCTGATGGATGAGAGATTGTTGAGTGATAGGAATCGATCAACACCCTTGAAGATTAATTCTAGAAAGAAGGACTTACAACAGGTCCTGATATGGAATAGTGATGGTACATGGGATTTGGACTGAATTAAATACTGCAGAAGTCTTGATCTAATGAATTCTCATGTAGCCGACCAGATCAGGCTTACATGAAAACCCTAGTCTTTCTCGCTAATAGCTCTGATACCAACTTGAATAAAAGCAAGTAGATTTCTGTTCTACTGTAATTCAGGAAAGAAAAGAAAAGAAAAAAATAACTAGGCTTCGAAGAGAAGAAGAGAAGAAGAGAAGAGAGAAGAAAGGGGTTCAATTGATAAATCTGCCGCTCCGTTACTTCTATTATATAGAATATTCTCCTTACAAGAGTAGGAGTCATTCTAATCCTAATTAAAATAAAACTTATAAAAAAAGATAAACATAAACTAGGACAAAAGGCCAGCCGGCCCAACTAAAAGATAATAAAGATAAATAAGTGTGGGTATGGAACCACACACAGGTATTCAGAGCTATTAACTATCTCTACACTCCCCCTCAAATTGGGAGTAGATATTTGTCATGTCCAACTTGCATAAATCTGTCTCCAATTTGATTTTTGCGACTGTTTTAGTAAAGAGATCAGCTAACTGCATGCTTGAGGCAATATAAGGAAGGCACACTTCTTGAGATGCAACTGGCTCTCGGATAAAATGTCTATTCACCTCGATATGCTTAGTCTTGTCATGCTGTATTGGGTTGTGGGCAATATAAATTGTAGCTTGATTATCGCAATGTAGCAGTAGAGGCTTCTCATAATCAATTTCCAGCTCATTAAGCAAGGATTTTAACCATAATACTTCTACAACACCATTGGCGCAACAACATTTTGTTTCTTGCTTCTCCAGGAAACAAGGTTCCCCCACCCCCCCACCCCCCCCACCCCAATGCACAGTATCTAGAGGTAGACCTCCTATCATCAACACATCCAGCCCAGTCCGCATCTGTATATACTTCTATTTTCATGCGACCACTATTTTTGAAGAGTATGCCTCTCCTTGGGCATCTTTTCAAGTAAGCAAGTATCCTTTCCACTGCAAGGAGGTGAGTGGTCCTAGGAGAATGCATGTACTGACTAAAAACACTGACAGCATAAGAAATATCTGGCCAAGTTAGGCCCAACTAGCCTTTGATACATAGCTTTGTCCTCAAGAGGTTCTCCATTTTCTGCACTTATTTTATGATTCAGCTCAATGGGTGTATCGGTAGGCATTACTCCTAACTTTCTAGTTTCCTCCAATAAGTCAAGAACATATTTTCTTTGAGATAAAAATGCCATGCTTAGATTGTGCTACCTCAATTCCTAGGAAATAACACAATTCCCCTAAGTCTCTCACTTCAAATTCCTTTTGAAGGTGTTGTTTAAGTAATTCAATCTCATCAGTATCACTCCCTGTTATCACAATGTCATCTACATAGATAGCAAGTAAGGTCAGGGAAGAGTTTGTTCTCTTAAAGAAGAGAGTGTGATCTGACTGAGCTTGTGTGTAACCAAATTTGTCTAAAGCTAGTCTAAACTTGTCAAACCAAGCTCTCAGAGATTGTTTCAGCCTATATAAAACCTTTTTCAGTAGGCAAACTTTCCTTCCAGCTTTTGTATTGTAAAAACCAAGAGGTAACTGTTATGGTCACACCAACCGGCAGCACACTGCGGAGCAGTCATAGGCAGCAGCACGCACAGCATGCCGCACAGCAGCAGGCACCGCCTGGCAGCGCCGCATAGTAGCACGCACCGCTCGACAGTGCTCAGCACGCATTGCCTAGCAGCACGCAGCACACACCGCACGGTAGCAACACTAGGCAGTAGCACGCACCGCATGGTAGCAACACGCACCTCACGACAGCAACACACACCACACGGCAGCAACAGTAGGGCGGGGCTCACATGACAGCTCATTAGGTTGGGCCCACATTTATCATACCACATCAGCTCGGCCCGCTAACTCACTGCCAGCTTACCTTATCCCTTATCCCTTATCCCTTATCTTATCTTATCTTATCCTTATCTTATTTTATTTTCTTAAGTAAGAATTATGAGTTTTAGTTTGAGTAGGTAATTAGGAGTTTTAGTTTGACTTGGATTACCTTAGCCTAGCCAAATCCAACAAGGAATTCCCTTCTGTAATCTCCTATTTAAGGAGCTACGAGTTGAAATAAAGTATTCAGTTTTCCAGTCAAGAAAAGAGTGAGGAGAGTTCGGGTGGTCTCTTGGACAAATCACCCATTCAGTTTCCGCAATAGGGTTTGCACGCAAGGGAAGGTGCAAGGGAAAGTAGGGCTTTCTCCCCGTGGACCGACCCGTGACGAGATCCTACGCGCGGGCCCATAACATTTGGTATCAGAGCCAAACGTCACGGGCGATATGGAGCAGCTATCATCCAAGGTCAACGAACTGGAACATAGGCTAGCAGAAACCAGCATGGAGGTTTGTGAAGTCAAGGAAGATGTCCGAGAGCTGCGACGCCTGCTGGAAGCATTCCTCTCCAACAAAGAAGGGAGTTATGAGGGAATCGCCAACACAAATAGCCGTCGTCCGGATTGGGCAGAGGCATCCAGCTTACGGTAGATCGCTGCCCCTACAGCCGCAGTTATTCCCAAGGATCAGCGCACGGAGGATGAAACTGTAAAGTCTCCTCCTTTGGCCGGGGACAATGTCACGAACATTATATTTGCACCTGTAGAATGCGCTCCTTTGTCGAAGACAGGTGGGCTTGGCGATGTTGCTAGGGCTTTACCAAAGGCCTTGGCTCGGTGTGGACATAGAGTTATGGTTGCGGCACCACAATATGGTAACTATGCAGAAATCCAAGAAACAGGAGTGCACAAGAGATGTAAGGTGGATGGGTAGGATATGGAGGCAGCCTTCTCTCAAGCTTATATTGATGGCATGGATTTTGTGTTCATAGACAACCCTATGTTCTGCAATATTGAGAAAAATATATATGGGGGAGGCCGAGGGGATATTTTAAAACGCATGGTTCGCCTCTGTAAGGCTGCTCTTGAGGTTCTCTTCTGTAAGTATACCCGGTGCGTTCCTGTGATCCACAACATAGCACACCGGGGTCGTGGTCCAGTACGCGATTTTTGTTATGTGGATCTTCCACAAAACTACTTCAAACTATATGACCCAGGAGGTGGGGAACACTTCAATGTCCTTGCGGCTGGCCTGAGTGCAGCGGATCGTGTAGTCACTATAATCCATGGTTACGCTTGGGAGCTAGAAACTAAAGAAGGTGGCTGGGGTCTGCATCAAATAATCCAACTTTATGCATTGAGCTACGGGGCAGTCCCTATTGTTCATGCGGTTGGTGGACTGAGAGATAGTGTGCAGCCGTTTGATCCATTGGCAGAGTTCCAAGCCCTGTATCCGGAATTCGAGCTTGAGGACAAGCTCGTTGTCCAGGAGGGGTGTAATGTTATGGTCACACCAACCGACAACGCAGTACGGTGCAGTCATAGGCAGTAGCACGCACAGCATGCCACACAGCAGCAAGCACCGCCTGGCAGCGCACGCACCGCCCGATAGCACTCAGCACGCACCGCACGGCAGCAGCACTAGGTAGCAACACGCACCGCACGGCAGCGCTCAGCACGCACCGCCTGGCAGCACGCAGCACGCATCGCACGACAGTAGCACTAGGCAGTAGCACGCACTTCATGGCAGCAGCACGCACCGCCGACAGCAGCACCGCAAGACGCACGCACCGCTCGACAGCAGCAGTAGGGCAGGGCCCACATGACAGCTCATCAGGCTGGGCTCACACTTATCTTACCACATCAGCTTGGCCCGCTAACTCACCGCCAGCTTACCTTATCCCTTATCCCTTATCTTATCTTATCCTTATCTTATTTTATCTTCTTAAGAGTTATGAGTTTTAATTTGAGTAGGTAATTAGGAGTTTTAGTTTGAGTTGGATTACCCTAGCCTAGCCGAATCCAACAAGGAATTCCCTTCTGTAATCTCCTATTTAAGGAGCTACGAGTTGAAATAAAGTATTCAGTTTTCCAATCAAGAAAAGAGTGAGGAGAGTTCTGAAGGGATAGGAAATCCATCACATGGACGCCCAAAGATTGCGGAATAAGGGGGTGAATTTTAAAAATTTTTCTCTCCCTTCAACTGGGAATCGAATTCCCCATTTAGAAAATCATATTTTCAAGGATTATTCTTGAACCATAAACTGAACCAGATCTGAACCAAAAGGAGTAGGGAGAGATAGTACCTGATACAGAGAAGTAGTATCTCCCAATGGAGGTGTTCACGCCCAAGGAAGGATCCAAAATCTGCTCCCACTGAAAATGGCGCAGTGCAGGGTGGAGCAGAATCAACAGTGTTCTTCCAAAAGAACTTGACCCTTCTCAAGAATCACCTGGACGGCTTGTGAATACAACTCCCACCAATCTTTTCTCCAAAAGATTGGAATCAAGATCCAATCTTGATTTCTCCCAAGAACTGGAGATCAAACTGCTGTAGGCGGCGGCTGTAGGAAGGAGGCGGCAAGAGAGTATTTGCAGGGTGCAGAATTCTCTCTTCTAGTAATCTCAGCTCTGAAGACAAGAGTGTGTAGCTTGCATGTCTAAAGGTTGCCGCCCCCTCTTCCTTTTATAGACTTAAAGGGATCAACTCCTAATCCCATTAGGAGTTGCTAACCCAAATCATATTTGGATTAGAAGTCCCTTTAAGATAAGGGATAACCCTTATCTTATCTGTAGATTAGGTCAGCCATCTCCTAATCTAATTAGGAGGTTTCCAGATCTAAATCTCATTTAGATCTTGGACTCTCTAAGTGGATAGGGTCTGGGGCCAATTCTATCAGCTGATCCATCTTAGAATTCGCCCCTTAAGTGACTAATCAAATTAGCCCAGTTCGAAATGGGCTTAAGGCCCATTTAAGGTTATGTATTCATTTAGCCTTCCAAGCTACTGCCCAGTTGGGCTTCCTTGTATGGCGTGGGACCCAAACATTGATCTACACATCAGCCACATGGGTTCGGCCCAGCCTTTGTTACAAGGCCTGGCCGAATACACTGTTATGGACAGTGCACCCCCTGAAACCCATCAGATGGGCTCTATGGGCCCAACACTTACCCTAAGTGGTCCCTGGGCCAAGCCACCTTGTAACACCCAGGGACTGTGGGCAGATGCAAGATTAGCCCATCAGGTATTATCCTCAATGGTCTTACACTTAACCTCTTAGCCCATAATGATCATACACTGCCCGACAAGAGAGGACCTCTTCCTTGGCTGCAAGGAACAGTGTACGCCTTGGTTTCTTGCAATATTCACATATCTGCTCCTTTTTCTCAGTAGGACCCTTTGGCTTTATTCCAACATGTGCAAAGTATTCTGTAGGTGGACTCTGCAACTGAACATGCCGCCTACTCTCCTCACTGCTTATCATACTGTATGCCTGGGAAAGAGTAACCTCATTTTTGACCAGGATATTTTGCCTAATGATGTCAAACTCAGGGTTGAGTCCAGTGAGAAATTCAAACACCCTATTTCTCTCCACCAACTTCCTATACATTTCAACATCATTCTTACTCTCCCATACAACTGTCTCCATAACATCAATTTCTTGCCATAGGGATTTCAGTATAGAGTAGTAGATTGCTACACTCTTCTCCCCCTGTCTTAGGTTCTTCACGTCACTTTTCAACTTATAGACTCTGGCTACATTCAACTTCTGTGAATAGGTCTCAGTAACATTGTCCCATATCTCCTTAGCTGAAGACATCCAGAGATAATGTTGACTTATATGAGGTTGCATTGAATTGACCAACCATCTTATGACATTATAGTTCTCCTGCATCCATTTTTCAAATTCAGGGTCTGTCTCTTCAGGTTTCACTTTACTACCTGTGAGATACCTGAGTTTTCCTCTATTATAGACATAAATTCTTATAGATTGTGCCCAAGCAAGATAATTTGTTCCATCTAGCTTGATTGTTGTCACACTAGTCAAAACAGAATCTATCGAGCCAAGGCCGGAAACCGGCACTTGCTTGAACTCACTTCCGTATGGCTCCATTAATCAAACGAAAATAAAAAAAACCAGAAAATTTGTCTATATAAACTTACTTGAAGTCAAACCAGAACCCAGATGCTTGAAAACTAGGGCTTTACTCCGCCCAACTGTTGGGGAGGAAGAGAGAAGATGCAGCTGCTCCTACCAGAGCTTCCTAATCTCTTCCAAACCTGAACCGCCCTCCTTTAGAAGTCAAAAGACACCTCCCAAGCACAGAGCGCCACACCCAAAGCTTCACCTTTACCTGTACCTTCGAAAATCTCTAGTCGGCTAGGGTTTTGGGCAGGAACAAAACAACACAACTTCTTGGCAATATCCAACCAGATTTAAATTCTCCAAACTCTCTACCAACTAGGCCAGAGATCTTTTGAACTATAGAGAACATATCTCTCCATACACTCTCTTAATCTAAGGGCGTATGGGAAAAGAGGAAGAAAAAAAAAGGAAGAAAGAGACTTGCTCTGATACCAAGATGTAAATCAGTCATCAAAAAATAGGTGTAAATTTGAAAATTAGAGTGAAAAGGAAGAAATGTAAGAGCATCAATACAAGAGAAGAAGATGGCGAAAAGAGGAGGAAGAAGAAGAAAGGTTCGAATAATCTTCCCTTTCTTCTCTAATCCTTTTTATTAATAATTAATGTTAAGGTAATTACAAGTATGCCCTTAAGTAGGCGGCTAGGTAGGCAGTAACATAAAGAGATCAACCTAAAAAGAAATAACAGGCCCATTAAGAGAGGCCCATTAGCTAACAAGAAAAGGAAAGGATATTACAAGAGAAGATACTAGGACCCATTCGGCCCAGTCTCTTTACACTGTTATTAATTAAAAAATTTATTGCTGATCAAGAAAAAAAATATAATGGTAAAGATGAAGGATCCGTTAATCTTAGAGGATGACAAAGAGCTGCAAAGTGCACAAGGGTACCACCTGTACAAGCTAATCGAACCCGAAATACCCATCAAGGGATTGATCAAGAAGCATCACTCATAAATCTCTTTGATGTGATGATGGAACAAGCTGAACATGGTGGTTATGCAGATGATATAACCAAGAAGGTAAAGGTGGATATTTTTTATTTCAATGGAGATTTAGACCCTCATTCTTTTTAAGATTGGCTGGCTGCACTAGAGGAATATTTTGACTGGTATGACATGATTGATGATCGGAGGATTAGATTTGCACGTATGAAGCTTGGTGGTCATGCTAAAGTATGGTGGAGAAGCATAGAGCGACAATTGGAGAATAGAGGTGATGGTCTTATTTCTACATGGCCAGAAATGAAGAAACATTTGAGAGACAAGTACCTCCCAATGGACTAACAAGATGAGTTATATGAGGAATTGACTAACCTCAAGCAAGGCACGCTATTTGTAGTTGAATACATGCGTAAATTTGATGAATTATCTATTAGATGTGATACTACTGAAAGTGAGAGGCAAACGTTGGCTCAATTCAAGAATGGACTATGGGCTGAAATTAAGAAAGAGATGGTAACTTCTCAAGTCTTTGACTTAGAGGATGCCTACCAAGTTTCTGTCAAAATTGAGGAAGAGTTTAAAGCAAACAGATACAAGGCAATTTGTATCACAAACTTGGGAGTATGCAGCTTGTAAGCAAGCAGATGGGGGATAGACTTCTAAGCCAGCATATTCTAATGCCAGCTCTAATAAGCCTAGTGAGTCTAGACCTTATCAAGGGGCTGACTATAAGAGTATGAATTGTTAGTGGTGTTACTCAGAAAAAACAGCTTAATACTAGTTGTTTTAGATGTGGAGGAAAGGGCCATATGGATTACCAATGTCCTACCAAAAGGCTTAATATCATTTATGAAGATGGAATTGAAGCGATAGGTGACCCAGGTGATGACTTAGCTGAAGAAGAGGATTATTCCTTCACTGATGGTGATGCTTTAGATGAAGACAGCAACTGTGTTGGTGTAGTTCGACGTATTCTTACATCCCCAAATGAAGAAATCAAGGAAGATTGGCTTCGTACAACAATATTTCAAACTATAGTAAAGAGTGGAGTTGTAAGTTCATCGTAGATGGTGGCAGTAGTATGAATGTGATTTCTGAAGTCACTGTGGATTGACTAAAGTTGACACCACAACCATGCAAGATTGCTTGGGTTGATAAGACAACAATTCCAGTAACTAAATGGGCCCTTGTGACTATTTCTTACGGTAGTTATTCTGATTTTATTTGGTGTGACGTTGTTCCTGTGAATGTTACACACATATTGCTTGGAAGGCCTTAGTTGTACGATAGGGATATCTACCATTGTGGAAGGGAGAACACCTATCACTTCCTATTTAATGGGAGGCAAGTTATTATGAAGCCAATGTCACTAGAAGTTATTAAAAGGCATGCCAGACGGCCCAAACCACCTCAAGGAGACTAGAGCTCAAGGGCCTGTTGCTGAATCTAAGAAAAAACCATTGCATTCTCTCCAAAAATGAGTTTGAAGTAGAAAGCAAGGAGACAGGAGTTGAAGTGGTCCAAGTGTTGGATGAGTTTTCAAATTTGGCACCAGAAGAGCTACCTAATGAGTTGCCGCCCATGAGAGACATCCAACATGCTATTGACTTGCAGCCAAGTTCACAATTGCCCAACTTACCAGCTTATCGTATGAATCCTATAGAGCAAGCTGAACTTAAATGACAAGTTGATGACCTCCTAAAGAAAGGTTTTATTAGAGAAAGCCTTAGTCCATGTGCTATTCCAGCTCTTCTCACTCCAAAGAAAGATGGTTCTTGGTGTATGTGCGTTGATAGTAGAGAAATCAACAAGATTACTATCAAGTATAGGTTCCCAATTCCTAGGCTTGATGGCATGCTTGACATGATGATTGGAGCGACCATTTTTGCTAAGATCGATCTAAGGAGTGGCTATCATCAAATACGGATTAGGCTTGGTGATGAGTGGAGTAGAAAGCTTGCTGAATTAAAAAATATGAAATAAAATGAGTTTCTTGAAGAAAGAAGGAAGAGAGAAGGAGAAGAGGAGAAGAAGAGAAGTTGAAAAGAAAGGAGAGCAATAATCTGGCCGCCCCCTTCACTTATTATTTATATTAAAAATAATAGTGCAGTACAAAGACAACTATGCCCTTATAGGGCGGCAAGACATAAAACAACATATATAAGACACAAAAACATAACAAAATTTGGACTCACATAACTACTGTGGTCGCCACCTCCTATCTAACAACTAACATAAAACATCTACTCATAAAAAAATCATAAAACTGATTAATCTTCAACACTCCTCCTCAAATTGGGAGTAATGTCACACATTCCCAACTTGCGTAGATCATGTTCAAGCTTGTTCTTTGCCACCCCTTTAGTGAGAACATCAGCCAACTGCAACTCTGAAGATACATAAGGCAAAAAGACTTCTCCGGTTGTTACCCTTTCTCTTATAGTATCTATCAACTTCAATGTGTTTTGTACTATCATGCTGAATTGGATTGTGAGCAATATTGATTGTAGCCTGATTGTCGCAGTATAACCAAGGTTCAAAGTATCGATACGATATTACGGTACTTAGAAACGGCCGAAACTTTATTTTTTTTAGTTTTTTTTTCACATTTTGTTTTTTTTTGGAAAGCTTTTAACATGCTTTTTATTATTAAAAAAATTGGGGGTCCGAAACACCTGGAAACAGGCGTATTGTATTGATACTTTGAACCATGAGTATAACATCATAGGTTCCTTTGCTTTCACCCCAATCCTACTCAAAAGAGATCTAACCCAAAGAAGTTCTGAGACACCACGAGCCATGGATCTATACTCAGCCTCTACATTTGACCTTGTCACATCTGCGTGCTTCTTAGTTTCCACCTACAAAGGTATACACTCCTGATGTAGACCTCCTGTCATCTAAGCATCCTGCCCATTTTGCATCTGTATAGGACTCTAGCTTCAGATTCTCATGATTTGAGAAAAGAATGCCTCTACCAGGGTGCTTTTTCAGATATGCAAGTATCCTCTCAATAGCTTCCTAATGCTAAACCTATGGTGCATGCATGTACTGACTCACAACATTGACAGCATAAGAAATATCTTGTCGTGTCATACACAAATACAACAGTCGGCCCACCATTCTTTGATGTCTCCCTACATCCTTTACTAGCTCACCATCCACCCATTAACTCTGTGATTTGGATCAATAGGAGTGTCTGTTGGTTTGGTCCCCAGCTTCCTAGTCTCCCACAATAGGTCAAGTACATACTTCCTCTGTGAAATAAAGATCCTATGCTTGAATCTTGCAACTTCAATCCTCAAGAAGCATTTGAGCTCACCAAGATCTTTGATTTCAAATTGCTGCAATGATTTGTTTAGATCATCAATCTCCTCCAGATCATTTCCTGTCACCACTATATCATCCACATAAACAATCAGAATTGACACCAGAGCATCTCTCCTCTTCATGAAGAGAATATGATCAGACTGTGTTTGTGTGTATCCAAAACGGATGATTGCCCCTCCGAACCTGTCAAACCAATACAGAGATTTTTTGAATTTGCACACCTTTCCCTTACCAACATTCTCATAAGAGCCTCCTGGAATGTCCATATATACCTCCTCCTGTAAATCACCATTGAGGAAGGCATTTTTTACATCAAGCTGGAACAAAGGCCATGAATAAGTGGCTGCTAGAGATAAAAGGATACAAACTGAACTCATCTTAGCTACTGGTGCAAAGGTTTCTAGATAATCAACACCGTAGGTCTGAGTATACCCTTTTTCTACCAACCCTGCCTTGTACCTCTCTATCTTGACATTAGCCCTATACTTCACTATGAATACCCATCTACATCCGACTGTCTCCTTGTCTGGGGGAGATCAACTATTTCCCAAGTTTGGTTTTTAACCAAAGCATCCATCTCATCTTGCATGGCTGTTTTCCACTCAAGTTTAGGGAGAGCCTCAGTAACATTCCTACGTATAGAATCCAGGGAAGAAAGAAAAGCACGGTAGGAGGGTGATAAGGCACTGTAGGAAAGATGATGTGAAATGCAATGGGTTGTACACTCTCTTCCCCTTACGAAGTGTAGTGGGAAGATCAAGGTCGGTGGAATCAGCTGCAACAATGGTGATAGGAACAGGAACATTATCATCATAAAACATAACAGGCTCAAGCTCAAGAGGAATACTTGGAATTGTATCTGCTGAATTTGGAGTTTCGGAAGGACTGATAGAGAGTGGAGTGGGTTGAGGATGTGTGGAGTCAACCATCATCTGCCGGTGTTGATATTTCTATGAGGTTGCTCGTAGTGGCTTAGGTAATGGAACTGGAGGTGTAGGTGCTGGCTGAACTGATGAAGGCATCAAAGAAACAGGAAGAGGAACAGATTGTGAGTTCTCCTCCACAAAACTCACCCCCCGGAGGAGAACCACTCAAGAAGAAGAAGGTGGATCCAAAGAAGGTAACATCCATTGTGACAAATCTGCTCCTTAACATTGGATCATAATAGCAATACCCCTTTTGGTTCTGAGCATACCCAAGAAAAACACATTTCTTGGCCTCAAGATCCAATTTCTTGCAATGAGGTATATGAAATATCTCCCATCTGGAAAAGAACAGACTAAATGACACCTTAAACCCCAAGGTCCGTGAAGGAAGACGGTTAATCAAATGCACGACTATAAGAACTGCATCTCCCTAGAACTGCACAAGAATTGAAGAACACACCATATGACTCCTTACCACCTCCACAATGTGTTTGTTTTTTCTCTTAGCAACTCCATTCTGTTGTGGTGTATATGCATAACTGCTCTGATGAATTACCCCATGTTCTAGGAAATACGTGGTCAGGTCATTCTCAAAGTACTCTCTGGCATTATCTGATATAAAAACCTTAGTTCTCACTCCAAATTGTGTGAAAACCATTTGGTGGAATTGTAGTACGAAGTTAGGAACCTCATCACGTGATCTCATCAAATATATCCAAGAATATCGTGTATAATCATCCACAAACAATAGAAAGTACCGGAATCCTCCCATGGAAGGGATATGATATGGCCCCTATACATCAGTGTGAACAATATTAAAAAGCAAAAGTAATTTTATTACTTGGTTTAAAAGGCTATCTACAATGCTTTCCTAACTGACAACTTGTTGAGGGCCTGGGAATAGGATCAAGTCACGGGTTGGTCCACGGGAAAAACCTCATGTTTTCCCTTGTTCCTTCCTGCTCTTGATGAACCTATCTTGGCACCTCTAGTGATTTGTTCAAGAGATCACCAACTCTCCTAACTCACTTCTTTAACTGAATATTCGATATCCTCATTCAATAATGGTGTCTCCTTAAATAGGAAATTACAAGAGTCCTAATCTTAGGGAGTCTCCTTGCTGAATAGGGAGACTTCTAGTTCTATCTTGCTAAGGATAAGATAAGCTAATCCTAATCTGATAATCTACTAACAAGATAAGATAAGAGCAATAAGATAAGAACAAGCAAGATGATCTAATCTAATCTAGATAAGGCTGTTGTTGTCGTGGGTAGGATGAGAATCATTGAATCACTGCTACTGCTGGCGGTGGGTCAGGTTCCTGTTGCTGCCGGCGGCGATGGTACGTCTTCCCGAGGAATGCATCCATAACATTACTCCCCTCCTGGACTACGAGCTTGTCCTCAAGCTCGAACTCCGGATATGTGGCGTGGAACTCTGCCAATGGGATCCATGTAGCTTCGACTGATGGTAAATTACACCATTCCACCAAGACTTCAAGAATTTCACGATTGAAACGAGAGCGGGTGACAACTTTAGGTTGGGGAACCAGTTTGCCATCTTTCAAGGGTGGCAAGGAGGGGACTTGGTCCGGAGGAACACCCGTAAATGGCTTCAGCAAGGAGATGTGGAAGACATCATGAATCCGGCTGGTCTCTGGCAATTCCAGCTAGTAGGCCACACTGCCAATCTGTCATAGAACCTTGAAGGGCCCATAGAACTTAGGGGCTAGCTTCGGGGCAGCCTTGTGGCGCAAGGAGCGTTGCCGGTAGGGCTGGAGTTTTAACCAAACAAATTGTCCTGGATCGAACGACAATTCCCGGTGGTTCTTGTCATAGTTGAGCTTCATGTGGAGCTGGGCCTGCTGTAAGTGAAGGTGGACATCTGCTAGGAGGGCGCTGCGTTCTTGTAAGGAGTGATCAATTGCTTCCAAACTTGTAGAACCGGGCTCGTAGGACAGCAAGTGGGGAGGATCCCGGCCATGAACGACATGAAAGGGAGTCATGCCGAGGGAAGAATGGTAGGCTGTGTTGTAACAGTACTCGACCCAAGGGAGCCAATCCACCCACCGTCGCGGTTGATCGCCTATGAAACAACGGGGATACATCTCGATTGTGCGGTTGACCACTTTCGTCTGAACGTCGGTTTGTGGCTGATAAGCTGATGAGTAGGCCAGGGTGGTGCCGTGTAGCTGGAATAACTCCTTCCAGAAGGCACTAGTGAAAACTGGGTCCCTATCGCTGACGATGGATTATGGTAACCCATGTAAGCAAAAAACATGTGTAAAGAAGGCGAGGGCAACTGAAGTGGCACTGTACGGGTGTGATAGAGGAATGAAGTGGACGTATTTAGAGAAGCGATCGACTACCACGAAGAGAACTGATTTGCCACCTACCTTGGGTAGTCCCCCAATGAAGTCCATGGAGATGTTGGCCCAGATCTGTGTCGGAATGGAAAGGGGCTGAAGGAGGCCTGCCGGGTGTAGGTTTTCCCATTTATGCTGTTGGCACGTGTAGCAATTCTGGACAAAATCTCGAATAGAAGTCTTCATACCTCGCCAATGGAAATCAGCCCGGACGCGGTGTAGCGTTTTCTGAATGCCTTCATGGGTGGAGTTATGGATGCTGGTGGGAATCAACGGGGAGTTTGGCGAAAGATGGACTTGTCCCTTATATAGTACCAACCCGTCTTGAAGTGACCAATTGGGGTCGGCAATGCCAAACTGGATCTTCTGGACTAAGAGCGACCATTTCGGGGACTGTGGTGCTGCCTTCTTAATGTCATCAAACAGAGAGATCCGGGGTTGGGAAATGCCACACAGAGCCATCGCGTCTTCATCTCGCCTAGACAAGGCATCAGCTGCGCGATTTGAGGACCCCGCCTTGTATTCCACCCGAAAGTTGAACCCGAGCAGTTTGCTAACCCAATGCGGCTGAGGGGAAGTGGTGAGACGTTGCTTTAACAGGTATTTGAGGCTGTAATGATCGGTTTTGACGACGAACGACCGCCCCCACAAATACGGCCTCCAATGCTGGACGGCTCGGGCTAGGCCGATTAGTTCGCGCTCATAGGCTAGAAGCTTCAGATGCCGATCGGCCAGTCTGCGGCTGAAGAAAGCAATCGGGTGCCCTTGCTGTTGTAATACAGCCCCGATACCTACTCCGGAGGCATCGCACTCGACTATAAATTCGAGGGCGAAATTTGGTAATTGCAAGACTGGGGTGGAAGACAGGGCATTTCGTAGTGTTAGAAAAACTTCATCGGCTGCGTCGTCCCACTGGAAGGAATTTTTCTTTAGGTTGGTTAACGGGGCCGCCAATAATCCATAGTTTTGTACAAATTTGTGGTAGTAACCCGTTAATCCGAGGAATCCGCGTAAGGCCTTGGCTGATTGAGGCTTGGGCCATTCTTTTATAGCCTGAATTTTGGAACTATCAACTGTCACACCCTGCCCATTGATGACGTGGCTGAGATAAAGAACTTGTCGCTCCCTGAAGGTGTTAGACAGTTTTGTATGCCCTTAGCTTCAATCAAAATGATGTACTTTATGAGTTTATTGTAAATGAATAAAAGTACATATTTGATTCATGTTCCCCTGGTATGTTTATGTGTAATACCCTTAAACTGGACACTTAATGAGACTTGTGTTAGTTTAGAATGTTCACAGCCAGTGGGTCGGTCTGGGAAGACCTATCCTGACAAGGCTGACACTGTGGTGCCACCAAGTCGGTTGGGGTGGCTTGTCTCAGCTGCCGGGGTGAGACCCTAGGCACATACAGTGTAGGATTAATTGAATCTTTGAACTGGACCAGATTTCCAGTATTGCCCTGGACCTTGGAGATTGATGGGCAAAACTGGAAAGTTACACCCGACCCCTAGACTCGATTATGATACTGCACTAGGTGTCAGATTGGGCTGTCTTTGATGTATCAATCAGTGAGATCCTTAGTGGGGGTCAAAACCTGGGTATGTTGGGACAGTCTGAGAATTCATCTGAATGGGTGATCATAGTGACAGGATCAGCCCCTTTGTCGGACAAAGGTAATGATCGGGGATGCACTCTCACTGATGGAAACCAAGACTGCCAACAGCCGATTTCAATCATTGAGATTTGTTTTGCAAAATATATTTTATATGAGATATAAAAGTATATAAATTATGGTTTTGAAATGATTTGCAAAAGGTTTTAATTCCCGGGATCCATACCAGAGAGAATGCAACACTGTTCCTTGCAGCCAAGGGAGAGGTCCTCTCTTGTCGGGCAGTGTATGATCATTATGGGCTGAGAGGTTAAGTGTAAGACCATTGAGGATAATACTTGATGGGCTAATCTTGCATCTGCCCACAGTCCCTGGGTGTTACAAGGTGGCTTGGCCCAGGGACCACTTAGGGTAAGTGTTGGGCCCATAGAGCCCATCTGATGGGTTTCAAGGGATGCATTGTCCATAACAGTGTATTCGACCAGGCCTTGTAACAAAGGCTGGGTTGAACCCATGTGGCTGATGTGTAGATCAATGTTTGGGTCCCACGCAATACAAGGAAGCCCAACTGGGCAGCAGTTTGGAAGGCTAAATGAATACATAACCTTAAATGGGCCTTAAGCCCATTTCGAGCTGGGCTAATCTGATTAGTCACTTAAGGGGCGAATTCTGAGATAAGATCAACTGATAGGATTGGGCCCACACCCTATCCACTCAGAGAGTCCAAGATCTAAATGAGATTTAGATATGGAAACTTCCTAATTAGATTAGGAGATGGCTGATCTAATTTGCAGATAAGATAAGGATTATCCCTTATCTTAAAGGGACTTCTAATCCAGATATGATTTGGGTTAGCAACTCCTAATGGGATTAGGAGCTAATCCCTTTAAGTCTATAAAAGGAAGAGGGGGCGGCAGCCTTTAGACACAACAGACAAACACAGAGATAGTCTTGTCTTCAGAGCTGAAATCACAGAAGAGAGAATTCTGCACCCTACAAATACTCTCTTGCCGCCTCCTTCCTGCAGCCGCTGCCTACAGCAGTTTGATCTCCATTCCTTGGGAGAAATCAAGATTGGATCTTGATTCCAATCTTTTGGAGAAAAGATTGGTGGGAGTTGTATTCACAAGCCGTCCAAGTGATTCTTGAGAAGGATCAAATTCTTTTGGAAGAACACTGCTGATTCTACTCCACCCTGCACTGCGCCATCTTCAGTGGGAGCAGATTTTGGATCCTACCTTGGGCGTGAACACCTCCATTGAGTGATATTATTTCTCTGTATCAGGTATTATCTCTCCCTACTCCTTTTGGTTCAGATCTAGTTCAGTTTATGGTTCAAGAAAGATCCTTGAAAATATGATTTTCTAAATAGGGAATTCGATTCCCAGTTGAAGGGAGAGAAAAATTTTTGAAATTCGCCCCCTTTATTCCGCAATCTTTGGGCGTCCATATGATGGATTTCCTATCCCTTCAGAAGGAGCACTTGGACCGTTTGAGGAATAATTTGTGTTGGCGTAGGAGCTCGAAAACGGTCTGCAGATGGTGCACATGCTCAACCCATGATTTGCTGTAAACGAGGATATCATCAAAGAAAACTAAAACAAATTTGCACAGATTGGGCTGAAATACCTCATTCATTAATGACTGAAATGTGGATGGGGCATTGGAGAGACCGAATGACATGACTAAAAATTCGAAGTGGCCATGGTAGGTGCGAAAGGCAGTAGTCTTCTTCATGTCACCGGGAGCCATGCGAACCTGGAAATACCCGGACCTGAGGTCCAACTTTAGAGAAATACTGAGCACCATGCAACTCATCCAGCAGTTCGTCCACAACGGGAATAGGGAACTTATCTTTGATCGTCCGGTCATTGAGTTCTCTATAGTCAACACAGAACCTCCACGATCCATCCTGCTTCGCCACCAACAGAACCGCCAAAGAGAAGGGGGAGTGACTTTTGCGTATGATTCCTTGTTTCAGCATCTTTGTACACTGTTTTTCTATCTCGTCCTTCTGTAGGTGTGGTTAGCGATAAGGCCGGACAACGACTGGTGCTGAACCCACCACCAAAGGAATGCGATGGTCGCAAGCTTGGGGAGGAGGGACTCCCTTGGGTTCCTAGAATAGATCTGAAAACTCGGCGAGGAGCTTTTCCATGGCTGCCGGTTCTGTCTGAAGTGCATGGACCCGTGGTGTCTTTTCTTTAACCCTGCAACCGTGCCATGAAACTTGCTTCCCATGTAGGTGGAATGTCATTGTGAGTGCATTGAAGTCCCGTAAAATCGAGCCTAGGGTAATTAACCATTTGACCCCAAGAACAATATCGAATCCATCCAATGAGAGTACAAATAAATCAACAAGAAACAGTTCAGAATTGACCTGTATCGGCACGTCCTTACAAATTCCTGGACTGTGAACTCTCTCACCATTTGCGACGGCTACCTGTAGTCACGACCGGAGTTCCATTGGTAGTTTCAACTGAAGGACGACATGTTCACTTATGAAGTTGTATGTGCTCCCTGAATCGACGAGAATGCGCACCAGTTGACTTGCCATCTGTGCTTGTAACTGCATGGTCTGAGAGGTTTTAATACCAGTGATCGCATGGAGAGAGATCTCTGGCTTGAATATGACAGGTTCTTCTCCATCCTCCTCTTGTTCATCGATGAGGAGGCAAAAAAGCCTCTTGCATCTATGTCCTTCCGAGTAGAGGTCATCACAGTTGAAACATTGGCCTCTCGCTCGGCGTTCTGCCATTTCTGCCCTGGTCAAACGCTTAATGGGTGGAGCGGCCATGGTACTACCTGTACTTGTCACTGGTCTAGAGGCGGTGGTTGTGTGAGATTTCAGTTCCTGGCTGGTAGCAGAAGAGGGGGTTGTTGTTGCTGATCTTGGGGGTACCCATGAGTTTGGTGGACGACCCACATTAAAAATTCCGCGGCTGAGCTACAGCTTGCGCTCGAACGCGCAGGCTAAGTTCATGGTTGTGACCAAATTTGGGGGATTCTGCATCTCGACATCCACCCGCAGGAGTTCTGCTAGCCCTGCCGTGAACATATCCACTTGCTGGTCGGGTCGCACGGAGGATGCCCTCGCGAGGAGGGTTTGGAACTGTCGCTGGTATTCAGCCACTGTGCCGGTCTGTTTAAGGTTAATCAGCTTGCCCAGGGGGTTGCTGGTCAGTGGGGGTCCGAACCTAAGAAGGCAATAGGACTTAAACTGGGGCCAACTGAGCCCGGGTTCTTCTTGCTCTAACCGATAAAACCAAAGTTGTGCTTCCTCTGTTAAGTGAAAGGCGGCTAGACTTAACTTATCTGTCCATTGATTCTGAAAAAACTGCTCGCAGTGATACAGCTAGCCTAAGGGGTCTCCATTGTCGTTGTACGACGGGAATTCCAACCTGTTGTACTTGGGGATGACTGCGGCTCCTTGGCTAACGGACTGCTGTTCGCCGAAAGACTCTGGCAGATCTGGTCGGTGGCCGTTAGCGGCTGTCCCTCCTTCAAAGTTCCCTTCCCTGTTAGAAAGGAATAGCTCCATTAGATGTTGCAGCTCTCTCACTTCGTCTTTGATCTCACGAACTTCGGAGCTGGTCTCCACGAGTTGGTGCTTGAGGTCGTGGACCCTGGATGGTAGCTACTTCAGATCTCCCATGACGCCTTGCTCTGATACCAAGTTGTTGAGGGCCCGGGAATAGGATCTCATCACGGGTCGGTCCACGGGGAAAACCTCCTGTTTTCCCTTGTTCTTCCTGCTCTTGATGAACCTATCTTGGCGCCTCTGGTGATTTGTTCAAGAGATCACCAACTCTCTTAACTCACTTCTTTAACTGAATATTCGATATCCTCATTCAATAATGGTGTCTCCTTAAATAGAAGATTACAAGAGTCCTAATCTTAGGGAGTCTCCTTGCTGAATAGGGAAACTTCCAGTTCTATCTTGCTAAGGATAAGATAAGCTAATCCTAATCTGATAATCTACTAACAAGATAAGATAAGAGCAATAAGATAAGAACAATAAGATAAGAACAAGCAAGATGATCTAATCTAATCTAGACAAGGCTGTTGTTGCCAAACTGGGTAGGATGAGAATCATTGAATCACTGCTGTTGCTGGCGGTGGGTCAGGTTCCTGTTGCTGCCGGCCGCGATGATACGTCTTCCCGAGGAATGCGTCCATAAGACAACTCTCACACTCCAAAGTAGATAACTGAACAGACTCAAACAACTTTGGTAAAAGACATTTCAAAGAACTAAAAGAAAGGTGTCCCAAGCGATTGTGCCAGTATAATCTAGTTCACAGACTCTGACCCACTACTACTGCTGCTGCTAACATGATGGCCCTGATGTCTCGGAATCTCATCCAGAAGGTAGACTCCATTCACCTCACGGCCACTCTAATCATCTTCTTTGACTCCAGATCCTGCAAAACACAATTACTAGGAAGAAAGGTCACAGAACAATTCAAATTCTTCGTTGAAGAAGTAACAGACAATAGGTTGGTATGAAGTCTAGGGACATGTAAGACAGAAGACAGAGTTATATCATTGGTCACTCTTACTGCCCCTTTCCCAGCAATGGGAATATGTGAACCATCTGCTGTAGAGATTCTGTCTCTACCAGAACACAACTGATAGGAACTGAAAAGGGTAAAGGCATTAGTCATGTGCTTAGATGCTCCTGAGTCTATAATCCAGGGAGGTCCCTCCTTACCTGAAGTGGATGCAAGATTTGCAGTTGCATATGAACTACCTATATGTGCAAAGGAAGAGATGTAGCTGGCTCCTGCATTCTGCTGTCCATCTAGAAGGTTAGTGCTAGGTGAATCTTTCTTACTCTTAAGCTGTCCAAACCTCTCCAATTCTGTCCTCATTGCTGCTATTGCAATGGATTCCCAATCTGTTTGGGAAAGAGGGACCAAAGAGTCTCCTATAGTGGCTACATTTGCATTTCCTTTCTTGTTCCTTATCCGGGCAGGCATAAGATTTGGATGAAGCTTCCAACAAGTGTCCCTGGTATGCTTTGGTTTCTTGCAATAATCACACACCAAGTCCTTCTTATCTTCCCTTCTAGTCTCACTACTTCCCTTGTCTCCATTTGGCTTAGGTTTTGTTGTACCAACCATAGCCAACTGGTCAATCCCAGGCTGTCTCAGCATTACATTCCTCCTACTCTCCTCTCCAGAGACAAAGGCATAGGCTTGAAAGAGTGTCACACCCTCCCTAGAAAGAATATGCTGCCTAGCAATGTCGAATTTAGGGTTCAGCCCTGCCAAGAACTCAAAAACCCTATTCCTCTCTACCAGTCTGTGATAGGTTGCTGCATCATTTACACTTTCCTATACCATAGTTTCTAAGTGATCTATTTCCTTCCATAGGGTATTCAGCATGGAGAAATACACAATAAGAGGTTTTTCTCCCTGTTTCATACTTATCACATGATTCCTTAACTGATAGACTCTGGCTTAATTTTGTTTCTAAGAGTAGGTTTTAATCACTCCATCCCAAATCTCCTTAGCGGTATTAGCCCATAGGAAAATTTTTGCAATATGAGGTAACATAGAATTACACAGCCAGGACATTACCATGTAATTTTCCTGCACCCATCGGGAAGAGTCTGTAGTAATGATCCCAGACCCAAAAATATCACTACTACCTCCAACACCCAGTCCCACAGTACCAGTAGATTTCATCTCAGTATTTCAACTCTCATCTTACTTGAAACAGTTGAACAGTAAGAAAAAATAGATTGAAAACCTTCCAAAAACAATTTAATATCACACACACAGAAACAAACCCTTCCGAAAGAAGAAAACCCTAGTTGGAGAGAAATCTCTCTCCTCCCCACGCCTCCCAACAGAGAGAAGAGTGACTCGATCACTCCAGGAGGCTCAGAAAAATCCAAAAACCAAACTGCACTCCTTAGGAAATCAAAAGAAAGCTAACAATACCTGGCCGCCCAAGATATATAAAAAACAAAGAGTCCAACTTTTCAATGACTCTTCCCCGTACTCCAGTTCTTCTTGATTTTGATGCCAAACAGTAGATCACCTTCCTGATGACTAGATCCCACAAAAAAAATCCAAGAACTGGGCAATCTACAGCAGATCGATCAGCCCTTTACTTCATGCAGTCGGCTGATCTAGGGCTGCATGAGAATTCTTCTAGAAACCCTAACCACTGCTCTAATACCAAGTAGAAAGCTTGCTGAATTAAAAAATATGAAATAAAAGGAGTTTCTTGAAGGAAGAAGAGAAGAAGAGAAGTTGAAAAGAAAGGAGAGCAATAATCTGGCCTCCCCCTTCACTTATTATTTATATTAAAAATAATAGAGCAGTACAAAGACAACTATGCCCTTATAGGGCGGCAAGACATAAAACAGCATATATAAGACACAAAAACATAATAAAATTTAGACTCGCATAACTACTGTTGTCCCCACCTCCTATCTAACAACTAACATTAAACATCTACTCATAAAAAACATCATAAAACTGATAATCTTCAAGAAGTGGAAGACAACATTTAAGACAAAAGATGGCTTATATGAGTGGTTAGTTATGCCATTTGGACTAACCAATGCTCCTAGTACTTTCATGAGGATGATGATCCAGGTACTTCGATCCTTCATTAGTTGTTTCCTAGTTGTTTATTTTGATGATATTCTTATATACAGCCATAGCGTTGATCCCGAGAAAGTAAAGTCTATCTTAGAATGGCCCCTACCTACCAATTTTCAGGAGGTTAGAAGCTTCTGCAGCCTAGCAACTTTTTATAGAAGATTTATTAAGGGGCTCAGCACTATCATGGCTCCAATTACAGATGCAATGAAAAGAGGTGAATTTAATTGGACCAAGGCAGCAATTAAGGCATTTGAGACTATCAAGAGGAAAATGACAAAGGCACCTATTTTACAACTTCCAGACTTTTCTGAAGTCTTTGAAGTGGCATGTGATGCATCTAGTGTAGGAATTGGAGGGCTCTCATTAGAGGTGTAAATTGGGTCGTGCCGCCGGCGGCCCGGCACGACCCGACACAATGGCACGCAGGCCATGCTAGGCCTGGGGTTCTAGGTCCACAGGCCTAGGGGCGAGCATTACTTGGTTAAAATCGAAATATCGAACTGAAAATTTCGGATTTTAGATTTAGAATTCGGTTAACCGGAAAAACCAAAATAACTAAAATTTATTATATAGTATGTAATATATAATATATAATATATAACATTTAATATATAATATGTTATATATAATGTATTATGATGAAACTCAATTTCATAATATATATTATAATATATATTATAGGTTATAATATATAATATATAATATTAATTAAATTCGGTTTTTAACCAAAATAACTGAAAACCGAACCGAAAATTTCAGTTCGGTTATTTCGGTTTTATTGTAATTCGGTTTCAGTTCGGTTTTCATTTTTTTATTTTGGTTTTAAAAAATTTGGTTTATTTGGTTTGGTTTTTAACCAAATAAACCGTATGTTCACCCCTACACGGGCCGGCATGACACGACACGACTATGTGTGCCGTGCCACTCATGGCCCGTGAGCCCGTAGAAGGCATTGCTCAGCCCGTCCGGTGAACTAGCCGTACCCCCCAACAGCCATAAACAACTATATAGGGTGGTATTTATGTATTTTGGTTTTCAGAGGAAAAAGAATGACATAAATGCCCCCCAACAGCTATATAACAGCTAGTTTGGGGGGCATTTTGGGTAAAGTGATAAAAAACTTTATAAGTTATATCTATTCTAGTAGTCCGAACCAGTAAGGAGAAGAAGAAAGAGAAGAGAAGAAGAAGATGAAAGAACTGTCGAACTTGATAGCTAAACCCTATCAGTCGACCTCTTAATAGTGATTAGGCTTCTAATTAAATGTACAAGGACTAAACTGCCCCTACTTAAGTATGGGACAGAGAACCTCTAATAAGACTGCCACATAAGCTCATAACTTAACCAAGGTGAGATGACTAATCTACCCTTATTCGGCTAACTCTAACAGGATGCAAAGATGTTATTCTGGATTGTGAATCTTTGTTATTTGGAGTTGTTTTGCTCATCTAAAGTGCATTGGAATTTGGATTCCACAATGGAAACGTATGTGCTTTAGAGGGACCATATTTTGAGTTCAACATAGAAAAACTAGCAACACAACTAAAAGTACTTGTGAGTTCCATGTCTTATTGTCAATTGCAAGAATATGCTGTGATGATGGGCACAACTGACAGCACTTGAGAGTTCCATGGTTTGGCTTGGGAGTTGGGACTTGATGGCCCAATGACATGCCTGCACCATGATTATTAGTCATTTCTATTATTTTTCTTACTTAAATCATGTTATATGAATGACTTAGATAAATTTCTAAGGCCTTAAAAGTTAGATGATCAGGTTTCATTTTCTTACTAATAGATGCTATTCAAGTCTGAGAGCGGCCACTTTGTTGGAAAAAAATTGCCAAAGTTTAGGAATGTATCCAGTCTGCCCCTCCCATGACTGACCCCAGATAGCTGGGACCAACATTGGGTAATGGCCTTTTTAGATGCCACTCAAGCATTAAAGTGAGTTGTTCTGTCGTCTAAAGAAATTTTTTCATTTTTGGTATTTTAGTTCTTTTGAGGACTCTCTGGGTTTCCCTGGATTATAACCCTATGAGAGGTTTTTCAATGGCTTTTCCTTAAGGTTGAATTGCAATATAAGTAATTCTACATCCTCTTCTGGTTTATAGAATAAGTGAACTTTTTTTTTACTGTACTGACAGAAGGGGAAAAAGGGTTATTACCCCAATGATGGTTCCAACTATCTGGGTCTTGGGAGGGATATCACAGTTTTTATTTTTTAGTTATTATCAGATGAGCTGAGAGGAAGTTTTTAGTGAATTTCCTATGTTTATATATACATTAAAGTTTGCAACACCTTTAGAACAGAGTCAACAAGTTAAATAAAATTCATATTATTAAGCAGGGCATTTTCAGACTTTCTTGTAGGTAAAATGGATTTGCTACAATCTTTTAAGAATCTTGAAAAGTTTTTTCTTCAATAATTAATGAAAAAAATATTTGCAAAGAGACAAATTGCTTATAGATGTAATGAAAACCAGCAATGTGACCCATTAAGTTCTGTGATCCCATATTTGTGATGGAAGCCAAAACCTCATTAAACCTCACTTGTTAGGAAAATGCCCATAAATTTTATAAGGCTGTGGAAATAGCTTTATAAACCTCACTTAGAAACAACCTCTTTGCATGTGCAGGAGTAAGGCTGTGTACATCTCTCTCTCCCCAAAATAATGCGGTAAGTTCATAAATAGGTGTCTGTATACTGTAAAAATGTTTGTTTTGAGTTGACTTCTCCTGTGGAAAAAGTACCTCCAGAATTGTATCTGGGTGCCATAACAGGGTGTTAAAATATGAAATTTATTTTTTGGGGTAGGATGTGAGGAAAGATAGTGAAGGCCATCTGCATGGAATCTGCCTTTTTTATTTGTTCAAACCAGTGGCTTAAGCTTCTCTTGCTGATGATGAGTCCTTCATGCAGTTCTCACCAGGATATATCCTAGGTTGACAATTAATGTGGTCTGATAATTATAACCATCTGAATTGTGTTTTTGGTTACTTTATCCAGACAATAATAGGAAACAGTCTATTGGTTGTTTTTCAACTATCATCTGATTATCAGGTCCAATATTGATCTGTATCTGATGAAAATAGGCCCAGTGTCTATTATGGATTCTTAGATGTAGAGGGAGGTTTTTCAACTTTGAGGATTCAATATTTCTAAGTTTTTCTCATACTAGATGGCAATTCAATAGTCAACTTCATTTTTCCAGAGAAGAACAGTCAACTTATCAGAGGAAAATAGGTATTAACAAAAGTACAAAACCATGAAAATATTTATTACTCTAATTGTGATAATTAATTTAGTTTTTCTGGTAACACATTATTATTAAATTATTGTCACCTATAGACTATTAATCTGAATATTTTGAGGAAAATCCATATTTGTTTGGAGAGAAAGTGAGGTCCAATACTGAGGTTATGACAGTGAAGTGTGGGTTGAAGCTGGCTATCTCCTGTGGATTATCTATTTTAGAAGTGGAATCAGACTGCCTTAGTTTGATCAAGAGTGCAAAAGCTGGGAAAGTTGATGTTTGTGCTGAAGCTTTCTTTCTTTCTAGAGATATTGCAGAATTGGTGAAGAACCTTACCTTACAGTGTCTTTCTTTTACATTAGAAGATCAAGCAATGGTGTTGCTCATGCTTTGGCTCGAAGAGGTCTTTCAGATTAGGGTGTTTTTGTCAATGTATGCCCTGATTGGTTAGAGCCATTGGTGCGAGCTGATTTGTCTTGGTTTGTGGTTGTTTAGTTTCTTTGAGTTTCCCTGTTTTGGGTTCTGGTTTCTGCCTCTGTTATCTCGGTCTTTCGTTGTTCTGTTACTTTTGTTGTTTTTTGTTGAGGGCTTGATTTTCCTTTGTATCCTTTCCGTGGCTATGGCCACCTTAATGGAAAGTTTTATTTGCTTCTAAAATAAAAAAGACTGGCTGAAAAAGTTATATCTATTCTAAGAAGATAAAATTCTCAGAATGTATTCAGGTAAGAGAAAGATCATTTTTGTTTGTTTGTAATATTATGGTAAAAATTAGACAATTACCACTCACCAGTCACCACTATGACAACACTTTTACTAATACCGTAATACGAAGGCCGTTACTAAAATTGGGCAAGGTATCTTTTTGTTTTCAGCTAGCTTGATGGTAGTTTAATGTCAATGCAATTTTGGAAGACATACTGGCCTAGCAATGGAAAATCAATTTTCCAACATTTACCATATGGTAACCAAACAACGGAGGGGAAAACTATTCTATTTCTCTTTCCTTCCTTTTTCTTTTCAGTCTCGTTTTTCAAACCAAAGACTGACCAAACCATGAATAAGGAATATTTATAACGTAGTGAGAAAAAAAAAGAAGACTCCTTAGAAATTCTTTCCCCAATAACGAGGACTTTTAACAATGAAGAGGGAAGGTGCTGGTAGCTACAGACCGCTGGGCTCAGATATCTTATTACGTATGTTAACTGAAAATATTAGGACCTGCAGTTGGATGTACATCACATAAGAACCTAGCTATTAGCCCAAACATATCTCTTATATAAATACATTAGTGGGGACCCGTGCGATGCACGGGCTTATTTTAGTAAAATTAAAGCCAAAGGAGCTAGCCTTCACAATAGGGATAAGTCGGCCCAAATCCAACCCAAGCATTATTGTTTATTTAGTGTAACGGATCAAACCCTAATCACATTTTATGCGAAATTGGAATTTTTAAAATAAAGAAATTTTGACAATTGTATTTTCAGATATCATATCTTTTCCATATCATACTCGAATCAAGAAAAAAATCTAATTTGAATTATTGCTTTAATTAAATTCATTCTCTTTCCTCTCATTATGTCCTATATTTAATGTATCAACTCCCATTTTCTATCATTAAATTCTATGATTAAGGTATGTTAAATACAATCATACATGAGCATTGTAGACTTTTTTGACTAAAATACCCCTATTTATGAATTTGGTTCCTCTCTATGTGCAAACTTCGGCTACCTGCTACCAGCAAGAATTTGTAGGTTTGTCAATGAATTGGGTTTGGGTCGGTTCCAGTTAGAATTGAAGTCGACCTGACATGAAATATTGAGGAGCTGAAACCAAAGTGGATCTGATAGGGTCTGTAATTTTTAGATCCAGAGCCGATCAATTATTGAGACAATCGAGTCTGAATTGGTTCGAAACTGGTCAAGATCCAGAACTGACCTGTCAGTTCCAGTTCCTGGAACCAGAACCAGCCCAATCGTTTCAGATCCATCGGGTCCGTCTTATCGGACCTGACCCATTGACAGCCTTAGGAATTTGCTGTCCAAAATGCGTAGAGTGATGTCACGTCATTAAAGGTGGCCCTGTGTTCCGTTAAATTACTTTTAGATATTTTAAGGAACCATAATTTTGGGAGGAAAAGCCTCCATTTTGTTCTAGTCTATATCTTCCACCCACTCATCTCACTCTCCTCTCTTTCCCTTCCCCTCCCTCGGTTGCATCTGGTAGAGAAAGCACGCATATTTTGCATTTCAGATTCTATTTGGAATAGATAGAATCAATTCATCTCGTGGATTAAGTTGTACATGTTGGATTTTAATCTCATTAGAGATTTAATCCAATGGGGTTTGATTGATCAATTACATAAAAAATATACTTGCACACGTCTTGAAAAATAGTTTTTTCTCTTAGTAAAACTATTTTTTAATTTGTCCCACATTGGAAAATTACAAGATTTGTTTTTTGAGTTTTTAAATACTAGTTTATTTATACTCCTTATAAATAAAGAGGAGAATATGGAGGCTTGCTACCGTGCACGCGTGTACATGACACAATGAGGCGCACTTTCCTTGCACCAAGAGGGCAGAGCAAAGTCATTGAGAAGAACACCACAATGATCCTGATAGGGCAGATTTTCTAGAGTATAGGGTGATTCGAGAAGAAAATCTGTTGACAACAACAAAGGAACTTTCTGTAATGAGGAAGATGGACACCGAGAAACCTTCTCATTCTTCTCTATATCTCTTGTCTCTCACTTTACCTATTTGCAGAGAAGTTCCTCAACCTCCCTCTTTGGTTTGGTCAAGCATCGGATAAGAAAGAACATGAACCAACGTGGGGTTTCTATTACAAAACCAAAAAGCAAAATATAATTTTAACGGAGATTATTAACTCAACTTTTAGTCTCGTTAGTTCAAAATCTCATGAGCAATGTGGCATATGGCATATGGCAGGAATTATTGCCCAGAGTGGGCAGCCAAAGTTTGCCCACTCTTTATATAGGCAAAAATGTAATTTAAATTGTTATTACCTTCCATTTTATTCAATAACGCTTCCTATTAAGGTGTTAACTCCCGTTCTCTCTTCTTAGATATTTTATTTGAAGTATTTTTATTTCTCATCAATAAATTCTACTAATTAAATCTATATCCAATTATTTTTAATAACATAAAACTTGTGTTCAAAATCAACAGCCATTTTGTTTGGGTTGTAAGTAATTCAACCACCCACATCAAATGGGTCAACCAATTGTTTCATAGTTAAATAATAAAAAATTAAAATAAATAAAATCAATGTTCAAAATATTGATACATATCGGCCCATATTGGCCGGCACGTATCATATTGGGAGCTTCCCAATACGTCCCTACAGAGGGTGTATCGGGGTTTTGACCAGTTCAAGGGGTGGACGACCTTAAACCGGCCCCTCTGAATTGGATATGAAAAAAAAAAGATAAAAAACCTACTGATACTGCCCAATACGCCTCTACCAGCATATCGGGCATTTCAATATTTTGAGACTTGAATAAAATATAAATATTATAAGAGTTAGAAATTTTTGAAAATTTTAGTCGCATCTCTAATATTACATATTTTATCATTTTAAACAACAATAAACAAGAAAAACAAGAAATATTTTTACGATGGAAATGAAAGACATGATTTAAATTGACCTTGAAACGAAACCATTTTCTTATAAGTGGTGGGTCAATGGTTGAACCATTTAGGCTAAATGGGTCAACCCATGATGTCATAATTAAATAATAAAAATTTTAAAAGATAAAAATAACAAAATTATTAAAAGTATAGAAATTTCATGAAAAATAACACTTGGGTGCATCTTTGATATTATGTATTTATCATATTAAACAAAAATAAGTGTGATAAATAAGAGTTATTTTTATTAATTGTAGAAATAGAATAAAAAACACAAACCAACTCAAAAAGAAAATGGTTTTTGCATCTAATTGGTGGTGAATGGTTCATAGGGATGTAAATTGGGTGGGCTTAACTCAAGCCTGAACTGACCGAATTCGTAATTTTAGATAGGCTGACTAGGATTTTTGGCTGTCAAGATGAGCCTAGCATAAGTTAAATGTTTGGGCTTTTCTACATTTTATAGGTTGGGCCTAAGCCTAATCCTTAGATAGCCCAATTTAGGCCTAACTACATACATACCGACATACATTGACAAATATTTGTATGCACGCATGCATATACAAGTGATTGACAAACCCTACTTCAAGAGTGCATCAAATGGTGGTTGGTCCTAGGCAGGATAAATTAGGTTTGACTTTGGTCTTGGACCTTAGACCAAATGCATAGGGTTGGGGCTGTGTTGAGCTTAAACTTAGCCCAACTTACTTGACTTGCACCATGATAGACTAATCGTTTAGGTAAAATGAATCAACCAATGATGTCATAAATAAAATTTAAAATTAAAATTAAAAATAAATAAATAATACAAAAAAATTACAAAATACATAAAATTTATACAAATTTTTAACATATCTAGCATATTATAAATTTAGCATATTAAATAGAGATAAGTGTGATAAAAAAGAATTATTTTTAAAATTAATTATGGAAATGAAATAGAAAATTTAAAATTACTAAAAAATGATTCACTTTTATTTTCAAATCAAAATAGGCCAACACATGATGCCATAGTTATATAATAAAAACTCAAAAAATAGATAAAATAAAAAATATAGAAAATAAAATAAAAAGTATTTTTATTAATAATGAAAATCAAATATAAAATTTTAATACACTAACGTACTATACTTGAATTATTTATGTTTTCAATGGGTTTGATAATAAAGACGGGGGATAGAAAAGATACAAAGATTGAAAGAAACGACACCATTAGACAAAGACATCAAAGCACGGAAATTGTCATATGTGTATTTAGTAATGATACTAAATGCTTTGAATCGGTACAAACTGATTTATAAGCACAGAAAGCCAGAAATTTTGTTTTGAATTTGATGGTTCAGTTGAAAATGAATGAGAAGCGTTAAAAAAAGACATCAAAGAAGTAAAATATAATTGAAAATGGAAAGATCGGAATTATTCAAAAGAAAGGAGTTAAAATGCAGGAAAGCTAAAGGGCCTAAGGCTACGAGTTGGTCAAACTTGTATTTACTGCGACTGTACCGTACCACACATGGGCACACCACAATAAGGAATATTTTTGTGTGGCCCCTGGCCCCCGGGGGATTGGCCCTCAGGTATTATTCCTTCCATATTCCTAACAGTTATAAGCAGTTTTTTCAAAGGGGTCCTTACTCAATTCTGGGCCGTAGTTATTTGGGTCTTGGGTCTGGTGGACTGACTTAGTACCATCTTAACCTCTAGGCTCCAGACTTGTTTTGTTCTTTTTACCACATCAAGCAATGGGAAGGACAGGATATCAAATACAGCCTTAGGGTTACCATTCTCGATTATGGGAATAAACTTTAAGTTTTAAATTCTAATATGCATGGACTGATATTAAAAAGATATTCCATGTTAAAGGGGAGTGATTATATTCACGCATTCTCCCTTTAAATTATTTATTTTGGATAATTTATTTATGTAAATGCATTTATTCATTATATTCTTTTGTTTGAAATTTATCCTGATAAATGTGATTGATGAAGGAAGATTTGGCCCGACCTCATAATCACACAATACGTGGCAAAGGCAACAGCTCGGCACAACAGCACACCTAAGGCGTGGGCTCCGAGAGGAGGAACCAGTGGTCTGAACTCCCTACAAGGAGCTCGAACTCCCTGAAAGGAGCCCGAGCTCTCCCTTAGGCCCCGAGCCTTACAAACACAAAGGGCAATAACCCGAACTGGCCTGCCCCATGGCAGTTCGGGACACACCTCTATCCAAACTCAAGACTTTACCTTGCTCACCACTCCAGCACTTCACCTCCAGGACGCCGAATTGAACAACCGTACCAGGCCTGACACCGAGGAGGTCTGTATCCAAGGGCGGCGCACCTGACTGACTTGGGATCTGACGCTTGACAGCCGCACTTCAACGGCCACCTACCACTGCCACCTACCACCGCCATCTCCAGTTGCAGAGACGGTTCCGACAAAGAGAGCAGTGGCGGTTCTGTCCCAGCAGAGGTGATGACACCCGAACTAGCAGGAGCGCAGAGATAACCATACCCGACCTGACAGAAGCTTAGGAGTGAGTGCGCGAGGTGGTTATAAAAGGCTCCCTACCCCCCAAGAACAAGGTATGTGAACTTTGCGCCATCTAGTTTTATCTTGCCTTTGAGAGAACACTAACTTGAGCTTCAGAGCAATCTCACTGGGTTCCTCCCCGGAGATTCCCCACCTTCTTCTCTGTTTCAGGCCCCTCTGTTGCTCTAGTCAGAGGCAAGCTTGTTGACAGCTAAGACCGGCCAGATTGCGCACCATCGATTGGCGCCATCTGTGGGAATGCTTCTAAAAGCCTCCCTCTAAAACTCTCATAACCACCTTGTTCCAGAAAACCCCAACACTCATGGCTTCTTCCAGCAACGCTGGACCGCGCTACGTAGCACAGAGATAAACACCGCCGGGAAACAACTTCAAGTCCCCATAGTGTGCATCGGACAGTTCAACATCCCCCTTCCGGTGGATGGGACCCGCAGCTTGAACGCGCCGCGAACAGTGGCCCCCGTAAACCTTCCCGCCATGAATGTCCCCTTTCCACTCCCTATCGAAACAACCTTTACTGAACCAACTGTTGTCCCCCTAGCGACCAGCCAGAACCAGTTTGACGACTTGATGCAATGCATGCAGGCAATGCAAGCCCAAATGCAACAATTCCAGCAGCATCAACTCCAACAGCACCAAGTACTGCACTACCTCTCTCAACATCACTATCAGCAGTAGTTCCCCCAACTGCCCCTGAACAAATCACTGCTTCTACCTTGTCACCCTGCTCCAAAGCCGATTAAGACTTCCCCTTAGGGTGGACGCCCTCACCGAGGAGAAGCCTCCCAACTTTAGAACCCCCCCTAACAGCCAGGCCTCATCCCCGAGCCAAAGGGAAAGAAAAATCACCCCCGCCTCGTAGCTCGCAGGCGGGTCGGGAACTTCGCCCGCAAAGTCAGCACCTCGGCACTCCAAGCCTGAGTTTCTACTCACAGAGAACCGATTCAGCGCCCTAGCAGCAAACTACCAACATTCTAGGCCCATCGAGCTTGGCAACACAGAGGCCAGCAGCGCCAGTACTAGGCCCACTCAACGAAGGCGCTGTTGAAGTCGCCGAACTGCCACCCATGTCCTGCCCGAGCTCAGAGTTAAAGAAGAGACAAGCTTGGATGAGGTAAAAGCTGCCCCTATTCTCTCAATTCCTTCCCCCCTCTCATCAGAACTCCTTGCAGTCCCCATGCCCTGAAACTTCAAACTCCCCCCTTTAGACAAGTATGATGGGTCCTTCGACCCCAGCGACCACGTCGATGCCTTCCAATCCCAAATGCACTTGGCAAGGGCCAGTGAGTCGTGCATGTGTGTGGCCTTCACCACCACTTTCAGGGGGGTTGTCCGCACCTGGTACAGGAACCTGGCCCCCGGGTTAGTAAGAAGTTGGACCCAGTTCATGTAGGTCTTCACCACACACTTCGTTATCAGCAAGCGGTGCCTCAGAACCGAGGAAAGCATATTCGGAGTGGTTCAGAGGGAAGGAGAGTCCACCCGGGGCTACATCAAGCGGTTCAATGACACGTGTTTGCAGATACCGCAACTGGACCCCACGGTACAGCTCGCGGCAGCCAAGAGTGGAGTAACACACAAGGAGTTAAAATGGCACATGGTAGCCAGCCAGCCCGCGACCGTAGCCGAATTCCTCAAGCTCGTGGACAAGTTCATGAGAATAGAGGAAGAGATCAACCAAAGGATCGAAGGCGGGGTCGAGAAAAGGAAAAGAGAAGGCGAGCCCTCCAACCCAGGTGACAGAAAAAACCCAGCCCGGGAAGCAAAGCCAAGCCAGCTGTCCCGAGCTCCCTTAGCAGCTTGGACGGACTACACACCCTTAAACACAAGGTGGATTGAGATCTTGATGACGATCAAAGACGCCCCATAAGTAAAATGGCCACCTCACCTAAAGGGGAACCCAAACGAGAGAAATAAAAATTTGTATTGTAGTTTCCATAGAGATCACGGTCATAGTACCGAACAGTGTAATAATCTCCGGGACGAGATAGAGGGACTCATCCATCACAGATACTTGAGAAATTTTGTACAGCATAATAATAATAATAATAATAATAATAATAATAATAATAATAATAATAATAATAATAATAAGAAGAAGAAGAAGAAGAAGAAGAAGAAGAAGAAGACAGGCCAGCAAGGAGAGCACAGTAAGGATGTTTTGGAATCCAGCAGCAGGCCAGTCAAACCATCGCAAAGACAACCTCCAGAAGAGAGGCCAGTTCGGGGAACCATCCACGTAATAGTGGGAGGATCGGTGGTAGTAGGTTGTACTTCGGCAGCGGCCTAGACGTCAGTTCGCGAAGCAGCCCGAGAAGAACAGAACCCTCCAAAGAGGTCGAAGACGGAAGAATCAATCTTCTTCACGGAAGACGATGCACGAGGTGTCCACTACCCCCACGATGACGCGCTTGTCATAAAACTAAGGATTAGTGACTTCGAAGTTAGGCGCATACTTGTGGATTTAGGTAGCTCGACGGACATCCTCTTCAAGTCGGCATTTGACCAGCTTCAGTTGTAGAGAAGCGAGTTGAAGCCCGCGAACACTCCTCTGGTGGGCTTCAGCGGAGAGGAAGTCAGACCCCTTGGGAAAATAGTAGTGCCTGTGGAAGTCGACACATGGCCTTGTGCGGTGAGACTCAGCCACGATTTCCTAGTGGTTGCGACCCCCTCCCCATACAATGCCATAATAGGGTGGCCAATTACGCATGTCCTACGGGCAGTGGTCTCCACCTACTATTTGGCAATGAAGTTCCCTACAGACTTCGGTGTGGGGGTAGCGCAGGGCGACCAGCTCGAGTCCCGCAAGTGTTATGTTGCCGCCCTGAAGGGAAAAACCAAGGCGGCCGATGACCTCGAGCTGGAGCGGCCTACGGAGCAGGGCGAGGAACGAGCTTCGCCCACGGAGGAAATGGTCGCAATCCCGACTTCGGCTACGGACCCGGCTAGAACGCTACAGATCAGTGCTTCCGTCAAGGAGCCTCTATAAACCAAACTGGTGAGTTTCTTACTTCAAAATTTAGATATTTTTGCATGGTCCGCAGCCGATATGCCCAGTATTGACCCCAACCTTATAACTCACAAACTCAATACTGACCCTATAGTCAGACCCATTAGACAGAAGAAATGCAACTTAGCCCCAGAGCACTAGAGGGCAGTCGACGAGGAGGTTGAAATGCTCTTCGCAGCGGACTTCATAAGGGAAGCTCATTACCCGAGGTGGGTAGCCAACCCAATGCTGGTGAAAAAGGCAAATGACAAGTGGCGCATGTGCGTCGACTACACCGACCTGAACCGAGCTTGCCCAAAAGACTGCTTCCTCCTCCCCAGAATTGACCGCCTAGTGGACTCGACCTCGGGACATGAGCTGCTAAACTTCTTGGACGCCTACTCAGGTTACAACCAAATCAGGATGGACCAGTCCGATGAGGAAAAAACCAGCTTCATTACCTAGTTCGGCTTGTACTACTACTAGGTCATGCCCTTTGGACTGAAGAATGCTGGGGCGACCTTCCAAAGACTTGCGAATAAGCTGTTTCGGCCTTAATTGGCACGAAAGTAGAATGTTATGTAGACGACATGGTCGTCAAGACGCGGTTTTCACAGGAATTAATACAAGACTTAGATTTTGTCTTCCAAATTCTGCGTCAATTTAGCATGAAACTGAACCCAAACAAATGTGTCTTCGGTGTTACCTCGGGTAAGTTCCTAGGGTACATTGTCCACCGGCACGGCATTGAGGCCAACCCAGACAAGATAAAGGCCATCCTAGATATGAGACCACCCCGAAAAGTAAAAGAGGTTCAGAGGCTAAACGGCCGCATAGCCGCTCTAAGCCGCTTCATGTCTAAATCGGCAGACCGCTATCTACCTTTCTTTAAGGCAATCAAAGGAAAAGGGTTTGAATGGACCCGAGACTGCCAGCCTGTGTTCGACGAGCTAAAAAGTTACCTCGCTAGTGTGCCAATCTTAGCCAGACCTGAGGAGGGCGAGGTCTTAGAACTGTACCTCTCAACAAGCGACGAGGTAGTCAGTTCGGTACTAATAAAAGAAGTAGATCGGGTCCAGCGGCCTGTCTATTATGTTAGTAAAATTCTGTAGGGAGCAGAGACGAGATACCCACAGATAGAAAAGCTAGCATACGCACTGGTAATTGCAGATCGGAAACTCCGCCCGTATTTCCAGACCCACACTGTCATCGTCTTGACTAACAAACCTCTGAGGCAAGTCCTACTTAATCCCAAGGTTTCCGGTCGGCTGATGAAGTGGGCCATCGAGCTCAGCGAGCACGACCTCCAGTGTAAGCCACAAACTGCTATTAAGGCCCAAACCTTAGCAGATTTTATCGCCGAGTGCACGTTCAGCCTCGAGGTCCCTGTGCCGATTGAGCCCGAGATCCCCAGTTCGGGTGAGACTGAAGCTCCCAAGCCAATAGAGTCTGAACCCCGTGAAGTAGCAGCCAGTGTGGCATCTCTCCTGGTTAGACCAAACACAAACTGGGATGAGGTGTTAGACAGTTTTGTATGCCCTTAGCTTCAATCAAGATGATGTACTTTATGAGTTTATTGTAAATGAATAAAAGTGCATATTTGATTCATGTTCCCTTGGTATGTTTCTATGTAATACCCTTAAACTGGACACTTAATGAGATTCGTGTAAGTTTAGAATGTTCACAGCCAGTCGGTCGGTCTGGTGAGACCTATCCTGATAAGGCTAACACTATGGTGCCACCAAGTCGGTTGGGGTGGCCTGTCTCAGCTACCAGGGTGAGACCCTAGGCACATACAGTGTAGGATTAATTGAATCTTTGAACTGGACCAGATTTCCAGTATTGCCCTGGCCCTTGGAAATTGATGGGCAAAACTAGAAAGTTACACCCGACCCCTAGACTTGATTATGATACTGCACTGGCTGTCGGATTAGGCTGTTTTTGATGTACTAATTAGTGAGATCCTTAGCTGGGTCAAAACCTGGGTATGTTGGGACAGTCTGAGAATTCATTTGAGTGGGTGATCATAGTGACAGGATCAGCCACTTTGTCGGACAAAGGTAATGATCGGGGATGCACTCTCACTGATGGAAACCAAGACTGTCGGCAGCCGATTTCAATTGTTGAGATTTGTTTCGCAAAATATATTTTATATGAGATATAAAAGTATATATATATGGTTTCGAAATAATTTGCAAAAGGTTTTAATTCCCGAGATCCATATAAGCAGAGAGTGCAACACTGTTCCTAGCAACCGAGGGAGAGGTCCTCTCTTGTCGGGCAGTGTATGATCATTATGGGCTGAGAGTTCAAGTGTAAGATCATTGAGGATAATACCTGATAGGCTAATCTTGCATCTGCTCACAGTCCCTGGGTGTTACAAGGTGGCTTGGCACAGGGACCACTTAGGGTAAGTGTTGGGCCCATAGAGCCCATGAGATGGGTTTCAGGGGGTGCACTGTCCATAACAATGTATTCGGCCAGGCCTTGTAACAAAGGCTGGGCCAAACCCATGTGGCTGATGTGTAGATCAATGTTTGGGTCCCACACCATACAAGGAATCCCAACTGGGCAGCAGTTTGGAAGGATAAATGAATACATAACCTTAAATGGGCCTTAAACCTATTTCAAACTAGGCTAATTTGATTAGTCACTTAAAGGGGCGAATTCTGAGATGGATCAACTGAAAGGATTGGGCCCTGACCCTATCCACTTAGAGAGTCCATTATCTAAATAAGATTTAGATCTAGAAGCATCCTAATTAGATTAGGAGATGGCTGATCTAATCTGCAGATAAGATAGGGGTTATCCCTTATCACTTAAAGGGACTTCTAATCCAAATTTGATTTGGATTAGCAACTCCTAATGGGATTAGGAGCTGGCCCCTTTAAGTCTATAAAAGGAGGAGGGGGCGGCAGCCTTTAGAGATGCAACCAACACATTCTTGTCTTTAGAGCTGAAATCACAAGAAGAGAGAATTCTGATCCTTGCGAATACTCTCTTGCCGCCTCCTTCCTGCAGCCGCCGCCTCCAGCAGTTCGATCTCCAGTTCTTGGGAGAAATCAAGATTTGATCTTGATACCAATCTTTTCGAGCTGTATTAACAAGCCATCCAGTTGATTCTTGCAAAGGGTCAAGTTCTTTTGAAAGAACACTGTTGATTCTGCTCCACCCTGCACTGCGCCATCTTCAGTGGGAGCAAATTTTGGATCCTTCCTTGGGCGTGAACACCTCCATTGGGAGATACTGTTTCTCCGTATCAGGTATAATCCCTCCGTACTCCTTTTGTTTCAGATCTGGTTCAGTTTATGGTTCAAGAATGATCATTGAAAATATAATTTTCAAAATAGGGAATTTGATTCCCAATTGAAGGGAGAGAAAAAATTTTGAAATTCGCCCCCTTATTCTACAATCTTTGGGCGTCCATGTGATGGATATCCTACCCTTCATGAAGAGCCCTGGATCCTTCACGTAGATGGCTCCTCGAACCAGCAGGACAGCGGGGTTGGAATAGTGTTGCACGACCCGGGTGGCACGAAATTGGAATACGCACTACGCTTTGAGTTCGCGGGATCCAACAACGAAGCGGAGTACGAGGCACTGATAGCTGGGCTGAACCTAGCGCAAAAGGTAAAAGCAAAGCACATAGTTATCTGCAGCGATTCCCAGGTCGTGGTCAACCAGATTACGGGTGAATACGAAGCACGCGAGCTCACTATGATCGCATACTTGGCAAAAGTAAAGGAGGCTATGCTCAACTTCCAATTACACTGCATCAGGCAAATCCCGAGGTCAGAGAACACTGAGGCCGACGCCCTGTCCCAGTTAGCCAGCACGAGTCACAACACCATGAGAACCGTGTACATAGAGGACTTACCTCGGCCTAGCATTCTCAGTGGGGCAGAGGAGGTCGCTCCTGTCCTTGAAGCAGAGCTAAGCCGGATCAACCCACTCGCGAGCTTCTTGCTAGATGGAACCCTCCCTGCGGACCGCAATGCAGCCAGGAGGGTGCAATGCTAGGCAGCTAAATACGTCATAATAGACGAACGGCTGTACCGACGGTCCTACACGCTCCCCTACCTGCGTTGCTTGCGACCTACCGAAGCCGAGCTCGTACTCCGCGACACTCATGAAGGTCTATGCGGCGGACACTTGGGGGGCAGAGCCCTCACCCAAAAGGCACTTCGACAAGAATACTACTCGCCAACGATGAAGGCAGAGGCCATCGAGCTCGTCAGAAAATGCGACAAGTGTCAGAAGCATGCCAATATCCATCATCAGCCTGCCGCCGACCTCAAGTACCTCACCAGTCCATGGCCCTTTGCACAATGGGGCATCGACCTCCTGGGGCCATTCCCGCCAGCAACAGGTGGGAGGAGATTCCTAGTGGTGGCGGTAGATTATTTCACAAAGTGGATAGAAGCTGAACCGCTGGCAACAGTTACAGCCCGAAACGTACAGAACTTGTTTTGGAAGAACATAGTATGTCGCTTCGGGTTACGTCGAGTACTAATCTCCGACAATGGTAAGCAGTGCGAGGATATCAAGTTTCAGGAATGGTGCCAAGATATGGGAATTCAGCAGAACTTCACATCGGTCGCACACCCACAAGCAAATGGTTAGACAGAAGTAATGAACAGAGCTATCCTCCGTAGACTGAAAGCACGATTAGATCGAGATAAAGGGTTGTGGGCAGACGAGCTACCAAGTGTCCTATGAGCTCACCGAACCACGAAAAAAACCACCACAGGAGAAACCCCCTTTAACCTCACCTACGGCACTGAAGCGGTAATCCCGGTGGAGATCGAAATACCTACACTACGACTAGAAGCATACGGCGATCAACAAACGGAAATGAGTTGCGTACCAACCTCGACCTACTGGACGAGGTAAGAGACCTCGCATACATCCAGACCATAGCTTACCAGGAAAAGGTAGCTTGGTACTACAATGTCAAAGTAAAAAAGCGGAACTTCCGCGTCAACGACCTGGTTCTCTGTAAGATCATGGCACCCGAGCCCGGTGTGGGCAAACTTGGACCGAATTGGGAAGGGCCCTACCGAGTTAAGAGAGCGCTCGGGGGGGCATACGAGCTCAAAACTTTAGAGGGCAAACAAGCACCCCGAGCTTGGAACGTCATTAACTTGAGACGATACTACCTATAGATCACCAAGCCAAGTGGACCAAGTCGCTACTAGAGCCAAAGGGCTAGGATGCCGAGCTAACAAGGACCTCGGCATAGGCAAGCAAAGGCAAAAAGTGCCAACTAAAAGTTTAGGCAAAGTGCCAACAACGAACTAATAGGGGCATCGGCATATGGTCAGTTCGGCAATACGGCCAGTTCAGAGGAAAGAGTGACCAACACTTAATCAAAAGAAAATCATTTCATTGCAAAGTACTTTGTGTACATTTAAAAAAATAATAATAAAAATTAATACATTTTACAGGCCTGGAGCTACTTCTTCACCATTAGAAGGCACTTCAACGATACCCAAAGGTCTTGCCTCGCCCTCGGAATCCGGCTCACCATCAGCGGCATTGGCCATCTCCTAAGTAATGCACAAAGTGGATATGGCACTAATATCAAGCTCGGGGTACGTATTCTAGATCATCCACCGGCTTAGTTTAAAACCCCTTCTGTACGAGTCTACCATCAGGTCATCAAAGCGCGGCGAGGCGAGATACTCATCGACGGCCTTCTTCTCGGCATCTTCAATGCCTTGAGAGAAGATATGCGTCCTTTCCCTAATGTCCTCTTGAAGGTATTCGACCTTATGCTGCAAATCCAGCCTTAGGTCCGCCATGTGCTTCACTACGACTCCCATGGCCTCGACATCTCTCTGAGACCTCACCTGCCTGGTCTGTGCATCATGAACAGCCGCCTCAGCAACTCGGGAAGTCGCCTCGACAACATGGAAAGCCTCTTTGGCAGCTCGCGCCTGCCTCGGGCTCTTTTCCACCTGGGCCACTAAGGCATGGATAGAAGAATTCACCTACCAAAAGGAAAGAACAAGTGATCAAAAGAACGACAACAAAAGGGATAAAAGCAAAGAGCCTGAAGAGAAATCTGACTTACCACCATGGCATGAGTGGCAGCACGACAAGCCACTTGGTTCAAAGGAAGATCGGTCCACGCCGCGACCTCTTCAGGGTAAATGGCCTCCCTACTCTTCTAAAGAGCATGGTTCGGCAACAACACGCTCCTGAATTCCCCTTCGACTCCCGAGCCTGAGGGCCCAGCTCGCATATAAGAAGACCCTGAGTAAGCGGGAGCCCCTGTGTAAGTAGTCTCGGCATAAGGGGCCCCTGCCTCTTCTTGCATTGGAGGAGCCATCTCAGGCTCCCTGGGTGGATCCTCTGACGGGTAGTCTAGTACCTCGGGCTCCGCATCTCGGGGTAGCTCGACATGAGTTCATTTGGCAACTCGCTTCCTCCTCTTCATGCCATGAAACAGGTGCCCACCACGAGTCCTTTCTGAGTCCATCACACGTGCGAAAAGAGCTCGGCATCAGAAAAAATGAAAGAATGGAGCAAAACAAAAAAACCTCTGAGTAAGGAACCTACTCGAACTCAGACCGGCCGCAATGAGCTTGGCCTCCGTCAGATAATGATGGCATTTTAGCTCAAGCCGTGCCCATTGCCAGAGGCCCTTCGCTGTCTCCTTATCAAGCATAACACCGGCGTCAGGGGCAACCATCCCCCACCCGGTTTGGAATGGCCACCCCGATTCACTTCGCACCCCGAAGTAGTCCCGTTTCCACGTCGGGACCTTGTTGGGAAGTTCGTGTAGAAGCTTAAAACCCGGGCGAGGAGACAAGTAATATGCCCGCCTACTCCCGGGAAGGGGACCCGCTTGCTTCTTAAGCATTAAAATGGAAGAGAAGATCTTCAAGTCTAAAGGCAAGACCTGTTCGCAAAATAGAGAGATTGTCCCCACCAAGTTACGAATAGAATTCGAGTGAAGTTGACCGACTGTAACACCCAAGTGGTTCATTACCTCGACAATGAGGGTGGAAAGGAAGGCACAACTGAGCAGCGAGCTGCTCCCGGAATATCACGACCTCATCAGGACTGTGTTCCCAAGGGAAACTGCCCGAAGGTATGAAGTAGGTGTACTCTCTAGGCAAGTTGAACTATGTGATAACGGAATAAAGCCCCTCAAGCATCATGGTCGAAGGCCCAAACTTGTCCAACATCTGACCTCGACGAGAGGAGGACGCCAAACTACCCGAGGTGACTCGGCCTACGGGTTCGAACTCTTCCTCGAGTTCTACTTCAGGTTCACTGTCAAGGGATGCAACTCGGTTCATAGAACCTGCATCCGACTCCCTTGAAGAACTGTCTGAGCTATCCGAGCTAGACATTGGAAGGAGAATAAGGATTATAGGAAAGTACTCACCCGGAAAAAAGCAAACGGACTATGGGAATGTGAACGCAAGCTACAAGCTAGGACGTGAACTGAAATTGAGACGCGAGCTCAAGAAGCAAAACGCAGGATAGTGATAGCGACTGGGGTCCCCCACTATTTATACCCATAATAACCGAGAATCAATGGCTCAGATCAAAAGACAATCTGACAGCCCACAGTCGCGCTGACCGCACGTCTCCAGAGATCGAGACATTACTAGCCGCATGTCTCCTGAGACCGAGACGTGATTGGCCACACGTCTTTCTGAAACTGAAAGCGCCAGTGCATGTCTCCTCACCTTAAAGGTGGCAGCGGCATGTTTTTTCAAATTTGAAAAGACGCCCACTGTCACGTCTCCCAACAGTGCGCTTTTTGAGTTTTGAATTTTGAAATAAACGTGCATCGTCACGTCTGTCAGCATTCATAGACAAACTGGCGCCTTTCCCGTCTTTTTTGGCACTCGAGAAACCCGAAAAAATCCTGATGAGCGCACACTTCGCGCTATCAGTCAAAACATGTTCGAAGTACGGGACAAATCCACCTACCACCTCACGAACTCCCCGTGCCAGTGCAAGTCTCTTAGCGTGAGGAGTGGGGGGCAATTGATGAAGGAAGATTTGGCCCGACCTTGTAATCACACAACACGTGGCAAAGGCAATAGCTTGGCACAACAATACACCCAAGGGTCTGAACTCCCTACAAGGAGCCCAAACTCCCTGAAAGGAGCCCGAGCTCTCCCTTAGGCCCCGAGCCTTACAAACACAAAGGGCAATAACCCAAACTGTCCTGCCCCATGGTAGTTCGGGACACACCTCTATCCGAACTCAAGACTTCACCTCGCTCACCACTCCAGCACTTTGCCTCCAGGACGTCGAACTGAACAACCATACTAGGCCTGACACCGAGGAGGTCCGTATCCAAGGGCGGCGCACCTGACTGACTTGGGATATGACGCTTGATAGCCGCACTTCAACGGCCACCTTCCACTGTCATCTCCAGTTGCAGAGATGGCTCCGACAAAGAGAGCAGTGGTGGTTTTGTCCCATCAGAGGTGATGACACCCGAACTAGCAGGAGCGCAGAGATAATCATACCCGACCTGACAAAAGCTTAGGAGCGAGTGCGCGAGGTGGTTATAAAAGGCTCCCTACCCCCCAAGAACAAGGTATGTGAACTTTGCGCTATCTGGTTTTATCTTGCCTTTGAGAGAATACTAAATTGAGCTTCGGAGCAATCTCACTGGGTTCCTCTCTGGAGATTCCCCACCTTCTTCTCCGTTTTAGGCCCCCCTGTTGCTCCAGTCAGAAGAAAGGTCGTTGACAGCTAAGACTGGCCGGATTGCGCACCATCAATGATAGTCCAAATTATTACTCGTTTTCGTGAGTAAAGTTGGCATTTTTTCATCTATTACCATTTTTTATGTTGGGTTAAGTATACAGGATTATTTTCGTCTGAATAAAATTTGGTCTCTTTTTCTCCCTCATGTAAAAGTAATTTATCCACTTCAGACGTGGGTCAAGTGGCCAAAATACTTATTCCGAAAAAGTTATTTTTTTATGGGCCGTACAAATATTTGCAAACGAACATCGTACGAACGAGGCCTTAGTTTCCTAATAAAAAGGAAAGTGAATTGGTTGCAATTAAGTATCCTTTGTTTGAATTTTTTTATTTTTAAAATAAAAACAATAAAATTTTAATGGGATTAGCAAACAAAAGAGGGTAAACTGATGTGGACAACTGGATTTTACAATATTATTAAATGAGCACATGCATTGCATGTGGAAATTTTAAACTATAATAACAATTATTATTATTATTATTATTATTATTATTATTATTATAACTGATACAAAGATGCGATTCAGTCCAATAAAAATCTGCAAAATATTTTTAGATTATAACTAGGAGAGAAAAGCAGAAGGCAAGAAGGGAGAACAGAAGATGAGTTTGATGGTCTTCTCTTCCACCTTTTTTATCTTTTATTAATATTACTAAGATTGAGCAAATTACAAGTCTGCCCTTAAGTGAGAAGCTAGCTATCAACGTACTTAAAGAAAGCATAAAAAAGAACTAAAAACCCATAGAGAAAATGCCCATTAGCAAACAAAACAACCAGGAAGAACTAACTATAAGATAGTAATGGGGTAGTGCCCATTCGGTTCAGTCTCTACTACTTTTGTATTCTATTTCCATAATAAATAAAAATAATTTTTATTCAGGGAAAATTTCTTAAAGTACTTTTATGGTTTAGGAATTTTTTAAATTATTTTTACAAATTGTCTCAAAGTATCCTTGAGTTCTTTGACAATTGTCTTAAACCTCCCTAGTCGTTAACTTTTCGTACACTTCGTTCATATGTGACATCACGTGACTGATATATTTTAAAAAATTCCTAAAATACCCTTTTTAAAATTCAAAGCAATTGTTACTTGACATTGCTACCACCATTTCCAAAGAGAGGATAGGAACTTCTATGGAGACTTTGGCGTGCTTGAATTAGGTCTCGAATGTGTGAGGTGATCTAGAGCAGAGATTGACAGCCTATATAGTATTTACTCCATGGTCCTGCGTGAGATCCGTGAGAACTTAACAACCTCCAAAAGGATTCGACATTTTCTTGTGATGTCAATCTGAAACACATAAGAACAGAGAGAGGGTTGGTTTGATTTCTAGATTTTTGGGTATTCTTTTTTGGAACTAATGTTGTCTGATCTGAAGTGTCTCGACCAAGATCGTAGTCAAATAATCTTGCCAACTAGTGAAACCAAGGTGGGAGGACGAAGTCGCATAACAAGATCTGAAATCAAGAAAAAGATTAGAGGTTTGAGGAGTTGTTCCCTGGGTAGACACTCCAATGCTCAAGTCAGTGGTATGAAAGGTAAGTGGTCGGGCCGAGCAGATGAGAATAATGTCAGTCCGAGCAAAAGAGGCAAAGCAATAGTCTAAGGAGTCAAAAGTCCCTTACCTTGAGCGGAGGTTACCTATTTATAGCCAAAGATCTGTGTCTAATTCGGGTGGGGCTTCCAGGGTTGTCAGGATGAGGTTACCCATCGAGGTCTTCAGAACAAGTCTACTTCCCCGGCAGAATTGTCTCCCGTGTCCGTGCGGGACTCTACTTCTTGGTCGTGCTTATCCATCCTATGTGGTGCCAACGTGACTAGAGAGATAAGTAGTCACGATGACTGCCATGTGGCACTCGCAGCTAGCTCAACCATAACCCAAACAGGAATCCTCTCGTGAATTATTTCTATGCTAAAAAAGAATTTTTGATATTATTATTATTATTATTTTTTGAAAGGGGTGGGGTGGGGGAGAAGCTCCTCTCCTGGAAGAAAAACAGAGGAGCCACTACTCACTACTTCGGCCTCTAGCAAAGACCCAAAGAGCCATAGGTGACTTTGGAGTCTGAGTATTAATATTCTAAATCCCTAATTAAAATTTAAAAACCCACTGAGTCCATTCATTACCCTAAAGTACTCGCCCCAATATAATGAAGGAAATAAAGTGCATTTCCTCATTGAAGTGGGGGCTTTGTTCTATTGTGTTGTTGTTGAGTTTGCTTTGGAAGGAAGAAGGGCTTCCATAGTGGGGCGAATGGGAGATTCGAGGTAGCCAGGAACATAAACTCTAATTTCTTTGTTGCGCTAGTGGGTGATGGGTTTTGGTTTACTTCGCCGGCAATGTGGAACAGGTATTTGTCATCTTCTAGAATAATTGTTGGTCTGCTACTCAATGTTGTTTGTGGATGAAATAATATTTCTTACCTGGATTTTGTGGATGTAATTGTCGTTGGTGGTCGTGTTTGCATCATCGGTGTTACTACTGCTGGTGGGGCTGGTAACTGTGAAGATGAATGCAAGAGGTAGGTAGAGAAGAATAGTGCAAAAAAGAGAAAAAGGGTTAGGAGATAGTATTTTTTTGTTTTGTTTGGATGGAACCCCCTCATGAGAGAGAGAGAGTGAAAGGTTCAGTTCTGAATTCTGAATTATGTTGATCGATCATATGCAAATCTACTGAGTTCTACACAGTGGTGTGAAGGCTAGAAATGGGTGGAGAGGTGTCAGGTGTTTGGGAAGTGGCAAGCTCAGATGAGGCTGGCTGAGATTGAGGATGGTGTCATTAGCAACTATAGAATAAGCATTAGAGAGAAAAAGAAAAGAAAAGAATTTTTTAGTAACTATAGAATAAGCATTAGCGGGAATATCATCTTTCTTATTAGTTGGGTTTTATTTTGAAAATTGAGAAATAATGGAGGGTAAATTTGGCATTTTACTTTTTTCCTTCAATATTTAACAATGATGATAATGGTTAGAAAACTTAGGGAATACTTTAAGATAATATGTAAATAATAAGGATAGAGTTAGTTAATTTCCTAAAACCATAGGGAAGTTTAAAAAATTTGACCTGTTATTTAATACTATGAACATATAACATTAGAAATGTGCCTAAATATTTTTAGTAAAATTATATATTTTTTCATTTTTTGTATTCTATATTTATTTAAATATTTATTATTCAATTATGACATCATGAATTTACTTAAAAGTTGAATCGTTGACCTAACATCTAAATAAAAAAATAACTATACTTTCATATCAATTTTAAATTATAGGACAAATTTCTTAACTTCTCAAAGTGTTTAGCTAATTGACAGTTGCCTTAAACCAGTCCTACTGTTTTTTACAATTGACGCTTAGCACCTCATAATATTCTGTCACAATTGATAAACATGTGACACTACGCGTCCTATAATTTTTTTTTAAAACCCAATATTATCTTTTATTTTTTATTTTTTTGTATGCATGTGGCAGACTGAATTAATCCCGAGCTTCCGATATTACCCTTTTCTTTGTACCTTACTCCGACCTCACATGCACCTTTCCACCGTCTAAGAATAGGGCCGAGGTTCAAAGGGAGAAACCCTGCCTCGCAGCATCCTTTGGCCAAAGGAGAAATTTCAGTGGGTAATGAGAAGATTCCAACAGCAGCTACTGTTGCCACGGAGGAAGAAGGAAGCTGGAGGGGAGAGGGAGAGGGAGAGCGCTCTTGGGCTTTACCTCTTCGCCATATTTATCGTCGGCAACCACCTCAGCAATGTCTGGATGAAACAAAAGAACAACTGCATCCACTTCAATCGGTGAAATCTTCTCTACTGAAGACAAAAAAAACAGGAAGAATATAAATATAAATTATCGGACTTAATCGTCCAAATTTTATCCTGAACTGAGCCGATGAGTTTCTTAGATTTTCTCAAATCTTTATCTAAATTCTAAGAACGCAAAAGTTATTATTATAAGGAACAAAAAAAAGGAAATAGATTTACCTCCGCGGTTGATAAGCTCCTTAATCCGGCCAACGAGATGCAGATATCCCTCCGAGTCCAAGAAGCCGACATCTTCGGTATGAACTTGTTGGCTTCAGGGTTGTTCTTGTAGCCTTTGGTTACATTTGGCCCCCTAATACATACCTCCTTTTAACCTCCGCCGGTTGTGCCACACTATTCTCATCCAGTATCACCATCTCCTGCCCCACTGGCTTCCCAACTGACCCCGGCTTGTGTGGACCATCCTCAGGCAATGGATTCGTCACCATCAGATCGATGCGGCCGAATTTTTTTGACGGTAATCGGATGTACTTGTTTACTTTTTCCTCATAATTTCATGGATTTGGGAATTGGAATTGACGAGGATATACATTTGTTCAACGTTGCAGGTGCAGCTTACTTTTGACGAGACTGAAACCGGTGTTACCATTGTTAAGCTAACCCAAACGAACGTACCGGAGGAGGACAGGTTGGGTTTCTTAAGGTTCCTTTTGTTATTTATATTCTTTTGGTTTTGGGGGTTTCTGTTTGCAGTTGCGATGCAGATATGGCAATGCTACAGTTGTTGAGAACACCGAGAGTGGCTAGCGGGAGCTCATTTTCTACAAGATATGAGCAGCTTTCGGTTTCGGACTTTGAAATTTTATCACATAAATAGGCTGTTTTAGTAGAAAATTTTCACAACCATTTATCTTGTTTTAAGCCTTTCCATGATTTTAACATAAAGGCTGTATGGGTAGTGGAGTCATCGATTTGGTGGTTCATGTTGGTTGAAAGCTTCAATGCTTCAACAGTCTTTTTTTCCTCTAAATTTCCTATAATCCAATTTACAGTAAGAACAAAGTTTGAAACCTGGTATGAGATTCTTGCCGTCCTCAGGCAAGGGATCCCTGACTTGACCTAGTATGAGATTGTTGTAGTTTCCTGTCTGAAACCTTCAAAGTTTGTTGCATTAGTCGTAGCTCTGCTAGAATCTGCAAGTTTCGAGAGATCGGCTTCATCCTGCACCTTTTGTCGTAGCTCTGCTGGTTGCGTCATCCTATCTTCCACCGTCCACTATCAATGAGTATAATCTCCTTGCCTCCGCCCTCCCCTATTCCATCGTCCACCGGGGGTGCAACCGCACTCTCTCTCTCTCTCTTCATTTTCTTAATTTATTAAAAAATGAGTAAAATAGTCTTTTTCGTGTTTATGCTAACGGCATTTACGGGAAGAAGGTTTTAGACAATTGTCAAAAAACTTAAGGTACTCTAAGATAATATATAAACAATAAGGGTATAGTTTGTCAATTAGCTAATAAGTAGGGTAGTTTAAAAAAATTGCCCTAATCTACATTACATAAATATTTTTTTACTTATCACACTTAATTTTTGTTTGATATAATTAATATATAATATTAGAGATGTATTCAATTTTTTTATATTAATTTGATTAATTATACTTTTTTTATTTTTTAAAGATTTATTGTTTAACTATCACATCATTGATTAATTTTTTTGACCAAAACCACTAAACCACCACCTCAAAAAGAAAATAGTTTGATTTCTAGGTTGACTTTAAAGTTTGTATTATATTTCCATCATTGATAAAATTAATTCTTATATATAATACTTATTTTTGTTCAATATAATGAATGTATAATATTAAAGATGTTCCGAATATTCTTTTATAAATATATAACATTAGATATGTGTCCAAAATTTTCTCTATTTTTTGTTTTTGATTTTTCTATTTTAAAATTTTTATTATTTGACTATAACATCATTTCATTTCTTAAGTTGATTTTAGATTTTGCATTCCATTTTCATCATTAATAAAAATACTTCATATATTTTATACTTATTTTTTGTTTGGTATAATGAATATACAACATTAGTATATCCAATTCCTTTTTTTTTTGTATTTTGTATTTTATTAACTTTTAATTTTTTATTATTTAATTATGACATTATTGATTAACCCATTTGACCCCAAATGGTTAAATTGCTTACCCACCATCAAGAGGGAAGAAAATTGTTTTATTTTCAAAATATTTATTTTAGTATTATTAAAATTAATGTTGTGGATTTAATTAGTAAAATTTAGTGATGAGGAAAATATATCTTAAATATAGCATTTAATGAGAGAATTGTTTGGGTGATTGCTGAGCTGGCCTAAGGGTGCCACATGGTGGACTCCGTGGCTGCCCTCTTTGGGCCACATCAGTATCAACCACGTAATGGGAGAGCACGGCCAGGAAGGAGTGTCCCACACGGACAAGAAAGCAGACTTCGTTGGGGAAGAGGGAACCTCTCGAAGACATCGACAGATAACCTCATCCCGACAACCCTAAAAGCCTTATCCGACCAGAACACGGATATTCAACTATAAATAGGCATTCCCCGCTTGAGGTAAGGGACTTTTGGAACTCTTCACTCACTACCTCTTCGCATAATCTCTTTGGCTAAGAACTAGCATTGTCTCAACCTACTCATCCCAGCCAACCCTTTTTACTTTACTTACTTGAGTGTCAAAGTGCCTACCCGGGGAATAACTCCTCGGGCCTCTGACTCTTCCTGTGGTTGTAGATCTCGATGTGCGACTTCGTCCTTCCACCTCGGCCTCGTCCAATTGGTAGTACTATCTGACTACGTCATCAATTCAAAACACCTCATATCAAATAGCATTAGATTGGTGTCGTCTATGGGATTTGTACAAAAAATCAATTCCCCAACCTCTTTGTTAGACAGTGTATGCCCTTAGCTCCAATCAGAATGATGTACATTATGACATTTGTTGTAAATGAATAAAGTACATATTTGATTCATGTTATTGTGGTGTGTTTCTGTATAATACCCTTAAATTGGACACATATGAGACTCGTGTTAGTTTAGAATGTTCACAGTCGTTGGATAAGTCTAGGGAAATTTATCCTACCAAGGCTGACACTGATGTGACGCCAAGTTGGTTGGGGTAGCCTATCTCAGCTGCCAGGGTAAGACATGAGGTACATGCAATGGGTTTACTTGAAACCCTGAACCGGACCAGATTTCCAATATTGCCCTGGACCTTGGAGATTGATGGGTAAAACTGAAAAATTACACCTGACCCCTAGACTCGATTATGATACTGTACTAGGTGTCGGAGTGGGTTGTCTTTGATATGCCCAATCAATGAGATCCTTAGAGGGGGTCAAAACCTGGGTATGTTGGGACGGTTTGAGAATTCATCTGAGTGGGTGATCATAATGATAGGATCAGTCCCTTTGTCGGACAAAGGTAATGATCGGGGATGCAATCTTTCTTATGGAAACCAAGACTGCCGGTAGCCGATTTCAATCGTTGAAATTTGTTTTTGAAAAAATATATTTATATAAAAATATACATATATATTACGGTTTCAAAATGTTTGCAAAATGTTTTAATTCCCGAGGTCCATGTGAGTAGAGAGTGCAACACTGTTCCTTGCAACCGAGGGAGGGGTCCTCTCTTGTCGGGCAGTGTTTGATCATTATGGGCTGAGAGGTTAAGTGTAAGACCATTGAGGGTAACACCTGATGGACTAATCTTACATCTGCCCACAGTCCTTGGGTTTTTATAAGGTGGCTTGGCCCAGGGACCACTTAGTGTAAGTGTTGGGCCCGTTAAGAGCCCATGGTGATGGGCTCAGGGGTTCACTGCCCATAACAGTGAATTCGGCCATGCCTTGTAATAGAGGCTAGGTTGAACCCATGTGGCTGATGTGTAGATCAATATTTGGGTCCCATGCCATAAAAAGAAGCCCAACTGGGCAGCAATTTGGAGGGTTGCTGAGCACATAGACTTATTGGGCCTAAAACCCATTTCGAACTGGTCTAATTTGATTAGTTAAAGAGAGGGGCGGATCTAGGATTTGATCAGCACATAGGATATGGAGTTATCCCTATCCACTCAAAGAGTCTAGATCTAAATGCAGATTTGGATTTGGAAACCTCCTAATGAGATTAGGAGAGCTGATCTAATCTGAAGATAAGATAATGATCTATCCTTATCATTTAAAGAGAGTCCAGATTCAAATAAGGATTTGAATCAGGAAACTCCTAATGGGATTAGGAGCTTATCTCTTTAAGTCTATAAAAAGGAGAAGGGGGCGAACCATTCAGTTCATCTCATCATTAGATCTTAGATCACACAGAGAGAAGACAAGAACAGTGTGACAACACCATCTTCTCCCTGCGTTCTCCTCCAGTTGCTGCCAATTGCAAGTTCAATCTCCATTCTTGTAGGAGCAATCAAGAATAGTTCTTGATATCAGTCTTTGGAGAAAGGCTGATCTGAAGTTGTGCTCACAGCCTCCATCAAATTCTTGCTAAAGGATTTGGTTCTTGGGAAGAACACTGCTAATTCTGCTCCACCCTACACTGCGTCATCTTCAGTGGGAGCAATCTTTGGAGATTTCTTTGGGCGTGAACACCTTCATTGGTGGATACTATTTCTTTGTATCGGGTATCTCCCTCTCATACCTTTTGGTTTCAGATCTGATCCAGCTCTTGGTTAAAAATTGATCCTTGAAAATGCAGATTTTCTAAAACAGGGAATGTGATTCCCAGATGGAAGAGAGAAAATTTTTGAAATTTCGCCCAACCTACCTGCAAGGTTCGGCCATCCATATGATGGATCTCTCATCCCTTTACTCTTATCGTACACCAAACGCAACCATGCCAAGGAACGTATCTGACCGCTCTGTAGCTCGCTCCTCATCCGAGGATGTCGTTCATTCCATACGTCTCCACCTCAAGAACCTTACCCTCAGACAACGGTTGACCCTGCCCAGTTGCAAGCCATGCAGCAAAAGGTCAACCATATCCTAACCATGATGGAGACACTGGAATAGTCGACATAGGCTCCCCCAGCCACTCACCCCGTCATGTAGGCACCTACAATGGCCAATCCTTGAACTAAGGACCCCAAAAGGCACCACGTAGATTGACAAAGGACCCAGTTAGACCACACGTGTCCCTAGCCATCTTGGAAGTTTGGTTCCCTGTTGCGGCATCACGCACATGACTCCCACAGCAGATCCTACCACTCTAGCATTAGGATTTTGGCCAAAGAACGGGTCAATGAGTGCTTGTAGAAACCCACAATCTTGATAGGCGAATCCATCTTGGTTCAAGACGTATGATGGGACATCGGACCCCAACGACCACCTTGAAGGGGTCAAGGCAATAATGATGTTGCATGGCTCGTTCGAAGGTCTCATGTGCAAGGCCTTCATTGCAACCTTACATGGAGTCGCCCGAACCTAGTACGCTTCACTCTCACCACGGTCCATAGCCTCCTAGGAGAAGTTGGAGATGCAGTTCCTAGCACAGTTCACCACCAGCTAGAGGCACTAGGAAACCTCAACCAGCCTCATGCAGGAGCACTAGAAGAGAGGAGAGACTCTACGAGACTATTTGGCGAGATTCAATGTTGAATCACTTCAACTCTGAGCCCTGACCAGTCGGTGGCCATAGCCACCATCATGAACGGGTTGTGCTCATCAATGTTTAGCTTCATGGGTTCATTGACATCAAAAAACATAAGCCCAAAGAGGAGCCACACCACCTCGACACGCCCCCAACCCGAGCTCCCCTCGTTGGGGTCATCTCGGGTGGGATGGCCACCAAGGCAGAAAATATTTAGGCACGGAGGACCCACACTAAGGAGCTAGAATGTCGAGAACTTAGAAATGCATTGACAACAACCCACACCGAGCTCTAATGGCGACTAGATAGCAATGTATAAACTCAAAATAAATAAAAGATATTCTTTGAAGCATAAACGAGCAATAGCCTGCACACAGTCTGGTTGAATTCTAAATGGCCTAGGAACACCAATCTACTGTACATGCGTGTCAGCCCGGCTGAGACTGCTAACCCACTGCATGCACGACGCAATGCATGGATGCCACATGCATTGACCCACCGCGGCAGGGCGCCAACCTCATTAAAGACCAGGCCAACCTCAAACGGCTAAGGCCTGACAATCACCGCATGAGAGACCTGACCAACCATAAATGATTGAGGCCAAGAAAAGCCTTGAACAAGCACCTTGGGAACAACGTCCCCACCACATGATGGCAAGAGGATGGCCATCAAACTTCGCACACCTAGACGACTGGCTGTTGGAGCAAACCTAGCTGAGGACCATGGCTAGCCTAGTCAAAGAGCATGAAGCTCTCTAAGAATAGGTGCCACTAAGCTCCCCGACAATGTTGAGAGCTCAGAAGCACCTCAACCAGCGTAAGACTGAGGCCACGAAGTCAAAGACCCCAACCATCTAGCGTTAAGTCCAAGACCTCAGCCAACATGAGACCAAGGCCATAAAGCTGAAGACCTTGACCATCTAGCGTCAAGTCCAAGACCGAGGCCATGAAGTCAAAGACCTCAACCATCTAGCGTGAAGCCTAACTGCCCAAGACCTCGGCCAACATGAGACCAAGGCAACGAAGCCAAAGACCCTGACCATCTAGCATCAAGTCTGAGACCCCGACTAGCCTAATAACAAGTCCACGAGGACCACAACTTTGGCCACCAAGACCAAGACCTCATCTTGCCCAAGGGCCACCCAACCATGAAGACTGACATCGAAGAGGTATAGCCCCTTCACAACCGACTGACCAAACAACAAGTATAGAAGCGCGGTCTATGGACCCTACCGACCAACCTAATTCCGAAGCAAAGTAACTTAGAAAAAAGGGAGAAACAACATAGAACATGCTCGTCAAAAAGAGTAAACTTTCATTAATCAAAAAGATGATACAATGATTATAAGCCCGACATACCAAGTTGTGTACAACAAAAAAAGAGATCAATCCAGGCTAGCCATACTATCTGTAGGGTTCACCACTTCGGGGGTGGCCGCACTATCGTTCAAGGAAAGATGCTCAATTGGCGACGCCTTGGCATCGAAGGGACCATACTGCTCCACAGTCACGTAGGGCATGGGTGACCGGCCGACCTACTATGGCATTGTATGGGGAGGGGGTTGCGACCACTAAGATCGTGGTTGAGCCTCACTATGCTAGGCCAGGTGCCGACTTCCATAGGTACTGTAATCCTTCCTAGGGGCCTGACTTCCTCTCCGCTGAAGCCTACCAGGGGAGTATTCGCGGGCTTCAGGTCACTTTCTTGGAGCTGGAGCTGGTCGAATGCTACTTTGAAGAGGATATCTACTGAGCTGCCAGAGTCAACGAGGACATGCCTGACTTCTAAGTCATTAATCTTTATCTTTATGATGAGCGCATCATCGTGGGGGTAGTGGACCCTGCGCGCATCATCCTCTGTGAAGAAGATCGGGTCTTTCGTCCTTGGCCGCTTCAGGGGATTCTACTCTTCCCTAGCGGCCTCACGAGCTGACGTTCGAGCTGCAACTAAGTTACAACCCGCGACAATCGAACCTTCGAGATCACGTGGATAGTCCCTCGAACTGGTCTCTCTTCGGGGGGCTGCCTCTGTGGTTGTTCTCCTTGCCTGCTGGGTTCAAGAGCATCTCTACTCTGCTCCCCCTGCCGACCTGCTTTATTATCATTATTATTTTGTACAAAATTTCTCAAGTATCTGCGACGGATGAGTTCCTCTATCTTGTCACGGAGGTTCTTACAATTTTCGGTGCTATGACTGTGGTCTTTATGGAAACTACAATACAAATTTTTATTTCTTACACTAGGATCTGCCTTTAGCCGAGGTGGCCACATCACATACGGGGCATCCTTGATTGCCATAAGGATCTCGGCCCACTTTGCGTTCAGGGGCGTATAGTCCGTTCTTTCGGTTGCTGGAGCTCAGAAAGGCTGACTCGGCCTTGCCCTCCGAGCTGGGTCTTTTTTCTTCTTACCATCCCCTTGAATCAAGGACTCGCCTTCCCTTTTACTCTTCTCGGGCGCACTTGCGTTCTTCTAGTTGATTTCCTCCTCCGTCCCTATAAACTGATCTGCGAGCTTGAGAAACTCGGTCACAGTCTTGGGCTTATTAACAACCACATGCCACTTGAATTCTTTGTGGGTAATGCCTCGCTTGGCTACGGTGAGACGAACTACGGGGTCCATATCGGGTATCTGTAAACAAGTGTCATTGAACCGCTTGATATAACTCCAAATGGACTCCCCTTCCTTCTGGACTATGCCAATGAGGCTCTCCTGAGTTCTTGAGTACCTCTTGCTGGTGACAAAATGGGAGGTGAAGACTTGCACGAACTGCGCCCAGCTTCTTATCGATCTGAGCACGAGATTCTGGTACAATATGCAGGCCACCCATTTAAAGGTGGTGGAGAAAGCCACACACATACAGGATTCACTGGCCCTTGCCAGGTGCATCTGGGACTGGAAGGCATCAACATGGTCATTCGGGTAGAAGGATCCGTCATACTTATCCAAGGGAGGAAGCTTGAAGTCCTTTGGCATAGGAATAGCAAGAAGTTCTGGCGACAAAGGGGAAGGAACTGAAAGGAGAGGAGTAGCTTTTACTTCATCTGAGCTTACCTCCTCCTTGCCCATGAGCTCAGACAGGACGCGAGTGGCAGTTCGGCAAGCTCGTCGGTGCCTCCGCTGCTGCTTCATTGGCTCGGCGTTGGTGTTGCTTGCTTCAGTATTACCGAGCTCGGTGGGCTCAAATTGCTGATGATAGTTGTGAACCGAAGGGCCCTGTCTGTAGTCTACGGCTAAGACCTCAAACTGGTTTTTTGTGAGCGGGAGCTCAAACTGAGAGTGCTGAGGCGATGTGTGCTTGACTGGCTGGGAGGCCCCCAACCTGCCTGCTGGCTGCAAGGCAAGGGTGACTGGTCTCTCCTTCCTGCCGTGGGATGAGGCTTGGCTCTTGGAAGGATTCTGGGTTTGAGAGGCCTCTCCCCGGCGAGGACGTTCGCTTTGATGGGAGGGCTTGGTGTGCTTTGTGGTTAGATGCCAAGGGGGAAGCGGCTGCTGGGCCTGAGGTAGTGAAGGGAACTGTTGTTGGTACTGGTACTGAGAAACTTGATGCAGCACTTGCTACTAGTAGAGTTGAAACTGCTGGAACTGTTGCATTTGAGCTTGCATGGCTCACATGCACTGCACCAGGTCTTCGAGCTTGTTTTGGTTAATCACTGGGGGAACAACGGAAGGTTCAGTGAAGGTTGTTTCAACCGTGGAAGGGAGTGGAGCATTCACAGGTGCCACCGTGTGCGGTGCATTCAAGCTGGGAACTCCGTCCATAGAGAGGGGGACGGTGAACTGTTCAATGCAAATAGTGGGGAGTTGGGGTTGCTCCCCAGAAGCGTTCTGGTCGGCACCACGTCCGACATTGCTAGAGGAAGCCATGAATGTTGAGTTCTTAGAGAAAGTTGCAGAGATTAGAGGAAGGCTTTTTGAAGTGTTCCCATAGACGGCGCCAAATGATGTAGCGCGATCCAGACACTCCTAGCTGGCAGACACCTGGCTCCTAGCTGGCGACGGATGGTAACTGAGAAGAGGAAGATGAAGGATTCTTGGGGAGCTCGCCCAGTGGGAATACTCCGATGCTTAAGTTAGAACACTCGAGAGAGTTGTGAATGATGTAAAGAAAGCTAAGAGTGCAGATAGTGCTAGATCAGTTCAAGTTCAAGATACCTTCGCCCCTTCGACCCTGGGGCCTTTAAATGCATATGTTCTTGTCAAATCGGGTGTAACCGCCACTGGCTCTCTGTCGCAGCTGTTATTTGTCAGGGCTGCGCAGGTAACTGTTGCAGAGTACTGCCCAATCGGATGAGAGACACGACCCGGAAAGGACAGACACACCACCACCTGTCGAGAGACGTGGGTGCAGTCTGCTGGGCTGGCAGGGACTGCGCCATCAGTCAGGAGACGCGATGCAGTCTGACGGGTACGGTCTCATTAGATAAGAAGCTTCCTGAGAACATCACATCGCTTAATAGCGAGTTTCTTTGTAGTGAGCTATCCCAAAGCGAGCTACCTTGTAGCGAGCTCCTGGATGTATCCCGAGGTGATTCTGCCTGTGGTTGCCTTTGGGGCAGTCCTCTTGCCTAAGTATTGGAGCGAGCTGATTCTCTCAGCTCACGAGCTGGGATAGACTTGGCTTGGAGTATTCCCTTTCCACGTACCGGGGTCCTTGAGCTCACGTTGTAGCGAGCTCATTCCGTGGCGAGCTGTCCTACGAGGACTTTACCGAGCTCGTTACTCAGTTGTAGCCAGTCTGTCATGCTAAGTTGTTGCTTACGTTGAGTCACGTCCACGTGTCGCCTTCTTAGGAGGTTGGGTCAAATCACCCTCCATCAAAATCTAAAATATTATCATCATGTTCCTGAGAAAATAAAAATTAATAATAATAATATATTATTATTATTATTATTATTATTATTACACTTACAATTTCTTTTCCTTTGCGAATTGTGGTTGTTTGCATAAAAGTCTTGGTTCTAATCAATTTCATTTTTTCCATTTTCTTGATAATATTATTATCAGTTTCTTTAAGATGTGGATTAGCATTAGCACTTTTTGAAGGCAATGCCAAAGTTATAGTACAGCTCTTGATGGTTGTTGGAGGGTTCTTCTCAATCTCCTTGGACTGTTTGCAGGAGTTTATAGTACCGCCTTCTTGGATTCTCAGTTACTTGCACATCCAAGTATCGTAATATGACTGCTCAAAAGGTTGCTAAATTTGTCCTTAAAACCTAGTCTATTCCTCCTGATTTTCCAATTCTTTTGTAATCGTGGGTCAGTTCGGTTTACAGGATTAGGGGTTTGGAATTTGAATGGACTCATTCTGATTCCAATTGTTTGGTTGATTGGAATTGAAATCCAATTTCCATTCCTTCTGGAATGACCACCCCCGTCCCCCTTGGGAATAAGAATTTTATTTCAGCTGATTTCAATTTTCATCTGAACTAAATAGGCAGGGAATAGACCATTCTAATTCCGATTCCAAAGGATTTGATTCCATTTCCGATTCCTATTCCAACACACCCTCTATCATTTAAAAAAAACGATCTAGGTTATTATGAATTTATTTTTTCTTGATGATATAAAATGACCTTTATGAGGAAAAGTCCTAAAATTGTAACGGGGAATTGGAAGTGCAAGTGCTACCGCTAGCACTCCCATCCTCCATAGTTTCAAGCAAGGTTCAAAGTATCAATATGCCCCTGTGTATCAGCAGAGGCATATTTATACTTAGAAACATACAACTTTTATATATTTTTTTAGTGTTTTTTTTTCAAAATTTAGTTTTGGGGGAATTATTTATGCATATTTTTATTAAAAAGAGAGGGGTCCTAAAACACCTATAAACAGTGTATTGGAACCCCAAAGAAATAATATGATACGCTCGATATGAGATGTTATCGTATCAAAACATTGAACCTTGGTTTCAAGAAAATTAGCACGGATTAATGGAAGAAAGAACCTAACCTTCTTGCAGTTGCAGAATATGATATTTGGGAAAAGCACATTTCAAAACATGAATGCGGCCTTCCAAGGGTCCATGAAATCTTAAAAAGTTAAGTTTAGATCAAAAAATTTAAATGTGCATGAAATTAAAGTCCTTCCATCTACAATGAGTTATAAATTATGAATAAAAAAAAGGGAAATTGTCTAAAACTCACCATAAGTTTTTAGCATTTCTCTTAAACTCACCACAACTTTTCAAAATGTCTAAAACTCACCATGCCACCAACTCGATGTTAAACAGAATAACGGGTGTTAATATATTATCATTTTAACCTTCATAAAAAATATAAAATATATACAAAATAAATTAACGGGTGTTAAATTGTTAATATATTACCATTTTAATATTTAGACATGAAAAAAGGAAAAAGTTTAAAAAAATATTTTCAAATATAAAGTACATAAAAACATAAAAATTACAAAAAATATAAAAAATATAGAAATTGCAAACAAAATAATTTTTTTTTTCAAATTATAGAAACTATAGAAATTGAAAAACAAAATCAGAAAATAAAAATTGTAGAAAAAACACCAAAAATTATAGAAAACACAAAAATTGTAAATAAATAACAAAAATACAAGAAAATTTATAGATTGTAGAGAATAGAAAATTGTAAAAAAATAGAAATTATAAAAAACATTGGAAATTATAACAAAACAGTAAAAATGCAAAAGAAAAACAAGAAAGTTGAAAACTGAAAAAGACCATTTTTCCTCTAACTCACCATTCAAGGGTAATTGATCATGAAAATTGTTATTTATGCTGACATGGATACATCTGTTAAGAAGCATTAACGGTGCACTAACTGAATGTGAGTTTTGAAAAATAAAAACTTATTGACATGGTGAGTTTTAGACATTTTGAAAAGTTGTGGTGAGCTTAAGAGAAATATTGAAAATTCATGATGAGTTTTAGACAATTTCCCTCAAAAAAAAATACAATGAGTTATGAATTTATAACATCAATTAATGAATTTATTATATAAACAAGGAATATTGGACAAGTTCCTTCTAGTCCACGACGACCTGGATTTACCTTTTGTTTCATTGCTTGCCCTTTGTCCAAACAAAACTGGTTTGTCCCTTTTAGCTTGTTTTTTTTTTCTAGATAAATTTTCATCTTATAATTTGAAAATATTATACTAAGGGTCTGTTTGGCTAATAATCAGAGTTGGAATCTAAATATGTCGAAATTAGAACTATAATGGTCTATTCCACCCACCTGTTTGGTTCAAACAAGAATCGATATTCAAATTGGAATCAGTTGGAATGAATTTACATTCCCAAAAAAGGGAAAGGAATTCTGATTCCACTCAACCAAATAGTGGGGATTGGAATAGACCATTCTAATTCCAATTCTAGACCCCTATTCCCACAACCTCACAGCTACATCCCACCATACATTAGGAACATCTTCCATGAATAATAATATACAAATATGGGAGATATTTCCGATGTAGGGATGAGGTCGGTGTAAAGAGCACTCTGTAAGAAGCAGATCCGGACTCGAAACCAAACGGGTCTTAATAAATAATGTTATGTACCTACATGCATCACAGCAGTACCGACTATCGAAAGGCTAAGGTAGGTGGAATGTTAGTATGGGCAGTGGGCCTAACCAAGCCCAGATCCCACTTAAAATAATGGTGGGGGTGACTCTGCACATGCATATCCATTATTGTATATCACCTTTCTATATACGTAAGTTCACTTGCCAACAAATATAACAATTATAATCCAATTGGAACTTTTAATATTTATTAAAAAGCTCAATTGAATTTCATCTTTCATTAATTAATAAACTAATGCTGCCTTGTAATAAAGAAAAAAAAAACATTATACTTGGAGCCTGGAGCAAATTTCTATTTTGTTTCAGCTTCATCATTGGGTGATGTAAGTATCACTAAGATGCTTCTTGAAACCAAATTTCATAAAAAAAAAAACAAAAAGCCTTAAACTCTTTGATTCAGCTTCTTAAGAGCCACTCCAGGGTAAGCGCACCACTATGAGTGGAGTATTTATATTTTCATTTCTCACAATAATAAGCAAAATTATTGTTCTATTTGTATGGGTTTTCATTTCTCACAAACTTAACTTGGGCCATGTTTGGAATGGATGCCATTTTTTCATGCCCCGTAGGAGATTCGGTATTGGGGAAAGTTATGCCTGTTTGGTTTGGGCTTTTTTCTAAAAAAATATTTTTTTATACCACGCTTTGAAAATCAGGAAAGGTGCAGTTTGAGAAAATGGTGTTTTCTCATTTTTATACCATTGCTAGCAATGGATTGCTGATGTGGAACACTTAGGTGGTAGCAACAGTCCTAAAAAAAAAAAAAAAAAAAAACTTTCCTCAAATGCAGCACCATTTTCTCATAAAAGAAATCTTGAGAAATGGCATCAGTTCCAAACAGTACCTTAAAATTTACTACTTGAAAAAACACATCTTTTGTTAACTATAGTGAAGTATCATATACCATGAGAACCATGAATCATTAGCAATTGTTTGCATCATTGATTTATCGTGACAATGACATGCTGGCAAGAAGAAGACAACTCTTTTCACTTCTAATATAATTGTTTAATAAAGAGGACGTCTTTTCTTCTAACCAAGTCAATTTCCAAGTGATTAATCAAATTTGACTGTGTTTTAGTTGATAGGAAATAGGAGAGAAATAGAAAGTGGATGGAAAGTTTTCAAGGACAAAATTGGCATTTAGTTTATGTTTTTCCAAACATGTCTCCAGCAGTTAAAGAAACATATTAAAAAAATAAGTGGAATGTAGGAGCAAATTTCAATAGATGATAAAATGAGAAGAAGTAGATTAATATGGTTTGGTTACACTTAGGTCCTTTTTGTTTTCTCGTAAGTTACTTATCGGGTAAGTGCATTTATCCATGTTTTTTAATTTCCCATGTAAATAAAGAAATGACGGTTTTAGTCATAAAAAGTCATTATTAAAAAGGATTATTTTGTCCCATCCAAGTGTCAGCAAATTTGTCCCCAGATTAAAAAGTTAGTTATTCACTTGGGAGATAGGCATAGGTAAGTGATACCGAGGGAAAATAAACTTTCCATAGATCCCACATAAATCTAAAAAAGAATATGGATTTTTGGTCAATGAAAACTAAAATCCCATTGACCAACTTTCCCAATTGATTTAAGGGCCACTAATTTACCAATAGATATAATAATTAAGGGCATAAAAAAATGGCATTAACACTTTAACAATGTCAAATAACATAGCAAGATTTAGATGGGCAACACCATATAGTTGGGAATTGGGATAAGGCTCAGTGGTCAGTGGAGTCATTAAGTTTGTAAGTTTGAGTCTGCATACGAAATTCAATAATTAGAATTTGGATTCCGTCCTCACAAAACTGTTCTCACAGTCTTTTTGTAATCATGCATTGAGAACATTTATTTCTTGTAGGAAGGAGAGAAAACATGAATTCCAAGAATAAGTGGTCTGGTCAGATGCACAACTTAAATGTTAAACAGACATTACAAATTACATTTCTCTCTCAAAATTTGTAGTAGATGTAGTAATTATGTCTTCATTTAATTGGGATCTCCTACCAACAAAAACATGTTCCAATCCCCTATCAATTTCATCTAACACCGCAAATCTCACCATGAGACTGGGACCTAGCATGAATGAGATGTGTGCGGTGTTAGATCATGTTGGTAGGGATTGGAACGCGTTTTGTTGGTAGGAGATCCGGACTTGTCTTGATTAAGTAAAACATTACACTTAGCATGCATGCAGATCTTGTCCTCCATCTCAGCATGGCAAAGGAGTCAAGGGCACACTCAATGCATTTTGGATTTGTGTTGGCATGAACTAGGTTGCGCTTATTGGCCTGATCTTGGCTTGGGGGCCTCCAATGTTTTAAAAACTAATCCGGAATCAGAACTGTTTGGGCCATTAGTTTTTGGGTCAGTCGTTTGATTGTCTAGTCCAATGGATGGCCCATTGCAATTAAAAAAATTGGCCAAAAACTGATCCGAATCAAACAAGTCGATGGCTTAATCACCTGGATCATATCGAGTGGGTCGCTGTCAAATCAACGATTTTTGACAAACAAATAGTTCTGTGCCGATCGATCGGAACACGTGGGTTAAAGACGATTTGAAAACCATGCTGATTTCTAAACCATTTTTTTATTTTGAGGAAAAGATTTAATGGGCGAATTCACATCGTCTGTCCCCTTGGAACCCGGCTAATAGCAATCTTCCACATCATTTTAATTTTGAAATGGGGAAAATAATCAAATGTGGCAGATTGCTATTCGTCTGATGCAGAAAATATTTTCTGTACCAAGGGAACAGAGGATGTGAATTCCTAATGGGCTAAGGGTGACAGAATTTGCGGGGTCTGATCTCTGATGCTGGAGGAGCAGGCTTGGTCTTGGTCTTGGGCATTAAGGGACACTGTAGATTGTACACCAGCCCAATAGCCCAGGTAGTAGGCCCGGCCCAGCCAAGCCAAGCCAAGGCCTTAGGCCACCAACTCTCTCGTCTCCTGTTTCCACTCTCCAGTTGGCGCTTGGCAGAGTTGGAGAGTTGAAGCTGAGCCTGAGCTGAGAGAAGAAGAGCTTCCGGCTTCCGCTCTGAGCAGTCGGCCTCTCCGTGTGATGTGTGACTAAAAAAAGCAAAAACCGCGTAAAACTGTTGTGATTCATGGAAACGAAGGTTATGACGAAGAGAAGGATAACAGGTGGCAGGGTGGTGTAGTGTAGGGCTCTTCTCTACTTCTCTTCAATCTTCATTACGATCATTATCATGGCGTAATATTCCAAAGTCGATAAAGCAAACCATAATAATGTAAATTAACTAACTTTTCCTTTGTCCCAGTAAAAAAGAAAAAAGATTTTGATGAGAAAAGAGGTTGGAAGTGGGAAGTGGGTATGAGATAAGAAGATGAGAGGAACACAAATGAGTCCGCTTTTTGGTCTCCCGAAGCCCAAGGCCAAGAGTGAAGAGAAGAGACCCTCCTCCGTCTCATTCCTCAGGTTCTCTCTCCCCCCCCCCCTTTGTTTTTTTAATTATTTCGTCTTTCCCTTCAACAACGAATCCGTCCCGTTCCAGTCTCGGTCAAACTTCCCCACCACAACACAGCTTTTTTTCTTTTCTTTATTTCCTCTCTCTCTCTCTCTCTCTCTCTCTCTCTCTCTCTCTCATTAACCGTACGAAGCCGAAGCTGGGAAATTGACAGCGAGGGGATATTATTTTCTGAAGAAGGATTTGTTGCTTTAAACTGCAACTGATCAGGTCTGCCTCTCTGCTTCCTCCTCCATTTATTCTCGGGCTTGGACTAATCATTGTTTAACTCCATTTCCATTTTAATGATTGGGTCCTCTTCTTTTTCTTATCATTGTCATTCTTTATTATTGGTTTTTCTTTTGTGAAATTTTAACCAGCTGCTTCTGTGACTGTATTATCCTTAAATATAAGGTGTTTCTTGAATCTTCATCCTGTTTAGCTGCTTATTGGATTTTTTTTGCTGGTTCTTTTATTTGGGCTTTCAGGGGATATATTGATTTGGATCTCCCATGGGAGTTATTTTCATTTCTAATGATTAGATCTTTATTGGATTCGGATTTTTCATTTTTTATATGGGTTTCTCTTTCACATTTTTTTTTGTAATGGATTTTCTGTTTCTTTCAGATGTATTGGAGAATTATTCTCCATCTCCTTCAGTTAGAGATTTGTTTTGATTCCTGTAGGCAAGGAAACAGTAGATGCAAAATATTTCTTACTGGGTCTGTCCCATTTCTTCACGTCTGAAATTTGTTAGCGCAAATGATTTTCTCTTTTTGCATTTTTTTTTGTTTATTATGGTGTTTTATTTGATGGGTTTTCTCCATTTCTCAGATATATCGGGCAGTTGTTCTCTATTTCCAATTAGATACTTGGCCTTGGTTTGTTTTGATTCCTTGAGGCAGGGAAACGATAAATGCAAAATATTTCTTATTGGGTTTATCCTAAAAGTCTGAAATATGTTTTCTTCACCGGTACTTCATTTCATTTTCTCCTCATGTATATTTTCTAAGAGTTTTTAGAAACGATTGAACTGTTATTATTATTATTTTTGTTTTTCTTTTTTTTTTTTATATAGGTCGTGTTGATCTTAAACGTCAGCTGAACTTGCGTTTCTTTCATGCTTTTGATGCGCTTCTTTGACATCTCCTGGAAACTCCTAGTCTTGCCATTGGCTTGCCCATTTTTCAACTAAATGGCTGGTCTTCTGAGGATTTTACCTTTTGGACCCTTTGAAATATAGAATTCTTTAATTTCTGAAGTCTATACATCTGTAAATTTGAGTTCTGTCCTACTAATTGTTTCTTCTATATTATCCGGAACCAGGGGTAGCTGGGTCTGCCCTTTTTTTTTTGGCATAATGGATCTAACTTGTGAATTCTAATTCCTTCAGGATTATGATTTCTTCTTTTGTGACACTTTAATTGAAGAAGACCTGATTTGATCTGATATTACTGAAAGATTTGAATTATCATGGCTGGGATTGATGACAACGTTGCTGTAATAGGGGATTGGGCCCCTCCTGAGCCTAGCCCAAGGACGTTCTTCTCAACCATCTTAGGTGATGATTTTGGTTCAAGGCCATTCTCAGAGCTGCTTGAACATAATGGAAATGGAGGGAGTTTACCCAATAGTAGTCAGGGGACTCATGCGGGAGCTGATCAGAAAGATATGGCTCGTTCGGAAGATAAAAATGGGACAGGAGTTGATGCTTCTACTCATCTTTTGTCAGAACCAAACCTTTTTTCTATCCAAAAATCAAGTTCACGAGGGGGACTTGCAGAGAGAATGGCAGCAAGAGCTGGGTTTAGTGCACCAAAATTGAATACCGAAAAGATCAGATCCGCTAACCTGTCCTCATCACCTGAAATCCAGTCTCCCTATATAACAATTCCACCGGGTCTAAGTCCAACCACCTTGCTGGATTCTCCAGTTTTCCTTTCCAATTCTCTGGTAAGATCAAAATGCTTGGAAAGTGTTAATTCCTTTTTTTTATGCTTCTACCATGAGCTTATTTTCATTTATTGGCAAAATGTGAAATTGTTAAAGAAAATGGTTTGATAAGATATCAACACAATCATAAGAATACAGTGCTCTCCAAAAACTTATATTTTGTATCTTTAGGTAGTGAGATGGTTTGTGGAATTTCGAAGTTTAAACAACCTTGTTAAGTGTAACTCAAACATTTGTTTTTTTACGAAAAAGCAGTATGCTGAGGTTTTAGTTGACTTTATGACTACCTAGTTTATCCTTTTTTGATTGGTCTTCCTCAATATCTAGGTTTCTCATTAGATCTTAACTATAGAGGAGTTCAGAGATTCCTAGGTGGATTCTATAGTTGGAAGGTAATGGGTGGTGGTTACTTTCTCATCCTACAACTACCAGTTAAACATCTTTGAGAAGGAGATACTAAGCTCAACTTCTTAAGGTAATTCATAGTGAACCTGGGTCCATTCTGGAGTAGGAGGAGCTTTCATAGATCATAGGAGTTTGACCATGAAGTTTTGGTTAGGTCTTTCAATTAGTTTCTGATGGACACCCTACTTTAGGTTGGGATGTGTGAGCTGACACATATTAATGGGTCAATTCATGGTAGACTTGGCAGTTCCTGTGCTTCATCATATGCACAATAAAGACAGGTTTATGCTTGCTTCCTCTATACAATTCAACATGTTGAATTGCAATTACTCTGCATGAGGGAGAGGGAGAGGATGATTACAGATGGGTTGCTCCTGAACATGTTCTCAACTTTTTACATCAGTGGCAACTGGCAAGGCAGAGGCCTCAGTAGAAGAGGAAAGGTTTATTGGCAAACAGTGCTGCATGCAGTGATGTGGGGTGTGTGGGAGGAAAGGAACGGTCTGTTGTTTGAGAATAAGGCCAAATCTCAGGAAGAGTTAATATCCCACCTCCCACATCATGTTTTACTGAAATCTGTGGGTCTGATTTGTTTAAAGGAATCTCAGTTAGTGACCTTGATAGAGCTGTGCACAACTTTCTGTTCTCACCTTTTCTCCCACCTATTTCCTTTTTTTTTATCAATTTCTCCCACCAATTTTCAGATGTGAAGGAGGGATGACCTCAAAATTTTATGGAAGTGCTTTTAGCAATCCCAGTTTAGCTGGAATTGGAGGAGTTTTAAGAGATAACAGGGGTATTATCTGTTGGGCCTATCATGGGCCAATTGGAATTGCTGATTTTACTAATGCTGAAGCATTGGCTACTCTCACAGGCATTCGAATAGTTAGAAACTTGGATTTTCAGAACCTATCCATTGCAGGCAACTTCGCAAATATTATAAAATGGTTGGGGGATAAAGAAGGTGGCCTGCGGAGACAGCCATTTTCTTGCATAGGTTAGAGACTTACTGGAGCTTTTAGATGCTAACTTGCCCTGGATTCTGAAGGATCTAAACTCAGTAGCAGATGGTTTAGCAAATTTTGGTGCTCTTTCTTGATGTTTTTTTATAGTGATAGACTGCTACCTGTGTAATTTCTTGGCATTTCCCCTACCCTTTCGTACATCTTCTCGTGTGCTTTGATTCTCTAATGAATTCCAGTTACTTTCTTTCAAAAAAAGGGAGAGGATGATGCTATCCTTTTACTCACAAAATGACAGACCTTTTGCTCTTTGTATCCCAACCCTCCTGCAAACACAATATTCCCCTTGTTTCTTTCCCACCCTGATTTGAGACAACTCTGCCCTGAGAGAGAAAACACTCTCTTAGTTGCACAAGGTACAGGGGGAGTACAATCTTGCAATTACTCTGCATGATGGAGAAGATGGTGCTATCTTTTTACTCGTATGATGATAGATTTTGCTCCTCTTTGTATTCCAGCTCTTCTGTAAAGACAATTTTATCCTTTTGGTTCCCACCTTGATTTGAGGCAATTCTGCCCTCAGAGGGGGGTTGGGTTGGGGGCAAGGTAAGAGAAAAATGCCCTCTTAGTTGCATGAGACACACAGAGAGAGTACAATCTTGCAAATACGCTGTATGGGATGAGGGAGACAATGATGCTATCCTGATGACAGATCTTTTGCTCCTCTTTGTATTCTCCATCTCTTCTGCGAATACAATTTTGTGCTTCTGTTTCTCTTCCACCCTGATTTGATACAAGAAATGGATAAGTTTTGATTCCTTAAAAATAGGCTGAAAGAAAATTGATATTAATGCATCTTCAACTTCTCAAAATTCTAGAACTCTAAAAGAGACACCTTAAATTATTATGATCCTATTAAGATGATTAAGCCTCCTGATGATACTAATACACTGGAAAATAATTTTTACAAAACTCAAATTGACCAAATTCTGACCACAAATTACAAAATTGCCATTATATAGCTTTTGAAAGAAACTTATTTCTTTTTCCATGTTTCCTTTCCCACATCACATGGCCATTCGTATATTTATGAGAATGTAATGTAAGTATCTTCCCATGATTCACTGTTTTACATGCAGTTTTCCCATGTGTGCACCAATTTCAACGTAATGTGTTTGTTCACATAAACGTGTCAATGAGATGACAAGTCTTTTTGGTGCAAGAGTGGAAAATGGTATTTGCCTTTTAGTTTTCTTGGTTCAAGCAAGAAAATATTATTTTCGTATTAGTTAAAGATTGATATCATTGCTTGAAAACAGCCAATCACTTGCTTACAATGCTATATGTTTGGTTCTTCCACATTGTGTTCTCTCTTCTTTTCCTTGAGAACATGCCTGAGAAGTGCTCGTGGAGATCTAGTTACAATTCTCAAATGAACTAATGGACCAAGTGGTTATGAAGGGAGGTACTCACTTTATTATGATGGCTGGATCAGATACCAGTTTCAATTCATTAATTTTTGACTGGGGAAGAATCTTCTCCTTCCACAAAATCTTACATGACAAACATTATGATTAGTTTAAAGGATCAATATTAATCTGTCAAGGTAATTTTGTGTTTTCTCTTAATTAGACTCCTTTTATTTTAAGTATGGACTAATTTCGTAGTTGCTTAATCAATACTCATTTGTGTGTCAAGCAATAAGGTGCTAGCTAAGTTATAAATTATCATGAAAAATCAGGATAGTGTTTAGTTTCAATTGCCAAGGTAATCCCTTGTTGATTTATATATGTTTGATGTTATTTTAAAATCTTAATTAATTAGAATATTAGATTTTAATTCATGATTAGGTCAATTTTATATCTTTTCCTTGACCCAAGGCAATTCTTGTTTTGGATACCACCAACATTTATTGAAATCACTCGGACTATGAATCCTTTCTGTGATATATTTTATCTAACTTTCTAAACTCACTTTGCAGGCACAGCCTTCTCCTACAACAGGCAAATTCTCTTTTGCCTCAAGTAGTAACAGTAGAAGCTCATTGTCAATCTCAGAAGCTCCTGAAAGAAGTAAGGATGGCACTTTCGAAGATGTTGATACCTCATCTTTTGAGTTCAAGCCTCATTTAAAATCAAGCTTCTTGTTTTTCGCAGATGCAAATAAAGTAACTATCAACTGGATTTCTTTCTGGAGTAGCTTTTGATTTTCTCTCTAGTGTAGCATTTTAAGTTGGAAGTACATCTCAAGTTATATTTAGGTACAAAGGATAAAAAGGCAATGTGAATGTCAGTCATAATGCTAGATAGGTAACTTTTGTGGCAGAAAGGAAAAAAAAAAGAATAACTAATTATTTGATTTCTACATACAGGTCACTAGTGTGTCAAATCTCCAGCAGTCATTTCCCAGAATTGAGGTCTCAGTTCAATCAGGGAAGTCTCTAATGTCTCAGAATGCAGAACAAACAGATGTTCTCTCTCAGAATCAAAATGGGTTTAATCAGCCAGAATTTCCAAAAGCATCAATTGGAAGAGATAGGGAGGGAAAAAATATTGTGCCTGATCCAGTGGTGTTTGATACAGTTGCAGGCAATGCTGAATGTTCTCCACCACTTGAAGAACAACATGATGGAGAAGAAGAAAAAAGAGAAGTGAACTCCATTGGTGGTGCCCCATCTGAGGATGGGTACAACTGGAGGAAGTATGGGCAGAAACAGGTTAAAGGTAGTGAGTTTCCTCGAAGTTATTACAAATGCACACATCCACATTGTCAAGTAAAGAAGAAGGTAGAACGATCTCCTGAAGGTCATATCACAGAGATAATCTATAAGGGGGCCCACAATCACCCCAAACCCCCACCTAATCGACGATCGGCCATTGGATCTTCAAACTTGAGTGACATGCACCTTGATATCCCAGAACAAGCAGGGCTGCAGGATGGAGCTGAGGGTGATGCAGCATGGGCAAGCTCACAGCCAGCATCTATCATTGGAGGCCCTGAGTGGAGGCGTGACAGCCTGGAGGTGACTTCAGCTATGAGCCCCGACTTCTGTGACCCATCCAACTCACAGGCTCAAAATGGTCTTCACCTAGAATCTGGTGATGCTGTGGACGTCTCATCTACTCTTTCCAATGATGAAGATGAAGATGATAGGGGAACTCATGGAAGCATGTCATTAGGCTATGATGGTGAAGGGGATGAGTCCGAATCTAAGAGAAGGTCAAAATTAATGTGTTAATTGTTCTGCAATTTGTCATGTTATATATATATATATATATATATATATATATATATATATATATATATATATATATCTTTTGATAGATCAAATTGTCATGTTATATTAGATCTTTAACTTAGGCAGCACTTATGCATATGGTGTAATTCCAGGAGGATTGATGCATCTGTATTGGAAATGAATGGGGCCTCAAGAGCAATTCGGGAGCCTAGAGTTGTGGTCCAAACAACAAGTGAGGTAGACATTCTCGATGACGGCTACCGCTGGCGGAAGTATGGGCAGAAAGTTGTCAAAGGAAACCCAAATCCAAGGTATATCTATTTTCTACGTCCCATCTTTCTGTCATTTTGCTAATAAGATGGTAAATCTGAAGCAAGATCAACATTTTGGCTTATTTGATGCAGGAGCTACTACAAGTGCACAAATGCAGGCTGCACAGTGAGGAAGCATGTAGAAAGGGCTGCACATGACCTCAAATCAGTGATCACCACATACGAGGGCAAGCACAATCATGATGTTCCTGCTGCAAGGAACAGTAACCATGTTAGCTCCAGTAACTCGATAACAGCACCTCTGCCAACTTCTCAAACTCAAGTTCACAGGCCTGAGCCATCTCAAATTCACAATAGCATGGCAAGGTTTGAAGGGCCTGCATCAATCAGTTCATTTAGTCTTCCTGGAAGGCAGCAAATAGGACCCTCAACCGGGTTCACTTTTGCAATGACCCAGCCAGGCTTGGCCAATCTGGCAATGGCTGGGTTGGGCCCCAGTGAAAGGAAGTTACCTGTTTTGCCTGTTCATCCCTATCTAGGGCAACAGCGCCGGTTAAGTGAAATGGGTTTTATGATACCAAAAGGGGAACCAAAGGAAGAGACCATGCCAGAGCCTGGTCTTAACCTTTCAAATGGGTCATCCGTATATCATCAGATCATGAATAGGCTTCCTCTTGGACCTCCACTGTAAACCATGCTGTAAGCGGAAAATTTTGTGTTGGTATATAATGGCGATTCACTATTTTATATTTTCTTTCCTCTGCATCTTATGAGTCCTTTTTTCCTTCTCTTTGAAAGTTTCTTGCTTGCATTGATGTAGTTTTATGGTGGAAGAATATCAAAACTATAAACAACAAGCTGATGTCAAGCCAATTATATATCTGGACCCCGAGGAGTGTCTGGCTGGGATTTGAGATTTGAGACATTCCATAAAAATAAAATTCATCATGCTTTCCATTCATGCTACTGCATTATCCAACTGTCATCGATGGAATTCTAAGTTCTAACCATTCATAAAAACCAAAGGAAGAGTTTTAACCTTTGGTTGCACCTTCTGCTTTACCAAATTTTCATTTTTAAATTCTCTCTTCTTCATCCTCTTGATCAGAGATCACCCAAGATGCAGAATCAATGGTAAGAGGCCGGTCTCTCCATTTCCAATGCTCCATCTCAATCCTTTCACCAAAAGATCTTTATTAGCAATTTAGCAAGGATTCTTTTTGCATTCAGGATCTGCTGCCTACTAATTGTTCCCACATCTCTATCCATAGAGCATCTCCCCATAAATGAAAAAGGAGATATTCCCAATGCCCAGCTGTAATGTCACGTAGGTAGGGATGTGGGAAGGACTCATGGTCCCAAAATCTGAGCCCTTCTTTTCCAACTGAGGGACATATTCTTTTTGGGGATGGCTTAAAACAGGGCTCCATTTCTTAGGTATTTGCTCGACCACTTTAACCCATACATTATTCGGGGTATGTGAGATTTTCTGGCCTCTTGGATTCTAAGCCTCTCCCCCCATTCATTAGGGTTTGCACAATTTCCTCCAGCTGATCCATGCTAATTTGTTCAGGGTCTTTCCCCTCCCCCATGAAAATTGTTTTTGAATCTTATCAATGTTAAGAAGGGTTGATTTTGGAAGCAGGAAACAAGACATTTGGTAGAAGGGCTAAGTATTACCACCCCCAAGTACAGGGTGGCTATCTGTAATTTATCACATGGATCAACCTTGCTTTTGGGGCTGTAACCAGATTCAAATTCATAGGAACCAATTACATCCACATCCCATCTGATTATCAGATCTTTGGATCTAAATTCAATTATTATGTGAGATTTGGATCAGATTTAGATTTAATCCCATCCACTTTAATGTGCTTAAAATGACAATTAAAAAAATGTGTATAGGTTTTGACATATCCATACCTTGAGTGTATTGTCACCCTCATTTCTCCATCGTAGCCATGCATTTCCAACCTTACCCAGTTCCATCTCTCAAAATTGTGTTTTTCATAATCTTTGCCATATCCATACCTTAAAACCTTCCATCTAATTAGGCATCAACTGTTAAAATTACTCTCAAAACCATGAAGCAAAACCTACCTTAGTTTGCAAATGAATAAAACATTTTTGTACTTGAGTTTTATTTTAGGGTTCGACTATGATACCAAAAAAAGTTACAAACTGACATGATAAAAGAGGTGTCCAATCAGGTGGTATTCATAACAATTCAGGTGGGGGTGGGGGGGGGGGGGAGTGGTTTGATTGGTCAAAAGCTCTTCCACTTTCTATATAAAATACCAGTTTTCCCTTGCATATAAAAACATATGAGCTGAAAAATACGTCAATATTTAATTTTAAATAAGAAATAAAATATAATAGATTTTAGGGTAAAATGCAAAACCCTCTGGTAAATTTCTCTGACAATCATAAAAACCTCCTCTATAATTTCACTTTAACAAAAACTCTAGGTTTTTAAAAGGCCTGACAAAAACCTCCCTTTCATCAATGATCAAGAGGGAGAACGTTAAACTCATGAATCAATTTTTTTAAATACCTATCTTACCCTTTTTAAAATTAATTTGCATCTATTTTTGCTAAAATACCTTTATCGACATTTTATCCTCTTTTCCTCTCATGTTGTCCTATTTACCATGTTTTCTTATCCCAGTTTATCAAATCTGTAGAGGAGCAGGAGGAACACAAGGGTTCAACGAACTCTATTGCCTCTCTTTTTCCTTTCCATTTTCTTCATCTTTGTCGATTTCTTCCTTCTCTTTCAATCAATGAGAGGTAATCGTTGACATTATACCATCGATGCAGGTAATTTTTGAATTTTAGCTAGTGCTGCTCTGTTACAAAGCCAGCGAGGTAGCCATTGACATTATACCTCTGTAACAAAGCCAGTGAGGTAACTGTTGATATTATTGAGTCAATGTTGCTCTATTTTCGGTATGTCTTAACACTGATTTTTGGCAAAATGAGGTGGGGATTTTTGCTTTATAACGGAGAGAAAAATCCTTGAATGCCCCTATTAGCCTTAGGGACATCAAACATATGTGAAAATTTCTGTTGAATAAACAAAGAGGGGGTTTAAGCTTGTAAATATGGATATGAATTGATTTAAGCAAACTTCCAAGGTCAAATTCCACTACATTATAATTATTTGCACCGTTCTAAAAACGTATCATATTTCTGGTTCTTATTTCCTCTTTCTGTAATTTTATGCACCGGTTAAATATAGATCAATGAATTGTTGTAAAGTTTGATGAAGTCAAACAATGGGTTACAAACTTACAGTGGAGAAATAAAAACCAATGGGAGTTTAAAATAACGAAAATGAAAAAAAAAAAATGAAGCAAAGAAAACCTATAAACTACAATAAACCCCCCTCGTATCCAATAAAAATCCATTCAAACCAACTGCTATGCTTTTCAAAACCGGATGGAACCGGAAAAACCGGGAACCGGTCACCTGACCAGTTCCATTTTTCCCCAAAACCGCATTTTCCCCCTAAACCGTTGATTTTAGTCAGCAAATTGCTGAACCGATCAGTTAACTGTTCGAACCGTTCGAACAGTTTTGACCAAAGTTCAAAGATATGGACCGATACGTATCATTCCGACACTCCACCGATATGCCCCTACAGTGGGTGTATTGGTGGTCTGACCGGTTCAGGGTGTGGCAAAGACCTAAACCAGCTCCCCTGAACCAGTTGGCAAAAAAAAATAAAAAATATCACCAAAAGGAGTATCGGTTCATCTGATACACCCATACCGGCATATCGGACATATCAGTATTTTGAACCATGGTTTTGACCATTTTTCAATTTTTTTAATTTTTTTTATTTGTCAGAACGGGCCGATTTTTCAGATCAAATAATCGGACCCCTGACCGATTTGGTCACCAGGTCGATTTTAAAAACCATGATATGAACACTCAACTGTTCAGATGTTGAACCCTTGGCTAGTGAAGAAACCGAACTCCTAGGATTTTCAAAGAATGAATACAGATAGCAAACTTCAAAACGGAAATATGAGAATATTCGTCAGTCTCCAATGAAGAACAATTGCATGAAAATGGATGAATATTCGAGAAGTAGAATATTCCGACCAGTAGCGGTGTAGCACTGCTGCAACTTTAGGGTTTACGTTCTTCTAATCTGACAAAAAGGAAAATGTAAAATGTGGTTCGTTTGAGGGCAAAAATGATACTTTACAGAATAATTAAATGACACTTGGGGGTAACTTCGTGACTACTGACATTTTCTGTCTTGATCATTGACAGGGAGGTTTTTGTCGGATTTTTTAAAAATCAAGAGAAGGCTTTTGTTAAAGTAAAACTATAGGGGATGTCTTTATGATTGTCAGAAACTTCAGGGGAGGTTTTTGCATTTCACCTTATATTTTATCCAATTTTTTATTTATTTTTATAAATACTGGAACAATTTAGTTATTTAACAGTTTGAAAAGATGCATTTTGGATACAAATCACAAAAAACACTGCACACACACGCACACCGGGAGAGAGAGAGAAAGAGAGAATATTTTCTATGCATATAATTACATTTTGTCATATACTTTAGAATCAATATTACACAACCAACTCTTCATCTCCGCACATCTCTGCCCTCCGGCTTTCTTACAGATAAACAAGATACGACCATTAACACCCAACAAGCCCTCAGACGTATACTGGAGACAGTATTGTAGCTCCTCTCGCCCAAAACTTTCTTTTCCCTCTCAATCCTATAGTGGGTGAAACTATGAAATTAGGATTAACCTGAGTGCCTTCTTTAGACTTCAACCTTGGAGAGGGAGTTTTTGGAACTCGTATCAAAATTATCCATGTGACCACCACATTCAGTGACCATTAACAATAATTTCCTCCTGAAACTCTTTTTGCTTGTAGACTGAGTTTCGACGATTCATCTCCTCTCTGCACCGACAAAGAAAACCAAGCCCAAACAGTTAATCAGGTAGTGAAAAGCACTGGCGTAGTCATACTCCAGAAAAGGTACAGAAATAGGTTTCACATCTCAATTGTGATGATATATAGAACATGAAATTATAACTAAAGGGCAACCTTGTTTTATTTCATGCTACAGTGCTCACTATATAGTTTTTTTCATTGCACTTTTTTAACTCATCATGTATCTATTTTAGGAACAAAAATTGAAGAACTCAAAAAATGATAATCAGAACCATTATGTAACTAATAAAGCCACAAAAGATTAAACCATTCTTCAAATTGCATTATATCCACGTGCTTGATTCTCAAAACCTACTAAGAAATTATGAATTAGCAATTCATTTACACCAATTAGCTTGTGGCATCCACTTGAGACTTCAAAGTTAGCAATTCTTTTCTATATGCAAGAAACAGAATCTCTATAGCAATTCATTGTACAAATATGATATGCTAAGATCAACAAAGTATCAGCTTTTGACTTTGGTTGTGTTTAGTACCATTGCTGTTTCACCTGAAATATTCTGGGTTGACCAATACAAATTGGTGAGAAATATGTATTGTTAGTTTGTTACATTACATATGAGAGTCACTTCAACTAGAAAAATGCATGTGTGGGGTTGATCATTGATGATTACAGTTGAAATATCAAATTAGGTAGAAACCACAATTTGTATTGATCAACCCAAACCATTTCAAGTAGAAATAGCAATAGTACCAAACACAACCTTTGTTACATCACCTAGGACACCTAAGATAGGAGTATCTCCAATAGGTGATGAAATGAGGGAAAGTAGACTAAGAAGGTTGTCACATACATAGAAGACCATCTACAGCACCCATAAGAAGAAACAACCTGTTACAAGTCAATTGGGCTATAAGAGCTAGGGGCAGACAAAAAATGACAAGAATTGTAGTGAGAAATGACTTAAGGGATCATGTAACAATGGATATGGCATTTAACAGAGCAGAATGGTGAAACAGGATGTAGCTGATCCCATATGGTTGGGACGAGGTTTTGACGATGACTAAGGTAACAGCTTTTGACTTTTAAATAGTGCTTGGATATCAAATAAAGTAAGTCAAGGCATGAATTTGTCATCTCATGTTTCACTTCATGAAACATAAAAAAGCTTCAAAAAAACATTAAAAAAAGGCATCTAGATTGAACAAAATATAACTAATCCAGATGGAGATGATTGGGATTGATGCAAACTATGCATTAATCAAATAGAACCAAGAGAAACAAGGAAACAGAATATCGCAATGTAGACATCTAAATTGATATTAACCTGAGACAGCGCCAGATTGAATCATAATGAACAAGAGCAATGACTTTACGCTTCCATTCTTTTCTCAGCTCTCCACCACGCTTAACCACAGGCAACTGTTTGATTCCTTTGGCTTCCATCAGTTCCTTGGCTAGGGCTAAATCTGTGTCTGGATAACAAGTCAAGAGTCCACATTCACGTCCACGATAGTGTATTACTCTAGTACAGACGGATGAAACAAGGCATGCATCAACCTGGCAAGTGTTTAAAAAGTCAACATGTCATCCTTTGGAAAGTAAAAGAAAAGACAACAATAAAAATTATATTCAGAGAAATGGAACTAAAGTTCTATGTGAATAGGGAAAATCTATGATGCAGAAAAGATATGGTATGGAAAGAGTTTTGACCAATTAAAACCCACCCATGAATCTTGATAAATAACACCATGTTCCCTACCACGTTTATGATTCTGGTTTATTGGTCAGTTGTTTTTCAGATATCATATCTTTTCCATATCATTATCAAACCCCATTTTTGGGAAGGAAATGAACCAGTACTAATATCAATCTACATTCAAGACTTCCAACACCATGAAATAATATCGTTTTCCATTAAGATGCTCTATCTTCACTTGGAGAACCTCCTCTAGGCCTTGCTTTGGTTTCTAAAGGTGGTTCAATATGGGTTACAAGATCATGAAAAATATTAAGATGGGGAAAAATGGAAAATAGAACAGAAGAAAGAGAGTCACATGAAGAGAAAACAGAAAAGCAAAAACAAATACACCCATGGAAGTCCAAAGCTAAAAAGAAAAATCAGAAGCTAGCTCTAAGCAGCTGCAAAAAATCATCTAAAACCCCAAGTTTAGGCTAATTCCATATTGTTGCAGCATTTGAACTGAAAGGAACACATAATTTTCAAAGGATGGAAAAATCTCTGCCTTGTTTCTAAGCCAATCCTAGTAGCTTCATCATTGACTGCTCTTCAGCAGTAAAAGATATTTTGGTACGGCTGTAAAAGGGGTTTTGTATTTAACTGGAATATTGTACTGGATAGTGTGTGCCACGCTATAAAGCAGCAATTGCATTTGTAATTTTCTGTACATTCTTATTCTTTTCAATCTGGAAGTGGCCACTTTGTGCAAAACAAGTCAAATGTTAGGACCATACCCAGTCTACCCCTCCCAAGACCCCAGATAGCTGGACCAACATTGTGTAATGGCCTTTTCTTTTCAAGCAATAAGCTTATTTCTTAAGAAAGACAATAAATCGGTTAGATAATATGATAAAGCAAGATTGTATGCATATCCCAACATCATCATAATTCATGAAGATTGAAAACTTCAATAGTACATACATCCAAAGTGGTGGAATCCCCCTTTTGAGCATCCAAAGATATCTTAGACTCATGCCGCCTGATATCCCCAAGAGTAAGGATCCCATCAAGAAGATCTTCAGTATCAACCAAAAGGACACAATTTTGTTTGCAGTCATGCATAAGTTTGATTGCCTCAATTAAGGTGGTTGATGGTGAAACCTTCACATAGTCCTTTGACATTGCTTGAGAGACCTGAAAACCAGCACGAAGACTAGAATATTGGAAGTCTACTTAAATGTTTCAATATCAGGAAACAGATTAATCTGTTGCGGGCTAACTAAAATCTAGTCTAGGATTGAACAACATAAGTGATCAAATATGAAACAACCCAATCAACTTAATATTTTAACTGGTAACCAGTAAAAGGAACTTTGAAAGATCAAACCTTAAGGTCATCCAAAAGCATATATTCATTATCTATTTCATGACCAACAACATTTGCAATGGAAGAGAGTTCAAAATCATTTCCACCATCAGTTCGCCTCCAGATAGCCTCATTTATGTCTTCAACAGGTGAAAGAGGAGAATAGCCTCGTGCTGGTCCTCGTGTATCAGACACATCTGTCTCCTTCGGCTGGTTTGTTATAGAGGGCACCCATATTGCTAATCCAACAGCCCCCTGTTTGTGAAATAGAAGCATACGAAAGAGAATTAAACAACAATATTGGTAGGTTCCATGGCACACAGAACTTCAACAAAAATGAAAAAAGAATCATTCAAAAACGAAGACCAGTGATGCAGGAACTAATTGGTTAGAAATGAGGTTCCCGGAACTTTAATGCATTTTTTTGCTTTCATTTTACAGATCTATCAGGCATAATTTGGCCTAGAGGTTGTCTGGTCATAGTTAGCTTATGTTTAAAATTTTGAAGTTATTGTTTAAACAGTTTTTTTCTGGTAAAAATTGTTTAAACAGATTAAGAGTTATAGTAGTTTCTTTAATCTGAAATGAATGGAAGCCTTAAAGTAGCATGGGAAAGACCAAAGAAAATGCGAGCCAAAGTGGTAAGAAAAATAAACAATTTGACAGAGCAAAATGGTGGGACATTACTTCCATGCATTCACTGAGGGTTGAAAAAATACCATGAGCGGAAGCAAGATTCTGTAATCTTTTGTCAACTCGAACAGCAGTAGAACTGAAGTCAAGGGTACAGAACAAACTGAGGCTAAAGTAGCAGCCATTCCTACCTGCATTAAGATGCATCAATTTCTGAGGGTCAAAATTTATGCCATCAAAGTGATTACAAAAGCAGTGGATAAATGTGAGATAAGACCAGTGTTTTACAAGCGCAAGGCACAAAAAAGGTGCAAGGCACAAGGCAAGGCGCATACCTTTTTGAAGCAAGGCACAAAAATAAAAAAAAAATGCCAAAAAATTCAAAAAAATAGAAAAGTAAACATAATATTAATAAAAAATATAAACCTAAATTTTAAATAAATGTTTTAAAAAAACCTATTATCTAAAATTAAAATACATAAACATAACATGTAAAGCATATTCAAATGAGAATTTAAAAATAAAATCAAACATATAAAACATTTTCAAGCATGTAAGACCCACAATCTTTTTTTCCTCAATTACATTACTTCAATTAGCTAATGTGATGTAAAGTATATTACATTCCTGATTCTATGAGCCGCCTTTGTGCCACGCCTCTTGAGACAAGCCCAAACAAGTCCATGTTAGGGTCTTAAATTCTTAATTCTCATATAAAAAATAATGATTTTATAATTTTAATTGCTTTTCAAGAAGATATTTTATTAGGACGAATGAATGAACAACATTACTAAATAGGAGGTAATGCTAAGTTCAAAAAAAGCAAAAAAGTGTCAAATTTTCAAAAGGCGCATGCCTGGGTTGAGGCACAAGGCGCATCAAGCGCATGCCTAGGTGCACCAGGCATGCGCCTTTTGAAAGGCCTGCACCTAGGACCTGGGTGAGGCGCCTACCCTAAAATGCACCTTGCCTGTGCACCTATGCGCGCCTCAGGTGCGCCTTTTAAATCACTGGATAAGACAACCTGATTTAACCAAAATAAGAAAACTTACAAGTGCATAAGCCTGTGGCTGGGCAATAGCAGAATTTCCCGGAATGGCTGAATTTATAAGTTCTGCAGCTGAACCACCAAATACAGCACCAATAGCAGCACCAGTCATCAAGCTTGGAGCATAGAGGCCACCTACAAGCCCAGATCCCTTGCACAGTGCTGTGGCTACAACTTTGGCTGCAGCTAGTTGTGTTAAGAGCCAGATTCCAGGTGCTGAAGCACTCTTCCCTGTGTGTAAAATTTCCTCGACATTTGTGAAACCCCAGTACAGTATTCCAGGATACTTCAGAGCTATTATCCCAGCTCCTAAACCACCTAAAGCAGGGCAGACAACAGCAGGAAGGCCAAATCTTTCCTTGACGAATTCAAATGACTTGGTGAACCAAATCACTAGGCGGGTGAAGGCTACACTTACTACTCCACATAACATACCCAGTATCAAGTAGAGAGGTAGTTCTGCAAGAAGTGTGTATAAACCATGCAGTCAGATTTCTGAAGGGGAAATGTAGAGAAAACTTACCTCCATCTGCATATACTTGCCAAACCAACCAGAATAGATTTCAGGACTATGTAACAAAGTGTCCTATTAAAATAACATCTATGACCATACACCATTTAATTTCCATATTCACACAAAGTCAGCAACTGTGCTCCATTACATGCATTTCTGATAAGGTCTAAATTACGCCTATTTGTGTAATGTATACTAAGTACATGAGCACCTGTGGGCATGAAGGTGCTAACTTGTTAAACAAAAAAAAAGTACATCAATGTTAAATACCAAATATTGATAAAAAAATGTTATATGCCAAATGTGAAATGCCTGGGTTCAAAATCCATTTTTACCCTTTACTCACTTTCCTATCCTTATAAGAGGCAACCATATTGTTTGATTCCCATATAGGAAGTGAGGCATGTGCATGAAGGGATTGACAAAATTGCTGGTCCATTTAACCATTCGAAGAAGCACTGGAAGGTCCAACAATTGGTGAGCCATGTTGCTTGATGGTTTAATCATTGATAACTTTGACAGGAGACATTTCTTATCATATCCTTAGGTAAAGAGAGCTTATATCCAGTGTTGTAAGACTTCGACCAGACGTAAAACCATTTTGGTCATTGAGTCATGAGTAAAATGGTCCAACTGCCCAGGCAACTCCTTGACTCACTCAAATAAAAAAATGTGAATAAATGAAAAAAAAAAAAGATAGCAGATGATTCTAAGATTTTCTCTTAAAGCTATTTTGTATCAAAATAAGATTAAAACGATATATATTACAAGCTATTTCTTTTATAGCAATAATATATCATATGTTATAACACCTACTAATAAATGCATTTAGGGCAACTCTGACCAAGCCAAAAATTCTAAATATGGGGCATTTCAAATTAAAAAAAAAAATCATAAAAATTCATAACAAGCCAGGTGAGAAACATCCTACAAAACAAGCCTCATATATAAACCTAGGAGTGCCTTTTAGAAGCACACAATAATAGAAAGGATCAAATTTATGACCTTCATTGTTTCTCATGGGCTTTTAATTTAGGCCTATCAGACCTTAAGATGGGCTGGATGATCCTGCATCACCCAGTATGTTCTAACTAGTGTTCTATCCCTTGCATAGCCCTTGATCATCTACCAAATTCTGTTAACATTTTGTTGAGAGTTTAGTCAATGAAATATGTACACAAGGTTGTTCCCCAGTGTGTTTAAATATAGTATAGCATCATTCAAAAAGAAAAATATAAGAAAGAAATGAGGGAATAGAAACACCAAATTGCAGGGATAGTAGTTGAAGTGATGGAATGCACAAGCACAATCTAGAACATGCAATGACTAAGCTCTTTCTTCCTACAAGATTAGAAAATTTTGTTCTTTGAATCTAGCACAATCTAGAACAGCTATTGTAATTATAAACATTATTCTTTTATGCCATCATTATCATCATTATCCAAGCAGACCAAGCCTTATCCCAACCATATGGGATAGGCTATATGAATCATGTTTTGCCATTCCATTCTATGAGTGCCATATCATCCACATTATTCTGCTATTCCTTACCTAAAATAAAAATTATGATCTACATATTGACCAAAGGTCACCACATGAAACAAGTATAGCAAAGAACCAATTTGGGTTCATTCTAGGGAAATCAACCATGCAAGCTAATTTTCTTTTGAACTTGATTGATAGAAAAGTTCAGAGAGTAGAAGAGAGAGCTTCATATGGTGTCATTGATCTAGAGAAAGCATATAATAGAGTCCCTAGAGAGATAATGTGGTGGGTTTTGGAAAAGAAAGCAATTCCAAATAAGAATGTGGACCTAATTAAGGATATGTATGAAGGCTCAATAACCAATAGGGCTGTTCATGGGTCGGGTTGGGTCGGTTTACTGAGATTTTTCCAACCGACCCGACCTGGTCGGGTTACTTAAAATTTAAACCGAAACCGACCCTGTGTTAAGCAAAACCGACCTGGTCGGTTTGAGTCGGGTTGGGTCGGTTTGGGTCGGTTTCAACTCTAAGTTCAACCATGCTTGAGAGTCAAATTGTATTAAAGATTGTGCTTGAGTTGAGGGGCTAAGGGAGGCGGACCAAGTTAGAATAGAAGTTATCAGGAAAATAGAAAGTCAAACTGTATTAGAGAAAGAAGACTGAAATTTGTATATTTCAAGAAACCTTCTAATCTAAGTAAAAAATGATACCTAATTATAATTGTAATTGGTTGCCTATTTGGTGTAAAAGACCATAGAAACTAGGATCCTTTGATTCTTTTCTTTAAACTTTTCCAAAAAAAATCCTTGTCTAGTTGTCTTACAATACTTGCCTTTAATGCCATTCCTAACTAGAAGACTAGAAATTAAGTTAGGTTGTAACTAGGATAGAGACAACTTAGTTAAGTAGGAACTAAGTAGGTTGTAACTACTAACTACGAACTAACTACTAACTACTAAGTTGGTTTGGTCAGGTTGGGTCTTCTTATGAACAGCCCCAATAACCAATGTCAAAACAGAACACCTATGAGAGAGACATCAGATTTTATAGTTATGGTAGGTCTTCACCAAGAGTCAGCACTCAGTCCTTATTTATTTGCACTGATCATAGATGATTTGGAACATATTCAAGAGGAGATCCAATGGTGCTTGTAATTTGTTAATGACATTGTATTAGTTGATGAAACTAACGAAGGACAAAATGCAAAATTAAGTTTATGGACAAATACCTTAGAAACAAGAGGTTTTAAAATAAGGACTAAAATAGAATATATGCTATTTAAATTTAATAAAAAGAGGGTACCCTTATGATTGGAGACCAAGAGATAATATGATATCTTTTGCTACCTTGGTCAGATAATTCATAACAAGGGAGAGATCGAGGAGGTCACCTTAGAATTAGAAAAGGATGGGCAAAATTGACAGGTGCATCTGGAGTCTTATGTGATAGGCAAATACAACTTGGGTTAAAAGAGAAGTTCTATAAAATGGTTGTAAGGCCAACACTGTTCTATGGAGCAGAGTATTGGATAATAGAAACAACATGTCAAAAAAATAAGTTAAAAAAAATCATTTGAGGGAACTTAAAAGTGATTTCAACTTCCAATAAGTGATAAAACGAGAGAAAATATACTAAAATAGTTTGGTCATGTGCATTAAAGATCATCTACAACATCCATAAGAGATTGTTTGTTGCAAGCTAAAGGTGCTAGAAGGGCTAAAGGGAAAACCAAAAAGGACGTGGTTTGAAGTAGCAGTGAACAATTTAATCACTCGCAATTTAACAACAAATATGGCACTAGACTGAACACAATGGTGAAATAGAATTCATGTAGACAACCCCATATGGTTGGGACAAGGCTTAGATGATGACGATGATGATGATGATGATGATGATTGTTTGCTATTATATTATTTATTTTTCAGATTGTTTGCTATTATATTATTTGTTCTTTCTTAAGAGTTTAAAATTTTGAAAACATTGACCATATTTTCTTAAATTGTGTATAATTAAGAAAAACAAGGTTCAAAATATCAGTATCGAGTATCATATTATTAAGCTTGGATACATATACGGATGCGAATATGCTTTAAAAACACATGAGTACAGTGGAAATATATGGATATGATGGATAAATTAGGGAAACTCCTATAAATTCTACAAATACATTAATAACACTAAATTTAAGGTTGAAATAACCACAAAAAGGTATAAATACATAGGAAACATATTTTAATAGTACATATGAAGATATACATTACAATCAAAATAGATTCTTACAAATTATTGATAATGCAACACTTAAGAGTTCAATAAACACGTTGTATAGATTCTTACAAATTACTACACGTATGAAGCCATTATTATGTTATTATTTGTTTAAGTCAATTACCAATCAATAACTATAAAAATATATAATCAACCTAAAACATATATTAGACTCATAAGAATGTGGAAGATCCAAGACACAAATCATATGCAACTATTATATTTTAATTACTAAATCAATTACTTTCTATTTTATTATTTTACTTTAATATTAACAAAAAAGTCAACTTAATATTAAATTCTCAAATAGTTTTGCAAATAATGAATATGTTGTTATTTAATGTAAACTAGCGGATGCAGGGGCTGATGAGGGGAACTAATTGAACCAACCCCTGTTCCCTCTCCATTACCATTGAAAGTTGCAATGGCTGGCGGCAGCGGTCAATGGAAGCAACGCAGAGAGATCAGGTTTGAGAGAGAGAGAGAGTCTGAAAGGTAAAAAGACCAGAATAGCCTTTGACCCCACATGTGAGGAAGTGTCATCGTGTGGATACCATTCCTTGAAAGGATAACACATCCACATACAGGCCTTTTGCTTTTATTTGGATTATATGAGGACACTAAATAAAATAAGACTTACTTTATTTCACTTCTTAGCATGAGATAGAAAGATGGTCTAGTGGTCATAGAGCATACTTCAGATTTGGATGACCTGGGTTCAAGTCTCCCTAAATGTATGTGAATATGGCACAAAATTTGAATTTCAAATTGTATCATTGCATATTGCATTCTATAGCATATCAGCCGGTACAATGTGATACCAAGTGATATGGTGTGGGCATGGGTGGAATTTTAGAAAAAGTGCCTTATCCACCCATGCCACGTGCCCACCTGGTCTGAAACCAATACAAGACACCCTGTATTGGGTGTATCATGTCAATATTTAAAACCTTGAAGAGAAAAGAATCATATTAAAACCAATGATTTCAACCCATGGTTCAACCTACTGAATGGACTGGTCAACCTATCACCCAACCAGGTTTCTAGGTCAGTTTACCCCTCGAACTGTTTACTTGCAAAAAACATTGACTCAGTGAACAACCCAGTGACCAAGAAGGTTGAACCACTGAACCATTTGACCTGGCCAGTAGGTCACAGGTTCTGTTTTTATTTGATTTTATTTTTTAATTTTTTTATATTTCCATCATTAATAACAACAATTGTCATTTATCAAACGTTTTTGTTTAATATGATGAATATATAAATATTAGAGATATGTCCAATTTTTTGCATTTTATCTATTTTTATATTTTTATTATTTGATTTATGATGTCACAGGCTAACCCATTTGATCTGGATGGTTGAAATGCATATGGACAACCCATAAAGAAAAGAACTTCTGTTTCTGGGTCACTTTTTAAAAATTTGATTAAAACAAATTATTTGGATATCCATGTACATCTAAGTTGAAGCCCTTCATGTCGGTGGTGCCTATAGAAATGGTCAAATGTAAACATTTCATGAAAATATTGAGAAACATTTAAACATGTATACCATGAACAAACATGCATAAACATATATACATAGAAACAGTCAATCACATAAAAGCAAAAGTTTTCTACAAGATGTTTAAGCATTCCACTTTTTGATATTATCCATCAAACCATTCCCTGATAACCAAAAATTAATGTTCTCATTTCTAAAGCTCAGTTGGTTAGAATAAGATAAAATACCAGCAGCAGATTTCAGATCATACGTGGGCACTGTAAATGCTGGTCTTTCTCCAAGTAAAATGGTTGATACAGTGGATGATATAACAGATGCCAATATTATCATTGCAGTTGTAAATGGAGGAGAGTTTTCTGCACGAAGTGGTCTTAATACAGTTTCAATGGAAAAAAAACAACCAGCGACTGGTGCATTAAACCCTGAAAATCCAAAAGGGAATATCAAGGATCATATCCACAAAAAAAAGAAAATATTCTGAGGATTATAAATGGTTCACAATGTTAAAAGTAGAAAATAGAAATACATAAAAGAATACAAGACAATTATATATGAAAGTAAAGGATTTAGAAAATGGTACCTCACTCCTAAAATTGAAAGTTCAGAAATCTATTCATTCAAATAAATCAAAAACTCAACTTGGTATTGATCCTTGGGACAAAGCATTTGGGTCGAGACAAGCATGACCATGTCTTTGCCTCTAAGTAACTCATGGGATTGACAATATGAAGCCATAATCCCAAAATACTGTGTTTGCACAGGTAGTAGTTTTTGTTTTTTTCCTTAGACTGTGTTTGGTTGCAGTGCAAATTCATTTGCACTGATGCAAAACTATGGTAGTGCAAATGATTTGGGTGCAAGTTTTGATTTTTTTTTTTCAAATTTTACCTTACTTTGTTTGATTGCAGTAAAAATGAAGTAAAATAAGACCCAAAGCACAATAGAGTAAAATCCAAAACAAAATTGAACCAAAATTTGCATTTTTTTCATTTGCAGTCCCATACATTTGTATTAGTGCAAATAAAATTGCACTGCAACCAAACACAGTCTTAAGAAAATCCAAGTCTACACAAGTGGAGGTATTGTAGTCTTTTGTTTTTTTTTTTTTTTTTTTTTTTGCTTCTAAGTCTATGGTGATGAATGAGAAATTTCTTGCTATTATTCTAATTTCTCACATATTCAATTATATTTTTTTTTATGATGAAGTTTGATTTGGTGTTTCTTCTTCCTACTGTTCTAAGTTTTCAGCCATTCTTCACTATGATCCAGCAGCTTAGCTTGGGTATTGGAACATGAAAATAACCTGGAAAGATAGTAAATTCACATGTAATACACATATTGAAGTTTCTTGGTAGAAAACATCCCAAATTATGAATTGTACAAGGTAAAGGAAAATATGCAAATAAAGAAACCTGGGGTTGATAAGGAGTGAGGAGATCATCCTTTGTGTCCAACCTACCCAAGAATCTTTTACTTTCTCCAATTGCAAAAATAAAATCATTGCTGATGATGTTTCTTCTCAGTTGGGGCTTAGGGGTTTATCTTCAAACCTGGGGTTGACAAGGGGTTTTAGAGATTTTGAAGCTTTTGAACCTTTTAGAAGACCTAAAACTTGTTTTCCTTTGTCATCCAAGCCTCCAAGGTTGATAAAAGAAATTAGAGTCCAGATTCTTGTGGTTCCTTTTCTTATGCTTCTTTCTTTAAAACCCTTCATCAGATCAATACACCTCTCCAACCTTTCCCTATTAAAGCCATCTTGGAAAATCCCTCTCCTCTGAGGTTAAAGCTTCTTGTTGGGAGGTTGTTAGACCTGTTCATGGGCCGGGTGGCCGGACGGGCCAGCCCGGCCCCGCCCCCGGACGGGCTTGAACGTGGTTATAGGCCCACGGGCTTAAATTCGGGCCAAAAAGCCCGGCCCGCAATAAATTCGTGCCGGGCTCGGGTTTTGTCAAAATAGCTCTGCCCGAGCCCGGCCCGGCCCGACCTAATATTAGACTTAAAGTGAGTAATGTGATTATGCCCATTTGAATAATTTTTTTTATTTAAGAATATAAAATTGTGTTTTAAAATACAAAAGAAAGGGGAAAAAACCATCTTGTAGGCCCATTGTTCATTTAAATAGGAAAAAAACTATTTGAATTTTTAATTCTAATTTGAATAGGGAAAATTGTTTTTGTTTTATTAGGTCGGGCTTCAGGCTCGGGCTCGGGCTCGGGCTTCTGGCTTTTTATCAGGGCCGGGCTCGGGCCCAAGTTATAGGCCTGTTGGTCGGGCCGGGCTCAGGCTCGAGCCTAGCATATTTCCCTTAATGACAAGTGAAAGCCCAAGCCCGAGCCCTGTGAGATGCTACAAAAATAGAAGTCTTGGCATCTATCCCCTCATGTGTGCATCCTCTAAGAATGGGGAATGTATTAATCATCTCTTGTTATCTTGTATGCATCTATTATCTCTCTTTGGGGCATCATGGACAGCAGAAACAAATGTCAATGACCTAATTTTCTCTCATTCGTTTCCTTGTCATACAAGGAGGCAAAAACTAATGTGGCATTGAAAGGTTGCAATATTGTGAAGCCTATAGGATGAAATAAATATAGGGGTGCTCACGGTGGGCCTAAATTCCAAAGTGAATCGGTAGTACCGGTTTTTGGAAAACCGATAACCAAAACTAAACCAAAGCCGATCGGTTTGGCCATCGGTTCAGCTCATCGACTTTTTCAATTTTTTGACTTTATAAAATATATTATAAATAAATATATAAATATATAATAAAAAATTAGAAATACGTATAAAGTATTATATTATAAAAAAATATCATATTATATATTATAAATAATAAAATATATATATAATATATAATATACATAAATATATGTATAATATATATAAATATATATACCGACTGGTTCGGTTAACCGCCAGTATTTTATATTGGTTAACCAAAACTGAACCGATAGCTTCGGTTTTTCAAAAATACCGATCCGACTAATTTGGTTAACCAGAATTTTTTAAACTGAAGCTACTGATTCAGTTTTGGTTAACCAATATAAAATACTGGCAGTTAACATATAATAAAAAATTAGAAATACGTATAAAGTATTATATTATAAAAAAATATCATATTATATATTATAAATAATAAAATATATATATAATATATAATATACATAAATATATGTATAATATATATAAATATATATACCGATTGGTTCGGTTAACCGCCAGTATTTTATATTGGTTAACCAAAACTGAACCGATAGCTTCGGTTTTTCAAAAATACCGATCCGACTAATTTGGTTAACCAGAATTTTTTAAACTGAAGCTACTGATTCAGTTTTGGTTAACCAATATAAAATACTGGCAGTTAACCGAACCAACCGGTATATATATTTATATATATTATACATATATTTATGTATATTATATATTTTTATATATTTTTTATTATTTATAATATATAATATGTTATTTTTTATAATATAATATTTTATATGTATTTCTAATTGAATAATAACTTCTTTAATCAAAGATAATAAACTTTTACAAGCATCCCTTGGAGAGGTGTGAGGAGCAGCCTCTCCTAAAAACAAAGGTTGCATATACTCAGAAAAGAAATATTACAAAGCTGCCCAAAATAACACTTCCCGAGAAGACCCTTGTTTAGCAAAAAAATCAGCCAAAGCATTTGCTGACCTACCCACCCATTGGACTCTAATTGTCATGTGCCTTGTTAACCATTTAATTGTTTTTATAAGATCCCTATAACACCAAATGACAATCTAGGTCCAACAACCATCCCACAATCACCTTAGAGTCCCTTTTAATTAGTAGATTCTCCACCCCAAGTTGGTTGGCAATCCGAATCCTTTGTACTGCAACTAATCACTCAACCCTTGTGGAATCACCTATCCCCACCAGGCCTGAAAACAAGGATATGGTGTTACTATCCTCATTTCTCAAAACCCCTCCTATGCCTAACAGTCCTAGATTGCCTTGACTTCTCCCATCAAAATTCAGCTTAGTAAACGCTTTCGGAGGTGGAGTCCAAACTGCTAAAGTTCTATTTGTCTTAAAAGAAGTATTAACTACTACAGACCAACTTCTCCAAATGTCATCAAAAGAAAAGGAAATAAAGGAGTTCAGGGTTTTCAGAGAGTGGATAGCCCTACTTAAAATACACTCCTTCACTATTGAAAATGTTCTCTCCTTGTCTTGGAATATTCTAGCATTCCTCTCTTCCCAGATAGTCCACAAGGCAGCTACTTTGAAACATCTCCAAATGATTCTCCCTCTTTCTGTGGACCAAACAAAGGTAGACAAACTAAACAGCAATTTTGTGTCTATTGGCAAGCTCCACCTACAACCAAACAAAATAGACATCTATTGAAATAGAGTTGCAACAAAGGAACAAGAAATCAGTAAGTGGTAGCAGTCCTCGCTATGGACCTTGCACAGAAAACATCAGTTTGGGAAAAGCACAAAAAAGGCATGTTCTTTTGCAAGTTCTCCAAATTATTAATCTTACCATAGCACACTTCCCAGCAAAGAACAACAATTTTGGGGAGAGCTTAGTCCAAACTTCTTTCGTAGGGAAAGTCCAAGGAACCAACATTTGAAAAAGGAGGCACAAGTAAAAGAACATTTTAGAACAGGGGCCCAAATCCTTCTATCAAACTTCGAAGGGTCCAAACAAACATTGCTAAGGGAAAGTAACAACTCAAAAACACAATCAAACTCAACCACCCTCAAACCTCTATGAAAGCCAAAGTCCTAATTCAAAGACAAAGGGAGGACTGGGGAGGGGGGAGAGAAATTTGGAGACAACCTCTTTTTTATAAAGGGAACTAGAATAAATAGAAGGAAAGAGGTCTTTTAGAGGTACATTACCCATCCAAGTATGTACCCAAAGGAGAACTGAATTTCCAGAATAGACATCATACCTTGCAAACTGGAGAAATTTGGGAAGTACGCCATGTATTGCTTTCCTAAGATGTTGTTAAGGTAGCCCGACGAGATACTCTAGCATCCTAACCAGATTCAGAACAACCATGAATACAAGTCACAACGTTATGCCACAAGCTTTCTCTCTCCAAGGGCCATCTCCACAACCACTTCCCTAGTAAAGCTTCATTCTTAAGAACCAAGTTCCCTAATCCCAAACCCCCTTCTCAAAGAAAAACTTTCATCAACTTTTCTAATTTCTTAGCCTCCCTAGAGGGAATCCTAAAAATAGAGAGGAAATACACCAGTAGATTGGCAAGCGTAGCCCTAATCAGAGTTACCCTTTTTTTATCAGCAAAGGTAAATTTTAATATGCATTATATAAAACTTAAGATGACAATTCTGTGGGTAATCTCCCACAACCATAGGACTAAACAAATACAACTGGAATTGCAGTCCCCAAAACCAGCCTTACAATTTATCCCAAAATAAGTGCTGCCCATTTGCCCCGTGTTTAGCTAAAAAGCATCTTACATGACATTTGCAGTTCATCTCACACATTTAAAAGTAACACTCAATTCCCTTGATAACCTTTCAATTTCCATGATTCTTTTCTTGTAAACCCAAGGAGTTAGACTATGAAATTTTGTCCAAGAAATAACCACCTGAGAGTCCCCTTCCACACCTTTGAAAACCAAACTATTTTGCAAGTTTCAACCCTTGAAGCAAGGCCATTAACTCTGCTGTCAGTGGTTCTCCTTCTTCTATAGGACCGCGTAAAGTGTTAGTATCTCTCCTTCTGTACCTCGGAATACACCCCCTAATCTAGCCCTTCATTTCCCAAGAAACTTCCATTAAAAGTTAGTTTCACAGCATTAGGTGTTGGCAGTCTCCATTCCATAACCACCCTTTCTTTCTCTTGAGTTGATTCCCACTTCCATGATGTCAAAATGTCATTGAAGGAGAAGAAATCATGGAAGATTTCCAAGGATTTTATCCAATTTGCAACTTTTATCTTAATGGTTTCTATGATGTCCAACTCAGATCTACACTTTCCAATGAAAATCCTCCCATTCCTTTCTTCCTAAATAGTCCAAATCAGATTGATCTCATTGCTTTCCACAGAAGCCTTCCTCTCTTCTTTGACTGTCTCAGGAGTTTGGATCAAAGAGACCCGCTACATCCTAGGGAAGAGTCTACCTGTGACCAAAAAGAGAACAGAAATGCTCCCAAACACAAAGTATAAAAGTACAATGAATAAACAAATAGCAGATACTCTCTCTACTAGCTTTGCAAAGGCAGCAAACATGAGGTGAAATATAATTCTTTTTCCAAACAGTGAATAATAAGTGTTACCCTCTCCCCCAAAGAAATATAATTCTTTTCCATGCTGCCAATCTTTTTCCAAATTTTTCTAGAATTGAATTCCAAAAGCAACTTTCCCTAGGATTGGCACCCAAAGGTAAGCCAAGTAGGTCAGGTGGGCTAAAAGAAATAGAGCAGTCTAAGCATATTGCAATAGACTCAACCTTCCTATCATCCAAATTGATACCCACCACAAAGCTCAAATCACTTCCCACACAAAAAAAATATATATATAATATCATTCACAAACTGTAGATGAGTCACTTAAACACTACTTCTGCCAATCTTCCTACCACTTATTACCTCCTCCCTGTCTGCTTTTGAGATCAATCTACTAAGCACATTTGCCACCAGTGTAAAACAGAAAGGAGAGAGAGGATTACCCTGTCTTAAACCCCTGCAAGCTGGAAAGAAATCCTTTACCAATCCATTAACCAACACAGAATAGTGAACTACAGTGAGATAACCAAAAATCCAATTACACCATCTTTCCCCAAACCCGTAACTCCTAAGTACCTTTAAAAGGAAACTCCAATCCATCAAACCATATGCCTTCTCAAGGTCCAATTTGCAAGCAAAACCTTAACCTCCAGATTTCATCAAACCCTTCACACACTCATTGGCTATTAAAATTCGATCAGTTATTTGCTTGCCTTGTACAAAAGCTCCTTGAGCTTGAAAAATGAGGGATGGTAGAACCACTTTAATCCTCAGAGACAACACCTTTGCCAAGATTTTATAAATGCTAGTCACCAAACTAATAGGCCTGTAATCTTTAGGGTGCTTAGCATCAATCTTTTTAGGAACAAGAGCTAAGAAGGTGGCATTAACTCTAGGGATGATTACATCTCTATCTTCAAATTCCTTGAAAACTTTAAGCAAATCCACCTTAGCTATTTCCCAAAAATCTTTATAAAAAGCCATGATAAATCCATTTGGACCTGGACCTTCTATCCATAGAGAACACGCTTGTCTAACTTCCTCTTCATCAAAGTAAGTCATGGCCTTGGTTCTACCTAATCCAAGAACTCTTTAACTGGTCAAGCTTTAACTAGTTCATTTGCCAGGATCTTTGGCAGCTCAGTGTCTGAGGCCTCCCACCAATGCGGGGTCTGGGTAGGACAGATGTACACAGCCTTACCCCTGCACATACAGAGAGGCTATTTCCAAGATTTGAACCCTGGTCACCCAAGTTGCAATGGAGCAACCCAACCATTGCACCAAGGCTCACCCCCATCTTCTAGGCTATTTGCACTTCTAGTATTCTACTTGAAAAGCTCAGAAGTATGTGATGCTGCAGTCTTGAATTACTCCAGTTCCCAATACTCCTAGATCCCTAAACTGCATCCATCATATTTGAATGTCAACCTTTTCCATGCAGATGCCCCCCCATTGTTCCCTTCATTGTGCTTCAGCTCTTTGATAGGAAGCAACTATTTACCAATTTCCTAATAATTCATTCATTGATACTCCTTTGAACTCATCATAAACCATTACACAAGATGCAATTCTAGAAGTTGCGAGTTCAATAAATTTGTCCACCCCTATGCTGTTTTCTTCAAAAATTCTTGCATTCATTGGATATTATCATATGCAGGATTTAACGGTCACCATGGACAAATTAATGTGGTGTTGGCAGATTGTAGTGGAACTTTCAGCTAGAAGACAGAAATGAACAGTAAAACGTAGGGTCCAAAAGTAAGGAGAAAGAAAGTCAAACTTTGATGGATGCAGCTTAGGCAACCCAGGGGCTATGGGTATTGGAGGTGTGGTTAGAGATGATGGCAGAAATATCTTGCGTAGCTTTTCAGGACCCGTTGATGAATAGAAACACTTTGAGAGCAGAGCTTTTAGCCCTATTACACCTGCAAACTGGTTGGACCTACAAGTAGAAGGGGATTGTCAAGTCGTGGAAAATTGGATGATATCAGGAGAAGAAACACCATGCATACTATGGTTTCTGGTAAGAGAAGCAAGAGGCCACAAATTTGAGCTGTTCATTCAAATAGGTTCCAAAAGCTGCTAACCGTCTGGCAGATTTCATAGCTAGATCAGGGGTTACAAGGGACAGACTTGAGTGGGATACGCAACATTGCAAAGAGAGATGTAAAGACCTTTTACTGTTAGTCTGGTATGAAGAGCAAAATGTGGTTCTCTATGTACCATTGCAACCCACAGTTTTGGGTTGTAGGGATTCTTCTTTTCACATTAATGAAGTTCACTGTACTGTTGCTGATAAAAAAATGGTAGAAGGGCATAGAGAAAACACCCCAACAAAAAAGAATTTTTTCTTTTACTCAATTTTGCTTGAACCTTAGTGCCCATGTGTGATTTGCATTCCTTTCCCTTTTTCCCTTTAGTACATTTTGCATTGCTATAAAATATCCAAAAGAACATTCCAAATGAAGCCTTTTTCACATCCTCAAACACAAAATGCACCATGACACAGCCCAATATTAGAGGCCCAATGTCAACTGGTACCAACAGCCTCTTGCAACCTTGCATCGGGAATATCTCCCCGTGAAATAAAGCACATGAGGAGGGAGATATTCCCAAGGCAAGGCTGTAAAGGCTGCTCGAACAGGCATTGCCCTGACAGAAGCCAAACTCCAGCAGAGATTGGCTTAGTCAGGGCAATCTCTCTGGTTTCTCAATTCATAATAGTTGATTATGAAAGAAGACTAAACAAGTGACATTGGTTCAGGTTGGTAAAAGTTGCTTTCCTCAACAAAAAGATGTATGGTATAGTTATCTAGCCTACCTAGAGAAGCTAGACCTGGGCCCTAGGGATAAACCAAGAAAGCATGCAAAACAGGAAGTAAGCCACAACCCTAGCATATCAGATTTAAAAACAAAAAATAAATAAATGAATGAATACATATGAAACAAAACTCCTTTCCTTCAACCCCTGACAGAGGTGCCAACATAAAAGACAGAGCCCTTGACCCTCTAGTATAATGACTAAAACTCCATAAACCTTTACTGACAACTTCCATCCAACCATTAACAACTTATGATTTATCCCATACCTCCGCCTATCTATTCCAACAGAAGCAATCAACCTGAAGCCATTGTTTTAAAAGCAAAGGCACGACAAAAGTGCAAAGGGCATTTTGCGCCTGAAGCTTGAGGTGTGCACCATTCCGAAGCAGTGTGCAAAATTAAAAAAAAAAAAAAACAAACAAAAATTGCAAAAAATGTATAAAAATAATAAGTTAAGAAAATATTTAAATAATGTTAATTAAAAATGCAAACTTCAATTTTAAACTAAATATTTAAAAAAGCTTTATTAGCTCAAATTAAAATACATAACCATAACATATAAAGCATATTCAAATTGAAGATGCAAACAGTAAAATCAAACATATTCAAGTATGTCAAACTTTCAATTTCTTCATTTCTTTCCTAATTGAATTAGTGCACTATTTCAAATGGATAATATGAAGTTAAACATGTCTCACTCCTAATTCTACAAGCCACCTTTGTACCAAGCCCCTTGAGGCAAAGCTCCAAGAACCCCCTACTTGCTAAAATTGTTCATTTCATTCTTCCTAATAAAAGATATTTCCTAAAAGCTAACTTTTTTGAAAAAGATAATTAAAATTATAGAACCATTTTAGTAGGACTTAATAATTTAAGACCCTAACATGGAATTGCTTGAGTTTTCTTGAAGGGGCTTAGTTGGGGTCCAGGGGGCCCCGCACCCAGCCCAGCCACTGTGCTTCAAAAAACACAAAAGAAATGCAATATTTAACAAAGACATGTGCCTGAGCTAAGGCACAAAGCACACCAGGTGCACTAGGTGTGCGCCTTTTCAAAGGGGCAGCACCTGGGCCTTTGAAGCACAAAATAGTGTAAAGTTTAACAAAGGTATATGCCTGATCTGAGACACAAAGCAAACTAGGCGCACTAGGCACACCTTTTCAAAGGGGCTGTGCCTGGGCCTAGGCGAGGTACAGACCCTAAAATGTGCCTCACCTATGCGCCTAAGAAAGAAAACAAAATACCTAGTTTTCATTTGGACTGTACAACACTTGCAGTAGGTTATATATGACCTCTGCAGAAAAACCTAATAGGAAAAGTAAATCCACTTCCTTAAAGAACCAATTATCTAATGTAAAATGTGTACTACAATATAACCTTAAATAACAAAACAAAAGGCATAATAACTGATCACCTTGCAAAACTCTAGAAATGAGATATCAAAATAATAATAATAATAATAATAATAATAATAATAATAATAATGAACAATGTATTCATCCCAGTCCAAAACTTGACTTCTCAATTAAAAGAAACAACTAAAAATAAACAAAACTTCAAATCCTTTTTGCTTAATAATTAAAAAAAAATTACCATCTCACCATTCCAAACCTATTACAAGGTTAGCTCCACTACAACCTAGACCCAGACGTAAAAAATTTGAAGGTTGTTAAATAAAAAATGCTACAACATACACTCTTGAACTAGGAATTTTCACCATTGTGAAAACATATGGGTTCTTTGTTTGTAATTCACTTTTCTCCTTTGTGGGGGTGTAAGGGGATAGTTTTGGGTTCAAGACTTACCAAAAGGAAGTTCCAATCACTATAATGAAATCAAAATTGTTGAACCACAAAAAAAGGTTTAGCAAAGACAAACCAGAATACCTGAGGCAATCCCAGCAGCTGAACCAGCTGCAACAAGAGCTATCCGCCTCTCCCTGTTGCTTTCCATCATTTCTGAGCACCCATTTGCACATGATTTTCCTATATCAACACTTGGACCTTCAGGACCTAAAGAACAACCAGTACCTAAAGTTACAGCAGCCTGGATGGCCTTTATTGTTGGGAAGACTCCAGCCACCAAATCAATGCCTTGACTATGAGAAGATCGAGACTGCCTTATTTGGTCAAATATTTCTAGTAGTCCATGCATCATACCGACAACAACTCCTCCTGTCACAGGTATTAACAGTATCCTATGCCATGTATCAGCTAGTCTCTGTAAACGGAGCCAAGCAGCACCTTCACTTGGAGTGCCTGCCCAGGCCCATTCATGTATTACATGTACCTAGATGAGGAAACAAAACTGTTATCAACAAGGTGAAGAACAGAATCTGAAAGAACAACAACTTAATGACCGCAAATAGATGGATCAGAAAAGGCAATGAAGCATGTACCTACGAAGAATAAAACATAAACAGCCTCAAGTTATTTCTTAGTATTAAGAGAAATGTATAACCCCTTTTATTTGATTTCTTTCTTGTCCTTTGTAAATCAGGTTCTTCTCTTTTAGAAATTAACTTTTCTTTCAAAAAGATGCTAGAAGAAATGCTTTCAACTTGTGGTTGAACCGACCAGTCAGAGCTGTCCATGACATCACCACGCACCGGATTTTTGGGTCCATTTAGCCCTTGAACCATTTATTTGCAAAAAAAAAAAAAAGAGCTCAGTCAACAATCCGGTTACTTGGCCAGTTAAACCGCTTAACCATTTGATCCAGTCAGTGGGCCACAGTTAATTCTCTTTTTCCTCTTTTTTTTTCTTTGCATTTTTAACTATTTCCTTCATTAATAACAATAATTCTCATTCACCACACTTCTTTTTGTTTAATATGATGAATGAATAAATAATATTAGAAAGACCCAATTTTTCTGCATTTTCTATTCTTTCTGTTTTTATTATTTGATTTATGACATTATGAGTTGACTTGTTTGACCTGGATTGTTAAACTGCTGACCTGTCACTCAAGGGAAAAGTGGTTCTGCTTCTGGGTTGTTTTAAGTATAAATTGTATTTAAAAAGAGCATAGAGATTTACAAGTATGCTCATGTACAACAAGGAATTATACATAACACAGAAAATAAAGAACTATATAACTTCTTGTATATTCTTACAGTTGGCAGAGTTTGAAGACATGGACAGAGAAGCTTCTCGGAGATCTTTCTGGATTGTTTTGGAGATTATTACACATAGTGATGCATAGGTTCTGATAGGCTTATCTGGCCTTTTGGATAGTCTTTCTGGCCTTTTGTACATTAAGACTGTCAATGAAAATAGGAGTTCAATACAAGTGGACACCAAGGTCAGCTAACCACCTAGCTGATGCCTTGGCAAAGTCTGGGGTATATAGATTTCAAACATGAAACGTATTGGGGTTAAATACTAACTTAAGGAAATGTGTAATGGGCGGGTTATCTAAGGCCAGCTACCTAAAAAGGGTGCAAGGCACTTAAACATTGTAATTAAAGTTTAAAAAAAAAAAAAAAAAGTTTTTATTGATCAGCTACAACATTTGGATCCATTTGCTCTAGGTAATTCAGGTAATCCTTTTTGATGGATAAGGTGATTCAGGTAATTATGAAATTTCTTCTGGTGTTTTTATTTTATTTTTTTTTTTTTTGAGATTCTTACTACTTCTAAGCCTGTCAGTAGACTATGTATCTACCTCCTTCAGATATTGACCACCCTATGAATGATAGTAAAAGGTAGTATACTCAAATTGACTTTTCTACTGCTTATCTTTTTCAAACCTCTTTCTTATGAGTCATTGTCTTCTTCTTATTGTTCCTTTGTTTTTGCCACTTCATTTCTTCCTGTGCTTATTAGCATTACACAAGACATGCCATATCCACAATATTAGGATGTAATAACCCAAAAAATGGAATCTCTCATTAAAAATACTGCCAGCGAGTTAGTTAATATTCCTAGTGGTAAGGAACCAGCTCAATGTAAATAGATGTTCATCATCAAATATAAGGTTAATGGTTCAACGGAAAGGTATAAAATCAGACTCATGCTCATGGACTACACTTAGATTTGTTGGTTTAAATATCAAAAGACCATTGCTCCTTTAGCCGAAATGAAATCAATTCATCTATTATTATCTCTTTCTGATCATTGCGCTTGGCGATTGTATCAATTGAATGAGAAAAGAGAAAAAGAAAAGCCTTTCTGACTGGAGATCTCCATGAGGAGGAAAATATGAGGCTGCATCCAGGTATCAACATACCAGAAAATAAATGAAAGTATGTCATCTCCAGAAGTTAATTTACAGATGGAAATGGTCTCCTAAAGCTTGGTTTGAAAGGTTTAGGAATGCTCTCCAGAGAATTGGTTATAAGCAATCTCATATTGATCATACCTCGTTCATTAAAGGGAAGTGTAAGACCGACAGGACTAAAAAGTTTCATTCTTTAGTGGAGAGATCGCAACTCGCGCCTCTCTGAGGGCTGCTTGTGTGTGTTAATATTTCTAATTTAATAAAAGGATTTATTTACTTATCAAAAAACAAGAAAGTGCATTTGAAACTTCTCACTATGTTACCCAAATACAGCAAGGACACGATTGGATACAGCTCTGGAGAATTTACACTAGAAATTTAAGCAACTAACAAAATAAAGCACCCGTGTACAGATATTCAAGTATTATAGGTTTCTCAAGTAGGTTAACCACTTCAATAGGGATAAGAAACAAAGAAATGAAGTACTTATATTAACTAATTGACATTTTAAAATAATTATTTTGTCTCCCTTAGGTTTTCTAAGAAGGCCATCATTTTTTTCAAAGCTCCCCACTATTGATTCCAAATCATCGTTGAGACACACCTAGCACCCAAAGGTTGCCCCAAGTAAGCCAAGGGCAACTATCATTTTGTTTGGAAGGTAAAGTGAAAATTTTATTGATAGAGGGAGAAACATAGTACAACTATCATAGACTACAACCCAAGGTCAACACCATTTCATCTTTGTTTTGCACCTCTCCAACATCCAATATTTCACTCTTAGCCGGGCCTAACATTAGGCCTGAAATTGCTTCAAACAACCAAAGGATGGTTAAGACTGTAAAAGGTATCCATTTACTTTAAGTTTGAATATAAAATCTGATCTGAATATGATATATTATTAAACCAGGACTGAAATATGAATTCAGATCAATGCTATCCAAAATATCCAAATCCAATAACACTTAAATATATAATAATGTAAATAAGGTCCAGTACACAACATTGGTGCCTGCTATTGCAAGTCTTGGAAGGGATAGACTGGACACAGACCTAACCTCAGGCATTAATAAAGTTGGTTTGAGTGTTGTATCTTTACTAAAAGTGTCATAGGATAGGAGTTACTTTTTAAGTCATTCCTAAACATTTTTGAGCAACAACATTTCTAGTTCATTTTATTAATAATATATTATTCAGTTCATTTTTAGTTTACTTTATTAATTATCAACAACATTTCTAGTTCATTGTGTTAATGATATTAAATTTGAACCTCAGTACATTTGATCCAATTGATAACCCCAGAGGCATCTGAGATATAGCAATGACATTTGTTCTGCATCACAAAAGAATGATGTGTCAAACTGTCACCAGCTACTGAATAAGGTTAGCAATTACTCCAAAATTCCCAATGAAAGCATCATCTACTGCTTGTGGTAAAGCCTTCCGAGTGCATCCTCCAAACAAATAAACAAACAATAGGAAGAGGGAACCACCCTGTCCTGTACTGTCAAAGCTCTCAAAGAAGCCTTTAGATACCCCCCACTTTATAGAAGTAGAAAATTTTGGAGTTTCCAAACAGGTGAGATCCAGTTTCTCCACTTCCAATAAATTTGCTTTGCCCAATATGTAATCAAGGAAGCTCCAGCTAGGGTGGTTATATGCTTTCTCCAAGTATATGTAATCAAGGAAGCTCCAGCTGGGGTGGTTATATGCTTTCTCCAAGTATATTTTGCATGTCAACCCAATCCTACTAACCTCTACTAGAGAAAATCAACCCATTTTCAATTAGGAAACACCCCAGATTTGACGGTCCTGTAAGAATAGCTCCTTCAGAGGGGGAGATTATCACAATCTTTACCTTCTTCATTCCCAAAGCAAGAGTTTTGGATATCATATGGTAGATGCTTCCAATGATAACAGCTAGAAGGCTTCCAACTCCATTGCGCCTTTCTTTGGGATTAATAAGGCTAAGAGAATGGAATTCAAACAGTCCCCCTGAAATACCTGGAACACCTTTAACATATCATCTTTCACAATGTCCAAACACCATTTACAGGAAAAAGAATATGGTGAAACAATGATTCCCCGCTTCTAAAATATAGCACCACATCATCATAAAAATATCTAATTCTTCTCGTTCGTTTTCGAATATGGGAATCATTAAATTCATTACAGAAAAAAAAAAAAAAAGGAAAGAAAGAAAACATAGACACAAGCAATGTACCTAATCAAAACATGCGGAACAACACATTAAGACCTCATCATAACGACTCAGAGTTTCATAATCAAATGCATAAGAATAATGAGTTACTTAAATGATAACATGGAGAAGAAACAGAAGCAAAGCCTGACTCACCCCCTTGTTGAACGCAGCGACGCAGAGACCGGTGGCGAGGCCGAGGAGGCAGCCAACAAGAAGCAAAAACCACTCAGGGGGAGCGCCATCGCTGAGGGCATCGTGGGACGATTGATCACCTACCACAACATAAGAAGACGTTGAAGACGAAGGACCAGAAGGCTCCCTGTCCAAATGCTTCCGGCTTAGGCGTCGGCCCGAGAGCTGTCGATCCAGATGCCTCAGCAGGTCCCTGATTCCTTTCTTCCTCCCTACTCCACCTCCCTGCGCGGACTCCAAATCCGGTTCCTCTGATGGAGAATTCGATCGCAGCATATGTATGTGGTCACCGAATTCTCCACCCGACATATCCCGCTATCTAGATCTAACAAGAATCAACGAAGACTTGATATGTTAAGGAGCAAAAGGAAAGGAATTTGCTGAACTATTTCAATAAAATAAATGGAGATGAAGAGGCAGAGGCAGAGGCAGAGGCAGAGGCCCCTCATGATTTGTTGCTCTCCTCTCCATGCTCATCCCCGGAGCGGATCTCGTCGTACGCTGCAAGTGCAAGGGGGAGAACAAACGAAACAAAAATAAACAAAAGGAGAAATATTAACCATTGGTAGTTATATGCCAACATTACAAAGAAAAACCATAACCTTGAGTGATTGCTGTATCGTACCAAAAAAAAAAATAAGGTGATATCTGTAGCCGACGGTACCAGTCTTTCAGGAGTTCACGTCCGCTGCACCCACGCCTACCAGTGAAATGCGAACACGTCAGCGTTTGATCAAAATTTTAGTTGATGTGATATGCATATGCAACAGATGTATCAGATGTGAATTCATCGTCCAGATAAGAATGATCAAACCACGTGGCAAATTGGTTTGGTCCTGAAAAACAGAATTGGCATGTACACCCTATAGAGCAAGGGCTCCCCACGGCACATCCCCTATTCTGTATTGCGATTTGGGAGCATGGTTTTCAAAATCGGACCGGACCGGACCTGATGTTCAGCCGGAAAAACTGGGAACCGATTGAATGGTTTCCCCAAAACTAGATTTTTTCCAAAAACCGTTGATTTTGGTCAGTAAACCGCTGACTTGGGTGGTTAACCGTTTGAATGGTTTTGACTTTTTTTTTTGTCAAAATAGGCCTATCATTCAGTTCTAACGGTCAAACCATTCAACCCAGGAACTGGACCCTGACCGATTCGTTCTCCAGGTCGATTTTAAAAACCTTACTTGGGAGCATCTCCCATTGACAATTAAGGGAGGTGTTTCCAATGCACGTTGATATAAGAGATCAAATCTGCCATCACATCCCTCACATGCACATCTCATCAACATTGGGAACATCTCCCAAAATTGCCATTAGATATTCCCAATACATGGTTGGGATATGTTGTGGGGTGTTAGTGGGGTGCATATGTGGGGCGCCTATGGAACGTGTTCTTTGGGGAACGGGATCTGCTCTTCACACATGAGTGCCTCACAGGCACATCCACCATGTATTGGGAACATCTTCTATGAATAATAACTTACAAATACGAAAAATGTTGATGTGCATGTGAGATCGGTGTAAGGTGCCCTGTGTGAGGAATAGATCCGGTCTTGCTCTTTGGGGAGACAGGGTCTACTTCCTCACAAATGGGTGCCTCAGTCACATCCACCATGCATTGAGAGCATCTCCCGTGAATAATAATTAATAAGTACGTAAAATGTTCCCAATATATAATAGGATGTGCATGTGAGGCACCTGTGAGGCGCCAAGTGTGAGGAGCAGATCCCATCTCCTCTTTGGGGGAACAGATGCAAACTCTTAAAAGCATGCCTCACATATGTATAGTGTGTGGCGTCAGATCTGCTCACAACAAAAATCTGTTCCAACATAATATTATCCACACATTGCAGACGTGTGGGTCCCGATCTCAATGTGAGATGTGCGGACACAAATTATGTTGGAAGTGTATTGGGACGGTTCCTATTCTGAGCAGATTCCATCCCTATATCATGATTCGTGAATATTTCCTTACCCTTTCCTTCAAAACAAACATAGCCTTATGAGTTCAATTTGGGTGGCCCAATGTTATCTTTGACTCACCCAAGTCACAATTTTACACAATTTGAGCTAAGATTTTTTTTTTCCTTCAGCTAGGCCTAAACTCAAAAGTTCAAAACTTTTTATGTTATTTTTAGGATGGACCCAAGCCTAAATCTTAGATAGTTCGAACTTGGCCCTGACCTAACCTTATTCCAACCCGAGCTTAGCTGACTATACACATACATGCATGCATATATAGATACATATTTGCATATATGTATCCTTAATGTTTATGTGAAATTTTAGTGTGGGTTGATTGACCAACCATGTCTAGTTTGGGCTTAAGCCCAACACAAGTGCATCAATTTTTAATGGGGTTGGGCCTGGGTTGGACAGATCAAGCTTGACTTCATCCTCAATTGAAGCTCAATTTTTAGGATTAGGCCTAGATTGAGCTGAAACCTAACCCAATCCACCCAACATATATAATTTATACCCATATTTTATTAGGGAGGGAAAAATATTTAATAGGAGGAAGGGAGATATTATGAACATCTATATATTAAAATTGGATGGTCCATGTCAGTATGTCTTTCCTTTGAGAGAAGTCATTTATTTATTTTCTTCATTTTTTGTATTTTTTCTTTTTTTTGTTTTAAAAATATAAAACAGTAATCATTGCTTATCTTGATTAGATTAATAAAGCTGCACACTATTAGGCTATGTTTGGCTTGAAGGAAAATGCAGGGGAATGAAGGGAAAGGTAGGGAAACCGTTACAAACCTTGTATAGGTTTCCTTGTCTTTCCCTTCCTTTCCCTACCTTTTCCTTCAAACCAAACATAGTCTTAGAGAGAGACCTTTGGGTTTTCCAATGCCTCTTATTTTAATGCATGTTACTATTACATTTAAGAGAGAGAGAGAGAGAGAGAAATAGTAGTAATAATATAAATAAAGGTTTTTAAAACCAAACTGGTCATAGGTTTGGTTCTTGGGTCAAACGATTTGACTGTTCAAACTGAATAGACGACCCATTTTGACAAAAAATGGCCAAAACTATTGGATGGTTCAAACGGCTTGACCACCTGGGTCAGCGGTTTGTTGACCAAATCAACGATTTTTTCTTTTTTTTCTTTTTTTGCGAAATAACGGTTCTGGGGTACAAAGTGGACCTAACTGGTTCTCGGTTTTTTCGGTTCGGTTCGATTTTGAAAACCATGATATAAATCAAATAATATAAATAGGTTGAGGTTAACAAAACTTAGTAAATATTAAAAAATGTGTTCCAATTCCATTTAAAATTTCAACTTAATAAACGCTAATACAAATAAGAAGTTTAAATATAAAAATATTAATTGATAGTTTTAATAATATTATTAGATAACTTATGAGTTGAGACTTTAATAAATGCTAATAAAAAATATTAACAAATAGTTTTAAAATACCAACAATTAATTAAAAATCCAAAAAATTTTGAGAAACCAAAAGATAATTAAAATACTAAAAATAATTAAAAATTATTGAAAATTAACAATATTTTATATTAATTAGGGTATTTACTGAAAATAATTAATAGTACTTTATTATTAAAAATAACAAAAATTATTAAAAAAATACCCAAGCCAGAAATTATTGAAAAATATTGAAAATTAGTTATACTTTTCATTAACTTTTGTATTTATTTAGTTATTTAATTTATTTTTACTGAAAGCAAATGCAAATTAATTTTATAGTGACTAATATGAAAAAATAAATTAATGATAAAAATACTAAAAATTATTGAAAAATACTCATATGCAAAAATTATTGAATAATAATGAAAAAACACCAAAAGTTAATTAAAAATCCAAAAATTCTAAAAGACCTAAATTTTAATTAAAATACTTAAACATAATTAAAAAATTAAATTAATTGTATCTTATTACAAAAACTAAATAATAATGAAAAAACAATGTATTTTAATTATTAATAGTAATATAATTAACAATAATTATTTTTAAACTATAATTAATAGTAATTATAATTTAAGCTATAAATAGTAGAAAATTACATTTAATTACCAAAAAATTAAATTTAATTAGTTTTAGCCAAGAAATTAACAATATTTCTGAAAATATTATAATTTCTAGAAACTATTGTATGTTAAATAAATATAGTAATTTATTAATTACAATATTTTAATAATTAATAATAAAAAGTAACAAACCGTTTATAACTTAACCTAACCCGATTAGATCTATAAATTTGTAAGCTCAAGCAGCTATTTTCTTTTGAATTAGGTCTAGCTGAGATATGCACTATAGCCACACATTAACAGGGATAGTCAAATCCAAAGTCTAATTGGGTATCAAACTTCTGGAGTCCAATGATGGCTTTAGCAAATAGGGCTTAAGCTAAACAGCCCCTAATAAGCTCAACTTGAAAGTTATATGCATATATGGTAAATATTATCATATAATATCTAAATAAAAAATTTTATATTAATATATATATATATATATAGAAATATTATATATTTTTTATACTAAACTAGAATTAAATAAAAAATTTAATTTGTAAAAAATCATAGTTTTATAATTAACGCGAACCTTTTTATCAACAGAAAATGTGCAAGCCTAAGCCCGAGCTCGTTCTGACCATCGGGCCTAGATCTTGAGCCCAAGCCCAGCCTTTATATAAAGCCCGAAGCTTAAGCCCGAGCCCGAAGCCCGATCTGTACACAAAATGTCTTATTTTTAGTATACTTTTATAAACTAATATTATATTAATTTAGTAATAATTTAATAAACTAATTTATATTTCCTAATAGTAAATTGATATTTATTAATAATTTAAGAAGCATATTATATTTATTATATATAACATAAATAATTTTTTTATATATGTAATAGTATTGGGTCAGGCTTATTTGAGAAAGCTTGAGCTCAAGCCCACAAGCCTCAAATTTTGTCTAAGCCTGAAAATAATGGGTCAAGTCGTGTCGGGCCGTCGGGCTACCTAGCCCATGAATACGTCTAATTGTATATATCAAAAATCATATGAAATAAAAATTTAAACATTTTTTTATTTTTTTTATATGGACCTCTCATAGCTTGGCCATGTTCGCAGCCTAGCTTGGCCCAACACGACTTGATTTACACATCTACATGAACCTGCCCAATATTAGGGATGGGGTAGGGAAATCTGAGGATTCTCCATCCTTGATGAGGAGTGGGGTGCCTTGGTCCTGAACTCGCTTGACATTGAGGAGTGGTTGCTCCGCCTGACATTGAGGATGGGGGCGGGGATGGGGTAGAGTGTCTTAACTATGGGGCAGGGACAAAGATGGGATGTCGTGCCCTGAATCCACCCTGTTGTCATTCCTATATAATTGTTAGTTATTAGTGAAATTAATAAAAATATTAGCTTTTGTAATTATTTTTATTTATTTAAAATTAATCAAAATTTCATTTAAAAATAATAAAAAATATTAAAAGTATTAATAAAAACTAAATTTATTAAAAAATATTTATTCATATTAAATTAACAATAATTATTTTCTATCAATTAACATTAAATGAAAATACAATTATTCAAATTTTAGATATTAACAATAACTTTGAATACTTTTAATTGGTTTCCTTTGTCATTCCCCAGTTAAAAAGCCATACTAACAGAGAAGCTGTTGGAGTTTTGCAAACTTCAGTAATAGTGCTCTTCATTTCCCTAAAAGAAGGGTTTTTGTCCCCTAATATCAATAAAAAAAAATTGAAAAAAATATCCAAGGCAAAAATAATGTTCACCTCATTCCTCGTTTGAACAGCGAACAACGGTGGCCTTCCCTATCTCTGATCTCCCCCACGTCTCTTCTTCTTCTTCTTCTTAGAGTAGAGCATAGTTTCCCTCTCCTCTCACTACAAACTATTCGTTCTATTTGACTCAACTCGTCGTAGACGGTAAGCCATCAAAAAGAAGAAGAAGAGAGAGAGAGAGAGGGTATTAGCGGTTTCTACTTACCCTCTCGCTCAGCGTCTCTTTGAAAACCCAACCTTCGAATACTGAGCTGAAGCTATTCTGCGACTACTGAAAAGCTCACAGTCTGAACAGGGCTTAGTATCTAAATCACATTAGTTGCACTGTTTGCTCATAGCATGTTTGCATTCCCCAGCAAAATCTCGAACTCAGTTATCATGCTTTCAAGCACAGAATTGACATTCCCCTCCTCCCCATTCACCACGCTCCCTCCCCGCCTCAGAAGTTCAAACAGGGGTGGCGCCACCACGCTCTCCTGTAGCCTCGCCAGTTCCTTGCCGCTCCTCCGCACTTGTCTCAGCCCTCAGCGTTTCCATCCTCTGCACTTGGTCCTGCGAAGGTCCCCAACGGAAGTGGCAACGAGCCGGAACACCAGTCCGGGTCTGAATCCGCCAATCCAGAACAAGGTCCACACTAAGGAGCTGAACCAGGGGGTGACAACACGAGGAACATGTCCCTGTGAGCCGCTTTGGATTTAGTGTGTTAGGACCCGCGCGATGAGATCTCGGAAGGAGGTGAATAAAATTTTTGCCCTCATTTAATATTTTTTAAAAAAGATAGCATATTCTAGAGATTATATTGAAAAAAATATTTTTATTGATATTAAGGGCCAAAAGTGACCGGAATCTTTGTCACACTAACTGCCATTCCTAATTCTCGAATACTTACACCATATAGATCAAATTCCTCTAGACATGGCAGTTGGAGATGCCAATCCTACTACCAATGTTTGAAACCACCAGAACCATAAGATATTCCATGGGAAGCCCAAATTTTGACGAGATTGGATTGCTTGGCAAACATAAACAGCCAAATTATGTGAAATGTTCTCATTCAAATTGATAATGCAGCAGGAAAACACACAAGCAAGTGTACAGGCCAAAGTATACCTATTACCTATTAGTTGGCCAAAAAGGGAAAGAAAAATAGTTAGGGTAAATTGCATATAGGTACCCTAATAAGGATTAGGGTTTCGGGATTTGTTCCTTACCGTGTGCTTCTCACAAAGACCTCACAGTACATCTAACTATGCATTGAAAATATCTCCCCATAAATAATAACATTCAAGTATGGGAGATGTTTCTAATGTGTAGTTGAGACATGCTGTGAGGTTTGTGTGAGAAGTGCTATGTGATGAGAAGACCGGATTTTCAACAAAAGAAACCAAGTGTGCTACTTCAGTACTCTAGAAATATACATTTAAGTCTAGCTACATTAAACTAATGTTATGGTAAGGGAGAAAGTTCTGAAAATGCATTTTCTGATTTTTTTTTTATTCACCATCATCTACCTTTGAACTTTACACGCAACCCAGCAGCAAAAAGTAAGTTAACCCTAATTTGTTCATTGGTAGTACTCTCACTTTTGGATGCTTACTTTGTTGCCATTGGTTTGCATTTGAAGCCCAAAGGTAAAAGAAAGATTAATAGTGAAAAAAGGAGATTTAGAACATGGGCATCTTTGTAATTTTATCCCTTATCATAATGTAATTTAATGAAATTAAACTTTAATGTATATTTCTGAAAATTCAGATTTTAAGAGTCCAAGCCCTAAAGTGAGACTACCCCAAAACTATATTAGGGTACCCTATCTGCAATTTACAAAAATAATTAATTACCAACTGGGTATTATCCAATGTGCATTTTTTTCTTGTTGCAAGTTCCAAAAACAAATCCAAATCATCTTATTTAAAAAATAAATTAGTTCTAAAAATAAAAATACAAAATGCATGTTATTGGTTATATATGTGAATTTTGTTTTCAAAACTGAAACGATAAGTCTTTCCATGTCCATGGGGACATTTTCCTTGGGTTTTAGACACCATTAATTAATTCCAATGAGAAGATGCCATCGTTGTTACTATGCGACGAGTTCTCTCATTGGAGATCATGTCTAGTCCCAAGTTTCATTTTTCTGCTTGTTTCCTCGCTTAAAATAACCAATTAATTTGCTTGAGCTAGAACAAGGTTGATGTGGAGACTAAACAACAACAGGCTTCGTCTATGCTTTCGATATGAAGAAGATTTTATGTATATTAGAAATAACAATGCCCCCTGGGCCCTGGTTGCTTGATGGTCAGTCGGCCGGTAATAAAATCCTTAAACCTTGGGTTCCTAGATGTCCCCTGTATGAATGGCGTTTCCAGGAGTACAAATATAAATATATAGAGTACAAAACCTTATATTTTGTATTATTTTGTATGTATTTAGACTGTACATTGTGTTCTTTCCAAACTGAGCCAATTAATCAATTGAGTTTGTCAGTGGTTAAAAATTATGTCCAAGCAAAAGTGTTTATCTCTATGGAAAGGTTGTTTTTTCGGTGGTACTCAAAATTGGGTCACCTTCTGTTATGAACATCTTCCCTAGGTTTGTTGTCATCTTTGCCATAAAGTGGGTCATCTTTTCCGACACTATATTCTCAGCCCTTACACCATACTCATGGCCATTGGTTTAGCTTGATCTAATAAAAGGAAAGTAGCTAACCCCTCTGCTTAAACTGGACCCTAGATCGAGCCTTGGCCTCTCCTGATTGGTTCACTTACTATATATCTTCATGCTTGTCTTCACCTATTTGCTCCCCGACATGGGGTTCAGACCATCATCCTATTGAGCTTGAACTAACCCCTAAAAACATCAATATATCCTAAATAGTTTAGATTGTTTAAAATGTGGATGTAGCACTAGGAGTGAAAGGACATTATGTCTTATGAATGGCAATTATGAGTGCAAGGGTATGCTACTCACCTTGAAACTAGACATGATAAAAAAATTAACCTTCAACAGTGGAATAAAAATGTGTTTAGGAACCCTCAAACCAAACTTCAATAATTAATCGAATAACAAACCTTACAAACTAAGCAACTAACCCCTTGGGACAGTTCTAAACTCTTTGATCTGTATAAACAATATGGGGACCTTTCTTTTTAAGTTGAAAGTAAGAATACCCACAGGATTACTACCTTTTGTCAGAAAAGCAATTATATTGATGGAATTAAGAATGATCAAGGAGCTTGGGTGATTGACCATAAACATATAGGTCAAAGCTTTTATCTCCTATTTTTCAGAATTGTTTACTTCACAATTTGATGCTAATTTAACACAACTTAACTGATGAGGGGTAATTTGGTCCTCTAGTGACATCATGATATGTGGCATCGCAGAACAGTTGGGTGACACCTCTGCACCACGTAAGTAGATCACCTCAAACATTTTATAATTGCATTAGTGACCTCAGGGCCACCCTGGTAGATCAAATTGCGAACAGCTAGATGGGATTTCAGGTCGGCGTATGATGTGACCTTTTTCCACCGGACTACCCTAGTCTTGTCAAGACGTCAAGTCAGCATGAAAGGCAACCTGCTTCTGCCGACCTAACCTAAGTTCAGTTAGCGACCTACTGGGTGACCTCCTCCTTGAGTGAGTTATTGTCTCTGACTTCTCTTGGATCACGACGCTCGACCATTAGACTTGTCTATCCGCATCTTTTGCATTGGAGTTGATCGAACAGACCTTATCCCTCTATGTGGATCATGACTAAGAGATCTCCTCTAAACACAGTAGACATAGTTTCCTAGGAATCTCGGATATGCTATAGGAGGCTCCCGGATTCTTACACCTATATAAAGACATCCCCTCCCTTAGAGAAGGTATGCGTGATTTAACTCTCACAATGCTCTAGCTCTCCAATATACTTTGCTAACTTAAGCATCGGAGTTTCCAACCCAGATACTCTGATACTATCTTTTTGTAGGTCGACCCAACAAACTCACCAGCTCGACATCTGAGCTACCTTCCAACAGGGTGGTGGCTAGATAACACATCATCAATTGATGTCATCTGTGGGAACCGCTACTTAAATGCCAGGTTCTCAACTCATTTTAAATTCGCACTCAACGGTAATCAGTCCAGGCGAGCCTTGTCAGCTCTATTAGCGAGGTTGCCTCTACAGGTCGAGCCCTTCGTGGCTTCATAGGAGTTTGCGGCCAATGGACTGTGTAGTCTCCCTTACAGGTTGAGCCTTTCAAGGATCCCATGCAAGTTGGCGACCTACAAATAGTAGAGCCACCCTCGCAGGTTGAGCTCCCTATGGCTTATCATAGGAGTAGACAGCCAGCATCTCCGAGGGTAGATGCAGTGTAGCCGTGGCACCAACCCGTCGTTCAAACACCAACAACAACACATGGCAGAATCTAAATGACCAGCGCGGGCGAGCTTTTTCAATTTGGCCCAGATTGTCTCCCAGTCCAAACTACAAAGCCTCAATGCTGATCAAGCCCTCCATGGCTCCCATGAGAGTTGGCAGTTGGCTGACTGTGGAGCCGACTTCACAAGTTGAACCCTTCATGGTTCACGTGAGAGTAGGCAACCTGTAAACAATAGAGCCACCCCTTCAAGGTGAGCCCCCCATGGTTCTAGTAGGAGTGGGCAGCTAGCAGTTTAGGAGCAGGTGTAGTACATGTGCAACATTGACCCGCGAATGCAGACCCAGGAGAGTCAATCCCATGTGATGGCATTGATACAGCCGCGTTTAAAGCTACTACAGAATGACCATCCACTTTGACGACCTAGTCAAATCAAATTCTAAGAGGAAGCCAATCTACTTTTAGCTAAGGCCCCCTACACCGGCCTTGGGATACATTGGTAGTTTGACAACTCAATATTGCTTTGACTTTGCCAAAATTAAGAGCCCAATTGCTTTGGCACCTAGGCAACTCATGCACCTCGTCACCTCCGCAACATTGAATATTTTGATACTTAACCTATTTTCTAGTAACTAAAAATGCAAGGCAAGAAAGAGGGACATAATATATGCAAAAAGTTGATTCCATTATATAGAAAAAGAAAGAGTACATCGCTAAAAAACATCCAGTCAAGCATCCCCTTCCCCAACATCATCATTCCTGCTGACCTCTTTCCAAGATCGTCCTTGTTGATCATCTCGTCGGAGGTGTTTGGCTCAGTGTCCACAGCATCCGCCATGTTATTGGGGACCAACTTGATGGAGATGTAGCCAAAGTCAAAGATAGGATGGCAGCCCTTGATGAACCGGCACCAAAGTTTGAGCCCCCTCTTCAAAGAAGGCAACGTGGTAGTAGCTTTCTCCATCTCGATCTCTGGCGAGGCACATTATGCCTCTATCGCGACCACCTCGACTTGATGGACCTCCATGACATGCCTAGCCTGCCACTCTTCTAGCAAGTGATCTTGTGCCTTCACCTCGCCAGTCAGGCTAGCCACCCTCCCTTGGGTTTCTCCATGTTGGTGGTATTTGTCCTCAACAGTGAGTTGAACATCCTACAGTTAGGCCTTGAGACACGCAATCTGATTCCTCATCTTGTGTGTCTTATGCCTTGTGCAGGTGGCCTGTTCCAAGAGAACCTCTAAAGGAGTTGGCCTGTGAGCAAATGTAGCAATTAGAGCGAGCTAAAAAAAGAAGAAAAACAAGCACAATGTACCTACATCACGTTGCAAACAATCAAGGTGGCCAGTTGACTAGATCAAGCTCCCCATAGGTCGAAACATCTTCGGGAAGAAGAATACCTCTCCCCATTCAAACAACGACCAAGGGATCCCAAATTCGGTTGGTAACGAAAACATCGGGCACACTAGGAATGAAAGGGGAAGCCCCAGAATTGGAGGCCCTTGCCGTGACCTTAGGAGTTAGTACAGGGGGTGCGTTGGAGACCAACTCAGGAACATGGGAGGGATTAGGATGCACTACGTCCCTGCCCTCTTTTGGGTCGATCTTGATGTGCTCGGCTGACCTTCTCAATGTAGTAAGCTAGCGGCCTCCCTCACCCTTCTTTGCCTTTTGTTCACCTCGGCTGCCTTGGTTGCAATAAGGATGTTGGATGTACTTGACATCTCTGCACAGGAAATTGCAATTACTCGAATTGGAAACAAAAGGATAAGTAGCTTGCAACGAAGAACATATCGAGGAAGGCCTACAACAAGACTAAGGCTGACCTCAATGAGCATTGTCTTGGCTAGGAACTCCTCAACCAGAGATCGTTGTGCTACAAGGAACTTGACTTCGTCGGCTAACTCGCTATCAAACATGATATCAACGACCTTCCTTGATTCAGGTTGCCAAGTAGTATCAATCGACCAGCCCTCCTCCCAAGACAAGAAGAAATACTTATGCTTCCAATCTCTTACTTTTGAAGGGAAGCCATAAAGGAGTTTGTACCTAGGGTAGTAACTGATATAGAAACAATAAAGCGCCTAGGGCATTTTCTTAATATTGCAGAGCCCAAAGAAGTAGTCAATGATAGTTCAATACCGAGGTGGTAACAAAGAGAGATCACCCCTACGACCAACACCTCATAAAAGAAGGGGTGAAATGGAAAATGGAGTCCAATGACTAACACCTCTTCAAAAACGCATACTTGGTTCGAGCCGTGGTCCCAAGGATATTGGATAGGGTTGGGCAAAATGCAGTCATAGGATAAGGAATCCAAAAGGTTGCCATCAAATTGACATCCTCCTCACCGCTTAACAAGCAAGGGATAAACCCTCTACGGGTTGAGAAGTGGAGGCATCCCTCTAAGAGGCATGCTACTCTAGAGCTGAGGTGTCGACCTCGTCACAAGCATGCACATTCAACTCCCCATTAGAACCCTCGGAAGACATTATGGAAAAGAATGGCCACTCATCGGATAGGATGACGATGGAAGAACTTTATGACAAACTAGATAAAAGACCTCGCTTGCAACAGTTAGAGCTCGCCCACACTCAAGCAGTCTACGCAAATGCACAAAGCGAATGGGACCCCCCCTCCCTCGTTATTTATAGGAAAGGGGCTTGACTATTGAACAATCACAATGATATTGATCAAGCAGCTCAGGGACTGCCTTGCGCAAAGACATGGCGGGCGATTTTAATTTGAATTTTGTGCGCCTTAGTCAAATTTTAAGTTTGTCGCACTACTTCCTGCGTGCCTTAAATCGAATTTTGAGTTTGACCATGTGTAACTTATGCCTCGTCTTCAAAAGTTCAAAGTCCACCTCACTACAAATGCCGAGGTATCAAGCTATCATAAAGGGACGAACTGGACCTAATCACTTCGAGCCAAAGATGTATAGCAAGTTGACTCGAGACACATCAACCGATCTATACAAGTCGGCTCCCATCTAATTAGCTCGACATCATTTTGACTTAGCTGCTACTCTAATTGGCTAGTCCACCTTTTTGCACAATGACCTAAGTGTACTTTGGTTCAAAGGAAGTCTAGTTCGTTTTTAGCACCTCGGCAAACATGCAAATTTGGCTTTCTTCATAGTCATCCTCCACCTCGGTTTCAAGCTCCGCATTGACCTTATCGACTACTCCTTCGAGGACCAATTTGAGGGACATTGCATTGAAGTCTATATAAGTGGAGGGACTTTAGGAGACAGTCATGTAGTTTGAAGCTCCTCTTGAGGATGGCATGACGAACTCCACTCCTAAGGTCTTTCGCCGAATTATAGAACTCCTTAATGGTTGCTTCTCAAGTATGGTAGATGTCCTTGGAGTGCTTGCTCCACCTCTCCTCGAGTAGATAAGTTCTCTCCTGTGCCCTGATAATCAAGATGGCAAAGTCCTGCGTAATTATGCATTCAACAATGATTACCCTTCGCCTACAAACTCATTGAAATAGTCATTCTGGGCCAAAGACCTATAACGAGCTACTCCCTTTTCCGAACCGACCTCATATTGGGAGTGGGGGCAATTGATGAGGGGTAATTTGGTCCTCTAGTAACATCATGACACGTGGCATTGTAGATCAGTTGGGTGACACCTTGCCACCATGTAAGCATATCACCACGACACCACGACACCACATAAGTAGATCACCCCAAACACTTTATAACTGCATTAGTGACCTCAGGGCAACCTTGGTAGACCAAACTGCAAACAGGTAGATGGGATCTTAGGTCAGTGTATGATGTGACCTGCTTCCACCAGACTACCCTAGTCCCATCAAGATGTCAGGTCAGCATGAGAGGCGACTTGCTTTTGCCGACTTGACCTAAGTTCAACTAGCGACCTGCCGGGTGACCTCCTTCTTGAGTGAGTTATCATCTCTGACTACTATGGGATTATGACGCTTGACCATTAGACCCATCTATCCGCATCGTCTGCATCATAGTTGATCGGGTGGACCTTATTCCTTTGTGTGGATCACAACTAAGAGATCTCCTCCGAACATGGCAGGCACGATTTCTCTGGAATCTCGGACATGTTATAGGAAGCTCCTAGTTTCTTACGTTTTATAAAGGCATCCCCTCCCTTAGAGTTATGCGCAATTTATCTCTCACAGTGCTCTAGCTCTCCAATATACTTTGTTGACTTAAGCATCGGAGTGCCTGACCAAGGTACTTTGATACTATCTTTTTGCAGGTTGACCCGATGAACTTGCCAACTCAGCATTTGAGCTACCTTCCATCAGGATGGTGGCCAGGTCGTGCATCATTATTAAACAATTGTTCAATCTTGTCATCACTCAAGAAGATAATATGATGCTTTTGGCCATCCCATTTGAGAAAGAAGTTAAAAATGCAATTTTTAGCATTGGGAGCTTTAAATCCCTAGGACAAGATGGAATGCCAGCCCTAGTTTACAAAGAGAGTTGGGACATCATGAGTCTTACTCCAAAGAAAGTAGGTGGTACCAAAATCCAGGACTTCAGACCTATCAGTCTTAGTAATGTTCTCTATAATCTCCTAGCTAAAATCATTGCCTTGCTTTTGTCCCATTAGGTTGCTTTGTCCTCAAGGACTTAGAGGTAACATTGTTAGCTAGGCAATTTGACTATGTCCAACACAATGGATTAGATTGTCACGTGCACATGGGATATCAGTTGTATCCCATGTGCACATGCATTGGTGGATTGCTGTCCTGAGGTCTCTAGTGGTTTAGAACTTGAAGAAGTCTCTAATGGCTTAGATTTGTAGTTTGGCAATAAAACAACCGTTAGACTATAGGCTGTAGCCCCAAGTCTTTATAGGCAACACGGTTAGCCTTCTTTGCAGAAGGTTGTTGTAGGTTGTAGCCTTCTTTGAGGTTGCATTGACATAAAGGATTTAGAGGCTACTCTAAAGCTTTACTTGGATACTTCGGCCCTATTTACATTACATGCCCTGTAGCTTATATAAAGAACCATGATAACTGGCAATATGGGGTAAAGATGAACAAGGTGCATCAAACCTTTAAGTCTAGTAATCTTCTCATCTGCAAATACAACCTCCTTATGTTAAATCAATAGAAAAACATTTATGTCATAATATAGACCTAAAATAATATATGTTAAAAATTATTCTAATTCACTCAGAGATTTTTGTTGTAGTTCCCAAATCATGGACTTGAGTGCATTGATTGTTAGTTTTAACTGTTCTTACTTTTATGCTTTAAGTTCTAATTTCATATTCATGGTGGTTTTGGGTCATTACTATTTTAAGTCTCATACAAAGTCATTGAATTATACTCACTTTAAGTTCCACCAAGTAAGGCATTTAGATAATTCCTCAAAATTGAACAAACCACATAGTTAAGATTCATTTACTCTAGCAAATTGCAAATTCATTTATTGGAATCTTGTGGAGCCATGACACATATTAAATTGTTCTTTCAAGTAAAAGAGGGTTCATCCAACAAATCCTAGACAATAGGGATTAAGCTTTGCAAATTCATTTACAAAGTGCTTTTATTAAAGTGCTTTCATAAAAGTAAATATACGAAAAATACTTTTTTATAAAATTCAACTAAGGATAATTTTGGAATAAAAAAATTGAATGTGATTATTGTATAAGCACTTAAAAAAGCTGGAAATTTGGGCTTAAAAATAAGTTCTTATTTTTAAAATAAGCACTTATTTTGGGCTTATTTCCCAAATACCAATGTGTGCTTAATGGCCTAAATAAGCACTCCCAAACGTGGCCTTAGATTAATCATTTTCCATATCATCCATAATTTGATAACCCACTAATTTATATATAGTACACTTAAATGAATCATTTACAAGCAATGTTTTTTAACTATTGTTGACCAAAACGGTCAGACCATTTAGCCCAAAAACCATCCAAGAAACTAGTTATGTTTCACCCATGAGCCGTTCTTAGGTAAAAAAAATTATTGACTTTGTTAGAAAACCGATGACTCGGGTGGTCAAACCGTCGACTTGTTTGACCCAGACAGTGGTTCACGGTTTAAGAAATTGCAAAGAGGGGAGAAACTAAGAGTCTGAGTCTAAGTCTGAGATACGAACTCAGATTTGATATCCAACACAAAGAGAGAGAGAGAGAAGAAGAAGAAGAAGAAGAAGTTGCAAAGAAATTGATCTCAAATCTAAGATCTGAGAAAAAAATGAAAAATCGATCTCAGATCTCAAATCTATCATCTGCGTTGTTACAACCGTCGTCGTTGCTGGTGAGCGTCGAATCATTCTCCTCTTCTTCCTTCTTCTCTCCTTCCCACTTTCTTTCCTTCCTTTCCTTTCTCTCTTCCTTTTTTTATTCCTTTCTCCTTCCTTCCTTTCTTTCATTCTTTTCTTCTTTCTCAGCCGACAATAGTTTCTTGACTCTCTTCTTCAATTCTCCTTTCTCATATATAAGTATATAACTATTTACCATAATGCAAACCGTTTGAACCATTCGACTTGGATGGTCGAACCGCTAACTTAGAAACTGGTAGCTAGAACGGTTCTATTTCTAGGTCGGTTTTTAAAACCTTGTTTACAAGTGGTAAGATCCACTAATCTTATAATAACCCATTAAAATGCCATATCATCCATAAGCATCAAATCCCAATTAACACTTAGATGAATCATTTATAAGTAATAAGATCCACTAATTTGACAACCCATTAAAATGCCATATCATCCATAAACATCAAATCCTAGGTAGTACATAAACATCAAATTCCAAGTAGTACACTCAAATGAATCATTTACAAGTAGTAAGATCTACTAATATGATAATCCATTAAAATGTAATATCATCCATAAATATCAAATCATAGGTAGTATACTCAGATGAATCATTTATAGGTAATAAGATCCACTACTTTGATAGCCCATTAAAAGGCTATATCATCCATAAACATCGGTTTACATTGATAAATAACTAGAGTATGGGTCTAGTCTACAAGTATATAAACAACATTAGATTACAACCCATTTACATAAGTGCCCCTCACAAAAAAAAAAAAAAACTGAAGTATTGTGTTGTCATTTTATATAAAAAGTATGGGGTTGTGGCTCAATCAAATAGTTATCCAAAAAAAAAAAGTATGGGGCTGTAAATCCATGGTATTGTCCAAAAAAGTATAAGGGTTAATGTAAGGTTTTCAATTGGTATTATCCAAAAAAGTTAAAGGGTTAATGTAAGAATTTTAACTTTAAAATGCACTCAATATACAAAAACCATATGTAACTTAAAGAAACCAATGTTTTTCTCTTTTAAGTCATGACTGAGAGAATATAACTTCTTGGTTGGATTTTTCTTCTACCTACACATTAAAAATGTTATTACTTACTATAGATTCTAAGCCTTAACCTAACATGTAACTTAAAATTAGTTCGAGGGGTAACATTTATGCCTAGGGGAGCCACAATGTGTGGATGATCCAACCTCCCTCTACCACCCCTCTTAGACTGTTCAACATATACACATTACAAATAGATAATTAGCTTGAGGGTGACTTGTCTGCTTGGGGGGGACCACAATGTGTGGATAATGCAACCTCCCTCTATCACCCTTCCTAGGTTGTTCAACCTATACACATTGCAAATAAATTAGTGTATATTATAGCTAGTAAATTAGCATAGGGCAGGGCCCTTTAGCATATAACATAAAATTAATTGGTGGAGGATCTTGTATGTTTTGATTAAGCATACTCCCTCTACCATCCTCTTGGGATTACCAATCCTCCCCCCTACTTGCACTACCATACTTAATATGATGACCATGAGCTAATATAAAGGAAAAACCCACACCATATGTTGATGGACTAAGAGCTATAATGGAGGAAGGAACCACTTCATGTGTGCTCTAAATAGTGGTAGGAGTTAAACCCCCATTCTCAAGTAAAAATATCCTTCTTATAGTATGGTCTGATTTAGATTGGTTAGGACTAGGCTTATGCACCTACAATATTTTAGCAATATTAGTTAGTTCTAAGACCCAACCTATTAATGGTTGAAAAGTTGGTGGGGTTATTGATTATAAAAGTTCACCGTTGCAATTGTATTGTTAGTACTAAGGGGAGGAGCAGGGCAATTCCTTCTATTGTGACCATACCCATTGCAAATAAAGCATTTAATTGTCCCACACTCTAGTGGGGAACAGTAGGATGGTCCTACTTCATCTTCTTCTCTCCTTTTATAGACTAGTGGTCTAATAGACTTTCTCCTTACTAATGGGGGTCTAATTGGGCAATGATCTACATTTGGACAATACTTTTGTTCTAGAAAAGCATGTACAAAGTGGTTGTACATCTTTACATATGTGGCTTTATGGAAGGCTCTATCACATAAGTCCTCAATTTTGCCCTTGGTATATGTTAATACAACCAATGCATGTGCACATGGAATACCATTGATATCCCACACTCTACATGTGCAAGTCTTTACACTCATCCTTGTGGCATTGTCCACTAAGTCATTCCTTGAAGTCTGAGACTCAAACTACCCGGAGCATATAACCCTAAGCAATCTACATGTACATTAGACAACCATTATTATATGTAATGGCCATTCAAAATAATAACAAAAGAGAGAAATAAATCCATGGATTGGCATTTTCATTGGATACTACCTAGTTTTTCTCCATCTCATATCAATGATAGACTACATCTTTGACAACATTTGACCATTGAATGAATTGACATTCTCATGCTTCTCATAAATCTTCTACATCCATTTCTTTTATATATCCTCCAAAATTTTCACAATCAACTATGTTCTAGCCTCCTCCCTAAAATTCATGAATTTAAAGACTTAGTCAAATTGTTTGCTAAATCATCTAACTTTACTATGGGATCAAGCCCATGTTTGAAACATGTGTCTTGGGGGACTTTACAAATCCATCCATAAGCTTCCTTAGAACAACTATTCACAACCTCCATATAATGGCAAAAATAAGCTTATGTGTAAGCTTTCCTAGTAGCCATACAACATCTTTTAATGCACTACCCTTGAAGATCTTCTTAAAATTGTTGTAGAGGTGTCATGGGCAAAAATGATGATTTACACTAGGCTTTTAGGCATGCAAGTTAATACCCCATTAACTATACCCTACTAATTACAAGCAAGTTGTTAGTTACAAGAGCAATCAATAAATACATTCTAGATAACCCATAAAAGCAAATTATCTCAATTAATCAATACAAGCATGTAATTAATTGCATAGCTTTTGCCTATTTGACATAAAAGTCCATCTATGTGGGTTATCAATACCCAAAGCATCTCTGAGTTTAGTCAAAAACCACAATCAACTTTCTTTGTTTTCAACCTCCACCATAGAATATGCAATAGGGAATATCCCATTATTCCCATCGAGGTTAGTAACCTCTGAGCTTAATCAATAACTATGATCCACAATTTTTCTATAACCCTCCAAGAACCCATTCTTTGGTCCTATGAGGTAGATGAATACCATCTTGAAAGTTTCAACTATATCATTTTTTGTGACAAGCGGAGCATGTAACTTAACAACAAACCCAAAGTTACTTGTAAACAAAGTTATACAATATTGAGGTGGCCTTGTATATGATTTAATAAAAAAACCTCTAATCCTATCAATAGCCTTCAACCTAACTCTATGAAATTTCCTCAAACTCACCTCTATTCTATACAATTATTTTGACTTCAAACCTAAGTACACGAACTGAAATATTTGGGCTAACTTGTAAAAATTCTTCAATCTTTATAGAAATGTTGCTTCTCTATTTCTTGCCACCTGAAGACAAGTATGTGTATCATATAATGTCTTCGTGATAAGATTGCCTCCATCATGGCTAAGGGATGCATGTATCTTCCAACTTTCCTTGCTAGCACAAATACCGATAAACTTATTCTTTCATTTTTCTTTATTTTTTTATCCCAATACCCTCTATCACACAATATTACCTCAATGCATGTCTAAATTCATTCACACTGATAAATTCCTTTCCAATTAAGAACCTTGGTTGAAAAAATTTGAACTCAATGTCATTTTGTTATCAATCCCTTCTCACTCGATTTTCACCCTCACTTGGTAGGCTCTCATAATCACTCATGGGTTCATAATCAAAGAGCGAATCATTGAAGTCCACTCTAACTCCATTCCCCCATCTATTATAACTATCAAACGCACCACCATCACCATCCCCTTCCACTCTAACCCCTTTTGTTATGATCATCAATTGCACTGCCATCACCATCCCCATTCACATCCTCAACACAATCCCTTCCTTCTACACCACCAACACCATCTCCCTCCACACCCTTAACACCATCCCCTTATGCACATCACCTCCCCCAAACACATATTCCTCATTACCATCTCATTCTAAATCCTCATCATCCTCCCATCCCTCATCAATATCTCTATATGAATCATACCCCCTTCAAAATAACTGTTTCCCTCTTCAAAATGGACCTCTTTAATCGTATTCCTAAAAATCATCAACCTGTACATTTTATACATTGTCTCCGTTTTGTTTATAGTACTTTATTTATTTACACACACATTTAGCTTCAACATAGGTGACATATAGTAATATCTCTCGTAATTCACCATGAGTGGAAAACATCGCCAGCATGTCATTCTCAAATTCCAACTCCTATAACTTCTCCTTTAGTTCCCATCTCGGTATCTTGTAATTGATGGTTACAATATTACCAAAAAGTATCCCACCCAATCTACAAAAGTTATTTAAAATATCTAGATAGCAAATCTAATCATTGCTGACATTGTTCACAAATCCCACCTAACCATTCACATATTTTAACTTCCCATTGGTAAGTCCTCCATTGACCACCATAATTTACAATGAACATATATCTGCCTTCATCCATTACCTACATGATAAAATGAAACAAAACAAATTCAACCATTGATATTGAAGTGGTCACAAATTCAGCAATTTGTAGGGAACTATATGTAATAACAATATATGCAACAGGTCAATTAGCTCATGCACTTGGGTTGGTCCTTTTAATTCACAGTCTAAGTGGTGTTTGGCAATGCTGCAACAAATCCATTAGTACCCATAAGGAGATAGAAATTAAATATTAATGCAAGTTATGGGGGTAGAAATTAACTATGTCATATCTGAATGTCATATTTGAATACTATGGATTGTGACCAACACTGTGGGTTGGATTGCTAGATCTTGTTTTTTTTTTTTTTTTATGGTTTTTGCACAAGTAGGCGCAGACATGACATAACTAATGTATTGACTAGTTCCCTTTGATATGAGCATTAGTAGCTAAAATATATAAGATTCCTTGAAATTCTAAGATTTATTTCCCTTTCATATGAGCATTACTACCAACATTTGTTGAATTTGTAATAAGATGAATATTTTAAGCATAATGAATAAAGACAAAAAGAAATAAATAGTGAAATTAGTTAGTTTCTCATTGTTGGGATGATCGCCTTCTCGGAGAAAGCTGGGATTTGATGATTGAGGCTTCAAATGATGAATTTAGTATTCAGTTCAAGGAGCACAAAGGCCACTAGCACTCACTACATTGATTAGACATTAGGTCGAACACTTAGTGCTAAAGGATAAAATCAACCACTAGGTCAACATTATTGCCCCATGCATTAGTATAGTAACTCATGTACGGGCTCCCACAAATGCAATGAAACAAACACATGAGCTCCAAATACATCATATGGGTCCCCATGACCATTTAAACAAGAGTAAAAGGTCGGTAAATGTGGTAGTCAGAACCACAAATCTCTATACTATATTAATGGTCCCCACAATCCAAATAAAGAGGCCACAACACAAATCTTGCTTCTTGCTTTGTGTCAACCAGTTTTATACATGCGTCTCGCTCTTGTAATCGCTTAGCCCATGGGTTAGGTAGTCATTCTTTCAGATACAATCGTGCTATGACCTAATCGATTCCTCCAGTTTTCGTCAAGTCTATTACTCTGGATGAGATGTAATCTGCTTTATGAAATAAATTTATTGCCTTTGGCTTCAAAAAAAAATCCAAATAAAGAGGCCAAGAAGCAGACATGAAAAGAACCAAACATGGTACTATACATATTGCTCAAAGAATCTGAGCAATAAACACCAATTTCTCTGTCGATAGTGATGAAGGCAGATTTGTCCCTCCAATGATGTTGTGACACATGGCACCTTAGAACAACTAGGTGACACCTGAAACCATTTTGGCAACAACTTGCCTTAGCCAGGTTGATGGTATCCCACCTGGTAGCCTAGCCCTGGCGTGAACTGGCAGCCTAGCACAGGCACGACCTAGCAGCTTGGCCTAGGCACCGACTTGGCGGCCTTGCCTAGGCGCGACCTGGCAGCCTGGCACAGGTGCGACCTAGCAGCCTATCATAGGCACCGACCTGGCGGCCTGGCCTAGGCGTGACCTGGCAACCTAGCACAGGCCCGACCTGGTGGCCTGGCACAGGCGCCGACCTGTTGACCTGCGAGATGTGCTCACCGACAAATTCGGCATGCATATCCTAACACTCCCATGATCCTTGGAAGTTGGTCCACGTGCTAAACGATCTGGAGGGTGGTCAACATGCATGGCGGTTACCTTCGGGAATCTCAAACCACTTAGATGACATCGCAGAAATCTCGGATATGGTGCGTGAAGCCCACGCCAAACAATGCCTATATAAAGGCACCAACCCCAATGACATGAGAGAGGCAAGTAAGCAAGTTCTATGTCTTAGACTTTGTGATTTTTAGCTCGCAGTCTATTATGAGAGTACTGACTTAAGCATCAGAGCGACATCGCCGGGTTAGCCACCTCGGGTCCTCTGACATTTGGTTCCTTGCAGGTCTCTAAAGAGCAACGGAGCTCATCAATTCAGTTCGCCCCCAGGTCAGCCTGACACCTCATAGATAGCTCAACACCTCACAGGTAGCTCGACACCTGGTTAGCCCAGTACCTCACAAGCAACTCGACACCTGGTCAGCCCAGCACCTCACAGGCAGATCGCCACCTGGTCAGATCAGCACCTCATAGGCAGCTCGGCACTATAGTCAGCTCACCATCCAGCCTGCCCAGCTTGACTCAACTCGGCAACCAAAGTTCTCCACTTCGACCTGAATCATCGGCCACTTAGAAGCAGATCAAATGACGAGGTACTTAGCCCAAAAAATTGGCCATCACCCAAAATTGATTCTTCAGATAGCATTGCAAAAAAACACTAGAATTGTTAGAATGTTGACAAAAAACATTGTTCCAACAAAAAGGAAAGCTATAGAATAAGGTTTTTATGCCATAATGCTTTTACATCAAATAGGGTTTAAAATTTTTTTTCTCTTACTTGTATCATGATCAAACTCCTTTTCACTGTCACACGGTCACACGATTGTTAGAAGTTGTAGTAGTAACCAGTATTCAAGCAAAGTTGTAGTAGAAGTCTTTTTCTCCTCAAACAACCAAATGGAAGTTTTAAGACGAGTGTTTTTAAGACCTAGTCGGATGCATTAATAGAAAGGCTTGGAAAATGTGACATTTCATCATTTTCATATGATTTAACGGTGATGTCAATTGTTAGAAAACCTGGGTCAGTAGGAGTAGAGTAAGTCAATTTCGTAAAACTAAAGGATACTTTAAGAGATACCCATTTAAAATTAAATTATAGGATTTTTGGAAAGCACTCCCCCTCGGTAATCTTTTTTTGCAGTCCCTTCCCAGTCTATTAGGTGGAACTAGGATTTCCTAGGGGTGAATCATAAAAGCCCCTTTAATTATTGCCCAAATTTGCTTTTCTAAAAACCCACATGCTCCTCAGCGGCTCATCAACTTTTTATCCTCTCATCTATGAGAAATGAGTTTCTTTTATTTTGCAAAGCAAGTTTTTCACATAATGGTGTTAAAATTTGATAACTCTTATTGGTTAACATTATATTGCTTACTATTATATATTTATTGTATAGTGGATATGGATCTATATTCATGTTTTGGAATTATTCTATGCCATTATTTTGGAATGATTCATTTATTTATTTTTCATATTTTTATTATTTTATTGTTTTTTCTAAAGTTGTCCATATGCCACCTTTTATAATTGTAATATATAATTTTGATTTTTATTGTTACTTCAATATTTTTAAATATTTTTAATGTATTATTATTATTATTATTATTATTATTATTATTATTATTATTATTATTATTATCGTCATCATCATTAGTATTATATTATTGTTTAATTAAAATTTTGGGTGAAATATGCAAAACAGTATTAATTGAATTCACATTTATCAACGATCTATTTCTAGGGGTAAAAAGGTAAGATTTGTAATTTCAAATGTTGGATCATTGCCCCAACTCAAAGGCTCTAAAATGTAGAAAAACATATCTACTACTTTTCAGACCTCAAACCTAAAAAAATAGCTTTTTGACCTTTTAGACATCACACTTTAGAGTTATCAAACACCACCTAAAATTTATAAACCACTTTGGCTTAACATTGTTTTAGCATTTTTATCTAAATCAATGAAATCAAAGCAGTTGATGTATCCCATGTTCCCACCTTGAATTAGATGAAGTGACATCTTGGTGGGGCCACAACAATACATCTAACACTATCATTCTCAGTTTTAGCCCTAGGTTAAAATCATGTAGTAACAAAAGTGAACACACTAAAATAACCTTTGTATTAGCTAGGGGTGAACATGAGTTGATTTGGTTGGATTCCAAGGAAGAACTGGAACCTACCCTATAATCAAGGATCAGTTTTAAGTTTTTGGAACCAGAGCAACCCTGTTAACTTCCAATGTTGGTTGCAGAGTCAACCCATGGAGCTTGTTCTTTAAAAATAATAACAATATGTTGTTTTTTATTTATTTTGTCCCTTTAAAAATTTTGACTTCGGATTGCAATCTATCGTAAACATTCCACATTTAAGTCCATATAATCATTCAATCTCAAAGAAAATAAAACATAGTCAATAAATAACCTAAATAATATCGTATAATCATTATTAATCCACAATCCAATTTCACACACATTCAACAACTTAAATGCAATCTCGATGCAAATAGAACACAATCCACAATCAACCTAAACAATACAAGTATACAACATAATTAATACACAATCTATCATTATAATTCATACATTAAGTTCAAATATTTGAAGTAAACAAGGGTAATCAAGGTTGGTTATCCAAATTAGTTTGGGTAGGGTAAACCCCAGACCCTCAAACTGGCCTAAGTAGTGGGGTTGGTTCCAAGAGTTTGGAACCAGGCCCTACCCAAGAACCAATTAAAACAAGCCTTACCAATCAGTTCCGGGTAGAACCGACCCATATGCTCACCCCTAGTATCGACATTTTGAAGTGTTTATTAGCTTTCCTTTGTAGGGCTCTCAATGGGTCAGAGCTACCTAATAGAACCAAACCAATTGAACCGTTATGTTGATTCTAGTTCTGTGGTTTTATCCCAATTAATAATTGGGTTGGAACTGATTCTTGCTGTCCTGAACCAATTCAAACCCGGACAAATTATATAATTAATAATATATAAAGGTCTCTTGATTTTCTTATAATTTTTATTGTACTTTATGTTCAAAATTAAGGATAAATTTTATAGATAGTATATAACACTTGTTTTATCAACATATAATCTATTTGCTACTTTACTGTCATTTTTGTTAAGGCTATATTATCTAAAAGTAAAGTTTTAACTTTTTAAGTTGTTATTATCATAGGTAATTGTAGATCTCAAGTCTAAATGGGCCGGACCCGATTGTCTCGACCCTTTGATAGTTCTATACCATTTTAAGCCAAACCAGTTCCTTAGTTTGCGTCTTGCCCAATTATAATTGATCAAGTTTTTATTGTTGAAATCAAACAGTTCAATCATATAAGAAAGTAAAAATAGTAAAATAATAAACACTTGAAATAAAATTTTAAATCTATTTTAAACAATATAAGCCTTACACAATAATTGTTAGGTTGTATTTTAAAATTGAATTCGGGATTAGTTTTTAGACCAAATGTTAGGGGGTGCAAGTCAGTTGGATATGTATGTATGTATGTATGTATCTATGTATATTTGTTTGGTTGTTGTACATAATCCATGCCTGGGATGGGCTTGTTCTAAAAAATAAGAAAATCCAAAATTTTGGGCCTCAAACCCAGCCCGTGTAAAATTGTGGGTTGAGTCATTTTGGGCTTGGGTTGGACCCACCCAAGTTGCACCCCTACCAAATGATATAACCATATAGTCAAGTCTAGCAACATTATTTGGACCTGTTACTCTGTAACCCTATTACTATAACAGTGGTAGTTTAAATATTTTTTTACTTGTGTAAAAATGATGGGAAATTTCAAGAAAATGTGTATAGTAGTAATCACCAAAATAGAGAATCCAAAAGACTTTGATCAATTCTAACCAATAAGTTTGTGTAATGTAATATATGAATCACCACAAGAATTATGATTAATATAAGACCTCATCCTCTAAAAATCATCTCCCCTTTACAATGCATCTATGATTGGAAGAGAAATACAAGAAAATATTTTAATACTCTATGAAATCTGTCACAATCTGGACAATCCAAATTAATTTGCTACACAATAAATATCTAATGTGGTAAGAGGGTGGATTGGGATGTAGACGTAATCTTTGGCATTACTTTTTTACGAAATCTGTCTTCTTTCAGACTTGAACCCATATTCTATGTTAAAAGTGTGAGATTTTAGGACTACACCAAGCAATGGCCCTTGGTGTATTTGGTAGTCTTTTTCTTCAATAAGTACTTAAATAAAAAATTATGATTATTTTGTTTTTCATTTTTTTTTTAAATTCTAAGAATGCACTTTTATTAAAGTACATTAATGAAAGCACATTTACAAAAATAATCTTACAAAAATTCTTTTATGAAAGTACTTTTATGAAAGCACTTTGATAAAGCACTTTTAAAAAGGTACTTTTATAAAAGTACTTTTATGAAAGCACTTTAATAAAATCACTTTTACGAAAGTACTTTTATAAAACCACTTTTACAAAAGTACTTTTATAAAATTCAACTAGGGATAATTTTATAAGTGGCATTTTAAAATTCAACTAGGGATAATTTTGGAAGAAAAAAATTGAACAAATGCCTATTGTATAAGCACTTAAAAAAGTTGAAAATTTGGGCTTAAAAAATAACTCCTTATTTTTAAAATAAACACTTATTTTGACCTTATTTTCCAAATACTAATAAGTGCTTAATAGTGTGGTCCCAGCCCAAATAGGCACCTATTTTGAATAAGCACTTATTTTTGAACACTCCCAAACATGGCCCAAGAAAAAGTTCTAATCTTTGTAATTAATAGATAATTTATAATTTTGCATGAGCTTCACTTATCTCTTGTAATAATAAGGGGAGTCCTTCAAGAATTTGAGAAGGCAATTAGTTAGAGAGTTAAATAAATCCTGCATCTTGTGGTCTTAAGAATGCTCCTAGTAAGTTACAAAAAAGTGTCTAAGAGGAATGGAAATCCCCTTGATACACAAAACAAGAGAAGTAACTTGGAGTTCCTGCTATCATATCCAAGAAATAATAGAGATTAGAGAGCACATCCAATTACTCTCATTATAAATCAAACTAGAGTGGAGATGAAGCCAAAACGAAAACAGCCTTGGATGGTTTAAAAAAAAATGCAAACCCAAAAAGAAAAAAGTTTAAGAATCATAAGAGCAATGGGAATAACTTAATCAATATAAAAAATTGGGGTGCAGAATCCTCTACTAAAAAGAAAATAAATAAGTTAATTTGATAAAAACAAATGCCTAAATAGTATAAATTTACTTGAGGCTATGTTCAGATAAAAAAAAATAGTCTTGGGCATGTAGAGGAATAAATAGAAAGATGATGGCTAACTTTCTATCTATGAAAGTAATTAACCAAATACTTCTCATCAATTTCACCACTATAAAATGTGGCGGTTAGCATAGATAGTCGGAAATCTTCTGTTAAAACAGCAATACGGCTAAAAATTTCAAGTCCCCATGGGCTGGTCCGGCCCAGCCCATTTTTTGTTGGGCTTAGACAAGATTATAGGATAGCTTTTCTTTGTTGCTCTTCTCTTTTCTCATAGCGAAATCTTTCTATATTTTTTGGGTTGTGAGTTTTTTAATATAAATAAATCAAATTTTCTATTGAGCAGAAAAAAGAAAAATTTTATTGTACAATTTTCAGGTTAGACTTCAGGCTTTATATGAGTAGGGGCTAAACTCAGATTGGCCCCAGCTAACATTTTAAACTATTTTGGGTTTAGACCCATTGAAACTTTGATAAAATCTCAACCCTAACCCGCCCAAATTGCACTCCTAATGTGAGGGCTGGGCTCGGGCTCATGCAATGTGTTTTATTAATATAGAGGCAAAGTTCGACCTGAGCCCATCCCGGCCCAGTCTGTAAACAGGTTTGGTCTCTTTGATTCTTTACTCGAAGAATTTCCACAAAAAAAGGCTAATATATAAATACCCCCTTGTACTTTATTTTATGACAAAGACCCCCCGTACTATGACCATGAGGTTACGGACACCTGGTGGTTCTTCCTTGTGTCGATGATGCAGTCGTTCATCAATGGTAGTGGCCTTGGTCAGGCTTTCTTCGCGTTGTCTCCCGTGTGGCTTGCCGAGGGTGAGAGGCTTGCAAGCTCGTCTTGCGAGCGGGCAAGACCAAAGCCTAAAAGTAAAGGAATGCGTACCGCAAAATTAAAAATATTAAAAAAAACATCAAAGTCAGAACGAAATTAAAAAAGTAAAATAGAAAAACGAAAAGAAATTTTGAAAAAAAAAATCTCATACCACTAGTAACGGTTGCACCTGATCGGATCTCCTCGCGGAAACCTGGAGGGGAGGAGAGATGGGTTAGTGGGATCTCCAGAGAAGGTGAATTCTCTGGCGAAAATGAAATTTTTGGAGGTGCAGCTCCCACCCCTTCATTTCCACTCCTCGTCGCCCCAAGGGCTTACTTCCCAAAAATCGCTCTCAGCAATAAAACCTTCGAAACTACAAAGATGGAAACTGGGTTTTGAGAAAAAAACTATCTGGGTTACCGACAACTGAACGATCCCCGTATCAATCGCAACCGACTCATTAACCCTCGTAATATTCAATGTGAATGTCTCAGCACCCATGCCTTCTCTCGCTAAAGTAGGTTGCACATGATTCACAATCTACTCCAACGAACCCAATGGATAGTGATGATGGAAGATTTGGCCTGACCTCGCAGTTATGCGATATGTGGCAAAGGTAACAGCTTGGTACAAAAATACGTCTAAGATGCGAGTATTAAGGAGACACAACCAGCGGTTCGAACTCCCTACTAGGAGCCCGAACTCTTCCTTCGGCCCCAAGCCACAGTAACCCAAACTGGCCTGCCTTGAAGCAGTTTGGGACACACCTCGCCGAACTGGCCTGCCTTGAAGCAGTTCGGGACACACCTCACCGACTGGCCTGCCTTGAAGCAGTTCGGGACATACCTCACCGAATTGGCCTACCTTGTAGCAGTTCGGGACACACATCGCCGAACTGGCTTACCTTGGCAATGCAGGACGTACCTCCGAACTCAAGACTTCGCCTCGCTCACCACTCCACCACATCGCCCTCAGGGCACCAAAACCAAATAAACCGTACTATGCCTGACACCAAGGAAGTTCGTACCCAAGGACGGCGCACCTGACTGACTTGGGATCTAACGCTTGACGGTCGCACTCCAAACGGCCACCTGCCACCGCCTCCTGACACCGCCATCTCCAGTTAGAGAGACGGTTCCGACAAAAGGCAATGACGGTTTTGTCCCAGCAAAAAGAACGACACCCGAATTGACAGATGCAAGGGTAATCATACCCGACCTGACAAGGGCTTCGAAGCGAGTGCGCGAAGTGATTATAAAAGGCCCCCTACCCTCAACAACAAGGTATGTGAACTTTGCGCCATCTGGTCTATGCTTTGCCTTTGAGAGATTACTAACTTGAGCTTTGGAATTATCTCACCGGGTTCCCCCCGGAGTTCCCTCATCTTTCCCGTTTTAGGCTCCCTATCGCTCCAGCTCAGAGGCGAAACCGTTGACAGCTAAGACCGACCGGATTGCGCTCCATCAATTGGCGCCGCCTGTGGGAATGCTTCTAAAAGCCTCCCTCTAAATCTTTCTTACCTACCCTTCTTTCAAAAACTCTAACACCCATGGCCTCCTCCAACAGCGCCGGACGTGGAACAGAAATAGCCACTACCGGAGAGCAACTCCATGTTCCAGCGGTGTGCATTGGGCAGTTCACCATCCCTCTTTCAGTGGATGGGATCCCCAGTTTGAATGTGCCACAAGCAGTGGCGCTCCTAAACCCTCCTTCACTGAACATCCCTCTTTCACTCCCCATTGAAACGAATTTCACGGAACCAACTGCTGCCTCACTGGCAACCCGCCAGAACCAACTGGATGATCTAATGCAATGCATGCGGGCAATGCAGGCCCAAATGCAGCAATTCCAACATCACCAACTCTAGCAACACCAGGTACTGCACCACCTCTCCCAACACCATTATCAACAACAGTTCCCCCAGCTACCCTTAAACCAGTCACTGCTCCCCCCCCGACACCCTGTTTCGAAACCGATCAAGGTCTCCCCTCAAGGTGGACGACCTTACCAAGGAGAAGCTTCCCAACCCCAAAACCACCCTAGCCAGGCCTCATCCCCAGGCCGAAAGCAAAGAAAGATCACCCCCGCCTCGCAGCTCGCGGGTGGGTCAAGAACTTCGCCCACAAAGTCACCTCGGCGCTCCAGGCCTGAGTTCCCACTCACGGAAAACCGGTTCAGCGCCCTAGCAGCAGGCTAGCAGCCTGGGCCCATCGAGCTCGGCAACATGGAGGCCAGCAGTGCCAGCACCAGGCCCACTCAAAGAAGGCACCGACGAAGTCGCCGAACTACTACCCATGTCCTACCCGAGCTCAAAGGCAAAGAAGAGACGAGCTCGGGCGAGGTAAAAACCGTCCCAATTCTCTCAGTTCCTTCCCCCCTTTCAATAGAACTTCTGGCAGTCCCCTTGCCCAGAGACTTCAAACTTCCATCTCTGGACAAGTATGATGGGTCCTTTGACTCCAACGACCACGTCGACGCATTCTAGTCGCAAATGCACCTCGCTAGGGCCAGCGAGTCATGCATGTGCATGGCCTTCACCACCACCTTCAGAGGGGTGGTCCGCACCTGGTACCGGAACCTAGCTTCTGGGTCAATAAGAAGCTGGGCTCAGTTCATGCAGATCTTCACCGCACACTTTGTTACCAGCAAGAGATGCCCCAGAACCGAGGAAAGTATCTTCGGGGTAATCCAAAGAGAGGGAGAACCCATCTGGAGCTACGTCAAGCGATTCAATGAAGCATGCTTGCAGATCCCTTGGTTAGACCCCGCGGTATAGCTCGCCGCGGCCAAAAGAGGGGTGACACACAAAGAATTCAAATGGCACATGGTGGCCAGACAGCCAGCAACCGTAGCCGACTTCCTCAAGCTTGCAGACAAGTTTATGAGAACAGAGGAAGAGATCAACCAGAGAGCCGAAGGCGGGGTTGAAAAAAGAAAAAGAGAAGGCGAGCCCTCCAACCCTGGCGACAGAAGAAGCCAGAACCGTGAGGTGAAGCCAAGCCAGCCATCCCGAGCTCCCTTAGCAGTTCAGACGGATTACACGCCGTTGAACACAAGGCGGATCAAGATCTTGATGACGATCAAGGACGCCCCCTACATAAAGTGGCCACCTCGCCTGAAGAGCAACCCAAACGAAAGGAACAAAAATCTATATTGTAGTTTTCATAAAGATCACGGTCATAGCACTGAGCAATGTAATAATCTCCGCGACGAGATAGAGGGACTCACCCGTTGCGGGTACTTGAGAAATTTTGTACATTATGACAATAATAATAAAGCAGGTCGGCAAGGGGAACACGGGAAGGATGTCCCCGAGTCGAGCAGCAGACCGGCCGAAGCCTTGCATCGACCTCCCCTAGAAGAGAGGCCAGTCCGGGGAACCATCCACGTGATAGTGGGTGGTTTGGTGGTGGTAGGATGCACTTTGGCAGCAGCACGGACGTCAGTTCGCGAAGCAGCCCGAGAGGAGCAGAACCCTCCCAAGAGGCCGAAGACGCGTGAGGTGTTCACTACCCCCACGACGACACGCTCGTCATAAAGCTAAGGATCAACGACTTCGAAGTCCAGCGCGTACTGGTGGACTCAGGCAGTTCGGCGGACATCCTATTCAAATCGGCGTTCGACCAATTACAGTTGCAGAAGAGCGAGTTGAAACCCGCGCACACTCCCCTGGTGGGCTTCAGCGGAGAGGAAGTCAGGCCCCTGGGGAAGATAACAGTACCTGTGGAAGTCGGCACATGGCTGTGCGCGGTAAGACTCAACCACGATTTCCTGGTGGTCGCGACCTCCTCCCCATACAACACCATAATAGGGCGATCAATTACGCATATTCTGCGTGCAGTGGTCTCCACCTATTATCTGGCAATGAAGTTCCCAACGGACTTCGGTGTGGGGGTAGTGCGGGGCGACCAACTTGAGTCCCACAAATGCTATGTTTTCGCCCTAAAGGGAAAAACCAAGGCAGCCGATGACCTCGAATTGGAGCGGCCTGCGAAGCAAGGCGAGGAACGAGCTTCACCCACTGAGGAAACAGTCGCAATCCCGACCTCGGCTACATATCCGATGCGAACACTACAGATCGGTGCTTCCGTCAAGGAGCCTTTGCGAACTGAACTGGTGAGTTTCTTACTTCAAAATTTAGATATTTTTGCATAGTCCGCGGCAAATATGACCGGTATTGACCCCGGCCTTAGCCCTGCAGCGTTGGAGGGCGGTCAACGACGAAGTCAAAAATCTCCTTGCAGCGGACTTCATAAGGGAAGTTCATTACCCGAGCTGGGTAGCCAACTCAGTGCTGGTGAAAAAAGCGAATGGCATGTGGCGCATGTGCATCGACTACACCGACCTGAACCGAGCTTGCCCAAAAGACTGCTTCCCCTTGCCCCGAATTGACCGCCTAGTGGACGCGACCTCGGGACATGAGCTGCTAAGCTTCCTGGACGCGTACTCAGGCTACAACCAAATCAAGATGAACCAGTCCGACGAAGAAAAAACCAGCTTCATTATCGAGTTCGGCCTGTACTGTTACAAGGTTATGCCCTTTGGGCTAAAGAATGCTGGGGCGACCATCCAAAGACTTGTAAATAAGCTTTTTCAGTCCTTAATCGGCACGAAAATAGAATGTTATGTAGACGACATGGTCATCAAAACACAGTTCTCGCAGGAATTAATAAGACTTAGATTCTGTCTTCCAAATTCTGCGTCAGTATAAAATGAGACTAAACCCAAACAAATGTGTCTTCGGTGTCACATCGGGTAAATTTCTAGGGTACATTGTCAACCGGCGCGATATTGAGGCCAACCCGGACAAAATAAAGGCCATCCTTGAGATGAGACCACCTCGGAAAGTAAAAGAAGTTCAAAGGCTAAACGGCCGCATAGCCGCTTCATGTCAAAATTGGCAGACCGCTGCCTGCCTTTCTTTAAGGCAATCAAAGGCAAAGGGTTCGAATGGACCTGAGATTGCCATCTCGCGTTCGACGAGCTAAAAACCTACCTCGCCACTGAGCCAACCTTAGCCAGACCCGAGGAGGGCGAAGTCTTAGAATTGTACCTCTCGGCGAGCGACGAGGTGGTCAGTTCGGTACTAGTAAAGAAGTAGATCGGGTCTAGCGGCCCGTCTATTACGTTAGTAAAATTCTGCAGGGAGCAGAGACGAGATACCCGTAGATAGAAAAGATAGCGTACGCACTGGTGATTTCGGCTCAAAAACTCCGCCTGTACTTCCAAGCTTACACCATCGTCGTCTTAACCGACAAACCACTACGACAAGTCTTGCTAAAACCCGAGGTCTCTGGTCGGCTAACGAAGTGGGCCATTAAACTCAGTAAGTACGGTCTCTAATACAAACCACAGACTGCAATTAAGGCTCAAGTCTTGGCAGATTTTATCGTCGAGTGCACTTTTAGCCTCAAAGCCCAACAGGTTGAGCCCGAGGTCCCCAGTTCGGGCGAACCCGAAGCTCCCAAGCCAATAGAGTCTAAACCCCGTGAAGTGGCAGCCAGTGTGGCATCTCTCCTGGTCAGGCGACACGCGAACTGGGATGAGGAGCCCTGGATCCTTCACGTAGATGGTTCCTCGAACCAGCAATGCAGCGGGGCTGGAATAGTCTTATGCAGCCCGGGTGGCACAAAATTGGAATACTTACTACGCTTTGAGTTCGCGGCATCCAACAATGAGCCATAATACGAAGCACTGATAGCTGGGTTGAACCTAGCGCAAAAGGTAAGAGCAAAGCACTTGGTCATCTGCAGCGATTCCCAGCTTGTGGTCAACCAAGTTACGGGTGAGTACGAAGCACGCGAGCTCTCCATGATCGCATACTTGGCGAAAGTAAAAGAGGCCCTGCTCAACTTCCATTCAACTTCATCAGGCAAATCCCAAGGTCAGAAAACACTGAGGCCGACGCTCTGTCCCGACTAGCCAGCACTAGCCGCAACAACATGAGAACCGTGTACATAGAGGACTTACCTCGGCCTAGTATTCTCGGTGGGGCAGAGGAGGTCGCTTCTGTCCTCGAAGCAGAGTTGAGCTGGATCGACCCACTCGCGAGTTTCTTGCTAGACGGAACCCTCCCTGCAGAACGCAATGCGACCAAGAGGGTGCAGTGCTAGATAGCCAAATACGTCATAATTGACGAACAGTTGTACGGACGGTCCTACACGCTCCCCTACTTGCGTTGCCTGCGACCTGTCGAAGCTGAGTTCGTACTCCGCAACACTCATGAAGGTCTGTGCGGCGGACACTTGGGGGGCAGAGCACTCGCCCAAAAAGCACTTCGACAAGGATACTACTGGCCAACAATGAAGGTAGAAGCTATCGAGCTCGTTAGAAAATGCGACAAGTGTTAGAAGCACACCAATATCCACCATCAGCCTGCTTCCAACCTCAAATACCTCACCAGCCCGTGGCCCTTTGCACAATGGGGCATCGACCTCCTGGGGCCATTCCCGCCAGCAACAGGTGGGAGAAAATTCCTTGTGGTGGTAGTAGATTACTTCACAAAGTGGATAGAAGCCGAACCTCTGGCAACAGTTACGGCCCGAAACATACAAAACTTCTTTTGGAAGAACATAACATGTTGTTTCGGGTTACCTCGGGTACTAATCTCCGAAAACGGCAAGCAGTTCGAGGATATCAAGTTCCAAGAGTGGTGCCAGAACATGGGGATTCCACAGAACTTCACATCAATCGCGCTCCCGCAAACAAATGGTCAGACGAAAGTAATGAATAGAGCCATCCTACTCGGATTGAAAGCACGTCTAGATCAAGCTAAGGGATTGTGGGTCGAAGAGCTACCAAGTGTTTTATGGGCTCACTGAACTACATAAAAAACCGCCACGGTAGAAATCCCCTTCAACCTCACCTACGGCACTGAAGCAGTGATCCCGGCGGAAATCGAAGTACCAACATTGCGACTAGAAACATATGACGATTAGACAAACGGAGATGAGTTACGTACCAACCTTGACCTACTGGATGAGGTAAGGGACCTCGCACACATCCGGACAGCGGCCTACCAGCAACAGGTAGCTCACTACTACAATGCCAGAGTAAAGCAGCGAAGCTTCCGGGTCAGCGACCTGGTCCTTTGTAAGATTATGGTGCCCGAACCCGGCGTGGGTAAACTTGGACTGAACTGGGAAGGGCCCTATAAAGTAAAGAGAGCGCTCGGGGGGGCATACAAGCTCGAAACCTTAGAAGGCAAACAAGTACCCCGAGAATGGAACATTTTAACTTAAGGCGATACTACTTATAAACCGCCAAGCGAAGTGGACGAAATCGCTACAAGGGCCTTAGGGCCATGACGCAGAGCCAACAAGAGGAACATCGGTGCAAGCAAGCAAAGAAAAGTCGGGCATATTATCAGCTCGGCAAAAAATCAGTTCGCTACAAGAGCCTTGGGGCCGAAACAGGTCACGTAAGTACAATAACCCTGACAAGAAATAGTGGCATATTATCAGTTCAACAAAGAATCAGTTCGGGAAAAATATTGTCTATTCCGTTGCAAGAAAAAGGAGAGTACATTGGCCATCAGAAGGCACTTCAAAAAAATTTTTTTTACATGCCCGAATCTACTTCTTCCCCATTAGAAGGCACTTCAACAACACCCAAAGGCCCTGCCTCTCCTTCAGAATCCGGCTCACCATCGACAGCATTGGCCATCTTCTGAGTTATACACAAAGTGGATATAGCACTAATGTCGAGGTCGGGGTATGTGTTCCAGATCATCCACCGGCTCAGCTTGAATCCCCTTCTATAAGAATCCACCATCAGGTCGTCAAAATGCGAAGAGGCAATATAGTCTTCAACGGCCTTCTTCTTGGCGTCTTCAATACCTTGGGAAAAAATCTACGTTTTCTCCCTGATGTCCTCCTGAAGATATTCGACCTGATGCTATAGGTCCAACCTCAAGTCCGCCATGTGCTTGACGACTACCCCCATGGCCTTGGCATCCCGCTAAGACATCGCCTGCCTGGCCATGATGATGCAAGCAACCTCTTCGGCAGCATAAGCGGTCGCCTCAACAGCTCGGGTATTCGCCTTGGCGGCACAGAAAGCCTCTTCGGCAGCATGAGTGGCCGCCTCAGCAGCTCGCGCCTGTCGCGAGCTCCTCTCCACCTAGGCTGCTAAGACGTGAATAGAAGAATTCACCTACCAAAAGAAAAAAGTGAGCGACAACAACAAAAAGGATAGAAAATGAAGAAGGCAGACGAAATCTGACTTACCACCATAGCATGTGTCACGGCACGACAGGCGACCTGATTCAAAGGAGGATCGGTCCACACTGCAATCTCCTCGGGGAAAGTAGCCTCCCTACTCTTCTGAAGAGCATAGTTCGGCATCAACACGCTCCTAAACTCCCCTTGAGCTCCCGAACCCGAGGGCCCAGCCCCCGTATGAGCGGACCCAGAGTGAGAAGGAGCACTGGAGTAGGCGGGAGCACCCGTGTGAGTGGTCTCAGCGTAAGGCGCCCCGACCGCTTCATGCATCGGTGGAGTCACCTCAGGCTCCCTGGGTAGATCCTCCGTCGTGTGGCCTGGAACTTGAGGCTCCTCATCCGGGGGCAGCTCGGTACGAGTTCGCTTGGCGACCTGCTTCCTCCTCTTCATGCCTTAGAACAGGCGCCCCCCACGAGTCCTCTCTACGTCCATCACACCTGCAGAAAAGAGTTCGACATCAGAAAAAATGAAGGAACAAAGCAAACAAGAAACCTCTGAGCTAGAAACCTATCCGAACTCAGAACGACCGCAATAAGCTTGGCCTCCGTTAAGTACTGATGGAACTTTAAACCTTCCCGTGCCCATTGCCGGAGGCCCTTCACCATCTCTTTATCGAGAGTGACACCAGAATCAGGAGCGGCCTCGCCCCACCCGGTTTGAAAATGCCACCCTTGTGCACTTCGCACCCCGAAGTAGTCCCGCTTCCACGCCGGAACCTTATTAGGAAGTTCGAGCAGAAGCTTAAAGCCAGGGCGAGGAGACAGGTAATACGCTCGTCTTCCCCTAGGAAGAGAACCTGCTTGTTTCTTGAGCATTAAGATGGAGGAGAATATCTCTAAGTTTCCGAATAGAGTTCAGATGAAGCTGGCCAATGGTAACACCGAAGTGGTTTATGACTTCGACGAGAAGGGAGTGGAAAGGCAGTCACAACCCCGCAGCGAGCTGCTCTCGAAAAATCACGATCTCATCAGGACCGTGTTCCCAAGGAAAGTTACCCGAAGGAATGAAATATGTATACCCTCTAGGCAGATTGTAAGACATAAGTATAGATTGGAGCCCTTTGAGCGTCATGGTCGAAGGACCAAACCTGTCTAGCATTCGACCTTGGCGAGAGGTAGACGCCAAACTGCCCGAAGTGGCTCGGCCTACGGGTTCATAGTCATCCTCAAGTTCCACCTCAGGATCACTAAGGCAGTCGGGGGATACGGCTCGGTTTGTAGAACCTACATCAATCCTACTTGAAGAGTCGTCTGAGCTATCAAAGCTAGACATCGAGGAAAAGAGGTGGATTCAGGAAGGTACTCACTGGAAGAAAGTTTTGAAGGCTCCAAAGACAGGAACAAGCCAAAAACCTTGAAGGCTAAGTAACCAGCCTAGATGCGAACTGAAAAACCTGGACGCGAGCTGAAAAGTTGGACGCGAGCTCAAGAGGCAAACCGCAGAAGTGATAAATCGACTGGGGTCCCCTACTATTTATAGCTACAGTAACAAAGAACCGACAATGCAGATCAAAGACAATCTGACGGCCTGCATTCGCGCTGGCTGCACGTCCCCTGAGATCGAGACGTGGTTGGTGCACGTCTTTCCGAAAAGTGCAAAATGTCCGCGCACGCCTTTTTGAAACCGACGTCGCGCCGACGCACGCCTTTCTGAAACTAACAACGCGTCACACACGTCTCCCTACAACTGACAAAACTGCCAGTGCACGTCCCCTCAAAACGACAGTGGCGCGCTTTTTTCAAAATTGAAAGACCCGCTGTCACGTCCCAGTGGCGCGATTTTTTGAAATTTAAAATAAACACGTGCTGCCACACCGTCAACATTCATGAGCAGTAGGCACGTCTCCCGCCTTTTCGGACGCTCCAGAAAATCGAAGAACCCTGGCAAAGCACCTCGCGTTGTCAAGATTCGAAGGACGGGACAAATCCACCTACCACCTCGTAGACTCCCCGCGCCAGGGCAAGACCCTTAGCGCGAGGAGTGGGGGGGCAATTGATGAAGGAAGATTTGTCCCGACCTCGCAGTTACGCGACACGTGGCAAAGGTAACAGCTCGGCACAAAAGCACGCCTAAGATGCGAGCACTAAGGGGACACAACCAGCGGTTCGAACTCCCTACTAGGAGCCCAAACTCTCCCTTCGGCCCCAAGCCAAAGTAACCCGAACTGGCCTGCCTTGAAGCAGTTCGGGACACACCTCGTCGAACTAGCCTGCCTTGAAGCAGTTCGGGACACACCTCACCAACTGGCCTGCCTTGAAGCAGTTCGGGACATACCTCACCAAACTGGCCTACCTTGTAGCAGTTCGGGATACACCTCGCCGAACTGGCTTACCTTGACAATACAGGACATACCTCCGAACTCAAGACTTCGCCTTGCTCACCACTCCACCACATTGCCTTCAGGGCACCAAAACCAAATAAATCGTACTATGCCTGACACCAAGGAAGTCCGTACCCAAGGGCGGCGCACCTGACTGACTTGGGATCTGATGCTTGACGGCCGCACTCCAAACGGACACCTGCGACCGCCTCCTGACACCGCCATCTCTAGTTAGAGAGACGGTTCCGACAAAAGGCAGTGACAGTTCTGTCCCAGCAGAAAGAACGACACCCGAACTGACAGATGCAAGGGTAATCATACCCGACCTAACAAGGGCTTCAGAGCGAGTGCACGAAGTGATTATAAAAGGCCCCCTACCCCCAACAACAAGGTCTGTGAACTTTGCGCCATCTGGTCTATACTTTGCCTTTGAGAGATTACTAACTTGAGCTTTAGAGTAATCTCACCGGATTCCCCCCGGAGTTCCCTCATCTTTCCCATTTCAGGCTCCCTGTCACTCCAGCTCAGAGGCGAAACCATTGACAGCTAAGACCGGCCGGATTGCGCTCCATCAGATAGTAAGAATGTAGAACATGGAACTTCAAGACCACAACTTCCTTTTTCTCATAGCGAGATTGCGGAACCAGCAACTTACCTTAGGCAGTGGAGAGAGAAGACCAAGGAGAGTCTAAAGACTAGACAGTTTGGACAAAACAGAGGAAAGCGAGAAGAAGAAAGGGGAGGAGAGAAAGGGAAGGGGAAGAAGAGAGATTGGGGGAGAGGGAGAGAGAGAGAGAGAAATGTGAAGGAATATGAGGTAGAAGGGATTACTGCTGCTGTGAGGTTGGGGAAGATGAAAAATGTTTTTCTTTCTATTATCAGAATAATTATTATAAGGGTGGTATGGGAATTAAAAAAATATTTTAACGGCGTTTTTGGATGGAAGGCTAATGGATCTTTGTCACATACTAGTACAGGGGGTCTTTGTAATTTACTCAAAAAAAATGCTGGTTAAAAGAGGAATAAGGATCGACCCAACATGTTAAAACCTGTAGAGAAAAAAGGGAAAGTCGAAAAACATATTTTCTGATTTATCCATGCAATTTTGAAATGCCATAGTTGAAACATGACATGCCAAGCTGGGCTGAATGAAGATAACAAAACCATTATTGATTTGATTAGCGGATAGGAATCAACAATGGGAAATAAAAGGACTCATGCTAGGAGATATTGGCATTCTCTCTATGGAACATGTAGCTAAGAAATAGCCTTATATTTAACAAAAAATAACCTAAGCAAGACAAATCAAGGTACCGTTTGGTTCACAGGAATAGGGGTCTAGAATCGGACGGAATAAGCTATTCTGATACCAACTGTTTAATTAAGTGGAATTGGAATCCCATTCACATTCCCCCATTTGAGGGAATGGCCATTCCCTCTTCATCCCTTGGGAATGAAATCCCATTCCTGCTGCTTCCAATTGTCATTTCCATTTTTGTTTGAACCAAGCATACTAATGGGAATAGATCATTCCAATTCTGATTCAAAAGGATTTCGATTTTGATTTTGATTCCAACTATGAACCAATTGGACCTTAAATTGTAATGTCAATTCCTAGATTACGGTCATGATCAAGGACTCATGCATCTCGTGTTGAGATGGCACCGAGCAAACCCACCCCACACACAAAAAAAAAAAAAAACACAAGGTGAAGCTATGAAACTTACAACTAGAAGGAACAAGGGATTGATAAAAAAAGAGATAGATTGAAAGATATTATATTGTCAGCTAATTATATATTAGATGCCTAATGGAACACCACTGCCGTGTATTGGGAATGTCTCTCCATGAATGACAAGAAAGATATTCCCGATGCACATATGTCTCGTAGGTAGGAATGTGGGAACAACTTGTAGATAGCAAATCAAAGCCCACCTTATCGATGCAATTAGATAATGACAACCCCTAAACTTGCGAAAGGGCCACTTTCACCCGTTTATAATCTGAGGGACCAATTTAGACCTTAGACTAAGATGGTGTTTGATAACGCTTTCTAGAAGTAAAGTGTCTGAAAAGAAACACTAGAATCTTTGGGTGTTGTGTCTGAAAAGTGATCTGAAATTTGTTTTCAGACCTAAAATTATAAGTTCGTGGCAATTTTTAATGTGCTCAAATGCATTTCAGAACTAGCACAAAGTCGTAAATACCTTTCAAAAAATTTTGAAATGACACAATTTATCCCCATTTAACCTCCAAAACCTAAAATCCTATTTGATTTGTGTTTTCTCTCTCGAACGAAAGAGAAGGAAGATTGTTGCCTGCACATTTGAAGATTGCTCCAGGTTTCATGGCTGCCTACGCGTTTGAATATGGACTCACAAAGCATAACCAACATCCAACTACCTACACCAGACTTTGGTTTCCTTTGCTGTGGATGTCGCAATGTCGTCGTGTTTGAAAACAATGGCTTCTCGTCATCTCTGGCAATTGTAATCCCTCCTGGCAAACTGTACCTGTGTAGACTGTTTGTAGAAGAACCCACAATGGGCCTCTATCTCCTTCGGAGTTTTCATGTGCCTCAACTATTTCGGCAAGCACCAAAGCCTCGAGGTTCACATCAGCTTTGTCCATTCTGTCACCATGGACTCATGGACCGAACTCCACCTCAAGATAATGGAATCCATATCCAACCCCCGAGGCAACGAAGCCCTTAACGGTTTCTTAATTTCCAGCGACATCCCCAAAGAAACTGGCAGAAATTGGTCTTCACCGCCCTTAACAATGATTTTTTATTTATTATTTTGACTTAAATAATTTTTTTTTTATATTAATTTTTAATTATTTTAATTTTATTACTATTGATTATTTTAATATTTTTAGCTATTTTAATATCATTGATTAGTTATTTATTATTAATTATTAATGATTGACATTATTAATTTTTTTGAATTAGTAATTATTTTTGAATTATTATTATTATTTATTTATATTAATTATTAATTTATTAATAGTACAAATTGATAAATTATTTGAATTTGATAACATAAATATATAAGTTATTTTATATGAAATGATATAAATTGATCTCAAAATTACCAAATTGTTTATTCTAGGGATAAAATAGTAAAATCGGAAAATTTTAGATGTTAAAGGTTTGATCAAACACAAATAACATTGTCTATTCAGAACCTCTAAAAAGTAGAAAAGCATCTATGTCTCTTTTTAGATTTCAGACACTTTTAATATCTTTGTAACTTTTCAAACTTCAGATTTCAGATTTATCAAATGCCATCTAAGTTAAAAATGCCACTTTCAGCCAAAAAAGCATAGGTTGTTAGTCACACCATTTACAATCCACTAAAAAATGAATAAAATGTGGGAAATGCTCATGTGGCATTATAAAACTAAAAAAATTGAAAAGTTGTAAGTAGGTCCCATTGAATACAATAAAAATTATTTACTATATAAATTAAAAAAAGTTGAAAATAATACATAAGTGGGTCCCACTTGAATTTTTCTCTTTTCAAAGAAAAATTATAGGTGGGCCCACTTGAAATTATAAGTAGGTTCCACTTGAAATTTCCTATTTTAAGATAAAATCACTGGATCCCACTTTAACTTTCCCCCTTTAAGAGAAAAATAATAGATGGGTCCCACTTAAAATTTTCTTTAAAAAAATAATATATAGGTGAGTTCCACTTGAAATTATAGGTTAGTGCAACTCTCAGCAGTGGCGATTAACACCCCCTCTCTATATCTCAAGTTAAAGCTTCAATTTTTGTTCTCCTTCACTCTTTCTCTTTGCCTGCTCTCCAAAGCTTAGGGCTATCTATGGTTTGGGTCTACTCGATAAAACTGAACTGACTGAACCAATTATGTCGGTTCTGGTTCATAATTATATCCCATTGGGTTGGTTCTGGTTCTTTATTGTGTGTCTCAATTATTATTGGTTCAAGACTGGTTTGGCCGTCTTGAATCGATTAAATGTTCAATAATAAGACAAGTACTTGTTATTATCTTCATTGCTTTTATGACATTCTTGAAATTTGTATTACAGGAATGTCTATAATCATAACAATTTTTACAAAGAGCTACAGATTTTAACAAATTTTAAATGTTCTTTGTTTAGAGAGAGAGAGATCCTCTAGGGGAAGTTAGGAGGTACCCTTCAAGTGATGGATAATCCAAAGTGGGGTGGGATCATCAAGCACAATAGGAAATGCGGAGATATGGTTGCTCTAATTTTCTTTGTTGGTTTCTTGATAGGAATGATCATTAATATCACCCAGAGGTACCCTTCAAGTGAAGGACAATCCAAGGTGGGGTGGGATCATCAAGCACAATACCATGTGCTTCGTGATTCCCCAAATGGGTGTTAATCAAAATCTTTGAGAGAGAGGGGGTGTTAATCACCATTGTTGAGAGTTGCAGTGGCGGTGGCGGGTGGAAGGGGTGGGGAATATAGAGAGATGGGACCCACTTATAATTTCAAGTTGGACCTATCTATTGATTTTCTCTTTAAAGATAAATTTTTAAGTGTGACCCACCTATTATTTTTCTCTTAAAGGAGGAAAGTTAAAGTGGGACTCATTAATTTTTTTCTTAAAAGAAGAAATTTCAAGTGGAACCCACTTATAATTTTAAGTGGGGTCTACTTATTTTTCTTTGGAAAGAAGAAAGTCTAAGTGGGGCCAACTTATATATTATTTTTCAATATTTATTAATTTATACAATAAATAGTTTTTATTTTATTCAATGGGATCCACTTGCAAATTTTCAATTTTTCTTTGAGTTTAACATTGCCACGTTAGCATTTTCTATTGTTTTATTCATTATTTAATAGATTGTGAATGGTGTCACTAACACCATGCGTTATTGGATTAGCGGTGGCCTTTTCAACTTAGCCTAAGGTTTAAATTGATATTGGCCCATCAAAATATAAAAAGGCAAAAGTGGCTTTTTTGCTTGCAAATTTTAAGGGTTGTCAAAACTGAAAATCCCATTTATCAATGCAACTAGGTTAAAAGAGGGCATTTGCATAGATAAGCTGGAGGAAGAAGAAACTATCTCAATCATCAATGAAATTTCCTTTCAAATTAGACCTCTAGGCTTTGCTTGGTTTACAGGATGGGGATGGGAAAAGAGGAATATTCTTAAATGATTCCTTTTTATCATGTTTGATTATTGGGATATAGTAGTTTGGGATGAGAAAAAGGTTGAGACGCGAGATCCCAAAAACAAGTGAGCAGGATCCCACCAAAATAACGTGACTGCAGTGAGAAAGGAAAATAGTGAGACGCGTTTGAGAAAGATTATTGGGCTTTGTTAGACTTGGAACTCGAGAGTCTCTTCTCCCTTCAGCCCACGAGAAAAGATGAGACTATATCTGTAGTCCTCTTGCAACAATGAGCCATTTTCACTATTTTTTATATATTTTAATGCATATGAAGGTATTCCCCATTATTGAAGGCAGTTTTTGAGATTTACATCTTACTCACTAGTTCCGGAAAGAAGAAACTTCATTCTCCTTGTGTAGTCGAGATGTATTCTTTTCCTTTTCTTCTGTTATATATTATTTTGGATAAGTATCTTTGAGCATAGAAACAACCAAAGCTGATCCCAAAACAGAAAGAGACTTGCCACCATTTCCACCTCTCGAAGAGAACAATACGGCTCCGAGAACCAAATCAACCTTAGATCTACCAGCCCCAGAGAAAACCCATTTCCTAGAACATCAATAATGTCAGAGAATCCCCTCTTAGCCGTGACCCAGAAACAAAATTGTTCAATATGCCAATTGAGTAGGAATGGCAACGGTCCCCATCCCCGCCCCTGCGAAAATCCTCATCCCCGTCCTCGTCCCTGCCCCCACCTACAAACAAGGTTATCCCTATCTCTGTCCCCACGGGGATCCTCATTCCCCACGATTTTTTATATTGCTAACCATTTTGTTTTTGTTTTTTATTTTTATTTAAAAAATAAAAATAAAATAATTAAAATTTATAATTCTATTAGAAAAAACTTAAACATATTCAGTCATATTTTAAAAAATATTAATATATAGATGTATGTGTACATATATACATATATAACGTATGCATACATATATACATATATATTAGTGGGGATCCCATAGGGCGGGGAGTGCTTTCCCTATCTCCACCCTGTCCCCGCTAACGGGGATGAAAATTACCCCATCCCCGTACCCGCAGGGGGGAAAATCATCCCCATCTCTGCCCCATTCAAGGAGGATCCCCACGAGAATTGGGGAAATGAAAAAAATTGTCATCCCTACAAGTGAATAGTTATTCTTATCCTCCACAGTCCTTCCTAAGAGGGAAACTCCAACCCCAACATCAGTCTTCCTCTTAGGATACTTAGAACCAAGCAACCCAAGTCTGAGCTTAGTCTCTTTGAGGTTAAGTACATTTTTCTTATCCTCCTCCTCTTCGATACAAATAGTTGATTCTTATTCTAACATGTTCTTTAACCTGTATTCTTATTCTAACATGTTTTCTTTTCTTCTGAAATGAGTCGATTGTATTCTAAAATGTGTATTGGGGTTTTCTTTTAGTTTAGTTTTCTATAGAAAGAGGTATTAACATTGTTGCTTATAGAAGTTGTTTCATGAAATTGTTTAGGCATTAGAAATTGATTTTGTTTTACTTTTGCTTTCTCAGAGTTTTACATATGTTTTCATGTGGTCTATAAATATCGATTACTCTCAATCAACAAAATTAATTATTAGAAACTATTGATACCGTTGCCTCATTTTTTTATTCAATTTTGTAATGTTAGAATTTTTTCCTTTTCTTTTGTTGTTGTGACTATTATCTAATCATCTACCTCTCTATTATTTGTATTTCCTTTTTATTATGTACTTTCACTTTGTGAGAATATCAGACATACCCAAAAACTACTAATCCCGTTTTGGGACCACCAAAGCATCAAAACCCAGAAAGATGAACATAGGTTAGATGCTCTAACACAAATAACCTTGTTCATTTGCATAGATCTAGTAATTAAAACAAATTTGAAATAAATGTCAAAAAATTAATCACATAAATTCAAATATCATGATCAATTGAACATATAAAATCTCCTAATTTGTAATTCCTTCATTTTCTCATTTAATAGGTAGGGAAAAAATTTCTTCTAATTTTTGGTCCTGTACATCTATACCACAAATCAAATAAGAAAGTATTTACCCAACAATGAAACTAAACATCATGCCTAAATTTCCCCATTTTTGCAAATCTCACAATTCCTGTTGTCTTAAGATATTTAGTCCATTGGATTTTGTAGGAGATTTTAAATTAAAAAAAATGGTAAACTTTGTAGCCATTAATTTATTAGATTAGAGGATAATAAAGCATGAATGCAATTAAAATAAAGAAAATAAGCTTCATCTTTGCATCATCTTCTCTTCTTTATCTTATTATCAATTCTTCTTATTCTATATAATTTTCCAGCTTAGATGGAAAGGGAAAGGCAGCATCTGTTGCGGATACTGCATTTTCTTCAATATATGTTGTGCTCTCAGTATTAGAAGATACCTAAATTATATGGTTCACAGGGGCAAGCATTTATTGCTAGCTCTGTTATCAATTCTCGCCACTTGATTATAAATCCATAAGCCAAATTACTCTGGTAACTAGGTATTGGACAAAATGCCCACAACCACAAGAATTTATTACCTTTTCCGTGTTTGCTTTTGGACCATTCAAGAATTCTCTTATCAATAGGTTTTGGGTTCTTTGAAGGTCAATCACTGTCTGCATCTAAGATGAGAGGGAGAGAGAGAGGGGAGGGGGGAGTGAGGTATTTACCTAGTATAATAAGTACCACACAATTTTTTTGGGTAATAAAAATATCAATGAAACACCAAATGAACTACACAGAAAACATTAACAAAGACAGCTGTTTGAGCATTTAAAACATGTTTACACTCTTAGGAGCTGTTTGAGAACTGTTGGATTGACTAAACTGAAATCAACTTTTTTTATAGTGAACTTAACGGTTATTTAACGGAATATCTAGGAGTAATAAGGTTATCCCATCAAACCATTAAGCAGTTAAGGAGCTCACAACTGCTTCAGTGTTTATACATTAACTAAAAGACAACCCAATAAACTATTAAGTACAAGCAAATAAGTCATCACCAAACAGTCTTTTGGGATCATGACATACTGCTTCAGTACCACAAAGTGTATATTTGTGTATCTATAGCTAGAATTGCTGCATTTTTGGCATTATAATATATCAAAGGTTGATATACAGATTAAATATGTTTACCGAAGTTTGTGATCATGGTTAGCTTTCTGTTTTGATAGTTTTGATCATGGAGAATATGATATTTGGTGTCTTTTTAATACTTCTATACCAATTTCTGAAACAAGACTGATTTGATTGACTGGATTCAACCAGGTTCACTTGGTAGAGACACTTCAGCTTAAGTTATGTTCAGTTCTGTACCACAGGCATAACAGTCAAATGCTTGTATATGTTCTATTTTGTATAGATCCATCCCACTTACATGGGGCAGACTGGCAAATTAGACACTCTACACATAACCTTTATTTGTAATGGTTGATTAGGAGAGGGAGACCAACTTTTTCTTCCCATAGGATCATATTCAGACTTTCTCTTCTTCTGCTGCACACACTTCAAGACCACCATATCCCGATTTCATAATACTTTTAAAACACAATGCTTCTCATTATGAACATTCAACTCCAATATTTGAAAACAAAATAGCAAAAAAAAGTTGCTGTGTTGCAGTATTATACATTAACCATAGATTTACAAAGGCTGACTAGGTTGGATGGATCTATTGAAATGGTGGGAAAAGAAAAAGACATGAGGTGGTAAGAGAAGAATAACCACCTCTTGATAATTATATGGTCTATTTTACAAGTATTTGACTTTCAAAGGAACTTTAAGAATTGAATTCATACATAATAACCGCTTGATATTTTGAGAGTTTATGATGGTTTAATAACCTCTTTATATGTTTGCTATGTTCCTTGTGTTACAGGAAGACTTGGTGATGTAACCGTTTTCGGCCACGTACCAATGTTTTGTGATGTAAAATTTTTTGGCAAAGTACCTCGTTATTTGACCTGGTGGTGGCGTGCCTTAGTGACGAGTTACTTGGTGGCGAACTCCCTGGGGGAGAACTACTTGGTGACGAACTGCTTGGTGGCGAACTGCCTGGGGGCAAACTGCCTGGTGGTGAACTCCCTGGTGGCGAACTGCTTAGGGGCGAACTACCTTGGTGGTGAACTACTTGGGGGCGAACTGCCTTGGTGGCGAACTGCCTTGGTGGCGAACTGCCCGGGGGCGAACTGCCTGGGGGCGAACTGCCTGGTGGCGAACTCCCTGGTGGCGAACTGCCTTGGTGGCGAACTGCCTTGGTGGCGAACTACTTGGGGACGAACTCCCTGGTGGTGAACTGCCTGGCGAACTCCCTACTAGGCGGCCGATGCCTTAGAGAATGTTGGAGCTCCTTGGTGCGGCGCAATCCGACTGCCCTCAGCATGAGGTGGTCTTCTTTCCTTTGTAGGCTGCGAGAGATGAGGGACCTGCAAGAACTTCATCTTTTCCTCCTCTTTGTAGGTGGCGAGAGCTGAGAGACCTGCGAGAACTCCATCTTTTCCTCCTCTTTGTAGGTGGCGGGAGCTAAGGGACCTCTGAGAACTCCATCTTTTCCTCCTCCTTGTAAGTGGCGGGAGCTGATGGACCTCCGAGAACTCCATCTTTTCCTCCTTGTAGGTGGCGGGAGCTGAGGGACTTCCGAGAACTGCATCTTTTCCTCCTCTTCGTAGGCGGCGGAAGCTGAAGGACCTGCGAGAAATGAATCAGAAGTCCCGGGGGTATTTTCCCGGTGGGGGCTCTCCGATGCTTAAGTTAGCACTCTTATTGTAGAGAGCTTTGAAGATAATATGAGAGAGCTAGAGAGCAGGTCCGCGGGCTTAATTACATGACCAAGCCTGACCGGGGTGTGGGCCGGACTAGGCCGGACCATCGAACTACCTGGCCCATTAACAGGTATAATTGTGGGTATATAGAGTTCCTTATTGTTTTAATAATTTAAGTGATAAATCAAGAGGATTATCATTATTTGTGAAATGAATTGTTTATGAGCATGAGTGGAGTGAATGAGTCAGTACCAAGTAGTCGTCCTCACCCAGTAAAAGTAGGGACAAAAAAAAACCCTTCGTCCAATCACTTTCTATGGAGTTAAGACCACCCAATTATATATTAACGCTATAATGTCATTACTCATCAGATAATTGGAATAAACAAATATGTCATATTCTTAGATTATGTAGACAAGACCACGATGGGTACTATCACAAACCAGTGGTCTGAATTAATGGAATGGATTAGCCATGAACCATGCACTCATCTTAATTGTGAATAGGAAACAAAGTAAGATTTCGAGATTGAAAATTACATGAGACTCTCAACAATACCCAAGAATTAAATTTTGCTGAGAAAAGGGTCCAGGACCCATATATTGATATATTTCGCTTCTAGTTTGAGGTTTGTCAAACCGGCTCCATTGGAGGGGTCTATGCTAACAGTTGGTCACGACAGCAGTCATATATAATCAAATGAAATTATATACTATTTTTAGAAAAAAAAAGAGAAAAATAAAACTAAAATCTTACTTTCATTAATTAATCACTAAAAAATTGTATTAATTAGGTAGTTCATGCGGACTTCCAAGGTTAGGCTTAGACCTAAGGGTGTCAATAGACCAGTTTTGGATGAATTGGACGGATCAAAAAGACATAGTAGATTGGATCAATCCAGTCCAAAATATTTGTTAGATTGGATTGGATCTGCTCTGTTCATAATAAATTTATATTGGATTTGGTTGGATTAAATCAATATATGGTCCACTGATATAAAATAAGAATATAGGTGTCAATAGAGTGAATTTGGGTTGAAACCAATCTAAATTAAAATGAATTTGAACAAATTAGATGATCCGAACATTGAATTGAACCGGTCCAAAATTGTCCAAATTATTCATTGGACCCGGTTCATTTATAATGACTCACATTGGACCAGATCGTTTTGGACCAAATCCAGTTCAATCGACATCCCTATTTAGACCATTTGTTTCAATGTTTTTGCTAGTTATTACTTAATTTGATTCAATGAAAGCTATACAGGGCAATGCTTGGCTCCTACCACAGTGGATGACATGAGTCCTACCACATCCTAATGTTTAGATATAAACCCTAAACCCTAATCTTAAATCTTAAATCCTTAAACCTTTAAACCCTTACATTAAATCTTAAACTCTAAACCCTAAAATTTAAAATCTAAACACTTAAACCCTTACCTTAAAACCCTATACCCTAAAATTTAAAGTAAAAAACCTTTAACCTTAAATCCTAAATTCCTAAATTTTAAACCTAAAATCTAAACTCTAAATTTTAACTCTTTAAATCTTAAAACCTAAACCCCTAAGTCCTAACCCTAAACTCAAAAATGATTGTAGTAGAAGGCATGTCCTCGAAGGTCGTAGGAGTCAAGTATTTTTCAACTATATATAATCCAGAAGGAGGGGTTCAAACTTCAACCTGATCCAGCAAGCGTGTCTATCAGGTTCGGTTATAAAAATAAAGGGGTGGGGTTGAAACACAGACCAACTGAAGTGGGCATCTCTATCCTGATGATGGAACCGGATCTGGCTCCCCACACAGGGGCGCCTCACAATTCCCGTGAATAATAACTTATAAATACGGGAGATATTTCCCATGCATGGTATGATATGCGCGTGAAATCGGTGTGAGGCGCCCTGTGTGTGAGGAGCAGTTCTGGTCTCCCTGATGACATAATCAAATTAAATGGCTGTTAGGAGTTGCCAAAGCCCAAAACAAAATATGAAGATTCGAAGGACAAAAAAGACAAAAACAAAAAAGAGAATGTTGCGTGGGCCCATTATCCATGGAATCTAGATGATCGGGTATGACACGGCTCCTCCGAAAATGACTAATGAAGATTGAAAGGACTCGTGAAAATAACATTAGGAGACCTTTATTTGATGATCTGCCTTGTAGCATAGATAGATTCCTCTAAACAATCTATCTCTCAAAGAATTAAAAGAAAAGAAAAGAAAAAAAAAAAACAATAAAGAAGATTCTAAGAAATCAGTCTTTTTACTCTTTATTTGATATGTTATGAAAAAACAAGAACAATGATACAGGTATGGTATTATATTATTATATATAGGTGCCCCAAACCTAATGAACTCGGCATATGATCTCTGGCCCAAGCTACAGTACAAAATCAGTCTTTTTACTCTTTATTTGATATGTTATGTGTATATAAAAATAGTTTATTAAATGTATGGGGATATATATAAATAATTAATCCTAATGTATATATGTGCTTCCATCTGAATGACAAAAAAAAAAGAAGAAAAATCTATATATCTGTAAAGTGTAAACCATATTTTTATTTTGAAAATCTGATCGGCCAGTCGATTGGACCAGTTGAACCGTGCCCCAATACTTTGACCGGTTCAGTTGTACTCCAATAACTACTTTTATTAAAAACCCATTCGAAATCAGCTAACCGACCAGTTTAATCAGAAAAGCGGTGACTTAGGTGACATGAATTAACTAGTAGAAATTTAAAAATATGCTTAGTACTATTCGAACTTATGACCTTTTATTTTCATAATACCATTTGTGTTTTAGTTAATGACGTTTTATTGTATATATTACTTTATTATGCATATATTTCAAAGAAAATGTAAATTAAGAGACTTGGACACTAATTATTTGCTTGAAAAATTAAGAAACTTGCCATTAATACATTGTGTGTTTTGTTCCATGGGCATTTTGTGATATGCCTATATTAAAACACCATCATGTCATTATAAAATCATCATTTTTCTCATCATATTCAACCTTACGCATGATATTCACAAAAGTGGGTTTTGATTTACGTGTGCGCCAAGGAAATTTCATTTTAACACTTCCCTAAATTATTGAGTATTTATTCACTATTTTGCTGATGTGATGCCTAATTGTCTATAAATGATTTATCAAGTACTTTTCTTGGTTTTAAAGACAAATCAAATACAGATGGAAGCTATACTAAACACATATTATATTTAAGTATATTAAAAATTGTAATATATATACCACGTCATCACCACAGTTCAACATCTAATTTCACCCCGGTTGAACCTCTGACCCATTAACCTCTCCCAATACTCTCTAGTTCTATACCCGGTCTAGTTATCTAAACATTGGAACTGATAGCTCTCCCCAAAAAATTCTAACATTATTCATTTAATAGTTGCACCATCATAAATGTTCTTAATCAAAACTCACATATTGATCTTTACTCCATCTTCAAAACCCACCATGTTATTATGTTTATTACTGTAACGTGGTTTTATGATTTGTTGAAATTATGTGTCAAGATCCTTCTTTTTTCTGCTTTATTTTAAACCTTTTCCATCAACTATCTCGATAAAACAAAACGTCTATAATTGATCTCCTTGACATTTGCACAAGGGGTGAGGCTAGACAATTTTATGATAGACACATATTAAACTTTTGGCTCAATTTGGAACGAGTACAAATATAAAACCTTGTGATTTGAATTATTTTCTATGTATTTATTTTATATATACTTGTATTTGTATTCTTTTCATACTGAGCCTTTATTTTTTAGGTACGTACAAAGCACAAGTCAGCCATTCATCTCAGTGGTTTGTACATCAGAAACAATCAAAGGGTTTCTTTTAGATACATATAGAAACATGACTTTTTAAGTTTTTTGTTTTTTTTTTTAAATTTAATTTTTAAAGAATTAAATATATATGTTTTTCATTAAAAGTGAATGGATCCCAATCAAAACCCAAAAGATACGATACGATACAATACACCTAAAAATATGGGATGTATCGTAGATAAGGAGAGAGGGAGAAAATTAAGTGTTTGGGGGAGGCCTAATAATTGAAAAACGAATTGAATTCATCTACTTTCTGATGACCAATTTATTCGCCCCCTACTATTTTATTGGAAAACGAAGGAGGCCTAATAATTGTTTTGGGGGCCGCTAAAATAAAATAATATTCCACATGTATGGCTTACAATGACTTGTATATATCCACGATAGAATTAATTTAACAGTATACTTTTAGCATTGCAATGCTGGAAAGCACTACAAAAAGTGCAAAATACCTTCACTAACACGCTATAGACAATTGGGACCCCCACAAATATGTGCAAAGACCAAGTTGAAAGCATTGGTTGACACTGGTTGTCCCCTAGTGTTCTCCATAGATTTTTCAGATGAAATTAAAGGGAGTAAGGGCCCATTTGGTTTATTGTTGGAATCGGAATCAAAATTCGTTAAAATTGAAATTAAAATGATCAATTTGTAGTCTGTTTTGATTCAGACTATAAATTAAAATCGGAATGAAAATTAAAATCGGAATGAAAATTAAAATCATTCTCAATTAAGGGAGGGGGTGTAATGGGAGAATCCATTCTATCAGAAATGGAAATATGATTCGGATTCCAGACCCCTAATCACTCATTCCAGATAGAACCAAAATCTATGATACCAAAAAGGTTATTCCAGACCCCTAATCTTTGATGAAAATGCAGGTTGATTGATTATAGGTTATTCCCGTATCATGTCTTTCCTGCACATAATCGAACCCTAACTAAAAACTTAAATGTAAGATGTGACGTGCAGCAACCATTACCCTTTACCCATTGCTTTTATATTTCTTACTTCACATACTTCACAGAGAGAGAGAGAGAGCCACGTCTTGTCTCTTGACTCAATAAAGCTTTAATTAGTTAGTTCCAGACTTGGATGGGATGGGCTGGCTGATTGCACGGTCGTCGGTGGATATTAAGCTAATGGCAGAGGGGCTGACGGAGGCTGCCGACGGCTAGTGGAACCCATGTTAGGTCTGCAAATTACATCTACTTGGGGGGTTGTTCTCACAATAATGTTTTTGTGTCTGATTGATTGCTGTGATTTGATAAATGTGGCATTTTCCTAATCCGACAATAATGTCTTAATCCTTGATTCTAACTACATGCACATGCAGTCACCTCCACATTGATCTTACTACAACAGTAAGTGATGAGTTATAATAATTAATAACTACTGATCGCCGGCTACTTCGGTTACGATGTTAAATCACTGCTTTTTCTGCACTTGCTTTCTTCCTGAGTGATTTCCTATATATTGAGGGGTTGAGTTTTATGCGTGTATTATTAATTTCATATAACACCTCCCTAGCTAGCTAGTCCCTCCAAGGTTGTTATCTGAATCTATATATCTTATCTTATTAACATGGGATTAGTTCTACTTCTTGCTAATTTATTTTTTCTTCTTCATCTTCTTATTGCAAGAGCATCTTCCCTTGTTACAGAAACCTCTCATGTAGCATGTTCTAGCCTGCATCAAGGTTCATGCCTCCTCTCAACTCTTCAACTCTCAACGCAACCTCTGTTCTTATCGCGCATGTATTAATTAATTGATTTAGTTGTTGATACTTGTTTCTTATTCCCACATGTTTATTTACAAAACGTACACTGAATTGCAATCCGCCTTCCCTTTCCCGTTTCCCCAACTTAATTTCTTCAATAATAAATCTAACTTTAATTTCAACTCTGATCTATGAAGTTCTACTGGTCCTGTTTTTCATTAAACTTAATCTATATAATTTAACATCATGGGCTGAGTCCTGAATATCTAGTGTTGGCATGCAGGAGATGATCAACAGCGGCTATTCAACGAGTCCGCTGGGTTGCACCTCACCTTACACCGGCGCCACGGGCTGGACACGCCGTTGCCATTGTTGTCGGACATTCTGGCGCGAGATGAAGCACGGGTACGATCCCTCAATGCAAGACTAACAAGCAAAAGAGTAATCAACACGACCGCCGCTTCATCAAAATTGAATCATCTCCGAGCAAGTTCCGTAAGCCTACCATTGAATCCGGGCGAGTCCATAGGGACGGGTAATTACTATGTAAAGATTGGGCTGGGAACACCCACCAAGTACTACGCCGTGTTGGTCGACACCGGCAGCTCCTTCACTTGGCTCCAGTGCCAGCCCTGTACCATTTACTGTCATCGCCAGGTTGGGCCAACCTTCGACCCCTCAGCCTCCAAGACTCACAGGTTCATGTCCTGCTCCACCCCGGAATGCGCCGGCCTAGAGGCTGCCACCCTCAACGCTCCCTCCTGTTCCAACTCCGACGTCTGTATATACGCCGCCAGCTACGGTGATTCATCCTTTTCCGTTGGCTACTTGAGTAAGGATACCTTAACCCTTTCACCCTCTCAGACCCTGCCGGGTTTTGTGTACGGGTGTGGCCAGGACAACGAAGGCCTATTCGGCCAGGCTGCCGGCCTCATTGGCCTTGCCCGTAACAAGCTTTCCATGCTGTCCCAGTTGTCCACCAAATACGGATACGCTTTCTCCTACTGCCTGCCGACGGCTGCTTCGACGGGATCCTTGTCCATCGGCGGGAGCTTCGACCCATCCATCTATAAGTTCACCCCCATGCTCACCGATTCTCGGGACACCACACTCTACTTTCTCCGGTTGACAAGTATAACAGTCGCCGGCCGACTCTTGGCCGTGCCCGCCACCGCGTACCGGACATCTACCATCATCGACTCCGGAACCGTAATTACAAGACTGCCGTCGACGGTATACGCTTCGCTGAAAGACGCGTTCCTGAAGGCCACCTCTCGATATCAGCGGGCCCCTGCATATTCGATACTCGACACGTGCTTCAAGGGGAAGGTGACGTCCGTACCGGAGGTCCGGCTTATATTCCAAGGAGGGGCGGAGTTGAAGCTGGAGCCTTGGAACGTTGTGTTGGATTTGAATAACGGCGTTACCTGCTTGGCCTTCGCCGGCAACTCTGGCAGCAACGGAATCACCATCATCGGAAACCATCAGCAGGAATCGTTTCGGGTTGCTTACGATGTTTCTAACTCTAGGATTGGGTTTGCTATCGGTGGATGTGGTTGATTTGGGCCGAAGGCCCAAAAACTTATTAAAACAAGATGCAGAATAAATTAATAATATATATATATATATATATATATATATATATATAAACATTGCAGGGAAAACAGAGATGGGCTGCTAAGGCTGGGCTTCTGAAACAAAATACGTGGGCCTGGCCCATAATAGCCTCTCCCGATCCGAACTACTTAGCAATAGCGTCATCAATAATTGTTTTCTTATTATATATGTTGTGTTATTTAGGCTATTAATGTGTACATAGATATGAAACAAGTTAAGCTGTTAAAATGGAAATATTGATTGTAAATTGAATACCACAAATTGCGACTGAAGCATGTTATTGAATTCAAAGAGGGAAATAATATCAAGCTGTGGATTTCCTCTTTTATATATCACATATGTTATCTTATGTTTTTTTTTTTTTTTTAACTTATTAGATTATTATATTTTATAAATGCTGATGTCACATGCTACTTAAGTCTTACAAGCAGAATGTTGAACTATTGGTCCCACTCCCAGTCCCAAGTAGGGGTGTCAATTGGTTCAACCCGATCCGGTCTAATATGAGTTCATTACATATGGGCCAGGTCCAATCCAATTCAATGAATACTTTGGACAATTAAGTCTAGATTGGTCTAATTCAAAATGTTTTATTAGTCTATCTAAATTGATTTTGATTTAAATGGGGTCCAATCCAAAAATGATCCATTGACACCCCTATCCCCAAGGTTAGAATATATTGGACCAAAGATTTGGCAGGCTAGCCGTATTCCATCCTGATATCTGAGTTGGGTTTGGGCTGCGTTTAAACTCAGTCCCAGTTCAAGCAGAGCTCCCACACTGAATGAATACAATTGCAGACACTGAAACCCACCCACGTCGTTTGTTGATAACCCCAGTTCATCCCAATTAAAAGCATGTCAAAATAATCGACCCATGAATACCGAAGAGGATTCATGTTTATTTATAAATTTCCCTTGTCTTGAGATGTCTAAGGCTCCATTTGGTTTGCAGGAATAGGGGTCCAGAATTAGAATCGGAATGGCAGAATTGGAATTCCATTCCCATTTCTGCTGGAATAGCATTTATCCATTTGAGAAAATGGCCAATTCCCTGCATTTCCTTTGGGAATGAAATCTTATTCCTGCTGATTTCAAATTTCATTCTCATTTCTGTTTGAACCAAACAGACTATGGAAATAGACCATTACGATTCCTATTCTGAAATGTTTTTATTCTGATTCCGATTTTAATTTCAACTGTAAACCAAACAGACTCTAATTTCCTTCTCCAGATCCCCTAGTTTGAATGTGTGAGTGTGACCATGTAAGAGAGAGAGAGAGAGAGAGGAATCGTAGTGACCATTGAAGATCATCAATCGCATAGGAGACCTTTCTGAGCCCCATAAGCTTTGGCAAGTGATATTAGTTATCGAAAGTAATGGACTTTAATTAAAGGTTGTGACCAAAGAAAGGCTTATTATCTTGACATGTCAGGCACTAGAGAAGCTCGGAAATCTTCTATGCAGTAATTTGGCTGGAGCCAGAAAGGGCCCCATATGTTCTCCCCTCTGCACCCTCTGATCATAGGGCAAATTTCAACTTAAAAAAGCTTCTAGGACATCTGCAACTTTTAGGGCTTTTGTGGGCCTTTTTAATTAATATATTTGAAAGTCTGTACCGAAAATATTTACTTGGGGGACAAGTCCAACACAAGGTGGGGAGGATTGGAGGAGTGAGCATGTCAGCAATTCAGAGAGCCCTTTTGAGTGGTATGGATTGCCACATCATCGTCCACATGGTAGAATGAGAGAGATGATTTGGCTTTATTTTCTATTGTATACTCCACCAACGCATCAATGTTGATTTCCATCATTTTGTTCTGTAACATTCTTCTTATCAACTTCAAACTTTCCTAACCTTCTGCTGGTTGTAACATGTCCATGAAATATAGATATATTAGTTAAGCAACATGATGGGCCTTTCATGGATGAAGTGAGCCCATCCCAAGGCCCTGACTCAGATTGCCTTGGTCTAAGCTCGGCCCATGGTGTTGGGCCTTTGTTTTAAATTTTTAATTAGTGATTGTAAGTCTGGAATCCTTGGATTTTGTTCTTCAAGGCGCATGTTTTTCTCCAAATGTTGGGTATTTGTCGTATTGATGCAACTCGAAACTAATATTTTGGCTTACTTAATACATCAATCGGTCCTACAAATATTGGACAGGTCAGCAAGAAGTGGGCCAATGTCATAGGTACGGTTTTCCAATAAAAAACTAATTTCTATTTTACATTGAAACATTAGAGATCTGTTTGGTTTGACAGAAAAGAAGAGAGAAAAAGAAAGTTGAGGGAAAGTCACAGCCTAAGAATATTTATAGAGGCAAATATGCTTGGTTTTAATTAAAGACACTAAACCCACTTGGGTAGTCAATCCAAGTACCAAGATTACCTCAAATTGTTGAACTTTACGAGGCACATCTCTTGTTTTCAAGAGCTTGTTCCCTTTTTTATAATTTTTGGAACTGGTTAATTGCTTCCATTTCACTAATCGAGTTCATGATAAAGACAAATAATATATCCTTAATTATAAGAAATGAATCAATGATATGATTCTCCCCTTATTCATCCTAATTAATGAGATTTTTAATTCTTTTTAGCATTCCAGTCAGGACTCGGTACAGAGAATTTGGCAACCCTTGGAATTAGGGGTGGAGCCCTACAAGTTTATAATAAAGTAGAACCAAGTAGCCTTATTAGTGAAAGAGGACAGCCCCCTAGGAAATTTAAGATATGTAACTTTGGCCTTTGGCCCTCCCCTAACCCAAAAGCATTGCAATTTGCAAATTTTAATTGGGTCCATCCAATCTTTTTGGAACCTTATTTTGTCCCTCTAAAACCCTTTCTAAATACTCTAATTGGGTTTAAATAGTTACCAAAAAAGTCTACTTATTTTCCAAGCAAACTTTATTTGGTGGTCCAAAAATTTCTTACCTTTCCTTTTATGAGATCCTTTATTTTTGTCTCTGGTTCCATAAATCATATAATTTCAACACAACAAATTTTGCTTTTTTGCTTTAAAAACCATCGTTCTGGGGTTTCCAAAACAGGTATAGCTTTTTCTTTCTGTTTTTTTTTTTTTTTTCTTTTTTGCCAATGTGGCGATTTCAGAAACAAATAAAAGTAAAAAAACATTCACTCAAAAGATCCATGGTTTTTCATCTCTCAATTTCTAAAATAACTGGCAAGTAAATCCATGTAATGCATGGGGTTGATTAGAAGTTTGAGAAAAGGCTCTGAAAAAGATTTTGTTTACATACCAACTAATGAAGAAATGTTTGAGAGTTCTGGACTGCAACTTGGGCCGAAAATATAACCCCAGAGCCAACCTATATAGTTGGGCCCATGGCCCATGTTATATAAAATAGGTATAAATTATTGAGAAAATGCACATTTTTACTTCTCACCCACCCCCTTCTAGCTTAGGGTTACTCTTAAGTACCAAATTGGGAAAAACATACAAATCATTGCTTTCGGTGCATCTTAGACCTTGGGGAGAAAACTTCGTTACAAATAATCATAGAAGTCTAAGTTTCAATTCTTCATAGTTCATACCACTTTGGTATAAGCACTCTTTGGGGTCAGACCCATTATTCGATTTTGATGGTGATCCTCTAGATATACAACACATCACCAACTATCCAAAAAGAGAGATGAGAGATCAATTTTTTGTTTTTCACATACTTAAGAATAATTTAAATTGTTGAAAAATTGATTGTCATCATTTCAATGTGAGGTGTGGAAACAAGCATGGATATATTCTTGTGATTTTTTTAGTGAACCTGATGACTAATTTTGGCATTCTAGTTGCCATTTAGGCTCTAAAGCCCCTCTAAGTGCATGAAGCTATTAGTCACACGTTGGATGGTGAATTAGAATAGGAACAAGATTCAAAGTACCGATATAATATGTCTCATTTGAAAGCATTTTCCAAAATGGTCAGTTTTAAATGTTAAATAACACTTGAAATTTAACCTTTAAAACCGATCCCTCATCAAAATATGAAAGAAAAAAAAAAATTTGCACTTTTTTATAGGCACCAAAACACCTATATGCATGTTCGCACAGATCATGTGTATCAATACTTTGAACCAGATGGGGAGACATGTTGAGATGAATTTACCTAAGGATTTTAATGGTTAAATAGACAGTTTGTAAGCATCTTTTGAGAAAACACATTCATCTCAGAAAAATTTAGTACCCCTTAGCTTGATGGGCATTAATGATGGAAGAAACATAATAAGCAGCCATTGGATTGGCCGAGTATGCTTCATTCACCCTAGCTATTAGTGACACAGACCTTGGATTAGCTCTATATGCATGTGTTTCATACACGCAAGGATACCATAGAAACAAGACATAGAACACACCAGAACAATGGAGATCACTGAAACATGGACTTGGGATCTCCTACCTCTGTGTGTTGAGAACTTTTCCCAGTGCATAATAACATGTAAGAGAATGAGATATTTCCTGTGTGTGGCTGTGATGTTATGTGGATAGGTGTGGGTAGGAAGTCTGGACTCAGAAACAAGATATGCAACAAAAGAGAACACACCAGAACAACTGGGAAGAAGAGGCTAATTAGAATATAGTCCAAGCATTCCTTCTGGATGATTCTAGAGACCTCTAATGTGCCAGGCATTCACTGTGCCCTAATTACTGAACTACTTTTAAAGTGATAACCCATCATTTTTGCTAAGTGATAAGCTAAACTTCACAAAACCCATCTCAACCAATCCAAATGCTTTCTTTAATTACCAAGTTTCCCCTTGCCCCTTTATCAGGCTTTTCCATTCATTCCCATGAAGCTTTAGAAGAACATTTGACTTTCAGAATTGATTCAGTAGTATAGTATTTTGCTTCAAGAACTTGGACCCAAAGTGCATCTAGGTTTACTTGTATAGCTAAAAGAATGAGATTAAAATAATGTGGGTCCCTGAATCCTAAACCACCATCTTCTTTTGACTTACATGTAGTAGACCACTTAAGCATAGTCACCTTCCTTCCTACATTAGTATAACCCCATTAGAATTTTCTTTGGAGAATATTAATCTCTTCATAAGTGATAAATCATTTTTGGGATCAGAGAGCAAGACATGGTATAAACTAGGAGGGTATATAGGCCCACGGTTTAATGAAACACTTTTCCTCCCAACCCTAGAGAAATTATTTCAATTCCTTCATCCTGTCACCATGATGTTTATTCGTTTTTTTTCTTTCAAACACAGTACTGTTGTGTTCTCATTACATTGAGTGGTCTCCCAACCATGTGTCTTATTTTACACTCTTTCCATTATATAACCAAATGCTTCCTTTTATTAACCTACCAATATTTGGATTATGCATCCTTTGATTTTTAATGAACGGCTAATATTCTTTGCATTCTCTATGGTATGTTGTTGCCTAATTAAACATCAAATTTTTGAAGGTTTTTTTTTTCTTTTTTGTTCAAATAGCTCCAAAGAAAACTACTATTTTTGTGTATAGAGATTGGCTGTTCAGAGCTGTGTTTTCGAATCATCATTGACCCGGATGATCGAACCATTTGGCCTGGAAATCATCCATGCAACTAGCTCTGTTCACCCTTAACCTGTTACTTGGCCAAAAATCATTGATTTTGTCAGCGACCCATTGACCCGGGTGGTCAATGGTTTTTAGCCATTTATTTATTTATTTTTTAATTTAGAATTGGATGGTCGAACAGCTGACCCAAAAACCAGTGGCAAAAGCAATTTTGGTTCCAGGTGGGTTTTTAAAGCATTGGTTCAAAGGGTTATTTCATATTGGGGTGCTCAAATTAAGTACCCACTTGGGAGAGCTGAAGCACAATGGGTTTTGGCTTTTTCCAAGCGGGCCTCACATAAAAAGGCTGTAAACCATGTTTGGTGAAATTTTTGAAGGACCCAAATAGGCTTTCAGTTAGTCATTTGAAAGTTTATGGTAAGTTTGGGAGTGCTTATTTAAAAAATAAGTACTTATTCTAATAAGTGTTCACGAGTGTTTGGTGAAGAAACACTCATTTTAAATAGGGGTAGTATAGGTATTTTCAAGATAATGTTCAGGGCTAAAATAGGCTAGAAAGGAAATAAACACTTAAAAATAAACCCAAAATTTGGTTGTATTTCCCAAATTCAAATAAACACTTATTGGTGTGGTCTATGCCTAGACTTAGGCCAAATTTGGGAGTGCTTAAAAATAAATGCTTATTTGGATGGAACATACCACACCATTTAGCACTTATTGCTGTTTGAGAATAAGACCAAAACAAGTGCTTATTTTAAAATTAAGTACTTAAACAATAAACCCAAATTTCTAGTTTTTTTTAAGTATTTAAACAATAAACACTTATTTGAATTCTCTTACCAAAACTGTCCCCCTTTATTTTTTAAATTTCCAATTATTCCCTTCAAAAGTAAAAAAACATAGGGATGAGCTAGGGTTGTTTATTAGAGAGTGAATGAGAAAGTTGATGCTGCGTGCTTGTGACGTTATGGAAATGGGGATGTTTTAGAGTTCCTTAAGAGCTTGAGGGATGACGAGGCTTTTGATGGAGACAGTAATCGGCCACCATACAAATTTCCAACTTATATGTCCACCACCCACATAAGTTTAAAAAGTTCATGGTATATTTTGAAAATTAAAAAAAAAAAAAGAATGACAAAAGAGTCATAAGTGCTCATTTAAGTATTTATCTATTTATTTGGGTTCGACTCTGATACGGAAAAGATATAATATCTAAAAAATTTTTGACCAATCAAGTGGCATCATAAACGTGGTAGTCGATCAAGTGCTATTTATCAAAATTCATGGGTGGGTTTTGATTGGTCAAAAGTCTTTTGATACTATGTCTTTTCCGCATCATAGATTTTCCCTATATATATATATATATATGCTTAATTATTTCTAACAACCATAAAAAAAGAGGGATATGCTTTTCTAATGTTTAGCCAAGTGGCACCACTTTCCCTACTTTCTCCTAAATTATTTCTAATTCCTATTTATCTCTTAAATTATCTCTAATTTAGTAGAGAGATTCCCTCCTAAACTATCTCTAATTCCTATTTATCCTCTCCCACACTTTTTATCTACATATATCTAAACAAAGTGACGATTAAAAATTTCATAATTAATTAAATATTATAACGAAATTATATACTAGCTATAAAATATTTATCCAAAAACAAAAAAATAATTATAATAAATTTCATAATACTCGTATTATTAATAATTCTATATTTTTACAAAACTCATCATGAAATCATGTAGTAACAATATAAATTATAGTTTTATGAATTATTAAATTTAAAAGTTATTCAAATAAAAAAATTTTAACATTAAAAATAAACATTATTTAAATATTTCAATAACTAAACATCTTAAATAACATATCATTAAAAATATCTAAATAATTATATAAGAAAATATTTAATATTACATAATAACATTAAAATAAATAAAATTCAAATAATGAACAATTTTATATATCTTACATATTATTTAAATATTTAAATGGTGAAATATTTAACATGACTAAAATTTGAATAGTTAAAATAACGGAACAATGTAATAAATTTAACGAAAATTCCTAAAAGTAGAAAAATCAATATAATAGATTTTATAATATTCATATTACAAATAATTTAATATTTTACAAAATTAATGATGGATTATGTAAAAATAGTACTAATTATAATTTTATGGATTATTAAATTAAATAAATAATTATATTTTAAATTTTTAAATAACAATATTACTTAAATAACTAAATAGTATTGTAAATAACTAATTCCACATATATCAATAAATAATTATAAAAAATGACTTTGAACAAAATATTATTTATTAGTAGTAATTTTACAATAATAGTGTATATTCATTATATATTTATGTATATACTAAATTAATATTTATTTTATTTTCAGTAATTATTTATTGTATTTTTTATAAATATGTTTTTAATAATTATTTACAAATCTATTTTTGTTTTGTTATTTAACAATAAATTGTCAATAAGTATTGAATATTAAACAACTATTATTTAACTTTTGAAATTTAATTTATCATATTGATTGTAATTTTGTTATAAATTTAATTTTAGTAATGTTTTTTTATAATTTATTGATTAATATTTATTAGAGATTAAAATATTATTTGAGATTACACTATTTGTTTACTAATTTAATATATTTTCATTATTTACTATATTTTTATAATTATTGTAATTTTATTAGATATCTATTGTATTTTCATTATAAATTTATTTTCAATAATTGCGTATTTTTGCTATAAATTTTTAATAATTATTGTAGATTAAACTATTGTTATTAATTAGAGATTGGACTATTAATTTAGTTAAAATTATGAGTGTTCAAGCATTGGTTCAGTTCGGTTGTAAGTTGTTTCATCAACCAAATCGACATGGTTAGGTTGGGATTTTGTTACCTGAAATCGATTGGCCATTAGCGAAAACCTGCCAACTCAGGTTGTATTAGTTTGGTTCTATTTTCAGTTTGATTTGTTTGTTCAAAAGATCTAAACTGAAAAGTTAAATTTAAATTTAATAAATTACAGAGGTATTATTAAAAAATAAATGTATGATATAAAATATTTTAGAGTAAGAAATATGGGAATTTTCCCACTTTCCCTTATTAAAAAATTATATTTAAAATATAAAATATTAATATATATCTATGGTTGGGTCGGTTCAGTTTAGTTTTGGTCAGTTTATAAATGGCCAAATCGAAGCTAACCTAACTTGGTCGAGTTGGAAATATGTTAAACCAAAGTCGACCAGAAATTCTAGAAAATCGACCAACTCGGGTCAAGTTCGATCGGATTCGTTATTAAAAAAATATAAAACAATTATAAACTCCTATGTATTTCTATTGTTTAACTTTCGCTTAACAAATCTTGTACACCTCATAGGTCCCTGCTAGTTGGAGATAAAGACTCAAACACCCAATATAAAATAAATACATATTTTAATTTTTAAAACAAGTGCTTGAAAAAGTTGGGTGCCAAATGCAAATAAATGCTTATTCAAATTGTGGAAAAATAAAGAGAAAGAGAAGAATAAATGAAGAGGGAGAGAAAAGAAATACTTCTGTATTGATAATGTGTTGATAAAACATGTTGAGCATACAACTTAAATAAGAAAAGATATGAGAGACAAACTCCTAGGATCTCTCTCAACTACTCCTAGAATCTCTCTCAGTTAGGGATTGGTTAAATCTTTCCCTTAATCCTAAGATATGACTTTCCTAATTTTATTCAAATCTAATCTTTCCTAAATTTATTCAAATCTATAATCAATCAAATCAAATCTTTCTAAATTTGCAGCAAATCATATCTTTCTTAATTTGCGACAAATCATATCTTGTCAACACTCCCCCTCAAGTTGGTGCAAAGATATCTTTCATGCCCAATTCGCCAACTTGAAGTCCAAATGGTTGTCTCAACAAGCCCTTAGTCAAAACATCTGCAACTTGCTGAGTGATTGGTACAAACGGAGTGCAAATTATTCCTTCTTCAAGTTTCTCCTTTATAAAGTGTTTGTCAATCTCAACATGTTTAGTTCTGTCATGTAGAACCAGATTATGAGCAATGCCGATAGCTGCCTTGTTATCATAATACAGTTTCATAGGAAAACTCACTAGTCTCTTAAGATCTGCTAGCACCCTCTTTAGCCAAAGAACCTCACACACTCCTTGAGCCATTGATATGAATTCAACCTCAACATTGCTTCTAGCAACTACACTTTGCTTCTTGCTTCTCCGAGTAACTAAATTGCCCAAAGAAATGTGTAGTACCCCGAAGTTGACCTTCTATCAGTGATTGAGTCTGCCAATCCGCATCTGTATACACTTTAACCCCTCTCTTCTCATTTCTCTTGAAGAAGAGTCCTTTTCTTGATGTGCCTTTTAGATACTTAAAGATTTGATACACAGCTTCAATATGTTTTTCGTACAGGGAGTGCATAAATTGACTCACCATGCTCACAGCAAAGGCAATGTCAGGATGTGTATGTGACAAGTAAATCAATCTTCCTACCAGCCTTTGGTATCTACCTGCATCTATTGGAACCCCATCTTTAACTTCTCCGAGTTTAGCCTTAACTTCTATCAGAGTGTCTGAAGGTTTGCACCACTCATTCCAGTTTCTTTCAAGAGGTCTAGAATATATTTTCGTTGCAAAACCACAATGCCCTTCTTTGATCTAGCCACTTCCATTATGAGAAAGTATCTTACCTGGCCTAAGTCTTTAATCTCAAATTCCTTGTCTAAGCTCTGCTTTAGTCTGTTCATCTCTTCAATATCATCTCCATTCAAGATTATGTCATCAACATAGACAATCAGAACCGATACCTTGTCTTCGGTGGATCTTTTTGTGAAAAGAGTATGATCAGATTGTCCTTGACTATATCCTTAACTTTTAATGAACCTTGTGAATCTTTCAAACCAGAGTTTGGGAGACTGTTTAAGTCCATATAGAGACTTTTTTAGCTTGCATACCTTAGTTCCAAACTTCTCAGTGATACCAGGTGTAGGCTCCATATATACTTCTTCTTATAAGTCTCCATTCAAAAAGGCATTCTTCACATCCAACTGATGTAATGGCCAGTCAAGGTTAGCTGCAACAGATAAGAGTACTCGAATTGTATTTAGTTTCACCATTGGAGAAAAGGTCACAGAGTCCACTCCATACGTCTAAGTAAAGCCTTTAGCTACTAGGCGAGCCTTATATCTCTCCAAGGATCCAACTGAGTTGTACTTTAGAGTGAACACCCATTTACAACCAACAACTGTCTTTCCATCCGGCAGATCCACTTTCTCCCAAGTAGCATTCTTTTCCAAAGCTCTCATCTCCTAAAAAACAGCTTCTTTCCACTCATGAACATTTAGAGCCTCATGTATACTGTTAGGAATGGAAACACTGGACACTTGTGAAATAACGACACAATATGAAGGTGGAATATTTTTGTAAGATACAAAATTTGACAGAGGATGTTTTGTACAAAACCTAACACCTTTCCTAAGAGCAATGGGAAGATCAAGCTGATTGGAAGAATTAGAAATACTTGGAGGAATATTTTTTGGTATTTTTGGAGAATTATCATGAATTTCATGATCCACCCCCAGATTAGATTCTTGTTGATGTTATAGAATAGTGCCTCTCCTTTTCAATGCTAGATGTTCCCTTAAATATACAAGGCCTTTATATTGTTTCGCACACATCTCTATTGTTTCAGCTTTATTTTGAGATGGCATCATCGAAGGTTGTTAATTTTTAATATTTAATTCATTTGTTTCCACTGATTTTGTATTATTTTCCTTACTTTCTTTCGGTGATTGGTTGTGAGGAACATCATTATTGACAAATTCAAACATTAAATCAAAACCAACTAAAAGACCATCTTCACTAGTGTTGCTCTCCCCTTAAAGTTGGAAATGTCTGTAGTAGGAGGTTTCTTCAAAGAATGTGACATCCATAGTCACAAACATCCTTTTCAAAATTGGATCAAAGCATTTGTAACCTCTTTGATTAGTGGAATAGCCTACAAAAATACATTTATGTGCTTTTGGATCAAGTTTTGAATGTTTAGGGTCATGGTTATGAACAAAGGGCACACTTCCAAAAATTTTTAAATGAATGTTTGTCACTAACCGAGAGTTTGGAAAACAGTCAATGAAAACATGTATGGGTGTTTTAAAATCCAAAATTCGTGTAGGCAGTCTGTTAATCAAATAAGTGGTTGTTAAAACGACTTCTCCCCAAAGATACTTAGGAACCATAGTTTGAAAACTTAGGGCTCTAGCAACTTCAAGGATATGTTTGTTTTTCTTTTTAACCACCCCATTTTGTTGAGGTGTATTATTGCACAAACTTTGGTGTACAATTCCTTTCTCAGCAAAAAAAATCCCTAACACATTGTTAAAAAAATTCTTTCCATTATCACTTTGAAAAGTTTTAATCTGAGTCTGAAACTGTGTTTGAATTATGTTATAGAAAGTTTTAAACACAGTTTCAACATTTGATTTATCTTTTAAAAGGAAAACCCAAGTGACCCTAGTATGATCATCAATAAAAGTAATGAACCAACGCTTTCTAGAAAGAATTGTTACTCTAGAAGGACCCCAAACATCACTGTGAATCATGGTAAATGGTTTTGATTTTTTATATGGTTGGGACGGAAAAAACAGCACGATGATGTTTTGCTAATTCACAAGATTCACACTTAAAACACGAATGCTTTTTATTCATGAATAACTTGGGAAATAGATGCTTTAAATATTGAAAGATAGGATGTCATAATCGATAATGCCATAACAAAACTTCACTATCACTAGAAACAGAGATAGAGTTTAAACAAGTCTGTCGGTCTTGCCTTCCAAAGGTCAATTCTTTATTAAAGAGGTAGAGGCCACCATCTAGTTTAGCACTCCCAATCATCTTCAACGAGGTTAAGTCCTGAAATTCACAACAAGAAGACAAAAAATTAACCCAACAATTATGATCAAGGGTTAGTTTGCTAACAGATAAGAGATTGTATGATAGGTTAGGAACATATAGAACATTTTTAAGATTTAAAGAAGGAGAAATAGACAAAGTTCCTTTTCCAGCAACAGTAGCAATGGAACCATCTACAATTTTAACCTTTTGATTCCCTACATTTGGTGTATATGAAGAGAAGAATTGCGAAGTGCAAGTCATATGATTAGTGGCACCTGAATCTAATATCTAGGAGCCATTAGATTTGGTACAAGCAATAGCTACAGTGAAAAAATTACTTGATTGGGCTAGAGAGCAGGATGGGTTAGAGTTTCTTAACAATTGAGATTGAAACATTTTGTATAGGTGCTCTATTTGTTCTTTTGTGAAAGGAAGAGACTCCGAGGATGATTGTTGCCCTAGATCCAAATTGCTTACTTGAAGTGTGCAGACATCTCCCCTTGAATTATTGTCATTGTCTTATTTTTTCTTCCAACCAGTTGGTTTCCCGTGCAGCTTCTAGCAGGTTTCCCGAGTATGCTATGGCTTTTTACAATGATCACACCAAGGTCTTTGCTTTCCTCCTCGTTTATCTCTGTCTACATCTACACCTCGGGCCACAAGTGCGGACCCTTCATTCTCAGTTTTTGTTTCATTAGCATTCTTCAATATCACTTGCCGTCGTGCTTCTTCTCTATGCACTTCTGAAAAAACTTCTCTTATAGTAGGTAAGGGCTTTCGCCCTAAGATACGTCCCCGAACCTCATCGAGTTCTTTATTCAAACCAACCAAGAAGACAAAGACCCGACCTCTTTCTATCTTCTTTTTGTACTGAGCACTGTCACTCAGACTTTCCCATTCTTCTTCTTCAAATAAATCCAGCTCCTGCCAAACAACCATCATCTCATTATAATAAGCAGTTACGTCACGCTTACCTTGTTGTATCTTTCACATTTGAGTATTCAGTTCGAACAGTTGTGAATGATTGTCCAGATCAGAATAGGTTTCCCTAACAACTTCCCACACATCACGAGCAATCGATAGGAACATGAATGGATTTCCAACCATAGGATCCATAGAGTTGATCAGCCAGGCAGTAACCATAGAGTTTTTAGAACACCATTGCCTGTACTTTGGATCATCAGTAGCCGGCGGTTTTACTTCGCCATTCAAATAGTCGAGTTTCCCTTTGTCGTCGATCACCAACCGCACGGACTAAGACCACTCAAGATAATTCTTTCCATTCAATTTGTGAATGGTAATCTAAAGAGAATTCTCAAAGAGAGAGATGGCCGCTGACTGAATACCACCCTCCAAAAATGTCACACCACTGGTAGCATCCGAAGAGGTTGAACCAGAGCCAACCATGGCGGCCTTAAAATTCATGATCGGACCCTAAAGCTCTGATACCATGTGGAAAAATAAAGAGGAAGAGAAGAATAAATGAAGAGGGAGAGAAAAGAAATACTTCTGTAAGGTTGAACCAAAGCCAACCATGGCGGCCTTAAAATTCATGATCGGACCCTAAAGCTCTGATACCATGTGGAAAAATAAAGAGGAAGAGAAGAATAAATGAAGAGGGAGAGAAAAGAAATACTTCTCTATTGATAATGTGTTGATAAAGCATGTTGAACATACAACTTAATTAAGAAAATATAGGAGAGAAAAACTCTTAGGATCTCTCTCAATCATTCTTAGAATCTCTCTCAATTAGGGATTGATCAAATCAAATCTTTCATAAATTTATTCAAATTTGTAATCAATCAAATCAAATCTTTTTAAATTTACAGCAAATCATATCTTTCTTAATTTGTCACAAATCATATCTTGTCGACAAATAAACACTTATTTTTAACATAAGCACTCCCAAACATGGCCTTAATACTATAAGCAATTTCAAACTTAGCCTATATGTTTCAAAGTAACTGAACCAGTTTTAGCTTAGACTTCAACTCATCCCTCCCAAACGAGCCCTCCCCTAAACATCTTGAGCTAGTTTTGGATAGGATGTTGGATGCAAGGTTTCTCTGCACTCTGCCCCCATCTTTTGAAAATATGTCTCTTTTTGTACAATATGAATAGTAGATTCACGTAATTTTCTCTTGCAACTCTTTGCGCAGGGAGCTGTATATACCCATATAGAAGCTATTTCTTGATATAGTAGCTTCAACTTTTTCTTTTTTAATAAAAAGGTGGGTATTTTCACCATATTAGCACGACAACAGGATTGTTTGGTAATACAGGCGAGTGAAAGGGGTATGTCAGAGTCATTTTGTCTATTTCTCTTCTTTTCAAAGGAGGTGACGTAGGTACGTTGCAGTGGGGTTGTATGTATCCAAACCCAAGAAAAAAAAAAAAGAAAAGAAAAGGTGTGATGGTTCAATCAAGATTATCTATCAGGGGTCAATGAGAAGAGCAACGTTTTACCCATTGATTGAGGTCATGTCAGCAGTCTTACATAAGGTGGGCCATAGGCCATAGCATATCGTTAACTGGGTTCCAATCCGATGACGAAGAAGGCATCTTCACATGGGGGACCCACCACTACTTCAAAACACACACAAAAAAAAAAGGAGGAAGAAAAACTAACAGAATAAAAGGGGAAAAGAGCAAGATGGTGAGTGCCTGAGTGGTGGTGGAGAATCCTGGAATTTCGGCTCAATAGAAAAAGGCAGCATCATATCTTATTATTCAACCACGCTGACATCGCATTGAAGAAAAAGAGGAGAGAGAGATAGAAGGAAGGAAGAGAAAAATAATTAAAAAATGAAGAAAATTTGATAATATTTAATGAGTATTTTCCTTTTCTTCGGAGTAAGGAAAGAAGCATTTATATGTTAGTGGGAAGGCGTGATGTAATGTATTTTTTTTTTTTTATTTTATAGAGAAGAAACCCCACAACCATAAAATAGGAACAAAGCAACTTATAATTTTTTTTAGAAAAATTTTGACAGAGCACGTATTATTTTATATGCATGTAGGGGATGTATGAATTTGTTTATTCTTGTTTATATAATAATAAATCAAAGAGAGAGAAAGAGAGGGGGAGAGAGAGAGACGTATAATGTGGGGTGACGACGCCCAATCCCCACCACAGATGATGGGGTATTAGTTTAGCTAACAACATCTAATCTCTAAAAGAAACCCACTTCCCCCTTGGTATTGAAATCACCTAAATGACAAAACAAATTGTTTAATTTCCTCTTATTCTTATTTGTAAGGTTGAGAATTATGTTTAAAAGCATGGTTTTTAAAAACGAACCAGTCAGGAGTCCAGTTATCGGTTCGAACGGTCTGATCGTTCGACCCAAACAGCCAGCTCATTCTGACAAAAAAATAAAAAATTTGAAAAATGGTCAAAACCGTTTGAACAATTAACCGGCCGGTTCAACGGTTTACTGACCAAAATCAATAGTTTTGGGAGGAAAAGCGGGTTTGGAGGAAAACGGAATCAGTCAGGTGACTGATTTCCGATTTTTCCGGTCCAGTTTTGAAAACAGTGTTTAAAAGCTAAAGCTTCATTCACTAGGATTGGGGAGTTAAAGATAGAGTTCAAATCAACACCTCACAAAATAGTTTTCCACAGCATATTCCCCGCCATGTGTCGGAAACATTTCCTGATGATAATATTGGAAATGATGAGGCATCATCAAGAGATGTTCTCAATACATGGCAGGGATGTGCTATGGGACGTTGTGGGAAACTATCTTTTTGGGGGGCTGATTTGAACTCTTGAAGATAGCTTGTGAATTTTTGGTATGATCAGTAGTTTGAGGTTAGAGAGGGCCACGAGGGGATTGGGGATAAGGGTGGACAAGAGCCGAGTTTTTTCACAAGTTATTCAAGTTTAGCTTCTGAAAAGCTTGATTAAGTTCGGTTTATGTCGAGCTTGAATTCAATATGTAGGTCTGTTGCTAATCAAATTGAGGTTGAGCCTAATGAGCTTTGGCTCATGAGGGTTGCAAGCTTAATTGAACTTATATTATCTATATATATATATATATATATATATATATATATTATTTTTAATTTTTATATAATACATAATAATAAATAATATTTTATATGTATAATTTACATGTGTAACTTTTTATTTTTTATATGAAGCTTCGTTCACTATTGAGCTAAAGCTGAGCCGGGTTCAAACATGAGTTTTTGAGTTGATCCAAATTTGACCTCATGTCTAGTTCAAATCGAGCTCAAGTTCGATGTTTTTCTACAAAGCCAAACTCAAATAGCTAGATATTTAACTCAATTCAGCTCGAATCCATTCCTAATTAGGAAAGCTTGTATCCCCATATCAAATTAACTTGGTGGTTGAATCCCATCTTAATCTACTGCCCACAATCTATTCCCACATCCCTATCCACAAAGCAACATTGCCGTCAATTGAGAAAGTGTGGGTTGTGCCATGCTGCCCTCCTTAGTGAAAATTTTGGGGGTCGACCCGGCACGGCCCACGGCCCAGGCTCGTGGACTGAGCTTTGTGCCTGGTTGGGTTGTGCATCGAGCCAAAGTTATTTACTTAAAAAAAATTGACAAAAAAATTTAAAATTTTAATTCTCGGCCTGACACGATGATTAGTGGATTGTGTTAGGTTCGACACGATCATGTGGGTCGTGTTAGGCCTGGGGTTTTAGGTCCACAGGTCGACACGGCACAGCACAACGTAGCCCGTATATATATTTTATATAATATTATATAAATTATAATTATATAATAATATATAGTATATAATATATTAATAAAATAAATATTTTCTTTATTTTATTATACTAATTTATTTAATTATTATATATAAGCAATTATATACACAAAATTCAGACGAGAATGTCCCCTAGGATCCATCCATAGGATGACGAAATTACCCTTTAAAGATATACCACAAATTAGTGGCGTGGTGAATAATATTAACTACATCATCATGGAAAGTAGTCACTAGCCAATTATGTCTAATTTCTCTCCACTCCACCTGGGCAAATGAATCCATATTAATTTTTGGCAATGAGTGAGCAAAAGGAAAAGGAGGGAGCGTTAGGGATCCAATCCATCCATGATCCATGGACCATGGTGTAGGCATAGTGTAGAAATTGGCCCCCATAATTGGTGGGCTTTGCGGGCACGCAAATCCAACAAAAAAATTGGTATCATATTCACACCGAGGATGAATGTTTGGAGTCGTGGACCTATATATAAGTCATAGGGGGCCAAATAAATAGGTGATGACTGACGAGCACGGTACCCTACCCCCCCTCCCCCTCTCGGCCTCAACTCAATCAATAATTACACATTTATTGTGACTATTGCTTTTTTAACCTCCAATAGTCCAATTACAATTTGGATCCCCACTGGGCCGCTGGCCTCTCTCCTCTCTGGCTCCCCCTCTCTCTCTCTCCTCTTTATCCTTGTGGCCCAATTATCAACTACAGTATATATTTAGGAACAGGCCCACACGGTATCCCACCCACCCACCACCCACCCCCCAACCCAAGTGAAGAAGAGTTGCATAAAGTGGTCGTTAATGTGCATTTTTTGAAGGGGACAACGCATGACAAATCCATACCATTCAATTCATGATGATAATCATCATCATCATAAGGATGTGACTTGTGAGTGTGTGTGTCTTACAAATCACAGATGCATGCATATAACATTAGGTTGTCCTTGTTCATCGGCCTCATGGCCATTTTGGCCCCATGCCTCACAATGGGTTACATTCTTCACTTAAATAATAGCTTCAGCCTCAGCCTCAGCAGCCTGTCCTTTAATGTTATTTTCAACATCGTAAGAAAGTAGGGAAGGCGAGGAGATATTCTTATATTACTCATTCACTTGCCATCGCCTCTTGATTAGGTTGCCACGTGTCAAATTCAATAAATACTGTCCTTTGGTCTCATGCAGAAAGTAGGGAAGGCGATGAATCCATCTTATTCTTACCTCAATCTCATGTTAAGTGATTTGGGTTTTTAATTGGGCTTGCGCACTGCACTCGCCCACCCCTCTTTCTTTACATTTTACAGCTGCCTTTCTGAAAAGACTGAAATACCCCTTTACTTTTTATCCTTATCATTACAAATAATAAAGGTTCCCTTGTTTTATGAAAATAATTTCTTTATTTACGGTGGACGACTGGAGTGATTTTGTCGCATTTTTTGTGTTCATGGTGGGCATTATGGTCAACATAAAAATCATTAGCAATTTTAAAGGAGGAGCGTTTTTCGTAATTCCGAAAAAGCATGGGCCCAAAGTTATGGGCTTCATGTAAAAATCAGAAAAAATAAATGGAATTTAGAATTCTGAGGTGGAGTGCAGTATAATTTTTACAAAAAAAAATAATATATAAGAAAAAATGAAAAGGCTTTGTAGAGCAGTAGGTATAGGATAGGACAGCTCTTTGGAGAAACCCCCTCTCTCTTTCTCTCTCCTCTCTTCTCTCTCTAATACTTGGATACGGATACGGGGGGCTGAATGAAGGTGCTGTTCAATAGTACAAAACTACAAACCTGCTTTTGGTGGAGAACCTGATGCCCTTTGATGTGTGAGTGGGTGGTGCTGTTTCTTTCTTTACTATGGAAGATTTTAGAACACTAATCTCTCTCTCTCTCTCTCTCTCTGTTTCTTCTCCTCTTTGATTTCTAGTTTTCTACACACCGACTTTCTTTCTTTCTATTTTTCTGTAATATTTTGAGTAGAAACCATTAGGGAGAAGCTCCTGACTTGAAGGTTTGTATGATTTTATGTAATCTTCTCGGTTATTTGATGATCTTCTTCCCATCTTCGGTTAGTTTTTCCTTTTTTCTTTTTTTCTTTCATTTGGAAGCAGCTGTTCCTTTACTTTTTTTTTTTTTTCTCAAATGGATTTAATGGGTTTCTTTTCCTAACAATCTGTTGTTGGGTTTCCTTTGGATTTGCTGATGATTATGCTTTAGTTGTTTCAGTTTCGTCTTGCATCTGAAAATTTCAGTTTTTTTCCCTTCTTGTAGTTTTATCTCCGGAATGGGATGAAGTTCGGAAATAGAAACCGTGTTATTTCATGCTCTCTTCTCCTCACCTTTTGAGCTTGTGGGTTCTTTTACCTTGTCTCACGGGTTCATATTCCATATTTTCTGTGAATTTGCTCGTGGGTTTTGAAATTTTTGGGTTTGATGGGTTTTTAGAACCTCCTTTCTTTATGCTATTAGTTACTTTCTCTCTCGCTCGCCTGCCCTCTCCCCCTCCCTCTATGCGATAATTTTGGATTTAGGTTTCTCTTTCCCACGCTTATTTTCTTCCTTCATCTCAGATTTCACATATGATCACTGATTTTTGCTTTTCTTCCATCACTCCCTTTAATGGGGGTTTGATCTCTCCAGCTAAATGGACTTGATTTCGGTAGTATGTAAGATTTTACTGGTTTTGGGATGTCTATTTCAACTTTTTATATCTTTACCTTGTATTTCTACTGGATTAGTCACATAAAATGACGTTTAATAGATACTTCGATCTTCCATTCTCGTCTTTGCTGGGTGGGTTTCATCTTCTCTCCTTTTAGATTCATGGTTGCCAAAGAACTACATCTACCATGAGTTTAGAAGATTCAGGAGGCTTTATTTCCCTCAAGTTCACTCATTCTTAGCACATAAAATAACGTTCTAGAGTCCTCTAGAAGCTGGTTTTTAGCTTTTGTTCCTCGTAAGACTCCTGAGATTTGATATTTACTCTTATTAACTGCTATATGCAGGCTTGTGGATGAAGAGGCGACTGAATCTTCTTCTGGGGTTTTGATCTTCACTGGTGTTGGTGATGTGAGTTGAAACTCTCAGTTCTTTGTTATGCTGGAGGCTAAGTACAAGATAAGTCCAAGTTGTAGCCACATCTCTTGTGTCTGTTGCAGAAACAGCACAAGAGGAGAGAAGCTTTTCTGCAGATGTTATCCATTGAAACCTCTTCAGATCCCTCGTGTTCTTGCAAGACTACTTCTGTACCGATAAGCGATGAAAGGGCTTCAGAAAAATTTGCCTTACCAAAGGCAGATCTGTTGAAGTCAGGGCTTGCTGATCCCCAGCTCTCCAACTTCTCAATAAGGTATTGTTTCTCATGTTCTGATTCATAGTATCTGCATATTAACTTTCTTGTGTTTATTTTGATGTCAGCAAGGCTTTAATCTGTTCATGGAGATCTCACTAATCCAAGAAGTCTTTCGAATCAGATCCTGAGTTATATGGTCGTTGGTTTATGGCTTTTGTATCGTGACTTCTGCTTGGTCCTCTATCTTCTTCTGCTTCTTTTCCTTTTTGATCAGGATCCATATCTATTGTGACTTTTCTCGACGTAGGTGTTCTGAATGACAGATTTTGGGTTTCTTGACGCTCAACCTATTAGCTTGTTCATGGGTTTTACTTGGTTATATATAAAAAAAGAGACCTTGGTTTTGATAGCTAACAACATCTAGCCATTCCATACCTTCCAATCCGAATTCAGATGTTCTGTCTTTGTCCTCTCTCTATCTATCTGCCAGTTCATGTCAATTGACGGGTATCCCACGCCTTCGAGTGCTAGTTGGGATAGTCTGGCACTATTTTGCTTATTCTGTTGATATCTGTTCCATTCTTCTTTTCCTTCTTCTGGGTCCTGGTTCTTGTTTGGTGGATATGATGGGTTTCTTCGAGTTTATTTGATCATATAATTTTGTCTTTCATTTGGTATTTCTTCTCAGTTTCTCTGCGGTTTAGTAGATTCTTTACCGTTGAGTTTGATTCCATGGTGTAAGGCTCTCTCCTCCTTTGAGTTTGAGCTTGAAGCTTCAGTTTGGGAAGAGTGCAAATACAAGGTTTAGAAATCCTGTACACAAGGTTAAGGTTTTACACTGAACATATTTCTGTTTGGAATCTTCCCAAACCGAGCCTGACGTACAATAGAACCCTCAGAAGGTTTGGAAGAGAAACTTGCATTAGATTATTGTTGTTATTTTTGGATTGTATTTCTAAATATTCCCGAGTGAATTGCTCATCATTCTGACTGCTGATGTTGGTTTGCGCTCATTAGTCCTGGAAATCCTTGGTCTAAACTCAAATTCTTGGTTTGCCTTGCAGAGGTTATGTTTTTGCAGCCCGCAGCAAGGATATTGCAACAAACTGGCCTTTTGCTCAGCAGTATTTGCAATTTTGCTTGAGGCATGGCATTAAGGATGTATTACCACCTTTTGAACCTCCTGATACAGTGAAAAACCGTTGTTTAAGGAAGTCTGTAGGAAACGAACAACTCTTTGTCCGAGTAGATGGCTGTGAAGGAGTAGATAAAGATCCATATCCATTACGGGAGAAGGAGAACCTGACATTAGGTCCTGAAGACACAAACTTGAGCAGATCATCGATATTGTCTGGTTGCAATGAGACAAGAGGAGAAGGAGATACTCAATCAACAGTGAATTGTCCTGCCAAATCCCAAAGTGAGTCACTTCCAACCAACAGACTCTCTTGTTCAGCCCAAGGAGCCAGTACGTTGTCAGAGACCTCAGTAGAAGTTAGAGCTCTAGCAACTTCTGGTGCATCACACAAAGCACAAAATACAACTGAACAATCAGGTAAGAAGTGTCGGTTGATGGTAAAATTGGGTATCCACTCCAATCCTAGCCGCGGTGAAGATTTTGCTTCCAATACAACCAGCATATCAGAACCCATGGCTTCGAAAGTTTGCCCTGTTTGCAAGACATTCTCATCCACCTCAAACACCACGTTGAATGCTCACATTGATCAATGCCTGGCCATGGAGTCAACTGCCAAATTTTCAGTTAATTTTAAGCCAACCAGACATAAAATAAAGCCAAGGAAAAAGAGGTCAATGATAGATATTTGTGCAACAGCGCCTCCATGCACCCTGGAGGAGCTTGATAAGAGGAATGGTTCAAACTGGGCTGTTGAATTGAGCATGCCTTGTTCACATGCTGAAGTTTGTGCTGAAGGGAAAAGGCAACGGCTCTCTCCTGAAGTTGAGGATAGTGGTGATGAAGGTGCAGTTTATGTTGATTCTAATGGAACAAAGATTCGGATTCTGTCAAAATTTAACAATGTTTCAGCACCAAGTGTTGGAGGAGATTCCAGGCCAAGGAAGCATATAAAATATGGTAATGAAAGAAAATTCTTTTATTCTGGAAAGAAAAGACGCCTTGGACCAAGGAGGTTCAAGTATCTAAAACTTAAATCTCAGTCTGCGAAACTATGCTCTCCAAAGGTTGATCAAAATAAGGTATGTCTATGCTGTTTTTATTTATATGCTCCTTGACCTTGTATCAGGATTCACTATATTTTCTGTCTTTTGCTGATACATACAAGTTATCTGGGTGGGGCAAATACAATTTGTCAAGCAAATTGATGCTTAAAGTAATTTCCTTGCTGGTAATATTCAACCTAAGCATTTTTCTAGTGGGTGATTCACTTACTGTTGATTTCAGCTACCTTGGGTCGATACAGTCTGCTTGGAATTTGAACTCTATTGCTAAAAATTGACCTTAACTTGTGAGTTCGCAATAGATATAGAATGATTGCTATTGTACACTGGTTTTTTGGTTCTATTTTGAGCCTGTGTTGCTAGGCATTTGTATTATGAATTCCAACGAGTATGAGATACTTCCATATTACATTCTGCAAATTTTTCACATGTTTTGAATTACATACTGTTGTTTGTTTTTGATAAACAGATGCATGAAGCCTCCGAAGAAAGAGATGGGATGGAGGAAAACCATGAGAAAGAAGAAAGTCTGTCTCAACTCCTGAAATCTCATGAAAGTATTCAATCCCGTGAGTTGGGAACATTAGGACAGTGGCCGTGCTCCAAACGCACTGGTTTGCTAAAGAAGTTTCGCAGCCATGATCACCATCACGGTCCAGAATATTCCTCACATGAGATATTGGGCTCATTGAATGGGAGGAACCAATCAAATTTAGGCAAGTTTTCTGTTGAGAGGAAGCATATTCAGAAGCTTTCTAACTCATCTTTGGAGAATACTATGTCTTTGAAAAGCAAGAGAGTGGCGAGTCCAGGAGTTCAAACCACTGGCAATAAGCAGATGTGTTTTGAAACACCTGAGAATAGTCAGAATCAATTGAACAAAGGCAGCAGTTCTTCTACATTTGATGAGTGTATGGTGAGGCTTCCAAGGTCTTCAGGAAATCATGCCTCTTCTTCAAGAGGCAATAGGATGGAGGTTTGCTCAAGCCCAGACAAAAACTCTGGTAATTCACCCAAGGGAAAAGCAAAACAAACCAAAAATTCTCATGCTTTCTTAGAAATGGGAAAGAAACTTCCTACTTTGAGGAAGAACATGCTAGTGGTCAGTCCACCATTCACTAAAGCCAAGTTTAACGACCATAAAGAGCATTTGGTCTCTGAGAAGTCTCAATTGCATAGAAATGTGGAAACAGTTAACAAAGTAGGGCGTTCTTTCTCAGATGTGAGTAAACCATGTGATGAGATGCAAGATTACAGTGGAAACCAATCTAGAAGCCTTAACTGGATAGAAGGGACTTACAATCCAGATTGTTGGCCTCAAATAGAAGGGACTATGGATGGATGCTTAGTTGGCAGAAGCAATGCATCTGAATCCAGACAAGGAGCAGTTCCATGTGCCTCAGAAGAGGGAGAACCAACTCTGAAAGTTTCAGAGTCCATACCTGGTTGTAGTAGTCATAATCCAGATGCAGTTATAGATTCCCATGCTGGAGTTGATCAATGTTGTGGAGATAATGTCATAGATAACTATGATGGCCTAGAATCTACTACAGACAAGATTCCAAATGAGGAGGAGGATTCCATTACTGAACTTGTATCCAGGAAAACTGTCAAGGTCACCCTTATAAGATCATACAAAAACCCTGTTTCAGAACCTAATAAACTGGGTAATCATTCCAAGATCCAATCCAAATGCTTGCCCTCTATTGAAGAGCATAAACTACCGGCATATGGAGCTGAAACACAGATGGCACCAAGCATACCAGGTTTTAGAGATTATAAAGAGACCGATTGCTCCAATGAAATTGATTATGGGAATGGTACACAGAATGCTCATATGGAAACAGAAGATCGTAGAGTTGGGGGTGAAACTTCTTTTGCTGAAGTTGATCCAATACCTATCCCAGGACCACCGGGATCATTTTTGCCAAGTCCTGGGGATATGGGTTCTGATGCTCTTCAGGAAAACTCATCTTTAACCTCTAGCAGGGCTGAATCTTCTCAAGATCAACAAATTGTGATTGATGGAGATCCATCTGGATCTCCTCTTTCTGTCTCCTCAACCATCTCCCATTCCTATATGGGAAAATTTGATTTAAAATATTCAGAGCCAGAATCATCTAGTGGACTTTCTGAGGTTCATGACAAGTTTATGCCAATCTTCTCATGTACTAGCACTGGATCAGCAATGGCAGGTCCTGCTAAATTTCCATGCACAGGGAGCATAAGTGGAGAAGACAGCAATTTCCATAGGGAAAATCTACAGGTTTTTATGATCTCTCCCGCAAAAGAACCTGAAAATTTTATGGATAACCAGAAGTGTTGTTGCTTTAAGAACACAGACATGTCTCAGGTGGCTTCCCAAAACTATGAAGATTCACAACTGAAGCAATGTATAGTAGCCTCAGAAATGCTTCCTTCCAAGGGAAGTCAGATGAGTAGCAATGTAAACATTGGGCTGGGAAAGTCAACCTCATTTTGCACTTCTCCAAACTCAAGTACTGACAAGATGGTGCTCCCTGTGCTGGAATTTTCCAAAGATCCCTCTTCAGTGAAAGCTTCTTCTGATGTTGCTACAAGCTCTCAAAGTTGTGTTTCCAATCCTGCCAGCACATCCTCTCAGGTTCATCACCATGAAGCTGCTACCTCTACTCCTGTTCTGAGGTTAATGGGAAAGAATTTAGTGGTAGTGAACAAAGATGAGGAGACACCTGTGCAACCTAGACATTGCACTGTTGGGAATCAGGGAAACCCTCCTAGCACAAAACATTTGACACTTGTCAGATTTGCCAATAATGTCACATATCAGGAGAGCATTTCTTTCCATCATGCTGCTCCTGATGGTTCTGCCATTATCACCCAGGATTCCAAACCTTCACCACAATGTTTTGCTGTCAATCTTTCAAATGGCTTAAAAAATCACTGTACTGTTGAGGCACACCAAGCAGCAGGAGGCATCTGCCACGGTATGCATGCAGGAAGTTTTGATTGTCCTTCCTTGCAACAGCACAAGCCAGATGGTAATGGCAACATACAAGGTCAACACAAGAGGTCAACTAATAAGCTCAGTTCTTTTTCTTGTAATGTTGAGAGAGTTGTTTCTTCTCCACCACTTCAACATCAGAATGCTGCTTCTGCTTCTCATCGCATACAAGAGGTGATCATCATTGATGACTCTCCTGAAAGTGAAGAACCTGATTCAAGGAAGAAAGCTGAAAATTACAGTGAGATATTGAAAAGGAACCAGCAATCTCCAGTGCATATTTTGACTTCAACTACTCCAAATTCCACTTTGAGGCAGATGAATCCATTTCCTTGTTATCAAACACTTCTCCCTTTTTCCCCAAGGGAGCCACCAGTTGGTCTCCGGCCCAATTTTCTTTTGACATGCACTGGAGGAGCAATTGCAAGTCCTGTGAAGTGGGGACTTGCTTCTGAAGGTTCTGTTTTGCATGAAGCATCCGCAGTTGCCAAGCCTAGTTTTCTGGTGTCATGCCAAAGGAATGCAAGTGCGGGTCCTCTTAAGTGGGGAGGTAATTCTGAAGGTCCAAGTGCGGTAATGCGCAGTCCTTTCATGGTTCCATCATCATCATCATCTACAAATAATCTGAACCCAGCAATGTATTACGCTTCAAGCTTGTTGTAGTTGAAGAGTCTTCAAACCAAAAGGAAAAAGGGCATCTAAATTGCGAGAGCCATTTTGCATTTCTCTGAGCATAATTAGGGATCAGCAAATTTGTGTTGAAAGCTTAAGATCTTTTGATACCAGTGGTAGATTAAAATTCACAAGAAGCTGTTCTTCTGGAGAAGGAAATCATATACTTTGACCAAGGAATGGAGCAAGTAATGCAGCAGATATGAGTTATTGAATAGTTTTTTATATTTATTTCAATGCACTGATAGTTGGGTAAGATCCAAGTTTTTGAGACTGTTGGCTTGCAAAATTGCAGTCTTAAGCTTGCCCAAGAGTAGGTTTATGCATATCTTGAATAATTGTTCAATGTGAAAGTTCCTTTGTCAACTACCATGAATATAACCGATCATAAATGGCAATCTTATCATGGTCTGGATTATTGGATGAGTGTTTACACAGTCGTGTATAACTTATATTTCACCCTTTCATAGGATATTTAATACTTAATTTTGCTTTCGTTGATAACCCATTCTAGGTAAAAGTTGATTTGGTTGTTAGACCAGGTTAGATGGAAACGGCAACAATGTTTCTGCTACGATATACCAACCCACCCCCGCCCAGCAGTTGTATCTTCAACCATTACGTGTAAGTTTTTGAAGCTAAGTGGCACAGACCAAGGAAGGTGTCTGTTAAAATATGTTCACAAAACTTTGTAATAAAAAACAAACATGATCAGCCTTTTTAAGTCTTGCTGTACTGAACGTACGTGTATGGTTTGCATTTCAGTTGCTTATTTTCTCATGCATCATGGTCGAAAGAAACCAGCAGTCCACCTGTAACAGGCAAAGTGCATGTCACTTGTATGAGATGCATAGAAAGGAAACGGAAGTGAACGGTTTAAGCTGTTGTGTTGGATATGAAAATGATCTCTTTACGTGGCTACCGTGCTGGAAATTCAGAACTCCTGTTCGAGAACTGATTCTCTCTCTCGCTTTTTTGGGTCAAGAGAGAATTGATTCTAAAACCTGTTTTATTTTGTTTTTTTAATTATCTGATTTGATTGCTCTTCGTCTATTCTCCAAACGTTTGTTCATGGACGACTGGAACACGATCTCATGCACATACCTGTCGTTATTATTAAGGGCATCCATTGAAATCTTAAGTTCATGATTCCTAACACTGACTATCCATCCAGTTGTGGATTAAAGCCTCGCAACCCTTCGACTTTGTTTGATGATTTTGGTACAAAATGAGCACCCTGCAACAATGTTAGAGAGAGGCGAGTTGATCATCTGATCAAAACCTTGGTGGTTTGACACTTTGACTGATATTTCCTATTCCTCATTAATTTCACATAATGAGAAAGTAAATGATAAAGCAGCATCACAGACGTCACCAACACGTAAAGAAAGGAAAGAAAGAGATAAATACAGCATAGAGAAAAAAAAACAGAAGACCCCATAAGTAAAATTTAGAGAGAGAGAGAGAGAGAGAGAGTGACAGACAGACCGACCATAAAATATAGCCGTTATGACAGCCGTACATGAAAGAAACTACTGCAGCTGCTGCTACGTATATTTGATTCGAGAGAGAGAGGAGAGAGGAGAGAGGAGAGGAAGGTCAAAAAGAAGAGGCGACATGAACCGTCGGATCTCCAAAATCTTTTATAAAATTGACGTATTTTAACTTTAGCTTTTGTTTATGTTGTTGGAATGTGCACTGCATGGAGAAAGCCAGACAAAGGCAATAACTCCATGGAAGACGAGAGCCTTTGACGTGGGCCATTCCCTGTCTTCCACGTCTTCACTGTTTAACTAATATCATATTCACTCCCCTCTCTCCCTCCACCGTACAAATTTTCTTTCTTTTTGGGGTCCATGGAGATGCGTGTTTCAGCTGCCATCGTGCGCTCCCCCTCGTGTCGTACGCCTTGCCTTCATCCCAATTTCAAAAACTTTAAATTTTCGTTTTGAACACCACGTTGTGTTTGGCTGGGACTTGGGAATCAAGACGGGATTAAATGAAAAAAATAAAAAAAGACATTCTTTTTTATTTATCACATAGGGTGGAACCCACTTTGCTTTCTTGCTTTATCAATGTTTCCATCCATTCATCCATCCATGTACCTTTTAAAAAATTTAAATCGAAGTAATCAAGAAAAAAATTTGTTTTTCTTTTGTTTTTTTATTTTTTTTTACTTCTTCCATTCAATTCAAAATAATAATATGTGGAAGTACTTATTGGAAGTGCTTATCTAATAAGTATCTATTGGACCATATTTGTTTTTGCTTACCTGATTAAGTGAGTTTATCCAGTCAAGTGTTTTTCAAGGAAAAGTTACTTAAATAAGTTCGATTACAATATTCTTGTATGATATAACTTATCCAAGTAATAAGAGAGACATAATAGAAAGACCATTATGGGCTTTCAAAAAAATTTGCTTATTGTAACGGCAGCACATAAATGTAGGAATCATAATCAATTATCTAATTCACCAATTTACCTTACAAAATACCATAAAATAAAACAAATGAGGTCTTGATATTTAAGAGTTGCTCTACATATGTTTTCCATTCTTTGAATTGTTATATTGGACTCGGGAGAGGAACATTCAATGCATGAGATGAAATCAAACCAAACCGTTTTAACTTGCTGAGACGATGATATTTCACCAGCCTCAGGACATGTGTCATTGGTGTGGTGGGGTTACATCTTACTACATGCATGAGATGAGGTTTTACATAGTTTTCTTAATTAAATGAGATTTGGGTTCAGATTCAGTGACTTGGAATTATTAGAACTTGCTTGATTTGTTTAAGATGGAGCTGTCTTACATGGTCAAGTTATTCATGTCTGGGAACTTGCTTCATTGAATGTTATCCCTTAGTTAATTCTAACTTGTTTAAAATAGTTTATAGATGTCTTTTTTATTTATTATTGTTCCCTTTGTATTACACCAAATGGAAAATCAATGATGTCAATAGAAGAAGTTGGTATGGGGTTGGTGAATTACTTAACGGCAATTAAAGTTTGATAGGTCTTATGACTTATATATATCTGTGAATTTGCTAGTCAATTAAATTAATGCTCTAATATTTTAGATTGTAAAATTGGGCCTAGCTGAGCGTTGAGAGTATGTAGACCCTGATGTGAAACCCACAAACCCTAATGTGAACTTGCCTTTGATTGGTGGTTGGACAGGTACTATCATAATATCAACTTAGTTATAACATTAGATTAATTAAAACAGAAAAACTAGATTACCATTTTTATTCTAAGTACTTTAAAAGAAATAAATACATTTCGCAAATGAATCATCTTTTCTCTTACATTTTTCTAATAAAGCACCCTACCTATTTAGATCCAAGCCTCTAACCCTAAACTTGACAAGAGAATAGATAATTTAAATAAATCCTTGAGTAAGGGCATAAGAGTCACTTCACTTTTCATTATTTTAGTTTTAGATTTTAAGTCGTGAGGACATGGGTATCATTATTTGACCCTTTAATCTAAAGAAAAAACGACCCTAACTATTTTATTTGAATGGGGCAATTGTCAAAAAGGTTTAAAATTTTTCGGATCTCAGTAGGAGAAATTGACCACAGTGACATATACATACATCAGTCTATGTTGTGTTCACAACAATCAAACACTGAATGGCCAAATGATACTAAATTCTCTCTAGCTAATTCAAACCTTTTTCAGACAAATTTCGTAACACAATCAAATGAACCATAAAAATGCATCATGTAGCATGTCTATATATACACAAATACGTTTGTTGAGTTCAGATCTGCGCCCTGCAAGAGGGTGCCCCACAGCACATCCTGACTTTGTATTGGAAACATCTCTTGATGATAAATACAGAGATGATGAATTCACATCGGAGATATTTCCAATACAAAGTTGGGATGTGCTGTGGGGCGCCCCCTTGTGGGGTGTTATCACCAGTTGAAGTGGGTTTCCCTTTCCCACACCGATAGTCCCCCCAAGTAGCACAAAAAGAGGGCATGTCCTCTGTCCCATCATTCTCAATTTTCAAACAAATAAACACATTTGGAATTTTATGGAACTATGCAGGCTGCAAGAGCTGTGAGGACGGCAATTTGGTATGGCTCCACCAACTATAGGCACTAACTCTCTACCCCACAGTAGTTTTTCAGATCTCTTGCAGTTGTAAACCAACATTGTTCAAATAAAAACCCTCACTTGTTGTTCTATTATGTGTTTGACCAATATCCCAAAAACCTTAAAATTGATGAAATACATCAAGCCAAGAATTTTAACTTATAAGATGTAATATGTTAATTTTTAAATTTTTTTATTAGCACTATTTTAGTGAGACCTTGCATCCAATGTTCAAAGTATCGATATAATCCGATACATCAGATGGGGTGCATCGGGTTTGTTTAAAGAATGTCTTATCCCTGAAATAGGGTTTACCCCAAAACACCAAGGATTTTTGTGTATCAGTGACCTACTGATAGAACATGTATCAGCAAATATAGGCCAATACATTACAAAATTTTGATCCTTGCTTGCATTCACTTTAGGATTTGAAATCGCAGTATTCCCCTTCCCACACACATGACAACCACCAAAAAATGGAATAATTTAATAAGATTATTTTCTTTCAGTTATTCTTATCCATTTTTGGGAGTATTTAGAAAACTACTCAAATTTTCTTCATATATTTTGAAATCAGCTAAAGTTTTTCTTACTCTAAAAATAGGTTTAGAAATTTTTATCAAAGAATTTTAGCTAAAATATAAGTGCTATGATAAGAGAATCCTTATTTAAATACAAAAGATTCTTTGTGCAATTCAAGTCTTGAAATTCCACAAATAAATTCTTAAGGTACCAATCATCACATCTAGATTCAAACATCCAATTGCAGCCTCTCTTCAAATATGTATGAGATCAGAAAATAACTAGTATTTTCTTTGTAGGAAGTGGGTCCACCCCCGAGCTCAATTGAAAACAATCTCCACCCTTTGTCGTTAGGGATATAAATAGATTGGATCGGATTTGAATCATGGTATATCCAAATCTGATTCGAATTGATAATACAAATCTTAAAGCTTATCCAAACTAATTGGATCTTACAAAGCCCGATTCAAATCCAAATTTGTTAGGATGTTGGATATTTGAATTTGATTTAATCCGTATTAATTTCTAAAAAAATTAATAAATTATTAAATGAAAAAAATAACAGTTTATATAAAAAATACAAGATAAACATTTATAAATAAATAAATAAATAAACAAACAGACATATAGGATCTAATTGGATTGTTTTGAATTCGATCAGGATTTTAATTGTATCCTATTATTCGATGCAATCCAAAAATCTGAGGAGAGGATATTCGAATCTGATAAAATTGAATTGGATTCAAATTTGGATGAATCCGACCCATTTGTACCTCCATTTGCCGTTTAGGGCATTTTGGGATTTACGAAAATTTCTAAAACCAAGATGATGACATCCCCTCAACAGCTTATATCTCATGTGAGGACATGTAATAGGTAGGAGTCCTCAGTCCTTTGCTGAGCAAATATAAAGTAATAGGGGTGAAGTCTAAGCCTATTCCTTAAAATCAGGGGAAGATGGTTTGAAAGAAGTACAAGGGATTTCAGTAATTTTCACTTTAGAAGTGAATGCAAATTCTGTGCTTGAAAAGTTTTAACCAATCAAAAACTCACATGGAACTTGAAAAAATAGCAGTAATACTTAGTCTTGTGCTGTGGTGTGGTGAGCAGGGAGTCATTTGTTCTCTTTATTTAGGCCAAGAAAATGAAGTCAGCAAAAGATTAATTGTGTAATGGTGGATGGTCCCCCCCACTGGTTTGTCCTCTACACACAAAAGTATTTTCATGGATCACCTTCTTGTTTTTATTTTTATCGTTTTCTTCTCTCTTGGATAAGATGTGATCCCAATTGACCACCAACATTTTCTTCTCTGTCATCACCGTCTTTTACTATATATTAGGCTTGAGCTATTTTTGTGCTTCAAGATGAAGCTCTCTTCCTCCATTTATATTCAACTTTGAAATTCCATCAACGTCAAGTCCCTATACCAACAGTCCACTGTATAGGGGAGCCCTGAGATTTTGCCTTTTAAACTCGGGTAAATCTGTGATTCCGGAAGAGCTTTGAAGTTTGAACAATCAAACTCACCTCGGGTAAATTTCGTCAACTTTGATATAAGATTATTTAAATTTGCCACGTGGCAATCATTTTAAACTGAACTATTGTTTTCCATTGATGGGTGGCAAGAGGAACATTTGGCATCCATAATCATGTTAGCAGACCTCTCCCCTTGTAGAGTTGTAGTACTACTTAATAACTGTAATTATATTACATTTTTTTCACCACCCATATATATTTCTTACAATAGAATATATAGACTGATGAGGTTAATCTAGACTATCCACCAAAGTCTGAAGATTAATCACTACCTGTTGATGTCGCCTTTGTACTCCACCTTGTATATTGATTGGAGTTATCATCCTAGAAATGTAAGCCACAAAAAGTTTTGTTTCGATAATATAAAAAATAGCTTACAAGTATATATGAGTCCCACCAAGAAAACATGTATTAGAGTAGAAAAATAGACATGGGTCCTACCATCTATCTATAGGTAATACCATTGCTCCTCGAAAAAAGAAAAAGAAAGAGAATGGTCTTAAGTCTTAACATGTGGTAGTGACTTTGGCTCCGTTTGGCATCACTCCCCAGAATCAATTCTGGGGATGTTTTGGTGCTGAAATTAACTTGCCATTTGGATTAAGGACACACAACACATACACACAAAAAAATAAAAACGTAGGCCCTTTTGGTCCCAATTATCATGTTTTTCATGAAGAAGATTCATATAATCCCTGGTTAAGTTTAATTGTTTATACTTTGAGAAAAAATCAAAAGTTTCTGCTTGGCCTATGAAGATGGGTGATAACTAAAATAAGATTTTATTGATTGCAAAAACTTTCTTTTAGATGGTAATTTATTTTAATGCTATTTGAAATGCAAAGCCCAGCTATAATTTAAATTCTTTATTTATTTTTATCAATCTAATACATTTAGAAAACAAAAAAATCTTTCATTTTTTTATATTTTTCTTTGGTTTTCTTTCACTTTTTTATATCTTGGCAAATGAAGCCTTAGATGTGTTTTCTAAAGGAGTAAAAATTGATTCAAGCCTGTAGCCATGTGAACTTTAAATCGGCTTCTTAGCTCTGAAAAGCTTGATTTTCAGAGGTAAGTGTCACATAGGGCCCACCTATTTAAGAATTAAGGGGAGAATAAAAAGGTTATTAGTTGAAAGCTTTAGAGGCAAGTATCTAATTGAGTGGTTAGAGTCCTTGTAAATTCATGTATTATGCTCACATTGGGTCTTGTGGGGTCAATTTTGGTAGTTACGTAGAGAGTGATTGCATTGAGTAGGATAGTGGATTATAATTGAGAATACACCCCCTAAAAGTTAGCTGTTAGAGGGAGGGAATCCAATAACATATATACCTCAGAACAGCATCTTATATTATCGATGTGGGATTCTCGTATCCCCTATTATCAATATGGGACAAATGGATCATAACATTCCACCACACTTCACAATTCCGACACCTATGTAAGCTGGCTTTGCACTAGTCCACGTAGTTCCAGTCGAACACTACAATACAGATGTTACCACTTGTGCCGCACGATTGTAACTGCAAGGCATAGTGTATGCTCTGATACCATTTGTTATGTGTTTTAGGAGAACTCACTCCTAAAAGCTAACTGTTAGAGGGAGGGAACCTAAGCACATATATACCCCACAACAGCATCCCATACTACTGATGTGGGATATCTCACATTAGCATCCCATACTATCAACATAGGATAAACGGGTCGTAACAGTAAGCCCCATTTGTGTTCACGTCTAACCATAAAGTCCGATAAGATAAAATCCTCTTAAATGATTACACAAGGTCCATGTGCTTAAACTCGTTTTAGAGCTGGGCCAAAGTCCAAGTTGCTGTTAATAATATTAAATCTATGATACTGAAAAGATATGATATAGGAAGAGTTTTGACCAATCAAAGCATCTCATGAATTTTGATGAATACCATCGCCTCTTTTATGATACTGGTTGATTGGTTCTAAGTTTTTCTAGTATCTTTATAGTTTTATAGTAGAACCCATTTTAATATGATTCGTGTTGTCTTTCTTTTAAACCCAAAACAAGCCTCATCCGACTTCTTCCTCTCGAACGATAAAGAAGACAACCGTAAACCGCTGCAACTATGGTCCACAGTATATTCATCATCTGAAATTCCCTAATTTTGCATGTTTACCCTATAAATAATTTGGGTTGTATATTGCCTGGATTTAGTAGCCTTATCATTCTCCGGCCATTTTTGCATCTTCCTAGGGTTTCAAACAGTCTAGGTTGGATTCTACCGATTACCAAATGCGTCCTTTAGGACGTCTACCCTTTTTCTGCTCAACGTCCAGATCACCTGCCAACAAAATATATTTTAACGCTCTCCCAACATGATCTGACACTGCACATCTCATACATTGGTGGGTCTCACTTTTACGATAGATCTCATAGTAAGATGCACGATGTTAGATCATGTTGGGAGGGTATTGAAATGTATTTTATTGGCAGATGATCCCAACTCATGACGCAAGGAACTAATTTGGAGGATTCTTCTGTTCTGGCAGGTGCATCGCCAACCGATCTGGGTAAAATGGTAGCTTTTACAATGTCAGACATTTAAAAGTTACTCCAATTCAAATGATCCTTTTTTTTCAGAATCTTTGAAAAAATAAAATCTTTGAAAAAATAAAATCATTTATTATTTTTTTAGATTTCAAACCTTAATAAAAGCTGTTTGATTTTCTTTTTTAAGCATCGGACTTATCAAACACTACCTAAAACGATGATTATGACTAATTAGCGTGAAAAAAAAAAACCCTAAGACTCAATTTGAAAGGAATACAAATACAAATATATGTAATGCAAATATATACAAATAATATAAAATACAATATTTTGCACTCTACAAATTTGCATTTGTTCTCCTTCCAAATTGAGCCTAATAGAATTCATACATCATAGCAGGTAGAATTCTTTGTTATGGGCTTCATTATATCATGGCCAGCACTTGGTATTAAAATCCTCAATCAAAAAAATCAAAATATTCATGTACATTGTCATGTCCTCTTGGGATACAACTTAGGTGGGCCCTGCCTCAGCTTTTGCATGTGCTTTGCTTAGTTGTTTGGTCTATTGGTTGGCCTTTGGTCTGAAAAGTTAGATCAGACCCTAGCTCAATTGAGACCTTAGGTCATCTGAACCTGGCATATTCCAGCTTGAACTTGTCCAATTATACCTTGTCTAATAGGAGAAATTTCTCAATCAGGTCAAATGGGGTACTTCCCCAAATCAATTTTATCCACACATAAGGATCCGGTGCCAATCCAAACCAGTTATGAGATTGGGCATATCTTGAACCTTATAAGCCAAATCATCCCTAATCCAACAAGTAATTGCTTTTTTTTCTAGATTAATAATAATTAATTAATTCTTATGGCAGCGGGATTCGATTGCTGTATGATAGTTATTGAAGCTTGTGCACTTACATGTGACTAGACCTGCTCAGGGCTGGGTAGTCCCACGGACTGGCCCGGCCTGGCCTGTCTTAAGTCGGGTTTGAACAAAATTTTAAGCCCGTGGGATTAGGTTCGAGTTCTAAAAATCGGGTTTGACTATTTTTTAGGTTGGGTTTGGCTTTTCCAAATAAGTCTGGCTCGAACCCAAGCCCAACCTGATAATATTAAATATATAATACAAATATGATATGTCTTAATAATATATAATATATATTATATAATAGTAAAATTAATAGCAAAAAAGTATTATATATATTAAATGTATAAAGTATTATATTATATATTATTAATAATATATAATTAATATGTTATAAAATACATGTCAAATCGGGCTTTGGGCTTTTTATAGGTTTGGGCTCAAGATCTAGGCCTGACAGTTGGGTTGGGCTCAGGCTCGGGCCTAGTGATTTTCTGTTTATATAGAAACAAAGCCCGGCCCAAACTCAATCCGACCCATGAACAAGTTTGCATGTGACTATACATTCAACACCAACAACAATAATAATACTTTTATGTCTCTTTTATTTATTTGGGTTATTTAGTTAGACATAGTGATGATCATGGGCCAGGCCTGGCTTTTATAATGTATGAACAACATTAGGTCATTTACAAGCCCGGCCATACCCACATCCCGGGCTTGATATTATATGTTCAGGCCCAGTCCCGGGCTGGTCTGGCCATCCAGGCTGGCCCATACAAATTAAAATTAAAATTTTAATTTTAATTTATATTCATAGTTATAGAAAAACATATTTACAAAGTTATTGTGTATATATTAATATATAATACCATGTATACATGCCATTTTCTTGACTAAAATGCCCACATTTGTTATTTAGTCGATCTCTAATTATGAATGTTGAAAATATAATTTTAATTAATGATTTTTTCACCTCATTTAATCCCCTTCGATTATCTCTTGTATTTATGATATTAACTCCCATTCTCTCTTATTAAATCCCATATTTAAGTTAATTTTTCACTAATAAATGATACTAATTAGATCTATGTCCAATACTTTTAATAATATAAATCCATATATTTTAAGACTTACTCAACTTTTTTATCCAAGTGATGATTAAGCAATTCAACTATCCAAATCAAATTTGCATCTACTTTACTTGATTGACCTTATGCCATGAACCATTTGTATTTCTATATGAGAATGGATAGGTGACCTCTTAAAACAAGTGGAAAATGAGAAAGCTATGAATCTAGGGTTTTTTTTTTATTATTATTTTGAAGATACCTTGGCAGTTCATGTATCACATGCACCCATTATATATCTAGACCAAGTTAAAATTTGGAGGCAGGTTTTTTGTTTCCTTAAAGGTTGATATGGACCTATAAAAAAAGGGTTAACCAGAGAAGTAGCAGGGTAATTTTTAAAATGAACCCTGGATGCATACCTTCTCACATTTTCTACTCAATTTAAGAAGTCAAGTGATCATTCCCAATGGAAATACAAATGGTTCCTCATAGAAGGTCAAATAAGTAAAGTGGTTTTAAACTATAAGGGTGTCTTAGTAATATACATATCTGCTGATAAATTTTTGTAAATATGTGAAATTATAGGCAGTGTCTAAGTAAATGACCCTATTTAAAAAAAATAAAAATAATAATAATAATAATAAACAAGGTACTAAGTATCTGAAAGGCAGAATATTATTAGAAAGGCTAGGCAATTTTGATGGTCATACCTTGATATACATGATTACAGTGGGAAAAGTAAGATATGCTTGACACACCAACAAATTAAATCCGAAAAAATACATCTATAAATACTAGATCTGAGTCTCAAATGACAATAAATAACGTATTTATATAAATAAACTACCAAGATACATTTGAGAACTCTGCGAAATTGAGAATCCTATATAAATTATTTTGACACAAACGTAGCTTGAATGTTAAAACCATATATGGTAGCTTTTTATCACCTTGTCAATAAACGATGTAATGGTAAGAGCTATTATATTTAGGCCATGTTTGTTTGGGAGTGCTTATTTGATAAAAAAGTGCTTACCCTAATAGTTGTTTATCAGTGTTTGATGAAAAAGCACTTATTTCAAATAGGATTAGAAAGAAAATAAGCAGGTACCTATTGAATAAACACTTAAAAATAAATTCAAAAATTGGAGTGCTTATTTTCAAGAAAGGAAAATTCCTGATTAATGCCCAATATTTTGGGCCTAGTGCCACTTTGTCTCTAAACGTAATACTCAAACTTTGAAAATGTACCAATTAATAAATACTCCAAAACTTATATTAATGTAGGCAGATTTGAATTAGACTCAAAGTCCTTTGTTTAAAATTTAAATAGGGAGCCGGAGAACAAATAATTTTGAATTCTTTCTTTTGAGAAGGTACAAATAATAATTTGAATTTGAAACCTTGGATTTTGGTGAAAATGAGTGGGAGAATTAATGAGGCACAGTACTACAAACTATGGGTGTCGGTGGAACGGAATGACACCCAAAACTTGGCTATTCCATTCCATCCAAATTCCCGTGCTGGTACGACCAAATTCAAAGCAAAACTTATACTTCAAATCAAGTTTCTAAATTGAATTATTCGAGTATAGCCTAAATAATTTATTTATGTTATTAGATTTGTACCAGACGGGTAAAATCGTGACCAATGAGCTTTTCCGGTTTTATGCCAAGTCTCCATCTACATTGGCCAAAATAAAATATAGGGTAAATTAGATGACAGGATATATTAAATTACTAAAATATTTATTTGAATTTTCCACATTTTCTTTTTTTTTGTCTTTTTCTCTTTAATCCTAAGGCTATGCTAGGTTTGAAGGAAAAGATAGGGAAATCTATTCCCTACCTTTGTCTTTTTTTTCCTACTTTTTCCATTTTGTGGAAATTCTATGGTGCGGAAAAGACAAAGTATGGGAAGAGTTTTGACCAATCAAAACCAAGGTTCAAAGTATCAATACACCCCTGTGTATCGGCAGGGACGTATTGGTACTAAAAACTAAGCACTCAATGTTTTTTTTTTTTTTTTCAAAACTTGATTTTTAGAGATGTTTTTTGAGTGCTTTTTTATTGAAATAAATCGGGGTCTCGAAACACATGTAAATAGATGTATCGAGACCAAAAGATACGATACGATACACCCGAAACAGATGTAAATAGGTGTATCGAAGCCAAAAGATATGATACGGGGCATATCGTATCGATACTTTGAAAATAACACCTAATTGACTACCGGGTTTTTGATTCCAATTGACTGTGGTCAGAAGTCTTTCAGATATCATATCTTTCCCATATCATAGTCGAACCTAGAAAGAAAACTAATCGGACCATAAAACCTTGAAATAAATAAGAAAAGAGTAATTTGAGAATTTAAAAAATAAATAAATATCTAAATCAAAATCTTTTTGGAAAGTTAAGAGAGTCTTTATTAGAAATGAAAGTTCAGGGGTTTTTGTCACTGGCCCCATAATATAAATATAAAGGAGTCTTTATAATTTACCCTAAACTTTATAGTCTAACTTAATTTGTGTGTGAGCCAGTGAGCCAGTGAGGTGGAACTTTTCCTCGGCTAAGGCCTCAGGCTAGGTGCTACTAAAACCTAAAGGTTGGACCTTAGCAGTAGGCCCTGAACCTGGTCTCGTCCAACAAGCTTCACAACTACCCATGAAGAATAACGAATCCATTGCCTTTCTTTCTATACTTGTCCTAAAGTTGAAATCGCATCGCTCCCTTTTGTTTGTAGAAAGTATACCGTCTTTTAGAGTCCGAGATGGGAGAATTTTCAGGCTTTTGATGCTGCTCCTATCTGATTTGTCTTCAGAGAGGATATTGTAACTCTTGATGATAGTTCCTTTCTTGTTTTTTCTTCTCTTAGAGAATGCCTCAAAAACAAGAAATGAAGATGGATGGATCTTCTCATATCTCCATGTCTGAGATGATTAATTGAACATTAACCAAATGTGGTGACTCGTGAATATCTACCACCCTTCTGTCAAAGTGTAACAAGACGGACAATAAGTAACAAAACATCAAGTATTTGTAGAGACACATTGAGATATTAATCTAATTAACAAGTAATTAATAAAGCAAGGAATTCTATCATTAAATGAAAATCCCATTTGTTTCTGGGTATTTAGTTGGGGCAAATCGGTCAACCACTAATTTGATCACGTTCATTTGTCGCTATATTAGGTCCCACGATAACTGAGGATATTGGAAAGTATTAGTTAGCCAGGTAAATAATTTACCCACATGTGATAATGTTCTCTTTCTCCTGTCTCTCTGCTTGCATGAATAATTTGTATCACACAAAAATACTACAACCTCATTTATCCGAAACACTTGTCTACGTAAACACACTTATCGAAATAAATAAAAACGAACAGGGCCGAAGTGATGGATGGATGGATAGGCATAAACATGTTGAATAGTTTCCCTTGTTGCAACTCTCACACAACAATGAAAATTAACCAAATAACAATATATCTTTGACGAAAAGACAAACAAGCCTTATGACAGAAAAAGGACTAAAGAAACAAAAGGGATCTACATGCGGAAAAGGCAGGCAGTAGGAGATATTATTATATATTAATTTGAATCATATAAAATAAAAATAAATAAATATATTGATGAGATCATTTAGGCAAATTAATAAACAGTCAGCGCAGAGAATCTTACACGTGACAGCGTTGCCAGTGGTTCAAAACTCAAAAGAGGGTTGATCTCTCTCTTTCTACACAGACTAAGTACTGGTGGGGCCCAGCTTGGGTTGGCGATCCAGCTTTTATCCTGAGATGATGGGCCCTACGAAATTGAGAGAAGTGCTTTGGGCCGGGAGTGATGTAGATGTAACATAAACAAATGAATAACTAATAAAGAAGCTTATATTGATGGTAACATTGTTGAATTAGCAGGAAGCATTTTTAGAAAACACGCTTAGATGATGATAGGAAGAATTAAAATTATATGAAACACATTTGTGTGGTCCTTGGTAGAACTACTCAGACCAATCCGTGCTTTCAGTCTGGTTTCAAATTGTTCGTTTGGTTTGCATGAAATTCGTTATTTGGTTAAAATTTTTGATCCCTTTGATGCAGTTATGAGGTTACGGGTTGCATATTCAATGTATATATAAATTTTAAAGGTTATAGTTTCGTGTTTGAATATTTTTGCCAGAAATAAAACCTTTTTTGGATTCATCAAAATGATCAAATCATAATTTTCAATTTTTTATAAATAAAAAATTAAATATAAATTAAAATATATATACCATATATTACATCTAAAAAATAGTTATATACTTTTATTGATAAAATACATGTCTATACATACATACATACATATGGCTCGATCTGTTTGTCCCAAGTGGTCAAACCAGTGACCCGCCAGGTGAAGACAAAAACAGTTGGAACTTTGGGTCAATTTTTAAAACACAGGCCAATTTCATTGACTAGTGTAGATTGCAAATGTGAACTTTAAGTCATAAGACATGAATGAAATCTGTATGGACTAATGATGTATTACGTTTGTGCCTTAATTCTTTATTGTGACCTGCTTCATGACCCGTGCTAAATTAAGTTGAGAAAAATCTGAAGTCAAAATTTTTTAGTGGTTTGTGGTGAAAGTGTAGGGTATGGATCATATTTAGTTTATAGGTCTGATCCGAATACAAAGAGTTATGTATTTTGGGGGTTCTCTATTAAATATATCCTTTTACTTAGAAAGAAAGTGAGAGGTTTTCAGTGTTTAATTAAGGGTTTAGGATTCTCCTTATATTTTCTATAATGGATTTCTGCTCCTCCTTTACCCGTGGGCATAAGATATAAGCCTAACCATCTAAATTTATGTGTGCTCTGTTATGGATGCATTCGTGGTAAAGACTTACCGCCGCCACCGGCAGCAGTAATGAGGAGGGGCCCACACTTATCTTGCCACGACAACTTTTCTTGCCAACTCGCCACCAGCTTACCTTATCCCTTATCCCATCTATCCTTATCTTATCTTATGTTCTTAGTAAGAGTTTTGTTTACCACTAAAAGTAGGAGTTTGTTTACCATTAGAAGTAGGAGTTTGAGTTGGATTTAGAGAGGGATTATCCTATCCTAGCCAAATACAATAAGGAACCCCCTCTTGTAATCTCCTATTTAAGGAGCTATGTTTTGGAATAAAGCATTCAGTTTCCAGTTAAGAGAAGAGTGATGAGAGTTTGGGTGGTTTCTTGGACAAATCACCCATTCGGTTTTCCACAATAGGATCTGCACGCAAGGGAAGGTGCAAGGGGAAGTAATAGGTTCTCCCCGTGGACCGACCCGTGACGAGATCCTACATGCGGGCCCATAACATTCTGGTATCAGAGCCTACCGTCATGGGGGAACAGGAGCCGTTGTCTTCCAGGGTCCACGAACTGGAGCATAGGCTCATAGAAACCAGCATGGAGGTTCGTGAAGTCAAGGATGATGTCCGGGAGCTGCGACACCTACTAGAAGCATTCCTCTCCAACAAAGAAAGAAGTTCTGAGGGAACCACCACCACCAACAGTCGTCGTCCGGACTGGGCAGAGACGTCCAGCGAACAGCAGATCACTGCCCCGACAGCCGCAGTTATTCCCAAGTATAGCCAGCTGGAATTCCCATCTTACAACGGCACTGGAGACCCGTTAGGGTGGTTGTATCAATGCGAACAGTTCTTCCGTAATCAGTGCACTGATGACAAAGATAAGGTCAATCTAGCCACCTTCCACCTATCAAAAGAGGCACATCTTTGGTTCTACCGACTGGAGCAAGAAGAACCCGGGCTCAGTTGGGGGCAATTTAAATCATATTGTCTCCTCAGGTTTGGACCCCCGTTGACAAGCAACCCATTGGGCGAGTTAATCAACCTCAAGCAAACTGGAACCGTGGTGGAATACCAACGCCAGTTGCAAACCCTTCTCGCCAGAGCAACCTCAGTTCGCGTAGATCAGCAAGTAGATATGTTTACAGCAGGGTTAGTAGAACCCCTAAGAGTGGACGTAGAGATGCAACATCCTCCTAACCTGGTCACAGCAATGAACCTCGCGCGTGCCTTCAAACGAAAAATGTAGCTCTCCCACGGAAACTTCAGTATGGGGCGGTCGACAGCAACCTGGAAACCTTCGAAGACAGCAGGAGTGTCCCCTTCTTTGACCGCCAGCAGGGAACAAAGACCTCCTCTCGGTAACCCCTCCAGATCGGCAGCAAGTGTAGGAAGTAGCAGGACAACATCCCCCATTAGACGGTTGTCCCGAGCCGAGATGGTAGAACGGTGTGCAAGAGAGCAGTGCTTCAACTACGATGATCTGTGTGCAAGAAGTTGTTCTGTCTTCTGGTAGATGAACCCGAAGAGGACGAGGATGAACCGACAGCATCAGAACCAGAGATCTCCCTCCACGCCATCACGGGGATCAAAACTTTCCAAACCATGCAACTAAGGGCGCTGGTAGCAGGGCAACCAGTTCGTATTCTCGTAGACTCCGGAAGCACCCACAACTTCGTCAGTCAATAGGCTGCCCATCAGTTAGAGTTACCAATGGAAATCATGCTGTAGTTACAGGTAGCCGTGGCCAACGGGGAAAGAGTTCACAGCCCCGGTATCTGCAAAGACACCAAAATTCAGGTCGGATCAGAATCCTTCCGTGCTGATTTGTTCGTACTCTCCTTGGATGAATTTGGCATTGCCCTGGGAGTCAAATGGATGGGATTTCAGCGCCCTAACAATGACTTTCCACTTGGATGGAAAACTGGTTACATGGCAAAGAACTGGAATAAGAACAAAAACGCAGCTGCATACACTTCAAGGCGAGAACTCACACGCAACAGATATGGAGAGGCTCCTCATGGATTTCTCTACAGTATTCAAAGAACCCAAGGGGCTTCCACCTTCTAGAGCCTGCAATCATCGGATCCCTCTGATAGCCGGATCGGATCCCATCGTCGTCCGACCCTACCGTTACCCACATCAACAGAAGGATGAAATAGAAAGGCAGTGTGCAGACATGTTACAGCAGGGGATCATCCATCCCAGCCACTCTCCCTTCTCCTCTCCAATTCTGTTGGTACCCAAGCAAGAAGGGACTTGGAGATTTTGTGAAGACTACAGAGAACATAACAGCCAAACGATCAAGGATAAATTTCCTATTCACATCATAGACGAGCTATTGGACAAGCTCCATGGCGCACAATACTTCTCAAAATTAGACCTCTGGTCGGGTTACTTCCAGGTCCGAATGACTTCCGAAGATGTAGAGAAAATGGCATTCAGAACACATCATGGCCATTTCGAATTCCTGGTTATACCATTCAGTCTCAGCAACGCTCCTTCCACATTCCAGACCCTGATGAACGAGGTATCCCACTCCCACCTCCGCAAATTCATCTTAGTGTTCTTTGACGACATCCTAGTCTATAGCAAATCGTGGGTAGAACACGTGCAGCATCTACAGATCGTTCTTGAACTCCTGCAACAACACCAACTCTTCCTTAAGCGATCCAAATGCTCCTTTGGGGAATGCTGGGTCCTTTACTTAGGACATGTGATCAGCGGGCAAGGGGTCACTGTGGATGACTCCAAGATTCAGGCGATCAAGGCTCTCCGTGGGTTCCTAGGGCTGACAGGCTACTACCGCAAGTTCGTACAAAATTATGGACTTTTGGCGGCTCCACTAACCAATTTGCTCAAGAAAAATGCCTTCCTCTGGGATAGTACAGCCGATGCAGCCTTTGTAAGTTTAAGAGAAGCCCTTTCCTCCACATCGGTTCTATAGTTGCCAAACTTTGACCTCGAGTTCACTGTGGAATGCGGCGCATCCGGCACCGACATCGGTGCCATACTATAGCAACAAGGGCATCCGGTCGCCTTCTTCAGCCGCAAACTGGCCGACCGACACCTTAAGTTACCCACCTACGAACAGGAACTGATTGGACTGGCAAAAGCAGTGCAACACTAGAGGCCGTACTTGTGGGGAAGATCCTTCGTCGTCAAGACGGACCACTATAGCCTCAAATATTTGTTGGAACAACGGCTTACCACCTTGCCGCAACAGCATTGGGTCAGCAAACTTCTTGGGTTCGATTTCCAAGTGGACTACAAGGCGGGAACCTTGAACCGTGCCGCAGATGCCTTGTCTCGCCGAGAAGAAGACAATATGCTGCTCAATGCGATCTCACAGCCCCGAGCCACCCTGCTGGAAGACATTCAAAACATACTGCCACAATCACCGAAGTGGAACGATCTGGTCAAGAGGATACAAGCCGGAACGACCAACCCAAACTGGTCCATTTATGACGGATTGGCACTATACAAAGGTCGGATTTATCTCCCAACCGATTGTCCCTTAATCCCCTCCGTCATCTCCAGCATACACAACTCCACGCACGAAGGTGTCCAGAAAACATTGCACCGCATCCACGCTGACTTTCACTGGCAGGGTATGAAGGCTTCGGTGCGGGACTTCATTCAGAACTGCTCTATGTGTCAACAGCAAAAGTGGGAAAACTTGCTCCCAGCAGGCCTTCTCCAACCACTTGCACTCCCAACTCAGATCTGGGTAGATATTTCCATGGACTTCATTGAAGGCCTACCCAAAGTTGGAGGGAAGTCGGTCTTATTTGTGGTGGTGGGCCTTTTTCCAAATATGCGCATTTCCTCCCCTTATCCCACACTTACAGTGCGGTTTCAGTCGCCCACGCCTTCTTCACCCACATCTTTCAATTGCATGGGCTACCCGAATCCATCGTAAGTGACAGAGACCCGATCTTTACTAACACCTTCTGGAATGAGCTATTTCGTATGTAGGGAACAGCCCTGGCCTTCTCCTCCGCCTACCATCCGCAGACTGGCAACCAAATGGAGGTGGTAAACTGAACAATAGAGATGTACCTCCGTTGTTTTGTGGGAGACCAGCCCCGGCGTTGGGTGGAGTACCTTTCGTGGGCCGAATACTATTACAACAAGTCCTACCACTCCTCTCTTGGCATGACTCCCTTTTGGGTTGTTTATGGTCGGGACCCTCCACGTCTACTATCTTACGAACCTGGTTCAACACGGTTGGAAGAAGTGGATCGTAGCCTACAAGATCGCGATGCCCTCCTGGCCGAAGTCTCCTTGCGCTTACAGCAGGCTCAGGCACGCATGAAGAACGCCTATGATCAGTGCCACCTAGAAGTCACCTTCAAGCCGGGATAGTTCGTTTGGCTGAAACTCCAACCTTATCGCATCTCTCCCTCAGACGCAGAGCCTCCCCTAAGTTGGCTCCTAAATTCTATAGGCCCTTCAGGGTTTTGCGACAAATCGGGAAGGTTGCATATCAGCTCGAGCTACCAGAACATAGCAGACTCCATGATACCTTCCACGTGTCCCTACTCAAGCCTTTTACAGGGACTCCTCCTGAGCAAGTACCTTCCCTACCCCCCTTGAAGGACGGCAGACCCATTCTCCAATCTCGGGCTCTTGTCCGGTCCCGCATCAATCGGGGTACCTTAGAGGTCCGGAGTGGGTTGGACTACCATCAGTGGAGGCCACCTGGATCCCCTGGTTTGATCTCCGCAATGCCTATACGGATCTCGAGCCTGAGGACAAGCTCGTTGCCCAGGAGGGGTGTGATGTTATGGATGCATTCGTGGGAAAGACTTACCACCGCCGTCGGCAACAGCAATGAGGAGGGGCCCATACGATAGCTCATCAAGGGGCCCACACTTATCTTGCCATGACAGCTTTTCTTGCCAACTTTCCACCAGCTTACCTTATCCCTTATCCCATCTATCCTTATCTTATCTTATGTTCTTAGTAAGAGTTTTGTTTACCACTAGAAGTAAGAGTTTTGTTTACCATTAGAAGTAGGAGTTTGAGTTGGATTTAGAGAGGGATTATCCTAGCCTAGCCGAATACAATAAGGAACCCCCTCTTGTAATCTCCTATTTAAGGAGCTGTGTTTTGGAATAAAACATTCAATTTCCAGTTAAGAGAAAAGTGAGGAGAGTTCGGGTGGTCTCTTGGACAAATCACCCATTCGGTTTTCCATAATAGGGTCTGCACGCAAGGGAAGGCGCAACGGGAAGCAAGAGGTTCTCCCTGTGGACTGACCCATGACGAGATCCTACGCGCGGGCCCATAACATTCTCTCTTTCTTGTTTCTCTTTATCTTTACCTCATTTTCTTGTGACATTTGAATATGTATTTCTGGGTTTTGCGCAACATGATATATATAGAAAAATTAAACTTTTTCAAGAGTGGGATGTACTTAGTATCAATTCATCCATTAATTCACCAATTTGACACAAGTCCTGATCATATATATGGTAGAAACCTAGCTTGTAGTTGGTTGTCAGACCAAGCTTCAAAGGCTGAGCTGAACAAGTCATATATGAGGAAGAAATTAAGTGACATGAAGGAGCAATATAGAGTTGATGAGAGAAGCTCCTTACAGTTGATAAAGTTGGACTTGCCCAACAGGGGAATATCCATGGTTGCTACTCACTGCAGCTGGGCGTCTTACTCTTTATATATAGCCGTTAGCTGTTATCTTTATGCATGGCTGATGGCTTTTTATCATGGTTTTCAAACTGTCATTGATTTGGACTTGGTCCTTGGTCAAAAATTATTTAATCGGTCAATGATTCATTGATTCTAGTGGTTGAATTGTCGATCTATCGACCCATTTAACAGTTTTTGGCCATTTTTTTTATTTTTTTGTCAGAACAGACCGTCCATTCAAATCAAATGATCGAACTAAAAGTCAGAATGGTTCTATTTCCAGATCGTTTTTTAAAACCATGCTTTCTACTTGCATTATACAAGGTGATCTCATTTCTCAAGCAGCAGCAGCTATAGGTGATGTTTCAGGATTAACTTTGGAAATGAAGCATGCACTCACTGGCCTTTATCTGTGTCTAGGTTGCAGAGGATATAGTGCTGTGGGCCTGGTCGATATGAAGTAGATCGATGTATATGACACATCTGATGATGGGTGGAAGATGATTCTATTAATAAAGCTAAGGGAAGTGGGTAACTCTGAAAGATCCTTGGGACTGTTCACAGCACCAGAAAGATATACCCTATATTTAAAGGGACTCCCTACGCTCTCTTCCAGAGTTTGAGCTTTGAGAAGAAGTCCTTAGGCTCAGTTTGGAAGGAATATAAATATAAGCGAGCATAATATGTAGAGTACAAATTCTTGTATTTTGAATTATTTTTTATCTATCTGTATTATACATATATATTTGTACTCTTTCCAAACTGTTAAGAAGTGGCAGGCATTGTTGATATTTGTATTTGTACTCTTAATTTTGATCATTCTTTTTTTTTTTTAATTTATAACATTCTTCTCTAATTAAAATTCAGATTATAAACAGACAGCCTGAGATGCCTGCACATTCTGCCTTCCACATTCAAAACAATTAATGAGAAAGGGGAACTAAATATTGTTAATTTCCACTTGATTTTTATCCTTAATCACCATTTCATACTTGCTCTCAACTTAATTTATTGAGGTAAATGGCTCCAATAGCACCGATATAACATTTCTAATTAAAGCTTATATATAGCAGGTGTTTTGAACTTAATTGTTTTCATGGGATGCTCTCAAATATTAAATTCACCAATTTAATTATAGCTGCAATTTATAAATATAAAATTCATGGGCTGCTCTCTTCATTGGCTCTTAATCAGATAATCCTTCTATCCTTTGTACTCTTTAGAATCTTTAATTCCTTGTGTCAACATCCACATACACATTAATATGGATTAAAATTTACTTTCTCAATACTAACAATACATATTAGGGTCTGTTTGGTTCGCAATTGGAATGGTCTATTCCCAGTCTGTTTGGTTCAGACAAGAATGAGAATGAGAAATGGAAATGACCATTCCAATAGAAATGGAAATGGAATTCCAATTCTATCCAACCAAACAGTTGAAATCAAAATAGCCCATTCCGATTCAATTCCAGAACCTTATTCCCACGAACCAAACGGAGCCTTAATTAATATTTAGAATTTGCTTCATCTTTTAAACCTCAAGCAATAATGTGCACATATATTCGATATACACAATTCAAATGCACTTCATTACAATGTATTTGCAACTATAGACATTGCAACTCCCCACACTTGATTATTAATTACTTTTAACTCTGTAAAAAGATTCCTTTTACAACTAATTACCTATAAAACTCTACAAAGTGCAATATGAATGGTCTTCCATCAGAGATCAAAGCCAAAGTTGAACGTTCTAGAAAATGCAATATTAATAAACACTGAAGCTTCTGATGTGCAAAATATTCTACCTTTAAATGTATGTGCTGACACACAGAGAGAGAGAAAGATCTGCATCATTCATTCACATAATATACCAATAGCCAATTACAAGGCTTCACAAAGTGTTACAAGAGAGAGAGAGAGAGAGAGAGAGGGTTAAGAGAGATGGGTATGTAGGATTATGGGCATTGATTGATTCCCAAAGGCTAAACCTAGTGGAACTTGAGGCTAGTCAAGATGTTGTTGTTGACTGGGTCAGCCAAGTGATCCAAGAGGTTTTGGTAGGGACCAACTCCAGTGACTAGTGCTTGCACAAAGTAACCCAAGATGGCCAACATGGCCAACCTCCCATTCTTTACTTCCTTGAGTTTCAGATCCTTGAGGGATTTCTCATCCTTTCCAAACCCAAGCGGGTTAAAGAAGGGTCCCCCAGGATAAGCTGGGTCTCCAGACCCTCCCAAATATTTCTCCAATCCTAGGAAATACTGCTTCCCCATGGAACCAGGCTTGGCCCAGTCCTGGTATCTCCTGTGCTCTGCAAATCCCATCAGTGCCATCTCCAACACAAATAGGGTGTAGGGGTCCGCCCAGTAATTGTAAGTTCCTGCTGGAGGAATTACACCCGTCTTGAACCAGGGGAGTGCAGTTTCCGCCGGAATCAGACCCAGCTTGCCGAGGATCTCCGGAGCAATTGCGCCTGCAGCACCCAACATGGCAAATCGTCCATTGATTATCTCACCGTAGGCTAGCCAATTCGGCTCGATAAATCCTCCTGCTCCTTCAGGGTCAGAAAGCCCAAGTGGGTCGAACCCATAGTCGCCTGGAAGACTGTAATTACACAGATTCAGATCGAGTGATCAGACCCATGTGCTTTGGATTAAATTTTGAGTTGTGAAAAGAGGTAAGGGGATAGTTAACAGCCTTAACTCACTGTAAGACTGATTTTGTAGTAATTTGGCAATCGGATAGAGTGTAGATATTGAGGTTTGTTAGGATTACCTGCCGTCTAAATAAGAAAGGCTCTGTTTGGAGGCAAACCAAAGCTGCCTATCTGCTCCTTGCTGTTTTAATTTCCAAGGAAAGAATGAATGAATTAATATTCAATCAGTTGGGTTGTATAATCTAAATGGGATCTGATTGTCTCTTGCTGCAACTTACCTTAACAGGAGGTGTAGAAGCTGCTCTAACAACGAACGAAGCCTTTCTTGGAGATTGGAAAGGCCGTCCTCCAAGTAGCTGTCTAGCAGACTCCACTGAAGAGGTAAGAGAAGAGGATACAAGGGCCTGTGCTGCCATTTTCCTCTTTCTTTCCTGTGTGACGTGACAGAGTTGAGAAACCCAGTAGCAGTAGGAAGAGAGCTGGATTATTTCTGTCACTTTTTTTATGAAATGAATGAATGAATGAATGAAGAAGGTGAACCAAAACAATGAGAGTATATTAACCGAGTATCTGGGTGGCGGGGCATAGAAATCATTTGTAGATATGAGGTGGCCTTGCAGCAGATGAGATATGATCTCCTAAGCCAATAAACAATTGGCGCGTGGAGCTTTCACTTGGATAAGAGATACTCTCCTTTTCCTTTCCAATGTTATTGAAGATTTTCTGCCACGTTGAGGCCTGAGAACCATTACTTGTTGCCTGTATCTCCAGGCCACAAGACCCATGTAAGCATTTAGATTTTCTTTTGTTTTTATCCAGTGAGATTGCTTGGATATCCTCTCACCATACCCAAAAACATGTTTGGATCAGAAATAAATAAAAAATGAGTTAAGTAAAATATGATGTAAGAAATGGGGGAAATTACATGAATGCTGCATGAACAAAACACAAGTAAATTTATATTTGTCACAAGAAAAAAAAAAGTGAGCAAAGTTTAGTCCACCCACCACCAACTCTTATGAGTACTCAGTCAAGTTAGTTGGGGCTGCTAGCTTGTTATTTATTAAGTATAAATACAAATATGTACAGTGCAAATAAAATGCAATTTATAGGGTTTTGTACTGTACATATTTGTATATGTTAAGGGTTTAAGTAACTTTTTAGGTTCAGTTTGGAAAGAGTATAAATACAAATATGTACAGCTTAAATGTATATAAAATAATACAAAATATAAGGTTTTGCACTCTACATATTTACATTTATACTCCTTCTAAACTCAGCCTTAAGGGTTAGCCTAATACCTTCTTTTGGTACTTGAAAATTGCAAAACAAAATATAATGCACCGTGCAAAAGATTATAAGGCGAAATACATTATAACAGTTAACATACAAGTTACTGTTAAAAATTCCTTTTCACCACTGTAAATCTGTAATACAAAGCCCTTGTTAAAGATTTTTAAGCAATTCCCAACTCACGAGTACATGACAAATGACGATCATAGTTTATGTTTCTTAGTAGGTATCACGGTGTTGACTTAAGGCAGATCCTACATTGCCACCCTGTTCATGGAATCCGCAGTTATCATTGCCAGAGTTTTCAAAACCGACTCGGAACTAGAATCGCTTTAGCCACTCGTTTCTAGATCACTAATGAATGGCTTATTTTAAAAAATATTAAACATAAAAATAATTAAAACAAAAAAAACAGACAAAAAACGTTGTTTGGGTTGAACAGTTTCACCTCCTAGATCAGTAGATCATTGACCAAGTCAATGTTTTTTGACAAAAAAGCGGCTCAGTTATGAAGCAGAACTAATTGCCTGACTGGTTTCTGGGCTGAATGGTCCGATCATCTGGGTCAATGATGATTTGAAAACCATGACCATGGCAGCATGTCGGATTCAGACAGTGAATGATTGATGGAAAATCAAATGACATAGTCTGAAACCAACCCCTTTTCCCACCCAACCCGATAACTATGACTATTTAACTACAAGTTTAAGTTGGCTTTAAACTGGCTGGGTTTTGTGACTCCCGATCACCTGCCCACGAGAACTCTACCCACAACACACTATCCCTGTGAATTGAGAACATTTCCCCCTGCATAATACTATATAGGAAGATGAAATATTCTCCATATATGACTGCCACGTTATGTGGGTAGGTGTGAGCAAAATTTTTGTATGGGCAGGAGATCCGGACTCGGATTTATATGGTTATAACATGGTCTTATTTATAGGTAAAATATATGCTGCCGGAAAGACATGATCACAGGATATAGGAAGGACTAAAATAAATTTGGTAAATATCACTTTATTGGTACAACTTTTATGATACCAGTTCAGGTTACAATTTTTTTCTGGTTGAATCCTTATTTAATTATTTTTATATGAATTGCAACCATTATTTTTGGATGGAGTACTCCAAGAGGATTCTCATTTGCTCGTGCTGTTTTGTGTGCAAATCCAGGGTTCAATGTTTTTGCAGGATGATGGTAATTATTTAAAGTCGTAACTGGGTCCTAAATTTTTGGATTGCCCACGGGATAAATTTTGTCGTAGTAGGAATATACCTGTGGCATGTGGTAATTTTGCAAATCCGGTTGCTGGGCAGGATAATAATTTCTTTATTATTCAATGTGATGGTGGAATGAAAATGAATAAATTTAGAACTTTTGGATTTTGTGCTTCTTATTTTAACACATTCTTAGTGGCTGAACTAGGAATAGTTTTTGAAGCTCTATATTTTGTTGGGAGTAGAGGTGTAAATTGGGTTGTACTGTTTATGGCCCGGCATGAATTTGGACTAACCCAGAACGACGGTCTACGGGTCGTGCTGGGCCTGGGGTTTTAGGTTCACGGGCCGACTCCGCACATTCCACAGCACGGCCCATATATATTATTTATATATTTTTTATATATAGTTATATAATATTATATAAATTATAATTATATAATAATATATAGTATATAATATATTAAAAAATAAATATTTTTTTTTATTTTATTATACTAATTGATTTAATTATTATATATAAGTAATTTTATACACAAAATTCATATAAAATTAAAATTTTAAATTTTTATCAATTTTTTAAATAAATAACTTTGGCCCGATGCACGACTCAACCTAGCCCAAGACTTGGCCCATAGGCCAAACCAACCCACAACACAACATGAGCTCGTACAGGCTTGCGCCGTGGGCCATGCCAGGCCAACCCCCAAATTTTTCACTAGAGAGGGTGGCAGGCCCATAACAACCCGTGGGCCAGCATGACACAGCCCGCACTTTGCACAGGCCACCCACGGGCTTTACACCTCTAGCTAGGAGTCAAGGATGGGGGTCAATTTTTATGCTCATTCTAAGAACATAATAGAGGCGCTTCAAAGGAATTTTACCTGGACTTTTGTTAATTGGATAAAGAGAATGCAAATTGTAGTTAGGTCCATAAACCCATAAACAATATTATTTTTGTATATAAACCTTGGTCGTACCAGAACAGCTCATTTGTTGGCTCAAAAAATGAAAAATATGAAGCCTTTTACTGGTTGGAAACTTGGAACCTTACCTTTGTAATCTTTTTGTTTAATAAGTTTTTCAACTATCTATCAAAAAAAATCACCAATTGCAGAGGATGCTAGTTTAGTTTGATGCCAAATATATTCTATTACTTTCTACAGCTTTCTTAAACTCTAACATCAATGACATGCTGCCACCCTTATTTTAGAGGCACTTTCCAAGGAATCAGGAAGGGGAGAAAAACGGTTCAACTACTATATCAATAATAAGTCCGCTCTCCAACCCAGACCATTAGCTGCACTCTTTGGTGGTGTTTGGCATGGATGCTATTGTCCCAGAAAACGGCTCTACGTCGGTGCCATAAGAAAAAAACGGTGCGCCAAGAAACAGACTTATTTGGGACTGTTGTTCCAGAAAACGACCACACCTTAGAATTCAGGAAGGCATGGTCTGAGAAAACGTCAAGATTGACATCTTCTCGTTTTCAGAACCTTTGCTGCCAATAGTACCATGATCTGGCACCAATGTGGCATCTTGTGAACTATTGGATAATGTGGATAAATGCTGAAAAAGGAGCCAAATAAAAAGGAGCCATTGGATAATGTGGATCAATCTTATGTGGCAGCATCAATGCCAAACAAAAAAAAAAAAAAGTCGTTCTCTTCTCAGAAAACAGTGCAACAGACCCTCATCCATACAGCACTGAGAAAACAGCTCTGAAGCAATAGCATTCATGCCAAACACCAGCTTAAAATACCAATTTTTTAGGGTACAAGACTTGAACCTCCTTTGATATTTATGCTAAATACTAAGACCTCCACTCTCAATTCTAAATGCACTAAGACCTCCCTTGTGATATGACATTATCAGACATATACCTCCCTTCGATTAACAATCTGTTAAGATCCCATTATATGTACTAAATTTTATTAAAATTTTTCAAGAAATCCAATATTGCCCCTCTTTCAACAATTACAAGACATAATCCCTAGAAACAGTGGGAGGCTGAATTAGCTGGATACTTCCCATGAATTTCTTCTGACCAACTACAAGACGGAATCCATGGTGTGAATTTTCAGAAACACTAACACTTACATCCAACAATCCTAGTAGCATTGTTCACACGAACAAGAAAACAGTAGGTAGGTTAGGTTAAAGAACTGTTCTAGAACTACAGGATGGAATCTTGTAGCAAACACAGGACTGTTGATGCTAACCAAAGAACTGCAGAATCAACCTACCATAAGAAGGGTTGTTGAGTATTTCACCCTCTGTTCTTTTGACCTTTTTTCCTTAAACTTTTTTTGATATCTTTTGAAGGGCTACACAACGGGGGTAGCCCAACCCCAACCCATAACCAACCCCCCCCCCCCCAATCCAGGTGCAGGCAGGATTCGGTCCCAGGTCTCTGCTACAACCAGCAGAAGACCTAACCAACCAACTGGTTGGCACCTTGCCCTTCCCTCTTAAAATACCTTGGAAGTTGGAACTTCTTATTATCCCAGAACTATATTAGGGAAAAAAGATGGTTCTAACATCTTTTCTTATGATTTTACTTGTTAGTCTTTTACCACTAACAAATTTACAAACTTCACAGTTATGGAAGCCTAATACCAAGAAATACAGAATCATCAAGAACTGGAAACAAACACTAGGTGGAAAGAAGGAAACTGAACATAATCACCAAGTCCTGTCCTGCTTTGATATCAATACTACTAGCTACTTGCAACTAAAATTTATATACATAATACAAAATTGACCAGTCAAGGAATTATCCTCAAGCCAGCCTCTTACGTTTTGCGTTTTGGAAGGTGCAAAACTGACAGGTCTAGCAGCCTAGGATTACATATATTTACTGCAGAGTAGAAGACCACCTGAGTTTATTCTTTGCCGCTGCCTCCAGCCTTCAAAGAGGGCATATTCTTGGTGTTGAAGATGGAGGTACTCATCCATGTCAAAGTATGATAGTCGTGGTCCACTAGCAACAGAGTGACTCTTGCAGCTTAAGGGTTCAAATCTGCTCACCAAATCTCTATAGGCCAGGGAAGCACTTTCACCTCCAGAGCTCCAACCCCCACAGCTACTAGCGAAACAATTATTTTTATTCTTTTCAGTGCTCCCTCCCTGTAAAAATACATAAATTGGAAGTATGTCATCTACTACCTTACCTATAGGAATGTAAATATGTATGTGTATTTTTATGTCCGCATGCAGATAGAAAGTAACCAATACTGTAACATCGAGCTATGATACATTAATATGGAAAGGAGCAAAATGCACCGAGAAACTAGAATCATACAGAATAAAGATTTCAACATGACTCAATGCAACCAGCTGTCACCTTAAAAATTGAGAGTAGCATTACAGCTTGAGCTCCTTCCAAAAAGGTGCTCAACATGCCTTATCTCCATTCAAAGGTTCTTTAAATGCATTATCCCTTTGGACAGATAATGAGATATGAAAAGGGAGTCTGCATTATTTGGCAGAAAGGACAAATCAAGAACTTCACTGCAAAATGGAAAACACCCATGCTGAGAGGATGCATTTTAATAATCAAAGACAAATGTGCACATGAGAGGATGCCCATAGTGGGCTGGAAACCAACGTCCAGCCTCCATATTCTGGCACCACCAGATGACATTTGCCAAATCTCCTATGGCAAGAAGGAATTCTGGTGCTGCTTTGCAATACAAACAACCATGAGTATGCATCCTTGATGGAACCCCTAAGCCCACAAAATTTTGATGAAAGACATCACTAAAGTGAAGAAACTTTCAGTATGTGACAGGTTCCCCAGGATGACAAAGATATTTAAGATTGGACAGATAAGATAAAAGGAAGATATTTAGGGTGCATTTCACATTTGAAACTTGCTAGTGGTAGGCTTTCCCTCCCAAAAAGCTATTTGTCCTCTTTCCTCCCTATGCTTCCTCTAAGGTTTCAGTAAGGCTACATTTGGATTGCAGGCAGCAATGGAAAAGCTCTGCAGATTCGACAATTGAATGGAAAATGTGGCTAAGAGTTCACAAATCCTTTTCTGCAGATCATTTCCACTACCACAGCAGTCCAAACACAAACTGATTGAATAACTATAGCATGTTTTTCTTCCATGATGCATCCTGAATAGATCCACCACAGATCCTGGAGCATACTGTTTCTCCTATAGGAACCCTGTTTACTTTCAACTTTCAAACAATAAATCACATGACAAAAATCCAAAAAGAAAAGAGGAAAAAACTGAATTATAAGTCCTCAAATTCTACTGGCTTGTATGTTTGTATTTGTTGGGAGCTTAAATCTATACACTTCATTATAGCAGCCTGCTTGCTTGGAGATACATATCTAAATGCCTGCAATCAAGTCATGACAATAACCAATTTATTATGATCTAGAAAATTAGTCCATAGAATAAATAAACAAATCGGATTAGAAAAAAGCATGCCATCTTGTAGACACTAACCTATTACATCAGCCCAGGACAACACACAAGAACTTGTTTATAAAAACATGCCATCTTGTAGAAGAATTACCTGAACTGCATCACATAAATCAGTTTGCAGTTTCACTGGCACCTCTTTTCTTCCCTTGAACAATAAAGGAGATCCATCGTTACTGGTCTCCCATTGCAACCAAGGCAAAACAATCCCATCCATTTCAACTGGAAGAGAATTAGCTCTTGCTGGAGTTCCAATTGTTTCTGCTTCCCCACAATGTATCATAGGATCCCTTAACTTTGTCGTTCCTCCAAGTGTTGAACTTGCATCACTCCTTTCACCGTCAAATGATGAAATATCTGTGTCTTCAACACTTGATATGAAATCCTCAAAATATTTTTCTGCCTCATGAGCCAAGCATTTGGACACCCTAGTTCTGTCATTACTCCTCTAGAACAAAAGTGAAACAAGAAAAATAGGAGTTTAGAGAAGATCCCATTTGCACCTCCTTTGGCCAAAGATACGATCTTAAATTTCTAACTGAACCATAGCTGTTAAGGCACCTAGGCAATTCTAGGCAACAGTGGAGTGCCTAGTTGGCTAGGCACATTTCATAAAATAAAAAACTAAGTTCTTCCTAGTTCTCTAGTTTTATATACAATTCAGCATGCATATTAATTGGAAACATAGCAAGTTTCTTTATTAATAACATCAAATTTCCTCTCAAAACATGTGAAATCAACATATCTAGAACTGTAGTACTTTGATTATATTAATTTCAATACTTTCAAAAATGATACTAATGTAATAAGTATTTAATAGAGCAATTTCATATCAAATTAACTAAAGAAGGTCATAATTTTGTGTGATAAAATTTAAGAAAGAAGCTACAAGAGAAAAAGAACAAGGGATGAGCTGCTATTTTATTTAATGTAAGAGAGTAGAACAAACAAAAAATAAAGAAATTTCTTTATATTTCTATTTTCTTTTCTTGTTCTCTTTTAAAAGCCTTTGGATCTTTTAAATTTCAATAGTAAAACTTTAAACCACAGTATAAATGATATATAGTATATAATAAATGTTCTAACATGCATATTCGTAAGATGTAGCTACATGAATGATATTGTAACAAGGCGCCTCCCTTGTCATTTTTAGCCGCTTAAATGGGCACCTTATCACCTTGGCAGGCACCAAATCACCTACATGGGTGCCTAGTTGCTATAAACAAAGCATTTAGGCAAGGCGCCCAGCCAAGGGTGCGGGGTGCCTAGGCAACACCATGACAACTATGAACTGATCAATATTGACTTGGCTAAAATGTTCATGCAACTAATATAATCGTGTGTGTGTATGCGCGCAAGTGATAGTGTGTGTGTGTGAGAGAGAGAGAAAGAACTACCTTTCGAGCACGTGATGGCCTTTTTGGAGTTGCAGTACTCTTTTGATCAGGAAGTAATTCCCTTACAATATTAGAAAGTTCTCGTCCACGCTGCTCCTCAGCCATGATTTCAGCTAGGAGATCATGTTTACGCTTCTCTGACTGGAAATTAAAAAGTTTGAAATCTATCAGCACTTAAACATGTCAAGTATAGTGCAATAAACTGACTCAAAGACAAAGGGCGATGCATAGAGAATAGTCTCCAGTTTCCCTTGTCTAGTGTGTCATGGTTTGCCTGTATAACTAGTGAGGAGGTATATTTGAGATCTCCTAACTACAACACCTCCAAGCTCAAAAATCAACCAAATCAAATTACCGATTACCAGACATTCCTATATACAGATTTTTTTCCCAACTATGATCAGTTCATTTAGAATCTCAGACCACCCAAAATAATATAATAGACAAGGCATGGTTGTAACCATCGCTTATCCATGTAAGATTTCACACAATCTCGGATATTATAAATTCCTAATATAATTAACTAATAGTAGCTTCCATGAGACTAAACAAGCTTTTTATTATAAATTCAGGCCGGTAACATTGAGATTGCAGGTTCAAGTCTCAGAGAGGCAAGTTACCATAACCAGCCCACTCTTGCCGAGGTCCCAGATACCCAGGACCAACATTAGGTAGTCTTTCCTGGGTCATGCTGAGTAAAGTGATGGATCTGTTAAGAAGCTCGGAGCTTCAAGGCCTCTCCAAGTTGCAAAAAGTGTGTGGTTGGCTATTCCTGCAGCAGTGATCAGCACCATCTGGGCAGAAAGAAACAGAAGAATTTTTCAAAATAAGTCTAAGGATGTAGACAGTCTTTTATCTTGTAGTGTGGGGAAATTAGTGTCTTCGACTGCAGCAGTGAAAGGGCTCCAATCCAGGGCTCTTGGAGCACAGCTGAGGTCTAGAAGTTTGTTTAAGTTGTAATTCAGTTTTGGGATTTGTTCCCTGTAATCTTGCTCTGGTTTTGGAGCCCCTCTGTAATCTCTGATGTTGTAATAAATTTACCTTAACTTCCTTCAAAAAAAAAAAACACATTAGGTAGTCGCCATTTATGTGCATATACCAACAGGTAGCAATATTATCAGATCAGATCCTTATCAAATTGAACCAAGATGGACTTGGGTTAAATCCAGTTAATAAAAGGACATGCCATTGAGAGCCACATCAGAGAAATCAGATTGGACTTAACCAATACCCATTTGATTTAAAGTGGTTGGGGGTCAAATAAGTAATGCACCAAAATGTTCATGGTATTGGCATTCAGAAAATCAATTCACTGGTGCATAATTATGACTCTTTTAGAAAAAACCCGGATACCTGTTCTAATTTTGTTGAATAGTTCTTTCTGATCGCATCAACAGCTTGAAGGACATCAACATCTGAATTACTTGACTGCAAGCAATCACTGTTTTCTACAGATGGCTTTGTATTCACCATCACCTGTAGAAGTTCATACACTTCTTAGATCTCAGGAGATCCAGGTTTGAAGGCAGGTTTTGGAAAACCAAAATTGTTATATACCTGTGCTAGCTCTGTTCTGATTTCTTCAACAGCATGTCTAAGTTCTTTTCGCATGACTTCATACAACCCAGTCTCCAACCCATCCTCAGTAGGATGTTCTATCTGAAAGTGAAAATGAAACAGATTGGTGTACACGTGAGAATTCTTCGTCAAGAAGATCAAAGGTACAAGTTTCATGATTTTGACAACAGGGTCATCATTCTTTTTTTGATAAGTAACAGGGTCATCATTCTTTACAATTAAGATGATATTTGAGTCATATCTAACTGCTAGTATCAACAAAAGAATCCAACCTTTTTCTGTGCATAAACTGCTTGTATTATCCTCTCAATCCCATGTTTACTGGAATGAGCATCCCAGACTTCATCATCAGTTAATGCGGATGAGTAGCTCTGAAAATATCAAATATAGTTGTTCAAGTTTTCTTACTTTAAAATTTAAATTTACAAGACAGCTTCAAATTAAAATTCTAGAAAATAATACAAAAAGGATCAGAAGGCAACTACAGGGAAACTGGACAATATAAAGGCAACTTTAATCACAAATATCTGTTTTCCCCCAACAAAATAATAAGAAAAAGTAAAAAAAAAAAAATGAAACCACATTATTAAACGGAAAGTCTTGGTGTCTTACTGAGAAGCTGTCATGCGACTTTGGCAAATCCTTTTGGCTCATAGATCTTCTTAATCCAAATTGTTGCTTGGGATCTGTTGGCCTACAGGATGAAGGCTTCTGGCAGATACCATTACCAAGGCTCTTCTGGTTAGCACCACTACTAGTGTTACGAGAATTATCCACATCACTCTGTCGAACAGAAGAAACATTTGACTGCTTCTCTTGTTCATGATAAGAAATCAAGAAAATGAAGCTAAAAATAATTCCAAATAATAAGAAATGCATGCAAGCTACTTCAAAAAATTAACATGCTATAAACTTTTTTCCCGCTAGGAAAATTCATTTCAGGAAATGTTATACTTATATGCAGCCTAGTATACATGAAGGACGTAGATGGGGCAATTGCTGACCTAATAAGATGACTTAGCCATCCTTTTTTTCCCCTTGGCTCCTCTATCCCCCTTACGGTTTGAACATGAGAATTGAGAACCTCATCAATAATTCAATATGTAAACAATGGAAAGTACAAGGATATAGAAAGAAAGCGTGGAGGTACTGATTTCCATATCTAAGTCTTCCTACTTTCAGCTACTGTGTAAGGCTGTAAACAGGGACCATATCCATATACCTGCTACGATCACAGGGCAAAATTTGGACAGACATTGATTAACTTTCATAGGCCACCTTTTTCATTTTTTGATCAGCAACAAATAAATGATTTCATTAATAATAGAAAATAGAATTACAGGAGCTTGTGGAAAAAAGAAAAACACAGTTTCACTAGAGCTGACCCAACATAAGAATTACAATTAAGCCCAATACAAGGAATGTCTTTGTATCCCTTTTTCGGCAGAGCATATAGAGTCTATTCTGTTGGAGCATATGATATAATTTACCTCGGAATCGCTAAACTGATAGCGTGCGACGGAGAGCGAGCGCCTTCTTCTTGAGCTACCATCGGAAACGCCCTTGCCTCCCGAACTGCCATCCGAAACGCCCTTGCGTTCCGAAGGATTATGGAAAACCCCCTTGCCCTCACCTGCTCGGCTGTAATGCCTCGATACCGACCTTCCCCGTCTCTGAGACGCCATCGCATAGCTGTTAACGTCAGAACTCCGGCGAGTGGACCGGTGCCGCTCACTATCCTCTATGCCACTAGCATCTATGGAAGGAAATAACTCGTTGGCGAGATCATCGAGGCTGATTTCGGGGAACCCTGAACCCCTGACCGTATTGACGAACCTGCCCCTGGGTGCCGGGAGATCTTCGGAGTCTTCCGAATGGAAGCGATGGGAGAAGCGGCTGAGACTCCTAGAGCGGCGGTGGTGGGATGCAGCTCGGTTGGATGAACCGGCGTCTTCGGGTGTCCGGGTGGTGGTAGGTCCGATCGGAGACCTCTTGGTGGTGGATTTGAAAGCCGATGTCGCCATTCAAAAATCAAATCGGAGAAATGAAGATAATTCGGGCTTCAGTGTCTGCACTTCCGGGGTGTGGGAGGAAAGTAGGATTTGAAGATGACCATTTGAGCCGAGTAGTAGTAGTAGTAGTTAGCTTCCAGCCGGAAGGGAAGAATTAGGAAATGGAACCAACACAGCTACAGCATAATACAGGACGACGATGCAGAAATGGAAATTTTGAAGAGAAGACTGCGTTTGGACCAAACTAGCCCTAATATTTGTCAAAACTACGAGGGGTACCATTGACTGAATAAGTCCGGACTCCAGACTAGGGAGTGGCTACTTACTACTCGCTAGTCCTAATCGGGCTGCTTTGTTTCGTTTTGTCTTTTGCTTATATAATTCAAATCAAATTTTGTAAGAACAGGGAGGCGGGAAAGGGAATTTCATGTCATTCAAATCATCTACAGTTGTACAAGTAATACCGTAATTAGACCTGCTCATGGGCCGGGTGGCCCGACCCCATACGGGCTTGAACATATTTATAGGCCTGTGGGCTTAAATTCGGGCCAAAAAACCCGGTCTGCAATAAATTCGAGCCGGGCTTAGGTTTTGTCAAAATAGCCCGGCCTGGCCCGACCTAAAATTAGATTTAAAATGGGTTATGTGATTATGTCCATTTGAATAAATTTTTTGATTTAAGAATGTAAAACTGTGTTTTAAAACATAAAAAAAAGGGAAAAAAAAACCATCTTGTAGGCCTATTATTCATTTAAATAGGAAAAAAAACCATCTAAATTTTTAATTCTAATTTGAATAGGGAAAATTGTAATTTTTTTATTAGGTTGGGCTTTGGGCTCGGGCCGGGGTTTTGGGCTTTTATCAAGGCCGGGCTTAGGCCCAAGTTATAGGCCCATTGGTTGGGCTGGGCTCGGGCTCGGGCCTAGCATATTTCCATTAAGGATGAGTAAAAGCCCAGCCCGAACCCAGCCCGGCCCATGAACAGGTCTAACTGTAATACTGGAGGCTGGAGCTAATCTCACATTCCACCAAGTTCAATTTGATCCATACATGTGTACCCCATTACTTAAGTGTCATATTAATGGTGTTTCTCTTTCACTTGCTATTATTTTTACAACATTGATAGTGTTTGGTAATGGAGCCCTTTATTTTTTGTCATGTAAGTGCCATGTAGGTAGACCTAGCAATCAGGTCAGGTGGGTTGGGTTCGGGTTGGATCGAGGCATTTTTGGGTTGATTTCAGGCCAGGTCAGGATTTTGGGTTGGGTTAGTGAATGCTAGACCCTAACCCTAAACATTCGGGATAGGGGTTGATTCACGGATTAATTTGGTTCAACTCTATCAATTATTGAAATTTTAAAAAATGAAACATTAAGAACTGAAGATGCCAAATAAACTATTAAACGAATTAATTTAAAATTCTAATCTTGAAAAGATAATGGCCAATGCACCTATTTAGTTGCACGTGAGTTAATAGTCTTAGTTGATTGTAGAGATAAACCTCAATCCTTCATTTGTACCATAGAAACATGTAACACTCATCGCCTCCCAATTGTAAAAGAGACTCTCTATGTGGCTATACTAACTTGTGCATTTCATTTCCAACAACCTATCAAGGTCTAAAAAACCATTGCATTCCTAACTAGGTAATATAAGCCCTTACATTTTTCTCCTTTCATCAAGACCCTACTTCCATGTGTACTTTTCATGACTTCACCTGTGGAAAATGATATTAAATTACAATGCATTTTCAGGACGTATGCCACACCACCTAAAGTGTGAACCACTCCATTAAATATTTTTATTGTCATCATTCCAACACCTGTGATGTCACAAGTAGATTTACCTAAAAGGGTAACACCCGTCTTAAATCCTTGGAATAAACATGCAAAGAACATTCAAATTCTAAAAACCATTCATTTGGACAAGAAATGCACATAGTTTTAAGTTTCAAAAACTATGAGAATGTTTCCACTATCATCCAATGCAATCACCACTCCTCCAGATTCATTTTCACTCATTTTCCATGTAGGACAATATCTCTTCGTGTGTCCAAACTCCTTGCATCTATAATATTATACCTTGTCCCTTTCCCTAACCTTGGATTTATACATACTGCTCTCAAATCTCTTGTTAGATGATTTTATTTTTGATCCATTCCATGCATAATCATTATTGAATCCTTCCCATTTTCATACTTGGACTTCGTCCTAACCTCATTAGATAGAAGAGATGTGATGACTTTTTCCAACTTCATTATGCCTTGCCTGTATAATAAGGTTGTCATCAAGTTTTCATATAAATTAGGGAGTGAGGTAATAGTGAAAGGGCATTGTCTTCTTCATCTACCTTGACATAAAATTTCCTTAGTTGATCCAATATACTGTTAAACACAAGTGTTCCAAAATATTTTCACCATCTTCCATCTTTAACCCTTATAATTGCCGCTTCAGATATAACTTTGTAGTTAAACTTTTCCCATAATAAAGTTTCTCCAATTTCTTCCACAACTCTATGTACAATCTCTGTCCATAATGTTAAACATAACTTTATAAGTAATGAGAATAGCATTTGAATTGTACTAACACACTTTAACTAAATTTCTCCCAATCGACTTTCCATAATTTCCCTTCAACATTTTAATAAGCCTTGTTTAGCTAGGATATCCTTCATTATTCTTTGCCAACTACATTTGTCATCAAACCATTTTAATATGGAATTGAGAACTCATACATTTTGTTGCCGTTACAAACACCTTGTAAATACCAACATAGGAGTTCTAACCATTTTTTTAGGGCTCACAACAACCACCCATAAGATAAAACCACAATGTATTTGAAATGAAATAATAACCAAGGGAATCCAATAGAACTAAAATAAAAAATAAAAAATAAAAAATTCAAAGTAAAGACAAGAAAAGAAAGCACTATAAAAACACAAAGGATTTACGTTGTTCAGTCTTACTACCTATGTCCAAGGGAGAAACAAAAAACCACTATTCATTATGAAAGATAATGAGAAACAATACAAGTACTTTGTGAATTGCAACCTAACCGATCTTAACCCTTGTACACATGTTCTTCCTTTTCTCTCTCAACATGAAGAACAAAAATAAGAGAAACTCACTCTTATACTAAAAATACCTTCTTTCTCTCAACCTCTCTTTTTTCACTCTTCAACAAGAAAAAGAGCAAATTTCCTTCTCAATTCTCTTAAATCCTTGCATAGAAAATAACCCTTTTGTATGTAACACTTACCTTAACTTAAAGGAGGGACCACAACCATCATTAAATTAAAACCTTATCTAGCTAATAGTTGAAAAATAAGACAACCCCAACACTTTTTACCTATATCTAGACCAATAAAGGAAATTCCATAACCTCCATGGTCTCATAATTCCTCTAAAGCCATTTTTATTTTATGGGATCCTTTATGTTATTTTAGTGGGGTTTTTCATATCATTAACCCCTTTCTCATTTAGGCTAGTCTTCTAGGTAATTCTCCTTTTAAGCTAATTACATGAGAATTTTCTTAGCCAATAAGTGAATAAGAATTTGAAACCAATCAGTATGATAGAATGCTGTTATCTACCAAAAACAAAAAAATAAAAAAAACAAAAAAAAGGAATACAACAGCTTTGTTCTCCCACCTCGTCCAATCAAGCAAAAAGTGTCTTCTTTCTTAATATTGTATATCCAGTTTGTCGAGAAGCAACAAAATGTTGATGTAATGGAGCTTGAAAATATTGTAGGAACACCTTAATTCTTAGGGAAATTTTCATATTAGTACCTTTTTCTTTGGGCCTAGTCTCACTTTTGTCCCTGAACTTCAAAGCATGCCAATCCAATACCTAAACTCCCAAAATGTGCCAACTTAATACTTATCATTAACCAACCACCAATTATATGTATCATGTGACATCATGTGTAACTTAAAACTTTTGAAAATGTCAAAATTACCCTTCAAAATAAAACATTGTTCATCATCATCTTCCTCAAGAAGATGAAACAGAGGTGTAAGTTTTGGCATACATCATTTGCTAATTGCAACAGATGCATTTTCATGGGGCCAGTGAATCCAAAATGTTCAGTCTAATAGGTGGGGTCAGCCTACCTATCCACTATGGTGTTGAACAGACAACAAAGGGACTCACTATAAGTTTACAACTGTGTCACACGAGGTGGAAGAGAAATTTGGTTAAAAATGAAGAAAATAGGTCAAAGTCCAAATCTAGGGGCATCGGAGGGCCAAGCCCAATTTAATACTAAACTCTTAACTTTCTCTCCCGATCTTCCCCCAATAAAAACCCGTACACACAACCACACATTAAGTTCTTGTGTAATTCGATTGTTTTGTTCAGTGGAGAAGAGCTAGAGAAGAAATGGCAGTTGCAAGGATGACGATGATGAATGACACCTAGAGGTTATAATTGACTATAACTTAACACATAATGTCGAAGAAGATCTGGAGACGAGAATCGAATCTCTCATTGGTAATTTAAGACTAGAACTCATGAATCTCTTCTTTGTAGATCTTATCCATCTTAATACATTTCCTCCTATTCAATGCAATGCCTTTGTTACTTTTGTTGCTAATGAATCTCAACACTTGAAGAGCTCTTTCAGCCTTAGGTTAAGATCGTTCAAGCTATGCTCATTGCTTCTGAAGAGCTTGAACAGCCAAAGCTGAATCTAAAGTGAAGTAGGCATCGACACCATTCTGAGCGGCAAAGAGATGGTTTAGACTTCTCAAGAAAAGGGAATTTGGATGGTTGATAAAGAAAATTAGTTGACATATGAAGGACATTTGTGTATTTTCACATGTCACTTAATGGTAGGCACTAAGTTAGCATGTTTTGGAAGTTTACGCACTAGATTGACACACTTTGAAATTTGGGGACCAAAGTGAAACTAGGCCAAAGTAAAGGATACTAATATGCAATTTTCCCTAGTTCTTATTATACAAACTATTGGATGGGATTGTGCATATTTGGAGAAATTTATATGATGTGCTAAAGGCATATTAAAACCAATTTTTTTAAATAATATTTGTCTTTTAACTCCCCTTTAGCTAAATCTATATCTATAATATTATAAAAGGTACAAATGGACACAGGATCTCCTACCCATGTTTACTCACAACACACTACCCTCGTGAATTGGGAACATCTCCCCCTACATAATACTATGCAAGAGGATGAGATATTCTCCATGTGTGGTTGTGATGTTATGTGGGCAAAAATGGGCAGGAGATCCGAACTTGTGCAAATGAGGGTGTGGAACTTTTCTTGACTAAATGTCCATATTTGTGTATTTAGTTCATATCTAATTATGATGGTTGAAAAAATAATTTCAGTTAATGCTTTTCACCTCATTTAATCCCCTCTCATTAAGTCTTATATTTAAGGTATTAACTCTCATTCTCTCTTATTAAATCTTATATTTAAGTTACTTTTTCACCAATAAACACTACTAATCAGACATATGTCTAATAATTTTAACAATATAAACTCATATATTTTAAAACTTACTCAAAAGAAAAACCATTCTTTATCCAAGTGATGATTAAGCAATTCAAACATTTGAATCAAATTGGTCAACCCATAAAATCAAAGTCAGATGATAAAATTTTTTAAATAGAAAATTATAAAAATATTTTTATTAGTTAAATTAAAAAATAAGTGTAATAAACAAGAATAATTTTTGTTGATGATGAAAATAAAATATATTATTTAAAAATAACCAAAAATGAAATTATTTTCTTATTTATCAAAGATCAATAGTTCAACTTTTGGGTCAAATGTATCAACCTTTAATGTCATAATTAAATAATAAAAATTAATAAAATATAAAAATAAAAAAAAAAGAAAAAATACATAAATTTTACAAAAAACATTTGGGCACATGTATAATATCATATATTTATTATATTAAACAAAAAGTAATTGTACATAACAAAATTATTTTTACATAGAGAAATAAAAAATTATAGAAAAAATTTAACACATCTATAATTCTATATTTACACTACTATTAAAAATATGAATAAGATTGTGAAACATTCTTTTGACCAAAATACCAATTTTTTTAATTTAAACCCTACTTAAATATGATATTTAAAATGCAATTTGAACTACTACTTTTCACTTCATTCAATTCCCTCTCTTTAAATCTTACATTTTTTTTTGATAAATGAACAAAAAATATACACTAAGAAGATAAAGCATTACAAAAAGAATAGTCAAATTAAGCAAGTAGGCTTAGAGGTGTAAAGTGGGTCATGCCAGGCCGGCACGCCCTAAAGGTGGGTCGTTCCGTGCTGGCACACGGGCTTGGGCTGGGCTGGGCTGCAGGCCGTGCCGTGGGCTTGGGTCGTGCCGCGTTGGGCCATAGGATGGGCCTTGGTTCTAGGTCGAACTGGGCTACACTTTTTTTTTTTGAAAATTTTGATTTCTTTTCTAAGTAAAATTGTAAAACTAAAATATTTAACTTTCCTATGAACTTTGGGAATTATGAACTATTTAAAAAATTAAGAAATGAGAAATCTAAGTTCTTTAATACATAAATGAAAAAAAATACTTAACCAAACTGAAATAAGAATGATGGAATAACAAATTGGAAGAAAAAATTGGAACTTTATTTCATTTAAATTTGAATGGTACAAATTAGTGAATTACAAATACAATGATTGGATCATTGCATACTTGGATGAATGAAATATAAAAATGGAATAAATTAATAAAATATAAAAAATACAATATGGTTACAAATTGAAAATACAAAATTTTATTGTTAAAAAAAAAAATATATCAAATAATTTGAAAAAATAAAAAATTCTACAAGTAGTCAAATTCATGAATCATCATTCATGACTTTCATCATCTACTTCGAGTGAAATGTCCGATGTTGTATCATTCCCTCCCTTGTCTTGTAATCTATCTTTTGCATCTAGCCAATCCTTGAAGTAGATGCACATCTCTATGCTCTCATCATTCAAGCAGCTTCTTTTGTCATCTAGCACCATGGTACTTGTACTCAAACAAGACTCCGATGGAACTATAGACATCGGAGGAGTTAATGGATCACGTGCCATGGCGGGGAGAACTGGATAATTTTTCGAGTGTTCACTTCATTAGGCTAAAATATCAAAATTATTTGATACTTCACCTAAATTAGAAAAAATTGCTTCCAAATAAAAATTAAGTTTAGTAAATGAACTTGTTGTAAAACAAGCAGACTTCTGCCTTCCACTTATTAAATAGAAAAGCTTTTCTCTTCTACTACCAGGCTCAAAGTCTGAAGGAGAAGAAGAAGATGATGAACAAGTTGTAGGAATATTTCCTACTATTTCAGATTCATACAAACTGTACATTTCAAATAATAAATTATTAATTTATTCTTTTTTTTCCTATATCAATATTCATATTTTCATAATATGTTTGAAGTAAAATATCTAAACCATCTTTCATAATCCTAGGGTCTAATATTGTAGCTAAACAATAAAGGAAAGAAAGGTTCTCCCAATATTTTTTAAATTTATTTTTCATAATTTCAATAATACATTGAAATTATGGATTATTTAAATATTTGGCAAAACAATCACTAATTACCATTAATTGATATGATAAATTACAACTATTTGGATAATAAATTCCAGGTAATTCATTTGTTGCATCATAAAAATGTTTTTAAAAAATCTCTTATATAGACTGTTATTTCCTAGTCTTCCTAAAAAATCATATCATTAGGCATTTCTAAATTATAAAAATCAGAAATAACTTGTTTATGAGATATACAACTTTCTAACATAGCATAGGTAGAATTCCATCTATGCTTTACATCTAATATAAATTTTTTATATTTTAAACAAAATTTTGGCATAAATATTTAAATTATTGTTTTCTTGCCCCTGAACTTTTTATATATATAATACAATTCCTAATTTTTGAAATAATATTCAAGGCATCTTGAATACATAAATTTAAGATGTGACATGCACATCTAATATGAAATAATTTATCATTTAAGCATGATTTTAATTGAGATTTTAAAATATTTATTGCAGAATCATTATTGATAGCATTATCAAAACTAATAGAAAACAATTTGTAGCAATAGATTTGTTTTCTATTCCATAAGCATGCAAAGTATTTAAAATACTTGTAGCAATAGCTGGGCCACTATGTGGCCATTCAAGCCTAGTAAAACTTAAAATTCTTTTATTTAGAAGCCAATTTTCATCAATGAGATGGCCGGTAACACAAATATAACTAATATTAAATTTGGATGTTCAAACATCCGAAATAATTGCAACTTTAGAATTAAGATTTGCTAACAAAGAAATTAAATTTTGTTTATATGAATAAAAAATTTTTAAAGCATCAGTTCGTATAGTATTCCTAGAAACTTTTTTATATTGTGGGTTTATAGAACTACACAACCATTTTTCTAGCTTTGGATCTTCAGCTAACATAAATGGTTGTTTTGCATGTACAATATACTTAGCAAATTCTTATCTCATTTTTTTCCTGTGAATATCTAAAAGTACCAAAACTAGTCTCCCTCCCAATCTATGTTTGCGTTGTTTCTCTCCCTTCATCTTTCTACCACTCATGTGTGAATAGATGTATGCTCAAATGATCCGTACCACCCTTGTTATGATAACTAAAGTCTTTTCTACATTTTTGGCAAACGACCATTTTTCCTTTCCCTTCAATATCCTCTACTTTGAAAACTTTCCAAATCGGGCTACTCAGCTTAGAAGCCCTCATTTTTCCCCTAATATCACTACTACCAGGGGTGAAAGTTTCATTTCCATTAATATCAAATGCATAGGCATCTGTATTAACACTAATACTATCGTGATGCAATTGAATGTCATCAATGGTGAACATGTTGGAGAATCGGTTTTGAGAAGGGCTGGCCATTTTTTTTTAATTCTAAAGAGATAAAAATTAATCTAATTTGACTTACCTGGGTTGCCGGTTCAAAATCCCAACTTGATTTCAATGATTGAAGACTTTCAACATCCAAGCCTCTCGAGTTTAGCAAGCCTTCTTCTTGTTGAAAGTCGAAACTTCGATAAAATTGAGACTTGAGAATTGGAGAATACAGAATTAAACAATTAGCTAATCAGAATTTCTTAGATTGTAGATGATTGAGAATGTACGAGTATGAGAGAGAGAGAGAGAGAGAGAGAGAGAGAGAATTGAGAGAATTGTTGAATTGGTGTGATGAGAATGGTGGAGGCTAGGGCTATGTATAGGAATTGAACATAATTCAATTGCCCAAAATACATAAAAACTACATGTTATTTAGTTGTTGGGAGGGATATTTTGGTCATTGTAAAGTTACTTATAACTTTATCCAAAATGCCCCTTAAACTAGTTGTTATATAGCTGTTGGAGGGCATTTATGTCATTTTTCAACCCCTCATAAGCAAAATATAGAAATACCCCCCTAATATGGTTGTTTATAGCTACTGGGGGTATTTCTGTAACCCCCCCTCAAAAAAAAAGCTGAAACTAGCCGTTGGGCCCCTTCGGGAGGGGGGCCCAATGGTTATATCCCTGGGTGGGCCGAGCGCAGCCCGTTACCCTCTAAGTAGGTTTGTCATTGATATCCAAAACTTTGCAACCCAATATGAGGTGTTTATATAATCAGATTCGGATTTTGCAATTGCATCCAATTAATAATGAAAAGCAAAAAAATATAAAAAGAATACATGAATTTTATAAAAAAATTAGATACATTATTACTATAATTATCATCACTTAGATCATGTACTACGCATGTATGCACTTACTAGTAAAATAAGAAGAGTTAAATAATTATTATTAGAAGAACTTAATTACTTTTGTATCATGGGATAGATTTAGATTTGGAATCAATTGTAGGAATTGAAATGATTATCCCCAATTATTTTGAACTGTACCAAAATTCAAATTTTGAATGTTTTAAGTCATTTTTGTAAAATCCACTCCATTGTGGAAAATGCATCCAAATAAGCATACAGGAATTGACTTCTTCAAATATCCTTTATTTTCAAATTAATACCATCCAAATTTAAACTGTTTGGTTCGTTCATCATGGGAGTTGTCATAGATTTGAATCCCATTATTGCTTTTTCTGCCATTATGGGAATTGCCATAGATTTGAATCCCTTTATCCTTTTTCTGCCTCAATTGTTGGGAATTGATTTCTCCTTCAAAATTTTAAATTCTTGTATGATAGGGAATTTGGATGCTAAAACTTTCATATTGCCAAATTCCACTATGAATAAAATGGAATAAAAATTAAACGCCCTTTAACTTTATGCCAATGAGTTGGAGGATTCCATCCACATTTTCAGGATTGTAGCATGGTTAAGCAAATCAAGCTAGAATCTCGATGATCCTTGAACCCAGCATCCCCAACCCATTTTTTTATGCAAATAGGGCTCTTGGATGGTGGGAAGACCTTGTTCTTTTAGGCTTCATTTTGAAGGAGTATAAATACAAATGCAGACAGTGAAAAACCTTCTATTTTGTGTATTATTTTGTATATATTTGTATACATATTCCTTTCAATTAGGCTCAGTTTGAAATGAGTATAAATACAAATACATACAAAATAATACACAAAATAGAAGGTTTTTCACTGTCTGCATTTGTATTTATACTCCTTTCAAACTGAGCCTTGGGAAGAATGTAAATACAAATATGTACAGCGTAAAACCTTATATAAGGTTTTTCTAAATATTGTATTTACACTGTACATATTTATTACACTCTTCCCAAATAAGCCTTAGGTAAATCTAATTAAGGAGAATCTATTAGAAAAGATTGCTGTTATTTTGTGGCAAAAAAGAGAAATGAAGTCTTTAGGAATGTGTGTAACCCCAATCCTGTTATATATCATTGAAAAAGCGAGAATCTTAACTCTGCTGGAGTGTGAAGCTTAACAGTAACCATGTCACAATCCTCATACAGTACTTAATTAATAAAGAATGGGTGTGAGGATATGGCATAAATGGAAACCCGTGAATCTGGATTGTGTTAAAATAAATTTCTATGCCTTTAGCTTTAGCTTTAGGAAGGTCAATGAATGGAGGCGGTGCAGTTGGTGGCCTTACTCAAAACTCTTGTGGAAAAGTTGTTTGTTTTCTCTACAAGTCTCTAGCTATTGCCTATTGGCTTGGTTCCATTTTTATCAATGCTGTGGAGGTGAAGCTCACCAGCTAGCTAACTACTACCTTATGTATGGGGAAGAAAGGATATATGACCGTGGAATGTTAGGCTTAGTTTAATTTGGAAAGAGTACAAATATAAACATGTAGAGTGCAAAACCTTAGTACTATATATAGGGGTAATAGCATATAAGAACAACTTTTGGGGTTTAATATCAATAAAAATAATATATTTAAAAAAAATTCAAAAATAGGTTAAACTTTTTAAAAATAATATCAATAAAGAGCAAAAGTACTGTTCATCTTATTCTTCTTGCCATTTGTTCACTAGAGCTATCGTTCGCCGCCGCCTGCCACCACCCACCGCCGCCGCCACCTCCGGCAATGTTGCCGGAAGTAGTCGGAGGCAGAGGTGGCGGTGGCAGCGCTGGTGGTCATTCCTCTGCTTGCCGCCGCCGCCACCTCTATCTCCACCCATCTCCGGCAACGTTGCTGGAGGCAGAGGCAGAGGTGGGCGGAGGTGGCGGCGTTGGATAAAGGACAAGAAGAAGATGATGAATAGTATTTTTGTCCTTTATTGATATTATTTTTAAAAAAATTAACCTATTTTTTAAAATTTCTTAATTATATTACTTTTATTAATATTAAGCCACAAAAGTTGCCCTTATACCATAGAAACCAATAAATTATTACAAAATGGAGCGTCTTGGGTGGAGGGAAAGAGGGCCCATATACGGGTTTGGGGACACCCACATGTCTGACATTTTAAGATCAATACCAACCATTCAACGGGTCCCAACTAATATCATGACTGTACCATATATCAGTTTTAGTATTTCACTTACTAAAACCATTTGTTTTGGCTATTAGAATTATTTATGTTTTTAATTCTAACTTTTATAAAATAAAAAAAAAAGTCATTTTCCCACCATCATTTAAATCCCCAAGCTGATTGTTTAAAGAGTACTTCATCTCATAGGCGACAGGATTCTCTACAAGCAAAATTTCTGTAGATAAGTATGGGAATCCCGCCCTGTATTGAGAATATCTATGAGGAGATATTCTCAATATGTGCTAGATGTTATATGAACAAAATTTTTGTTTGTAGAAAATATCTATTGCCTTATCTCATGGGGACAAGGCAATGAGAAAATATGGCAGTTTGTTAGAGAACCACTGGTTTGTAAAAGATCTGAGCTCTTCTGAACACTGCTTTAGCTCCATTAATAGCAGCGGTTATGACCATCGAAATTGATACCAAGGTTTTAAAAATCGATTCTTAATCAGAATTGCTTTGTTAGAGAACTACTGGTCGGTTTGGCTCACAGTTGGAATTGGAATCAGAATTGGAATGGTCCATTCCTGACATCTGTTTGATTCAGTCAGGAATCAGAATCAGAATTAGATTCCGGTTCTTACTGTTTGGTTCAACTAGAAACTAGAATCGAAATCAGCCAAAGTTTTCAATTCTGCCCCTGTTAATGCCTTGAAAGAATCACAAGAAAGACCTGTCAACTACAATAACAGAAAATTGGACCCTATGACTTTTTCCATTTGGTGGGAACTTTTTTATCAGTAATCAGTAATCAATTCATTAACTTAATCAAGAAAACATTCATTTGATGGGAATGTTAACAAACAGAAGCCAATTTATGAAGAAATTAAACCTTCCCATTAGGAATATCAACGTTTCTAACAGGACCCTTGAACCATTTCCTTGCATCCAGAAACCACCAAAGCATTATTAAACCCAAACTTACACCCAATGCCACAGGTGCATAGTTGAATGTGTTGCAGGTGATGGGATAGAAAGTTGGTAATAAGAAGACTGAACAGGTATAACAGATCCACCAGAAGGCTATCAAGCAGATTGGCCTTCTTGCTTTGCCCAGATAAAATGGCCCTGGCTTGAAGTTCTTCTCAGCCATGACCATCCTTGCAAAAATTGGAACAGCATATCCACCAACCCATCCTATTGTGCATATGGAAGTTATTGCAGTGACCACATTAGTCCAAGAAGAATGCAGATGGTTGAACACAGCCACACTGCATTCGCTGGAACCGTGTGTTTCGGATGCACTCTTCTCCAGATGCGGATGAAAATGGAACTCCCTCATCTCTTGATAGAGCATATACCTGAAACATGCAATTGTGAAATGTTGGTGAGATGACAAGTTCATTCAATAAGTAGTACTAGATTAAAAGTCATTCAGACATGACACAACTCAGGGGTAATATTCCCCGTTGGTGGGATCAAATTGAAAACGAGTATTAGTCTACTACTTAAACTGGACGATCGATTAAATTAACATTTCATGAAACAAATAAAATGTATGGAGACAAGGGTTCCAAAGAATGAATCGCAGAAAAAAAAAATAGGAGCAGATCCCAACTATATTCACCGATTGCCTAGATCTGGTGTGAAAAACCGCTAATGGTAAGAGTGAAGAAGTAGGTCGATCCCAAAAAAGGGTAGGAGCAGATCTGCAAAAGATAAAACCAGTCAGTTAGTGAAAAAAAAAGAAGGAAGAATGAGAGAGGAGGAGAGGAAGAAGAATATGGCGATGGAGTTTGGTTCAGCTCGCCGTTGATTTCGAAGAAGAAGGAGGAGGAGGAGGGTAATGGTTTAACAGTGGTCTTACCTCGCCGGAGATTGGTTCGGCGATGGAGTTCTCCCTGTTCGGTTCTCCCAATCTCCCTGGGGAGGGGTCGGGAATGGCCATTCCCTCATAGGAAATGGGAATGAGATTCCGATTCCGCCAAACCAAACATTTAGAGATTCCGATCCCAGACCCTTATTCCTGCGAAACAAAAGCATCCTAAAAAAATAATAATAATTAAAATAAAAAAAGTCCAACACCAAATCAACAAGTTTTTGTCAAGGACCGGATTAAAGGTGAAATAGAACCAATTGCCTGAATGGATCTTAAACCAAACGGTTTGATCGTCTGAACCAACGGTTCAAAAACATTCATTAGGAACCCCTTTGTCTTAAACGAATATCCGACTTAAACTCAATTTTCATTTCACTAAACTACCGCCATAGATATATTACTTCATCAAAGATGGCAGTTGTGACTGCGGAGTTAGATTCAATTTTTATTTTTATAAACAATTGATTTAGGTATATTTGATGTTTTTGAACTGCCATTGACTAGGACGGTTAGACCGTTTGGCCTAGGAATCATTCAGGCAATTGGTTTCATTTTATTTCAAACCCGATCGTTGGCCAAAAACTGTTGAATCGGTCAATGATCCATTGACCCGGACAGTCAAACTGTCAATCCATTCGATCCATTCAATGGTTTGGGTCGTTTTTAAATTTTAATTATTTTTTAATTTTTAAATTTGTTTTGTCAGAATGGACCATCCATTTGGACCGGATGATCGACCCACCAACCCAAAAACCAGCGATTGGGTATATTAATTTGTCATAGGCTGCAATCATAACTACTAAATAACATATTACTAGAAAATCTGTTGTCCCTGTTTAGGGGACGTTTGGGACTGGTGTGTTTCACGACCAATCCATTTTCGCTGATATGTCTTGCATGCTACATCAACAAATAAACAAAATCGGTAAAAAAACAATATTTCGTAGCCCTATTTTTTTAAGAAAACATTTTTATAATAATTAGCTTTGGGATTCAAGAAAAGTGGGGTTTCTTGAAATGCCAAATTTTTGTTTCTTGAATCACTTACGTGGTCCTAAATCACCCTGATGACATAGTACATTGAAATTTGATAAAATTGATTACTTTTTGTGATGATACACAGTTGTCATTATCTATCTATCTATCTATCTATTACTTTTTTGCAATGATACAAAGCGGTCAAGAAACTTTTTCCTTTTCTTGAATTTTTTATTCTTTTATTCCATGTCATTTTTGAAACAACCAATGAGATGCACTTTTCCAATCACCTAAATAATCTCTTCTCCTAAAATTTATCCTAAACTACCTTCCCCACTTTCACCAAAATTATCTCTAATTGCTATTTATCTTCTAAATTATCTCTAATTCCTATTTATCTCCACAATTATCCCTAATTTATAGAGAGTTTATCATCTAAATTATCTCTAATTCATATTTATCCTCTCCCCTCCTTTTTATCTATATCTATCTAAAGAAAGTTTGGACTAAAAAATTTAAGAATTATTTAAATATTCTAACAAAATTATATAATAACTTCAAAATATTTACTAAAAATACAAAAATAATTTTATATTTTTACAAAATATATCACGAAATTATGTACTAACAATTTAAATTATGTTTTTCCGAATTATCAATTTAAATGCTTTTCGAATATTTAATAATATGTAATAGCTTTAAATAAATAAAATTAAAATAAAAAATTAAATAATTTATGAATTATTTAAATATTTAAATAACTAAATATTTATCATAACTATATTTTAAATAGTTAAAATAACGAAATTATCCAATAAATAATTTTATATTTTTTTTCAAAATATATCACGAAATTATGTACTAACAATTTAAATTATGTTTTTCTGGATCATCAATTTAAATGTTTTTCAAACATTTAATAATATGTAATAGCTTTAAATAAATAAAATTAAAATAACAAAAAAATTAAATATTTTATAGATTGTTTAAATATTTAAATAACTAGATATTTATCATAACTAGATTTTAAATTGTTAAAATAATGGAATTATGTAATACATTTAAAATATTTCTTTAAAGCAGAAAATAAGTATAACATAATATTGAAATTAATAATAATTTAATATATTACAAAATTAATAATGAAATTATGTAATAATAGTATAAATTATGATTTCATGGATAATTTAATTCCATAAATAACTAATATTTTAAAATTTAAAATTTTTACATGTTATATAAGTATTTAAAAAACTAGGTATTGTAAATAACAAAATATTTAACATAACTAGATTTTAAATAATTAAATAATTAGAATAAAGAAATTATGTAATAAATTTAAAAAATTCTAAAAATTAGAAAAATAACTATAACATGATATTGAAATTAATAATAATTTAATATTTTTAAATAATATTGTAAATAACTAATTTCACTTATATCAAGTAATAGTTCAAGAAAATTACTTTCAAAAAATTAATTTTTATTAATAATAATTTTAAACTCTTAATTTGTATTTATTATATAATTATATATACTATAATTAATATTTATTATATTTCAGTAATTATTTATTGTTTTTGTGATAAATGTATTTTCAATGATTATGTATAAATTTATTTTGTTTTGCTACTTAATAGAAAACTTTCAATAGTTATTGGAGATTAAACTACTATTAGTGAAATTTTTAAATTCAATGTATTGTACTTATTGTATTTATTTTATTATTGTATTTTTGTTATAACTTATTAATTAATATTTATTAGAGATTAAACTATTATTTGAGATTATAGTATTTATTGACTAAGTTAATATATTTTTAGTACTTATTGTATTTTTGTAATTATTGGTTTTTTCATCATCAAAATATTTTCAATAATTATGCATTTTTGCTATAAATTTTTAATAATTATTGGAGATTAAACTATTGTTATTTATCAGAGATGAGACTATTAATTTAACTGAAATTATGAGCGTTCATGAGTTGGTTCAGTTTGGTCGTAGGCTATTTGGCCAACCAATTTGACTTGGTCAGGTTGGGGAGTTGGTTAGCTGAAACGCGCGACTAACCTTTTTGTGAAAATTGACCCATTCAAGTTGTATCGGTTTAGGTTGATTTTTCGGTTTGGTTAGTCGATTCAAAAGATTTAAATTTAAAAATTAAAGTGTAATTATTAAAAAATTTATATTTATGATATAAAACATTTTAGATATAGAAATATGGGAAATTTCCCACTTTTTCATATTAAAATTCATATTTACAATATAAAATGTTAATATATATCTATGGTTAGGTCATTTGATTTTGGTTGGTTTATAAATGGCCAAAGTGAAATTTATCCAACTTAGTCGAATTGGGAAATTTTTTAACCAAAGCCGACCTAAAATAATAGAAAATCGACCAACTTGGGTCAAGTTGGTCAGTTTCATCAGTTTAATGAATAAACCTAACTGAAATTAATTGTTATTATTTTTGTATTATAAAAAATTATTAAAATTAGTATATAAAATATGAATAATTATTAAATGTTTAAAAAGTTAAAAATATAAAACAATAGTACACTCTTATGTGATTCTATTAGGGTCATTACTAGAACACATCGTATAGTTTTACATATTTACTTAAACATACCTTACAGTTTTCATTTTATTAAAACATCTCATATATTTTACAACTTATTTACTTAATCAACCTTTCATTAAGGAGTGTTTATTTTGCCATTAGGCCCATGATTTTTTATTCCAAAAATACCCTTAACTTTTTTTGTATATAAAATAAAATTAACCAAATATAGCCAATAGAGTGGTTGCCTGTGTCTTGTAAAGGGAGAAAATGGTATTTTTATTTTCTTTTGATTAAATTTATTTAAATGAACATTAGGGTCAACATTGTCATTTTCCACTGTTATCTATTGGAAGATTGATTAAATCCATTGCAAATTATAAGTGGTGCTTTAGCAAAATTTTAGCTATAGGGTAGATTTTAGTAAATCTATGAAATTACAAGGGGTATTTTAGCAAATGATCATTTCTATTATAAGTGGTCCCTGCTAGTTATAATATTAAGCCAAATCACTTTAAACATCCAATTAGTTTGTATCCTGATTTTTTGTGTTTCTCAAAAAAATAAATGAAATGAATTGCTTATAAAAGGTAATGGTCGTGAAACACACCTGTCTCAAATGTCCCCCTTAATGGTAAAATTAATAAACCCAGTGGTAATAATTGCACATCCTATATGGATATATCACATTTACCTTCTAATTCCAATCTTAACAAAAGAAAATGAAAATAGGAAATTTTAACAAAGTCATTTAATGTGAAATTCTTTTTTATAAACATCTTAAATAAATTATTCAATTATAAAATCCAATTGTTCTCTTGCAATTGCAATACAAGGGGTGATTCAAAAGAAAACAAACTAGATGATAAAAGTAGTGTAAGATTATTCGTCCAATATCTTAATCTAAGAACCCCCCCCCCTCAAAAAAAAAAAAAAACGAAAAATCAAAGTTTTAAACCAGATTAATTATTTATACCGAAGTATTGTTGGATTTGACATGTTATAAACAACTTTTTCCTTGAAATTTGTTTGTTTTACTCTGAATTATTTTATTTTTTAAAATTTTTATATTAGACATTTAGGTTAGTCTTTTTATTTGATTTAAAAGACTATAGTATCACTATGGGGCAAATATAGTATCATTTAATTTGAAATTTACTATTTAACTATAAAAAATTAAATTAGAAAAATTAACATGGGTCTTACATCTTTGTAATTGACAATCTATTCTGACCTACTTTGTTTGAAAATCACTATTAATTTATGTTGTTTTTAATATGATTTAAGAGATTAAATGAGGTCTTATTTGTAAGCAGTAACCCACTTTAATTGGTATTTATTATTATTTGATAAATTTATTTTTAAAAGATAAATTAGGTTACACTTCCAAAAAAAAGTTAGATCTAGTTTGCAATTAATAAACTATTTCATCTAAAAGAATGAAGCTCACACCAATTGTAATTAATCAAATTTCTGATTAATAAACCATTTCATCTAAAAGTTAAATCTAGTTTGCAATTAATAAACTCGCAAAATGTCTATTACGTCCAAGCCCGGGTGAGACAATGGTTGGCCATCTCCTTTTCACCTACCAAGTCTGATGTTTTTAGTTGCGATTGCCATGGAAGGGGGTGACTTTGGCAATCATTATTATGTTTATCCCCATTTTAGGAGTTCCTTGTTGAGTTTTGACTCTGTTGGAGGTCGGTCCTTTATTGGCGTTTCTACCTTTTTGTGCCATTTGCAGAGTTCTTACAAGTCTCTTGGTGCTCAAGATTGGTTTTTTATCAGTAATTTGGTTTAGGTTTATGTGTGTATGTGTGTGTGTACTAGAATTTTTTTCATATTAATTACTTGAATTTTACATATATCATAATTAAGATACAAATTTTAAATTAACAAAAGTAACAATACGATTAAAAATAAACTCAAATGCTTGTAGTAAATGTGCACATGCATTGCATGTGAAAATTTTAAATTACAATAACAATTATTATTAAAATTTTTATTCCATTTTTGCCATAAATAAAAATAAAATTTATTTTAACAATTATTTTTATTTTTTAGGATGAACAATTAAAATTTATTTTAACAATTAAATTTCATTTTTTAAATATTTATTATTTAACTATCACATCATTGACTAATGCATTTGACCCAAACCACTAATCCACAACCCAAAAAGGAAAATAATTTGATTTTTAGATTGGCACTAAATTTTATATTACATTTAAATCATTGATAATAAATGCATATTATTAGAGATGTACCAAATATTTATTTTTATAAATATATAACATTATATATGTGCCCAATTTTTTTCTATTTTTATTTTTGTTATTATTTATATTTCTATTTTTTTAATTTTTATTATTTGACTATGACATTATTTCATTTATAGGTTGATTTTAACATTGGCATTCAATTTTCATCATTAATAAAATTATTTCTTACATTTCATAGACATTTTTGTTTAGTGTAATTAATATGCAATATTAGACATATGTCCAATCCTTTCTTATTTTTTGTATTATATATTTTAATTTTTTTTTATTATTTAATTATGACATTATTTATTAACCTATTTGAGCCAAAATGATTGAATTGCTTATCTACCATTGGGAGAGAAGAAAATAGTTTTTTTTTCAAAATGTTTATTTTTATAATATTAAAATTAATTGTGGATTTAATAAGAGAATATAACTTAATATGAGATTTAATGAGAGAGAAAAGGAAAATAGCTTTATTTATAATTGGCTTTAAATTTTACATTCCATTTCCATCATTAATAAAAATATTTCTTATTTATCATACTTATTATTGTTTAATATGTCGAACATATGATGTTAAAAATGTTCCCAATTTTTTAATTTCTATATATTTTTTATTTTATCTATTTTTTAATTTTATTATTTAATTGTGACAACATGGATTGGTCCATTTGATCCAAATGGTTTAATTTCTTACCACTACCTAGATGAAAATACTATTTGTTTTTTCATGTAGATTTTAAAAGTATGTTTTTATGTTATTGGAATTATTAATTTATTATGTATGAATTTAATTAATAGAATTTAATGATGAGAAGAAATAAAAATTCCCTAAATATATGATTCAATGAAGGTGAATGCAAATTAATACCTTAAGTGTAATATTTAGCGAGAGGAAATTGAATATCTTATAATTGTCTCTTTTCAACTCATTTAATATTAATAATTGATTATCCTTTTGCCCTCATTTTTTATCAATAAATTTAAATATGGAAGGGTAAATTTTGTCCTCAAAAAATTCCAGAAATATTACCGAGGCTATTCATGCTTTTTAAAGTACTAGTAATTAAGCATGTGTGTTGCACGTGAAAAAATTTTCTTCATATTAATTACTTGAATTTTATATATATCATAGTTAAGGTAGAAATTAAAAATTTACAAAAGTAACAATATGATTAAAAATAAACTTAAATGTTTGTAGTAAATGTGCACGTGCATTACATGTGAAAATTTTAAATTATAATAAAAAATTACTATTATTATTATTATTATTATTATTATTATTATTATTATTATTATTATTATTATTATTATACTGCATTTTGTATTCCATTTCTGTCATAAATAGAAATAATTTTTATTTTAACAAATATTTTATTTAATATGATGAATATATAACATTAGAAATGTACCTAAGTGTTTTCGACAAAATTCTATATTTTTTCATTTTTTGCGTTTCTTATTTTTTATTGAATTATGACTTTATGAGTCTTTTGAAAAGTTGGATCATTGACCCACCATCTAGATACGAAAAAATCTTTTCTTTTGAATAAATTATATATTTCGCCTATATTATATAAATAATTTTTACTTATCATACTTAATTTTTGTTTGACATAAATAATATATAATTTATATATATCCATTTGATTTTTTACTTCTTTTTATTCTTTAATGATTTAGTATTTAACCATTATTTCATTGATTAATCCATTTGACCCAAACAACTAACCCTCCACTCAAAAAGGAAACTATTTTGATTTCTAGGTAGACATTAAATTTTGTATTACATTTTCATCATTGATAAATTTATTTATTATGTACAAAACTTGTTGTTGTTCAATATAATGAATTTATAATATTAGAGACATACCCAATATTTTATTTTTATAAGCATATAGCAAGAGAAGTGTGTCCAAAATTTTCTCTATTTTTTATTTTTGTGATTCTTTGTATTTTCTATTTTTAAATTTTATTATTTGACCATGACATCATTTCATTTCTAGGTTGATTTTAAATTTGGCATTCCATTTTCATGGTTAATAAAAATACTTCTTACATTACATACTTATTGTTGTTTAGTATAATGAATATACACTATTAGAGATATCATGGTTGAATTTCTTATCCACCATTGGGAGTTGCTTTTAAAGTATTTTTTAAAATACTTATTTTTATACTATTAAAATAGACATTATGGATTTAATTAATAGAATTTAATTATGAGAAAAAATATATCTTAAATATAGGATTTAATGAAAGAATATACCTTAGATATAAGATTTAATGAGAAAGAATAAGAAAATAGTTTTATTTCCAATTGGTTTTAATTTTATATTCCATTTTCATCATTAATAAAAACATTTCTTATTTATCATACTTATTATTGTTTAATATGTCCAACATACGATGTTAAAAATGTTCTTTTTTTTTAATTTCTATATTTTTGCATTTTATCTATTTTAATTTTGAATTTTATTATTTAATTGTGGTAACATGGATTTACTCATTTGGCCCAACATGGTTTAATTTCTTCCCACCACCTAGATGAAAACACTATTTTTTCTCGGTAGATTTTGAAAGTATATGTTTTTATGTTATTAGAATTATTAATTTATAGGAATGGATTTAATTAATATAATTTAATAATGAGAAGAAACCTTAAATGATTTCATTAAGGTGAATGCAAATTAATACCTTAAATGATGAATTTAATGAGAGTGAATTTAATGCATGTAATATCTTAAAATTACTTCTTTTTAACTCATTTAATATCAATAACCGATTATCCTATTTTCCCTCATTTTTTATCAATAAATTTAAATATGGAGTGGTAAATTTTATCCTAAAAAAATTCCAGAAATATTCTAGAGGCTATTCCTACTTTTTAAATTTTATCCTCAATATATATATATATATATATGTATATACATAATAGATATAATAGATTAATAGATGTATATATTGCCCTGTTAGAAGCCAAAAAAAGGTTGCATTTACCCGTTGGTCCTATTCTCTCCTTAGATTCATCATGTTTTGTTTTGTTCACTCATCTAAGATAAAGCAAAATGGCTCCATTAGACCGATTGGTGTATTGTATTCTGAGTCTTCTTTCTTTTTCTTTTCAAGTTTAGACATCAAACTTGGATGAAACCCAGAAACTTAGATATGGTTGGCATAACCGTTTTTTTTCTCTTTTTTTTTTTTTTACATTGCTTTATCTGGCAAACCTGTTATTTGAGTTGGAAGAGACCTCAGACATCCTTTCACCACTAGGACGTTAATTAATTTTTATAACCTGGACCCATTTCCCAACTCAACCTCCTATATCTTTACTAAATTGATATTTCTTCCTCAAGTACAGGTTTGATGGAGTTGAAACCCATGGCTCATGGTTACCTACTCGACCAATTCATGAAAGACCAAGTCAATGACAGAAACAATCAGTATGGTGGGAGCCTTGGCTATAAAACCATTGTCACCTCCCTCTAGAGAAGTAATTGAGGCCATTGTTGATGAGATAGGAGCTGATAAGGTTGGGATAAGGCTGTCTCCTTTTGCCAGCCATGTGGAGTCAGGGGACATAGATCCAGAAGCTAGCCGTAGGCCTTTACATGGCTGAGGCTAGGGGTGATCATGGGCTGGGACGGGCCGGGGCTGGGCTTTGCACTTATGATAAGGATTATAGTTTAGGTCCAGGCCTGATAAAACATTACATATCTATAATATTTTATATTAAATGATATAACATGTAGATAAACTTATTTTATACTTTATATAATATAAAATATTACATATAATGTACATATCATGTTATAATATTTATATATAAAATATATAATTTAATGTAAAATAACATGTATACATATGTATACATTATACACAACATGTGTAAATTTAAATATATGCGGGCCAGGCCGGGCCTGAACACAAAACCCAGGCCCAATCCCGGAACTTTCAGGCCAGGCCGGGTTAGCTGAGGCCCTCAACAAATTTGGGTTTCTGTAGTGTCACATGGTTGCTGATCCAAGGATAAAGACTACCGCTGGAGAGTGGAGAGATGTGTGAAAGTCCCCATAATCTTCTACCAATGAGAAGGGTTTTTAATGGTACTCTTATCCATCAAATTGCATTGTAACAAAAGAGAATCTAATTGTTTTAAAACTACAACAAACTCAAATAAAAGCACACAAGGACACTCAAATAAGAATTCTCTCTACTACAACTCTAAATACCCATTATTTATCCTAGTAAAATTAAACAATCTTATTACTAAAGGGGATATAACTTTCCCAAAACACACATTATTCATAAAACATACTGTTTAAAAAAGGCTTAAGCCTTGAGATTTGAGGCTTATGCCATGAGGTGAGATGCACACTTCAGCGGTTTTTACTCAAAGCGTGAGTCATAAAAAGGTGTCACTTTGAGTATCAATGATTATTTAGCAATTTAATGCAAAAACAATATATTTATACATTATTATAGTTTAAATTATATGGAAGAAGCACTTTAATATTATGGGCCAAATAAATAAAGAGAAAATGAAAAACCAATAGGGGGTCAAGTTCCATCAGCTTCTCTAGGATTTTTTTTTTTTTTTTTTGCATATATCAAATTAACTAAATTGTTTTCTTTCTTCTAAACTATTGAATGACCATAAACCTAATATCCAATTATATGGATGATCCTTTATATGTTTCTTTTAAATTGGTCATTTGAATTATTTGAGAATTTTGCATTTTGAAATATGGAATGTAAAGTGTTTATAATTGTTAGTTCATTTGTTATTATTTTGGGTAAATTATAAAGACCCCTCGGTACTATGGGGTCTGTGACAAAGACCCCCTGTACTTTATTTTAAGACAAAGACCCCCTTGTACTATGACCGTGAGACAAAGACTTCCTTCCGTTAGCTTTCTGTTGAAATCCACTGTTGCAATAGTTTTTAACCCCATACTACCCTTGTAATAACTATTTAGACAATTGGAAGAAAAATACTATTCATCTTCCCTAACCTCACGACACACGAACAATGCAAATGCAGACATCACTGCTTCTCTCTCTCTCTCTCTCTCTCTCTCTCTCTCCGATCTCTCTTCTTTCCCTTCCCCTTTCTCTCCTCCCCTTTCATATTCCTGCTTTCCCCTTTCCCCTTTGTAGAGAAACTTATGCAAAAACCATCTACTTTGCCTCAACTGAAAAGGACTGCTACATGGTAATTGATTGCAGATGTTTTACTAAGAAAGATAAATAAAATATTCCCCTTACTCATGTGAATTAATTTTAATTAATATTTGAAATTATTTAATAAAATAAATTAATTAAAAAATAAAAAAGGGGACCAAGACTCAGGAGGAGTACAGGCGCATGGAGAGGCGGGTCTCTTTTAGAGTTTTGACCCATCAGACTCTTCAAAGAACATTGAGTAGGGGGTTCACATGTTAAGTTGTACTATTTCAAAGCTGCTCTACTTACTTTCGCTTGATTTGTAGGGTTTTTCTCTGCTTTTGATGGGAGGCATTATTGATCTCAACACCGTCACCAATGATGATGGCGATGCTTCAGCGGTGGATTTTGAAAGAGAGAGAGAGAGAAAGTGGATTTCGAAAATGCGTGTTTTTGAAGTCTGATTCATGCTCCTTAAATAGTTTATGAAGAGGTATGAAGAAAAGGTAGGTGTTGGTTCAAATAAGGCACCTTGAACAGTCACAATTTCAAACATTGTGAATGTTTAAAAAATAGTTAACAGTTAATGACCGTTAACTTTGAATTGTGCCTCTTGATCACACCCAATCAAATTGTGACCGTTGATCTCATCAACAGTGATCAATGGTCAGCATCGCACCAAAGTGCGCAAAGTGCGACCAATGGTCCAACCCCCATACTCTCCTCTACTATTTCTAAGGAGTGTAAATCAACTTCTATTAAAATACTAAAAACAAAGCTTATAATTTTCCAATGTAAGACAAGTTCACTAATTTTTCAATTAAGTGTGCAAGTGCAATTTCTCATGTAATTGACCAATCAAACCCATTGGATTTAATCTCTTATTAGATTAAAATCCAACATGTTATGCAGGGCCGCTTATATCGTTGTCGAAGAGAGGGAGTGTTGTCATGTACTTTCCACAGGGTTACTTGGACTAAAAATGACTGTTGGTAATTGTAGATGTTTCTCTCCTCCCCAATCTTCTTCCAGCTTAACCTTCCACTTTCCTCTCTCTCTAGTATGTCACAACTTCTCTATTGCAAAATCTGGATTTAGTCAAGTGTGGGAAGTGAGGGATTGAGAGCGATTGTATTTTATATTATAAAACATAGAGGAACGGAAAACAGAGGAAAGGGGGAAGAAGAAAGGGGAGGAGAGAAAGGGGAAGGAGAAGAAGAGAGATCGGGGGAGAGAAGCAATGATGTTTGCATCTACATTGTTCGTGTATGAGAGGTTGGGGAAGATGAACAGTGTGAATAGTTATTACAAGGGTAGTATGGAAATTAAAAAGTATTGCAATGGTGGATTTAATGGAATGATAACAGAAGAGGGTCTTTGTCTCACGGTCATAGTAGAGGGGGGTCTTTGTCACAAAACAAAGTACATGGGAGTCTTTGTCACATACCCCATAGTACAAGGGGGATGTTTGTAATTTACCCTATTATTTTATTTAATGCTTAAACACTAAAACTTATTGCTTATAAACTTTTATTTTATGGATATTTTTACTCTATCATTTTAACTTGCCATATTACATGTTATTTTTATCAATTTATCAACTTAAATTAATTTCATTCTTAAGCTTTAAGGCTTATGCCTTGCAATGCTTTGAGGCTTACGCCTCACCATTTTGGACCATTATGCCACAACTACACCTTTAGCCTTTTTAAACCATGATAAAAACCTAAGGTGGCATTTGATAAATCTGAAATTTGAAGTCTGAAAAGTTAAAAAGATATTATTTGTGTTTGAAATCTGAAAACCAGCATAGATATTTTTCTACTTTTTACTGGGTCTGAATAGACAATGTCGTTTGTATTGGAACAATTATGCAATATCTAAAATTGCTGGTTTTACTATTTTACCCCTAGAATAGGCTATTTTGTAATTTTGAATGCAATTAGCACTATTTCATACATTATCATTCCAAAAATTGGTAAATAATAAATAATATTAAAATCAATAAAATGTTAAAAATTATAAAAAAATAACAATTAAAAATACGTTATTAAAATGAAAATAATTAATAAATCATAAAATGCTTAATAGCTAATACAAATAAAAATTATAAAAAAATTAAAAATAAATTATTAAAAATAAAAATATGAAAATACTAATAAATTCCATGAAACAATGAAAAATATTTAACAATTAGCAGAATAATATCTTAAAAAGTAATGAAATATTTAATAATTAATAAAAAAAGTGTTTAATAATTACTATGAATAAAAATTAACAAAATATCTAATGATTAATCAATAACAAAATAATTAATACAAATAAAAATCTTAAAAATTAAAAATAAATTATTAATAATGAAAATAATATGGAAATACTAATAAATTTCATGAAGTAATGAAAAATATTTAATAATTAGAAAAATAATATCTTAAAACGTAATAACTATTTAATAATTAATAAAAAATAGAGTAGTTAATAATTAATGTTCATAAAAATTATAAAAAAATACTTTGCTTTTTAGCATGGGAAACCTTTAAGGGTGAAAGTCGTGTCTATTTGGAATAGATTAAAATCAATGCTTCCTTCAAATGGTGAAGCTCAAACTAATGGAAAGGAACTAGAAAAAGTTGATGGTGTAGGAGTTAAGACATTGAGAGAACCCAAAATATGAGTTCTAAACATAGCCAATGGCGACTATCTACTATTATTATTCTGATCCACCTATTACAGCAAACGGCTCATGGATAGCAGCAAACAGATCATGCAAATTATAATATGGTAGCAAAACTATTTGTGATGTCCAAGGGCAAATAGAATTTTCTTGATGCTCCTGTTTAGCAGCAATGGTGTGTACATAGAGGTGTAAATCAAGCTGTGTCGCCCACGGCTCAACATAGCATTGACGGCATGTGGGCCATGCCAGGCCCGACACGATGGTTCATGCTGTGCTGGGCCTGGGGTTCGAAGTCCATGGCCCAGCACGACACGTGGCACGGCCCATCACGATCCAGTGGGTCCATAACAGGCCATGTTCAACAAGTCCAAGAACTAGCCATTCAACTTTTGGGGGTTTTTTATAGAAATACCCTCCAACATCTATAAACAGCTATATAGGTGGGTATTTATGTATTTTGGTTATGGGGGGAGAGAAAATGACACAAATGCCCACCAACAGCTATACAACAGCTAGTTTAGGAGGGCATTTTTGAAGTTTGAACTCTGATTAATTGATTCTCCAATTCTCAACTTTATTAAAGTTTCAACAAGAAGAAGGCTTGCTCAACCATCTCAAGTATCTCAAGTTAATTGGCAATTTGGGAAGTTTGAACTCTTAGAGTTGAAAGGCTTCAACCATTGAAATCAAGTTAAGATTCCGAACTGGCAATCTGAGTAAGTTCAAGTTGGATTCCGAACTGGAAATCCAGATCCTCTCGAAACCAATTCCCCAACATGTTCAATGTTGACGATATTCAGTTGCATCATGATAGTGTTAGCACCAATATGAATGCTATTGATATTAAAGGAACTTCCACCCCTAGTACTGATACTAGGGGAAAGAAAAAGAATGCCTCTAAGTTGATTAACTCGGTTTGGAGAATATTTAAAGTAGAGGAGGTTGAGGGGAAGGAAAAAAGAGTTGTTTTCCAAAAATGTAGGAAAGACTTTAGCTATTGTATCAAGGGTGGCACTGGTTATTTGGGCAGACATTTGCTCACCCATGAGAATGAAGAAGAAGAAGAAGAAGAAGAAGAAGAAGAAGAAGGGAGATAAACAACACAAACACAAATTGGGTGGGAGGTTTTGGTACATTTAAATATTCTCAAGAAAAAATGAGGCAAGAATTAGCAAAATACATTGTACATGCTGAACAACCATTTTTGTTAACTGAAGATACTAAACTTGAAAAATGGTTATGTAACTCTGTAAATCCACAATATAAAAAAGTTTCTAAGAATACTATTAGATCAGATGCTTTAAATATTATTTCTACTCACATTTCTAAAATTAGAAATTTTATAGCATATATATATATATATATATATATTAAAAGTTTTGGATTAAGAAAACAAGAATTTAAATATTTATGTCAAAATTATGGTTTAAAATATAAACATTATTAGATGTTTAATATAGATGGAATTCCTATTTTTCTTCAAATCTATATTCCATTCTTATTTGGTTAAGTATTTTTTCATTTATTCGTTAGATTTTTCATTTCTTATTTTTTCAAATAGTTCCCAAAGCCCAAAGGAAAGTTAAATATTTTAGTTTTACACTTTCACTTAGCAAAGAAATAAAAATAAATAAAAAATAAAAAAAACAAAAAAATGTAAAAAACCGGTATGGCCCAATTCGGCCCACGACTAAGGCCTGGCTTGTGGCCCAGCCCAGCATGGCCTAGCCCCACGGCACGGGCCCGCATGGGCTTGGGTCGTGGGTTATGGGACGTGTCAGGCCGACCCCCCAAGTAATCCCTAGGAAGGCGGCATGACCTAGGACGACCCACGGGCCGACACGACACAACCTGCACTTTACGTGGGCACAACCCATTTTACACCTCTGTGTACTAGGTGTAGTCAAATATGTCATCGATCCACTATCATCCTATCCAATGTACTTGGTGTTCATCCATTCCTATCAATTATCCATTACACATGCAAAACCACCATAAAACCAAAAAGGTGTATTGATCATAACCTTCCTATTGCAGCCATAGCTGTGCAAAGAGGGAGAAGGATGATTAATTCCATGTGTCATAAGGTAACCTAAATATACAACACAAACCAATAATCAATTAATCACAACATACTTAAATAATGGATATCCATTGGCATCATCATTGGCACATGAACATTAAAGAATTGGAGATCTCTATAGTACTGCATTACTCCCCTTATATTAAAGAACAAATGTATATACTAATGTATAGAAGTATATATAATATATATAATGACTTCAGAAAAAATTCATCCTAAGACCATGCCCTAAACTTTATTTGGATATCATGTCATTGCTATACAAAAAAATCCCTTCCAATATTTGATTTATAGTAGCTTTTCCATCTTAACTCTCTTGGGACCCATTTTTGGATGACTTGGTTCTCAAGAGCTTCAGAATCTCATTAAAGATGTCTGTTGATCTCCACAGGCCTTTGGCAACCCCTTTGCCCCACTTAATAGGATATCCTAGATCTCCTTTGATATCTTTTTCATTCTAAAGCATCTCTCCATTGTTCTAGCTCTGCATTTAAGTCATAGCAGATCTTCTGAGTGCTTATATCCTGTGTTAATAGATCCATTTTCTGTTAAATAAATTGAAGATAATACCAACCTTTTCTTCCCTCTTTCCTTACACACGACCTTCTCTTCTTTTTTCCCTCTCACAATGAGAGTCTCTACATACCTGAAATGGCAGCTCTGTAGACACTTGGAATTTATAACCAGAAAAAGAAAAAGACATTTAATGAGGTTCAATGCAGCATCAATGAATGGTTTACTAACCAAAAGAAATATTAATAAAAGAAAGTAAGTAAATTGGGGAACAGGTTATTATCATCTGTTTTTTCTTCATCTTATGAATATTTTTATTAAGCTCTATGCAATTTCTTTATTCTCCTCACTATGCCTAGCATAATAGCTAAATGTTCACATAATCTACATAAATAAACTGATAGAATATGCCTCTTTTGATTTTCCCTTTGTGGTTTGGATGATTATGTATCCCATGGAATTGCTCTGTTGTGTGTGGCTCCCCTTCATCAATCAAAGCATCAAATTAACCATGTGATATAAGGGGTCCTTGCACAAAATCAGAATCTGTTTTTTTTTTAACATATTTTATTACCTGTCCAGCTTCAATCATTTGTAATTCCTTAGTTTTACCAAATTTATATACAAGCCAAAAGAATTGAGGCATAATAGGGAGAGTGAAAAGAAGATTGAAGGATAGATTTTGAGGCAGAGAGCTCAAGAATCACTGATTGGTTATAGATAATGCAGTATTAAACTATTAATATACTAAAGTAGGATCCTCTGATATCAATCTATAAAATGAACGATTAAGACAAATTGATCCAGCTTTGTAGCATTTCATAGAACATGTCAATAGGGATACCACTTTGGTAGAAACTTTGAAAATTTTATAATATTTTTTTTAAACATTTATAAATAAAGTGGTCTTGCTTATTGGGGGAGCTTCAAAGCAGTTGATTCAGCTTAGCTGAATCTTCAAATCAGCCCTCCCAAAGGGGCCCACATGATGTATAAACACCATTGGAGGATCAAATTTCTAACCAACAATGGATAGTGTAGAATAAAGGAAAGTAGAAAAATAAGAGAGGAAAATGTCAAAAACAAACGAATAGCCATTATATTTTCAATTATCAACTATGATCAATCACAAGAAAAGAAGCCTGTAAATCTATTGTTTCACTAGCAAAACATGGTGTTGAAGCACCATGATTAAAATTGAAATATTGAATGAGAGCTAATGCAAGCTAAATCTAGTTTGGCCAATAAGACAACTAGGGAGCATATTTTAAAACATGCCACCTTTTCATTTAAAAAGGAGTGAGCTGCTTCTTTACAAGTTTTAACCCTATTTGACCATCTTTTGATTTCTAAAAGAGGAGCACTGACCTCCCAATGTGACTAGAGTTAACCATTGAAGTTCACTTCTCCTGTGGGCTACATAATCCTGTTCCTCCAAAACAATTACAAATAACTCTTGCTAACCATTGAAGTTCACATCTCCTGGCCCTATTCTTAACAATAGTGAACCCAAAGCAATATCTCAAATGACATGAATAAAAAAAACTGCAGAATTGAATTGATCCCTCAACCTCAGTCATGTTCACAATTCATGACACCCTAGCTAATCCAAATATGTCATTAGAAAAGTTTTCAAAGTGCACTAGATCTCTGCAAATTTTGCCTTCATAGCAGTAGTCCTTACTCGTATACATGTAGCAAAAGGGAAGCTTCCTGCATTGAACTGCATGAGACCCGATGCTTACTATTGCTTTGATGGCCACAGAAGTCAAACCCCAAGTTAACAATTCTTTACAAATAAAATTTAATTTTAACTAACAATAGGAGAAAGTCTTCTATTAATGTTTCATAGAATACATCCAACCATCTTTAGCTAAACCATCACTATTTCATATAACAGTCATCAGCTTAAGGTTCTTTAAATGGATACAGAGGAAGCTTTCCTTCGAGGGTTTGGTAAAATATTACTGATTCTGCGAGAGGAAAATGGACCAAGACCTATAAATCCTTCCAAAACCAAATCATGAATAAGAGAAAAACTTACACAAAAATCTTCTAAAGTTTCAAATTTTCCCAAGGTATACAAGTAAGGAGTAAAGAGTACTTCTATGAGGGCAGACCTCAGAATTTGTTTTTATACCTAAAACTTAAACATGTTCCCAAAAACCCTATAGCCACCAATTGAATTCTATATGAAACAACAACGAAAATGGAACAACAGAGAAAAAAAAGACAATGCCAAAATACTCACCGTCACCACTGCTTCAACACTAGTTAGAGTTCACCAGTCGAAGAACATACCTGTGAGCAGAACCCAATGTGGCAAATCTCCTTACTCGAACTGGGGGAGGAGTCGAATAACCTGATTTTTTTGGCTTATATGAAGGGCATTATGGGTCATTTCAAAATTGTATGAGGGCATTTTTATCTTTCGTGCACATCTGAAATGCCTCTTAGCGCGTTAGGCACTTGGTTCGATTCTTTTCTATTTAGATCTAAAAGTGGGTTTCAATCTACTAATTTGACTTAAACCCAAACGTAGGTGGCACTTGAAAAGCAATATTTTTAAACTTCAAAGATTTAAAAAGTGCTATCAAATACCACCTAAATCATTGGTTAGGTAATTGAAAACCTATGCAATGATGCCAAAATCAAGTCAAATAATTAGGTTTTGACATCTTAAACTTGGACTATGAGAAACGAACTCAAGAAAATGTTATCCTAACTGGAGTATAGGATCTTTTGTAGCATGTTTATTGTTTTTGATTGTCCATTTATTATCTAGCCCACTGATGATAGAAATGTACCAGTTTGAATTTGATGGCGATGTAAAGTAGGAGTGGAAATAGGCTTTCCAAAAGTCAAATAATTGTTGATGTTTATTAACCACTTAGGTTCAACTTATATTAGATCATTTAGCATTAAACATTCAAGGTCTATTAATAAATAACATATTACATAAGAGGAAAATGTATCCCTAAGAAAGGCACTTTACCCCTTGTCATGGATAATTATTTGGTTAAGTTCATCTAGTCAGAACATTGTCTAATAAGATGATTTCATTTTCCAAGCTCCTTAACTCAAAATAAGTTCATAAAATATTTTTTTTCTTCAGATGTAAGGGTGAGTAGTCTCTCAAACAATGGCATTTTCAAACCATCAAAAACATTGGAGAAATTTCTATATTTTCTTACTTTTATTAAACTAGTAGTTATCCAAACTTAGCAAGAAGATAAATATGTGTACCCAACAGAATGGTGCAAGAGTTGAGCACTAAGAAAGAATCATGAGTAGGATGCCCAAAGCCTTTATAGTTGTATTTAGAATGCTAGGTTTTACAATTGATAAGATGTCTCAAAAGAGATGGGCAATGTAGAGGGATAAAAGTTGTAGTCAAGAAGCTATATTCCTACAAAAGAGATGGGCAATGGCGAATATACTCCATGTTTTGGTAGACACTAGAATTTGTGAATTTGCAAGAATAAAGACTTGGCAAGGATGGAATTGCTACTGTATGCAATCCATAAATGGAACATTATAATGGTGAAATGGAAGACACCTATGAAACCCTTCATCAATTTTTTTGAATGCCCCAAGTAATTTTGCTCTTAAGACAATAGCCAAACAATTAAGATATATATTGTTAAACAATGTATGCCCTTAGCTCCAATCATACTGATGTACATAACCGTTTATTTGTACATGAATAAAGTACATTATTGTTTTGTGTTGATATTGGTATGTTTTCTATGTATTACCTCCTGAACTGGACACTTATGAGACTTATGTTAGTTTAGAATGTTCCCACCCATTAGATAGAATTGGGGAGTTGCTAGGGTTAGACCCCACGTACACTTGGAGCAGATTGTCTCAACTACTAGGTTAGACCCCAAGCATATTCAGTGTGTATTTGGAAGAAATACTAAACCTAGACCAATTTCTAGTTATGCCCTGGACCTTGGAGATAGATTGGAAAAACCAAGAAGTTATGCATAACCCCAGACTTGATTATGGTATTGCACTAGGTGTTGGACTGGGCTATCTTTGATGACCCAATCAGTGAAATCCATCAAGGGTCAAATACCTGGGCATATTGGGGTAGTTTAGAAAATTACCTGAGTGGGTGATCATAGTGATAGGATCGGCCCCTTTGTCGGACAAAGTGAATATCAGGGTTTACATTCTCTTTAATGGAAACCTAAACTATCGGCAATAGATTTCAGTTGTATTTAAAATCAGGTTTTGCAAAATGTATTTATAATTATATATACTACTATTTTATGAAAAATTTTTGCAAAAGGTTTTAATCTTGAGATCCATCTAAGCAGGGAATGTGGCATTGCACATTGCGGCCAACGGAGAGGTCATGCCTTGTTTGGCAGTGTTTTGATCATTATGGGCCGAGAAGTTAAGTGTAAGAGACCATTATAGGGTTAATTACCTGATGGGTTTTATCTCACTTAAGTCCATTATCCTTGGGTCTTCATAGGATAGTTGAATCCAATGATCAATGTTGGGCCCAGACTGAGCCCATGTTGATTGGCTCAGGGTTCACTGCTTTGAATAATGAATTCGGCCTGACCTCTTTCAGAGGTGGGGCCGGACCCTTATGGACTTAAGTGGGACCTTCGTGAGGTCCCACGCCATACAATATCAAGCCTAAAGTGGCCATGCAACACCTAGAGTCGTGAGCCTTTGAAGAAAATGGGCCAAAGGCCCAAAATTAATAAGATTAATTAAGCAATCACATGGCAACTTAAGTTGTCATGTCTTTGGGTCCAATATGGGTTTGGTATTAGGTATGGAGCTCCTATCCTCTTAAGAGGATAATGTTTAATTATTAAAAGAGTCTACATCCAATTCATATATGAATAATTTCCTAATTTAATTAGGAGAGTGCTCCATTAAGAGATAAAAAGAGAAAAGGGCGAATTAGACTTGAACACCTCTCTTTCTTATTCTCTCTGCTTCTCTATTGTCTCTCAAGAGGCCCTATAATGACCTAGGATTTCAAGAACTGATTTATATCAGTTTTTTTCTTTATTTTTGCGAAAAACATGCAGAAGAATAGCAAGCTCAATGACCCTACTTGATCCAAGCAAGTTGGATAGCATATTTGCTGAAATCATGTGTTGCTGAATCGGTTCTTTATATACTGTGCCATATTCAATTGGAGGTCGGTTGTAAGACTGATATTGGATGTGAACTACCACCTTGGGAGCTGAGATTTGTGGTCTTCGTATTACGTATAATCTCTATTTTCCTTTGTTTCAAATCTGGTTCGATTCAATGTAAGAACAATCCTAAAATTCCATATTTCAAATTTTACCAAGAAATCGGTTCTTGAAAGGGTTAGAAAAAATTATGAATTTCGGCCAGCCATTTAATGGATTCTAACTTTACTCCAACATATATTATGTGATTGTAGTAGTCTCTAGTCTCCACTTCAACTTCATGACAACTGTTTAGTTATGCAACCATGTGTCATGCAAACCAAAATCACCCCACTATATCCTTAATAATAGGTTTTCTCCATTAATGAAAAAAATTAATAATTATTATTTGCATTTTAAAGTGAAACAATCAGTATGTTAAATTCAGTAGGTTGTATGTTTTCAATGACTTAAACATGATAGCAGATCTATGTAAATAGGTGTTTCATCATATTCAACTATGAAATTATAGATGTGATTGATTGTCTATTTCCTTCTAATTCAAAATGGAACCACTATTATGGGTCAAATGGATCTACTTTGAGGGCAAGTGAAAATGTTAGCCAAGGAGGTAGCCTTGTGTACTAGTTCTTTGAAAAGATTGTTTGAGAAAGCAACCAGCAATCCTGAAGATATACATACATATTCAGGCATGCAAATGGAGAAGAGATTTGCTCTTCACAGAGCGTGCCTTGCACTAACCTCACAGAATGTTTCAGGTGTGCATTGGGAACATCCTCCCATGAATAAAAAATTATAATTATAGAGATGTTTCATAGGCATGGTTGAAACGTGTTGTGAGGTTGGTGTGAGGCATTCTCTATGAGGAGCAGATCTGAACTCATACAAATGACCTCTATAAGTACATGGATTTTGACATGCATCACTCACAATGAATGGTCTATGTTAAGTATACACCCATGACCATTTGCACAATAGTGATGACATGGCGAAACATTAAAATAGCGATACTCAGTTATAGTAAGTTCACTTCTCAGGGGCACACTCACCACCTTCCTCTAGGTCCTTAGTTATAGTTGTGGTCTTCTAGTCCATCTTCCTGAGATGGTTCACACCATAGTTACAATTATACATGCATTATAGCATTCTGGCTTTGCACCACAAACATGCATCAATCCTATACCTTGTATCATACAACACCACCAACACTTAAGACATTTCTTAGTGTCTACACGGGACCGGATTTGCTACACGGGACCGGATTTGCTCCTTCACACGTGGTGCCTCACATCGACCTCACAGGTACATCCCACCATGCATTGGGAACATTTCTCGTACTTATGTGTTATTATTTACAAAAGATGTTCCCAATGCACAGTGGGATGTGTCTGTGAGGTCATTGTGAGGCACCCTTTGTGAGGAGCAGATCCCAATTCTAGCTACACTCGTACTCATATTCGGATCTTGGGGGAAGAGATATCTTCTACACTAGCATAACTTGGCAAAACCCTATCCCTCTTACCAATCCCAAATCCAACAATCTCGAGATTTCCTTTCCAAAGTTGGAAAACTTCCCTCCTTTCACCGAGAGGAGGGACCACCTCTAGATGTTTTACATCCAATAGGACTCTTGGGTTTATTTAAACCCTATAAATTAAAGTCTAAATTGAATTAGGATTTGCTCTTCACACCAACCTCCTAGCACACCTCATTGTGTATTTGGAACATCTTCCAATGAATAACAATGCACAAGTACAACCCAATGTGATATGTTGTGAGGTTGGTGTGTGGAGCGCTTCACGACTATTAGGAGTAGATCTAGACTCGTGTAAACCCACCCTTAAATCCTAAAGCCTAAATCCAGCCCTAAACCCTAACCCTAAGCTTTAAAGCATAAAATCTAAATTCTAAATCCTTAAACCCTAAATCCCAAACTTATACTTTCTTGTCTTTTATTAGGCCTCCTTAAACAACTAGGAGATTTAATTTCTTGATTTCACTAACAAAGGAATGGGTGAAAAGGGAGATGGATACAAAGAAAAGGGTAAAATCATCTCAATGGGCTAACAAAAGCAAATTTTGATTAATGGATCAATGCAAGGTTCAAAGTATCAGAAATGCTAAGTGTATCGGAAAGGCAATTTTAATAGACGTATCGAGATATGCATTGGGTACGCATGTGTATCGGAGAAAAACTAAGATACACATAGATACGCTTAGAAACACTATAAATACTTTAATAAATCATAAAAATACATCAACAAAACTAAATATAAGACCTCAATGAGGTGTATATACATTAAATAAATATGTTTTAATGGTTTTATGAAGAAATATATTGTAGTTAATTATAATTCCATTAAAAATCCTATGCTTAAGTATAATTTATAAATTATAATTCTTAAGTTTTAATGTTTTATGGGATGAAAAAAACCCAATTCTTTTATCCAACATAAAACATGAATTGGCACAACTTCTACATGAAAATATAATTAATAATTATTTATTATTTATTTCCAAAAATTATAAAAAATAAATAAATGTTAAATAATATATTCAAAAAATAGTTATTAAAGAAGAAATTTCAATTGCTTTTTGAATATGATAGATCATCTATAGAATTATAATATATTCAATCATTGTGATCAAATGATAAAATATAATTAATTAATTATTTATTTTTTAATTCTAAAAAAATAATAATAAATAATTATTAAACATGAAATTTTAATTGGTTTGTGCATATGATAGATCATCCATAGAATTATAATATATTCAATTGTTGTGATTAAGTGATAAAATATAATTAATTATTATTTTTAATTATAAAATATAAAAAATAAAAAAAATATTAAAGAAGAAATTTCAATTTATCTATAGATATGAAAGATAAATCCATAAATCTAAAACATATTTAGTCTTTATAGGCAGAGAAAAAATTACATTTTCAAATTTTTTGTTAATTTATATTTCCCCAAATATCTTCATGAAATTTCCATAAATCTACTGATAACACAAAAAATTATGATTTTGAATGTAAGAAATGTATATCAACATAAATTTAAACATTCAAGAAAAAAAGAAATCATAAGATATTATAAAAATTGAAAAAATTACCTACTTTTGCCATATTTTTTCAAAATTTGAAAAATCTTCAAAAGAATTAATGATTCACACTTGTTTCTTGCAAATTTTTGCAAATCTAGCACTATATGAATGATGCTTGGAGTTTTAGAGTCATTTGGGGGTGAAAAAAGCATTATTTTAGGGAAAAGAAGTTTGCTTCCCCCTTTATTTTTTTTTCCAGTTTTTGGTCGTATCTTTTTCATCGATATGCTATTGATACACCCCCGATATGGGTTTGATACGCATGAAAAAAGATGAGATGCACGATTTCCATATGTATCCCATATCTGTTTTTCAAAGATACGATACAATATGCCTCATATAGGGCATATCTTATTGAAATTTTAAACCTTGGGTCAATGATTAATGATGGTGTACAAATGAGGGCCACCTTCCTAGGCTTAATCATGGCTTTAACTCTTTCTATGTAGAGATATTTTATTGGCACGAGATATGTTTTGTACTTCTATCACACTAGAATATGTTCAAATAGCTCTTCTTCTCGTTGTCTTTGTTCTCCATCGAAGAAATCCTCTTCCTACAGACTTTGAGGTATGCTATTTTTTTCTCTATTTTCTTTCAAATGTGTGGATGGGAAGAGACTCATCCATTGTTTTTCTCATCTATTTCTTGTAGTTTAGTAGTAAAGATTGATAATTATTTCTCCACTTCCATTAAAGAAGATCTTATTTGTGTTATGGTATGTAAATTTTCTATTCTTTTCTATTTTTATATACTTTCTCCTATGTTTGTTCCACTCATTACTTTTTCTTGGGGTCTCTAGTAGATATGCATTTTTGGGTTTTCATTTGTTTTTGAAAATAATCTGCATTTGCATTAATCACTACTCACATCAAATGGTTGTGTCCAGCTAATGATCAGATGCCCTTCCTTCATCAATTCCATATGCATACAAACTTGCTCTACTATTAAAAAAAAGATGACTAGTATATATACAAGTATTTTAATTTGCTTTTGATTTTCAACTAGAGAGGAAGAGAATGAATAATGATAAAATAGTAACACTAGCCAAAAAAAATCATTGTATATATACATATATTTTATCCACTCTAGAATATAGAGTCGAGTAGTCCAACTAGTTACAGGAAACAAGTAGAAACAATAAATTACAAAGCAGAAAAAGGAAATGAGGAGAAGATAAACAAAAGCTAGGTCTATCTTAATATATACATATGGATTTTGTGGAATCAATCATGTTGGTGATTTGGAATTCTTGTTGGTCTTTGGTGATTGATGATGAGAGGATGAAGGAATTGGGATTGGTACATTATCATTATTTCAGGATTTGGCAGTGAAAGCTACGTGTTATCAAACCTGTATTTAATCCAATAAACCAAGAAAAGCACCTGCAATAGTCCATGGAGGGGAGATATCAGAGAGGAAGAAGAAGAGAAGAATAATACGAAAAGAATAGAGCAAAATAGTCTCAACCGAATGAGATTAAACTGTCGCCCCTATATGTTTAAATTCATAATGAAAATGAAATTACAAAATTACCCCTGATATTATGATTTAAGAATAGAGACAAAGCATAGTTAAAAAATAGAGTGAAAAAGATTAAAATAACCCTAGAAAAAACACTATTTTTAACACTCCTCCTCAAGTTGGAGCATATATATCATACAACTCCAACAAATGTATTTCATCTGAGCACCACTCAATCCTTTGGTGAATAGGCCAGCCAGTTGATCTTTAGACTTCACATATGGGGTAATGATTTCTCCACTAACCACATTCTCTCTAGCAAAGTGACAATCCATCTTTACGTGTGTAGTCCTCTCATGGTACATTGGATTGGAGGAGATATGAATGGTTTCCTAGTTGTCACAAAATAGCTTGATAGGAATTGTGATTGATATTCTCATTTTCTATAATAGTTGTTTCAACCACACTAACTCATATGTAGTGAAGCCATGGCTCTATACTTGGCCTCATAGTGAAGCCATGGCTCTATACTTGGCCTCACCACTACTCCTCGCCACCACATTCTACTTCTTGCTCTTTCAAGTGATCAAATTGCTTGAAAAAAATGTACAATAACCACTTGCTGATTTTCTACTAGTAGTTGGTCCTGCCCAATCAACATCTATATATCCCTTCATGGAGAATTCTTTCCCTTTCTTATACAACAATACTATTTTTGAAGCACCCTTTAAATAGCATAGAACTTTAATAATACATTTTTCCAATGGATTGTCCTTGGGTTCTACATGAATTGACTCAATAGTCTAATACTGAAGGAAATGTTTAGTTTTGTGATTGTTAAATAAATAAATTTCCCAATTATTCTTCCGTATCATCCAGGATCAGCTAGGGGATTCCCCTATACTATTAGAGATCTTCACTTTTGGGTCTATAGAAGTGTCCACTGGTTTTGCTTCTAATAGACAAATCTCTTCCAACAATTCAAGCACATACTTTCTTTGTGTGAGAGAGATTCCCCACTTTGACCTTGCCACTTCTATGCCTAGAAAACATTGCAAGTGCCCCAAGTCCTTAGTCTAGAATTGATTTTGTAGGAACTATTTGAGTTCTTCAATGCCATGCTCATCGCTTTCTATAATAATAATATCATCAACATAAACCGTCTTTCCAAAGGTAGTAATTCTACTAAACACAAAGTGATCAACCCTACATTATGTCATCCCAAATTGTTGTATCATACTACTAAATCTCCCAAACCAAGCCCTTGAAGATTCCTTCAACCCATAAATTGCTTTCTTCAACTAACACACATTTCCTTCTTCCCCTTGAGCAACACACCCTAAAGGTTGCTCCATATATACCTCTTCGTCTAAGTCACCATGGAGAAATGCATTTTTTATATCCAACTAAAACAATGACCAATCAAAGTGTGCAAGTAGAGAGATAAGCACATGGACTAAACCAATTTTAGCTACATGTGAAAAAGTTTCAATATAATTAATTCCATAGGTCTATGTGTACCCTTTATCTACTAAGCAAGATTTATATTTCTCTACACTACCATCTACAAGATGGTTAACATTATAAACTCATTAACAACCATCTATTTTCTTCCGTAGAGGAAGAGAAGTGAGGTCTTAAGTATGATTAGATTGGAGAGTATGAAATTTCCCTCTTGCACTACGGAGAGAGGAGGGCATCATAAAGAGACCTAGGAACAAACACAAATGATAGAAAGGATACAAATTTTTGATAGGATGGAGATAAATGAGCAAATGAAACATAATGAGATATAGGATGTTTAGTACAAGCACGCTTACCTTTGCGAAGGGCAATGGGGAGATCTAAATGAGATTGATCTATTGATGAAGAAGTCGGTGATGGATGAGGTGGAGCTAAAGTAGGTTGAAACATGGTACCATGGGGACCATGAGCACACACTCTATGGATTGGTGGTCATGTTGGCTCTTGAACATTAGTAACCGACACCTCCTCCATTGGTAAGGGAAGAGGAGGTGGGGATAATTTATCAAGAGAAGTATAATCCATTGCAGAAAAGAAAGGAATATAATCAAAGAATGTCACATCAAGAAGAACAAATGAGAGATGAAAAGAATGACTATAGAACTTATACACTTTTTAGGTCCAAGAATACAAAAAAAATACACATTTAAGAGCACAAGCGTCCAACATATCCAAAATAAGACCCAGACAATGAAAAAAATAAACACAACCAAAGACATATAAAGGCAAAGGGAATAAAGTTTGAGAAGGAAAGACAATAGAGATAGGAGAAGATTCATGTAGCATTGAAGGTGGTATAAAATTAATGAGGAAGCAAGAGGTGAGGACAACATCAGTCCAATACTTTTTTTGGGAACGAACATTTGAATCAAAAGTTCTTTTCCATTGTTAGAATGAAAATATTTAAAAGAGACATTAAACTAATTCTGGACTTTAGCATAAAAAGAGAAAAATATCAAACACTTCAGTACGAGATTTCATTAAATAAATCCAAGTCGTACTTGAAAAATCATCAACAAATGACACAAAATACTTAAAACCATTGTAAGACAAAACTGGATAAGGACCCCAAACATCTAAATGAACCAATTCAAAAAGACTTGAGACTCTAGTACCTTTCTTTGAAACAAAAGAGACACGACAAAGTTTACTAGGCTGACAAACTCCACACTGTAACTCACAAACAAACACCACATCCGGAACATGACTCTTGAGAGTTGGAAGAGAGGGATTACCCATTCGATAGTGCCACTACAGTGGTGTAACAGAAGAATGAAGAGCTATTTGTGATCCACCACCATCGAGATAATATAATCCTCCAGCTTCATGTCCACCACCAATCACTTCCCCATCTCAAGATCTTGAAAAATACAATAGGATAGAAAAATGAGATGGAGCAATTGAAGGATTTTGTCAACTTACAAATAGACATAAGGCTAAAGGAAAATTTGGGAACATAGAGCACCGAAGGTAAAGTTAAATTAGAATATAAAGTTACATTATCGGTACTAGAAACAAGAGAGGTAGTACCATCAACCAAAGGAGATAACTGGCCAGTTGAGGGAGGGGATAAAGATGTAAATAGATCTGAGGACCCAATCATGTGATTTGAAGCCCCATAATCAATAATCCATGGTTTAGAAGAGGAAACAAGACATGGACATGTACTTGACTTTGCAAGAGTTGTAGTTTTACCAGGGGAAGAAGAGGATAGACGGAGTTTTTCATATTCTTCCTGGGTGATAAAGACAATTTCCTTCTCCTTCCTAGTTCCTAAAGCAGCAGATGGTGGGCCATGATTCATCCATCTATAGTAGCATGATTGGCCCAAGTAGATGGTGGGCCATGTAGATCATAACAATAGTTTATAGTATGTCATTTCCATCCAGAATAGTTGTATTCTTTGACCATTTCTTGACCATCAACACCCACACCACAACCTCTAATGTTCCCATCTCTACCACCATCATAACCTCCCTCTTCTCACACCATACTTACCCCCTCTCGGATAACTACTTCTACCATGTGAGCTACCTATACCACCTAGAGTTGCAACTAGAGCTGACTTCTCTTATACTGGAGTACTATCTATATGTGGGTTTGTAACCCTTCTAACTCTGGAAAAACTTTTGATAGTGTGGTTATATTACTACTACCTAAAATCTGGTCACGCATTGGTTCAAATTCTACCCATAGTCCAGGAAGAAATCTTGCTACATTCATTTGATCTCTTTGTTGTTGTTGTACTTTGAGATCAATTGAAAGGGGCTGGTATGAATCTAACTCATTACACAAACTTTTTAAACTAGCTTAGTACTCCTCCACACTTTTATCATCTTGTTGCAACTGAAAATATTCCTAGTATAATTGATATATTCTAGTTACATTATCTTGTCTAGAATAGAGTTGTTTGGCATGTTCCCAAATTTCTTTCGCAATATCAAAGAACATCAAGTTCACACTAATATGAAGTTCTGTACTATTCCAAAGACATGTCATGAATCTCATGATTTGCACATTCTCTTGAATCCAATCATTTGTACCCTGTAACCTCTGGGTCTAGTTTATTTTCTTTAATGTACTTTAATTTTCCTCTAATTGTCAAATTCACCTCAACAGATTTTGCCCATGGTATATAATTTGTACCGCTAAGTTTGATCAACATCATTTGTACAGCCATGAAATCCAATTGTACTATCACACTTTTGTTTACTTATAGAAGCTGCCATCAATCACAAGTTATTTCTGCAACACTCTCCCAAACCGAACACCTTTCAGAGACAATAAAAGCATTCAACTGATTTCTCTATTGGTCTGAAAAAATCAATAACATAGCTGCAATCCCTTAATCTGGAACATAAAAAAAAAAAAACCAGGAAACCCTTCTACAAGTCAACCGACCTCACCTTTCACAAAGACTAACCCACTAAACACAACAATAAATATTCGACCTGCACATTCACAGTTCCTCTTTGAACTAACAAATAGAGGGAGTCTAATACACCATCAATAAACCAACCAATGATGCAACTTGAGGCATGGAAGCCTTCTAACCTTCTGGGCGATCAATCATTTTCAATCTTTCCCCTTCCTTTCACCTTTTATTAGTAGAAAACTTTAGTCAATGCAATCTTAGGCATCCTTCATTGATGTAGGCAAGTTGGTCGATCAACCAGGCTCTAATACCATGTTATTAGACCCGTATTTAATCCAATAAACCAAGAAAAACACTTGCAACAGTCCCTGGAAAGGAAATAACTAAGAGGAAGAAGAAAAGAAGAAGAATACAAAAAGAATAGGGAAAAATAGTCTCTGTCGAATGAGACTAAATTGTTGCCTCCATATGTTTAAATTCATAATGAAAAAGAAAATTACAATATTATCCCTAATATTATGATTTAAGAGAGATAAAACAGAGTTAAAAAAAAAAGAGAGGGGAAATATTAAAATAACCCTAGAAAAAAAAAGCATTGCATTTTAACACGATGGAAAGACTGTCATAATCCAGTTTAGTATTTGGCTTGGATTAATGGGGCATCTAAATGCTAATCATGGTTTCAAAATGAAATCATGAGCCTCTTGAAACTTCAATTCTTGATTGAGAATCCAAAAAACGAAGAGAGGAATCCAAAACCAATCAAATTGAGAAATGAAAACTGCTATGTGGTTTATATGATCTAAAGCAAGTTTACTTGATGGTGGTTGGGTTTTAGTACATTTACTTGGGGGAAATTTTGAGTGTCAAAATAATTAAAGTAGCATGACATCATATTAGGATTTGGGCATCATGCTCATTTTCTATTGTGTTCTCCTATTCTCATTATACTATACAAATATGACTTAGAAAGGTGTACAAATTGAAAATTGAGCTTAGCTTCAAAAACTAGATAAAAAACATTTTATAACACATTAAACAGGATACCTGTCCCATATCATGTTTGTGCTTCAATCCAAACAATGATAACAGGTTTAAGAGAAATAGGTTTGCTCAGTTTCTCTATGATATTGTACTTGAATTCCTATTGGTTATCAGGAAACAAATTCATTTCTATTGTTTTTATATGAATGAAAATGAATATATTGTTCAAGCAGAGATGTTATTGTATCTAGACAATCCCTTGATGTTATAACTCTGGATCTAGCACTGGAAAGTATTCCAAATGTTGTTCCAAATTGCTGGGAGAAAAAAAGAAGAAGCATTGGTTGCAGAGCTCTAAATGAGCCTAGAGGCAATGGACATGTATCGGCTTTGGAAGGAAATTACATGACATGAGTAGGATGACATACTTGCCTACTCCAAAAAATCATAGTTGTAAACTGATAGTGGCTAGTGAAAATTCAAAGGGTGTTCATTTAAGATGAATTATAGTAGAACAAATTATACCCATTGTTGTTGTCTGGGCTTTATGGACTGAGAGAAATAGAAGGCTTTTTTTGAGAATAGTCCTCATAACCTCATAATCACAAAATACTAAATTCATATTGAAAATGAGTGCACCCATATCAATTAATGGGTTCACAACCAACAACAATATCTGAACTTAAAATCGGCAATTACACAACAAACTAGAACTAAATTTAGGCAGCACCAAACTAAATGATGAATGTTTTCATTAATAATAAAACAATATTGTTCTTGGAAAAAGAAAAAATTGGAAAAAAAACAAAAATAGGGTTTTTGTAACTTATTGAATAGGAGATATACACCATTACTTGTTTCTAACTCAGTTTTATCCATTACTTGTTTCATAATAGGAGGCTACCTCAAACATTCTTAATTACATGAAAAGTGGCCCAAGCAAAGGACCAAACATGGACAACGTCTTCACACACAATTATTTGCTCAAAAAGTAAGGGTTCTTACAAAGGTCTTATGATAAGTTGAGTAAAGGGTTGGCTAATGACTTAATGGGGTTAATCTAAATGATTCAAGATAACAAAAGGATGATAAATTTGGGGGATTAACTCCAAATGACATATGAAAGAGAGTTGACTCAAATGCACAACTCAAGGGTTTGACAAACTAATGCATTACTCAAAAGGTTGGCCTTTAGGGAGGTTACATAAGACCTGTCACTAAAAGAAAGCCCCTTTTCAATTTTTTTTAAAGATATAAAATGTTTATTTTTAAAAGCAAGGAAGCCAAGAGAAAATATATTTTACTTTTAAAAACTGAAAGGATAGGTAGGCATCTAATGTGAAATAATGAAGTTCAAAAATATCATTATTTTCCAATTTTACCAATCATTCTTCACAGGAGTGGCCTTAGATCATAAAAGAAATGCGACTTCTTTCAATAACTGCCTAAACCAGGTCCAAGAGAGGTAGTAGGATTCATTCTTCCTCAAAGAAAATAAGAAATAGCCAATGACATTCTTGACTTATCCTTACCATGCATTTGTAGAGTAGATCAGGACAAACTCTACTATTTTTCTCTTTTTTCTGAGTCCCTCTTTTTTTCCTTATTCTCTCTTTTCTTTTACTCTCCCTTTTTTCTTCTTTTTTTTTCTCCTTTTTCTTGCTCAAATTAATATTAAATCTGCTAGACTGAAAAAAAGTAATTGGACACCCTTGCCCTTGGTTTGAAAATGTCTCCATGCCCTAGTATGCACACCTCTAAGAGGTCTTAGTACATAGGATGAAATGTGGCTTTGCTTGGGTTCATCAATGAAAGATACAAGGCTCAAAATCCAAATATGTTGACCGCACCTAAACCACTTCCTCAAGCTACCTACATATATTGCTTTGGCTCAACAATTTTCTTTTGATTTCCTAGGAATCAGGTTATACTTAGTTATAATGGTCATTAGCTAGTTTCCACCACTTCAAGAGACACGTTCAATTGTCACCCATTGAAAGAGTTTATCCAAGTTTGGGCCTCCAGAGGACTTTTATAGCTCATAATGGAGTTTGTAGGACCATTGGTTCAAAAGATAAGGATATTTGACTCAAAAGCATATATCTTGCCTTTGCTGAGAGTTTGCCTCATCATCTCCATAATCGATTCTCCAACCACTTGGTTGACATTATTTGTAGAACTTTGCATTTGCACCCTGTTTGGGATGCCTTTTGGATCTTGCCCCTTTCTTAATACTCTTTATTATTTTCTTCTTCTTTTTTTCTCTTTTGTTCTTCTTTTTTTCTCTTTTGTTCTTCTTTTTTCTAAGCCAAGTATTTTCTAAAGTTGTTGAGGCAAAAAACAATGAACAGAGAATGTAAGAGGCGTGAGACATAGTTCAGAATGTAAGAGGCGTAAACCTCCTGAACACAAGGAGGTGTAAGCCTCCTTAAGAGGAGGGGGGATGAAGAGGAAGAAAAGGTAAAAGAATCTCATTTTTCTTTATTCTTCTCTTTTTTTCTTCTCTTCTCTTTTTCTTTTTCTTCTCTTTTCTTTCATTTCCTTTCCTTTTTCTTTCTACCTTTTTTTTTTCTTTTTTCTATCTTTTTACATGAGGTGTGCATGAGGCGCATGAGGAATATGCCTCTAGAATGTCCTAGAGGTAGCACCTCTGGCATATGCCTTAAGGCACTTTGGGGGTGCCTCTAAGCGTATGTTTTCCATGCCTTTTAAAACACTGGGTGAAATCACCTAAGAGAGTATCGATTTCCTCTTCATAGAAGTAGACAATTTCTATTAAGGGTAAAATATAAAAACCACCCCTATAATTTCATTTTAACAAAAACCTCTTCTGTAATTTTGAAATATCTAACATAATCTCCCTTTCATCATTCTCCCAATTAGAAAACATCGACCTAATGCATTAGTTTTTTTAAATACCCATTTTACCCTTGTGTCTTTCAATTCAGATGGAGATTTAATAAAATACTCCCAATAGAACTACTAATCAATTCAAATGAAGTTTTACTAAAATACTCCCAAAAGAATAGGGATGACAATTTCCCTAAATTCTTAAAATCCTAGAATCCCATAATTCCATTTTTGAAGTACCCCCAAAGTATTATAATTTAATTCCTAAAATACCCCCAACTTCCTATGTTATATGTGTAAATTGCCCATGAAATAAATAATTTTTAAGAAGTTGCATTGGAGTGGGGAAAATTCGGGGTTTACCCATCCCTGATGGGGAATGGATACTCCGCCCTGAACCCGCCCCACCACCAAGGCAGGGAATGGGAGGGGGTGCCCCACCCCAAATCCGCCCCGTTGCCATTCCTACAAAAGAAATTCTAATTTTAGCTAAAAAATTTCCTAGGTTAGGTTAGAAAGAGTAAAGTAATTTCATTTTGTAAATTCATTATGATGAGTGAAGTCTAAATGGGTAAATTTGGCATTTTGATTATATTGAAAGATGCCTTTATAAGTAGTAGAGGCAAATTTGTAACTTCTGATTCTTTATTATTGAGACAATAATGTTTTTTAGGTACCGAACTAGGGCCATGTTTGGGAGTGCTTATTCCAATAAGTGCATTTGGCCCAACTTTTTCATGTGCTTATTATTTCATATTGGGTGTTTGGTAGTCATTTTCTCCAATAAGCACTTAAATAAACATTTGTAACTATTTTGCCATTCATTTTTCTTTCAAATTTTACAAAAGCATTTTTATAAAAGTAATTTTATGAAAGCACTTTTATTAAAGTACTTTTACGAAAGTATTTTTATGAAAACACTTTCATGAAAGCACTTTTATAAAAGTACTTGTATAACATTCAAGTAGGGATAATTTTATAAGTGATATTTTAAAATTCAACTAAAATTTGAATAAATGCTTATTGTATAAGCACTTAAAAAAAGTTGGAAATTTGAGCTTAAAAATACTTTTATTTTTAAGATAATCATTTATTTCCCAAACTTCAATAAGTGCCTAATGATGTACTTCCAACCCAAATAAGCAGTTATTTTGAATAAGCACTCCCAAAACATGGCCTAAGACAAATAATGAAAGGGAGGTAACTGCATGTTTTTTCGAAGGCTTTTGTTAAAATGAAACCTTAGGAAGGTTTTAACTTTTAACATTTTACCCATTTTACCCAAATAATGTTCTTATAGGGGTTTGCTCTGTAGGTTATAAGAAGTTAGTTTACATTACGTTTAAAAGAAACGGAGAAAAGTGAAGGGGGCATTTTTCAGAAAATAAAAACCAAACCCCTTAAAGAGATTAAAAAAAAAAAAAAAAACAGTAGTTATGTTTGTGTTAGTTGTTAAATAAGAGCCACCAAACAGTCCGCCGAGTTCCAACCCCTAGAAGGTTCGTTGGGTCAAACTGGTCAAACAACCCCAAGGCAACTAGCCATGCAACCCCAAATCCCTAGTTCCGCCACCGCCACCGCCACCGCCACCTACACAACAATCCCCATATCCGGCAATGACGTCATTTCCCGATCTCTCCACAACCTCTTCTCCTTCATCTCCCAGCGCCGCCCCTGGCCAGAGTTCATCTCCCCCGACACCTTCAACCGCCCACACTCACTAGCCCACGCCGGCGACCGCCTCCGCAAGAACGCCGTTCACTTCCGCTTGAATTACGCCCTGCTCGTGCTAACGTGTGCACTCCTCTCCCTCATCGGGATTCCTCTGTACCTGCTTCTGATCGCGGCGATCTTCGGCCTTTGGCTGGTGCTCTACCTGTTCCGGGAGGACCCATTGTTCTTGTGGGGCCACCACGTGGGCGATCGGGCGGTATTGGTGGGATTGGTCTTGGTCTCTGTAGTAGCGATTTGGTTTACGGGGGTTGCTGGGAATATGATCATGGGGATTGGGACTGGGCTCGTAATCTCCGCCGTACACGGGGTTTTCAGGAACCCAGATGGGCTGTTTTTGGACGAGAACGAGGCCATGTCACAGGGTTTGATCAGGCCTGGATCTTCTCCGAGTTCAGACCGGTGGGATCATGTGTTGAGACCATAGAAATGTGCGTTAAAAGGAGTAGGAACAGACGAACAGTATATGCTTTTTTTCTCTGAGGATTTTAATGTTGTCATCGATATTCTTCCCCCTCATTTAATTGGGAGAGTTGGTGGATACCCTTTTTTTTCATCTAGTTTTAACTGAGAATCTCTGGGTGAGTGTTTGTGTGTGACATTTGTTGTGGGTTTCGGCTTTTTGTATTGAGAATGTTTTCTGTTTTGCTTCTATAGTATGTAACTATGTATGTATTTAACTATTATTTATCAGAAACAGAATCGGGGAGAAAGTGTGGTTGTGAGTCTTGTGACATGTAATGTGTTTTGCTTTGTTTGATCTTTAATGTGGATTGTCAATTCTTTGTTGGATTTAAGCTCAGTTGAGTTCTTGGACTCTTGGTTTCTTTACTGGGTGGGGTTTATTTCTGAGAATTAATAAATTAATGACTTATTAGTGTACGTGGAGGTGGAGTTCAGACTCCTGACGATCCAAATCGTTAGAGCTCAAAACGAGGATATCGCATATCTGGTTGTCATGGATGCTGCTTCAAAGTAGAAGTTCAAAATGAGTATTGGGTGTCTAAACTCTAAATATCCTTGTTGGACTGATACCAAACCCACTCTGCGTCATTGCGTGATCAAGTACAACCAATTGTTGTCTTTTTGGGCAATGGGTTTACATCAACCAGGTGGGAGGGAGGGGTTCTCTTCCCTAGATGGTTTATTCTCTGTTGTTAGTGAATATTGTTTGGACCTTGTTTGGCCTCAATTTGAAATTTAAATTGAACAAGTGCAGAATGTTTCTGTACCAAAATTCCTTTTCTATTCTCCCTTATCTTTTGGGTGAGCAAGAGGTGAGATGTATCAACTATCAAGTATCAAATGGTGAAGCAGAAAGTTTACAAGGGAAGGGACAAAAAGTCTGCTGCAGAGCTCTGGTTTTAATTTTCACTTTTCAGCTCACTCCACTGGGGCGTTCTGTGCAAGTAAAATGAAAAATGTGTTTCATCCATTTGGATGCTCATGACTGATGTTGGATGAGGATGACCCATTAGGCATCATTAGCTGACCTGTGCCAGGAGGTGCAGATACGACTCCATTTGACTGTAGCCTGTTGGGGTTGGGGGTGGGGAGCAGTCATATTCAACTTGTGTAGTCAATGTCCAAGACCTCTCCCTGGCTCCCTGCTAAGTTGGGTTTAGCTTCTTTATTCATTTACTGCATACTGCCGCCCCATCCCTGTTGCATTCCAGATCCAGACCATTAATCAGTGTCTTCTGTTTTATTATAATGATGCTGGTATTTGGTGGTTCAAATTCATGCAGATACAGCTGAAACTGCACTACTTTCTTACGTGCTTCCAGAGATCCTTTTTACGAGTGTTTGATAGAGAACTTACTGCTACTGGATGAAGAGAAAAAGCATGTTCCAAGAATCATGCTGATGATCCATTGTGATCAATTGCAACCCTCCAAGTTCAATATGTTTATCTTTTCCTCGACAACACCATTCAGAGTTACAGACATTAGACTGGTATGATGGAGATATATATATATATATATATTCAAACATCCATATTCCATATTAAGTCAGGAGAGCATGGAACTCAAAGTCTTGGCTTTTAAGAATGAAAGCAATAAAAAAAAAAACTGCCATTTACCAAAATGAGCTTCTCACATGTGGAAGAGGGTGATATAGATATATTATTTTTCTGCTAGAGTACCCAATATCAACTCAAAGTATTTGGCTTTTCAATTTTAGTGGTACAATTATTAGGAAAGCCAAAATAGAAATGAGCAGCACCTCATGTATTGTAAAGTAAGAGCATGGAAAAATTTTCCAATATGTAATTAATCTTCTCAGTGTAAACAAAACCAGAGAGCTGCTTGCCAAAAAAAGGGACAAAACCATGGAAACTAGGCCCTCTTTTGCTTTATGACTTTTCCTTCTTTTACTAACGGAAACAGAGTTTCATATTTTACTTCTGAATCTTACCAACTTGGCAAGTGTTTCCTGAGCTGCCAAGGTCTGGGAGTGGTCATGACCAAGCATCACCGTCCTGATGCTAATACAAGTCCTACACAGTTCCTCACCACTGTCGAAATGTCCACCTCTCAATAGCAACTTGGCTCTGGTCTCAAGCAATGTAGCCTTCAACAGTGTAACATCTTGCCATACATATTCATCTACCCTTTGGTTAGACTGGAATTTCTTCCTCCAGCAAAGTGAACCATGATGCCAATGTTGTATCTGAGACACGAATGATTTCTCGACCTCCTCAAGTACGTTGGTGCACACCTTCAGTAACTCCAATGCTGAATTGCAGCGTGAGAAAACTGTGAAGGCCCGGATTGCCAGAGGAAGAGCAGTCCTCTTTATAAAGAGAACCATATCAATTGCCTTCAACTGGACAAGTGGGGGCTCAGATTTGAACCCAAATACAAGGAATACAGAAGCCCACAGGTGGTCAGAATTCATTGCTGGGTTTGCAATTTTTTTCACACCTTGAACTGCAGCTTTGGCAGCAATCGAGCCTCCTTTTCTTCTCATAAATATTTCAGTGATGGGATGGAACTGAATCCAGCATCCAGGCTGTCTATTTGTTCTTCTTGCCAAGCCTAGTTTTACCAGAAGGAGAGCTGATTCTGTTTCACATCGAGTTTGGGGTGCTATGCAGCAACATAAGGCGAGTCTTAGACGTTCCTTCCACTGCTCAAACCCATTTCCAGTAACAGTAATCTTCTTAGCAGCAGCAGCAAGTAGAGTCACTGAAATGGGTGCTGGGGCAAACCAAGCACCAGCAAGAAGCATTCTCAAAGATAGGGGACTCCCTGTCCCATTGGTTTGGGCTAAGACAGCAGTACAAAAACCCAAAATCATCATTAGGAAAGTATTATTCTTGAAGAATTGTTCATCCCCAGCACTCAAAGAAGTACAGGAGACGCATTCATCAATTGATGCCTGGTTCACAGCTTCGAAGAGAGATGATGGAGAAATTGAGATCTCAGAGAGTAGTGACCCAATTATCCACAATCCAAAGCTTGAACTTCCCAATCTGTCAATGAACTTCCTAAGAAACTCCAACTCTTCATTTGGATAGTCTTTCTTTCGCCTTCCTCTGATCAAAATCATTGCATCAGGCAAGGACAATGGTTGGAGTGGCATTGGATCAAAGTTCATCACCTTTGAGAGCCGAGTTGTGACAATCACATGGGATGCCCCAGTATTCCTTGGGATAAAGTCATGCAGATCCTTCCTTTCCCACCATTCCTTCTCAGTTTCTAGATTATCAATGATGAGTAAATATGGCATGTCTCGAAACAACTCTTTCTTAACTCTCTGAAATGCTTCAAATTCTTGTTCCTCAAAGCTTCGGATCCTCCCTCTTTCTTTCTCTGCTTCTGCACTCACGTCCAACCCCAGAATAACTGATAGGTTCAATATGTTCTGCCTGAAATACCGAGCTTCTCCACCTATCCAGAGCACCCTCTTGTATCTCTGTGAATGCCTGTAAGCAAACTCCAATGCCAGCTCTGTCTTTCCAATACCCAAAACACCATTAATACAGACCACAGAACTGAGACTTTTATTGTTCCCACTCTTTGATTTCTTATGTTTTGCCCTCTTAGATGGACTTTTTGCCATTACCGGTTCAATCCATGCTTCTAACTTAGGTTCCTTGCACTTCCTCAACTCCAAATTGATGTATCCTCCTCCTCTGGTTCTCAGAGTGTCACTTTCCTCATCTGCAAAGCCTTCTGAGACCCCATCTGATTCTCCTTTCATAATTGGCTTGGAACAGTCATGATCAAAAGAATCACCACATCCAAAAAACGCAGTCTCAATCTCCATCATCTCCTTCTCTCTTCCTAAAAAGTATCTGTTTCTTGGGAATGGGAACTCTTCAAGATATTCCATCTCCTTCTCAGCAACACTCTTCCTGCCGAGCTTTGCACTTAAAATCCCAGCAGCTCTAGATACACAACTTCTCCAATTACTTTCATTCGCCTCCAGCTTGAATTCATGTGATTTTATCAAGCTGTCAATTACTTCTTTCCACTCCTTATCATCTGAACTGCGATTGAGAAGGCCAGCAATCTCAGTAGGGTCCGTATCAAACAACAAGGGGACCAGGTTCTTCTTCTGGGTGAAGAATCTGATCTCCTCAATGCTGAGACGATTGAGAAAGCTTGAACTCGTGACAACCACAACACCATAAGTGGCTGAGCAAATAATTCTATCAGCAATCTCATGGCTCTGAGTATTTGAATATTTAGCTCTGTCTGCAACAAAACAAGCTATTCCCTGGAGTTCAAGCTCTGATTTAAGCCACTTACAGAAGCGTATCAGATTGGAATTATGGCCATGAAAACCTATATAAACATCACAGCTCCTGAGTTTTGCATTGGGAGAGCTAGAAACTGAGGTTTTTGCAAAGGAAATCCGAGGGACAGGGAAGGTAAATGAGATTCGGGGAGGTGCAGTATCAGGAACTGGAGCACAGGTCACAAATTTAAGCTTTTGGTCAGATGGGTCATCGCAGAAATCCAATCTTTCTGGTGGAGGGGTGTAGGAAGAGCTTGGGATGTCATCAGATACAGAGCCACAGTAAGAAACCGGAGGAGATGGATGTGTTGCTGGAGTTGGGTTTTCGGGCGTAGTAGATGGAGTCACGTTTTCTGGTGTAGTAGATGGAGTCGCGTTTTCTGGGGGCGGTGGAAGCAAGGCCCTTGGAGATATGTAAGGTGATTGTAAAGCTGAAACGAATGCTGATGATGGTGGAGAGATGAGGGATGGGGAATTCAATGGGGATGATTCAATTGAGCTCTTTATGCATGGTGAAAGCAAATCGGAAGGAGATACAGGGAGAGATTTCTTACTACTCGATTGGCTGCTGCAGGAACTTGATGTCCTGATGGTCAGAGGCTTAGTTGGAACTGCAGAACTCTCTTCCTCCAAAGCTAAGATATCTAGAGATAATGACTCTTGAGGAAGTTGAGATGGTGATGCTGCATCCATGAAGAAAATACAAGCTTGGTGGCAGTTGTAATATCTCGAAAATTCAAACAATGCTGAAAAACCAGAATCCTAGAATAGATTAAATCTTCATTTCCTGTCGAAGAATGGATGCCATATGGTCCTACTAATGGATTCTCAAGAGCAAAGCTGTTGAAACCAGTCATTTCCCAGAAGACCAACAAGAAAACTTACAAACTTGCTGTAGTTCATGTTGGTAATTGCACAAAATGGTGAATCTGATGAAAGACCAATGTAAAAAAAGACTACAGGAGAAGAGCCAAAAGAAGAAACATTTAATGATTTTATGTGCAGATAGCTTGTGGGCCTCTCAGATTCAAAAGTTCAAAGCCAAAAACTTTTTCAGCCACGGAAGAAGATCCTGAGTGGAGAAACAAAAACAAAGCACATTTCCCAAATGGGGCACACACCAATGACCAACCCGATATTCTTCCTCAAAGACTCAAGTTGACATAAGGATGAAGGTCACAAGTTCGCGGAAATCTAGTTCAAGGAACAAAGAAATGACCAATGGTTTCTCTACTTGATCCCCATGATGCAGAAGCAAAGATGATAAGCAAGAATACATCATAAAAGATCCATCATCAGACAAACCAAAATACTACAGAATCTACCTACAACTTTCTTCCAGTTCAGGCATAAGGATAAAAGAGAGAACCCTTCTCTTCAGCAGCCTTACAAAACTATTCTCTCTTTCTATGTCTCTCTCTCTCTCTAGTGAAATTGAAAAATTTCTAGGGACAGGGAATCTAATTCCTGGGCTCGATCCATTAGTATTTGAAATATAAAATAATGAAGCAGTGCTTGGAAAGGAGTAGCAGAGGGGTGAAGGGTGCAATAATTTATATTTGATTGCATTTTCTTTGTTGGGTTTGGCAATTTCTTTTTGTTTTTATGCGTGCCATGGTGCATTTTAATCTTTGGTTATCTTTTAACGTGGGTTGTCACAGCACAGAAGCCAAAGATGGGTCAGACTCAGAAAGAACTCAGATAAAAAATAATAATAAAGCATTGGGAGGGCAACCAATGCTCAGAGCTTGCTGGTTAGAGCCTCAAAACCCCATAAACAAACAAAGCTTGTAATATTTTCAGGTTTCTCTGCATGTGTACTCCCCTGAAATCGTTGGACTTCCCTGCACTGGGAATTGGACCGAAGACCGGGTCCAACTTGCACTTTGAAAGCGACTCTTTCGTGTTTGGCTTTCAGCCGTTCATTTCAAGTTTCAAATTTGAAGTCTCACTTCCGTCCTGAGTCCTGACTTCTGAGAGCTCTGACTATGCCAAGCAGCAGCACAGCTGTTGAGTCAGCATCTGTTATGTCTCTGCTGAGTGGTGATGAAATAACAACTGATGGCATACCAAAACCATCATAAAGCTGGACCCACCAAGTGACTAGAACCATTTACTTGCCTCTTTTAACTCAGTAAAACTCTCCTTTCACAAGTCACAAGACATTGCTATTATGCTACTACTATGCCAAGGTGCCATCATGATGCTGATGTGGGATACAGAATCCTGTGCTGAGTCAACAATCTGTAATTCTGGCTCCACCATTCCTTGGATGCACATGGCCAGATGGGGAGAACCCTTGGGCCAATGAACTCATAACAGTTCAACACCCATGAATGGCTTCTGTCTTTTGAGGACCCTCAAGCCTCAAACTGTGTGTGGTTTCTTTTCCTTTTTTTTTTTCTCTTGTTGAATCATCCCGCTTTGTCCCACTTTTGCTGGTAGTATGTATCTGTCCACGTTCAATCCATAATGTCTTTCTTTTTGTGAGCTAAAATCAACCTAACTCGTGAGGTGGGGTGGGACTTTATAAGTTTATATCACTCGGCAAATGAGCTAAGTTGTTCACAACTTCCCATCTTTCTTTTATGTTATTCTTTGTCGGCTGCTAAATGAATATTCCTTTATCTTTTTTCTTGGATTTGATACTACTTTGTTTTAGGTTTCCCTTTTTCCATTACTACAACTTTTCACTTACAAATATGGTTTTTAAAATCGGATCGGACTGGATAGTTAGATTAGAAAAACTGAGAATAGGTAATCGATTCCGTTTTACCTTAGAATCGTTATTTCACCAAAAATCATTGATTTGGTCAATAAACCGCTGATCTAGATGGTTGAATTATTCGAGCCATTCAATGGTTTTGGCCTTTTTTTTACTTTTTTTTTTTGTCAGAATGAGTCATTCATTCAGTTTAAACATTTGACCATTTGACCCGAGAATTGGACCCCTGACCAATTCGTTGTCCGATTCAATTTTAAAAACCCTGCTTACAAATAAGAACTGAAATTTCAAAAATCAGGATCGATATGGGCAGCCCAGTGCACAAGGCCCCGTGGGTCTAGAGAGGGATAAATATATGCAGCAGCATTACCCTTACGCTTTATTTATACAGACAGGCTTGTTTTCAAGTTTTGAACCCTGGTCACTCAGGTCTCAATAAAACAATCCAACTATTGCACCAAGCAATCCGCATCCCCAACTATTGCACAATACCAGGTCCTTTGCATTGTTCCTCGTGGTCAGGGACAGTCACGATGGAGAAGCTTGTACTTCTCTGAATCTATTTACTTGGTGGGTGCTCTCAAGAGGCTTCACCCATCAAGACATTAAACTAAATATTTCCCCAGTATCCCATCTAATCCCCCTCCCCCAGAAGAAAAAAGGTATGATAGCCAGCCACATAGCATATTAGTTAAATTATTCAATGCTAAAGAAGGCACAACATTAGTTGTTCCAGGAGCTGTTTATTTTAGCCATTGATTTTTAGCTTTTCTATTGTGATTTTGGCATCTGGCTAGAACCCATTTAACAGATTCTCTATCGTCTATACCACAAATCAAAGCCAATAAAAAAAATCATTTGATTTTTGGCATACACGATTTCTTTAGTTGGGACCCATCTATAATATAATGTATTAGTGCCCAAATAACCACAACTGTAGAGTAAGTGGTGAAGGGGCTAAAGGGCATGAGCTGACGATGAAATAAGCTTTTTCAGAGAAAAGTCCATGAGAAGAAGATGATGAAAGACACAATTTTTCTTTTTGGGTTTGGCTTGGCCCAACCCAAGTTTGATCTGCCTCTCTAAAATATTTGACTTCCACTTGGTTACAGATGGGAACCCACTGGCTGTGCGTGGGTAGTCAACAGATATGGAATGAATTAACAAGTAGTAGAGGAAGATGACATGTATTCCTTTTACATCTGCCTTTTTTTTGGTTATTTTGCAATGCCTACAATTGGCAGCCGCCCAGCATGCACCGCCGGATGAATCAGATTGCACAAATGGCGTCATCAAATTTGGGAGTGTTTATTTGAAAAATAAGTGCTTATTCTAATTAATAAGTGCTTATGAGTGTTTGATAAAAAAGAAATACTTAATTTCAAACAGAGGTAATATAGGTATTTTCAAAATAATGTTGCCAGTTAAGATAAACCAGAAAGAAAATAAGCACTTATTAAATAAGTACTTAAAAGATAAAGTTCAAAATTTGGGCTTCTTAATTAGAATAAGTTTATTTCCCAAATATAAATAAGGGCTTATTGATATGGTCCCAGCCTTTAATAAGTGATTTGTCTTTTAGCTTAAAGTGAATAAGCCATTGATAGTGGATGGGTTTCCCTTAGGCTGTGGCTGGTGTAAAGTTTTGAAAATGGGTTGGTGGGATTTGAGATGGCAAGGAAAACAAACTAATTAATACAACAATAACACTAATTAAACAAGTCTGATTTTATCATTCAATTGTTATCCACCTTGGGCAGTGGTTCCATGTTGAACTAGCGGTTCATGTAAGTTTTGAAGTCACATCTGCCCCCCCATAGGATGCGCTCCAAAAATCCCACTGTACATCCCAATCGTGTATTGAGAACATCTCCCTATGATAAGTCTGGAGATGTTCTCAATGATGTGCATGTAGAGCATTTTTGGAGCACGTTCTGGGGTGGGCAGTTCTTCCCTTTTATACATAGTTTATCCTGCCCACTAGGTCTTTTCATTCTTACCTTTATATATATATATATATATATATATATATATATATATATATATATATATATGTATACTTTCACATTGTAGCCATTCTTAATCCTTTTACCCCCCACCTCAAAATTGGTCCCAGGAAAGAGTCTTGATCTACTCCTCACACCAACCTCACCATATGTTTCAGCCGCACATCAGAAACATTCCCTACTTTGTATTGTTATTCATAAGGAGATGCTCTCAACAGGTTTTAGGGAGATTGGGAGATCGGTTCTCTGTCTTTTGTGGCAATTCTGCTGCCGATTGTACGTTTTCAAGCACAGTAGTCGGTATGGCTGAAAACAGAGAAAAAGAACAGAGCGGTAGTCAATTGAAAAAGAATGTGGTCTCGCCCTACCTTCTATCAACCAATGACAATCCAGGTAGCATTATCACACAGATCCAGCTTAGAGGCGACAACTATGATGAATGGGCTCGAGCAATAAGAACGGCTTTGCGAGCCAAGAAGAAATTCAGCTTCATCGATGGATCGGTGAAACAATCTTCAGACGATTCGGTGAAATTGGAAGATTGGTGGATGGTGAATTCCATGCTTGTGTCATGGATTCTGAATACGATTGAACCTAATTTGTGTTCAACCATAGTGATTCAGGAGGAGCAAGTTCAAACCATGACCCATGCAAAGGAAGAGAAAACTGAAGTTGTGGCCTTCATAGCCCACACAAGGAAGAGGCAAAGCGAAGGCAGAGACAAGAACGTGGTATGTACTCACTGCAACAAGGCAGGCCATGATGCAGAGTCTTGTTTCCAACTAATCGGCTACCCTGAATGGTGGGGTGATCGGTCAAAAAATAACATTCATGGAGCAGGTCGTGGGCATGGTGGACAGAAACAAGGAGCAGGGGCAGAAGGAAAAGGTCGTGGCAGCCAAGTCAGGGCCAATACAGCCAAAGTCTCTGCACAAGGCAATGCGTCTCAAGGAGAATCAATTGATGCAGCCAAGATTGGGTTAAATGGACTAAGTAGTGAGCAATGGACCATGTTACTCAAGCTTTTGAACACACAGAAAGAGGGGAGTCAATGACTAAGTGGTAAGCAAAAATTGTTAGAGTGGATAATAGACATAGGGGTCTCTCATCATATGACAGGAAGCCTCGATTCAATGAGAGACATAAAAAATGTCATTCCATGCTCTATCGGGCTACCAGATGGGAAAGCGATAATAGCAGAGAAAGAAGGCACAATTGAACTAGACGATCATCTGAAACTGACTAATGTTTTATATGTGCCTAGTTTGAATTGCAATTTAATTTCTGTATCGCAATTGATTGAAGAGTCGAGTTGTATTGTTCAGTTCACTAATAAATTCTGTGTGATACAGGACTGCACTACGAGGATGCTAATTGGAAGGGTGAGCAGCGAGAGGGACTCTATTATTTCTGGTGAATTGCATCAGCAAGAGCAATGAAGACTACAGAGAATAGGACGTGTGATATTTGGCATCAAAGGTTGGGGCATCCTTCTCATAGAATTGTTAAGTTGCTACCTTTTATTAGTACTAAGAATAATAATGATGATAGTATTAAGGGTTGTGATGCATGCTTCCGAGCTAAACAATGTCGAGAAGAGTTTGTTTCTAGTAATAATAAAGCATCCGATATTTTTGAGTTAATTCATTGTGATTTATGAGGTCCTTATAGAACTGTAGCTTCTTGTGGTGCTCATTATTTATTGACCATAATAGACGACTTTTCTAGAAGCGTTTGGATTTATCTTCTGGTCTATAAGACGGAAGTGGGATGAGTTCTTCAAAATTTTTTTGCTATGGTTCAAAGGCAATTTAACAAACCTATAAAGGTGATTCGTACTGATAATGGGACTGAGTTTGTCTGCTTGACTAGTCATTTTGCTGAAAATGGTATTATTCATCAAACCACTTGTGTTGGGACCTCTCAACAAAATGGGAGGGTTGAATGCAAGCACCGCCACATACTCAATGTTGCCCGAGCCTTGCACTTTCGAGCTAGATTGCCTATTGATTTTTGGGGGGAATGTGTCTTGACCGCATGTTATTTGATTAATCGGACATCGTCAATTTTGTTGAAGGGAAAGACTCCCTATAAAGTTTTATTTGGGCGACCTCCTTCTTATGATAATATGCAAGTTTTTTGTTGCTTAGCATATGCGCACAATCAAGGACATGGAGGGGATAAATTTGTCAGTCGAACCAGACGGTGTGTTTTTATTGGGTATCCTTTTGGAAAGAAATGATGGAGCTTGTATGATTTAGAGTCTGACATATTCTTTGCATCAAGAAATGTTACTTTTTTAAAGCATGAATTCCCTTTATGCACACAAGGAGGATGCACAGCCAAACAAAGCACAAGGCCAGTTTAATTGTGGAATAGGTGGGACAGATGAGGTGTTGGTGTCGTCCACTTATTTACCTAGACAAACAAATGGTGAGATGGAGATTGACCAGCAAGGTGAATTCGCTGAAGAAGGAATATGTGTAGAAAAATGAACCCGCGTAGACCCAAATGCAAATGCTAGTGAACCCCATGCATCCTTGTGACGCCACTGCAGAAAATGCAAGCAAAGGCAATCCTAACATAAGGGGGTGGTGATATTGAGCAACAGTAGCAATCTGATTTTCATTTGGGGCATGGGCATCGACAGAAACAATAGTCCACAAGGTTGAGAGATTATGTGCTTCACACTGCACAGCGATTGAGTCCCTCTCCATGCCTCTTTGCAAGCTCACTCGGCCAATCACATTCTTGGGACCATTGAAATATTTTTTGGGCATTGAAGTTGCCCGAAATTCAACAGGAATTTTTCTCTCTCAACATAAATATGCTTTGGATATTATCTCTAAAGTTGGATTACTTGGTGCAAAACCTGTTCATTTTCCTCTGGAGCAGAATCACAATCTAGCCTTGACAGATGGGCCTCTCTTATCTGATCCTAAGCGATGCAGGTACTTGGTGGGCAAGCTTATTCATCTCTCAGCAACTCGTCCAGAGTTGTCTTATTGTGTGCATGTTCTGTCACAATTTTTGCAGCAACCACAGGAAAGACATTGGGAAGCTGCATTGCGAGTGGTGCGCTACTTGAAAGGAAATCTTGGTCAAGGAATTCTCTTGTGTTCAAACTGTGACTTGTAGTTATATGCATGGTGTGATTTAGACTGGGCGAGTTGTCCTTTGTCCCGACATTCTCTGTTTGGATGGTTTATTCTGCTTGGGAACTCGCCTATTTCTTGGAAAACTAAGAAACAACACACTGTGGCTCGTCCTTCAGCAGAAGTAGAGTATTGTTCTATGGCCACTGCCACGTGTGAATTAAAATGGCTGAAAGGATTGTTATTGGCTTTTGGAGTTACACATCCAAACCCAATGCGATTATCTTGTGATAGTTAGGCAGCCTTGCATATTGTAGCAAACCCAGTGTTTCTGAGCGTACGAAACATATTGAAGTTGATTGTCATTTTGTACGTGATGAAATTCAAAATGGTTGCATTCGTCCTGTTTATGTGTCGACTACCGTTCAGTTGGCTGACATTTTTACAAAGGCATTGGGTTACAAAGAATTTGAATACTTTCTCCGCAAATTGGGCATTCACAATCTGCATGCTCCAACTTGAGGGGGGTGTTAGGATTATGCTGAAATTAGAATTCCGTGTATATCTTCTTATCTCCTTTCCCGTGTATATCTCCTTTCATGTATAGTTCAGATAGAAAAGATATATTATAGTCGCCATAAACTTAGAATGTCTAGGTGCAATCAATGAATAAGATAAAAAAGAATCAACCAGCCAAAGCTCTGCTCTTACGGAAACACTTGTTGATAAACCGAAGTGCTCAAGCTGTTTGTTTCAACTCAGCACTTCCAAATCTGCCCCACATAAATTATATATATAAAAAAAAAAAAAGCTTTTGAAATTCAATCTCGTTGAAGAACCTATTTCTATTTGCAAGGAAAATTGGTGTTGCAGAGAACCGAACTATCGGCATTGATGTGACTGTGTAGGACTTTTCGAGATTTTAGAGAAAAAAACAAAAAAGGGATCCAGAAAGAAAGTGCTCCATTCTGAACTGCCCATGAACTAAATAGCAGTTTAATGCCTCAATGGGCTATTGTTTTACCCATTGTACGTATCAAAACTATCAAACAAATACGTACGAGTCAGTTATCTGCTTCACCTGCGTCCTTTGAATGCAGATGTCAAAATCAGTAACTACCAAGCTAGCAATTTCTATGATACCGGGAAGGAAAGGTATGGTATCTCATATATTTTATCAATCATATAATCATGTGGATTTGTATGAATGCTAGTTAATGGATCATTGTTATTTATTTATTTATTTTTCTAGTGAGGGTTGGTTGGTTGTTTTAGGTATAATATCTTTTTGCCAAGGATCTAACTTGGCCCAAACCTAAGCTTTTGCATAAATCAAGCCTGACTTTTTGGGATCTGGGCTGGGTGTGGACCATAAAATTTGGGTCAGATCTAAATTCAAATTGGGCTTGAGTTGAGGCCTCAAATACCTTCAGCCCATCTGGCCCAACTCAAACCTGGCTAAACAAGTGCATGCATAAATGCATTTTATTTAAGTACTCATAATTTAATTTAAAAATGGATATGTCATCAAATAAAAGGAAATGGGGTAATGGTAATATGGAATTCATGTAGCCAACCCCATAGAGTTGGGATAAGGGTTCAATCATGGTGATAATGACCATGTTTATATGGAAGAAAGGGTTCAACTATGAAATTGTAAGGATATGGCACCAGAAAAACTTAGGGTCCATTTTGTTCGTAGTTGGAATCAGAATGGTCTATTCCCATAATCTGTCTGGTTCAAATAGGAATGAGAATGGGAATTGAATCAATGGGAATGAGAATTCATTCTCAAGGGAGGGGTAAAGAATGACCATTCCCTCAAATGGGGGAATACCATTCCAGTAGGAACCGGAATCGGATTCCCATTCTGCCCAACCAAATAGTTGGAATCGGATAGCCCGTTTTGATTCCAATTCCAAATCCCTATTCTTGTGAACCAAACAGGGCCTTATAACCAATCAATTGGTATCATAAAAATGGTAACAAATTAGGTGGTATTCATCAAATTTCATGGGGGGTTTGTATCATGTCTTTTTGGCATCATAAATTTATCCATATAATAAAAATAAATAAATATAATATATATATCACATCTACTGTCATTATTTTTACATATTTTAAATTCATTCTACTCCTAAATTAGGTTATAAAGCCTAATAAAAGATGATTGCACAAAAAAATATATTTCTTAAATTCGTTTAAACTTGACCGACAGGCCCAGGTCCAATCAAAATTTTGTTGAGTTAAAGCTAGGCTTTAGCCTACGTTGATAAACTTGAACTTGACCTTGGCTCGGATCAAGCTTGAGCCCAGGTTTGCATCCATCTTAGGGTTGGCCTGAATTGTCCCTCAACCTGAATCAACCCACTCAAATTGTGCCCTACCTTTCAATATCATAATCACGCTTACAAAGCAATAGATTTAAAAATGAAAATTCCACCTATTGATTCACCATTCTGTACATCATTTGAAATCTCTCTCTATGAAAGACAAGAAAAATATTCCCAATACGTGGCTGTAGTGTCTGGTGTGTATGTAGATAGGAGATCTGAGCTCCTTGTGAAAGACACATAGTTTATTTGATAAGTGAAGTTATAACAGAATTGTAACGCCTGATTGCGAAACTAATGGCAGATAGTCATCTGGTTTGATGGAAAAGAGAGAAACAAAAAACAAGGGAAAATTCTAAGGAATTCTAATGGAACTTTTCACCTAATCACGAAGAAGATGGTGGTGAATTCACTACTTATACCTTATTGATTTGTGATCCATTCAACATTTTATGAGAATAGTACTGTTAAATTATTTTATCAAAATATTGGTGTCAAACAAAATTTATCAGAATACTGGCCTCGCACTTAGTAGTTAATACGGATTGGTTATTCTCTAATATAACATTATAACTAAGATTATTTAAAAATACAATTAAAAATAATTTAAATCGCTAAAAAAGGGTAAAAAAAATTGTTTTTAGGCTTTTTTTAGGTTTGATGCATATGTGACGAAAATTTTGGCAAATTAAATAGACAAAGATGTTTAATTGCAAAAAGAATTAAACTACTTTTTTTATGAATAATGTGTTTCAAAATAAGCCTATCAAATCCATTTGATTGATGAAAACTCGTGAAGTTTGGTGAGGTGAAGTCCCTAATTTACCTACATTTTCAAAGAAACCGAAAGGGTTTAGAAAGGGATACTAGGTGGAGGGTCAAGTCAATTCTATTGCCCCTCTAAATTGAGTTGACGTGAAATGAAATTACATTGGTATAGCATTTTTAGATATTAATATGATATCATTTCCACATATCACCAATTGCCCTAATCAGGGCAGGGCAAAAGTTGGAGCATCAGTAGGGATGGATTAGATTTCCATTTTTACTTGGGTTTTTAAATGCAATATAGAAAAATACAAAAAAGATGATGAAAGCATGGTTGGTGTTGTGTAGAACCTTTATAGTTGGGTCGGATTCGGAAACTATATGTCATTATTTTGGGTTTGAGTAGAAGCATTGGAGGCTTGGATTAGGGTGAAGGCAAAGCCATATTGAATCTGACTTGTATTTATTTTTTATTATTTTAAAGTTGAATTTAAATCAATTTTAAATTAATAATTTTTTACTTTTACTAAATTTTAATTTATTTAGTAAATTGTTATTGATGTATAATTCAATTAAGATATTATGCTAAGTTTACTATTGTTTAAAATTTTTAGGGTAAATTACAAAGAGCCTCTTGTACTATGGGGTCTGTGACAAAGATCCTCCTGTACTTTGTTTTGCAACAAAGACCTCCCTCTACTATGACCGTGAGACAAAGACCCCCTTTGACTATTAAGTCGGATGACGGAATGTATTAAATTACTAAAATACCCCCATTAAACTTTTTTCTATTTTCTTATTTTTGCCCTTTTCTCTTGAAACCTATTTAACCTATCGCTGTCCCTTTCTTCTCTTCTTTTCCCCTCCCTCACCGTCCTCTCTCATTTTTTCTCTCTCTCAACTCTCTAAAATGAAAGACGTAATTCTCATAGCCACTGGGGGTGGGGGGCTTCTCGCGGTTTCACTTTTGTTGTGTTGCTCTGCTTTTTTATTAGGAAAAGAGCTACTCCATACGGGCTCTCCCAGGAGCCTTCGTTCTCCTTGAAGAAGGTGTTGGCAAAGGGTGACTAGTCATAGTTTGGGGCGTCATGGGGACTTGAGAGGCCCCAGAAGAGGTTTTTGGTCGCCTCGGCGTGTTCCTGCAAATGCTTTAGCATGTTTTTGTCACAGCTCTAGAATTCTCCTGCTCCTGTAATCTTGCCACCTCTCACTGACGGCCGAGAAGGATACTGGAGCTCTCCATCCGGTCTTAGGCTCATTGAAACATCCTGAGGAGATCACAAAAAAAGCAGCCATTGATAAGAACCGGTTCTAACAAATAAATAAATGAGATGGGTTGAGACTTGAGAATGAAGAATTGAAGCTTACCATGATTGTAGAGCCCATGAAGTTTGAGAATGAAGATTTGAAGCTCTCCAGGAATTCCTAGTAAACCTGAACCAGAGTCTTCCCATAGAGGACGGGCAAATCGTCCACCGCTAGTGATAGACACTCTTTGTAGCGCCGTCCCGACCTGTCGGTGAAGAAGATGACTAGTTGTGCATCACCAATCTTTGACACCCAATCAGGGAGTTCAATTTTGGCTTGTTTGGCGGCATGGAAGTAGAGAGACATGCAAAGCTTGAGACCCGCATCTCGGACCATCTCTACAAGCTCAAGATATCCCAACCAGTCCTACTTTCCTCTGGCTTCCTTCTTGGTTATCCCCCATCAGATGGGAAATTCGACCCCTTCTACCCCCAAGAGCTTCAGAGCTTTCAGCCCTGCCCCGATTGCTCTTACACGGTTCATTGTGTTGCCGTGGGAAACAGCATCTAGAGGAAGCCCAACAAATTTTCTTAATCCATCCTCCTGCATAAAAAATAATAATTAATTTCAATAGATATACTCAGATTTTTCTGATGAATTAAAGTCGAGACCCTAGTTTTTGCAATTCAAAACGAACAAAAGGAAAGAAAAATAACACTTACTAGCTTCGATCCTTTTGCATCGCCCTCTCTCTGGTAATTTTCACCGATCCGGAGACCTCCGGTTGTGTTGCCTTGAGAGAGACTTGAATTTGAGCTGCTGTCCATCTCCTAGCAAGATTAAAACAAACCCTTTTTTTTTTCTGTGAAGATCTGCTTAGAACTAAAAAACCCAAGCTTCGGATAAGGTGAATCTGCCATCTCCATATTATAAAGGTAGTATGGGGATTAAAGTTAACGGAAGGGGGTCTTTGTCTCACAGTCATAGTATAAGGGGGGTCTTTGTCGCAAAACAAAGTACAGAGGGGTCTTTGTTACAGACCCCATAGTATAGGGGGAGTTTTTGTAATTTACCCAAATGTTTAATAATGTTAGAGTTTGTCATTATAATATAAGTGTGAAGGCAAATCCATATTGAACCCGGTTTGTTGTGTTTATTTTTCATTATTTTAGAATTGAATTAAATCAATTTTAATTTATTTGGTAAATTGTTATTGATAAATAATTTAAGTAATGATATTATGCTAAGATTGCTACTACTTAAAATTTTTAATAATGTCAAAATTTGTTATTAAAATTAAGTATAATACTCTTATAATTAATTTTACAATTACTATTGTTAAAACTGAAAATCAATAATTTCTTTTGATTTTTCTATTATGGTAATCATTTTTAAATGGAAATTAAATGAATAATTTTATAAATTACTAACATTAATTAACTAACTAGTTAATTTTGCAAACTATTATTATTAGCAATGGGACCATATTGTATGTTAATGTTATAATGCAAAGTTGTCCATTCCCCCTTCCTTGCTTCCTCCTTGAATTCTCTTTCCCTTCTCCCAAACCCCATCCCTGCTCTCTCCTTTACTATCTCTCTCTCTCTCTTTCCTCCCCTTTCCCTACCCAGCCCTCCCATTAAGTCACGTGGTAAGGCTTCAAATATCTATCATCATTAACCCAAGTCCTCTATAGTGGGTAACTTCCCAAAAGAAATTGTACCTGTATAGAAACCTGCCAAAATTGCACCACCTATTCAAGTTTCTAATTAGATAAAAATCTAACGGTCAAATTTGCACCTCTCATATCTTTCTCTTTTCTCTACCCTCCCACTCTTCGTGCTCACAAAAACGATCTCTTCAATTCAGAATAAGAGAATTCATATCTTAGCACCCCCCTCTCGATCACCCACTCTATCTTTATTATTTATTTTCAGTTCATTTTTTTAGATATCTTCATCGAGAAATAGAAACTTCGTTGTCGTCACTTTGCAGTAATGGAGACATTTGAACTAGCAAAACGCTCTCCATTTTTATTAGTAAAAACTATACTACATTCTCCATTCTATCTTAAAATTCTAAATTTTACTGTAGACTTACAACAATTCAAAATTTAAAATATTCCCACATATAACACCAATACCCACCCGCTTATTGGTATCAATTCTAAGCTGACACCTATCCCAACTGTATGGTAGAATTAACATTTATTGGGTGAACTGAACAATAAAAACCCCTTATTATTATTATTATTTTTTTTTTTTTTGAGGATTATGAATTTGACAATCCTTTCTCAGCTCTGCAGCACATGAGTTTCACAAGGCTAAGAAGTCCTTCAATGCACCATTGCCGACATTGTGAGAGAAATTGAAGCAAAAAAAAGTGAAAATGCAAGGAAACAGTTGATGGATCCATTTGTAAAGGGAGCCATTGCCTGTTTGTTGGTTGATAGGACTGTTGTTTCCAATTTCTGCACTTTCTTAATTTAATTTTCCTACTGCAATAGAAAGAAGAGCATGCACATTTGATTCTTAAGAGTTCTCTTACAGTAACACCCCAATTCCAAAGATCACATGCAGGTGTGTACTGGCTTTGTTCTCCATCAATACGAGTTCTCCTTCAACAATGGCTCCAATCCTTTGATTTTTCTTTTTGATTCAACCCCCAATCCTGTTTTATTCCACATGTTGAAGAGCAATTTAGTTACTTCACTTGTTGAATTTTGTGTTATAGCAATTTTTAGGCTTGACAATGATTCGGTTGTCAAGGCCCAACGGTCTATGTTTGAGTTGTTGGAATAAAACAGTACGTGCAGGAGTCCGGATCTCCTGCACATTCATCCGTGTAGAACTTCTTGTACATCAAATAAAAAGGTGCCATGTCAACACCCTCTCATGCTTAAATCTCATATGTGGGAGTAGGAGTAACAAATGTTTCAAACATCAACCCATATTATTTTTAATATATTAAAAATTATATTAAAATTCTAAAACAAATAAAAAACAGAAGTTAGGGTTTCTTCTTCCTACTTTGTTCAAATAAAAAACAAGAATTTATAGAGTTGAATATCACTAAGAAGAAAAAACCACGAATAAGAGTTCTAACTTTCGAGAATTGAATGCCTGAGACTGAAACGATTCTCTAACTTTTACATGATTTCCAACTGGGATCAACAATCGAGGTAAGGTATTGAATTGAATAGAAAATTAAGAGCGATGGCATATGCTTTGTAGTTTGTTGATAGATCCCCGTATTCTATTGATCCTAGTTGGTGTTTGGTTTACTTAATAGCATTGAGCGAGATATATGAGATAATTATCTCAGCCAAGTGTTTGATTATCTAAACCCTTAAGGTGATGGGAATCTAGAAGATAAAAACAATTGAAACAAAAAGCTTATTTGAGTTTCAAATCTTATGAAAATCGATGGTTGTTGAATGGTTCTCTACAAGGACAAATGTACAAGAGATCCTGTGATCCTAGTTGATATTTGGTTGATAGTTGGTACTTAATAGCAGAGTGAAAGATATGAGAGAAAGTCATTCTAGCCAGGCATTCGATCCTCTAAACCCTTATTCCTGTTTTTCTTCTAGTGTTACTCAATTTGTTTGTTAGAGAAAGATTTGAACAAAATAGGAAGAAGAAACCCTTTTAACCCCTATTTTTTATTTGTTTTAGAATTTTATAAATTTTAATATATTAAAAACAAGATGGGAAGACATTTGTAACATTTGTTAGTCCCACTTGCACATGTGAGATTTAAGCATGAGAGAGTGTTGATATGGCACCCTCTGATTTGATGTATAGGAAGCTCTATAGGAACAAATGTGTAGGAGATATGGACTTGTGCAGAGCTTACCTTGGAATAGCGGGCAAGTGCCAATATTATGCTTATAAATATTATAAAATATTTTATAAGGATATTTCTACTTGGATGTGTTCAATAGAGAATGTCATAAGGTTATTTCTACTTCAATTTCTCTTAAAAAATCCTATGCCTCACGGGACCCAACTAGTACCACTTATTACAAATGCAATACCCATAATTATAAAAGTAAAATCAATTAATACATTAATGGAACATTTACCTGAACCACATGCATCAAGAATACTTCCAAAATGCCTTTGTGCCTGGCAAGCAAATTACTGATAATGTCCTCATTGCCCATGAAATAATTCACTCCATGATAAAAAAGATGGGTAGTTCAGGGATTATGGCCTGTAAAATTGATACAAAGAAAGCCTATGATAGACTTAAATGGGGATTCATTGAGAATGTGCTCCATAGATTTGGGTTCCATAACAAATGGGTGAGTTGGGTGATGTAGTGTATTACATATGTCTCGTATCAAGTTCTTGTTAATGGAGTTCCTTCAAAGAGATCACCCCAACTCGGGGTATCAGGCAAGGAGACCCTCTTTCCCCTTATATTTGTGTCATTTGTGTTAAAGCTTTAACAAGGAATCTAGAAAAGGGTGACTTCGAACCTTAGGAGTCCTATTGGTTGAAAGGCCTCTATGTACGATCCCTCCATTCCAATTTTATAATTTGTAGATGATTGCATTAGTTTTTCCAAGGCAGATATTCTGGCTTGTTTGGTGATTAAGAATATTTTAAATCATTTTGCCAAAGCTTATGGATAAGCCCCAACTTTCACGAAATCGAATATCATGTTTTCAAAAGCTACCCATCCTAAATTCTGGAAAATTTTGTCTAAAATGCTCAAATAAAAGTAGTCTATACTTGGGTGCTCTGACTTTCAACAATAGATACTATAAAAACACCTTCAAATTTCTAAATGAGAAAATGACTAGCAAGCTTGCGGGTTGGAAGAAAATCTCTCTTCCTTGCTAGCAAAATTACTCTTATCAAGGCCTCAACAAATATGATTCCACATTATATTATGAGGTCTCAACAAATATGACTCTTCAGTATATTATGAGGTGTTTCAGAATTTGATGTAGCGTGATCTAGCTGCTCCATGTTGGAGGTGATCTGGCTTCCAGTCGGACGGCGGACTAGATTGATCTGCAAAAGGAGGATCAAAGAACCCGAGGTGGCTAACCCGGCAAGGTCACTCCGATGCTTAAGTTAGCAAACTTGTTGCGAGCTGAAAGTTGCTGAAAATATTGAGAGCTAGAGAATAGAGAAATCACGTGTACCTTGTACCCTCGAGGTTGGAAACTTTATATAGTTGAGTTCTCGCAAGTTTCACGGAGCGGTTCTAGGATCCTCGTCACGATGAGATCCGTTTCCATGTTAATTGAGGGATAACATTGCCAACTAATAAGGCTTATCAATTTTGCCCGAACTGGACGGGGGAAAGATAAGGCTTACCGTTACGAGGTGTGATCCCGTAAGGCTCGGAATCTGATGGAGAGATTTCCAGGGTCGCTATGTAGTGGTCTGAGTCAGTATCCCCGAATTGATGCTCTTTAGTTCCAAACTAGAATGAATGTTGAAGTGCCTTGGGACCGAGGTGGTCCTAATGCGACCTTGTACCGAGGTGACACGTGTCGAGGTGGTTTGATTATCCGAGCCCGATCTGTTGCGGTCTTGGTATGTTGGGCTGAACTGTTATCTATCACTCAGGTCGTGTCCACGTGTCCCCTTATTATTAGGTCGAGCCAAATCACCCTTCATCAATTGCCCCTCACTCCCCGAGCCAGGGGTCCCGACCTGGTGCGGGGAGTTCATGACGAGTCCAGGTGGATTTGGCACGAGCTCTAGGTGGTTTGTCGAGCGGATCAGTTGGTTGGACTTGTTCGAACTTCCAGTTTAACCAGCAATAGCCCAGGTCACGTCAGGTGTATGCACGGACGTCACGCTGTTTATGGACTCCGCTTACGTCAAAAACGCGCTCAACCGATTTCGTCCTCGGGTGTTGTGCAATCGATTTTCATGAGAGCCGTTGGATCAAGCAGATCTCAACCGTTGATCGCCTTGCGGTTGAACTATAAATAGGGGGCCGAGGGACCCCTCCTCCTCGCCAAAAATTCTGTGAGTGAGCTCTCCCGAGGTCGCGTTGGAGTCTTTCAGCTCACTACTTCCTTCTTTGTATTCCGAGGTCGTTCTTCTTTTGGTGAGTTCGTCTTTTCTTAGTTTGTTCTCCCTTTGTTTTTCTTGTTTTAATCATGTCTAGTGCTAGCATATATAGGCTCTTAGGTGATTCTAGTGAGCTTGAGGGTGCTGAGGTGCAGTCCTCGGCTCACGCTGGCAAGGTCAGCTCCTCGCTGGGTAACTCCCCTCTTCGCCCTTTAGTGGAGACTTCCTTACCTGAAGTTGGTCCATCTCGGCCTGGGGAGCTCGAAGCTCGGGAGGAGGGACCGACCTCCAAAGAGGAGGTCCCATCTTCTTCTCAGGGTTGAGATTCGGATGACTTCGGTCCTTCTACCGTGACCTCGGATAGGTTATTCTCTTTGGAAGCTCGCTACTATCTCCCCGATAGCTAAGTTTTTAGCATTCCTTTAGGTCAGTATCCATGGGCTCACGATCACCATGAGCTCGTGATTTTCGAAGAGCAGCTCATCCCTGGGCTACGCTTCCCGCTCCATCCATTTATTATAGAAATAGTCAAGTTTTTTAACATCACCATCGACCAACTACACCTGAACTCTATCCAAAACATATTAGGTACTCTCTCCCTATTCCACAAATACAACTGACCTCTGTCCTTAGACGTCTTTAGTTCGATCTGCTCAATCAAAAAGAATTCTGCTTGTTTGCGTTGGGATGTCTGATAAAGTTACTACATCTCTCCTCGGCCCGGGTTTAAAATCCTGTTCGGTAGCCCGAACAAAGTACCAGCCTGGAAGAGAAGATACTTTTTTGTTTGGAATCCTGAGGGATGGCCTTTCCCAACTCACTAGAGGGTGGCTATCAAAGATCCCGGGGTGAGCTTAGATGTGGAGACTAGGGCAGTTGTTAACTCTTGGAGGGACCTCGACCTGGAGATGAAAGATTTCTTGGCCGAGGAGAAGCTTGTGCGAGTTGGATTGAGCCCTCCTGGTAGGTCTTCACCTCGGTACTTACTTACTTTAAGTTTTCCTTAGTTCGCGACTAACATTTTCTTTTCCTCTTGTAGTAGTCATGCCGGAGGTCGATGCTAAGAACCTTCTCAAGAGCTTCCATAGAGAGAAGAAGAGGAAGGCTTCAAAGAAGTCTCGCCAGGAGACCGATCCTTTTGCCCCCATTCCATCCGAGGTTATTGCACCTAGCCGATTTCTGTCGAGCTCCTAGAGGAGGAGGTCCGCCCTCAGCCTCCCATTGTCGACCTGAACGAAGACCAGGAGGAAGGCGTTCTGCCTCACGAACCGGAGTGCACTTCCACGCCCGAGACCCAACTCCCAAAGGAAAGTATAATGACCCCTTGGCTCGGGCTGCTCAAGAGCAAGGATGCCGTTTTTCCTGTCGAGGTCGTGGAGTGGGCTGACATGCCTATAAGTCAGCTCGGAGGTCGGGCTGCCAGCAACTGCATGGTGGTAAGTACCTTACTTTACATTTCATTTCCTTGTCAAACTTTTAAGTGTACTTACCTTTGTTTCCTTTACTAGGTGAACTCCGCCATTCATTCATTGGTCTACCAGTCTGAGTTCCGCCTGAAGCAAGCTCGGGAAGCTGAAGAGAAGGCACGGAAACTTTACTGTAAGTTGGACATAGCTCGGGGTGAGGTTCTTCAGGCCAAGAAGAGAGCTCAGAGCCAACAGAAGTTGATCTTGGCGCTGACCGAGGAGAAGGGGAAGCTTCAACGTGAGAACGAGAATCTTGAAGCAATGATCCGAGAGCGTACTGAAATCTTCGAGACCACCATTCAAGAGGTGTGAGTTGAAGAGAAAAAACACGCCATCGACCGCTTCAAGGAATCTCCGAGGTTCCACAATCTCCAAGTCGAGTATGGATCGAGCTCTTATCGTTCCGGATTCAAGTTGTGCAAGTATCTGATGCGGCAGAAGTTCCCCGAGCTGGACCTTGGAGACATTTCTATGTCCGATATTACCCTAGAAGTGGCGAAGGCGGCGAATGAAGAGTCTGGCTCTTCCAAAGAGGAAAGCAACGACGAAGTCCTAGAGGCGGGCCCATCAGGTCAAGAGGACGCGGAGGTCGAGCATATGGAGACCGACCTGCCTGGCAGTCCGAATGCATGATCCTTGCCTTTCTCCTTGAACCATTTTGTTGTACACCTCGAGCCTCTGAGCTCGGGTTATAAGGAAAGTTTTTTGCTTTTTCTTTTCTCTTGTACTCAACATCTTTACATCAAATGAAATGAAAACGTTTTGACTTTTTTGTGCAAAATTTTCTAAGTGTGAGCAATTACCGAACTAGCAAACTAAACCAGACAGAAGTAGGCATATCTAAGAAATTTTTCTAAGTGTTGGTTACCCCGAACTGTCGAGCTACCGAGATGGACTACTAGTAGGGGTAACTTCACATCGTGTACGCCGAGGTGAGCAGACATTGTAGGGTATATACCCAACCTGTCTGCACACAGGCTGCATGCTTAGATGTCGGTTGTCCCTTAGAGTTAGTGGGTCCAACCTATTATTATATGCCGACCTGGGCTAGACGTTGTAGGGTTTATACCCGAACTGTCTATGCCTTAGGCGTGGGGGATGATTTGCCTATGTCGAAGAGGCGACTAGTACTTGTCTGCCCATGCCGAGGAGGCAACTGGAACTTGTTTGCCCATGCCGAGGAGGCGACTGGGACTTGTCGTAATGCCGGGGTCTTATGTCAACTCGGCATCTTGGCCCTTTGGCTTCTAGGAGAGACTCGCAGTCCTCTCTCTAGTTTGACGATCACAGGTAATATCATCTTAGGTTGCCAATGTTCCACACTCGAGGTACTTGTTTCCTTTCCAAGGTCTCGAGCTCATACGTACCTTCCCCAAGTACCCATCTTACTCGGTACGGACCTTCCCAGTTCGGTCCGAGCTTACCGATACCGGGCTCATGTACCATAACCTTCTGAAGAACCAGGTCGCCAACACGGAAGTGTCATTTCTTGACCTGGCCGTTATGATATGTATGATATGTCCTGCTGGTAGGCTGCAGTTCGAATGTATGATATGTCATGTACTTCTTCCACCAGGTCGAGGTGGGTACGGAGCTTGTCATCATTTGTCTCCTCGTTGTAGGCCTCCAAGCGCAATGTTGGCTCCTCGATCTCTGTTGGGATCACCGCTTCCATACCATAAGTGAAGTTGAAGGGGGTCTCACCCATGGCAGTATTGACGATAGTCCGGTAAGCCCATAACACATTGGGCAACTAGTCTACCCATAGTCCTTTGGCTCAGGCTAAGTGAGCCTTCAATCCACGGAGTATGGCTCTGTTGGTAACTTCCGCTTGCCCGTTTGCCTAGGGGTGTGCCACCGAAGTGAAGTTTTGTTGTATTCCCATCTCGGCACACCAATTCTGGAACTTGATGTCCTCGAATTGCTTTCCGTTGTCGGAGATGAGTACCTGAGGTAGCCCGAACCGACACACTATATTCCTCCATAAGAAATTTTGTATGTTGCGGGCTGTGATCGTTGTTAGGGGTTCCGCTTCCACCCACTTCATGAAATAATCCACTGCCACCACCAAGAATCTCCTCTGTCCTGCTGCTGGTGGGAATGGGCCAAGAATATCGATTCCTCATTGTGCGAAGGGTCACGGGCTAGTGAGGTATTTGAGGTCAGCGGTAGGTCGGTGGTGGATGTTGGTGTGCCTCTGACACTTGTCTCACTTCTTGACGAGCTCGAGTGCGTCTGCCTTCATTGTGGGCCAATAGTTCCTTTGTCGTAGCACTTTCTGGGCAAGAGCCTTGCCCCCCAAGTGTCCACCACACAAACCCTCATGGGCGTCGCCGAGAACAAGCTCGGCCTCTGAGGGTCGCAAGCAGCGCAAGCAGGGGAGCGTGAAAGATCTCCGGTATAGCTGTCCATCTATAATGATGTACTTAGCTGACTGGCGCTCTATCATTCGAGACGCATTGCAATCTGCAGAGAGGGTCCCATGAAACAGATAGCTCGTGAGTGGGTCAATCCAGCTTGGCTCTGCTTGTGCTACGGGAGCGACTTCTCTCCCCCCCCCTGAGAATGCTAGGCTGAGGTAGGTCCTCTATGTATACAGTCTGCATGGCGTTACTTCTTGTGCTGGCTAACTGGAACAAGGCATCAGCCTCAGCATTCTTGGACCTCGGGATCTGCCTGATGAAATAAGATTGGAAGCTGCATAGAACCTTTCTGACCTTGGCCAAATAAGCAGCCATGGTAGGGTTGCGGGCTTCATACTCGTTGTTGACCTGGTTGACCATGAGCTGGGAGTTGCTGCAGATGATGAGGTGTTTAGCCTTTACTTCCTTCAGTAAAGTGAGCCCGGCTACTAATGCCTTGTACTCTGCTTCGTTGTTGGACGTTGTGAACCCGATCGGAGCGCGTATTCCAGTTTCACCCGCTTTGACCATATAGAATTATGCCTACTCCACTTCCTTACTGATTGGATGAGCCATCAACGTGGAGGATCCAGGGCTCCTCGTCCCAGGACGGACTTGCTCTAACTGGGATTGGTGTCGCGTTGGTTGATGCTTCCCTCGTGTGCTCGAGCTCGACCAGCTTGGGGGTCGCGGTGCTGAACGTGCATTCTGCCACAAAATAGGCTAAGGCTTGGGCCTTAATTGTTGTCCGAGGTTCATACCGGATATCATACTCACTGAGTTCGATAGCCCATTTCGTTAGTCTGCCAGACACCTCGAGCTTGAGCAGGATCTACCTCAAAGGCTTGTTGGTGAGGACGACGACAGTGTGGGCTTTGAAGTAGGGATGAAGCATTCGAGCTGCTATGACTAGCGCGTACACCAGCTTCTCAATCTCTGGATACCTTGTCTCGGCATCCTGCAAAACCTTGCTAACATAGTAGATGGGTCATTGGACCCGATCTACCTCTTTTATTAGTACCGAGCTGACTACCTCATCGCTCATGGAGAAGTACAACTTTAAAATATTTCCCTCCTCGCGTCTGGTCAGAATTGGGACACTAGCTAGGTATTTTTTCAGCTCATCGAAGGCTAACTGACACCCCGTGGTCCATTTGAAGTCCTTGCTTTTCTTTATGGCCTTAAAGAAAGGCAGGCAGTGATCTGCCGACTTAGACATGAGGCGGCTCAGAGCAACTATCCTGTCGTTCAGTCTCTGAACCTCCTTTAGTTTGTGAGGTGGTCTCATATCTAAGATGGCTTTTATTTTTTTGGGGTTGGCTTCGATGCCACGTCGGTTGACTATGTAACCCAGGAATTTACCCGATGTGACACCGAAGATGCACTTGTTGGGATTTAATTTCATGTTGTATTTACGCAAAATTTCAAAGACACTTTGCAAATCATCTAATAAAAATTTTGAAAATAGGGTCTTAACGATCATATCGTCTACATAGCATTCAACTTTGTTGTCGATTAACGGCTCAAAAATCCTATTTATGAGTCATTGAAAGGTCGCCCCGACATTTTTTAGTCCAAAGGGCATAACCTTATAACAATACAGTCCGAGCTCGGTTATTAAGGCCATTTTTTCTTCATCGGCAGGGTCCATCCTAATCTGGTTGTATCCCGAGTACGCATCCAGAAAGCTCAGCAACTCATGCCCTGAGGTCGCATCCACTAGGCAGTCAATCTTGGGCAACCGGAAACAATCCTTTGGGCAGGCTTGATTCAGGTTGATATAACCGACACACATGCGCCATTTACCGTTGGCCTTTTTTACTAGAACTGGGTTAGCTACCCAGCTCAAGTAATGGACCTCCCTGATGAAATCGGCCTCTAAGAGCTTCCCAACCTCCTTGTCGACTATCCTCCAACGCTCCAGGGTGAGGTTGCGTTTTTTCTGTCTAACGGGCCTGACTAAGGGATCCGTATTTAATTTGTGAGTTAGGACTTTAGAATCTATGCCGGGCATTTCTATCGCGGACCATACAAATACATCTAAATTTTTAAATAAAAAACTTACCAACTGAGAGCAGAGCAGTTCCTCGATCGAAGCGCCGATCTAGAGATTCTTAGTTGGATCTTCTGTTGAGATTGGGATGTGAACCGTCTCTTCTGTTGGTGTAACTCACTCCTCGGCATACTCCGTAGGTTGCTCGAGCTTGATGTCAGCCGCTAGCTTGGCTTTCCCCTTGAGGGCGGCAACGTAGCATTTGCGAGACTCAAGTTGGTCGCCTCGCACAACCCCTACTCCATAGTCCGTAGGGAACTTCATCACCAAGTAGTAGGTGGATACTACCGCATGTAGGGCGTACATAATGGGCCGACCTACTATGGCATTGTACGGGGATGGAGTCGCAACCACAAAGAAAGTGTGCTCGAACCTTACAATATTGGGCCACGTGCCGACCTCTACAGGTACTGATACTCGCCCTAGCGGTCTGACCTCTTTGCCGCTGAAGTCTACCAAGGGGGTATCTATCGGCTTGAGATCGCTTTCTTGGAGCTGAAGCTTGTCGAAGACATCCTTGAACAGAATGTCGACTGAATTGCCCGAATCTACTAGGACGCACTTGACTTCGAAGTCATTTATCCTCAGCTTTATTACCAGGGCATCATCGTGAGGATATTGGATCCCACGCGCATCATCTTCCGTGAAGTAGATGGGGTCTTCGAGTCTGGGTCACTTCAGCGGATTTTGCTCCTCGTTCTCTAGTTCACAAACTAAAGCTCGACCTACTGCAGAGGTGTAGCCCGCGATGATGGACCTGCCAATAATCATGTTGATTACTCCGCGGATCGGCCTTTCTTCTGGCCACTGCTTTGACAGCTGCTCACTCTGTCTGCTACTGGACTCGGGAGCATTTCTTCTTTGCTCCCCCTGTCGGTCTGTTTGGTGATCTACTTAGTTCCTATCTTCTTTTTGTATAAAGTTTTTTAGATATCCGCGATGGATAAGCTCTTCGATCTCGTTGCGGAGATTTCTATAACTTTCGGTACTATGACCGTGGTCTTTGTGAAAATGACAATACACATTCCGGTTTCTAGTGGCGGGGTCCCCCCTCAACCGAGGTGGCCACTTGACATAGGAGAAGTCCTTGGTCACCATAAGGATCTCTCCTCGCTTCGCGTTGAGGGGTGTGTAGCTCATCCTTTCAATCGGCGGAGTTTTGGAATGCTGACCTGACTTATGAGATCACGAAGGAGATCGGCTCCCGAACTTGTTTCCTCCCCTGGTCGGGGACTTGCTCTTTCTTCATTTATTTCCACCATTACTTGTGTTGTCACCTTCTCTTTTTCTCTTTTTCTGTCGGATTTTCAGTCTTTTGATTCATCTCCTCCTCGGTCTCGATGAACTGATCGGCGAGATTGAGGAATTCGGTGATGTCTTTAGGCTTGTTGGCCACTACATGCCACATGAACTCCCTGTGGGTTATACCTTTCTTCACTGCCGTGAGCCTCACTGTTGGATCTAGGTTGGGGATCTGTAGGCAGGTGTCATTGAAGCGTTTGATATAGCTTTTGATAGACTCCCCTTCTCTTTGAACTACGTTGAGGAGGCTTTCTTGGGACCTCGGTCACTTCTTGCTGGTGATGAAGTGCGAGGTGAACAATTCTACGAATTGCGCCCAACTTCTGATTGTTCTTGGCACGAGGTTCCGGTACCATGTACGAGCTACTCCTTTGAATGTGGTGGAGAAAGCCACGAACATGCAAGACTCATCAGCCCCAGCTAGGTGCATCTTGGACTGGAAGGAATCTACATGGTCGTTTGGATCAAAAGATCCATCATACTTGTCGAGAGGAGGCATTTTGAAGTCCTTCAGCATCGGGGTCGCCAGAAGCTCGGAGGACAGAGGGGATGACCCGGAGAGGAGAGGAGCGGTATGTGTTGCTGCTAACTTGCTCTGGCTGGCTGGGCCTGGCGAGCTGGCTATTCTGAGCTATGGTTCGGCGTGCCTTGCGATGCCTTTGTTGCTACCTCTTCATTGGCTACGCATTAGTGCTGCTGACCTCTGTGTGGTCGGGTATTGTTCTGGCGTGAGGTGGCTCTGGATGTTGAGGCTGACTGCCATGGATGGAAGGGCCTCGCCTTGAGTTCGTGGCCAAAACCCCAAACCGGTTACCTGCGAGCGAACCTTCTTGATGCGAAGGCCGAGGTAAAATAGCCCTAGCGGGTTGAGTATCTCCTGATATGCTTCCAATGTTGCCCTATAAAGCGGGCGGAGTGACCTGTTTGTCCCTCCTACCGCGGGGTGAGACCTGGCTCTCAAGAGGAAGTGGAACATGGGAAGTCTCGCCTCGGCAGGGAGAGCGAGTGTTTTGCAGATGAGGTTGATTTTGCTGTACTGCGGGGTGTCAGGGTGGATTTGGCTGCTGATTCTGCTGCAGTGGAGGGAATTGTTGCTGGTAGAACTGATGGAGAACTTGTTGCTGATAGTGCTGGAACTGGTGGACCTGTTGCATTTGGACCTGAATGGCCCGCACGCAATGTACCAGGTCGTTAAACTGGGATTGCCCGACTCCAGGGGAACCACAAACGGTTCAGCGAAGGTCACGCCAACTACAAGAGGGAGTGGCGCATTTACCTATGTAGTCGCTTGGGGCATGGTCAGCATACCCCAGCCATAGTAAACGATATGATGAATTGACCGATGCAGAGAGACGGGAACTAGCTTATGTCTTCGTTGTGTTTTCACTAACTTTTTATTTTTAAAATAATATTATATTGAGTGGTTTTACCGAAAATCATTATGCATTGTACTTGAACTATTAATAAAATGATATATTAATATATTAATATATTTCTTTTTAAGAAATCAATATTTATGAATCATCACAAATATTGTTAAATAAATATATAATTTATATATTTATAATATTGTAATTAAATCGGATATTTATGGAATTGAATTATGTTATATCCAAATTCGATTCGACTAATAATCGATATAAAAAACATATTCGAATTCGATCATTCATTCAATTTAAAATATCTGAATTCGATTCATTTACTTCGGATCTAGAATTCAAATTCAAATTTTCAAATACCATTTATAGTCCTACTTAAAAAAGTTACTAGTTATTTTGATTCCTAGGGGTGTGCTATTCTGTGTAGCCCCTTTCTTGTTTTATATAAACAAAATGGAACATTCACCTTGTTATCTTTAGGTGAGGCCCAGGTCATTTAAAATCTCATGGCATTAGCCCATGGCCGATGGACCTAATTTCTCATTCCAATCAATGCGCATATGTAATGAACCAAAATCTTGATCAGGTATAGGGCTGTTCATGGGTCGGGTTGGGTCGGCTTACAGGGGTTTTCCCAACCGATTCGATCTGGTCGGGTTACATGAGGTGGAAACTGAAACCGACCTACTAATAGGCAAAGCCGATTTAATCGGTTTGAGTCGGGTTGGGTTGGTTTCGGTCGGTTTCGGTTTTGCTTTTGTACAAAAATGATAGAGAAGCCTAGAACTCGAAGGACACCTAATTCTAATTGTAATTGCCTAATGGGTTGCCTATTTGGTGTAAAAGACTAGAAATTAGGATAGATACAATTTAGTTAAGTAAGAACTAGAATATAGGGTTGTTCCAGTTCTAGTAGAAGACTAATTAAGTAGGAAACTAAGAACCACTGAACTAAAAAACTAATTGGTTCGGATCGGTTTCAGTTTTCGCATAAAAAAAATCGAAATCGATCCGATATATCGATTTATGATTTTACCCAACCCAAAACCGACTGGTGTTGATAAAAACCCAACCGAGTCAGGTTGGATGGATTCGGGTTGATCGGATTGGTATGATTGGGCTTCTTATGAACAGCCCTAACCAGGCATTTCATGTTAATTTAATTGTTTGCACTGCGCATTGAAGAATGGTGTCCGTCCAATAAAAGTACAATTTAATGATGAATCAGTTGATGTGACAAACATGAAAAAGCGGAACTGGTCTGATCAATACTTCCTACCAAACACCACTTTGCGAGTAAATAAATGCATCCCTCGTTTGACCCATTTGAATGATATTCGAATATTAGCATATGATAGACCACCGCTTTCCGTAAAATGGAAATTACAAACAGGGAAATTTGTCTTTTTATCAGTAAAAATGCCTTCTTCTTAATTTTGTTTGGTAAGAAAAGAATTTATATATACATCAGATGGGCCACATCCTAACGCAGGTGGGTCATGACTCATGAGGCCACACTTCTTTTTCGCCCGCCCACTGCATGCCTTCAATTAATTTACAAGCTCCCCGGTTAATTCATGTGACCCTCGCTTTTGCACAAATTTCACAAGTGCCACCCTATTTTTGCCTGCCTCTGCCCTACACCATTCCATATTTGGATTGTGAATAATTGTTGTTCTTGGGCCATGTTAATAATATCACATTGGATTTTCTCATTGACTCCAGCTTCTCAAATTCTTACATTTATTCGAACAAGTGTTTTTATGTAAAGCTTGTTCGAATAAGTGAAGTTTTGATGTTCTTGTACGATATAATTAATCTATTAAAAAGAGAGGTGGAAGGTTGTACGATATAACAACCTTAACTGTATGGTTTTTAAAACCGGACCGGATTGGATGGTTGAACTGAAAAATAGGAATGGTCAATGACTAGTTCTGTTTCTCATAACAGTTACTTTGTCAAAAATAATTTGATTTGGTCAATAAACCATTGATTCAAGCGGTCAAACTGTTCGAACTATCTAATGATTTTGACTGTTTTTATTTTTTATCACGACAGACTATCAATTCAGTTTGAACAATCAGACCATTCAACCCAAGAACCGGACCCCTGACCAATGTTCTTGCTTAAAAATCAATTTATCAATTGATCAACTTAACCCCACTGAATACCAGCAAATGAACGGGGCATAAAAATCAAAACTCTATTTAATTTTGGGATTTTGTCCACGGGCTGGCCGATGAACAAGTGGCAAACTTGAAAATTTGGCAAATGTTGGTGGTGTTATTCTATGCATACCACAAGTCCAATTGCAATAGGACTGTAGGAGTGTCGAAGTTTGAAAATTGCAGATGCTGAACGGTGAATGGTGATGGTGATGCAGTCCAACTAGAAGACTTTCCCTGAAACTGCTCCAACCTGAAAACGGAGCACCATCTTGTGTTGTTTCAATCCGAACAAATAATATTGCAGATTGAGTTTTGGGAAATTTTCGTCCAAAGGTAACAATGACCTAGCTCCATCTTGAATTGGCTCTATTCTGTTCGTTTGTTTACTTGTTTTTAAACAATGATTCTGTTTTCAGTCATGTATATGTTCTCTCCCATACCTTCTTTCTCCACTTGGTTTTCATCATCACTATCTAAGCCTTTAGCCACATGAATCCTGTTCCGTCATTCCGTTCCGTTTAGTTTTTAGTCTTGCTTCACTTGGTCATCGTTTGTATCAATGTTTTTAGTTATTCTAGTTGGGTCTCATATTGTGAAATTAATAAGGCTGATGATATCTCTACTCATATTTAATGGGTCTATTCTGTTTTTGTAATTCATATTTGTTATCCCATTTTGGGGTTATACTTGTATAAGGTTTTCCTCTTTTTCTTCTTTTTATTTTCTGTTTCAGTATCTTCATGCCATTCAATTTCCTCCTCTTCCTTCTTTCATGGTATTCTTCTGATTTGATGTGGATATTATGTTTGTGTCCCTTTTTCCCCAAAGTGCCGGTTGCGGGATTTGTTCCGCGTCAATGCTAGACAAACCAAGTAACACACCAACGAGCCAGCCCTCGGTTGGTGTTTAATAATTACATATTCGGTGCTTTATTTTTATCTTACAAATTTAAGCCCTTGTATAGCATGAACCATGAAGCTACTTCTTAGAGATTTAGTGGAGTTTCATTTATGTGTTACTACCGTTTTCTTCTATCTCCGTTTTTTCTTTAATATTTTCATGACGCCAAGCAGTAACCCTTCTCTGATTAGTTGGCATTATATAATGCTATTATTATTATTATTATTATTATTATTATTATTATTATTATTATTATTATTATTATTATTATTTATTACTATTATTGCAACATTCACCAAGAAAGCTCACCATTGGATATACAGTTTTTGAAAGGAAACAAGAACTTCAAAATTGCCCCTACCTATCTCAAATGTCATTTATCTGTTTCTAATTTTCATTTCAATATCTTATAATTCCTTCCACTAGTGCAGTAGCTTGTTCAGTTCTTGCTTTTCTAGCTTTTATGTAATCACTGTCTGTAAATGCAATATTACAGGGGAACTCATGCCAAAGTCAACTATATCAGATGGGTTTAACACTTTAACCCTCTCATTTTATAATGTTCTTTTGAACCCAGCAGCTACTCTGTGTGTGTGTGTGTGTGCGCGCTTGTTTGTTTCTGAATTCTGATGATCATAAGTTTAGCATCATGTCCAATCCTTGGAAACTCTTGGTGCCTTGTAGCAAAAGCTAGTTTGTAGTCAGTCCATGGGAAGAAATGGGTTACATTTTCCCTCACTCACTGGTACACATCTTCTGTTTTGTTCTTGATTTTTTAGCTTTCTATTTTAGTACAACTACAATAAAGGAATGTATTCCTTGATCTTTAAGACCCTATGTCGAGTCCTTGTCCTGTGCAAATATGTGCTTTGGCAACTGTAGTTACTATCCAGAATACAAGATCTGAAATAACTCCACCAGTTAATTAATGGGTTCTGAATATGAAGTTATGAGCTCATATAAAAGTTGACATGTAACATATAATTCTAACCAAATCTTCTGCAATGTTCTTTTAAACCTTGGCCACATAAGCATGAGAATCATTTTGGTGGGTCAAATTTCTGTTTGTGCCAGTGTATGTGCATGTATCTGAGTATAATAAGTTTATATCATGTCCAATACTTGGAACATTTATCACTATGTTCTGCATTTTGGTTACAAGCACATTATTACACTAAAATTTTGATGATTGGTGCAGTGGCAAATCATTACGTGATAAGACATGGGTTGCATTTCTTCAAAAGTATTGACTAGGTCTGGAAGCTTTAAGGAAGAGGTGAACCAAAGAATAATGCATAGGACAGCAAATGCCTTTCCCATGCTGGAAGAAATACTCGTCTCTAAGAATGGAGGGGACCAGTTCCTTGCTCTTGTCTGCACTACCAACGCAGTAGCCAAGACACTCCATACCGGAAGTTTCAGTTCAGAATCTAATGCAGGCATCAAACCATCCCTTGATGTTATGCATCCTGAGATGATCAACACATGGGAATTGATGGAAGGCTTAGATGATGAAGAACAACAACAGAAGCTACAATCACCACCAAGAGTAGAGAGACCAAAAAATTTAGATAAGCAGTCTCAGAGTTTCCATTGGTCATCAGCAAGTGAGTCACCTACAGAAGTCAGCTTCAATGTGGAAGAATGTGGGTTGAATGGGGAGAATGGGGAAATCATACACCATAGCAGCTTTCATACTGCACAGGAATATGATGCAATGGTAGAAAGAAATTTACTATCCGAAATCACAGGACAATAAGTTTGAAGATTCAGTAGAGAACACGAAGGAGAAACTTCTAGATGTTCATGAAACTTCATCCATTGGTCATCCAAAAGGAGAAATTTACTATCCGAAATCTGCAGTTAACACAAATAGCTTTATTGAAGAGATAGGGGTTGCGGAAACTTATAAGCCTAAAATTTCAAAAAATGAAGCAACAAATGATTTCATAAGTTGTAGTTGCTCAAATTCTGATGAGGTGAATGAATCAATTGGAGATGGCATTGAAAAAGGAACTGCAATGAAGGAAAGGGGCTTGAGAAGAAAGGCTATGGCAAAGGGGCTAACAACACTCAAAATTCAATCCACTATTGAATTCCCATCCGTGGGAAGTCTAAAGGAATGGCTTGATGTAGGGGGACAACTGTTCTCTCCTGGTTCATATGTCACTCCCAAATTTGGATGTTTTAGTTTACCATCTCCTACAAACAAAAATGAATGCAATGATGGCTCTGTTTTTGACATGGAACTGGTGACTGCCTTTGAAGAAGCAATGAGGCAGCTAAAGGAAGAGGAAGAATACATCCTGAAACAGATTTCAGATAATTTGGAGGAAGACGTAGCAGATGAGAATCAATGGATCAGGATACTTCACCCCACAGAAAAGAGGAACTGGGATTGGCCTTGGTTCTTAAGTAGAGATTATAAAGGTTCAAAGTGGAACAGATAATTAGTATTGTAGAATAGAACACACATGACTCTTCTTAGAACAAGAAGAAACTTTTCACAACTTACCAATAGAAAATAAATGATAAGCATTTGGCCAATGATTATGATAGAAGATAAGAATACAGGTGTCAATGGACCAGGTTTAGGTGGGAGCCAATCTAAATTAAAACCAATTTGAACAGATTTGATGATTTAGACATTGAATTGGACCGGTCCAAAATGATTCAAAGTATTCATCGGATTGGACCAAATCCCGTCCAATTAACCCTGCCTAGCAGAGAACGACAGTGTTCTCTTCTTTGATTATTGTTGAAAAGAAAAAAAAAATGATCTGATTTGGTGATGAATAATGCATTGAATAAGGAGACTATATGTGGCCTCAAAAAGGAAAAAATAATAATAATGAAAGATACAACAAACAACTCTCCATTCTTTTAAGATTATATATTTATTAGGGATGAGATTTCAACCAGTATCATAAAAGTGGTAATAGGGCATTATACAATGTGAATTGTTTTCTTCTTGCTAGATCCAAAAACAAATCAAAACCATCTGATTTGAAAACAGATTGTTTTTCAAAACAATAACACAAAAAAAAAAAAAAAAAAAGTTCTTGGTTGTGTGTTTGTTTTCTGTTTTCAAAACTGAAATCAAAAACATGTTTTTGTATCTGGTTTTAAAAACATGTTTTCATCTGATTATTCAACTTTATGTTTCATAAATCATATAATTTCTATACTAAAAAATTTGCTTTTGTTTTAAAAACCAATATTTTGTTGGTTCCAAAAACATGTACTACTTTTTAAAACAAAACCAACTTATTTTTCCCTTTGAAAACAAAAATAGAGTTCAAAAACATGTTTTTTTATGATGTGGCAATTCCAAAAACAAATGAAAATAAAAACATTCATTGTCTGGTTCGAAATATTGGGTTTTTGAAAACATGAAACAAAAACAACTTATTTATATGATTTATTTGAAAACAAATACATGTTTTTGGAACCAACAAAATATTGAGTTTTAAAATAAAAACAAATTTTCTAGTATAGAAATTATATGGCTTATGGCATGGTTTTCAAAACTGGACCAAACTAGACGGTCGGACCAGAAAAATCGGGAATTGGTCAGGTGACTAGTTCCGTTTTTCCCCAAAACTGAGATTTCTCAAAAAACCGCTGATTTTGGTCAACAAAACTGACCCGAGCAATTAATCGTTTGAACTATTTTGATCGGTTTTTATTTTTTGTCAGAATGGGCCGACCGTTTGATTCGAACAATTGGACTGTTCGACCCAGTAACCGGACCCGACCAGTTTGATCTCTGGATCAGTTTTAAAAACCATGGTTTATGGAACATGATGTTGAGTAATCAAATGAAAACATGTTTTTTAAACCAAATTCAAGAACCTGTTTTTGGTTTCAGTTTTGAAAACAAAAAACACACAACCAAGAACATATTTCTTGTGTTTTTGTTTTGAGAAACAGTCTGTTTTCAAACATGTTGGTTTAGGTTTGTTTTTTAAACTAGCAACAAAAAAAACAATTCATGTTGTAGAATGCTCCCTTAGGTTGTATTTGGTTTGATAGAAAATAAGAGGGAAATGGAAATTAATTCAAATCAACATTCCACCAACATTCCATTTTTGAAGAAAACACAAATTAGTTCAAATCAAATACAACCTTAAGAATTGAAGACACAAATTTTTGAAGAAATTGGAATAAATGCTATTTAAATATAGAGTTCAACTATGGTACATTCACTGATATTGACTTACTCAATCATGTTAAAGATATCTTACTTTCATTAATTCACATTTCACAAAGTATACTCAATGGTGCAGCAAACAATGTGAATTAAAAAGACATCATTAATCCACATATTTTGTTGCACGGTGCAATAAATGAATTATAGACTTTGCCTTAAATATATTGAATAGTTTTAGTTAATAGTTAAAACTAGGGGTGGAAATGGGTCCCTAAAATACTTAGACATCCAATTTACATGTTCCTATTAGCTGGGTCCCCAAACTTTACATCTAGTCACAATTAGGTCCGTAGAGTTGGGTCCAAAGGATAATCCAATTAGTAGGTACCTAATCTGCTAGCTTCTAATTAAATATATAGATCCCCAAATTTATTAAGAAAGCAAATCCACTCTTTTTCTTTTTATCCTCTAAATTGTGCAAAGCAGAAGTGGGCAGTTACCAGATATTAATAATAATATCTATTGGTGGTGGTGTTTCTTCTCTCTCTTGGTTCCATACAATTTGATGGTGAGCTACACAACCGTGGGATCCCCATCCCCTTAAATCCTCCAACCCTTATAGGCTCTGTTTTGAAGGAGTACAAATATAAATATGTAGAGCGTAAAACTATGTATTTTGCAATATTGTATATATATTTGTATTTGTATTCTTTTCAAATTGAGTACAAATACAAATATGTAGAGTGCAAAATCTTGTAATTTATATTATTTTATATGTATTTGTACTGTACATATTTGTATTTGTACTCTTTCCAAACTGAGCCTTAAGTCCATTTATAATAGGAACAGTATTGTAAGCATAATGAATGAGATATTCTACACCTCTATCTATCAGAAGTTGATTTTAATCTTTTTCAAGGTTAGGCTGGGGGTATTTTAAGGGGCAGGTGTCAAAAAACACTTTCTAGTATTTACTCATCATGTTCATAGTATGCGTCTACCTAAGAGTGTCAATGGACCGGCCAAAATCATTTTGGACTGATTGGATGGACCAAAAAGACATAGTGGATTGGACCAATTCGGTCCAAAATATTTATTAGATTGGATTGGACCTGATCCGTACGTAATAATTTTATACTGGATTTGGTTGGATTAAGCCAATATCCGGTCCATTGATATCAGATAAGAATATAAATGTCAATGGACCGAGTTCGAGTTAAAACCAATTTAAATTAAAATGAATTTGAACAAATTAGATGGTCCTAATATTAAATTGGACCAATCCAAAATGATCCAGATTATTCATTAAATTGGATTGGACGTAGTCCATTTGTAATGGACTCACATTGGACTAGATCGGATTGGACCAAATCCAATCCAATCGACACCCCTATTTCTACCTGATCTTTTAAGCCTTTGGACAAAATTCCATTCACCGACAAGATTACATGAAGTGATCATGCCTAAAATAAATATAACGACAAATGAATAGGGTTAAAAGTTAATTTAATATGCCAAAGTAATGACCCAAATTTGGTTTGTTGAATAATGAACTGACTTGCCTAACACTTTGTCTTTTAATTGATAACATAATATATATATATATATATATATATATATATATAATAATAAGTATTCTAGGGCCAATGACCATGTAGTCTAGGTAGTCATTTGGCATCATTCCTCTTAAGCCTATATACGAATCCCCTCTACTACCTTGCCCCAATGTCCAATGGGAGCAAAGCTGAATTGCAATTAGACTTATTTGACGGGTTTCAGGCTTGACTTGAACTCGGTCCGAAGTTCGAGTTTATTCAAATTTTGGCAAAAGCCAATCTCAAACCCAATTCATAAAGGTCTAATTGCAATTAACGTTTTTTTTAGAAAATTGCAACTATTTTTTTTTTTTATGTTTTAAAACCTAATTCAGATTTTTTTGTCCAAATTGAAGGTTTGACGGTTAGACTGTCAAGATCGAAGATGAAGAAGTTGTCACTTGTCAAGTTGGGGTGTACATCACAAATTAGGAAATTAGGTTTGGTTTATGCTTCTAACCCTGTATTGTATCTATTTTTATAAGTTAAAAGCTAAGAAAGAGAGGAAGAAAATAAAAAATTAAAAAAAAAAAAAAAAGCAATGAAGAGTGGGAGACAATGATGATTCTTCAAAATTATGTCTGTAAGAGGTGTTTTATGTCATACAGAAATTGTGGGATCAATTATAATGTCTCACACCAGTCTTTTAATACATTTCACAACCATTTTGGGGTCCCATTTGTATTTAATCACTTGTTGGTTTTACAATAGGAGAGGCTTATCCGTCAGTAGGTCCATGAGTCTGACAAACAGTGCAGGTGATGACAAATTAAGGAGGGCGCTGATCCACGGTCACTATCCCTACACCCTAAGACTAAGATGGTTCCTTTTGAAAATTTTGGAATTGGAGAACTTTTGTTGGGACTTACATGGTTCAATTTTAAGGAAATTTATGGTTTGCTGTGAGTTCAGATCTGTTGTATATTGTAACAAATACTCCCAACACTGTCCCAAGAAGCCATTATAGGTTTACATAAGGAATATCTCCCATGAATAACAAGGGAGATGTTGCCAAATGTAGGGTTGCAGTGGCCTATTGGGACAATGCCAACTTGTCAAGAACGTTTTGTTGTGTTGGTAGCATATCTAATCCCAATACAGCTCGAACATGATTTGTATATATCTACACATCTCATCATAAGATTGGGATCTACTATGTCTATGATGTATAGATACAGATCTTGGAATCATATTGGGACAGTTTTTGTTGCAAGCGGATCCCAACTTATTAATGCAGTAAGCAAGAAGTGGCTAAGGATATGCTACCAACAAAGCACTCGTAATACCATCCCAATAGTCCATTTTAGTCGGCCATACCTCCCTTATCATTCATGGGGATAAATTCCCTATGTACAATTGTAATGGTTTGTTGGGATAGTGTTGGGTGTGTTAGTTGGAACAAATTTGAACTCACAGCAAGTATGAAATAAAATAAAGGTAAGTTGTATATTAGTACCATATACTTTGGGGTTAATCTCACTTCAGTACCTAAACTTTAAAACATGCTATTGTATTATCTGAACTTTTGAAAACTACCAATTTAGTACCCACCATTAGGGGTGCAACTTGTCGAATTTGAATTAAGGTATATCTGAATCCGATCTAATCGGATCTCATAAGCATCGATTTGAATTCAAATCCAATGAGGAAGTCAGATATTAGGATCTGATCTGATCTGATTAAAATTTTTAAAAAATCAATCAATTATTAAAAGAAAAATAAAAAATAACAATTTAAATAAAGAAAAACAAAAAATGCAATATAAATAACATATTTATAACTAACTAAATAAATAAATAACATATATATGTGTTATATATTTTTATATAAGGGAAATTGTCCAAAACTCACCATGACTTTTCAGCATTTCTCTTAAACTCACCATGACTTTTCAAAACGTCTAGAGAACCCTAAATGTCGAATTTGAATTAAACTCGCCATGACTTTGACAGAAGTTGTCCATGTCAGCACAAATGCAGTTTTCATAACCAAATTGCCCTAAATGGCGAATCAGCCTTATTAAACATATTTATGCCCTTAAATGACTTATACATAAGATTTCTATTCGTTGAGACACATTTTGCTCTCATTGTGCTATTTGAGGGTATTCCAAGGAAGTTGATATATATATATATATATATATATATATATAGAGAGAGAGAGAGAGAGAGAGAGAGAGAGAGAGAGAGAGAGAGAGAGAGAGAGTCCATCAGTAATCCATTGATGGACTTCTGATCAAATTCAACAAAATATGATTGGACTTCTGATCGGATTGGATCATAATCTAATGATCCATTTGCACCCCTACCATCATTAGTAGTCCATCAATTATCCATTGATGACATGTGCAACTCAATTTTTTTAATGTCAAAATTACCATTTTCAATATTTTTTAGACCATTTTACCTTGATTGTCTTCTTCGGTGATTGAAGAATCACTCGTTTTCTTAGGCAATAATGATGGTCTAACCCACCCTTTGTTATGGATTAATAACTGAAATTACAACAATAATGGTCTAAATCCCTCTTCTTCAACAAAATCATTGTCTTCTCTAATGATGTTTTCCTATGGCTTAGTTTGGAGGGAGTACAAATACAAATATGTATACTGCAAATATTTTGCACTAGACATATTTGTATTTGTACTCATTCCAAATTGAGCCTACGCAACTTCTCCAATGGAAAGTACTAGTTCTTCAATAGAAAAGTTAGGGCAAGTAAATAGTGATGCTTGATCAATCTAATAATATTCATATTATTAATAATTATGTATCTTTACAAAATTCATCATGAAATTATCTACAAACAATACAAATTATGATTTTATGGATTATTCAATCTAAATGTTATTCAAATAATAAAAATCTAACATGAAAAATGAAATATTATTTAAATATTTTAATAACTAAATCTTTTAAATCAATTAATAATATATTTTAAATAGTTATTGAATAATTTTCAATTATAATAAATAGATTAAGATTTTAAATATTTAGTTAAATAACAAAATGTTTAACACAACTAGATTTTAAATAGTTAAAATAACAAAATTATGTATTAATACTACTATAATTTTATGGATTATTAAATTCAACAAGTAATTATTATTTTAAATTTTAAATAATCATATTATTTCAATAAATAAATAATATTGTAAATAACTAATTTCATTTATACCAATTAATAATTCTAGAAAATAACTTTCAACAAAATTATTGTTTATGAATAATAATTTTAAAAACTTAATCTTTATTTATTATATAGTTATATATAATAAGTTATTATTTATTGTATTTTATCATAAATATATTTTCAATAATTATATATAAATCTATTTTTGTTTTGTTATTTAACAGAAAATTTTCAATAATTATTGGAGTTTAAACTACTATTATTTAGCTTTTTAAATTTTTTTATTGTGTATTTTTGCTATATATTTTTAATAATTATTGGAGATTAAACTATTGTTCATGGGTTGGTTCGGTTTAGTTGTAGGTTGTTTAGCCAACCAAATCGACTTGAACAAGTTCGGGGGTTGGTCACTTTGGTTATATTGGTTTGGGTCAATTTTCAGTTAAACTTAAAAATAAAAAATAAAAAATAAAATTTACAATGGTATTATTAAAAAAATAAATTAAAAATTAAAATTATGATATAAACTATTTTAGCCTAAAAAATATTGGAATTTTCTCACTTTTACATATTAAAAAAATATATTTAAAATATAAAATATATATATGTATATATATATGGTTATGTCATTTTGATTTTAGTCAGTTTATAAATGACCAAAGCGAAACTGATCCAACCTAGTTGGGTTGAGAAATTGTTGAACCAAAGCCGACTGAAAATACTAAAAATCGGGTTGATCAGTTTCATTAGTTTGATTCAGAATGGCAACAGGGCGGGGCAGGGACGAGGAGCCTCTCCAAGTCCCCTATCCCCATCCCCGCTAATGGGGATAAAGTTATCCCCATCCCCATGGAGATCCCCACTCCCCATGATTCCTTATAACGTCAACCATTATGTTTTTGTTTTTTATTTTATTTAAAAATAAAAATAAAAATAATTAAATTTTACAATCCTATTAGAAAATATTCAAACATATTCAACCATATTTTAAAAACATTAACATATAGATGTATGTGTGCATATATATATATATATATATAAACGTATGTGTATCTATTTATCTATCTATTTATATATAGAAAGACGGTCCATGTCACCATGTCTCTTCTTTCCCCAAACCCATCTTCCTAATTTCATGTTTTCTTTGAATTTTTTATTTTTTTAATTCCACATAATTATCCATTAAACCAATAAGAAAATATCATAGGCTTAATTATTTCTAACAACCATAAAGAAAGAGGGATTTGCTTTTCTAATGTTTAGCCAAGTGGCACCACTTTCCCCCATATTCTCCTAAATTGTATCTAATTACTATTTATCTCCTAAATTATTTCTTACTCCTATTTATCTCTTAAATTATCTCTAATTTAGTAGAGAGATTCTCTCCTAAACTATCTCTAGTTCCTATCTATCCTCTCCCCTCACTTTTTATCTATGCTTATCTAAAGAAAGTTTCAACTAAAAAAATCAGAATTATTTAAATATTATAACGAAATTATATACTAACTTTAAAATATTTATTAAAAAAACAAAAATTAATTATAATAGATTTAGAAATATTCATATTATTATATTTTTACAAAATTCATCATGAAATTATGTAGTAACAATATAAATTATAATTTTATGAATTATTCAATTTAAATGTTATTCAAATAATAAAAATTTAGCATTCAAAAAATAAAATTTTGTCTAAATATTTCAATAAATAAATATCTTAAATAACAAAACTTTAAAAATAGATAAATATTTATATAACAAAATATCTAATATTATGTAATAACTTTAAAATAAATAAAATTCAAATAATGAAAAAATATAAATATTTTATATATTATTAAATATATAAATTATGAAATATTTAACAATACTAAAGTTTAAATAGTTAAATAACAAAATCATGTAATAAATTTAAAAAAATTCTTAAAAGTAGAAAAATAATTGTCATAGATTTCATAATATTCATATTAATAATAATTTAATATTTTACAAAATTAATAACGAATTATGTACTAATAGTACTAACTATTAGTTTACAAATTATTAAAATCAAGAAATAATTAATATTTTAAAATTTTAAATAGCAATATTATTTTAATAACTAAATAATGTTGTAAATAACTAATTTTGCTTATATCAATTAATAATTATAGAAAATAACTTTCAAAAAAATTAATGTTATTAGTAATAATTTTACGATAATAGTGTATATTCATTATATATTTTTAAGAACTAAAATTAATATTTATTGTATTTATGATAAATATATTTTTAATAATTATTTATAAATCTGTTTATTTTTATTTAACAGAAAATTATCAATAATTATTGGAGATTAAACAACTACTATTTAACTTTTGAAATTTAATTTATTGTATTTTTGTTATAAATTTATTTTTAGTAACTATGTATTTTTATAATTTATTGATTAATATTTATTAGAGATTAATCTATTATTTAAGATTACACTATTTATTAACTAATTTAATATATTTTCATTATAAATTTGTTTTCAATAATCGTGTATTTTTGCTATAAATTTTCAATAATTATTAGAGATTAAACTATTAGTTTAGCTAAAATTAGGAGTATTGAAGGATTCGTTCAGTTCAATTGTAGGTTGTTTTGCCTACCAAATCGACTTGGTTGGGTCGGGAATTTGTCACCCAAAACTAACTGACCATTAGTGAAAACCCATCAACTCAGGTTGTATCAATTTGGATCTATTTTTGGTTTGATTTGTTTGTTCAAAATATTTAAGCTTAAAATTAAATTTAAATTTAATAAAAATATAGTTGTATTATAAAAAATTAAAAAAAAAGAATTAAATTTATGATATAAAATATTTTAGACTAATATATATATATATATATATATATATATATATATATATATGGTCGGGTTAGTTCAGTTTTGGGTTGGTTTACAAATGACCAAACTGAAACTGACCTAACTCTGTCAGGTTGAAAAGTTGTTGAACCAAAGCCGATCAGAAATACTAGAACACCGACCAACTTGGGAAGACTTCTATCAAATTAGTTATTAAAAAGTTAAAATATAAAATAATTACATGGTATATGTTTGGTTCTGTGGGCATTTATTGAAAAAACACTACCACATCAGTGCCACATAGGTGTTGGTGTTTATTGCATGGTCTCATTGTTTATCAAATAAACACTAGAAAACTAAAATGCTTTGACTTATGTTCATGGAGCATTTAGGCTGGGGAAACATCAAATTCATGCTTCTTCCAATGCTTGGGCATTTCTTGAAATGAAATGGTGATGTAGCGCACTTTATTTGAGGTGGAAAGCAACTTTATGGGGTGTTAATTGAAATGCCCATAAAACATCCAACCAAATAGAAAAAGTAGAAAACACTTAAAATAGCATTTTCAAATAAACATTTATTTAAAAAAAAAAAACCTCTTAGAAAACTCCCACGAAACCAAACATACATGCATACTCTTATGTATTTTTATTGGTTAGATTTCACTTAACAAAGCCACGTCTACCCACGAAACCAAACATAACTCTACCCACGTCTACCCACATATCATTACAGCCACACATGGAATATATCTCATCCCCCTACATAGTCTTATGCATGGGGAGATGTTACCCATGCATGGGGTTAGTGTGTTGTGAGTAGACGTGGGCAAGAGATATGGAATCCGGAGTCCATTGTTATTATCTTATCTCTCTCTCTCTCTCTCTCTCTCTCTCTCTCTCTCTCTCTCTCTTCTTGAGACTAGGGGTGCAAACGGATCGGATCGGATTCCAATAAGGGTATATACGAATATACCCTAATTCGAATATGATAGGACTCTATTTGAATTCGAATCCTATTGATAAATCAGATCTTCGGATCTGATCCGATCTAGTTTGTTTTCTTTAAAAAATAATATATTATTTAAAAAATAAAATATATTAATTTAAATAAAAACAAAAAATACAAATATTTTTTAATTATTTTCATCATATATATATATTTTATAAAAAATAAATAATAAGACAAATTTATAAAAATATTTATTTATAAATAAATAAATAACATATATACATATTATATATATTTATATTTATAAATATATAATATATATCGGATCGAATATTCTCAGATCAAATAATGGTGATTTGAATCTAATCTGAACCAAAGATCCAAACAGAAGTGATTCGAATTCGACCAAATAGGATTGGATCTCGGATTGACATTTGCACCCCTACCTAAGACGAAAGTGCTTGCCAAAAAAGCGACCACAAAGAGGGACAAAAGGGTTTGGTTTGAGACCGGATCTGCTCCTCACACAGGTGCCTCACAACGACCTCAAAGGCATATCCCAATGTGCATTGGGAACATGGGAACACCTTTCATACTTATGTGTTATTATTTATCGGAAATGTTACCAATACAAGGTCATTGTGAATGATGATTAGCTCTGAACTGAAATGATGTCATTGGTGCTAAGAGGGAATTGGATTATGTTATCACTGAGCGCACCTTACATCGACCTCACAGACACATCCCACCGTCCATTGAGAAGATCTCTCATGAATAATAATGGGAAATGTTTTGGATAGATGATGGGATGTGCCTGTAAGGTGCATTCTGTGAGAGTAGATCCGAACTCGTGCTGATAAGGATGTGCCAGCGGAACCTTCGGGTTTTACCAGCATTGCCACGTGTATGATGCCACCTATTTACCTGGCAACTCCGACATTCCCCACGTGCCAACAACTCATCTTCACTTTTTTTTTTCTCGCCAATAATTTCCGGCTTTAAAGCTGCAAATCCTATCAAGGCTCAGGGTTTCTACCACCGTCAGATTCACTGATTCAGCTTCCCCTGTTTATCATCTTCAACTTCATGATCGTTGCTTCCTAGGTAAAATTAAAGGTGCTCTCTCTCTCCCTCTCCTCCCTTTTCCACTTTTAACAATCTTTTTATTGTTTTATTGTTTCCAACTTTGTTTTTAGTCGATCCGATATTTTTAGAGAGGATCAACTCGAATTTGAATCCTTTCTCCCCCTCGCCCCCTAAATTCGTCAATCTATGACATTTATGATCAACAAAGAGCTTCTGATCATTTTTATTTTAGATTAAATCTACGTATTTTTGGTCCAAATTTAGCTTTGAGTAGTTTATGATATCCTTTCTAATTTTGGTAGATTTGGAGACCAGGGTTTGGATGGTGGAGAAAGCAGATGATTCCTAATCTGAATAATTGGATAGAGGAGCAGAGGAAGGAAACATGAGGAAATTATGAGCGGAAATTGGGATTTATTGGGCAATTCTTTTGAAGACCGAGTGATTTGGCTTGGGCAGTAGTTAAGCGTTTCCCCTGTATGTTAGATTTAGTGATGGATTTATTGGAAGATCAGTGTTCAGAATCTGTAGTTGCAACGAAGGAGGAAGAAACCTCGGAAAAGGTGACCCATTTGGATGAAACTAAGGTGACCCATTTGGATGAAACTAAGGTAGAGAGTAATGGGTCTTGTGTTAATGAGATTGTGAATTCCGGAGAACATGTGGAGATTAAAAAGTTGGATGAAGCAAATGGGAAAGGAGTTGAAACTGATATAGAAGTCGAGATTCCTTCTAACACAAATGAGTCTCCTGGAGTTGTCGAGGAAACACCGCTTTCAAAGGCAAATGAGTCTTCTGAGCTTCTTGGGGAGACGCCACTTCTTAAAACAAATCAATCTCATGCCTCTACTCCGCCTTCAGAGACGAATCAGTCTCCTGGAGTTCCTGGGGGGACATCTCCGACAACGAAAGGGTTTGGGTTGAAGAAATGGAGGAGGATTAGGAGAGACCTTTCAAAGGATGCAGGTAGTGGTTTTGATTCGAACAGGATCTTGAAAAGGGGTCTGTCTAATGCTGTAGAGCCTGGGCGCTCACTAGATCTGTCCGCGGAGATCAAAGAGAAGAGTGAAGCTTCTGTTGCATCTGTGAATTCATCAGTGCAGAGCCCTTCTGTTCCCATTGTTTTTGCTGCCAAAGGCTCAACTTCAGATTCTAGGTTGGCAATGGGGGCTGGTTTTCCTGTTGGTACGGATTCTGAGAATAGTGAGGATAGGAGCAGCAAGTCCTCCACAGCAACAAGCGTTCCTAAATTGAGGTATGATGTGTCTGTAGGAATGGGATCCGTGAGAGATAAGAACAAGGTGAAAAATTTGGGTGGAAAGAGTTTAGGTAATGCAATTCAAAGGTCTCAACAAGGAAAAGGTAGGATTGATACCAGTAAGAAGCTTAGAGGAGAAAGGGTCAAAATTGAAAAGGAGAATTCATTTTCTAGCTTGGAGTCTGACTCGAGAAACTACAATGCAGTCCTTTTGCAGATGGGTAGTTCTTCTGTTGTTAGTAATGGAAGACAGAGTGAGATATCTTCAAATTGTGGCATAGAGAATAGGGATGATACTCATGTAAGTGACCCACAATCTAGTGAAGAAGTTCAAACTGGTTACTGCCAAGAAAATGGGAAAGAAGTTGAAGATGTTTCACAAGATGATGTAGCCGCTGATGTGTCATCAGAGGTGAAGGAAGAAGAAGCTGATAATCACAGGTCCACAGTGGATCAGGATCCTTTGATTCAGTCAGTGTTTGCACTTCAGCATCTGCAGGAAATTCTTGAAGGAGGTAGGCCTTACCTTCCTCTTCTGCCTCTTATTTTTGTGCCTAATTTACCTTTTTGTGATGGATGGAGATATTCATTTATTCATTACATGTGTTTAATTTTGTTCTTTTTTCTATATTCCAAATTCCTAACTGTGATATTAAAACTTTTCGTTCTTTTATTTTTTTTTCTTTGTTTTGCCTTTTGGTATCCTTCTTTCAACTTGATCTCTGTTTGATTCTAGTTTAGAAGTTTTTTCCTCAGGTATCACATAAATGTAAAGTATGCATGCCACTATTCTGAGAATATAGAGATTGGAAAATAAATATTGGAAAATTAAAGTTGTGAAGTCTCTATCTTCAGATTATTTCTCTATATTTTTATAGAAGCGTATTACTTGCTTTCTATTAATTTAAAAGGAATTTATATGGAGAACTCCATTCTCCGTGCTTGCCAATTCATCCATTTGAAATGAATATACAACTTTAAGAAAAGCCTAGGCTTTCTTGATTCTGGATAGGAGCATGCGCCAGCAGTTTCTTGTATTGTGCAAGTATGTAAGTTTCAGAAAGAAGTGGAATTGTTCTATCAAAAGCCTTCAAGTTTTTGAACCTTTACATATTTGCGGGGTAAAGGGAGAAGAAAGAGAACAGAATGTAAAAACATACAGAAAACCAGTGAGGCATGGATTCTGAAACAGGCATGGGAATCCAATATGTTCAGGAGTCTGACATGGCGAGTTCCACAAACAAGGATTTCTTAGGAGTGTTTTAAGATATTTAATATATTTATGATCATATATACATTATATTTATATTTGTACTATATTCCATCATCACAGTTAAATTTCTTCTTTTTTTTTTTGTTTATATTAGATTCATTTCCTATATTCTAAATTTCTAATGAAGGATGTGCTTGATCAGGTCATATGCTTTATGAAGAGAGTCAAAAAGCTTTATGTAGAGGATTATTATTAAGTTGGCATGTGACCATTGGGATAGCAGTACTGGCAACTTATGCTGGTAGAAGCCAATTACCTCTGACACCTTTGAACTTGCCAGATGATTCAAGGGAGATTGAGGAGATTTGGATTTGGTGGTGTGATATGAACTCTGACTCCAGCTTACCAAAAAAAGAAAAAGAACTCTGACTAAAGTGGAGCCTAGACAAATAGGTTTTGGCACTTGATACCAGCACCAATAGACCAATGCTATCCCTTATTCTCTGTTTTAGCTTAGGTGTAAAGAGAGCATTCTTCAGTGCCAACACCAGGCATAGCTTATTCAATCACAAAGAGATAACAGGGCCATCATGTGTGAGAATTAAACCAAGTCTGACAAGTCCAATTGTCTGAGTGCCACATCAGGAGGACCCAAGGGTTTTGTCTCTTGTACCTTGGGCCTCATCATTGGAATGTTGTTAGAACCCTAGCCAAATGCCAAAACACCAATTGATTTGTGTACCAACACTCATACTTCATTGTGCAGTCAACAACTTGTATTGTCCTCCAACATCCAAACTCTAGTATGATGTCTCTTAAGAAAAAAAAGAGAAAGTTCACCAATTTGTGATGATCAAGCTCTTCTTTTTTTCTTTCTTGATTGGTATCAAGGCCTCATTTTTTTTCATTAATGGTCCGTTTGGTTGCTGAGACCAATTTGTTCAAGGGAGAAGAAATGAAAGTTATCAGTGGTGGAAGAATGGCGGTGGAAGAAAGACCAATTTTTTCTCAACCAAGTACCTCAGTAGTGCTCGTGGTGGTGGCGGCGGTGGAAGAATAGCGGTGAAAGATCGACGCTAGATCTGGAAGAGGCAGACACCGGAAGCCTTTTTCTGGCAATGAAAACCGTTGGACGCCGGAAGCCGGAAGCCGTTTTCTGGAAGAGGCAGATGTCGGAAGCTGGAAGCCATTTTCTGGAAGAGGCAGATGTCGGAAGCCATTTTCTGGCAATGAAAACCGGAGATGGCGCCGGTGAGTAAACCGTTGGACAGCGTCTGAGAAGAAGACTATGCTCAGTTGCCTCCCTCGATGAAATTTTCTCACTCAGCTTCTTCTCAGTGGGGTCGCACCTATTTGGTGAGACCCCGCGTCCCAGAAATTGAGATATGCGTTCTCGTCGCGTATCACACTTTTGCCCAAAACAAACCTGGGAAAATAGGAATCTTTGAAGAATATTCCTCTTTTCCATCCTAGTTGCACAAACCAAACGGACCATTAAGGAAAAAAGAATCGAGGGTCATTTCAGCCTTCCCACTTTACAAAAGAAAAGAAAGGGTGCATGAATCTTACCTTGATAGTTCAAAAATAACATAGTAACATTCTATTTCATTTGGGAATTATGAAACAAAAAGCAGAAAGAAGGTAACTATGCAGCAGGATTTGGTGAAAGCAGAATTTTTAGCAGCAGTTCATGGGGTAGAGAAAGCCAAAGAATTGGGAATTGACAGATTAATTATTGAAGGGGACTCAAAGGTAGTTTTGGGATGGTTGAAAAAAGAAGAGTGGGTGACTTGGCAGATGAGAAATGATTTCAGAAGATTTCTGAGGCTGTCAAAAGACAAGAACATCCAAGTGCCTTGGGTTAGAAGATCTGCAAACAGCTTAGTTAAGCAAGAGTTTCAAAGACAATCAATGTACTGGGCACAATTGTAATATGGGTTGGGTGGCTTGTCTTGTTTTGGACATGCTCCTCGTTCACAACTACTTGCTGCATCTTCTACTTTAATCATTAATGAATTTTTCTGGTTGGTTGCTGATTAAAAAAACATTCCAGGTTGGATAGGTCAGGCTGTGACACATCACATACATGTATTCTATCAATTAAATAATGTATAATTATATTCTACATGTAATATATGTATATATATGGTTCATATTAGGTATAATTTATATTTTTATTTCAGTTTTTAATTTTTTATAAATAAAAAAGATAAAAATTGAAATTTGAGGCCAAAAGAGGGTTTTTATTTTGACAAAAATAGTTGGGCAAGGTGCCTTTTGGCACCTTGGAATGTGTAGATCTCAAAAAGTTAACCAAAATAAAAAATATCACTTCAATTGGACAACTGAGGTCAAAGTTATGCCCTCCGGAAGTTTCAATACATTTTAATGTGTCACCCGCGACCTGGTGGCCAGGTCGAATGGATCAATGGTAGAACTGCCTGGATCAGCGGGTTTTAGGAAAACTGGACCTAGAAAAGGGATCAGGTGATGGTTCCAATGGTTCGACCATCTGGATCAACTGCTGGTTGAAAACATTGCTCTGTCCTCTGTTGCAAAGAAGTAATCTGTGTGACTCATGGATTATGAGGTGCAGGATTGACAAGTTACACATGAATCATCTAATGCAGTCATGCACACTTGTCTACTCTTGAATCTTGTGTTAGATTAAGGCGGCCTTGCAACACCGGATGATACCAGCACAACAGAATGGAATAGTAGAGATTAATAAGGAAGCAATCCCTAATAAATATCTAAGAAGAATTAAATCCATTCAAGTCCAGAATTTCTCTGAAAGTTTGATTTCAAGAATACAGATAGAATTGTCTAAAGACATTTGTTTCATTTTCATCATCTAAGCCTTATCCCAACCATATGGGGTCGGCTACATGAATCCTGTTTTGTTTTTCCGTTCTGTTTAGTGCTACATCCCTTGTTAAATTATGATCTCTTAAAATCATTTCTTACTATTTCAACCCATGCTCTTTTTGGTCTGCCCCAGCCCTTCTAGCCCCATCAATTTGCAACAGATTGTTTTAACATTTATTTCATTTTAACACTCCTAATCTGCAGAAAAAAATAAATAGAATAATGAGTAGTAGAGATTAATGGGGAAGAAAAAATAAAGAAATAATTCCTGGAAGTGATGTCCAATAAAAGCTAAGAAAAATAAGTTTATTCAAGTCTATAATTTCTCCAAAAGTTTATTTACAAGAACAAATATAGAACTATTTCTGGATATCTGTTTAATTGTCTCTAATTTGCAAAAGAGAACAAATATTTAACTAAGTTTCCGAACTTAGGAAATCTAATGTGCCATTCCCAAGACTGAACCAACTTAAAATAATTAATTAATAACAATTACATGTGTACTCACATATACTATTAAAAATATGAATGAGCTTGTGGATTTTTTTACTAAAATACCCCTAGTTTTGAATTTAGTCCCTCTCTAATTGTGAGAGCAGAAAATGTAATTTGAAGTACTAATTTTCACCTCGTTCAATTCCCTTTCATTAAGTCTTATATGTAAGGTATTAACTCCTATTTTCCCTCATTAAGTCCTATATTTAATGAAATTTTCTCACCAATAAGTTCTATTAATTAGATCTATATGCCCAATACTTTTAAGAATATAAAACCCATGTTCTTTAAAATTGACTGAAAAATGAAACCATTCATCTATCCAGGTGGCAGGTAAGAAATTGAACCATCTAGGTTAACCCATGATGACGTAATTAATTAAATAATAAAAATTAAAAAAAGATAAAAAATATGACAAAAATACATAATATGTATTGTAGAAAAATTAGGACACATTTTAATCATCATGATCATGGGAAATCTCTGTATTTTTCATTCCTGGGAAGATCTTCCCAATGCACAGCCGAAGTGTTGTGAGGACGGTGACCAATTTTGTGAGGACGAAATCTGGATTCATACACACAACAAAGGGGATGAAGCAACAGTCCTCAGGAAGGTTAGACAGTACACCATCCTCTGCTCATACAACCATCCAATTAAAATAAAAAAAAATCCCTTATAAAAGAGTGGAATCTTTCATCTGGATAAATGCAAGCAAATGATCATTCTATTCTATAAGAAATCCTCTTTTTCCTCTCTTTCCAAATAGTTAAGATCTCAAATGGAACAATTTTCCACAAGATCACCCCTTGGCACTTATTAAGCTAGAAGGCTACGTAAGCAGCACAGATGAGTTCCATAAAGCTGAAGGGACAAGGTAGTTCCTCCAACCTGTTGGTATTAAATGCCGTGCTTCTGTCATTTAAGTTCAAATAGTGGGAATTTTGTCAAGAAAAACTGAGGTACTCTGGCTCGGTGGGGTATGGTAACTCACCAAGGGCAGAACTTTTGTCAGTTTTGCAAGTTTTGAAGTTTACTTCTACCTGCAATTTAAAAAATATCATAGTGGAAAGGGACTGTCAAGTGTTTGTTTCTTGGCTATGCTCAGGCAATGTACCTTGGAAGTTTAGGCCCTGTGTAGGAGAAATCCATTTTTCATTTTTGGTAATAAAATAAAGTTTTATTAAAATAAAAAAGAAGAAATACAAAGAAAGTGACCAGAAGTCACCTGAGAGAGAAGAAGAAACAAACCAGCCCCAACACCTTAAAAAACCACCAATCACAATACCAGAAAAACAACCGAGCATCCCACCTTGGACCCAGAGGCCCAAACCTGAACAAAAACAGAATCTAACCACTAACACAGAGCTCTTCACAACCAGATCTCTAACATCAAATCACAAATGAAGCAATCCACAAAACTCCCACTAATTCAACCTCACCATTGCTGACTCTTGTTGTTCGATCAGCTCACTGTTCAGAACATAAGTCGTCAGAACTAGAATTAAGAGCATCAAACTTGACATCTTAACTCCCTTGAGGGAAGAGAAAAACTTCCTTCTGGTTCCTCAAACATCTTTTTAGTAAAAGCATCTCCACCTAAAACCACTAAATCCAAAGATTTGTTCACTCCAACTCCTGTACTTGCGATCTTCTCCACATCAATTTGCTTTTTAACTTCATGGGTCTCATCTAACAAGAATTCTTCTTCACTTGAGTCAAAATCTTCAACTTCATCTTCATCACTCCCCCAATCACCCTCTCTATCTTTCAGCAGTCTTGTAAGGTATCCTCTTCTCTTGTTGTAATTCTTTCCCTCCTACCCTTCCTTCTTCTTTTTCTTTACCTCTTCCCCTTCAGAGTGATCCCCTTTACTCTCATAAGTCCCACTAGGATCCTTGCTTCTCGCTACTAAGCCTTCCTTATTGCCTTCATCAGGAAAAAACTCCTCGTCCTTGTCTCTTTCTTCTTCTACGCCTAAGCCTTCTTTTTTCTTTGCCGAGAATGGTGCCTCTTTCCATCAATGCTAACCCCCTTCCTCTCCAAAACAATACCTGTCAGCCCCTTCCTGATTTTCGCAAGATGGTGGAGAATAAAAGATGTTCTCTTGGCTGTCTACTGAAAAAACTCACCTAAAGAACTTTCCTTATGTAGATCAATACTCATCAAAGCATTACAGGCCTTGTTAGCCAAACCATCATCTTTTTTCTTTTGGAAGCTCATTCTTCTTTCCATAGGTATACTTTGTTATTTTCCAAAGGAAGCTGTCTTTATCCAGCACTGTAAATCCAACAAACTTCATCACTGCCTTATCTTCAGTCACCTCAATGCCCCTTCCCTCAGTCTGTGTTTAAAGGGATGAAAAAGGATCAATAATTCCACCTCCTAGGACTTCCTTCCCCCGTATCACATGAATTTTAGGTCTGCCAAGTGACCTCGCCTCCAAGCAATCCACATCAGCCCTCGGCCCAAAACTTATGGACCCAAAGTTACTTGTTCCAACTTTAAGTCCAGGTGTACTTGTTAGACAGTTTTGTATGCCCTTAGCTTCAATCAAAATTGATGTATTTTATGAGTTTATTGTAAATGAATAAAAGTGCATATTTGATTCATGTTCCCTTGGTATGTTTCTGTGTAATACCCTTAAACTGGACACTTATTGAGACTCGTGTTAGTTTAGAAAGTTTACAGCCAGTGGGTCGGTCTGGGGAGACCTATCCTGACAAGGCTGACACTGTGGTGCCATCAAGTCGGTTGAGGTGGCTTGTCTCAGCTACCGGGGTGAGACCCCAGGCACATACAGTGTGGGATCAATTGAATCTTTGAACTGGACCAGATTTCCAGTATTGCCCTGGACCTTGGAGATTGATGGGCAAAACTGGAAAGTTACACCTGACCCCTAGACTCGATTATGATACTGCACTAGGTGTCGGATCGGTCTGTCTTTGATGTACCAATCAGTGAGATCCTTAGCGGGGGTCAAAACCTGGGTATGTTGGGACAATCCGAGAATTCATCTGAGTGGGTGATCATAGTGACAGGATCAGCCCCTTTGTCGGACAAAGGTAATGATCGGGGATGCGCTCTCACTGTTGGAAACCAAGACTGCCGGCAGCCGATTTCAACCGTTGAGATTTGTTGCAAAGTATATTTTATATGAGATATAAAAGTATATATATTATGGTTTCTAAAATGTTTGCAAAAGGTTTTAATTCCCGGGATCCATATAAGTGGAGAGTGCAACACTGTTCCTTACAGCCGAGGGAGAGGTCCTCTCTTGTCGGGCAGTGTATGATCATTAAGGGCTGAGAGGTTAAGTGTAAGACCATTGAGGATAATACCTGATGGGCTAATCTTGCATCTGCCCACAGTCCCTGGGTGTTACAAGGTGGCTTGGCCCAGGGACCACTTAGGGTAAGTGTTGGGCCCATAGAGCCCATTTGATGGGTTTCAGGGGGTGCACTGTCTTTAACAGTGTATTCGACCAGGCCTTGTAACAAAGGCTGGGCCGAACCCATGTGGCTGATGTGTAGATCAATGTTTGGGTCCCACGCCATACAAGGAAGCCCAACTGGGCAGCAGTTAGGAAGGTTGAGTGAGCACATAAGCTTAATGGGCCTAAAGCCCATTTCGAACTGGGCTATTTATTTAGTTAATTAAAGGGGCGAATTCTGAGATAGATTAGCAGATAGGATAGGGTCTTAATCCTATCCACTCAGAGAGTCTAGATCTAAATGTGATTCAGATCTAGAAACCTCCTAATGGGATTAGGATAAAGCTAATTTAATCCGCAGATAAGATAAGGGTTTATCCTTATCACTAGAAGAGAAGGCTGATCCAAATATGATTTGGATAAGCACCTCCTAATGGGATTAGGAGCTGATCTTTTAAGTTAACAAAAAGGAGGGGGGCGGCAGCCTTGAGAGAGACCAACAAGAAACACATCAGATCCTCTTTAGTGCTGAAATCAAGAAGAGAGAATTCTGCAGCCTGCGAATACTCTCTTGCCGCCTCCCTGCTCTTGTTGCCCTGTTTGCCAGTTCGATCTTCAGCTGTGGGAGAAGTCAAGATTGGATCTTGACATCAGTTCTTTGAGAAAGGATTGAAAAGGAAGCAGTGCTCACGTTCCATTCTACTGTTTCTTGCGAAGGACAGAGTTCTTGGGGAAGAACACTGCTGATTCTGCTCCATCCTACACTGCGCCATCTTCAGTGGGAGCAGTTTTTGGATCCTTCCTTGGGCGTGAACACCTTCGTTGGGAGATATTACTTCTCCGTATCAGGTATTATTCTCTCCCATTCCTTTTGGTTCAGATCTGGTTCAGTTTAAGGTTCAAGATTTATCCTTAAAAATATGATTTTCTAAATAGGGAATGTGACTCCCAGTTGAAGGGAGAGAAAAATTTTTGAAATTCGTCCCTTATTCCGCAATCTTTGGGCGTCCATGTGATGGATCTCTCATCCCCTTTCAGTACTGTCAAAATTATCTTCCACATGAGATTTTAACTTCTCATGTTTCTGTGTTTGAGCCAGTGGATCCAAACTTAATACCTGACTGGAAGCAGCCATGTCCTCAAAGCCCTTATCCTGAGTAGACACCAGTTCTCTTTTCTTACACACCAACCCAGCATTAAATGTCTTGGGCTGAACAACTACCCCTGTATTCATAAAAAATTTTGCAGGATCCTCACCAAGCGTCGTTTGAACTTCTTTTCGAGGATTACCAGAGATAGAAAATTGGCTCTTTTCCAACTCCCTTCCAGCCATTGTTCTTGCTTTTGCATGTTGAAACCAACATCAAATGGGCGAGCCAATGCTTGGACATCAAATGAACTCCTTATTTAGCTGGATTTCTAGAAGTGCAACTGAAGTGACCAACGAACTTGCCAAGGGTGGGGCTTTAAAAGAAAGCTTAGAATGTGACTTTTTGGGTTTGGGTACTGAGTTGCAATTGGCTATTTCCCATATAAATTGATTGTTTAGTTTTGTTTTGTCAGCTATGTGCTGTTTTATCTTGTCCTTGCTACTTTTTTTGCAACGCTTTTGCTTCAAGTTCAATGAATATCTGTTAATTATAAAAAATAAAAATGATTGTGTCAAGAAAAGCCAGCCATATGGAAGCCTTAACTAGAGCTGGAACCTTACGACCCTAGATGCAATCATCTTCCCTGGTGCACCTCTAGGAAGGGACGCAAAGAAAGACCACATAGAAAAAGCCTCCTTTGAGCTCTTCTGTCGAAGTAATTTTATCATTCTTCTTTGTCTAAATCAAAATATCTAGCACCGTTTGGAGCATAGGGTGCATTCATCACTCTCTCTAATCAGGGATGGCCTTCTAAATAGTGGATTCCAAACAATCTTCTTCCTTGGTGGTGTACTCACTATCACTCCCAACAAAAGTGAGGGCACAAAGATCTGAAAGTGCCCAACCCACTACAATTAGCTCTCAAGCATCTAACTCTAGAGCTATTGCCAACTTCATAACCAGTCAATATAGGATGTTTATTGAAGTCCTGCATGGTACCTTTGTACTTCATAACCTAAGCTGGTCTAAGTCACGCAAACCAATAGTACTTCTCTTACGATATCTCAGAAGATCGGGGGTGGAATCTCATACAACAGATTTGCTAGCTTGGATCAGTAGGGGAAACATACCCTGAGAGCAAGACTTTTCCACCTACCCTGCTGTATCCTCTGGGTGTTTCAGTCGAAACTCCAACATTGGATTATGTAATCACTGCAAGGTCCTTTGCCATCCGAACCCTCCTGATTGCTCGGGTCAGGAAGATGATTCCGATGATTCATCAGAGCCCTACAGAACGAAAGCAGAAGCTAATCTATCCGGTAGTTACAGAATTAAACGGTTGTATTTGAAAGACTCGGTTAGTACCAGAAGCAAGATGGCCGAACCTCTTTCTCTGATCGACAAGGCAGGAGGCAGTTCCCAAAATCCCATCCCTTCTCTGAACCTCCAGGCCCAACTTCCAAGTACTATCTCTCCCGCCCCCTCGTAATTAGGGGTGTCAACGGTATTCGAAAATCCGATTTCGAATTCGATATTCGACATAATTGAATCGAATTCAGATAATCAAATATCTAATCGGTCGAATTTGGATATCCTATTCTTATCGAATAGTTAATCGGATTCGAATTCGGATGTCCTGATTCAATTCGATAAATATCCGAATTCGACCTATTATTTAATTATTATATATAATATATAAAATATGTTATATAATTTATACATAATAATTAAGTTATATGAATAATTTATATATTTATATACTTTATATCAATAAAATATTTATTTTATATATTTATTAATTATTAATTAATCAAATTCGATTCGAATATTTAATCGGATTCGAATTCGGATATTGCATAATCCGATTCGAATTCGGTCCGTTTACACCCCTACTCATAATTTTGCTGTTTCTTTCCTTCCTTTGAATGTTTTCCTTGTCACTTGCCGTCTGGTTGCCTCCCTAACCTTGGTACAGGTTCTGGTTCTCCTGTTACTGTTCCTTCCATCTCTACCTCGACTCCTTTCTTAGAAGCCCAGAGTCAGGAGACTGATAACACTTTGATTAAGGATTGATCAGAATTGGATACAGATAAGGTAGCAGAGGTTTTGGGAATTTTGATGGTAGATAAGAAAGGAAAAAAAATGGAGTACTGAGAAGTTTTTGGGAGAGGAAGGCAACTCTCTAGAACCTAAATGGTTAGAGAATTGAAGAAACTCCAAAGTGACCTGAAATGGAAGAACAGTTTTCAGAGAAAGACACCCTTAAGAAATTAAATCCGGATATAATAGTTCTTTAAGAAACCAAAAAAGAAACAGTTGATAGAAGATTGATTAAGGTTATCTGGAATGTTAATGGTAAACGTTGGGCTTCAATTGCATCCACTGGGGCGTAGGGTGGGCTTATGATTGCTTGGGATGAGAATCAAGTTTCTGGACAGGAAGTTGACAGAGGAAACCACTCTCTTTTAATTCTCTTCACGAATAAGTCTGATAGTTTTACTTGGATATTCACTGGTGTTTATGCTCCTAACTCCCCTAGATTGAGAGAGAACTTGTGGGATGAACTTGAAAGTGTCGGCTCTCATTATCAGCTCCCTTGGTGTGTAGGAGGCAATTTCAATGTCACTAGATTTGTCGTAGAGAAATCTAATGGAGGTCGGCTTACCTCAAGTATGTGAAGGTTTTCTCATTTTATCAGGGACCTTTCTTTAGTGGATCCCCCTTTTCTACTGCTAGATATACTCATCGAACATGCAAGCTGAATTAATATGCAGTAGGCTGGATTGATTTCTTTCGTCTTCTGATTGGGAAAATCATTTTCCTAAGACGTTTCAGATAACTAGACATAGATGTACCTCGGATCATTGGCCAGTAATGTTGGATACAGAAAAATTACAAACGGGTAAAAGTCCATATAGATTTGAGAAGTATTGGATTTTTTACCCTGATTTTAAGGATGAAGTGGCCAGATGGTGAGATGAATATAATCCTGAAGGTTGGGCAGGTTTTAACTTTTAAGTTTGGTCAAAAGCTTAAATACATCAAAAGGAAGCTGAAGGAGTGGAATAAGCTGAACTTTAAAGCAACCTCAGAAGAAAAAGATAAGTTGTTAGCAGATCTTCTGGATGTCAAATAGACTGATGGTCATTTAGAGAGGGAGGATTTGATTAAAAGAAATGAGACTCAAGCTGCCCTAGAACAACTAGTGTGGAGGGAGGTGTACTGGAGACACAGATCTAGGGTGAGCTGGCTAAGAGGAGACTGTAACACTCGATTCTTTCACAGCTTTGCTAATGGCAGGAATAGGAAGAATTTCATTTCTAAGTTGATGATGGGTAATTGTGAGACAGAGGTTCCCCTTATTATCAAGGAAGAAATAGTTGACTTCTTTGAGAAGCTGTATTTGTTTGACAGAAGTTGGAGACCTTTGTTATCAGAATGGAATGGCTCTAAGATCTCAGAAGATAAGAAATCTTGGCTTGAGAGAATTTAGGGAAGAGGAAATTAAAGAGGCAGTGTTTAGTCTTGATGAAGATAAGGCCCCTGGCCCTGATGGTTTTTCCTTGATTTTTTATCAGGAGTGCTGGGATATTATCAAGCAGGACTTGATAGAGGTCTTTGCTGATTTCCATAGATCAGCCAAGTTAAATTTGGGCAATAACTCTACTTTCATTAAGTTGATTCCTAAAAAAGCTGGTGCAGTTGAGATTAAAGATTATAGGCCAATCAGCCTCCTTGGAAGCCTATATAAAATCCTGGCCAAAGCTCTAGCTAATCAATTAAAGGAAGTAATTGGAGATGTGGTGGACTTCTCCCAAGGTGCTTCCATCAAAGGCAGACAAATTGTGGATGGGGCCTTAATTGCTAATGAGGTAGTAGAAGATAGAAAACAAAAAAGAAAAGAAGGGGTGGTTTGAAAAATTAATCTAGAAAAGGCGTATGACAGAGTGGACTGGCAATGCCTTGGGAATATCTTGAGACTTAAAAGTTTTGGAGGATTAGTTGGATGAAAGGCTGCATTCAATCTACTTGGTTCTCAGTTCTTATGAGTGGAGCCCCTCCAAGGATTCTATAAGGCCTTGAGAGGACTGAGACAAGGATGTCCTCTACCCCCGCTTCTGTTCGCTTTGGTAGCAGATTTACTGGACTTTCTCCTTAAATGATGACATAACTTTTTTCCTAGAAGGTGAGGTTAACTACTTCAGAAATTTGAAGAAAATTTTCAAATGCTTTGAGGCTGTGATGGGTTTAAGAGCCAATTTAGCTAAGAGCAGTATTGTAGGCATTCATGTCCCCCAAGATAAGTTGATCACCTTTAAAGAAATACTTGGATGTAAGGTTGAGAAGTGGCCTATAAATTATCTTGGCCTTCCTTTGGGGGGAAATTCCTTTTGGGCTCTGGTGATTGAAAAATGTGAGAAAAGTTGGATTCTTGGAAAATAAATTACCTCCCAAAAGGGGGAAGACTTATTCTCATCAAGTCTTCCCTATCCAGCCTGCCAATCTATTTCCTTTCCATTTTTAAAATGCCAGACAAAGTGAGACCTCTTCTAGAAAAATTGCAGCATGGCTTCCTTTGGCTGGGAGATAGTTTGCAAACCGAAGAAGGATGGAGGATTGGGTCTTGGGCATTTGGAAGAAAGAAATGTTGCTCTTCTTGGGAAATGGTTATGGCGCTTCCCCTTGGAACAAGATAGTCTCTGGACTTCTGTAATAAGAAGTAAATATTGTAAGGAACAATAACATGTGGGGCAGCAACATTGTGACAAACAAATATTTCTTTGCCAACCCTTGGAAAGGTATTATGCAAGTGCTTCCTTTCTTCTCCCCCTTATTTAGACTCAGAATTGGAGCTAGTAATTGTATCAGATTTTGGACTGATACTTGGTGGGGTCCAGTAATTTAAAAGGCGCGCCTCTAGATGCACAGTCGAGGCGCATTTTGGGGTATGCGCCTCGCCCAGATCCTAGGTGCACCTCTTTCAAAAGACGTGTGCCTGGTGTGCTTGATGCGCCTTGCGCCTCAGCCCAGGCTGCACCTTTTTAAAATTTGCGCTTTTTGCTTTATTTTTTTTTAGTCTAATGGTTGGGTTGAGGCACAATAAAATATCTTCTTAAAAGGCAATAAAAGTTGTAAAATCATTATTTTTTATGTGAGAAATAAGAATTTCATACCCTAACATAGACTTGTCCGGGCTTGCCTCGGGGGGCATGCTACAAAGGCGACTCATAGAATCAAGAATGCAATATGTTTTACATCACATTAACTACTTGAAGCAATGCAATTAAGGAGAAAAAAAAGAGATTGTGGGTTTTACATGCTTGAAAATGCTTTCTATGTTTGCTTTTATTTTTAAATTTTCATTTGAATACACTTTACATGTTATGTTTATGTATTTTAATTTTAAATAATAGGTTTTTAAATCATTTATTTTAAAATTTAAGTTTATATTTTTATTAACATTTTGTTTAATATTTTTTAAAACTTCTGCATTTTTTTTTAAATTTTGGCATTTTTTGGATTTTTTTTGGATTTTTTTTGTTTTTTTAGCTTTTTTTTTGTAATTTTGCGCCTTTCTTAAACTCGCCTTGTGCCTTGTGTCTCAGGTGCAAATTGGCCCTTGCTCTTTTTTTTGCGCCTTGCACTTTTAAAGCACTGATAGGGTCCCCAACTTCTCTCTGTTACCTATTGATGTAGGACCAGCTCAGTTCTAGTCCTTAGACAATGTTGAATGGTCTTCTTGGATCAGAATTTTATAGTTGTCGATGGCTGTAATGTCTTCTTGAAGGAATAAGAGAGAAATAGGGAAAGAAAGGAGAGAGAACACCTGGAATCACTCACAGGGTGCCTAGAATCACTCCAGAGCATGGGAATCACTCACCATAGTTACCATAAGCTAAAGAAAACTCAATATAATTCATTGCCTTTGTGTAAAACGTCCATACAGATTTATAGACAGTTGAAAAGCAGTCCACTTGATGTATGGAACTGTTTGGGATTAGATGCAAACCAGAAAATAAACAAACAAGAGAGGAAGAGAAGAGAGAGCTGGCGGCAATGAGTGTTAGAGAGTAAGAGGTTTGAACATAACCACTCTCTAACACTCTAAACATCTTATTAATAAGTTAATCTTTGACAAATTACAGAGAGGCCCTTGAGTGGGCAGGAAAATACAAAAAACAGAACGTTACAGAGTATGGGCCTAGAATAGGCCCACAACAGAGAGAAACATACATAACATGAAATGACAGTCTATGGGCCATTCGGCCCATCTCCTCTACACTCCCCCTCAAGCTGAGCATAGATGTTAATCATGCCCAGCTTGCCAGTGTCATGTTGAAGCCTTGCCTTGGAAATGCCCTTGGTGAGGAAGCCTGCCAATTGTCCTTCAGAAGTAATGAATGGAAGACACACTTCACCGGAGGAAACTCTTTCTTGAATAAAGTGTCTATCAACCTCAATATGTTTGGTTCTATCATGTTGTACCGAGTTGTGAGCAATGTTGATGGCAGCCTGATTATCACAATACAACATCATGGGTTTGTCATGATCAATCCCAAGTTCTTCCATTAAGGACCTTAGCCACAACAATTCCGAGACTCCATGTGCCATGGCTCTATATTCTGCTTCTACGGAGGATCGGGCCACAACTGATTGTTTCTTACTCCTCCAAGAGACAACATTACCAGCCACCAGACTGCAATACCCTGAAGTAGATCTTCTATCATCAATATTTCCAGCCCAATCAGCATCAATATAGGCTTCAAGTTTCAGATGACCATGCTTGTTAAATAGAATTCCTTTTCCTGGAGAGCCTTTCAGATAGCACAAAATCCGTTTTGCTGCTACCATATGGGTATCTAGGAGCATGCATGACCTGGCTAATGCAACTGACAGCATACGCAATATCTGGCCCAGTCATGCACAGGTACAAAAGCTTCCCAAGAAGTCTCTGAAAGACCCCTTTGTCTTCCAACAAAGTTCCATCCGAAGTTGAAAGTTTGTGACTCATATCAATAGGAGTTGCAGATGGTCTTGCACCCATTTTTCCAGTTTCATACAACAAATCAACGACATATTTCCTCTGGGAAATAAGAATCTCATCCCTGGATCTGGCAACTGATATGCCAAGGAAGTATCTCAACTCCCCCAGATCCTTAATCTCAAATTCTGTACGGAGGAAAGACTTAAGGGCTAGAATGCCTGAGGCATCATCACCGGTCACTATAATGTCATCAACATACACAATGAGATACACTGCTAGAGATCCACTTTTCTTCACAAAAAGAGTATGATCTGACTGTGTCTGAACATAGCCGAATTTAACAAGTGCAGCTCTAAATCTCTCAAACCAGGCTCTAGGAGATTGTTTGAGGCCATAAAGAGATTTCTTCAGTTTACATACCTTTCCTTGCATATCTTTCCCATACATTCCTAGAGGAAGACACATGTAGACCTCCTCATGTAAGTCACCATTTAGAAATGCATTCTTTACATCTATTGATAGAGAGGCCAATCAAAGTGAGCTGCTAGAGATAAAAGAACCCTCACAGATGTCATCTTAGCAACAGGGGCAAAAGTCCCCAGGTAGTCAATCCCATATGTCTGTGTGTAGCTTTTTGCAACAAGTCTGGCCTTGTACCTCTCAATAGTCCCATCAGCCCTGTATTTAATGGTAAAAACCCACTTGCACCCAACTGGATCCTTCCCTTCAGGCAAATCCACCACCTCCCAAGTACTATTTTCATGTAGAGCATCCATTTCAGTCTGCATGGCATCTCTCCATTCTGGAATCCCAAGAGCTTTTGATACAGACCTAAGAATGGGGTTAGAAGCAATTGAAGAGAGGTAGGCACAGTATAAAGGGGAAAGTAGGTCATAAGAAAGGTGTTTGGAAATGCAGTGTGCAATACACTTCCGCTTTCCTTTCCTAACAGCAATGGGGACATCAAGATCTGGGAAGGATGATTCCAAGGGAGCTGAAGCAGTACCTATTATCTCATCTGTGGTTGGGAATGTATGAGCCTCATCTGTTGTAAGTGAAACCACTTGCTCATTCCTGGATCTCTGCCTTTGATACACTTTGGGATTATGGGTAGGACAAGGAGGTAAAGAAATAGAGGCACTAGGACAAGAGGAATGAAGTGGCTGATCCTCCTTTGATTCATTTGGTGAGGATACAAGTTTGTCAAGAGTCAACTGGGACAGGAGGAAGAAGAGCAAAAACTTGTGACAGACTCTCCCCCTGTTGACAATGTCCTTCCTGAGAGGAACCATAAAAAGGACAAAGTTGAAAACCAGAAAATAAACAATCCACTTGATGTATGGAACTGTTTGAGATTAGATGCAAACTAGAAAATAAACAAACAAGAGAGGAAGAGAAGAGAGAGCCGGCGGCAATGAGGTTCGAACATAACCACTCTCTAACATTCTAAACATCTTATTAACAAGTTAGTCTTTGACAAATTATAGAGAGGCCCTTGAGTGGGCAGGAAAATACAAAAAACAAAACATTATAGAGTATGGGCCCAGAATAAGGCCCACAACAGAGAGAAACATAACATAACATGAAATGACAGTCTATGGGCCATTCGGCCCATCTCCTCTACATAGACTCTAAAATCATAATAACCCTAGGAGTCAAACTGTTAGACTCAATAATCCTAGTAGGACTCATACTAAGTTGTCATATCCTATTTCATTTCAAAGAAGACTCAATAACTCTTATCCCATTTATGCAATGACTGAAATTTTAAACATAAACAAATTATAACTAGAAAAATTAAACCCTATCATTGGACCCCAGAAAATTGCAAAAATGACAAAAAATACCCCTACTGTCCAAAAATACAGAAATACATAAAATATCATAAAATTCCAATTGACTCTTCATCTTCTGCATCACCTATCCTAACCTCTTTAGTCTAGCTTTGGACAAGGAAATCTTAGGCCCCGTTTGGTTCACGGGAATAGGGGTCTGGAATCAGAATCGGAATGGGCTATTCCGATTCCAACTGTTTGGTTGGGTGGAATTGGAATCCCATTCCCATTCCTGCTGGAATGGCATTCCCCCATTCGAGGGAATGGCCATTCCCTGCCCCTCCCTTGGGAATGAAATCCCATTCCTACTGATTTTAATTCCCATTCCCATTCCTGTCTGAACCAAATAGATTATGGGAATGGCCATTCCCTGCCCCTCCCTTGGGAATGAAATCCCATTCCTGCTGATTTTAATTCCCATTCCCATTCCTGTCTGAACCAAACAGATTATGGGAATGGACCATTCCGATTCCGATTTCGAAGGATTTCGATTCCAATTCTGATTCCGATTCTGACTGCAAACCAAACGGACCCTTAGTTTCTGATGTTCTCATAAGAGGTAATCAAGGTTTGTCCTATAATTTCAACTTTCATAGAGCTTTAACTGATTTTGAAGCCCAAGGAGTTTCCTCCCTTCTCTCATTGAGTGAAGTTTTTCTCTCTAATCTCCTTGACAAACGTATTTGGTCTTTATCTCCCAATGGCATATTTTCCACCAAGTCCTTTTTCATCCACCTTACTTCGGGAACCCCTCCTACCATCTTGGTCAACAAAATTTGGCCTCGTGTGGTGCCCCTTAAAATTTCGTTCTTTATTTGGGAGGCGGTTTGGGAGCGCATTAACACTTGTGATTTGATCCAAAGAAAAAGATTAGGATGCCATTGTCTTTCTCCTCACATCTGTGTTATGTGCATGAAGGATGGTTAATCAGCTAGTCGCTTGCTAATTAATTGTGAGGTGGCTCGTTCTCTATGGCAATTCTTCCATGATTTGGTGTTTGACTCTAGTTTCTATTGGGTTCCTCCCAATAAGGTTGTTTGTTGGAACACAACAGCCGAAGAAGAAGAAGAAGAAGAAGAAGATTTGAGAATGGCGTCTTACTCACTTCAGCCGGCCCTACAATCTTATATAGATGTTTACAAAATAATGTTACATGAATGGACTGGAATGCCCCTGATTAGTGATGGGACACCTAGACAAATAAAACATTAAAACAAGTTTAGACCCAATAACTAAGGACTTAAGACACAAATATGACTAACACAAACACTAAACCAGCCGAACCAACACTCCCCCTCAAGCTAAGCATGGATGTCAGTCATATTTAGCTTGCCAAGTAAGTCTTAAGAATTTTGTTGAAGCTAGTCCTTTTGTTAGCACATCTGCAATCTGCATCTTGGAAGGAGTATAAGGAATGCAGAGTTCTCCTGAGACTATTCTTTCTCTAACGAAGTGTCGGTCAATCTTAATGTGCTTCGTCCTATCATGTTGCACTGGGTTATTTGCAATGTTGATGGCAGCCTTGTTGTCACAGTACAGTCTGAGAGGACACTCGACCTTTATCCCGAGCTCACCAAGAAGGGTCCTAAGCCACAGTAGTTCAACAACACCATGAGCCATAGCTCGATATTCATCCTCACTTGATCTAGCAATCACATTCTGCTTTTTACTTCACCGTGTAACCAGATTCCCTCCAACAAACGTGCAATACCCAGAAGTAGACTTTCTGTCTCCAACAGAACCAACCCAATCTGCATCAGTGTACGCTTCAATTTCAATTTTATTGTATTTTTTGAACAGAATTCCTTTTCCTGGGCAAGTCTTCAAATACCTAAGAATCCTTTCCGCTGCTTTCATATGAGAAATCTTTGGAGAGTGCATGAATTGGCTGACATGTACAACATAAGCAATATCTGGTCGAGTGAAAGACAGATATATCAACTTCCCTACTAGTTTTTGGTATCTCTCTTTATCAAGGTAGTCATCTCCTACTGATTCCTGTAGACCATGGTTCTGCTCTATTGGAGTATCTGCTGGTCTACACCCCATCATACCTGTCTTCTCTAGAAGATCAAGAACATACTTCCGTTGACATATATAGATGCCCTCTTGTGACCTAGCAACTTCAATTCCAAGGAAGTATCTCAGATGGCCCAAGTCTTTGATCTCAAACTCAGAAGCCAAGAACTCCTTTAATCTTTTTATCTCTTCCAGATCGTCCCCTGTAATCACCATATCATCCACATAGACGATGAGTGTCGTAAGTCTGCTATTCCATTTCCTTATGAACAAGGTATGTTCTACACCACTTTGAGTGTATCCCACTCTCTTCATGGCCCCACAAAGATTCTCAAACCAAACCCGAGGAGACTGCTTAAGACCATATAATGCTTTCCCTAGTTTACACACTTTCCCATCAAAGCCATAACCTGGTGGAGGATCCATGAATACCTCTTCACATAGATTGCCATTTAGGAAAGCGTTTTTCACATCCAACTGATGTAACTCCCATGAGAAGTTTGCAGCTAATGACAGTAAAACCCGGATTGTGTTGAGCTTTGCGACTGGAGCAAAGGTCTCTTTGTAGTCAATCCCCTCCTTTTGAGTAAACCCCTTTGCCACAAGTTTGGCCTTGTATCTTTCAATGGACCCGTCCTCCCTATGCTTTACAGTGAACACCCACTTGCATCCCACAGTGCATTTCCCTTCTAGTAGATCCACTAATTCCCAAGTCCTTGCTTTCATTAAGGCTTTCATTTCTTCATTCATAGCCTCTCTCCATCTTGGGTCAGACACTGCCTCTAAGTACCTAGTAGGGACATGCATGGAGGAGAGAGCAGACACAAATGAATAATAACGAGGAGATAAACATGAGTAAGAAACAAATTCAGCAATGGGGTGTCGGATAGTACAAGAACGGGTAGACTTACGAAGAGCAATAGGGAGATCCAAATCAGAAGTATGAGTGATAAGATTACCTGGAGTTGCTGAGACAGATTGATCCGAGTCCGATTGATTGCTGCCATGAGTTAGAGGGTCATTTTTCCTTCTGTTGTAGGTGATTCTTATATCTTTTTGTTGCCTACTGGTGTCCTCAGTTACATCTGCAGCATCAAGAGTGGTAACAGGTGCAATGGGAGCCTCACAAGGTTCACCCGGGATGCTACAACTAAGAGGATCAGGAGGAGAAGATGGAAGGCCCGAGGCCGAAAGTGGCACAAAAAGGAGGGGGAAGAAGAATCCTCTTCCATCCCACTAGTCTCCCCCTGAAGAGGATTTTGGGAAGAATGAAAATAGGATTGAGACTCAAAAAATACCACGTCTTTTGTGACGTATTTCTTCTTGGTGGCGGGATCATAACACTTGTAACCCTTCTGTGTAGGAGAGTACCTTAGAAAGATTTCTTTCGTAGCCCTAGGATCCAACTTGGTCTTCTTTGGATCCTTTACATGTATAAAACATAACCAAAGACTCTAGGTGGGAGAGGAAAGTCTGGAAGATTAGGACAAAGGGCAGAGAAAGGAGTTTTCATACCCAACACCTTGGATGGCATCCGATTTATCAGATATGATGCGGTAAGGACTGCTTGAGACTAATAGTGCTTGGGAACCTTGTGCTGAAATAGTAAAGCTCGAGCGGTCTCCAATAAGTATCTATTTTTGCACTAAGCAACCTCATTCTGTTGAGGGGTACTAGCACAAGATGACCGGTGTAGCATGCTAGCATCCACCATTAACAGGTTCAAGGATCTTTCAAAATATTCAGCAGCATTGTCTGAACGGAATTGCTTAATCTTCTTGTCAAACTGAGTTTCAATCATTTTACAAAATGCCATGGTTATCCGGGGCACTTCATTACATCCTTTTAACAAGTAAATCCATGTGCATCATGAGTAGTGATCAATAAAATTGATAAAGTAACGAAAGCCATCTATAGAAACAAGAGGTGAAGGGCCCCAAACATCAAAATGGACCAAATCAAAAGGAGCTTGAATTTCATTACTAGAAATTGGATAAAGAGTTCTACATTGTTTTGACAAATGACACACTTCACAAACTAAACTTTGACTTGAAATACCCTTGAATAATTTGGGAAATAGCCCTTGCAATGATGAAAAAGGTAAATGACCTAGCCTAGCATGCCACAAGTGTAACCTAGCTATTGACTCCTCATTATTCTGACTACTGGCAGTAGTTGATAGTAAGGCCAAACTGATGTTTGCATCAAAATATTAGAGACCTCTACATTCATGACTGCTCCCAATCGTTCTCTTCGTCAATTTGTCCTGAAAGAAACAATGAGTAGGAAAGAAAGTTATGCTACAATTTAAATTCTTGATAAGCTTCGAAACAGATAAGAGATAGGAAGTAAGATTGGGAACATGTAAAACAGATTTAAGAGAGAGGTCCTTGCTTAAGTCAACCCGCCCCCCCCCCCCCCCCCCCAGAGATGGTGGAGAGAGAACCATCAGCAACTCTCATCTTATCTTGGCCAGACATCAATTGGTAAGAAGAAAATAAAGAGGACATGTGTGTCATGTGGTCAGTTGCACCAGAATCAATAATCCAAGAAGTAGAATCTATAGAACTAGTTGCACTATAAGCAGAGACAATACCTGATCTGGCAAGAGAGGTGGAAGCAAGGGAATTAGTCCCTAGACGGGTTAAGGCCCGTCTAAGGACCTCTACCTCATCAGCAGTGAAACCTAAAGACCCGGATGTGGAGGAATTAGCAGTCTGTCCCATGGGAGAAGATGCAACTGTAGATGTGTTCTTCGAGCTATCACCACTGTGACTAGTAACAAGGTTCCCACTTGCTGTTTGATTCTTCTTGGGCTTCTTGTCTTTCCTTAACGCAACTGGTTTCAGATGAGGATAAAGAACCTAACAAGTCTCTTTTACATGCCTTTCACCTCCACAATGAGAGCACTTAAGATGCCTCTTGTCTGAATGCTTGCTTCCTTTTTGGTTTGAAGAAATCAGGGCTGAATGTTCAACAGGCTATTCAACTGGCTGTATTTTAGTGTCAACTTGCATCTCTTTCCTCCTAACCTGTTCATTCCTTACTAGATAATAGACATGGTGTAAATCTGGCATTTCATCCCTTCCCAAAATTTGAGACCTTATGCTCTCATACATTGGGTCTAAACCAGTCAAGAACTTAAAGGCTCTACCCTCTTCAATTTGTTTATCATGCCTTTCCCTGTCTTTTGCATTCTCCCAATTGAGAATAAGATGATGATCAAGTTCTTCCCATAGTCCTTCTAGGGTTGCAAAATACGTTGCAACTGTCATATTTCCTTGTCTCAGTGCAGCAATGTCTTGGTTTAGCCTATAAATTCTGGCATTATTCTTTCTCTGTCCATAAGTTTTAGATACTTTCTCCCAGATCTTAGCAGCAGTGGGAAAGTGTTGAACAGTCCTGGCCACTCTTGGAGTCATCGAAGCAAGCAGCCAGGACATAACAGTAGCATTTTCCTTATGCCATACTGCGTACTCCACACTACCCACTTCAGGTTCCTTCTTCTATCCATCTAAATAACCCGTAAGTTCCCGGGAAGTAATGAAGAGCATGGCTGAAACAAACCCTTCTCTGAAGTTATATTCATCCAACAATACACTGGTGATCTACAAGTTGTGCAGATTTGGATTTTCCAGATTAGGAGACCTTCCACCAGTTCTATTATCCCTAGAAGACACTTCTCCCGATATTGAAGACATCTCCTTCCTCTTACAGTGATCACGATTGAAAACTCAGTACTATTTCAGACTTACCGAGGCTGTTACAAGGCTGAGAACCCCTCGTAACAGGTCTGAAACCAAGAACAATCCACCTCTGTACTGTGTTGAACTCTTCTGGACTAGGCCGGGCTTTGACTTCTGCTGTCGTAGACTGATCACCATTACGATCTGTACTAGGACTGTCGAAGTCAGTCCTTCCACCTAGATCTGTTCCACACAGATCTCTCTTAGCAGCCGAATGGCTACTACCTGCTGCAAGGTGTCTAGTAGGGCATCGCTTCTGGAACAAACTCCCCTTGGGCCCTACAACCAAGGTAAACCCTAGATACAGACCTTGCTGTGTTCTACGGTCAGCCCTAGGGTTTCTTCACAGCAGCCAAGATTGGAGAGAGAGAAAAAAAAGAATAAAGAAGAGAAGAAAAGTGGTGGCTGTAACCAGACAGACGGATTAGTGCTCTGATACTATGTTTGCTGGAACATAGCAGCCGAAGAAGAAGAAGAGAAGAAGATTTGAGAATGGCGGCTTACTCACTTCAGCCGGCCCTACAATCTTATATAGATGTTTACAAAATAATGTTACATGAATGGACTGGAATGCCCCTGATTAGTGATGGGACACCTAGACAAATAAAACATTAAAATAAGTTTAGGCCCAATAACTAAGGACTTAAGACACAAATATGACTAACATAAACACCAAACCAGCCGAACCAACAAAGGTTGCAAATTTTTTTAATCAGTGGCCTTGCAATTTGCGTTCTAGAGGTAAAATATTTTGGAGAGCCTCAACTCATGCTGTTATGTGGTGTATCTGGGATGAATGAAACAGGAGAATTTTTTTAACAAGTTTGCGAGGGTGGAAGCCATTAGAGAGAGAATTTTCATGGGCACCTTTTCCTGGCTTCTTTCCACTGATCATTTCAAAGGTTCCAGATATGCTGATCTTGAAAGGAATTTAATAGAGATTATCCAGTCTTCCATTGTTAACAATTAACTGATGTTATGCATCTTTATTCTTCTTAATATAAAATATTTTTATTAAAAATAAAGAAAAAAATGAGATCCCCCCTTCCTCTTCATCCTCCTCCTAATCCCCCTCCTCTTAAGGAGGCTTACGCCTCTTTGTGTTTGGGAGGCTTACGCCTCTTGTGTTCTAAACTACGCCTCACGCCTCTAGGTAGTGGAACACCTCGCATCACACATCCTGGTTTTAAAACATTGTTTTTGCTATAGGAAAAGAAGAAAAAAAATGTGTTGATCAGGAAATGTGTAGTAGTAGTAATAGTAGTAATGTTTATATTGATTAAACCCTAACAAATAAGAAAATGAAAAGAAATTAGTATATAAACATACAAAATGGACATTTTAGTTTAATAGTGCCTATTTTATAACTATAATGTCAAAAAATAAAGAATAAAAAGGTATTTTATAATACATAGTACAAAACTGTTTAGCGATTAGGCGAGGTGAGCCTCAAAGGGCGCCTTGTAGCCTAGGCGTCACCTTGACAACTATGATCCATTTTCATGTCACAGAAACAGATCTAGAAGCTCAGACATAATAGGATTCACTTCAGTATCTTTTGCTGCGATAACTTTCCTCCAATGGGCTGCTTCCTTCATAGAAATCTCCAAAGCCACTTTCCATGAAGAGCCGCAATCTCTATTCCAATTTCTGTTTGACCAGTTAAAAGTTTTCTTTTGTTCAGGTTATGTTGGATTTTCAAGCCTTTTAGCAACAACTATGGTTGGCTGGGATTCTTGGGCTGTGTGCTGGGCCTAGGGATGCAACTCTGGCAGGGTCGGTTCAGATTGAGGTCAAACCTAGCCCAACCTAATATTTTAGGGGTTCATCCTCTAGCTTTCTGGCTCTAAACTTGACCCAGCCTGCCTTACTTGCTTCCCAACCTGTAGACCTTGGGTTGGGCTTTTTTAGCCCTAAACCTAGTAAGTAGTAACTGGCATGTCAGTATCTTGTTGACACATGATGTATCTCTGCCTTGTATTTAGCAAATAAGAGCTGCCTACAAGAATAATCGTCTTATCATACTTTCATATATAAAATATTTTGAATCTGCGGTTCTGGACTTTGGTCAGCTGCTGAGCTGCGTGTTTTCATTGTTTCATATATAAAAGAGGGATTTTCTTTCATATGCTGTCTGCTTTTCTTGTTAAAATACATCTGTTTGGTTATTCTTAATGATCAAAGAAGAAATCTAACTATAAAATTGTGTTATTTTTGCTACACAATGTGTGAGAGACCTGTCCTTTTGCAGAACTTAAAAAATTTGGAGAGATTGGGCTGGTATCTGTTTCAGTGCCTGATGTCCCTGTTATTGTTCATAATATGCCTATGGAGTGTGGTTATGCTGATTCAAAAATAAATGAACCTGATTCAGCTGGGAAGTTATGTATGGAAGACAGCAGTTTGCCTCTGGAAACCCAGTTAACTAAATTAAAACAAAAAGTGCATATTGAGGAGAGAAAACTCGAGGAGGCAATGGCCACTATCAAGGCTAAGGAATGTAGGGTTATTGAACTAGAAGCAATTTTAAGTAGAAGTGAGTCACCCAGGGAAGGGTCAAGGAGGAGGAGAGACTTGGAGATCGAGCTTGAGAATCTGTTCAAGCAGAAAATAGAAGCTGAAGTTGAGTACCTAGCTGTAAGCACAACAACCCAGAAGTTGATAGTTGACACAGAGGAGCACATCACACTCCTTGAAGAACAAAAATCCCTGGCAGAGGAGCAAGCTGAGATACTGCACAAACTAAGAGATGCAGAAAGCAAGGCTGTAGTACTGAAGAGACAGGCAGAGGAGTTGGAGACTTGTTGTGAGGAGTTGGTAAGGACCGAAGAGGTGTTAAAGATGCAGAACAGGGTATGGAATTTTACTTTGTGCGTTTTGGTGCAGTTGATATTGCTGTTTACAGCATTTGGGCTTTTCCTCTTGCGGCTATTCCCACATTATGGTGGGTTTGTACCTACCTAAGTCTGAGAAGAGGAATGCCAATGGCTTGTGGTATTCGTCATCTGACAACAAACCAGGTCGTAGAACACATAAACTCTCTGCTATTTTTTTACTAGAGATTTACACACGGAATTTTCATGTTGTTGTGATGTTTTTATCGTCTTGTCATTTATAGCTCATTGTTTTCCCGGTTCTTCCTAATTATGAATGCCATATTAGATAGTACAGTTTCTATTGGCCAAGACGAGGAGAGCGAAAAATGATTAGTTGATTTCTCATTTGTTGGGTTGTTATATTACAAGGAATATGTGAAGAGATAGTACTATGGGGCTGAAACTGAAGGAATGCTTACTTGCTCTGAGTCTGAGTCTGTTGATAACATTAACATCCATCTGACTCTGAGCAAATTGGCAAGAGAAATTATAGCATGGCGTGTATGGGCAATACTTGCCTCCTACCACCTCCTGATTTTTTTAGATCTAAACCCCAAGGCTCAGTTTGGGAAGAGTATAAATACAAATATATAGTGTAAATACAGGTATAGAAGTACAAAATGCAAATATGTACAGTGAAAAACCTTACATTTTTTGTATTATTTTATATGTATTTGTACTCCTTCCAAACTGAGCCTTAAAGGCCTAAGTTCCTAAACCCTTAGGCCTATGTTTGGTTTGAAGGAAAATGCAGGGACAGGAAGGAAAAGGTAGGAAAACTTTTACAAATCTTATATTAGGCTTCCCTGTCTTTCCCTACCTTTTCCTTCAACAGCCTTAACCCTAGCCTTAAAGGAAAATGATTACGGTAGGATGCATGTCATGTGACATGGAAGGAACCAAATATATATTTTCCGACGTGAATGATGTTTGGGTCGGTGGGTCCATTTCCTGATCTCATCTGATTAGGAGAAAAGGAGGGTTCTGTAATTCTATTCTGTTCTATTCTTCTACTTGTGTATGCAGAAAGAAGAGCTGAATCCCAACGTCCATTTGGCATTTGGATATTGGAGACTTGGAGTTGATCATCTCCTGCTTTCTTTGCGTCTCAACTTCCAACTTCCAAAGATGTTTATCTCAGCAACTCCTTTAAACATTTTCAGTCAAATTCCAAATGCAGTGCAAATACTCCATATAAATAATTATTAATTGGAGTGGAAGACGGAGGAGATGGGTGGGGTTGTCCTTACTAAGGGCACCCCAATTTGTCTTTTTAGTGTATATATATATATATATGTGACATTCCAAGCTCCAAGGTGACGAGGGAACTCGCAGAATCTCCACGCGACCTCCCAATGAAACAGGAACACGCTAGCAGTTGAAAATAAAATTCTGAACGTCATGTGAACTGATATTTTATTTCAATTGTTGGTGTGTCCTCTCATTGGTGGGTCGCCCAGAAGATACGAGTTCACGACCAAGCGTGTAGTTGGCAGTTTGCTAAAGGTGTGAATTAAAAAAAAAATATATATATATATATATATATATATTATATGTTAAGTCAAAAAGAAGGGAAAGCTAAGTGGGTCCCGTTGTCTCGTTCTCTCTTTCCTTTTTGAGGTTAAGGTTGAGAGTGCGTATTTTATAAATAAGTGCTTATTCAGGCATTTATCAGTGTTTGATAAAAAATCACTTATTCCAAATAAGGGTAGTATAGTTAATTTCATGATGTGGTGGGCCAAGATAGCCAAAAGAAAATAAATACTTAAAAAATAAGTTCAAAATTTGGGTTCAATGCTTATTCAGGCTTATTTCCTATAAATGCAAATTAGGGTTTGTTGGTGTGGTTCCAACTCCCAACAAGCACTCCCAAACATGGGCTAAATCTCTTTTAACTCTCTCTTTTGTCTTAACGACTTCAACCTCAATTGCTTTTATTTTTATTTTTGATAATTAAAATACACATTAACTAAGCAAGAAATTACAAATACAAGGTTCTAGCCAGACCGATGACTTATACCACCAGTAACAAACCTCACTAAAAGTTTTAGCTTGTTGCGTCAAAACATGAGCAACTAGTTTTACTCAACTACTTAGATTTATATACAAATTTTACAAAATTGAAATTCTTAACTAAAGACAAAATCCTAGCTATATTTCTAGCAAATTTCCAGGGTAATAAAGTTTCACTCTTTTGAAGAGCCTTAACCACTGTATCTGAGTTTGAGAAAATCACTACAGATATAGGATTCCATCCTTGGGCCGTTGCAAAAGAAATGCCCTTGAAAATCACACTCTGTTCAATTTCATTAAGCTCCTGACCAATGACCACAACCCAAAACCCAGTTTGCCTTTTTCTCAGTCCCCTTGAAGATCCTTTCATCTTTCACCTGCCATATGAAATACCGTGCAACTGCAATCCATGAAATAATATTTAATAACGTTTGTGGGTCACCACTCTTTTGCACAATAATCTCAAGAAACTGATGGAAATTTACACATTGATCTTTTGATATCAAAATTGAGTTTGGCTTTGCTCGGTGCAATGCCCGTTCGAACAGACGTTACAGCAGCTTAAATCTGGGTGGGATCTTTAATTTTCATATTTTCCTAATCTAGCTTAACATGCTAGGGTGCAAGGAGACATTTCTTTCTTTCCACTGGGACACACTGAATTTCTTAATAGAAAATTTGCCATTATTAGCCCTTTTCCTTGTGAATTTATCAAAGTCCCCATTGAATATATGTGTTTCCAGAATATAAGACAGCTCAGGTTGGAGAAATATCCTTGTCAATTTTTGGACATGCCAAGACCCCAATGAAGGAGAAATCAAATCACGAACTTGGGTATCCTCATTTTCAGAAAGGAGGAGGCCCAATTAGAGATAAAAAAGAAAAAAAATCCTGCATTTGAATCGAAGCAAAATCCCAAATCCTAAGATTGGATTGAGAATGAATTTGGACTCCCAAAGATGGGAGGATGTGCCCTCCATTCCTCCAAAGAGGAGAAGCTGACCTAGAAACCTTCCTGGAATTCTTTCATTATTTGAGAGATGCTTACTTTAATTTGCATAACTTGGACCCATAAAGTTTTAAGTCTTTAAATGCTAACCCTCCTTCTGTCTTGGGAGTACAAAGTTTATTCCAAGAATCCCACTTCATATTTTTCCTATTATGAGACTCATTCCACCAAAAAGCTTTTTGATGAAATTTCTCCATTTCATTTATGGTTTTGTGTGTGTGTATGTGTTGAAGTCTAAACTATAAATCCATGTTCATTTATGGTTTTGTGTGTGCTAAAAGCTTTTTGAATTTCCACCAAAACCTAAATAGTTAATGCCTTTTAATATTACACAGTGTGTTAAAGTCTAAACAATAAATCTTTGTTCATGGGTTTGTGAGTCCTCTAACCTCTTCCAAGACCTCCTTAGAGAGAGGTTGAGTTGATCTGTTAATCTTTCAAACACCAAAGACTGAGAGTGTAGTAACCCAAAATTCATTTCAGTGTGGTTGGTTGGTTGATTGATTTGATTCTAATGACTCACCAGAGTAAAATTGTACTACCTGTGAAAATGTTACGTAGACTTGACCAACCCAGTTTTAGTTTAAGAAGAAAGCACATTATTTTCTCAACCCAATTGGTTCCAGTCTAAGTTGTGAAGAGTATGTGTAAACCAAGCAAGCAACCAGGCAGTGCCACTGCTTCCCTGTCCCCACACATACCACAGTTCAGTTGCATGTAAAACGCCCAATTCAACGTTGAATCCCTTGATTAATTTCAATTCTCTCTTTTCCGCAAATCCCTCTTGGCTCTTTCACACCCAGCACCCAGTAATAACAACAATAAACCAGTATTAAATGGAAAATAAACTCATAATAAGTGTCAACCATTCATGGCGATGTTTGACTCAAAACTGTTGCGGACTCTCTGAATTTTGATAAATACCACCTAATTGCTTACCACTTTTAGTTTTGATACCTGTTGATTGGTTATGATTAGGGGTTGTCAAAGGATTTTTGAAGTCTGAGTCTGATTTGGCTTTCAAATCAACTACCCTACATTTAGATGTTAGAATTTGTAGTATAATTATGTTTGTGTGTAGATATTATATGTAATTATATGAACTTTATAATTAATAAATTTAATATTTTATATTTATATACTATATATAAGTTAAAAGCATTTTTTTTAATTTTTTTCTATTTTAAACATAATAAGATGGATGAGGATTAACTCAGGATAAATCCAAGTCCAACGTTTTAGATTTCAAATTGGGATCCGAATCAGATGTTGATATAATTAGACCCTATCCATGCATTATGGGTTCGGATCTCCTACCTATAAATTCTTCCCACATTCCTATCTAAGGTTTAAAGTATCGACACGTTTTGGCTGATACATATCTGATGTAACCGTTTTCGGCCACGTGTCACAATTTTACTGGAGGGCCAAATCTGCCCTCATCAATAGCCCCCCACTCTCGAGTTGATAGTAATTCAGCGAAGGGAGTAGATTTCTTTTGGCCCGTAAGTCGATGAGCTAGTAAGTGCTGATCCAATTACTAGTATGGCCCGTAGGCTTTAGGAGCGACTCGTAGTCTATTCTTTTTTTGACTTTGCCCGTGCCGGAGAGGCGACCGAGTCTTGAGCAGTAATGTGGCCCGTAGGCTTTTGGGAGCGACTCGTAGTCTACTCTTTTTTGACTTTTGCCCGTGCCGGAAAGGCGATCGGGTCTTAAGCAGTAATGTGGCCCGTAGGCTTTTGGGAGCGACTCGTAGTCTACTCTTTTTTTACTTTTGCCCGTGCCGGAGAGGTGACCGGGTCTTAAGCAGTAATGTGGCCCGTAGGCTTTTGGGAGCGACTCGTAGTCTACTCTTTTTTGACTCTTGCCCGTGCCGGAGAGGCGACCGGGTCTTAAGCAGTAATGTGGCCCGTAGGCTTTTGGGAGCGACTCGTAGTCTACTCTTTTTTGACTCTTGCCCGTGCCGGAGAGGTGACCGGGTCTTAAGCAGTAATGTGGCCCGTAGGCTTTTGGGAGCGACTCGTAGTCTACTCTTTTTTGACTTTTGCCCGTGTCGGAGAGGCGACCGGGTCTTAAGCAGTAATGTGGCCCGTAGGCTTTTGGGAGTGACTCGTAGTCTACTCTTTTTTTACTTTTGCCCGTGCCGGAGAGGTGACTGGGTCTTAAGCAGTAATGTGGCCCGTAGGGTTTTGGGAGTGACTCGTAGTCTACTCTTTTTTTACTCTTGCCCGTGCCGGAGAGGTGACCGGGTCTTAAGCAGTAATGTGGCCCGTAGGCTTTTGGGAGCGACTCGTAGTCTACTCTTTTTTGACTTTTGCCCGTGCCGGAGAGGTGACCGGGTCTTAAGCAGTAATGTGGCCCGTAGGCTTTTGGGAGCGACTCGTAGTCTACTCTTTTTTTACTCTTGCCTGTGCCGGAGAGGTGACCGGGTCTTAAGCAGTAATGTGGCCCGTAGGCTTTTGGGAGCGACTCGTAGTCTACTCTTTTTTGACTTTTGCCCGTGCCGGAGAGGCGACCGGGTCTTAAGCAGTAATGTGGCTCGTAGGCTTTTGGGAGCGACTCGTAGTCTACTCTTTTTTTACTTTTGCCCGTGCTGGAGAGGTGACCGGGTCTTAAGCAGTAATGTGGCCCGTAGGCTTTTGGGAGCGACTCGTAGTCTACTCTTTTTTTACTCTTGCCTGTGCCGGAGAGGTGACCGGGTCTTAAGCAGTAATGTGGCCCGTAGGCTTTTGGGAGCGACTCGTAGTCTACTCTTTTTTGACTTTTGCCCGTGCCGGAGAGGCGACCGGGTCTTAAGCAGTAATGTGGCCCGTAGGCTTTTGGGAGCGACTCGTAGTCTACTCTTTTTTTACTTTTGCCCGTGCCGGAGAGGTGACCGGGTCTTAAGCAGTAATGTGGCCCGTAGGCTTTTGGGAGTGACTCGTAGTCTACTCTTTTTTTACTTTTGCCCGTGTCGGAGAGGCAACCGAGTCTTAAGTAGTGAGGTGGCCCATAGGCTTGGCCTGCATCAGCTTCGTAATGCCGGTCACCTACTCCTACAAGAAGCTACTAGGGGCTCAACCTTCGGGGGCAACACCACTAACTTTAGGTTGCCAGCTCACACGGGAGCCTTGGAAGGCTCGACCGGTAAGGGCGCCTATGTAGTCAGTTGGCCGCCAACTTCCGCAGAAGCCACGAAGAGCTCATCTTTGTAGGGGGGACCTTGCGGAGAGGACTGATGTGGCATTATCTGAATTGAAAGTAAGGTTGGTAGAGCTACTTAGTCCGTTAGCTCCCTGCATAGTCTCTGAGTTCATAAAAAATGTAAACTATATAGCGATAGTTTCAATTTCTAAAAAGTGAGGACTTAGTTTTGGCAAGATGAGAACTTAGCTTTTTGTAGCGGGTTCCCACAGACGGCGCCAATTGATGTAACCGTTTTCGGCCACGTGTCACAATTTTACTGGAGGGCCAAATCTGCCCTCATCAGTATCCTATTGGGAGCATTCTATTATGCCCTTACAGAAAATGTATCGGGGTTTTAACCGGTTCAAGGGGTGGAGGAGCTTTAAATCGGCCCCCCTTGAATCAGTTTTGAAAAAAAAAAAAAAAAGACCGATACTGCTCAAATCCCGATACACCCCTATTGGCATATCGTACTTATAGGTATTTAAAACCTTGATAGAGAAAAAAAAATAAAAGAAAGAATCGAGGTTGTTTGATAAGGGCTGAAGTAACTGAACTGAATAACTTATTGCTTCTCTTTTATAAAGTGTTGGATACATTAATATTCCACTTATTAACTAACCCCATTACAGCTCCAGCCATCAAGGATCTCATAACCTCTTTTATAACCTTTTATTTTTCTACACAACCTCCTTAATAACTTTATTACCTAAAAAATATTCCTCCTTCCCAACTTATTTATTAAAAGAAAAAGCAGAATTATAGGAACCCACTACCAATACAAGCTCCCAAATACTGTCCCAACAATTCGTTGCAGCCAGTAGGGAATATGTCTCTTGTAATTCGTGTCATTTATAGAGAGGAGATCACATCAGCACCCGACAACGGAGCGCCCCACATGCATATCTCAGCGAGCGTGAAGACGTCGCTATGATTTGTTGGGATAGTGTTGGTAGTGATTATTGGCAGCAGATCTGAACAGGTCATTCAGTTCAGCCATTTCAGCTCACGTCCACCTGACCAAAAAGAAAAATAAAATAAAGTTGGGGAATGGAAACAGTACTATTACTGGATGTATGTAAAGTTGCCTTGTAACTTACGTAAGCTTTTTAATCCCCAAAAGGTCTACTTTGACAGTGAAATAAATGATGGTGTATTGGGTGTCATCTGTATTCACCACTGACCATATTCATCCAACCACACACCGGGAATATCAGCAATAATAATACAATGTTTTTCGCCAATGGTTGCATCACCCTATCAAAATCAAACGGATTAACTTGAACCACGAAATATTAAAACCCCCGAATGGCCCACGAAATATTAAAACCCACGAAATATTAAGTTGGGGAATGGTATGGATATGGATTGCCCAGGTCGTCGTCTTTCCATCAAATGGACGGTCAGGATCATAACGGAAGACAGACAAAATGAATTTCTTCGAGTCCACAGCCAAAGGACAAAATCTCAGAGAAAAAAAAAAGGCTGCATTTAAACTCACTACTCACCACAACTCAATTGGAATCTTAACAGATACGTTTCCTTGTATCCTTTTCCTGTGGAACCGACCCTTATTTCCTTTTTCTGACCTGACTTCCCTTTGCTTTGCTGTACTGACAAAGGGTACAATCGTAAAAACATAGAAGATGAGGAAACCGTGTGGGTGAGGGTGAGGGTGAAGGTGTGGGAGAAGTGGAAGGGATTATGGTTTATGAGGTGAGTGGGTGGTGAAGTAATAACATTTAATTAATTAATTTAATTAATGGTGAAGATAAACATGGATTTGAAAACTGAAGGGTTTCAGTTTTTGTGAAATTTTCTCCTTTTGGGGGTCACAGATTTCATTAAATGCTTACCTCTTTAATGGGCATTCACAGAGAGAGATTCGCGGTTATAGACTTTTAATGTATATCCAAAATTAAAGTGTCAAATTTTCAGAAAATTCGGAATTTCTCTCATTCTTTTGCTTAGGTTGGTTATTATCAGAGCCGGAGATAATTAAATTACCCAATTAAATTAAATTTCAAGAAAGAAAAAGAAAAATAGAAAGTAGAGTTGAGAAAGGAAAAGGAAAGGACGAAGAACGTGGTAGTCAATCTTCTGATTAAGGGAAGAAGTTTCAAGGTCGTGATGTGAGCTTTTGCTTAATTGGGTTCTCGTGGGGGAGTTTTCTCGACTGGGTTTCAGTCTTTTTGGTGTTTATTATTCCTTGATCTTTAAAAGGGTTTTTGGTTTTCTTCCTTTGGTTCTCTTCTCTGCATCGATCAGTGGAGCTGAATTTTCAACTGGGTATTGGATAGTTTGATGTTGTAACTGGTTTTTCCTTTCTGAGATCGTGTCAGCTCATGCTCTCTTTTGATCGGCATAGATCGGGAAACCTTCAAATTAGCTGTTATATATCTTCTCATTGAAACCATTCTATTTTGTGTTCACAGTTTCTTGTTCTTCGCTTCCTGAGATGGATGATGAAAATAATCATAAGAGCTGGAATCGGATTCGAAACCAACGCGTATTGCTCCAAGAGCAAGAAGAATCATCAGGGCCAGGCTCATCATCAATGGAGAAATCGGGTTTTGAGGATTCTGAAGAACTAACCAAGAAATCCGGCCTACGGATCAAGCTAAAAGTTGGAACCAGCAACCAATACAGCGGAGAGGAAAGCGACCACGATCAGAGCTCAGTAAAGGAAAAGCGAGTTTGTAAGGTCTGCAACAAATCTTTCAGCTCGGGACGAGCTTTGGGAGGTCATATGAGAGTTCATGCTCAGGAGCAGGACGGTGGTTTTGGTGTTGGTCCTGTCACAAAGAACCTCCACAACTCCAAGCAGCTCAAGGATCATCAGCTCCTCCATCGATCAAACGTCAACTCTAACAGTACAACCTGTTTGCTTTGTGGGAAGAGCTTCCCCTCCATGAAATCCTTGTTTGGTCACATGAGATGCCACCCTGACAGAGAATGGAGAGGAATTCGTCCTCCCCCATCAGCGACAATCAAGAACAGCTCGTCGTCGACGGTGTCCGATGCCGTGGCTCCTCCAAAGGTGGACGATCAGATAGATTCTGCTGCTACTACTACCATCACAACTACTGAAACCGAATATTTAACTCTTGATCTTGCACAGTCTCTTCGGAGCTGGTCCCTGACTGCAAAGAGAGGCCGGAAAAGTCTGGTTCAGACTAGAAGCATCGATCCTCCCCTATCCGATGCTGCTTATGATCTCTTAGCCCTATCCAACAAGCAAAGCGGCCATGGAATAATCGAGGCTCTAGATAGAGATTCTTCGTCAAAGAAGAAGGTCAAGACAGAAGATGTGAACCGTGTTACTAAAAATTTGAGTTTGAACACCTTAAAGCGGAAAATTAAAGAAGAATCGCAGCTGGAAGAGAGAGATTTGTTATCTAAGAAGATGAAACTTAATGAAAGAGGACTACCCATGTGCAGAAAGGACGAACCCGAGAATGATGTTGGTCCTGACTCGTTGAGCGTGAACTCCAGTTGGGAATATAGAGATGGGTTTGGGGAAGAATCAAACGACAACTGTGAGGATGAAGAGGAGGAGGAGGAGAAACACCAGTTCACTCACATATCAGGAGCCCACAGGCATAAGCATAAGAAGAAGAAGATGAAGACAATAAAGCTTAAGGACTTGGAAACTGTTCAAAGTGTCAGTCCGATGCCAGTGGTATATTGTGGCAGCAGGTACAAGTGCACCACCTGCAATAAATCCTTCTCTACTCACCAAGCTCTGGGTGGCCACAGATCAAGCCACAACAAAGGCAACAAGTTTCTGCTCGTTGCAGACACCGAAGACTACTCTGAATTTGCAGCAGATGCCTCGGCGGCCGAGGAAGAGCAGCAATTACTTGGGGCTGCCTTGAGTCAGACTCAAGTCGACAGCTCACCACCACCAGCACCACCTGAGATGACTGAGGTGGAGGAGTCAAGGTCGACGGTGATAACCATGCATCAGTGTAAGATATGCAACAAGAAGTTTGCAACAGGTCAGGCTCTTGGAGGGCATAAAAGGTGCCACTGGATAAGCCCAGCCGTTGCAGCTCCTTGCAGCAGCAGCTCGGTGGCATCACCGGAACAAGACAATAAGAAGATGGGTCGTAAGATGTTCGACTTTGACCTCAATGAGCTGCCAGTGGTTGAGGATGAAGAGATTCCCGAGTCGGTCTATGATGGAAATTTTCTAATGGATCACTCGTGTGATTGGGGAAAGAGATGAACTTAATTTGTCACATACTTGCTTTCTATTTAGATATATAAATAGTCTATTCTAAAATATTCATTTTTGTGTAGATACAACTTCATTCTTTTTTGTTTATTATTGCATTATATAGAGGTGTTACTACGTACTTACTGATGTTTTATGTATTTATTTTCTTATGCACTCGTTTGCTGTTCAGATTTCATTCTCAACTCAACCCTTTTTTTTTTATGGCATATATCCATGAAATTGAAAATGATGATTCATAGAAAATAAGTAACATGTCCGACTTAATTGATCTTGTCCTTCACCAAATCTATCTAACTCTTCTGGGCTGTGAATCCTCCAAGCCACTCCATTCCCCATCAACTATTCAAATATTGGGCATCCTCACACTTGAATTATATCTGGGCATCCTCACCCTAATCACTTAGGTCCCAATGGAACAATGTCATTTTATCTGACCATTGCGCCAAGACCCACATCTTCTTACAATTTGTCATTATATCAAAGAAGAATCCAAATTTCCTATCCACAAAATTTTACCCACAGGACACTACAGTTGTAGATTGAGAAATGGGAACATCTCTCCATGAATTGTAAATACCGAAGATGTTCACAATGTACAGCAGTGATATCATGTGGTTACGAGATCCATGGAGCTCCACTTGAATTATGTATACTGGGCAGAAGTTCTACTCCAACGCTGATGACCCACTACTACCCTTGTTATTTCTGATATAAGATTATAACAAAGTCTCTGAACTACAGATAGATAGATTGTTGGGGTTGTTAATTAATATGTCTTAGTTTAGAACATATTCACTATATATTTTACGGTTCTATTCTATTTTAAGTAAGTTAGAAAACTAAATTAGGGTAGGGGGTATAAGTGTCTCTTGAACTAAATTCGACCAGAGATCGAAAATCCAATGAATCACAGATCCAGAAATTCGTAAGATGTTGGGATTTTGACCTCAATGAGCTGCCAGTGATTGAGGATGGCAATTCTGTTTGGTTTTGAATGTTTACTTTGAACATTTGGTTAGCTCATCATTTCATTTATTATTCTTACTATTTCTTTATTCCCATTATTAATGGGTTTTGGGAGAAGTTTAAAATTTCAGTTCCTTAATTTCTGAGTTAACTTGCAGCTGCCAAATCTGATAATGTAGAGTTGGTTATTTTCCTAGTTATTCTAAAGCAGCAATGACCACAAGGGATGATGAGTCTGAGTCATGCACGCTGATTAAACCCATGTGAGTTCTGGCCCGCTCATCATTCATTCAATGGTGGAATTGAAATTTCTAGTTTCAAATGAAGGTTTTCAATCAAAGCTGCTTCTTACATCTTTGGAACTGGAACATGTTTATTTTCTACGACAACCAAGATGGAGGGTTGTGTTGTGTCTAGTGTGAGAGCGGTGACTTTGTTCAAAATTCAAAAGGGTTTGGTCCACATCCAGTTTTTTTTTTTTTTTTTTTTTTCCGTTCGCACCCCTCCCAGCTCTCCAAACGGACCAGATTTTGTTGCATCGTCTTTTAATTTATCAATAAGGGGTACCCTTATTACCTCGTCTTGTGTAGGGCTACCCTACATTATGTGGTGACCTCGGTCTCGCTTGGGTAGTTGGTGTTGAATGAATGAAACGAGAATTCTGCAATACAGGAGGCCCAGGAGGAGCAGAAGCCAGAAAGAGAACAATGAACAAAACGGACAAAAAAGGGAAGGGATGGACGTAGCCCGTGGGGTGGCTAGGTTCGGCCTTTTTGTGCAAAAACCTTTTCAGAATCCAGATCCCCCTAGCCAAGCCATGGGAGCTGTTCAACTTCAACACAACATAAACAGTTTGATGATTATGGCTTATAAATTCTGCCAACTTGAGCTTAATCTTCTAAGTGCTTACTGTGGCTAGACTTGTTTAATTATTACTAGTTTTGTTGTTCAATTTCAAAGAAAACTAAATCTTTTAGAGTTTGGAGTAACCTCCAATTTTTCTTATAATACTGGATGGAACCGGCCGGAAGATATCAATGGGTTGCCCAAAGGACAAGGACGCATTAATAATTATAGTAATCCCTATCTTCTAATCCTAACACAATGTGAACATTTGACATGACCATTCTTCAAAACAAAGCTTACTAGCTTATAAAAATATAGGTAGAGTTGAGGGATATTTTTCAGGCGTTTTAGTGACCCAGAAATCTTTCAAAGACATATTGAGTTTTTGGAGTCCTATCTGTAAAGATGAAAATTGTTTGCAAGTGGTTCAGTCTATCAGGTTTTTAAAAATTTGTTTAGAAGCTATTTGATATATTTATCACATGGAAAGACTAGAAAGTTCTACCTGAAGTTTTATGAAATTCCACATTGTCGATCTTTTCGGATCTTTCAATTAGCACATCCATTTTCTAGTCTTTCCAGCTTTTGGTTATCAAATGGAAAAAGACCAATTGATCAGTATTCCAAACTTGTCAAAGTCACCTTAAACTTAAACCCATTAATTAATTACATACGCACCAAAACAACAGGTAATTAATTACTGGCATGTATTTATATATCAGTCGTATAAAACCCAGAAGGCTTTGTCTTTGAAAGGGTGTTAATTATCAAAGGCTTCCTAAATTTCACATGTTAAGTATTGCAAAACATCTTTCTCCTGCAATTAAAACTAAAGGCCACTCCTTTTTGATTTAGGGAGAAAGACACGATTGAGTATTGCAAAACATCTTGATCATCCTTGATGAAGATGGGGCTGGAATACTGTACAAACGTAAATGTGTGTTGGTTATGATCGAGCTTTTCATATTGGTTCAACTCTACGCACTAGGCTTGCATTTTCTACACTCCCCCCTCCCCCTTCCCCTACGTTAAATGAATTATTTTAGGTATCACTTATCTGGGTAAGTCATATATACTTTCCAAATAAATAAATAATTTTTTCAGAGAGAAAAGTTGTCTATAAACAAAATTATCCTATTTAATAATAACTTTTTATAGGTAAAATGAATAAATATATTTACAATAAGGCCTTGGTGTTATTTGATGCAACATTACAAAGCAATAAGTGCGGCGTTTACATAACAAGAATATATTTTGCCTACTTAGCTATTGGCTCATACCTACCTGTATTGGAAACATCTGTGCCCCACATTGTCCCACAGTGCATTTCTGCCGTGTATTGGAAACATCTCCTGAAGATACTATCAGACCCGATGATATCATCATGAGGAGATGTTTCCAATACAAAACAGGGATGCACCGTGAGATGTTGTGGGGCCTGAACTCCATACCTACTTATCATGTACTGTGCTAGATTCTTTGCTTGACCATACTCAAACAAGTGAAGGGAACCACATACAAATGTAATATTTTGACAAGGTTTTTTGATAGCCAAAATTTAAGATGAACGTAAAATTTAAATGAACCCAACCAAACCTTTGGGCTGTAGGAACTTGAATAAATATGCAGTGCCGCCACTTCCACCGAGAGTAAAGCATATAGCGTGAGGAAGGTGGGAATGGATGCAAAGTCAAATAACCCGAATGTATAAGCGTTGCTTTCAAAGGGGTCACGAGAATTTGTCAAGAAGACAGTTCAGTTGGCACTTTAGGGATCTCCATTATAGTATATGGTTCAGATTTCAGAATCAATAATCACCTATTACGCTGCCTTCCTTACGTTGTTTCCATTATAAAATACTGGATTATTATCTACAACATTCCCATTCTCCAAATTGAAACAAATTCGAATTCACTTGAAGCATTCAACGTTCAACAACAAGAAGCTAATTCCTGGTTTAATTAGTTCTGTCACTCACTCCAGCTGTTTATTTCTTTTTCGTTTTTAGTTAATGTGTGTATCAAGTGTTTGAAAGAAATACAGCGGCAGTGAAATTATTTGTTTGACTTGGTCTGGGAATTGAAACTAGACCAAGCCAAATAAGTTAGCAGAATTTGCAGGTCACTGTCATGCCCACACACCCGTATCGTCGTCATTTTTTTTGTTCGCATGTTTTGATTTTTGGGAGAATGATCAATCAGCCCAAATCAGAATTGTATAGCCTCATAATACAGGGGAATGCAGATGTGGTTTATAGTAGGGGGCTGGAATTCAGAATTCTGCATCGGATGTTTCCGTACTTACCGTTGATTTTTAGGCTTGAGTAGGACAAAATCACAAAATTGAGGCCCAAAGCCCGAAATTGCTTTCTGGCCTTCTGGTTCTGGGGAGCACGGATTTGAGAAGCTGTTCAAGAAAAGACCCACATGAAATGAAAGCAAGCACCTCAAACTTTTATACAAAAGATATAACCCACCACCAAGAGAGAGAAAGAGAGACCATCCACCTTTTGGTTTTTGGCTTCACGAGGAAGAGGAAAGTTTGCACACTTTTAACTTTCTACTTTCTACTTTCTACACTGCAGAAGCAATTTTCTTTTTTTTCAAGATAAGTAATAATCAAACTAATGGAGATCCTTCCGCAAAAAGTTCTCAAGAGTGGTCATTTCTCGTTTACACCCCCCCCCCCCCCCCAATCTATTCTTTTCCCTCAGAGATCTCAGTATCTCACTTTTTGCCCTCCGGTACTTGTCCTCTCTCTCTCTCTCTCTCTCTCTCTCTCTCTCTCGTCAATACTTTAATAGAATTTGTTTCAAGATATTAAAATAATAATAACTACACAGAACAGAACACAACATTCTTCCTGAATATCCATCTGCTGGCATATAAGATTAAGAACTATATTTAAAAAAAAAAAATTCATATATACTCTAGCATAAAAGGTTGATGGATTGAATATGAACACACTACACAGTAATGAACACACATCTGTTTCTGTACATTGTCTTCATTCAGCTGTTGAGAGTAAAGAGAGTGCATTTACATGAACAACACAAACTAAAAGTCTAGTCTAGTCAAGAAAGAAAAAAGGAGCATAACCCATCAGGGAGGGGAATAAAAAAATACTGTTGCATCAATTCAATCGCCACTGGATGGAGTGACAACAACCTGAGCTCATCAGCTCAGCTAACTAAATGACATGACCAACAAAGATTCAAAATCACAAGCAGTAGAACGTGATTCCATTACCAAAGCACAAGCAGACGACTGGGTCTGGGGCTCCCTTTTACAGACTATGAACAGACTCCAGAACAACTTCTTCGTCCACCGCCGGCAGCTCATTAAGGTCAAAATCCAACACCCTACGAGTTTCCATTCTATTACTATCGTCTTCTTCTTCCTGTACATATGCCACTGAGTTCGATGCAGCTTCCACGACTGTGCCCGCCTCCGTCGCCGCTGAGTGACATCTCTCATGCCCCTCAAGAGCCTGACCAGTGGAAAACGTCTTGTCACAAGTCTTGCATCGATGTATGGCTCTCACTCCCATCGGACGGAATTCCAATGAACTGCAAACTTTAGTCGACGGATTGACAGGAACCACGAACACGGGTTGCTGCCGATGTTGTTCTTCATCTGCGGTGCTTTCTGCAGCAAACCCAGATGATTCTTCCGGGTCTAAGATGGTGGGGATAGGGAGGCAGATCTTGCCTACTTTATAGTTGGATCTGTGACCACCCAAAGCTTGGGGAGTAGAGAAGGATTTGTTGAATGTGGTGCACTTATATCCTTCAAGGAGGACCCTTTCTTGTGTCTCCTTGTAATTGATCGGATTGCCACCCTGAACAGCTCCCAAGTCTACGAGCTTGATTTTCTTCTTTTTGATCATACTAAGATTATTCTTCTTCTTATTCTTGTAGATCTCAGACATGTAACTGAAGCTCTTGGCATCCGGGTCCTCCTCTTCTTCGTCAGCCGCGTCTCTGTAAACCCTTCTCGCGTCCACGTTCATCGCTGGCCTATGGGTTTTGCCCTTCTTCGACGGAGGTAAATCTGTTGCGTCCGCAGCCTCAGCCTCAGCTTGTTCGCTGCGGTTTCGCTTGATCGAAAGAGACAGTAGACCATAGACGGCCTCGGGAACTGGAGCAGCAGCAACAGTAGTAGAAGCGAGACTCTTGCGACCACGCTTTGCAGTGACGGACCAGTTCGGAAAAAGCTGGCAGAGATCGAGAGTTGAAGTAGTTCTACCTGACGTAGTAGCGGAATCGGCCTGATCATCCATCTTCGGAGGAGGTAGGGCATCGGACACAGTGGAGGACGAGCTGTTCTTGGGTGCTGTGGTTGTTGAAGGGGGAGGACGAATACCACGCCATTGTCTTTCGGGGTGGCATCTCATGTGACCGAACAAGGACTTCATGGAGGGAAAGTGCTTTCCACAGATGGAACAGGTTGTTTTGGTCATTGGATCGGCTGTTGCGCCATTAGAAGAATAGCTTGGTTGATCCTTGTTAATGGACTCGTGAGGTTTGAGTTTAGAGAAGTGGGGTTGATTATTGGTTCTGGCAGGATCGTCCGCCTGGACTTGTGCCTGACCGTGGACTCTCATGTGACCTCCTAGAGCTCGTCCGGAGCTAAATCCCTTGTTGCAGACCCTGCATATACGATCTTCTTTTGATGCTAGACCTAGTGGTAGTGAAGAATTTTGACGGTGGACGCTCTGATCTCCAACCGTGAGCTTGATCTTTATCCCAGATTTATTCACGGACATTCCATCACCGGAAATCGATCTCTCCTCCTCCGATGTTGACGACGACGACGATGATGATTCACGGACCCCAGATGGATGGTCGTATGGATAGTAATTGCCCCAGTGGTTTTGATCAGCCATTAGAGGAAATGGAAAGAACACGAAATTAAGGAAAAAAGAGCAAGGTGGAATGAAGCAGCTGGTTAAGTGGGAAGATGAAGATCTGGGCTAATGGAAGAAAGAATTTGGGCTTGTTCTATAAAGGAGAAAGGAGAATCAAAGACATGATAGACGACTGATGAGACTAGGAGTCACCATGCAGATGCAGAGAGAGAGAGAGAGAGAGAGAGAGAGAGAGAGAGATCTTCATCGGAAGTTCCGTCCCTTCCAAATTAAGTAAAGTGGATAATTAAGGCGGTGATGATGAATCGCGAGCATCGGTTACCATAGGATAGGACCAACCCCAACCATTTAGCTTTCCTTCTTCCTTCAAATTCCTCTCTCTCTCTCTCTCTCTCTCTCTCTCCTTGTATGAATGTATGGGACGATCTTCGGCGCTTGCCTCTTATTTCGTTGCTGTGATTTCTCTCTCGGCTTCTCATTTTTTGATTGCCTAATTTGTCCTTTTCTCTTATTCCGTTGAAAATTGGAGAATGTTTTGGGTCTTTCGCGGCCTTTAGGCTTCTATCAAAACAAAAAACAAAAAACAAAAAAAAAAGGATGTGCCCTAATCACTCTCCATCTCCAACGAAAAAGGGATTTTTGTGGTTGGTCTTGTTTTGCGTAAATTACGCATTACTACCTTGTTTTTGTGGGTATTGACATTTAACCCTCAACTTTTATACTTGTTGTAATTACAAGATTTCGTAAAAGTTAAGGGTTCACGGGTCCGTTTTGGTTCTGTTGAAAGTTATTTGTCCATCGAAACTGACCTGATTGGGGTAGGGTGTTTGCTATGTAAAAATGATCATTAGTAAAAACCGACCAATTTGGATCTTATCTCTTTAATTGATCAGTTAAAAAAGACAATTTAAAAAATTAAATTGCAGTTGTGTTCAACGTTTTTGAACTACAATTGACCCGGATGATCAGACCATTTGGTTCAATAATCGTCTAGACAATTAGTTTTGTTTTATCCAAAACCTGGAATCTGGTAAAAAACCATTTACCCAAGCGGTCAAAACGTCAACCCATTCAATGGTTTTGGTTTTTTTTATTTTTTTCATTTTTTTTTATTTTGCTGTCAGAACTGGTCGTCTGTTTGAACTAGACGGCCGCACCATTAACCAAGAAACTGGTGACTAGAACAGTTATGTTTTTGGATAGTTTTTTAAAACGTTGGTTGTGTTATTAAAAGAATTAAATTTAAATTATAAAATATTTTATATTAAGAAATATGAAAATTTTCTCACATTTTCATATTAAAAATTAAATTTAAAATATAAAATATTAATAGATATCTATAGTGAGACCAGATTGGTTTTGGTTGATTTACATACCGTCAAATCGAAATTGATCCAACCTCTCGAGTTAGCATAATGTATGAATTAAAGCCGACCAAAAATGGTTGAAAATTAACTAACTTGAGTCAAGTTGGGTTGATTTGGTTGGTTTGATCGATCTTATGAACAGCCCTATTAGAAGCTTCTTGGTTTTCTCTTTTTGCAATTTTCATTTTATGGATTTTTTGGGTGGTTACTTTGATAAATTAACTAGGCCTTGTTTAGTGCATCTTTCTGTGCTGGTTGTGAGCTGTTTAGAAGCCCAATAGCCCATGTTTTCTTCTTTTCTTGCTTGGTTGGGGGAAGATCTAACCATTAAAAGACTCTACCCCAAAAAAAAACGAAAAGCTTGACTTGAGCTTATTTTGTGAAGCTAGAAATGAGTTCGAGCCTTGTATTACTTTAGTGAGTCGAGCCCAAATAGTTCAGCTTGACTCGAACCCACCCCTACTCCTTTGTCATTTTTTGTCTTATTTTCCTCTAAAAAGATGCACCTCCAGCCAAATGACCTGTACACTCAAAATCTTTATATAAGAGCCTAATACGTTTTTTAAATGTCAAATCTTTCAAAAAACCTTGTCCAACGACACCTTATACTCTCATTCACCCAACTTAACAGAGAAAGGTATTCGTTGAAATCTGAAAGATTTAGGAGCTAATTGCCACGGCCCCAAAATAGACATTACTAATACGTAATTTACCCTTTTTTTTTGTCTTCTCTATATAAAGATTCTAATTAAAAATAAATAAAACTCCAGGTTATAGCCAGCACGGATGGGAATTCAAGGCGAAAGGTAAGTCGTTGGACAAAAACAGAAAGTCTTGGGTTTTCAGTTTTCTATTTATTGTCTAAATATTAAATAAGGTAATTAATTCCAATTTTAATTAAATTCACCACCACCCACCCACTCGCCCCACTCGCCCACTCATTTCCAAGTTCCCAACCCCTACTCCCACTCCCACTCCCACGCGGACACGACATGGTTTGGTCGTTTCTTTCTTTCTTCTTTATTTTGTATTAATTATAATATTTACTTCTTTTCACTGTCAGATGTAGAGAGTTATTATTGATTGTGGGTTCTATGGAGAGTTATCAGCTATGGGTCTAGGGGTTATTCTATCTCAGTCATTTTTTCATTTATTTATTTAGCAAGTACCAAAGAGAGCAAAATCAATAAAAAAAAAACAAACAAAATAAGGAATATGGAGGGGGAAGGAAGGAAACGTGCATATTAATATTGTAATGGTGCTGTACTTATTGGGCTGTAAGGTTGTAGATAAAAAATGGTGTAAATCATTTTTGGTTTGTAGTTGTTGCTGAAGCCTTTCATAAGTTTGGTAATTGTAATGTAAGTAGATCCTCTTTGTGATAATCCCATAAGAGGCATGAAAATGTCCAAAATATTCATACAATTATTATTGAGGTTGGTTTCAAAACAAAAACAATAACAATAAAAATGAGAATTTAAAATTGTAGTTTTACCTTTAACCATTGACATGAAAGGAAATTTTGGGAAATAAATCAATTTTAGAAAAGAAATTGGAAGGGCTTGAGCTAACAATTCATATGAAGAGAAAATATAAAAGATAAACATTTTGGTGAAAATTAATTCCATGGGTATTTGGTCAGGTTCATGCCTCTTTTTAGAGGACTAGTAATTGTGCACGTGTTTTGTATGTTGTAATTCTAAATGATGATAATAATAATAATAATAATGTATCCAAAATTTTTTATAAACTTTATGTATTTTTATTTTTTTTTTGTTTTTTATTATTAATCGGATGCGGATTGAAAATCCAAATCTAATTACATAAACACCTCATCCAAATATGTGATAATCAGATTAAATTGTGAAGTTTCAAGTATCATTGATAGGCCTACTTGCTTGGTTAAATTCTTCCTTTTGTAATATTTAATATTTTTAATGTATCACTTTTTTGTTCATTTATCAAAAACAAAAAATATAAGATTTAAATAGAGGGAATTGAATGAGGTGAAAATTAATAGTTCAATTTACAATTTAAATCTCATAATTAAATAGGAACTAAACTCAAAATTGAGTATTTTGGTCAAAAGAAAGTTCCGGAATCTTATTCATATTTTTAATAGTAATGTAAATATAGAATTATAAATGGTTTCTCAAGTTTTTTATAATTTTTTTTTTGTATTTTTGTGTATAAAAATAATTTTAATATGTTACACCTACTTTTTATTTAATATAATAAATATATGATATTATACATGTGCCTAAATGCTTTTTTTTTTTGCAAAATTTATGTGTTTTTTTATTTTTTTATTTTATATTTTATTAACTTTTATTATTTATCTATGACATTAAATGTTAACATGTTTGACCCAAAATTTGAACTATCAATCTTTTCCAAATAGTAAAATAATTTTATTTTTGGTCAGTTCTAAATTATGTATTTTATTTTCATTACCAATAAAAATGGTTATTATTTATTACACTTATTTTTAATTTGATTAATAAAAATATCATGAATGTGTCTAATTTTTTCTATGTTTTTTGGTAAGTTTCTATATTTACTTCTATTTTAAAAATGTTATTACCTAACTATGATTTCATAGGTTGATCAATTTGATTTGGATTATTGAATTGCTTAGCCATTGATTAAAAATGGTTTTGTTTTTGAGTCATTTTTAAAATATATGGGCTTATATTGTTAAAAATATTAACACATATCTAATTTAATAAACGAAAATGGGAGTTAATAATTCTAGTATAAGACTTAATGAGAGGGGCTTAAATGAGATGAGAAGTAATAATTGAAGTTACATTTTCAACCTTACCATTAGAAATGAAATAAATATACAATTATTGGCATTTTAGTAGCCACGAAATCTGGTATTAAAGTTATAATAAAATGGCTTTTATACCCTTTCTTTAACAAAGAGGTAGAGGGTAATTTTAGTCCAAAAAATTTTTACATTACATTCACACTTTTCTATATAGTATAGATATCGATTTTTACAAAAGGGGGTCCGCTTGTAACCATGTAACAAAGTTCAATGGAGGTTTTAGCAAAAACTAAAACCTTTAGGGAGGCTTCAATAATTTATGCTAAAAAATAAAATAGATAAATAAAGATTTTGGATATGTTTGGTACCATTGCATTTTGAATTGCAATGGTAATTTTTTATTTGCTTGAGGCTGCTTTAACTCAAAATAATAAAAAAACGTTTTGTCCGATGTGGCATGGTGATGTATTGATACAGTGCATCATATATCATACAACACTTCAACGTGATTGGTGTTGCATTGGAGAAAAAATCTGATGAAATCCTATCTAGAAAATTCTTGTCAATTAGATTGGCATAACAGTAATTGGAAGTGTGATTGGTGTTGATATGTACTATAAATTCCTAGTCAACATTGCTGTTGATACTGTAAACATTAAGTGTTAACCAAACAAGTTTCTCCTTCAACCATTGAAATTTGCAACTCCCAAACTACTCAAAACATTTCAACCTGAAAATGACAATGATACCAAACACAACCTTTATTTTGTGGAACTGAGTGAGCTCATTAGACCATATTAATTAATATACTTAGTATCAGTTTGGAAAGAGTACAATGCAAATATGTACAGCGTGAATACATATAAAATAATATAAATTATAAAGTTTTGCACTCTATATATTTGCATTTGTACTCCTTCCAAACTCAGTTTTAAATTAATAAGTGGCCCTGCCTTACAAGGGGTCATAAGGTAGGCTTCGTCTATGAATCCCTTGTCGGGTCAACATTTGGCATTCTGTGTGGGCATGAATACGGCATTATACCGCACAAGATTGGACCACCAACCATTGCAGTGCTTTATCGCCAAGAGCCGTCATTAGAACCAGCTGCACCTAAGAAGATCCAGGAGGTCAATTTCTGCACCAACTCTCAAATGCCCGATGGGACAAGAGAGCAAATGGCAACAATATGCATGTAGGGGTGTCAATTGGATTAGATTTGGTCCAAACTGATGCAGTCCAATGTGAGTCCATTATAAATGGACCAGGTCCAATCCAATCCAATGAATGTTTTGGACTAATTTGGACCGGTTCAATTCAATGTCTGGACTGTATAATCTTCAAATTCATTTTCATTTAGATTAATTTCAACTCAAACCCAGTCCATTGACGCATACATGCTTATCTTATATCAATGGACTAGATAGTGGCTTAATCCAACCCAATCCAATATAAATTTATTACGAATGGACCAGGTTTAATTCAATCTAATAAATATTTTAAACCGGATTGGTCCAATCTAAAATGTCTTGTTGGTCCATTCAATCCGTACAAATTGATTTTGAACTGGACGGACCAATCCAAAACTGGTCCATTGACACCCTTAGATGCGCGGATGTGTTGCAACGGTAACAGAAAGGGATTCACTAGCCCTATTCTCTAACTCAAGAAAATTAAAGAAAAAAGAAAAAATATCCTTCAGATAGATAGATAGAATCTTTCTCCCACTTTTTCCTCCCATCTTTCATCTCATTTGGTAGTCCGGCCTTTATGCTATAAGTATGATCTTAGAAAGGACATTTGTTTGAGTAAAAGAAAGCTAGTGGCTAGTGGATGGCATAGGAATTTGGCATGGCACTATTAGACTAATAGACTACTGGTATAGTCGTGGCTTGACGCCAATTTCCACCAAATCTCTACTTGTGAGAGAAAGCTTCTTACACGAAATTGGGTTCTCTCACACTACTAAGTGTAATAATAGAATAATGAAGACTGTTTTTCTTCCACCTGCTTACTGCTTCCCCTCCCCATAAACCAACAATGTTTCTATTTTTTTAGGCTTCACTTATACATTTATATCTTAATAAATCATTTATTTGGGCAAATGCATCTATTCGGGCCATGATTTTCAAAATTGGATCAGACCAGAAGGTCAGACCAAAAAAACTGGGAACCTATCATGTGATTGGTTTTATTTTTCTCTAAAACCAGATTTCCTGGGCAATTATTTCTTGGAAATTACTCTCGGATAAGTGTCTGTTTTTTTGTAATCCGAATTAGCTGAACGTGACTGTTCAGCCAACTGTGGAACCAATGACAAGGTTTTATGCTAGTAATAAATTCATGGGCCCACACTAATTTAGTCGTCCCCACTTCCCAAAAAACCAATGAGGCCTTAATGGTATTTGGTAAATGTTCTAACAGTAACACCCACACCAAGGATTTTAAAATTGATCCGGACAACAAACTGGTCAGGGGTCCGGTTCCCGGGTTGAATGGTCCGACTATTCGAACTGAACAAATAGCCCGTTTTAACAAAAAATAAAAATTTAAAAAAAATATATAAAACATTCAAAACCATTGAACTGTTCGAACAGTTCAACCACCCACTTCAGCAGTTTGCTCACCAAATCAACGCTTTTTGGCAAAAACCCAATTTTGGGGAAATCAGAACCGGTCGCCTGACCGGTTTCCGGTTTTTCCGGTCCGGTTTTGAAAACCATGACCCACACCAAATACAAGTAAACATCCCACTAATGTTTTAAAAAACGATCAGAAACTAAAACCATTCTAACCACCAATTTTCAGGTTAATAGTTCGACCATCCGCTTCAAACAGATGGCCCTTAATCCAAACACGGTCCTAAGCTGAACAGTCCGACCGTCTGGTTCACGGCGGATCGAAAACTTTGCATCCCACCACCTAATGTCCTAATGGATTGGATTGATTATGTTTACTATTTCATCGTCACCATTGTAATTAATTTCAAACTCTCCTCTAAATCCATCTATCGTTCTAATCCTATTGGAGTTCGGGATCTGCTGGCCTCATTCATCCAGCTGCACGTTGCGAACACTGGCAATATAAGTACAAGAGGTATTCGATAAGGCTGTGTTTGGAATTAGTGTAAAATGCCATCGGTGTAAAAATACATTGATAACGTTTTACAATGAACCGTGAAAGTGACTGTTGCTTTTTGAAAAACGTGATGGGTGGAAGAGTGTAAAATTTTACATCGATAAAATTAATATAGTTTTTACATCGATTATCGATGTAAAACTTTATGCTTGATGAGGTTTTACATTGATTATTGACGTAAAACTTCACTCCATCCAAACGCATGCAAAACTGAACCGGAGTGAAGTTTTACGTTGATCATAATTACACATTCATTCCAAACGCCTACAAAACTGACCTTGATTTACGTCGCTTCCAAATGCAACCTAATGTGCAACTGCTAAATGTTAGCTAGCAATGTGCTTGTGGTCAATAGACCTGGCAAAAAATTGACCCAATATGCGAACTCAACCCAACCCGACCCGAAAAAACAGGGTTAGGGTCTCATATGTAGCTACCTGAATGTGAAAATGACTCGACCCGACCTGACCTAGAAAAATTGGGTTGGGTTGGGTCATGAGTCAACCTGCTAACCTGATTGTCAAGTCTAATTGAGACTATTTATGCATTGTTAGAAGCAAGGTTTTAAAAACAACTCGGAAATCAAACCGTTCTAGTTACCGGTTTCTAGGTCAGCGGTTCAACTGTCCAAGTCGAACGGTTTGTATACTAATGTTTATATGAGATTTTCCCTAATATGTAAACCTCATAAGAGATGTCGGCTGGGAAAGCTAGAAAGCAAAAGGAGAAAGGAAATTGTTGTCTGAGAAAGAAAAAAAGAAAGAAGAAGGAGAGAAGGAGAGGAGGGAAGAAGGAAGAGGATGAGGATGATTGGATTCTCACCGGCAAGGCAGCAACAACAAATACAGATATGAGATCTGAGTTCTTGGATCCCAGATTTGAGATCTGAGTTCGTGTCTTCTTCTTCTTCTTCTTCTTCTTCTTCTTCTTCTTCTTTTCTTTTTGCTAAATCCTAGATCTGAGTTCATGTCTCATACTGGATCTTAGATCAGAATCATCTGAGTTCTCTCTCCAACTTTATATTGCGAACCACTGACTAGGTCGAATGAGTCAACAGTTCGACCGCCCGGATCAGCAGTTTTCTGACAAAGTCAATGGGTTTTGACCCAATAACGGGTTAGGGGTGAAACGAACCGGTTGTCTAAATAGTTTCTAGGCCGAACGGTCTGACCGTCAAGGTCAACAATAGTTCAAAAACATTGGTTAGAAGTTTCCACTCTTTAATTTTTTCTATTTAGTCTTTAGTCTTTATTGTTTATTCTTTAAATTGTTAAATGTTCAAGCTTATTTATTTTATATTTGGAATTTTAAGATTAATTCTTTTAATTTTGACTTTTTTCATGTAGTTTTTCTTTATTTTTTTTATTTCATTTATTTTTTGGGCTGACCTGTATTGACCCATGGGTCAACCCTAACCCGAACATTTAAGGTTAGGGCCTAGCATTTAATAATCCAACCCGAAATTCAACCCGACCTAAAATTAACCAGAAGTATCTTGACCCAACCCGAACTTGACCCACCCATCCCAATTGCCAGGTCTAGTGGTCAATATATGGGAAAAGCTTACAACTTATCAACCAACATCATAAAAGTATAAGATTTCATTAAAATTCATGAGAATTGTGATTGGTCAAAATCTTTCCGATATCATGTCATCATAGATTTTCCCTTGGGGTATTTGTTATTCAATCCACCCATAAACGTTAGTACAGTGGAACAGTGACAGGTGGGGAAATGAATCAAAAGTTCAAGAGGATAGTGAAACATAAGTGGAATTGTTGGTAAATAAAACCCAAAAACCTAATAAAAACCCCTGAGACGGACTGAATCCTAAATTTCCCTTTTCCCTTTATAAATATGTTGTTAAACAATTTCAACACTATGAGCACGCTCTTACACAAGTCCATCCAAACGACACCTAGCATTCAGTTAGTTAGAGATGCAATTCAAAATGGATTAAACGAATTTCTGAATCCGTGATTCATTGCATTATCTCAAGTCGAATATAGTTCAGAGACACTTATACTCCCTACTCTAATTTAATTATTTTTCTACCTTAAAATAGAATTGTAAATTATATATAGTAAATATGATTTTAAGATATATTGTTAGTTAGCAACCCCAACTATCTGGTCTGTAACTTATGGGTTGCCCGCAACAAGCTGGTCTTCTCTAGGGAATCCCAAACCCCTCATCAAGTTCTGTTCAAAATTATGAAGGATTGGGGGCTCAAGGCGTTTCCGTGCAAAGTCATGTGGTTCGAAGATGGGAATGAGTCAATGACCTCATTGGTATAAGCTAAACTCTGAATCTTAGGAGTGTCAACTGGACGGGATTTGGTCAAATCCGATCCGGTCAAATAGGGTTCATTACAGATGGACCAGGTTCAATCCAATGTGATGAATACTCTGGTCCATTTTGGACCAGTCTAATTAAATGCCTTGACCATTTTGTCTGTTCAAATTGGTTTAAATTAGGTTGGTTCTAACTCAAACCTAGTCCATTGACACTTGTGTTCTTATATTATCAATAGACTGGATATTGGTTGAATCTGACCAATACAATATAAATCTATTATGGATGGACCAGGTCCAATCCAATTCAATAAATACTTCGGACCATTATGTCTGGACTAGTTCAATTCAATGTCTTATTGGTTAGTCCAATCCGTCTAAATTGGTTTTGATTCGGACGAAACCAATGCATGCACATGGCAACCATTTTCTCTCCACATGCATGCATATATCATCAGGGATATCGCTCAAAATGACATTGAGTTTCATTGTGATTAGGGTGGTGTTTGGAATCGTGTTCATCTCGTGGATGGACCATTTCGGTCCACGCCACAGGATGAACGCAAAGTTCAGTTTGGTGTGGACAGGACAGGTCCACAATATATCGTGGACCGGTCCCGTCCACAACTCAATATCTCACTAATACATTTTTATCATGGTTGAATTCAGTCCCCGATTATTATACGATTTTTTGTCAATAATATGCATCGCATGCCTCATTTTTTACCCTACAACATTTAATAGTTGAAGTTATTCTCCATTGCTTGAAGCTCTCCTCTATCATTGTGCTTCGCTGCAAAGGGAAGTCACCACATAGTCTATACATAGTTCTAAACAACTAATGCATTTTTATCATGGTTGAATTCAATCCCCGGTTATTATACAAATTTTTATTGATAATATGCATCACCCCCCTTATTTTTTACCTTGAGTGTGGACTGAACCAGTCCATACAATCTGCATATAGTTCTGAACAATTGTAGACTGTAGTGTGATATGGATTAGTCCTTCCCACAATGGTATGGTGTGAATCAACCCCCATCCACCAATTTCTCATCCACACTGCATAACACCGCCTAGATTTCAACGTTGCCCCAAATCCTCAAATATGGTGGCTCATGGTGTGGCAAATCACTTTCTTCAAATGCCCCTTGAGGTTTTCAATATTTTGTGGAAAATGCATGAAGCTTGGTTTTCTACTCTTGCTTTGGTTGAGCGTGTTTTGTCCATCTTTGCTTCCTTAAGGTTGTGTTTGGTTTGAAGGAATAGGTATGAAAAGGAAAGGAAAAATAAAGAAACCTATATGATCCTTGTATGGGTTTCCCTAATTTTCCTTTCCTTTCCCTACTTTTCCTTCAAACCAAACATAAGGAAAAGGAAAGGAAAAATAAAAAAACCTATATGATCCTTGTATGGATTTCCCTAATTTTCCTTTCCTTTCCCTACTTTTCCTTCAAACCAAACATAACCTAAGCGATTAATGAATTGTCTTTTAACACCCCCCCCCCTCAAAAAAAAAAAAACCAACAATCTATCATTCGATGCATCCATTTCTTTCCTCGATTTTAGGAAATAAAGGCTTTGGTTCACATAAATAAGGGTCTAAAATTAGAATTAGAATGGGCCAACTGTTTGGTTGGGTGGAATTAGAATCCCATTCTTCCACCTCCCTAGGAAAAAAAAATCCCATTCCAGTTCCCATTCCATTTCAACAATAGGAAAATAGACAATTCCATTTCAAATTCTGAGAGCTTTTCCGCTTCTGATTGACTGCAAGCCAAACAGATCCCAAGATGATTTGGCCAAGTCAAAGATTATTGATAATTTGTCCAAGGTTAAAGAAAGAAAGTTGTCGATGTCCAGTTGGTGTCAAGTCCCAACTCCCACGGCACTAAAATAGTGATAGCATGAGCGAAGCTCAAGCTGGGGCCAAGACCATAATAAACGACCCTAATAATAAGCCCAAGGCACGTAGGTGAAGGCCAAACTAAAGGTTGGTCAAAGGAAGGTCAGAGCATACTGAAGCTAAAACAAATTTAATTAATGCTACCTGACGATCATTTCTTCTAATTAATGTTAGTTACATCGATCCTCCTCCACAAGGACCACAACATCTTGTGAAGTATTGGTTTGTTTTGCATTCCATGTCATGCCATAGTCCGATGATGATAGATAATAGTCATATAGATAGATATGCATACACCAACTTAATTTCCCTATCCATCGGAAAGAAGGAACAAAGCAAACAACCGATACGTTGATGATAGCTGAAACCCGCCGAGAACAGCAGGGGTACGGTAAGAAGAGAAACCCATCGCCATATGCCATATCATATCCCCCCATCTATCCATGTATAATAGTTGTGATATATATATATATATATATATATTATACAAAAACCAAGCACATTATCATCATGCAATTCTGTTCTGACGTATCAGTTTGTTTCATCGTCAGAAAGCAAGCTTAACATGCACCAAGTTATTCTAGTTTTTGCACTCACATTAATTAATTAATTGGATAACTGATGAACTCTAATACCTGCCTGCTGCTGCTTCGGGACTATTTGGATCTCTATATGCACGGAATTGGATCTTAATTCATGGCATATTTCTGGGTCCATGCTCTTGCTGTCTCTTCGTATCGGGTTCTCTGGTTCTTGTAGATGTGAGCAATCTCTGGGACAAGAGGATCATCAGGGTTAGGGTCAGTGAGGAGGGAACAGATGGATAGCAGCACCTTGGATATGGTCAGAGCTGGACTCCACTGCTCCTTGAGGATATCAAGGCAGATGCTCCCATTTGAGTTGATGTTTGGGTGATAAACCTACGTACACAAGATCCAATAAACAACAGAATGCAGAATGCACTGCAGTCTCATTCGTCAAATCAAATAAAAAAATAAACACCATACTTTCTTTAGAGAATTAATTCCAGCACTTGTGCACTCATGCTAGGTTAGTTTGATGCCAAAAAATGTAATGTAATAGGGCTGAGTAATTTACTTCTTATTTCCATTGGCACCACATACCCATTCCATCAAATATCAACCATAAAAAATGGTTGAAATTTGAAAATCAAACAAGTGTGAGAAAACATATAACAGTAAGCATTAATACCTCTATATTATGCAATAAAGAAAAAGAATAAAGGCCTTGTTTGATTTTCAAAAAGGTCACTTACCCATGTTCTTTTGATTCCCAGGTAAGTTATATAATGACTTTTTTACCCATAAAAAGCCAATCTCATTATGTTTTGTAAACTTCCCCCCAGGCGGGAAAGTTAGTTACCAGTTACCACCTGGGAGATGGGCATCACTTACCCAAGTGATACTCAGGGAAACTAACTTAACCGTGGGGCCCAGAGCTTACCAAAAAATGAACACTGTAAAGTTGGTCAATGGGAATCACTTTCCCGTTGACCAACTTTCCCCATCCCATTTCCTGAAAAACGTTCAGGGCCTAAGTGTATCTGCACAAACATGAATATTTTAAATTAGACTATTTCCAAATGGCATGCTAGTATGTGACAAGTTCATCTCTTTCCCCAACCACCCGAGTCAATTAGCAAATTTCCACCCTCTTCAGTTAGATTGGCATGTGACAAGTTAGCTCATGATCAACCAAACCTTATCCTTGCAATTAAGTGCTCTAATAAATGTAGAGGACTCGAATTATATAAGATTAGGTTATGTTGCCAACAGAAAGAATGGGTTAAGCAACTTCAGGGGGAAGGGTCATCCAATTTTATGAGCTATTATATTAAGTCAGTTAAGAAATTGCCAAATAATCAAATATAAATTTGGTATTCATATGGATGGAAAGATGGAATGGTATTCATATTTAAGTCGGGTAATATAAGTATACTTTACCTTTTCTCAAAAAAAAAAAAAAATGGTATTACTATATTACAAGGATCACAAAATCAGACCCATATATGGTACAAACAGTAGTAACAACTATGCATAAAATGAACCATCAAGTAATAGATAACTTCATCCTATTTAACTCTTTAAAACATGGTACCCACCCAAAATTGTCACTTGACCTTTCCAAAATATTCGGGATCACCTTATAACCGTTATCATCAAGCATCTTTGGGTTTCTCTCCTAAATATTACCAATACATTGCCGAAGGAAGAAGATCCATGAAATCCAATCACTCCTACATGACCTTAAACTGAACATCTCTATCAGGTTGAGAGGTCGCATGGAGTGGAGCAAACCCTGCCAAACAGCTTCATAACATGCTGCTTAAGAAAAACGGTAGCTAAACAAAGGAAACAAACGGCCAGAATCTTCATGGGCCTTGCACAGGGAGCATATGTTTCCCATCACTCTCCTCTTAGGTATGAGATTATGAACTATAACATTTTCATTGGTATAGTAGAAACCATAGTTACCTTGGGTGCCATACTTGAATTCCATACAAATTTCCACAAGACCTGAATGCTTTCAATGCCTCATTGGAAGAAGAGAACCTAAAAGCGTAGGAGCAGATAGCATTGACCCTACCAACACAGACATCCCTCATTTGAAGGGATAGGTATGATTATCCAAATGTGCTACGAGAGCGATATTGATTTGGATTTCTTGATATCTTGCGATCTTTCTACATTTAGGCATTCATACACAGATTTATTTGAAAATCTACCACCTTTTGGTCCCAATTGTCGCAAGCTGTGGCCCCATTGTGTACACAGTTCTCCAATGTACCCAGTTCTACCCATTATCAGTTCAAATTTTAGTTTTCTTCCCATATGGACTGTAGTTTAAGTACCTTTTTTAGTGAATAATACCTCTCTAACTTGTCAAAAAAAAAAACAAAAACTGTGCCCAAGATGCATTTTTTGTAAATGAAACCTTGGAGTAGAACAATAGAAATATTAGCGTAGACATGGTTAATACTGAAAAAGATATACAAGAAAATACACAAATAGTTACATATAGCATATGACGGGTATAGTTAGATTAAGGAATAAAAGTATCAATCATAGCCAAATAGAACACATTGAAATGGAAAAATGTGCAAATAGCTACATATAATGGGTATAACTAGATTAAGGAATAAAAGTATCAATTATAACCAAATAGAACATATTTAAATGGAAAAATGTGCAAATGCAGTTTTGGTCAAGATATTTTTTACTCCCACCAACATTTGGTAAGCTTATAATGTAAATTCTTACTTTTATAAGAAGCCTGATATAGTCATGTTACAAGAAACTAAGTTGGCAGATTTGGATAGAAGATGGGTCAGGAGTGTGCTGGACTTTAGCTCCCTCATGGGAAGCCTCGGGAGGGATAGTGACTTTGTGGAGAGAGGATGTTGTAGAATCTGTGGAAGAACTTATAGGGAGATTCTCTGTGTTTTTAAAATTCAGAAATGTGGAATATGGTTTCATTTGGGTGTAAAACGAATGTCTATGGGCCAAATAGTTATAGGCAAAGGAAGGAAATGTAGGAGGAGCTGGATGGTATTCAAGGCTTGTGGGATGGCCCATGGTGTTTATGTAATCAGGTTTTGTAATGAATCAAATAACCCCCAAAGATCGGTTACTACAAGTATGAGAAATTTCAATGAATTAATTAACACCTGTGGGCTAAAGAAATTACCCTTTCTACAAGCTAACTTTACTTGGTCAAATTTCCAAGAAAACGCCCTTTGTTCCAAACTTGATAGATTCCTTTTTAATGTAGATTTGGAGGATCATTGGAGGAATTTGGTGGCTAAAACCCTTCCTAGAGTTACATCTGATCACTGCCCTATACTATTAGGTCAAGATGTTCTAGGCTTTGACCCTCGACCTTTTAGGTTAGAGAACATGTGGCTAACCCATCCGGATTTTGAACGAAAGGTTGGGGAGTGGTGGAATGAAGATTTGAGAGGGGTTAAGTGAAAAGGTGTAAGGTTCCACAAAAAGTTAAAGAGACTAAGAGCAAGGATTAAAGAGTGGAATCGGGAGCATTTTAGAAGGGTAAAAGATCAAAAGAATTCTTTGATGTCTAGGATTGATGAACTAGACTCCAAAGAATCCCAGGGAGGTATGAATGAACAAGAAAGGTTGTTAAGAAGTAGGTTAAAAAAGGAATTGGAAGAAGTTCTCCTTAGAGAAGAGATCTCATGGAAGCAAAAGTCAAGACAAAATGGATCACAGAAGGGAATACAAAATTTTTCCATGTGTTGGCTAATGGGAGGAGAAAAATTATGTGGCCAAATTAGAAGTGGATGGGGAGGAAGTCACAAGTCAAGATGAGAAAGCAAAAGTGTTGGTGGATCATTTTAAATCAATTACAGGGAAGCCCCTGAATAATAGCTTGCAATGTTTTCAATGGATAGATCCAAAGCCCCTATACCAGATGGCTTCGCCATGGCTTTCTATCAAGATTGCTGGAATGTGGTAAGAGAAGACCTTTGTGCTGTGTTTAAGGAATTTGAAGTTAATAGCAAAGTAAGCCCTGGAGTTAATGCCACTTTCATAGCTCTAATCCCCAAGAAAAAAGAAGCAAAAAACCTTAAAGATTTTAGGCCAATTAGTTTGGTGACTAGCATTTACAAAGTCCTGGCTAAAGTGTTATCCTTGAGGATTAAAGTAGTGCTACCCTCCATCATTAGTCAAGCACAAGGGAGCTTTCATGCAAGGGAGACAAATAACATATCAAATTCTAATAGCAAATGAATGTATGGAGGATATGAGAAAGTCTGGAAAGTAAGGGTTTGTTTGTAAACTGGATTTAGAAAAGGCCTATGATCTGGTGGATTGGAGCTTCTTATTAGTGACCAGAACAATTATGTTTTCGAATAGTTTTTTAAAACGTTGGTTGTGTTATTAAAAGAATTAAATTTAAATTATAAAATATTTTATATAAAGAAATATGAAAATTTTCTCACATTTTCATATTAAAAATTAAATTTAAAATATAAAATATTAATAACTGTTGATTACTTCTTCTTGTTTTAGGGTTCAATTCTGTCCTCTCAACATCATTTATTTCGCCACTCTCTCCTTCCTCACTAGGCAAACCCTTTTTCTAATGACTCTCTTCCAAGTAACCTTCCTTCATTCTAATTGCCTCAACTTCCGTACAAATCAGCTTCCAAATTCTCTCCACCTCCTCCCCCACACCCTCACAAGGAACCGACTCTTCTTAAGTTCATGATTTCCACCAGCACCTTCACCACTTTAGATACCAAATCTGCTCCATCTGGGTAAGATATTAGAGTATCTGCAACAGGCCGAAGACACAGATCAATAGCAAAAACCGAATGGACACCCATACCTGATTGCTGAGTAGGAGAAATAGGAGCAAACAAGGCTTGTGGATGAGACATTACTGATAGTGCCCCATCCATCCCTTTAGTTGGCAATTGCAGTGAAGTGATTAAGGTTAATATTTCACCTTTGTCCAATCTTACCATCGGAGAAGCATGTTCCTTCTCCTTCCTTCCTAGCCTATCTTCATAGATCATCGGAGAGTCCTGTGACTTTGTACTAATTCCGTTTATGGCCTGAGACGTTGGAGTTGCTCCCTCATGGAAAGGGGGGTTGATAAGCCAGGCTTCCGAAGCTGAATTTCCAATCCTCCTCACCTTCGCATCTTCCCCTTGAGAGCTTCCTTCTAGAAAAAGAATCTGTGTTAAAACTTCCTTCATGGAGCATGTCAGTTTCCTTGCAGATCAAGACTTCCCAAACTCTCTGTTTCAGTCGTGTCTTCAGCACCACTATCTTCTTCATCTAAGTAATCACTGTCTTCAACAAAGTCTAGATCCCTCCGTTTTATGCTTCTGGGGTTCCGCCCATCTAGGGATAACTGGTTTACCTTCTTGGTCGGAATCCATTGCAATGACGAAGTGGCCGAACCTGCAATTGGCATGCAGATATGAGAGGAGGAGCTCGAAGGAGAAGAAAATAGATGGTTTTTACCATCTATTGGAGCCTCCCCCTTCCCAAACACGTGTAACTTAAGTGAGTCATGTGCCCTCTTTAAGGGAGACTTGATTTGGGCCGACTTAAGTTGAGGACACAGCCCACCCTTGGTTTCTTTAACAGGCCCAACAATTTTTAGAGGCCCACGCGTGCTTTCTTGCATTAGCATGTGAGGCTTTACCACTTCACACTCAATGCTTGGGACACCCGGCTCAAGTTCACCCTTTTTTGGTTCGACCTGGTCTAAAACCTTTAATCTTCCTTCATAACTTGAATTTAAAACCTCCTTCTTGCCGCCTTTAACCATCTAAGCATAAGATTTACTACCCTCCCTTCTGATAGCTTGCACTCCACGTAGTTGACCACCCATCTACCCCTTCTCTTTTAAAGTTTCCAGTTTTTGCTTACCCAAATCGGTGAAAGACTGATCAACCTTTGATATTACCAATCTCCTTCTTCCACGTAGGGCCTCTTCTTCTACCTTCTCATCCCCTTCCTTGCGAGCCTCCCTTCATAGTGTAGCTTCTATGGAGGAGGCCATCCAAACTGAGTAGAAGCAACCTTCCACATTTATCTCCACTTTTCTGGGTATGTCTTTTGGTTTTACTCCGTTCAATAGAAGAGTTGCTGATCGAAGGTCCCCGGTCCCCCAAAAGGCTCTGGCAAGATTACCACCACATAATAGTGCAATGGATGCGGCCACTTCCTGTTTCCACAAATGAAAGGGCAGACCAAGAACTCGTACCACCACCCCGTCCTCAGTGAAGAACTCTTTAGAGTTAGATGAAGGGTTCCACTTAGAGATTGTAATCGCACCATATTCAGATTGAAAACTGATAGCTGAGAGCTCTAACTTATCTTCAGTCAGATCAAGCACCGCTTTACTGTTCTCAAAAGGTGTTAGAATAAATATCCCTTTTAACCTCAGTTGTAATATGAGCAGGTCTGAAACTCTCCTCCAGTTGCTAACCTGATTTTTAACTTGAATCACATATTTATCTTCCCATTCTTCTCTCCTGGAATAGCCAACCAGCCTGTTCTGCCTAAAGGCTAGTAGCTCTTGGATCGGGTCTTCATCTTCAGTTGAAAGTTTGTTGGTTTTACCATTCTCCTTCAGTAGGTCCAGACGCAAGGTTTTCAGGTGTTGGATAAACTCTTCCAGTATTCCATTGATTTTCTTCCATCCAAGTCCCTGTCTACCTTCAGGAAAGCAGACTAGTTGCCCCCTTCCTTTCCCGAAATATTCAGAAAGAGCTAAATAACCCCCTCTACTGTTTCTTTTGCATTCTACAACATACCTCTTCCCTTCTTGACTTCTCAATTCCTTTCAGTTTCTTTGTTTACCTTTGAGGCATGTTTCATTCACATACTCCTTGAACCATTTAATCACTTCCATACCTTGCAACATCACTGTGGCCTTCTTCCCTTTCCTAATCTTCAAGCTTGCCCCTCCTTTGTTTTTCAGCTCTTCAAGCAAAAACTCCTTGGCTTCAACCTTCAACACTCTCCTCCATCGTCCTGCAGCCACAAACCCATCGTCCTTTCTTCCCATCGTTCTTAGATTAGGTTTTCAAGGGTTGGGGGAATACCTTCCACCAGAAATGGGGATCAGATTCCAATTCCACCCAATCAAATGGTTGGAATCAGAATGGACCATTCCAATTCCGATTCCAGACCCCTATTCCCACAAACCAAATGAAGCCTTAGTTCTTTTTGTACAACAATAGTGGTTTCTGGCAGCTTTTGTTGTTTGTACTGTCTTCTCTATATCTCTTTCAAGATAAAAGAGAAGTTTTCTTCTTCTCATTTAATACTAATACATGGTTACTGATCAAAAAACAACAGCCCAGTATATAATCTTGTGATGCAGTCATTCAATCCATCTTAAGGTCTTTTTGATTGTTTTAGTAACTTTATTTTTTACAAAAATGGAGAGAAATAAAAAGAAAAGCTTAAAGAAGAAATGAGATCAATAAAAGTAGAAAAGAACAATAACTCATAGAATCTCATTATAAATTTCATCCTCTATATAAAGCCTCAGGAGATGAGAAAAGACAGAATCACACCATCACAACATTCTCCAAGGCAAACAGATTGCAGAACTCAAATCTCAAAACTTCTATCTATTAGGCATAGTTTTTTTCCTTACTGAGAAAGAAAATCCTTATTTGCCAAGAAAATATCTCACTAAAAGAAAAAAAAAAACTACAGAATATCAATTTAGGACATTCCACAATATTCCCCTTCTGGCCACTTAATAATGGGCTTGTTGGAACAGCGTTCAACTTTGGGCTACAGATCACATAGGCCTACACATGTTTAGGGCTCAAAGGCAAACATTCAGATATTGTGTCTACACGGATCCATGGTAAATCAGTTTGGACCTGCCCTAGTCGAATCCCCTTGCTGGATGATAGTTTCAGAAAATTGGATCAACTGTTTTTCTTGGTTAAATTAAATTCACCTTTTCAGACAAATCCATCAATATCAGGTTTTATATATAGATCAATGTTAAATTCCATCTTAAAATTTCTCCATTAAAGCACTTTATATCAGTATGACTTCCATATGTTTTGATGTTCCCACATGATGACATCATGGCACACTTCCCCCCTGCTTCATCTGAGAAGAACCTTAGAATCCCAATGTTCTATAGGTTATTCAATTACCAAATATCTTTATTTGTCGCATTCATCTCTTTTAATTTGATAACTGGCTTGTTGGATATGGAGGAGAGTAGAGTTGTTAGGACTTGGGATGTGAGAGAGAGTAGACTAGGTAAGATAGGATGGTAGAAAATGATAAAGGCTCAAGTTGTTGGGAAAATTGGAACTTGTATTGGCTTGTTCTCAAATGTACAAGTTTAGCCCAATTTATAGTAGAGCCAAGTAGGTGGAGCAAAGCCAACCAACATTCTAGACATCTCTCTAGAATTTTACCTTTTCTAGAAATCATCATCTTCTAGACCCAAATACATTCTAGAAGTTAGAACCTCTAGAAAGTGTATTACTTTTTCTAGAGACTTAGAGATTTAATTTCTAGAGTGCTAATTAATTCTAGAAGTTTGAACTTCTAGAAAACTTCTAGAAAACTTTTGGAAAGTGGATTATTTTTTGACATGGCTGTTAAAATTAAAACATAAACAAGATAAATCCACTAGAATGCCCAAAAAAATGAGCTTGGATCAGGTAGGCACACAAGATGAGCACACTGAGTAAGCACTCAGAAAATTTTGTGACACCGGTCCCATAAAATACCCTCAGCCTACCCTAGAAATGATTTAAACAAAATTCTAAGACCGCTGTCATAATATTTATTGAGTGCTTACTGAATGTGCTCACAATGGTGTGCCTACTGAATCCAGTCTCAAAAAATAAAAACTTAACAAAGGTTATAAGCTTGCATATGAACTTTGTACAATTATAATAACTATGACTGCCAGGCAGCTATAGCCCCATGCATATATCTTCATACACCATTCACCATCACTATATAGGTGAAGATATTTTAGGCCTATTCATTATAAGATAATCCTGATGGCCAATAAAAGCGTATTTATAGTTTAAAGCCATGAGCCATGACCATCATCAATCATGTACCTTGGTAAGAAAGGAAAGGTCAAATACCCAGTTTTACCCAAAGTTCCAAGATAATCTTCCAAGAATTAATTATCTCCACCATCTATGTTTCAGAATAACCATTAACACCAAGAAAAAAAAAGCATGATCATCTTACTACAAAAATTTGAATAAATAGAAGACAGTTTACAACAATTCATTCAGAAAATAAGAATGGTTTAGACAATTTGCAGCGTGGCCAACAAAGACAGCACTAAGAAACCAAGATTACCGTAACTAAACTTCCAGCACAACAAGGATTGAATAAATCAAATTTCTATCCCAGCGAAAGAATTCTTCGTTACCTTTGTTTGGAAGTTGACTTTGGGAGGCTTGAACGGATAATCCGGTGGAAAATGGATCATGACAAAGAAAACTCCGCCAGCATAGGGACTATCGGATGGACCCATGATCGTAGCTTGCCAGTGGAAGAGGTCCTCCCCAACAGGCCCAGCACTGCAGGATGTAGGAGGATCCCTCTGCAAATCCTGGAGCTCCTTCTGAATCCTTTTGCTGGCCATGAGGCTTCCTAACTCTATAAGTCATAAATTAAATAACGTTAAAATAAGAAATAAATGCAATAAAACTGTCTTATTGCAGAAAACCAAAAGCATGAAGAAAACTAAAGAGTTAAAATTACTTTAATCTATGCTCCTAATAAGAAAGATACAGAACTAATATGCACATCCATCAAGATATGTAATAAATAACAAATTTCATATATAATGAAAACCCAATTTAGTTCCAGAAAACATTGAAAGAGAAATTAGAGAATCTAACAGGGGATCTCAATCAAATTGTAAGTAAATCTGGAACAGGAACAGACTATAGATCAACACACCACCAAAATAAAAGAAACCCAGAAAATTCAACCTGAAATTATAGAAACCGCAAACTAAACTTGAACTAACAAAACCAAGAAATATCCATCTGGAATTAATGATACCCAGAAGAAAAGAAAACATAAAATTAAATAACCACAAAGAAATCAAACACTAACCAATAAACCAAAAGCAACTGAAGCAAGAATGAATCCGAAAGAAGAGAAAGCTCACTAAGAGGAGGACGATGATAGCGATCTTATTCGAAAAAATAGTAAAAATAAGAAAAATTAAATACATATATATATGTATGTATATCAGACAAGAGATTTCCCTTTTGGATATCAGACAAGAGATTTCCCTTTTGGGTTACGAACGCACAAAGTTTGTGCAAATCGAAAGCAAAAGAAGAATTCGTTTAAGAAGATAAAGGAAGAATGAATCTAAAAAGGTGAAAACGAGAGAAGATAAGAAAGGTTATTTTAGTATCTTTGGGGGGTTTTACTTTCGGCAAGGAGGCGAAGAATCCGACTGCGAATCTGATCTCTAATGGCGGATGCGAATGATCTCTGTAGTCGGCAAACTACAAAGGAGCGGTAGGGACTCAGAGAGAGCGCGAGAGGATAGGGATTGGTAAACGAGTTAATTTCGCGATTGTCGAGGTGGAGGATGCCAGCTGGCAACCACCCGATGGCAATGGAGTGGGACCCAGAGTTGAACTAGGATTAAAGGTGTGAATGTGATTCGCTCTCATCAAGATACGATGAAAGTGAAGTCAAGGTCAAAGTTCGATCTAACGACAGAGTTATGGGATTGCACGATGTATAAACAACAGATGGTTTATACAGGGATCGGGTGTAAACGGATCAAATCGAATCGGATGTAAACGGGTCGGGTGAGTCCATCATTACCATATTCCGAAAGAAATATGGTAAAAACTAAAAAGTCATTTTTTAGAAGTAAGCTTGTGTTTGGGAATGCTTATATAAAGCACTTATTGGGCATATAGCTTATTAGAAGTCAAGAGCACACAAAATCCGAATTGGTGTTTGGTAAAAAAGCTCAAAAGACATTTTTTACCCCAAAAGGCCTGTTTAAAAAGTAAAAAAATTGGGCTTTTGGCTTATTAAGTCTTGGAGAAGCCTGTTTAGAACATTTTTAGAACCTATTGGTTTCCTCTTAACTCTTATCTCTTAAGAATAATCTTTTAATTTTAAGAGAATTGATTATTCGTTTCCTCTTATTTCTTATCTCTTAAAGCCTGTTTAGAACATTTTTAACTTTTTGTTTTTCAAAGATATCCCCAAAAAGACAAACAAAAACTCTCATATATGGGGTCAAAATGGATATTTGATCATTTTTAGAATTCAAAATTCAGAACAGTATTCTCTAGAATCTTTGCATTCAAAGTTTAGAGGAAAGAAAAGTTCACTAATACCAATATACCTCTTAAAATAATTATTGCACTTTTGGATGTTAGGCTTCAAAGCAAACGAACATGTCAGGTCACACCCTTATTCACTCAAATGTGCATATCAAAATAAACAATTATTCAAAAAGTATTTTTTCTAAGCCCATTTAGAAAGGAAAAGCACTCAAATGTGCTCAATTATATGAATTGGGATATGCTCCTCACTGAGCGCTTCTCACACCAACCTCACAGCCACATCCCACCATGTATTGGAAACATATCCCCATGAATAATAAGTACAACTACAGGAGATGTTCCCGATGTGTGGCCAAGACATGTTGTGAGAAGCAGACTCGGACTCATCTCACAATTCTCACCCATTTATGACAGTTTTAATAACTGAATTATTGATAGATTGGAAGCTACATTTATCAAGAGTGAATCTCCTGCCAACAAAATACATTCCAACATCCTACTAACACGATTTGACACCATTTCCCATCCCATGACTGGGACCTTTTTGGAAATCCATCATCCACAGATCTGTTACAAATTACCATTCACTTCCATCCACAACAGATCTATGCAAGTGCTGTGCAAAGTTCTCTCATGAAATGGAAGAGACGCTTCACGCATGATCAAAGTATCAAACTAGACTCTGCTTGAGTCTCTCTCCAAGAATTGCACTATTACGAACTTAGGCCTCAATTGTTTTTTGGTATTCAGGTGATGCATTTCCTCGAACAATTGATTCGCGAGGAAACATTGCCCACAAGTAGCCTAAAAGCTAATGTTTCTTTGGACAATGACTTGGGTAAACAAGGCAGGACTCAGCATCTCATTCAATGGATGTGTAAGTAAAATTACCAACCCTCCAGGACAATAACATTAATTACCCGAGTGACCAATACTCCAAAAAAATTATTTTTCCATGGGCCAATCCCATTACAACCAGGTTCAAAGTATCGACAATTATCTGCCCATATTGGCTAATACGTATCGTTCCAAGACCCCTCTGATGCACCCCTGCAGTGGGTGTATCAGATGTCTGACCGGTTCAAGTGGTAAAAAAGATCTAAACCGCCCCCTGAACCAGTTGCAAAATAAAAAATAAAAAAACGGTTCCAAAATGTGTATCAATTTGCCCGATACACTCCTATCGGCATATCGATATTTTGAACCTTGATTACAACCGCAAAGAAACACTCCACGAAACCCACCACCTTATCCACTGACATTTACAGGAAAACGAACCAGACCTTAGAAGACTTGGGCTTAACCTACTTCAACAGTCTTGGGTTGGTTTTTTGGTGCTTTGGTCGAGACCGGCTTCAGTCAGTGCAAGTTCCATTCAAACACTTCGAACAGCCTTTACAGCCTTGGAAGCATCTCCATACGTCTGTGCTTTATTTCATGGGGAGACATTCTCAATGCAAGGCCATAAAGGCTGTTCGAACGGAGCTTGCACTGACTGAATCCGGTTTCTCTTTGGTCAGATACGCAGCAACTGGTACTGGAATCTACTTCCCAGAAAGAATCACCCAGAAGGCCAGAACAGAGTGAAAACCATCATGAAAGACCACCTAGAACAGAATGAGAACAGCCAAAACATAAACCCTGATGTCAACAATCAAAGTAAGAACTGTCCAGAGTAAGGTCCCACTGAGACACGTACCAGTAGACCTAGGAAAGCACTAAATATTGATGATCAGGCCATAAAATTGGAAAACTAGATCTTGTTACATAAATCATCGTTGGGAAAAAGAGGAATCGAGGATAAAAGATATTTCTCATTAAAAGATCAAACAGAAGAATCCAATGGGAAGACTGTTTCCACTTATCTTGTCTCCGGCAGTCCTCAGGCTCCAGCAGTATGACTTAGATTTGAAGGAGATTGTGTGTGTGTGTGTGTTTTATGTTTGATACATGTTAAAAAATGGGTTTTTTGGTTTTGAAGGAGATTGTATGTTTCGTACAGATTGACTGCATTCACACCCCTGCCGTAGAAAAACAACTTAAAAATAGATCTTTTCAATATTTAACCAATGAAAACTTTCATGGTTAAGAAAGACGTGGTTCTTTTAAATGAAAACATTCATTTAACAATCACCTGCAAATATTTTTTCCCTGAATGTTGTGTGACAATGGTGTAATCCCTTCCAGCCTCCAGAAAAAAAAAAAAAGAAAAAAATTGCAGGAGGTTGCCTCCTGTTTCCTCTCATTCCAACACCTTGATCAATAGGTTCATGCCATTTGTACAATCTGCGCAGGAAGATGACAGAAACCAAAGGTATTAAGATAAATCAATAACCTCAGGAAAAGGACCTCAGATATATTGAAGTTTTCAAGCATTTGATAATTTTCTGTACTCCAACATTTCGCTCCTATATCTCTCTTTATCCTGCAATCCTTTCTCCTGATAAACCTGTTAAGGTAGCAAGTGTAAATAATAAATAAAATTAATAGATAAAAATATTCAAAGGAGATTTAGGTGTTCACAATCCAAAAGAGAATATATAAGAGTAAAGGAGCCATATTTGGTAGTTTTCTCAGAACTTGATCAAATATCGCCTTAATCCGATGGATGGTCTATGGCATGCGGGCTTTCAAAGCATATTCAATGCACAATAGTTATCAGTGTACTATCAAAAAGTCAACACACAAATGGCTGGATATATGTAGCAAACTGGGTTTTAATATGTGAAATTTGTCCAGAGTAGATGGTAAACAAGATAATATAATTTATCCATCTGAAACAACCTCAATGCAGCCAAATCTAATGCAAGGGTCAAACTAGAAAGTAGAAACTAATTAGATTTTGCCAGTTTGAGATTGCCCCATTCATAGTGATCGGAGTTGGAAGCAGAAGTGATAAGAAAAAGGCATGGGAAGGAACACTGGATCCAGCATCAGATACTCGTACTCTAATAAAAAAATGCTGGAATAGGGTAATCCAGGTTTAATTTTGATGGATGTGCTTTGAGCAACAGTGGACCTTCAGGTATTGGTGATGTTCTCAGAGACCATGAAGAAATTATTATCATGAGCTTTTCAAACACAGTGGGAAAAGGCAATTCCTTGTGGGCTAAATTGTACACTTGGCTACATTTAATATAGAATAATGCAGACTTTTCTTCAGGATGGTCTCATTTGTTTCTGGAGAGTGAATGCTGAGTACTCATTGGTTGGATGTTGGCAGCTGCAGAAGGCCCCTGGTCTCTCAGATTCTTAATTATAGAAGTTAAATGCATTAACTCTCACTTTGAACAGCTTCTTTATTTGGTCCCCCTGATTGGCTAATGTCTTGGCAGATTCTCTGGTGATGCAGGATCTTTATGATTCAGCACTATTTCCTGCAACCAACTTAGGTCTAGATGTGTAGCACAAAACAAAGAACTAACAAAGAAAGAAGAGAAGAGATGGAAATAAGATAAAAACCCTAGGCAATCACACCCCCAATTTAGAAATCAAACCAAATTTGTAGAGAACTTTCCTTGTTTATTAGCCAAACCTGTCTCCAAATGAGCCATACAAGCTTAATAAGAAAGAAGATTCCGAAGGAAAAAACTTGCCCCCCAAGTTAGGATGCCCACCAAACCACTTACAAAAAGAAGCTAGATTTGACTAAACCTGCCCCCAAACAATTACAAACAAAGGGAAATTACTAGACTTAGATCTGTTCCCAAACAAAACCCCCATTCAAAATTACAAAAAGACCCTTGCTGTCCAGAAATGTAAGAAAGATAAATAAGCCCTGTCCAGCAGCAAATTCAACCACACAGAGTATAGATGGATTGGAAACTCTGGGATCTACTGCTCACGCATCTCCCATGTGGGCCCCACATTATCATAATGATGCCAAATAAGCATGGGAGCAGCTTTGGTTCTCTTTTGATAAGCCTTAAGTTGATTCCCATCATTCGGTCAATGAGGGAGTTCACATATTGGAGCTCATATAAGGACCACCAGGTCCAGGGATACATCAAGAAGGTCAAATTATCTTTATTTTTTATCAATAACTTCAGATTTCATTAAGACAGAAAAAAATGAATTACAAGGGGGAGAGCTAAAAACTCTATAACTCTCCCCAAAGATTTAAAAAAAAAAAAAAACTATTACAATTGAGCCCAAAACAATTGATTACTTCCCACCCCTTGTTTTGCCAAAGCATCAGCAAAACCATTAGCTATCCTTTTCACCCAACTAACCCTCACTTCCATGTCTCATATCAACCATTTGAATTTCTTCCTTTCACTGCTACAATTCCACAGTCCAGCTTCTTCCTTTTGCAACCATGCATAAGGCCAAATTATCAATATGTATTGTTTAATTTTCTTTTACACCAGCTTTATGTTGTTGTACTATTGTACAGGTCCCTTCTGGTTAGCCCAAGGCTTCCCTCTCTTTTTCGCCATCAAGGCAATCCCTATTTGGTTGTGATTATTGATATATAAAAAAAAAAATCCTATGCAATAGTTACCATTATTATACAGGAATACAGGATACAATCAAAAGCCACCTGACTCCCACATTGTTCACAACATTTTGGGGCATAGCTTCATGTATGTGGCCCCAAAGCACTTAATGTATTACCTTATTTCTAATATTCTCCCCAATCATTCAATGGTCAAGGTCAAATGGAACTAATTCCTGCATTTCAACAAGAATTCAACCATGCATACTTGATCAGCCTGAGTTACACAATTTCGAATTATGGATCTAGGATAAACACACAAATTTGCAAATGATCCTATAAAACTGAATGTTCTCATACTCTGTTATAAAGTCAAGTGTGACATAAAATATGGTTATATTTATATACAGATCATAAATAATGATGGAACTGCCAGGGAGCAGTCGGGGCAAGGTGGAATTTGCAGAATTATGGAATTGCTTTTTTCGATGTTTGAGTGCAGGTGGAATATGCCAGCAAAAGTATGCATGATCTTGATCTTTAACCATTCTACCTTCACTTGGCTTAAAAAAAGAGGATATCTAGGATGTGCCAGAGCAGCCTTGATTTGGACGATATCTAGGAAGAAAGGAATGCTAGAATCCTCCAGGAGGAGAGGAGCAGCCAAGATTTGAAGGAATGTGTGTTGAATAGGGCAATACATTGGTTTAAGACCATGGAACTCTTCCATCAATTCTCCTTTAAGGATTTATGGAGAAATTGGTTAGCAGTAGCAAGGTGCAGGGTAGTTATAAGGTGGGTTCCCCCTTCTAAAGGTTCATTAAAGATGAATTTTGATGGGAGCAATCAGGGCGATCCACGTCTCTCTGGAATGGGGGATTCTGAGAAATGAGTTTGGGGAGGTATTTCTTTACTCAGGTCCTTTGGAATTTGGAGATTCTGTTAGGCCAGAACTACTTACAAGGAGTGTAGAGCAAATCAACTGGATGTAGAGCATGAGCAACTATTTATTGAAGGGGAATCCAAGGTGGTAGTGGGGTGGTTGAAGAACCCTAGGGTGTTGTATGGTGCTATAAGAATGAAATCAAGAAATTTAAGTGGCTGACAAGGAATATGTCTGTAACAATAGAATGGGTGGGGAGATCAGCAAATGCATTGGTTGATGGCTTAGCCAAGCAAGGGGCAAATAGGGAAGTTATGTTTTGGCTCAGCTGTAATGTTTGTTCCTTTTTTCTAGTCTCTTTGTAATCTGTTGGGAAAGGGTGCAGCTCACGCCTCTTCAAGGGCTGTTGTATGAGTTTAAAGTTCTAAATTAATAAAGTTTTACTCATCAAAAAATTATGGAACTCATAATAGATCAAGATAAACATGTCAGAAGTTCTAATTAGATCACTACTTCATATTTTAGTTTACAAACCAGAAAATAAACAGGTATAGATCATGCACAATGGTTTATTAAAAACAAGAACTTGATTATGATGCAAACTCTTCCAAAATTAGGGGTTGAAAAAGCCTTTTTTTAGGTGGCATGGAAGTATGAAGTTTGATCTCTCATGTCTAATTAGATCTTATTGGAACAAGATCTAATTTTATGTTTGAACAGTCTCTGGATCTTGTCGGATTTCTAATCAAATAATAGTCAACCCAACTAAGCCTGATTCAATAATCAGAAAATGAAAACACAAAAAAGCAATCAACCACTACCACATGTATATATAGAATGAGAGAATGACTTTCTGATTTGGTGGATGAAGAACCCTAGTTATTGCAAGGATGTATCTTCCTATCAGGTAACTGTTATGATTCGGCCTGCCTAGGAGTTCTGTTTGTCTGAGATCAGTCACGTAGAGAGAGGTAGAAAGGTGGAAGAAAGAGAGAGACAAAAGAAGAAAACTTGGTTCGAACTGGAAGTCAAAGAACATAACTCCCATTCGGCCAGACGTGCTTTTATTATTAAAATTAATGGAAAAGACATATGTGCCCTTATTTAAGTAAGGGGCACTGGTTCTAACACAATATTACAGATCAGCAACCTTAGTCTAAGTATAAAGACAGAAATACCCCTACGCTATATATACTCCCAGCTTGTTACATATGTAATCCACTCTTCCCCGACTCAAGCCTTTTGTAAATAAGTCTGCCCACTGGTTTCCTATATTAACATATGTAGTGTCAAGCTCTCCATTCAGCACCTTCTCCCTCACAAAGTGACAGTCAACCTCGATGTGCTTGGTTCTTTCATGAAACACCAGATTAGAAGAAATATGAACTGCAGCCTAATTGTCACAAATAGAGCTTCATTGGAGTATTGATGTTGTACCCTACTTCCTGTAGAAGGTTCCTTAGCCACACTAATTCACAAGCAGTATGCGCCATAGCCCTATATTCTGCTTCTGCACTACTTCTTCCATGTCACCAGGTTCCTTAGCCACACGACTGTCTGCTTCTTACTTTTCCATGTTACCAGGTGGCCTCCCAGAAAAGTGCAATAGCCTGTGGTAGACCGCCTATCAGACATAGAACCAGCTCAGTCAGCATCAGAATACCCTTCTATTTCAAGTTTTCCGCCACTTTTGTATATCAAACCGCGACCTGGAGCCCCTTTTCAATACCTCACAATTCTCAGAGTTGCATTCCTATGAGGAATCAGAGGTTTCTGAATGATCTAACTCACCGCACTAACCGCAAATGAGATGTTTGGCCTAATAATGGTTAGGTAGTTTAGTTTACTTGCAAATCGCCGGTATCTGCCAGGGTCTTCAAACACTTCACCCATATCACTGCTTAGCCTAGTATTTGTGTCCATAGGTGTTTCAATTGTTTTAGCACCCAACAAGCATGTTTCTTCCAGCAAATCAAGCACATATTTCCTCTGGCATAGATTAATACCATACTTAGATTTTGCTACCTCTATCCCCAAGAAATATTTCAATTTACCAAGATCCTTGTCTGAAAATGATCCTGTAGATAAGTCTCCAGCCTGTCAATACCCATGTTATCATTCCCGGTAATAACAATATCATCTACATACACCACCAACAGTATTTTTCCTCCCGTAGAGTCATGACTGAATACAAAATGATCAACTTGGCACTATTTCATACCAAACTTCTTTACTACCTCACTGAACCTACCAAACCATGCTCAAGGAGACTGTTTAAGCCCATATAGAGCCTTCCTTAGTCTACACACCTTACCATCCTCCCCCTAGGCAACAAACCCTGGAGGTTGCTCCATGTAGACCTCCTCAAGTAAGTCACCATGCAAACCCAAAAGGCTCTGTAGGGTATTTATTCTATGACCCAGGAGAGCAGAAGGTGTTCTGTTGTTGAAATGTCCATTTCTTGGAGGAATATTACATCCTGAACAATCATTATCAGGAAGTTGTTCTTGATGAGGAGTGCTCAGGAGTAGTGGGAGATGTCCCATAAGCTCCAAATAATAACCAACCTAGGAGATCTACCTGGGCATCCAAGCCTCCAGTTCGTTACGGCTATGACCAAGAAAGTTACTTGGTGGAAGCCACGACTAGTGAGAAGAATCCCGTGACTTATATGGAAGCTATGTTGGACATAGATTCCTTGAAGTGGGTTAGATCGAGGAGGCGAATATCTCTCTGACAAATTCAGGGACTATTTCAAGGAAAATGAGATAGTATCACAACTAGCACCTCCTGCTACACTACAATTAAACAGTGTATCAAAAAGGAGGAACCAGACTTTATTGGATATGGTCTGATCACTTATTGTACACTCAGAATTACCCACAGCCTTTTGGAGTTACGCATTAGAGACTGCGATATACTTGTTGAACTAGGTTCTAACCAAATCCGTTCCGAAGACTCCCTATGAGCTTTGGACTAGTAAGAAACCAAGTGTAAGACAGTTGAAGATTTGGGGTTGTCCGACACATGTTAAAAGAACAAGTGTTGACAAATTGGAATCTACGACTTGTCGTTGCCTCATTCTTGATATCAAGCTGATATAGCGACCAATCATACATAGCTGCAAGAGAGATCACAACACGAACTGACCCTATCTTAGCAACTAGTGAGAAGGTCTCTGTGTAGTCAATACCATAGGTTTGGGAGTACCCTTTTGCAACCAATCGCGCTTTCAGGCGTTCAACACTACCATCAGGCAGATACTTAACTTTATAAACCCATTTACAACCAACAGCTTGCTTCCCAAGAGGAAGAACGGTGAGATCCCAAGTATAATTATGATGAAGGGCTGAAAGTTCTTCTTCCATCGCACGGCACCACCCTGGAGAGGCAAGGGCTTCCTGGACATCCTTAGGGACAACAACTGATGATAACAAGGTGACAAACTGGCGATGGGAGGCGGAAAGGTGAGTAAGTGAAACATAATTAGAAATAGGATGAAGGATGCAAGTGCACTTACCTTTCCGCAAGGAAATGGGGAGATCAAGCTCAGATGTTGGGTTCGGGTCTGGAGCCGGATCTATCGACGGAGATGTAGCCGGAGGAATAGTAGCTTGTACGCATGGGCGATGTGTATACACATGACGGATAGGTGGGCGTTCAACAGGTGGTGGCACCGGAGGCAAGGATTTGGTCACGGCTGGAACAAGGGGAAGAGGGTCAGCAACGGGAAGTGGAAGAGGAGGTGATGAGGAGGAAGAAGCATCACCGGACCCCAAAAAAAATGGAGTAGACTCAAAGAAGGTGACATCAGCTGACACGAAGGACTGTCGAGAACTAGGATAGTAACACTTATACCCTTTCTGGGTCCGAGAATAGCCAAGGAAGATGCACTTGAGAGAATGAGCATTGAACTTGTTGTTCCCGGGACCCAGATTATGGATGAAGCAGACACACCCAAATACCCTAGGCGGAAGAGGGAACGGAGACAGGGCGGGAAACAAGATCGTAAACGGAGAATGACCATCAAGGATGAACGTGGGCATCCGATTAATCAGAAAGCAAGAGGTAAGCACCGCACCACTCCAAAAGGGTTTGGGAACATTCATGTAATGCATGAGGGATCGTGCTGTTTCCAAGAGATGGCGATTTTTTCTCTCAGCCACCCCGTTTTGTTGTGGGGTGTAGGTACATGAGGTCTGATGTATAATGCCATGTTGGTCCAGGTATTCTTGAAATGATGACGATAAATATTCGCGGCCATTATTAGAACGGAAAACTTTAATGTGAATACTAAATTGATTACAAATCTCAGCATAAAATTTCTGAAAAATGGTAAACAATTCACTTCTTTCTTTCATTAGGTAGAGCCATGTCATCCTTGAAAAGTCATCTACAAAAATGACAAAATATCTATATCCATTATATAACATCACTTTATAAGGACCCCAAACATCGGAGTGGATCAAAGAAAAAGGACTCGACACATGGTTATCAACCGTAGAACTAAAGGGAACACGATGGTGTTTCCCAAACTGACACGACTCACAATCCAAAACAGAAAGTTGACTCAAAGACGGAACTAAAGACTTCAAGACTTTTAGCGACGGATGACCAAATCAGCAGTGCCACTGGAGAGGAGAAAGGGATGACTAGAGAGCTGTTGAAGTTCTTCCACCACCGTCAAGATAATACAGTCCACCAGCTTCTTGCCCTTCACCAATCTTCATCCCCGTCTTGAGATCCTAAAAAACACACATAGAGGGTTAAAAAGTAATGAAGCAGTTAAGTGATTTGGTCAGCTTACTAACATACATAAGATTAAAAGGCAATTTAGAAACATAGAAAACTAAGGAGAGGGATACAGGGTCTAGGTCAACATTACCAACACCACAAATTGAGGATGTGGAACCATTAGCAAGGGTGACAAATTGTGATGTTGAGCAATGAGATAGGGAAGAAAACACACCTGGAGTTCCAGTCATGTGATCGGAGGCTCCAGAGTCAATGATCTAGGGATTGGGTGTGGATGCCAAACAAGCCATACCTGAGTGAGCGAACGTCGCCGTGTTCTGCTGTGATTGGATAAACCTCTCATATTCATCAACGGGGAACATTCACCATTTCCTTCACGGGACCATCTGTGGATGTAGGAGTTATCTGATCAGATGAACGATTCTTCTGTCTAAAGCTGGAATTGGTGTCACTAGTCACGGCATGATTAGCCCAGGTTGAGGGTGGCCCATGTGGATCATAACAATAGTTAATGGTATGTCCAGCCATACCACAATGAGTGCACCTCCTCGGGCCTGAGCCATGTCCTCTACAACGGACTTCCCCTGAATCTCTGCCCCCAGTACGACCACCACCATGATTATAAGTAGGCCCACCATTGCCACTCCGGCTATACACCGGACCACTACTACCACCACGGCCAGACTGAGCTCCTCGAGCTCCACCTCTAGCACCACAGCCTCTCAACACAGCAAAGGCAGATCTATCTGAGATATTAGAGTTCTCATTAGATCCAATAGAAGTCCTCCGGAGTCGTTTAAATACCTCTTCTAAAGAGGGGAGAGCTGATCCTCCTGGTATCTGAACCCGTACTGGTTCATATTCAGATTTCAGTCCCACCAAAAATCTAGTCACATCTAGTTGTTCTCTCTGTTGTTGCTGAATCTTGACATCAGAAGTGAGAGGGTGATAGACATTCAACTCATTACGTATGTTTCTCATACTGGCATAGTACTCCTCAAGACCCCGATCGCCCTGTTGTAGATTAAAGTACTCCTGATACAACTGATACACTCTGGTTGTATTGTCCTGACCCGAGTACAATTTCTTCGCATGATCCCACACATCTTTAGTAGTGTCAAAAAACATGAAGTTTACACTAATCCTGGGTTCCATACTATTCCATAACCATGTGATGATCTAAGCATCCTCTTGCTCCCAATCTTCATACTCGTGAGAGTCAGTGGAGGGTTTCTCCTCTCTTATATGTTTTACCTTCTTCTTTGCCTTCAGAAAGGCTTCGACGGATTTAGCCCAAGGCACATAATTCTCTCCATTTAGTTTAATGGAGGTCATCTAAACATTCAGGTAGTCTGTAGGCACCATCACATTAGGTTTACAATCACTGTTATCTCCCATTCTGTTATCACCGATTCTGCACACTTGCTGAATTCTATTACCACTGAATTATGCACATTGCACCCGACTAGATCAAACTCGTCACACTGATTTCAGCACTTGTTGTTGCTGAAAAGTGTACTCTTTACACCACAAACCCTACTCCTACAGCTACCTGAAATCTCGCCACTATATGATCACAACTCTTCCTTCAAAATACACAAAAACAGCATAAACCTCAGCACGCGACTGTCTGAAACCCCAACATATGATCTAAAACATACTTCCTATTTGATCCACACCATAAATCATGCACAGAAATCTCTTACCTTATCACTGAAGGAACAACCACACGAGCAGAAAATCAGTCCACACAAGACAGCCACTGTACCACACAGATCGGCCCTCTTCTCTTCGTCGATTAGGAGAGGGCGATCTTAGAAACCATAGCAACCGACCACATAAGACACGACTGAAGGCATAGAAACCTCCAAGGGGAGAGGGCGATCACTCCTTTTCAACCCTTTCCCTAATCTCCAGTTGAATGCAGGAAAATCAAGAGAAACCCTAAATAGGGTGCGCAAAGAATAGAAATCTAGGCAGACAAAAATCTAGACAGACAGAAATCTAGGCAAATTCGAGTGGCTCTGATACCATGTTATGATTCGACCTGCCTTGGAGTTCTGTTTGTCTGAGATCAGTCACATAGAGAGAGATAGAAAGGTGGAAGAAAGAGAGAGAGAGAAAAGAATAAAATCTGGTTCGAATTGGAAGTCAAAGAACATAACTCCCATTCGGCCAGACATGTGCTTTTATTATTAAAATTAATGGAAAAGACATATGTGCCCTTATTTAAGTAAGGGGCACTGGTTCTAACACAATAGTACAGATCAGCAACCTTAATCTAAGTATAAAGACAGAAATACCCCTACACTAACAGTAACCTATGTCACCATCAGGAAACATGATATTTATCAGACATGACTGGCCTAGAAAACGTGTCGTAGGCGGCTAGACATGATCTCCAAGATTCTTGCTACCCACCTATTACACATTTAGAATAAGATACCTCTAACTTGTACATTCATAATATAAGAAAGCAGTCCATACATGCTGAGGTAAGCAAGTTTAGGGATTGGATTAGCCAGTAGCCACTCAAGCATTAGAAAGAACTTCAACCATGAAGTTGCAAGAGATAAAAAAGATAAAATCCTTAACCAGACCTGTTTTTCAGACTCAGTCAGTTTGCTCCACAGGTGTCCAATCTTCTTGCTGATGGCTTTTTCTTGCCCATGGTGCAGAGGCTTCAGTCGGGCATAATGCTCAGCAAAAAAGAAATTGTAACCACTCCTGTTTGGTTTAGGATGAGAGGGATCCTTCAATGCCAACCTGGATCTTTTTCGGTGCCGACGAGGAGGTACAGTTGAAGTATTAGAACTCAGAGACATCTGTAACTCAGGAGGAACATGATACAGGACACCTTTCAGCTTATTGGGACCAAAACTCACAGTCACTAAATATCCATTGTCAAATTTTCCATCAATTATCCCAGTAACCTGACATCCAGCACTCAATTCTGAAGTTCCTGTAGATGACCAAAAACTTTTAGCATCCAAATTCTATAGGAGAGATCCAATTCTTAGAAATATAAAATGCAGGGATCACTTCCCCATCAATATTTTATACAAGGTACCATCTATAAATTTCTATAAGAATAGGATAGCTCAGCCATCTCAAACAAGTAGCCACATCCAATCTTCTGAATAATCAAGCTAAACAACAGTTTTCTTGGTTTGGTTCTTACTCATTTTTTTTTATTTTTTTTCCTCGTTCCTTTTAATGATTAATTGGTTTTATTATGTATATGCTTTGGCAGCCATGACTAATTGCAGTGGTTTCTGTACTCTGGATAAGGATCCAATTCTCCCAAGCATTCAACAGCAGAGTTGGCCCTGAGTTGCTTTATGTTTTACACGTGAAGGCTTGCATTCAAATCAGCATTAAAACAGCAGAGCGGAACAAATCCTTGTTATTTCTTTATTGTTCACAATCATTTCACATAGAATATGCTTCAAACAAAAACCAGGAGGAAAAGAAGACTAGTGTATGACCTGCTAACTGATCCGTGGTGGTTTGTTTCTCACTAGTAGATGGTGTGGCTCCTGTGCAACTGACAGGGCTTTTGGGTACAGAATCTGTATAAGAACATAGCATTCAACAAAATTATAATACATAGGCACAAAATAAAACATGTAGAACTTATAACGATCAAAGTAAAAGTATACCAGATGCCTGGATTGAAGGGCTGTTTTTACGAAAGAAATACAGCTGTTCATAATGGTGAAGCAATGATATGTAGTACTTGCGCAATACAAAGGATGCATTAGTAATGGTGCTTGGGAAATTGAAAATGGTAATGACATCTCTCCATTTGCGATCTCTTATAACCTGTTATGGTTCAAGAGAGAACTCAATCATATTCTCTAAACCAGCAATGTACACATGCATGCACACATACAGGTAAACAGGAGAAAGAGAAAAAAAGTGATCCAGAATCTACACATGGCAATTTAGCTGACAAAAGGACCCTACTTGTTATGTCCATATCCAATCTTCTCCACCCAAGAGCTCAGATAGAAAAGACCAGCATTGGGTAATGGACTTACAAAAGAATTCCACATATTTACCACATCACCTTCCCCTGTGGTAAGTTCCATGCCAGTGGCCCTCTCTCTCTTTCTCATGACAAAAAGGAGAGAAAAGCCCTCTTTTTATCAGCAGTGTAGTTAAGGCAGCCATGCAGTGTTTAGGCATTTTGGCCCAGCAAAATAATGCGTAGGAAAAAACTATCGGCATTTTGGTTAAGAGTAGTTTATTTGAGTTCATATAGCTAAAACAGATTCACATTAGGTTGTTAGTATAGATCTTTATAACTCAAAATGCATTGAAAATAAATAGCATCTTACAAATCATCATTCTAAACATCACAAAAGTTTCTCTAAGAAATCAATTGATTATTAAATTAGTTTTGAAAATACGAATTAAAGCGGGAAGTAAAAGAGAAGAAAAGAGAGAAAATGGAGCAACAGAAAACAGATTTGAGAGGAGAAAAAAGCACTAGGTATATCGCCCTTTTCCATTATCTATATAGCACTCTACGACATGGAAATTACCAGAGCACCCCTGGGTTTTCCCTTTTAACAGCATCAATAACCAAGAAAATAGAAAATATATCAACTCCCTATCAGCCTTCAATAAATATAATAGGAATATATTAGAAGATTCCTACTCATACTAAAATGTTGCACAAACCAGTTGAACTCAAGCATAGACCAAGAGAAACCCTTCGTAAAATTATCTGATAGGTGTTGAACCGTTGATTGGTCTTGACAAATGGAAAACAAACTTCACCAGAAAGCACCTTCTTTCTTGCAAAATGACTTGTCCATCCCAATATGCCTTGCCTTGTCATGTTGTATTGAACTATGGGCTATGTTAACAGTTACTTGATTATCATGAAGCAACATAACTGGCTTGTCAATTTAAATGCCCAACTTCCTAATTAAAGAACACAACCAAAGCCTCTAAAACTCCTCGTTCCATGGCTCTATGTTTTACTACTGCACTAGAACACACAACTAGAAATTGGAAATTGTTTCTTACTTTTGTAGCACATTAAAATTTTCACCTATAAGCACACAATAACCTGATGTAGATCATCTATCATCAAGCAAATTTCCACCTTCATGTGATCACCACAAAGTATACATGATTTCTTTGCTAAAACTTCCTTCAAGTAAGCTAGGATGCATTCAGTTGCTGCCTGATGTGTACTACATGGTGTATGAAATATTTGGGTTGGCCATATACAAGTATAGTAATGGACTATCCTCAGAAGAATTTGTCTGAAATTTTTTATGGATCAGATGTAAACCAACCCCCAAAAGAAAAAGGTATTTCAATCTGAAATTTTGAAGAAAAGTGAAGAAGAAGATGGTAAAAGAAGAAGGGAGAAAGAGAAGAGAGTTCAATCAGTTCCCTCTCTTTTCTCGTAATTACTTTTATTAATCTAATCTAAGAGGACATAATTACAAATATGCCCTTAATGGGGTAGCCAGCTCATAACATAACACAAAACAATGAATAAAGCGTTTACAGGCCCATTAACATAAACATAACAAATAATAATATAGGAAATAAAAAGACACTAGGGCCTATTTGATCCAGTCTCTCTATAGGACCACCCCCTAACTTCCATGTATCTTTAAGTAGATCTAAAACATACTTTCTTTGAGAAATAAAACACCATGCTTATACAATTACCCAAAAAAAAAGGACACCATGCTTATAGCAAGCAACCACAATTTCAATGAAGTACCTAAATTTGCCCAAATCTTTAACCCCAAATTCAATGTCTAGGAATTGTTTAAGATAATTAATTCCACGTTGATCGTTTTCATCACCACAACATTATCAATGCACACAATAAGCATAGTCACCAACTCACCTATTGTTTTAACAAAGTGTGATCAGATTGAGACTAAATAAAACCGACCTTCTAAGGGCACTACTAAATTGAGCAAACCAAACTTGAGGTGACTGCCTTAAACCATACAATGACTTCTTGAAGCAATATATCCTCCCTCTCTTAAAACTAAGATAAAAGCCTAAAAGTGATGCTATGTAAACTTCATGCATGTTTCCATTCAAAAATGCATTCTTCACATCAAATTGATAAAATGGACAAGAATAATGAAAAACAATAGATACCAATACAAAAATTGAAGCTATCTTAGGCATCTTATCTACTGAAGAAAGTCTCCTTATATTCCATGCTATACATTCGAGTCTACCTCTTTGCAATTAAGCTTACCTTGTACCTTTCAACATTTCCATCTACTTTTTTTTTTTGATAAATAACATCAATTCCATTAAAATAATGAATAGATACAAGAAGATCCCCTTAGAGGCGTGAGGAGCAGCCTCTCCAAACAGTTAATACACAAACTACAACAGAGAAAACATGAATGTTGAAATTAAAACAATAGTTACAATTGTGCCCAGAACAATGTTTCCCTATTTATCCCTTGTTTTGCCAAGACATCGGCAAAAGCATTAGCTGATCTCCCAACCCATTGTACTGTTATAGACATATTTCTTGTCAGCCATTTGAATTTCTTAACTCATTTTTGTAGCCCCAAGTGACATCCTCCGGATTATTTAACCAGTCTACCACTGTCTTAGAGTCTCCTTCAATCAAAAGCTGCTCCACGCCCACTTCTTTTGCAAGAAGTATTCCTTGTAATGCAGCTAGCAGTTCTGCCCGGATAGAGTTCCCAACTCCTAAAGGGCCAGAGTAGATTAAGACAACCTCTCCAGCCTCATTCCTTAGTACACCTCCCATACCAGAGGGACCCAGGCTACCCTGGCTACTCCCATCAAAATTCAGCTTCAAAGAACCAAGAAGGGGGGGGACCCAGCTAGTCACTGCCCTTCCCTTGTAGGAGGAACAGCTTGCTACCAACTTCCAATCCTTCCAACAATCAGCAAAAGTAAAATGGTTAAATAATTCTAGAGTCTTTAAGGTTTGACTGCTTCCTTTTTCTTGGAAGATTCTGGCATTCCTTTCTTCCCATACTGTCCATAACAATGCTGCTCGTGAGCATCTCCACATTTTCCTTCCTCTTTTATGGGGCCAAGAGAAGAAAGAAGGGTTAAAAATTGTGCTTACTTCTACTGGCATATCCCAACTAGACCCAAACAAAGATAGAAGCCAAGCCCAGAGCTCTGCAGTGACACTACAAGATAAAAATAGATGATTACAATCCTCACCATGAGATCTGCAAAGAATGCACCGGTTTGGTGAAATACAAAGGACGGGTCTTCTCTTTTGTAGGTTGTCCATCGTGTTTACTTTACCATGCCACACTTCCCAACACAAAGCCATAACCTTGGGGGGGACTGGCCTACACCAGACTTCTTTGAAAGGGAAACTCTGATGAGAGGGAGATTAGCAGAGGAACTTGAAAAAGGAACCACAAGAAAAAGACCCTTTGGAGTGAATGGCCCAAATCCTTTTATCAGGTTTTGAGGGATCCAACCAAACCTTATCAATGAGACATAGAAGAGTAGACAAACACTCAATTTCCTCATCCCTTAATCCTCTACGGAAACCGAAATCCCAAGACAAAGTTGGTAAGGATAAATTCGATGGAAGGAAACAAAGTACAATGAAGGAAAAAGGTCTTTCAGAGGGAGATCTCCAACCCAAATGTCCTCCCAAAACCGAATAGAAGTACTTGAACAAGCATCATACCTGACATAGCTAAGGAACTGCAGAATAACGTAGTGAATTGCTTTCCAAGGAGTGGCTAGGTTAGCCCTCCTTGATGCACCAGCATCCCAACCACTCTCTGAACATCCATGAATACTCTTCACTACTTCGTGCCAGAGTCTATCCCGCTCCAAAGGCCATCTCCACAACCACTTCCCTAACAAAGTTGAGTTCTTTTTAAGCACATTCCTGAGCCCTAATCCTCCCTCCTCTTTGCTTCTACCCACAACCCCCCACTTAAATAAATGGTCTTTTTTACCTTCTCCTGAGTAGAAGATCAAGACTGTAATCAGTCTTGAATCCTAATAGGTTTTAGGTTTACAAAACAGAAGAACTGTGAGAGAAAGGAGAGAGAATAGAAGAGAAACAGGAGAACACAAGTGGTTGAAAGGAGGGACAGATTCTAACAGATCTGCCGCCGCCACTTTCTTATTATTTATAGGTTATGTTTAGTACATAATGGAAAGGGCACATCTGCCCTTAGTACTTACATAATAAATAAAGTAAATAAAAGCTAAAATAAATAACAACTAAATTAACAAACTGACTCAAACTGACACTACTATAACTGGAACAAATAACTACACATGTTGTCCTACGAACACAGTGGGGATCACTGTAGTGGAGCCCACATCAGTGTTCTCTACACTCCCCCTCAAGTTGGGAGTAGATATCTATCATTCCCAACTTGGATAGGTCTGTCTCTACTTTCTTCCTTGGTATAGCCTTGGTGAGGATATCCGCGAGCTGCAATATTAGATGTGATGTACGGAAGACACACTTCTTGTGATGTGACCCTTTCTCGCACAAAATGTCGATCAACTTCGATATGTTTAGTTCTGTCATGCTGCACTGGGTTGTAAGCTATATAAATAGCTGCCTGATTATCACAATACAGCATTAAGGGCTTTTCATAGTCAATACCCAACTCTTCAAATAGTGACCTCAGCCACAAGATTTCAGCCACTCCATTAGCCATTGACATGTATTCCACTTCAGCACCGGAGCGGCATCTGTATAGACCTTCAATCATCAACACTCCCAGCCCAATCGGCATCTGTATAGACTTCCACCCTCATGTGATTATTATTCTTGAGCAGTATACCTCTACCCGGGCATCTCTTCAAGTATGCTAATATTCTCTCTGCCGCAAGAAGATGAGAAGTTCTAGGGGAGTGCATGAACTGGCTAGCAACACTAACTGCATAGCTGATATCCGACCGAGTGAGGCAGAGATAATAGGAGCTTTCCAACCAACCGTTGGAACATAACTTTGTCTTCAAGAGGCTCCCCGCCCTCTGCACTAATCTTGTGATTTTGTTCGATGGGTGTATCAGCCGGCTTAACACCCAACTTTCCAGTTTCCGCCAATAGATCTAGAACATATTTTCTCTGAGAGATAAAAATCCCCTGTTTGGATCTAGCAACCTCAATACCCAAAAAGTACAGTAATGCACCAAGATCTTTCACCTCAAACTCTTGATGAAGGAGCTGTTTGAGGGACTCAATCTCATGACTGTCATTTCTTGTCACCACAATATCATCAACATATACTGCAAGTAGTGTCAGAGAGGACTCCACCCTCTTGATGAATAGTGTATGATCTGACTGGGCCTGCGCATAACCAAACTTTCTAAGGGCTAATCTGAACCTATCAAACCAGGCTCTAGGTGACTGCTTCAAACCATACAATGCCTTGTTCAGTCAGCAAACCTTCTTACTTGTCTTTGTATCATAGAATCCAGGAGGCAACTGCATGTAAACCTCTTCTTGTAAGTCTCCATTCAGAAAGGCATTTTTAACGTCCATCTAAAACAGGGGCCAAGAAAGATTTGCTGCAAGGGATAACAGAACTTGGATGGTGGTCATCTTGGCTACTGGGCAAAGGTCTCCAAGTAGTCTATACCATAAGTCTGAGTGAACCCCTTTGCAACCAATCGGGCTTTGTACCTTTCAATAGAGCCATCAGCATTATGCTTCAAGTGAACACCCATCTGCATCCCACCGGTTTCTTTCCTTTTGGTGGGTCAACCAGTGCCCAAGTATTATTCTTCAACAGGGCATCCATTTCAACTTGCATTGCATCTTTCCATTTTGGAACTGAGATAGGACCGGTAAGATGGAGACAAACGATCATAGGATAAGAATTGTGAGATGCTGTGTCCTGTAGAAGTGGTGCAATGTCGTTTCCCTTTGAAAATGGCAATAGGGAGATCAAGGTCATCCACAAGAGGGGAAGTGGCAATAGTGAGAGGTATCTCAGTAGGCTCTGGATCTGGAGCTGCGGAAGGAACTGGAGCTGGCCGGGACTGCCGATGACTAGGATCAACCTGCCTGCATCGCCTGTGATAGACTCTCAACTCCGGCTCCCTCTGACCACCCTCACCACTACAGCCTTCATTATCCAGTGGAATAGGTAAAGGAACAGCCCCACTTCCACTCTCACTGCTCTCCCCCTAAGGAAAGAAACTCACCACTCTCACTGCTCTCCCCCTGAGGAGAAACCCTAGGATAATAAAGTGCCTCCTCAAAGAAGGTGACATCCATGGAGACAAACCGTTTCCCTAAAACCGGATCATAGCAGCAATAACCCTTTTGAGTTTGTGCATAACCAAGGAAAATGCATTTGAAGGCCTTAAGTTCAAACTTGGAATGATGAGGCCCGAGAAGTTGAACGAAACAGGTACGACCAAAGATTTTAAGGGGAACAATGAACAACTCCTCGTCTGGGTATAGAAGGGAAAAGGGGGTTCTCATATCAAGAACCTGGGAAGGAACTCGATTAATGAGATAAATTGCTGTGAGGATAGCATCAACCCAGAAGCGAATAGGTACATTGGAGGTAAACAAAATGCTTCTAGCCACCTCCAAGATATGCCTATTCTTCCTTTCGGCAACACCGTTCTGTTGTGGTGTATAAGGGCAAGTGCTCTGGTGAATTACTCCATGGCTAAGAAGGTAGGAGGTCAATGGTTGAGCAAAGTATTCCTTTGCATTATCAGATCTAAGGACTTTGATTTTGGTCCCAAACTGAGTGAGACCATTTGATGGAAGTTTTGGGTCAGAGCAGGAACCTCATCCTGAGAACGCATAAGATAGACCCAAGAAAAACGGGTATGGTCATCAACAAACAGTAGAAAATATCTGTACGCACCCATAGAAGAGAAATGATATGGCCCCCAAACATCAGTATGCACAATATCAAGAGAGGAATTATTCCTTTTATTACTTAAAGAATAAGAGGTTCTACAATGTTTGGCAAACTCACAACTCTCACACCTCAACTTTGATAACTCAACAGACTCAAATAAAGAAGGAAACAGACTCTTCAAAGACATAAAAGACAAATGACCTAATCGGTTATGCCAAAGCATAACCGAACTCACAAACTGGTAAACAAAAGACTTCTTATCCACTGACTCCTCCCGATGAGAACTCTCTCCAAGCAGATAGATCCCGTTCGTCTCACGGCCAGTCCCAATCACCTTCCTTGTCTCCAAATCCTGAAAAACACATCGGTCAGGGAAAAAGGTTACTGAAAGGCTCATGTGTTTGGTAATACTACTAACTGAAAGCAGGTTAGTATCAAGCTTAGGAACATGCAAGACAGAAGATAAAGAGATAGTATCCGATAGCTTGATGCCCCCCTTGCCCGAAATGGGAACAAGAGAGCCATCAGCAATGGATACTCTATCTCGGCCAGAGGACAAGTGATAAGAAGTGAACAAACATGGCAAGCTAGTCATATGGTCAGATGCACCTAAATATATTACCCAGCAATGGTCAGTATTACCTAGAGCTGAAGCATGGTAAGCTGAGGCTCGAGTACCTGAATGTGCAAATGCAGATGTGGCAGGAGCTGATGGTGACTGAAATGGCTGAGGTGAACTCCCAACTTCCTTTTCCAACTATATGAGGGCAGCCCGAACAGCAGCTAAAGTCTCTAGGGATGTGCCTGATGAGGATGTTGAATCAGTGTTCACGGCCACATGAGCATTACCCTTCTTATTTCTTAGTTTTGCTAGGACCAAGTGAGGATGTAGCTTCCAACAAGAATCTTTTGTGTGCTTGGGTTTCTTGCAATGTTCATATACCAGATCCCATTTATCTTCCTTCTTCCGGTCCCTTTCTGAGTCACTCCCTGGCTTAGGTTTAATAGCTGTCAAGGCTGGGAAAGAGGGTTGAGGCTGTATCATGACTTTCCTCCTGGTCTCTTCACTATGCACCAGGGAGTATGCTTGAGAAAGGGTCATATTATCTCTTGTCAATATCTGTTGTCGCACAATGTCATATTCTGAATTCAAACCAGCTAGAAACTCAAATACCCTATTCGTCTCGACTTGCTTTCTGTGAGTCTATGCATCTTTGGGACTCTCCCACTCAAGGGTCTCTAGATGGTCAATCTCATGCCACAAGGATTTCAAGGTAGAGAAGTAGACAAAAACTGGCTTCTCTCCTTGTTTAAGGTTGTTCACCTCACACTTCAGTTCATAAGCTCTGGCAACATTAAGGGGTTGGGAATAGGTTTCTTTCACAACATCCCACATCTCTTTGGTTGTCCTTGCCCACAAGTAATTCCGGTTGATATGTGGCTGCATAGAATTACACAGCCACGCCATAACCAAATAGTTCTCTTGAACCCACTTGGTGTATGTTGGGTCATCCTTGGAAGGTTCTTTCACATCTCCCAAGAGGTAACCCAGTTTTCCCCTTCCTCCAATAACCATCATGGCTGATTGAGCCCACTCCAAATAATTTGACCCATCAAATCTCATAGTTGTAATCTGAAACCCGGTTTCAGATACACTACCATAACTGTGGTTTCCAAAACTACTTTCTCCCTGACCCTTAAACTCCATCTTTGATCAAGATTCAGTGGCTACAAACTGTTAGAGTCACTATACCAGAAAACAGAGTAAAACAAGCAGGTCTGAAAACTGATCCGAAACCAACACAAATCTGATCTGATCTGAAATCTGATCTGATCTAAAACCAACCCAAATCTGATCTGAAATCAATCGCCTATCATAGTATAGGCAAGGAATCAACTCAAATCTGATCTGAAATCAACCGGCATGCACAATACTAGGCAGCTTGTCAATCTGAGATGCTATTTTCTGAAATCACTACTGTGGGGCCCACTGCTGTGAGAGCAAAATTGGGGTTTCAACTGTGGGTCTGAAATAAGTGCTCAGATGCACTCTCCAAGCAATCCGCACAAGTGGGACTTGTCGTAGGGCAATATGAAACCCTAAAAACTAATCACCTCTGAGAGGGAAGGGGTTCGGCCCAACAGTCAAACCCTAGAAACAGACTTAAACACAGTTCGGCAAGTCAAACCCTAGAGACAAACTTGAACCTAGTTCGGCCCCTACTTCTAGATAGGTCCAACCTATCTCGACTGATTGCAGTCTCTGAAACTAAATAAAAAAAACTTACTTATGTACCTTGGTTTACTGTCTTCTAGGGTTACCTAAACCCTAACCTTCGCTGCTGCTTCCTGACTACCAACTCTCTGCAAGCCACAACAAGTCTTCAACTGCTGCGAACCTCTCCTGGTAATCTCCAAGATTCAGCCACTGAATACTTCTTCAAAGCTTCCAACCCTAGCTAGTCCTCATGTGGTCGGCTAGACTAGACACACATGAGAAGCCCTAGATAGGCTCTGATACCAAGTAGAAGATCAAGACTCTAATCAGTCTTGAATCCTAATAGGTTTTAGGTTTACAAAACAGAAGAAAAGTGAGAGAAAGGAGAGAGAATAGAAGAGAAACAGGAAAACACAAGTGGTTGAAAGGAGGGACAGATTCTAACAGATCTGCCGCCACCACTTTCTTATTATTTATAGGTTATGTTTAGTACATAATGGAAAGGAACATTTGCCCTTAGTACTTACATAATAAATAAAGTAAATAAAACCTAAAATAAATAACAACTAAATTAACAAACTGACTCAAACTGACACTACTATAACTGGAACAAATAACTACACATGTTGTCCTACGAACACAGTGGGGACCACTGCAGTGGGGCCCACATCAGTGTTCTCTACATCCTGGTTCCCACAGAAAATCTCTCATCGATTTTTCCAACTTCTTCGATTCCCTAGACGGTATCCTAAAGACAAAGAGATAATAGGTAGGTAGATTCATGAGGGTAGCTTTTACAAAGTGATCCTCCCACCCAAAGAGAGAACTTTTCTTCCAAACAACTAGTCTCTTTTCTAACTTCTCCAAGACTGGGGTCTAGAACCTACTCTCCCTAGGGTTTGCTCCCAACGGAAGTCCTAAGTAAGACAAAGGCCAGGAGGAAATGGAACACTCAACACAGCCTGCAATCGGTAATCACTTTCAAATTAGAGACTCCTTCAAAAACGGTAATCAATTCTTTCAAATTTTCCACCTTCTCACCAAAACCTCCCTCACAGAAGATCATCAAGTCATCTGCAAACTGAAGGTGAGTGACTGGAATTCGGTTTGTGCCTACTCTCCAACCCCTTATTACATTTTCCCTATCAGCCCTAGTGATAATTTGACTAAACACAACAGCTACCAAGGTAAAGAGGAAGGGTGAAAGTGGGTCCCCTTGTCTGATTCCCCTACTAGCTAGAAAAAAATCCCTCACCACCCCGTTTACCAGGATGGAATAGTGACAAGAGCTAACACAACCAATCATCCAACTACGCCATCTTTCCTTTTTCTTTTCTAGTAGCCTAGGATTTGGAGTATCACCCTCCCCATCCTTTCTTTGTTGACCTCCTAAGTCCTAACTTCTCTTCTACAAAAAGTCTAAACATCTCCATAACCAAATTCCAAATCCTTTCTCCTTCCTCCCCACCTTCCTCTTTATCCACCAAGTCTCCCAAGATTTCTATTTCTTTTCTTGAATCACATGAAATGGCAGTATTTAGATTAGGGCTGGTCTGACCTGTAAGCAAAACAACAAGAGGACTAGAAGAAAGATTAGTAGTAACAGGAGAAAAAAATAAAACAAAGGAGGGGAAATGTCAAGTGGACAAGAAGGAACCCAATTAACAAAGTTGAGGCTTTTGTTGGGAGCCATCTCTTCAGAAACAACTCTTAAATTGCCTTCCAAAAGTTTCATACCAATCATAGCTTTGCTTGGGGACAGTGGATTCAACTACACCCTGACCTTGGTCTTGTTTTACACTTGGTTCTCTCCTTTCCTTTACCTAAGTGTTCACCTCACCTGAAGGGTTACCTCCAAGTCCACAATCCTTATAGGTACAACCAGAGAAGCTTCTTGTGCCACACTGTCACCCTCAAATAGTAGCCTCTAGATTTGTTCATGGGTCGGGCCGAGCTTTGTCTATGTATCAACAGAATACATTCAAGCCCGAACCTGAGCCCGACCCTCATATAAAGCTCAAAGCTCGGGTCTAAGCCTAAGCCCGATCAAAATTTTGAAAGCAGAAGTTTTTTTTTCTTTTTTATTCAATAAAAAAGTATTTTGTTTATATTAAAAACCCTTAAAACTCAAAAGAAATAAAATATCACTATTACTTGAAAAAAGAGAAGATGAACAAAGAAAAAATATTGTATATATTTTTTATTAAATAAAATATGTTTTTTATTATTTAATATATATTATCAAGTTGGGCTCAGGCTGAGCTTTTTTGAGAAAGCCCGAGCATGGCCTGGTGTTTTAGGCTTGAGCTCACGGGCCTAAAATTATGTCCAAGCCCGACTTAGAACGGGCCAAGCTGGGCCAACCCGTCGGGCTACCCAGCCCATGAACAGGTCTAGTAGCCTCATACTAGTTTCTTCCTCATAGTAAAACTTGGATCTATAATTCTATATTTGCTACCTATACTCCTTATGCTGGATTCCGCATAAGTCTCTTCCATATCATTGCCTTCCTCATCCACACTAGCCCAACCTAAGCCGAAATTTTTTTCCCTATCCTTCCTTCGATCATATCTTGGATTCAATTTTTTTGGACTAGTGGAGTAAGACACTAGTCTTGGTTTCCAAGTGAAAATTGCTCCTGAAAGCGTTGTTTTACGAGAGCCAGTTGTTGGGATAGTTTTTTGGAAAGAAGGCAACTCAACAGGACAAACTATACCTTCTTCGCTCAACTCCATTGTCACATGATTACTTAAAGGATCACATACCATGGTCTTTGGGCCAGCTTCAGCCAACTAACATATTTCACAGATGGACCAGGTCCATTTAGATCAAAAAAGTTTGGTCTTACCCGCCCTCAGCTAGGCCAAGCCCAATAATCCCATTTTTAGAGGGAAAAACACCTCCAACTGTCAACTCCCTTTTAAGACAACTATCTGGCTAGAGGGCCTCACCTCTTGACTTCTTGGATACCTAGCTTTTAAATCAGCCACTAAGGTTTAAAACCTTCTTTCCTTATAACCTCATTCGTGTTTTCCACGCAAAGGTGCATGTCCATCTGTCTTCTCAAGCTAGAAGCCTCTACTTGGGCATAGGTCTTCAGCGACTGCTTCTAAGGAGGAACTAGAGAAGGTAATTTTCCAACTATTTTTGGTCTTCCCTGAACCTCCTCTTCCTTGTTAATGAAATCCCTCCAAAAGTTTGAATTGTCTACTACTAATTTTCCACGTAAGAATTCTGCCTCCACTTCATCATCTTCTACCTTCCGCCCTTCTCTCCACAGTTAACCAACCACCAAGGTCACAAGTCAAGCACTGTAAAGGGTTCCATATGATTCAATTTTGATTCCCCTCAATATACCTTCAAACTTAGCTCTAGTCACTTTGATTGCACTTGAGTACAAATCTCCTAAGAAAACACTAGTCAGAAAACTACCACACACAGTTGCTATTAAATTTTGATTCAATTTTGATTCCCCTCAATATACCTTCAAACTTAGCTCTAGTCACTTTGATTGCACTTGAGTACAAATCTCCTAAGAAAACACTAGTTAGAAAACTACCACACACAGTTGCTATTAAACGCATGTTGGATTCCGACCAGAGATGGAACAGGAGTCCTAAAATTCTGATTACCACTCCATCTTCATTTACCAGTTTCTCATTTGATAGAGGGGACCATCTCACAACTATCAAATGTCCTTCTTCCGTTTTAATAGCCACAGCTTTGATCTCAATTGAATCTTCAAGTAAATATAAAAGTAAATTTAATAGAGCTTTAGATTTTCCAAACGGAGTTAACATAATCTCTCCTTTTAGTTTGAGATGTTGGCTCACAGCTATACTGACTTTCCTCCAGTCCTTCACCTCTTTTGTAGTCTTAATCACCAATTTTTGTTGCCAATCTCCTTTACCCTAAATGATGATAAATTTTGAAGTCCCTATAGAACCCGTATGGCCCCCTGGCACCTCTACTCTGCTGTTTACTATCTCCTTCCATCCTTTCGCTCGTCTCCCTTTCGAAATGCATAGCATCTGTTTTGCTCCTTGTCCAAAAAAATTCACCAGTGTTAGATACCATCCTTTCCCATTTTTTCTTCTTTCTACAAGATACCTCCTCTCCCTTGCATCTAGCTATTTCTTCCAATCTAGATTTCTTTTATAGGAGATCACCTCGTCCACATAATTCTTAAACTAAGCAATCGCCTCCCCTACCAATAGAACTGATGCCATTTTGAGCTCCCTTATTTTAACTATTGATAAGCCCTTCACCATCATTTCCTATGCTACAAAGGTCTTGTCTTCAATCTTTACTATCCTTTCCCACCCTATTGCTCGAACAAAATCTTCTTCGCCTGCTACTCGAATTGTTGCCATTCTCTTCAAATGCTTGCAACTCCTTGAAAACAAGGCTGAATCCACCATGACCAAGCTGATTCAAATGGCTGCTCAAACAAGAGTTTATATGATGCTTAACGCCTTAACCAAGTGACAACTCTAGCATTCTAGACTCAACATTGCAAAAGACTAGAATAACATAGGAACTAAAGACTTTAATGAAATAAAAGACAAATCACCCAAACGGATATGCCAAAACATTATCCAATTAGCAAACTCAAATGGTACAACATAGGGGTGATCATGGACCAGGCTTTGGACCTATGTCACTTAATACACTATATTTAATTCTTTAATATACACAGTAATTTATATTAAATGGCATATAATGTATGTAAAAAATATATGGTATAGTTTACATATATATAATATATATTGTATTATCATTTTATAATTTTAATATATATAAATGTATATATAAAGTATATATGCCATCATCGTCATCCAAGCCTTATCCCAACTATATGGAGTTGGCTACACAAATCATGTTACATATAAATTTTATATACATAATATATAAATATGTAGAAAGTTGGGCTAGGCCTGAACTGTTTGGCCTAAGCTCAAACCAGGAAATTTGCAGGCTTAGGCTTAGGTCAGGCTAGAAATGATCACCCCTAGTACAACATAACCACAATGACTACTTTGATGCAGAAAATGTAAAGAATCCAATAAATAAATGCCATCTTCTTTATGATATTCCCAATCATCTTCTTTGAAATCAGATCCCAAAAAGCACGAGGTCTAGGGGGGAAATGTCATAGAGCAATTTAACTTTTTCTAAGACTACTGAACAACAAATTAGTATTCAGCAAGCCAACAGTATCTTTGATATTTCCCTAGTCCCTTCCCAAAAATGGAAACAAGAGACCATCCAAAATCAACACTTTATCCCAACCCACAACAGTAAGTGATATGAGCAAAACAAGGTAGAGACACTAGTCATGATCTAACTCCCTTAAGTTAATAATCCAAGGAGTACTAGAATTACTTGCGACTAAAACTAGATTTAAAATGAAATGAGTACCTAAATAGGAAAATGCAATAGAAGAAGAAAGGTAGAATTCTTAGTAACACTACTCCCTAACTAGAATAAATAACTGTTACAGCACTCCATCTCTACTCAAACAGCTACTAATGTCCCCTATTGATGGTGGAGTAGGGGTGGGCAGAATGCCAGAATTTTGCCAAACAAAGCTCTACAGAATCCTAAAATAGACATCACGTTAACACTTCTTTTTTTATTATTATTCTTCCTAAATTAAGAAAATATGGGGATGTAGCTTTCAATATGTACCTTGAGTGTGTTTATACAACTCCTAAAATAGACAGCATGTTAACACTTCTTTTTTTATTATTATTCTTCCTAAATTGAGGCAAAGATGGGGATGTAGCTTTCAATATGTACCTTGAGTGTGTCTAGGTTTCTTACAAAAATCGCGTAACTTATTCCCTATAATTTGCACCAACATTCTTTTCAAAAAGTTTGCATCTTTGGTATAGTTGAAACAAGTGTTGAATGATCATAGACTGGCACCTAAAACATCACTCACTATGAACTAGAGAATAGGCCTGCACTAATGTCACATCATCATGAGTAAGAATGTTTAGTCTATCATCATCATACTACTCCAGGTTCAATCTAGTCGTGAACTCAAAAACCCTTTTTTTATCAATAACTGGAATTCAACACTCCAAAGAGAGATAAATAAGCAAACTCTCTCCAGGAAGATAACAAAAAAGAAAAAGTTACACAAAACAGCCCAAAACATTTGATCCCTTCCCACTCCGTGCTTTGCCAAAGCATCACCAAATGCATTTGCTGTTCTCTTGACCCACTGAAACTTGATTTCCAGTCCTCTAGTTAGCTAATTAATCTCCCTCCTCTCATTAGCATATTTCCAAAGTCCCTACCTTCTTGTAACCAATTTAAGACCAGCTTTGAGTCCCCTTCAATGACTACTTTGTATATTCAGTTCCTTAGACTTCCTTATACCCTCCAGTACTGCATAGACCTCAGCTTTGAGAGTCTCCAAACCCAATGGAACCTGAATACAAAGAGAGCACCTTCCCATCCTCATCTCTGAAAACCCCTCCTACACCTGATGGACCTGGATTTCCCTCACTACTTCCATCAAAGTTTAGCTTTATAAGTCCACTTCCTGGTGGTGACCACACAAAACAAACTAAAGAGCGGGCAGGAGCAGAATTTGCCACCTCCAACCAGCTACTCGGCAACATATCCGTAGAGCAGGTCCAAGGATTTCAGCCAATGTACCACCCTCACTGTTACTACTTCAATAAGGCATTCTTTACTTCTTTCAACTTCAGAGAAAATCCTGATGTTGCTTTCCTCCCAAAGAGTCCAGCAAACAGCAGCCCTCACACATCTCCACATTATCCTTCCCCTTTTGTTTGACCAACCAAAGAATGAGGGGCTAAACAAACTTTGAATGTTTGGCAGTGGGGTCCACCTGCAACCAAAAGAGGAAAGAAACCATTCCCAAAGATCAGTAGCAAAGGGGAAAGAAACTGATAAGTGGTAGGACTTTCACCGTTAGCCTTGCAAAGAATGCACCAATTCAGAGACAAGCACCAAAGAGGCCTTTTTCTTTGGAGTACGTCACAAGTATTACATCTTCCAAGGAAGGCTTCCCAACAAAAGGCTCCAATCCATGGAGGAATCAGTTCACCTTAAACATCCTTAACTGGAAAGTTTTGTGCAAATGGACTGGATAAAGGCAGTAGGGACTTGAAGAAAGAGGCACAAGAGAAGGTTCCAGAGCGAGTCAAGGTCCACAATCTCTTATCCCTCTCAAAGGGATCAAACACCACCCGGTCTAAGATCTAAACCAAACTCATGACATTTTCAACCTCTGCATCCCTTAAGCCTCTTCTAAGCCCCAGGTCCCAATCAAACCCAAAATTAGATTGAGAAGGAACTAGAAAACTGGACACAACCTTGCCCTTAAACTGGGAGAGTGAAAACAAGGAAGGGAATTGGTCTTTCAAAGGTATCTCACCCACCCAAATGTACTCCCAAAACTTTACCTAATTCCCAAAGCAGAGTTCATACCTGATGTGCTGCAAAAAGGAAGGAAGAATGGAATGTATAGATTTCCAAGGAGAGGCACCAACAGACCTTGCCAAAGTCCCAATGTCCCAGCCATCATCTGCCTGACCATGAATACTTAAAATTGCCCCCGTCCACAGTTTATCCCTCTCACCTCCCAACCTTCACAACCATTTCCCTAACAAGGCTTCATTTTTCCTCCGAATGTTACCTAAACCTAACCCTTCGTCAGCCCTACTCCTAGAGACTAGTTCCCAATTCACCTTGTGATCCTTCCTCTCCTTCCCTAGTTCCCACAAGAAGTCTCTCATCAACTTCTCCAAACTCCTACTTATCTTCACTAGGATCCTAAAAACTGATAAGTGATACATAGGCAAACTAGCTAGTGTAGACTTAATCAAAGTAATTCTACCACCCATAGCTAAATAATTCTTCTTCCAAGAGGCCAACTTCTTAGCAAATCTTTTAATTACGGGGCTCCAAAAGCTCTCTTTCCTCGAACTCAAAAACCCAATTTCTCTCTGCCGACTTTCTCTGGGTAGCCATATCATTGGTGGGACTGTTCACAAGGAGAGTCAAAACGACCAAATTGGCCCGACCCAACCCGGTTTGGTCGGTTTTTCAAAGGCATCGGTCAGTTTCACACTTGAAAACCAAAACCGACCCGAACAAAACATGTCAGGACTTGGGTAAAAAGCCACTAGCAATGAAGAATAGCACTCTGGATCCATCCTACTATTGTAATAGTGGATCATCCAGTTTCCTTGACTAAAGAGCCATTGGCTTCATGGCTACGATCGCTGGAGATGTTGATCGGCTTTTGCCTATGTGCTTATGAACCATTCGCAACTCCATCGATATATTCATTTGTTTATGTAGGCGCTTCGCATTATTACTTATAGGTGTCGTGGTCTCCTTTGCTTCTCTATGATTGGTGATTGCTGTCGTGGGAGACGATACCGGTGTTGTCATCATTGTCTCTGCCACCGCCGGCGATGCTGACTTTCCCGAGTCCAAGCTTAGATGTCCAGAAAATCTAATCTTCACTCTATACCTCCTTGACACCCTATTGTAGAGTGGCTTGATCATCTTCAGATATTTCTGCACATCTTTCGAAAATTGCTTTTCATCCATGGTTATCTCGTTAGAGTTTTGCTTCTGTTGTTTATTTGTAGAGCTTCTGGAACCACCACCCCTAGTGAACAGGGAAATTATCGGGACCTCTTCGATTTTGAATCACAATAAAAAAATTTCCATGGTGATGATTATCTTGCTATTGCTTTTGTTGTTGTTGCGTATCAGGTTGTCGGTCCTCTGGAGCTTCTTCTGTGTCAGGCTGTTGGTCCTCTGCTTCTATACATCAGGTTGCTATTGTGTATCAGATCGTGGTCCTTTGTATCAAGTTGTTGCTTCAGTCACATTGGCCTCATTTGTCTCCGTCTTCATCATTATTGTCGTCATCAATTTGTGTTTTTTGAAGCCTAACGTAAAGATGACCCGATAGCCGACTTTAGCAAGGAAATGAGGAACTGATGTTTAGAGTTGGGCTAAGAAGATTTAAAAGCAAGAGAGGAGGCATGAACCTCCCTTTGAAGAAGAGATCATCAAAGGGTGTTGGGTCACTGTTCGTGACAGAAACACACTTACATGGTGAAGTTGAACTCCCCTATTCTCCGTCCATTCATACAAAGTCACAATCATCTTCATCACCATCACCCCCAAACCGACCAACCAAATTGAAAAACCGACCCTTCATGTTTGGGTTGGTTTTATCTTAATGTTGGTCAGTTTCGGGTTACTTGTTCACCAACCCAACCTGGTCGGTTTGGTTAAAGAAAACCTATACAACCAAACTAACCCAACCCGTGAACACCCCTAATCATTGGCATTCTCTTATTCTACTATCTCTAGATGGTCAATCCCCTAATACAAAGATTCTAAGGTAGAGTACAATGACAATGATTGCTCCCCTTTCTTTAGATTATTCACCTTAAATCTTAGCTAGTAGGCACAAGCTACATTTAATGCCTATGAATGTATTAGAAACATTGTTTTACAGCTCTCATTCACAAGAAATTTCTATTTAAATGTAGTTGCAAAGAATTACTAACCATGACATCACCATGAGATTCTCTTGCATTCACCTTCCACATTTTGAGCAATGTTCTAAGAATCTTAATCACATTGTAAATCATAAAGAAAGTTGAATTCAATTGAATCGTGAATCGTATCGTAAATTATAATATTATTTCTATATTTTTAAAACTTGTCAAAAAATTAAATATAAATATTCTAAAAGGAAAAATATAATACAAAAGTGATTCTACTTTTTTTTAATCTATATGTACCACATATGTACCTAAAACAATAGAATTTACCAATATAAGTTTAAGATGACATAATCTAGTTTGACTTGAAAGCCAAATAATCCACATATGATGGCTCTATATCCTACATATGATTGAAAATAAACCTTATATATGGTCTTAAATAACATAAAGAAATCAATTTCTAGTAAGGTCATTAAAACAAATCACCTTGAGAAAACTAAATATAAACAAAAGAAAATGACAAAGTTGAGAACTAATCCTTTATTGAATTGGTTTGAATTGTAGGAATCATATAAATCATAAGATTTATGAGTCAAATCATAGGATTCAAACAAAAATCATATGATTTTTGCAGAAAAGGATTCAGACATAGATTTGAACCGAAGCCCTTAGGATTCATGATTTAAATCATGAATCATATTGTAAATCGTAAGATCTTGACAACATTGATTTCAAGTCCTTGAGATCTAGCTCTAACTTAGAGGGTATGAGATAGCCCATCTTTCCATGCCCTCTGATATACATGTGGGATGATTATGCCAACTCCTAAAAATTGTTCCCATCAACTTTTACAATGGTTACTTGTATGTTTAGATTATCCCCAGAACCACTAGCAACACACACGAGATCCATGCTCTACTTGGAATCACTAAACTCATAGAAGAGTTCATATTAATATTTGATGATCAGAAACCAAAAATAGAATCAAATTCAACCCTTTGGACCAATTTCCAAAAGATAATTGTAGCACTACACAAAGTACAAGAGATCACCCCTACAAGGACTGGTAGAAACTAAAAAAATAGGGGGTGCTCACTCCCCAAGAATCAACACCACCCACTCTAGAATCGCCAAACCAATCTAGAAATACCTAAGCAGTAAGCACCAAAGAAAAAATCACCAAACCTGACAAAAATGCTTCTTGATTTTTTTTGGAACAATTTCAAGAAACTTTCTTAAGCAACAACTAACCTTCAGTAATTTTTCCAAGAATCATCTAAAACAAGGCAATCCAAATGGCATTGATCAGCTTCTTCAAAACTCCATGAAAAGAAGAGAGATAGAGGAAAGGAGAACAAAAGATTTGAAGAGAAAAAAAGAACAATGTGTATAACCCTTTTTTTATAGATAATGATAATTTTATTAATTAGAATAAAACATAGTATACATCATACAACTCCCCACAAAGAGGTGTGAGGTGCAGTGTCCAAACTACATCATAAAGCTTACAAGTGAGCCCAAAAGAGCTGATTCCTATGTACTCCTTGTTTGGCTAGGAAATCTGCCAGCCCAATTTCTGGTCTTCTTTCCCATTGAACTGTGACTGAAATGATTGATGTTAGCCACTTAAATCTTCTCAAAGCCCCCCTGTAAGGCCAGGCTGCCATCTCCAGTTCTTTTAGCCATCCAATAACCAATTTGGAGTCACCTTCAATCATTAAATGCTCCACTGCCAACTCTTGTATCACAGCTTGGAGTTCTGCATTAACTGAATCTCCCATCCCTATAGGACCAGAAAATAGAGCTACAATCTGGCTCTCAGCATTTCTAAAGACTCCCCCTATTCCAGATGGCCCCGGGTTGCCCAAACTACTGCCATCAAAATTTAATTTAATGAAGCCTACATCAGGAATGTGTATAACCCTTTTTCATTTATATATAACATTCTTCAACATTAAAAAAAAAAAGAAAAGAAAAAAACGACCAGAATACTTCTAGTCGTGGTCTCCCCTAAAACAACATCAATAAACCAAGAAATAGAAAATAATATCAACTCCCCATCGCCTCCAATGAATATATTAAAAGCCTCCTCATACTAAAACTTTGTACGAACTAGAAAAAAAAATGCATTTTTCAATCGAATCACATCCCTACATTTAGTATTTGAATTTGATATTTTTTCCACAATCATACAAAGAATCTATAGTTCTCAATAATTTAACCCAAACCTTTTTAATCCATATTAATCCTTTATTTAAGTCCAAAAATCATCCTTGAAATAGGGTAGAAACAAAGGCCCTACTTCAAGGTCTTAGACGGGCAAAACAGTGGAGAATGCAACAGTTAGAAGTGGAAGGTGACTCCAAACTGGTAATAAGTTGGAAGCAAGCAAGAAGTTTGGGTATGTGATCTTTCAGGCAACCAACCGCCAAGGAAATTTTGAACTTAGCAAGGGACTTAAGGGTGCAGTTTAAATGGGCAAGAAGATCAGCAAATGGAATTGCCGATGCTTTAGCTAAGCAAGGAGTAAACAGGGAGGCTTTGTTTTGGGCTTGTTTGTAGGATTGTTTATGTTTTTGGATTCTCTAGCCATCCCTTTGGGTGGTGACAGATGTACTTTTTTAATCTCATCAACGAAAGTTGACCATTTCCTATCAAAAAAAAATGTCATCCTTAAACCCTACTTAGCCCATGTTTAGCCTCCTAGAATTATCCTTGGGTCATACCAGTCCTACATCAAAGAGCAAGTTGAATCTAATGGCAATTAGTTTATGTTCCATATGAGTTTATCCATACATAAGGCCAATGATTACAAACTTGGACATCAAAACTTTCAAGGAGGAACCTAATGCATTGCTAATAAACAAATTTCTTACCACCTAGAGAATCCAAAATACCAGTCTTCAATATGGCATGTAGGAAAAAAGAAGACTTTGCACTTCATTCTTAAACTAAAACAATAATTTGCTGAATTGTTAAAGGCATAGTTGTTGAGGTGATGCCTAGGCAGGTGCCCAAGTGACATGCCTATACCTAGGTAACAAGATATTTACTTGGGAGGACGGGGAATATTTATATCACACCCTTTCACATACATGTTCAGCACCTTCTTAGGCAAGGAGAAGGGCAATACAGCAAGGCTGACACCTTATGTCTGTCTTGCCCTTCTCCTTGCCTAAGAAGGTGCTGAACATGCATGTAGAAGGGTGCAACATAAATATTGCATATATAATAATTATCATAAATAAATAAATAAATAAATATCGCATATATAATATTCTTTTTTTGAAAAGTAAAATAAAAAGAAGATTACATAAGGAAGGTGATAAGATATCACCCAAGAGAAAACATGATTACTGACTCAGAAACCCCACCAACTACAAGACTTAAAATAAAAAGAAGACTTCAACACGATCATCAGCAATCCTATCGGAACCAAGGCCCTAATCTTCCCCTTCAAAAACCTCCTCCTGATTGTTGCCATCTTCATTTCACCTCCCACCTCTGTTTTTCTTCTCCTTCTGGGTTTCTTCTCTCTTCTTCCTCTCAAACTCTTCAAAGGATTTCCTAGCAAATTCCTCTCCACCCCAGAAAAACAGACCCAGGCTTTTGCCAACCTCTACATCTTTTTTAGTCGCTTCCTCAATGGAGATACTTCCTGAATTCACCACCTTCCTCCCACAGATTTTATTGCAATCTCATTCCACCTCCCACCTCTGTTTTTCTTCTCCTTCTGGGTTTCTTCTCTCTTCTTCCTCTCAAACTCTTCAAAGGCTTTCCTAGCAAATTCCTCTCCACCCCAGAAAAACAGACCCAGGCTTTTGCCAACCTCTACATCTTTTTTAGCCACTTCCTCAATGGAGATACTTCCTGAATTCACCACCTTCCTCCCACAGATTTTATCGCAGTCTCTTACAGTGGAAGCAGAATTGTTCCCTATTGATTCCCCCCGCTGTTGAGTCCCCAATTGCTGGTCCTGGTTAGAACCAACCCGGAGATCCTTACCATCGGCATCTCCAGATTTCATCTTTGAAAAACTTCTGTTCCCTCTCTTGTAGACCTTGAATTTCTTATTCACTAGGCTATTGACTTGACACTTTAATTATTTTAAATATGGTGTGTTGTACTATGTTACTGAATTTAATCGACTGTACTGGATATGGAATATTGAAATTAATGATGAAGAGTGAAATTGCAACTTAACCCTATTCCCAAGACATTAACAAACTAGAAAATAAAGTTGGAAACACTCAAAAATACCAAAATCCAAAACACCCAAAAATTATGAATTGCCCTTGCCCTTGGATGATGAATTGGGAAAATTTTGATTTCTTTCTCCATGGATTCTTTTCCTGGTCCCATGCTTGCCTTACTTCTCCAAGGTATGATATTGTATTTCCCTAGGCCACTCTAATCTAGAGTTGGAATGTGACTACAAGTGGTATCTAGGTGTATGTTGCATGAGAAAAGAGGTCTATGGATGTAAAAGTACCAAATTTAGCTTCTAGTTAGAATACTTTGTTCATCCAGTTGAGGAGATCAGCCAATGAGATGGAAGATTCTCTTGCTAGAAGTGGAATAGACAGGGTTTTATAGTATTAGGAACCTGAGGTAGGCAGGTTGTAAATTTCAGGTAGGCAACAGTTTCCCTAATAGGAATGGATTTCATATTGCACTATTATATTTAACAATTAATAAAAGACTTACCAAATCCATTAATGACCAAATAAGAATATCAAGCAAAGATGAGTCCCCTCCCCCCCCCCAAAAAAAAAGTAATTGGCTATTTGCAAAAGGGGAAAAAAAAGTAGACACCATATGACTCGTCATCTTTGTCCAAACATTGGACTTTCTCAAGTGTAATTTATGTCATAAACTCCTCAACATTAGCCATAAATACAAAGAAGATTTGTCAGGAGATGACTTGGGAACAAATATGCCTGCCATCTACACTTTCTTGCTATTTTCCTGTGATTATCCACCTTCTCCCCACCCACCAAATCTCTCACTCTACAATTAGGCCATTTGTCATTTTATAAGTAACTATAATCTATTATTTATTACTAAAATTAACAAACAAATCCATGCGCACTTGCAACACACAGATGTAGATATAGATATTAGCAGATGTTATGAGATGCTGTCAAACCAGTATATTTTTTATTTTGGCAATCTTGTGCTCCAGGTTCTTGTTTTCAATCAGCATAATAATTATTTAGGTTCAAGAGTTTCACCCCTCCGTATTTGAGCTGAATTGGTAAAACAAGGTAATAAGTAGAAACAGATGCTCTAAGGATGTTCCTGCAGCTACTTGGCATTGCTTAAGGCATATCTGAAATGTTTATGCAGTTGAACTTGGGCAACAAATTATATGAAAATGAGAGCCAACATTTCTTCATAATATTGCATAGATCAAAATGCAGACATTTTGAAAAGTCACATTTAGCTTGGAATTTGACTATAACTTCAGCTTGCTAGACAAAATCCAAATACCAATTCCAGCCTCTTATAAAATGAGAAGCAACTTATTGCAACTCAGAAAGTGTAATCATTCATACCTTCTCAAGACCACCCCGCGATGTAACCTCCACAAAAAGTCGATGTAGATCTAGAGACTTCCCACCCATGGTAGGTACCCTGTAAAATGATACAATGGAGAGATTATCAAAATAAACATTGACTCTCTTTTCTTTGTAACCAAGCATATAATTAATGGGTGAGTAAGTGAAAATGATTTTCACTTTGTTAGATAACAATCTGCATAGACAGTACCAGCTTGACAAACCAGATTCTTTAATGTTTAGTTTCCACCCATAAGAAACATCAGTAGTTCTCCTCACATCCATACAGTCCAACATGACCCATGGACAAATTATACTTAAGTTACCAATTTTTTCCTCATGTATACAGCACAAATGGACTTATAACATGGAAAAATCTTTAGAAGTCAATATTGTCTAGTTACAATTGAATTCCAGTGGGGAAAATGCCTTAGCTGATACAGATTTTCATGTTAATGCATCAATGTTCTGTTTTTTGGGTAACTTATCATCAATTTCATTAAGTAGTGGAAAATAGAGTATAAATTACAAAGGCCACAAGCAGTACCAAGCGCATCATCATATTGTCATATTTCCCTGTCTTAGTAATGTATAAGATTCTGTTTACATTACATCAATCCCCATTAGTGTCTGACACCCCAAAGAATTTGCTCTCTACCAGTCCCCCTGTCTTGCTAGAATATTGACCATTCCATTTGTTGATCTCTATACCCAACAAAAATTGCATTCAACTCTCTTGAATGCCGCTTGCTTCTCTGACCAGAACATTGAATGCATCAATGTTCTGTTTCCACAAGACAAAGTGTAGCTCAAACATATTACCAAAAAAGAGTGCTAGTTGAACACATGCTCTAATGGGATAGGAAGAGATAAATGAAACTAAATATAGAAAAAATGTATTCAGTGAAGAATAATGCAAAGTCCTGTTTCAACCAAAATGAGATAAATCAAGCATCTCAAAACACCAAAATATTAGAGCACTCCAAAACTAAAATGGAAAGAAACACCCATGAAAATTCTATAGACCATGTCTGCTGCGATGTTTAAGGGGCAGAAAGTTATATTTTCACTGAAGGGGGAAAAATATAGCTGAATGTTTTACACAGAGAACTTTGGCACCCCTTTTACAATGAAAAAAATGGAGCCGTAAGGGGGGAACGAAAAATGGAATATGCGTGATGAGTAATTGATGAAAAAGATCTGAGGCTTCAGTTCTGATCCCATCTTCAGACATAAATAACTTGCATTTTTTACTTGTTCTGCAACATAAATAACTTGCTATTGACTAGCTTGCCCAGCAAAAAGAAGATATTGTGTGATGCAATCAAAGAAGGATGAAGACGTTGATCAGAGCAGAGCAAATACCCCCCTCCCCAAAAAACACCCAGAAGAAGCAAAGTTTCTCGGGAAAATAAAAAAGTCAAAAAAAATACATTTTTCGTCACAACAACGTTAAGCTAAGATAAATGCGGGGAAGCCCAAGAACCACCATACGAAAAGATGTAATCTTTTTCAGGAAAAGAGAACAAATACCATTTTTCTTTTGATAGTCAAAGAGATGATTGCAATGACCAATCTTCTGACATGTAAAACAGGAATGCACAGAAGAACCGGTGCACATTTTTGGAATGAAAAAGCGCATAAAAATTAAAAAAAGAACAAAATGTATTTCAAGTTTCAAAAGACCCATAAAACTCTATATGGATCAAAACATTAGGAAGAGAAAAACTACCTCAAGGAAATCAAAGCCCAGAATAAAAACAACAAATCAAAACCCATAACAAAAATAACAGAGAAAATCCAAAATAACTTCAAGAACGTCGTGATCAGCGGAACCCAGGTGGTACCAAGAAAGGAACTCAGTAGCGAAGAAGAGAGTTTTGGACTAAAATGCTGACATAATATATATATATATATATATATATATATATATATATATATATACACACAACATATATATTTCGAAGACCCATAAAGCTCTATATGGTCCAAATATTCAAAACACGAAACAAAAACACACAAAAAAAAGAAACAAGAAAAATCAAACCCAAAACAAAAACAACAGAGAAAACCCAAAATAACCGTAAGAACGTCGTGATCAGAAGAACCTGTTTGGTACCAGAAAAGTAACTCAGTAGCGAACAAGAGTTTTGGACTACAGATGCTTACATAAACTTAGTTCCCAGCAACCTGTGAAGATCCTTAAGTGTTTCCATGAACATCTCTGCATTTTGAACAACTTCCTCATATTCCGCAACTGGCGAAGGATAGAGCTTAGAAGGGTCTGAATCTTCATTTGTGTTGTTGGATGGTGTTTGTGGAGACACTGTTGTTTTTGTAGTTGTAGCTGTAGTGGGGGGAGTAGGCGTTGCTGTTGAGTCCTTGGAGAGATGGATGGACATTTTAATCAAAGGTAAAGGGAGATGATAGGAAAATAGAAAATAGACTAATGACAAAAAGAAGATGATTTTTGCCAAGTTTCTTTGTAAGGGGGATGTATATGGTCTAGACCTTAGATAGGAAAAAAAACCAAAGGTATAAGGGAGGAAAAGTGAAGAGATAAAAACCAGCAACTGGGTTTTTTTCGGTAAGCAAAACCAGCAGATTGTTTAAGGTAGACAGAGTGGGATCTGGGTTGGAGAAATGAGAAGGGTTAGCATTCAGCTGTGGGTTAAGGTTAATATTTAACAAGGATATATTGGGCTAAGGGCTAATAAAGGTAAAGAAAGAAATAAACCCATTAATGGCTTCTTTGTTATATCTTTTCAGTTTTTTATTGTTTCTTTGGACCTTATCTTGCATTAGTTTTCACTCAAAGTGAAGATACAAGATTTATCATCGCTGTTATATTATTATATTATACTAAAAAAAGTGACAAATAGAGCGGGTGAATCTTAGCATTTACTTTAAGGTGGGAGTGATTCCATTACTTCTTTTTTTTTTATTTTGAGATCATTACGGTGTGAAAATCGAGGGATTTTACAAATATGTAAGGAATATGTATTTTATTTTGCCCAGTGAGCAGTACTGAAGTGGCCGGCTGAACTGAATGACTTATTACTTATTACTTTTGTTTTCTTAATGAATGAACCATCAAGTATAATGGCATGTTGGGTTGCCCAGTCATAGTGATATTATCTCTAAAACTTTATGATATAATTATTTTATTGACTAAAGAGTAAAGAAAAAGCAATAAATCTTTCAGCTCAGCAATTTCATTTTCAGCCATTATCAAACAGCCCCGAGTCGTCTGATTTTATCTTCTTATTGAAAAATAATTGTTAGCTTCGCATTGGTGACAAATGAAATCTCACCAGTGAAAATGAAAATATTGGTTTTAACTTTGAACCATTATAAGCATTTAAAGTTGTGATTGTGTTTGTGACTGTGTTTTGAATTACACAGAATCATAATTATCGTTATGTTCTTAGTTCATTTTTTGAATTTAATACATTGTTAATTTTTCTGTATGATTCATATGTATATAAGCAATTCATCTATCATCATTCAATTTTCATCGTGCAACTATTTGTTTATATGAACAATAATATACAATATGTTAAAAATATAATATAACATGCAAATATATATACATATATATGTAATAATGTTTACAAGTATATATAATTTTATATTTGCTCATATATATAAAATGTTAGGAATCAGGGTCATGGAAACTTGAAAGAAAACTTATTTGCCCCTACTCAGTTTTATTGAGTTTAACAAAGCCTTGGGTGAGAATCTACAACCAATAAAGTTAAAGGAAAAATCATCTATGAGACATTTAGAAGAGGATGGTGCTAATTTAGAAAATGTTCTTTGATTCAACTGTGAACAAAGTGGACCTCTAAAGTGCCTCATTGTGTTGTATACATGCGTGCACACGCGTTGCACAGTAACAAACATTCATATTCTACTTTTATAATTCTAAGGAGTGTAAATAAACTCCTATTTAAAATTTAAAACAAGTTTAGTAATTTTCTAATGTGGGACAAGTTAAAAACTGATTTTAATAAGAGAAAAATACTATTTTTCAAGACATGTGTGCATGTGTGTTTTTCATGTAACTGATCAATCAAACCCCATTGGATTTAATCTCTACTAAAATTAAAATCCAACATAAATTATATATTGCATTGTATACAATATAGGAACATCGCTCAAGATATACAAAATCACTTGGTCACATCAACCTTCCTTTTAACCATGTGGTCATATTCAAAAAGCTATCTTTCACGGTGTTCAAAAAAATAAGGATTTTGTTGATTTTAGAACCAACAACAAAATAAAAATGCCTTCCAGAATGCCAATTGTGTTTATGAATCAAATGAAACACAAACACAATCATAAAGTATGTGTTTGGAACCGTAGAAGTTTATTCACTAAATATTTGTACTTGATTTGTTTATAAAACCGAGAAAAATAATAATGAATATGTTTATTGACACTTAGGTGCCATTAGGCACCACATCAGCAAAATAGTGAATGAATGCCTACTCATTAGGGGAAGCGCTAAAATGAAGCTTCCCCAAACAGTAGGCGCACACATAAATAAGTGATTGCTTTTGCAAGTCTCTATGTATACAGATTTGCACAATGAGGAAATTGTTGAAGTGGTGCCTATGTGACAACGTTTATTCAATAAACGCCCATGGATCCAAACACCACCAAACATAATAACAACATCTCCACATTGACAAACATCCCATTAGCTTCATGTGCATTTTATGAGGGTAGTTTTTGGCATATCGTTTTCTCAATTTATTCGTCTTGGTTGTTGCAATGGATTATAGTGCTTCATAGATTCATATAATTGCAAGGAATTTTATCTTGGCTCAAAAGCGGCAAGCATCATTCAGAGCATTCAAATAAGCACCCCTCTAGTTTCACATATTTAATAAAACCTACCCTCTAAATTGTTTATTACTAAAACACCCCTTTAATATGCAGTCATTTTACTAAATTGACTTTTAGTCTATATTTTCGTATAGGAATTGTAAGTGGGGTGGTAAGGCAGTAAAAGAATGGTTTCCTTGAAAGGCAAAGATGGTTGAGGATTGATGTGGGATAGAATGAGAATTGCTGGAAAGCGGGGGAATAGAAAGGCAATGGAAGCTTATAGGCTAGAGATCTAAAGACAAGTATCATGCATGGACTCTCAAGTCTCTCACTTTTAAAGAGGAGATCCCGAATCCATTAGGAGAAACGTCCAAAAAGGACTTTTCCTTGATAAGGAAGAGGATCAGAAACTTCTGATTCTAATTGGAATGCCATATTGGGGTTTCACCATGTGTCTAATGAAAATCTTCTAAGACTAGGATTTCCTTTTTCCCTTAGGATTCTCGCTTGGTATGTCTTAACTACAACCCTTTATGGGTTTTTGGCAGCTACATGATGAGGACAAAGTTCTTTTGGAAGCACTGCCATGTCTATGTGACATGGCAGTCATGATGGATTGAGCCATTCGTAGCCCATCGCAGAGAGTGAGGAATATGCTTCGTTCCTTTGGATCTGTTCGGCTATTGGGAAATGTATTCAACTCATTATAGGTGTAGGTGACTCGCGTTTGCTTCCTAGATCATTTGTCAAGCCATTCGGAGAGCCTACACTGACTTAATACTATTAGGTTTCCAGTTGTAGTGCTACTTATTACAAATGCTTTTTTGTTATATCTTGTACCATTACAATTCTTATTGTGACTTAGATTCCCTATGTGCTTGAAGTTCAAGGTTCTTATCGCAATCTCTACGATACCAAGCTACATTTACTTACAGGAATAGTCATGTGACCTTTTAAAACAAGCGGAAGATGTGAAAGGGCATAAATTCAAGGTTTTGACTATCAACTTTTTAGAAACAAAAATCCTACTCTCACATTACAACTTGGTCTAGAAAAAGTAGGGGTGCAACTTGGGTGGGCCTAACCCAAGCCAACCTAAGTTTTTGTATAGATTAGGTTTGCATTTTTGGGCTACGAGTTGGGCCTGGCCTAAACTTGGGTTGGGCTAAGGTTGAGAGCTCGAGTAGGCTAAAACCAACCTTAGCATGCCATTTAGGGGTTTTTATTGTTTAGTCCACCCCTACAAATCTTAACTCCACCGTACAGTTGGGGTAGGTGCCAGCTTGGAATTGATTCCAATACACGAGCGGGTATTGGTGTTTAGGTGGAGGTATTTGAAATTTTGAATTGTTGTAGATCTGCTGTGGAATTCAGAATTCTGAGGTGGAGTGCCGTCTACTTATCCTTTATATTTATATAAACCCCCCCTCTCTCTCTCTCTCTCTCTCTACATACACAAACACACACACATATATGTACACATATAAAACATGTATATGTACATTTGTAATTGAAAATTGTACATATATATTTTAATTCAATTCTACTCTTGAAATGGACCATAAAGCCTAATGGCATGCTTTGCACGTGGAAAATTACGACGACGATGATTATGATAGTAAATAATATGCTTTTAATTTTTTTTTATATTTTTATGTCTATAAAAATTATTCTAATTTGTCACACTTTTTTTTTAATATGATAAATAAAAGATATTAGAGATGTGCCTAAATATTTTATACATTTTTTTTGTATTTTTAATACTTGTGTGTTTTCATCTTTTTTAATTTTTATTGTTATTCAACTATTACATCAAAGGTTAGCACATTTTTTACCCAAAATGTTAAATTGTTGACTTGCCAACAAACTAGAAAATAACTCTATTTGGGTTGGTTTTGAATTTATATTTTATTTTTATGGTCAATAAAAATAATTATTCTTTGTCACACTTATTTTTCTTTAATAAAATATGGTTAATTAATATAGGATTCAATGAAAGAATGAAAATTAAAACATATACAAGAATTAAAGAAATGGAATTGAATGAGAAATGTAGTAGTTCAAATTACATTTTATGCCCTCACAATTAGAAAATAACCAAATTCAAAAATAGGGGTATTCTAGTCAAGAATAGGATTCAATAAATGTTAATGGGACTTAATACCTTAAAAATAAGACCTAATGAGAAAGATTTCAATGAGGAGAAAAGTGGTTCTTCAAATTACATTTCTATCCTTACAATTAGAGAGGGACCAAATTCAAGAATTGGGGTATTCTAGTTAAATAAAGGCTCATATAAGACATGCATATGTACATCTGTAAATGAAAAACATACATATTTTACATTATGTCAGGCTCGGGCTTCAGGTGATGCCCATTCAAATTTTGGCAAAAGCTAGGCCTGATCCGGCCCACGAACGAGTCTAATGAAAAGTGATCATGAGCATATAAAAATGTATTCACAATTTCTTTCAAACCCAAACCAACCCCAACCTGTTCCCAACTTGAATTTTGTTGGGTTAAGCTCGAGTTAGGCCTGGGTTGGTAAGCTTGGGTTTGTCGTCAAGCTAGGCCAAGAATTTGCACCTTTAGGGTTGAATCAGGGTTGACCTTCAACCTAACCCAACCCGTCCAGTTGCACCCCTAAGAAAAAGGTATAGAATGCATGTAATACAAGAATTGTTAAGGTAATTTTGAAAAAAATAAAATTGAATCCCAACCCAAGGTCATTTGAAGGTCAACCCTAAAGGTGCAAAGGCCTGGCCATGTCATTGCCGTTGTCTCAGGCTCAACTTATCAGGTTGAGTCAGATCAGTCTTAATCAGGTCAAGATTTGGTTGGGTTTTCTAAAAGCAAAATATTTTAAAGCTCAAAATACAAAACGATAGACTTTATAAGCTTAAAAATCTGACTTCAAATCTTTTGTTCTAAGAAAATAAAAAATAAAAAATAGGGTAAAATACAAAAACCTTCCTTGAAGTTTCTGACAATCATAAAAATCTCTCCCTTATAGTTTCATTTTAGCAAAAACCTCTCCTCTATTTTTGACAAAATTAACAAATACCTCCCTATTGTCAATGACCAAGATGGAAAACATCAAAGAGATAGATCTTTTTTTTCAAAATGCCTATTTTACCCTCTAATTAGTTATGACTTGAGCTGAGAGTTGCTTGCTTCTCTCTCCTCTTCTCAAACGATAAAAGATAAAAGGTACATCAAGAAAAAGCGGACACTAAATATCGACAATGATATATCGACTCCGGGGATTGTAACAACCGAAATTCCCTTTCTCTCGGTTATCTTCCATGGGTAACGGTTGCGGGAAGCATTATATCCAAGCCTCTCAATGAAGGTCTTGGCTACTCGCTATGTTCGCCCCGATCCCTCTCGTCTCTCCTCCTCCAAGGTTTACTCGGAGGAGACCACCACCTTTCGATCCATCTCTGGCACTTTTGTAAGTGTTAACACGTCTACCCCTCTCTCTACAGCTTTTGTTGATCTCTATTCCTCTAACAGTCTTGATCGAGCTACCGCTTTTGAAAGCTCTACCTCCTTTGCTTCCATTCCGCTGCAACCTGTTCCTTGCTATCTCATGAATTCTGGTCCATTGTCCGGAAATTTCAAGGGAGTTATGGGTTCCAATCCCCTCGACTGGGGATTTTTATTTAGTCCGATCAAGAGAGGCTTCATGTCTGGACCTCTTGAGCGTGGCTTGTTTTCAGGTCCTTTGGATAAAGGGTCTGATCAGTTTCAGAGGAGCTTCTCTCATGAGGGTTATGCGTTTAGACCAAGATCCAAAAAGGGGTCTCTGATTCAGGTTCTCCAACAGGCCAACGCAAAGACCATCAGTTGTAGTTAGAACTCCGTAGTTGCCCCGGTCAAAGGGGTCGTCTCCGTCAAAGAATCCGATTGGGTTGTTGGGTTGGAGAAGAACGGGGAGAACCTCATTGTTAGCAACACTAATTTGAGCAGCGAAGGAAGCTTGGATGACGACTATTCTTTCGAAAGCCAGAATCTTCAATGGGCTCAAGGGAAAGCTGAGGAAGATCGAGTCCATGTTGAGAGATGCTTGTTTCTCTCTCCTCTTCTCAAACCAAGGAAAATATAACAGAGCGAAGAAAAGATTTTCAGAAAGGCCATTGACTTCAGATGAGGACTGTGGAATGAATCGCGTAACTAGAAGGTTGAACTAACGTATCTTATGTTGGTACAGAAATATTTAGAGGGGTGCCACCACTACTTCTGCCTCTGGTTCGAATGGGAAGAAAATGAGTAATGTTTAAGAAAGGGTAAAATAGGTATTTTGAAAAAATGATCATCTCTTTAACGTTTTACGTCTTGATGATTGACGGAAGGGAGGTACTTATTAATTTTGTCAAAAATAAAAGGAAATTTTTTCTAAAATGAAAGGAGTGATTTTTATGATTGTCAGAAACTTCATCAGAGATTTTTGTATTTTACCCTAAAAAATGAGGTTTAAAGTAATAATACATCCGATACACACCAATCTGCATATCTTAAGCCTGCCTACCGGTGAAACTCGATGTATGGTGTTAAGATCATCTTCATAGGCGGTTGGAATGTATTCTGTTGGCATGTGATCGGGACTCCCGTGAAACAGGTCAAAAGCCCAAAAAAGTATTGGTGACCTGCCAATACAACACATATTTTGATCATTGATGGAAAATGATGAATGCATGTCTTCTAGTTGTTTTATAAATCATAATTAAAAAATTAAAAAGACTAGTACCCAAAAAAGTAAAAAACAATTAGACCAATTTTTGGGTTTTAAAAGGATAGATCAAAGCAGAAAATTGGACAAAGCTCCAATTAAAGCTTCTTTGTTTATTGGTCATTTTGGGGCTTTTCTTTCCATTGGATTTCATGCATTTCAAATGCCGAGCCAGCCATAGCATAACTATATAGGTCTAATTTACTTTTGAAAATCAATACAGATTTAAGACAAATCCTGGAAAAATAAATGTTATAAAAAGTAGCATTTTTTCTTGTTTAATTAAGTAAACGAAAACATTTAATATGTTCCTAGTTTTGAATAAGAAAAACAAAAAAGGAGTGCAATACAGAGGATAAACTTTTCATCTACAGAGAAACATTTCCTGAGGCATGCAGATTTACTTTTACATCACCAGCCAAATCGTTCATCAAGGCCACCAAAAACCCGAAAAAGAAAAGTGATATATAGATGATGGAGAAAGACGATATTTCATTTGATATTTCTAAAGAAGCAAAGAGAAAGAAAAGATTACAAATTAATAATAACAGTTGAGAGCCACAACCCTCCACAACTGTACACAGAAAAATTAACTTCTGGTCACGACGACTGGATTGATTTCAACCAAAGAACTTAGGGTCATAGCCGTTGCTGGAGGTGGCAAGTATGTAGTAAGCAACGATGTGGCCGATGGATCCCCAAGCGAGCACATCAACAATGTTGAATCCAACTGGGTCATTCGACTTGAGCAAGCTGACATACTCTTTGGCTCTAACATCACCGGCCTCGAAGTGGGTCATCCCGTTCTGCTCCGGCAGTCCTTGTTTGGCTACGTTCTCACGCTGAAAGTTGAAGAAGACAAACCTACCCAAGAAGAGAGACAGCCCTGTGCTCAAGCTTATGACCAGGGATGGATTCAACTCTGCTTTCACTCCAAATTTGGGAGTGTTTCTGCTCAACTTGGTGGAGGTCTTGGATGAAGAAGACAAGGCCTTGGTGAGACCGAAGAGGGAGGAATCAGTGGACTTGATGGGTCTGAGACCTTGAAATAAGGATTGGTGAGGAGTGAGTTGTGGGTGTTTCTGGATGGAGGGTGTGAAGGTGGGAGCTGAGAACAAGGTGGAGGCCATGGCTAGATCGTCGTCGAGTTGGTAGTGGTAATAGTCTGGTTAAGTTCTAGGTTCTAGGCTTCTAGCTAAGAGGACTTGGACAAATGTAGAGAGAGAGACAGTATAGACCAGAAAAAGAAAGTGATGATAAAGAAGATTTCAGAGGAGATTGAGGAGAGAGTTTGTGAGGAGGGGAACGATGTTGGAAAGATTTTGTGAGGTCAGTTGGGGTGGTATGATTGGTTGGTTTTGGATAAGAGATCCTTGGCTCTCACCGGTTATGAGATTAAGATGCGACGGGGAAAAGTTGTACAATCATATTTTATATAATTAATTAAAAGATATACAACAAGGATCCGTGGCGCAATGGTAGCGCGTCTGACTCCAGATCAGAAGGTTGCGTGTTCGATTCACGTCGGGTTCAATTCCCATGGAACATATATCAATTTTAGCGCCTTGGTTTTGGTGATGGACTGATGGGTATCCATTGAAAAGGTGGATTATATGTATCCCATGAATATGGACCACATGGAAAATTTTCAGACCCACCATCTAAAACCACTCTAGTAGTAGACTTTACAATTCAGACTCGTTCAATTTCATCTAAGTCGTAAACTGAAAAGGCAAGAATATCTAATTTATTTTCTTTGAATATTACACTTATATAAGAGCCACTGAGCCACGAGTAATTCTCCTTCATTTGTTCCGAGTAATCCTGCTCGGCCACCAAATAAGACCATCCTAATTGGCTAATTCTGTAACTCATTGTCCACCAGCCAAATTTAGTCGGAGAAAGAACTAAGAAATTCCAAAAAAGATAACATGCACAAGTTCCAACATAGCACATCCTTAATTCTTCTGATCTCTTTTCATTTCATGGTCAGAACTCAGAAATTCAAAATTATCCATAGCAGAAAGAATGCTAGAATCCACCTTGCATGAATTTTCCGAAACATAGATACTTTCAAGTTTCAACAGCCGTCGTATCCCATCCTGCATGAGGTCGGAAGTTGTAATAGATATCCATCCATTCAGATTTCATAAGAAACAAGGTTGCGGACAGAAGTACAGAAAACAGAACTCAGAAAAGACGAAGACATTATATCCTTTAAAGGCGTATCAAAAAGTATTTTTCCGATAAACGACAGAAAAATGGTTCTTAGAAAGTACCAAAAAGAACAGAGTTCATAAATATACACGTGCAAAGTACCCCCAATGTAGCCTGGTAAGTTTTCTTCAACAAATATGAAGCCTAACACAGTAACACCCCCCCCCCCCACCACCACCAAAACCCCAACCCCTACCACCCAAGAAATTCCTTCTTCTCAAGTTTGGCATTGTGCATTTCTCGCCCTCTGTACAGCACTGCAGCCCCTCCCTTTATACACATCCATCCCTTTTACATATGCGACATTATCAAATTTATCATGAACAAAAAAAAGAAAAAAAAAAAAAACAAATATGAAAAGCCGACAGCATATCCAATCTCTTGACGGCATTTTTTGCTTGTGATCCCATGTCATGTAATATCAAAGGTGACAGAAGACATGCTCAAATGTTTAAAGGGCATGGAGGATCATTATTTTGAAGTTTGTGCTCATTCATATTAGGGAGTCAAGGTATGAATAGTTCCGGCACCGGCCATACTGCAGGAGGCTACCATACGTGCGGTCCCATACGCCAATAAAGAGGGACTCCGTATCAGGGCTGAAAGATACACCAGAGATCTCACCAAAAAAATCAATCTCTTGCTGCTTCTCATATCCATTCTTTGCATCATATACATGAACAAAGTCAGCAGGCTCCGCCATTGCCATAAATTGCCCATCAGACGTAAATCGAATTGATCGGATGGCTCCGAGGTTGCCCTTCAGGACTGCAACTGACTTTGAGAGATTCCGTACATCCCAAATCCGGCAGGTCTTGTCCTGGTTTCCAGTGGCAAAGGTACGACCATCCGGATGCCATGCTGATGCAAATGAGTAATCCAGGTGTCCGCAAAGGGGCATGACTGTCTGCAAGAATACAAGTTTCCAATTAATTTCTTCCACTGACTCCACCTATATAGTAGATTTGGTCTGAGCTCCATTCAGATGTTTTGAGCTTTGACCATTAAGTTTTTCAAGGAAAAGTTTGAAGTTCAATATTAGCAGGTGGGCCCTTTGGTTCTTCCTTTGTGGATTTAAAATTATTCAGTGGAAATGTTTCAGTTGCATGAAATTTAATCCTTAAAATAAATCAAAGTAAAAGAGATTAGTACCTTTCCGGTCTGGGAGTCAACCAGTATTCCATCAGGGTTGTCGCCAACAATGACAATAAGCTTGCCGTCCGGGCTCAAAGAGGTATGCTGTACAAAGAACCATAAAAAGAGGATAGCAAATCCAATAAAAAAAGCTGTGAAGAAAAGTAATCATTTGCTTGATTATGAAGCTTGACACCACTAAAAAAAAGTACTTTTAACCTCTTTAATGAATGCAATGACTAGATCAACCACAAAAAGATAAGTATTAAAATTAAGATATTAATAATATCCCATAAATAAGTTGATACAAACTGCAAATATGAAATAAAAGAATAATATTTAACATTTAGTTAAGGACTGCAACTTGGGGGGCTTGGGTTTGAACATTTGTTACATATTGAATGGGCCTGGGCCATATGCTGTGCAAATTCTTCGAGCTGGGTGCCCTACTTGCCCCTTGGTTAGTTTTACAACCTTTGTTTGAATGTGTTTTGCAAACATTAAACAGTTAGCCTGGATAGGCTAGGATAGCAAGTTACAGCCTCTATTTTTCACAGAAAGAGTGCAACCTTTGGCCATCTGACATAATCCTTGTTTCTGGCAACTCCATACCAGAATACCACTGATTGGAAGAGAACTTGGAAAAATTATAAATAAATACAAGCAAATAAAGATTTAAACAACATTGCAGTTATCTAGTCGACGTAGTCATTAATTGACTAGTTGACCGAGTTGTCGCAGGCGACCACATCATGAGTATCAACTTCCAGTCAGTGATGCAGTTAGCCTGGCCCTCATCTGACTAGTTGACTACTTCGATAAAACTGCTGTAGAATAGTTATTGAATGGAGAACAGCATTGGCAGAAGACCCATTGACTTTAATGCACCAAGTTAGAAAAGCAAGGTCTTTGGCCTCTAGGCCTCCCCAATACAAAGCTCCTTCTGTCACCATCTCTTGCTAACACATCATCAACAAGAGAGGCAGCTGAGCTCCAGATCCATTGCATAGTTAATAATACCTGAAGATGATCAAGACTGCTATCAGTCTTGGAATTTCAGGTTCGAACAGAAGAGAAAGTGAAGAAGAAAGAGGAGAAAGATTAGTGAGAGGGCAGTAGAACACAGGTTTGAAAGGAATGACAGATTCTAATTAATCTGCCACCACCACTTCAACTTAATATTTATATGTTATGCTAGTTACAGGAAAGGACACATCTGCCCTTGGTGTTTACATCATAACACTTCACAATATAAAACTGAAAAGTAAATAACAACTAGAATAACAGAAAAACATAACGAATAGACTAAGTACATTCTACCCTACGGACAGAGAGGCCCCACAGCTGTGTTTGGTTCTGTCATGCTGCACTGGATTATGTGTTATGATGTAAACTTCAATGTGTTTGGTTCTGTCATGCTGCACTGAATTATGTGCTATATTAATGGCTGCTTGATTATCACAATACAGCATCAGAGGCTTCTCATACTCAATACCCAACTCCTCAAGTAGAGATCTTAGCCATAGGATTTCAGCCACTCCGTTGGCCATGGACCTGTATTCTTCTTCAGCACTAGACCGGGAGACAACACTCTATTTCTTACTTCTCCAGGAGACAAGGTTTCCTCCCACAAGGGCACAATATCCTGAGGTAGACTGTCTGTCATAAACACTCCCAGCCCAATCGGCATCCGTATAGACCTCCACCTTCATGTGGTTATTGTTCTTGAACAGTATACCTCTACCCGGGCATCTCTTCAAGTATGCTTGTATTCTTTCTACTGCTAGAAGGTGTGTGGTTCTAGGAGAATGCATGTACTGATTGACAACACTAACTGCATAACTAATATCTGGCCGAGTGAGGCATAGATATAGGAGCTTTCCCACTAACCGCCAGAACATAACTTTGTCTTCAAGCAACTCTCCACTCTCTGCACTAATCCTGTGGTTCTATTCAATAGGTGTATCTGCAAGTTTGACACCCAGCTTTCCAGTTTCAGCCAACAGATCTAAAACATATTTCCTCTGTGAGACAAAGATCCCCTGTTTAGATCTAGCAACCTCAATACCCAAAAAATACCGTAGTGGACCCAGATCTTTCACCTCAAACTCTTGATGAAGGAGCTGTTTGAGGGACTCAATCTCATGGCTGTCATTTCCTGTCACCACAATATCATCAACATATACTGCAAGTAGTGTCAATGAAGACTCCACCCTCTTGATGAACAGTGTATGATCTGACTGGGCCTGTACATAACTAAACTTCCCAAGAGCTAGTCTGAATCTGTCAAACCAAGCTCTAGGTGATTGCTTCAAACCATACAATGCCTTATTGAGCCAGCAAACCTTCTTACCTGTCTCTGTATCATAGTATCCAGGAGGCAACTGCATGTAAACCTCTTCCTGCAAGTCCCCATTCAGGAAGGCATTTTTAACATCCATTTGATACAAAGGCCAAGTGTGGTTTGCTACAAGAGATAATAGAACCCGAATGGTGGTCATCTTGGCTACCGGGGCAAACGTCTCCAAGTAATCTATGCCATAAGTCTGAGTAAACCCTTTTGCAACTAGTCGAGCTTTGTACCTCTCAATGGAACCATCCGCATTGTGCTTTACAATAAATACTCATCTGCATCCAACTGGTTTCTTTCCTTTGGGCAAGTCAACTAGCTCCCAGGCATTATTTTTTCAACAGGGCATCCATTTCAACTTGCATTGCACCTCTCCACTCTGGGACTGATAGGGCCTCTTGCACTATTCTTGGAATAGGGACATTGGAAATGGAACTAAGGTAGGACCTGTAGGTAGGAGATAGGCGATCATAGGATAAAAAATGGGAAATACAGTGGGTTGTAGATGTGGTACAATGTCGTTTCCCTTTATGGATTGCAATCGGAAGATCAAGGTCATCTGTAGGAGGTGAAATGGAAACAATAGAAGAAGTCTCTGTGGGTCCTGGGACTGTAATGCCTGGACCAGGAGCCGCAGATGAGATTGGAGCTGGCCTGGACTGCTGATGATCGGGATCAACCTGCCTGCACCGCCTGTGATAGACTCTCAACTCCTGATCCCTCTGACCACCCTCACCATTGCAGCTCCCCCTCAACTCCTGATCCCTCTGGCCACCCTCACCATTGCAGCTCCCATCACCCAATGGAATAGGTAAAGGAATTACCCCACTTTCACTGCTCTCCCCCTGAAGACATGGACCTAAACCCCTACTCTCACTGCTCTCCCCCTGAGGAGAAACCTGAGGATAATAGGGTGTCTCCTCAAAGAAAGTGACATCCATGGAGACGAACTTCCTCCCTGAGACAGGATCATAGTAGCAATACCCCTTTTGAGTTCGTGCATAACCAAGGAAAATGCATTTGGAGGCCTTGGGTTCAAATTTGGAGTGATGGGGTCCGAGAAGCTGAACAAAGCAAATACAACCGAATGTCTTAAGGGGAATAGAAAACAACTCCTCATGTGAGTATAGAAGGGAAAAAGGAGATCGCAAATCAAGAACCCAGGAAGGAATACGATTAATAAGATAGACCGCTGTGAGGATAGTATCACCCCATAAGCGAATAGGGACATTGGAGGTAAACATAAGACTTCTAGCCACCTCCAAGATGTGCCTATTCTTCCTTTCTGCAACCCCATTCTGCTGAGGTGTATGAGGGCAAGAGCTTTGATGGATAACCCCATGAGTAAGAAGGTAAGATGCCAATGACTTAGCAAAGTACTCCTTTGCATTATCAGATCTAAGAACTTTAATCTTGGCATCAAACTGGGTTAGGATCATTTGGTGAAAGTTTTGGGTCAGGGCGGGAATCTCATCTCGTGAACGCATAAGATAAACCCAAGAAAGCCGGGTATGGTCATCAACAAATAACAAAAAATATCTGTACCCACCCATAGAAGGAATGTGATATGGCCCCCAAACATCCGTATGCACAAGATCAAAAGGATGATTACTCCTTTTATTACTCAATGAATAAGAGTTTCTACAATGTTTAGCAAACTCACAGCTTTCACATTGCAACTGGGACAACTCAACAGACTCAAACAAAGTAGGAAACAAACTCTTTAAGGATCGGAAAGACAAATGACCCAATCGGTTATGCCAAAGCATAACCGAACTCACACTCTGGGAAACAAGTGACCTCTTACCCACTGACTCTTCCCGACAAGAAATCTCCCCGAGCAGATAGATCCCATTCGTCTCACGGCCAGTCCCAATCACCTTTTTCGTCTCCAGGTCCTGAAAAACACACCGGTCAGGGAAGAAAGTTACTGAGCAGTTCATGTGTTTGGTAATACTACTAACTGAAAGGAGGTTAGTATCAAGCTTAGGAACATGTAAGACAGAAGACAAGGAGATCGTATTTGATAACTTAATGTCCCCCTTCCCAGAAATAGGAACCAGGGAGCCATCAGCGATAGATACTCTATCCCTACCAGATGACAAATGGTAAGAGGTAAACAGTGAAGGCAAGCTAGTCATGTGGTCGGATGCACCTGAATCTATTACCCAACAAGGTTCAGTAGTACCTGGAGCTAAGGCATGGTAGGTTGAAGCCAGAGTACCTGAATTTATAGTTGTAATCTGACCACCCATCTCAGAAACACTACCATAACTGATACTCCCAAAGCTGCCTTCTGCCTGATTTTTAAACTCCATCTCGGTCAAGCCTTAAAACAACACTTGGACTACCAATCACAACCAAAAACAGTATAGGCCTGATTTGTATTCACAGTGTATGTGCACAACTGGGATAACTCTGATATGAAACCAACTAACAAACACAACAGTAGCTGTCCGTAGAGCTCTAACCCCTTCAAGAGAGTTCGAAAACCCCAAAAAATTCTGAAAAACAGCTTAGAAGGAGGTCTGATTTGCCTTTGCAGAATTAGGGTTTTAATCAGTCCTTAAAGCGATCAATTCAGTTGCACAATCTAATCAGTACTGTATAGATACACTTGTAGTAGGGTTAATATGAAACCCTAGAATCTGATCAATGACAACAATAAACTTGAGGACAGCTCTAGGTAGATCACAAGGCTCAGTCCAGCACTAGGGCTTGCCGCAAGATCACTTTCAAACTCTAGTGCAGAAAGAAACCAGGCTGAGACAGTTTGGTGTAAACCAGTAGGGTTTTAATCACAGTAGAACAATAGGATTTGCTGTAAAACCTTAGTGAATCGAAGTGTAAAATAGTAGGGTTTTAATTACAGCAGAACAGTAGGGTTTGCTGTAAAACCCTAGTGAATCAAAGAGATGAAAACCTAGAATGGTTCAGCCTTCCTCTCCAGATAGGTCCAACCTATCTTTTCTTAGAAAAGTAAATGACTTACAAGAAAAGAATTGTTCGCTGCCTTCTAGGGTTACCCGAACCCTAGTTTTCTCTAATCCTTCCTGACCACCAATACTCTGCAACCATAACAAAACTTCCAACAGCTGCTAGCACTTCTGGCGATCTCCAAGAATCAGTCTGCGAACTCCGCCTTTTTAGCTTCTAGTCCTAGGAGATTCTCATGTGGTCGACTGGTATTAGACTCACATAAGAAACCCTAACCTCGCTCTGATACCATGAAGATGATCAAGACTGCTATCAGTCTTGGAATTTCAGGTTCGAACAGAAGAGAAAGTGAAGAAAGAGGAGAAAGATTAGTGAGAGGGCAGTAGAACACAGGTTTGAAAGGAAGGACAGATTCTAATTAATCTGCCGCCGCCACTTCAACTTAATATTTATATGTTATGCTAGTTACAGGAAAGGACACATCTGCCCTTGGTGTTTACATCATAACACTTAACAATATAAAACTGAAAAGTAAATAAGAACTAGAATAACAGAAAAACATAACAAATAGACTAGGTACATTCTACCCTACGGACAGAGTGGCCCCACAACATCAGTTTCTCTACAATACCCATGCACTTTTTGGATTGTTTTTGAAACTGCATGACTTGTAGAATCTAGATAATAGTCAATCTAATAAATTGGACTTACATTCACTGGCCAAGCAAAGCGAAAATGCTTCGAAAGCTGAAATCTCTCCATATCAAAGTCCCTAATTGCACAGTCGTTATTTGAAGCTGTGAAATGTACAGCACCGCTGTGCAACATTAGCAGCTTAGTTAGCCTCCATCTTGAGGAATTGCTGATTTATCACCAATTCAAGGCAAATAGTTTACCTATAACTTTCATAGATTTCAACAGCATTTGTGATTGCATTGTCATCATAAGTTGTCCTGCAGCAGAAAATAACCCCAGGCCGATCCAAATACTGCATTCCAACGAGGGAAGTAGATCAGTGTTTCCATAGATACCATCATTAAAGTCAATTATAAGCATTAAGGATATGTTTGGTTTGAAGGAAAAAGTAGGGAAAGGAAGGGAAAGGTAAGGAAACCTTTACAAACCTTGTATAGCTTTCCCTACCTTTCCCTTTCTTTCCCTATCTTTTCCTTCAAACCAAACATAGCCTAAGAGTAAAATATTAAAAAAAAAAAAAAAGAGAACTTTAGTTTGGACATCTTGGTTTTAACTTTTAATGCATTCAAGACCCTTTTTTAAGTTTCTCTACTCAACTAAGCCTTGTCTGAAATCTGAATATGGGATGGGAGGCTGTATTCAGTGTATTCTTAAAATTCAAATGTTCCAATAAGGTGTCCCTGACAAAATAATACTAGGTTCAACTATGATACCAGAAAAACTTGTAACCAATCAGGTATAATTTATCAAATTCACAGAGGGGGTTTGATTGGTCAAAGCCCTTCCGGTATCATGCCTTTCCAGCATATACTCCAAATCAAAATCACCATAAAAAGAAAAATCAATTAAAAAAGAGAGAAAATTAAAAGAAAGGATATCATCAATAGATTGCTAAGTATTAGCTTAGAAGCCTTAAGCACACAAGTTTGCACATTGAAGACAACATATTAGAAACTATTCATCCCACCTCAAGAATATCCCCTGAATCACAAAAGAACCAAATCAAAATTAAACATCAAACAAACACCTAAATAAAGATCCCAAGATTTCAAAGGGAATTCAAAATTTAAACACAAAAGTGTATATCCAGAATAAATAAAACCATACAAAATTTGATCTTTAATGTTGCACAAAATACATGCCAAAAGAATCAAGGTTCTATTGCACGTATGCCCTGAATTCAGAAAATGCAAAATTCATCAAAAAATCAGAAAAACGCATAAATGTGTGGCAAAAAAATTGCAAACATGTCCAACTACACACACACACACACACACAAGGAATGAAGAAAGCATGAAAATATATGTACCAAAAATACGCACCGATGATACAGAATACGAAGTCCAAAATGCACCAAAAGGAAAAGAAAGAATGCATAAGGCGAAAAATAATCTTGAAATCTGACTTTGAAGAGTCATAGAAAATAATATAATAATTTTGACACAACCAAATAATTATGGAGGAGATTGCCATTAAAAAATTGCCCAGAAATGTTAAAATCAAGAAAAGAAAGAAAGAACTCAAGCGTTGCAGAGGTTAAATAGACAACCGGAGGAAAAAAGAAAAGCAATGCATGCCAAAGAAATACCACCAATATTTGATATGTGCATGCATGTGTTTAACTGTTTACTAAAAAATGGAGATCCTCTAATAAGATTATTTAAAACAAGAAATGAAATAAAAGACCTCCACTATAATTGAGCAAGACCTGTAAAAGCAAACACCACTCATTTTTAATAAACTGCATATACAACTTTCTTGAGGGCACTATAGGTTTGCCACATGTAAATTTTGAACTCAGGGTAAAACAACTTCTGATAGTGACTGCTTTAGGCATCTTAATGAAATGCACCCAGATATGGATACAGACATGAACACAGACAAGGGAAATCAGGGTACACTCTCCAGTTCCTAAAATTCCAGACACAGATACAGGTAATGGTATCCCATGTAAAATGCTTATATCATGTTTTTGTATCTAATTTTGAAGCTAAATGTCATTTCTCAAGATATCTTGTTGAATTTATTAAATCCTCAACATTTACAGTTTTCTACATATTTCAAAAGTGGTAATGCTATAAAGTAACATCTTGATGTCTCCATGCATCGTTCAATGTTGTATCTGATAAGTATCATGTCCAGCACCAGTAAGCTAAGCATGCACCATAATAGAATGAAACTACAATTGACATCTTTTCCTAGGATACTGGTGGCATTAAACAGAACAGGATGGTGAAACAAGAATCTTGTAACCAACCCCATATAGTTGGGATAAGGCTTGGATGATGATGATGATTTTCTACGATATTGGAAGAATGCAAGCAAAAGCAATAGCTTGAATAAAAAGTCCTTGTGTCTTTGGATCAACTGTTCAAGTGTATTTGTAACAGCACTATGCAACTGTTCCAACCATCTGCATGAGTGAGGTGTGCATTTAAAATTCCTCTCATTACATGTATATACTTTATATTTAGCATAAAACAGCATCCCTAGTCCTTTTTTATGATAAAAGTAAACCTTCATTAAAAAAACATTACAATGCGATGGTGAACAGTTTTCACCTGAAGACAAAAAACATAAAACAAAGCAACAACATTTTATAATGATTACCAATTACCACACCCACAGTAGATCACGAATTGTCTCCAAGATCTTCTTTAATAATGTCCTTAAACTACAGCTAAAACTCCAAGATAATTTCTAATAACCCTCACCAAAAACTACAGCTAAAAAGCTAAAACCATACAAAAAAAAAGGGAACAGCCTTCAAATCCCACATTTAGACAACATATTTATAATTAAGTTCAATTCCTGGGTACCCATTTATTTAAACATTTCAGTGCAGAAAAAAGTAAAAAGGGATGATCAAAGTTCCATTTTTGCAAAAGGTATTGCATTGATTCATTAAAAAAGATATGAAGAAGCCAACATCCTAAGATGGTAATGTCAAATTAGTGTTTGTTAAAACTAACTACTAGCTTGTTTGATTACCCAAAGCAAAAGTTACCTTGCAGATAAGTTCCCCTTGAAATCCTCCAGCAACTAGCAACTTGTCCTTTACTGCTAATGTACTAACTTGGGTCTGAGTGAAGCCCTCAAGCAAGCTTCCAGGATGTTTCTATGTAAGAACCACAAGCATTAATACAACTTCACAGATGAGCATAATCCAAAGACAAGCAAATTTTAACATAACAAACCCAAATGGAGAAAATTGTACCTCACATGGTGCCACATGACCTGATACATTGAGAACTTCAGATTTAGTGCACTTTAAGGATGACCAATGAATGACGGAATAGTGGGACATGAGGTAAACATCATGCTTTGATGTAGCCCAAACCAAGTTCCTCAACTGCAAGGATGAACAGTGATTATCTGTAAGACAATCATCATTCAGGGAGCCAAGGCTGCAATAGCCAACATGGAATTCCATGCAACCATAATTGCTGAGGCATCACTTAGGCTGATTTTAGGGTGATACCTTAACACCATGCTCATATTATTATGTGAAGCACCTGCCTGCCTTATCTACAAGGCACCCAATTAGGTGACACGATGCCCACCCATGCAGGAAAAAGGTAAAGCAAGTGCCTTTTTTGGTGCTTATGATAAGCATATGATAGGTAATAAACTAGATCTTTTTTCTTGAAAGATGGAATCTTCATTTATACAAATGGGATAAACTGGATCATAAGTTCATAAATACAAATGGGAAATGGCTTTATTGTTCAAGAAGCAAAAACTGCATCCAGGTATTCTTCCCCTCCCCCCCACATAGTATATGGTTGCCCCATGATATGTGAAACTTCTCTTTATTTCCACTTCCTTTCATTATCCTTCAGTAGAAAATAATAGTCAGATATAAACAAATACTTTGTCAAAGATCTAAAGAAATTTCTAGATTTACTTTATAAAATTGTCAATTAGGAGAGAGGAGCATAAATACCCAGATAAGTGCTCCCCTGTCACCTAGTCTCACCTCAGTACCTTGACAAATATGCTTATAACACCAAGTCACCAACTTGCCAAACGCCAGCAACCCCAAAAGGTGACAGTGCTGAAATTTTTAGAACAAATGCCATTCTCCAACAATTTCTTGTTCTGAGGAATGTGCATGTTTTCTTCTCTCTAAATTTCTTTTGATAGTAAAATATAAAAAGAATTTACTAGAAAAGAGAAAGTGAAACTTTAAAATACCAAGAAAAAAAAAGTAAAGCTTTAAAACATAAAAGAAAATGTTAAGGAAACGCCTCAGCAAAAACCAAAAATGTTTCCTGGGGATAGATAACCTATACTTCAACTTCAATAATTTGCCCACCAAAGTCTTCTGACTCCCCTCCCTCTAAAGTCCCCCAGCAGACAGCAAAAAGAGTCACATTTCAGAAGTTTATTTATATGTACCACTCCAGAAGATCTTCCATCCTTGCCTTAGGACCAACACATCACAAAAAGGAAGTTCCTTGATATTTTTCCACTTCTCAAGAGGCTTACATGCTGCTGGTATTGGAGCAGATTGTTGGGGCAGTCAAAAACATGTTGAAAAAATGAGTTTAATGAAGATGTGGATGTTGAGAAGGATAATGAATTGGTGGGAAAACTAGAGAAGATGAGATTAGAAATGAGCATATTCATGGGATCTAGCAGTAGCTCCAATAGGTGACAAAATGAGGGAAAGTAGACTAAGATGGTTCGGAAACATGCAACAAAGACCATCTGCAGTATCGGTAAGAAGATACCTATTGAAAGTCGAAGGTCTAGAAGAACTAGGACAAGCCAAAAAGGGCATGGATTACTCTAGTAAGAAACGATTTGAAGGCCCACAACTTAATGAATTATAATTATTATTTCTTTTTTATCAGAAACTCAAGAAAATTTTATTAAGATTAAATAAAAAAGGTACAACAAGAAGTTTTTAAGTCAAAGACCCTTTACAGCAAAGATCCCCCCACACAATTAGCATTGAACCCAAAACAACTGCTGCCTATGAGTTCCTTGCTTATCCAATCCATCCGCCAACCCATTTGCAGACCTCCTAACCCATCTAACATGGCTTTTCATATTTCTTGAGATCATCTTGAATCTTCTGAAATGATTTCTGAATTACCATAGAACCCCTTCTCCTTTTTTCAACCAGCCAACGACTATTTTTGAGTCCCCTTCAGCAATCAGCCTAGTAATTCCTATATCCTTAGCTTTTTGCACTCCAACATAACAATGAATATAGATTTAAACAGAGTGAAATAGCAGAACAGGATTCATGTAGCTGACCCCATATAGTTGGGACAAGACTAAATTGAGTTCAGTCGATACTGCCAACCCCAAAGGCCCAACGGCCCAACCTTTGAAGCATGTGCATGGATCTACAATGAACTGACCCCCACAACTTCGGAGTCAACAAATTCAATAAGAAAACAATGTAAGAGAAGAAGGTAGGAAGGGAATTAGAACTCGAATGGCCACCCACCACAGATGACCAACTGCTCAAACCCACTGACCTACTAACAGACTCGCAGCTATCACGCCAACCCCCAACAAATAGTTAACATTGAACTACTACTGGTTCTCCCCCTAACTCTGCAGGATGATTAGAGATTCCCTTCTCAGATTATTTATCAACCTTTTTCGTCCCAAGTAATTTCTTCCCAACTCTATTTCTTTATTTCTTTTCCTGCAGGTCATGGCTTCATTACCACGCTTGATAATCCGAAGTTACTAAAATTTTCTAAATTCAGTATTTTTTCCTTTAACTCAGGAAACTAAACTTCCTTGAGTAGCCCCTCAACTTCATCAACATTTTCAGGTTCCAAAGCCTCTGTACTTGTCCTTTCCTTAGCTAAGCCAGCCTCCCTAGTTTCACTTATTCTATCTTCTTCATCTCCCAAGTCCCAACCTTCTGAACATAACTTTAGTAGTTCTTTGCCACCTAAAAAGAAAAACCCAGTGACTTTACAACATTCATTTATGTAATGATTCACTCAATTGGTAATAGTTTTTCAACCTTGAAAGCTTGATGTACTTGTGGTTCTTTCGTTTCCTCTAACAACCCCAATTTCAGATTCATCAGTGACACCACCTCCAATAATCTAAGAATCTCCTCTCCTCTTCTAAAGAAGAAGCCTTGTATTGATGCTTGGATCATTCCCAGCATCAGAAAAGCACATCAACCAACAGAGGGCCTTCTTACCACTGACTCTTCTTACCTAAACAACTCCCCTTCCTTTGCTACAACCATCTGCCCATCAAAACCTGAAACAAATCCACCTTCTGAGAATGTGACATTTCACTGCTGCATAAGCCACACTCTTCGATGGAGCCTCTAGGACTTGTAGCACCAAAAGTAAGTTAGCTCTCTGAAGTGATAACTCCCTGTGGCCCAGATTCAGGTTACAGTCAGATACAGCACACATGGACCCCAACCCCCAACAACCTCAATGCAACCTCCCTCAAAAAATAGCAAAAAAAAAAAAAAGAATGAATGAAAAGAAAAGAAAAGATGAACCCTCTGACTGCACCCAAAAGAGTCTCTATCAAGAATAGATTGATGTTAATACCCACCAATTCTTCAAGCAGCATCAACAGACCAACTTTAGCTACATGAAACACTAGACGCAATAATGTCTTCAGACACTTCCACCTCATGCATGATCTCCGAGTGTATCTTGCCGCCATTGCCTTGTTTTCAGCAGTAAGTAAATTTGGAAAACAGAACCGTAGGCTTACTTTCAAAACCCCACTGAAAATCTACAGAAAACTTTATCCACTGACAAGGAAAGAGGCGCCCTTGGCAGAGTGAGAATGGGTTCCACATGCAAACCCTCTTTCTGGTGTCCACTGAATTGTCCTGTGTATCCGAAAACCCTCCTATCATGATTTCCATCAGATTAATCGAGTAACTTGCCATGTTAGCAGCACCATACCATGAGTTGCTGTCTTTGCAGTAACTAAACAGCATTATGATATTAAGAGGCTTGAAACTCAGAATTAAATCTTTCATAATCAAAGAAGAAATCTTAAGAGAAAAAATGTGAGCAGTGTGCTTTAGGAACTTCTCCAAGAAAGAGAAGTAATATTTCTTCTCCTCAAATACCTGTGTTAAACAAGGGCAAACACATCCTAAATTCTCAATAGCATGGTTGCCTCATGAGCATGGAATAGATGCATGTACATCAGGAGGTACTTTTCTAACAAGGCTTAAGCCTAATACTGCCTCAAGGCAAAAATCTTTTAAAAACTTCTCTAATACTATTACCATCTTATTGGATTACTCTAATAGAAAACAGATAGAAAATCTTATTAAATAAATAAACTGTTAAAGAAAAGTGCAATTCAAAGGTAAAATTACGCAAACTTAAATCAGCTTACCTGGAAATGAAGGATTGTTGACTTCACAGATCTTGTATTGCGCCGGAACTCATAATACATGCCACCTTTCTTTGTAGGTTTGCATTCCTAGTTAAATAAGATAAGGGTAAGAAAGGAAAAACAGACAGAAATCACCACTACCACCAAGATGACAAGGGCATTCTTACCTTCTCTGACCCCTCCCCAGATTGAGGAACATTTTCATAGTTCTTGTACTGTTCTAATCTAGTCTGTCTGTACTTCTCTCTTGTGATGTTTAGCCGCTCCCAAGGAATTCCTTGGATATCTATGCCCCTCCTTGCTTGTGCAGCTGAAGTGTCCATCACCTTGGCATTCTACAGAACAAATAATCATAGCTCATTATTATTTTTTTTTATCAATATAATCATAGCTCATTATCCCTTAAGCTTTTTTCTTATGAATCATAGCCGTTAAGCATTTATTTCATTAAGAAAAATGAAAATCAAGTGGAACAGAAAATTTTTGCATGAAAGATGGCCCAAGCCAAATTAGAGATTAGAACAACAAATGGGAAAGAACTATGCCACAGATCAACCAAAACATAGACCAACAGTACTTTCTTTTCTGGAGATGTGTGAGGGCTGCTGTTTGCTGGACTCTTTGGGGGAAAGGAACACCAGGATTTTTTCCGAAGTTGAAAAAAGTAAAAAAAGCCTTATTGAAGTAGTAACAGTGAGGGTGGTACACTGGCTGAAATCCTTGGACCTATTTGTTGATATTTCTATGGATATGTTGCTGAATAGCTGGCTGGAGGTGGAAAATTGCTCATGCCCACTCTTTAGTTTGTCCTATGTGGTCACCACCAGAATGTGGACTTATAAAGCTAAACTTTGATAGAAGTAGTGAGGGAAATCTAAGTCCATCAGGTGTAGGAGAGGTTTTTAGAGATGAGAATGGGAAGGTGCTTGCTTTGTATTCAGGTCTCATTAGGGTTGGAGACTCTCTTAAAGCTGTGAGGTCAAGGGTATAAGGAAGTCTAAGGAACTGAATATACAAAAGTTAGCCATTGAAGGGGACTCAAAGCTAGTCTTAAGTTGGTTACAAGAAGGTAGTGGACTTGGGAAATTTGCTAATGAGATGAGGGAGATTAAATGGCTAACTAGAGAACTAGAAATCAAGTTTCAGTGGGTCAAGAGAACAGCAAATGCATTTGCTGATGCTTTGGCAAAGCAGGGGGTGGGAAGGGATCAAATGTTTTGGACTTTCTGTAACTTTTTCCTTCTTTATTATCTTCCTAGAGAGAGTTAAGCCTGTTTATCTCTCTCTGGAGAGTTCTAACTAAATTTTTTTAATCTAATGAATTCCAGTTATTGATCAAAAAAGAAAAAAAAATAGTAAGCAGGGAAAAAAACGAACCAAGTGGTCGTATTCATCATCGTCTGACTCTGAGTCACCCAATCCCCTGCCATGGAATTCTTGATCCATGTCATCATCTACATCTGCCATTTCATAATCATCCCCCATGTATTCCATATCATCCCCTTGGTATTGGGACATGTTCTTTGAATACCTGTTCCAACATAAATTCAAAGAAATAAAACCATAATTAGAAATAATAGCAAGGTTTGACCTAAATAAAGAACCTAGCATGCCAGTACTGCAAAGTCCTTCCATTAGAAGGGTGTTCATCAATACAAATCATTTTATTTTTCAAAACAGAATAAAAAAAAACCTGCAATGTCAGCAAAACAATATGATTTTGTTTTAGATGTCAATTGCATGAAAACACCAAGACAGATATCGCTAATGTTTTTGTTCTGGGTGAATTTAGTAAAAAAACTCTCAATTTTCAGCATGAAACAGAAAAATCAAGCACAAGATTAAAGGCAAAGCTTGTTCTTTCATACTAGCAATAGATGCTAAATATAGTTGCCCAACTAAAAGTCATCACCCAGTGTTGGTCTCAGCTATCTGGGGTTGGAGGGTTGGGCGGAATACAGACCAAATCTTTGGCATTTTTTTCACAAAGTGGCCACTCTCAGACTTCAATCAGCGTTCTCACGCTTGTCAGTCCAAGCAATGGGTCCTAAATATAATGGCCCCAACTACCTTGAATTCCACATATGACCATATTATTGCACTAGAAATAAGCTTGTGTTTGAATTGGAGTCAAAACGTATGTGGGGTGGAATTGTGGAAAAAGAAACGTGAATCCCACCACTTCCACTTCCAATAGCTGCACAGTTTTCAGCCGTTTCAGAAAAGGCTAGTCCTTCTAAAATCTGTCGACCTTGCACTTCCGCCCAAAAATCCAACCACGGCCTTAAAAAAGATTAAAAATAAAAAACTTATTTTTTTGCATGTGCCATGAACTTAGTGAACCAAATTGAAGACGCAGACGTTTAAAAATGGAAAAACAACAAAAACCCCCCACAAAACCCTAAATAGTGGTGATGATGATGACGACGACGATATGATAGTGAAAATGATTAGCAATTTAGCCACACTAAATACGCTCCCCAAAGCAGCCATACGTCATGTTCGCCAGATAACAAACACGTACAGTTTATCCACGCCGCGAAGCAGCGAAATCAAACTCCTGAGTGTAGAATTATTAAGTACCAATCAGAAAGAAACCCTCATGCACAGAAAAAGAAGTTTATCTTGCTACGCAGTTAACGAACGAGAATCTAAAAGCACAACCAGAGGCAGAGCCAAATATGCATCAATAAACCTCGAAATCCTAGAATTACAACCACTCCATCAAAAAAAAATCAGATCGATGTTCGAGTGTTGACTCCAACCTAAGCCTTTCCAATCACTTGAAACACAAACCAAATACTCAATTCTTGACCTTCTTCCTTCACAGAATCAAACAGATACATGAAGATCAACACCCTAGAATTGCAAAATAAAGTCCATATGAGATTAACTTGATGTCAACGATGCAGAACGAAAGAGACCCCCAAGGGTTTCTGACCTTTTGTAGCAGAAATTGCAAAGCTTCTCGTCTCCGGTGCGGAAGCCTTAATCAGGATCTGATCTGCATCGGAGACTGGTCGGAACCGGGAAATCGACGGGAACCGTACGAGTTGGAACCAATGATTTTTCTCACTTTTTTTTATTTTTTGATTTTTTGTTGGTGGAAAAGGAGAGGTGGATATCGATGGAGGGAGTAGCGGGATCTGGTTACATTGGTTTTTACCGGAGTCAGCCCGACCAAAAGGAACAGAGCACGAAAGGGACGGATGGATAAAGTAGTCTTCTGCATCTACCATTATACCCCTACTATTTATAGAAACCGCCAAATTAGACTTTCGTGACTGACTGACGGTGGGGGGTGAGAATCGGGCGGAACTAGGCCAGTCTGAAGCAGGCTCAGGCCCAGCCCAAACATTAATGAAACTCCATGCTCCCGAACTGGGCCAGGGGCCAGTCTGAAACAGGCCAACTTGAAGCTCAACGCCTCAACTTTTATTTTAGGTGCCCGTTTGGGAGGATTTTTAGTTTCACTCTCACTCAGCAGCTTATAACCACTTGGCCAGGAATGGCAACGGGGCGAGGTAGGGGTGTCAATGTTATTCGAAAATTTGATTTTGAATTCGATATTAAACATAATTGAATCAAATTTGAATAATTCGGATATCCTATTCTTATTGAATAGTTAGTCATATTCAAATTCGGATATGACCTGATTCGATTCGATTCGATAAATATCCAAATTTGATCGATTATTTAATTCTTATATATAATATATAAAATATTTTATATAATTTATATATAATAATTAAGTTATATAAATAATTTATATACTTTATATCAATAAAATATTTATTTTATATATTTATTAATTATCTAAAATAATTAATTAATTGAATTTGAATCAAATCGAATATTCGAATATTTAATTGGATTCAAATTCGGATATTAATTTTCAATATCTGTCAGATATCGAATCAAATTTGGATATTGGATTTGCTAATCAGATTCAATTTCAGATATCACCTAATCTAATTCGAATTCAATCCGTTTACACCCCTAGGGCGAAGCGAGGCCCGGTTTTTTTTTATATCCCATCCCCAACCCCAAACACATGCACCTCGCCCCCATAGCCAATCTGTATCCTATCGTAGCTATAAATTAAGGCTGCAAGTCGGATTGGGCCAAGCTAATAGTTTACACTATTTTGGGCTTCGGGTTCATATTAGGTCATTGAAATTTTGACAAAATTTACCCTAACCTATAAAAGTTGCACTCCTAATCCCCATCCTGGAGGAATATCAAATTTGCCCTGTTCCCACCCTAATTATACATGCCCTCGGTTTTTTGGTTGGCTTTCTTAAACTTCATCAAGTATGTCTTAAAGGGTTCATTGGTGATTTGATTTATCAAATAATTTTTGATATATCCATTCTCGACGACAACAACAACAACAACAACAACAACAACAATAATAATAATAATAATAATAATAATAATAATAATAATATATGGTGTTTTAATCAAAATAAGGTTGAGGTGTACCACCCTACCCCGTCCCACAACACTTGAGTTTCAAGTTTTCCCAAAACCCGCCCCGACCTCAGTCAACAGTTGAAAAAAAAAAGGAAAACTACCTCAGAGGGGTGGGTTAGATTGCCATCACCACTTCTACCTTTGTGGGTAGGTCCCAAATGAACAGCCTAAGCTATGTTGAGTGAAAATCTAGAAAGCCAGCCCATTGCTCCCTCCGCCCCCCAAAAAATAAAATAAAAAGTTTTCAATTGAAGTTTTTAGCAGTTTTTCTGAAGTAGTTCAGTGAAAACAATTCAATAAAAGCTTCAGCCCTCTCTAACGGGTCCTAATAGAGTAGGACATTGTTTGACAAGTCTTTTTGAAAAGATCTTTCGATAGTTCTAACAATTAAAAAATACATTGAGATTTTACATGAAGATCTAAACAACCCAAAACTAGTTTTATTATTGTGTTTTTCTGTACATCTTTCCATGTCTTTCTACCTGAGAATAAAACAAGAAATACGCAAAAAACTCCATTTGAAACTTCGTGAAATCAATCTAAAATGGGCTTCTCACATCCTTTTGATGCACTGACTTTTAGTAGTTAGATCAATTACAAACCAAACGAAAAAAGACAATGACATAATCTGTCCAACTTTGTAAACAACCAAAAGATCACATGGAAAGACACGCCAAATGGACGTAGGTCTACCCCCCACCCAATTGCTGAGTGGAAAAATAATTATCTGGTAGTAAAAAGCAAAATAAAAATCATTATGAAAAGTTAATTATTTTATTTTCTTTGGTGTAATGAAGTTGTTTGTACACTTGATCAAATATGTCTATTTTATAGTTTTCTCCTTGAATATATACCATAAACTCAAATAAAAAATTTGTAAAATTATAAGCATTTAAAGGTTTTATGCTATATTTTATGTATAATGGCATGATGCATATAAAATTTATATCATCATCATCCAAGTCTTGTCCCAACTGATATTTATATTATATTGTAAAACAAAATTATTTAAACCTCGTCTAAATTTTTTAACAAGTTCCTGTATTTTGACCTTTTAAAATTTTTCCATCAACATTTTCGATAAATTCTAGAGATAGACCCTTTTCATTAGTTTGTTGATAAGAAGCTACCAAAAAGATGATGTCATGCTTTATGAACACGTCAAAATGCTCAATTTACCCATGGATAAAAAATATTAGAATGTCCATCGATCAAAATACCCTAAAAGGCTCTTACACGTTTTCATTACAAAGTTGGCCTTTTAAACAAACAGCAACAGATAGACTAGTATAGAGTGGTAGGTGGGGTTGGGTTTGTTTCTCTAGTACAAATCAAAGGGCAAAGTTGGTATATAAAATTCACTTTCGTGTTTGAAAATATATTAAGGGCATAATAGTAATTTCGTTGTCGTCAGAGCGTTTGGCTTTTGGCAGAAATTAAGCATAGGGGAAGCCCAAGCAACTTACTTTAATTAATCATATTAGTATATTCTATTGGTGGAAGTTTCATAGTTAAATGGCAAAGTTGTCCAATAGCTTTATTGTCCAAATAAGAAATAACCACTTGAATCGGCGTTGAAGTGTTCAGAGGGTAAAGTCATCTTTGAAGTTTTAAGAGAGGTTTTTTTAAAGATTCAAAGGCGTATTCAAGTGTTAGAATTAGACAAATGTTGACATCTTAAACAATCAATTTTTCAGAACTCAAGTTTGACCCAATACTTCCAAACACCACTGTGGGCTCTGATCAGACAGATAAAAGAAAACATGAAAATCAAATAATAAATGTTTTGGGGGTTTGATCAACAATGGTTAGATTGGCTAATTGGAGTTAAGTTGAACCCCCCTTCTTCCTCTGAGAGAACCTCAATATGCCCCTAATAAAATTAGGACTCTTATTATTATTATTATTCTGAAAGCCACCAAAATCATGAAATTAACTGTTAATCAAAAGTTGTAAATGACATTATAAACAAATTATATTCTAATAATGAAAGAAATTGCCATATGTCATCCAAACAAGCCATCGGTCACAATTCACAAATTCCATGTTAGCAACTCTTTCAACTTTCATTATACAATATCAGAAACCATTCCACATCAATGGGATCAACCACAAGAATAAGTGTAACCTAAAGGAGAGAGACAACCACAAGTGCAATTCATCACTATGGTATTTACACCCAAGCTTTTGTGTTTCCTAACAATCCGACAAGATCATGTAAGTGGTCAATCTGTGTTCTTGTACCTCCAATAGAATCTCTGATGCAAATGATGAGTGTACTACCAACTTTCATGCCTCCTAAGGTATCTAATGCTTTGTTTTTGGGTCTTGGCTGTTATATTGTTTATAGTTCAAAAATCCCAACTGTTCACATTGAATAGAAGTCACTAGTAGGTTGGTTTTCACAACTTCTTTACAAAACCCTGATGGATGATTAGGGAAGATGATGAAGTTTCTATGGTTGGTTGTACTAACTTATTTTTGCTTTTATTAGGGATAAGAAAACCCTAGAACATTCCCAGTCAAATTTGGTTACCCATACACTAACTTTCCTAATAAAACTGTCCATAGTTAGGTAGGATAAGTCATACTCTAACTAGGACTTTGACATCCAACAAACTAGCCTTCTAATCCTTCTTAAACTCAAAGAATAACAAGGAAGAATAAGGTTTGTGAACTCGGCTTCAGTCAGTGCAAGGCTGTAAAAGCTGTTCTAACGGTATTTGAACTGGCTTTACAATGACTGAAGCCAATCTCAAGGTTTGTATGGTGTGGAACCCCTACGAGTCCACCTAAACCCAAAATAAATGACCACCAACTAATTAGGAACTAATCCCAACAAGTGTCGGACCCACATGGCTGATTCTCACTTAGATCCAAAGGAGAATCCGCCCATGATTATTGGGTTACCGTTGGGCCCAATGTGCTTTACATTTTACGTATAGGCTTTGCTACCCTCAAAGCTCAAACCCGTTGGTCATAAGTGAATATAGTATTCATCAGGTAAAAGGGGCCTAACAATCACTTACAAATTTACAATACAATTCTTCTAGCATTGAGGTTAAGTGCATTTATCCATGTTCTTTTATATCCCAAGTAAATAAGATATTGTTAATTTTATTCATAAAAATCAATTATTAAAAGGGGCATTTTTGTTCAATTCAAGTGTTGGCAACCTTCTCATAGGTGGGAAAATTATTTATCCACGTAGAATTGGAAAAATAAATTTTCCTTAGTCCCCACATAAATTTGAAAAAAAAAACATGGATTTGTTGGTCATGGGAACCAAAATCCCATTGATCAACTTCTCCCCTTGCCAAAATCCAAAAAACAAACCCCACTAAAACTCAACATTGAGAATAAAGGAAAAAACTTCTTCCCTACTTGCATAAAAAGACAATGTCATTTTAATTTCCATGATGGTTCCCATGAATTCAATGACTTCAAACTAAATAAAATCTACTACCGTTATATTTAGGTATCCATGAGGTAAAACATTTACAAGGAGATTCTCCGGGCAAATCCCATCACAATGATCGCTTGTCACAATGCATTAATAATTGCACCAATATACCCAAGTATTGACCCTACAAGAATCTCACTAGTTGCATATCAAAAATAGATACATCAAAGATCTAATGTAGTACCAATGTTAAGTTTATCTTATCATAAAATCCAACAATCTTCTAGAAGTGGTCTAGTGTAGCATTTTATAAATGCCCGCTATGATTCTTTGGGTATGATCCTATTAGTCAAGTTAAATTGCTCATGTGCATAAAACAACTTGAGTTTGCCAATCTTAACAATATAGACTACCTAGGTTAGTCCACCAATTGGGAACATTTGGATCACAAACCGATTATAGATGTCTTAGATCAAAGATCATAATCTTAAAATGTAAGTCAAGATTATCATATAGAAAAACACCCATTGATACATATAAAATATATAAGAAACCAACATTATTCATAAATAAACATAATATACAAAATAATCAAATTGGACTTTGAACGTATACAGTGTCCAATAAAATTGATTCAAGTATACCTCTTCAAAACCCAAGATTCAAATTAAACAATTCATTTCCATAACCTAGTGGTTGAGATAGTCACTTAGCATCACTCCAACAAGGAAAGCATGGGACTACAAACTCTCAAAGCTAGTATGAATCTTGCTTTTCCCCCACTCCTAAATTCCCAATTTGATTAGACTATTGTGACACACCACAAAGAGAGAGAGAGCACTTGGGATTTGTTGCTTGCCACATTGTGTGCTACATAATCATGAGTGAGCATGCAAGTGTTCCATATTCATGTGCATGGAACATTGGCATATTCACTCATGATTACTAGCCTTTTTACACGTAGTGTGATGAATAACAAAATTGGGCTAGAGAGAGAAAATTTGAATGGGTTCAAGGAGGGTTTTGTAAATTCTAAATCCTATCCCCCTCCCTGGGTTGGCAACAAGCATAGCTTTTCACGAGTTGCTCAAGCTCGGCTCGGCTCGGTTTCAGCCGAGTTGAGCTCGAGCTTGAGCTCAATTCAATGGCTCGATTAATAAACAAGCCGAGCTCGAGCTTACTAGAGCTCGGCTCGTGAGGCACGCGAGCCAGATCGAATATATATAATAAAATTATAAAAAATAATATATAATAAAAATATTATAATTATTAATTATTATAATTCTTAATTTTTAAATATAAAATAAATTTTGTATATATATAATTTTATTTTTATAAAATATTTATAAAATGTATAATAAATATTTTTATCAAATATAAAATGAGTCGAGTCGGGTCGAGCTCAAGCTTATGAACTTTTGAATCGAGCTCAAGGTTTTGGCTCAAACCGAGCTTGAGCCTTGTAGAATAGTCTCGAGCCGAGCTCGAGCCTGGTACTATTCGGCTCAACTTGGCTCGAATCCACCCCTACCCCTCCCTAGACCTCCCAACCCGTTCCCTCCCCAAAACACATAGAAGATTGCATTTACAAAATATAGACCTTCCCCTACACATGAAAAATGCCAAAACCTTACCCACATTTGAGGGTGAGTGGGTCAAGTTGGCAAGTTGGGTCTAGAACCCCCATCTAATTTTCCTATTATATATAAGAAATAAACAAGTTAAATAGCATGAACAAACATCAAAATCTTTGATTGTTCGATTAAAACATAAAAAATACACAAACTATCAATTATCCTCCATATAAAATTCAAAAAAATATCAAATTCAACACCTAACACATAAGTTCATATGCCTTCCAACACCTATACTGGTAAAGGTTGTAAGAAAAAAAAAACCGCCCTAATGAGGCATATAGGGATGTCCACCAACTTAGTAGGGTAGAAATTTCTATCCATACTAATAACATAGTAAATCAGTACCCATATCCTTTAAATCCAATCCATCTAGCTTTAATGGATGGCAAGAAAGGAAAATAGGGGATCAACAAAAAAAAATCTACTATATATCCATAACTAATTGGTTTGAATTGATCTTTAATGTTTGACAATGAATTGTTACAAAATGGATACTAAATTGGTATTCATAATGTCAATAAACTTTAGTGCAAATTAAATTTTAGGTAGAGTTTAATAACGACAAAACAAGGCTTGATCTCTAAAGAACTTGTTTTCATGGGTTGGATCTTTTTCTGTGTTAGGGTCTAAATTATACCTTTGAAAAATGATAATAGGTCTAACTTAGTAATAGGTGATCCGTGGATATAGAACATTTTCTTATGTGTTTTAAATGACTCATAATGACTAAAATCATATCTTTTCTTTTTTAGGTCATGCTCTTTTTGCGGAAACACATTTACCCATGTTATTTTTTTGTTTGATTTATTCAAGTAAATAAAATCCCTTATTTTCCCATGTTCTTTTGTAACACCCACTTTCTTGGGTAAATTGCTATTTTTTTTGTCTCTTTCCAATTTTACTCCTTGTCCCAAATCCATGTTTTTTGGACATTTTGTCTCATTAACACATAACCTGTCCAAATAATAGGTTGAATAACCTGTTCAACTATAATCTGTCTAAGTAACAAGTTCAATAACTTGTTTAACTATAACCTATCCAAACAATAACTTGTTCAATAACCTAAAACAAGAAATATCAATAAACAGAAGAAAGTTTTTCTCTGTTATACTAAATCAATCAGCTGAGAAATAATTCGTATACATTCTTTTTTTGTTTATGGTCTCATATAAAATACTTGTCAATGCTTAGATTTCAGGGTTTATTTTTTTTCTATGTTTCTTCTTTCTTCTTGTTCTCTCAGAAGATACAATCTCCTCTTGCGTTGGTACACATGGTAGACCCCTGCCAAGTTAACCATTTAGAACCTAGACCTATTGATGAACCTTTAGGGCTTCATGATTTTGGAATTCTGAAGTAGGTTCCTCAGTGGGCTGGCTCTAATTGGAATTCTCACTTTTTGCTGGCTTGAAACCTGCCAAGTTCACTAGTTTGTCTACTGCATTAACTAGTTGTTGGATCCTTACTGCAATTGAAGACTATAGCCACGTTCTTCATCAAGCTTCTACATTGGTGATTATTATGCATGGTGCTGATCCAATTTTAGTTTATTGTTTAGATTTTCAAAATGAAGGCAATTGAAGACTATAGCCACGTTCTTCATCAAGCTTCTACAGCTGGTGCTGATCCAACATGGTGATGTATTGGTAGAACTATGTTCAGCATATGAGATGGTGCTCTAGGAAGTCCATGCAGTTGCATAGGGGATTATTATGCATGCCATTGACAAATGATGGGGAGTTTGGCCACATCATATTTGTTGGAAGATGAGGTTGATATGAGTCGGAGCAATTCCAGATATGATAATGTCCACGAAGAGGGTAGCTCCCATTTCCAGAAGAACCAAAAACTGTGAAATACAGGAGACGTCAGTTGCAATGCAAGTAATAGAGGAAACAAGCATGTAATAAAAAGGAATGCAAACCTTTGATCCCACTCCACAGAAGCCCAATACCAACATAAAGCCAGCAAAGCTTCAAGATTATTGTTTACTTGTGGAAACGAATTTACTTCATTTGTACTGCAATCAAACAAAATAAGCTAAATTTTGAAACAAAAATAGGTTAGAATTTACACTCAAATCATTTGCACTGCCATGATTTTGCATCAGTGCAAATTTATTCACATTGCAACCAAACACAACCTTTTAGGAATAGAAATCACATTATAGCCATAAAAAATGAAAGAAAGAAAGAAAATCTACTTCTTGTTATTGATAAAAAATCTAGTCCTTATTGAATCTTCACACATATTATTAATGGTTCAAACAGAAAATATATGTATATAAACTACTGGTTGAGTTTCCAGATTATGCTCTGTGCTTGGACTGAGATGGAGAGTTGATCAATATTGAACTTGGCCTTGATACGCTACTGGTTCAATTTGACCATGCAATCAAGTTGATATGAAAATATAATAGAACCCACAGACCACCCAGTCTGACTCTGGCTCTAACCCTACATTAGACAAATTATCTGGTACAGTTGCAGTTCAAGGAAAAGTATTTTCCCTTTAAGTTTCAACCTGTTTAGGTGACACTTCACTGCTTTTATGTAGGATCAGAACCCGATCAAACAAGGTTGGACCAAATCAGTTATGCTTGCAGTTCATTGATGGATCAGGTTCTTTAAAATGTTGTCGTGTTAGTAGTTCTACTTGTATGATTATGACATAACTCATCCCCTAGTTAAAGACCTTAGATGCATCCAATAGCATTAGGATATAGAGATTAACAACTATTCTCAGAATAATATGCACAAAGTTGAAGGAATCTAGTTCTTGACTTTTTTCCTCCAAAGTTACTTTAGGGAATATCTTTTGATGTTTGTTTGAAGAAGAATTACTACATTGGATTTGATCTTCTGACATGTCCTTCCCTTTTCTTGCTAGTGATTGTAAATGTATTGCATTGATGCCAGAATATGCAAGTTAAATGCTATTAGAAAGCCCCAAAACTCACTACAAAAATACTAAGAATATGGAGCTACTATAAATCTGAAAGCAAATGTAAGTAAGTTGCCATTACAAAGGTCCAAGCTTCACCAAAAAAATTAGAATTTAGAGCTGCCCATAACCTCAATTAAACTCCTTATCTATGATAGCTATATAACAGTGCGTGGGCATCATATTGTGGCAGACAATTCCAACTTTAGTGTATGTTTTATGCCTGAAATCTTGTCAAATTGTGTCCTTGCCATGCTCAAGTTACTCAGCCCCCCTATACAAAATAAAAGAAGTAAAAATAAAAATCTGTGTTCAATTTGTACAGATATATCAGAAAGAATCTCAATAGTTGAAACTCCCCTCTTTGGAGTCTGGACTCTGGCTGATCTAATAACTAATGAACATAGAGGTTGAATCTGAATATCAAAGATCTAGCCTCTCAAATGTGGCAACAAAATGTCCCAAGTTCCATTCAAATATATCACTGTCTCTTATCTATTCCATCGAAATCTATAAATTTGGCTTAGTATCTATACTTGATATCCCATGGAGATATCTAGTTATATAAATAATAAGAATTCAGATCTTGCATAATCCTATAACCAATTCTCAGAGGTCCTGGATTTCCAAAGGAATATCCATTAAATATGGAACTTTTACCTGAGAAGAGTCTTAATCAAATGAAAGGTAGAAGGGTCACATATTTATCTTCTTTGAGAAAAGGTGAAGTATAGTATTACATTTCATTAAAATTATGCCCCTGTACAAGTAGAGATTATACACTAGGAATATACAAAAAACTACTCTTGCAGCCCTATAAAGAAATTCACTGACTGTTTACAAGAAGATTACAAAATACAAAAAAGGATTATAAGTACTCCTTCCCTTGAAAATTTTGTGAATATTGAATCAAGAATGTAATTCTTGCACCATCTTTTGAGAAACAAAGTCTGCTAAGCTGCTCTTGTTTTGCAAGACCCATGCATTTCTCTCCTGCCATAACATCCAAAACATAGCCGAAGGAGCAATGCTCCAAGCAAATTTTCCTTTTTTTCTTGGGCCTTCCAACCACCAACTCTTTAAGGATTCCACCACAGTGGCCATCTAGCATCCTTAATCACAAACAAGCCAAAAATTCTGATCCAAATGGAACTTGAAAAGTTATAATTTAGAAGCAAGTGGTCTACTGATTCCATACAATGATCACACAGGACACAATCTGTACTTGCCATAGTCAATCCTCTCCTCACCAGGTTGTCTTTGGTAAGGGTTCTATTCAAACAAACATGCTCTCAAAAAAAAAAAAAAAACCGCCTTGGATAGGAGGTCCTTGTATCATACTTGGCTGATAGGGAATTGTTGTTCATATAACCTTGCCAAATAGTTGAGAAATGATTAACAAAAAACTTACCTGGTTTCTCCCTGCAAGCCATACAACCACTCCACATGGGCCTTACTTCCCAATCATTTAGGTTTCTGCAAAATTGAGGAGTCCATACAACATTACCATTCTGTACTTCCATACAATTAGCCACATACACCTTGTCCACAACTAAATCATAAATAAAAAGAATCTATTTTTTGGTAAAGATATAAAGAAGGAAATGATTCCATTAAAGGTCTCTTGCACCATACATCCTTCCAGTAATTCACTTATCGATCATTTCCTACATCAAACCTCAGGCCTTTAGTGAACTTTCTATAGGCCTTTTCTTTTCCCTTCTAGACCAAGCATCCATATGTTTGGTAATTGGTTTGACTCCGCAAGGTCCCATCCCCCATTCTTGGATCCATGCTTGTCTTGAATCACCCTCCTTGCTGGTCTCTAAACCTCTAAAACTGTTTTTCTGTATTAACATCCCTCACCCACCTTATTCCAAAAGGATTACCTTTCAAGATTATCCTCAAACTCCAGCATTAAGGAAAATTTTATTATACTACACTTACAATATATTTTAATATGCCATAAAAATTTTGTTGTTTTAGAATAACAAATAATATTTTGTATCATATATAATAGAAGTTCACAAGCATGGATTCAACAAGAAGAGCAAGTTCACACTAAGTTTACTGAGCAACTTCAGAGGTATCTCTCATGCACTCTCTTCAAATAAATCTAAAATACACCTAACCATCCTTAGTAAAATATTACAACAATATCTACACCATTTTTCGTAAGAAAATTATATGAAAAACAAAAATCCTAGTTTGGTTTTTCGGATGTAGAAAACCAAAATCAAACTACAGTGTGGAAATCAAAATCCATTAGAAGATACTGAATAATGAATGAAGAAGCCATCAAAATTGGATGCAGAATTCATGAAATAGAAAACAAGAGAATGTTATCTAGAATTGCTTCTTTGTTCTGATTTTGAAAACTCTAGGTATCACAGTTGACCTAAAAAAACCAAAATACCAGATCCAAGAAATATGGAAACAAAAAATCAAAATAAAAAAGGAAATCAATAAAATAACAATAAAAGAGAAACAATAAGATGAGAAGCAACTTTTTTTGAATAAGATGAAAAAAATAAGATACAGAGACATAGTGATTCTTACTGTTTAAATGGAAGAAAAAATGACCAGCGATGGCAACCAGGCGGAGCGACAACAGAAAATGGGATGATCATTGGTGCCGGCAACAGAGGGAGGACGATGACGACAACTCTTCAGCATTTGCGATGACTTGATGCAGCAGTAGCAATGATGGGCAGAACTCAGATATACCAGAAATACGGAGCAGCGATGGCAGAAAGGCAGAACTCCGCATTCTCTACCTGAAAGAATCAATGGCAGAGAAGAAGAAAGGAGTGGAGGAGAAATGCAGAGCTAATTTTCGGAGAAGTAGAACGAAGTGAAGGAGGGAAACACTAGCATGGTTTTTCAGAGAAGCAGAGTCTCGAACTTTTATATCTTGTGGGGGCAATATTGAGATTTCCTATTTTTATCTGCTTACCCTCCACTCGGGAAATCAACTTACTCGAGTCTCTAAAGGGTATCATTTACCAGGGAAGTGATACCCAGGTAAATCAAAATTACCATGGATTCCATAAAATTTTGAAATCTAAAGTAAATTGGTGAATGGGATTATTGGGATTGTGAATCCCATTAACCAACCTTTCCCCCTTTCACTTCACGGAAAACGAATATGGCCTTAATATTACAAAAGCTTTGAACAAGGAGAAAAGCAAAATATTTTGTTTTCAAATATCAAATCTAGTAAAAAAAAGGTTTTCTATGTTTTAGATGCCAACCTTACTTTGTAACAAGAAGTTGATGATCGTAGTAAATTAGTAGGAAGACAATGTACAAACATTGATTAACCATTATGAGAATGCTAGTTCATTCAACCACTTTGATGAGAATGTAATATATGTAGGGGTAAAATTTGGGATGGCCTTGGTTAGCCTTTTACACTACTTTGAGCTTTGGCATTTGGGCCAGACCCATTCGAATTTTGATAAAACCCCAACTTGAGCCCACCCAAGTTGCAACCCTTAGTAGGGGTGTACTCGAATCGAGTTGAGCTGAATGTCTAGTTATTTGAGCTTAGCTTGCCAAAATATTACGAGGGCTCGAGCTAGAAACTTGAGCTCGAATTCAACTTGACTAAAAAACATGTAAGTTCGAGCTTAGCTTGACTAAAGCTCAATTATGAGCCAAGCTTCCTATAAAAAAAATTATACATATAAAAATTATTTGAGCTTAGCTTGCCAAAACACTATGAGGGCTCGAGCTAGAAACTTGAGCTCGAATTCAACTTGACTAAAAAACTTGTAAGTTTTAGCTTAGCTTGACTAAAGCTCAATTATGATCCAAGCTTCCTATAAAAAACATTATACATATAAAAATTATGAATTATAAAAGCTAGTTATTATTATAAATACAAAAATAAAAATATTATATATAATATTTTTTATTTATATTTATTATTTTTTATATCTATAATATTTTTATTATATATATAAGGACTACAAATACAAATATGTATAGTAAAAATATATACAAAATAATACAAAATGCAAGGTTTTACGCTCTACATGTTTGCATGTGTACTCCTTCCAAACAGAGCCTTAGGAGGAAGTGTAAGTTTTCTTTTAATTTGTGTTTTTTTTCACTTACCAAAAAAATTTATCACAACTACAAAGAAATATAGGAAGAAAGAGAATTTATCCATACAAATAAATAACATAGGTCATAACTATTAACAACTAGAAGATGAGTATGATAGTTATTGCCAGCTCCATAGGCATCTGGTTGAGATTTGGTAGGTGCATGGCAATGAAAAGGCAACCACTTGGTTATGGGCTTAGATTGTTACACCAGATGAACAAACTGAAGATTTAGAGGTTGTTTAATAATAGTTTGGATATATTGAATTGAAAAGCTTATTAATCTATCATTTAATGAATACCTTTAAAAAATATTATTTAATTTTTTAATAGTTAAAAGACAAAACTAATAAATCTTTTAGCTTAGTAATTTTAGTAATTATCAAACGGACCATTAAATAGTAGATTGGACACTTTGCACCATTGATGAGAGTAGCATAATGTAAAGGCATAAGGATCTTATGTGAATTGCTTGGATTTGAGGCAATCTCTTGTAGTCTTGCCACCACAATATATCTAGGGAAAATCAAGAAGATCTTATACAGGGCAAACCTTTTACTTGGATAATGGCCAATAAAGATGATCTTATGTAGATTGCTTAGATTTGAGGTATCATTGTTCAAAGTGGAAAAAAAAAAGGTTTTGTACAAGATTAACACCTTACTTGGTCTATAATCTTCTACCATCTTGGCTTTAAAGAAAAGAGGGACACAACTATTATGACATCAAATTTACTAATGCACCCATTGTAATTTTATATATTTATTAAAATCAGCTTTATTTTTACTAAACCTTTTACGAATAGACCTATTCATAGTTCGGGCTTTAGGCTTAACTTTATACTATATCGGGTTTGAGTTTAGGGTTGTGTTCATTTAAATTATGGCAAAAACCAAAGTCGAGCCAGGCCCATGAATATGTCAACCTGTGAGTTTTGAAAAGCTCATAGTCGGTTAAAAAAAAGGAGTCGCCACCCATTTTTAAGAGGAATGGGCATTTATTTCAGCTAAGAAAAAATGTTTTGTTTTTGACAATGTTCAAAGTATTGAAAAACTCTAAGCGTATCAGAAAAATAAACTTAAAAAAACTTATTAGGATATACCTTAGTTATACATGGATATAGACAAAAAATGAAGATACGCATGGAAACCCTATTAACACTCCAATAAGTCATAAATAAACACCGATAATACTAAATTTAAGACTTAAATGAGCTATATATACATGCAAATCATATGTTCTAATGATTTTTATGAAAAAATATCATAATCAATATACGAAAACAAAAACATAATATTTAATAAGGTTAAAACTATATTATAAAAACCTATAGGTTGAAATATTGTCCATTAAACTTGTTTATTAAATTTTCAATTCCAAATGTTAAATTTATTACACTTTACAAATTCCATATATGAATGTTAAAATGATGAAGCTGGAATAAAACATACATTGATTAACTTCATAACGTGAATGAACTAGTGAATGGTAACAAAGTGATTATATTTATTAATAACATAAATAAGAATTATTAAAATTAGATAATTAATAAATATAAAAAAATATAAAAACTATAAAACTTATCATTACTTGTTTAGATATATACCTAGAGTTAGAAATGATGGTTATCAATACTATACGGATTGACGCACAAATTGAAAATAACTTATATCAACAATTTATTGACTTTTGGTGTAACAATAATATTAATTATAAGTCATTTTACTAAAATAATAATTATCATATGCTTGTCTAAAGTTTTCATATTACTCTCAAATGCATTATTGATAATGAGTTTGAAGTTGATAACTTGATACATAATCATTTGAATCATATTGTTATGTATTTTGTATTATAAAATGAACCATCATTTTGCCTATTATCATATCCTATATCACCAAAAAACCAAGAACCCATTGCAGACAAGATAGATCTATGAGTGGTAGTCATGTGAGTCATCATATATATATCGAAAAGAGCCATAATTATAATGTAAAGATGATTTCAAATTTATGTTATTCATGACTTACATCATTTAATATCAAGTTCTACAATAATCTTGGCTCTATTCATTTTGTCTTCCTTAACCATAATTATCCATTAATTATGAATCCCTATACCTAAAACGGTGTTGATCTTTATTAAATGTTATTGAATCATTCATAGGGGTATATATTTAAAAAATTACCACATTGATTATATCCAATTTCTCTGCCACCACCTTTATTGCTGCTAGTATTATCATCTCAATTACATTTACAACCACCATTATTACCTTCATCATCATCATCATCATTACAACCTCCACTATCACCATTTATATATTTTATTTATTTCTCTTGTTCTCTAACCCATTGATCAATATTTACCTTTAATAATAAATGCATCAGGTTTGGGTGGATCACCTAATTCATCTAATTTATTACCTTTGCTACATTTTTTTTTTCAACCACAACAACATTGGATCATCATTATATATATTATCAACATTAATTGGATCAAAATAATCTTTTGAATGTTTTTTACCTCTAATAAGATGTTTAACCCTTAATCTCATATTATAATGGACATATACTAATTTATCTAAGCATCGTGGGATAGATGATTGAATGAATAAAGCTGAAAGTATAGATGAAGTAGTTTGTGATAATACTTTAATTGTAGTATTGCGAATATGTGGGGCATATTGAGCATACATCAATCATCATTCAACTAAGAAAAATAATTAGTATCATATATCATTAAAATAAAAAACTAAATACTAAATAACTAATATTTATAAAATATATTGTATTTTTGTTAGACAATTTTGTCTCTTGGTTTTTGTATTATAATATCTCTAAATCCTCTTATTGCCTCACGGGATAATTTGACCTTATTAGAATTTTGAAATAATAAGTATTAGTATCATATAATCAAAATATATTATATAATTTATAAATTTATAAAAAATAATAAGTAATGACTAATAACTATTAATTATATGAAAATTACACTAACATCTTATAAGTCAATGGTAACACTACATTCATTAAGCTTCAATTTTGGCCTTATTTGGCACATCTTTTTATGTAGCTTATTAGTGTTTTAGAAACTTAGTATTCCACGTTTTATTCTTTTTTTGTTTGGTACGGAAAATATCTAACGATCGAAAGTCACAACTCCAAAAAGATATAAAAGGCACATTTCAAGCTATTTTCAGAAAGCTCTAAATAGAGATTTTCACTATTTTTTCAACTCATATTTGCACAAAAAGACACACAGATAGACACGCCTTAATCAAATAATTTTCAAGTTGTTAAGATCTTGATGCAAAAGCTCATATCATTTTTTTATTGTCAGAACTTCCAAAAGATCTTTTAAAAAAGACTTGTCAAACGATCCCTTTGTAATTACATTTTAAAAATATCTTAATCTTTGGTGGCATTTGGTAAGTCTTTCTGTATGGTCTTTTGGGATTCGATAAGTTTGAAATACAAAAAAATGGTTTTTTCCATTTATAAATCAAAATCTACAAATAAAAGAAAACACATGTGAAAATACCCGAAAATAATGAAAACACTAAATATTGGGAAATTTAAATGATGTATTTTGATCTTTGTACATGATATGTAACATATAAATAGAGTTTTAAAATCTAGGTAAACCGAAAAGTTTATTAAATGATTTTATTTTTAAAGACAAACCTCAAAAGCTCAATATGTCTTTTGACCATCTAAGATAGTAGAAGATCTTTGTAAAAAGGCTTGTCAAATGACACATTCATTAACACCAAGATTCATTGAATATTGAAATACTAAATTTAAATAATATGCTGAATTTCAAATAATATACTAATGTAAATTATTATTTTAAATATTTTGTTAACATAAATGATTGAATGCAAACAATATAAATGTGAGAAAAATATAACTACTTTATAAATATCGCGATTGTGTTATAAATTCTATACATTCTCTATAATGTCTATAATGTGCATGTGGGAATTTGGGTTAATTTTTAATTACCAAAATTATTTTTCGTATATCTTTATATATATAACCTTTCTTGTTTGTTTTTCACTATCAGCTATTTGAAAGACTTTAACATGGATTCAATCATATTACAATATAATGAATATATTCTTAAAAAATTCATGTTACTGATTACTTTTTTCAACTATTTTCTTACTAATGTTTATTCTCTTGCAACGATTTCTAATCATTTAAATCAAAATGACTATCAATGATGTTTTTTGAGAAATAATACATTGTAAAGTAATGTAATGAGATGTAAATATAGTGGGCCCTAAACGCATTAATTCTTTGCCATTTTTTTTATTTTCTCATTAAATTGAGAACAATGATATGATTATAGATAAAAATTGTAATCTTCTTCTCTCTTTTGCAATAATATTAGAGTATATGTTATTTTGAAATATCTTCCAACATTCTGTCGATATAATAATTTGTATAGGATGTCCAATATATGTGTTTTCTTTTTCGTTCAAAAATTTTCAACTGCTTTATAAGCTTTTCATTGTCAATTATATTTTGGACAATATTTTCAAAACCAATGTTTTCAATCACTATACTCATTATTTTATACAAATATTATGTATTATGTTATTGATGTGATGCATTTAAAGATTTATGAAATAATGTTTGTCCATTGCAAGATATTATAAAATTGATGATGAATAAGGTAGTTGGTAATATCTAAGCATCACATATAATGATAAACACATAAGTGTTAATGTTTTGATAGATTGTTTTGAAATGATATTTCAATTCAACAAATTATTCATTAAAATTTTTTTCATGATCTCATAAATGGTAAGCCCTTCACACATTTTTCCTACATTGGTTGTTTCATCTATTATTACTTAATAATACGAAAAGATTGTTACATTTGCAAGAATATAGTTGTATAATATAATCTTTATAATTATTCTTTTGTTATTAACACTCTAAGTTTTTTTTTTTTGTGAAGTATTCTTATTTTTATACAAATATTTATCAATTTCTTCAATGTTAGAAATATATTTATTTGAAGAGTTTTTGGATGGATTTAATTTTTTAAATACTCTTTTAATTCACAGTGTACAAAATAATTTGATTTTACACTTTGACATTGATAATTGTGATCAGCCACAACCCCCTTGGTATTTTGATTTTGTAAATAAGGGCATATTTCTTTGAAATTATTGTATTTATTTTTTTCTCATTTTTTAACTCGTGATGCATTCCTTTTTATATTATAAGTTATTTGTTTTACATTATCATTGTCATCGTCGTCATCATTGTCTTATATATTAAAATCTTTTATCATTATTATCATCATCACTATGCTTCAATGTTTTTCTAATAATTTTTTTTGTGATTTTTTTTTTGTTTCATTAGCATATCTTGTTTTTTGAGATATTTTTGCATTACCTTGAAAATTTTGAATGGATATTTAACACAATCAATAATATTTAAATAGTCTCTTGTCAAATGATGTTTCATATGAATTACACTACCTTACATAAATTACCTACAAAAAAACATATTGTATAAAGTCAATTATCATAAACTGTTGGGTCATATTTCTAAGAAATATCTTATTCTTCTTGCCTTTTAAATGTCATGTCAAAGATTTAGGTGATCAAATTCAAAATTCCAAGTATCACATTATTACACTATCATAATACATATGACAAAAGTTAATTAGAAATTTAAAATTGTAAAGTCATATATAATAAAGGATTCATAAATAATAAATTAGAAAATTATCAACTTAACAAATAACAATTATCAAAGTATCCATTATGTTTACACGTTTAATTATAATTTTAAAATAATCTAATTTAACAAATAAATTTACAAATATCCACTTGTTTAGATAATTAACATCGAAATTAAATTATTAAATAAATTATCTAATTACAAGTGTTATTTAATAAATTTTAAAGTGTTATCAGGAAATCCTTTTTTATAATTTTTGTCTTTTTAAACATTTTCAATTATTATCTAATTGAATTAAACAAATCATAGTTATTTTCATATTTTTAAGGCCACAATTATGCTTACATTCAAATTATAGATTATCATGTAAAATATGTCAAATTATCAATGTTTATTATTTCATAATTTTTTAAAAAATTAAGTATTACTAAAAATATCCTTTTAATTGTTGTAAACATTTTGTCAAGTGTTATCTACTCCAATTAAACAACTAAGGTTTATTGAATCAAATAGTTATGTAACATTTTTAATATAGTCATGTACAATTAGTTAATCAAACTTTTTTCTGTAATTTTTTTTTAAATAATTATTTTGCATGTGTTTATTCTAAAATTACACTAAAAATAAAAAATAAACACATAACAGAAAAATGTAATAGCTCTATGGATAAAGTGGATCATCCATATATTTACAATGTGGTAAATATTTATGGTTAGATTATAACAAAAAAAAGAAAATAAATAAATATTTTTTAACTAAATATAAATACTAAAAAATTAATTTTTATGTTGATATTTCAAAATACCTATGGATGGAATTATGGACTATGATAAATCAATCATATATCTACAATATAAAATCATTATGGTTATATCATAACAAAAAATTAGGAAAATAAATAAATATTTTTAATCTAAAAATAAAAACTATAAAAAATAAAAAATGGTTTTTTATTTTGATATTTCAAGATACCTATGAATGGAATTGTAGACTATGGTAGATCACCACAGATCTACAACATAATAAATCTTTATGGTTAGATAAAAAAATGAATATATATATATATATTGAAAATTAAAAACATTAAATATTTTAGAAGAAATTTCAATGGATCTATTTGGTTTTTATTTTTCATAAATATTTTTAAAGAATCACATAGATATACTTATATCACCAAAAGATGTGGGGTTTTCAACACAATGGGAGTATACCAACACACACACACACACACACACACACACACACTTATATATATATAAGTGTTTTCGAGCATCAAAACAAAAAAAAGCACAAAATATTGCATGATATTATTAAAGAATTTGAAAAAATACCAATTTTTGTTTACTTTGAAACAACTTGAAAAGACTTGCAAGACCTTCAAACTTTGTGATTGTTTTGGGGGATTTTTTTGTAGATTTTGTAATCTAGGAGTGTAAGAAAGAGTTGTGCTCAGTTTGGAAAAGAAAAAGGTTCCTGAAGTGGGTTTAGAAGCCTTATTTTGAAAGATATTTCATTTGTTTTCCATGCCTAGAAAAGTCATAACGTATTGGTTCATACGCTATCGTATCGACATAGACGTAACTGAAACTCACCGATACATAGTAATATGTTGGCAATATATATAGTATTGATACAACAATAGGAAAGATACTAGCAATTTGGTACTGTTCCTTGTGTCGACCTCGCCTAGATTTGATACATATTGGTCGATACGAGCCGATACATTGTGTAATTTTGAACCTTTGGTTTTGAAATTATGACTCAATTTCTCCATGAGGAGGCAATTAATCAAGAGATTTTGGATTCAAATGTATTGGGAGAGAGAATGTATTAAGCATGCCTGTCTCCAAGCTACTGCAGTAACCTAATGCGGAAGTTTTTTAGGTTTAAATTTCAACAGAAAACCAATAGAAAGATTGCTAAGGATTTCCAAAATCTTGTAGAAATTGCTTCTAACTTCTCCTAAAACTAGCTTAACGAGATCAATGTTATCGAGCCTTAGGTTGTAATTGGTTGTAATGCAAATAAATTTGCACTGATGCAAAACCATGGCATTGTTGCCAGTGCAAATGATTTGAGTGTAAATTCTGACCTATTTTGTTTCAAATTTTAGCTTAGTTTGTTTGATTTCATTACAAATGGAATTAATTAAGACATGAAGCAGAATAAAGTAAATTCCAAAACAAAATTAAACAAGAATTTGTATTTTTTATATTTGCACTCCCATGCATTTGTACTAGTGCAAATAAATTTACATTGCAACCAAACACAGCCTTAGGTACTAATTTTCCTAAGATTCTCACCTCCCTACCTTTTTATCTGAACCTATAAGAAGTTGGGAATGCAAGTTCCCTAAGTTTTTGAGACTCCAAGCAACTCAAAACCAAAATAAAGTTATGAACTACAAACTTGATAAGCTAAAAGATAGAGTGAGAGGCTTACCTCTCATATGTGACATTGGCAAGAATTTTTCAGCAGTTAAACCAATTTGAAGTTTAAGGCTCTTAAGATTTAGATATTTCTTGCAAATGAGACCTCTATAGGGGCTAAGTGTGCTTCTCTGCTTTCTAACTTTTTTTTTGAGCTCGATTTGGGTCTCTATTTATAGAGAAAGGGAAGGGGAACCAGGTCTAAAACTTGTTTAATCATAGCATCGGGCTTCAAGAAAGCCTAAGCGTGCAAGCATACTTAAGAAACTTTATCTTAATTGGCTTTTTAGAGGATTTCTAAGGGTTTAATCAATCAATTGAAAATTTTTATGAAATTTTTTAGGGTTTCATTTGTATAATGGGGCCAATTTTGAACTTATCTATGTCAGGTTTGAATTTGACCTCTTAATAGCAAAAACAAATAAATTTAAAATGGTCATAATGGCACTTGTGTCACTTTCAATGTTCAATGAGGTTTACCTTGGGGTTTTTGGGTTCTTTTAATCTATTTGGCCTATCCTAATTGGTCTAGGTGTTTTAATAGGTCAAGCATAGGGCAGACATCAGTCCTCACCCTCTTGAAGTCTCAGGTTGGGATTGTCATGCCCGCAACCAAGATTAGGCACGAGACAATGCTACATGCTTACTAGCATGTAAGGCTTTACTTGCTCCCAATCAAATCCAAAATTCTAACAATAACTTTAAATCAAAACAAATCATAAACTAAATATAAAATCACATTAACTTTAACAACTTGAGTTCCATTAAATTTTAGTGAAAAATCTTGTCAACACAAAAAGAATACAAAATAAATCTAAAATCTAACTAATAAAGTCTACTATAAGTTATAATAAAAAGAAAATTTGTACTAGCATTCTCTCTCTCTCAAGTAATCCCAAACAGTAACTATTAATAAGTAACATTTCATTCCCCTAGTGGGATCAAGCATCCAGAAGAAAATAATAATAAATAATTCATAAAATCCCCATAGTATTCACAAGATAAGTTTCAAACCACTTAATCTGTCTTGGAGAAGAGAAATTCACATACTCAAAAAAATATCAAACTTTCTAACAATTCACCAAATCATAAGAATAATCTGGATGAAGCACATGTCGTAAACCGATGTTGATATATTCAAATTCAAATTCGGAGTCACATAGCAATTTTCACAAGAGAAGACTACGACCACTTTCATCCCAGTGATAAGGGGCCGTATATATGCCCTATGGTAAGGGCCCAAATTCAAAATGGATTAGTCCCAAGATGCCACCGTATTCATCCCTAGTGGCAAGGTCCAGAGTGTAGTCATATATTAAACTAAGACCACTTTAACCCCAGTGATAAGGGACCAAATGTCATGTGGCAAGGCCCAAATTCAAAATGGACTAATCTAAGATTTCATCGTATTCATCCCCAATGGCAGGTAAGGGTGCGAATTGGATGGGTTTAACCTAAACCCAACCCAACCCAACCTGATTTTTTTCATGGGTTGGGTTGGATTTTATAGTCCTCGGGTTGGGCCCGGACTTGAAAAGGTGGGTTTTTTTATTTTTTTTTTCGGGTTGGGCTTGGGTTGAGGTCTTGGGTAACCCAAGCCCGGCCCGACCCAGCTCAAGCTTGGCCCAATGTGTTGTATATATAGTATATAGTTGAATCAATGAATCGTATGTTAATATGCTATTATGTTGACTTAATCGTAGTTGTTTAATTAGTAAATTACTAATTTAATATTAGGTGCCATGTCAACCGCCAATGTCATTACTCAAAGTCATTAATTAGTTTCTTAACTTTCTTTTTCTAAACATGACTTCCCTCTTTGTGTGTCTTTGAGACTTTGACATTTCAAATTCTTTTAATTCAAATCACATTATGGCAAGTTGGCAACATTAATTAAGAAAACCCAGAGGCTAAAAGCCCAAAAGTCCATAACGAGTGAAAAGTGAAAACCTCTTAAAAATCTAAACTCTAAAACCCTAATACTATTACTAACGTCGCCTCTTGGAGAGTAACGGGAGTTGGAGTCTTGGTTCACAAATTGTGAAATCACAAACTCATAAGTTCTAACGTTGGCACATTGTTGTATGTGAAGATCGTTTTTTTTTTTTTGCGTGAGATGGCCAAGCAAATGAAGGAAAAATTTGACAAATATTAGGGTGAAATTGATAAGATTAACATGTTTTTGATGATTGCAGTGATTTTGGATCCTAGTTATAAGTTGGGTTATGTGTGAGGGTTTGTTATTTGCGAATATATGAAGATGTTAACAAGGTGAATCAGATTACGAATAAAATTAAATGTACAATGGAAAAACTTTTTCAGCAATATAAAGCCATGGATTCTTCATCTGTCTTAACAATTGAACCTTCACAAGAAGTTCGTAATGGTGGAGTAGTGGGGTCTATTAAATCATCTCAATCTTTCAAGAGAGAATATCGTATGGTTTCAAGAAATGAAGAAACGATTGTGAAATCAGAACTAGACCACTACTTAGAAGATGCACGAGAAGAGAACTCAAGTTTTGATATTTTGATTTGATGGAAAATCAATAGCAACAAATATCGTGTACTTTCTCAAATGGCAAAAGATATCTTAGCTATTCCTGTATCAATCGTTGCTTCAGATATTGCCTTTAGTGCAAGGGGTAGAGTACTTGACCAATTTCATAGTTCATTAACACCAAAGATTGTTGAGTCTTTGATCTGTACCCAAGATTGGTTAAGAGATCCATCAAACCCATTTCAAATTGAGGGAAAATTAAAAGTTCTTGAGGAGATAGAGACAGGTACTTCAATTTCTACTTATTTATTGTATTCTCCTTTTGCTTTATTAATATAAACTTATAATATAAAGTTCTTTTTCCTTTTTAATATCCTTGACAGATGAAATTGGTGCTCCATCCAGGTAGTTCTATTAATGTCTAACTTACTACATAATGAGTGCTGAGGTGATTAGAATTTTAAACATGTATTGCTATATCCATCTAAATATTATTACTTCTTTACTAAACTTATGAGTTTATTAATTTGTTTTCAAGAACAAGAAATTGAATGGATTTTGGAAGATCTTGGGCTACTGTTGAAGTTATTTTGAGAGATGTTAAACCTTGTAGCTAAACAATTTTTAATGATCTTAGACTCTTTTATTGTTTTGTGGACTTCTTAATTGATTTTAAATTTTAATGGTTATATATTTTTACTTGGAAGTTAACTTTAAGGAAACTTATTACTTAATGGTATTATGGTAATCCAAGTTTGGCACAGGCTTTGGGCTGATTAATTTTTAATACGAAGCTTTGGCCTTTGGGTTGATTAACCAATCCAAGTTTGGCATGGGCTTGGGCTTAACCTGAGTGCCTAAAATTTAAGTGCAAGTTAGGCTTCGGTTGGATAATTTGGGCTTGACCTCAGACTTTAGGTCCAATTTTTAGGGTTAGGCCTGGGATGAGCTAAAACCCAGCCCAACCCGGCCGACTTGCACCCCTAATGGCAGGGTCCAAAGCGTAGTCCTATATTATTAGAATATAACAGATACATCAATCCACACATGAGTCTCACAAATGAATTTATCATGGAAATAACAATATAGCTAAACCAAGAAAAAAAACTTAAAAAAGGTCATTGTTCCTTTTTATGAATAACAATGTGTCAAATATTGGTCAACAAAAAAAAAACATCATCTAGATTATGAAATCATAATATTCACATGCTTGAATTCCAATTCAAATAAACAAAAACAAATATATAACCAAGAACTTATTTGTTAATTTACTTGATAGTTAACAAAAGAAGAAAAGAAAAAAGAAAAAAACATATATAACTGGAATATGACAAGTCACTTACACAACACAATAAGTCCAAAGTACCGATACAAGTGAATCACGATATATCCAAAAGCCTATAAATCAATGAATAATTGTCGCCACCAATTTCAAAACTTATATTGATAAATTTGTTGTGTGAAAATTGTAAACTTATTGTATTAGTCTACTTAAATCTCTAGTAGTTTACTAGCTTAGGTTCAAAGACTCCAGATTTCCGGATTTGTTGTATTCAAGGATCCAAATCTTAAGACTCATAACTTCTGGTTCAAAAGTCCATTTCGCAAGTATGATATATTGTCATGAAGGTCTCACAGCCCATTACAGTTTAAACATTACTCTCGTCTAAAGAAATCATTGGATGACCCCTTTCTGGTAGCCTAAAAACGGCTAGTCTTTAGAATTTTCTTGGATCCCATATTTGAGCAAATTTTGGATACTAACTTTAAAAATTCATAACTTTTAGTACAAAAATCCAAACATGGAGATCTTGGTACTGTTTCAAAGATCTCATCAAGAACTGCAATTTAGAATAAAAAAATGTCACCAGAATGCCAATTTTTGGTGGCCTAAAGTCGGCTGATGTCCCTTGTGTTTCAATATAAAATTTAACCTAGCTTTCCATCTACAAATCCAATAGATACAAGGTTGAATTCATTGGGTTCCTAACGTCAAGAAGTCTCTATTAAAACTATTTTTATTGTTAGAGATTGTCTAGAAAATGATCATCTGGCAAAAATTCTAATTTTAAGTTTAATACACAAGAAAACGAAAAACGAAAAGCTAATGGATAAAATGACTTACCTAAAGAGCGGTTTAATGCCAAAAATCACTGAAATAAATCCCCAACTTGATTCTCGAATGATAGATTGTCTTCACCTTCTCTTAGGTCTGAAAAGAAAAAAAAAGGAGGAAAGAGTTCTTGCTTTAGCTAAAGAGATTAGGTTTTCTTTTTTAGACACATTTATCCTTTTTGCTAAGAAGTCCCCCTTTAAAAGGAAATTCCAAACAGCCCCCTCCTGCAACACCTACTCTCCCGGTATTAATCTTAGTGGGTTTCTTTTGGTATTGCAGGGACAAATGTAATAGGCAATTTATTCCAATGCGTTAAAACAAAATCTTTCTAGTTTAATGGTTAAATGAGTCAATTAGGTCATTAAAATTGACGTATTGGTTTTTTGGGCTATCTAAACATGGTGGTGAGGTTTGATTGTTTAAATAAGACTTGGATAATGGAGATCAATAGCTTGATATGCTCTAGTCAATGAAATATGCTAAAATGAAATCTTGGTTTGATGATAGGTCAAATGAGAGAATTTTAGGGTGAAATTTGATGGGTAGTTTTTTTGAATGTCCTAAATCTTATGAAAGATATGGATCTTTGATCAAAGAGGTAGATTAAAGGTTTTTATTTAGACTAAGGTTTTAGCTTATGGCTCATCAATCAATAAGAAGGCTTGAAAATGAATACCGCCTATTTTGGAAGGAAACAAAGGAATTTGAGTTTGAAATTGGACATGCGGATTTTTTTGAGGATTTTGGACTTAATGATATGCAGCTTAGTTGCTTTAGGTTACGACTTCTTATGTGTTTTAATTATAAATATCAAATTGGAGTCTTCGTTAATCAAACATTAGACAAGAGAATTTTGAATTGAAATTTGGGGGTTGGTTATATCTTAGTATACTTAAGGGAATGGTTGTATTAGATTTGATTTTGTGGAGTTAAGGTTTTAATATTTTACGTAGATTGAGACCATTTTGAGGGGAGGTTGGTGTGATGAACGATAGATTTTTGGAGTTTGGTTATGAATAGGGGAAAGTATAGTTCGGTTAAAACCGAATAACCAAATCAAAATTTTGGGTTCTGTGTTTTTAGTTCAGTTAGTTTAGGGATTTTGTTCAGTTTTATTTATAAATATCGATTTGTTGGAGTTTGCTTTTCGGTTTTGGTTATGGTATTTAGTGGTTCAATTAACCGAAAAAACCAAGCTTCCAAGGGTAAATAGGTAAAATATATGGTTTCCTCCTTACTCCTTAGACCTTAGGCCAAAAACCAAAACCAATACCACAAAGCCCCTTCGAGTTCGACTTTGACATTTGTCTTCCCAGTTCCCTCCAAAAGTTTTAGCTAAACCCTAGCATCGACGACCTTCAAGCTTCGTCTCCCACTATCTACCATCGACGACATTAGTTAGTCCAATGGTGGTGACGAGTTCTAGTTCAACTTCTCTAAAGTCCAGCCTCAAGTAGTAACTAAATCTCTAAATATTTATTCAACGAACTACGAGTATTTGTTTAGTAAACTACAACTATGAGTATCTATCTATTCAGTGAGTTGTGATTGTGAACCTACCTTATCTGGCACCAACAAAATCTCTAGTTATTTGAGTTTGAGGCTTTGAGTATCTGTTCAAAAAACTACACACCTACCTTATCTGGCACTAGCAAGTTTTCAACGCAGGGTACAAGTAATATTTCTTTTTTTGTTTTTGTTTTCCCTTTTTTTATTCTTAAATTCTTCCCTTCCTATATTTTTTGACCATTAGATTTTGATTGTAGTAGTGTAGTATTGTAGTCTGTAGATATTTTTAGCCACCGGATTCTTCAATTTTCAAGTGCATTGCTTAAATTTTGATCTAAAACTCTAAGTATCTAGTTATTATATTTGTATCTTTCTACCAATTGGTACATTGATGGGATTGCTTTGCTATTCTGATATGTTATTTTGCAACTTGGGTATTGGATTCAATTATTTTGGGATTTTTGTTTGTTTTATCCCTATGTGTGAATAATTATTTACTATGTAATGAAAAATCATGTTCTTTAATCCATTTTCCATTCATATTATCAAGGGGATACTTTGTTTTGTTTGTTTCATGCTTTGTCATTGTAAACTATTTAGAAGGAAAATGTTTCTGTTTTGTTAACAAATTAGTGTAGTTTTTTACTTCTAATATTTTGATATTTAAATTAAATCAAATACTCATCTTAAGTTTTTGTATTTCATTCTTGTAACCATGGGTATTAATTTTTAGTAAATTTTATTTCTTATGGAGTTCTAATTCATTTTCTCTTACTTTGAATTTCAAACATCGAACCTCCCATTTCAAGTTCATCACAATTTTTTGGTTTATATTTTCTATTTTTTTATTAATATATCTCTATTTTTTATTGGCTTCTTCTACATGTATTAATAAACATTTGAATGTATTTATTTGCTTTTCTTAAAGATATAATTTTTTTTGCTATTTCTTATGGAATTATTTTAATTTTTTTGATAGGGGTTTGGACTTGGCTTATTTGGCCTTTGTCTGCTCTTTACTTTTAACCACGGCTTCAAGAGTTGCATCCTGTAATATAAGCTAATTCATTCTCTTTTTGACATTTAGGTGTGATAAGTTTCATTTGGCTTTTAGTTTTAATATATTTTTCTTCGTTTGTAGATGCCACACCAAATAGGAGATACACTGACTAGTATTAAGGGTGCAAATTCATATCCAAACCTTCAAGGCAAACACAACCACTAAAAGAAAGAGAAAAGCCATCTAACCAAGGTTAGAAGTATGGGAATACTTTTCTAAGTTTATTTTAGATAATGGTGAGCTAAAGGCTAGATGTGACTATTGTGATAGGGAATTTTGTTGTGACCCTAAAAAAATGGGACTAACTCACTAAGAAATCACATGATTATATGCAAAAAGAACCCTTATAACTTTGACATGAAATAAGCAGAACTGAAGTTATACTCAAACTCAAAGGAGGGAGATGGTGAGAATATAAATCCCCTTGGTCTTAGTTGTTAGAAATTTGACTAAGAGGCTATTAGGAAGTGGTTAACATTTATGATCATTATTGATGAGCTCCCATTCAAGTTTGTGGATGGTGAGGGTTTTAAGAAATTTATGGCACTTCTTATCCAAGGTTTCATATTCCATCTAAATGGATTATTGTTCGGGATTGTTATCAGTTGTATTTGGATGAAAAGTTAAAGTTGAAGAATTTCTTAAAAAAGTTTGTGGTGAAGGGTTTGTCTTACAATTGACACATGGTCTTCATTGCAAAGGATCAATTACATGTTTTTAACAACCCACTTTATTGACAATGACAGAAGTTGAATAAAAAGATTTTGAATTTTTGTCCAATTTCTAGTCATAAAAGGGAGGTTATTGGTAAGGCAATAAAAAAGTGTTTTCTTGAATAGGGGTTTATAAAGTTTTTTCCATTGATGAGACCAAAAAGAACCCTATTTTTATCCTCTAATATTCACTCTTTTATATTTATTTATCACTTAAATGAACTCATTACTCTTGTCTTTCGAGATAGGGCAATAAAGAAGGCAATTGGAAGAAAACATGGCAAATCGGGTGATTTTGCACAGTTTCGGCGATAGTCAGTAATCTGGGCCTAACTCTCAATTCCGGACACCGAATTGGACAATTCAAGAAGCATTAGAAAGATGAAAGGAAGGCCCACAACTTTTATGTTTTGGGTTTTAACAGATTCGGCTCGCATCGAGTACGAAAATGAGCCCAAAGTCGGAGCAAGTTCGCAGCCAGGCCCATTTTACAACTTAAGCCCAACTCGCAGAAGTACCTTGAAGCAGCCCAACTCGAATTCAAGAGTTAAGAGTCCGAATTTCGAATGTAATCTCCAAGGAGAGAGTTTTGTCAGATCTAAAGTCTTGAATGTAATCCTAGAGAGATAAGAAGATTGAGATTAGAGCATTAGATAAGAGATAGGATAGGATTAGTTCAAGATAAGATCAAAACTCCCTAAGGATAAGATGATCTCCTAGAAGGAGTTGGAAAACAACCCTCTCCTTTGGCTATATAAAGAGGGGGGCGAACTAGCTCTAAAAATCACTCATTCCAAGATCCAAGAGATCATCAAGAAGACCAAGAAGCAAGAAGGCAGTTCGGCTATGGAGAAGAAGAGCATGGAGAATGCGCAGATCATGAGTAGGTAAGCTTCTTTTTCTGGTTCAAGTGGGGAGGTTCGATTGTGTCATTGTGAGGTTCTGTAGTTACTTTATTTTCTTTCTTTTTAATTCAAGTATTCATTGGTTCTTGTGCACATTTTTATTGGATGTTAATGTTAATTAGTCTGACAAACTGAATTAATGTTGATTTTCCTACTGATATCCATGATTTTGGTGATCCGTAATTGTCACGAATAATGGTACAAGTAGCAATTAGGTTATTATCTTTTTGGGTCAATTGTTCGTGACAGCCTTTGACCAATGTTTTAACATGGTTCAACCTAAAAGAATCGATGGAACAAAATTCAGTAATTGCAGCTATCTCAATTATTGTTATTTTGGTTTAACTGTTTTCACAAATCTTAATGCTATCATTGTTTAACATGGAACGATATCGTACCTAGTTGAGTGGTGATAAGTGTTGATCGAATGCTGGGTTTGGTCAACTGAATTAGGAAAACACAAGGTTTATTATGGCTATCCTAATAAATCTAAGGTTAAATGCTTGAATTGCAAGAATGCTGAATTGTACCTAGGATCGATGGCCAATCGATTCAAACCGAACCCTTGAACCAGAATTCGGTAAGACTGATTTTCTCTTGTTTACTTAGTTTGTTATTCTTTTAATTTTAGTTATTTAATTTTCCCACACAATTACTTTATCCAATCGGCTAAGAAATTACTGATTTGCTCCCTGTGGGATTCGACCTAGAACCACTTTTACTGCAAATATTTTATTGTGGGACTAGTAATAATTTTGAGGGCTTCAACAAACCCGTCATCCATCATAGTTGATAATGCTAGTACAAATGATGTTGTAGTTGCATTTTGAAGGAAAAATATTGCTAACTGGAGAACTAGTATTTTAGATGGGAAATTGCTTGACAGGAAATGTATGCACATATTATAAATTTGGTTGTGAGCGATGGTTTGAAAGAGATGGGTGAATCTGTTAATTAGGTTCGGGGAGCAATAAGGTTTATGAGGTAGTCAGTAGCAGGGCTACAAAAGTTTAAGGAATTTGTTGAGATTGAAAAAATTCAGAATAAGAGTTTATTGTATTTATATGTGAGTACTAGATAGAACTCAACTTATTTAGTGTTGGAGGCAGTTCAAAAGTTTGAAAAAGCCTTTGAGAGGTTTGATGATCATGATCCTTATTTTAGAAGTGAACTTGAGATGGGGGATGGGGTTACTACCGATTTTGATTGGGCATGTGTTAGGAGGTTAGTATTATTTTAACAACACTTTTATGATCTCACAATGCATGTTTCAGGCTCCTTGTATGCCACATCTAACAACTTTTTTCAATAAATTTTCAATAAATTTATTCAATAACTGAAGGGGCAAATAGAAAATCAGAGTTGGATAGATACTTAAATAAAGATACTGAAGAGGGAGATGATGACTTTAATATCTAGGTTAATTGTCCCAGATTTCCCATCCTTTCACAAATGGGTCATAATATATTAGCAGTTCCTATCTCTACAGTTGCTTCAAAGTCTGCTTTTAGCATTGGAGGACAAGTGTTTAATGCATTTAGGAGTTCTTTGACTCCTAAAATAGCAAGTGCACTTGTATGTGCTCAAAATTGGATCCAATCATCACAACATGCCATTAATGTTGAAAAAGACCTAGAGGAGCTTGGTAAACTTGAGAATAGTAACAATATTTTCAATTTGTAAATGGGTGTTTTTCTAATTTTCTTCATTAATTTTCAGATTTACCAAATGTTATAATTACATCAGAATCAATAATAGTTGATATTTGATTATCTCTTTATGTACTTGTACTTGGTAAGTTTTTTAAATTTCATACCTGTATTGCATAATATATTAGATTTGTACTATAATTTTTAAATTTCATAAATTCTCTTATAGGCTGAACATGGAGAACATGGAAAACATGGGGAATATGATATAAAACTTGTTATTGCAAGATTCTTCCTATTCATGTTTTTTTCCTCATGTTTATGATGTTTGGTTTGTATTTGGACCTATTCATGGTTTTGTTGGGTTTATGATGCAATACTTATTATTTTTTTGGTTTATGAACAAGCTTGATTGGAAAAGAACTAGCATCTATTTTCTTTCTTTCTTTTTTTCTTTTTTTTTGTAAGTGAAACATGGGTTCATTGAAGAATCCTATATTGGAACTTTCCTCAACTCCTTTTGTAAGTGAAACATGGGTTCATTGAAGAATACTATATTGGAACTTTCCTCAACTCCACTACATACCAGAGGATCCCAAGAATAGTGAGGTCATTTGAATTGAATCCTATCTTGGAACTTTGAACTTTCTACCTTTTGATATTCAGATTGCTAATTTGGTTAATTCCATGTGTGGATTCTCTATCAGTTGGATAGACTGAGGTATCTTTCACAATTCCATCACCAAAGGAAACTATTTTATCACATATACATGGTAAAAACTTTTAGTTTCATAATTAGAATATTTTCCTTGCAAATCAGAATCATGGGATTCTTGTTATTGAGACATACAAATATGAAGTTACTTCGCATTTTGCTCTTGAAATGTTTAATATGATTTAACAAAGAATATATGCTTCAATATTTTTGGATTTGTCATGCAAAGTAACAAGCTTTACTATTATAAATATAGAGTAAATGGATTTTTTATGTGAAGCACTAAAAAGGCAAGTGTTATGCTAGGACTGTGGGTTCTAACCATAGTATGGCAGTTGCCTATATTATTGTTATTATTTTTATATGTGTCACTTACAAATGGTCATACCAATGTTGGTTATATGATATTCAGGAATTTATTTTGTGTAGCTCTTTTTTTTTTCTGGCAAAAATTTTCTTTTTGGGAAAAAATGATATATGTCAGTGATAAGTGTTTAGTTTACCCTCTAATTATCCCAACCCCACTAGGACACAGATATGCTTCCTTGTGGAATACAACTTCCATAAATAGGACCAAGGATGGAATGATGAAAATTATTCATCCTAATGATCCTGACCATGAAAAGAAATCTAAAAAGAGGGTTGCTTCTAAAACAAATAATTCAACACAAGCTGCAAAGAAACTCACTTTGAATATGCAAGAGGTTCCAAGATCTCTAAAAAAATTAAAGAAAAGTATGGAATTCACTTGCTATACCCAATATATTAGAGAATCAACTACATTTGATGTATGAAGGGAGAAGGCAAGCAACACCCAATACTATCCAATGAAGATTCAGGATGGATGCGGAATGTCATATGATCATTTTTCTTCTAATCTAAATGTTATGGCAAGAACATGTCCTATTAAATTATGTGCAAGAGCAAAACACATTCTGAAACCATGTTATAACATGGATCATTTTAATTCCAGACCAACTCATTCAATCACACCCTTTGGAGTTGTTAATACAATTGTTAATATTCCAGAATTTCAAGAGACATCAACAAAGGTTTATAGGTTTTGAGAGTAAGTTTGGTTATTTCTAATTTTAATGAATTAATTGGTTGTATCATACGTAAGGCATGCTTTCTAAAATCTGTGTTTTTATGGGTTTTGTAGGTTTAGTTTACTGCCAGAGATAGGAATAAATTCTAATTGACAATTATGCACCAATATTTGGTTCAAAATCAAAAGAAATATATTCAGGTACAGATATTTGAACAATAGCTTTGATAATGTTGTACTATTTGGCTGCGATCAAATTTTTAGATACCAAATGTCTATCATTTATATATGCTTTCGAATTCAAGTTTCTTAATTAAGTAAACGGATCCACTAGCCCAAGGAGCATGGCATCTTGGAAATGATAATTTCTTTGGAAGTACATACATACTTCACTAATAATATCATATTGTCTTAGTTTCTTACTTGAAGCTTGTAGTAGGAGTTATGTTTAAGGATGATCATGCATGTGCATATCATGAAATAATGAAATATCTTCTTTTCGGTTTTTATTAGGTAAAGCTAGTCATGGAGAGATATTCTGTGTGCATCTCTCTTGGTTGAATGAGTGAATTCTAGGTTGGAAAGTTATAAAAAGAAAAAACTATTTGTTACGTACAAATATTCTATAGATGAGTCTCTATGTTATTTTATTTCCATTTGTTTTTTATCTTTTACTATTTGTCTTGTATAAATTTGATGAAAAAAAAAACATCATTCTCTATTGATTCAAGTAGTTTCATAAGGAAATAGATGCCATACTATTCCATTTTGGTTTTAACCAAAACAACCAAAATAAACTGAACAAAAATTTCAGTTCGGTTTCTAGTTTTACTAGTTCAGTTTTGGAAATTTTGGTTTATTCGATTCGATTTTAAATCGAACAAATCGTTTGCTCAATCCTAGTTATGAATTTCAACGTGTAACTAAGTTTTAATTTCATAAGTCTAGGGCTGTATTTGATCAACACACAAGACAAATATGTAAAGAGATAGAGGATCGGCCCCCTTGTACACTTAAATCTTTCTCTTTGGGAAACCATTAACTGGAACCAATAAGTAATTGAGGTGATACATTCCATTACAAAGATTGGACCACTTTTCATTGATTCCCATTTTTATAGGGTTTTTTTTTTTCTGATGAAGGTGCATTTTATCCTATCAAAGGCTTTTATATACCTTTCTTGTATGGCAGTAACCATGTCTTTCCTTTTTTATATTTCATTATGGGGAGAGAGCAATTAATATCTGCCTTCCATTTGGAATGGAGATACAATCTTATTTAAGATTGGTTTTATTTTATTTACAAGAATTTTTATTGTTATTTTATATATTACATTGTATAGATTTCTGCCCAAAATATTCAGTTTTTTCTTGGTTATTTGTAGTTAAACAAATGAAATAATTATTTAATTGTTTTGACATCTAACTTTTTATTTAATAAGCATGTAAGAAGCGAGACCTGACAAATTATATTTTGTACCGAGCGGTTAGTACAAATCCCCAAGTAGAGAGAGCACCTCATGGGTGCGCCACGGTACATCCCAACCTAGAGGTGTAAATCGGGTCGTGCGAGGCTGTAAAGAACAATGAGAAAAAAAAAAAAAACAAACTTGAAAAAAATCTTAAACTTTATTTTATATGAATTTTTTTGTATACTATATATGCGTCATACTAGGTTATGAGCCCATGACTACACGACCCACTTTTTTGTGCCATGTCTGCCTATGAACATGAAAACCCAAGTCCGACATGACCCATGTGATAGAGTGATAGGCTAGACCGGCCCAATTTATAGTTCTTTTCCAACCATGTATTGGAACATCTCCAATAAAAGTGTGGAAAATGTTCCAATGCGAATTGAGATGTGCATGTGGGGAATTCGAATCATCTAGTAGTAGTTTAGATATCCATGTTAAACCTGTTAGGTTTTATATGTATGGTTCAATTTAATTTTGCCATTTTTGCACACCCAATGATGCTTTTGTATAATTGTTAGATTGACCATTGCCCAATCTAAACTATTGTGTATGCTGATAAAAAAAATCTAAATATTGTGTATGATCTAGCTCAGATTGGATCGTCAAAAACTGAAACAGGACAAATGGAAAAAGACCAAGGATGTTACTCCATCACTTTCCAATGCATTGACATTGTCATAAACTGGCCTTCAACATGTCTTGGAGTTGTTTTCACAAGACTTGTTTGAATGTAAAACCAAGAAAATGAAACTATTATGACATTGTGTAAGGGCTACAATTTTGTGGAATATATGGGGAGAAGGAAATACGGGGTTGTTTGACAACAAGTAGTAGGGGGTGGAGGTTTTGACTGACCTGATCACGAAAAGGGTAGTTCATTGTGTGCTAATATGTGAAGAATACAAAGATACTAAAACATATGATCTTTCAAGAGGATAACAAATTATTGTTGGCCTTTCAATGGGAAGCTCAAGGAGAATGATTAATTGGAAGCCACCTTAAATGTTTTAAATCCAATTTTCATGGTTGCTTCCCGAGTAATCCTAGGGTTGATTTCATCAGATTAAGTTTTGTAGAGTAGTTGAAGTCGCTAATTTATTGAGAGTTGAACAGTTGGTAGTTTTATAAGGACTTAAATTGTTGGCTTCACAGAATTGGTCTTACAAGGACTTAAATTGTGGGCTTCACAGAACCGAATTAGGGTAAGTGTTGAAGTTGATTCTAAAGTGGTGATCTAATGGCTTAACTCTAAAATAAAATTAGTATGGAACTTCATATTTCTAGTTAAGGAGGCCAGAAATCTTGGAAGAAACCAAAACTGCTCATTCAAGTGGATCCCAAGATCAGTTAACTCCCTAGAGCTAGGGCCAAAGGTCTATATGCAATCTGATTTTTGTCTTGCTTAAAGTTTTGTGATCAACTTTATATTGCCCTTGTACTGTCTCTGTTGCCTATTCTTGACAGATGTGGGTTCTTTATAATATAATTAATATAATGTTGATATTTATTAAAAAATATTTACCTAAATTACTAAAAAATGCCATTCCCTCGATTACTCATCCTCGATATTTTTGCACAAATTCAAAAAAGATGTATCAACCTAGAACACGGGATAGTTAACAAACATATAAATAAAATTATCATGCATACAATGCTATAGAAGGAATTAGTTGTCTAGAGGTTAATAAACAACAAATTAGAATCCATTACTGAAAGAAACAACCTTTCAAATCAAAGATTCCAATTATTCATTGATTGAATGCCAGACTACCTGTAACATTATTCAGGAGTCCAATATGTATGTCCTAGCTTGTTTATAGCAGATTTGAATGATATTAGAATTTCTTGATAGATGAAAGTGAAATTAGAATGCTGAATCCTGATTCAGATTGATCCTATTTTCTTGCCCAACTAGGAACTATGTAGAATCTAAAGGAAGTTTCGTGATACTACATTCCTAAGAATATACTCATTTCTATATGTGCATGCTTAATGTAGTTTATTATGCCAATCCAACTCTTATATGATTCATTAAAAGAATCATGGCGCATTGGTACCCAATAAGAGTTGTCTAAACTAATAAAACAACGTAAGTGGTTCTCAAGAATATATTGTATTCTGTCTCTTAGTACACTTTTATCTAAGCATGTATAAAGATTTTTTGTTTATGATTTAGGTTCTAGAGTGTATTAGACATAATTCCTTCATATTATTGACAAAGCAAGTATGAAAAAACTTGTTACCCCATAATTTGCAACTTCCAGTCTAGTAAGATAAGTACATAATAAAACCATTTTTGAACAACATACATGGGAAGTAAAAAAGAAAGAGCAATGGACCTAACGAATGGCTTCATATTGTTATAAATAGATTTGCCTTCACCAGTACAACAACTACTGTAGTGAAATTATCATATACCAATATCATGTTAGAAGCTTCTTTTGCAACCTGCAAAATATAACAAACATTTATGAAGGCATTCAAGAACACAACACAACCATAGACCATAGAAATACCAATAAAAATCTAAATAACCAGTAACAGATGCATAGGAATATCACCACATGACAACCAATGAAAAAAAGTACATTGGCTCCAATTATACCCATTGTGAGTTCAATATCATCTAGTTCAAAAGCAGGAGCATCATAGACTCCATGGTAACCATTTCCCCATTGCTTGTTAAGCTTTCCAAACTAATGTCCTCATAAGGATCAAATACACCAAGTTCACGACAAATTGCTTGTATTGTAAACAATGGATTGATTATTCTTAGCTCCTTAGAATTGGCTAATACAGTCAACATATCTTAACAAATGAATGTAAAGTGGCACATATGTTGACTCACCCTTAGTTCAACCAACCTAAGAAAGACAAGATCATTTCAATGTATAAATAATTAGAAGGGTTAAGTAAGAGATCATTAGCTAGATGATTTTCATCACCACCATAAGTTGTAAATTTAAAAGGATACTCCTTGTATTCAAAACCAAGACAGAACAGTGGCAATTGTTGATATTTTATTAAGGCTATGTTTGGTTTGAAGGAAAAGGTAGGAAAATTTATACAAGATTTGTAAAGGTTTCCATACCTTTCCTTTCCTTTCCCTACTTTTTCCTTCAAACCAAACACAATGTAAGGGAATTTCATCCAATGGGACAACGGTACCATCACATAGTTGCATACAGAAGAACCTCTCCAATATAATCTCTACTACACCCTACCATAATGTAATACTTCTCTTAGAAAATTTCCCCTGGATTCAACATTTAATTGAATTGAATGGGTGCGTGCAGGACAGTTCATGCTTCCATACTAAGGAGTTTTTGGGTTTCTTTTGTCAAATTCATGCATGCATGCCAGAAAATGTACAATAATCCACGTTTCCATGTTAAAGAGTCGACAATGGCACTTTTTCGCCAGGAGGATAGAAATTACCTGAACCCTCTGAGATCCAACCGGGTGATTATAAATACTTTTGAAAGGGAAAAGTCCACGACAACATTTGGAACTCCCATGAAGGCATGAAAAAGATCACAGGGTCAGCACCAAATGCTGACTGGGAGATGGAGGGAACCGATTGGACGGAGACAACAACTCTTTCTTCTTCGTTGTGTTCATTCCTAGAGAGAAGCGAGTGAATTGGGGAATAACAGAGAAGCATCTGCTACAAAGTTATGAAGTTGCATAAGCTCCTAGGTGATCCTCCAAAATCCAAGAAATTGAAAAAGAAAAGGGAATGAATGAAACCAAAACATCCCTTTTATGGGTCCCATTGGTTTATGGTGGTGGTTAATTCTTTGGATGGAAAAGCGAAAAAACTCAAAAAATTGGGGTAATATTGGAAATGAAAAATTAGACTATTCTACCATTTTTCTATTTTCCATTCTCCTTTTTATATATGATCAATAGATTATTATTATTCATGTGAGATATTCCTGATATATGGTGGGATGGGGCTGGTGAGGTTTGAGCTCTGTGAGAAATTAATCCTAATTGGCACGTGGGGCACAAAGAGCTTTTAGTTTAAGGATGACAATTTTCCTCATTTCCCTAATCCCCATGGGGATCTGCCCCATCCGAATGGGGTGGGGATGCGGATGATTCCCCTTAAGGTGAGGCGGGGAGTCCTTGTTGGATCCCCATAATATATATATATATATATTTGAATCTTTTTATAAAATTATAAACTTTAGCTATCTTATTTTTATTTTTTAAATAAAATAAAAAACAAAAAAACAAAAAATAAATCATTAACATTAAAAGAAATTATAAAGAATGGGTCCCGTGGAACTTTATCCCCCTTAACGAGGGTGGGGATAAGAACGGAAATGGAGATTTTCACGAGGATGATAGGGAGAGACTCTCTAGTCCCGCCCCTCCCCGTTGCCATTCCTATTAGCTTTTAGTGCAAAGCAATACGATGCGAAAAAGTGCAGTGGCGAATTCACATCTGCGCGAGCGCGCATTAGAAACATCTCTCGTATCATTGGAATATGATCCCAGATGTGTTGTGGGGCGTTCGTGCGCGTTAAGTGGGGGCGTTAATGTGATCTCTGCCTCTGGCACCGAAAGCTGAACGGCAGAGCGGTTAGTAGTCAGTACAAGTCCCCGGTGGCATGTCATCGTGTGGCTATGCACATGCCACGTTTTCACCTTCGATGCTAGAGCGATGGCTATGCTCATCCCATAATACATGGGCGTTTTACACTCGCCCCATAACACATCCCAACCGTGAATTGTGAATACTCCCTATGACAAATGTGGGAGATGTTCTCAATGCACGCCGAAGGCCGTCAATCTGAACTCACCCTACCATTCTTCCACTGTTAGAAGACTTTAGAGAAGAAAGGTAGTTGTATAACAGCACAATCTTCGGGGCCCCAGTTGTATTCCTTGAGTGCGTAGAATCAACGGGCATTAAACGCTCGTTCAAATAGCACTTCTATGAAGTTGTCAGAGTCATAAACTACGAAATTTATATCCACATGATTCAGAACAAACTCAGAAGCACAGAAATTCCAGCAACAATTGGAAATTTCTTTTATTTTGTTTTTTTGTTTTTTTTTGTTTTTTGTTTTTTTTTTTTCTAACAAAAGTGCTCACGTTATTCGACTGCTTTCATTCGTATACACCGTTCTGCTGCTGCTTTTTCTTCCAAAATGTTTATTTAGTCAATTCAAATTCCGTATCTGATCCTTTCTAAACTCACAAGATACTTCGAATGGCGATGCTGCTGAAAAGGGTCTGGGAGTCTGTCTCAAACCGTTCTTCGAGTTCTTCAGAAAGGCTGGCGATTGTTGCTCCATCACCATCATCAACGGGCGCGTTTGAACGGATCCCTACTGATATATTTCTGCAAATTCTCATGTTTCTTGGTCCCAAGGAAGCGGCGAGGCTCAGTGTGGTGTGCAAGTCATGGAAGTTGCTTGTTTCGGATAATCTCTTGTGGGTGTTCTTCCTTCAGAATCAGCCGGAACCATGGGATTCCATTGTATTCGCCGAGACCCATTTGAGATCGAAGAACCCGCTTCAGTAAGTTGTAATTGTTCTTGTTTCTATGCATCGATAAATGAAAATCCATTAGTTTGTTTTTGGTTTTCTGGTTCTGGGTGGTTGAATTATATAAATCTCGTGGTATCCACTTCATGGACTTACTATTTTTTTGCACTTTTCTTTTTTTTTTTTTTTCTAGAAGTTGAATTATGTGTAATTTTAAAAGTATTTACTTCAGTTAGTTTCCTGCATGTTTGTTCGTCTGTTTGTTTGTCTAGAAGGGAATTAGTTGTCTTCTTTGAAATTTTATTCTTCTGATTGGTTAAAATATACTGATTTTGATGGTACACACTACCCACTGCAGAGCCATGCAAAACAAAAACCTGTATTTTTCCTGGGGGGTAGTTAAATTAATGGATTTTAATGGTCAATGGATTTGTTCAGGGACAAACTAGAATATTACTTCAATCATGCATATTGATTTTGTACTTCTTGAAAGTGAACACTTGTTAGGAAGCTGCTCTCAGTTAATATTGTAAATTGAAGGTTAACTAGTTTGTTGGATTGTTTGATAAAAAAGTCCTCAATCAACAAAGCTATCTTATTAACGAAAAAAATAGAGCTATGATTTTGTACTTCTTGAAAGTGAACACTTGTTAGGAAGCTGCTCTCAGTTAATATTGTAAATTGAAGGTTAACTAGTTTGTTGGATCGTTTGATCAAAAAGTCCTCAATCAACAAAGCTATCTTATTAACGAAAAACATAGAGCTATGATTTTGTACTTCTTGAAAGTGAACACTTGTTAGGAAGCTGCTCTCAGTTAATATTGTAAATTGAAGGTTAACTAGTTTGTTGGATTGTTTGATCAAAAAGTCCTCAATCAACAAAGCTATCTTATTAACGAAAAAAATAGAGCTATCTTGTGAATTGTGATGGGTAAAGTTGGAAACACATTAGCTCTTCATATGATACCACTTTATATGAGTTTAACCCTTTCCTCATTGTTTTTGGATTATCATACTGTATACATACATGAATGTTAACTTAGGTGGACTTAGGTTAAACATTTCTTAAAATTTCCAAGGGGCCTTACCTGAAGCTCGAGTCTGATGCTTAAATACTATACTGTAAATTGATACCAGACACAGGAAAGAGAGAAAATGAAGATATGTATTTCATAGATTAGGAAACAAGTAATTTATATATACAAACTAACCAACTTAAGCAAGTGGGCCCAGTGCGCCATCCATCAAGCTAAGAGATTTTTTCTGTTACAACTGTTATAACAGTAACAGGTAACTTTAGTAACACCCTTCCCCCCTTCCCCCTCAAGTTGGTGCATGAAGGACACAAATGCCCAGTTTGGACACTAACTGGTGAAACTTGTCTGATCCCAGAGCCTTAGTAAAGAGATCAGCAGGTTGGGAACTTCTGGGCAAATGAAAAGCCTTAATTACTCCACTTTGGACATGTTCGCATACAAAATGGCAATTGATGTCAATATTGCTTAGTGATAAAGTCAGATCTGTATAGGTTTCAATTTCAGAACAACAGAAAATAAGAATGAGAAGAAGAGGTAACTTCTCTCTAGTCGGCCAGATTTATTGAGTTTTATAAATAAAAGCACAATGACTATTGTGCCCCCATTTAAGTGTGGGACACATCACCTAACTTAGAATATAATAGTAATTACATCAAGCATATAACATAAAGTAAAATGGCTAGACTACCATTCTACAGCCAACTGTAACACTTAGTATGCTCATGGAACACGGGATTGGCAGCTATATGGAGTGCTGCTTTGCTGTCACAGTGCAATTGCATGGAAGGAAGGAAAACTGTTAAAGTAATGAAGAACATGTTTCAGCCACAAGAGTTCAGCAGTGGTAGTGGCCATGGCGTGGCGTGGTACTCAGCTTCCGCAGAGGACTGGGAAATGGTGTGCTGTTTTTAGACCTCCAAGAGAGTGGAAAGGAACCCAGCAGAGTAAGATATCCCATGGTTGAGTGTTGGATTAGAGGGCAACTAGCCCAGTCAGAATCACAGGGTCTTTCATTGGTATTATAGCACTAGACCACCTACAAATGAGTGATGCTAGGCATAGAATACTTTTGGACATAATACAGTCAAATATTTGCAGTCCAATAATATTAATAGACAGTAAGGCATAGAATACTTTTTGAACTTTCATAGACTAGCCTAAGCACAGTTACGTGTATTTGATTTAGTAAAAAAAAAAAAAAAAAATAGAAGTCTTGTATAAATTAAAGAATACAAATCTGAAGTTGAAAATAAATTGGGAAGAAAGCTGATACAAAAAACTGACAGGAGAGTACACTATGAAAGTTTGCATAAATTTTATACGGGTGAAGTCCATTAAAATACCTGGATATACACTTATACACCTTTACAAAATGATGCTACATAAAGATGTAAAAGAACATTATTGGATATGGTTAGATCAATGATTAGTTGCTCATATTTAGGATCTGAATTTTGTGTTAAGCTTTGGCAACTGTAGTGTAACTGAGTATGTTGAATATAAAAAACAATTAAAATGACATTAGAAAGTGATACAAATTAGAAAAAAAAAGCATGAAATAGAAGTAGTATGCATAAAAGTAGGGAGTCTCATGCATGTAATGTTGCATACCAGGTTATATTTGAGTTTTATTGGACTTCTAAGTAGAATTTTAATATTTGTCCTCCTCATTGGTTAGGTATCAAAGATATTCTCAGATATATCCAAGGAACAAAACACCATAAATTAACTTATCAAAGTGATCACTCAGAAGTCACAGGACACACTAACTTTGGTTTTGTAGGAGATGAAGATGGTAAAAAATTAACTTCAAGACATACATTTACCCTTGATGGTGGAGTGGCTTGTTGGTCAAGTAAGAAACAAGGCTGTATTTCCTGATCAACAATGAAACCTGAGCATGTAGCCTGCAGTAGTGCAGCTATTGAAGTTATTTCAAAAAACTTAGGCTGGAGGAACCAGATTTTGTATTTATATTAGGGTGACCCAATCTAATGATAAAAGAAGGGAAATTACAGATGCGTCCCTGCGGCACTAAAATATAGAAAACTGACAGGTTTAACAATCTCATCAAGTTTAACCTTCATCTCCTCATTGTATTTGAAATGTCATACTATCTATGTACTTAGACAACCTATTTGGTTTTTTATTGTTGTGCTTAGTGTGAATCCAATAGATTTTAGTTGAACTTCTGGATTGGTCTGCTTTGTGATCTTGGAACTCTATATCAACATTAACTTCTTATAGGTGTGCTCAATTTCTTGTGAGGTGTTGTTGTTGTCATTGTTACTTGGGTGTCTTGGTTGGTGGGAGTTTAGGGTTCTAGTTGGAAATAAAATGCTTATCTAATTGATTTTTTTGGTAATAAAAATAAAAATTTATTAAAAATGAAAAAAAGAGAGTACAAGAAGGGGGAGGAGCCCAAGGCTCTCTCAAGAGAAAAAAACTGTTGAGGATTTTGTGTAGATTTATTGGTTAATTTGTTTAGTTAGGGAGTGGGGACCACAGTACACTTGTTGGGACCCTTTAGAGTGGTGTTTTTAAGTCTTTTGTTGAGTTTTTTTGGGTTAGTTGCCCTATAAGGGCATATAAGTCATTGTACATAATTTTGACTTAAAGTACAAATATCAATGGGGGGGGGGGGCGGCCAGATTTGAAATCTCTCTTATTTTTTTCTCCATCTCTCTCTCTTCTTCTTTCTCCACAGTTTTTTGTTTCTACAGATTTCTATTTGGTATCAGAGCTGGATTTGAGTTTTCCTATGCCTCCCATCATGCAGCCCTAGATCAGCTGACTGCATGATGAGTTAGAGGGCTGATTGATGACCTCAAAAGTGCCCACTTTTTGGATTTTTTGGTAGATCTAGAACCCCTTGTAGTAGATCTTGGGTTGATCACCAAAATCAGGAAGGATTGGACAAGGGGGAGGAATCTTGATTGCAGTATGACTCTTCACTTTTGACTTGGGAAGGGGTGCTCTAGATTATTTGGAGTTCTTAGTGATTTCTGAGGGGGGCTGTTTAAGTTCTAGGGATTTCTGAGGTCTCTAGAGGGAGTGACAACGTTTTCTCTTGTTTCTAATGACTCCCATGGAGACGTGATGTCGGTAAAGTAAGAAAGATAGGATTCGATTGATTAAGAGATTTGAATAAATTTTGGAAGGAGTAGATTTGAATAATTTTAGGAAAGTCATATCCTAGGATTAAGGGAAAGATTTAGTCAATCCCTGATTGTGAGAGATTCTAGGGGTCTGCCTTTCCTATCTTTTCTTATTTAAGTTGTATGCTCAACATGTTTTTATTATCAATAAAGAAAATTCTCTTTTCTCTGTCCCTCTATATTTCGCCACATGGTATCAGAGCTTTAGGGTTCGATCATGAATTTTAAGGCCGCCATGGTTGGCTCTGGTTCAGCCTCTTTGGATGCTACCAGCGGTGTGACGTTTTCAGAGGGAGGTATTCAGTTAGCGGCTATTTCTCTTTCTGAGAATTCTCTTCAAATTACCATTCACAAATTGAATGGAAAAAATTATCTTGAGTGGTCTCAGTTCGTGTGGTTGGTGATCGACGACAAAGGGAAACTCGACTATTTGAACGGCGAAGTGAAACCGCCAGCCACTGATGATCCAAAGTACAGGCAGTGGCGTTCTGAAAATTTAATGGTTACCGCCTGGTTGATCAACTCCATGGATCTGGTGGTTGGAAAACCATTCATGTTCCTACCGACGGCTCGCGATGTGTGGGGAGCTGTTAAGGAAACCTATTCGGATTTGGACAATCATTCACAACTGTTCGAACTAAATACCCGAATGTGGAAGATACAACAAGGTGAACGTGAAGTAACAGCTTATTATAATGAGATGATGGCTGTTTGGCAGGAGTTGGATTTATTTGAAGAAGAAGAATGGCATAGTCCGAGTGACAGTGCTCAGTACAAAAAGAAGATAGAAAGAGGTCGGGTATTTGTTTTCTTGGCTGGTTTGAATAAAGAACTCGATGAGGTTCGGGGACGTATCAAGCATGACGGCAAGTGATGTTGAAGAATGTTAATGAAACAAAAACAGAGAATGAAAGGTCCACTCTTGTGGCCCGAGGTGCAGACTTAGAAGGAGATAGACGAGGAGGAAAGAAAAGGCCTTGGTGTGATCATTGTAGAAAGCCATGGCATACTCGGGAAACCTGCTGGAAGCTGCATGGGAAACCGACGGGTTGGAAGAAAAAATCAGGAAGTGACAACAAGTCAGGGGGAGATGTCTACGCGTTTCAAGTAAGCAATTCGGATCCAGGGCAGCAATCATCCTCAGAGTCTCTTCCTTTCACAAAGGAACAAATAGAGCACTTATATAAAATGTTTCAATCTCAATCGTTAGGAAATTCTAACCCATCCTGTTCTCTAGCTCAGTCAGGTAATTTTTTCACTGCAGCCATTGATTGTACCAAATCTAATGGCTCCTGGATATTAGATTCAGGTGCCACTGATCATTTGACCGGCACTTCGCAATTCTTTTCTTCATATACACCCTGTGCAGGGAATCAAAAGGTTAAAATCGCAGATGGAGCCTCCAACAGGTGTCTCTGGTATGCTTAGACTTCTTGCAATACTCACACACCAAGTCCTTCTTATCTTCCCTCCTGATCTCACTACTCCCCCTATCTCCATTTGGCTTAGGTTTGGTTGTACTAACCATAGCCGACTGGTCAATCCTAGACTGTCTCAACATAACATTCCTCCTACTCTCCTCTCTAGACACAGGCATAAGCTCGAGAAAGAATCACACTCTCTCTGGAAAGGATGTGTTGCCTTGCAATATCAACTTTAGGGTTCAGTCCAACTAAGAACTCAAAGACCCTATTCTTCTCCACCAACTTCTGATAGGTTGTTGCATCTTTCGTACTCTCACAAACCATAGTCTCTAAGTGACCTATCTCCTACCAAAGTGTTTTCAGCAAGGAGAAATACATAGCAAGAGGTCTATCTCCCTATTTTGTATTAATCACCTGATCCCTCAACTAATAAGCTCTAGCTACATTCTGTTTCTAGGAATAGGTCTCAACCACTCCATCCTAAATCTCCTTTGTTATATTAGCCCACAAAAAAAAATTACCAATATGGGGTAACATTGAATTACACAGCCAAGACATCACCATGTAATTCTCTTATACCCATTGGGAGGAATCTGTATCAGGTTTTTTCTCGACCCCAGTAAGGTATCCCAGTTTCCCACGATCACCAATAGCCATCTTGGCTGATTGTGCCCATTCTAAATAGTTTTTACCATCTAATTTAATTGTGGTAATAATCTCAAGTCCAAAAGAATCATTTGTACCTCTTCCACCCAGTCCCAGTCTCCCAGGTCACCGGTTGACTTCTACTCAATACTCCATCTCTCCATAGTTCTCAAAATAGATTAGAAAATCAATTATAGGTGAGAAAAAGTAGATTTATCTCCTTTAGAGGCCTCAACTACCCTTCTGGTACTCAAAAACCTCCCCCACCAAGATTCATGTGTGGCGAAATATAGAGGGAGAGAGAAAAGAGATTTTCTTTATTGATAATAAAAACATGTTGAGCATACAACTTAAATAAGAAAAATAGGAAATGCAGACCCCTAGAATTTATTCAAATCTCTTAATCAATCAAATCTTATCTTTCTTACTTTACCGACACTCCCCCTCAAGTTGGTGCAAAGATATCTATCATGCCCAACTTGCTAACTTGAAGCTCAAATGGCTGTCTCAACAAGCTTTTAGTTAAGACATCTGCCAACTTGCTGCATGGTTGGCACAAACGGAGTGCAAATTATTCCTTCTTCAAGCTTCTCCTTTATAAAGTGTCTGTCAATCTCAACATGTTTAGTCCTATCATGTAGAACCGGATTATGAGCAATGTTGATAGCTGCCTTGTTATCACAATACAATTTCATAGGAAAACTCATTGGTCTCTTAAGATCCGCTAGAACCCTCTTTAGCCAAAGAACCTCACACACTCCTTGAGTCATTGATCTGAATTCAACCTCAGCACTACTTCTAGCAACTACACTTTGCTTCTTGCTTCTCCAAGTAACTAAATTGCCCCAAAGAAATGTGCAATACCCCGAAGTTGACCTTCTATTAGTAATCGAACCTGCCCAATCCGAATCTGTATACACCTCAACCCCTCTCTTCTCATTTTTCTTGAAGAAGAGTCCTTTTCCCGGTGTGCCTTTTAGATACTTAAGTATTCGATACACAACTTCAGGATGTTCTTCGTACGGGGAGTGCATAAATTGACTCACCATGCTCACAGCGAAGGCAATATCAGGACGTGTATGTGACAAGTAAATCAATCTTCCAACCAGCCTTTGGTATCTACCCGTATCTACTAGAACCCCATCTTTAAATTCTCCAAGCTTAGCATTAACTTCTATTAGAGTGTCTAAAGGTTTGCAACTACTCATTCCAGTTTCTTTCAAGAGATCTAGAATATACTTTCATTGCGAAACCACAATGCCCTTCTTTGATCTTGCCACTTCCATTCCAAGAAAGTACCTTAGCTGACCTAAGTCTTTAATCTCGAATTCCTTGGCTAAGCTCTGCTTCAGTCTGCTCATCTCTTTAGTATCATCTCCAGTCAAGATTATGTCATCAACGTAGACAATCAGAACCGAAACCTTGTCTTTGGTGGATCTCTTTGTGAAAGGAGTATGATCAGATTGTCCTTGACTTTTAACGAACCTTGTGAATCTTTCAAACCAGGCTTTGGGAGACTATTTAAGTCCATATAGAGACTTTTTTAGCTTGCATACCTTAGTTCCAAACTTCTCAGTGAAACCAGGTGGAGGCTCCATATATACTTCTTCCTCCAAGTCTCCATTCAAAAAGGCATTCTTCACATCCAGCTGATTCAGTGGCCAGTCAAGATTAGTTGCAACAGATAAGAGTACTCGAACTGTATTTAGCTTCACCACTGGAGAAAAGGTCTTAGAGTAGTCTACTCCATATGTCCGAGTAAAGCCTTTAGCTACTAGGCGAGCCTTGTATCTCTCCAAGGATCCATCTGAGTTGTACTTCAGAGTAAACACCCATTTACAACCAACAATCGTCTTTCCATCCGGCAGATCCACTTTCTCCCAAGTAGCATTCTTTTCCAAAGCTCTCATCTCCTAAAAAATAGTTTCTTTCCACTCATGAACATTTAGAGCCTCCTGGATACTGTTAGGAATGGATACACTAGACACTTGTGAAATAAAGGCACAATATGAAGGTGAAATATTTTTGTAAGATACAAAATTTGACAGAGGATGTTTTGTACCTAACACCTTTCCTAAGAGTAATGGAAAGATCAAGTTGACTAAAAGATTCAAAATGAAATGGAGGAATATTTTCAGGAATCTTTGAAGAATTATCATGAATTTCATGATCCAACCTCTGATCAGATTTTTGTTAATGCTGCGGAATAGTGCCTCTCCTTTTTTGTGCTAGATATTCCCTTGAATATACAAGCCCTTTATACTGTTTTGCATGCATCTCTGTTGTTTCAGTTTTTTCATTTTGAGATGGCATTACCAAAGGTTGTTCATTGGTAGACTCAACATTTTCAATATTTAATTCATTTGTTTCCACTAATTTTGTATTTTCTGCTTCACTTTCTTTCGATGACCGGTTGTGAGGAACATCATTATGGACAAATTCAAACATTAAATCAGAACTATCTAAAAAACCATCTTTACTAGTGTTGCTCTCCCCTTGAAGATGGAAGTTGTTGTAGTACGAGGTTCCTTCAAAGAAGGTGACATCTATAGACACAAACATCTTTTTCAAAACTGGATCAAAGCATTTGTAACCTCTCTGATTAGTGGGATAGCCTACAAAAATACATTTATGTGCTTTTGGATCAAGTTTTGAACGTTTGGGATCATGGTTATGAACAAAGGCCACACTTCCAAAAATTTTTAAGGGAATGTCTGTCACTAGTTGAGAGTTTGGAAAACAGTCAGTGAAAACCTGTATGGGTGTTTTAAAATCAAAAATCCGTGTAGAAAGTCTGTTAATCAAATAAGTGGCTGTTAAAACAACTTCTCCCCAAAGATACTTAGGAACCTTAGTTTTAAAACTTAGAGCTCTAACAACTTCAAGGAGATGTTTGTTTTTCCTTTCAGCCACCCCATTTTGTTGAGGTGTATTATTACATGAACTTTATAATTCCTTTCTTAGCAAAGAAATTCCCTAACACATTGTTAAAAAATTCCTTTCCATTATCACTTCGAAAAACTTTAATCTGAGTCTGAAGTTGTGTTTGAACCATGTTGTAGAAATTTTTAAACACAGTTTCAGCATCAGATTTCTCTTTTAAAAGGAAAACCCAAGTGACCCTATTATGATCATCAATAAAAGTAATGAACCAACGTTTTTCAGAAAGAGTTGTCACTCTAGAAGGACCCCAAACATCACTGTGAATCATGGTAAATGGTTTTGATTTTTTATATGGTTGAGACGGAAAAACAGCACGATGATGTTTTGCTAATTCACAAGATTCACACTGAAAAACTGAATGATTTTTATTCAAGAGTAACTTGGGAAATAGATGCTTCAAATAATGAAAGCTAGGATGTCCTAATCAATAATGCCATAACAAAATTTCACTATCACTAGAAACAGAGATAGAACTGAAACAAGTCAGTCGGTCTTGCCTTCCAAAGGTTGATCCTTTATTAAAGAGGTAGAGGCCACCATCCTGTTTAGCACCCCCAATCATCTCCCCTGAGGTTAAATCCTGAAATTCACAACGAGAAGACAAAAAATTAACTCGGCAATTATCATCAAGGGTTAGTTTATTGACAGGCAAGAGATTGTATGATAGGTTAGGAACATGCAAAATATCTTTAAGTGATGGGCCTTCTGGATTTATATTTCATAAATAAATTTGAATTTAATGGTGACCCCATACCTTTTGACCTGGACAAGGCAAACAAATCTGGGTAAGTTGAGAGAGAGAAGGAGGGGGGGGGGGAGGGGTTAGTCATCCCTCTCTCTTGTTAGCGTGAATGCTAGTTCCCCTTCTTTGATTTTTATTATTTATCATTATTTAAAAAAAAACAAATCGTATAGAGAACCTTCCTTCCCCATCTTGAAAATGTAGTGATTGAAATCATCTCTTTCCTCCTCTAGACCAGACCCCTTTTGGATGCAAGGGTCTAAGCAAAAGGGTGAGAAAATTCATCCTCACCCCTTTTCTATCAGGAACCCACCTTCGGAATCGGTTGAATGGATAGAGGTGAATGAGAGGGGAAATTGTCACCTCCACTAAAGGAGAGAGTAGGTGCTCCCAAACTCAAAAGAACGAAGCAAACAAAAACAAATCCAAAAAAAGTTCTCTGAAATTAAAAAGAAACTAAACATCTACAAAAATCAAACTACGAATCCAACACAAAAAGTGAAGTAAGAATTTTACCTCTATGTACCTTTGATTGATGGAATTACACTACTGTTGGGACAATGGTGTTGGAAGCTGAATGGTAATAGGATGCCTTTTGTAGCTTTCAAGCAACTAGTAGATGATGTTTTGGGAACTTCATCCGATTTGGATTGGTATCATGGAGATGACAAGGGATAGCTAAGGCGATGACAGCAAGTTGTAATTCAAATTGTAGTGGTAGCTGAAGACGTTGATGGTAGAGTGAGCTAGGGTATTTCGACAACTATCAAGACAGAGAGAAGACCATCTTCACCATTCATTTTCCCTAGTGTTTTTGGACTCTCCTTGAAACCAATCTCTCTTCTTCCTCTGGCTTGAGAACCCTTCTGTAGCCTTTCTCTTCTTCTCTTTGCCCACCCTCATTTTTTTAGCTCGACAACCCCTCTCTCACTATTCTCTCTGTTGGTCTCTTTCTCAGCTCCAAATCTTAGACTCCTCTCATCTGATGTTTATTCTCCCCTTCTCTCAAAAAATGAGAGCTCTCTCTCTCTCTCTCTCTCTCTCTAATTCTCGACCACCTTCTCCTTTGACCTCCCCCTCTTTAAACTCCTCTCACCCGATCCCTTGTATTGGGAATGGAGTCTTCCATTTATAATAGGAGGGAGGGGGGGTTTGTCAACTCTCAAGATGAAAGAAGGGTTTTATCAAGTTAGGGTTTAAAAGAATAGGAGGGTTTGGTAACTTGGGGTCCAAAGGGGTAATTTCGTAATTTATGGTTTTGGGGGTAATTTGGGATAAAAGGATGATTTGGGTTCAGAGGGTAAATTGGTAATTTGGGGTTTGAAGGGGGTAGGCTTAGAGGGACATTTTGATAATTTGAGGAATGAAGGGCATTTTTGTTGTTTTAGGTTTGAAGGGTATTTTGGTAATTTTGGAAAATGAAAGATATTTAGGTAATTTTGTAATAAGGGGCATTTTGGTAATTTAGGGGATGGGGCATTTTGGTAGTTTTAGGTTTGAAGGGTATTTTGGCAATTTTGGTAAATGAAAGGTATTTAGGTAATTTTGTAATAAGGGGTATTTTGGTAATTTAGGGATGGGGGGTATTTTGGGAATTTAGGCATGAGAGGTTTTTTTTTCATGATTTGGAAGTAGGGTATTTGGAATGGAGGGCATTTTGGTCATTTAGGCAAGGGGTATTTTGGGGATGTGGAAGAAGGGGTATTTTGGTAGCTTGGTCAAGCGTATTTTAGGATTTTAGAAAAGGAATATTTTGGAAATTTGGTCGAGGGTATTTTGGTAATTTTAGTTAAGGGAGTATTTTAGGGATTTAGGGAATGAAGGGTATCTTGGGAATTTAGGCACAATGGGGTATTTTACATGAAGGGGGTATTTTTGGGAATTTGGAGAGAAGGGGTATTTTTGGGCTTTAAGGGTATTAGGTGGGTTCAGCAATGGATTTTAAGGATTTGGGGGTTGAGATTTGGGTTCTTTGGATTCTTTGGGTTTTGGTAGGGTCGGAATGGTTTTATCGGTGTTTGAGGGTGAGTTGGGGGTTTCAGATAGAAGACCGAGCAAAAATCGGGTGCTGACAGGTACCTATTTTGGTGCAACAACTCTACCAAATGATTTTCACACAGTTTGGAATGAGGACTAAGATTTTCATATTAGGCAATGCTAAAGAATATTTTGAGAAGGATTTGGCCACATATTTATTGGAGCATGGGGTGATCCATTAGAGTAGTTGTGCTTATACATGGCAACAAAATGGGGTAGCAGAGATGAAAAACAGACACATTGTGGAGGTGGCAAGAAGTCTTATGGTGTGTGCTTCAGTTCCTGTTCATTTTTGGGAAGATGAAATTCTCACATCTGTGTACTTGATCAACCATGTACCTTCACATATTTTTGGGTTTAAGGTGCCATTTAGTCTTCTATTTCCAAAAGGGGAGATATTCCATATACCATTGAGAGTTTTTGGATATATTTGTTTTGTTCACATTCTTGGTCCTCATCGTAGGAAGTTGGATCCTAAAGCCAAGAAATGTGTTTTTCTTGGGTATGCTCAAAACTAGAAGGGGTATTGTCGTTATGATCCAATGTCGGGGAGCATGTTTGTCACTATGGATGCTACCTCTTTTAAGTCTATATTCTTTTTCTTTGGTGCTTTTCCTCGGGGGGAATGTTTTGGGGAGGATAACTCATAGTCTGTTCCTCCATCTGGTCCATCAGATCCACCATCAGTTTCACCTGTTGCTCCATCATTAGCTCCTCCAGTCCCACTGCCTGATCTACTACGACATACCTCACAGTTCTTTCAGCACCAATGCAAGAGGGTTGACTCTACACATGCTCTAGTAGGAGAACTTGCGCCACTCTTCGTCTGTCCACCTGGGATTCCAGGTTCGGATGATATAGTTAGTATTTCCCTTGAGCTTGTTTTTGCCTCTAATCCCATTGATGATGTTTTTATACCTGACATTGATGTTGCAACTGATCTTAATCTTCCCATTGCACTCTACAAGGGAAAGAGAAAGTGTTCAACCCGTCGCATTTCACACCATCTCTCCTATAGTACCCTATCACCTTCCTATTGTGCCTTCATTTCTTCCCTAGATTTTGTGTCCATACCTAGGAATGTTAGTGAGGTTCTCTTCAAACTTGAGTGGAGAACAACTATGCTAGAAGAAATGGAGGCTTTGCTTAAGAACCAGACATGGGAGATAGTTGATTTTCCTATAGAAAAGGAGACGGTTGGGTGTAAATGGGTGTTCACTATGAAATACAGGGCCGATGGCAGCATAGAGAGGCACAAGGCAAGGTTGGTTGCAAAAGGGTATACATACACCTATGGTATAGATTATTTGGAGACCTTTGCACTAGCGGTTTGAAACAATCACCTAGGGCATGGTTTGACAAGTTTAGGGGGGCATTGATCCATTTTGGATACATATAGACCCAGTCATTGAAGGGATGAGAGATCCATCATATGGATGGCTGAACCCTACAGGAAGGTTGGGCGAAATTTCAAAAATTTCTCTCTCTCCCATGTGGGAATCACATTCCCTATTTTAGAAAACTGCATTTTCAAGGATCAATCTTGAAACAAACCAGACCAGATCTGAAACCAAAAGGGTAGGAGAGGGATATACTTGATACAGAGTAACAGTAACTCTCAATGAAGGTGTTCACGCCCAAGGAGAAGACCAAAGACTGCTCCACCGAAGATGACATGATGCGAGGTGAAGCAGAATCAACAGGACAGTTCTTTAGCAAGAACCAAATTCTTCAACAAGAATATGATGGAGGGCTGGTGAGCACGACTTCAGATTGCCTTTTCTAGCAAAAGGCAATATCAAGAACCATTCTTGATCACTCCCACTGGTGGAGATCGAACTGGGTAGGGCAGCAAGAGCAGGAAAGAACAAGAGCAGAAGACAAGTGCAATCAAACTGTGTTGTCTCTCTCTGTAATTCAGCAGACCGTGAGATGTATTGGAGGTTTGCCATGCTCTTCTATTTATAGCCTTAAAGAGAGGATCTCCTAATCCCATTAGGAGTTTCCTAATCCAAATCATTTTTTTGGATCCGGACTCTCTTTAAGAGATAAGGATAATCCCTTATCTTATCTGCAGATAAAGATCAACCTTCCTAATCAAATTAGGAGTTTCTTGATCCAAATCTTTATTTGGATCTGGACTCTTTGAGTGGATAGGGATAATTCCTTATCCTATCAACTGATCCAAATCCTAGAACCGCCCCTTATTTAATTAATCTTATTAAGCCAGTTCAAATGGGCTTTAGGCCCATTAAGTCTATGTGCTCACTTAACCTCTTAATCTGCTGCCCAGTTGGCTATCCTTGTATGGCGTGGGACCCAAACATTGATCTACACATCAGCCACATGGGTTCAGCCCAGCCTTTGTTGCAAGGCCTAGCCGAATTCACTGTAGGAGACAGTAAACCCCTGAGTCCATCACCATGGGCTCTTAATGGGCCCAACATTTACACTAAATGGTCATTGGGTCCAGCCACCTTATGAAAACCCAATGACTGTGGGCAGATGCAAGATTAGCCCATCAGTTATTGCCCTCAATGGTCTTACACTTAACCTCTTAGCCCATAATGATCAAATATTGCTCGACAAGAGAGGACCTCTCCCTCGGCTGCAAGGTACAGTGCTGCACTCTCTACTCACATGGATCCTGTGAATTAAAACCTTTTGCAAACATTTTGAAACCATAACGGTTGAAATCGATTATCGACAGTTTTGGTTTCCATCAGAGAGAGTGCATCCCCGATCATTCATTTTGTCTGACAAAGGGGCTGATCCTGTCACTATGATCACCCACTCAGATGAATTCTCAGATTGTCCCAACATACCCAGGTTTTGACCCCCTCTAGGATCTCACTGATTGGCATATCAAAGACAACCCAATCCGACACCTAGTGTAGTATCATAATCGAGTCTAGGGGTTAGGTGTAACATTCCAGTTTTGCTCATCTATCTCCAAGGTCCAGGGCAATACTGGAATTTTGGTCCGGTTCTGGGTTTCAAGAAAACCCACACTGCATGTACCTCAGGTCTCACCCTGGCAGCTGAGACAAACCACTCCAACCAATTTGGCGGCACATCAGTGTCAGCCTTGGCAAGATAAATCTCCCTAGATCTATCCAACGACTGTGAAGATTCTAAACTAACATGAGTCTCTTATGTGTCCAGTTTAAGGGTATTACACAGAAACACACCATAATAACATGAGTCAAATATGTACTTTATTCATTTACAATAAATGTCATAATGTACATCATTCTGATTGGAGCTAAGGTCATACACTGTCTAACAGTCAGATGACACTATCTTTGTGAAGAGGAGTGAATCACTTGTGTTAGTATTGATTGTGTATGTGGATGATATAGGGAATGATCTGAGGGATGTTGATGCACTCAAGAAGTCACTGCAGCAAGAGTTTGAGATTAAGGATCTAGGTGAACTAAAATATTTCTTGGGTATTGAGGTTGCAAGATCCAAGCATGGGATATTCATTCTCTTAGAGGAAGTACGTATAAGACCTACTACAGGAAACTAGGAAGCTAGGAGTTAAACTAGCTGATACTCCTATTGATCCAAACCACAAGATTAATGCTTTGTATGGAGAATTGGTTAAGGATGTGGGGAGATATCAGAGGATGGTAGGCCGGCTACTATACTTGTGCATGTCACGCCCAGACATTTCCTATGCTATGAGTGTTGTGAGTCAATATATGCATGCTCCTTGGGTTTAGCACTAGGAAGCCATTGATAGGATCCTTGCATACCTAAAGAACCATCCTGGTTGAGGAATTTTATTCACAGACCATGGGAATTTGAAACTGGAGTCTTATATAGATGCAGATTGGGCAGGTTGCCTAGATGGCAGGAGATCCAAATCAGGGGTGTATACCTTTGGGGGGGGGGATCTGGTTTCATGGAAAAGTAAAAAACAGTCGGTGGTGGCAAGATCAAGTGTAGAAGCCGAATATAGATCTATAACCCATGGTGTCTTAGAATTACTTTGGATTAGATCCTTGCTGAGTGAGATTGGGATAGATACGGAGGAGCCCATGATGCTATATTGTGACAACCAAGCTGTAATCAATATTGTCCACAATCCAGTCCAGCACGAAGGGACAAAACACATTGAAGTTGATAGACACTTCATAAGAGAAAGGGTGATAGCTAGAGAAGTCTTCATGCCTTATGTCACCACTGAGTTATTGTTGACTGATGTCTTCACCAAAGGGGTTGCAAAGAACAAGCTTGAACATGACCTAGGCAAGTTGGGAATGTGTGACATTTACTCCCAACTTCAGGGGGAGTATTGAGGATTTTGTGTAGATTTATTGGTTAATTTGTTTATTATTTAGTTAGGAAGTGGGGAACACAAAACACTTGTTGGCACCCTTTAGAGTGGTGTTTTTAAGTCTTTTATTGAGTTTATTTTTGGATTACCCACCCTATAAGGGCATATTAGTCATTATACATAATTTTTACTTAAAGTATAAATATCAATAAGAGGGGGCGGCCAGATCTGAAAGCTCTCTTATTCTTTTCTCCGTTCTCTCTCTTCTTCTTCTCTTTTCTCACAAAAACTTATTTTCTTCTTTCTCTACAATTTTTTGTTTCTACAAATTTCTACTAAAACAAACAACCTCCAAAACTCAAAGTGATAAAACCAAGGCCACCTGGACTCAAAAATAGAACCTAGAATCCAAAATCTCAAACAAGGGGACTACTAAAGCCACAAACCAGCACAACCATAAACCACACGACTCAAGAACAAAAAATAAAAGAATCTCCAGGATAGCATAATCAAAACAATTCAAACCTTCGAGACAGCAGCAGAAATCCTTGAAGGACCAACACCAAAATCTCTCTCAAACATTGCATCCTGCAAATCAATGACCACTAAAGCTTCTAGAGTTTTTCCTAGTCTTCACAACCTTCTTGATTGGTTTAATCCCAAAAAGGCCCCCTTATAGCCTAGAAAAAGCCTTTGAAACTACAATATCTTGTTGTTTCCTTTGTCTCTTAAGCCTTCTATTTGCTAGAGTATTTTTTTTGGAATTCCAATGAACATGAGGGTTTCTCATTAATCCTTTCCAATTCTAGCACTGTGTTTTTCTCAAAGAGCTGGGCATCAACCAAAGCTTCACTCTTTTCACCAAGTCCTCTACCAAATTAGATGTAGTTGAGCTATTGTGGCCTTCATTGACTAGTGGAGCCTGCGCTTGAAGACCTCCATCACTCTCCCTAACAGGCAACACGTAACTTTCCTCCAATTCTTTGAACATCCTCCTAGTAAAAGATTCACCTCCCAAAACAAGCAAGCATAGAGTTTTATTTACCTTTACAACCGTTTCTGCAAACTTAGTTATATCAATATCTTTATCTTTATCAATCTGATGCGTTTTGTCCATATAAACTTCTTCTTCATCCTCTTCACATAGGCTTTCTTCTTCATCTGAAGAAAAAACATCATCTTGACTCCTTTCAATTTCAATCTCCATCAAAGGCCTTGTTCTATAAGATCTTTTCCTGTGTTTAACTTTCGAACTCCCAAAAAATTTGTCTTTGTCTTTGTCTTTAGTTTTTCCTTTGACCTTGAGCTCCTTCTCCTTCAGGATAACACTCAGAAGCCAAACAAGACTGCAGGTCCTTCACTTTTTCCTTCATCAACCTCAGAATTCAGCTCTAGGATTTGATCCATACCCTTTGTTAAACAAAATTCAAAATGCAACTCCTTCGATTGTTTACATTCAGGATTTATCCCCTGATTAAGCTCAGAAAAATAAAAAGGATCGAAATATCCTCCCTTCGGAGCACACTGTTGCTCCAACATAAAACACTTGAGGGAGATGTAATCAATAAACTCTCTGCCCCCAAGAGTAAAAAAGTGTTTTCCTTACTTTTTGAAGTGTTTTAAAAGCATAAGGCGCAAAAAAAGCACAAGGGTCAATTTGCACCCAAGGTGCACACCTTTTTGAAACAAGGCACAGAAATACAAAAACAAAATGCTAAAAAATAAAAAAAGTCAGAAAATCCAAAAAAATGTCAAAAAATTCAAAAAAAAAAGCAAAAAAATTAAACATAAGATTGATAAAAATATAAACTTAAATTTTAAAATAAATGCTTTAAAAAAATCTATTATCTAAAATTAAATACATAAACATAACATGTAATGCATATTCAAATGAAAATTTAAAAATAAAATAGAACATATAAAGCATTTTCAAGCTTGTAAAACCCACAACCTCTTTTTTTTTTTCCTCAATTGCATTACTTTAAGTAGCTAATATGATGTAAAACATATTGCATTCCTGATTCTATGCTTTGTACCACGCCCCTTGAGGCAAACCCAAACAAGTCCATTCTAGGGTCTCAAATTCTTAATTCTCACATAAAAAATAATGATCATATAACTATAATTGCCTTTTAAGAAGATATTTTATTAGAATGAATGAATGAACAACATTAGCCTATGTCTTTGCACATGGCTTCTTGAAAATTGTTGGTTTTCTTGGATAGGAGCTCTCCTACCCTCAATTGGTTCACCATTAGTATAGATGTACCTTGTAACAAAGCATTTGTAGTCACCTCTCCGAAAACGTTCATCGTCTTCCCTTGAGGTCACCTCGAGACCTCTTCAGAAATCTCTGCAACCTCTTAAGTTTTGGCTTGTTGTCGAATGATCTCTATTTGAGAAAGAAATGGGGTTGGACATTGACAGGGTTGACCCGGTTTTTGAACTGGCCCTAGTCGAACCAACACAACAAACCCCATCTACTATAAGAAACTTTATGGGTTCCTTCTTCTCCCAGCCCTTTCCCTTGCTAAGGTCTCTTCCATGTCCTCTCTCCACCTGAAACTGAATAGGAAAAGAGACACTCCCAACCTTCGAACACAGGAGAGGCTGGTTTCTCCACTCATTACTCGCCCAATCCTCCACCTCTCTTATATCAGGGTCCAAGTGAACAAACTGACCTACTAAGCATCTCTTTAGAAATTCCAATCTTTCTCCCATCTTACCTACTTCCTTGACCGACACAACCTTTGTCGACAACGACATTGGAACTAGAATCAACACTGCTATCAGTACCAAATTTTCTGATCAGAGTCTCCTAATCTCAATCTTAGTTTAAGAATCACTGTTCACCGCCGTCGCTCCATTGCTCACCTCAAATGCTGAAACTTATCCACCATTGCAGGCCAACTCTTGTTCTATTTGTCAGAGCTTTCGCTCTTCAACTATCTTACCTATTTCTGTAACCATATTACATGAATCTTTCTATGTTCACTATTCAAGGTAGTGAACTTTGCCCATATTTTGGAGGCCCACTTTATTGTCATTAATGCCGATCAACTCATTGACCATTGCCTATGTAAAGAAGCTCAGTGGATTAATATCCATCAATTTCAAATTTCAAACTTATATTTTCGAGGTTCTACTTCTTTATAAAGAAGAACAAAAATAAAAAAATTACAACTAAAGCTCCCCACTGACATAACTAAAGTTTCGAGTGTCCATTGATCCAGCAATGGAGTAAGAGCTAGCAGTGTTGTCTCGCCTATCAATGACTAACAAAAGAGGAGAAAATTCTGTTGCTCTGAAGCAAAAAGAGAGCATTCTCCTCTATTTTATCTAATTGATGCTAATGGTCAAATGCTAATATAGCCAACTTTTTAATATATATTTGATATTGAAGTTTCTAGATTAAGTATGGCTGAGATGGGTTGAGTAGAGTATCGAGGTTGTTAATTGTTCCTTGACCACCTAATACTTTATATTCACATTGTATTTTTTTTTCATTTTTCTGATAGCCTAAAGGGCATGGAGTTCCTCCTGGGCAGTTCCTTTATTTGTTTATTTTTAAAATTCAAAGTTTTCACTTCTTGGTGATCCATACTCTGCAATTATCTTTCATAATATGGACTGTGATTGCAGGACATTTTCTATTCAGCCATCTCAGTTTTCTTTCATGCATATCTATGGACGACGTGCACAACTAACTGGTTCTGTTATTATTGATGGTGAGTGGCTTCATCTTCACCTCTGTAAAGAATCCTGGTAGATGGTCGATATCCATCTGTTTTTTCCTGATTTTTCTATAAAAATTCATTTTTTTAATCTTCAATTGTTGTTTTGTTTTTCCTTTTCATTTTGTTGCAAAGGTGGTTCTGGCTATTGCAAGTTTGGTTGGAGTAAATATGCCTGTCCATCTGGCCGGTCAGCAACGTTTTTGGTGAGATTGCTTCTATTGCTGGACATTGTTTTGAATCAATTTCTATAAAATACTTCCTGAATTTTAGTTGTTTTGAGTCCTCCATTTTTGGCTGTAATGGTTTTAAACAGGACAATCAGCATTGTTAACCCAATAGGTTCTAAAGTTTTACCTGATGTGCAGGAATTTGGGAACATTGAATCTCCAATGTACTCTAGGCTCCGACATTTTTATGCAACAATTTTCAGCAGGTATGCAGTCTCTTTTTTGGGGGAGGGGGTGGATGGGTAGGAGGGATATTGAGTTATGCCGTGTTTATCTCAATTCTATGTTTAGAAATCTGTGGATTTTGCAATCTTATTTGTTTTTACTATCATTGATCATCTGTTATTCAAGCCATATTTTTCTTATAGGCAACAGGTAATAAAATTGCTTGAGTTTATATGAAAGATCCATTCTACTATACTTTAGATCCCTCTACAAGAAGATCTACATCAGGTCCAAAAATATGTTGAACCCAGCGCTATATACCAAGACAACAAAAATTACTTTGGATCCCTCTACACGAAGATATCCATCAGGTCCAAAAATTATATTGAACCCTGCACTATATCACAAGACAGCAAAATAAAACCACAAACATTTAGCATTTCACTATCTTATCCAAAATTTCCTTAATATCCATCCTGGGCTTGTCTTTAAATTGCTTAAAAATTAGGGAAAATTTTTTTGATTTTTTTTTTCTTTAGGGGTTGTGTCTAGTCGGTCCCCGAACTTTAAAACATGTCTTTGCAGTACCCTGAACTTTCAAAATGTGTCTAATAGGTCCCTACCATTAACAGTCCGTTAGTTACTTTTGAAAATGTCAAAACTACCCTTCTAAAGAACACTGTTTATTGTCTTCTACCTTGAGACCAACCAAATACCGATGACGGCTTAAACCGCCATTGCACCTTGATGATTTGGTAACGCTCTCTCTATTCTGCTTTCATTTCTTCTTCTTCTTCTCTCTCTCTCTCTCTCTCTTGTAAGGCTGGTGGGAACAACGATACCTTGAGTGTTCTCGAAAGAAAGCCTGATGTAGTGGAGAGCTTTCAGTAAGTCCTCTTAGATTTGTCCGTTGTTCCCTGTAGCTTTTTTTTTTTCTCCTGTGGGACCAGGTAACCATGGTTATGACAGAGGAAAGAGGGATGGTAATAAGGACTTTAGGAGGAACGATAAGAGACAGAGAGAAGAGGTGATGAAATGAAATTTGACAATGGAGCAACATCTCGATCAAGTAGCCACAAGGAAGAAGAAATGGGAGCATGAGTTTCTTGGTTGGTGAGTCATATCCCGGTTAGAATAAGTAGCAAAGACTTCAAAGGTGGGAAGCTCTATTTGAAAAAGGGGGAGGTCGTGGAGTTGTAGGACCAACAACATGTGATATTATTGTCCATGGACGAGAGCAGAGAGCTTATCCAGTGTGTGGATCAGGAAATTTTGGACACTGCACTTCCGAAGTGTGGGGATCCAGTTCTGGTTCTGTATGGGAAACACAAGGGTGTATTTGGAAATCTAGTGGAGAGAGACATTGAGAGTGAATCCGGTGTCATCCGAGATGCTGATACTCATGCATTGCTCATCCGAGATTCTGTTATATTATGAGGCTCTGAAACATACCTATTTAATTATTTAATGGGGCTGCCTTTTAGTGATAGGTAATTTAGCTTTCAACTTCATGGTGATTGCTCCTTCAATGCCCGGAAAAGTCAAGTTGTAGAAATTGGGCAGTTGTTATTCACAGGATAGATGAAGAATTTGTTTTTTTTAATCTCAATATGCATTACCATATATTCAATGATTTGAAGTAGTGGGCTTGGGAGTACATCTGCTTGACAATGTGACTGTTCTTGGTTTTGTTTTTCCACCACAGAGTTTCTTTTCTAGAGTCCAAACAGCTGGGATTGGTCAATATACATTATGAAGCTCCTGTTATCACAAACTCACTTATGGATTTAATTGCCTAATGACTATAGTCTTTGTTAGTGTAAGAAGAAACGGAGGATAATAAACGAGCAAACTCAGCACCATACAGGAAACCATACCAATGGCAGTTTCAGCCATTGCTGGAACTTGGTCAATTTCTGGCACCTTTGTCCATTCGTTCAATTCTGTTCCTGGCACTGTCGTCAGTCCCCGGCATCATCATAGCAATGGCACAGCTGTTTAGTCTCAAGGTATAAGACAATGAACAGTATCTTCTTTTAAGGGTAGTTTTGACATTTTAAACGTTTTAAGTGGCACATGTTGTCACATGATACAGATAACCGACAGACTGTTAATGGCAGGGACCTATTAGACACACTTTGAAAGTTCAGGGTACTGCAGAGACACGTTTTAAAGTTAGGGGACCGACTAGACACAACCCCTACAAATTCTTGGAAGTTGTGTTGGCTTGTTTTTGAAATAACTTTTTATTCCTCTCTTTCTAAATATCCTGAAAACTGCAAAGGGGGTAATTATCCTTGGTATCACTCCCTTTTACTCAAACTCTTATATTAGGCCAATGCTGAATTGTAAGAAGAGTACATGAAGTTAAAATCTAATCAACTTTGAAGTTGAACAAGAAGAAAATATTGGGAGGACCTACAATTTTACAAATACTTGGTGGGTGCTGAAATTATGGGAGTGATGTAAAATGCAAGAAAAATTTGGATAAAACTTTATTAAGGATGGAAGAATGGGCTTGGGCTTGGGTTCTGATATAGGGAGGTCTAATAAAGTATATCAAAGGGTTTAGAATAGGCTTACTGGATTAGAATCGCAAGTGTCACTTCTATAGTGAGAAAATAGAAGAAAAAACCTGCAATGGCAGAACTTTTTGATTGGTATCTGCAATAGCATAATTCTTGAGAGAAAAATGAGAGAATTGTAATATCTTGCAATCTAGGAGGAATTTTCAAAATGATCAATAGTTATTGTGGGGAAAGACAATTAATAAGGGAGAGCTAGTATAGGAAGAAACTCGGTTGGGTTTTTCTAGGTCTTCTGGGTCAGGTGATTTCTAGAAAAAGATTTCTCTTAAGCTGTGTTTGGTTTGAAGGAAAAAGTAGGGAAAGGAAGGGAAATTTAGGGAAACCTTTACAAACCTTGTATAGGTTTCCCTATGTTTCCCTTCCTTTCACTACCTTTTCCTTCAAACCAAACATAGCCTTAGGGTTTTGGTAGATGTGCTAAAATCATCCAGATTTTTTATATAAAAAATATTGCCCAGGCGTCTCTTCAGTCTTTGTAGTTACTCTTACAGGGTGTGGTCCCATGTTTTAAGACTGTATGATATGAGTTGGGTGACTTCCCCAGACCTTTCTTCCTTATTGTCTTCTTGGCGTGGGCAGGCCTTCTCTAAGAGTGATAAGGTGCTGTGGAAAGTTTTTCCTATGGTGCTTTGTTGGTGCATTTGGAAAGAGTGGAACAGCCGCTTGTTTGAAGATCATGCTTGTCCTTCAGAGAAATTATGCATGATTGCTGAAAGATTTCATTGATAAAAAACGATTGCTGAAAGGATTTTGTTCAAATGGATTTCCATTAGTCATCTCTTCAGGGGTTTTCAATTTAGGCACTTGTGGATCATTGGGGAGCTATTCTGTGGGAAAATGATTTTATTGTGTAATGTATTGTCTGTTGACTCTTCTTTCCTTGTGGTTGGCTGCTGAGGAAATCTTTCACTCAGCAGTCCTTATTATATTTTTCTTTAATGAAATCAATAGTTTTTTAAAAAAAAGGACAGGCAATGCATAGATGTGTGGCTAGTCTCCAAGACAACAACACATTCTATCGCCCAGCCTCGAATTAGTGTCTTGACACCAATATTTTTGATGAAACCCAAGAGAATTAGAAGAGAAAAATATAGAAGCTTACTTGGATTCAGGAAACAGATTGTTTAAATGAATTTTATGCCTTTTGATTTGATAGAACAGCAGCTGAGGTCACTAACCTGCAGAGAAGAGAACATCAAAGAGAGAAGGGAGAGGTATGGGAAGGTATGAAGTAGGGCTTGAAAATCAATCAATTTTCTCAAACTGGATCCTATACATCACTTTCTGTTCATATTGATGCAACCATACACACACACACACGCACAGATATATATATACTACAAAACCAGAATTGCCAACACACCCCTAATGCTGAAAATTTAAATACAAAAGAGACTCTAAAACTGAAAATAATGATTCAAATCCCTAAAAACATTGCTATCTGACATGGAATATTGACTAGAATCATGGTTAGTCCCAAAAAAAACATATAATTGTAACCCCCTACATTTATTGCACAAGGCATACTTATTAGTCAACCTGAAACTTAAGTTTTTCTATGGTGAGAACCTTTTTGATCACCACGAACTAGGTGAAAACTTCCACTCTTAAGAATTGGAAACCCCAGATTTTTCCTACCTCTTTATGAGATACAATATGTCTCCCTTAATGTCTTTTGAAATGCAGCACTCGACAATTCAAAAAACGTATAGTTGCAACCCCTTACATCTATCGCACAGGACATACTTGTTCAGAATGTATTGTGGAAAGGGGTATTTTAGTCTTTTTATCCTTTTTGTATTTGGGCACCCATTCAAGGGCCTTTTATGTAAATTATATATTTTAATATAAAAGGCTCTTTTTGGGGTGTGAACAACTACTCACCCCTTTCTCTTGAAACCCTCTTCTCCTCTTCTCTTCTATTTTCTTCTTTTCTCTTCTTCCTCCACTTCTCATCTTGCAACTTGGTATTGGAGCTCTTCTGGGACCTTAGAAGAGCTTTCTCTGCTGACCCCCAAGCCCAGGAAGACCTATTGACTTCAGACTGCTGCCTGATGATGTCAACAGTTCGTACAGGTGCTGACAACAACCCTTGAAACTGGTTCAATTGGGCGTGCCCTGATTTTAGGGAGATTTTGGTATGATTCTCAGCTCCATTTGGAGCTTGTTTTTCCTGGAATTTTCAATAAAAAATCACAGAAAAATACAGGTTCGGTATTGGGGATTTTTCCTTTACTTCTGCAGTTGTTTCTTGCTTGTTGTTTCACTTAGGTCATTTTTCTTTTCTAGAGTTATGGGAAGTAGTTTCACAATTTTTGAATCCTACTTATTTTTTGGGAGATTTTATTCTCCTCCTATATTGCCACTAATCTATGTTTTGGGCTCCTATATGGCTCCCAACCGAGTGTTGGCACGTTTTGGTCGGTCTAGTATATGCCAGTTGGTTGTTGGATGTTGTAGGGTGACCAAGTAGCTAGTCCAAGAGGAATGGAATCGCCTAAGGAGGTACAAACCGTTTTTGGAGTGCTCTCAGGCAATGTTGATGCTTCTAGTGGTATGATAGCTATTGTAAAACTTGACAGAACCAACTTTCTAGAGTGGTTCCAATTTTCCAAGCTTACCATTGGAGGAAAAGTTATGTTAGGATCCATTACAGACAAGGAATTAAAGCCGAAAACTGATGACCCCAAGTTTGCCAAGTGGGAACATGATAATTTGCTAGTAATGTCATAGGCTCATGGCTGGTTTGTTTAATGCAGCCGCATATTGTCTGCAACTACATGTTTCTCTCCACTGCCAAGGATATTTGGGATTATGTTATTGCCACTTATTCTGAAACACAACTCAGGTATACCAACTCTAAAGGGAATCTTGCAATAGGTGTCAGGGGGAGAGGATAGTGGCTATGTACTTCTCTTCCTTACAATCTCTCTCTTTGAAGAAATGGACCATTTGGAGGCCTTGGTATCAAAGAATCCTGAGTGTGGTGAATAATACTAAAAATATGTTGAAAAGAACAGTTTTTGATTTCCTAGCAGATTTGATTGTTGAGTATGATTTTGCTCGGTAACACATCCTTAGTGCAGATATTATTTCCCTTGACATTGCATACTCCTTGGTGTAGGGTGAGCTAATGAGGAGAGTAGGAGGTTGCCATGATGTAAAATACAGTTATTGAGCACTCTACTTACATGTTCTCCAAACCCAAACAAAGTTTTAATCGAAAGGGTGTAAATGATAAGACTGATGAAGTGTGTGAATACTACAAGAAACCAAAACACACTAAGGACCAGTGTTGTAAGCTGAATCCACTTTTGAAGCTTGGGAAGTTTAAAATAACAAAGAAAGGAAATGCTCAACTTACTACTATAGGTGTTGGTTGTCAATTTCCTTGTGTTCAGACTCATATGATTCTTTTGATGTGATGGAGAAATGCAGGGGCCTCTTGACTCAGCTTGAGAAGATTGGGTCCTCTACTTCTACTGGCTCTAGTAATCCTTCTAGTGCTTTTGCTAAAACAGGTACTGTACTTTCCTGTTAATCTTCATCTCCTAGCTCCTAGAATGTGGACTAAGGAGTTAGTGAACACATGACCGGTATGCCTTCCCACTTTAGCTCTTATAAATTGGCTCTGAGGAATGGTAAGATCACTGTGGCTGATGGATCTCAAACTTTAATCTCTGGTCTGGGTGAAGTCAAATTTGGCCATAATCGTTTCTTGAGCTCTGTCCTTTATGTACCATAGTTACACAAAAATCTTTTATTTGTTAGCTCTCTTACCAAATCCCATAACCTTTTTTCCTTCATATTGTGCTTTTCAAGACCAAACACGAAGATGATTGGAACTGGATATGAAGATGATGGAGTTTATCTTTTTGATTAGGCCTCTGAGCAAGGATTATTGTGCCAGACCAAGTCATGTCAAAGTGAAAACTTAAGTCTTTTGGAACTGTGGCATTGTCTTGGTCATGTGTCTTTTAAGTTCATCATTTTTTTATTCAAACTTGTGTCAGTTTGTGCCCAATTCGAGTATGCAATGTGTTGGTGTGAAAATTTTAATAACTTCTCATGCAACATAATTCACTCAATCAAGTGATTGGGTTTTTATTATTTTGGGTAAGGCCCATTCAGGGAATCATACAGATTGTTTCCCTTAATTACATCTCCACAAGAAAGTAGAGAACACCTTTTGATTCTGATTTGGAGAAATGAATGCATAGAACAAAAGAAAAGAACAATAGGGTACTTAAAAAGAACTTTTCATTTGCGTTTCTTTTACAACAAGTGTACAAGAATGAGAAGAAAGAAAAATAAAATAAAATTGAGAAACTATACAACAATTCATTTCTCCTTTCTTTTTGATACAAAGAAAATTTCCTTCTCACTCCTTTCTTCACAATAAGCTGTAGTCAATCAGATGAAATTCTGACTGTAGACAGCCTTAATCCTTGGATTTTTGCATACAAAAAGGGAACTGTAGTAAATCAAACTGAATATTTGATTGTAGACGGTTTTTATCCCTCTGCTCTTCATTTTCATTTGAAGGGAACCATAATCATCCCTTGAGAATTAGATTGTAGATGGTTTAATCCCTAACTTTGTCTCAAAAGAGGGACCATAATCAACCAAGTAGAGGCACCTGGTTGTAGATGGTTTATTTCCCTCTATTTCCTTTCTCAAAAGTGAAAATAAAAGAGGGAGAAAGAAGGATACATAGAAAAAGACATATATAGGAAGTATTCACAAAGAGGACTTTTCTTTTTTTTACTTGTATTAGTGAGACTTTTCCTTCCCTGCCTTCCCTTGAGCACTTCTCTTTTCTTCTCTCTTTATCTTTGCTTTTCTTAAGGATCTCTTGAGATAATTTTCCCCGAAGGGTGTCTCCATTCCTAGCTTCCCCTTATGGAGCTTAAATAAGGAGTGGGGTAGTTATGTAACTACCTCCTCCTCCTAGGTGAAGGACACCTGCCCCTCCCACTTAAAGAGAGGGAACTCCCATGCAGGATACTTTTCTATAGTTTTAATGATTTGGCTAGCAGACTAGCCATCCCACTTATTTGGGTTATAATTTATTAAAATATTATTTGGATTAAAAAATATGCCTTCAACACAATGTGAAGTTTGTCATCTCTCAAAGTAATGTAAAACTACATATTTTTGCGAGTAATAGAAGAAGTGATGTTGGTTTCAATTTGATCCATCTTGATATTTGGGTTCCATATTTTGTTCCTTGTATGGGTGGCTATAAATATTTTATCCTTTCCATTGATGATTACTTTTGACACACTTGATTATATCTGACGAAGTGTAGAGATGAAGTGCCCTCCATTGTTCAAAATTTTTTTAAACTGGTGGAAACACAATTTGAGAGGAAAATCAAGATAATAAGGTTTGACAATGCTAAGTAATACTTTGAAAAAAATTTACGAATCTTCCTTATAATAAAAAGGAGCAATTCATTAAAGCTCATGCTCCCATTACCCATAGGAAAATGTAGTAGAGTGAAAAAATAGACGTGGTTGAAGTTTCTAGAAGGCTTCTTTTCCAGACGCATGTGCCCATTCGCTTTTAGGGATTTACACTTGAAAAAATAGACATTGTTGTCATTGGGGATGACAACTCTAGAATTATCTAGCTGATGTCATTCCTTGCTTCTGAATTTGAGATCAAAGATGTTCTTGACCTCCTTCAAGAGGTAGGCATGTTGGGGTGCAAGTCAGTTGAAACTCCCATTAACCCCAATCATAAATTGAGTGTTGATGATAGAGACATTTATTAGAGGCTAGTTGGTCGGCTTTTCTACTTGTGTTTGACTAGGGCTGATATATCTTATGCCATAAGTGTGGTGAGTTAGAATATACATAAACCCAGAACTTCACAGATGCAGGCAATCAATAGGATTCTTGCCTACTTAAAGGGATTCTAGGCAAATGAGTGCTGTACTCTAACCATGAACATCTCAAATTTGAAGCTTATATTGGTGCAAATTGAGGAGGTTCTATGGATGATAGAAGATCCACCTTTTACTGTGCATTGGTGGGAGGTAATGCTGTATCATGGAGAAGTAAAAAGCAATTTTTTGTGGCTTGATGTAGTGTAGAAGCTGAATATAGTATCAGAGTTACTTTGGCTAAAGACCTTGTTATTTGAGATTGGGATTCAAGTTGATGTTTCAATGAGACTTTCTTGTGATAACCAAGCTGCCATAAACATTGTCCATAATCTAGTCCAACATGACTGCACAAAGCATATTGAGGTTGATGGACACTTCATTAGAGAAAGAATAGCTAGTGGAGAAATACGTGTGATTCAAGCTGATGTTTCAATGAGACTTTCTTTCAATGAGACTTTTTATCCTTTTTTTGTATTTGGGCACCCATTCAAGGGGCTTTTATGTATCTTACATCTTTTAATATAAAAAGGCTATTTTTGGGTGTGAACAGAAACTCGCCCTTTTCTCTTGAAACCCTCTTCTTCTACTTTCTTTCTTTTCTTCCTCCATTTCTCATCTTGCAACTATACTTATTAGTCAACCTGAAACTTAAGTTTGTCTATGGTGAGAACCTTTTTGATCATCATCAACTGTGTGAAAACTTCCACTCTTAAGAATTGGAAACCCCAGATCTTTCCTACCTCTTCATGAGATACTATATGTCCCCTTGTGGAAGGATCTAACTGTAAATAGTCCCTCTGGACCCTCTATTCATATGCCTTGCATTCTTTTGATGGTCTTTTTTATTAGAATAGATATTTCGGTCGTATTCATTGGAGAAGATATTTCTTGATCATTAATTTGATAGTGCTTTTGATAAGAAGATTGTTGTAACTTAGATAAAAGGGTACTGGAAAATGCTTTTATTATTGTTGTACATCCAGTGGATATGCCTGTCTGGAATTGCACTACTGACACAACATCTGGTTTGAATGTAATGCCTGCAGATGTGCAATTGTTGAAAATTTTGTTCTGGAAAAATTATAAATAATACATAAAATGATTGCCAATTAAAATAAGTTAGATGAATAAATCTGTTCGCATTATAAGTGGATGAGTTCATACTTTATACTTGTATTTATCTTGTAACTTTATGTTGATTGGTGACCTTTTTTTAATTCAGTTGTATCTCAGCATGTACGTTTGATTTCATTTTTCTTTGTTCTGTACAGTTTTCTCTAAATAAAGAGTTTTATCTCCTTATAGAATGCAGGTGAAATCGTCAACTCAGCCAGTTGTTATCTCCCTGCCAATCTGCCATTATGATGGTCAGTCACTATTTAATCATTACATTCCAAGAAGGAACCTTTTTTTACTGCTTGTGGTTTTATATTTTTCTTTTTTTTTTCCCTTTTTAATAGCATGGTTTGAAGCTCCGGTTTCAATCAGCATTTCCTCATGTGAAAATGAGGAAATTTTGGGAAGTTTCATAAAATTTCACTAAAATCGTAGGAAACTAGAGAAAGACATAAAACCTTAGAAAAGCATGGAGTTTTTTATTAAGTTTATACACTTAAGACCTAAATAAAAAATTACCATGCACAACAAATAATAAAAGTTCAAATAATCTTAGATAGGCATCAACTGGACAATGCTTAGCTGAGTTGAATTGAGAAATCATGGGAACTAATTTTTTTTTACGAAGGTGAAAATCCTTATAAACCAAATATGACTATTATATCTTGACTCATTTCTTTTTGGATGCCTTAAAATCATCCCTATCTTGAGTTGTGTAGCCATAGCATTGCCATAAAACAGGAGTACAATAGTGTGTAAATCTCATCATGTTATGAAATAATTGCATGCACTGATCAATAAACTTTTAATAGATAACATATTTTTATTATGAAGAAATGCTCTTTAAATTAATTATTTAACTGGAAACTTTAGAAGAATATTGTAAACTTTTCAATTTGTCATGACTCAATTTCCTATGTATTTTTTATCAATAACTGAACCACTGCATTAGAAGATTAAAAAAAATACGAGAGGACACGAGAAAAAGGGAGGGATAATCTCTCTTAGCCCTCCCCACCAAAAGTACTCAACTTACAACAGATCCCAAAACATGTTACCCCTTCCCACGCCTTGTTTAGCAAGTACATCAGCAAATATATTAGCACTTCTCTTCACCCATTCAAGCTTCACTTCCATATTCCAGGTCAGCCATTTAAATCTCTTTTTTTTTTTTCTGCTAATATAGCTCCTGAATCTATTTTTCCTATTGTTGTAACCAATTAATCACTGTTAGAATGCTCGAGTCAGGGGTATTTTGGTCATTCTGGTGTATCTTATTGAAAGTGAAATGTCTATTGTATCTGAGTTTAAGTTATGTGTCCCATCTTCTATGAGGGACAAAATTGTCTTTCTTGTAACTCAAGTTTTTCATGAATAAAAGTCAAGTGGGTCGGCTAGGAGAGTGACTTTTGAACATCCTCTCTTCTAGTCTGGCCGAACACTCTTCTCCTCTTCTTCTTCTTCTTCTTCTTCTTCTTCTTCTTCTTCTTTTCTTTCTTCTTTCTTCTTCTCTACCTTGACCTAGAAACAACTAGGGTTTATTCACATGGTATCAGAGCATTAAGGTTTGGTGTTTGTTTTCTTGCTGTTGTCTTCTTCCTGGGTTCGCCGCCAGCTTCACAGTAGGTTTCATCATCCTACAGCTGATCTGATTGAAGACTCGATAAAGGGATGAAAAGGAGTTGTCGTTTTGAGGGCCTGGAGGTGAGAATGCCTCTGGCCGGTGCTGTGGTGGTCGTTGAAGTGGTATACTAGACCCTCTATTCAGTGTACGAAGAGGGCTGGTCGTATACAGGTATGGACACTGCTGTCATGTGTTCAGAAATGAACTGTGAATGCTGATTTTTTTTGTGTGCTTTGAAAGTTAGTTGTTGTGGTGCTAGGTGAAATTGATACACATATCAGTCATGTTTTTTTTTTTGTGTTTTCTTGCTAACATGTGTGCTGAAAGAAGAGTGGTAGACTGCTGATGTCCACGACAGCAGTGGTGTGGTGTTGATTGTGTTGTGGTGGCTGACATATCTATGTTTTTAAATGCTTAAAAGTGAACCCCTAGACCTTGTGTGTAATCAGTTCTGTAGTATGCAGAACAAGTGTTTGATGAAATGACTGAGAAATTTCAGTAGTGGTGTGTTGGTGGTAAATGGTCCTGTAGCGTACAGTCAAAGTGTTCGATGTGTTGACTGAATGATTTCAGCTTTAGAAGTAGTGTGTAATTGAAGATAGTGGGTTGGTGGTATTGTAAGTGAGATAAGCCTTGTGACAAGTGTGAGATTGTGGTGTATATTCAGAGGAGACATAATTGAGATGGCTTCAATTGTAGTTGGGAATGACAACAAAACATGCATCATGCTCTCTTCAAATTATCTAAGTGTTCAAATGACATCCATCAAGTTGAATGGTGAGTGTGAATAAATCCTAGTTGTTTCTAGGTCAAAGTAGAGAAGAAGAAAGAAGAAGAAAAGAGAAAGAAGAAGGAGAGGAGAAGAGTGTTCGGCCAGACTAGAAGAGAGGATGTACCAAAGTACCTCTCCTAGCCGACCCACTTAACTTTTATTCATGAAAAACTTGAGTTACAAGAAAGACAATTTTGTCCCTCATAGAAGATGGGACACATAACTTAAACTCAGATACAATAGACATTTCACTTTCAATAAGATACACCAAAATGACCAAAATACCCCTGACTCGAGCATTCTAACACTTGACTCAAGCTGGAGAGTATATATCATATAGTCCTAGCTTGTTACAAATGTAATCTATTCTTCCCCGAGACAATCCTTTTGTGAAGATATCTACCCACTGATTTCCTGAGCTCACATGAGATGTAGTTATTACCCCATTTATCACTTTCTCTCTCACAAAGTGACAATCCACCTCAATATGTTTAGTTCTTTCATGGAAGACAGGATTGGATGAGATGTGAACAGCAGCTTGGTTATCACAGTATAGTTTCATGGGTTTGTCAATTGAGAAACCCATCTCCTGTAGTAGGTTCTTCAGCCATACTAGTTCACATGTGGTATGGGCCATAGCCCTATACTTTGCTTCCGCACTACTTCTTGCCACCACTGTTTGCTTCTTGCTCTTCCAAGTTACAAAATTGCCACACAGGAAGGTACAATACCCTGTGGTTGACCTCCTGTCTGATATAGAGTCAGCCCAATTAGCATCTGTGTACCCTACTATCTCAAGAGGTCCTCCTTTTTGGTATAACAAACCACGACCTGGAGCACCCTTTAGGTACCTAACAATTCTCAGAACAGCTTCCCAGTGAGGAACCCGGGGATGTTGCATAAACTGACTCACCACACTCACAACAAATGATATATCTGGTCGGGTAATGGTCAGGTAGTTCAACTTTCCCACCAACCTTCTGTACCTTCTAGGATCATCAAACTCTTCACCTGCATCCACACTTAACTTGGCATTGAGTTCCATAGGAGTCTCTGCTGGTTTAGCACCTAACAACCTTGTTTCTTCAAGTAGATCAAGAACATATTTCCTCTGACATAGGTTGATCCCCTGTTTTGACCTCGCAACTTCTATTCCTAAGAAATACTTTAGCTTCCCCAGATCTTTCGTATTGAAGTGGTCCTGTAATAATTTTTTCAGCCTGTCAATTCCATTGTTGTCACTTCCAGTTATGACAATATCATCCACATACACGACTATCAAAATGTTTCCATCTTCTGAGTTATAGCTAAACACAGAATGATCAACCTGACACTGTTTCATCCCAAAGGCCTTCACCACTTCACTGAACCTGCCGAACCATGCACGAGGAGATTGTTTCAGTCCATACATTGCCTTTTTGAGCCTGCACACCTTACCAGCCTCCCCCTGAGCAACAAACCCTGATGGTTGCTCCATATACACCTCCTCAACAAGATCACCATGTAAGAAGGCATTTTTGATGTCAAGTTGTAGGAGAGGCCAATCATACATAGTAGCCAATGAGATCAACATCCGAACTGAACCAATTTTAGCCATAGGAGAGAATGTCTCCATATAGTCCACACCATATAACTGAGAATAGCCCTTGGCCACTAACCGTGCCTTTAGTCATTCCACACTGCCATCAGGAAGATGTTTCACTGTATAGACCCATTTACACCCAACAGTGTGCTTACCAAGAGGAAGGGTGGTGAGTTCCCACGTATGATTATGTTGTAGGGCAGAGAGTTCTTCTTCCATGGCTTGCCGCCACCCTGGAGAGACAAGGGCTTCCTGTACAGTCTTGGGAATGGGAACCGATGAGAGTAATGATATAAACTTGCAATGGGAAGTAGAAAGGTGAGCAGTGGAAACATAGTCTGAAATAGGATGAGAAGTACAAGTACGTTTACCTTTCCGCAAAGCAATAGGAAGATGAAGATCTGAGGGAGAGGGGGTAGTAGCAGGATCTGTCGACGGGTGCTGAAGTGGAGGAGGAGCCGAAGCACTTTTGCGAGTATACACTTGAGTAATTGGCGGCCTCTCTGTAGTAACCGGCATATGATGTGCATCTGCAGTAGGAGTGGGAACTACGGGAAGGGGGTCCACAATTGGAACAGGAAGAGGAACCACTGAGGGAGAAGAAGAGACCCCGGCATTGGAGAAAAAGGGAACTGATTCAAAGAAGGTGACATCAGGGCACACAAACGATTTATGAAACTTAGGTTTATAACACTTGTACCCTTTCTGAGTCCTTGAGTAGCCAAGAAAAATACACTTTGTAGCCCGAGCATCTAGCTTTGTCTACTCCAGGCCCCAAGTGCTGAACAAAACAAACACAGCCAAAGACTCTTGGGGTGAGAGGAAAGGGAGACAAAGTGGGGAACAACACGGAGAAAGGGGATTGACTTCCAAGGATTGACATGGGCATCTGATTTATCAAAAAACAGGACGTAAGAACAGCATCACTCCAAAAATGCTTTGGGACATGCATATTGATCATCAAGGACCGAGCAGTTTCAAGAAGATGTCTATTTTTCCGTTCAGCTACACCGTTTTGTTGTGGGGTGTAGGCACAAGAAGTTTGATGAATTATTCCATGATGTTCTAGGTATTGCTGAAATGATGAGGAGATGTATTATTTGGCATTATCGGAGCGAAGTGTTTTCATATGAACACCAAACTGAGTGCATATTTCAGCATGAAATTTCTGAAAAATAGAGAACAATTCACTACTGTCTTTCATAAGATAGATCCATGTCATTCTTGAAAAGTCATCAACAAAGATTACAAAATACTTAAACCCATTGTATTACACCACTTTAACTGGACCCCATACATCAGAATGAACTAAAACAAAAGGACTTGAGACACGACTATCAGTTCTTGGACTAAATGAGACTCGATGATGTTTTTCCAACTGACATGACTCACAATCTAATGATGAAAGATGACTCAAGGAAGGAACTAGCAGCTTCAAAGCCTTGAGAGGGGGATGACCAAGTCTGTAGTGCCATTTGAGAGGAGTAAGAGACGACTGAAAAGCCACTGGAGGGCCACCACCATCAAGGTAATACAAACCACCGGCTTCATGCCCTTCACCACTCTTCGTCCCCGTCTTGAGATCCTGAAACACACAAGAAGAAGGATAGAAGGTTACAGAACAATTAAGGGATTTGGTTAATCTACTAACAGACATAAGGTTAAAAGGGAACTTAGGAACATATAAAACAGATGCTAAAGACAATGAGGAGAGATCAACATCACCAACACCACAAATAGGAGATGTAGAACCATTAGCAAGTGTAACTGTCTGAGATGTGGAGGTGCGAGAAAGGGAAGAAAATACATCAGGAGTCCTAGACATATGGTCCGAGGCGCCAGAATCAATGATCCAGGGTGAGGCTTTGGAAGCTAAACAAGTCATACCTGAATGGGCAAGTGTAGCTGTGTTCTGCTGAGTTGCTTGAAGGAACTGCTCATATATTGCCCGTGGTACACACCATTTCTTGCCCGGAAGCACAAGTGGGTGTGGAGGGGGTTGGTGCAGTTTGTTGGCTTTCAGTAATTGTGCTACTACTCTTAGATGTAACATGGTTAGCCCAAGTGTTGGGTGGACCACACAAATCATAGCAGAAATTAACTGTGTGCCCCTCTAAGCCACAATGTGTACATTTTCTCTGATCATTACTCCTTCCTTTTCCACGGCCTCTAGTCCGGCCACTGGCCCGGTTAAACATGTGCCCATCACGGTTGTTTGGAGGGCCACTGCTGCCACCACCACTTCTACTTCCACGACCACTCCCTTTAGTCACTACCAAACCAGATCTATCAGAGAAGGAAGAATGTTCCACTGTCTCAATGGATGTCCTCTTAAGATGGGCAAAAACTTCTTCAAGTGAGGGGAGAGCTGATCCCCCCAATATCTGTGCTTCGACAGGCTCATACTCAGCCTTCAAGCGCACAAGAAACCTAGTCACATCAAGCTGTTCACGTTGCTGTTGTTGGATCTGGACATCTGATGTGAGAGGATGATACACATTTAGCTCATTGCGGATGTTTCTCAAACTTGCATAATACTCTTCTAAGCTTTGATTTCCTTGCTTCAAATTGAAGTACTCTTGGTATAACTGATATACCCTAGTTGTATTGTCTTGTCCAAAGTACAACTTTTGAACACTTAGATAATCTGAGGAGAGCATGATGCCTGTTTTGTTGTAATTCCCTACTACAGTTGAAGCCATCTCAATTATGTTTCCTCTGAATGTACACCACAATCTCACACTTGTCACAAGACTGATCTCACTTCCAATACCACCAACCCACTTTCTTCAACTGCACATTACACACTACACTCTAAAGCTGAAATCATTCAGTCAACACATCAAACACTTGGACTGCACACTGCAGTCCATTTACCACCACCATACCACTACTGAAATTACTCAGTCATTTCATTGAACACTTGTTCTGTAAACTGCAGAACTGATTACACACAAGGTCTTGGGGTTCACTTTTAAGCATTTAAAAACATAGATATGTCAGCCACCACAACACAATCAACACCACACCACAACTGTGGTGGACATCAACAGTCTACCACTCTTCGTTCAGCACACATGTGAGTAAGAAAACACACAAAAAAACATGACTGATATGTGTATCAGTTTCACCCAGCACCACAACAACTAACTTTCGAAGCCCACACAAAAAAATCAGCATTCACAGTCCATTTCTGAACACACGACAACAGTGTCCATACCTGTATATGACCAGCCCTCTTCGTACACTGAATAGAGGGTCTAGTATACCATTTCAACGACCACCACAACACCGGCCAGAGGCATTCTCACCTCCAGGCCCTCAAAACGACAACTCCTTTTCAGTCCTTTATCGAGTCTTCAATCCGATCAGTTGAAGGATGATGAAACTTACTGTGAAGCTGGCGGCGAACCCAGGAAGAAGACAGCAGCAAGAAAACGAACACCAAACCTTAATGCTCTGATACCATGTGAATAAATCCTAATTGTTTCTAGGTCAAAGTAGAGAAGAAGAAAGAAGAAAGAAAAGAGAAAGAAGAAGGAGAGGAGAAGAGTGTTCGGCCAGACTAGAAGAGAGGATGTACCAAAGTACCTCTCCTAGCCGACCCACTTAACTTTTATTCATGAAAAACTTGAGTTACAAGAAAGACAATTTTGTCCCTCATAGAAGATGGGACACATAACTTAAACTAAGATACAATAGACATTTCACTTTCAATAAGATACACCAGAATGACCAAAATACCCCTAACTCGAGCATTCTAACAGTGAGAACTATGTACCATGGGCAAAATCTGTGGAAGTGTTCTTGAAGGCCAAGAGGAAAGTAAAACATGTGAGGGAGGAGAAACCATCCTCTGATTCTCCTGGGTTCAGTGATTGGGAACAAGGTAATGCAAAGATAATTACATGGCTTTGGAACAGCATGGAACCAAAGATTAGTGTGAACTTCATGTTCCTAGATACAACCAAAGAGATCTGGGATCATGCTAAAAAGTTGTACTCTGGACAAGACAATACAACTAGGGTATATCAGTTATACCAAGAGTACTTCAATTTGAAGCAAGGAAATCAAAGCTTAGAAGAGTATTATGCAAGTTTGAGAAACATCCGCAATGAGCTAAATGTGTATCACCCTCTCACATCAGATGTCCAGATCCAACAACAGCAACGTGAACAGCTTGATGTGACTAGGTTTCTTGTGCGCTTGAAGGCTGAGTATGAGCCTGTCGAAGCACAGATATTGGGGGGATCAGCTCTCCCCTCACTTGAAGAAGTTTTTGCCCATCTTAAGAGGACATCCATTGAGACAGTGGAACATTCTTCCTTCTCTGATAGATCTGGTTTGGTAGTGACTAAAGGGAGTGGTCGTGGAAGTAGAAGTGGTGGTGGCAGCAGTGGCCCTCCAAACAACCGTGATGGGCACATGTTTAACCGGGCCAGTGGCCGGACTAGAGGCCGTGGAAAAGGAAGGAGTAATGATCAGAGAAAATGTACACATTGTGGCTTAGAGGGGCACACAGTTAATTTCTGCTATGATTTGTGTGGTCCACCCAACACTTGGGCTAACCATGTTACATCTAAGAGTAGTAGCACAATTACTGAAAGCCAACAAACTGCACCAACCCCCTCCACACCCACTTGTGCTTCCGGGCAAGAAATGGTGTGTACCACGGGCAATATATGAGCAGTTCCTTCAAGCAACTCAGCAGAACACAGCTACACTTGCCCATTCAGGTATGACTTGTTTAGCTTCCAAAGCCTCACCCTGGATCATTGATTCTGGCGCCTCGGACCATATGTCTAGGACTCCTGATGTATTTTCTTCCCTTTCTCGCACCTCCACATCTCAGACAGTTACACTTGCTAATGGTTCTACATCTCCTATTTGTGGTGTTGGTGATGTTGATCTCTCCTCATTGTCTTTAGCATCTGTTTTATATGTTCCTAAGTTCCCTTTTAACCTTATGTCTGTTAGTAGATTAACCAAATCCCTTAATTGTTCTGTAACCTTCTATCCTTCTTCTTGTGTGTTTCAGGATCTCAAGACGGGGACGAAGAGTGGTGAAGGGCATGAAGCCGGTGGTTTGTATTACCTTGATGGTGGTGGCCCTCCAGTGGCTTTTCAGTCGTCTCTTACTCCTCTCAAATGGCACTACAGACTTGGTCATCCCCCTCTCAAGGCTTTGAAGCTGCTAGTTCCTTCCTTGAGTCATCTTTCATCATTAGATTGTGAGTCATGTCAGTTGGAAAAACATCATCGAGTCTCATTTAGTCCAAGAACTGATAGTCGTGTCTCAAGTCCTTTTGTTTTAGTTCATTCTGATGTATGGGGTCCAGTTAAAGTGGTGTAATACAATGGGTTTAAGTATTTTGTAATCTTTGTTGATGACTTTTCAAGAATGACATGGATCTATCTTATGAAAGACAGTAGTGAATTGTTCTCTATTTTTCAGAAATTTCATGCTGAAATATGCACTCAGTTTGGTGTTCATATGAAAACACTTCGCTCCGATAATGCCAAATAATACATCTCCTCATCATTTCAGCAATACCTAGAACATCATGGAATAATTCATCAAACTTCTTGTGCCTACACCCCACAACAAAACGGTGTAGCTGAACGGAAAAATAGACATCTTCTTGAAACTGCTCGGTCCTTGATGATCAATATGCATGTCCCAAAGCATTTTTGGAGTGATGCTGTTCTTACGTCCTGTTTTTTGATAAATCAGATGCCCATGTCAATCCTTGGAAGTCAATCCCCTTTCTCCGTGTTGTTCCCCACTTTGTCTCCCTTTCCTCTCACCCCAAGAGTCTTTGGCTGTGTTTGTTTTGTTCAGCACTTGGGGCCTGGAGTAGACAAAGCTAGATGCTCGGGCTACAAAGTGTATTTTTCTTGGCTACTCAAGGACTCAGAAAGGGTACAAGTGTTATAAACCTAAGTTTCATAAATCGTTTGTGTGCCCTGATGTCACCTTCTTTGAATCAGTTCCCTTTTTCTCCAATGCCGGGGTCTCTTCTTCTCCCTCAGTGGTTCCTCTTCCTGTTCCAATTGTGGACCCCCTTCCCGTAGTTCCCACTCCTACTGCAGATGCACATCATATGCCGGTTACTACAGAGAGGCCGCCAATTACTCAAGTGTATACTCGCAAAAGTGCTTCGGCTCCTCCTCCACTTCAGCACCCGTCGACAGATCCTGCTACTACCCCCTCTCCCTCAGATCTTCATCTTCCTATTGCTTTGCGGAAAGGTAAACGTACTTGTACTTCTCATCCTATTTCAGACTATGTTTCCACTGCTCACCTTTCTACTTCCCATTGCAAGTTTATATCATTACTCTCATCGGTTCCCATTCCCAAGACTGTACAGGAAGCCCTTGTCTCTCCAGGGTGGCGGCAAGCCATGGAAGAAGAACTCTCTGCCCTACAACATAATCATACGTGGGAACTCACCACCCTTCCTCTTGGTAAGCACACTGTTGGGTGTAAATGGGTCTATACAGTGAAACATCTTCCTGATGGCAGTGTGGAATGACTAAAGGCACGGTTAGTGGCCAAGGGCTATTCTCAGTTATATGGTGTGGACTATATGGAGACATTCTCTCCTATGGCTAAAATTGGTTCAGTTCGGATGTTGATCTCATTGGCTACTATGTATGATTGGCCTCTCCTACAACTTGACATCAAAAATGCCTTCTTACATGGTGATCTTGTTGAGGAGGTGTATATGGAGCAACCATCAGGGTTTGTTGCTCAGGGGGAGGCTGGTAAGGTGTGCAGGCTCAAAAAGGCAATGTATGGACTGAAACAATCTCCTCGTGCATGGTTCGGCAGGTTCAGTGAAGTGGTGAAGGCCTTTGGGATGAAACAGTGTCAGGTTGATCATTCTGTGTTTAGCTATAACTCAGAAGATGGAAACATTTTGATAGTCGTGTATGTGGATGATATTGTCATAACTGGAAGTGACAACAATGGAATTGACAGGCTGAAAAAATTATTACAGGACCACTTCAATACGAAAGATCTGGGGAAGCTAAAGTATTTCTTAGGAATAGAAGTTGCGAGGTCAAAACAGGGGATCAACCTATGTCAGAGGAAATATGTTCTTGATCTACTTGAAGAAACAAGGTTGTTAGGTGCTAAACCAGCAGAGACTCCTATGGAACTCAATGCCAAGTTAAGTGTGGATGCAGGTGAAGAGTTTGATGATCCTAGAAGGTACAGAAGGTTGGTGGGAAAGTTGAACTACCTGACCATTACCCGACCAGATATATCATTTGTTGTGAGTGTGGTGAGTCAGTTTATGCAACATCCCCGGGTTCCTCACTGGGAAGCTGTTCTGAGAATTGTTAGGTACCTAAAGGGTGCTCCAGGTCGTGGTTTGTTATACCAAAAAGGAGGACCTCTTGAGATAGTAGGGTACACAGATGCTAATTGGGCTGACTCTATATCAGACAGGAGGTCAACCACAGGGTATTGTACCTTCCTGTGTGGCAATTTTGTAACTTGGAAGAGCAAGAAGCAAACAGTGGTGGCAAGAAGTAGTGCGGAAGCAAAGTATAGGGCTATGGCCCATACCACATGTGAACTAGTATGGCTGAAGAACCTACTACAGGAGATGGGTTTCTCAATTGACAAACCCATGAAACTATACTGTGATAACCAAGCTGCTGTTCACATCTCATCCAATCCTGTCTTCCATGAAAGAACTAAACATATTGAGGTGGATTGTCACTTTGTGAGAGAGAAAGTGATAAATGGGGTAATAACTACATCTCATGTGAGCTCAGGAAATCAGTGGGTAGATATCTTCACAAAAGGATTGTCTCGGGGAAGAATAGATTACATTTGTAACAAGCTAGGACTATATGATATATACTCTCCAGCTTGAGTCAACAGAACTACCTGGAGAACATTCGGCCTTAGTCTCCACTAAGGGGAATAGATTTTTAGACAAGAAATCCCTCAAGTGTACCCATTATGGTGGTGATAAACACAAAAAGGAGAAACGTTGGGTCTTGTACCCTCATCTGAAGCCAGCTGCTCTAAGAAAGGGCAAAAGGCAACATAAGGGCCACACAACAAGTGGGAATCTTGGCACCAACAACAGTAGTGACAACTCACAGAATACTCAGACAGTGTCCTCTTCCACCGCAAGGCAGGCTGCCGACACCTCTGGACCAAGTACTTCGGGCTTCACAACTAGTGAGGTAGAGGTTCTCAGCCGAGCATTATCCCGTTTGAAGAACAATTCTTTAGCTTCCACCTCTCTTGCCAAATCAGGTACAGCCTCTGCATTTAGTGCAACTAGTTCCATTAACTCTACCTCTTGGGTGATTGATTCCGGAGCCACTGACCATATGACACATATGTCCTCCTTATTTTCTACATATCATTTGTTATCTGGCCAGGATAAGATGAGAGTAGCTGATGGGTCCCTCTCCACCATCTTTGGAAAGGGGGTGGTTGACCTAAGCAAGGATCTCTCTCTTAAATCAGTCCTACATGTTCCTAGTCTTACCTCAAAACAGACAAAGCTTACAAAAAATTTGAACTGCAGTATAACTTTCTTTCCTTCTCATTGTGTCTTCCAGGACAGATTGACAAGGAGAACGATTGGGAGTTGTCATGAGTATGGGGGCCTCTACTATTTTGATGAAGATGTTAGCTCAGCCTTGCAAGCTTCTACTACCAGTCCGGAAAGTGTGGAGTCAATAGCTAGGCTGCACTTGTGGCATGCTAGGCTTGGTCATTTGCCATTTTCTTCTTTAGCAATGTTGTTTCCCAAATTATGTAAGGGCATTCCGAGTTAGAGTTTAATTTGTGATGTGTGTCAAATGTCAAAACAATGTAGATCAATGTATCCAATTTCTAGTAATGAAATTCAAGTCCCTTTTGGCATGCTAGGCTTGGTCATTTGCCATTTTCTTCTTTAGCAATGTTGTTTCCCAAATTATGTAAGGGCATTCCGAGTTAGAGTTTAATTTGTGATGTGTGTCAAATGTCAAAACAATGTAGATCAATGTATCCAATTTCTAGTAATGAAATTCAAGTCCCTTTTGATTTGGTTCATTCTGATGTTTGGGGTCCTTCACCCATTGTTTCCATTGATGGCTTTCGTTACTTTATCAGTTTTATTGACCATTATTCTCGATGTACTTGGATTTATCTGTTGAAAGGACGTGATGAAGTTCCCCGGATAACTATGATGTTTTGCAAGATGGTTGAAACACAATTTGATAAAAAGATCAAGCAGTTCCGTTCAGACAATGCAACTGAATACTTTGAAAGATCCCTGAACTCATTCATGGAAGATGCATGCGTGTTACATCAATCATCATGTGCTTACACCCCTCAGCAAAATGGGGTTGCTGAGCGCAAGAACAGGCACCTATTGGAGGTAGCTCGAGCCCTTCTTTTCTAGCACAATGTGCCCAAGCAATATTGGTCTCAAGCTGTTCTCACTGCATCATACCTAATAAATCGGATGCCATCTAAGGTATTGGGTATGAAGACCCCTTTCTTTGTTTTGTGTCCCACTCTTCCAGAATTTCCTCTTCCCCCACGGGTTTTTGGCTGTACATGCTTCATACATGTGAAGGATCTAAAGAAAACCAAGTTGGATCCTAAGGCTACAAAGGGAATATTTTTGGGGTACTCTCCTACGCAAAAGGGGTATAAGTGTTATGATCCTGTCACCAAGAAAAAATGTCACCAGAGATGTAGTCTTTTTTGAGTCTCAACCCTATTTTCAGTCTTCTCAGAATCCTCTTTAGGGGGAGAGTAGTGGGTTGGAAGAGGATTCTCATTTTCCCTTCTTTTTTGTTCCCATTTCATCACCTTCCACTACTACTAGCTGTAACATTCCGGGTCAACCTAGTGAGACTCTTACTGTGCCAGTTACGTCTCCAGATTCGGCTGATGCTTCTGAAGGTTCCAGTAAACAAGAGAAAGAGATACTTACATACAACAGAAGGAAGAAGGCCCCTCAACCTCATGATTGCAACCAGTTGAACTCAGATCAATCTATCTCTGCAATCCAAGGTAATTCTGACTCACTCAATTCATATTTGGATCTTCCTATTGCTCTCCGTAAGCCTGTTCGTTCTTGTACCACTTGGCATCCCATAGCTGATTATGTTTCTTACTCACACTTATCCCCTACCTATCATTCCTTTTTGTCAGCTCTTTCCTCTGTATGTGTCCCTTCCAGGTATTCAGAGGTGACATCTGATGCAAGGTGGAGAGAAGCCATGAATGAGGAGATGAAAGACTTAATGAAAGCAAGGACGTGGGAATTGGTGGACCTGCCAGAGGGGAAAGGCACTGTTGGGTGCAAGTGGGTATTCACAGTAAAGCACAGGGAAGATGGGTCAATTGAGAGGTACATGGCCAGACTTGTGGCAAAGGGATTTACACAAAAGGAAGGAATTGACTACAAGGAAACCTTTGCCCCAGTAGCAAAGCTCAACACAATCAGGGTTCTACTGTCACTAGCAGCAAAATTCTCTTGGGAACTTCATCAGTTGGATGTGAAGAATGCCTTCCTAAATGGTGATCTTCATGAAGAGGTATTCATGGAACCCCCACCTGGATATGTGTTGGAAAGAAGGTATGCAAACTAAGGAAAGCATTATATGGTTTGAAGCAATCTCCCCGGACATGGTTTGAGAGACTTTGTTTGGCTGTGAAGAAAGTAGGGTACACTCAGAGCAGTGGAGATCATACATTTTTTACAAGGAGACAGGATGACAAACTTACAACACTTATTGTGTATGTGGATGATATGGTGATTACTAGAATGATGTGAAAGAGATGAAGAGGCTGAAGAAGTTCTTAGCTTCAGAATTTGAGATCAAAGACCTGGGAAATCTGAGATACTTTCTTGGGATTGAAGTTGCTAGATCAAGAGAAGGAATTTACATATGTCAAAGAAAGTATGTGCTAGATCTCCTAGAGGAAACAGGCATGATGGGGTGCAGGCCAGTAGACACTCCAATAGAACCAAGCCATGGATTACAAGAATCAATGGGTGAGGAATACTGTGATAAGGAAAGGTACCAAAAATTGGTAGGAAAACTGATATACTTATCCCTTACTCGGCCAGACATTGCTTATGCAGTGCATGTTGTCAGTCAATTCATGCATTCACCAAAGGCCCCTCATATGAGAGCAATGGAAAGAATCCTCTGATACTTGAAGACTTGCCCAGGGAAAGGAATTCTATTCAGAAAAAACAACAGACTTGAAATTGAAGCCTACACTGATGCTGATTGGGCTGGGTCTGTTGGAGACAGAAAATCAACCTCAGGTTACTGTACATTTTTGGGAGGAAACCTAGTCACATGGCGTAGTAAGAAGCAAAATGTTGTGGCTAGATCAAGTGCAGAAGCAGAATACCGGGCTATGGCACACGGGGTTGCTGAACTCTTATGGCTCAGAACTCTCCTTAATGAGCTTGGTATCAAGACTGAGGGTCCTCTCAAGCTGTATTGTGATAACAAAGCTGCTATCAACATTGCCAACAATCCTGTGCAGCATGACAGGACAAAATATATTGAAATTGATCGACACTTTGTCAGAGAGAGAATTATTTCAGGAGAACTTTGTGTGCCTTATACTCCATCAGAGATGCAGATTGCAGATGTATTAACAAAAGGGTTGGCATCAACAAAGTTCAGGGACATACTTGGCAAGCTAAACATGATTGATATCCATGCTTAGCTTGAGGGGGAGTGTTAGAATGTTAGAGTGATGTTCGGCTGATAAGAGTTCTTATTAGCCCAGTCTTATGTTTAACTTATCTTGTAACTGGGCCTGTGTTAATGGGCCTAATCCTGTTTAATGATTTAAGTCATTTGGGTGTCCCATCACTAATAAGGGCATCCCAGTAATTTCTTGTACCTTGTACTATATTCATCTATAAATAAAAGACTGGTCGACTGGCTAGTATAGTTCGACATTCTCTTCAGTTTTGTGGTTCTCTTCTCTTCCTTGCTACTTCGAGTATAGCTCTTCAGATTACAACATTCAGCCTCTGCACTTGATCTGGCCACAACTGACTGTTTTTACTCTTTTACGAGATTAAGTTTCCTTCCACAAAGGTGCATACCCCTGATGTAGATCTCTTGTCATTTAAGCAACCTGCTCAATCTACATCTGTGTAGGACTCTAGCTTTAAATTTTCATGGTCTGAGAAAAGAATCCCATTGCTAGGATGCTTCTTTAGGTATGCAATTATCCTCTCAATGGCTTCCTAGTGTTGAACCCGAGGAGCATGCATATATTGACTCACAACACTAACAACACAGGAGATGTCTGGATATGTCATGCATAAATATAGTAGCTGGCCTACCATCCTTTGATATCTTCCACATCTTTAACTAACTCACCATCCAAAGCATTAATTCTATGATTTCGGTCAATAGGAGTATCATCTGGTTTAGTTCTTAGCTTCCCAATCTCCTATAGTAAGTCCAACACATACTTCCTCTGAGATATGAAAATCCCATACTTGGATCTTGCAACCTCTATTCGTAGAAAGTATTTCAGTTCACCTAGATCCTTGATCTCAAACTCTTGCTATAGTGACTTCTTGAGTGCATCAATCTCCTTTAGATCATTTCCTGTAACAACTATATCATCAACACATACAATCAATACTGACAAGAGTGCCTCTCTCCTTTTTACAAAGGGAGTATGGTCGGATTGAGTTTGTGTACCCAAAACGGATAAGTGCCCGCTGAGTTTGCCAAACCATGCCCTAGGTGACTGTTTCAGACCATATAGTGATTTCTCCAGCTTGCAAACTTTTTCCTTACCAACATTCTTATAAAAACCAGATAGAATGTCCATATATACCTCCTTTTGCCTCCTTTTGCAGATCACCATTAAGGAAAGCATTTTTAACTTCAAGTTGGAATAGAGGCCATGAATAGGTAGTTGCTAGGGACAAGAGAATTTGAACTGAGCTCATCTTAGCGGCTGGTGCAAAAGTCTCCAGGTAATCAATACCATAGGTCTGTGTATATCCTTTTGCAACCAACCTTGCCTTGTATCTCTCTATACTGCCATCAGCCCTGTACTTCACATTGAACACTCATCCGCATTTGACTGTCTCTTTGTCTATAGGAAGATCAACTATCTCCCATGTCTAATTCTTAATCAAGGCTTCCATTTCTTCTTGCATAGCTAGTTTCCACTCAGGTTTGGAGAGAGCTTCACTAACATTCTTGGGTATAGACACAAAATCTAAGAAAGGAAGGCACGGTAGGAGGGTGATAAGGCACTATAGGAGAGATGGTATGAAATGCATTGGACTGTATACTTTCTCTTCTCTTTGCGGAGTGCAATGGGAAGATTAAAATGAGTGGGATCAGCTGCCACAACAGTGTTAGGTACAAAAACATCATTATCAGGGGAGATAACAAGCTTAGGCTCAAGGGAAATACTTGGAACTGTATCAGCCGAACCTGGGATCTCAGATGGATTGACGGAGAAGTGCAGGTTCTTTTATCTGAGCATGTGTGGAGTCAATCCTCTCCTGGCGACACTAATAGAATTGTGAGGTTAGCCGTAGTGGATCGGGTAGTGGAACTGTAGCAAATTGTGGAATAGGTGGATTAGATGAAGGAATAAATGAAACTGGAAGAGAGACATGTTGTGAGTTCTCCTCCCCAAAATACTCCCCCTGAGGAGAACCACCCGAGAAAAAGAAAGTAGACTAAAAAACAGTAACATCTGTAATGACAAACCTGCTCCCCGACAGTGGATCATAACAACAATACCCCTTTTGGTTTTGAGCATACCCGAGAAAAACACATTTCTTGGCCTTAGGATCCAATTTCATGCGATGAGGACCAAGAATGTTAATAAAGGATACACACCCAAAAACTCTCAAAGGTATATGAAATATCTCATCATTTGGAAAAAGCAAGCTGAAAGATGTCTTAAACTCCAAAATGCGTGAAGGAACACGGTTAATCAGATACATGGTTGTAAGAATTGCATCCCCCCAAAAACAAATAGGAAATGAGGCACACACCATAAGGCTCCTTGCTATCTCCACAATATGTCTATTCTTCCGTCTGCTACTCCATTCTGTTGCAGTGTGTATGCATAACTACTCTAATGAATTACACCTTGCTCCAAAAAATATGAGGATAAGTCCTTCTCAAAGTATTGTCTAGCATTATCTGATCTGAAGACTTTAGTCCTCATTCCAAATTGTGTGAGAACCATCTGATAGAACTGTCGCACCAAAATGGGTACTTAATCACATGTTCTCATAAGATATATCTAAGAATACTGTGTATGATCATCCACAAACAAGAGAAAATAATGGTAACCACCCATGGAAGAAATGTGGTAAGGATACATCTATGTGAACAATATCAAAAGCAAAGGAACTTCTTTTATTACTTGGTTTAAAAGAATGTCTACAATTCTTTCCCTACTAACAACTTTCACATTCCAAACTAGACAACTAAACAAGCTCAAACAACTTTGGAAACAAAAACCTTAATGAAATGAAAGGAATATGACCCAAACGATCATGCCAAAGCATAATCTGACTCACTGACTCTGATCCACTACTATTGCTGCTACTAACATGATGGCTTTGATGTCTTGGAATCTCATCTAGAAGGTAGACTCCATTCACCTCACGACCACTCCCAATCATTTTCTTTGATTCCAGATCCTGCAAAACACAATTACTAGGAAGAAAGGTCACTAAACAATTCAAATTTTTTATAAGAGAGCTTCTTGAAAGAGGACTAGTTTGGAGTTTATGAACATGTAAGACAGAGGATAAGGTAGTGTCATTAATCACTCTAATTGTCCCTTTCCCAGAAATGGGAATATGGGAACCATCTGTAGTAGAGACTCTATCTCTACCAAAGCACAACTAGAAAGAACTAAAAAGGGTAGATATATTGGTAATGTGCTCAGATGCTCTTGAGTCTATAATCTAGGGAGGTCCTTCCTTACTTGAGGTGGATATATGATTTGCAACTAAATATGAACTACCTATATGAGCAAGAAGTAGTATGGTTGGCTCCTGCACTATTCTACCGATCTGAAGAACTAGAACTGGCTGAATGGACTCTAGATCAACTTGGGAGAGGGGTCCTGAAGGGTCTCTTATAATTGCCACACTTGCATTTCCCTTCTTGTTCTTGATCCGATTTAGTAAGAGATGAGGGTAAAGCTTCCAATAAGTGTCTCTAGTATGCTTAGTCTTCTTGCAATAGTCACATACCAAGTCCTTCTTGTCCTTCCTAGCCTCACCACTCCCTCTGTCTCCATTTGGCTTTGATTTAACTGTACTAATCATAGTTGACTAATTAATCCCAGGCTGTCTCAACATGGCATTCCTCTTGCTTTCCTCCTCAGAGACAAAGGCATAAGCTTGAGAAAGAGTCACACTTTCTCTAGAAAGGAGATGTTGTTTGGCAATGTTGAATTCAGGTTTCAGCTCAGCCAAGAACTCAAAAACCCTATTCTTTTCTACCAACCCCTGATAGGTTGTTGCATCCTTCATACTCTCCCAAACCACAATTTATAAGTGGTCGATCTCTTGCCAAAGACTTCTTAGCATGGAGAAATAGGTGGCAAGAGGTCTATCTTCCTGTTTTGTACTAATCACCTGATTCCTTAACTGATAGGCTCTAGCTACATTTTGTTTTTGGGAATAGGCTTCAGTCACTCCATTCCAAATCTCCTTTGTAGTATTAGCCTACAAATTTTTTTTACCAATGTGAAGTAACATAGAGTTACATAGCCAGGTCACCACCATGTAATTCTTTTTTTTTATTGGAAATGGTAACTTCATTAAATTACTTTCTAGATTTAAGTACAGCTGTCAACCCCTAGTTATATTTCTTACAAAAACTGCCCAGAACATACTCTCCCTCACAGTCCCTTGTTTAGCCAACGTGTCAGCTAAACCATTAGCTGATCTCCTTGTCCATTTGAAGCATTCACCGATCTCCCTTGTATTGTGGATTTCCCTTATGGGCTATAAATCCAGGCTCCCAACTTACTAGATTGCAGCCACTTGATCAACAATTTAGAGTCTCCCTCAATCTCGATTTGGTGTAACCCCAACTGTTTTGCATATCTTACACCTTGAAGCAAGGCCATTGTTGGTTCGGCTGTCTTAATATGTATGTTTATCTTTTTTGGGTCTTAAGTCATTAGTTATTGGGCCTAATCTTATTTAGTGTTCTATTTGTCTAGGTGTCCCATCACTAATCAGAGGCAGTCTAGTCAACTCATGTAACATTATGTAATACACTTACTTATAATAGAGTAGGGTTGGCTGAGAGATTTTTGCCACCATTCTCAAAACTTTCTCTTCTTCTTCTTCTTCTCTTCTCCTTCGGCAGCTGTTTTCCAGCAAACATGGTATCAGAGCCCTAATCTATCACCTGGTTACAGCCGCCGCCTCCTCTTCTACTCTTATCTAACTCTCTTTCTTTTTTCTTTTCTATCTTAGTTGCTGCAAAGGGACCCTAGGGTTGGTCGTAGAACACAGCAGGACCTACATCTAGGGTTTCCCTTGGTTGTAGGGCCCAAGGGGAGTTTGTCCCAAAAGTTGATGCCCTACTAGACTCATTACAGCAGATTGTAGCCATTTGGCTAGGAGAGATCTGTGTGGAACAGATCTAGGTGGGAGGACTGATATCGGCAGTCCTAGAGCTGGTTGTAGGGGTGATTACAGTCTGCGACACCAGAGGCTAAAACACAGTAGAAGTCAGCACAGTGCAGCCGTGTGGTGCTCTTGGTTTCAGCTCTGTTACGGGCTCTTAGGATTGAGTTTGCAGTGCAACAGTTTCTGTAAGTCTGAAACAGCTTTCTGTATATTGTGTTTACAGTTTTGATCTTTGCAAGTAGGAGAAGATGTCTTCTATATCCGGTGAAGTGTCTTCTAGAGATGTTAGGACTGGTGGGAGGTCTCCTAATCTGGAGAATCCAAATCTGCACATCCTGCAGATCACTAATGTGTTGTTGGATGAGTACAACTTCAGAGAATGGTCCGTTTCAGCCATGCTCTTCATCACATCCCGGGAACTCATTGGTTATTTGGACGGGCTGAAGAAGGAACCTGAAGTGGGTAGTGTGGAATATGCAGTTCGGCATAAGAAGAATGCTACTGTTATGTCCTGGCTACTTGCTTCAATGACTCCAAGAGTAGCTAGGACTGTTCAATATTTCTCCACTGCTGCCAAGATCTGGGAGAAAGTGTCTAAAAGTTATGGGCAGAAAAAAAAAACAATGCCAGAATTTATAGACAATCAAGACATTGCTGCCTTGAGGCAAGGGGATATATATGATTGTTGCAACATATTTTGCTATCTTAGAAGGACTTTGGGAAGAGCTAGATCATCACCTTATTCTTGATGGGGAGAATGCCAAAGACAAGGAAAGGCATGACAAACAAATTGAAGAGGGCAGAGCATTTAAATTTTTGGCTGGTTTAGATCCGATATATGAGAACATAAGGTCCCAAATTCTGGGAAGGGATGAAATGCCAGATTTACATCATGTTTATTACCTCGTGAGGAATGAAGAGGTTAGAAGAAAAGAGATGCAAGTTGAGACTCAAAGTAAGCCAGCTGAACAGCCTATTGAACATTCGACCCTAATTTCTACAAATCAAAAGGGGAATAAGTACTCAGACAAGAGGCATCTGAAGTGCACCCACTGTGGAGGAGAAAGGCATGTGAAAGAGACTTGTTGGGTTCTCTATCCGCATCTGAAACCTGTTGCTCTGAGGAAAGATAAGAAGCATCAGAAGGGTCAAGTTGCAAGTGGGAATTTGGTTGCTTGTCACAGTGATGATATCTCAAGACACTCATCCACAGTTACTTCTTCTCCCATGGGACAGATTGCTAATTCCTCCGGACCCGGGTCCTTGGGTTTCACTGCTGATGAGGTAGAGGTACTTAGCCGAATGACCAATTCTCTTGCCTCCACCTCCCTTGCTAGATCAGGTATTGTCTCTGCTTTTAGTGCAACTAGTTTTATTGATCCTGCTTCTTGAATTATTGATTCCAGTGCAACTGACCACATGACACATATGTCTTCTCTATTTTCTTCCTATCATTTATTGTCTAGCCAAGATAAGATGAGGGCTGTTGATGGTTCTTTCTCTACCATCTCTGGGAAAGGGGTGGTTGACCTAAGCAAGGACCTCTCACTCAAATTTGTTCTGCATGTTCCCAATCTTTCTTCAAATCTCTTATCTGTTTCAAAGCTTACCAAGAATTTGAATTGTAGCATAACCTTTTTTTCTACTCATTGTGTCTTCCAGGACAAATTGACAAAGAGAACGATTGGGAGCGGTCATGAGTATGGAGGTCTCTACTACCTTGATGTAGACATCAGTTCGGCCTTACAAACATCTGCTACTAGTAGTCAGTCCAATGTGGAGTCAATAGCTAGGTTACATCTGTGGCATGTTAGGCTAGGTCATTTACCTTTTTCATCATTAGAAGTGTTGTTTCCGGAATTATTCAAAGGTGTTTCGAGTCAAAATTTAGTTTGTGAAGTATGTCAGCTATCAAAACAATGTAGAACTGTTTATCCAATTTCTAGTAATGAATTTCAAGCTCCCTTTGATTTAATCCACTCTGATGTTTGGGGCCCTTCACCTCTTGTTTTTGTTGATGGCTTTCGGTATTTTATTAGTTTTATTGATCACTACTCTCGATGCACATGGATCTACTTGTTGAAAGGACGCAATGAAGTGCCATGGGTAACCATGGCATTTTACAAAATGATTGAAACACAATTTTCCAAGAAAATTAAGCAATTCAGGTCAGACAATGTTGTTGAATACTTTGAAAGATCCTTGAACCTGTTTATGGAGGATGCTGGAGTGATACATCAGTCATATTGTGCTAGTACCCCCCAACAGAATGGGGTTGCTGAGCGCAAGAATAGACACCTATTGGAGACTGCTCGAGCCTTACTATTTCAGCACAAGGTTCCCACACACTACTGGTCTCAAGCAGTCCTTACTGCATCATATTTGATAAATCGAATGCTACCCAAGGTATTGGGTATGAAAATTCCTTTCTTTGTCCTTTGTCCTCATCTCCCAGACTTTTCTCTTCCACCGAGGGTCTTTGGTTGTGTATCTTTTATACATGTAAAGGATCCAAAGAAGACCAAGCTGGATCCTAAGGCTACTAAAGGAATCTTTTTGGGGTACTCTCCTATACAGAAGGGTTACAAGTGTTATGATCCAGTCACCAAGAAAAAATATGTCACAAAGGATGTGGTGTTTTTTGAGTCTCAGTCCTATTTTCACTCTTCCCAGAATCCTCTTCAAGGGGAGACTAGCAGGATGGAAGAGGATTCTTCTATTCCCTCCTTTTTTGTGCCGCTTTCTGCCTCGGACCTTCCATCTTCTCCTCCTGATCCTCCTAGTTGTAGTATCCGGGTGAATCTAGTGAGGCTCCTATTGTACCAGCTACCACTCGTGATGTTGCAGGTGTTACTGAAGACTCCAACAGGCAACAAAAAGATATAAGAATCACCACAACAGAAGGAAAAAGGGCCCTCTAACTCATGACAGCAACCAATTGGACTCGGATCAACTTGTCTCAGCAACTCCAGGTAATCTTATTACTCTTCCCTCTGATTTGGATCTCCCTATTGCCCTTCGTGAGCCTATTTGTTCTTGTACTATCCGGCACCCCATTGTTGATTTTGTGTCTTACTCACATTTGTCTCCTCGTTATTGTTCCTTTGTGTCTGCTCTTTCTTCTGTGCATGTCCCTACTAGGTATTCAGAGGCAGTGTCTGACCCAAGATGGAAAGAGGCTATGAACGAAGAAATGAAAGCCTTAATGAAAGCAAGGACTTGGGAATTAGTGGATCTACCAGAAGGGAAAAACACTGTTGGATGCAAGTGGGTGTTCACTGTAAAGCATAGGGAGGACAGGTCCATTGAAAGGTACAAGGCCAGACTTGTAGCAAAAGGGTTTACTCAAAAAGAAGGGATTGACTACAAAGAAACCTTTGCTCCAGTAGCGAAACTCAACACAATCCGAGTTCTATTGTCATTAGCTACAAACTTCTCATGGGAGCTGCATCAGTTGGATGTGAAGAATGCTTTCCTAAATGGTGACTTACATGAAGAGGTATTCATGGATCCTCCACTAGTTGCATGGTACTCAGCTTCAGCACTGGATCTAGCTACAACGGTTTGCTTCTTACTCCTCCAAGTAACAAGGTTCCCTCCTACAAAGGTGCAGTAACCACTCGTAGACCTTCTGTCACTTTGAGATCCAGCCCAATCTGCATCTGTGTAAATTTCAACCCTCAAGTGTCCATTTTTTGGAATAATAAACCAGCACCCGGGAACTTCTTAAGATACCGAAGTACTCTCTCTGCTGCTTCAAGATGGGTGGACCTAGGTGCATGCATGAACTGACTGAGGACACCAACAGCATATGCTATGTCTGGACGAGTCATAGAGAGGTACAACAATCTTCCTACAAGCCTCTGAAATTGGTTCACATCCTTAAGAGGTTCACCTTGGCTGTCACTTAACTTATGGTTGGGGTCAATGGGAGAGTCAGCTGGTTTAACCCCAATCTTTCTAGTGTCCTTAAGCAAGTCTAGGACATATTTCCTTTAGGAGATGAAGATACCCTTTTTTGATCGGGAAACCTCAATTCCAAGGAAGTATTTGGCAGTTCCTAGATCTTTCACTTCGAACTGAGTGGCAAGGAGGCCCTTCAAACTTTGAATTTCATCCTCCCAGTCACCAGTAACAATTATGTCATCCACATATACTATTAGGGCAGCCATTTTACCTTCTACCCTTTTTACAAACAATGTGTGATCTGACTGACATTGCTTGTATCCCCTCTGCTGAACTGCTTTATGAAATCTGCTAAACCAAGCTCTTGGTGATTGCTTTAGCCCATATAAAGACTTCTTTAACTTGCACACTTTCTGTTCACTTCCTTGAATCAAAAAACCGGGAGGTTGAGCCATATAAACTTCCTCTTCAAGGTCACCATTCAAGAAGGCATTCTTGATGTCGAGCTGATGTAGATCCCAATTCAGATTGGCAGCAAGAGAGAAAAGTACTCTAATAGAGTTCATTTTGGCAACAGGGGCAAAGGTTTCTGCATAATCAACTCCATATACTTGAGTAAAACCCTTTGCCACTAAATGAGATTTATACCTCTTCACAGTTCCATCAGCCCCATGCTTAACAGTGAACACCCATTTACATCCAACTGGAACTTTACCCTTAGGGAGATCAACAAGTTCCCACGTGCCATTCTTATGAAGAGCATCAATTTCTTCCTTCATGGCATTTGTCAATTCTGGTACTGAGAGAGCTTCTGCCACATTCTTGGGAATAGGGATACTGTCAATGGAGGTAAGGAAGGCACGAAATGAAGGTGAGATGTTCTCATAGGAGACAAAGTTGGAAATGAGGTGTTTTGTGGTGCACAACCTAGCACCTTTCCTGTGAGCAATAGGAAGGTCAAGATCATTAGCAATAGGGATGTCAGGACTATCATTGGGAGTCAAGTTACCTGAGAGATAATCTTCCCCCGAGGAGTTTGATGGCACTTGAGGTACAACTTCTGGATTCTCCACAACTCTTGAACTTGGTTGGCCTTTATGACGACGATAGAAAACACGGAAAGGTGGAGGATCAGGAAGAGAAGGGGGAGAAGGAGAAGGATTAGGAAGAGGAGGAAGCTGAACCAGTTTCTCCTCATGCCTACACTCCCCCTGAGGAGAAACAGGAAATAAGGGCTCATCTTCAAAGAAGGTAACATCTATGGAGACATAGAATCTCCAAGAAACAGGATCAAAGCAACGATACCCTTTCTGAGAGAATGAGTAGCTAAGAAATATACACGGGATAACACGAGAGTCCAATTTCCCCCGGGTGGGAGATAGGTTTTGGACAGAGCACCGACAACCAAAAACACGAGGAGGGATAGAAAGAAGAGGGGCCTTAGGAAAGAGAAGCTGATGTGGGGCTTTGTACTCTAACCAACGAGAGGGCATTCGGTTAATGAGGTATGTAGAACAAAGGACAACCTCAAGCCAAAATCGTTTGGGAACATTCATGTGGAGTAGTAAACCCCGTGCCATTTCAAGGAGGTGTCGGTTCTTCCGTTCAGCCACACCATTTTGTTGTGGCGTACGGGCACAAGAGCTCTGATGAAGAGAGCCATGTGAAGCAAAGAACTCCGTGAGGTCACTTTGAAAAAACTCTTTTGCATTGTTTGACTGGAATATTTGAATCTCGGTCTGAAATTGGGTGAAGACCATCCGCTGAAAATCTTGGATAATTTTTGGTACTTCCTCACGGGTTCGCATTGGATATACCCAAGTGTATCTGGAATAATCGTTAATGAAGGTAATGCAGTACTTGTAGCCACTCTCAGAAGGTAAAGTAACATGGCCCCACACATTAGAATGCACAATGTGAAAAGGAAACTCAGATTTACTATTTCTTTGAGGAAATTGAGTTCTACAATGCTTGCTTAACTGACACATTTGACAAGAAAAATTAGAAACAAACATTGACTTACACAGTTTTGGGAAAACCAATTTCAAGGTCTCAAAAGACAAATGACCCAGACGACAGTGCCACAAATGCATTTTACTCTTTTTGAACTAACTCATAGACTCTGTAACATGAAGGCCAGCCGTATTCTCCAACATGTAGAGTCCATCAACCATACGTCCCCTACCAATCGTCCTCCCCGATGCTAGATCTTGAATCACACAATAGGTAGGGAAAAAAGTCACAGAACAGTTCAAGGAATTTGTAACACTACTGACTGAGAACAAATTCATACGAAATTTTGGAACATGAAGAACATCAGAAAGAGTAAGGCCGAGGGGAAGAGAGAGAGTTCCTTGACCAGCTATGGAAGTGTATGATCCATAAGCTAGTCTCACTTTATCTCTTCCAGAAAGAGGGTGATAAGTTTGAAAGTAAGAGGACATACCAGTCATGTGTTTTGACGCTCCATAATTGATGATCCATGGAGAGTCAAGGTTGTGTGAGGCAGCATGGAAAGTTATGGCAGAATTACCTGATATGGATGCAAAAGAGGTGGTGGGAGGAGCATCCATCTGGTGAATTGCTCTACCATAAAGCTCCAAATGGTCACGGAAGGAGTTTACAATATCCTCCCTTGGGTCTGATCCAGAGTAGCTGTATTGGCTATGTGGTGTTTGAGGCACAGTAGAAGTGGAGGGCTGATTCTCCCGAGAAACCATATTTGCCATGTGGTGTTTCTCGGTACCTTGTTGCCTAGGTCTTCTAATTACATCTGAGCCTTGTTTCTTAGGTAAATCCTGAACCCACTTTGGTTTCCCATGGAGATCCCAACAAGTATCTTTGGTGTGTCGGGGCCTTTGACAATTAGTGCACCACAATCTTTCCTTATTCATGATTCTAGGTTTAGAAGTACTCAAAAACACAGGCACACTGCCTTACAGAGCTGTTACAGTCCACAACTAGGCACTTGCTGATTTTTAGTTTCAAAGAGAACCAAATACAAACACTGCAGCTGCAGTACTAGGATGTATGACCTACACTGTGTAGGAGTCCACTGAACAATATACGAACTGCTCTTGCAGTGTAACCAGGTTTGAATGATCTACAGTTTTGCAACTTCATTACAGTTTCTCAACCAAGAGAAAAAAAAAAACTCAGTAGAAACAGCAATACAAGTGGTGGTGCACCACACCTAATTGGCTGATATCCACTTTCCAGGACAGCCGAACAGTCACTTAGGGTCTGGAGTTCAACCACAGTCCCTTGGAGAGTTGAATAGAGCAACATACACTCAGAGGAAGGGGAACAATCCCTACATAGATTTTGGGACATTAACAGTCGTGCAAGAAGAGAGCCATAAATAGGAAAAAAAAGTTTCAGTCCCTATGTCACCCGAACTGTGAATAGGTAGAACAGTCATGGATTCGAACTTCTTTTAAGGACAGAACCTTCCTTCGAACATCTGGGATGGATTTCCATAGACTTCTTAGCTGAGCAACACCAGCTACCAGCACCTAAGGCTGGAAGTTGAACAGTTAGTAGTAGAACCCTTTTTTTTTTTGCGCCAGGAAGTTGAACAGTCAGCTTTCATGTAGCAGAACCCAACTCGATAGTGGAGACAATCCACAACACTAGAGAATGCTTCCTCTCCTTGTCTTCGAGCATCAGGACTGTAGCTTCTACGCAGCAGTGGAGAGAGACCTTAGCTGGTTGTTTTCCAGGCCTGGACAGTCCTGCTCTAATACCATGTTGAGCAGGAGGAGAAGGAGAAGAAGGGAAGAAGAAGGAAGAAGAAGAAGAAGAGGCTACAGAGTTAAGCCTCAAAAACTTAGCTTCAGTTGAGTGAAGCTTTGCATTTATACTATTCTGGCTGTACATAACAATATGTCTACAGAATTACAAAAATACCCTTGTGGGTACTAAGTCTGTGAACATATAATACGCCTGTTAACAAGCATTATATGGTCTTAAGCAGTCTCCTCGAGCTTGGTTTGAGAAGCTTTGTGGGGCCATGAAGAAAGGGGGTTACACTCAAAGTGGGGCAGATCATACCTTGTTCATAAGGAAGAAAAATGGCAAACTTACAGCACTTATTGTCTATGTGGATGATATGATGATTACAGGGGATGGTTAGGAAGAGATAAAAAGGCTAAAGGAGTTATTGGCTATTGAATTTAAGATCAAAGACCTGGGTCAGCTGAGATACTTCCTTGGGATTGAAGTGGCTGGGTCAAAAGAGGGCATCTATATATGTCAGCGGAAATGTCTTTGATCTTCTAGAAGAGACAGGTATGATGGGGTGTAGGCCAGCAGATACTCCAATAGAGCAGAACCATGGTCTATAGGAATCGATAGGAGAGGACTACCTTGATAAAGAGAGATACCAAAAGCTGGTGGGGAAGTTGATTTATCTGTCTCTCACTCGCCCAGATATTGCTTATGCTGTACATGTAGTTATTCAGTTCATGCACTCTCCTAAAATCCCTCACATGAGAGCTGTGGAAAGGATTCTCAGGTATTTGAAGACTTGCCTGAGAAAAGGGATTTTGTTTAGAGAACACAATAAAATTGAAGTTGAAGCATATACTGATGCAGATCGGGCTGGTTTTGTTGGGGACAAGAAGTCCACCTCCGGGTACTGCACCTTTGTTGGAGGAAATCTAGTTACATGGAGGAGTAAAAAACAAAATGTCGTTGCTAGATCAAGTGCAGAGGCTGAATATCGAGCTATGGCTCATGGTGTTGCTGAACTTCTGTGGCTTAAGATCCTTCTTGGTGAACTTGGAATAAAGATCGAGTGCCCTCTCAGGTTGTACTGTGACAACAAGGCTGCCATCAACATTGCAAATAACCCAGTGCAACATGATAGAACGAAGTGTATTGAGATTGACCGACACATTGTCAGAGAAAGAATAGTCTCAGGAGAACTCAACATTCCTTATACTCCCTCTGAGATGCAAATCGCAGATGTTCTAACAAAAGGGCTAGCTTCAATAAAATTCTTGGACTTACTTGGCAAACTAAACATGATTGACATCCATGCTTAGCTTGAGGGGGAGTGTTGGTTCGGCTGTCTTAATATGTATGTTTATCTTTGTTGGGTCTTAAGTCATTAGTTATTGGGCCTTATCTTATTTAGTGTTCTATTTGTCTAGGTGTCCCATCACTAATCAGGGGCAGTCTAGTCAACTCATGTAACATTATGTAATACACTTATTTATAATAGAGTAGGGTCGGCTAAGAGATTTTTGCCGCCATTCTCAAAACTTTCTCTTCTTCTTCTTCTTCTCTTCTCCTTCGGCAGCTGTGTTCCAGCAAACAACCATCACATCCACTCTCAATGAGCCTCCCACTCCTATTGGTCCTGAAAACAAAGCCACAATTCTGCCATTTTCATCTCTGAAAACTCCTATACCTGAAGGGCCCGGGTTACCTCTTGAACTTCCATCAAAATTCAATTTCACTCTTTGTTGTGTTGGTGGGGATCACAATTCCTGCACAATAGGTTTCATGGAAGTTATAGAAGCCACCACTTCCCAATTCCTGTAAATGTCTTCAACTGAGAAGTCTTTTAACAAATCCAAAGTTTTCAACCAATGAATAGTCTTAATAATTATCCTTTCTACAATTGCCTCCTTGGATTTCTCCACGCCTTTAAAGATTCTATTATTCCTTTCTTCCCAAACTGACCATAAGATAGCTGCTCTTGTGGCTTTCCACATTAATCTTCCACACCTCTTCGGTTGCCTGAAAAAGCTTGGGTCAAAAAGGATTGCCACATTTGGGGGAGGTGTCCACCTACAACCAAAGATAGAAGAGAACCAAGCAGAGGCTACAAACATGGGGTGATAGGCAAACATTTGGCCTTTTTCTTTGCAACAAACTAGAGTATTGATTTTTTGGATAACCACCTCCCAATAAAAAGTCCAAACTTTTGGGGGTATAGGCTGACACCAAATCTCCTTTGAAGGAAAGCTCCTTACAGGGTTTGATGATTGAATGAGGATATCAAAAAAGGAAGAGCAAGTGAACACACCAGAAGGGGAAGGTTTCTAAATTCTATTGTCCACACAAGATTGATCCAGATAAGTTGACCCTAGAAGTTTAATTAATTCATCCGCCATTGTCATTTCCGACTCCCTTAGACCTCTCCTCAAACCCAATTCCCAAGAGTTATCAGTAAAGACTGAAGAGATCACTTTTCTTTTATTTCCAGAGAGTGAATAAATAAAAGGGAACCTTTCATTAAGGGGAGTGTCTCCAACCCAAGCATCTTCCTAAAATAAGACCTTATTTCCTATACAAGCATCAAATTTGACATAAGGAAGGAATGAAGGTAAAATACCATAAATAGCTTTCCAGGGAGAGCACCGGGAAGCCCCTGGGTCAACTCCTGCATCCCAACCATTGTCTTCCAATCCATGAATGCTAATAATCACTCTATGCCAAAGTCTGTCTTGTTCCAAAGGCAATCTCCACAACCGTTTCCCCAATAATGCTGTTTTTCTTAGCCTAAGATTTCCTATTCCTAGTCCCCCTTCATCTCTACTTCTAGAAACCACCTCCCACTTCACTAGGTGGTCTCTTTTGGTGTCTTCTGGTTCCCAAAGGAAGTCCCTCGTAATCTTCTCTAGCTGGTTTGTTACTTCCACCGGTATCCTAAAGGTAGATAGGAAATACACTAGTAAGTTAGCCAACGTCAACTTTATCAGGGTTATCCTACCTCCCAAAGAGATGTAATTTTTCTTCCAATTCACAAGTCTCTTTGTAAATCTCTCAATCATTGGGTACCAAAAACTATCCATATTAGGGTTTCCTCCCAAAGGTAGTCCTAGATACTGTAATGGCCAATCTCCTACCTCACACCCCAATATCCAGCTAATCGAATCACCTCTTCACTCCCTATTTCAAGGTTCAAAATTTCGTTACGCATCGGCCCATATCGGTCGATACATATCATATCGGTGGGTCACCTATATGCGAAATATAAAGACTTTTGGGGGTAAGACCTGTTTCAAGGGGTAACCAGGCCTTTAACCGACCCGCTGAACATATTTTGAAAAAACCTAAAAAAAATATGTGTTGATACAAAGTCCGGTACACCCAATTTGGCGTATCAGGCTGTATCGATACTTTGAACCTTGGTCTAAATTTTGTTTGCAGAAAATCTTTTAGGAGAAAGCATAGGAAGAGAGAGTCTAGTTTGGGAAGTCATTAACCAAGTCTGAATTTGAAACTTTCTCTTTGTTTTATTTTATTGTTGTAGAGAACATTGATGTGGTGCAATGCCGTTTGCCTTTACGGACTGCAATGGGGAGGTCAATGTAGAGAACACTGATGTGGACCCCACTGTGTTCATATGGCAGCATATTTTTGTTAGTTATGTCAGTGTTAGTTGGTAGTTATTTCAGTTTGTTACTACAGCTTGTTATTTCAGCTTTATTATTAGTTTATTTGCCATGTAAGCAATAAGGGCAATTCAGCCCTTTTACAATTAGTCAACACCTATAAATATTAAGAGTGGGTCGACAGATCAACTGATCAACCCTCTCTCTCTTTTCAAAATCTCTTCGTGTGCTTCTTCTCTTTTCTCCCTCTCTTCTTCTTCTCTTCTGAAATTTCTTCTTTCTTTTCTTTTGAATTCAAGACTGATTGTAGTCTTGATCGACTACTTGGTATCAAAGCCGACCTAGGAGCTCTTATGTTAATCTAATTAGATTGACTACATGAGAATCTCCTAGGTTTAGAAGTTTTTCAACAAAGAAGAAGGATCGACTGATTCTTGGAGGTTACTGGTAGTGTGCGGCTGCTACTAAGAAGATTGTAGAAGGTTGGGAGAGTTCCAGTAGTCAGGAAGAATCAGAAAAGGCTTCGGATCCTCAAGATTAGGGTTTTGCATCAAACAAAAGGTGGCGGCTAGAGATTTTCTTTCATAAAGTAAGTTTTTTCTTGAGAATAACCTTGAAAAAATCATCTTGGTGTATTCTGAGAGGTGCGGCTGGAAAATCTGTGTTTTTTCCTTTAGGGTTTTGAGAGAAAACCCTAAAATTCAAAACTGTTGTTGGTTTCAGATCAGATTTTGAACTGATTTCATACAGCTGTTTTCTTTGTTATTTGGAAAACCTAGGCTAGTTGTTATCAGTTGTTTGGGTGATGTTTTCTATTACAGTAGTTTAAAAGGTTTTTTATTATTAATTCTTGACGAAGAATGGAGTTCAAGAATCAGGGGAAGGTGTTTTTGGGACTAGCAATTCTGGTAACATGTCTGAGAATGCCTTTCAAATTACAATTGTGAAGTTTGATGGATCAAACTACTTAGAATGGGCTCAATCGGCCATGATGGCCATTGGGGGTAGAGGAAAACTCAGCTACTTGTGGGAGATGTGAAAGAATCAACTAAGGAGGACCAAACTTATACCCAATGGGTTCAGGAGAACTATTTGGTTATGACATGGTTGTGCAACTCCATGTAGCCACATATCAGCTGGAACTATTTGTGGGCAAAAGCAGCCAAGGAAATCTGGGATGTCATGAAAGAGACTTACTCCCAACCCCTTAATGTTGCTAGGGCTTATGAATTGAAGTATGAGGTTAACAACCTTAAGCAAGGAGAGAAACCAGTCTTGGTTTACTTCTCTACCTTGAAATCTCTGTGGCATGAAATTGACCACCTAGAAACACTTGAGTGGGAAAGTCAGAAGGATGCACAGACTCATAGAAAGCAAGTTGAAACTAATAGGGTTTTTGAATTCCTAGATGGTCTGAATCTCGACTATGATATTGTGAGACAACAAATATTAACAAGGGACAGTGTGACCTTATCTCAAGCCTACTCCTTGGTGCATAGTGAAGAGACTAGGGGAAAGGTTATGATGCAGCATTAGCCCTTCCCTCCAGCCTTGGCAGTAGTTAAACCTAAGTCTGGGGGTGATACGGAGAGGGATATAAAGAAGGAAGATAAGCGGGATCTAGTGTGTGAAAACTGCAAGAAACCTAAGCATACTAAAGACACATGTTGGAAGCTTCCCCCTCATCTAGTTCCAGCAAAACTGAGGAACAAAAGGGATAATGCTCATATGGCTATTAGTATTGATTCTGCATCCTCATCAAGCATAGAAGACACACCTCTAGACACCCTAGCTGCTGCCTGGGCTGCCCTAACTCAGTTGGAAAAGGAAGTTGGGAATTCAGCTCAATCATCTCAGCCACCATCAGCTCCTCCCACATCAGTCTTTGCTCATTCAGGTGCTCGGGCCTCAGCTTACCATGCTTCAGCTCTAGGTAACACTGAACATTGTTGGGTAATAGACTCAGGTGCATTTGACCATAAGACTAGCTTGCCATCACTGTTCACTACCTTTCACTTATCTTCTGGTAGAGATAAAGTCCCATTGCTGATGGTCCATTTTTGGCAAGGGAGACATCAAGTTGTCTAATACCATTTCCTTATCCTCAGTTCTGCATGTTCCTAAGCTTAATACTAACTTGCTTTCAGTCAGTAGTATTATAAAACATCAGAATTGTTCAGTAACTTTTTTCCCTGACCGATGTGTTTTTCAGGACTTGGAAACAAGGAAAGTGATTGGGACTGGCCATGAGACGAATGGGATCTATCTGCTTGGAGAGAGTTCTCATTGGGAAGATCGTGAAGATAGGAAGTCTTTTGTTTCTCAGTCTGTTAGTCAGGTTATGCTTTGGCATAATCAGTTGGGTCATTTATCCTTTCGGTCTTTGAAGAGTTTGTTTCCAAATTTGTTTGAGTCTGTTCAGATGTCCAATTTGAGATGTGAGAGTTGTGAGCTTGCAAAGCATTGTAGAACATCTTATTCTTTGAGTAATAAAAGAAGTAGTAATTCTTTTGATATTGTGCATACCGATGTTTGGGGCCCGTATCACATCACTTCTATGGGGGGATATAGATATTTCTTGTTGTTTGTTGATGACTATACCCGTTTTTCTTGGGTTTACCTTATGCGTTCTCGGTATGAGGTTCCTGTTTTGACCCAAATCTTTCATCGGATGATTTTAACCCAGTTTGGGGTCAAAATCAAAATCTTTAGATCCGATAATGCGAAAGAATACTTTACCAACCCATTAGCCTCTTATTTGCTTGATCATGGGATTATTCACCAGAGTACTTGTCCTTATACACCACAGCAGAATGGGGTTGCTGAGATGAAGAATAAGCACATATTGGAAGTGGCTATAAGCATTATGTTTAACTCCAATGTGCCTATTCGTTTCTGGGGAGATGCTATTCTTACAGCAGTGTATCTCATTAATCGAGTTCCTTCACGGGTTCTTGACATGAAGCCTCCATTTACCCTTCTATACTCCGATAAAGAATTGTTTATTGTTCCCCTTAAAACCTTTGGTTGCACTTGCTTTGTTCAGATTCTTGGACCTCATCGTTCCAAATTTGATCCTAAGGCTTCCAAATGTATTTTTCTCGGTTATGCACAAACTCAAAAGGGTTATTGCTGCTATGAACCTACTTTTGGTAGGAGATTTGTCTCGATGGATGTTACTTTCTTTGAGGAGGTACCTTATTACCCTAGGGTTTCTCCTCAGGGGGTGAGTAGTGAGAGTGGGAGTAACAGTGGGGTCCACATCAGTGTTCTCTACAATTGTGTTCTGTTGTTTGATGATCAATTCTCAGCACTGTTTTGTTCCGTTCTCTTCCTTTCTCATTGAAGGAAGGGGTAACTATTTTTCATCATTGAATTAATAATAAACTCTCTTTGATCTGGTTTCTGGTACAAATTTGCTGCTTCTCTTTTTACAGTATTCCTTTTGGTCCTTGGTTTTAGCCAGTGATCTATTTGGTCTGAACTTTGACTGTTATACAAGAGTCCACCTTTTTATATTGGAGATGAAAGAACATTTAATAATTGGAATTTGGAAGTTGTCAACCGGTTTGGTGGAATAGAGAATTATAATTGCAAAAGCTGAAGATGTTTGTTTCTGTGGTCCAGTTATTTACATTATATTTTGCATATGCATCATAACATTGACATTAGTATAATTTCTGTTTGGCCAATTTTTTTTATCGACTAATATAATTCAATTAAACCGATTTACTTTCTTTTGACTTCTCTCCAGATACAGACTCTGCTAAAGCGTCTAGAAAGCAACTGAAAGAAGCTATTTACTCAGTCCTATTTGAAATGAATGTCCCTGCTGTTTGTGCCATCAATCAGGTTGCATTTTTTCCCATCAAAATTTGATTTTTTTTTCTTCAAGTGCACTCAGATTCTGGTTATATGCAATATTATGTTAAATTGTTACAGTTGTAATTCTTTATGTTTCTTCCTTAGGTCTGTATTCAATTGTGCTAGGTTCTTTATCTTAGTGCTTTTTCTATCCTCTGGAGATGATTTTCAGTTAATTATTTTGGACTCGTGTTGAATGCATCTAGATACATTAATGATGTGGTTTGTCATAAATTTGATCGTATTACTAGTTTCATCCATCTTGCTTCTAATATTACAGGGTCTCTTGATTTTTATGTTTACTTCATCACTTTTTCCTTCTAATTTTGGAAGATGGGAATCTTATTGGGTTGGCATAAATTCTCTCTGATTGATTAGCACTTAACCAGGCTTATATGAGGGGGAAAATAGAAAATCATTCCACTGTTCAATAATTTTGCTTCTAATTATTGGTTTGAATTGAATATTCCAGCTACATCTGATTTCTATTTTTTCTCAATATTGCATGCCTTTAGAAGGGCAGTTTGGGCAACTTGAATCCCAGAATACGGCATTGTTAGATTCTAGATTCAATTACCAATAAAGGGGAAAAACACAAAAGTATGTATTCATAAAAAATGATGTATGTGATGGACCTGAATTAGAAAACTAAGAGCCTGGCTGAAAATTGTACAAGCATCAAGATTATATGAGCTTCACTAAGGGAATTGATGGGGAAAGCAGAGGTCAGGACAAGAAGCTTTCTGAATTTTTTATTTGTTTTGGGACAATCAAGGTAGTTTGGAAGACTATAAAGGATAGAAGTAGAAATTAAGTAGCCCTAATGGGTGACAGGATGAGGGAAAGTTAAACTGAGATGGCTCTGTCATGTGTATAGCTGACCAATGAATTCTTATTAGCTTAATGTGATGGCCATGTAGCGGGCTGTGGAACCAATGAGAATTCCCCACACCAACCATAAATGTTAAGTGAGAGGTTGAGTGGTTGTGGGCCATATGCATTTTATGACTGGCATGGGGTTATAGTTGCTTCCACGGCTTGCTAAACAGCCATTACGCTCAGCTAATCCTATCTCCTGACTGTAGGAAATGTGGACCCCACATTAAGTGTATTCGTGTGACATCCTGAGATGTACTTAGCTTTAAATTGATTAGGATCAGCTTTCCTAGTAGGATTTATTTTATTCTATCTTATCTAGGATTAGTTTTATTTTAAACTTATCTTTTATTGCCATGTAAGCATTAAAGTTCTTTTACAATTAGGAGACTATGTATATAAATTAAGGAGTGGGGCGGCTGTTTTAAATACACCAACCACTCTCTTCTTTCTAAAACCTCTCCACCAGTTCTCCCTCTTCATCTCTCTTCTTTTCTTTATTTTTTGTTAAAAACCTAAGAGATATTTATAGTCTTGTACGACTACTTGTTATCAGAGGAAGATCTAGGGCTTCTCATGTGGTTTTGATCCAGCCGACCACACGAGAATTGCCTAGGGCTGGAAAAATAGAAAGATCAGTTCTACAGCAGCAGTCCAAAGATTGGGTCGGTCCTTGATAACTAGGAAGAATCAGAGAAAGAAAAGAGGATCAAGATCAGTTCTTGATCAAGACTGGAGTGGCTATCAGAATTTCAGAGGAATTTTGGTTCGATATCAGAATTTCAGAGGAATTTTGGTTCAAGATCAGCCTTTCAAGACTGGAAGATACGATCAGAATTTCAGTTCTTTGATAAAAAAAAAAGAGTATTTCAGAATTCCCTGGTGAGATTTCAATCTCTCTTAAGATCAGCAGCAAGAATAACTTGATCTAAGAGGTACGGTTAGAAAATTTTCTCCTTTCTATATTCTTTTTGGGGTTTAAGAGAAACCCTCGAGATTCAGGACTGTTATTATTTCAGGGAGGTAATTAGATTTGTCTCCCTTGATTTAAAGTTATTCTTTACTATCTGGAAGATCTAGTAGAGTTGTTTCAGCAGGACTGTTACAGCTGAATCAGTTTTTTTTACTGTTATCAGTCTCAAGACCCAGTAGGCCGACTGTCACAGTAATTAGAGAGGTTTCTTTTACTGAATCAGAATTCTCCATCTAGTCCCACTACTAGTTACAGACCCAGTAGGCCGATTGGTACAGTAATTAGGAAGTTCCCTTTAATTAACTTCTAAAAATGGAGTTTAAGAGCCAAGGAGAGGGTGCTTTTGGGACTGGTTCAGGTGGTATGACTGAAGACACCTTCCAGATTACAACTGTTAAGTTTGATGGTTCAAACTACTTAGAGTGGGCCCAATCAGCCATGGTGGCCATTGGGGGAAGAGGAAAGCCAAACTATTTGTTGGGAGATGTGAAGGAACCAACTAAGGAGGATCCCACTTATGCTAAGTGGATTCAAGAAAATTATTTGGTGATGACATGGCTGTGCAACTCTATGCAGCCACACATCAGCCAAAATTACTTATGGGCAAAAACAGATAAAGAAATATGGGATGTTGTGAAAGAAACCTACTCTCAGTCCCTTAATGTTGCTAGGGCTTATGAGCTGAAATGTGAGGTTAAAAATCTCAGACAAGGAGAGAAACAGGTCTTTGTTTATTTTTCAACCCTAAAATCTCTGTGGCATGAGATTGACCACCTTGAGACAATTGAATGGGAGAGTCAGAAAGATGCACAGACTTACATAAAGCAAGTTGAAACTAACAAAGTATTTGAGTTCCTGGCTGGCCTAAATTCTGAGTATGATATTGTAAGACAACAGCTATTGACAAGAGAAAGTGTGACTCTATCTCAAGCCTATTCCCTAGTGCATAGTGAAGAAACTAGGAGAAAGGTTATGTTACAGTAGCAACCATTCGGATTAGCCCTGGCAGCAATTAAACCCAAGTCCGGGGGAGAAAAGGAAAGGGATATGAAGAAAGAGGCTAAAAAGGACCTAGTTTGTGAACATTGCAAGAAATCTAAACACACTAAAGACACTTGTTGGAAGCTACATCCACATCTAGTTCCAACAAAACTCAGAAACAAAAAGGGGAATGCCAATATGGCTGCCAACACTGATAGTGCAGCCTCAACAGCCTCAAGAGGCACTCTAGACACCCTAGCTGTTGTCCGAGCTGCTCTGACACAATTGGAAAGTGAAGTCAGTAACTCAGTATCATCTCCTCAGGCATCATCAGCTCCTTCAACCTCATCCTTTGCTCAATCAGGTTATCGGGCGTCAACTTATCATGCTTCAGCTCCGGGTAATACAGAACATTCTCGAAGAATAGATTCAAGAGCATTTGACCATATGACTGGCTTGCCATCACTTTTCTCTACCTATCATTTATATTCTGGTAAAGACAAAGTATCCATTGTTGATGGATCCCTTGTTCCTATTTTTGGCAAAGGAGACATCAAATTGTTTGATGCAATTTCCCTATCCTCCATCTTCCATGTTCCTAAGCTTAATACTAACTTGCTCTCAGTTAGTAGCATTACAAGAAAACAGAATTGTTTAGTAACCTTTTTCCTAACCGATGTGTTTTTCAGGATCTGGAAACAAGGAAGGTGATTGGGACTGGCCGTGAGACAAATGGAATCTACCTACTTGGAGGAAGTGCTCATCAGGAGGATAGTGAAACTAAGAAATCCTTTGTTTCTCAATTTGTTGATCAGGTGATGCTTTGGCATGATAGGATGGGCCATTTATTTTTTCAGGCTTTGAAAAGTTTGTTTTCCTAGTATATTTGAATTTGTTCAGATGACAAGTTTGAAATGTAAAGTTGTGAGCTTGCAAAACATTGTAGGACTACCTATTTAGTAAGTAATAACATAAGCGATATTCCTTTTTGAAATTGTGCATACTGATGTTTGGGGACCCTATCATACCATTGCCATGGGGGGGGGTACAGATATTTCCTATTATTTGTTGATGATTATACTCGGTTCTCCTGGGTTTACCTTATGCGTTCTTGAGATGAGGTTCCAGCATTAACCCAATTTGAGGTCAAAATTAAAATTTTTAGATCCAACAATGCAAAAGAATATTTCTCAAACCTATTAGCCTCCTACATGCTTGATCCTAGGATTATCCATCAGAGTACCTGGTGACATACACCACAGCAGAATGGGGTTGCTGAAAGAAAGAATAGACACATATTGCAGGTAGCTAGAGGCATTATGATTACCTAAAATGTGCACGTACGTTTTTTGGGGGATGCCATTCTTATAGCAGTTTATCTTATCAGTCGAATTCCCTCACAGGTTCTTGACATGAAAACTCCATTCACCCTTTTATACCCTAATAAAGAATTGTTTACCATTCCCCTTAAAACCTTTGGGTGCACTTGCTTCGTTCAAATCCTTGGCCCTCATTGTTCCAAATTTGTTCCTAAGTCCTCCAAATGCATTTTCCTTGGATATGCCCAAACTCAAAAGGGATATTGTTGTTATGAACCGACTTTTGGAAAAAGGATTTGTCTCAATGGATGTCACCTTCTTTGAGGATAAACCCTATTAGGGTTTCTCCTCAGGGGGAGAATAGTGAAGCCGGGAGTAGCTCATCAGAAGTTCCTTTTCCAATTCCATCAAGTGAAGAAGGATGTAATGGGGAAGGATGTCAAAGGTGCAAGGATGTGAGAGTCTATCACAGACGTTGAGGATAAGTCGATTTTGGACATCAGTAGTGTAGGCCAGTCCCAGTCCCCTCTACAGATCTAGATCCCAGTACCACAGTAGCCCTAGTTCCTTTTGCAGATCCAGATCCAGGTACAACAGTAACCCCAGTTCCTTCTGCAGATCTAGATCCAAGTACCACAAATACTACAAATGAGAGACATCCCACCATGGAGCCTTCACCTTCATTCAGTGACCTTGATCTCCCCATAACAATTCGTAAAGGCAAACGCCGTTGCACCACAGCTCACTGCATTTCTCAGTTCCTATCCTATGATCATTTGTCTCCTCCTACAAGTCTTTTCTTGCATCCATTGTTGATATTCCTATTCCCAAAGCAATACAGGAAGCATTGGAAGTACCAAAATGGAAAGATGCAATAAAAGTAGAAATGAATGCCCTCATCAGAAACAATACTTGGGAGATAGTTAATCAACCTAAAGGAAAGAAACTGGTTGGATGTAGATGGGTATTCACTGTGAAATATAATGTTGATGGTTCTGTTAAAAGGTATAAGGCCTGATTAGTTGCAAAAGGATTTACTCAGACATATGGTATTGACTACTTAGAAACTTTTGCACTAGTAGCAAAGATGACCACTATCAGAGTACTATTATCTCTTGCAACTAATTACTCTTGGCCATTGTATCAGATGGATGTTAAAAATGCCCTTCTCAATGGAGACTTGCAGGAAGAAGTTTACATGCAGTTGCCTCCAGGATTTTATGGTACGGAGACAGGAAAGGTTTGCCGGTTCAAAAAAGCTCTATTTGGACTAAAACAGTCCCCTAGAACATGGTTTGATAGATTTAGACAAGCCCTTGATAGGTTTGGATATTTGCAGGCTCAGTCAGACCACACTTTGTTTATTAAGAGAGTGAGTTCCTACGTAACCTTGCTTGCCGTGTATGTGGACGACATTGTAGTAGCCGAGAATGATACTAGTGAGATTGAGTCTCTTAAGCAACTCCTTCATCAAGAGTTTGAGGTAAAAGATCTGGGGGAACTACGATACTTCTTAGGCATTGAGGTAGCTAGATCCAAGCATGGGACTTTTGTATCTCAACGAAAGTATGTTCTTGATCTGCTAGAAGAAACAGGAAAGTTGGGAGTTAAGCTTGCGGACACACCTATTGAATAGAACCACAGGATTAGCGCAGAGGGTGGAGAGCCTATTGAAGATAAAGTTGTGTTTCAACGATTAGTTGGAAAGCTTCTCTATCTTTGCCTCACACGACCTGACATCAATTATGCAGTCAGTGTAGTTGGCCAGTATATGCACTCTCCTAGAACTACTCACCTCCTTGCGGTTGAAAGGATATTAGCATATTTGAAGAGGTCCCCAGGCAGAGGCATTTTGTTCAAGAAAAATGACCACATGAAGATAGAAATCTACATAGATGCTGATTGGGCTGGGTGTGTTGATGATCAAATATCTACCTCTGGATATTGTGCCTTTGTAGGAGGTAATCTGGTCTCCTACAAGAGTAAGAAACAAAGTGTTGTTTCTTGTTCAAGTGCTAAAGCTGAATATAGGTGCATGGCAAATGGCGTGGTTGAGATTCTATGGTTGAGATCATCACTTGAGGAATTGGGTATTGTTTATGAGAAACCCCTAATGTTGTACTGTGATAATCAAGCTGCCATCAATATAGCCCATAATCCAGTACAACATGACAAAACTAAGCATATTGAAGTGGACCGGCATTTTATTAGAGAAAGGGTTACATCTCAAGAAGTATGCCTTTCCTACATCACCTCTGACATGCAGCTTGCAGACCTACTCACCAAGGTTGTTTCAAGAAAGAAGTTAGAAGATCTATGCAAGTTGGAAATGACAAATATCTACTACCCAACTTGAGGGGGAGTGTAGGAAACTATGGACCCCACATTAAGTGTATTCGTATGACACCCCAAGATGTACTTAGATTTAAATTGATTGGGATCAGCTTTCCTAGTAGGATTAGTTTTATTCTATCTTATCTAGGATTAGTTTTATTTTAAACTTATCTTTTATTGCCATGTAAGCATTAAAGTTCTTTTACAATTAGGAGACTATGTATATAAATTAAGGAGTGGGGCGGCTGTTTTAAATACACCAACCACTCTCTTCTTTCTAAAACCTCTCCACAAGTTCTCCCTCTTCATCTCTCTTCTTTTCTTCTTATCTTCTCTCTTCCTTTCTTTATTTTCTGTTCAAAACCTAAGAGATCTTTGTAGTCTTGTACGACTACTATGACCAATGATTGCACCAGTCAGGAGTGACTTGCTACAGAAGACTCTAAAAGAGCAAGGGGAAGACAAAAGAAAACATAGGCTAAAATGGTAAGAAATGATAAGGATTTACAATTTGTCAGAAAACATTGCTCTTGATTGAGCACAGTGGCGGGAAAGGATCCATGCAACTAGAATCTGGCCGGCAATAAGAGAAAACATGGAATTATGGAAACATTATAGAAAATTATGTAGTATTAAAATGGTTCATATTTTTTGAATTCTAACATTATATACCTACAAAAGGGTGTCTAAAATGTTGCTTCTGTTACCAAGCAAGACAGAACACAATTGTTTAGAGGGATAATTCCTGAGGAGAATAAATGTTAGTATAATGTAATTGGAAGGGAAGATCCATGGGTTAGGTTGCAATCTAGTTTAAATAGTGGGATGAGAGCAAGAATTCTAGTGTAAACCACAAATTCTTTTCACAAAGTTAATAACGAAAGTTGCAATAAGCAATCAAAAAAAGGGAGGACCTTGGAATAATCTCAACAGGTGATGAGATGGCAGAAGGTTGACTGAGATTGTTCGTCCATGTACATAAATGATCAATAACAGCATCAGTAGGAGTGATTTAGTGCAAGTAGAAAACTATAAAATCAAAAGGGAAGGGCAAAGAAGACATGGGATGTGGTAGTAGAAAATGATATGGCTTCAATTTGAAAAAGGACATGGATCTTTGCCCAAAAGAAGAGGAAAAGTAATGTGGAGAGCCACAAGAGCAGCTATTTTGTGGTTGATCTGGGAGGAGAGGAATAACAGGGTTTTAAAAGGCAGATAAAATCAGTGTCTACCTTAATTGAAGGTATTCAATTAAGAATTTTTCATTGGATCAAAGCTTTGTGAATCTTTAATGATTACACTGTGGATGACTTTTTTAGGGGATGAGGAATAATAGTGGCTTCCCCTCTTCAGAAAGAAACAGTGCAAGAGGAATGAGTTCAACTTGGAAATAACAGATTTAAACTGAATTTTTATAGCAGCTCCATTGGAAACCCAGATTCTTCGGGTATAGGAGTTCTCAGAGATGGTAGGGCTGTGGTTGTGGCACTTTTTTCTGGTCTAATAGGGGTTTCAATTTCTTGCAGAACTCTGCCCTTCTGCAATGTTTAAAGTTAGCAAAGCGCCTAAGCTTGAGATGGATGGCCATCATCAGTAACAGGCTTTGGCTCTACCGACAACAAATAAGGGAAGTAAGAAGGCTAGCAGGTGAGGTTGAGGCTAAGTTTAAATGGATCAACAAGTCAGCAAATTCAATGGCAAATTCAAGGGGTGTACAGGGCACAGTTGTTATAGGCTAACCTAATTTCTTAATGGGGCTTGGCTCGGTTTAGGAGCCTTGTACGCATTTGTTCTGCATCTTTAATGATATTTCTGGTTATCTATCAAAAAAAAAAAAAAAAAAGACATGTTTCTTGATAGAGTACAGTGGCGTGATTCTAAGTTGAGCCCAAATAGTTGGAATTAAAGCTTTGTTGAATTGACTACGTGAGTTGAGATGAATTGCAATAAGTTAACCTTGTAATTCTATCTTCTGTTTTGATGTGTATTGATTTGTTTGGAAGGCGATTCATGTTCTTTGGATTTTCCAGGGGTAAGTTATTGAATTCCCTCCCTTTTTTTTGTTATTTTGATGAATAATAGAATCTGAGGTGGCCCCTCTGCTTGGAGTAAATTTTTGGGGCTCAGAAAAGAGGGAAAATGGACTTAGAAGTTTCAGATTTAACCTGATGAGAATGTATAGCGAGTCCTAGTTGCCATAGGAAGCCCATAGAGCATGCTTCTTGTATACCCTTTAAGGACTCTGAACAAGAAAAGGGAAAAAAAGAAAGGAAAAACTGGGGGCAGAGCTCCTGTTTCACCATAAGAAAGCAGCAGCAAAATCAAATATCCAGTGTTTAGGAAACCAGACTGGACTGGTTGAACTGTGACCCGGGCCTGTATCCAGTTCGGTCATATCCTAGAAAATGGATTAGGTAAAAAACCGTCCAAAACTGGCTGACTGGCCAGTTAACTGGAAAACCAGTGAACCAGTCCCAGTTTCCTAAAACCTCCCAGGTCTGAATGTGGAATTTTCAAAATGCAAATGACAAGATTCGAACCCATTACCTTTTTTCCATACATATTGTCTTGTTATCATTAATCCACCTCATTATTCGAACCCATGTACGTATTGCATTAATACACATGTATTTCAAAGAAGATATGAGTTAGAAGGTTTGGACCCAAGTCAATTACTTTAAAAATTAAAGAACTAACCATCTATCCACCACATTCAAATATAACGTTATTTGTACAATATATTACTAATAGTATTTATGTGACCCATGGTATATATATGTATATGCCATGTCATCATGGTTCGCCCTCCAATTTGGTTGTGGTTGAACCACTGACCCATGAAACTCTCTCCTTTCCTGTTTTTTGTTGTGAAGATATATCTTGATGTACATTATTAGTATAGCCCTTGTTGTATAGTAACAATATTCTCATTATTGTATTTGTTTCTTTTATCTTTCTGCCCTAGTAACTGTACATATCTTTCATATCTTTTAATATAAAAGGGACTCTTTGGGGTGGGGGTCGACTATTCTCGAACCCCTAAATCTGTTCTCTCTCGTTCTCAGTTCGGTTCACATGGTATCAGAGCAGGTTGCTCTTTGATCCATTTCTCATTTTTTTTCTTGATCAGTTAGAACTTTTATCACTGCCGATTAGTTTTGGACTGTTTTTATCTTTCTAGGAACCATTTTTCTGTACTCTGCGCACCTATCAAGAGAGATTTCATTGGATCTCTCTCGTTTGACATCAGTTTGCAGTAAGATTTGAAAGGAATTGTCGCCTAGCCTTCCTCAGCATATTCTGAAGTTTTCATTGAGATCCGTGAAGTTTCGAGAGAGATCTATACATCTCTTCTGGGCGGCTGCATCTAGACTTTCCTTTTTTGGACTGTGTATCCAGTTTTCTTCTATTGCTGGATCTTGGACAATCTCTGGTGACAGTAAGGGGTTTCTTTTCTTAGTTTTTGACTTTCTTGGATTCGATTACTACTTATCTTGCTTGCTTTGATCAGTTTTTACTTCAGTCTAGTTCTTTTGGACTATTGCTGAACCCTATTTTTGCTATTTTATGCCGTAATGTCTTCAGCCAGAGGGTATATTATTCCTGTGAAGATGAATGGACAGAATTATGGGATGTGGAAGTTCCATTTTGATTTTTATGTTGAAGGGAAAGGTTTGGAAGGACACTTGAATGGGACTGTTACTAAACCAACTGAGACTGAGGTCAAAGCCTTACAACAATGGAAACTGGATAACGGCAAGCTTGTTTCTTGGATCCTTAGTTCTATTGATTATCATATTTCTATACCTATGAGAAGATTGAAAACAGCCTATGAAATGTATTTGTATATGGAGAAAGTTTATCAACAGTCCAATATATCTAAACAGTATTGTTGAGTAGGAGACCAAGAAGAAGAAGAAAAGGAGAAAAGAAGAAAAGAAGAGGAAGAAGAATAAGAGGCAACTGAGTTAAGGCCTCAACAAAACTTAGCTTCAGTCGAGTGAAGCTTTCTATTTATACTATTTTGGCCGTACATAACAATATGTCTACAGAATTACGAAAATACCCCTGTGGGTACTAAGCTTGTGTACAGTACATATAATACACCTGTTAACACTCCCCCTCAAGTTGGGGCATAGATATCAATCATGCCCAACTTGTCACAGAGACCTTGATGTCTGGAATGGTTTAGCCCTTTTGTAAATAAGTCTGCAAGTTGGTCTTCAGAGCTGATGTATGGAGTGCATACTTCGCTTGTGATGATTTTCTCTCTGATAAAATGCTTGTCAACTTCAATGTGCTTTGTTCTATCATGTAGTACCGGGTTGGCAGCGATACTGATAGCTGCCTTGTTGTCACAGAGTAGAGTCATGGGTTTACCAACTGGAAAACCCAACTCTCTCAATAGATTCTTTATCCACATACCTTCGGCTACTCCGTGTGCCATTGCACGGTACTCAGCTTCAGCACTGGATCTAGCTACCACGGTTTGCTTCTTACTCCTCCAAGTAACAAGGTTCCCTCCTACAAAGGTGCAGTAACCACTAGTAGACCTTCTGTCACTTTGAGATCCAGCCCAATCCGCATCTGTGTAAATTTCAACCCTCAAGTGTCCATGTTTCTGGAATAATAAACCAGCACCCGGGAACTTCTTAAGATACCGTAGTACTCTCTCCGCTGCTTCAAGATGGGTGGACCTAGGTGCATGCATGAACTGACTGAGGACACCAACAACATATGCTATGTCTGGACGAGTCATAGAGAGGTACAACAATCTCCCTACAAGCCTCTGAAATTGCTTCACATCCTTAAATGGTTCACCTTGACTGTCACTTAACTTATGGTTGGGATCAATGGGAGAGTCAGCTGGTTTAACCCCAATCTTTCCCGTGTCCTTGAGCAATACTAGGACATATTTCCTTATCTTCTGCTTTCTTCTAGAGATCCCCTCTCTTGAAAGAAGGTCCACCACTAGTAGAGGGACCCCCCTTTGCCGCCAAGACAATTGCATCCCCGCCAGTGTTGTTCATCAAGTTCCTTCTGCTCTTTTCAGACTGGACAAGTGCATAGACCTCCTGAATTGAAGGAAGATCCTTAGAACTTAGAATTTGTACTCTGATGGGTTCATAGATAGGATTGAAACCATGTAAAAAGGCAAACATCCTTTGTTGTGAGACAAGTTTCTTATACAATTTTGCATCTTCCTCACACTTCCACTCAATATTCTAGTTGTAGAGAACACTGATGTGGGCTCCACTGCAGTGGTCCCTACTGTGTTCATAGGACAGCAGTGTAGTTATTTGTTTCAGTTATAGTAGTGTCAGTTTGTTAATTCAGTTGTTATTTATTTCAGCTTTTATTTACTTTATTTATTATGTAAGTACCAAGGGCAGATGTGTCCTTTCCATTATGTACTAAACATAACCTATAAATATTAAGAGTGGCGGCGGCAGATCAATAAGAATTTGTCCCTCCTTTCAACAACTTGTGTTCTCTTGTTTCTCTTCTATTCTCTCTCCTTTCTCCCTCTTTTTCTTCTGTTTTGCAAACCTAAAACCTATTAGGATTCAAGACTGATTACAGTCTTGATCTTCTACTTGGTATCAGAGCCTATCTAGGGCTTCTCATGTGTGTCTAGTCCAGCCGACCACATGAGGACTAGCTAGGGCTGGAAGCTTTGAAGAAGCTTTTCGGTGGCTGAATCTTGGAGATTACCAAGAGAGGTTCATAGCAGTTGAAGACTTGTCGCGGCATGCAGAGAGATGGTAATCAGGAAGAGGCAGCGAAGGTTAGGGTTCAGGTAACCCTAGAAGACAGTAAACTGAAGTACATAAGTAAGTTTTTTTTTACTGAGTTTCAGAGATTGCAATCAGTCGAGATAGGTTGAACCTATCTAGAAAGAGGGGCCGAACTGTGTTCAAGTTTGTTCTAGGGTTTAGCTTGCCGAACTGTGTTTAAGTTTGTTTCTAGGGTTTGACTGTTGGGCCGAACCCCCCTCTTCAAAGGTGATTAGTTTTTAGGGTTTCATATTGCCCTATGACAAGTCCCAGTTGTGCGGACTGCTTGGAGAATGCAACTGAGCACTTACTTCAGACCTACAGTTGAAACCCTAATTTTGCTCTCGCAGCAGTGGGCCCCACAGTAGTGATTTTAGAAAATAGCATCTCAGATTGATAGGATGCCTGGTACTGTGCATGCCGATTGATTTCAGATCAGATTTGAGTTGATTTCTTGCATATACTGTGATAGGCGATTGATTTCAGATCAGATTTGGGTTGGTTTCAGATCGGATCAGATCAGATTTCAGATCATATCAGATTTGTGTTGGTTTCGGATCAGATTTCATACTTGCTTGTTTGACTTTGTTTTCTGGTATAGTTGCTCTAACAGTTTGTAGCCACTGAATCTTGATCAAAGATGGAGTTTAAGGGTCAGGGAGAAAGTAGTTTTGGAAACCACAGTTATGGTAGTGTATCTGAAACCGGGTTTCAGATTACAACTATGAGATCTGATGGGTCAAATTATTTGGAGTGGGCGCAATCAGCCATGATGGCTATTGGAGAAAGGGGAAAACTGGATTACCTCTTGGGAGATGGGAAAGAACCTTCCAAGGAGGACCCAACATACACCAAGTGGGTTCAAGAGAACTATTTGGTTATGGCATGGCTGTGTAATTCTATGCAGCCACATATCAGCCGAAATTATTTGTGGGCAAAGACAGCCAAAGAGATATGGGATGTTGTGAAAGAAACTTATTCCCAACCCCTTAATGTTGCCAGAGCCTATGAACTGAAGTGTGAGGTGAACAGCCTTAAACAAGGAGAGAAGCCAGTTTTTGTCTACTTTTCTACCTTGAAATCCTTGTGGCATGAGATTGACCATATAGAGATCCTTGAGTGGGAGAGTCCCAAAGATGCACACTCTCACAGAAAGCAAGTCGAGACGAATAGGGTATTTGAGTTTCTGGCTGGTTTGAATTCAGAATATGACATTGTGCGACAACGGATATTGACAAGAGATAGTGTGACCCTCTCTCAAGCATACTCTCTGGTGCATAGTGAAGAGACCAGGAGGAAAGTCGTGATGCAGCCTCAGCCCTCTTTCCCAGCCTTGATAGCTATTAAACCCAAGCCAGGGGGTGACTCAGAAAGGGACCGGAAGAAGGAAGATAAACGGGATCTAGTATGTGAACATTGCAAGAAAACCAAGCACACAAAAGATACTTGTTGGAAGCTACATCCTCACTTGGTCCCAGCAAAACTAAGAAATAAGAAGGGTAATGCTCATATGGCAGTGAACACTGATTCAACATCCTCATCAGGCACATCCCTAGAGACTTTAGCTGCTGTTCGGGCTGCCCTCATACAGTTGGAAAAGGAAGTTGGGAGTTCAGCTCAGCCATCTCAGTCACCATCAGCTCCTGCCACATCTGCATTTGCACATTCAGGTACTCGAGCCTCAGCTTACCATGCTTCAGCTCCAGGTAATACTGATCACTGCTGGGTAATAGATTCAGGTGCATCTGACCATATGACTAGCTTGCCATCTTTGTTCACTTCTTATCACTTGTCCTCTGGCTGAGATAGAGTATCCATTGCTGATGGCTCTCTTGTTCCCATTTCGGGTAAGGGGGACATCAAGCTATCGGATACTATCTCTTTATCTTCTGTCTTGCATGTTCCTAAGCTTGATACTAACCTGCTTTCAGTTAGTAGTATTACCAAACACATGAACTATTCAGTAACCTTTTTCCCTAACCGATGTGTTTTTCAGGATTTGGAGACGAGGAAGGTGATTGGGACTGGTCGTGAGACGAACGGGATCTATCTGCTTGGAGAGAGTTCTCGTTGGGAGGAGTCAGTGGATAAGAAGTCTTTTATTTCCCAGTCTGTGAGTTAGGTTATGCTTTGGCATAACCGATTAGGTCATTTGTCTTTTAAGTCTTTGAAGAGTCTGTTTCCTGCTTTATTTGAGTCTGTTGAGTTATCAAAGTTGAGGTGTGAGAGTTGTGAGTTTGCCAAACATTGTAGAACCTCTTATTCTTTAAGTAATTAAAGGAGTAATTCCTCTTTTGATATTGTGCATACTGATGTTTGGGGGCCATATCATATCTCTTCTATGGGTGGGTACAGATATTTTCTACTGTTTGTTGATGACCATACCCGGTTTTCTTGGTTCTATCTTATGCGTTCTCGGGATGAGGTTCCTGCTCTGACCCAAAACTTCCATCAGATGATTCTCACTCAGTTTGGGACCAAAATCAAAGTCCTTAGATCTGATAATGCAAAGGAATACTTTGCTCAGCCATTGACCTCCTACCTTCTTAGCCATGGAGTTATTCACTAGAGCATTTGCCCTTATACACCACAGCAGAACGGCGTTGCCGAAAGGAAGAATAGGCATATCTTGGAGGTGGCTAGAAGCATTATGTTTACCTCCAATGTACCTATTCGCTTCTGGGGTGATGCTATCCTCACGGCAGTTTATCTCATTAATCGAGTTCCTTCCCGGGTCCTTGATATGAGAACCCCCTTTTCCCTTCTATACTCAGACAAGGAGTTGTTCATTGTTCCCCTTAAAACCTTTGGTTGTACCTGTTTCGTTCAGCTTCTCAGGCCTCATCATTCCAAGTTTGAACCTAAGGCCTCCAAATGCATTTTCCTTGGTTATGCATAAACTCAAAAGGGTTATTGCTGTTATGATCCGGTTTCAGGGAAACGGTTTGTCTCCATGGATGTCACCTTCTTTGAGGAGACACCCTATTATCCTAGGGTTTCTCCTCAGGGGGAGAGCAGTGAGAGTGGGGCTGTTTTGAGTTTCTTTCCTCAGGGGGAGAGTAGTGAGAGTGGAAGTGGGGCTGGTAGAAGTGGTGCTGTTCCTTTACCTATTCCACTGGATAATGAAGGTTGTAGTGGTGAGGGTGGTCAGAGGGAGCCGGAGTTGAGAGTCTATCACAGGCGGTGCAGGCAGGTTGATCCTAGTCTTCGGCAGTCCCGGCCAACTCCAGTTCCTTCTACGGCTCCAGATCCAGAGCCTACTGAGATACCTCTCACTGTTGCCACTTCCCCTCCTGTGGATGACCTTGATCTCCCTATTGCCATTCGCAAAGGGAAACGACATTGCACCACTTCTACAGCTCACAGCATCTCACAGTTCTTATCCTATGATCGTCTATCACCATCTTACCGGTCCTATCTCACTTCCATTGCCGATGTCCCTATTCCAAGAACAGTGCAAGAAGCCTTATCAGTTCCAGAATGGAAAGATGCAATGCAAGTCAAAATGGATGCCCTGTTGAAGTATAATACTTGGGCACTGGTTGACCCACCAAAAGGAAAGAAACTGGTGGGATCTAGATGGGTGTTCACTGTGAAGCATAATGTTGATGGCTCTATTGAAAGGTACAAAGCCCGACTGGTTGCAAAGGGGTTCACTCAAACTTATGGTATAGACTACTTGGAGACCTTTGCTCCAGTAGCCAAGATGACCACCATTTGAGTTTTGTTATCCCTTGTAGCAAATCATTCTTGGCCCCTATTTCAGATGGATGTTAAAAATGCCTTTTTGAATGGAAACTTACAAGAAGAGGTTTACATGCAGTTGCCTCCTGGATTCTATGATACAGAGACAGGTAAGAAGGTTTGCCGACTGAACAAGGCATTGTATGGTTTGAAGCATTCACCTAGAGCCTGGTTTGATAGGTTCAGATTAGCCCTTGGAAGGTTTGGTTATGTACAGGCCCAGTCAGATCATACACTATTCATCAAGAGGGTGGAGTCCTCTCTGACAGTACTAGCAGTATATGTTGATGATATTGTGGTGACAGGAAATGATAGTCATGAGATTGAGTCCCTCAAACAACTCCTTCATCAAGAGTTTGAAGTGAAAGATCTTGGTGCACTACGGTACTTTTTGGGTATTGAGGTTGCTAGATCCAAGCAGGGGATTTTTATCTCTCAGAGAAAATATGTTCTAGATCTGTTGGCAGAAACTGGAAAGTTGGGTGTTAAGCCAGCTGATACACCCATCGAACAAAATCACAAGATTAGTGCAGAGGGTGGGGAGCCTCTTGAAGACAAAGTTATGTTCCAACGGTTGGTTGGAAAGTTTCTATATCTCTACCTCACTCGGCCGGATATCAGCTATGCAGTTAGTGTTATTAGCCAGTACATGCACTCCCCTAGAACTTCTCATCTTCTTGTGGCAGAGAGAATATTAGCATACTTGAAGAGATGCCCAGGTAGAGGTATATTGCTCAAGAACAATAATCACATGAGGGTGGAAGTCTATACAAATGTTGATTGGGCTGGAAGTGTTGATGACAGAAGGTCTACCTCTAGATATTGTGCCCTGGTGGGAGGTAACATTGTCTCTTGGAGGAGCAAGAAGCAGAGTGTTGTTTCCCGCTCCAGTGCTGAAGCGGAATACAGGTCAATGGCTAATGGAGTGGCTGAAATCTTATGGCTGAGGTCACTACTTGAAGAGTTGGGTATTGTCTATGAAAAGCCCTTAATGCTGTATTGTGATAATCGGGCAGCTATTAATATAGCCTACAACCCGGTGCAACATGATAGAACTAAAAATATCGAAGTTGATCGACATTTTGTGCGAGAAAGGGTCACATCACAAGAAGTGTCTTCCGTACATCACATCTAATATGCAGCTCGCGGATATCCTCACCAAGGCTGTACCAAGGAAGAAGTTAGAGACAAACCTATCCAAGTTGGGCATGATAGATATCTACCCCCAACTTGAGGGAGAGTGTAGAAAACACTAATGTGGGCCCCACTGCAGTGGTCCCCACTATGTTCATAGGACAGCAGTGTAGTTATTTGTTTCAGTTATAGTAGTGTCAGTTTGAGTCAGTTTGTTAATTAAGTTGTTATTTATTTCAGCTTTTATTTACTTTATTTATTATGTAAGTACCAAGGGCAGATGTGTCCTTTCCATTATGTACTAAACATAACCTATAAATATTAAGAGAGTGGCAGCGGCAGGTCAGTAAGAATCTGTCCCTCCTTTCAACAACTTGTGTTCTCTTGTTTCTCTTCTATTCTCTCTCCTTTCTCCCTCTTTTTCTTCTGTTTTGCAAACCTAAAACCTATTAGGATTCAAGACTGATTACAATTCTTGATCTTCTACTCTAGTAATGGTCCAACTCCTTCCAAACAGTTGTCAGGTCAGAGTAATAAACTGATAAACTCCTCTCCCCCTATTTACAAGTAGATGAAGCTGCTTGTAGTTGATAAATTTTGGCATAGTGTTGAAGTTCAGAATATGTGGACTTTGCCTGATCCCAGATCTCATTTGCAGTTTCAGCCCACATGAAGTTCTTCCTTATTTGTGGTTGCATGGAGACCAAAAGCCATGACATAACCATACTGTTCTCTTGATCCCATCTATCATGTTCTGCGTTTCTAGAAGGTGGTTCTTTGATTCTTCCATTTATGTAGCCTACTTTTCCCCTTGCAATTATGTATAGCTTGATCCCCCTTGACCACTCTAGGTAGTTTAATCCGTCAAGAGGAACAGCAGCCATAGGGAAGGATTGGTCACTGTTCCCACTCATTCCATTCAGCATTGTGGAGATTCCGGATGTAGCTGAATCTTCACTACTCATGATTCTCAGTTTAGAAATACATAAAACCAAAGCACAGTCTTACAGAGCTGCAACAGTCCACAACTAGACACTTGCTGATTTTCGGCCTCACAGAGAACCAAGCACAAACACTGCAGCTGCAGTACTAGGGTTTATGACCTACACTGTGTAGGAGTCCACAGAACAATATACGAACTGCACATGCAGTGTAACCAAGTTTGAACGACCTACAGTTCACAACTTTGTTAAAGCTTCTCAGCCCCAAAAAAAACACAGTAGGAACAACAATACAAGTGGTGATTCACCACACCTAATCGACTGATATCCACTTTCCAGGGCAGCCAAACAGTCACTCATGTTCTAGAGTTCATCAATAGCCCCTTAGAGAGCAAACTAGGGCAATATACAATCGGAGGAAAGGGAACAGTCCCTACTCAGATTCTGGAACATTAACAGTCGTGCAAGAAGCCATAAATAGGGAAAAAAAAGGTTCAGTCCCTACTCAGATTCCCTTCAGGTCAGAGCCTTCCTTCGAACATCTGGGATGGATTTCTACAGTCCTCTTAGCCAAAGCAACCCGGTTACCAGCAAAAAATACATGTAGTCGAACCCTTTTTCTGTGCTAGGAAGTTGAACAGTCAGCGTAATTGTAGCAGAGCCCTACTCGGCAGTGGAGACTAACCGCAGCACTAGAAAAGCTTCCTCTTCCTTGTCTTCAAGCATCAGTACTTTAGCTCCTTCGCAGTAGTGAAGAGAGACCTCAGCTAGTTGTTTTCTAGGCCTGGACGGACCTGCTCTGATACCATGTTGAGCAGGAGACCAAGAAGAAGAAGAAAAGGAGAAAAGAAGAAGAAAAGGAGAAGAGGAAGAAGAATAAGAGGCAACTGAGTTAAGGCCTCAACAAAACTTAGCTTCAGTCGAGTGAAGCTTTCTATTTATACTATTCTGGCTGTACATAACAATATGTGTACAGAATTACGAAAATACCCCTATGGGTACAAAGCACACACCTGTTAACAAGTATCAAATAGAATCAGAGATATTTGCCTACAGTCAAGGAGATAGAAGGACACAAGAATATTATACAGGTTTTCTTGATTTGTGGGCTGAATACGAAATCGTCCATACTGATCCCTCAGACTCAGCGGAATGTGTGAAATATCTCTAGAGACACTTTGAAAAGAGGAAGGTAACTCGGTTTTTTATGAGGCTTAAACTTGAATATGAGATGATCAAGTCCAATATTCTGAGTAGGGGAATGCTTCCAGATCTGGATTCTATTTTAGGGGAGTTACTAAGTGAAGAGACTAGGCTTCTCACTACTGTCGGATTTGATGGAAAGATGACTGAAGTAAGGGCTGAAACAACTTTTGTTGCTCATGTAGGTAAGAAGTCAACCTCCAAGGACTTCTCCAAAACCCAATATTATGAATGTAAGGGTTTTGGACACATTGCCTCTCACTGTAAGAAGAAGAATGTGTGCACCTATTGCAAGCAACAGGTCACATCATTCTAAATTGTCTAATCTGACCAGCTAAGGGTTCTCAGAAAAAGTCTCAACCCTGGGCCTATTAGGTAACATATAGACAAGTAACTGACACTGTGTCCACCAATGGTGATTCTTCAATGAAAAGTGATTCAACTGGTGCTATGGATGAAGAAAAGGTTTGGCAATTGGTATCCTCTACTATTTCCTCTTTTTTCTCTGCTATTGGCTTGTCTGATAAGTTCTTTGCATATTGTTCTTCCCCTTCACATGCTTGGATTATAGATTCAGGTGCCACCAATCATATGACAGGAGCCTACCTCAATCGCCCAAATCCATCTACTGAGACTCACCATAAACACATTATTACTGTCAATGGTGAAAAATTAGACATTATTGGTAGTAATGACTTATCCCTTAAACTGTCACCCACTAGATCCTTCCCTCTCAACAAAACCCTCTTAGTACCCAACCTTACTACTAATATGGTTTTTGTTGGTCAACTTGTTGATGAAGGAAATGTTCTCACCTTTTCTCATGATGGTTGCTTGATACAGGACCGATACACTAGGAAGGTGAAAAAGAAGGGCATAGGTTGGGCTGTTTGTTTGTGCTGGAGTTTGAGAAGTCTTAACCAGGAGCATCCTTGGCTTTTCTAAGTTCTTCAGTGTCTGATTCTCTGTTGAGTTATATAAATAATGTTTGGGATTTATGGCATAAACGATTGGGTCATCCATATTCTCAAAAATTGAAGTTTTTGTTTAACACCGGTTTAGTTAAGAATAAAATTCCTCCTGTTCATACTTTGATGTGCTTGTTGTTTGAGTAAAAGTCCTATTTTACCTTTTCTTCACACTTCTAAACATGCCACTAAACCTTTTGAGATAATACATAGTGATGTTTGGTTTGCTTTTATTACTTCACGATTGGGATACAAATACTTCGTATTGTTTATAGATGATTGTACCAGATACACTTGGATTTATTTTCTACGGCACAAATTAGAAGTCTTTGCCACATTTAAATTATTCCATACTATGGTGCAAACTCGCTTCAAGTGTAATGTGAGTATCTTCCGTTCAAATTCAGGGGGAGAATATAGGGACGGAGACTTTCAGGCCTACTTGATGAGTCATGGAATTCAATCTCAATGCAGCTGCCCAAACACTCCACAACAAAGTGGTGTGGCTGAGCGGAAGAATGGACATATCCTTAGTGTTGTGCGGACATTAATATAGGAATCCCACACTCCAACTTCATTTTGGGTAGAAGCAACTAGTACAACTATGTATTTGATCAACTATCTTCCTTCCTCTATTCTCGGCAACACTTCTCCCTTCCAAAAACTTTTTGGTCATTCCCCAGATTTCTCCAGTCTTCATGTTTTTGGTTGCCTTTGTTTTGTACATCTTCCTATTCGTGAACGTTCTAAATTAACTGCTCAATCTGCTATGTGTGCCTTTGTGGGATATAGCCCTAACCACAAAGGATTCTTGCGTTATGACCCTGCTATTTGATTTAACTAACACTCCTACTTCCTTGATTGAGAGAGATCTTCTCGTCTTCACCCGCAAACAGCCACATGTCCTAGTTCCTATGCCTACAACTTCCCTTTCCACCCGGTTCAGAGCATCCTCCTTTTGCACCTTCTGTAAGTGACACTTCGCCCCAAGACCCTCCTATTTCAAATGGTAGTTCTGCTTTTCCACTTTGTCGTTCTATTCGTATTTCTCGACCTCCTAACCGATGTGTTTTCCTTCAAACCATAGTTCCTTTTCTGTTGTACTTTCTTCCAAAGATATTCCTAGATCTTATCAGCAAGCCATTAGAAGTCCTCAATGGAAAGAAGCCATGGATGCCGAAATTCAAGCCCTCTGTTGGGTCTATACAATCAAACTGAAGTCGGATTGTTCCCTTGATCGATACAGTCAGGAATATGGGATTGATCCATATCTACTCGGTTAGTTCCCTTGATCCATATCTGCTGTTAATTCCTGGATTATCTACCAACTAGATGTGAAGAATGCTTTTCTTCATGGTCAACTGAAGGAGACATTCTACATGAAGCCTCCACTTGGACATTGCAGTGATTCTTCACATGTCTGTTGCCTAAAGAAATCCCTATATGGTCTGAAGTAGGCACCCAGGGCTTGGTTTGAGCGCTTTCGAGATGTTATTGCAGCCGGGTATAACCAGAGTTCCTTTGATTACTATTGTATGTTGATGAAATGCTTTTAACTGGGGATGATCATGATGACATTTGTGAGCTGAAGTCCTTACTTCATAACTCCTTTCACATGAAGGACATGGGTCCCCTTATTTCTTGGGTTTGGAAGTCCATCGTAGCAGTCGAGGGTATTTCATTTGTCAGCAAAAATATGCCTCTGATCTCGTCAAACTAGTTGGAATTACTGATGAGAAACATGTAGATACCCCTTTGGAGTTGAATGTCAAGTTGTCTAAATCTAAAGGCCTAATTCTTCCTGATGCTACTTTGTACCGTCAGCTTGTTGGCTCTCTGATCTATCTAACTATGACTTGGCCTGATATTTCACATGTTGTTCAGGTCGTTAGTTAATTTGTTTCTGCCCTTCGGCAACCTCATATGAGTGTTGTTTTCCGCATCATCTGTTATGTTAGAGACAACTTCTCAGGGACTGTTTTTCTCTTCCTCATCATCCTTACAATTGAGAGTTTTTGCTGATGCAAACTGGGCTGGTTGTCCTGACACTCGCCGATCCACTCTCTCATCTCCTGGAAGTGTAAGAAATAGCAAACTGTCTCTAAGTCTTCTATTGAAGCTAAGTATAGAGCCATGTCTTCTGCCTGTAGTGAGATTGTTTGGTTGAAGTCTCTCTTCGTGGATCTTGGTACTCAACTTCCTACTCCTATCCCTCTATATGTCGACAATACAAGTGCTATCAAGATTGCATCTAATCCTGTCTTCCATGAGAGGACTAAACATATCTAGGTGGACTGTCACTTTATTAGAGACCTCATTGCTGGCTCTACATCTCTTCCTTATGTAACCTCTCACATGCAGATTTCTGACATCTTCACCAAAGCCATGACTAAGAGTCGACACCTCGTTCTTATGGGAAAACTGATGCTGATGTCTATGCATCAGTTTGAGGGGGAGTGTGAATATATATCTTGATGTACATTTATTAGTATAGCCCTTGTTATACAGTAACAATATTCTCATTATTTTATTTGTTTCTTTTATCTTTCAGCCCTATAAGGGAATTATTGTAACTGTACATATCTTTCGTATCTTTTAATATAAAAGGGACTCTTTGGAGTGGGGGTCGACTATTCTTGATACCCCTAAATCTGTTCTCTCTTGTTCTCAATTCAGTTCACATTTGTCTGGTCTGGTTCTCTAAACATTGCAAATATCAGTCTGTTCTATAAAAAACTAAAAGAAGATTATTGAAATGTCCATAGTCATTATTTATGAGGAAAATAAAAAAAAAAAACACAGGTTGATACCTTGGGTCTGGGTGTCTGGTCAGAGAAGGGGAGGGGGGCCAATAGATCATCCATCAAGTTTCCATCCCTTGTGCAAAACCACCTGCAATGCCATATCTCAGTTGGGGCCTTCCACTTGCAACTCAGGAGATCACTAGGTGTAGGGGAGTTGTGGCTGAGAGATGTAAAGATAACAAATGAAGGAAAGTCTAAAATTCTAAGTTTAGTGGTGGGTACAATGAAGGGACGAAATTAGTCAAAACCCTCATTTTGAGAATAGTGAGGTACAATGACCTGACAGGGTGGAGCATCTTAAACTCGATCTGACCCGAATCTAACATGGGGAAAGGGTTGGAGAACCAAACCAGATGCATCAAAGCACCTCACAAATTGTTCCATTAGGGACGGGGCAGCACAAGGTTTAGATCTCTAGTGGTTTGGGTCCTTGGTTCGATTACCTTGATTCTGTTAGATGTTGATAGGTTCCCGCTTCTACTCTATTTCCGGTGAGCTGGTTCGAGGGAGCTCGCCCTCCTGATAGGCTCCCGCTTCTCTATATAGTGCATGGCCAGCTAACAACCTGTAACCAACTTTGAGCATCTTACAGACTATGATTGCTTCCCAATACGTGGACGTCGGGTATACACGAACGTAATGGTTGGTGCCATATGCGTGATTCGTGTGGTGTTCTGGGCTGACACTTGGGCCTGTTGGGCCTGGATTGCTCTGCCTGGGTCTTCTTCTCCACTGGCCTTAACATTCCCGCCTCCTTCAAGAATGAACTTGTCCTCAAGGTCAAGGGTGGGAAACTGCTTCTGAAGTTGGTTATAATCCTCCTACGTGGCATTTTCTTGAGGCAAGCCACGCCATTCGACCAGAGCCTGCTTATGGACCTTACTGTCCTTGCAAACCCAACGTAAATCCTTGATCATCAAAGGCTCGAACATTACTTCTCCTGCCTCTGTGAATTGCGGAGGAGTGGGGCTGATAACATCGGTGGAAGCCAAGCACGACTTCAGGAGGCTGACATGGAAGATGGGGTGTAACCGGCACTCGGCAGGTAAGTGGAGGCGGTAGGCAACAAGCCCAATTCTCTCTGCCACCTGAAATGGGCTGAAGTATCTTGGAGATAGTTTCTAGGATGCCCTCCTCACCAGAGAGGCCTGCTTATACGGTTGGAACCGTAGATAGACCCAGCCCCCGATAGGGAACTCTAATTCCTGATGCTTCTTGTCATAGGCTAATTTCATTCGTTGTTGGGCTTGTTGTAAATGGAATTTGAGGAGCTTAAGTGTACTGTCTCTCGCCTGTAATTGTGTCTCAACCTTGGCTTCCAATGAAGTACCCGACTCATAAGGCAAGATGGAAGGAGGTTCATAACCGTACAACACCTTAAAGGGAGTCATTCCGGCTGAAACCTGGAACGTGGTATTATACCAACATTCGGCCCAAGGCAGCCACTAGGCCCACTGCTTGGGTCTATCACCCACAAAACATCTCAGGTATGTCTCCAAGCAATAGTTGACCACTTCAGATTGCCCATCCGTTTGAGGATGGTAACTGGTGGAATGCAACATCTGAACCCCTTGAACTGTGAAGTATGCCTTACAAAAAGCACTCATGAAGAGAGGATCCCGATCTGGTTATACGGTTGGAGCCGTAGATAGACCCAGCCCCCAATAGGGAACTCTAATTCCCGATGCTTCTTGTCATAGGCTAATTTCATTCGTTGTTGGGCTTGTTGTAAATGGAATTTGAGGAGCTTAAGTGTACTGTCTCTCGCCTGTAATTGTGTCTCAACCTTGGCTTCCAACGAAGTACCCGACTCATAAGGCAAGATGGAAGGAGGTTCGTAACCGTACAACACCTTAAAGAGAGTCATTCCGGCTGAAACCTGGAACATGGTATTATACCAATATTCGGCCCAAGGCAGCCACTAGGCCCACTGCTTGGGTCTATCACCCACAAAACATCTCAGGTATGTCTCCAAGCAATAGTTGACCACTTCAGATTGCCCATCCGTTTGAGGATGGTAACTGGTGGAATGCAACATCTGAACCCCTTGAACTGTGAAGTATGCCTTACAAAAAGCACTCATGAAGAGAGGATCCCGATCTGGTTATACGGTTGGAGCCGTAGATAGACCCAGCCCCCAATAGGGAACTCTAATTCCCGATGCTTCTTGTCATAGGCTAATTTCATTCGTTGTTGGGCTTGTTGTAAATGGAATTTGAGGAGCTTAAGTGTACTGTCTCTCGCCTGTAATTGTGTCTCAACCTTGGCTTCCAACGAAGTACCCGACTCATAAGGCAAGATGGAAGGAGGTTCGTAACCGTACAACACCTTAAAGAGAGTCATTCCGGCTGAAACCTGGAACATGGTATTATACCAATATTCGGCCCAAGGCAGCCACTAGGCCCACTGCTTGGGTCTATCACCCACAAAACATCTCAGGTATGTCTCCAAGCAATAGTTGACCACTTCAGATTGCCCATCCGTTTGAGGATGGTAACTGGTGGAATGCAACATCTGAACCCCTTGAGCTGTGAAGTATGCCTTCCAAAAAGCACTCATGAAGAGAGGATCCCGATCTGTTAAAATGGACTGTGGTGTTCCTTGCAAGGTTTAAATTGTCGATGTTGATGGAAATGTCGCTTACCAAAATATAGGACATATGTCGGAAATGTCGGAAATGTCGAGGGGAAATGTTGTAAAAATTAGAGACATTGTGGAAATATTATGAAATATGTGGAAATATGCAGAGACATTTTGTAAAATGATAAAAGGAGCATTAATACATATTTCTAGACTATTATCTTATTCCCAACCATTATATAAAGCTAAGAAACTAAGATCAATAACAAAGTAGTGAATGACGATTTACTGATTTATTATGCATTTTGATGTTTTTACAAGGTTATCTGATATTTTCTTTTCTTATTTTTAATTCTGATTTATTATAAATTCTAATATATTTATTTCACACTAGTAAATAGAAATACATTTATTCTGATTTTTAAATATTAAAGCTATAATACATTATGTTTTATTATAAATTTAATAAACTGATTCTCCTTTTTGTAGTATTATGATTATGATAAATTCTGATTTCTTATAAAACATAATGAATTTATTATGATTTTTAATACTAAATTTATAATAAATTATGATTTAGTATAAAATTTATTAAATTTATTCTGATTTTTTATATTAAATGTAGAATATGGTTTATTATAAAATTTAATAAACATTTTCTGATTTTAATAAATATTTTAAAAAATACTAACTAGTTAATATTTTATTACTTGAAAAATATTTTATGTTTTATATTATAAAGTAATTAATTTATTCTTTTGTTTTTATATTTTGTTAATTTTTTTTTATAAATATTTTATTTGAAATATTAAATAGAAATTATTAATGGAATAATCTATATTAATATACTGTATTATATTATTATAATATACTAATATATTATATTTTTAATGTACATTAGTGGACATCCTGTCGACATTAGTCGACATCTTGTTGACATAATAGGAAAAACTGTTTTTTTTTTTTGGTTATTTGGACCGATTTGGTCGACATTTCCGAAATATAGGAAATGTCGACCGACATAATGTAATTTTTGTATTACCATCCATTTTCATGTCGGTGAGCCTTGACATCGACATATATCGGGTGACATTAGCGACATTTGAAACCATGGTTCCGTGGAGCTTGGCTACTTCTTGAATGTAAGCCTGGGCCATTGTGGTTGCTGATTGAGATCGAGAGAGGCTTATAAAGTGAGCATATTTACTCAGTCAGTCCACCACCACCAGCACCACTGATTTCCCTTGGGACATGGGTAACCCAGTTATAAAGTCCATGGTGACAGTCCATGGTGACTTCTTCCCACACCCTCTCCGGAATGGGTAGAGGTTGCAGTAACCCGACTGAAGTCTGGGTGCTATATTTCTGTTGCTGGCAAATAGTACATCGGGCCACAAACTCCTGAACCATTCATTTCATACCCTTCCAATAGTAGTGGGTTGCCAATCGTTTGTAGGTGCGGAGAGCTCCTGAATGTCCTCCTTGGGCTGAGTTATGGAATAGCCGAAGCAACTCTTGATGATATTTGGATTCTCTCGACACCACCATACAGCCCTTGTAGTAGAGAACTCCATTCTGGACTGTGTACCTTGGGGCCTATGTAGAATCCTCAAGGATCCGGGCCCGAATTTGGGTTAAATTAGGGTCGTCCTGGGCTTCTTGCTTTAGTTGTGTAGATAGTGGGTAATTTGGTCGTGACAAGCCCATTATGTGAAAGTTATTAGCTCTGGAGAGTGCATCCACCACCACATTAGAGGGCCCAGTCTTGTATTCAATAGTAAAGTCGAACCCCATTAACTTGTAGGCCCACTTATGTTGGCTAGAGTCCAAAACTCGCTGCTCCAGTAGGTGCTTAATGCTGCGGTGGTCCGTCCTGTCAATAAACCTTCGGCCCAGAAGATATGCTCTCCATTTTTGAACTGCCAGAGCAATGGCCATGAGCTCCTTCTCGTAAGTGGACTTAGCTTGAGCTTGTGGAGAAAGAGCCTTGCTGAAGTAGGCCAAGGGTCGGCCCTGCTGCATCAGAACTTCACCTATGCCTTTACCTGAGGCATCAGCCTCCACTATAAACTCCAGATCAAAATCAAGAAGGGCCAATGTAGGTGGGGTGGTTACAGCTTCCTTGAGTGCCTGAAAGGCTTCTTTAGCTTCTTGATCCCACTCGAAGGAGTGCTTCTTCAACAATCGTGTGAGAGGAGTGGCAAAAACCCCATATCCTTTAATGAACCGACAGTAATAACCCGTTAACCCAAGGAACCCCCTAGAGCCCGTGGAGAGCTGGGTGCCCTGGAGACCATGCAATTAATCTTCTCTGGGTCGGTGCATACCTGTCCTCCAGAAATGATGTGCCCCAAGTAGCTGATCTGGGTCTATCCAAACGAGCACTTTGAGGGATTAGCGAACAATTGATGCTGTCGTAGTAGGCTTAACACACACTGCAAATGTTCCAAATGGGAGGCCCAACTTGAACTGTAAACAAGTATATCATTGAAGAAAACAAGGACAAATAGGTGCAGATAAGGTTTGAAAATTCCGTTCATGAGTCTTTGAAATGAGGAGGGGGCATTAGTCAGCCCAAAGGGCATCACTAGGAACTCAAAATGCCCATCCGAGGTTCTGAACGCAGTTTTGTGGATGTCTTTGGAGTGGTCCCGGATCTGATGGTAGCCTGACCGAAGGTCCACCTTAGAAAAGTATTTAGCTTGGCCCAACTCATCAAATAGCTCTTCAATCAGAGGTATGGGATACCTATCCTTGACCGTGATGTGGTTCAAGGCTCTATAGTCCACACAGAATCTCCAACTACCATCTTTCTTCTTATCAAAATTACTGGGGAGGAAAATGGGCTGCTGCTGGGCCGGATCAAACCTTTGTCTAACATCTCCGTCACCATATGCTCCACTTCAACTCTCTGGTAATGGGGGTAGCAGTAGGGTTTGACGTTGGCAGGTGGGGCTCCGGGTTGGATGGGAATCTAGTGATCATGGGCTCGAGTGTGTGGCAATGAGGGAAGGTTCTTGAAAAATGTCAGAGTAGGTCTGTAGTAATAGTTGGAACTGTAGGGTCTGGCTTGGGGATGGGCTAGTGTTTCCTGTGAGTGGAGTGACATTGGGCCCAGTGGGCATTGAGCCCATGCTCATTAGTAGTGGAATAGAGTCTTGTTGACAGGACTTAAGAACCACCTCCAAACTGTTAGCGGTTATGGGTTGGGCCTTAATCCACTTTAATATATAGGAACTCCCCTCGTAAACTGCATAGTCAAATCAGTCCAGTTACACACCACAGGGCCCAACAACTGTAGCCATTGTATGCCCAAGACAACATCTGCCCCTGTGAACTCTAACAGATGTAGATCCACTTTAAATTGGTACCCCTGAATCCTTAATTCTACTGATTTGCACCTCCCATCACAAGTGATTTGGTGGCCATTGGCCACGTTGACTGCAAACGAAGAGACAGGTTCTATCATTAACCCAAGTTGTTTGGCTAATCGGGGAGTAATGAAATTCAGAGAGCTTCCACTGTCACTCAAGACAGCCACTCTCTTCCCTGATATCAGCCCTTGTACTTGCATGGTTCTTGGGACCTGGTAACCAGCTAGGGCTTGAAGGGATATAACACAGTATTCTATCTCCGGTACCACCTCCATCTGCTGAACCCCCAGGTCACTGGTTTGGGTTTCAGATTCATCCTCTCCTTCTACTTGTAGAAAATACACACGTTGGGCCTTACATTTGTGGCCTGGAACGAATTTTTTGTCGCAATTATAGTAGAGGCCTTTCTCCCTGTGGGCCTGCATTTCCGTCCAAGATAGTTTCCGGTAAGGGAGAGTCAGAGCTCCAGCCCACTTGTAAGGTGGAGCTGGTAAGGGAATTGGCTTGAGGGTAGCGGTGGTTGGGGTTGGAAGTAGAGGCCCAGGTTTCGAATCAGTCTTGGGATAGGGTCCTTTCTGAATTAGGCCCGCCTGAGGCCCAATAGGCCTCCCTAATTTCTTAAGGTTGTCCAATCTCTCCTGAAGCTTAGCCAATCCCACTGCTGCCATCAGGGTGGTCGGCTGCATGGTGTTCACCTCTATTCGGATGTTTTCCCTTAAGTCCCCTATGAAACACCCCACCAGAGCGGCCTCCAGCCAGCCGTGAACCTGGGTGGCCAACCTTTCGAATTCGTTCTGATACTCCCTCACTGTTCCCGTCTGTCTTACCCGAGAGAGTGACTCATTGAAATTTTCATAACCAGAAGGACCGGACCTCACACGTAAGGCTTCGGTTAGGTCTAACCAGGTGGTCTGAGGATGGGTCTTACGGTACCATTGGTACCACATAATAGCCTCACCATCCATGTGTATGGCGGCAATGGAGACCCTCTGATCTGCTGGGGTCTCATGGAATTCAAAGTATCATTCGGCCCGATAAATCCAAGGAATGGGATCATCACCTGAGTAAAGAGGAAAATCGATTTTGGCAGCCTTGACTGGAAATGCTCCTCCTCGCCTAACACCGCTGCTGCTAGATCTTTCAACATCCGTGGGTCTGGAAGCTGATGACATCCGTTTGAACTGACCTACCAAAGCTGAGAGGGTCTCTTTGATTTCTCTCAACTCACTAGTAGTCTGCCGCACTTCTCCTTCGATGCGCTTGATCCTTTCTTCTGCAGATGAGAACCTGGTGGTTGGCATCGCAGCAAGGCTCTGATACCAGTTGATAGGTTCCCACTTCTACTATGTTTCGGGTGAGATGGTTTGAGGGAGCTCGCCCTCCTGAAATGGATGGGAGATTGGAGACGAGAGGGAAAGAGAGAGAGAGTGAGAGGGAGGGAGAGATAGGGAAAGAAATATCAAGGAATTATTCACTGTTCTTTCATGCATTTGCTGATTGGCCTATATAGTGCATGGCCAGCTAACAACCTGTAACCAACTCTGAGCATCTTACGGACTATGATTGCTTCCCAATATGTGGACGTCGGGTATACACGAATGTAATGGGTGGTGTCATACGCGTGATTTGTGTGGTGTTCTGGGCCGATACTTGGGCCTGTTGTGCCTGAATTGCTCCGCCTGGGTCTTCTCCTCCACTGGGCTTAACAGATGTGAATGCTACTATCATAATGGACTCCTTTCTTGTATCATGTGCAATTTAAATAGGTTCTTATACGTACTATGTTATCTGCTGCTTATTTTTATTTAGTGTTTTTTCTTGTACAAATATACGATCTGGCCAATGGAACAAAGTTTACAGCATTAGTTGCATAAGTAATGAACTATTTTATTGCTATCTTTTATGTTTTCTTTCTACATGTTTTCCCTTCAGTGTTTGATAATGGAAGCAACTAAAGTAATTTGTTTTTTTTCCTCATCTTCCTGTAGTCACTCAACTAATGTATGCATTTTGACTATATGTGAAAATTATAGGCGGTTTTAGCTTTGTATGCTGCAAGACAAACATCAGGAATTGTTGTCAATATTGGTTTCAACGTCACATCCATTGTTCCAAGTGAGTTATTTTGTTTTTTATTGTTGGCTTATATTTTTTGGACATTGATATTTCAATGGATGGTTCGGACTCCATCTAACCTATTAAGATAACAATTTGAATTCTTATATGATCAGTTGCACAGAGTATATGACATGTAAATTTAATAATAAGAGTGTAAATCAGGATACACTTAGAATTGGAAACCAAGAGATAACTCAATGTGACCATTTCCAGTACCTTAGTTCAATAATTCTTCATAACAAGGGAGAGATTAAGGAGGATGTCATCTAGAGAATTAAAGCAGGTTGGGAAAATGGAGGGGTGCATCTGCACTTTTTTGTGATAGGAGAACACCACTAAGATTATGGAAAATTCTATAAAACAGTTGGAAGGGCAGCTATGTTGTATGGAGCAGAGTGTTGGGCAGTCAAGAAACGACATGTTCAGGAAATGAGTGTGGAAGAAATGCAAATGCTAAGATGGATGAGTGGAAAAACTAGAAAGGATAGGATCAGGAATGAAGCCATCCGTAGAAACCTAGGAGTAGCTCCAATAAGTGATAAAATGAGAGAGAGTGGGATGGTTTTAAAGACAACAGATTGACTAGAAGAAGTGATTTGTTACAAGTGGAAGGGGCTAGAAGATCTAGTGGTAGACCAAAAAGGACATGGGCGGTAGTAAGAAACGATTTAAATACTAAGAATTTAATAGTGGATATGGTTTTAAAGAACAGATTGGCGAAACAGGATTCATGTAGCTGACCCCATATAGTTGGGAGTTGGGACAAGGCATGGATGGTGATGATGATGATGATTAAATTTACTGTTTGTGTGCCATTTATCATTTGGGTTTTGCTTTTCTGTTTTGCTGGTTCTTAACTTTTATTGAGTTGCCTTGGTGGACAGGCATGGTTTTTGGCCTCTCCACCCTTTGAAGGACTTGTGTGTTTCACTTCTTTTATTCATTTCAAATATAAACTTTCTTATTGTTCATAAGAAAATTGATATACTATCATGCTGCAGTATGCTGTCTTGTTTCTATGATCTTTAAGACTGATTTAATCTCAACGTGTTTTTTTTTTTTTGAAATTTTTTTGGGGTAATAAAATAAAATTTATTAAAAGGAAAAAAGAAATTACAAAGGAGAGTGACTAGTAGTTGCTTGGAAGAGAAAAGAATAAACAAACTTCAATTCCCACACAAGCACTCCACCCAACTGAACCTCAACAAAAAAAACCAGCAGAACCCAGAAGCCCAACAAACGACCAAAAACAGCCCCCATAACAACCACAAACAGCCCAAACCTAACTCAAACTCAAAGACGACACAAACAAAACCACATCAAACCCCACAAGAGTAACACCCTCTCTCAACAAAACCAACACCAAAACCACCCTCAAAAACTATGACCTTTAAACCACTGGACCACTAAAAGCTTCTTGAGGCTTTCTTAATCATTGAAACCTTCTTGTTTGGTCTTAATCCCAAAGAGACCCACTTTTAGTCTAGCAAAAGCCTTTGAAACCAAGACATCTTGATGTTTTCTCTGTTTTTTAAGTCTTCTACTTGCTAAAGCATTTTTCCTTGTTGGAGTTGACAGTACAGGGGTATTTTGGTATTTTGGTTTATCTAGTTAGAAGTGAAATGTCTGTTTTATTCAAATTTAAGTTATGTGTCCCATCACTTGTAAGGGACAATACTGCCTTTTGTAACTCAACTTATTCATTATAAATACAAAGTGGGTCGACTAGACAGAGCGACTTTTTCTCTTCTAGCGGAACCCTTCTTCTTCATACTACAAACCAAGAACTGAATAGGATCAAGCTACCTATTTACATGGTATCAAAGCAATACGAAACCAGTTCTTTTTTTTTTTCTCATCGCACTTCATCTTCCTGGGATCGCCGCCATCCATATCAGTTTTTTTTAATATCTCCTAGACAGATAGGAAGTTCGATAAAGGGCCAAAAAGGAGTGGTCATTTTTTGTTCTTGGAGGTAAATATGCCTCCGGTTGCTGTGGTGGTGGTATACTAGATACCCTCTATTCGATGGTACGAAGAAGGCTGGTAGTGGACAGGTGTGAACAGAAATCTCTATTCGACTAGTAGTGGGCTGCGGCTACTTTCTTTTGGTCTGGATATCATTTATGTGGTAGTGTGAATTGATAGGTATGCTTATAAGCTTCTTTTCCTTCTGTTTATACCTGGATGTGTGAGTTGAAAGTAGGGTTTTCGAATGCTGAATTCATGACAGCAGTAGTTGGTCACATTTATAGTCTGTTGAGTAGTGTGTGGTGTGGTGCTGAATAGTAGAAGGTGACTACTTTGTCTATGATAGTGATATTCCTTTGTGAAGTGAGGTGAATCAGTTAAGATGGCATCATCTGGAGATGAGAGTGACAATAAAACAGGTGTTATGATTTCTCCAGATTACTTAAATGTTCAAATGCCATCTATTAAGTTGAATGGTGAGAACTATGTGCCATGGGCCAAATTTGTGGAATTGTTTCTAGAAGCCAAGAAAAAGGTAAAACATGTGAGAGAGGAGAAACCCCCTTCCGATTATCTAGGGTTCAATGATTGGGAACAGGAGGATGCACAAATCATGACTTGGTAGTGGAATAGCATGGAACCTAAAATTAGTGTGAATTTTATGCTCCTAGACAGGTAAAGAAATTTGGGACCATGCTAAGAAACTTTATTCTGGCCAAGATAATACCACTAGGGTATATCAGCTTTATCAAGAGTACTTTAATCTGAAGCAAGGTAACCAAAGCTTGGAGGAATACTATGCAAGTATGAGAAATATCCGTAATGAGCTTAATGTATATCATCCTCTGACTCTGGATGTTCAGGTTCAACAAAAACAGCGAGAGCAACTTGATGTGACAAGGTTTTTGGTAGGTCTGAAGGCTGAATATGAACCGGTTTGAGCACAAATATTGGGGGGGTCTGCCCTCCCCTTGCTTGAAGAAGTGTTTTCCCACCTTCAGAGGATATCTATTGATTCTACAAAGTCTTCTTCCCTCTCGGACATATCTGGTTTTGTGGTGACTAGAGGGGGAGGTCGTGGAAATAGAGGTGGTGGCCATGGGTTTCCAGGGAACCAAGGTGGTCCTATGTTTAATCGTTCTAGTGGTCGCAGTGGAGGTTGAGAGTCAGGGGGAGGTCATGGTAGAGGAAGAAGTAATGCAACTAGAAAATGCACATATTGTGGATTAGAGGGGTACATTATTAATTTCTGCTATGATTTACATGGTCCACCCAACACTTGGGCTAACCATGCTGTGACTAGTGGCAGTGGTACAGTTAGTGAAAATAAGAAAACTGATCAGACTCCCTCCACATCTACTGGTGCTTCTGGGAAGGAGATGGTGAGTGTACCATGTGAGGTATATGAGAAGTTCCTTTAGACATCCTCTCAACAGAACACAACTACGCTTGCCCATTCAGGTATGGCTTGCTTGGCTTCCAAACCTTCATATTGGATCATTGACTCTAGAGCCTCGGGTCATATGTCTGGGACTCCAAATGTATTTTCTTCACTTTCTCAGTCTTCTACATCCCAAACAGTTACCCTTGCTAACGGCTCTACATCTCCCATTTGTGGTGTTGGTGATGTTGATCTTACCTCCTTATCTTTATCATCTGTTTTATATGTTCCCAAGTTCCCTTTCAACCTTATGTCTGTTAGTAGATTAACCAAGTCACTTAATTGTTCTATAACCTTTTATCCCTCTTCTTGTGTGTTTCAGGATCTCAAGACAGGGATGAAGATTGGTGGAGGTTATGAGGCAGGTGGATTGTATTACCTTGATGGTGGTGGCCTGCCAATAACATTTTAGTTGTCTCTTAATCCTCTCCAATGGCATTGCAGACTTGGCCATCCATCTCTCAAGGCTCTGAAGTTGCTGGTTTCGTCCTTAAGTCATCTTTCATCGTTGGATTGTGAGTTGTGTCAGCTTGGGAAACACCATAGAGTCTCTTTTAGTCCGAGTTAATAGTCGTGTCTTGAGTTCTTTTTCTTTAGTTCATTCTGATGTTTGGGGTCCAAATAAAGTAGTGTCATACAATGGTTATAAGTAATTTGTAATTTTTGTTGATGACTTTTCAAGGATGACATGGCTCTATCTTATGAAAGATTGCAATGTATTGGTCTCTCTTTTTCAAAAATTTTATGCTGAAATGCATAGCCAATTTGGAATTCATATTCAAATTCTTCGCTCCGATAATGCAAAAGAGTACACCTCAACACCATTTCAGCAATACTTAGAGCACCATGGAATAATTTATCAAACTTCTTGTTTCTACACCCCACAACAAAACGGTGTGGCTGAACGGAAAAACCGACACCTACTTGAAACTGCTCAATCCATTATGCCTAATATGAATGTCCCAAAGCGTTTTTGGAACGATGCTGTCCTAACATCAATTTTCCTCATCAATCAGATGCCCATGTCTATCCTTGGAAGTCAATCCCCTTTCTCAGTTTTGTTTCCCACTCTGTCTCTGTTTCCTCTTTCCCCGAGAGTCTTTGGGTGTGTTTGTTTTATTCAAAATTTGGGGCCTGGTTTAGACAAGTAAGATGCACATGCTACTAAATGCATCTTCCTTGGATACTCCAGGACTCAAAAAGGGTATAAGTGATATAACCCTAACTCTCATAAGTCATTTGTGTGTTTGGATGTCACTTTCTTTGAATTAGTCCCATTTTCTCGAGTATTGAGGTCCCTTCTCCTTCCCCCGTGGTTCCACTTCCTATTCCAGTTGAGGACCCCCCCCTCCCCGTGGTTCTTGTTCCTTCCCCTCCCTCTCCCGTGTAGGTTACTACTGAGAAGTCACCAATCCGACAAGTGTATACTCATAGAAGAGCACCAGCCCCTCCTCCAATTCAGTCCTCGCTGACAGATCCTGTGGTTGCACCTCCTCCTTCAGACCTTGATCTTCTTATTAAATTGCGGAAAGGTAAACATAGTTTTACATCTCATCCTATTTCTCGTTATGTTTCAGTTGCTCACCTTTTTGCTTCCCATCACCATTTTATATCCATGTTATCCTCTGTTTCCACTCCCAAAACTGTCCAGGAAGCTCTTACCTCTCCAGGGTGGCGACAAGCAATGGAAGAGGAATTGTTTGCTTTATAGCACAGTCACACGTGGGAACTTACTACTCTCCCTCCTAGTAAGCATGTTGTTGGGTGTAAGTGGGTCTACACAGTGAAGTATCTTCCAGATGACAGTGTGGAATGATTAAAGGCCAGGTTAGTGGCCAGGGGATATTCTCAGTTGTATGGTGTGAACTATATGGAGACATTTTCTCCTATGGCCAAAATTGGCTTAGTTCGGGTATTGATTTCATTAGTAGCAATGTATGACTGGCCTCTCTTGCAACTTGACATCAAGAATGCCTTCCTGCGCAGGGACCTAATTGAGGAGGTATATATGGAGCAACCACCAGGGTTTGTTGCTCAGGGGGACGATGGTAAGGTTTGTAGAATTAAAAAGGCAATTTATGGGCTGAAACAATCTCCACGTGTGTGGTTTGGTAGATTCAGTGAAGTAGTGAAGAACTTTGGGATGAAACTGTGTCAGATAGATCATTCTGTGTTCATCCATGACTCAAAATAAAGGGAAAATCTTGCTAGTGGTGTATGTGGACGATATTGTCATAACTGGGAGTGACAGTAATGGGATTGACAGGTTGAAGAACTTCCTACAAGATCACTTCAACACGAAAGATTTGGGTAAGCTGAAATCTTGGGAATAGAAGTTGCAAGGTCAAGGCATGGAATTAACTTATGTCAAAGGAAACGTGTCCTTGACCTGCTTGAAGAAACGAGGTTGTTAGGTGCCAAACCAGCCGAGACACCTATGGAACCAAATGCTAAGTTGAGTGTTGATGCAAGTGAAGAGTTTGATGATCCTAGAAGGTACAGGAGGTTGGTGGGAAAATCAAACTATCTGACTATCACACGACCATATATATCATTTGTTGTAAGTATGGTGAGTCAGTTTATGCAACATCCTTGGATTCCTCACTAGGAAGCAGTTCTAAGAATTATTAGGTATTTGAAGGGTGCTCCAGGTCGTGGTCTACTATACAAAAGTGGAGGAACTCTTGAGATAGAAGGTACAAATGCTGATTAGGTTGGTTCTATGTCAGACAAGAGATCAACTACAAGATATTGTACCTTCCTTGATGGCAATCAGGTAACTTGGAAGAGCAAGAAGCAAACAGTTGTGGCAAGAAGTAGTGCAAAAGTTGGGTACAAGGCTATGGCTCATACTACATGTGAACTAATATGGTTGAAGAATTTGTTACAAGAGATGGGGTTCTCAGTTGACAGACCCATGAGGTTATACTATGATAATCAATCTGCTATACACATCTCTTCTAATCCAGTCTTCCATGAAAGAACAAAGCATATTGAAGTCGATTGCCACTTTATGAGAGAAAAAGTGATCAGTGGAGTGATAAATACATCTCATGTGAGCTCAGGAAAACAGTGGGCAAATCTCTTTACAAAGGGGCTGTCTCGGGGCAGAGTAGATTACATATGTGACAAGCTGGGACTATATGACATATACTCTCCAGCTTGAGGGGGAGTGTTGGAGTTGACAGTACAGGGGTATTTTGGTCTTTTGGTTTATCTAGTTAGAAGTGAAAGGTCTGTTTTATTCAAATTTAAGTTATGTGTCCCATCACTTGTAAGGGACAATACTGTCTTTTGCAACTCAACTTTTTCTCTTCTAGCCAAACCCTTCTCCTCTTTCTTCTTCTTCTTCTTCTTCTTCTCCTCCTCCTCATACTTCGAACCTAGAACTGAATAGGATCAAGCTACCTATTTACATTGCTTAACTCCAATGAACAAGAAGGGTTCTCATTACTCCTTTCCAGTTCCAGAACTGGACATCAACCATTCCTGCATCTTCTTCACTATCAGCTTCTTCCGGTCTAGTTGTAGTTAAGTCATTGTAGCCCTCATGAAACAATGGTGTATGCGCTTAAAGATCTCCAACATTCTCCCTTACGGGCATCTTGTAGCGCTCCTCCAACTCTTGAAACAACTTTCTCATAAATGGTTCACCTTTCAACGCAAACAAACCCAAGGTTTTACCCACATCTTCTGCCACATCAACCACTTTGTTCAAGCCAATGGCCCTGTCAATACATGGGTTTCATCAATATAAGATTCCTCCTCGGTTCACTTAAACTCTCAGCTTCGTCAGAAGATCTATCATCATCCTGGATTTTTTTTCCTTCTGTTAAAGGTCTTGTTCGATAAGTTTTCTTCCTTATATAAACCTTAGAACAGGAATCAGACAGCATTTTCCTTTTATTTCCTCTCCTTTCTTTATCTCCACCTATTTCTACATATTCAGGGACAATCGTAACAGGGTGGAGCCCCTCTTCTGAGTTTTCCTCTGTCCTTTCCAAGTTGAAAAGTTTTCCAGGATCATCCTAAAATCTGAGAATTGTCCGGCTGCTCTTTGCTTTCTAAGTCCACTACTTTATCCAACTCCAGATCTTTTTCTCCCCCAATCCAAAACAATACCATTGTTTCCTCTCCTTTCTTTAACTCCACCTCTTTTAGCACCTATAGAGTCACCCGAAATAGACTGGGCCCTAGCTTCTGAGAATTCCTGACAGATCATTAAGTCTTCCACATCTTCCCCAAGGGTTGGAAGGTTACTCAGTATCCCTTCTCTTTCTAAAATCACTGAAGCAACCAATTCTGCTTCTTTTTCACCCCTAAAGAGGGTATATTTCTTTATCTGCCTTTTTTCCATCCTTTACTTCAAAAAAAAACTCAAAAGCTTGAAAAGACTTGCCTCTTGTGGCAGTTTTTTTCCGCCAAGGCACATTGATTTCTAAGAATATTCTCAATCAGTTCCTTTTCTGCTTCGAATACACACTTAGAACCAGTCTCTGTCACTCCAGAACTAGAAGAGAAATGTCCATCCTTCGAACTTCTGCTTTTTATTTGCAGGTTTCTCCTTTATCCTTTACTGTCAGAGAGCTCCTCTCTTCCTCTTCTTGCTCTTGGACCAAAGCAAGACTGTCTTCATTTGAATAAAGTACTTTGTCACAAAACACTTGTAATCCACTCTAAGTTCATTTGCAACCCCAACTCTTTAACAGAGCAAAAATAATTACTCGTAAAGAAAACAAAGGGTTAGAGCCCCAACCTGGGCCAAAATTAGAAATAGGCTAAGACCCACTCGGTCCAACCTCACTCACTTCTTTTTCCTTTTTGATCCAAGAGGGTGGGAGTCACATTCAAATCTTCAGTCAACACTAAAATCCTTGCGAATTAGATGTTCTTTCACCTCCTAACACAGAAGCCCCCAAATGTCTAACATAGGAGAAACTTGATGTCTCTATTCACCACTCGCCCACTTCTCTCTGTCCCTAACATCAGGTTCAAGATGAGCAAACCTACCTACCAAGCAACAACTCAAGAACTCCAACCGATCCTCAACCCTCCCAAGATCTCTCACATAAACTCCTTTTTTCACCATTGTTCGTTGTTCACTTCACTATTACTCTGTTATTCTCGATCAACTGCTGGGTTTACTGGTTGGCATTGTGAACGTGTGGTAATTTAATTTTGAAAAAGTAATCTTATGTATTTCATTTATAGATCAGAAAGATACATCAGCATCCATGTTCACCAAGGCACTACAATTCTACAAATGGGAATGTACTAAAAGAAACTAACAAGAATTTATATTTGTGAAAAAACATTGTCCACACAAAAAGAGTGAACTATAATTGGATCCCCTTGAACTTGGTATGAACCGACAACCATGAACACAAAATACTTTAGACTTCCCTTATTAGCTCTTCCTTGGAGCTGACTCTATCATCAGGAATATGTACATTCCTCTCACTTCATATTGTCCAAATCACAACCAAAGTTAAAAGTATCGATACATCCAATATGCACGAACAAGTGTATCAGGTGTTCCGATATCTAACTTTTTTTATTTATTTTTTTCAAAATTGCTTCAGGGGGGTCAGTTTTAGGACTGCCTACACCCCTTAGGTAGTTGCAAAGCAAGTGTTGAAATCTAGGTTTTCTTGAAGAAAAGAAAAGAGGAAGAATGTGCTGAGAGGTGTGTGTGTGTGTGTGTTACTGTTCACACCCTCAAAAAGCTCTCTATATTTTGAAACAGGAAAATTACAAGGAAGCCCCTACTTGGGCGCCCAAATACACAGAATACAAAGAGATGAGGAAAAGACTAAAAACACCATTGCCTAAACATTCTCAAAATGGGATTTTGGGGGCCTGCCGATATGATGTGAAAGCTTGGACCTTGATCACTACTAAGGGGATCATTCCCTAGATAATGCTGCCTCTTTTATTTAATTCCCCTAGGCACCAAGTATGCAGATTATTTGGAGTATGGATTAAAATATCGATTAACTTGATACCCAAAGTTGGGTATTGGTGTGTATTGACACGATTGATTTCCATTTTTTCTTTACTTTTTAAAAAAATTATTGGTGTTAGAGGGATGTCATTTGTCATTCCAAAGCTTTAAAACCTTTAAAAGTCTTTTGTATCAGACTATCATGTATCCGTGTGTATTTGGATTCATGATATGGATACAATACACCCAATACGGGGTGTATCGTATTGATATTTTAATCCTTGGTTTGGAGGATGTTTTGCAGTGCCAAAAGAAATAATAAAAAGGATGATATGAACTTTCTGTGACGTCTGAGCAAGGCACACAGTTGCTGTGTTTAGGCCACTTCTGAATTGGGTGTATCGTATCAATATTTTTAATCCTTGGTTTGGAGGATGCTTTGCAATCCAAAAAAGAAGAAAAAAGATGATACGAAGTTTCTGTGACATCTGAACAAGGCAAACAGTTGATGTGTTAAGGCCACTTTTGAGGAGAGTGAGAGAACCCAAATCTTTGTTGTGAGGAAGGGGCTGTTGAAGGAGGGTTCAACTCTCTCTCTCTCTCTCTCTCTCTCTCTCTCTATATATATATATATATATATATATGTGTGTGTGTGTGTGTGTGTGTGTGCATGCATGTGTCTGTATGTGTAATTGTGCAGTTCCTGTGCATTGAAGTTTTTTCCCCTTTTTAACAGACATCTCTGTTTTATAACAGTTTTACAAGGTAAAGTGAGGCGTGATGTTGGTGTGGAGGTTGTGGGACAGGGAGCTCTAAAGCTTACAGGATTTCTCAGGGAGAAGATGAAACAGAAGAATATGAACTTTGACTCATTATACACAATTCGCACACTGAAAGAGGTATCCATGCTTTTTTTTTTTTTGAGAAAAGAGGTATTCATACTTTTTTGTTTTCACACTTATTCGTGGCCTGTACCTCATGGAAATTCTCTTTTGTTGTTATCGTCATTCATATATAGAAGGGCAATCTTTAATTGGTCTTACTAGAGGATATTAAATGACCTTTAAAATCTGATCCATCCTTGTTTCTTGATGGTTGGAATTTGGAAATAAAGAATTGGTGTATGGAATAACCACATTGGATTGGCTCTATTGTTGGCCTAGGATACTGTAGATTTCACCATTTTTGGAGCTTGCTTGTTTAGCAACTACACAACAATCTTGGAAAAATCTCTTTTTTTAAAAAGGACCATTATAGTTTTCCAGGTTGTTACCAAGAACTTTAAAATATATTTTGATTTTTTGTATTGCACTTAGGGGTATCAATGGTATTTAAAAATCCGATTTCAAATTCAAATTTTGATATAGTCGAATCGAATTAGGATAATTCGAATATCTAATCGGTCGAATTCGGATATCCTATTCATACCAAATAGCTGCTCAGATTCGGATTTGGATATGACCTGATTCGATTCAATAAATATCCGAATTCAACCGCTTATTTAATTCTTATATATAATATATAAAATTTTTAAATGTTTTATATAACTTATATATATAATAATTAAATTATATAAATAATTTATATATTTATATACTTTATATAAATAAAATATTTATTTTACCTAAAATAATTAATTTATATATTTATATACTTTATATAATTAAATTATATAAATAATTTTTTTAATCAGATTCAAATTTGGATATTGCCTGGTCCGTTTCGAATTCAATCCGTTTACACCCCTAATTGCACTTCCCAATTCCCACTTGTGTAACATGGTACATGTTGTAGATGTTGTGTTTAAAATTTAACAGAGAAGGTCTAAAAGGTATTTTCAAAGATCTTTTCTCCCCATGATCTCTTTCCAACTTTAAAGAGGCAAGGACTACGCAAAATCAATGAAGTAAAATTTTTGCTCATTTCCTAGAATAAATGGAGCAAAAAAAATTAAAAGATTGGCTACAGCGTGATTTCCTTTGTGCTTAGCTGAGGACCATGCTGCAGATGGTTTTCTGTAGGCAACACTATCTCAGGGAAGACCAAAAAGGTCATTGGTTTAAGTAGTGAGAAATGATTTGAAGGCCCACATTTAACAATGGAGATGACACTGAATAGAACAGAGTGGCAGTACAGGGTTTGTGTAGCTAACTCCAATTGAGATGAGGCTTATTCTCTGTACACATTTGCTGATGAAATGGTTGCTGCACTGGCCCACAGAAACTATGCTATGTTGCTGCTGATTATGAGACAGAGCTATCCAAAGATACAAACGCTTCATTTGAAGTTGCGGGTGAAGGTTGGTTTACCCTCTCAGAAGAGTGCTTCCAAACAGGAGAGATCTTATTCAAGCCACGAATGGGAGGACTGTAAGCCCTTGTCCTGTTACTTTTTTGTCAGTCTTTAGAAGTTATGGCCTAATATTTTGTCTAGTGACACTTTGTGTTATCAAGTTACTTCCATGTGTCCCATTATCTTACTAGGAAAACCTAATAAGTTGTTTCTATGGAGGTTATTTGCAAATGCACTGTGATCTTTATGCATGATCAGGCTTGATTGATGGCAGAAAAGCCAACTAACCCAAAAGTTTTTGTAATGTCTTTGAAGCTAAAGTCAGGGAATGACAGAAAAGAATTTACTGAATCCTGCAGAAGCCTATTCCTTTTTTATATGTAACTAAGAAACCTTATTAAAAGGAAGAAGGAAAAGGAGAAATCAAAATCTGACTTCCCTCTGTCAACCTGAAATAGAGAAAATAATAAACCAGAAAAGGAAAATAAATAAATAATAAGACAAAGGTTTGATGTGGTTAAGCTTGATATTGTACATGCACAGGAGACAAGAAAAATCACTATTGAGAAAACTGAAGATACACATGCTCAGCCAACTTCTCCATCCTCTCTTGCACTCTCTCAACCCTAGTTTAACTTGAATAATGTGTTTAATAAGCATAATACCTAATTATATCAAAATCACAGCCAGGTTCCTTTCCCTTTCAAAATCAAAGCAGTCTCCTTATTGAAGAAGTGATCCATTCTTGTTTCACAGGCATTGTAGAATGCTTGCAGAGTCCACAAGTATCAATGAGGCACTTTCTAGGATGATGTTTTCAGTTCTGTTCTGAGTACATAATCTTTTTCTATTAATTGCTGCTCTAAGCTCTGGTGCTATGTTTGTTGCTTGGCTGTAAAATCTGGCAAAAGCCCATATTATTTTTTCCAGTGTGTGTGTGTGTGTGTGTGAGAGAGAGAGAGAGAGAGAGAGAGAGTTCAGCATGGTTGCTACTATGCATGTTTCACCTTGCTTTTGCAATTTTGTTGCAGTCTGTTGGTCCAAAAATGGTATGATAAGTTCAATAATTATCCCTTTTCCTCTTTTCCTTTTTCTTTTCAAGGAATATTATTTTAAACTAGCTGGTTTGAAGATCTCATGTGCCATGATGTACAGGCATACAATGGGTTTACATCAGGCTGTAGCACTTTGCATGGATCATTGTCAAGCTGCAGAATTACCAGTTGATGATGGGTGGTTCAAGACCATAGTTTTGGCAGGTGGAACCACGTGCTTACCAGGACTGCCAGGTATTCATCTAAGAATGCCTACCATCCATGTATTTAATACCATAGTTGTTATACATCCACACTTGCAAGGATGATATGTTGTCATATCAAGACGATCAAAGAAATTATATATGAAGGCAAATTGTTGAAGAGATTGAACTGAAACTCCTGATTCATGTCTTAACTGGATTGCAGAGAGGTTAGAGAAGGAGTTACATGGACTTCTTCCCCCATCCATGTCCAATGGAATCAGAGTTCTTCCCCCTCCATATGGTGCAGATTCTGCATGGTTTGGGGCGAAGCTTATCAGTAATGTAAGTAGCTTAGCCACTTAAACAAACAATTCTGTAGATATGTATCCATACATGCATGTAGCATTGCACATCCAACATAAAGAAAATCATCAAATTTTACTATACATAGTTGATATGCAACACTTTCCACAACTTGATTGTAGAGCTCTGTTAAAGCTATGGCTGACTTGGTTCCCCCAACTACAAAACAAGTTTTTAAACTCAAAAGTTGATTGAATACTGATATCTCATTGACCTGGCTGAATCCCTTCCCAATCCACTTCGAGTATGAAGCTTTTGAAACTTGCCTGAATATTATGACCACATATGTTATGAATTGTTCATGCTACCGAAAGAGACCTTGTATATAACCATGGGATAACAATGCTGCAGATTTCTTTCAGCAGTGCAGCCACTTGTGCAATTCATCTATTTTAAGATTGGTTAAAATCTCAACCAATTCTGTGGCTAAAAGTCCACAATACATGCATACTCATGCCATACATGCATATGCAAATGCAAATGTGTATCCAGAGTATGTAACCTATCTCAATCTACTTCATATTGCAAAGCGCAAATTATTTTCCAATAAAACTACTTCTTTCGAGGGGGGTTCAGTCCTTACAAAACTGCGCTTACACCATCCTCACAGCCTTTTTCAGCCGTGCATTGGGAATATCTCCGTACTTGCATCTTTTTATTCATGGGGAGATATTCTCAATACACGGCTGCAAAGGGCTGTGAGGACAGTGTGAGGACCAAATCTAATTTCCTTTCTTTCCTATCAGCTGCATTTATATATAATATATGTTTGTGTTAACACAGCTCAGCACCTTCCATGAGGCTTGGTGCTTGACAAAGAAAAAATTCCGTCAGAAGTCCAGACGTAGCATCATAGGCGCATGGTGACGCATGTAACTCCTGAAGCTCTACAGTTGGTTGCCGGATTCGGGGAGGCGGAAGAAGTTTGCCTAAGAATCTACAAATTGCTTTCTAGATCTTATACATCCCATTTTTTTCTTAATTTTATCCATACATAATTAGTATTGCAAACCCTTTGTAATCAATATTGTAAACAAATACAATGTATGCATTCGCTGTGTTCTGTAAAATGTTAATGTACAATACAGCTTAAATCTGAGAAAGATAAAAGATATGTGTAATAACACGTAACACGTGGCTGAATATAGTTTCATTTTTGGGATGGAGTCTAAAGGGTTTCAATTTCTATGGTTTAAGAGTTGAATAGTTGCTCTGTCTGGTGCTTTTGGTAGCGATCAATTTGTGTGTGTGTGTGTTTTTCCGGGTAATGAGCTTGACAATTTATGATAAAGTGTGCTTTGATTTCAATCAGGTTCAAACTTCAAAGTATCGATACATATCGGCCCCTATGTATCGTGCCAATGGCTTCCTGATACACTCTTTAAGAGTTGTATTGGATCAGACTATGGTTCAGAGGGTAGACGGGCCTTAAATCTACCTTTCTGAACCAATTTAAAAAATAAATAAATACAACCTAAAAAAAGTACCGATACAGGCTGATACGTCCTATCAGCATACCGGCATATCGGCCTGTGTTTATACTTTGAACCTTGGATTCTAAGTATTTTAACTTCTAATACAGCAAAACCAATCAAAAATAAATTGGTCTGTTTATTGAGCTAAAGCAGTAGATTTCTTCATGAAGATGAGCTACACAACCCTCCCTCCCTCCCCCCTTCTTTTGGCATGTGTTCCACACTTCCACTAACCTTAGCTCCCATGAAGTGAGGGGCTGAGGTTTTTAAATTATCATATGTTCACTTTTCACACGCTAGTAGGACACTATATTTATACGTAGGGAACTGGTTTGCCAGACAGAAAGCTCCCTAAATGAACCAGGAATTTTCCACGTGGCAACCGAGTTTGGAGGTAAGATGTAACGATTTTTTTTTTTCCTATTACTTCAACCATTGTCTCTAACTTTGTATTTTGTAAATCAAACTTCAATTTCAGAAGAGAATCCATCACTAGATCGGATGGTTCAAGAAAACTCTTCCGAATCATAATCATTTGAGATGAACGTTGCTGGGACGATTGGATTAGTGCAAGCTTGTTCAACAACGGGTCCCATCAAAGCAAGGGTTTGACAGGAAGGAAACGATTTTGGAACACTTAAAAAGCAGCGAGACAATGGATGAGCAGCAGCCAGACCTAATCGACGAAGGGGAGGAAGGATTTGATGACTTGCTGGTTGGGGTGAAGGCACCGGGAATTCCAGAAAGGCTAATGAATCCACTCCAAAATTATACATATACAAATATATTTATATAAATATATATATTTATGTATGTATGTAAATATGTATGCAAAATATCTATACAAATGTTATATACAAATATGTATGTAACATTTACATCTATACACATATATATGTATAAATGTATATAATTGGGCCGGGTTCGGGCTACTTAAGAGCTAGGCCTAAACCTGGCCCAAAAAATAAAAAAACCTGACTTCTTGGGCCCAAACCCAGCTCAAGAGCCAAAAATCCAAGCCCAGCCCGTGTAAAATTCCGGGTTGGGCCGGTTCGTGCTCAGGCTGGGCCTGCCCAAGTTGCACCCCTACCTAGAGAAGCCATGGAAGAGAAGAAAACTGACAGAAAGGTTGTTTCTGATATGGAAGCAACAACAAAGTTACAAAAATGATATGGTTTCGTAGTGCAGCCAACAGTGTAGTTGTGGTAATAGAAACAATGGTGTTGCTTAGTGAAAGGGAAGGCCTAGGCTAACATGCTCAATCAAGGGAAGGCGTGTATGCGAGAGACGGGAGATTGGGGGTTCGAGTAGCTGTCAGCCCTCGTATCATTTATATTTCATTAGTTGGGGTTGTTTTTTTTTTTTTTCTTGAAATTTTGAAAATAATAGAGGGTAAATTTGATGCTTTGCTTTTTTTTATAAATATTTAACAACGATGACAATTGTCAGAAAACATGGAGTACTTTTAAGACAATATATAAACAAAAGGGTAGAATTAGTCAATTTCCTAAACCTTAGGGATACTTTAAGAAATTTGCCCCCCTCCTTTTTTTTCCTAAACCTGTTCACACTTCACAAGCCTTGTTTCAGGCTTTATACTGTTTCGGGCTTGGGCTTCAGGTCAGGCCCATTAGAATCTTGATAAAAGCCAATCTTGAGCCTAGTCCATGAACATAAGGATTAGTTGAACGCAATAGCTGTTCAACAAGCTGTGGAACTAATGATATCTTTTTACACCAGTAATAAAATACATGGGACCTACAACTATTTAATTTCTCATTGTGGGCCCTATGTACTTTTTCACTAGTGTGGGACATTACCATTGGTTCCATAGCCCACTGAACAGCTATTGCGCTCAGCTAATCCAAATTTCTAATGTAATCTGTTGGATTCATGTTTTCATATAAAAAAAAAAAAGGTTGTATATACATTAATGGTTGAATCTATAGAATAAAAATTAAACAAATGTATCTGCAATGCCTTTTTGTTCTATTAATTCAACCCAATCGCTTCTGGCTAAATCATTTACCCAGGTAAATGCACTTACCTGGGTAAGTCTTTCCCACCCAGGTAAATGCTACCCATGTTTTATTTTCCACGTAAATAAGGCAATGACCATTTTAGCCATAAAAATTCATTATTAAAAGGGGCATTTTTTGTCATATTCAAGTGCTGATAACTTTCCCCCAAGTGGAAAAGTTATTTACCCACCTAAAAGATGGGTATCACTTACCTGATTCACACATAAATCTGAAAAAAAAAAAAAAGTGGACTTCTTGGTTAATAGAAATCAAAATCCCATTAACCAATTTTCCACCCTCTCAAAATCCAAAAAATGAATGTGCCCTTACTGCAAGCAAATCTCTAATTGGGTAATTCAGCAGACAGTTGAATGACCAATGAATGCTGAATAATGACTATTAGTTGGGGGATGGAGGATCCTTCACTTGCTGGATGGGTTAAATTAGCCACCTCATCTCTCCATGTGACTTATACATGGTAAGTGGTTCCTAGATCCTACTCGGTGGATGGCTTAGATTGGGTGACATTATCTTTTCACATGAAGGAAACTATGGATACAATTCAGGTTGCCCAATTTGAAAATTTCCAATCACATCAGGCGCTCATTATATTTGACAAGTGCCCAATCCAAATTGCACCGTGTCACGCAATGCTTTAAACCTACCTACCTTTTTTAGTGGAACAAGCCTACCTACCTGATTGTAAGGCTGAAAATGGATGAGTTTAATCTAATATTTATTCATATACGATTTTGTTTTGTTCATATCAGATTTGGATATCTATTTAACGTTAATTAGATTATATGTGAAAATGCCATCCATTTATCAATCAATTGAAATTTAGTTGCATTTCACTGTGAGATATATTTTAAAGTTCTAATTAAAAATTGTTTGGAATTAAGTACAACTTAAAAATAGATAAAATTATTTTTTATTTACAAATGATGTAGGCGCGTTCGGCAGGCCTGCGGTATGTCGACATGTGACATAGCGCGGAGTCCGCGTCTGGCAGGGTGAAAGTTGGCACCGAGCGTAGGACCAATGGTGTAACCACACGCGGCGAGTTCGGATGATGGCCCTATCAGGGCCAGATTGCATCCTAGATTGCATCCTAACCGTCCACTATCAATCGTTCTTAAGTATAAATAAGGCATGACTCCCCCAAGGTAAATGATCCGAAACTGGAGCCTAGACTCCCATTTTCTCCAACTTTCATGCTCTCCGACTTTCTGGCGACCTCAACCAAATCCCTTGGACCTGTATGCCCTCTTTGCTACGCCCTCACTAACTTGACCGTTGGAGTCCCCACCTTGGGTTATCACTCGAGGCCTCTGGCATTCCCTTCCTCGTAGGTACTTAGCCCCAGCCAACCTCGAGCAGGCATCATCAACCCTCATCCGCAGCACCCTTCGAGCTCCTCTAGCCCTTGGCCTCGACATGCCATTAGATCCATCCACTGGCCATCTCGTATAGGAAGCAGAGCAAGTTTGTTGTGTTGTCCTCGGCCAATCCGAGCATCAACAATTGGCATTGTTGTTGGGGAACCTCTTCTGCATCATTTCAAAGCTCCCCTACTGGAGACTTATGATGGCACCTCGGACCCAGATGAACACCTGGAGAGCTTCCGGGCACTCATGCTCCTATACGGGTATTCTGATGCATTGACGTGTCAAGCCTTCTAGGCGACCTTCAAGGGGGTAGCTCGGTGTTGGTTCTCTGGGCTCCCACCTTGCTCCATCAGCTCCTGGGACCGCCAACCTCTTCCTCGCCCACTTCATTAGTAGCCGACAATGCTAGAAGAATGTCGTCTCACTCATGGTCGTCCGATAGTGACACGACGAGAGCCTGTGGTCCTACATCGATCGCTTCAAGAAAGAACTCAAGGTTTGCGACCATAACCCCATGGTCTCCATGCATGCAGCAATCCAAGGCCCCCTCCCCAGGTCGGCACTTAAGTACTTTGTTGCCAAGACGTCGCCTAGAACCAAGGCAAAATTTTTGAGAAGGGCACAGAAGTATATTGCCGTCAAGGAAGCCTCGGCTAGCGAGCACCGAGGTGGATAGACCGACCACGACCATGGCAACTAGCGATACAGAGACAGTTGTCGCGACGACAACAGCGGGAAGCCACCAACCTCGTCCTAAGACCAGTACACACCGCTCAACTCCACCCAAGCACACATCTTCATTCAAGTAGGAGGGGAGGAGTATGTGAAGTAGCCTGGGAAGAAAAAGAGGAACCCCAAGAGGGATGACCCAACAAAATACTGCATGTTTCACCACGGCGCCGACCATGACACCGAGGACTGCTACAACCTCCAGGATGAGATCGAGTCCCTCATCAACTGCGAATATCTGAAGCAATACGTTGACACCGACTTCATCACCTCACCCCAATAGCAATGGTCGTAGCCAATCACTCGTCATCAACACCTCGGCCACCTCGGCTTCAAGTGCGCCCGTAGACTGGACCATGTAACTACAAGAGCTCGGCCTTGGCCGACAATGTAAACATTTTGTAATAAAGAAAGTTTCTCTTACCTCACCTCAAACCCTCAGCGTATATGTTCTCGTCTCGGCCGAGTGCCCTTCCGCAGAACACAAACCTTCAGCAAGGTTACACGCTCAAACTGGACCTCAGTCCAAGGCACACGATCCTTGGGGGTCATATGCCTAGTCGCCAGGTCCCTTACTTCAGTTGACTGCCTAGTCGTGGTAGACAACCTTCACCAAGGTTACACACCCAGACCGGACGTCGGCCCAAGGCACATGACCCTCTGGGAGTCGCACGCCCTCGGGCAATCGATTGGCCGTGGCACACAACCTTCACCAAGGTTACACGCCCGGACCGGATGTCGACCCAAGGCATACGGCCTGCTGAAGGTCATGCACCTGCTCATCCCTCATAACAGGGGACCTATTGGACCTCAGTCGCAGCTAATGTGTCGGCCCTTGATTTCGGCTTCGGCCTCGGAGAGACCCTCCAAGCGAGCGAGTCCTCATCTAGGCTCGAGAGATGGCATCGGCCCTCCACTCAACTCACTTCATGGTAGAATAGACATGCTGAAGGGAACAACACCACCTCGCTAAGACCAGGGCAGTCCGCGACGCCAGCCGAGCTCTACACACCCTTGGCTACGCACGGATTCACGCACCCTGTGCCCCATAGGATGGGTAGCCAGGACAGCTATGGCGTGCGCCTCCCTTTCCTTCTCATTAAGGAAGGGTCCTCGTGTTTTCGGCGGGGAAGCTAGGCCTCGGCCTTACCCACCTGGGTGATTGAGCAGATGGGTTATTGAGCGATGAATTTTTGCAACTTGTGACTTCTCAGAAGGGGGCACCGACCCCTACACAGAAGAAATGCAACCGCAAAAAGGCACAAGATATGCAAAACATTCCATCCTATGCTAGGCAACCCAAAATGGGCCTTAGACCTCGGCGACCTCTTCAGCAACCTGGCTCGCCAATGACTCTTTGGGCTCACCTCGCTTCACCACCTTGGACACCATCCACACCTTGGCTGGCGCACGCCCTCCTATCCGATGACCTCACCCCCCCTCACCTCGGGACATCATCACCTCGAGCAATAGCCGCACCTCGACAGCCCCCTTGACAGACGTGCACCCTCTTTAGCTCAAGGCAATGTCACCTTGGACGCCTACAACTTTACATCCGCCACCCTCCTCATATAAAAGCCGCAAAACAATGGCACAACAAGCAACCCGCAATGGAAACGTGGTAGCCAACGAAAGAATCCAAGCAACCGAACAAGCACCTCCCACCCAAGGTATCCTCCTGGCCGAGAACCCTACACAGAAGAAATGCAACCGCAAAAAGGCACAAGATACGCAAAAAATTCCATTCGGTGCCAGGCAACCCAGAACGGGCCTTACACCTCGGCGACCTCTTCGGCAACCTGGTTCGCCAATGACTCTTTGGGCTCACCTCGCTTCACCACCTTGGACACCATCCACACCTTGGCTGGTGCGCGCCCTCCTATCCGGTGACCTCACCTCGAGACATCGTCACCTCGAGCAATAGTCGCACCTTGACGGACGCGCACCCTCTTTAGCTCAGGGCAATGTCACCTTGGGCGCCTACAGCTTTACATCCGCCACCCTCCTCGTATAAAAGCTGCAAAATAATGACACAACAAGTAACCCGCAACGAAAACGTGGTAGCCAATGAAAGAATCCAAACAATCGAGCAAGCATCTCCCAGCCGAGGTACCCTCTTGGCCGAGAACCCTCCCACCGAGGTACCCTCCTGGCCAAGGACCCTCCTAGACAAGGTGCCCTCTAAACCTGTCTGCCGAATGGGCCCTCACCTAGTACCCTCTCTAGCAGCAAAGTCCCTGGCATTCAGCAACATCCCTACTATGGCTGTTCACGGGTTGGGTTGGGTCGGTTTACAGTGGTTTTTCCAACCGACCCGACGTGGTCAGGTTACCTGACATAGAAACCGAAACCGACCCAGTGTTAAGCAAAACCAACCTGGTCAGTTTGAGTCAGGTTGGGCCGGTTTAGGTCAGCTTTGGTTCTAAGTTCATCCCTGTGATAAAATCTTGCTAATTTTAAAAACAGTCATAAATTGAACATCATTTTAGTCATCTCCTATGATAAAATTTAAATGAAAAGTTAATCACAAAAGTTGTTCATTAATCACTATTCACTAATACAAAGTTTCTTGCAACCACTCAAAAACTAGGTGGCCTAATGGGCTTTGGAACTTCATGTTTGAACTAGGAACTAAGTCGGTTCAGTTCGGATCGGTTTCAGTTTTCTTGTGTGAAAACCAAAACCAACCCGAATCATCGGTTTAAGAATTTACACAACCTGAAACCGACCCGTGCTGATGAAAACCCGGTCGACTCGGATTGGGTCGGTTTGGTCGGGTTGGGCCTTCTTATGAACAGCCCTAATCCCTATGCAAGCACGTGAAAGCGAGCCGATGTGTCGAGCCAACAATAGGAGTCTTCCTACCCGGGCGAGCGAATCTGAGGCTAGCCTGTGTTGAAGCTTCCCCCACCACCTAGGGCTCAACTCGACTCCCCACCAAGTGGACCTAAACGACCAACCCTCTGCACTAGATACAAGGGAACATCGCATTGTCTCGCATATGGTCAGGACCTAGTGCCCACCCCGGGCATGGTCCATATCTTCAACGTCGAGCCCTGCCACACGCACGAACAACACCCGACGCTGAAATTCGTCTCGAGCACGGCCACAGCGCGTCCACCCGCCGACCGCACCTCGCACAGTGGTGACTGGCCGGAAGACGACGCCTGGCCCGCGCACTGACTCATCGGCTCATTTGAAGCACACGAATGGGGGGCACATGCACCTTATACCTGTAAAAAGCATGGTACCAAGCTACTTGGAGCCGAGGTCGATGCCTCCATGCTCTTCAGCCCCCCACTAAGGCTGTTCACAAATAAATCCAAACCGACCAACCCGGCCCAACCCAACCCGAGTTTGTCATTTTTTCACTACCAGTGGGTTTCGGGTTGCAAAAATGAACAAACCGATAATTCGGTTCGGTTTCAGTTTTCATATTTGAAAACCAAAACGGAACCGAGTTATGTGAAAAAATATATATTCTGAAAAAATATCTATTAAATATAGATATTTTAGTTTTAAATAATAAATATATATCTAAATATATATATATATTCTGAAATATATCAGATATATATTTTCGAAATATATATTTCCAAAAATTAGAAAATATATATTTTGATATATTTGTATATATGTTTTGGTTTTAAATATATATTTCCATAAAATATATTCTAAAATATTATATATAATATTAGCACTTTGACTTCATGTGCATTGTGCAAGCTTGAGTTGGTTGAAACCCAAACCGACTCAAACTGACCAAGTTGGTTTTACTTAATAGAGGGTCGGTTTCGGTTTGGTCTATAGGTAACCCGACCAGGTCAGGTCGATTGAAAAAACACTATTAAACCAACCCAACCCGACACGTGAACAAACTTACCCCCCATAACCTCCTCAAGGAGCAAAATCATCACGGCAACAAACGGAAACCCCTCAGAGCTGAGGACAACATCTACACGTTCATAGGTCGGGCTACTCCCAATAAGACTTCAGCCCTAGCAAATGTCTCCACGCTCCCAAGCCATGCTATCCTCAGCAACTCCAGAATCGCGACCAACACCTCCACACCCTAAGACTGCACTCTCCAACCTACCTACAGTCAAGGTCCTTAGCTAAGACCTCTATCACGGCCTCGAGAGTGGGGGGCAAATGACGTAGGCACTTTTGGCAGGCCTATGGCATGTCAACAAGTGGCACAACGCGGAGCCAGTCAGTGCGTCTAGTAGGGCAGAGGTCGATGCCCAACGCGGGACCAAGGTAAATGATTCACAACTAGAGTCCAGACTCCCATTTTCTCCAACTGTCATGCTCCCTGGCTTTCTGGTGACCTCGTCCAAACCCCTCAGACCTTGTCTACCCTCACTAACTTTACCGTCGGAGTCCCCGCCTCAAGTTCACCCGGGCCTCTGACGTTCCCTTCCTCGTAGGTACTCAGCCTCAACCAACCTCGAGCAGACTTCATCAACCCTTGTCCACAGCACCCTTCGGGCTCCTCTAGCCCTCAACCTCAACATTCCCTCAAATCCATCCACTAGCCATCTCGTATAGGAAGCAGAGCAAACAGGGCTCCTCTAGCCCTCGGCCTCGACACGCCCTCAGATCCATCCACTAGCCATCTCATATAGGAAGCGGAGCAAGTTTGTTGTGTTGTCCTCGGCCAATCCGAGCATCTACAACAATATATAATCTCTTAGTTTATATACAATTTTGTAAATTTTTGCTAACTTTGTTTAGATGCAATGTTTCCATCCATGGAGATATTTCAGATCTAAACCATGGTTTATGCAGTTTGAAGATTTTCAATATAAATCTTTCAAAAAAAATCTATCTAATGAAAAATTGACACTTTAGAGTAGGGGTAGCAACAAGCTGAGCTTTTCATGAGTTGCTCGAGCTCGAGCCTACTAGAGCTCAGCTCGTGAGGCTCGCAAGCCAATTCGAATAATAAAATTATAAAAAATAATATATATAATAAAAATATTATAATTCTTAATTTTTTAAATATCAAATAAAAAATATTTTTATATATAATTTTTTTATTTTTATAAAATATTTTTTCTCAAAATCAAACTTAAGCTAATGAATTTTTTACTTGAACCGAGCTTGAGCTCGAGCCTTATAGAACAGTCTCGAGCTTTAGCTCGAGCCCGGGGGCTCTAATCCACCCCTACTTTAGAGAATAAGTGCCCAAAATGCACATCACATCACCATTTGTAATTGGTATTGTGGAGTTAAAACTGTTTAGAAACAACTTACAAGTGATTAGACACAAAGGAACCAATGGTTCAAAGTGTTAATAGTCTCTCTCTCTCTACAAATCGAGAGTTTGGGCACACCTCAACCATTATTTCATGCTTTGGTCTGATGTTGTCTTGACAGGCGATGTGTCGTATCACATGGTAAGAGTTTTAAAAATTCAAGTTGGAGGCTTAGAGCATATGTTTCCTTAGACTTAGCAGAGTTAATTATAATGATTATTCAAGGGGAATTTTTGTATGTTGGCAAAAAATCCCAATCACTAACGCCACACTACATATTAAGCTACTGTGGGACCAAATGATTGATGTGAACATGATGTTAAGTAACTCAAAAAACCAAACCTTGTAGTTTTAGGTGGTGTAAACGACAAGTTCACAGCAACAAGAGCGAAAAGGCATCCATCCATGTTTACCATTACATGTAGGCCGTAGGCAAAGGAACAAGTATTTAGAGTTGGAACACTGCATCCCATCAAAAGCCCTCAAGATGGATGGCTCTGGGGGCCAAGTGATTCTGCTCATCTCCCTAGGGAAATAAATAATAAAACAATGTAAAAAGTGAAACCCACATGGGTCAGAGTCAAGGGGTGAAGAACAATTGAATAAAGTGCCGCCATATAACATTTGCATTATTTTCTCAATTTGTTTATACACGGTGAGAGTTGGGGAACGACCCCTGTATAACTCTACGTGACTTCTGTTGCAAACGGAGTACTTCCAGGTAAATGAGAAGAACGAGAAAATTTACTGAAATTTTAGCGTAGGATATCATCCAGGAACAAAAAAGCCAAGATAGGGAAGCCTCTTGCAGAGGACATCTTTCCTGCACAACCATCCGAATCCCAATGTACAGATCAAATGACTAAGGGCTGATGCTGAACCGTATAGAATATTGCATCAAAACCAGCTGAACCATTTGTCTCACCCTGTCCACACAAAGCATGGTCCACCACTGTCCAAATTTTCAACAGAATATCCTCCTCCGCTGCATCAAGAACCCTTGTCAACATTATATTTTGTCCATTCCCTTACATATCTAAAGGCTGTACAAACTAGATTAAAAACCTTGACCTTGTATAAATGAATGAGCAACAAATTTGTTATAATTGGAGGATCAAACCTCGGTTCTCTCTTATACAATTTCAGGTAGTGGTGGTGAATTCATTGAGCATCATGGAACCCAACCTGAACTATTAGAATAATCCGACCAGATTGTCTCCTCTAATTTATAAGACACTTCTCAGGTAATACTAAACTCATTGACCACATAAGCAGTCCTTATATGAAGCAATGAACCACCATCATGGTAGAGAACAAGATAGGAGTACAAGACTTGGTTATTCCTACAGACACAAGCATCTAAAGTAGGGCCCCACTGGTTTGGCTTCTTTTAGTGAATGGAATCTTGTGAAAAATGTTTGGAAAACCAAAACTTGATGCTCATGGAAACCCTAAAGAGGAATATGAACTTGGCTGAGAACACTACTAGGTGTAGATTCAAAAATCTGAATGGAGCCACTAAGCTCCAATGAGTTACTACCTAATTTTGACCAACTTATGATTTCATTTTTCATGACCTTACAAGTTGGCCATCCTTTGAGCAAAAACTACAACTGTGAAGGAAAAAAGGAAGGCCCTAAAAATAAGTGATTGCAAGAGTCGGGATTATATATAGTCAGTAATAACTTTTGAAGTTACATTGCACTATAAAAGGATGGACAGTGTTACGAATAATGGACGAAGTTTAGTTACAGATTAAAAAAAAAGTACTGGGAACAAGATGGCTTTTCTCATTGAGGAACTTACCCGAAACTGGGACTCCCGTATGCCCTCCAGTAGCTCTGCAATCTCAAGTTGTTTCATCACTGTAGCATGTAATACCTGAAAAACAGTACATTCAAGCAAATTATAACCTGGGACCTAACTTATGGGAATTAAGTCAAACATCTAAAAAGTGGTGAAAAAAGTTACCCTCTTGGTCTTCTCAAGGTCAAACTCAACAGATTTTATTCGATCCATAGATTCCAGGAGCAATTGTTCCTTATCCAAAGGTATTTCTACAGGCTTTGTCCTAATTTCCTCAAATAATGTCTCAAGTCTCTCAAGACGCTGCAAACAAGGATGAACATGGTTTTCTTCCTTAACTATTTCTGAAGCAGGGGGGTGAATTTGTGGAATTGGTTCCTCCAAATTAGAAGTATGGGTGTTACTTGGTCTCCTCACAAGACCGCAACGTAGAAAATGGAAGAAAGCAAGTAGTTTGACCACAAGAGCCACCAGTCCTCTAGCTATATACTGGCAACTCCCCTCCTCTACAGTATTATTGGAACTGTTGAATCCATTGGAGACAGCAATGCCTGATGAAAGCATAAGTTAGATGAAAAACAAACAAGATATGACCAAACCAAAAAGGACCATCCAAAATTTCCAAGGAATCAGAACATTATATTTAAGGTCTCATCTTAACTTTAAGTTTGTTACCACAATTACAACATTCAAAAGAGTGCAGAAAAGGTAACACCATAAAAGAAACAGATAAAGTGATAGTTTTCATCTGATAAGTAACTACCTTGTGGCTTTGATATTACATCCCTAGAAGGTTTCCCTTGCTCAATTCCAGGAGATTGGTCCTCAGAGGGTCCAGCTCTTCCTCGGCCATAGTCTATAGTTTTATCAACCACAGTAAAGTGGTCATCACAACTATAATAAGCAGTTGGATCTGATGCCCTGGCCTGTGTAAACTACAAATAGAATAAAATAATTATTGATAATTGATCAAAAGTTATCTATATGATCAATTAATTGCATGGAGATTTCATGGATTCAGATGAAATCAGCATAGAAAAAGTCACAAAAATGAAACAAGTAATTCTTGTTGATTTGAAATTTATATAGAATATCTATCCTTATGATGCCATGGATTTAGAATACCCATGCTGAAAGTAGAATTGTCTAAAGATTACTTCATAACAAAAGAGACCTAGTTCAGTTTGGAGAGGTTTCTGTTTAAGTCAAAAGTGGAGACAACCTTGTTTTGTTTTATGATTTTTTTTTTCTTTGCTAAAATAGGTTTTAGGGTCTAAAGAACCAGTTGGTCCCCAATTTAAGTCTACAAACATGCCAAATATGTAATATGATAAAATAGGGACCGATCAATAGAGACCCAAAAAAACAACTTCAACCACTCAATACTTATGTAACATGTAGAATCAATGTATTGGTCAATCAAGGGAGGAAAAAATAGAATGGGAAAAGAAGGATCACATCTCTCATGGCTGATACCCACCAACATTTTGAAAATGGTGAAGTTACCTCAAGATCAGAATATGCTTATACAAAGATTCTTAACCCCCTTCTCTCTTTTAAATTGACAATTCTAACTTCAATGGCCCAAAAGTAAGACAGTTCTCTTTTGTTTTAATCAATAAGTAAGTCAGTTCTTTAAAGTCAATCTAACCCCTGAAGACAGCACTTACATGAACAAACAACAGAAAAAGGAACAATGTGAGCATTTTCATGCTTTTTTGTTAAAATAAGGAAACAAATTAAAGAAATGCAGAACCTTTGTTGTGCTGTTTGGTCTGCCTTTTATTCATCCATTGCTGCACCTGTGATCTGCCTTTTGAAGGTGATGAGCAAAGAAGGGAATTCTCAGAAAAGGAAAAATATTAAAGGACATCCTCCAATGATGGTCCCAGCTATCTGGGGTCTTGGGATGGGTCGACTGGATACAGTCTCCAGTCTGGCCTTATCTACACAAAGTGGCTGCTCTCAGACTCAAACTTGCATTCTCATGCTTGCAAGCCTGAGATTTTACCATTACACCAAGTAATGGTCCCCAGAAGAGAGAAAATTATATAATGAAAAAATTAAAAGTCCACAACACTAAAGGTTGTTTTGGAATGCAGGGTGCAATTCAAGGCTCCAAAAAAGCAGTCAATAAATCATATTCTTCATATTATTTCTCTTTCTTCCAATTTTTATTAGCTCTATTTGCTAGATTTTGTTTCTTAAAACATATTATTATAAAACTCCAGCACCACCTTCTTGCTTACAGTTTCAATACAGCATAAACAAGTCCTAATTCTTCATCCAAAACCTTTCCTCACAATCAAACTCTCGGCCTCAACCAAACACCTAAAGGACAGCCCAGTGCACAGGGTTCCCACCAATGCGGCCTCAAGTAAACACCTACACTCTTATAAATCAGAGCGTGAGTAAATTCACCAATATCTTTTTAATTTGATACATTGTTCTTAAATAGGAATACACGATACCACTATTCCTTTTTTTCTTGCAAAAACCCAGTATACAGTGCCTCAACATACATGGGCACTGATGTATACACTCACTCTTCTTAACAGACATTAATACAAATTCTATACTTTACTCTTGAACAAAAGAAAAAAAAAATTATTTCACACTTCCTAACAGACATTAATACAAATACTATTGTACATCTTGAACAAAAGGGATAAAAGGATCTATCTCGCCACAACAATAGTGATGTCCAAAGTATCTGAACTGAGACTGACTGATGTTTGATTATTGGTTATACAAGCTTGCAACAAGGCTCTAACAAAGATTGCCTGAAAAAGGATACGGGTTACCTACCAAAAATAACACCATTTGAAAAACAAAAGAAAGAGAAGGAGAAAAGAAGACGAAGAAAATGTGATATGGATGAAGTTTCAAAACCCAGCTGAACGTTGGGTTTGTAGTCCAGTCCATCTGCAGGTAGAGATTGATGGAAGTATTTATTTTACTTTATTTTATTTTATTTTTCTTGAAGAAGAGAAAATGATGAAGTCTTTGTCCTGCACGAAGAAGCCATCTCTTCCCAAAGCCAAGTAAAAGTTGCACACCCCAAAAAAAATGGATAGTTGTCACTTGTCACTGACTTGGAAAGGAGAACACAGCCATTTACCAGTGGAAGTAGGTATTCCATAGGAGAGAAATCCCCAGTCTAAAGAACAAACCACCAAGGCAAATAAATACAAACACAACATAACTCATAAGAAGTGAGAATCTTCACTAAACTATTTGTCTTGGATGAGAAGCAACAATGAGCAGAACTCAAATCAACGGCCATGTTTATAACACCAATAGGTTGAAAATGTTGGAGCATTGGACCTCATTGGTTTTTAACATCAAACCACTATAGATTGAGGCCTTTAGACAACAAGAAAACACGTTTTTCATGCCTGCGGCTAAGAGTGTTTTCTGTATCTTGGTGTAATTGAGGCATGGATGTGTGGCATGGCTGAATCCCCCCGAGCCCAACTGTGGTGTGGTTGTGTTGTCACACTAAGTAGATGAGGCCCAACTTTTTAACATCGTTATACCTACTAGGGCCATTCTAAGTTGTCTACTGCAAGCCATAAACCAACTCCTTTGGAACTATGTCATTGTGATGCCCTCATACGGATAAAGACACAGATAGGTTTATGGTTATCCCATTTAATATGCTTATATACCTAGTACTTGAAGCCAACTATCATTTCTCAGTACTTAAATCTTGACATATTCAATTAGCATTTAAAACATCTAGGTTTTCTATGGTTTTAACATATATAGCTGTTTTATAGCATGATTTACACAAAAAAAAAAGCATACAATTTACATATTTTAAGTGTCAATAAAATATACACTATAAGTTTCCATGCTGTATCTGGGCTCTCATATTGAGTATGTATCGTGTCTATACTGGTAGCTACTTTCTTTTTCTTTTCATCAAAACAGTTTACAATTCATTCCCAGGTCTTAAACAACCCCACACTAAACTTTGCCTTGAAATCCTGACTTAGCTAAGCTATCGGCAAGCTCGTTGGCACTCCTTGGATCCACACTAAACAACCCCACTTCTTCCTAATGACTGAGTTTCTCTAACTGTGAACCTGAATTTCCATGGAACCACATTTTTTGTATGAGCAGTTCAATGCTGAGTTTTTCCCATATGTATACCTCCAGTTTCAATAGAAATTCATGTAAAACAGTAAAACACCAAAAAGAGACGGGAGTAGAAAACATTGACAGAATGTAGGTTCCAACGAACAATACTAAGCATTAGTGATTAGACATATAAAACTGGGTGGTGAGTTCTAACTTACTTCTTCATGAACAGGGGCCAGTCGAGGAAATCTAAAATTCCTAAGTCCAATGGGAGAACAAGGATCCTCTATATCTGATCCAGATTCAGCTGTTGAAGTATCACTACATCTTCCCTGATGTTAAAGACAAATAAATAAATAAATTATGTTAGATCATAATAGAAAATGAACTTCATCAAATGATCTGGCAAATTAATTTGGATATCATGAGTCTAGACTTGCCTTAAGTGGGCGTATCTTGATATAGGAGTCAACTTTCTGTTCCTCATCAGATATTCTTGTTATTTGCCTCACAAATGTTGCTTCTGCATTATGTACAAGCTATGAATGAAACAAATAATTAGTGCAACATATCTTTGGTTGATAACCATATACCACTCAAGTTAAATCTCAAAGAAAATGCCATGATTTTTTTTTTTGATGAATAAGAAAATGCCATGATTAGAGAGTACAATTGATAAAGTATTAGAGAGTACAATCAACACCATTTGACCAAAGGAGAGACCTTCTACCTTCATTATGTCAGGATCAGTCCATGGTCCTTTATTAGATCTAAGGCACCCTCCTTCAGTAGAACATGTGCACGAGCCACCCAAGAAATCGGGCAATTGGCTGAAAGAGTGGATAGGAATTAAAAGGCATACCAAACAAATAACCAAGTAACAAAAAATGCAAAGGTACATACAAACCATGAATCAATAACTTCTAGAAGTTTACTCAAAGATTTAGGCTCCAGCACCTGCAGATTCAGAGGTTGAATGTGTGTATCATGTTAAAGCTGCAGAATAAGTATAACTATAGTCTGATACAACATGTAGATCCAATACTCTCTTTACCTGTATCTTCGCAATAGTCCTTGGGTCAACAAATTTCTTGGCAGCAAGCCAAAGCATCTTGAAGCCAGGACCAGCATTAACAATGAACATCCTATGCAGCGTCTGCACATAAGAATAAGTGAATAATACATCCCAAAGAATTTCTGCAAAAAAGTATGTTTTGTTAACTTCAAAGTGAACTTCTGTAAAAATTATATCCACTGCAGAGAGTTATGTACCTCAGGGTAGTAATTTCCATCTATTTTTGCCATACCAGCCAGGAGGTCTGCAGCAGTCTTGGTGAAATTCTTAATACCCTGTTTCTCAAAAAAGAACACAAGTGAGAAGTTCTGAATATGAGAGTTGGTATAAATTTTTGGAAGGTTGATCCTTTCATTAAAACATGGGAACACTCTACATTTGCTTCTAAGAAGATGCAAGGATAAAATAGAGCTCACAGCATACCAAGCCTTGCACGTCCAAGATTGTTGTAGTTGAACCAATGTGTTTTTTTGCTGCAATTGAACATGCAGGGAACTTCTCACGCAAAGCCTTCTCAAACTCTTGTACATGGTACTTTAAGTAGCGGTCAACTGTGGTAATGCGTGTTAGCCGATTTGGGTGAGCTTTCCCAAGTCTCTCAATATATACTGGCCTTCCTTCTTTATCAATTCCATGGTAACCTTGAGGATAATGTTGCAAAACTTCTTCCAGCTCTTCAAATTCGAAGTCCTTTATATCAGTTAAAATTTATTAATTTTAGAAGGTGCTACCAAAATAACCATAAATCTTTTGAAGTATGAGCTAGGATCATTATACAATTTATCGAATTTAAAAGACTAGAATAAAATTACATTTTTTTATGTGTTACTGGAATAAAATTACATTGGGTTCTCTTGGATCTGTTAATGATCAAAAGATAATACCACAATTCTGAAGCACAGAAATAAGCTAGTATTCTGTACAAACATTTAGCAATTAGCATTGGCTCCAAAACACACTGCAGGTATGATGAAAATAAGATAATTACTTTCAAACTACAATTATGTATTCTACAATCTGAAGGGATCTAGAAGCATCAAGAATTCATAACATATTAAAATATGCTTATTTGATTAGCCAATTAACTATTATGTGATTAAGTCACCTTGCCTGGCAAGGAAAAGTTGATAGTTTTGTAAATTAAGAGAAACAGTATAAAAACTAATGTCGTACCTCCAATATGGCATCTGTTCCATACTCTTTTCTCCAGTGAAGCATTTCTTCCCACATATGGATTGTTTTCTCAATGTTAAACTCCCTTGCTTTCAAGAATCTACAGCAACAGTTAGGAACACCATAGGTGAAGGTGGAAAAAAACAAAGGAAACAAAAACCAGGGAATATAAGAATTAAAAAATACATTAAATATCCTGTGAACAGGTTCATATGTAACGGGCCTAGCAAAAAATAGCACCAGAAGCATTGATGCATATGGACAAGGAAATTTTTTTGCTCGAACTTTAGTTTATTAACAGGACAAAAATGCAATAACAACCGAACTGACCTCAACAAAGTATGATAATCATCATGCCGGGGTGGCAATAAATCCCTGTGGAGTAGTTTTTGACGCAACTCAAGGACCGCACTCTCCTCTCTTGCATCCCGGATGTCCTCTATGGAAACTGAGGAAACCCTGTAATCGAATTTCTTTTTTCCTCGTTTCTTAAGAGAATGAGTGAACTTGTTGGAGGCATTTATTGCTTTCTTCTTGAGAGACCCAATTTTTGTCCGGCGTCTCTCATCTTCAGAGTTCTCGACATCGGATCTCCTTTCTCTTATTTCATCATGAATCCCATGTCCTTCTAGGCCTTCAATTTGACAAATTGAAAAGAATCATTGTTAGGCATCAGATCCATCTTCCTTTAGTTCTTCTCGATCTAAGAGCCCTACATATACATCTTGAAACTAAAGCCCTTACCTGACATTTTAATCCAAAATAACGGAAGAAGTGAAATTGGACTTCAGCCTCAAGCTTTAAAGAACAACCTCTGCTCAATGGCAAACCATTGGAAAGCCATGTTGATTCTACAGCAACAGAATGAAAAGAGATTACAAAGTAAGAATAAATCGCAGAATGCAAATGATATTGAAATACGATAAAAGCAACTTAATTCGAGGGGGGGGGGGGACATCTTCTCAAGTTCAACATTGACATGGAAAAAGAAGGCTACAAATTGAAGTCTGAAAAAAGAATCTAATTTCTTTTCATTTTCGTGATGGAAGGAAAACAAATCAGACGTTGCTAGATGTAAAACTGAAAATCCAACAAAATACGGGAAATATTTTCAAGCCTTTACAGAGAATGAGAAGCTATGAACATATATTATTGAAAAAAACAATTAGTATTGCTTTATGATGGAAGAAAAAACAAACTTAAAGCAGTTGCTAATAGAAAACAAACCACACTTATTCCTCATACTGGATTTCCAATTTTTTCTTTAAAAATAAAAGAACCTTCAGATATATCAAAAACAGGAACTCGTGTTCAGCTAAAGATTCAAGACAAAAATGGAATCCTGCTCAAAACAACCAACAATCCAGAATGCAAAGAAAATAATAGAAAATCAACAAAGAAAAACCACCAAACCACTCAAAATCTTTGTACACCAAAGCGTAAGCTACAGAGTCATTCACGAAAGAAAAACCGTCCAAAATCGCGGTATATCCAACAATTACACAAATTAATTGAACAACAAATCTGGAGATACCAAAGCTTGATCAAATCCCAATAATGCCGGTAACCAACCATGGAAACTCAAACAAGAACCTTTAGAAAAACAAACCAAGAATCCTCAGAAACGAAAGCTCGATTTTTGCCACTAGTTTTCAGGACAAAATAATGGGAATCCAAGCGTACCCTCCTCAAAACCCTAAGTTGAGATTGAGACCTGAAAAATCTCAACTTAGTCGCAACTGATCTCTTTCTCCCAGTGAAATCCACGAGAGTCGGAGTGGTTTTCACTTTTCAGACCACTCAAATAACAGAGAAAAAACCCATAAAATTAGGGTTTCTCCTCTCTTTTTCTCTTTACAATGACAGGCTTGGAAAATGTGGGAAGAAGATGTTTTCTAAAATTTTCCCGGAAACAAAAAAGATGGAAGAAAGACACAAGAAATATAGAAGGTCCGAGCGCTTCTTTCACTCAAGACTCAGCATCCTCTTTTTGAGCTCCCTGCATCTTCTAATTTTATATACGTGTCCTTATATTAATAATTTTTATTTTCGTGCGCGTGAATTATTAAAATAAAAAAAAAAAAAGGAAAAAGAAACAAAAACTTCACTTTCGGCAAATCGTACCGACGCTGACAAGGATCGCCGAGTTGCGCCAAAAGCTACGTTGGTTAAAACTGTAAATAACAGAGAATGAAATGTCTTGTTTGCACTCGTTCACACAGAGACCTCGTTAAAAGTTAAAAAGTAGTCAGAGAGAGAGAGAGTATAATAAATAAATTAGAAAATAATGTAAACGTAAAAAGGAAGATCAAAATTTGTATTTTGAGCCCTAAAAAAATATATCTTTGTATTGTATCATGGAATTGAATTGATTAGCTTCCTAGATTCTTGTTCGAGGGTGGGGATTTCATCCAGATTTCAGTGTGTTGTCTCACGACTTGGCGTAGAGAAAAAAAGGTAAAAGAAAAGATAATAGATTGTCGAGGAAATCAGTGTTTTTAAAGTCGAACCTGACCGTATGGTCGGACCAGAAAAATCAGTCCGTTTCACTCAAAATTGTCTTTAGGCCAAAAATCGTTGATTTGGTCAGCATGACCTGAGCAGTAGAATCATTGAACCATCAATCCAGTGGATAGTTTTTGGCTATTTTTTCTTTTATTTTTTTATCACAGCGGGCCATCTGTTCGACCCGATCGTTGATTTGGTCAAATTGGAGCTTGAAGATATATTGTGATTTGAGACGGTGATTGTTGGGCTTGTTGGATGCTGAAAGGAAGGAAAAAGATGATTGGCCCATTTTGCTTTGGGGTGGGCCATGTCTTTTAGTTTTGATCCAAGTATTAAAATATCGATGATAAGTGGCGTATTATATTCGGGTATTAATGTAGCTTATTACACTTGAATACATTATTCATATGCAAAATTTTATAGGTTCCGTCTGGGAAAAATGTAAATAGAGTCTAAATACAAATGTGGAATGCATTCTGGTACTTGTAAATGTAACGTTGGTTTACTTTGTATTTATAAATTTATTTTTTTGCCAAACACTTTTTTAATTGTAATAGCATACAAATCATGAGACTAGAATATGCCTTTTTTAACATTGATCAATTTTGAGTGCAAAAGTTTGCATCAATTATTGGATGTAAATTTTGCTTTCATTTTGAATACAAATATGTCTTAGAATCTACATTTTTTGTCATTGTCAATACACTAATGCATTCTTGCCAATTACTATGGCTCAGTTTGGAAAGAGTACAAATGCAAATATATACAGTATAAATATATATAAAATAATATAAAATATAAGATTTTGCACTCTACACATTTGCATTTATACTCCTTCCAAACTCAGCCTATAGCAAAAGTGAACCAGAGTACATATTTGCATTCAGCCAACATTTGCATTTTTTTCCAATGGAGTCTAAACATTTCAAACATTTTAGCCCTCTTCCCCAATTCCATGTTTAAGTATGGAGAATATTGATATTTTGATCCTTAATTGGCAATTTTTTGCACTGTACTTTAGGCTGTGCTTTGTTGCAATGCAAGCAAATTTGTATTGATGCAAAACTATGGCAGTGCAAATGATTTGAATGTAAATTCTGAACTATTTTTTGTTTCAAATTTTAGCTTATTTTATTTGATTGCAACACAAATGAAGTAAATTAAGACACAAAGAAAAATAAAATAAAATCCAAAACAAAATTTTATATTTTTTTCATTTGCATTCTCATGGTATTAGTGCAAATATAATTGCACTGCAACCAAACACAGCCTTAAGTGCAAAACAAGTTCGGCACAAAAGGTACAGTAAATTCAGATTCATTTGCTTGTTGTCCCCTAATTAGCTGAACCTGATTGCTGTGTAACCAATAATAATGTGCCACATCTATGAAGTGAGAGATCGAGTGGTGGCGGATCACATACAACTTATGGCTAACGTGGAACGTTGCTATTGGATACACAGCCCCTAATACAACTTATTCCCATAGTCTGTTTAGTTCAGACAGGAATTGGAATCAGCTAGAATGAAATTTCATTCCCAAGAAATGAGAAGAAATAAAAATGAGATTCCAATCAAATAGTTGAAATCAAAATGGCCTATTCTGATTATAATAGAGTCCTATTCAGACGAACCAAACCGGCCCTATATTCCTTACTTGCAATTATAAAGCCTGTTTATTAGGGTTTATGTATTGATTGAGCTGCGTTAACTGAATAGCTTCCGAGAAGCTACCAAAACTAGGTTTTAGGTTCAAGTTTGCAATTCAATGACGCTATTTTTCAGCTTTTCAGGATTTTCATCAAACACGACTTCCTTGCATTCTGTGCGGGACCTACCTACAACGCCGGAAGCCACTGCAGGAAAACCCTCTCAAACGGGCACATAGTGTCTTGTGGATAGCATGTGGGCTGTGGCCCAGATCCGAACTCCTCTCCTTAATCGGGTACAAACCCAAATGAAATGGTCATTCAACAATAACTCTCAATTTTCAAATTTACAAATATATACAGAGTTACTCTCCTAATGGTAAGTAGAATGGCTCTGTCTACAAAACAGGAGATTTAGCCAATGGATGAATCCATTTCCAGGTGCTCAACTTCCCCTAATAATATATAATAAATAAATAATAAAGTTTAATATTATGCAAAGACAGATAGTCTATGCATGTTCTGTCCAAAAGTAACCTGCTTCCAGTAAAGCAAAAGTTTAATGCAAATAAAGTACAAATTAAAGTTTTTCTTTGTCTATAAGCATAATTCATTAAAAGGGCAAACTGTAATTAAAGATCCAATTACAATTAGAATATGTAATAAAGCAGAATGTGATTTGCCAAAAAAGCAAGGCGTTTGAATTTATTTGATGGTGCTCAGATTTGAGAATAAATGCCAAACCTTTAAGTTTGCTCCTTGTATAAGACTCTTATTCCTTATAAGATAAAATAAACTAACCATCTATTATTTTATTCCTATGAAGACTAAACCAGGAATCCTCTCCAACAAAGTGGTTTGCCGTTGGACCCACCAACCTGAATTGACTATACAATCTTCTCTGTATGTGCATGTGTGTGTGATATACAATCTTCTCTGTATGTGTGATGAGAGTCTTGCCTCTCCCTTCTTCTCTACTGAGTACCATTTGATAACTTTAATTATTTTATTAAATTCCCTTGCCTCAGAGCCCCCACAATGATGCCTAAGCCCATGGCAATGGCAATGATCATGCCTCAATCTTCATGGTTTTAACTTGTTGTAAGCATGTGCATCTCTCACATATACGAAACATTGAATTTCAACTAATATAACTTGGAATGTTAGAGAATGCATACTTTAACTAATCTAAGGGTCTATTTAGTTTGCATGAACGGGGTTTGGAATTGGAATTGGAATAGGGGTGCAAATCCGGTTGGTCCAAGTTAACAATTTATACTATTTTGGGTTTGGGTATCGGTTTAGATTCATTAAAATTTTGACAAAATCTCAATTCTAACCTGTAAAAGTTGCACCCCTAAATCGGAATGACTTGTTCCTGTTTCAGCCATTTGATTGGGGAAAATGGAATTTTAATTTTCATTCTTGGTGGAAGGGAATTCCCTCATTTGAGGGATGGCCATTTTGGCCTCCCCATTCAAGGCTTAGGATCTACTACCGACATCCTTACTCCTTACCAACGAGACATTATAGCTATGCATTGGGAATATATCCCCTGTCATTCATAAGTAGGAGTGTCAATGGTATTTGAAAATCCGGTTTTAAATTCAATATTCGATATAACTAATCAAATTTGAATAATTTGAATATCTAACCGATCGAATTTGGATCTCCTATTCATATCGAATAGTTAATTGAATTGGAGTTCGGATATAACCTGATTTGATTTGATAAATATCTGAACTCAACTGATTATTTAATTCATATATATATATATAATATGAAATACTTAAATTTATTATATAATTTAATTAAATAAATAAATGAATTAATTGTTATATATTTTATATAAATAAAATATTTATATACTTATTAATTACCTAAAATAATTAATTGGTCGAATTCAAACCAAATGGAATATTCAGATATTTAATCAAATTCAAATTCAAGTATTAATTTTCAATATCCGTTGAATATTGAATCAAATTTGGATATCAAATTTTTTAATTGAATTTGAATTTGAATATTGCCTAAATTGATTCAAAATCAATCCATTTACACCCTTATTCGCAATGAGATGTTCCCATTATGCAACGTTAGTATTCTGTGGGTAGATATGTGAGAACAGTTTGTGGATAGTATATCTAGAATGCCCTTTTGGGAATGAGAATTTCATTCCAATTTCCAAATGGTTAAAATAAAAAAGCAAATGACTTAAAAAACCCTAAAAAATTCAAACCTTATTTCTCTTTACTTGGCACAAACCCTTGTTGGGAATTACATGTATTTTATAAAATCAGATTTTAATTCTCATTTGAAGCAAATAAGCAAGGGAATAGATTATTCTGATTTCAATTACAAAGGATTTTGATTCTGATTACATGCCAAATAGACCCTAAATCACTAATTGCTTTGATAAGGTCAGTTACCTCACTAATTGTTATACCTTTTTAACTTTTTTATGGGTTGCCCTTGTTTTATGCGCCACTTTCATTCAAATCTCACCACACATCCTCTACGCGCAATAATGCCCAATGCTTCAAGAATATGATACATGAAATTGACAACGAACCTCATTAATGAAGTACAATCTACAGACACGTGGCACATTTTTCACCTAAGAAGTGGAGTTGCATTTATGGAGATCATCGGATATTTCTTCCTTCCCTGCAACTATTAAATAGGCTCAAAGCATTTAGTACAGCCTACATAGTCTTGAAGGCTCAAAATTAATACAAATACTGTAACTCCTCGTTGTAAGGTTCCTCTTTTTGTTGGAATTAATTGTAAGTTCATAGTGAACAAACTATGTTGACAGACAACAAAGATATGAACTGTTCATCCAAACCATGACTCAGCTTTACGGGTGTGATGGAGCCGTATCCCGACCTGTTCTACATGCCACGTGGATGATGACGTGGCTCGTGGACTATGCCATGCTCATGTGTCAAAACCCATACTTGTGCTGTCGAACAAGAACCCTGGATGAAGTGGGGCATGTGATGAACGATGAGCCGATTACAGCCACTCACACCTAGGGGTGTTCACCGTTGGTTAATCGAATCATGGCACTTTTTTGTAAATCGAACCAGTGGTATTGGTTTCTTTAATTCTCCAAACCGAAATCGAATCGGTACCATTGATAATCGATCCGTCGATTTCGGTTTTTGACCGGTCTGGTTCTTCAATTTTTTGGTTTTTTATATTTATAATATATATTATGCAAATATATGTATAATGTTATATAATAAATAATAAATGATATATAACATATTATAAATATTTGAAAAATATATAATATATTCATAAATAGATCATTATAAATATATATTTATATATAATGAATATATATTTACATGTAATACATAGAAAATATGTAGCATATATATAAATGTATATACCAATCGACTTGGTTAATCGCATTTTGCGGTTCAATTTTTTTTTATTCGGTTTGTTTTTTTGGTTTTCCAGTTTTTTATGGACACCCATACTCACACCAAATGTGGGAATTACCTGAGAACCTTGACCATCAATTACCTAGGATCAAATCAGCCCCCACAAGATTGCCCCTCACAACATCCCACAACACATACCTAGGATCAAATCATCATTTCTGATATTATCATCAAGAGATGTTTTTAATACATTGCACGAATATGTTGTGGGACATTGTGGGGGACAATCTTGTGAAGGCTGATTTGAATTCCAATTATCTCATTTGATGCCACGTGACTTTCAAATCAAGGAGCACAATGACACTTCTGAACATGTATTTAAGGGTATGATTCATGAGGTATTTCTATCTCTATCTTCGTCACTCTTGCTCTCTTGCTTTCCAATTATATTTGATTAAGAGCAACTCGACCTAACCGATTTGTTTGCGTCATTGATTTGAGGGTCGGAGTATTAGAGAACTTAATTGGGGCTTCTAACATTGTTTTTTGAATGCTCTTCTGTTCCTCTTGCCCAGCCCGTCTAGCACGGCACGTCCATCGCAACATCCAGCTTAATAGGATTTATCTGTTGTTTGTCTACTTCTGCGCGGACTCCATTAGGGCCGAGTCGAATAAAATTTTATAAAAAAAATCATACATATAAAAATTAAAATATTACTATACAATTAAGTTCAATAGAACTCGAATTGAGCTTTTCAAGCTGGAGTAACTTATGAAAAACTTTCCAACAACAGATTTTAATGTCTAATTTTCAAGGTGTTTTCTTTTTTGTCATTATAGTGCGGATGCATTTGAGTATGATTTAGCATTGTACTTCTGTATCGATGTGGAAAAGCAAACGTTTGGTGTATTTGGATATTTAGAGTATAAGTATTTTTAAAAAATTTAATTAAAAATATTTAATGCAATTAAAATATGACAACTCAAAAAAGTGAAATATCTCCTCAGTTTTCAATGTCATCCCAAACACTCAATTTAATAATGCTAAGTATAAACAGAACAGATTGTCTAAAATTCTAAATGACTCCCGTGACAATGGTCTGAATATTAATAATGAATCAAACGATTCAATAGGTCGGATCAATAATAAATAAAAATCAGTCAACAAATGGATTAATTGGGCCGGAATGAGCCGCCAGGGTCGATGTTTGGCCTGGGTTTACAACAGAAACGGGAAACCCATATTTCGGCCTCGAGAAACGAAGCGTGGGGATGGGATGGGATGGGATGAGACAGAGGGTGGAGGGCGGCAAGGCAACGTCGTCAGTAGAGAAGTCACTGTCGAGTGGATGGGTCGTGCAACGTCGTATGGTTATCGGTGGTTGCTCAAAGCCTCAAGCCCCCCGTTACATCACTTTCGTGTGAAGGCGCAGCGGCTTGTGACTTGTCTTGACGAGTCTCGTCGGCAACTGCCATCGACATTCCGACGGCGAACAAAGCGACAAAGGACAAATCGGTTAGGCTTTAGGTCTGCGTCTGACATTTCCTCCCTCCCCGTGATTCTCTTTTTACGACGGGCTCCGTTTCGGCTTTTACGCTACGCGGGACGCGTAAGCCTGCCTGGTGGCGTTAAAAGCGCTGAGCTGAGTTTAATTATGATAATAAATTAATAATACCAACAAACCATGGACAAATTGGAAATTCGAAATCATTCCCACACTCTTCTCCCTGGTCCCTCCCTCTTTTGACGCTCGGTTTTCGGGAGGCATCAGGTGGGGGGACGTCAAAAACAATTCCGAAATCATTCATCGAACTATCGGAGATTCCGCTGACATGACAAATGTGACAATGGCATCCATATCCCACCTCCACGCTCCAACGCTGCAACGTCATTCATATTCCTTTCATACGACAACACGTCTTTCGGTCTTCAGTTGTTCACTGTTGAGGGAGGGCGCCTTCGTTCTCGCAGTAAAAGTTTTTATCGGGAAAAAAAATGCTAGAAATAACTTTAAATTGTATATTATATAAGTAAGTTACATAGAGAAAACCGCATTTACTTGAATAAATACTTTATGAAAAAAAGTAACTTAATTTCGGAGCAAAAGATGGATAGATGGGGTCGTTCTGGAGCACTTGAGGTTCAGTCTTCAGCTCTGAGCCATTGATTGAGCTGTATTGACTGAACAGAACAGTTTTGAAGAATCTATCAAAACTAGTTCCATGAATGTTTGTTTTTCTCCATTCATAAGTGCTTTCCAGGTTCTTCACTAGATATAGCTTCACATTGTGGGGCCTATCTTTCAAGTTGCAATATCAGAAACTGCTGCGTGAAAGTCCTTCTAGAGGAGGCACTAGAGAGTAAAGTGTTGGCCAATTTAGGGGCGAAATGGTAATTTTGATATATATATATATAATATTATATAAATACATATTTAATATATAATATATGTTAAATATATATGATGAAGGTCAGGGGAAGCAGGGTAGCCAGACGGGAAGATTGCCGTTCTTATTTAGAGGATCCTTTTATCTAGCGGATAATTTTAATCTATCCATGTGGTAAAAACAAAAGTATGGCGTGTTATCGTTGTCTAGTGGATATTTTGAATCTAAATAGCAATGGAGCCTAATTACCTTAATTCACTATCATTGAGATGATGAATGAGTTAGCAAGCCAGTCCATAGTGAGTCCGGATCTTCTGTACACACAAACTCTGCTCACATTTATCACATTTATAAATGGAAAATATCTCATCTTCTACATAGTATTATGTAGGGGGAGATATTCTCAATTCATGGGGGATAATGTGTTGTGGGTAGATGTGGGCAAAGTTTTCGTGGGCAGGAGATCCAAAGTCATCCGTAGCTTGATTGGCTCCCAAAAAATGCGGTTATAGGTAAGAAGTTAAGAAACATTTTGAATATCCGCTAAGAAATATATCTAAAAAAAATAAACTTAAAATTTTAAAAGAAAAACACTTTTAAGCAGAACAAAGCCTAAGGACCTGTTTGTGAGGATTGATAATTTTGTTGATTTCCTTTGGTTGAGACTTGAGATGCTATGAGAAGCCACTAAAAAAAGCTTCATGGAAAAGGCTTTTTGTTTTATTCTCTCAGGAATGAAGCCGATTTAGGCTTTCTATGTTTTTCACCAAACATTGCCTATATAGGTTGTCTTGGTAAAGCCTACTTCACAGTGTCAAAAGCTAATGCATGAAAGGACTCTGAATCTCTTGCCCGCGTTTACTCGCAACACACTATCCCCGTAAATTAAGAACATCTCTCCATGTATAATATTATGTAGGAAGATGAGATGTTCTCCATGTGTATTAAGATTCGCATGAAAACACTCCCAAACAGGGACGGGAGCTAAAATTGGGACTTTGTGTGCCTTTGCACTTTAAAAGCATAAATTTTTAAATTTATCCAAACGCAACTTTAATTTGCCTTGGATGCATTTTTATGGCCCCACCTTCAATTAATTAAAGTGGTGTTAAGGTGGACCACAGCAATACACTGAAGATTGTGATTCATGACTTCGGCCTAAGTAGCAAAAGTGAAATCTAAAACAATGGTAGTTATAGAAGATTCATGCATGAAAGGTTTAGATTTATTAAGTAAGGTTCAGTTATGTATGGTATAAAACCCTATATTTTATATTATTTTATATGTATTTGTTGTGTATATATTTATATTTTTACTTCTTCCACATTGAGCCTAAATAATTCAACTAGCAATCCTATTCTTACTGCTGTTATTGTTGTCATCCATCATGAACTTCTCCAGCCACGTTGTGAGTTTAACTGCCTTGTGGGAATCTCTGTCATGGCTCAAGAGCATTTGCCACATGTACAAAGTAGTTTTATTTTTGTTGAAAGTCATTGAATCGAAGGAGAAAACTCTTAGAAATCGTGGGTTGTAACTTATAAGAGTGTTGTGGACTAGGGATGTGAATAATTTAGGGGCATTCGCCAAACGACACCATTGCATCGCTGCGTATTGGAAATATCTTTTCATGAATGATAAAGAGATGTTCTTAATGTGAAGCTTTGATGTCCGGAGTTGTGGGAACAGCTTGTGAGTAGCAAATCTGAACCCCCCTAAATTCGAATACATCAACTTTTGAAATAAGGATTTTTAGACTGCAATCCCCCCAAAAACCTGAATTGCAGCCCCTTCTAATCTATTAATAGCATTTATTGATTGCAAATGATGGCATATTCTTTTTAAGTGCAAATTTTGTGTTTAGGGGTGACAATGGAGAGAGCCTTGTCAATGGGTCAAAGGCCAACCAACGCTATCTTTACAAACTTTGACTTCAATATAAGCAAAAAGAGAGTTGTCATTGAACCTTGGATGACCCCAGGGTTAGGAATGGCAAGAGGGGGGGGGTTCAAGATGGGTAGCGATCATATTCTCAATCTTTATAGGAAAGTTCTTCTAAAAGCTCAAGACCTCAAAAGATTGATACACTTTTATAGGTAGATCTTTGAAGACTAAAAACTGTTTGATTGTAATTTTTTTAAAAATCTTTTCAAAAGCTAAAATGACTGTTTGGTAAGCATATTTGTCGCCGGTCCCCTCTTACATACATGTGAAGTGTATGAATGGGACCCAATAACACATTCAAACCTGTCAAATATAGTTCCTGTGGATTCCACTCACACATTTACTTTCATAAAATATTAAAGTAAGCCCCACTCATGCATTTCCTTATACAAAATATCTGTTAATCTCCGATTACACATTGACATGCAATTATCACTTATGCTTCATTCAGACATCCATTTATACAAAAAAAAAAAAGAAAAAAAAATCAATGTGGGCCCCACATGGTTCATCACATAACAAGTAACCTTCCATGGATAAAGACTATGCCACCAAATAGATAATTCCTAGTGTGCTAACCCTCCGTAGAAAAGGGTGGTCGAACTTGTTCCTTTAATTGGTAAAGATGTTGCATGCAACGGTTAAATTAAAACAAGCTTTGATAAACAACCTATGTAATAACAAATAATATAATAGCATACCCACCATTAGAAATCAACAGCCCAACTAGGGTCATATAGATCTCAGAATTAATGGCACACAACAAGGCGATTGCGCATGAAATTTATAGCCAGAATTGTAGAAAATAGTTATGGTTTAATTAGGGTTGTTGCACAAAATACATAATTTAGGGTCTGTTTGGTTTGTAGTCGGAATCGGAATTAGAATCAAAATCAAAATCCTCCGGAATTGAAATTGGAATGGTCCATTCCTATAGTCTGTTTAATTCAGACATGAACGAAAAATGGGAATTAAAATCAGCAAAAATGAGATTTCATTCCCAAGGGAAGGGTAGGGAGTGACCATTCCCTCAAATGGGAGAATGTCATTCCAGTCATCAGGAATGAGAATGAGATTCCTATTCTGCCCAACCATACAGTTGGAATCAAAATATCCAATTCCAGACCCCTATTCCCACAAACCAAATGGGGCCTTAGATATAACTGCTCTAATCTTAGCTCCTTGTCTGATTTGGTTTATTCAATATTGATTGCCAATATTGTAGGCAGAAGGAAAACAAACAAATAACATACTAATCTGATGTTGCTTATGTGTGGTGGTGCAATTAGAATCTGGAACTATTTGCTATGAAAAACATTTTTCAAGTAGCCTTCAGATCAATGCCTCATGCAGGTTTCTGTAGCAACAAAGCCAAGAGATAACAAAGGGCTGAATCAACAGAAGATAACACAACGATAAACAAGGCTACAAGCACAAGAGTGAGGGTTGCAGTTTTCAGCTGCAAATAATAAAAAGAACCCAATTAGAATACAAGTTTTCATGTTTCATTTTGTTGCGCAATTTGAAACCACTTTCTACTCAAAACGTTACAGAAACAGTATAGTATTGTCAGTGGTGCCCAATTATCACATAAGCTTTTATTGAACTCCGACCATATCTGAACATTTGAAACTTTACAAAAAAACATCTGAATATCTGGAAATCTGAAACCCACCAAAACACTATTTATATTGATTTTGAGGGGTTGAAATTGCACAGCCTTGTGAGTAAAAAGATTCAACCCACCAGACAAATTAATACTCATTACAGTACAGTTCTAGTGGAACCGTGCAGTAATGCAAAATCCAAATCAATATAAAATAGTAATAAAAATGAACGTAAATCAAAACAAAAAAAAAAAAAAAAATCCCTTTCAAATTTTAAGCCTTCACATATCTTTCCTTTATCTAAATCACTTATGATCTGAGAGACTGAGAGAGAGGGAGATGAATTGTTCTATCATGATTCTGTTACTTTAACGCTCAGTTTATGTTCACAAATTGTCCAGGGATCAGTAAAGAATTTGCCCACATCTTGCACTTCAACAATGAACAAGTATGGTAAGTACATATCTTCTAATTGCATTTCTTTTTCTGGTGTTTTTTATTATTTTTTGAAACTCATATTTCAACAATATCTCCTTAGTTTAATTTTCTGATGCATCTAAACAAAACTACAGTGTTTTTTCCCACTGAGGCTAGGGGAACCAGTGTTTGGATAAAATGGATCAACCTACGATGCATAAATCCCTGATATTCTATATTTATATGCCATACAAAACAAGCATAATAAATAAGAAATATTTTTGTTGATGATGGAATACAAAATTTAAATCCACCAATACGCCACGTCTCTATTACTTAGTTCATGAATTTGATCAAGATATTATTTGATATTATCACGTCTAACACACACGTACACCTTTACTAATAGAACTCAAATGTTGCAACTAAACTGTTTGACTCAATTAGAAACCAGGGATGGAACCCAATTGACATCATGGTTGGGTTCATTCAGACATCAAATGGGAAATTTTTTATGTTGTGATAAAAGGAATACAGTTCAAAGCTTCAAACTATTTTTTCATCAAATTTTTACAAGTAATATAGGGCTGTTAATGGGTTATGAAGAAGATCCAGTACAACTGAACCCAATTGACTCAATTACATAGGCCCTGGGCATGCATTATAGGACTGAACCCAATAGTAAATTCATAGGCTTACTGCAAAATATGGGTTAAAAAATAGACCTATCAATTATAAGCACATCCCTCTATTGTTGGATCGTCAATTACGAGAATGGTTTTCTTCTTAGGTGGATCCAACAAATAGCACAGAAACCATGAGACAAATAATAAATATAGAGTGCATCAAAATAACGAAAATATACAATTGAAAAATCTTGAAAATAGAACTCCATTTTGTTCTTCTGTTGCATTTGTTAAAATGTAGCATGATTATGTAGAAACTAATAATCCAGTTGAAAGGGACAATCTTTTTATTTTTTTATCCAAATAAACATTTAGTAATACGAAACTCAATTTCACAATCACATCCCAAACCAGTATTCCCAAATCAAAGCATCAAAACTAATCATAATCCCATCTAAACAATCAAATCTCAAATACCCTAGTCCAATTAGCAATGGCACCACATCAGCACCGTTGGCATCGTTGCCGTTTCTAGGAGCAACGGTACCACATTAGTGCCACATCGGAAAAAATGGTGCTCCAGGAGACGGGCATTAGTTTGTAATCATTTTTCTATAAAAAAATAGTGCTCCAAGACATACCTTGGAAATCAGGAAGCCATGGTTTGGAGCAATGCCAAATTTGGTGTTTCTTAGAGCTGTAGCTCGTTGTAGGCAATGATGTGGCACTAGATAATGGGTACCAGTGTTGAAAACGTTTCCTAGAGCAATGGTACCAAACAAAAAAAGTTGTTGTTGTTCTAGGAAACGTCCTACCTGGTAGCAACGATTCCAAACAAAAATAAAGGCACTGCTTTTTGAGAAAACAAGGCTTCCAACCACACATTAGCAAAGAAAACGATGCTGCATCTGCAACATTGATGCCAAACACATACTAAATAAACCAAAACAACAATAGACCCTAAAGAGTGAAAACTTGAATCTATAAGTAAAACAATAAACATGAGCCTTGGAATGTAGATCGTACCTGAGAAACATAAGAATGACAAAGATTTTAGATCCCTACAAAAAAAGGACCGATTATTCATCTACAGAGAGAAGGTTGAAGAAGAAGAAGAAGAAGACACAAAGGAAGAAAAAGGAAAATAAAATGAAGATAGTAGAAGAAGAGAAATGGTAGAACACAAGGTTTTTAAAGCCGAACCAGACAACGAACCGATTAGGGGTCTAATTTTTGGGTCAAATGGTCTGACCGTTTGAATCAAATGGACGGTGTTTTGACAAAAAAAATAAAAAATGGTCAAAACCATTTGATGGTTCAAACAGTTTGACTGCCTGGGTCAGTGGTTTTCTGACCAAATCAATAGTTTTTTGGCAAAATAACAGTTTTGAAGTAAAACAGAACCGATACGATCATCTAGTCCGGTCTGATTTTGAAAACCATAGTGGTTAACGTATAACTGATGCGGATGGTTTTTCCCTTGTGAGGTTCTCTACTTTCATTCAGTGTGAGGTGAGAAATGGGGGTAATCTCTCAAACCCATTGAAATTTGGGTGTTTTTTAGTGCATGTATTTGGAAGCTTTGGGCAGTCTCAAAAGACCATAAGCTTCGTTTGAAGCTTCCCGGTTTTGGCCTATTTTGGGATTCCATGATCTTTTCGAGGCCTATGTCTTTTGAGCTTCAAATCTTTCATATTCCATATAGGAAAAGCGCATGGATTGGCTTGCCAAACCGGCCTTAGTGTCCATCCTTGGTCCCCAGTGGAGATGGATTCCCCATGAGGAAACCAAATCCACGAACTTTTTTTATTAAATGTTTGTTTTTGGAAAAAAAAAGATTTATGTAAAATAAAGGAAAATTAAAATATAAACAATATTTTAATATAACATACACACATATACATCTTTGTCCTCGTCCCGTATCGGGTATACTTACAAGATTTTCCCCCAATTAATGCCTTTTAAAGTTGATAAATACAGAATTAATAGATTGGAAGACTGTGTGTGAGTGTATTATACGCGCATACACACAATGCAAAGTGATGCAAGTAACAAAAATATATAAACAAGTAAACAATTGCAAGAAAGTAAAGCATAAAAAAAAGAAAAAACAATTGGACTTCTATGTGCCAATAAAACCTTACAACTAGTAAGACTTTCAAGTGCCTATAAGAACTAACTGGTTGAATTTTCGGGCGCCAACCAAACTTGAGCAAGTTGAATTTATGGATGCCAACAAGATCTGCAATGGTATTCAACCTTGAACACTCAAATACAATTGATTATGATAATGTAAAATACAAATACAATAAATGCCTTTGGATAGGTTGGTAACAACAGATTGTTAGACAGTTTTGTATGCCCTTAGCTTCAATCAAAATTGATGTACTTTATGAGTTTATTATAAATGAATAAAAGTACATATTTGATTCATGTTCCCTTGGTATGTTTCTGTGTATTACCCTTAAACTGGACATTTATTGAGACTCGTGTTAGTTTTGAATGTTCACAGCCAGTGGGTCGGTCTGGGGAGACCTATCCTGACAAGGCTGACACTGTGCTGCCACCAAGTCGGTTGGGGTGGCTTGTCTCAGCTACCGGGGTGAGACCCTAGGCACATACAGTGTGGGATTAATTGAATCTTTGAACTGGACCAGATTTCCAGTATTGCCTTGGACCTTGGAGATTGATGGGCAAAACTGAAAAGTTACACCCGACCCCTAGACTCGATTATGATACTGCACTAGGTGTCGGATCGGGCTGTCTTTGATGTACCAATCAGTGAGATCCTTAGCGGGGGTCAAAACCTGGGTATGTTGGGACAATCCGAGAATTCATCTGAGTGGGTGATCATAGTGACAGGATCAGCCCCTTTGTCGGACAAAGGTAATGATCGGGGATGCACTCTCACTGTTGGAAACCAAGACTGTCGGCAGCCGATTTCAACCGTTGAAATTTGTTTTGCAAAATATATTTTATATGAGATATAAAAGTATATATATTATGGTTTCTAAAATGTTTGCAAAATGTTTTAATTCCCGGGATCCATATAAGTCGAGAGTGCAACACTGTTCCTTGCAACCGAGGGAGAGGTCCTCTCTTGTCGGGCAGTATATGATCATTATGGGCTGAGAGGTTAAGTGTAAGACCATTGAGGATAATACCTAATGGGCTAATCTTGCATCTGCCCACAGTCCCTGGGTGTTACAAGGTGGCTTGGCCCAGGGACCACTTAGGGTAAGTGTTGGGCCCATAGAGCCCATTCGATGGGTTTCAGGGGGTGCACTATCTTTAACAGTGTATTCGACCAGGCCTTGTAACAAAGGCTGGGCTGAACCCATGTGGCTGATGTGTAGATCAATGCTTGGGTCCCACGCCATACAAGGAAGCCCAACTGGACAGCAATTAGGAAGGTTAAGTGAGCACATAAGCTTAATGGGCCTAAAGCCCATTTCGAACTGGGCTATTAATTTAGTTAATTAAAGGGGCGAATTCTGAGATGGATTAGCAGTTAGGATAGGGTCTTAATCCTATCCACTCAGAGAGTCCAGATCTGAATGTGATTCAGATCTAGAAACCTCCTAATAAGATTAGGATAAAGCTAATCTAATCTGCAGATAAGATAAGGGTTTATCCTTATCATTAGAAGAGAAAGCTTATCCAAATATGATTTGGATAAGCACCTCCTAATGGGATTAGGAGCTGATCTTTTCAAGTTAACAAAAGGAACGAGGGGGCGGCAGCCTTGAGAGAGACCAAGAAGCACATCAGATCTTCTTTAGTGCTGAAATCAAGAAGAGAGAATTCTGCACCCTGCGAATACTCTCTTGCCGCATCCCTGCTCTTGCCGCCCAGTTTGCCAGTTCGATCTCCAACTGTGGGAGAAGTCAAGATTGGATCTTGACATCAATTCTTTGAGAAAGGATTGAAAAGGAAGCTGTGCTCACGTTCCATCATGTTGTTTCTTGTGAAGGACAGAGTTCTTGGGGAAGAACACTGCTGATTCTGCTCCATCCTGCACTGCGCCATCTTCAGTGGGAGCAGTCTTTGGATCCTTCCTTGGGCGTGAACACCTTCGTTGGGAGATATTGCTTCTTCGTATCAGGTATCATTCCCTCCCATTCCTTTTGGTTCAGATATGGTTCAGTTTAAGGTTCAAAATTTATCCTTGAAAATGTGATTTTCTAAATAGGGAATGTGATTCCCAGTTGAAGGGAGAAAAAAATTTTTGAAATTCGCCCCTTATTCCGCAATCTTTGGGCGTCCATCTGATGGATCTCTCAACCCTTCACAGATACAGACAAATCAATATCAATTGCAAGAGTATACACAATTTATAGGTTAAAACACTTGAAGAGATTGATAAATCTTGGTAAAAAACAAATAAGCTCAAAGGCTACTTAGTTTTTAGTATGAATTGATTAAGTTCAAAAATCTCATCTTCTCTAAATACTCTTGCCCACAAGGCTCTCATTTTACTTAATAGATTTACACTAATCAAGTTCTCCAATGTTTTCAATCCAAAACCATTGATTTATAGAGGTAGAGAGAAGGTGAATGTTATAGATTCATTGAAAATGGGTTAAACTATACTTGAAAATTTTCAAAGTTCCCAACAAGATTGAAATTTCACCAGAAGAAGAAATAGTCATTATACCTTCAAACAGTTAGATTTTTTCGCAAATTAGTTAACTACAATGTGCATGAAGGAACTATAAATTTTTTTGTAAAACATAATCAACTATCAATTTTCTATAGTTGACTACCAAGTAGTGTCCGAGTGAAACTAGCATTGACTATCATAACTAGTCAACTATAGATTGATGGGGAGTCGACTAATGAGTGACTCGGGTGTCTCTTCTGTCAAGGTTAATCGACTATAACTTCAAGTGTAGTTGACTATTGATAATTCTTTCAACCTCAGAAGGTTTGAGATATTGATTCCAAAGGTTCAAAAAGCATTACCTTAGGCTTCCAAACTTAGATTTTTAATATTTAAGTTCAATTAAGGTTCCAAAACACGTTGGTCTCTAATGTTAGGCTATTCGAGATTTTCCGGTTTAAGCCCAAAATGCATCTCATGCAAATGAGTTACATAAAGTCATAAGACAAAGACACAATTCGAAGCACTCGAACCTTAATACTTCTTTCTTTCAATTGTTGGTATATAGCATCCATCTTCTTTGGAGAGTAACTTAGTTGATTGACAATTGCCCAAAGCATTTTTCATTTCAAGCTTACTTCTTCAAAGTATTGTCAAGCATTTTAACTAAGTGCTACTTGGAACAATTGCACACTTAAGTCATTCATTAGTATCTTCAATGAATTTGTTATCATCAAAATACATACAACCAACATTCATACCCATCCTTATCCTTGCCAAGGAAATCTCCATCTCTGTCCCCATCGGCTCAGGGAGGCCAAATACCCAACGAAGATAGGGAAAATCACCATCCCTACCCAAGGTGGATACTCTATCTCTTGTAGTTATGGGTGCAAGTCTGGCCAAGTTATGTTGGGTTAAGGTCAACCCTAACCCAACTCATGGTTTTGAACTCCAAACCCTTACTCTAACCTAATTTGACCGAATCAACCCTAACCCTAACCTAACATAAAATCCCTCAACCCTGAACCAACCTGAAATGAGGTGGGCTAACCCAACCTTACTCTCATCCTCATAAAATCTTTCAAAATTCTCTCAATCTTACTAAAATACCTACACTCAATTTTTATGACCTATATTGGTCATATTTGTTATTAGTATTTGTCTATTTAATGTTTTTATTTGTTGTTTTGGTGTAAAAGTGAGGAAAAGGAATATTTAAATAAAATGATAAAAGTTTATTATGAATTGTGATAGATCTCCTATTGAAAATTTCAAAACATGAAATCAACAATAATAAAACATAAAATTGTGGAATAAATATCACCAATGACAACTTGTAACTGAGGAGCTATCAGCTATGTATGTATTATGAATATTGATGAGGGCGGATTTGGCCCTCCAATGACATTGTGACACCTGGCACTTCTAGACGGCTCACCACTTACGGGCAACTCGCCACTAGGCAGCTCGCCACCATGCAGCACTTACAGGTAGCTCGCCACTAGGCAACTCATCACCATGTAGCACTCACAGGCAGCTCGCCAATAGGCAACTCACCACCATGCAGCACTCACAGGCAGCTCGCCACCATGCAGCACTTCTAGGCAGTTCGCCACAAGCAACTCGCCACCCAAACAGCTCGGCACTTCACAGGCAACTCGACCACCGCATGATAATTCCAAGGAGCTCACCACCATACCCCGCATTTTACAGATTGTGACTTGTAACAGCTATATTAGCTCACCCACTCCCCGATTTGGGCGGAAATGGGCCACCTTACCGGCTGGTGGCTTGATCCCCACCTAACACGAAAACAGGTCCCATCATAGCGGGAATCCAGGAACTGCTCCACCAAACCCGCAAGGACTTCAGTATATAAAGGTCTCACCCCTCAAGGGCGGAAAAAGAGGAAAAATGATGGGAAATGAAGGGTGATCTCTGTTCTCTAGCTCTCTCATTCTCTAATATCATCTTCAAGCTCTCCACTATTAAGTGCTAACTTAGCAATCAGAGTGTCCCCGCTGAGTAAGCCACCCCGGGTTCTCTGATTCAGTTCTTGTAGGCAACCAGTTCCCGTTGTCTACAAAGATGAAACGATCATCTCCCGTAGGGAGAATAGGTTCCTCAGTTTCCGCCGTCTACAAAGATGAGCAAATCATATCCTGCAGGGAGCAGTCGGGTTGCACTACACTAGGGAGCTCCACTTCAGCCTCTGAGTCATCAACCACTTGGGAGCAGATGGGATGACGAGGCACTTAGCCAAAAAAAATGATACGTGACCAGAAACAATTACATCAATTGGCGTCGTCTGTGGGAAACACTACAAAAAGCTAAGTTCTCATTCTACAAAAAGCTAAGTCCTCACTTTTTAGAAATTGAAGCTCTCGCTTTATAGTTCCCATTTTTTATTAGCTCATAGACTATGCAGGGAACTAACAGACTAGGTAGCTCTTAAGGTGCCCACCCGACGGCCTAGCGCCGCCTGGCGACCTACGCGCGGCTTGGCACATGCGCCGACCTAGAGCGACCTGGCGCGGGCGCCGACCTGGCGGCCTGGCCCAGGCACGAACTGACGAACTGATAAAAGACTTCCTCATCACTTGAGACCCAGTCACCTCTTCGGCATGAGTGAGCTAGTCCCAGTCGCCTCCTTGGCATGGGCACTTAAGATCCAGTCGCCTCTTCGGCATGGGTGAGCTAGTCCTAGTCGCCTCCTCGGCATGGGCGCTTAAAATCCAGTCACCTCTTTGGCATGGGCAAGGTAAGTCCCAGTCGCCTCTTCGGCTTGGGCGAGCTAAGTCCCAGTTGCCTCTTCGGCATGGACACTTAAGACCCAGTCTACTCTTTGGCATGGGCGAGCTAGTCCTAGTCGCCTCCTTGGTAGGGGCACTTAAGACACAATCGCCTCTTCGACATGGACAAAATCAACAAGAGTGAACTATAAGTCGCTCCCAGAGCCTAAGGGCAAAAGTACCAAACTGGTAGAGACCTCGGCACCACCTGAGACCCAGTCGCCTCTTCGGCATGGGAAAAATTCAGGAGTGGACTGCGAGTCGCTCCCAGAGCCTAAGGAACTTAATCGACATCAAATTCTGGGCCAAAAAGAGAAATTTGCTCCCTTCGTTGAGTTACTCTCAACTCGGGAGTGGGGGGCAAATGATGAGGGTGGATTTGGCCCTCCAATGACATTGTGAAACCTGACACTTCCAGACGGCTCGCCACTTACAAGCAGTTCGCCACCATGCAGCACTTATAGGCAGTTCGCCATAGGCAGCTCGCCACCCAAATAGCTCGGCACTTCACAGGCAGCTCGCCACCATGCAACACTTACAGGCAATTTGCCACAGGCAGCTCGCCACCCTAACAGCTCGGCACTTCACAGGCAACTCGACCACCGCATGATAATTCCAAGGAGCTCACCATCGTACCCGGCATTTTACAGGATTGTGACTTGTAACGGCTATATTAGCTCAACCACTCCCCGATTTAGGCAGAAATGGGCCACCTTACCGATTGGTGGCTTTATCCCCACCTAACACGAAAATAGGTCCCATCGCAGCGGGAATCCAGAAACTGCTCCACCAAACCAACAAAGACTTTAGTATATAAAGGCCTCACCTCCCAGGGGCGGAAAAAGAGGTAAAATGATGGAAAATGAAGGGTGATCTCTGCTCTCTAGCTCTCTCATTCTCTAATATCATCTTCAAGCTCTCTACTATTAAGTGCTGACTTAACCATCGGAGTGTCCCTATCGGGTAATCCACCCCGGGTTCTCTGATCCAGTTCTTGTAGGCAACTAGTTCCTGCCGACTACAAAGATGAGCCGATCATCTCCCACAGGGAGGATGGGTTCCTCAGTTCCCGCCGTCTACAAAGATGAGCAGATCATTTACCGCAGGGAGCAACCGGGTTGCACTACACTAGGGAGCTCCACTTCAGCCTCTGAATCATCGACCACCTGGGAGCAGACGGGAAGACGAGGTACTTAACCAAAAAAAAAATGATACGTGACCAAAAACCGTTACATCAAATATAATTGATATAACATCAACCGGTTGTCATTGGAAGTGGACCATAATTAACCCATATTTGCAATCTTCAGTTTATTAGCCCATCCTCCAAAAATTTATATAAAATGTACTGTAATAACCAAACCTCTTTCTAGTAAATTGACGAGAATTATATTGTATAAATTAATGGTATTCCTTCATATAAGTGTTGGTTGATAAAAATTTGAGAATGTCGCCACTTTGTCACCAAAACCCTCATGTAGAGGTAATGTATTAATGGACCAGATTTTGATTGAAACTTGTTCGAATCAAAATCAATTTCAACAGATTAGACAGGCCAATAATACATATTGAATTAGACCAGTCCACACTCAATTGTGGTGCAAAATATTTATTGGATTAGATTGGACCTAGTCCATTTGTAATAGATTTACGTTGGACTGTTTTGGCTTGAGCCAATATCCTGTCCATTAACATAAGATAAGAGTATGGGTGTCAATGAATCAGATTTTAGTTGGAATCAATTTATTTTACGATCAATTTGAACAATTTTGACCAGTCCAAATGGTACAGAATATTCATCAAATTGGATTGAACCTAATCCATCAATTTTGACCAGTCTCGTATTGGATTGGACCAATATCATGTCCATTGACATCCCTATCGCCATGTGCACCTTAAAAATTCCAACGTGCACAGAATAAAAACCCATAATCAAGTCTAGTATCGGTAGGGGTAGGCACACTCTGAGTGAAAAGTGAAAACACAATTAGTGATGCCCTGCAATTATGCCTCACAGCCCACCCGTGCAATGACTGACTTAAGTACAACACTTGAGGAGGAGAGGTGTTTTGCTTATTCAATGTGCTCATCAGAGTAGAATGTGTGTACAAGATTCCAACTCTAAGATATCATAATGAAAGTTTTGACCACGTCACTCCTGCAGCAGTGCACCACCACCGTCTTCAATCAATCAACATTGGTCATTACTCCTTGTGCATTTGGACCACAGTAGGTCGGTAGGTCCTCAACGCAGCACATTTACTGCAACCAGCGTGGCAGGACAAACCCAAATTTTAAATACACAACATTTTAATCAAATATAAGTTGGATGTGATATTTTGTCTTTCTCTTAAAATATCGGTGTGTTTAAAATTTACTTGGGGTCCCAGGTTTGCCCTGCAACCACTGCCACATGAAACGTAATCTCGACCTTAACGGTTAGGTCATGTAATTAGAGGTGATTTTTTTCCCTTCTCATTTTGCCATCATGAGCTTGTGTTACTTGAAAATCCGAAATTTGACATAATTGAATCAATTTCAGATAGTTCCAATCGGATATTCGATTGAATTTGAATTTGGATATGCATTCATCCAATTCGATAAATATTTGAACCGATGATATATATATGTATTATATTATTATATAATATAAAGATTAAAAAAATAAAATAAAAAATAATTAATAACATAATGAATAATGAGTTCAAAAATCTCAAAATCAAACTCTTTCATTTGAACGAACCTGAATCTCCTTACCATCTTTCTCTCATCTTCTCAAAACCCTAAAGTAAAAGTGTAAAACCCTAACCCTCCGACCTCCATCACTCCCTTCGCCATCACCGAATGCCGCCTGAGCAACCACCATCAGTCCATCACCAATCATCGCCGCCATCGCTCATCTCGTCACCTCTATCTCTCTTTTCTCAATCTCAGTCTCAGCCTCAGTGACAGTGATACAATGAATCACCGTTGGGAACCTATCACTATTCACCTTCTTTTCTCAGTCTCAATGATGGTGAGACAGTGAATCATCGCCAGCATCACCTTTTTGTGCTGCAACCCACGATTGCCGCCGAGAACCCATCTTCTTCTTATTTCAGTCTCAGTGTGAATCGCCACCATCACCTTCTTTTCTCAGTCTTAGTGTGAATCGCCACCATCACCTTCTTATGCTGCAACCCACGCCTACCGCCAAGAACCCATGCCTGCCGCCATCCCCTCCCTCTTTTCCCAAGGTAATTTTTAGATCACAAATTTTTTATAGTGATTTAGATAATGATTTATTGGTTTTTTGGTTTTTGGTTATGATGTAAATTCATACTTTCTTTGCAAAATGTATATAGTATCTATTTGAATTGAATTGAATCATATTCAAATTCACATTCGAAAAGTCAATTGTTGAATTCGAATCGAATCGGATATTCGATTTGATAATCAAAATCGAATCCAAACTCAAAGATTTGATATCTGTCAGATATCAAATCGAATTCGAATAATAATGTTCATAATCGGCTTTGAATTCGAATATAGCCAGATTCAATTTGAATTCGATCCATTTACAGCCCTAGCCATCATCTCCAACTATTGGGCAATGGGGTGGGTTGGGGGAGAGTTTTGTAAAGTCTATACCCTATCTGTCTCCCTAAACCTCTCAACCCATACCCGCCCTAAAACTTGTGGCAATTGGACTTTGAGAATCTAAACTCTCAACACAAAAGCCTCTCCAACCCTACCCTCTCTGCATTCAAGGCTAGGGTGGATTGGGTTTAGAACTCGTATCTAATTTCCTAGTATTTCTTGTTATATATGCAATAAATAAGTAAAATAACAAAATTTCCAATTATTTGATTAAGACATGTAAAAAACACATAAACTGTCAATTATCTTTTACATAAAATTTAAAATATTATTAAATTCAATAACTAATATATAAAGTTTTTATTCTTTTCCAACAATATGTAGGTCAGGAAGGGTTGGGTTTAGCCTACCATACCCTCGTATTCATATGGGTTGTAAAATCCCAAAACCCATTCTTCAAGCATAAAAAACTGCCCCAACAGGATGGGTACCCATCGAGTAGGGCAAAAATTGTCATCCCTAACGATGCACCCAACCTAGCCTATTCTTTTTGGGGTTGGACATGATTTTAGGTAGGGATGCTTACAGTTCGGTTAACCAAACTGTGGACCTATTTTGAAACTGAACCGGTATCACCGTTTTTTGGAAAATCGGTAACCAAAAGCGAACCGAACCTGACCAGTTAACCGATTGATCGGTTCAATTCATTAGTTTTTCAATTTTTTATATTTACAATATATATATATATATAATATATATAATAAAAACTATAAATATATATATATAATACTATATTTTAAATAATATATCATATATTATAAATATATATTTATATATAATGCATATTTATTAATTTATAATACATAGGAAATAAAAATATATATAATATATAGAAATGTATGTATAAGTATACTGGTCGGTTCAATTAACTAACGGTTTTCTATGTTGGTTAATCGAAACCGAACTGATATCTTCAATTTTTTTAAAATATTGAACCAAAAACCAAACTGACCGATTCAGTTAACCAGATTTTTGGTTCAACTTCAGTCGGTTTTTTGGTGTGGTTTGGTTTTTCAATTTTTCTTGCTCACCCCTAATTTTAGGCCTATGGGCTTGCGATCAAAACACTATCCCAATTTTCAAGCTGGGTTCAATCTTTCTTAGAAAATTCCAACTTGATAATATTTTAAATAGTGAAAAATATATTATATAATTTTTCTTTATTCTTATTCTTTTATTTTCACAAAAAGTGAGATCTTTCAGTATTTTTTGGGTTTTGAGGTCATTTGATATAAATTAATCAATTTAGTTATTGAGTAAAAAAATCTTCTTGCCTAATTTCTAGTCTAAGCATTGAGCTCAAGCCCAAGCTTAAGACTTTATATGAGGGCCAAGCTTAGGCTCAAGATCTAGGCCCGATGGTCGGGCCAGGCTAGAGCCTAAGAGTGTTCTATTTGTAGAGGCAAATCCCAACTCGATTTGCCACAATTAGGGGTGAGCACTATTCAGTTAAAATTTAATTTCGATTTCGATTTTTTTCGTTCGGTCTTTTTGGTTTTTGGTTAAATCGGTTTGATTAATTCGGTTTTTGACAAGTTTGATTAACCAAACTTTCTATTATTCTATAGAATATATTATATATTGTATATTTATATATTAATATATAATATAATAAAATTTGATTTCATAATATATAATATATATTATATGTTATAATATATAATAAAGTATATATTATTAAAATTCAGTTTTAATCAAACTAACCGAAAACTGAACCAAAAATTTTGGTTTTAGTTATTTCATTTTTTCTATAATTCGGTTTTAGATTTTTTAGTTTGGTTTTTAAAATTTTGGTTTATTCGGCTTGGTTTTTAACCGAATAAACCGAATGCTCACCCCTAGCCACAATTACAAGTTTTTAACCAAATAAACTGAATTAGAGGTATATTCAAATCCAATTTGACAATACAAATCCTAGATCCGATTTGATTGGATCTCACAAATGGTGATCCAAACCTAAATCCGTTAAAGATGTCAAATATCTAAATCTGATCTAATTTCTAAAAAAATAACAAATTATTTAAAAGTAACAAATTATATAAAGGAAAACAAAAAATACAAGTATTTTTTCATATATATATATATATATATATATAATATACATGTATGTGTGTGTAGTCAGATTGGATTGGATGAGTGATCTGCATCTGATCTGATTTCAATCAAATTCTATTTATTCAATCCAATCCCATTCGAAAATCTGACAGAGGGTTATCCAAGTCCAATAAAAATAATGTCAAAATCAGATTGAAACGGATCATGATCAGGTCCATTTACACCCCTACGCTTAGCCTTAAGGGAAGGGATTTTTATGTTAATTTTATGCACCCAAATAGATAGGCATATAAACTTATTGACTTGGTATAAATATTTTTTTACCTCCTATGCCATATTAGTGATGGTAGGTGTGGGCATGGATGGATTTGGTTTGGTCCAAAGGAAAAACTTGGAGCCCACCCTATAGGGGAAATGAGATTAATTGAATGCAATAGTTGTTTAACAAGCCATGAAACCAATAATAACACCCAATACCACTCATAAAATATATGGGGCCACAACCATTCAACCTCTCACTGTGAACCCTAGTATTTTATGATTAGTTTGGGGTGTCATCGTTGGTTCCACATCATCACATTCAACTAATTTGAATTATTATAGAGGTTGGTTCCAAAATTTTAGAATTAGAAGATGATTCTGGCCTTGAAGGTCCCAAGGTTGGTTCTAGGGTCTATGTTTTCCTTTTCAAAGCTTTGGCCTTGGACTAAAATCTATCTCAAACATTCTATAATTCAAATCCATATAGCCATTAAATCTCAAAGAAAACATAACTTAATCCATAATCCAATTTCACGCACATTCCACAATTTATTTAAATGCAATCTCAATGAAAATAGAATACAATTTCGTATACATTTCAAGGAGGCCAATTATTCGGATTGGTTCAAGTTGGGCAAACCTCTATAACCTAGAACCGACTTGGGGGGGTTAGTTTCAAGAATTTAAAACAAAATTCTAGTCTATAACGAATTGACTAGTTTGAGGTCAATAGGGATCTGCTACCAACCCTATCCCAACCACACATAGTGGGTGCATTGGAAGGCCGAACCATGACCATTGACGTTTTAAGTCAATCCAATGGTCAAAACTTGATCAGATGTGATCAAAAGACACTATTCAAATGTTAATAGTCATCAACTGTTAACTAACTGTGAACAGTCACAAAATTTGAATTTGTGATTGTACAAAGAGTCTCTTCAACAAATACATCTGCTTCAAGATAACTCTCTAGAATCTAGAAAATGATATTAGTCAAAATGGTTGAGAATACAAGTCTTACAAAAGGTTTCTTTGAAGATTCTTTAACTTTCGCAGTTGCAATTTCTCACCCAAGACTCTATTGTATCTCGAGAATGAATATGACAACAACCCAACAACAAACTTAGTCAATTGAGTGGGGTAAATAACATTCACATTGAAAATTGGTTTTAAAATTCCCACCAAAACTCTTGTTTTTCTTCCTTTAAACCTTGTACCACATTGGAAAATTACTAAACTTGACTTAATCTTTTAAATAGGAGTTTGTTTACACTCCTTAGAAGTACAGAGACTTACTATTGTGCAACATGCACACATGTGTGTATATGCGTGTGTGACACAATGAGGCACTTTAGAGTTACACACATGTGTGCGTGCATTGTGCAATAGCAAGTCTATACTTCTAAGGATGTAAACAAACTGCTATTTAAAAGCCCAAGTCAAGTTTGGTAATTTTCCACTATAGGACAAGTCTTAGAGAAAGGAAAATAAGATAAAAACAAGAATTTTGGTAGAAGTTTCAAAACCATTTTCAATGTGTATGTATAGATGTGCTCTATTATGCAATTAATCAGTCACACCCATTGGATTTAATCTCTATTGAGTTTAAAATCCAACATGTTTGAGGTTGGTAGGGATCTGCTACCAACCTTATCCCAACAAACCATTGTAGTCTCACCAAGAACATCTCCCTATCATTCATGAGATGTCCCGAATTTACAGCTATAATGGTTGGTTGGGACGTTGTTGGCACCATGTATTGGTAGCTGATCCAAACTTGGTTTAAAGTAGAAATGACTGATTTGCTCGCCCCTAATGGTTGGTGTGGTATCAAAGATAAGCTTTTCGGGATAATGTCCATGCAAGAAAGGTATAGGCCTCCCCTAAACCCTATCATCCCCAACCCAAGTGAAGGCGAGACTTTATCCTAGGTCTCTATTACAATAGGGGTGGATTCGAGCTGAGTCAAGCTGAATACATGGCTATTCAAGCTCATCTTGCCAAAATAATGCCAAGCTCGAGCTCAATTCGAACTAGAGACTTGAGTTCAAATTCGGCTCGAGCTCAACTGCAAGCCAAGCTTCATATAAAGAATACAAATTATATAATAAAAAACTATTTATTATATATTAGGCTCAATTAAACTCACAAGTCTCACGAACCAAGGTTTACCGGATGCAAACTTGGCTTAAAGCTCGATTTAGACCAACCAAAATTAAACTTTTCATGAACCAAATTCAAATAGCTCATGAAAAGCTCGATTCATTTCCACCACTAACTACAACTAACCACCTTCCAAATATAAACAAACTTCTGTTACCCAATATATATATATATACAAGGAAACTTCCATTTAAGCTAGCACACTCCAAAAAGCGCATCACACAGGGTCATGTAAGTGATGTAACGTAGGAATCTGAGTTTTCAGTTTTTAGTTGGAGAGGGAAAACAGATCAAGTATATCACGGACCACAAGCATCTCCTTTCCTTACATGTTATCTCCCTTCAAACATGGAAAGGTCTAGTAGAGCTTTAAAGCATCGGACCTTTCTAGATATCGCTAATAAGAGACTTTAATCCAACGGTATCAACTTGCGGAGCTGAATGTAATGAGGAATACATGTGCACTCCACCCAAAGGGGCCCCACGGTATCAACAGTCTATACAGATAAAGCATCACTAGACCCCTTTGTTTTTGCCACGTGTAAGTAGTGGGGACCATACTTGATACTAGATAGTAGATGCTGCCCAAACCCAAAGGATGCAGAAAGAGAGCGTCAAGTGGAGTCTGTCTGTATCTCATCACTCATCAGATCAGACTGAAAAAGGGAAAGGGCAGGCCATCGTCTCTCTCTCTTTCTCTCCCTCTCTCCTGTATCTGTCGTCGCTCACCTCCTCCTCCGAGAGGCCCCAGCTCGTGCTTGTCCCCAAAATGTTTAACATGAAGCAGGTTCCCCAGGGTGGTATAAAAAAGGGGGAATTGGGCAGAAGAACCAACCCCAGTACCCACTACCGACAGCTTGCTTTGCCTAGTCCTATATAGTGCTTTTGACTGCTTTTTTCAATCTCCCCGGGCCCTATTCCTTACTTTTACCCATTTAAGTGTTTATCTGGTTTGAATGTGATGAAGCGGAAACCGCTTAAATATGGAAAAATAAACAGAAGAGTCAAAACAGAGAGTGAGTGGTACTTTGGTTGGGGGCCGAAACAGACGTCTCGTGAAGTAGTTCCTTCTGCCCCCAAGGCCCCAAGTCCCCGTTTCAAAGCTAAAATTATTATTTAACTTGATAAAAGAGCTCGCTTCGTTTCCTTCGCCGCTGCTGTGCAAAAAATAAGAAATAGACCCCACCTTCCTTCGTCCTTGTCCTCTCTGTCCCTGTCCAGTCCCTGTCCCGTCTTTGAGAGAAGAGAGAGAGAAGAGCAGTGCCAGTGGGTAAACAGAACAGGGCAGAGGAGGAGAGAGAGAGAAGAGCAGTGCCAGTGGGTAAACAGAACAGGGCAGAGGAGGAGAGAGAGAGATTTGGTTGGGAGAAGTTGGAAAATTTTAATTTCATATATGGGCCCACCCCACACATTCTTGAGGATAAATCGGTTATTCTAGTTGTACTCTCACCAACACAATGAGAGTGTTGGGTTCCATTTACGTTTTATTCACACGTTTATCGACGGTGCTACATAGGCGCCACTTCAACATTTTATCTATCTTGTTTTTTTGCATGTTTAGAAAATGAAAAAAAATTAATTTTGATTTTTGTGTATGTCAAGCGTTTGTAGAAGCTAATTTTTAAAGATTTTATAAACTGTTAGGTATTTTTTCAATGTTACACTGATGTGGAGCCTAATGATGCCTATTTGTCATAAACAGTTATAATTATTACATTTTTCGGTATTACTAAATAATAAAGTACAAACGTTTATTTGTAATTATTGTTGTTGCTCCAAAAAATGGCACCACATCAGCGCCATGTAGGAAAAAATGGTGCTCCAAGAAACAACCTTCAATTTAAAACCATTTTTCCATAGAAAACGATACTCCAAGCCATGCCTTGGAAATCGGGAAGGCATGGCTTGGAGCAATGCCAAATTCGATGTTTCCTAGAGCTACAACTAGTTGCTACCAACAGGATAGTGATGTGGCAGTAGACAATGGGTAACAGTGCAGAAAATGTTTCCTAAAACATTAGCACCAAACAGAAAAAGTTGTTGCTCCAGGAAACGTCCTACCTGGCAGCAACGATTCAAAACAAAAAAAAATGCACCATTTTCTCATCCAAGCCACACATCAGCAATAAGAAACGGGGCTGCAACTACAGCATCAATGCCAAACATATACTCAATAAACATAAACGAAACTAAACACATACGATGTGTTACCCAACACCTCACCGTAATACGAGTCTGAATCTCATGCGCATGAAAACCCTACCCACATTTATCGCAACCACATATGGAGAACATCTCATCCCCTACATAATATTATGCAGGGGGAGATGTTCCCAATTCACGGGGGTAATCTATTGTGGGTAGGCATGGGCAGAGTTCTCATGGACAGAAGACATACATTCCAACACTCTCCCAATATGATCCCATACCGCACATTTCACAATGAAACTTGGATCCACCATAATAAAAATGGGACTCACCATGTCCGCACTGTATGGATATAATTGTTGTTAGCCATCTAGGTTTTGGATACATGTCCGATGCATTACTATGGCTCACGGTATGGTCACTTCAATACATCAAGTGACATGATTCTCCATTTTAGCCCAAGGTTACTCCTGTTTGGTTTAAAGGAAAATGCAGAAAAAGGTAAGAAAACCTTTACATTTCCCTTCCTTTCCCCATCCTTCAAATCAAACATAGCCTAAGGGAATTGCTGATTTTTGAAGTACATTGTTAGTGGTTTGGCGTGGGCTTTGCTTGCACACAATCTTAACACATGGCGAATTGGCCATGGCTGAGCTAGTTATGCTCACTCAGAGACACTACATTGGGGATATCTATGATATAAAGTACAAGGGTCTATTTGGTTTACATTCAAAAATAGAAATCAAAATCCTTTAGGCTCCGCTTGTTTATGATGTAAACACCGAACTGGGGCATTTATGCACTTCAATTCGGATTTGTGAGTGTTTACTTGTCAAACACAAATGCATCCATTCAGAGAGAAAAAGTGAATTGTCATGAAGAGAGTGCATTTATGTATCCATTTATTAGACACAAAATTGTGCTCTTTGAAAATCGAAATAACCAGGCTTATTGATTGTCTCAATCAAGCAAGAGGAGAGACGCCATTCCTGAGGGTTTTGCCAACGATAATTTCTTGTCTTCATTTCTGACCACTATGTGGTCATCATTGTCCATCCTTTCTCTCAAGCCATATACCACGTGTGACGGAAGAGCACGACTAAGGAGTGTACAATATAGACAAAGAAGTAGATTCTGTCGGGAAGAGGAAACCTCCCGAAGACCTCGGTGGACGACCTCATCCCAACAATCTTGGGAGCCCTATTCATCTAGAACACGGATACCCAACTATAAATAGGTATTCTCCGTTTGGGGTAAGGGACCTTTTGGTAGAATGCTCTTTGAATGTCTCTATGCACTATCTTTTTGGCTTAGACCAGCATTATTTCAATCCATTCGGCTCGGCCATCTCTTTCTCTACCCAACTAACTTGAGCGTCTTTTTACCTACCCAATGAATAACTCCTTAAGCCTTTGACCTTTCTCCTAGTTGCAAATCTCAGTGTGCAGCCTTGGCCTCATCTAGTTGCCAGGATTATTTAATTGTGTCTTTAATCAGAACACCTCAGACTGAACAACATCACAACCATTGATTTTTTTCGAATCATTTGCTTTTACAGATCTCATCCGCTCATCTAATGTGGTGATACTCTTTTGCTTTTGCAGATATATCGCCTGTTTCGCTGTGCTCTCCGGCAGGGGCACAATCCATCTTCCTCTATAGATCGACCATTCACTACTCCCATATTCGACCTCCATCGAAGGTAACAACAAATCTATACACATTATTTAATTTTCCAACTTTTATTTTATTTTATTCCTCTAGAAGACATTGTAGATCTGTGTTTGCCGATACATATATATCTGCAAACCAAATGCATTCCTCCATACATCTATACATCCTCCCATTTCTCGACACAGAACCCAAAATGGTTGCATTGGCTGTCCATTTTCCTGTTTTTTTCTTCTGATTTGGACATTGTGCGTGAAGATGCAGAACTGTGTTTCCACACTAGTTTTCCCTTGTTTTTCTTCATCTGGAACTCAAACATCCGACGTCAACCTAAACCATCTGCAGTCGTTCATGTATTTGGCATGTTTGACCAAAATTTGTATGCGTATTTGCATCAATTGAAATAAACAACAAGAGTACAAAATCAGTGAACCCAGATTGGATTCATGAACGGGAAAGAGTGCATTTATGCACTCTAAATGTTTGCATTTGCATTGCAAACAAACAAAGCCTTAGCATCAAACCGAAATGGTCATTCTTCTCTTCACTTATTTGGTTCAAAATGGAATTGAAATCGAAATAAAAATCAAAATTGATTGGAATGGATTCTTATTCACAAGGGAGGAGAATGAGATGCCCATTTTGTCAAATGGGATAATCAATATCATTCCACTAAGAATAAGAGTGGAATTCCGAGGCTGCCTAATCAATTAATTGGAATTGAAATCACCAATTCCAAATCCCCACGAACCAAACGGACCCAAGATATGTTCCCAACATATGTACGACTGGATAAACGTAATCATCAATGTATTGTGACAGGAGATCCGAACTCGCCGTGGCCACCGAGCGAGAAGCCGAAAAATGCTCGCACACTCAAAAGATTCGAACACTCCGAAATAATTTCCTCGGCGCGTAATTGGCGCGCTCTCTTTTACTTTTATTTTCATTCTTGTTTTTTTTTTTTTTTTTTTTGCTTCATTTATTTTCATTCTTGTTGTTGTCGTTGTTATTGACGTAATTGTTAATTTGTTGGTGTTACAATAAATATACTAATAATGGCCCAATTATATGTAATGTACGTCAGTTTTAAACCGGTTTTGACGGACGAGTTGACCCAGGTCGAGTTATGCCACCGACAAACAATTAAATAGATGCCTATGCGGCTCAAGATCAGACAGCCACGTGTCATAGGGCCATGTTGTATTCTCAAATCAAATCGCATTTATTGAGGAGCATTTGTGATTTGGGAATTGGGAGCGACCGGGGCCCTCATCTCAATACTCACCATCCCTAGTCCCTACTCACTCTCTGTAAGGAGTCATGGCCCACTCTCTCTGTAATAAATTACACATACGGTGGGCCATGCCGCCATGATCAGAGTGATTAACGAGGTGTTGTGGTTCAGTGGTCATCCCACGGATGTACTTTGTACACTGAATTGCAAACACCCCCCTCGATTTGTTGATTAATTTTGATACACTACAATGCTAGACCTTAGTAACGGGGCGGGTTCGGGGCAGAGATGGAGAATTTTCAATTTTTTTTAATTTTAAAATAAACATCTAAAAATATATCTAATTAAGGGTATTTTATAAAATGGGTCATGAGTTTTTAGGGTTTTAGGAATTTAGAGAAAATTCAGAATATTTTAATAATTTACTGTTATATTTGGAGAATTTTATGTAAACCCCAATTTAGACAATTTTTTTTTTCTTTCCCTCACCTCGCTCGTCTCTATTTAGGATGGGGTGTCCAATTTTATTGGGAAAAATTGTCATTCCTAATAGGGATGGAGCATATTGGGTTGAATCAGGTGTAATTAGATCCAAGTTTAATTCGTTAATATTTGAATATAAATTCGAATCTTATTCATTAGTTTTAGATTCAGGTATTGATCGTTGAATATGTTTAATAGATTAAACAAAGAATAAATAAATTTGATATATCTTAAAATAGAATGACCATAGGAAACATGAACTATGACATTTTGACAAATGTAAATAAAATAAACAGAAAAGATCAGATTGGGGTGGATCGCCCTAATGAAATTGGATTTGGACAAATGGACACACATTTTCAGAGATTTTTTTTTTCTTATAAATTAATAACTAAGAGAATGCAAAGCTGCTTTTTATTAGTAGAGATAATGAGGCTGATGCAAGGGAATGAGCCACATCATTCTTCTCATATGACTGACCAGACAGAGCAGGAGAAAGTCATCTAAAGGACAACCCTATGTACATGTATACCAGTTAGGAAACATTTTCTCATTCTCACCCTCAAGTGATCTCATAGAAGCTATTAATTTATAGAACAACTCTTTACTTTTCTCTTTCTTTTAATCCTACAATACAAACTACAGGAAACACAGAGAGATTCTAAATCATTAGAATGTCTACATGGGCTAATATACTATTGAATAACAGCAACGCTGGTTCTTGGCAAATTATGGAATCACATGCACAGGCCGCAGAATATTTGTAAATACACAATGGGTCCCACTTGACAGATTGGCCAATCCAGAAATCAACAGGGCGGATTCGGAGAGGGTTTTGTAAATTGTAGATTTTATTCATCTCCCTAAATCTCCTAACCCTTACCCGGTTCAAAACCCACACATAAAAATGCAAAACCCTTCCACATTCAAGGGTATGGCAGGTTGGGTTAAAACCCACCTCTAATTTCTTATTATTTATTGTTATATATAACGAATAGATTAATAAAAAGTTTTATATAATTATATAAAAAAATATATAAACTATCAATTATTCTTTACATAAAATTCAAAATATTATTAAATTTAACACTTAATACATAAAATTCATATATTTTTCAACAAAATACGAAGAGGGTCGGGTTTAACCTAATACCATATCAGTACGAGTGGTAGCATCGAAAACCTAGCCCCTCCCCAAAATTTGTCTATCACTAATAATGATTTAGAAGTAGCAGAAGCCCCCATTGCCATTGGCTGGCTCTGCTTAATAGGGTTCATTGTTTAATGGTTTCCATTCTCAACCAAATACACGGGTTACGCCTCCCGACTCTCCTGCTCACATGCTTCTTTCTCGTGTCCTACCCATTTACATTTATTTATTGATTCATTCATCCTTTCACTGCTTGTCACACTTTACATATGCCCTTTTTTATTACTAGTAATTCATGCACGCCACTCCCTTGCTCCATGTGGCCACTTGCAAGGGAGTCCCAGTCATAGAGAAATGGAACCCTGGGTCTAACAATAGGACTCGGACATTATAAAGCTAATTCAACTCATTCCATCTTTCTTTTCTTTTTTTTATGGATATTTCCTCTCATGACTCATGAGAGAGAGAGAGATTAAAATGTGGCAAAGTGTATAACGTTGTGCAACCCTTTGAAACTTTATCCCATGTGGAAGTTGACATGGCAGCGAACAATCGCATGTTCGCTTCTCAGTAAACTATGGGTCTCACGGTATACTTTTGTTTTATCTTTGGTATAACTTATTTGAAATTATATCTATTGATGGAGCGCAATCTGGCCGGTCTTAGCTGTCAGCGGATTTGCCTCTGAGCTGGAGCATCGGGGAGCCTGAAACGGTAAAGATGAGAGAACTCCGGGGGAACCCGGTGTGATAACTCCGAATCTCAAGTCAGTAATCTCTCAAAGGCAAAGTGTAGACCAGATAGCGCAAAGTTCACATACCTTGTTTGTTGGGGGCAGGGGGCCTTTTATAATTACCTCGCGCACTCGCTTCGAGGCCCTTGTCAGGTCGGGTATGATTACCCTTGTGTCTGTCAATTCGGGCGTCGTCCTTTCTGCTGGGACAGAACCGTCACTGCCTAATCATCTCTCTAACTGGAGATGGCGGTGTCAGGAGGCGGTGGCAAGTGGCCGTTTAGAGTGCGGCCGTCAAGCGTCAGATCCCAAGTTAGTCGGGTGCGGCACCCTCGGGTACGGACTTCCTCAGTGTCAGGCGTAGTATGGTTTGTTTGGTTTTGGTGCCCTGAAGGTGATGTGGTGGAGTGGTGAGCGAGGCGAAGTCTTGAGTTCGGAGGTATGCATAGGGAAGGTCAGTTCGACGAGGGGTACCCCGAGCTGTTACAAGATAGGCCAGTTCGGCGAGGTGTATCCCAAACTGACAAGGCAGGCCAGTTTGGCGAGGTGTATCCCGAACTGTTACAAGGCAGGCCAGTTCGGCGAAGTATGTCCCGAACTGTTACAAGGCGGGCCAGTTCGGATTACTTTCTGGTTTGGGGCCAAGGGTGAGTTCGGGCCCCTAGTAGGGAGTTCGGACCGCTGGTTTCTCCCCTTGGTGCTCGGGCCTTAGGCTTGCTTTTGTGTCGAGCTGTTGCCTTTGCCATGTGTCGCATAACTGTGAGGTCGGGCCAAATCTTCCTTCATCAATTGCCCCCCACTCCTCGCGCCAAGGGTCTTGCCCTAGTGCGGGGAGTTTTGCGAGGTGGTAGGTGGATTTGTCCCGTTCTTCGAATCTTGACTGCGCGAGTTGCTTTTTCCAGGGTTCTTTGATTTTCTGGGGTGTCCGAGAAGGCGGGAAACATGCCTACTGCTCATAAATGTTGACAGATGTGACAGTGCGCGTTTAAGTTTCAAAAATTCGCGCCGCTGGGACGTAACGACGGGTCATTTAAATTTGAAAGAAGCGTGCCACTACCGTTCTGAAGGGACGTGCGCTGGCGGTTGTCAGTTGCAAGGAGACGTGCGGCGTGTTGTCAGTTTCAGAAAAACGTGCGCTGACGCAACGTCGGTTTCAAAAAGACGTGCGCTGACGTTTCGCTCTTTTTGGAAAGACGTGCGCCAATCACGTCTCGATCTCAGGGGACGTGCGGTCAACACGAATGCAGACCGTCGGATTGTCTTTGATCTGCACTGTCGGTTCTTGGTTACTGTAGCTATAAATAGTGGGGGACCCCAGTCGATTTGTCACTTCTACGGTTTGCCTCTTGAGTTCGCGTCCAACTTTTCAGCTCGCGTCCAGGTTTTTCAGCTCGCGTCTAGGCTGGTTACTTAGCCTTCAAGGTTTTTGGCTTGTTCCTGTCTCCGGAGCCTTCAAAACTTTTCGGTGAGTACATTCCTGAATCCACCTCTTTTCCTCGATGTCTAGCTTCGATAGCTCAGACGACTCTTCAGATAGGACTGACGTAGGTTCTACAAGTCGTGCCGTATCCCCCGACTGCCTTAGTGATCTTGAGGTGGAACTTGATGACTATGAACCTGTAGGCCGAGCCGCTTTGGGCAGTTTGGCATCTACCTCTCGCCGAGGTCGGATGCTAGACAGGTTTGATCCCTCAACCATGATGCCCGAGGGGCTCCAATCTATACTTACGTCTTACAATCTGCCTGGGGGGTTTACATATTTCATTCCTTCAGGTAGTTTTCCTTGGGAACACGGTCCTGATGAGATCGTGATTTTTCGAGAGCAACTCGCTGTGGGGTTGCAACTACCTTTCCACCCTCTTCTTGTCGAAGTTATAAACCACTTCGGTGTTACCATTGGCTAGCTTCATCCGAACTCTATTCGGAACCTAGCAGGGATTGTCTCCCTTTTTTGCGAGCAGAATTTCCCTTTAGACTTGGAGATATTCTCCTCCATCTTGATGCTCAAGAGACAAGCGGGTTCTCTTCCTGGGGGAAGACGGGCGTATTACCTTTCTCCTCGCCTGGGCTTTAAGCTTCTGCACGATCTTCCTAATAAGGTCCCGGTGTGGAAGCGGGACTACTTCGGTGTGCGAAGTGCACAAGGATGGCCCTTTCAGACCGGGTGGGGTGAGGCCGCTCCTGATTCTGGTGTCACACTCGACAAAGAGACGATGAAGGGCCTCCGGCAATGGGCACAACAAGGTTTAAAGTGCCATCAGTACTTGACGGAGGCCAAGCTTATTGCGGTCGGCCTGAGTTCGGGTAGGTTTCTAGTTCTGTGGTTTCTTGTTTGCTTTGTTCCTTCATTTTTTTTTTATGTCGAACTCGTTTCTGCAAGTGTGATGGATGCAGAGAGAACTCGTGGGGGGCGCCTGTTCCAAGGCATGAAGAGGAGGAAGCGGGTCACCAAGCGAACTCGTACCGAGCTGCCCCTGGATTAGGAGCCTCAAGTTCCAGGCCACACGCCGGAGGATCTGCCCAGGGAGCCCGAGGTGACTCCTCTGATGCATGAAGCGGCCGGGGTGCCTTACGCTGAGACTACTCACACGGGTGCTCCTGCTTACTCCAGTGCTCCTGCTCACTCTAGGTCCGCTCATACGCGAGTTGGGCCCTCGGGCTCAGGAGCTCAAGGGGAGTTCAGGAGCATGTTGACGCCGAACTACTCTCTTCAAAAGAGTAGGGAGGCTACTTTCCCCGAGGAGATCACGACATGGACCGATCTTCCTTTGAATCAGGTCGCTTGCCGCGCCGTAACACATGCTATGGTAGTAAGTCAGATTTCGTCTGCCTTCTTCATTTTCTATCGCTTTTGCTGTTGTTGCTCACTTGTTTCTTTTGGTAGGTGAATTCTTCAATTCACGCCATAGCAGCCCAAGTGGAGAGGAGTTCGCGACAGGCGCGAGTTGCGGAGGCTGCCGCCCATGCTGCTGAAGAGGCTTTCCGTGCCGCCGAGGCGAATACCCGAGCTGCTGAGGCAGCCGCTTATGCTGCCGAAGAGGCTGCTCGCGTCGCCATGGCCAGGTAGGCGATGTCTCAACGTGATGCCAAGGCCATGGGGGTGGTCGTCAAGCACATGGCGGACTTGAAGTTGGACTTGCAACATCAAGTCAAGTATCTTCAAGAGGACATCAGGGAGAAAACACAGATTTTTTCCCAAGGCATTGAAGATGCCAATAAGAAGGCCGTTGAAGACTATATTGCCTCTCCGCATTTTGACGATCTGATGGTGGATTCTTACAGAAGGGGGTTCAAGCTGAGCCGGTGGATGATCCGAAACACGTACCCCGACCTCGATGTTAGTGCCATCTCCACTTCGCATATAACTCAGGAGATGGCCAATGCTATCGATGGCGAGCCGGATTCTAAAGGAGAGGCAGGGCCTTCGGGTGTTGTTGAAGTGCCTTCTGATGGCGAAGAAGTAGCTCCGGGCATGTAAAGATTTTTTTTGGGAAGTGCTGATGCCCAATGTACTCCTGTTTCATGCAACGGAGTAGACAAATCTTTTTGCCTAAGTGTTCCTTTTCCTGAACTAATTCTTTGTCGAACTGATAATATGCCATTGTTTCTTGTCCGGGTTATTGTACTTACGCGACCTGTTTTAGTGCTAAGGCTTTTGCAGCGAACTGACTTTTTGCCAAACTGATAATATGCCCGGCTTTTCTTTGCTTGCTTACGCTGAGGTTCCTCTTGGCTCTGCATCATGGCCCTTAGGACCTTATAGTGATCTCGTCCACTTCGCTTGGCGGTTTATAGGTAGTATCGCCTTAAGTTCACAATGTTCCACGCTCGAGGTACTTGTTTGCCTTCTAAGGTTTCGAGCTCGTATGCCCCCCCGAGCACTTTCTTTACTTTATAGGGCCCTTCCCAGTTTGGTCCAAGTTTGCCCACGCTTGGTTCAGGCACCATAATCTTATGAAGGACCAGGTCGCCGACTCGGAAGCTTCGTTGCTTTACTCTAGCATTGTAGTAGCGAGCTACCTGCTGCTGGTTGGCCACTGTCCGGATGTGCGTGAGGTCCCTTACCTCGTCCAGTAGGTCAAGGTTGGTATGTAACTCATCTCCGTTTGTCCGATCGTCGTATGTTTCTAGTCGCAATGTTGGTACTTCGATTTCCGTCGGGATCACTGCTTCAGTGCCGTAGGTGAGGTTGAAGGGGGATTCTCCCGTGGCGGTTTTTTCTATAGTTCGGTGAGCCCATAAGACACTTGGTAGCTCTTCGGCCCACAATCCCTTAGCTCGATCTAGACGTGCTTTCAGTCTTTACAGGATGGCTCTGTTCATTACTTCCGTCTGACCATTTGCCTGCGGGTGCGCGACTGATGTGAAGTTCTACCGAATCCCCATGTTCTGGCACCACTCTTGGAACTTGATATCCTCGAACTGCTTGCCATTGTCGGAGATTAGTACCCGAGGTAACCCGAAATGACATACTATGTTCTTCCAAAAGAAGTTTTGTATGTTTCGGGTCGTAACAGTTGCCAGGGGTTCGGCTTCTATCCACTTCGTGAAATAATCCACTGCCACAACTAGGAATTTTCTCCCTTCTGTTGCTGGCGGGAATGTCCCCAGGAGGTCGATGCCCCACTGTGCAAAGGGCCATGGGCTAGCGAAGTATTTGAGGTCGGAAGCAGGCTGATGGTGGATATTGGCGTGCTTCTGACACTTGTCGCATTTTCTGACGAGCTCGACTGCTTCTGCCTTCATTGTTGGCTAGTAGTATCCTTGTCGAAGTGCTTTTTGGGCGAGTGCTCTCCCCCTAGGTGTCCGCCGCACAGACCTTCATGAGTGTCACGGAGTACGAACTCGGCTTCGACAGGTCGCAGGCAACGCAAGTAGGGGAGCGTGTAGGACCGTCGATATAACCGTTCATCTATTATGACGTATTTGGCTGCCTGGCGCTGCACCCTCTTGGCCGCATTGCATTATGCAGGGAGGGTTCTGTCTATCAAGAAGCTCGTGAGTGGGTAAATCCAGCTCGGCTCTGCTTCGAGGACGGGAGCGACCTCCTCTGTCCCCCCGAGAATACTAGGCCGAGGTAAATTCTCTATGTACATGGTTCTCATGTTGTTGTGACTTGTGCTGGCTAGCCGAGACAGAGCGTCGGCCTCAATGTTATCTGACCTCGGGATTTGCCTGATGAAGTGTGACTGGAAGCTGAGCAAGGCCTCTTTTACTTTCGCCAAGTATGCGATCATAGAGAGCTCGCGTGCTTCATACTCGCCCGTGACTTGGTTGACCACGAGCTGGGAATCGCTGCAGATGACCAAGTGCTTTGCTCTTACCTTTTGCGCTAAGTTCAGCCCGGCTATTAGTGCTTCGTATTCTGCCTCGTTGTTAGATGCTGCGAACTCAAAGCGTAGTGCGTATTCCAATTTTGTGTCATCCGGGCCGCATAAGACTATTCCAGCCCCGCTGCCTTGCTGGTTCAAGGAACCATCTACGTGAAGGATCCAAGGCTCCTCATCCCAGTTCGCGTTTTGCCTGACCAGAAGAGATGCCACATTGGCTACTACTTCACGGGGTTCAGACTCTATTGGCTCGGGAGTTCCGGGTTCGCCCAAACTGGGGAACTCGAACTCAACCTGTTGGGCTTCGTGGCTGAAAGTGCACTCGGCGATAAAATCTGCCAAAGCTTGGGCTTTAATTGCGGTCCGCGGTTTGTACTAGAGATCGTACTCGCTGAGTTCGATGGCCCACTTCGTCAGCCTACCGGAGACCTCGGGCTTCAGCAAGACTTGCCTTAGGGGTTTGTCGGTTAAGACGAGTTTCCGAGCTGATATCACCAGTGCGTAGGCTATTTTCTCTATCTGCGGGTACCTCGTCTCTGCTCCCTGCAGAATTTTACTAACATAATAGATGGGCCGCTGGACCCCATCTACTGCTTTTACTAGTACCGAACTGACCACCTCGTCGCTCGCCGAGAGGTACAGTTCTAAGACCTCGCCCTCTTCGGGTCTGGCTAAGGTTGGCACTGAGGCGAGGTAGGTCTTTAGCTCGTCGAACGCGAGCTGGCAATCTCGGGTCCATTCGAACCCTTTGCCTTTGATTGCCTTAAAGAAAGGCAAGCAGCGGTCTGCCGACTTGGACATGAAGCGGCTCAGAGCGGCTATGCGGTCGTTTAGCCTTTGAACTTCTTTTACTTTCCGAGGTGGTCTCATATCAAGGATGGCCTTTATCTTATCCGGGTTGGCCTCAATACCGCACTGGTTGACAATGTACCCTAGAAACTTACACGAAGTGACACCGAAAACACACTTGTTTGGGTTTAGTCTCATTTTATACTGACGCAGAATTTGGAAAACAGAATCCAAGTCTTTTATTAATTTCTGGGAGAACTATGTTTTGACGACCATGTCGTCTACATAACATTCGATTTTTGTGCCAATTAAAGGTCAAAAAAGTTTATTTACAAGTCTTTGAAAGGTCGCACCAGCATTCTTTAGTCCGAAGGGCATGACCTTGTAACAGTACAGGCCGAACTCAGTAATGAAGCTAGTTTTTTCTTGGTCGAACTGGTCCATCTTGATCTGGTTGTAGCCTGATTAGGCGTCCAGGAAGCTTAGCAGCTCATGTCCCGAGGTCGTGTCCACTAGGCGGTCAATTCGGGGCAGGGGGAAGCAGTCTTTTGGGCAAGCTCAGTTCAGGTCGGTGTAGTCGACGCACATGTGCCACTTGTCGTTGGCTTTTTTCACCAGCACTGGGCTGGCTACCCAGCTCGGGTAATGAACTTCCCTTATGAAGTCCGTTGCGAGGAGCTTTTCGACTTCTTCGTCGACAGCCCTCCAACGCTCCGAGGCTAAGTTGTGTTTCTTCTGTCTAATGGGTCTGACTATAGGGTCAGTGTTAAGCTTGTGAGTTATAAGGCCAGGGTCAATACCGGACATATCTGTCGCGGACCATGCAAAAATATCTAAATTTTGGAGTAAGAAACTCACTAGTTCAGTTCGCAAAGGCTCCTTGACGGAGGCACCGATTTGTAGTGTTCGCGCCGGATCTGTAGCCGAGGTCGGGACTGCGACTGTTTCCTCAGTGGGCGAAGCTCGTTCCTCGCCCTGCTCCGCAGGTCGCTCTAGTTCGAGGTCGTCGGCTGCCTTGGTTTTTTCCTTTACAGCGGCAACATAGCATTTGCAGGACTCAAGTTGGTCGCCCCGCGCTACCCCCACACCGAAGTCCATGGGGAACTCCATTGCCAGATAATAGCTGGAGACCACCGAACGCAGAATATGCGTAATTGGTCGCCCTATTATGGCGTTGTATGCGGAGGGGGTCGCAACCACCAGGAAATCGTGGTTGAGTCTTATCGCGTACGGCCATGTGCCGACTTCCACAGGTACTGTTATTTTTTCCAAGGGCTTGACTTCCTCTCCGCTGAAGCCTACCAGAGGAGTGTGAGCGGGTTTCAAATCTCTTTTCTACAACTGCAATTGGTTGAATGCCGATTTGAATAGGATGTCCGCCGAACTGCTTGAGTCTACCAGTACGCGTCGGACTTCATAGTCGTTGATCCTTAGCTTTATGACGAGCGCGTCGTCGTGGGGGTAGTGAACACCTCGCGCATCGTCTTCTGTAAAAAAGATCGGTTCTTCCTTCTTCGGCCTCTTGGGAGGGTTATGCTCCTCTCGGGCTGCTTCGCGAACTGACGTCCTTGCTGCCGCCGAAGTGCATCCTACCACCACCGAACTGCCCACTATCACGTGTATGGTTCCCCAGACTGGCCTTTCTTCTGGGGGAGGTCGCTGCGAGGCTTCGGTCGGTCTGTTGCTCGGCTCGGGGACATCCTTCCCGTGTTCCCCTTGCCAACCTGCTTTATTATTATTGTCATAATGTATAAAATTTCTTAAGTACCCGCGACGGATGAGTCCTTCTATCTTACATTGCTCGGTGCTATGACCGTGATCTTTATGAAAACTACAATATAAATTTTTCTTCCTCTCGTTGGGGTTGCTCTTCAGGCAAGGTGGCCACTTTACATAAGGAGCATCCTTGATCGTCATCAGGATCTTGGTCCACCTTGTGTTCAATGGCGTGTAATCCGCCCGAACTGCTAAGGGAGCTCGGGACGGCTGGCTTGGCTTCGCCTCTCGGTTCTGGCCTCTTCTGTTGCTGGGGTTGGAGGGCTCGCCTTCTCTTTTTCTTTTTTCAACCCCGCCTTCGTTTCTCTGGTTGATCTCTTCCTCTGTTCTCATTAACTTGTCTGCGAGCTTGAGGAAGTCGGCCACAGTTGCTGGCTGGCTGGCCACCATGTGCCATTTGAATTCTTTGTGCGTCACCCCTCTTTTGGCCATGGCAAGCTGTACCGTGGGGTCTAACCGAGGGATCTGCAAGCATGCTTCATTGAACCGCTTGATGTAGCTCCGGATCGGTTCTCCCTCTCTTTGGATTACCCCGAAGATGCTTTCCTCGGTTTTGGGGCACCTCTTGCTGGTAACAAAATGCGCAGTGAAGATCTGCACGAACTGGGCCCAGCTTCTTATTGACCCAGAAGCTAGGTTCCGGTACCAGGTGCGGACCACCACTCTAAAGATGGTGGTGAAGGCCACGCACATACACGACTCGCTTGCCCTAGCGAGGTGCATTTGCGACTGGAACGCGTCGACGTGGTCATTGGGGTCAAATGACCTATCATATTTGTCCAGAGAAGAGAGTTTGAAATCTCTAGGCAAGGGGACTGCCAAAAGTTCTACTGAAAGGGGGGAAGGAACTGAGAGAATGGGGACGGTTTTTACCTTGCCCGAACTCGCTTCTTCCTTGCCTTTGAGCTCGGGTAGCACACGGGTAGCAGTTTGGTGACTTCGCCAGTGCCTTCTTTGAGTGGGCCTGGTGCTGGCGCTGCTGGCCTCCGTGTTGCCGAGCTCGATGGGCCCAAAATGTTGGCCTGCTGCTAAGGCGCTGAATCGGTTCTCCGTGAGTAGGAACTCGGGCTTGGAGCGCCGGGGTGGCTTCGTGGGCGAGGTTTCTAACCCACCCACGAGCTGCGAGGCGGGGGTGATCTTTCTTTGCTTATGGCCCGGGGATGAGGTCTGACTATTAGGGGGGTTCTGTGGTCGGGAAGCCTCTCCTTGGTGAGGTCGTCCACCTTGAGGGGAGGCCTTGACCGGCTTTGAAACAGGGTGCCGGGGGGGAAGCAGTGGTTGGTTCAATGGTAGCTGAGGGAATTGTTGTTGATAATGGTGTTGGGAGAAGTGGTGCAACACCTGGTGTTGCTGGAGTTGGTGCTGCTGGAATTGTTGCACTTGGGCCTGCATTGCCCGCATGCATTGCATTAGATCATCTATCTGGTTTTGGCGGGCTGCCAGTGGGACAACAGTTGGTTCCGCGAAGTTCGTTTCGATGGGGAGTGGAAGAGGAATGTTCAGCAAGGGAGTGTTCAGAGGTGCCACTGCCCGTGGCACATTCAAACTTGGGATCCCATCCACTGAAAGGGGGATGGTGAACTGCCCAATGCACACCGCCGGAACATGAAGTTGTTCTCCGGTAGTGGTTGTTTCGGTTCCACGTCCGGCACTGCTGGAGGAGGCCATTTCGGTGTTGGAGTGGGTGTTGGAGTTTTTGAAAGAAGGGTAGGTAAAAGAGATTTAGAGGGAGGCTTTTAGAAGCATTCCCACAGACGGCGCCAATTGATGGAGCGCAATCCGGCAGGTCTTAGCTGTCAGCGGATTCACCTCTGAGTTGGAGCGTCGGGGAGCCTAAAACGGGAAAGATGAGAGAACTCCGGGGGGAACCCGGTGTGATAACTCCGAAGCTCAAGTCAGTAATCTATCAAAGGCAAAGTGTAGACCGATAGCGCAAAGTTCACATACCTTGTTTGTTGGGGGCAGGGGGCCTTTTATAATCACCTCGCGCACTCGCTCCGAGGCCCTTGTCAGGTCGGGTATGATTACCCTTGCGTCTGTCAATTCGGGCGTCGTCCTTTCTGCTGGGACAGAACCATCACTGCCTAACCATCTCTCTAACTGGAGATGGCGGTGTTAGGAGGTGGTGGCAGGTGGTCGTTTAGAGTGCGGTCATCAAGCATCAGATCCCAAGTCAGTCGGGTGCGGCGTCCTCAGGTATGGACTTCCTCAGTGTCAGGCGTAGTACGGTTTGTTTGGTTTTGGTGCCCTGAAGGTGATGTGGTGGAGTGGTGAGCGAGGCGAAGTCTTGAGTTCGGAGGTATGCATAGGGAAGGTCAGTTCGGCGAGGGGTATCCCGAGCTGTTACAAGGCAGGCCAGTTCGGCGAAGTATGTCCCGAACTGTTAAATGCCACTTAAACGGCTGATTAACAGTTGATTAACGACAGGTATTAGATTGACACATTTTGAAAGTTCAGGTGCTGAATTGTCGCACTTTAAAGTTCGGGAACCAAAGTGGCAATAGGCCCTAAGCACAGGGTACTAATCAGGAATTTTCCCACCAAGGAGAGAAATTGTCAAAACATTATGAAACAAACTTGTCCCTTTATAATGATATTTTATGGGTAGAAATAGCAAATGCCTAACTTACCTAGAAAACGCTTTTGATCAAAAAAAACATGGATAAATACACTTACCTAAATAAATGGCTTCCTGAAAAATGAACTGGACTAGGACAGCCGGTTGTAAAATGCCATCGTCATCAAATGTTTTTATTTTGTTGTTATCGATTTTCTTTTTCAATTTTTTTAAACCAAACAAGGTCGGAGAACATGATTGTTTTTGCAAAGTGATAAAATACTTTAGTCTAAACTATGCCATGTAGGAAGGTTATGTGGCTGCAACAGAACAGGGGCCCCCAGCAATAGCATTTCAAAGTTGGGAAGCAAGCATTTCTCTACCACTTGCACCAAATATGAGACTTGTATTGAGCTTTAAGCAAATATATGTACAATTAGATAATTTCACCAAGCAAACATAATTTATATTAATCAAATGACCAGTGGAAGCGTGAAACAACAATGATGTGAAGAAGCAATGAGAGACATGACTTAAACTTGAAGATGCGTTGGTCAAGGTCTCCAGCATATGGGATGTTGAAGAGAAACGATACATGTTTTCTCTGGGGTCGCCAAACAGTAGGTTGCAATCATAATTTAATCACTATCCTATATTTCTTTATTCTCTTCAGTCAAGCATCTAAAACCGTAAGGGACAAGGGTGTTTGTTTCCATAGGTACATGTCAATCCATTAAGATTGAAGGCAAATGCCTGGGTTTGGGACAACAAAGACCCAAGAATCAGTTGGGCTCCGTAATCCTAAATGCAGAAGATCGAATCATCGAACACATCCTGTGTTTTGTTTTTTGTGCTTTTTTACTGGTTTATGTGCAAAAAGTTCTGTTGCAGCTCTTAACAACTATCGAAGAGGACAATTAGATCAGATGGTTTAAAGCCATTAGATAATTCTGACGGCTTCTGTCGACATACTCCTTGGGCCACAGGTTCATGGCATCCTGTTTGGATTGATGGCAAGAGAAAACCAGAAAGTTTAGGGGAAATTGCTGAAGGGATTTCATAAAAATCCTTGAGAACTTCAACTTTCTGCTTGTCTTACCTTCTATGAAACGATATACGGCCTAAATGTTGGGCCTTTTATAGTCATAGGCTCATAGCTACAGGACGGACCCAACAAAGTTGCTACATGTAACATGTCCCTACTTGGAGGACCAGGACCGCCCCCCCCCCCCCCCCCCCCGACCCCCAATTCTACATAGAGATTACCTGTGTCCAACTTCAACCAGAAGCATGATTTCAACTCTAGTTTTTGCTATAAACATGTGTACGATCAAGGTTTCAACTGTTCAGGTCAAATAGGTCAAAACAGTTGAGGCTAATATTTACTTGTTTGTTGTATCTTGACTGTTGGATTAACATATCAGGTCAGGTAAGAAGGATCATATAAATACCTTGGATTAGAGAAGAGAATGAAAAAGTACATAAGAAACGGGAAAAACTTTAGCTGTTGAGAGAATTTCTGAAAATGTCGCGTTGCCATGAGAATGGGTAAATTAGTAATTACATATTATTTTTTTTAACTAAAAGCCAAAGCATGGGCATGAATAGGTGAACCGCTCAAAACGTGCCCAACCTAGAAACTGTCTCAACAGCCTATGCCGTTGGCCCCAACAGCCAAAGTTAGACCTAAGTAACGAGGGGGAGGTGGTGGCAGTAAAGTCCAGTTGTCCACCATGGTTGCAGTCATCATTTCCATTTGCTGGTTGTTGCAACAGAGAGAATGACTGAGGAAGGAACCATTGACGTTCTCATTTCTTTGCGAATGAGATTTGGATACCATAGAAATTGATCTTCTGACAAAACATTCATGTTATGTTGAGAAATGTATTCATGTTCCTGCAGTAATAGCGGTTGATAGCTTATAATCCATTTCTGTGCTGAAAATATGCGATTACAGGTAACTGTTCTGGGGGGGACTTTCCTATTTGTTAAGGAAGAAGACAATGAACAGTATCTTCTAACATTATTATGTATTTTTCTTATATTAAACATTTAAACCCACAAACCGCTACCCGAGTTGAACAGTTCAACCATTCGGGTAAGTGGGCTTTTTCGACCCTTCATTTTCAAAAAATAACGATTCAGGACAAAAAACAGAACCGGTGACCTTTCTGGTTTCCAGGCATAACGGCTCAACCGTCCGTATCAACGATGGTTTTACAACCTTTTGTGACGGAAGGCGGGTGCAAAACTTTAAATGTAATTCTTAACAAGGTTCACCAAACCACACCGTCAAAGTCATCTCATCATCTCATCATTCTTTTTTTTTTCAATTTTTACTTGGTAAAAAAATCCAAAAAGCCAAGAGGCCCGTGGGCTGGGCCCGTGCCAGGCTTCCTTCTTGGTAGATTCATGCCAGGCAGGGTCCGTAAAAAGTGGGCCGTGCATCATTACAGCTCTGGCCACGAGACCCTACAGCCGGACAATGGGAACTGGGAACATCTCTTCATACTTTATGTTGCAAGGGGAATATGTTCACGATGTGCTTCTTTAGCTTTCTTATGCACAGGATGTGGCCAGCAGAGTAGATCTGAACTCCTATCTCATGTCACATATTCAATATGTGGCAACTGGCAGTGGCAAGTGGCAAGTCATGGAGCCCTGTGTAAACGAGCCGTGAGAGGCTAAGACTCCATCTTAGTCCTTTCAACTAAGAATCTACCAAAAACTTGTCAACCGGTTAGTAAACCAATAATCGTGACCAAATAGCTTAAAGCTTGTGGACCAATAGGTAGAAACAAAACAAAAACAGTGTTTGAAATATACAAATATATGGTATGATACTATATTTCCTGTCCGAGATCTATAGATAATAAGGTCTGCTAACCCAGAATAAGAGTGCAAAATTTATGCTCCTGGTAGAAAGGAGACTATTAATTATCTGGTACAACGAAGCTCAACAGTATTCAAAAGGAAACAAGGAAGAAATAAAGAATGAATGATTGGAGGATATAAGTTTATAGTGAGCGCTTGCATGCCTGAAACCAAGATCAATCCCAACAACTTGATTTTTGCTAGACCTGCTTAATCGTTCATGACAAAAAATAAAGAGAAAAACTGGTAAAAAGTATCAACCAAGGTCTGAGCATAGATAATGCCCTTCTTACCCTTGCAACAGAAAATGCCAAAATTATTGTTGGGCACTTTGGCTGTCAGCAACTTTCTCTGAGGGCAGGCAGATGTCTTCTACACAAGGACATGAAATCACTTCAACTTAAGCAGTCAGCCACTTCACATGTACTGGGCATTTCTAGCCTGCAGAATATTACAATCTTCAGTTTCAAGTGAAGGATGGATGGGTGGAGTACATACAGTGAGGCCAAAACGCTTGAGGCTATGCGCACTTACCAGGAAAAAAAAAAAACAAGAAGAATGAAAGAATATCACACGACAAATAATCACATTCTCTGTATTCCTTGAAAAACAGATATGGCAACACATTTGAACTCCAAACAGCATGTCAACAGAGACAAACACATAACTAAACTTACATTTTTATAATGAATTTCATAGCAATGAATATGCTGTCACCCAGCTACAGTAAATGCAAAAAGGTATTTTTATTCAATTTCTTTTGAACTGATTTCAGGAAAAAAAAAGGGTGCTTATGAAACATGTGTTGCAGTCAAAAGCTTTAGCAAGCCAGGTCAGAATCATTATGCCATTCACAAAACAAAGGAAAAAAACTTCTATGAATAGCTAAATGACTAAGCAAAAACAGTACTCAGTACATGGTGGCATATGTGCCTGTGGCATCAAGATGGGAACGACAACTGCAGTTGAGGTCAAAGTAGGTGATACAAAAGCAAGATTGTAGATCATCAGTGTTCGGATCCAGTTCAAGTAAGGAAAAATTTCAAGAGCAAAGAAAATTCAGGGGCATTCTTTGCTTCAGGTGGTACTATATTACTACAAGCATTTTCTTTTGGATCAGTAACCAGATTCTTTATGTTTGAACAATACAGTGTACGCCAATTATATATAAAAAAAAAAAGTGTATGCCAAGCACCCTTCCCTACTGAATTATAGGCTAGCCCTAGCTACCTAGACCCTTTTAACACCATTCGTCTTTAAATATGACCCTCATGGGGATGCTCCCCTACCACCCACCCAAATATAAAACTCTTCTATCTACCTTTTTGTCCAGATAGTGATCTTTGGGTCCATGTAAAGTGTGAACAGAATTCAGATCTAGAAGAAACCAGATCTAGGGGTCCAAGAATAATCGACCCTCACCCCAAAGAGCCTCCTTTATATTAAAGAGATAAAAAGTATGTACAGATACAAGAATGCCCTTACAGGGCTGAAAGATAAAAAGAACAAATAAAATAATAAGAACTATGATACTGTATAACAAGGACTACTCTAATCATGTACATCAAAATATATCTTTACTCCCCCTCAAACTGATGCGTGCACACAATAATGAGATGTCGACTCTTGGTCATGGCTTCGGTGAAGATGTCGGCAATCTGCATGTGAGAAGCAACATGAGGAAGACATATAGAGCCTGCAACAAGGAGGTCTCTAATAAAGTGACAATCCACCTCGATATGTTTAGTCCTCTCATGAAAGACTGGATTAGATGCGATCTTGATAGCGTTGTTGTTGTCGACATATAGAGGGATTGGAGTAGGAAGAGAAATCCCAAGATCAATGAAAAGTGACTTCAGCCAAAAAATCTCGCTACACGCAGAAGACATAGCTCCATACTCGGCTTCAGTGGAAGACTTAGAGACAATTTGATGTTTCTTGCACTTCCAGAAGATGAGAGTCACCCATGAAGACGCACCACCCAGTGGTGGATTGGCGAGTGTCGGGGCAACCAGCCCAATCAACATCAGCATAAACCCTCAACTATGTGGATGATGAGAAAGAGAAAAACAATCCCTGAGAGGTTGTGTCTCGAACATAACGAATGATGCGACAAACTGCAGTCATATGAGGTTGTCTCGGGGCAAAGACAAATTGACTGACAACCCGAACAGCATGTGAAATATCAGGCCTGGTCATAGTAAGATAGATCAAAGAGCCAACAAATTGGCGGTACAAGGTGGCATCAGGAAGGATGAGGCCTTCGGATTTGGATAGCATGACATTCAACTCCAAGGGGGTATCAACATGTTTTTCATCAGTGATTCCAGCTAGTTTGACGAGATCAGAGGCATATTTTTTTTGACAAACAAAATACCCTCGACTGCTATGATGAACCTCCAAACCAAAGAAGTTAGAGGACCCAGGTCCTTCATATGAAATGAGTTATGAAGTAAGGACTTCAGCTCACAAATGTCATCATGGTCATCCCCCGTCAGGAGCATGTCATCAACATATAATAGAAGAATAATAATACCCAAGGGTCTTCTCTTAACAAAGAGGGAGTAGTCAGAGGAACTCTGATTATACCCAACTGCAACAACATCCCGGAAGCGCTCGAACCAAGCCCAAGCCTTGGGTGCTTGCTTCAAGCCATATAAAGCATTCTTTAGGCAACAGACACGTGAATGATCACTGCAATATCCAAGCGAAAGTTTCGTGTAGACTATCTCCTTTCGCCCTGAAGGAATGCATTCTTCACATCTAATTGATAAATAGTCCAAGAATAAATAGCAGAAATGGCCATAAGAGTCCAAACTGTGGTGATCTTAGCGACCGGGGCAAATGTTTCTTCATAATCAACCCCATATTCCTGACTGTATCCTTAGGCAACTAATCGGGCCTTATATCAATCAAGAGAGCCATTTGATTTCAGTTTGATCGTATAGACCCAACGGCTTCCAACAATAGAAGCATCTGGAGGAGCCGGCACAAGATCCCAAGTGTCATTCTCATGCAGAGCTTGAATTTCGGCATCCATAGCTTCTTTCTACTAAGAACTTCTAATGGCTTGCTAATAAGATCTAGGGATATCTGTGGAAGAAAGTACAACAGAAAATGAACTATGGTTTGAAGGAAAACCATAGCGGTCAGGAGGCCTAGAGATACGGGTAGGGCAAAGTGGAATAACTGAACTACCATCTGAAATAGGAGGATCTTGGGTCAAGGTATCACTTATAGAGAATATCTGAGATGAATGCTCTGGATCGGGTGGAAGGGGGGTTGTAGGCACAAGAGCCGGGACACATAGCCGCTTGCAGGTGAAGACAAGAATATCTCTCTCGGTTGAGGAAGGTGTAGTTCATTTGAATCAAAGTCCTGCAAAACAGAGATGTAAGGAGCAAACAATCTAACATCCACAGCAAAGGAGGAGATATGTTCAAGAAACACAACATTCCGAGAAATCCGAACGAATAGTAGGATCATATTACAAAAATCATTTGTGGTCAAGACTATATCCCATAAAGGCACACATAAAAGACTGAGCAGTTAATTTAGATCGTTCACGAACAGGAAGATGAACAAAACAAAGATCCAAAAACATGAAGGCTAGAGAAATCTAGGGGATAACCAAAAAGTTTTTGGAAGGGAGAGGTGTTGCCTAGAACAAAGGATGGAAGAAAATTGATAAAATACACGGTTATACTGGTTGTTTCTACCCAAAACGAAGTTAGAGTATGAGACTCCTGTAGTAATGTCTGCATAACACTGAGAATGTGTTCGTTCTTCCGTTTAGCTACACCATTCTGTTGTGGAGTTTCTGGGCAGCTGCGCTGAGACTGAATTCCATGACTCGTCAAATATGCCAAGAAGTCTCCATCTCTATATTCTCCCCCTGAATCTGAGCAGAGGATAGTCACACTACACTTGAATCGATTTTGCACCATGGTATGAAACAACTTAAATGCACCAAAGACTTCTGATTTGTGTCGCATGAAATAAATCCAAATATATCTGGTACAATCATATATAAATAATACATAATATATGTACCCCAATCGTGAAGTAATAGAAGCAGACCAAACATCACTATGTATTATCTCAAAAGGTTTAGTGGCATGTTCAGATTTATGAAGAAATGGTAAAACATGACTTACTCAAAACAACACGTAGTGCAAGAAACATCAAAAGTATCAACAGGGGGAGTTTTATTCTTAATTAATCCAGAATCAAACAAAAATTTTAATTTTGGGGAATATGGATAACCCAATCGTTTATGCCATAAATCCCAAACATTATTTCTATAAGTCAACATAGAATCAGACAAAGAACTAAGTGAAGTTGAGGATGCCCTTGGTTGACACTTCTCAAACTCCAGTGCAAACAGTTGGCCTAGCCTACACCCCTTCCCTTTCACCTTCCCAGTGTATCGGTCATGTATCAAGCAACCATCATGAGAAAAGGAGAGAACATTTCCTTCATCAACAAGTTGACCAATAAAAATCAAAATATTAGTAAGGTTGGGTATTAAGAGGACTTTGGAGAGAGGAAAGGATCGGGTTGGTGACAATTGGCAGGACAGATCATTACTACCAACGATGTCTAACTTTTCATCATTAGCAGTAATAATATCTTTATGGTGAGTTTTAGTGGAAGGGATTGGGTGGTTGAGGTAGGATCCTATCATATGGTTGGTGGCACCTGAATCTATAATCCAAGAATGTAAAGGGAAAGAACAATATGTAGAGAACTTACCAGACAAGCCAATAGCAGAGAAAGCAGAGGAAATAGCAGAAGATACCAATTGTCGAGCCCTTTCTTCATCCATGACACCTGTTGATTCACCTTTCACTGAAGACTCACCCTTGGTAGATACAGTGTTTGTTGCGGGTCCATTTGTTGCCTAATAGGCCCGGGGCTGAGTCTTTTTCTGAGAGCCCTTAGATGGTCGGATCGGACAGTCCGGAATGATGTGACCATGTTGCTTGCAATAGGTACACACATTCTTCTTACAGTGAGATGCAATATGTCCAAAACCCTTACACTCGTAGCACTAGGTTTTGGAGAGGTCCTTGGAGGTTGGCTTCTTACCCCCATGAGAAATAAAGGATGTTTCAGCCCCAACTTCAGCTATCTTCCCATCGAACCCGGCTGCAGTGAGAAGTCTAGTCTCTTCCCTCAGAAGTTCCCCTAAAACAAAATCCATATCTGGAAGTGTTCTCCTATTCAGAATGTTGGACTTGATTATCTCATATTCAAGTCTAAGTCTCATCAAAAACTGAGTCACCTTTCTCTTCTCAAAGTGCTTCTGAAGATATTTCACACACTCCACTAGATCCGAGGGTTCAATGTGAACAATCTCATATTCAACCCATAAATCAAGAAAACCAGAATAATACTCCTATATCCTCCTATCTCCTTGGCTGTAAGATAATATTTCTGATTCTATCTGATATTGCCTAGATACGTTGGACTGTTGATAAACTTTTTCTAGATACATGTACATCCCATATGCCATTTTCATTCTCCTCATAGGTACAAATATATGATAGTCAATAGAACTCAGAATCCAAGAAACAAGTTTACCATTGTCCAACTTCCATTGTTGTAAAGCTTTGGCCTCGCCCTCAGCTGGTTTAGTGACCATTTCGTTCAGATGCCCTTCTAAACCCTTTCACTCAACATAAAAGTCGAAGTGGAACTTCCACATCCCATAGTTCTGTCCATTCATCTTTACAGGGATGATATCACCTCTGTCTGAAGCCATTACAGCAAGACAATAGCACAAATAGGGTTCAACTGAGGTTTGAAGAAACTAATCTGAAGTAAAACTTGATCCAAAGACAAGTGAAATAGGCTGTAATCAATCCAAGAGAGTCAAAAAACTGAGATAGAAACCCCTTACTTTCACCAGAGATTGTTCAAGATCCAAAACAAGGAAAAGCTAAACACAGTCCAGAAAAGGAAAGTCTAGGTGCAGTAGCCAAGAAGAAGAGTCCATATCTCTCTCAAAACTTCACGGATCTCCGTAAAAATTTCAAAATATGTTGAGAAGGGCTAGGCGCCAATTCCTTTCAATTCTTGCTGCAAACGGAGGTCAAACGAGAGAGGTCCAATAAAATCTCTCTCTCTGGGTGCGCAGAAAACAGAAGAGTGCCTAGATATATCAAAACAATCCAGGACCACTCGACAGAGCTGTAGGCTTTTAGTAGATCACGAAGGCAAGATGGATCAGAGAGAAGGAAGATCAAAGAGCAACCCGCTTTGATACCATGTGAACAGAATTCAGATCTAGAAGAAACTAGATCTAGGGGTGTCAAGAATAGTAGACCCCCACCCCAAAGAGCCTCTTTTATATTAAAGAGAAAAAGTATGTACAGTTAAAAGAATGCCCTTACAGGGCTGAAAGATAAAAAGAACAAATAAAATAGTAAGAATTATGATACTGTACGACAAGGACTACTCTAATAATGTACATCAAGATATATCTTCACATAAAGTTGCCTGCAATTCCCTAGATTTCTTATATATACAAGTCATACATGCACACACACAGAAACAAGTAAAAACATGTCAGTAAGTACAAGAGATTACCTCTGAATTCCTTCTCCAACTTCCATTCTGACAAATTTACCTATCTTCACAGGTGAGCCCACTTCCTTTGATAGATCATTTAGTAGTGACTGGCAGAGTTGCACAAAAATAATCAGTATGCTTTTCTACCGAAAAAGCAAAAATAATCAATATGCATACATAAAGATAGCCAGTAGAGATTGCATATGCAGAGCACAACATAATAAATAAGAAAAACATTGCCAATGGCCACTCTAGAAAACCCAATAGCTCATTGGCTAAAGTCATGTTGATTTCATGATCCTAAATGATGGCCCAGCTATCCAGAGTCTTAAGGAGATGCAGACCAGATACAGACCTAACATTTGGCTCCTTTCTTTTTTCTTCCCTTTTTTTCCTCGCAAAGTGGACACATTCAAACTTGAACCACATTCTCAGACATGTCAGCCTGATCCTAAACCCATGACCTGCCCAGATTTCGAAGTTGTAGCTTTACCTTAGGATGTCAAGGCCAGGCAATTTTTCTTGCATGATTCACAGTTCCAAATTGGCATATCAGTTTGTAGTTAAAAAGTTTTGTAAAATCCAATAACAGATTAATTTGCTAAATTTGTCTATTCTGCCCTTAATCCAATCAAAGGTTTGGATAAGTATACTTTGTACAGATGAGTCAGGCATCGCTATCACGTGTTTCCACCACATACCCCTTGGAATATTTATGGACCTGTCACTTGAAACGACTAAGAAAAATAAAGTAGCATATGGTTCATGGTAACTGATCAAAGTTACAGGAGCAAAGAGTAACACATAATCCACTAGCACATACCAATCAAAAAAGGTAGATCTAAGTGCACAAAATCACATTCATGATAGATTCATCGTGCAGGTGAAGAAACAAAATGAATTCTGATCATGTAGGAATTGTCCACACACCTTATATATATTGTCATAAAGAAACAGATATCAAATTATGAATCCTAATAACGAGCAAACAACAGTACCTTGACATTAATTGTGTCATTCACAACAAACTTTTGCTCCAAAAGAACTACTTCCTCAAAGTACTTCCGCAGACGACCTTCCACCATTTTTTCTATGGCCATCTGAGATTTTGCTGTTGCCTCTGCCTGATGTAGGAAACCAGATGAACATTAAAGAGTTTCATGGCAGCAGTATGAACTCAAAGCTGCTTCTTGTGAAAAAACATGAGGACTATACAAGCATAAATTTGACCATATCTTGAACAATGTCAGACACAATATAATCACATTAAAATTCAAAATAATGATTTTTATTTATTTGAAACAGGGAAGGTATTATATTGCTGTGGAACATACATGTATTGATAAATATTCTTATCAATATGTGTTGATTGGACAAAATTTTGAGTTATTCCATGCTTATTAGTTCAGGTTTTGAAGTCTGAGGGTTTAAGATAGCATACATCTTGATTGAACCCTAACAAATAAGAACAATGATAAAAAGAAACTAGTATTTTAACTCCAGCTGAATAATTTAGTTTAACAATGTCTTTTATTTTAATATAATCTCAGAAAGTTAAGAATATAAAAGCATCCGACAGCACCATGTAAAAAATATCTTGGTGATTAAGAGAGACGAGCCTCCTCCATTAGTGTCTCATCACCTAGGCGTCACTCCACCAGTGTTTTAAAAGCGCAAGGGCCAACTTGTGCCCGAGGCACAACACGCAAGGCGAGGCATGCACCTTTATGAAGCAAGGCACAGAAGTACAAAAAGAAAAGCTAAAAAATAAAAAATGTCAGAAAATTCAAAAAATGCAAAAAAAAAATCAAAAAATGCAAAAGTGTTCAAAAATATTAAGCATAATATTAATAAGAAATATAAACTTAATTTTTAAGATTAATGTTTTAAAAAAACTATTATCTAAAATTAAATTACAAAAACATAACATGTAAAGCATATTCAAATGGAAATTTAAAGATAATCAAACATATAAAACATTTTCAAGCATGTAAAGCCCACAATCTCCTTTTTTTCCTCAATTGCATTACTTCAAGTAGCTAATGTGATGTAAAAGATATTACATTCCTGATCCTATGATTCGCCTTTGTGCCATGCCCCTCAAGGCAAGCCTAAACAAGTCCATGTTAGGGTCTTAAATTCTTGATTCTAACACAAAAAAAAATAATGATTTTATAATTTTAATCGCCTTTTAAGAAGATATTTTATTAAAATGAATGAATGAACAACATTAGTAAATAGGGGGTTCTCGGAGCGTAAAATTTTTAAAAGGCACACGCCTGGGCCAAAGGCGCATCAGGCGTGCACCTTTTGAAAGTGTTGCGCCTAGGACCTGAGCAAGGTGCCTACCCTAAAATGCGCATGCGCCTCGCCTGTGCGCCTAGGCATGCCTTTTAAATCATTGCACTCTACATGTTAAGCTATTTTGGTATTACACGATTATCATAATTAGATAGTATATCCTAGAGGAAGTCTCTATTTTATATGATAGTGGTTTTTGTTCTCCCTGCATTTCCTAGGCACACCAAATTTTTCTCCCATTTTCTTAAAAGCTTCCCTTCACTTTCCTCCCCACTGATAAAAAAAACATGACCAAAGATTTGCTAACCTCCACCTTTGTATTTACCACTTTCTCTAGGTCAATTGCTCCTTCAACTTCATGTTTTTCATCAACAATAACCTCATCCTTCAAAGATTCACTCAACAAATTGCTTCAAAGCATTGGGACCTCTTTCTTCCCCGACCACTCGGATTGGTTTGGAAATAGAAATTGTGATGTCATGAAATAAAATCAAATGAAAATAAGGATGCAGGGAGACAGTACTGATACAAGATGGAACGAAGCTTTTCGCCAACAAGGAGTTGGAGGAGTTTCATCAAGGTGGAAATGAAGGAGTTTCTGATGGAGGAGATGTATCATCAAAAGGAGACTACAGTCAAGGTTCGACAGGGCAGGAAAGACAGTCCTTCTAGTGAGGGAGGCGGTTTTCTGATTTCAAAGCTTCCTGGATGGTGCTGTGAATGTAAGTTGGAGAGTGGAATGGAAAGACACCTTCAGATACCTGATTAAGGAATACTGCACAGCAAAGAGGAACTCAAAAGGCTGGTCTGTGTCATTAGAAGAAAAATTCAAGAAAGGGAATAAGCAAATGTTCATAATCCCAGAAGGCAAAAACCTAGAAGGGGGATAATCAAAAGCTGTATGAGAAAGAAGAACAGCTCAGAGAAGGAAGCAGAAGCAGTAGAAGTCTTATCCCTTCGATTGAAAAGGATCCTACATTCAATCATTTCACAATGCCAATGAATGTGTTGAGGATTTTAAAAAGTTGGGAAGGGTAATGTGTGTAAATTGGACTTGGAGAAGGCTTTGAAATCATGGATAAATGGGGTTTTGGTGTACAGTGGTGTAAATAGATAAAAGGATGCTAGCAGACTTTCCATTTTTCAGTTTTGGTGAATGGAAGAGTGAAGGACTTCTTTGGTGCCCTAAGGGAAGTGAGGCAAGGGGACCCACTTTACCCTTTCCTGTTCACTCTCATCATTGAAGTATTCAGCAAATTGATTTTGAAAGTGGATGAGAAAGGTTTAATAAAGGGGTGGAGAATAGAAAAAGAGAGGGTAAGGATGACCCATCTACAATTGCAAATGACACCATAATCCTTTGTGAAGGTGGAGGAGAGCCAGATGCAAGAAACTTAAGGCTCTTAGAGAGTTTCTTTGAGAAAGTGACAAATTTAAAGGTGAATCTTAATAAAAGTATGGTTATTGGAGTCAATTTGAGTCAAACGATAATCGAAAATTGAAGTAGGGAGTTAGGGAGTACTTAATTGGCTGGCCATTGAAATATTTAGGGCTCCCTCTAGAACCCGATTGTGGAAATATTTGAAAGGAAATTGGCGGGCTAGAAGAGAAATTATATTTCTTTGGGAGGTAAGATAACACTCATTAAATCCACTTTAGCTAATCTTCCAATTTATTATCTTTCAGTGCTTTGCATGCCTCAGGCTACCAAGAAAAATTTGAGAAAATTATGAGGGACTTTCTTTGGGAGCCGGGAAGGAGAAGAAATATCACTTAATTAGATGGGAGGTTTGTGTAAAAGGAGTGTGGTGGACTAGGGTTGGGGAGATTGAACAAAAAGAATTGGACACTTTTAAGGAAATGTCTGGAAATTTCCTAGGGAGATGGACAAACTATGGCATAGAGTGGTAGTTAGCATTCATGGACTTTCAAAGAACATTTGGGATGGATGCAATATCTGACAGGGCTTGAGGTGCTTCTCCTTGGAATGCTATCCAGAAGATTCTTCCACTTTTTCTGACTCATACCAGGTTTGGTATCAATTTGGGAAATAAAATCAAATTTTGGGAGGACCTGTGGCTAGGAGAAGCTCCTTTTTTAATGGAGTCTTTTCCTCTTTCATCCTTCAAGGGTAGACCTATCTCTAATTTCTTGGTTCATTCCCCATTCCTTTTTGGTAGTGGTTGGAATTTGGGTTTTTGTGGAAACGTGTGGGATTCAGAGGTGGGTCTTGTGTTACAATTGCTACAATTGTCGGATGGGGTTTTTCTTGATAACAGTAAGGTGGATAGCCGTTTATGGATTGGTCATCCTTCTGGGGTGTTCACTTGTGCTTCCTTTTTTAGAGTGTTGGTTTCCCCTTCTCTTCCTCTTGTGCAGTTCCCAATTAAATAAGTGCGGTGTCGTCCAATCCCCCCTAGGGTGAGTGCTTTTTGTTTAGAGGTTTTCCATGGTGCAATCAATACTCATAGCTTATTACAAAGGAGGAGACCCGGTTGGTGCCTATCTCCAAATTGGTGTGCTCTGTGTGAATCAAATGGTGAATTTGCTGCCCATCACCTCATTTCTTGTCCTTTTGCTTACTACATTTGGGAGAGGTTTCTCTTTGTTTGGTTGTAGATGGAACACTACAACTAGTTTGCATAGATTGTTTGACCCCTCTACTTTCAGAGGACAAAGAAAAGAAGGGAAGATTAATATGGAGGTGCACCAGAGCTGCAGTGGTTTGGACAATTTGGGAAGAAAGAAACAAGAGAATTTTTTAGGGAAAAAATAAAGAGACTTTGATTGAAAGCAAACATGTTCATTTCTACCTCTTGTACATTTTTTCCTCCTGTAAATTTTTACCTCATTCATACTGTTACCAAACATGTTCATGCCCCATAGTTTAACGACGAATATGAAAATGACTAGAACAGAATGGTCGAACAGGATTCGTGTAGCCAACCCAACAATGCTTAGATGATGATAATAATAAACTTTAAGGCCAGCATTTCACTGTGTGATGATGGAGTGCTGGATAATCAAAAAATAAAATGTTGAAAAAGTGATAATAGATGAGATGAGAATGGTAAGATGGATGAATAGCAAGGTTAGAAAAGAGAAAATTAAAAAATAACACATTAAAGAGGGCATAGGAGCAGCCCCAATTGATGGCTAGGAGGGTAAGTTGACTAAGATGGTTGGGTTTTTGCATTGGCAACCAATGCATGCACTATTAGACAGTTGTATGCCCTTAGCTCCAATCAGAATGATGTACATTATGACATTTATTGTAAATGAAGAAAGTACATATTTGATTCATGTTCTTGTGGTATGTTTCTGTGTAATACCCTTAAACTGGACACTTACGAGACTCGTGTTAGTTTAGAATGTTCACAGCCGTTGGATAAGTCTGGGAGATTTATCCTGCCAAGACTGACAATGGTGTGCTGCCAAATGTTAGGGTGGCCTGTCTCAGCTACCAGGGTGAGACCCGAGGCACATGCAATATAGGTTTACTTGAAACCCTGAACCGGACTAGATTTCCAGTATTGCCCTGGACCTTGGGGATTGATGGGAAAAACTGGAAAGTTACACCTGACGCCTAGACTCAATTATGATATTGCACTAGGTGTCGGATTGGGCTGTCTTTGATATGCCAATCAAGGAAATCCTTAGAGGGGCTCAAAACCTGGGTATGTTGGGACAATCCGAGAATTCATCTGAGTGGGTGATCATAGTGATAGGATCAGCCCCTTTGTCGGACAAAGGTAATGATCGGGGATGCACTCTCTGATGGAAACCAAGACTGTCGGCAGCCGATTTCAATCGTTGAGATTTGTTTTGCAAAATATATTTTATATACGGATATAAATATATATATGTTACAGTTTCAAATTGTTTGCAAAAAGGTTTTAATTCCCGGGATCCATGTGAGCAGAGAGTGCAACACTGTTCCTTGCAGCCGAGGGAGAGGTCATCTCTTGTCGAGCAGTGTTTGATCATTATGGGCTAAGAGGTTAAGTGTAAGAACATTGAGGGTAATACCTGATGGGTTAATCTTGCATCCACCCACAGTCCCTGAGTGTTACAAAGTGGCTTGGCCCAAGGACAACTTGGTGTAAGTGTTGGGCCCATAGAGTCCATGTGATGGGCTCAGGGGGTTCACTGGGTTTTCTAGTGAATTCGGCTAGGCCTTGTAACAAAGGCTGGGCCGAACCATTGTGGTTGATGTGTAGATCAATGCTTGGATCCCACGCCATACAAGGAAGCCCAACTGGGCAGCAGTTTGGAAGGCTAAGTGAGCACATATACTCATTGGGCCTAAAGCCCATTTCGAACTGGGCTGATTTGATCAATTAAATAAAGGGGCGGATCTGAGATTAGATTAGCAAATAGGATAGGGTCTTACCCTATCCACTCAGAGAGTCCAAATCTGAATACAGATTCAAATCTAGAAACCTCCTGATAAGATTAGGAGAGGGTTGATCTAATCTGCAGATAAGATAAGGATCTATCATTATCTCTTAAAGGGAATTCAGATCCAAATATGATTTGGATCAGGAACTCTTAAGGAATTAGGAGTTGATCCCTTTAAGGTTATAAAAGAAGGAAGGGGCGGCAGCCTTTAAGAATATCACATTCTCAAAATTCAAAGATAGAACATAGCACCCAGTGAGACTGCGCTGATCTCCTCATTCAAGCAGAAACGATCAAGATTGGATCTTGATATCAGCCTTTGGAGAAAGGTTGATCTGAAGTTGTGCTCATAGCCTCCAGCGAATTCTTGTGAAGGGTTCGGTTCGTTGGACGAACATTGTTGATTCTGCTCCATCCTACATTGCGCCATCTTCAGTGGGATCAGTTTTTTGTTCCTTCCTTGGGCGTGAACACCTCCATTGGGAGATACTATTTCTCCATATCAGGTATATCCCTCTCCTGCTTTTGGTTTTAGATCTGGTTCGGTTTATGGTTCAAGATTGATCCTCGAAAATGCAAATTTTCTAAAACAGGGAATGCAATTCCCAGATGAGGGGAGAGGAAATTTTTGAAATTTCGCCCAACCTTCCGGTAGGGTTCGACCCATCCATATGATGGATCTCTCATCCCTTCATGCACCAGTGAGGAGTTACTTAGTAGAAGTAAGAAGATCTTAAAAGAAAAAGGAAAGACCAAAGAAAATATCAGATAAAGTGATAAGAAATGATCCAAGGACTTGGAATATGACAGAAACTATGGCTCCTGACAAAGCACAATAATGGGAAAGGATTCATGTAGGTAACTCAAAATAGATGGGATTAATGCTAACTTGAGTTCAATATATATAATTTTTTTATGTATTATGGGAGGTCAGCCTCCTACATTTCTGTTTATCTGTTTGACTTTTTTTTCTTTTGATTGGAAATGGTAACCTTCATTAATGGATCAAATAAAAGAGTATAACTGTCAACCACCCAACAGCAAGAGTGTTGATCCCACAATTTATCTAAAAATGTTAACAGCCCAAAACAAATTGTCCCCAAGGGTCCCTTGATTTGCCAAAGTATCAGCTAATCCATTTGCTGATCTTCTAGCCCACTTGAACAATGCTCCAACCTCCCTTGCTATGCAATTTATTTCCTTCACAAGCTGTCTATGGTCCAGACCCCCATGATATTTGGCTGCAGCCAACCTATTAGTAGCTTAGACTCCCCTTCCACCTCAACTTGGTGAAAGCCCCATTGCTTAGCCAACCTCAAACCTGAAGTACAGTCATAACCTCATCTCTTAATGAGTCACCCATTATTACTGGTCCAGAATACAAAGCAATCAGTCTGCCCTCCCCATCTCTGAGTACTCCCCCCAACTCCAGAGAGACCTACGTTGCCTATAGAACTTCCATCAAAATTCAACTAACGAATCTACAAACATTATTGATAAAGCATACAACACTAGTATGAAGCAACAAAAATGTAGCAGATGATAATGATGGGGAAAGTAATTCATACTTGCTTTCTGATAAATTGCCTATTTAATTTCTACCAGGTATAAGGGATGATACCGCCAATTCAAACCATCCATCAGTTAAGGACCCTTTGCGATTATTGCCCATTAGTTCAATGACATCCCTTGACACCCTTCAGAAATACATTTTTTTCTTATAAAGTAGGCCACCTAATAATAGTTAGGGAGGAAAGAGATTTCATTATTCACATGTGAAAATTTGTATTTTAGAGAAGAGAAACTTTTTCAGAAAGTTAACTTCTCATGCAGCCTCTCTTGTGCCTCTAGTAAGGCATTCTTCTTTAAATATAACAATGTTTTGTTAGAAGTGTTGAATTCTTTTGTCCTTGGGCCAATCCCTTCTCGCCTTGGCATCCCTAAGGGGAAACTTAAGTGGAGCCTGCCTGGACCCTGATACAGACATTAACCAGGCAAAGCAATCACCTAGACAAAACTTTAATAAAACTGACTAAGTAGCACATGAAGATCTAAAAAATATTCTTATAAAAAGGTCTAAAACATTAGATTTATCAAGGCTGACTTATTTTTCTCAGAAAAATGGAGGTGGCATAACAATCACATTAAAACTAAGAACAAGCAAGAAAAGAACTGACTTTGCAACCTTCCTGCAACCAGAACACATCACAATTTAATCTAACTGAATCCGCTACTAAAAATCTAAAACGGAATCAGATCATGAGGGCCTAATTAATAATTTCCTTTTTCTTATTTGTGGTGATTAAGATGTGTAGCCATGATGACTCAGATTCATAGTTTACAGGTCCCAACCAGTACTGCAAAACTGATGTGTCATAAATTACCTGAGACCTCAGTATTTCACGTTCACTCTCTATTGCTTCAGAAGAAACAGACTCCCTTGATAAGAACAATGGTTTTGCTGCCACTATATGCATTGCCAATTGTGAACCAATTCCCTGGAGAGCATCCAACCGAACACTATCATCCTCTACTTCCAGAGTCAGAATTCCCGCAATACGACCCAAACCTGCACCATATCAATACAAGGATGTAGTATCATATACTTTCTTGCAGCGATTATCATGTACCAATTCTTTTCCAGAATGAAAACCCACTAATCTTCCCAAAGCCACAAACATGAGAAAGCTGTTTGGAGTTACAGTACCAGGTTGGGGACAAGTATGGAGGTAGGAAGAGACAACACCATGTGCAGATGTAGACACTGATAACCCCCTTTTAAGTTTTACATTCTCCCCCACCATTGCAGCCACTTCTGTAATTGCACTTTGCACAGTTGTTTCTCCACTTAGTTTTGGATGATCCAGACTGATCTTCAAGTCCTATAGAGAGAAGACATGTTTTATCAAGTGAATCAGCAAACTTTGGTCCTATTAGAACAGGTGAAAGCATTCTTCTCACCAACAAATAAAAGTGGGAAAATCATGGGGATATGCTCCATAATGTAGAATCTAGCAAGAAAGGAGCAGCATGGTCTTTTGGGATGCAAAACAGTCCTCTTTTCTATGGATTAGGATAAGCATTGGGGCAATGTTGTGTCTAGGGCACTACCTAGGGTAATTTCTGATCACTAACCTATTACACTTTATAAAGAGGAGCTTCTTGGTGGAGGTCATGCCCCCCTTTAGGTTTGAAAACATGTGGCTATGTCATCCGGGGTTCGTTGAGAAAGTAAAGGAATGATGGGAAGGAAGCAGACCTAGAGTTAATGGAAAGGAATGATGTTTCACAGGAAATTGCAAGAATTAAAAGATAAAATCAAAGTGTGGAATTTAGAGCATTTTGGGAGATTGGGAACAAAAAGAGGAGCTGGTTCGACAAATTGAAGTGTTGGATGTTAAGGAATCTCAGGGTACTCTGGAAGAAAGGGATAAAGAATTAAGATGGTCATTGAAGAAGCAATTTGAGGACATTTTGTTTAAAGAGGAGATTAGTTGGAGGCAAAAATCTAGGTCAAAATGGATTCAAGAAGATGATAGAAACACTAAGTTCTTTCATGCAAATGGCTATTGGTAGAAGAACGAAGAATTTTGTTTCTAAATTGGAAATAGGAGAGAGGTTATCACTCAACATGGGGAGATTGCTAGGGCATTTGCAGAACATTTTAGATCAATCTATAGAAAACCTTTAAATGAAAGAATTTGGGTTGAAGGTCTGGATTGGCCTAGTTTATCTGAAGAGTCAAAAAAAAAAGGCTGGGAAGAAGATTTGAGTTGGAAGAAATCAAGGATACTGTTTTTAACATAGATAGATCCAAAGCTCTAGGCCCAAATGGATTCTCTATGGCTTTCTATCAAGATTGTTGGGATATTTTGTAGAATGGTTTCGTAGCAGTGTTCAGTGAATTTTTTGAGAGGAGTGTCATTAACCCAGGGTTGAATGCCACATTCCTTGCTTTGATCCCAAAAACAGAAAGAGGTGGTTTACCCTAAAGATTTTAGACCCATAAGTTTGGTGAACAGACTCTATAAAATAATAACCAAGATCTTGTTTGTAAGAATTAGTAAAGTCCTCCCCTCCATTATTTTGTCAAATCAAGAGGCTTTTGTGCAAAATAGACAAATTACTAGTCAAATTCTAATTGCAAATGAATGTTTTGAAGAAATGAAAAGGTCAGCAAAAAAAAAGTGTGCTATGCAAGTTGGACCTAGAGAAAACCTATAATTTGATGGATTGGACTTTTTTGATAGAAGTCTTATCTCACTATGGTTTTGGAGAGAGACGATGTAAATGGATCTAGGGTTGTTTGAACTTTGAATACTTGCGGGAACTTGGTATTAATGAATGGCACAATAGTGGACTTTTTTTTTCCTGCTAGGTGTGAAATTAGGCAGGGGTAAGGGTGTCAATCAACCGGTTTTGGATCGGATCCAATCCGATCCAAACCTTATCAAATCGAACTTGGACAGTCCATTATAATCATTGGATTGGGCCAATCCAAAATAAATTAGTCCTTATTCTTATTGGTTTGAATTGGACCTAAACCAAATTTCCAATAATCCGATCATAAGGCCAAAACCTTGTCAAATTTAAAACCAATCAAAACTGAAGCTGGCATAAAATCACTTTTATGAAAGTACTTTTACAAAAGCACTTTTACAAAAACACTTTTACAAATAAAAATACTCTTATGAAAGCATTTTACAAAAGTACTTTTATGAAAACACCTTTACAGAAGCAGTTTTATAAAAGCACTTTTACAAAAGAACTTTTATAGAAGTACCTACACGAAAGCACTTTTATGAAATCACTTTTACAAAAACTTTTACAGCACTTTTAACGAAAGTACTTATATAAAAGTACTTTTACAAAAAGCACTTTTATGGAAGTGCTTTTACAAAAAGCACTTTTATGGAAGTGCTTTTACAAAAAGCACTTTTACTAAAGCACTTTTATGGAAGTACTTTTTAAAAAAGCACTTTTATGGAAGCACGTTTACAAAAGCACTTTATGAAAGAACTTTTACGAAAGCACTTTTAAGAAAGTACTTTTACAAAGCACTTCTATGGATGTACTTTTGTAAAAGTACTTTTACGAAGTACTTTCATTGAAGTGCTTTTGTAAATGCACTTTTATGAAAGTACTTTTATCAAAGCACTTTTATAGATGTACTTTTACAAATCCAAAAGGGTATATTTTGTAATTTTCAGATTTTCTTCATTTTAATATATTTTTGCACTTTTTTATATGTTCTTTTTTATATAAGTTTTGATATTTCATTCAGTTTGGATTAGATCCAATCCAGTCCATTTACATTTTAATGGATTGGATTGGGTCCAGTCCATTTTTAAGTGGACTCACATTGGACTGGATTGGGTAGGACCAAATCCAGTCCAATTGACACCTCTAGGCAGGGGGTACCCTCTCTCCCTTTCTTGTCTACACTTGTAGTGGATGCCCTCAGTAGACTTATCTTAAGGGCTTACTTGGGACAATTGGTGAAAGGTTAGATAATTGGGAAAGACAAGGTGTCATTCACTCATTTACAGTTGGCATATGACAATTCTTTTTTGTGAAGGAATTTTTTTATTAGAGAAAAGGTAAAGTATCATTATATTAGTATTTAGTATGAACAAATACAACAAGATGATGTACTCAGGAACCAAGAAAAGTCGTTCCCTATAACCTTGACCCCCACCCTGCTTTACAAGAAGATTATCGTATACAAAATAGAATTCAAAACCTACACCCTTAAACAACCTGTCACCAGCCAACCAAGAGATCATCTTTCCAAAAATTTTCTGATAAATAGAATCAGCAGAACTTATCTTACTCTTGAAGACCCATGCATTTCTTTCTTGCCAAAAGCACCAGAAAATGACTACTACAGTTACATTCCAGATTAATTTTCCTCTCTTACTCAGCCTTTCCACCCTCCAACCCTTTACAAAGTCCTCTATTGATCCTGGGCAGCAACGTTGTACTTCAAACAAGTGTGAAATTCTGTTCCAAATCCGAAAGGAGAAGCTGCAGTGCAGTAAAAGGTGATCCATTGTTTCCAGTGAAGGAACATTTTTACACCAGATGATATGAGCTGGGACTGGATATCCTTCTGCAATGTCAAAAGCCTTATAAAAGGATTTAATTGTGAATCTTCCGGTCTTCTCCCACTTCCAGACTCTTCTGTCAGACTTGGCAAACTCCACCTATGTACCATATAAAAGTTGCAGTAGCTCTATCCATTCATCCACTTCCTAACCGTTTAGATTCCTCCTGAACTGTGGGATCCAGACCATGCTACCATCTTGAATTTGCATGCAGTCAGTAATCATGATTTCTTTGTTCACTGCCACTTCAAACAAAGCAGGGGAGCTCTCAGACAAGGACCTCTCACCACACCAAACATCCTTCAAAAATTTGACCCACTCCCCACTTCCTACTTTGAACTTTACACCTGCTGCAAACGAAATATCGGGCTTTTCAATTCCTTTCCAAACCAAACACCCATAGGACTGATTTGAAGCTCCTGGGTCCCACCCAAAATTTCCATCTCCATATTTGGCCTGTACCACTCTTTTCCACAGCCCTCTTTGACTCTCCTCAAACCTCCAAAACCACTTCCCCAGCAAAGCAATATTGATATTCTTCACCCTTTTAACACCCAGCCCCACTTGAGATTTGGGCTTGCAAACTAAGTTCCAGTTTACTAGGTGAACTTCTCTTTCCAGCCTCTCCAGAGGAAATCCCTCCTTTTCTTTTTAATGATAGCTTCCATTCCTGCCAAGATTGGGTACATAGCCCCTTGAGATTTGGGCTTGCAAACTTTGTTCCAGTTTACCAGGTGGAACTTCTCTTTCCAGCCTCTCCAGAGGAAATCCCTCCTTTTCTTTTTTATGATAGCTTCCATTCCTGTCAATATTGGGTACATAGTCCAGGAAGGAGTACCAACACTTTGCAAGTACATAGTCCAGAAAACCACTCTCCCCTTTCCTTTTCCAGCCTCTCATTCATCCTGCTAAGTACATAGTCCAGGAAACTCCATTTCCCATGATTATATGCCTTCTCCAAATCTACTTTGCAAAGCAAACCACCCCTTCCACTTCTCAGCCTCGAGTCAATCAATTCATTTACTACTAGGACCCCGTCCACCATCAACCTTCGACAAAGGCCCCCTCGCACTCCAAGATGATGTATCCCATAACTAGCGTCATCCTTTTCGCCAACACCTTTGCAATGATTTTATACATGCTGCCAATCAGACTAATGGGCCTATAATCTTTTATGTCTTCAGCCCCTTCTTTGGAACAAGGGTGATGAAAGTTGAGTTTAGACTCCTTTCCAATGCTGCCGTTACATGGAATTCCTCCAATGACGTTTAGAATATCCACCCAACAATGTTTATAAAAAGTCAAGGCAATGCCATCCGGTCCCAGGGCATTTTTTTTATTAGTAATAGTGAATTTTTATAAACTAAGAAACTGATTTAAAATTGCATATTCATACAGCATCCCAGGAAGAGGCACAAGCTGCAGCCTCTCCCAATAGCTAACAAGTAAACTAGGAATAAATTACAGAAATCACAGGTGAGCCCAAAACAATTCTTCCCTATTTACCCCTTGCTTGGGTAACACATCAGCTAAAGCATTTGCTGATTTCCCCACCCACTGTATAGAAACCAACATATTCCTTGTCAACCAATTTGTGTTTCTTAATTTCATTCTTGTAGCACCATATAGTATCCTCGGGGTTTTTCAACCAGCCCACCACCAACTTGGAATCCCCTTCAATGATTAAATGTTCTACCCAAATTGGTTTGCAAATTGCACCCCTTGTACAGTTGCTAATAGCTCTGCCCTAACACAATCTCTGAATCCTAAAGGACCCCATTCCAGATAACCCTGGATTACCGAAGCTACTTCCAACAAAATTCAGCTTCAATGAGCCTTCAGACGGAGGAAACCACCTTGTAACTATCTTATTCTTAATGGAAGAACACCTCACTACTGTTGGCTAGTTTCCCCAAAAATCATTATATGAGAATTGATGAAAATTTTCCAAAGTCTTCAGCCAAAGTAATGCCCTATTCAACACAGCCCTTCAGTTCCTGGCTGCTCCTTTCCTTCTCTTGAAATATTCTAGCATTCCTTTCTTCCAATAAAGTCCAAATCCGGTCCCGGGGCTTTGTCCCCTTCCATGTCCACAATTGCCTCTCTCACCTCCTCTTCTTGGAAATCCCTCCCATCTCCCTTGCTTGCTCATTCATGAACCCATCAAAATTTAGTCCATCAAATTTGGGCATGTATTTCCAATTCTCCTTGTATAAATTCTTATAAAAATCAACTATACAAGTTTTGATTCTCTCTTCCTCTTCCACTACTTCCCAATTCACCACCAGCCTTTTGATGGAGTTTTCCCTTCTCCTAGTTGTAGCCATATTATGAAAAAAAAAAATTGTATTGGTGTCTCCTTTTAACCACAAGCACTTGGCTCTTTGTCTCTACTTCACCTTTTCCTAATATGCTACCTTGTCAAACTCTGCCTTAGCATTTAATCTTCTTCTCTTATCTCCTTGAGAAATTTGGCCCTCCTCTTCAGCTCTGTCTACTTCTTGTATAACCTCCAGCCTCCAGGCTTTTTTTTTTTTTGTTTTTTTTGCTCCAACCCCTTAAACACCTTGTTTCTCATATCTTTATTTTCTCTTTTAAAGCCTTTAGCTTTTCGCTAAAAATGTGACTCTTTGCCCCAACCACCTGCTCTTCTTCCCACCAGCCCCTTAATTCCTCCACAAAACCTTCTTCTTGTAGCCAAAGGTTTTCAAACCTGAAGGGAGGGGTTCTATTTTGAACACCTTTACAGTCAAAACAAATTGGTGCATCATCTAATAAAGGTCTAGGTAAGGCCTCAACACAGATTTGGGAACACTTCTCTTTCCATTCTGTGGAGATCACAAAGCGATCCAATTTCACTAAGATTGCTTCATCTTGATCCACCAACATCTTTCCATTAAGGTAGCAAAACCTCTCATTCCCCTGTTTGGTCTAGAACCCCCTTTCTTCCCATAAGTAAAGCAGACTTTATTGAAGTCACCCCCTACCACACAAGGTATGTCCCATCTTTCTTTCACACCATCAAGTTCTACCCCGAAAGCTTCCCTCAGCCTGTTGTCACTTGGACCATACACTGAGGTGAGTACAAATTCCTAATCATCTTCTAAAGAGTTACACCAAATAGAGATTGAAAACTGTCCCATTTCTGTACCATTTACTTCCACTGTGTTTATGTCCCAAATTACTACCAAACCCCCAGTAGAACCTTCAGCCAGCAACATGACTCAATCACAACTACAATCTCCCCAAATGCTTCAGATAACTTGAGCTTCCACCAAAACCATTTTAGTTTCATGCAAGAACAAAACATCTGCCTTCCAAGTCATTACATAAAACCTGCCACCATTCTCCTAAGGCCAGAATTGAACCCCGAATATTCCACAAGGCTATCTTCATGGTAGGTTCCTCTAGTCAAAATCCCCTAGGACCCCTGCCCTTACTCACGATGAGTTTCTCCCCCTCCTTCCATCCTTACCATCCTTTGCCACCAAGCCTGCATTTTCATTCAAGCCCCATGCTAGCCTAAAGACTTCCATCTAAGTCCTCTCCTTTTTCCCTTTCTCCTCAAAAGTTTTCTTATCCACCCCCATTCAACATTTCCTCTTTCATTCCTTTCAATGATACTCCCAGGAAAGCACCAAATTCCAAGAACTTTGATAGCACCCACGTTGAAGGTTCTGTAATCAATCCCCCACATGTGAGTGTCACTTCCAAACTTCCACCTTGTGACTTGTTCTTAGTACAGTTCACTGACGCCTCCCCAACTGCCGACCATATATAGGGATCAAAGCAAGAGAGCTTACCTCCAACACTTCCAAGTTGAAACCCAATTCTTCCAAGCCACCTCCTCTTACCACAACTGCCCTATCTTATTCACCTTGTTCTTCCCCTAGCGGCTTCTGCATTGTGTTCATCATCTCCATCTCTTGCAACTGATGATTGAACCTCTCTTCACCAAAGGAGGTGTTGCTTCTCTCTGGTGGCACTGGGAAAGAAGACCATCACCCTAAAATCTGCAGTCGTTGCAATCCACAAGCTGTTCATGTGCCTCCCTTGACTGAAAGGCTCGACAAGGAAAAAGATGAGACTGAGAAGTCTCATTAGGAATAAAAGGGAGCGGGATTACGGTTTGGTTTGTCCCTGACTCAAACCAGTGTTTAGACTAGTCGGGCTAACCATCACTTGAGACAGTTCAGAAAACCCATTTGAAATGTTGTGGTCCACCTCCATAATAGTAGGGCTTCATTCCATACTATTGTCCTCAACCAAACCTTCTTTGGCTTGTCCCTCTTCTCCTGAATAATCCAATTGTTTAACTGGTGTGATTGATCCCCTCTGATCAAACTCTATATCCTCCGTAAGATTGTGTCCCTGATCCCCTGGCCTACCCCCATTCCAACTAAGATCTCGATACATCGGGCTGCCACCCTTTCCACAAGGTGGCCATCATTTGAAATTTAGCACCACCAGACGAATACTGCTCATCCTGCAGCCCACGTGGCTCAGCATCAGCGCTCTCTACATATATGTCAATCACCCATAACCAGATTCTGTCACATCGGCTCTAGCCTCATTCAACCAAGTTCCTAAATCCCAAACACGCAGCTTTCGATTTCTCTGTTGTACCTCCTCCCTCTTCTCCAACAGCAATCACCAGCCCTGCTTCCTCCTACACCCAGACCTCATTCCCCTTTAATCTTCCCGCCACTTCTGCAGAAATGTCCAACCCCACCAAAACTCTATAAACCCACTCTAGTTCAGCTAGCACCGAGTAACTCCAAGTTGTCTGACTCTCAGCATGATCAAGTAGGATCTCCAGCCAGTCTCTTAACTCTATCAGTGAATCATTGTCCTTTACTCTAATGGTAGTCGGAGGGTAACCTTGTCATTTTACTCTAATCCTAACCCACTCTAACATTTCTTTGGCTTGGCTAGAATTATGCATCTCTAGTAAGCTCTGCACAAATCTCCAATTTCTCCACTAATTTGGTACTCCAAAGGTGGATTGGGAATCCAAAAACTCTAACCCAGAAAGCTTTCCTCACCCCTGTGTTCCAAAATAACTTCCACATGTCCCAAGGAACGAGTTGTAGCAACTCCCCATCGATATTCCTGTCTCCCATGTACCACGTCTTCTTGGCTTCTTCCTCATTCACGAAGATGAAGAGCAGCTCCAACAGTTTTTGAATCCTCAATCCCCCCTTCAACTTCCATCTTTGGGCAGCCCAAAGCTCAATCTTCTTCACTAATCATGTGGTGTTCACTACACCAACTAAGCAAGATTCTAGAAATAACCTCCTCTTCTCATTCTCCAGACCCTCTGTTATAATGAACAAGTCATCTTTGTCCACCCTAATCTTTGCAGAACCTTCTTTTGTCCACAAAGAGATACTAACTACTTTTGCATGTCTCAGCTTCTCCCCATTTGCCCACTTTATTGGTTCTTGCCTCCCCTCAATCCCCCCATTTTTCTCTCCTACTTCCTTACCACCCACTTTTCTAGCCATCACCTACTTTTGTTGTCCTTTGGCTTCCACTGTCTCTGGCTGAAGGCTCCTACTAGTCTACCTCATCGTCCGTTCATTTCCTACTGCCTGAGAACTCATGGCTGGAGATAACTTGGAAACCGAAGTGCTTTACATTGGTTAGAAATTTGAAGTTAACAGTGCAACTCTTTGAAAGAATGTCAAACTTGAAGATTATTTTTGATAAGAGTTGTCTGGTAGGGATTAATTTGGATGATAGGGAACTTGAGGCTTGTACAACTATACTAGGTTGTGACATTTCATCTTGGCCCCCAGCGTACTTAGATCTACCCCTAGGAGCCAACTAGAAAGAAGCTAATTTCTAGAGTCTAGTAATAGAAAGAATTTGAATAAGCTTGATAGTTGGAAAAAAAAGGTACTACTTGGGAGGTAGAATCACTCTAATCCAGTCAAGCTTAGCTAATCTGCCAATGTATTACCTTTCAGCTTTTAAAGTCCCAGTGAGCATGTGCAGAAAGATTGAGAAGTTGATTGAGAACTGGTACGTATGTAGGAGCAAGGAGGTAGGTGGTTTAGGTATAGGTTGTTTACAAAGAAGAAACCTAGCTCTATTAAGGAAGTGGCTTTGGAGATTCCCTCAAGAAAGAGATAAGTTATGGACAAGGGTGGTTTTGAATATAAATGGGCTCTCATCCGATGGATGAGTCATTGGAGCATTGGATCAGGCAACCTGAGCTTCGCCATGGAAGGCCATCAATGGTATATTACCTTCTTTCCTTCCTTTGGTCAAGTATAATCTTTGTAGTGGGAACTGAATTAAATTCTGGGCACATGCACAGTTGGGTCCTTCCCCTTTAAAAGATCAATTTCCATCTCTTTCTTTGGAGATAAATAAAGAAAAATTTTTATTGCTAAAAAGGAAAATAGTACAAACATAACTAGGTGACAAGATGTCACCACCACCAGAAAAACAAAAGACTCATTACAACATCACTTCAAAACAAAAGGAACTATATCACTATAGGGGGTAGAGTAACTTTATTGAGAGCCACCTAGCAAACCTACCAGTCTATTTTTTATCCATCTTTAGGATTCCTAATAGAGAGGCTACAAAGCTGGAGAGATTAATGAGAACTTTTCTTTGGGAGACAGGGGAGGAAAAGAAAGATCATCTAATCAATTGGGAAATAGTTTTTAGGAGCAAAGAGGAAGGTGGACTGGGGTTAGGAAGGTTAACTCTCAAGAATAAAGCCCTATTAGGAAAATGGTTGTGGAGGTGGCCTAGAGAAAGGGAGAGGTTGTGGCATGAAGTGATAGCTAGTATACATGGCAGATTGGAAAATGGATGGGATGCGGGTGTATCACGTCGAGCAACGTCGGCATCTCCTTGGAAAGCAACCCAGAGTATCCTCCCTCAATTCCTCAACTTTGTCAGGTATGACATCAATTCTGGTAATTCTGTTTTGTTTTGGGAAGACACTGAGTGGGTATTGTTGCTCTTAAGGACCAATTCCCGTCTCTTTATTCTATTTCCCTCTACAGGAAAAAGCTATCTCTCATTTCCTCCCATCTCCTATTTCACCCTCGTCCTTGAGTCGGGAATTTGGCTTTCGGAGAGGTTTGAGGGATGATGAACTTAACAGTGTTTCAAATCCGTTGTCTCTTCTTGGCAATGTCTTTTTGGACCCCCTTAGTGTGGATGTGAGATTATGGTCTCCTCATCCAAAAATTTTCTTGTGCTTCCTTCTTTAAGTCCCTTTGCTCTTCCCTGAGGCGGTGGGGTTTTCCAACTAAGGAGATTTGGTCTAAACCTATTCCACCTAAATTTGTTATTTTCTGCTGGGAGGTGTTTTATAGTAAGATTAATACCTTGAATTGCTTGCAGAAGAAAAGGCCTTTCATGTGTTTGTCCCCTAACTGGTGTGTACTTTGCAGGGCTGGTGGTCAGGATTGTTCCCACCTACTTGTATCTTGTTCCTTTTCTAGTGCTATTTGGAATTGGATTTTTTCTTTGTTTGGGTGCAGGTGGAATCTGTTCTGTCCACAAACTTAACTCAGCTATTCGATCCTTCCTTTTTTGTGTGGCCTACAAAAAAAGGAAAGTTGATATGGAGATGTATTAGAGCAGCTGCATTGTGGACAATCTGGGAAGAAAGGAATTCAAGAATATTCAAGGAAAAGGAAAGAAGCATTCAGGCTGTTGAGGATTGTATATTGACTAGGACCATTCAAGGAAGGACAAGGAATCTGCAGTGTGGATCCCCCCGCCCGAAGGATGGATAAAGCTGAACTTTGATGGCAGCAGCCAAGGAAACCCAGGCCCTTTAGGGATTGGAGGGGGTGCTAAGAGATACGGAGAGCAACATCTTAGCCTTGTTTTCAGGCCCCGTGGGAATAGGAGACTCTAATAGAGCTGAAATTTTAGCGGCGGTACAAGGTATACAGGTTGCAGAACAATTAGGAGTTCAGCACCTAGTAGTGGAAGGAGACTCTCAAATTGTTGTGGGATGGCTGACAGACCCAGCTTCAGCCATGTGGCAACACAGAGATTTATTGAGGAAAGTCAACTGGCTTATGAGAAACATGACTGTTACCTCTCTTTGGGGAAGATCAGCAAACACCTTAGCGGATGGGTTAGCTAAGCATGGGGCCACAAGGGAAAATTTATTTTGGGCTGCTCTGTAATTCTACTTCTGTCTATTTTTGTTTTAATTTGATGTAATAGTTTTTGAAGAGGTAACAGCCCGTGCCTCTTGTTGGGTTTCCCGTACTGCCTTTATCTGAGCATCACTTCAAAACAAAACAACCACTTCAAGACAAACAGAACATCAGCATTCTTTATGCATTCAAAGAAATCCAGAAATCAGCACCAAAATCTTCCTTCCTCAATGCTTGAAACTCTGGAAGCAGCAACACCCAACCAATAACTGTCGAGCTGATAACAGCCACCATCTCTTCCATACTTCTCTTTTTCTCCTCAAAAGAGTCTTCAGTTTCTTTCTCCTCAATTTTCATCTCTTTTTTCTTTGAGTCGTTTAAAAAATGAGCCTATTTCCAAATTCCTTGTTCCTTCTAGTTCTACTAATGGCATCTGTTGGGATTTGGGTTTCCAAAGGGGTTTAAGGGATTCAGAAACACCTCACGTCTTTAACCTATTGCAACTATTAGAAGAGGTCTTCATTGATCCTTTCAAACCTGATGGCCAAATTTGGACATGTTCCACCTCTGGTTCCTTTACTTGTGCCTCCTTTTTCAAGGCTGTCTCAAATCAATAATAACTTTCTGCAACTTTTTCCAGTAAAGGAGGTTTGGTGTAAGCCTATTCCACCCAAGGTTTGTGCTTTTTGTTGGGAAGTTGCAAGGTTCAAAGTATTGGAATTCAAGGTGTATCGGAAAGGTAATTTTAAGAGACGTATCGAGATACGCTTTGGAAATGTATAGATACAGACGGAAAATCAAGATACGCTAGAAAATCCAAAAGAGTCCTTAGAAAAATATATTAACAACAATAAAACTGAGTTTTATGTGATTATAACTAATTTATTTAAACATAAAAACCACACTTTAATGATTTATATATAGTATCAGGACATAATTAGTAACCATTGAAAAATAATAGAAGAACTAAAATGCATGTGTATATATACTAATATTTATTAGTTAATAATTTTTAAGTCATTCATTAGTTAATATTTATTATATATAGATTTATATAATATTTATTATGTATATAAGTTAATATATACCTTAAATTTTAATAAATAAATATAACTTGTATTAATCTTATTATTATATAAATTTTAATAATCAAATTTTCGCATTTATTGAGAAACATCCACCAAGAAAGAAAAATTACTTTAAGAATAAAAATCCATGCTATTAAGATGAGCAATTTAGGTTGGCATAGTGGTTAATTAGTTGTTGTCCTAAATAAATTACTAGGGTTCGAAACTTCTTACTTTCAACTTATGATTTTAACAAGTTATTTGACTTAATTAGCATTTAATGACGTCTTAAATGCCTTAATTAAAGATTAACTCAAGTGAGCATTTAATTATAATATTAGCATTTAATGACTTCTCAAATTTAAAGGCTTACTTAAAAGTGATATAAATGAGAGAGAAGAGATAAATTAAATTTGAATTTGAATTTGAATTTAAAAAGTAGAAAGGGAAATTAAATTCGGCTGATACAGAATGTGTATCGGTCTATTTCAGGACTGTATCAGCCGATACATACCCAAAACGACCCAATACGAGACCTTTATGAAATTATTGAATTATGTATGTTCCGTGTATCGGATCTGTCACGAAACGGTACGTATGTACATGAAAAGATTGAAACATGTGATTTACTTCAATAGAAGACTCCATAGTGATGTTTATCCCCTCATAGATGTTTATCGTGTAAGCCAATGGTTAGAACTACTATCACTTGCTAATTTCCTATCTTTTACTACTTGTATTTGGGAATGGTTTCTCCCTCTATTTGGGTGCAGGTGGACTCCTCTGGCTAACGCTCAAAGCCTATTTGGCTCAACATTCTTTGCATGGCCAAATAAATGGGGTAGGATTATGTGGAAATGCAGAAGGACAGCAATTTTATGGACACTATGGGAAAAAACGAATTTAAGGCTATTCCAATACAAGAAAGATCTAAGGAGGTTATTATTGATATTGTTTTGATAAGAGTGGCATATTGGTTAAAATCCATGGACACCTTCTTTCATGTCTCAATGGATGATTTACCCAGGAGCTGGAAGGCAGTGGCCGAATTGCCTTCTAGTAGGTTAATAACTAATCCAATGGGTAAAGCGTTGTGCTAACTCTATGTAAGATAGCTTAGCCAAGCAAGGGGTGGAGAGGGAAACTTTGTTCTGGGCACAGTTGTAAAAGAAGAAACTTGTTGAGCAGAGAAAAGAGTTTTTGCCTCTCAATGACTTTGTGTGTATTTTATACCTTTTGTATCTATCTCTTCTTTTAACTTTAATTTAAATCCTGCAGTTATTGATCAAAAAAACACCATTAGAGTGTCTTGATGGAACAATGGAACTACATGAGGGACAAGTTTGGAGTGTTCAGCCCTTTGACATAGGAGCTAGAATGCTATAGCATCCATGTCAGCTAAGACTAATAGTGATCTTCTAATTCAGCAATGGTACCCACCCCCTCCAATCAAATTGAACTTTGAATGATATTCATTAGGTAATACGAACTCATTAGGTAGTAGGTGCCTTCAAATATCATGCTGGAACCACAATTCAGCAAGATCTGGGTTGGTTGGCCAAGGAGATTCCATAAGGCTCTGTTTGGTTTGTGGGAAGATTTGGGTGGGATGGGATGGGAAAGTGTAAAAATTTACCCTTCCATTGTTTGGTTTTATATATGGGAAAATAATAGGAAAAGAACTGTCACGAGCTGGTTCTTTGCCAGATTCATGTAAGATGAAGAAGAGTGCTCCATGACTGCAGCGGCGATCAGAGAGAGAGAGAGGGAATGAAAGAGAGATAGGGGTGCTGAGAAAGCAGATCACCAGAAAGGGAGGAAGACAGGAAGAATAGGAAGAAGGTGAGGGAGAAGAGAGAAGAGGAAGATGGAGAGAGAGACAGAGAACTCCATGACTGAAGCTCCGAAGAGGTCCTCCGGCACCGATAGTCCCCCCTCCTCCGTCGGTGCTTAATCGACCACCGCAGAGTGGTCCCGCTATTTTTATCACTCTAAATATGCTTCTTCGCACTTTCTCTGTAACAGAGGATGAACTTGGGATCTGAAGCAAAGCAAGTAGAGTTGAGAAAGCAGCAGCGATCAGAAAGAGAGGGAAAATGAGGGAATGAGAGAGATATAGGAGTGCTGAGAAAGCAGATCGCCAGAAAGGGAGGAAGACGAGAAGAATAGGAAGAAGAAGGTGAGGGAGAAGAGAGATCGCTGAGAAAGGGAGGAAGACAGAAAGCAGATCGCCAATATCTGGTTAAGAAGAAGACCGGTAACAGTGGTTCCTTGAAAGTTCGATGGTAACAGTGGTTCGATCATAACGGGGAAGGCACTGGTTCTCTCCCTCCTCTGTTTGTCATTGCTGGTTCGTTTTTCTCAGCCATCCCCCTCTGTTCGTCATCGCTAGTAACAGTGGTTTCTCGAGTTTTTCCACCAGGGTCGCACTGTTTTGGTGCGACACCGATTCCACGATTTTGGGATCTAGCATCCCACATTTTTCTCATCCCATCCCTTTATTTCCCTCAAAACAAGTAACATATGTCATATATCCCTTGGGCACATGGATACAACATAAGGGAGGAAGACGAGAGATATAGGAGTGCTGAGAAAGCAGATCGCCAGAAAGGGAGGAAGACGAGAAGAATAGGAAGAAGAAGGTGAGGGAGAAGAGAGATCGCTGAGAAAGGGAGGAAGACAGAAAGCAGATCGCCAATATCTGGTTAAGAAGAAGACCGGTAACAGTGGTTCCTTGAAAGTTCGATGGTAACAGTGGTTCGATCATAACGGGGAAGGCACTGGTTCTCTCCCTCCTCTGTTTGTCATCGCTGGTTCGTTTTTCTCAGCCATCCCCCTCTGTTCGTCATCGATAGTAACAGTGGTTTCTCGAGTTTTTCCACCAGGGTCGCACTGTTTTGGTGCGACACCGATTCCACGATTTTGGGATCTAGCATCCCACATTTTTCTCATTCCATCCCTTTATTTCCCTCAAAACAAGTAACATATGTCATATATCCCTTGGGCACATGGATACAACATAAGGGAGGCAAGGCAAGGGCATTGGGCCATTGGTGCTAGGATGACCATGTCCCAACTAAACCCCCTTCCCCTTAGCCTTTAATTTAACCTATGACTCACCATCTAACTTTAATCCCTCCTATGCTATGAACAAACTCACATCCCTCCCCTTACCAATGTATGCATATATGCATGTGTAGGAAGGATTAAAAGTTGGATATGTACATGCATATGAATTTTTTTGAAGGTAATATGCATACATATGAATAGATATATGTTGTATATGTATGTACATATACAAAATTATTGGTCATGTATATGTATACATAAGCATATATACAAATGCATGTATCTGTGTATATACGTTTACATATGCAGTAGGTTATGTCCTAAAACATCGTGCCAAAGATGAAAACAACAGGGTAAATATCATTGCTGACTCCCATTTCTCATATTGAAGAGTTGGACAATGTTGAAAGTGAGAGAAAACTCCATGTGGAAGAGAGAGAATTGAGATGGAAATCAAAGAATGAGTTAGAGGTCCTTAAGAGAGAGGAAATATCCTAGACACAAAAGTCAAGACATAAATAAATAAAGGGGATTGGAATACAAAATTCTTTCATGCGACGTAGTAGTTTCCCAAAACCAAGCAGCATTATCTCATTATCTCATAGGATGGGAATACAAAGCTCCAAGAACCCCTATTTGCTAATGTTGTTCATTCATTCATTGCAATAAAATATATTCTTAAAAGGCAATAAAAATTATAAAATCATAACTTTTTATGTGAGAAATAAGAATTTCAGACCCTAACATAGACTTGTTCGGGCTTGCCTCGAGGGGCGTGGTACAAAGGTGAGCTCATAGAATCAAGAATGCAATATGTTTTACATCACATTAGCTACTTGAGCAATGCAATTAAGGAAAAAATGAGATTGGGGGTTTTACATGCTTGAAAATGCTTTATATGTTTGCTTTTATTTTTAAATTTTCATTTGAATATGCTTTACATGTTATGTTTATGATTTTAATTTTAAATAATTGGTTTTTTAAAACATTTATTTTAAATTTTATGTTTATATTTTTTATTACATTATGTTTAATATTTTTTGCACATTTTTTGAATTTTCTGACTTTGTTTTAGTTTTTAGCTTTTTTTTGGTAGTTTCGCGCCTTTCTTAAAAAGGCACGCTCCTCGCCTTGTGCCTCAAGCGCAAATTGGCCCTTGCGCTTTTAAAACACTGATTCCTTTGGCAACCCAGGAAGAACAGGAGTAGGAGTCTTTCGAGGCCACCATGGAGTAGTGCTAGCCTTGTTCTCATGACCAATTGGATTTGTAGACTCAATTCAAGCTGAATCAAAAGCTCTATGGCAAGCGTTCCAGCTTGCAGAACAGTTAGGGGCAAGAGAGCTGGAAATTGAAGGAGACTCACTTCTGATTATAACATGGACAAAAGCAAATTGAGCCAGTACCCTGGAAGCATGGTTTTCAAAACCGGACCGAACCGGATGGTCAGACCGGAAAAAACTGGGAAACGGTCAAGCGATCGGTTCCATTTCCCCAAAAACTAAATTTTCCCCCGAAACCATTGATTTTGGTCAGTGAACCGCTGAACCGAGCAGTTAACCGTTCGAACGGTTATGACTTTTTATTTTTTTTAATTTATTTTTTGTCAGAACAGTCCGAGCGTTCGGTTCGAACGATCGGACCATTCGACCTAATAACCAGACCCCTGACCGGTTCGATCTCCGGGTCAGTTTTAAAAATCATGCCTAGAAGCTAAGATTCACTTTTAAACAGATTGACCAACTTGCAAAGAGATTTAACTCTTAAAAGTGAAGATAATGAGTTGGAAAATGTGTTAGCCAAGCAAGGAGCTAATAGACCATCCTTATTTTGGGCAGTATTGCAAACTACTTCGCTATGGAAAGTATTGTATCTTAATTTCATATTTAAATCAATAAATGATTTTCTTTGCTGATCAAAAAAAATATATCTTTCATGCAATGGCCAATGGAATAAGGCACAAAAACTTTGTGGCTAGGTTGAAAATCAATGGAGAGTTGATCTCAAGTCAGGATGAAATTCCCAGAATCTTTGTGGACCACTTTAAATCCTTTACAGGAGACCTCTGGAGGATAAATTGAGTTTAGAAGGATTGGAGTGCCTTTACTAGATAAGGAAGCAGCAAATTGGCTACAAAGATATTTTGAGGAAGAGAAAATAAGAAAGGTAGTGTTCTCCATGAATAGGTCTAAAGCACCAAGCCCAGATGGATTCAAAATGGCTTTCTATCAGGATTGTTGGGAAGTGTTGAAAGATTACTTATTTGAAGTCTTTAAGGAATTCTCAAATACACATATTGTTAGCCCTAGAGTTGATGCAACTTTCTTGGCCTTGATTCCAAAAAAAAAAAAAGTTGATGCTAGCCATCCAAAGGATTTTTGACCCATTAGTATAGTGACTATGATGAGTGTCTACAAGATAATTACTAAGGTCCTATCATTGAGGATCAAAGCAATTCTCCCCTCTCTCATCAATCAGAATCAAGGATCTTCTGCTCAAGGAAGACAAATAGTTGATCAAATCCTGATAGCCAATGAATGTGTAGAGGAAATGAAGAGATCTAGGAAGGAATGCTTTGTATGCAAATTAGACTTAGAAAAGGCCTATGACATGGTGGATTGGGGATTTTTCAAAGATGTTTTGCAACAATGGGGGTTTAGGGAGAGATGGTGCAATTGGATGCTTGGTTGTGTACGGTCTTGTCATTTTTCTATCCTTGTTAATGGAATGGTGAAAGACTTCTTCCCAACTTGCAGAGGGTTAAAGCAAGGTGAATCCCTCTCCCTCTTCCTTTTTACTCTAGTAGTGGATGTCTTTAGTAGACTCTTCTCTAAGGCAGACAGGAAATATGATTTTAGGGGTTGGAAAGTGGGCAGAGACAATGTTCCAATTACTCATCTCCAATTTGCAAACGATATCATAACATTTTGTGAAGGGGGAGACATTAGGAGAGTCATGAGATTAAAAGATTTAATCAAGAAGTTTGAAATAGTGCCAAATCTGAAAATCAATTTAGACAAGGTTGCATAGCACAGTGATTTAAAAGGCACGCCCCTAGGCACACAGGCGAGGTGCATTTTAGGGTAGGCATCTCGCCCAGGTCCAAGGCGCAGCACTTTCAAAAGGTGCACGCCTGGTGCGCCTAGGCATGCACCTTGGCCCATGCGTGTGAACCTTTTGAACATTGTACGTTTTTTTACTTTTTTTCAACCTAGCAATTGGGCTTTTGAGAACCCCCTATTTGCTAATATTGTCCATTCATTCATCTTAATAAAACATCTTCTTAAAAGGCAATTAAAATTATAAAATCTTTATTTTTTGTGTGAGAATTAAGAATTTAAGACCCAAACATGGACTTGTTTGGGCTTGCCTTGAGGGGCATGGCACAAAGGTGACTCGTAGAATCAAGAATGTAATATGTTTTGCATCACATCGGCTACTTGAAGCAATGCAATTGAGGAAAAAAAGAGATTGTGGGTTTTACATGCTTCAAAATGTTTTATATGTTTGATTTTATTTTTAAATTATATTTTGCATTTTTTGGAATTTTCTAACATTTTTTTTTAGCAATTTTTTGTATTTTTGTGCCTTGCTTCAAAAAGGGGCACGCCTCGCCTTACGCCTCTCTCCTCAAGCGCAAATTGGCCCTTGTGCCTTGCACTTCTAAAACACTGAAATAACATGGATTAACATGGAGGAGAATGTCCTAAATAGGGTAGTGGAATGCTTAGAATGTCATATCACCCCTTGGCCTTTGACCTACCTAGGGCATCCTCTAGGTGCAAACCCCAAGGAAAGCAGTTTTTGGAACCTAGCTATAGAAAGGTGTAAAAAGATATTTTTTTATCAATAACAGGAAGCATTTCATTAATAAAAGAGAATAAAATACAAAGGAGAGGAGATAAAATATCTTAGTTCCCCTAGGGATCAAAATAAGCAATCGAGAGAAAAACCAATTACAAATGAGCACAGAAAATAGAATCCCTATGCACCCTTTGCCTAACTAAACCATCAGCGAAGGAGTTGGCACTTCTCTTTACCCAAATACATTTTACATCAATGCCCTCAATCAACCACTTAAACCTCCTCTTGTCATTGGTGTAGTTCTAGAGCCCAATCTTGCCTTCCTTTAACCAGCCTACTACTATCTTAGAATCACCTTCTATGACTTAATATTCAGGTCCCTTGCTCTTTTTACCCCTTCCAAGACCGCTGATGAAGGGGAATTTGGCCCGACCTCATGACAGGGAGACATGTGGACATGACTCGGCATAAGCGACAACTCGACATGGTCAGATCGGCACGTGGATATGACTTGGCACAAGTGACAGCTCAGCACAATCAGTTCGCTACAAAGTGACCTCGGGTACCCTGATACCCCGAACTAAGGATACCCCGAGCTGAGGATATCCCGAACTAAGATCGTCTCAGTATTAGATCGCGACCAGGTTAACGGAACCAAGTTCACTATAGATCAAACGCGGACAGATGAGCCACCTCGGGACGAGTATACCTCGACACAAGATCACACCAGGACCACCTCGGTCCAAGGGCACTTCGGCACTCGTATCAGAACAGACCTAAAGAGCACGAGCTCGGGAAGCTCGCCACCAGTCAGCTCGCCATCAGGCAACCCAGTACCTTACAGGGCTATATTAGCTCACCACCGTGTTCCGCGTCTTACGAGATCGTACCTCACAACGGCTATATTAGCTCACCCACTCCCTGATTCAGACGGGAGAGGGCAATCTTACCGGTTGGTGACATTTTTGCCCACCTAACACGCAAGCGGATCCCATCACAGCGAGGATTTAGGAACCACTCCACCAACCCACAGGGACTCCAGTATATAAAGACTTCACCCCCCAGAGGCGAAGGTATGTTCTTTTATTGTTGTGTGTGTAATCTTTGCTCTCTAGCTCTCTAACTCAATGTTATCATCTTCAAGCTCTCTACTACCACTGTGTTCTAACTTTGCCATCGAAGTGTCCCCGCCAGGTAAACCACCACGGGATCTCTGCCTCCTCTCTTGCAGACTACCCAGTTCACGTCGTTGCTGGCAGCCAGATCATCTCCAGCAGGGAGCAACCGGATTACACCACATCAATTGGCGTCGTCTGTGGGAAGTTACTAAAAGCCTTTTATCTCCATTTTGAAAACCACAAGCTCAAAATCAAACCCATGGCTTCTTCTAGCAATGCCGGACAACACAGCAAAGCAAACGTCTCCGGGGGGCAACCTCAGTTCCCAACTGTCTACATAGGCCAATTCACCATACCGCTCCCTGCGGGTGGGATTCCAAAACCCACTATACCTCAACCAACCGAGCCTGTGAACGTCCCACTTCCCCCTATAGTGGGTGCGACCTCCGTTGAACCCTCTATAGTTCCCCCTGGAGTCAGACATAACCAACTAAGTGACCTGGTATACTGTGTGTGGGCTATTCAAGCCCAGATGCAACAGTTCCAACAGTACCAACAGCAAGTTCTGCACCACATGTACCAGCAGCAGTTCCCACCGATGCAGCAGAACCAGCAACCAACCCAACCTTAGTGTCCAATCACCCCGAGCAAGCCTCGCTGCCAAAACAGCCATACTTGCCAGGGAGAGACCTCCCAGGTCTCATCTCGTGGAAGGAGGGAAAGACAAGTTCCTCCCATCTCCCAGCAAGTAAGCAAATCGAGAGATACTTGACCCACCAGAACCAGTCCACCTCGGCCTTCGCGACCTGAAGGCACTCTTGCAGGAAACCGGCTCGAGGTCCTAGCTGAGGACTCCAGGAAAGACATTTCAACAACACTTGCCTACTAATCCCGGACTTAGACCCCATCGTAAGACTCACGGCAGCAAAAAAGGGGATCACCCACAGAGAATTCAAGTGGCATGTGGTGGCAGACAAACCCAAAGACATCACAGAATTCCTTAAGCTCGTCGATCAGTTCATCGGGACTGAGGAAGAGATGAACCAAAGAACTGAAGCCCCAGCAGAGAAAAGAAAGAGGGAAGACCGCAGCTCGAACAGTGGTGGCAAGAGAAAGAAAAGCAAGTCCCCCACCAGGGGAGGGAACAGGCTAGATTTTCACCCCTGAGCTCCCCCGATTGAGAGAACGAGTTTCAAACCCATCAACGCGAAGCGAGGGGAAATTCTCATGGCGATCAAGGACGCTTCTTTTGTGAAGTGGCCACCCCGGTTGAGAGAGGACCCAGCCCTTAGAAATAAAAATGTATTTTGTCACTTTCATACCAAAGATTGTAAGAAACTCCGCGACGAGATCAAAGAGCTTATCCTACCTGAAAAATTTTGTACAAAAAAGTAATAAAAACCAGGCAGATCGATAGAGGGAGCAAAGGAGAGATGCTCCCGAGCCCAGTAGCTAGTGTAGCGAACAACCGCAGAGACAGGCGCCCGAGGAGAAACCGATCCACGAGATGATCAACACGATCACCGATGGATCCATAGTAGCGGGCTGCACCTCAGCCGCAGGAAAGTCTTCAATTCGCGAACTAGAGTGTGAAGAGCAGAATCCGCCAAAGCGTCCCAGGCCCAAAGAACCGATATTCTTCACGGAAGACGACGTGCAAGGGGTCCAGTACCCCCAGGATGATGCACTAGTGATAAAGATGAGGATCAACGACTTCGAGGTAAAGAGTATCCTGGTTGACTCCGGCAACTCAGCATACATCCTATTCAAAGACACATTCGACAAGCTCCAACTCCAAGAAGGCGACCTCAAGCCAACAAGCACTCCACTGGTAGGTTTTAGCGGAGAAGAAGTCAGGCCCTTAGGGTGAACCTCGGTACGTGTGGAGATCGACACCTGCACTAGCATCGCGAGGTTCAAGCACACCTTCTTGATGGTCGCGACTCCCTCCCCGTACAACGCCATTATAGATCGGCCTATCACCCACGTGCCTCGCGCAATGGTGTCCACCTACCACATGGCTATGGAGTTCCCTACGGACTTCGGAGTTGGGACAGTGCGAGGCGACCAGCTCGAGTCCCGCAAGTGCTATGTTGCCGCTCTCAAAGGGAAAGCCAAGTTGGCAGACGACCTCGAGTTAGAGCGACCTATGGAGTACTTTGAGGAATGAGCCACGCCAACCGAAGGGACGATCAACATCCCGACCTCAGCGAAAGATCCAGTTAGGACCCTCCAGATCGGAGCAGCGATCGAGGAGCCTCTCCACTCTCGACTGGTAAGTTTTTTACTTAAGAATTTAGATGTGTTTGCCTGGTCCGCGGCAGAGATGCCCGGCATAGATGCTAAGGTAATGACTCACAAGTTGAACACTGATCCTTTAGTCAGGGCAGTTAAACAGAAAAAATGCAACCTCGCCCCGGAGTGCTGGAGGATAGTCGATGAAGAGGTCGGAAAACTCCTCGCAGTCGATTTCATCAGGGAGGTCCACTACCCGAGCTAGGTGGCTAACCCCGTTCTGGTAAAAAAGGCCAACAGTAAATGGCGCATGTGCGTCGATTACACCGATCTGAATCGAGCTTGCCCGAAGGATTGTTTCCCACTCCCTAAGATCGACCGTCTAGTGGACGCGACCTCAAGGCACGAGTTGTTGAGTTTTCTGGGCGCATACTCAGGCTATAACCAGATCAAGATGGACCTCGCTGACGAGGAAAAAACAACACTCATAACCGAGCTAGGACTGTATTGTTACAAGGTCATGCCCTTCGGGCTAAAAAACGCCAGGGCAACCTTCCAAAGACTTGTCAACAAACTTTTTGACCCGTTGATCGGCAATAAGGTTGAATGCTATGTAAACGACATGGTTGTCAAAACCCAGTTTTCGAACTGTTTAATAAGTGACTTACAATGTGTTTTCAAAATTTTACGCAAGTATAGTATGAAGTTGAACCCTAGCAAGTGTGTCTTTGGTATCACCTCGGGTAAATTCCTAGGTTACATAGTTAACCGGCGTGGCATCAAAGCAAACCCCGAAAAGATCAAGGCTATCCTAGATATGAAGCCACCTCGCAAATTGAAAGAGGTTCAAAGGCTGAATGGCCGCATGGCTACCTTAAGTTGCTTCATGTCCAAGCCAGCAGATCGTTGCCTGCCCTTTTTCAAGGCAATCAAGAAAAGTAAAGACTTTGAGTGGACTGAAGAGTGCCAACTCGCCTTCGACGAGCTGAAGAAATACCTAGTTAGTATACCGGTTTTGACCCGACCCGAGGAGGGTGATGTTTTAATGTTGAAACTCTCCATGAGCAATGAGGTGGTCAACTCGATACTAAAAAAAGAAGTAGATCAGGTCCAACGACCTATCTACTATGTGAGTAAAGCTTTGCAGGACGTAGAAACCAGGTACCCAGAGATCGAGAAGTTGGCGTACGCACTGGTCGCAGCAGCTTGGAAGCTTCAACCGTATTTCCAAGCCCACACTATCATAGTTCTCACAAACAAACCTCTAAGGCAAGTCTTACTCAAGCCCGAGGTATCTGGCAGACTGACGAAGTGGGCCATCGAACTCAGCGAATACGACCTCCAGTACGAGCCTCGGATGGCAATTAAGGCCCAAGCCTTAGCCGACTTTGTAGCAGAATGTACCTTCAGCACTGCAGCCCCCGAACTGACTGAGCTCGAACACAAAGAGGAGGCTTCAACCAGTGCGGCACCGGCCCCGATTTGCACAAGGCCAACTTGGGACGAGGAGCCCTGGATCGTCCATGTAAACAGCTCATCCAATCAACAAGGAAGCGGAGTCGGCACTGTTCTGCACGGGCCAAGCGGGGTGAAACTGGAGCACGCACTTCGGTTCGAGTTCGCAGCATCCAATAACGAAGCAGAGTATGAAGCATTGCTAGCCAGGCTCACACTAGCGAAAGAGGTACTAGCAAAACACATCATCATCTGTAGTGATTCCCAGTTCGTGGTCAACCAGGGGGACAGAAGAGGTTGCTCCTGTTGCACAAACAGAGCCGAGCTGAATTGACCCACTCGCGAGCTACCTGCTTCACGGAACCCGACTTGCAGATCGCAACACGGCCAAAAGGGTAGAGCGACAAGCAGCCAAGTACGTCATGATAGACGGATGGCTGTACTGAAGATCCTACACGCTCCCCACTTGCGTTGTTTGCGACCTTCAAAGGCTGAGCTCGTTCTCCACGACACTCATGAAGGCTTGTGCGGCGAACACTTGGGGGGCAGGGCTCTCGCCCAGAAAGCGCTACTGCAAGGATACTATTGGCCCACGATGAAGGCATACGCACTCGAGCTCGTCAAGAAAATGCGACAAATGCCAGAGGTACGCCAACATCCATCACCAACCTAAAGTACCTCACCAGCCCATGGCCCTTCACACAGTGGGGAATCGACATTCTTGGACCATTCCCACCAGCGACAAGACAGAGGAAATTCTCAGTAGTAGCAGTGGATTACTTTACAAAGTGGGTAGAAGCGGAACCCCTAGCAACAATCACAGCTCGAACTGTACTGAACTTCTTTTGGAAGAGAATAGTATGCCGCTTCGGATTGCCTCGAGTGCTCATTTCTGACAACGGTAAGCAGTTTGAAGATATCGAGTTCCAGAACTGGTGTGCTAAAATGGGGATACAGTAGAACTTCACTTCGGTAGCACACCCCCAGGCGAACGGGCAGACAGAAGTCACGAACAGAACCATACTCCGTAGACTGAAAGCTCGCTTAGCCCGAGCTAAGGGGCTATGGGTAGACGAGTTGCCCAGCGTACTATGGGCTTACCGAACTACCATCAAGACCGCCATAGGTGAAACCCCCTTCAACCTCACCTATGGCACGGAAGCAGTAATCCCAGCCGAGATCGAGGTACCTACATTACGCCTGGAAGCCTATGACGAAGAAGGAAACGGTGACGAGCTCCGCACCAAACTCGACCTGGTAGAAGAGGTATGAGACCTCGAATATATCCGGACCGCAGCCTACCAGCAAAGAGTAGCTCGGTATTATAACGCCCAGGTCGGGAAGTGACACTTCCGTGTCGAGGACCTGGTCCTTTGGAAAGTTATGGTACTTGACACCTGGTCAGCCCTGCACCTCACAGGCAACTCGACACCTGGTCAGCCCAACACCTCACAGGAAGCTCAACACCTGGTCAGCCCAGCACCTCACATGTAGCTCGGCACCTCACAAGCAGAGAACTCGGCACTACATAAGACCCAGTTGCCTCTTCGGCATGGGCAAAGTTCAGGAGTGGACTACAAGTCACTCCCAAAGCCTAAGGGCCACCACAAGACCCAATTGCCTCTTCGGCACGGCCAAAAGTTCAGGAGTGGACTACAAGTCGCTCCTAGAGCCTAAGGGCCAAAAGTGCCGAACTGGCAAGGACCTAGGCACCACATAAGACCCAGTTGCCTCTTCAGCATGGGCAAAAATTTAGGAATGGACTACAAGTCACTCCCAAAGCCTAAAGGCCACCACAAAACCCAGTTGCCTCTTCGGCATGGGCGAAGTTCAGGAGTGGACTACAAGTCGCTCTCGGAGCCTAAGGGCCAAAAATGTCGAACTGGCAAGGACCTAGGCACCACACGACCCAATTGCCTCTTCGGCACGGGCAAAGTTCAGGAGTGGACTACAAATCGCTCCCAAAGCCTAAGGGCCAAAAATGCCAAACTGACAGGGACCTAGGCACCACATGAGACCTGGTTACCTCACTGGCATAAGCAAGTTGCTTCGAATACCTAAGGCATAGACAGCTCGGGCATAAGCCCTACGATATCTAGCCCATTGCAGCACATAAAAGCAAATCGGACCCATAAGGGACAATTGGCATCAGAACAAATAGCATGTGCGCAGACAGGACGGGTATATGACCCGCGATGTCACTCACCTCGGCGTACGTTACGTGATGTTATCCTTACTAAGCCTTCGAAGACAGTTCGGGGTAACAGACACTTAGAAAATTTTCTATTACGATATCTTACTTATTGCCCAGCTCGATAGCTCGACAATTCGGGTAATCTGCACATTTGCTACCTAGATCGAAAGCTATCTAAGAACATCTTTTGACACAAAGGATTACTCAAATTGGTATTTCATTCACAAAAGTGGCAGGTACATAGATCTTGTTCTAACTCGAGCTCGGCGGCTTCGGGGCGTACATTCGATACAAGAAAAGTAAAAGATGGTTCATGAGGAACGGTCTCCATATGATCCTCCGCGACCTCCTGGTTCGAAGGACACTCCTCGACCTCGTCGTCACTCTCTTCCTCTGACGAGTTGGGCTCTGTGTTTGCTGCCTCGGCTTCCTCGGGAATGAGTTTTGATGTGGAGGCTTTGAGATCGAGGTCAGGGAACTTCTTTTTCATCACGTACTTACACAATTTGAAGCCAGAATGGTAGGAGCTCGAACCATACTCAACTTGGAGGTCGTGGAACTCCGAAGACTGCTTAGAGTGCTCCACGGCCTGGCTTCGTGCCTCTTCCACAGTGGCCTCGAAGATCTGAGTTCACTCTTGAACCATCGCCTAGAGATCTTCAACCTCTCGTCGAAGCCTCCCCGATCAACACAAAGATTTGCTCCTGTTGTCTCCTCTTCTCCTCGGTCAAAACAGAGTTTTGCTCCTGTTGCCTCCTCTTCTCCTCGGTCAATGCAGAGATCTTCTCCTGCTACTTCTCCTTTTCCTCGGTCAGAGACAAAATTAGCTCCTTCTGACCTTGAGCCACCTTCTTGGCCCGGAGCACCTCGCCCCGAGCTTTATCAAGCTCGCGATGCAGTTTATGCACCTCCTCCTTGGCTTTCTCAAACTTCTGCAAACGGATTTGCGACTGGCACATCAGCGCGTGAATGGAGTTCACCCGGCAAAGAAAGAACCGAGGTAAGAACCTTTTTCGAAAAGATCACAGAAGCAAAAGTATAAGGTAAAAGACGGCCTCCTCCGAGCTCCTCGGAAGCGAAAGTATAAGGTAAAAGACGGCGATCACAGAAGCGAGGTAAGAACCAAGGCAACCCAACCCCCAAGTCGATGCGTAGACATCTCGGCCCACTCCGAGACCTCGGAAAAGACGACCTCCTCGCTCTTGCGAATACTAAAATTGTAAGTCAAGATGCTCCTCATCGGAGGCTCGCCTCGGGACCTAGAAGTGCTCGCCAACTCGGGAAACCGAGCAACTTCCGGCTCAGGTGCTGGGGTGATCTCTGGTTCCTCCTACCGAACACTCCCCTCTTCTTCTTTCAAATTCACCACGGAAGGGAGAGGGCGAACTTCCTCCTGGAGGAGCTCGACGGAGATCGGCTCCGCGACATGGACCTCGGGCAGGGCAGGGGTTGAAGGGCTGACCTCCCAGCAAGGCTTCTTCCCTTTCCTCTTCTTCCCCTTCTGCACACTGTTGAGAAGGTTCCTGGCATCGACCTTCAGCATGATGGCTGCAAAAAATAGAAGGCTAGCCACAAACTAATCAGAGCATTAATAAGTAAAAAGCCAAAGTGACATACCAAGACTCAAGCCGGCCTGCACGAGCTTATCTTTGGCAAGGTAGTCACTACAGAGGAAACCGAGCTCCGCCAAAGACTAGAGCGTCTCCCTTGTCTTCAGGTCCAGCCTAACATCGGAGTCCTGAATGGCAGCTCTCCAATGAGTAGGGAACAGCCACCCCTCAGGATTACGAACCACGAAGTAGTTTCGTTTCCAGGCCAAGATCCTATTGGGCAATTCGTGCAAAAGTTTATAGCCCGGGCGGGGAGACAGGTAGTAAGTCCGCCTATGCTCGGGGAGAACACAAGAAGAGTTCTTCTTGATAGACAAGATAGAAGAAAAAATGACGAGGTCAAGAGGGAGTCGGTACTCATAAAAAAGGGAAATGGTTCCTACTACGTTTCGGACAGAGTTCGGGTGTAGATGATCTATGGTAATGTTGAAAAACTTCAGGACCTCTATAATCAGGGGGTGCAAAGGTAAACAGAGACCAGCCACGAGCTGTTCTTCAAAGATTACGATCTCGTTGTGATCGTGTTCCCAAGGAAAGTTGCCTACGAGGAGACTATAGGAGAGCTCACCCAGAAGGTTGTACCGATGAACTAAGGCCCGAAGCCTGTCCACAGTCATAATAGAAGGGGCAAAGTGATCCGGCACCCGAGCTTGGAAAGAAGTGGATGCCAGGTTGCCCGAAGCCTCCCGCGCATCCCAGGGTGACTACGCCTCGGGAAGGTACCGGACTGCCCCTGGGTTCGAAACAGCCTCATCTCGGCTATCTACCTAGGCCGAGGTACCCTCATCGGCCTCATCTAAGAGGCTATCAAAGCTAAAGGAAGACATTGACAACCGAACTAAAAGGAAAAGCTAAACTGAACTAAAAATAAGCTAAGGAAGACTCACCAAAGAAAGGCGATCAAACTGGAAGGAAGTGGTGAACTAGAAAACCCGAGCTAAAGAAGCTAAGCGCGACCTCAGATCGAAGTCTAGTAAGCTTGTAGCGAAGAAAATGAGCCTCGGGTCCCCATATTTATAGCCACTGTACCGGAGAAACGACGGTCAAGATCAAAGCAATCCAACGACTCTTAAGAAAACCGGCTACACGACTCTAGAGGTCGAAAACAGTTAGCACATTTTTTGGCGTCAACAGGGTTTATAGATCGCTTGATGTCCATGTGTGAACCGCACGCAACCTATTTGATAGAGCAGCTAGGACTTCGAGCCAAATCCACTTGTCACATCATGGACTCCTCAAACTAGGTCCCCCTAGCTCGAGGAGTGGGGGGCAATTGTTGAAGGGGAATTTGGCCCGACCTCGTGACAGGGAGACACATGGACATGACTCGGCATAAGCGACAACTCAACATGGTCAGATCAGCACGTGGATATGACTTGGCACAAGTGACAGCTCAGCACAATCAGTTCGCTACAAAGTGGCCTCGGGTACCCTAATACCCCGAACTAAGGATACCCCGAGCTAAGAGTATCCCGAACTAAGATCGTCTCAGTATTAGATCGCGACCAGGTTAACGGAACCAAGTTCACTACAGATCAAACCCGGACAGATGAGCCACCTCGGGACGAGTATACCTCGACACAAGATCACACCAGGACCACCTCGGTCCAAGGGCACTTCGGCACTCGTATCAGAACAGACCTAAAGAGCACGAGCTCGGGAAGCTCGCCACTAGTCAGCTCGCCATCAGGCAACCCAGTACCTTACAGGCAACTCGCCTCCCGTTCAAAACGACCTCTACATGACAACCCCGAGGATCTCGCCACCGTGTTCCACGTCCTACGGGATCGTACCTCACAACGGCTATATTAGCTCACCCACTCCCCGGTTCAGACAGGAGAGGGCAATCTTACCGGTTGGTGACATTTTTGCCCACCTAACACGCAAGCGGATCCCATCACAGCGAGGATTTAGGAACCACTCCACCAATCCACAGGGACTCCAGTATATAAAGACTTCACCCCCCAGAGGCGAAGGTATGTTCTTTTATTGTTGTGTGTGTAATCTTTGCTCTCTAGCTCTCTAACTCACTATTATCATCTTCAAGCTCTCTACTACCATTGTGTTCTAACTTAGCCATCGGAGTGTCCCCGCCGGGTAAACCACCCCGGGATCTCTGCCTCCTCTCTTACAGACCACCCAGTTCACGTCGTTGCTGGCAGCTAGATCATCTCCAGCAGAGAGCAACCGGATTGCGCCAAATCAACCGCCATTACCTCAGCCCTAAGGGAATCTCCCACTCCAATTGGACTAGAAAACATGGTTATTATATTCCCTTGTTCATTCCTTGGAAATCCCCCAATGCCAAAAGGCCTTGGGTTTCCCAAACAGCTACCATCGAAATTCAATTTGATGAAGCCATGAGGGGGAATATTCCATGATGGACTTGAAGTCATCTTAGATGGGACTAACTTCGCAATTTCCTTACAATTTCTTAGCTGAACAGCTCCAATGGTTTCAGCCAATGTATTGCCCTCATGTGGATCACTTCCATGACAAAAGAGATTGGCTGCTTGGAAGAGATGTTACATCTTTTTGGGAGGTAGGATTACTCTGATAAGATCAACTTTGGCTAACCTACCCATCTATTTCCTCTTTGCTTTTAGGATTCCACCAAGAGAAGAAAACAAATTAGAAAAAATTATGAGCGATTTCCTTTGGCAGCTGGGAGAGACTAGAAAGGACCACTTAATAAACTAGGAGATTGTGTGTAAAAGAAAGGAAGAGGGCGGTTTAGGTCTAGGGAATGTAAGAAAGAAGAATACAGCTCTTTTAGGGAAATGATTATGGAGATGGCCACTTGAGAGGGAAATTTTGTAGGTTGAGGTAGTGGCAAGCACACATGGTAGATTGGAGAACAGCTAGGATGTTGGTGTATCACATAGAGCTACCTTAGCAGCACCTTGGAAGGCAATTCATAGCCTCTTCCAGTTTCTCAAGTATATTAGGTATGATGTTTGCTCAGGGAATTTAATTTGATTGTGGGAAGACACTTGGTTTGGTGATAGGACTTTAAAGGAATTGTTCCCTTCTTTGTATTCTATTTCTTTGCATAAAAATAAGACCATTTCGAATTTTCTTGTTCTTCCTTCTTTGCCTTTTAGTCTTAATTGGGATCTTGGGTTTCGAAGGGGATTGAAGGATGAGAAAAAACTTGTCTATCAGAGCTTCTCCTTCTTGATAGTGTCTACTTAGAGCTTTCTATTCCAAATAGAAGAGTTTGGTTCCCAAGCCCTAAAGATTCCTTTTCTTGTACCTCCTTTTTTACCTCCTTTTATAAAGCTCTTTGCCAGTCCCCTTCCTCTGTCCTTTCCTTTGAAAGAAGTTTGGTTTCAATTGATTCCCCCTAAAATTAAGGCCTTTTGTTGGGAAGTGGCTCTTGAGAAAACTAACACTCTGGATTACTTGCAAAAGAAGAGGCCTTTTCTGTGCATTTCCCCAAATTGGTGCACTCTATGCAAATCTGATGATAGATCTTGTTACAACTTACTAATTTCCTATTCATTTGCTACAGATATCTGGGATTGGTTTTTCTCTTTGTTTGGGTGCAGGTGGAATATGCCAACGGAGACAAAATTGTTGTTTGCTCCATCTACTTTTGCTTTACCGAAGAAGAGGAGAAGAGTAATGTGGAGGTACACTAGAGCAGCAATGATGTGAACCTTATGGGAAGAGAAATGCCAAAATCTTCCAAGATAAAGAAAGGAGCAAACAACAAATTATGGAGTGTAATAACCAAGGTTATACATTGGCTACAAACTTTGGAATTATTCAAAATTTTCACACTTGATGATATTTGGAAGAATTGGCCTTTAGTGGCATCTAGCTCAGTGCAAAAGGTTAAAGCAAGGATGGCTTGGACACCTCCCATTGAAGGATTCCTGAAACTAAACTTCGATGGGAGTAGTCAAGGCAACCCAGGCCCAACTGGAAAAGGAGGAGCCATCAAAGACAAGGAAATTTAAGAGCCCTCTTTTCAGGACCGGTGGGGAATGGAGGCACCTTAAAGGCAGAACTGTACACAGCCATACAAGGCGCGCAGATTGCAAGAGAGTTAGGATCGGAGAATTTGGTGATAGAAGGGGACTCCAAAGTGGTGGTGGGTTGGTTAAAAGACCCAGATTCAGTGATTTGGTGTTACAGAAATGAAATGAAGAAATCAAAATGGATAACTCAGCAGATGAATGTAATTATACAATGGTGGGAAGGGAGGAAAATGATTTTGCTGATTCTTTAGCTAAGCAAGGAGTAACTAGGGATCAATTGTACTGGGCCCACTTGTAACTTTATGTTGCCATATTAATGAGTGAGGCTGCACCTCACACCTCCCACTGGGATGCTTGTAACAGACTCTTTATCCTTTTCTTCTAATGAAATCTAATGAATTTTTATCTATCATTATATATATATATATATATATATATATATACACATATTTTAGGCTGAAAACTCCTTGTGCACAAGCTGCAATGAGTATTTCAGTCTGCAACCTTAAGAGCTCAAAATTCTTACTCATTTAAAAGTAGAAGGCTGTTTATGTAAAGATGTCTCACCCCCAAGTATTCAGGTCCAACAGGAAGTTCTGTACAGATTTGCTCACTAGAACTTTCAACCAACAAAGCTGTCTTTGCCAAAGATAAAGCCTACAATAACAATGTATGAAACATCACCAGGAGAAAATTGAAAACATAGCTAGAATAGTTTATCATATCAAAAGAGTCAACACATAACAGCTGTAAAACTTTATTTTAAACCTATTTTAAAATAAAACTCTCTTTTGCTGATCAAAAAAAAAAAGAGTCAACGCATTACAATTATCAAGACACAAAAAAAAAAATACATAAACTGGATAACCGAGTCTAGTGGTTACTATCATAAAGACAAAATGCTACACTGTAAGGACCAAGGCAAAACTAAGCATTTAAAGTAGTTAAGCCCAGCTTTCCACATTTGATCTTTCACTCGTAGTCTCTATGTCTATAAGAATAAGTTTCACAGAGAGGCAATATCCCTGACTTCCCATTAACTGCTTTAGTACAGAGTTGCCAAATCAAATGAAATAGTTATACTGACCAAGTATTGGAATATTTCATTCCTTGCAACGAAGTCAGTCTCGCAGTTAAGTTCAATAACAGCAGCCCTTTTCTCATTTTGTGCTAGTGCAAGTAAACCCTCTGTAGCAGTTCGGGATGACTTTTTTGACGCTAGAACTACACCTCTTCTTCTCAAGTCCTTCTGTGCAGCGTCTGCATAAAGTATCTAGTACCATATAAGGACCAAAATCTTTAATACAACGTGTGCATTATTCCACCAAGAATGAAGTACAAAAAACGTAGATTTTACCAAGGTCCCAATTGCAAGCAACAAGAGCAGACTTGACGTCCTTTATGGGAGCACTTGTTCTTTCCCTCAGCTGCTTGATAAGATTCATCTGGTCCAGAGCAGGAACCTCAACACTGAAGTTTCTCAAAAACAGCTTCTGTGCAGAAACACATTTAGAACCACCATAGTTGTAGGAGAATAAGCTTCTGACTTCACTAACTTCAGAAATGTGAGACCCTCTGCATGTCCAAGAAGAATAACAATGCCCGGAACATCTAGAAATACCAAACCGGCTGAAGAGAAATTCAATTGGACGTTTTGCACCTCGGGAGAAAGCCATCCCAATATATAATAAATAGTAACTTAAAAGTCTGCAAAACATGAAATTATCTTAATTAGACTAGTAAAATATTGAAGATAACAAGCTAAGGAATAGAATACTAAATGCGAAATAAATGAACATCCATTTCTCTACCCAGAAAGAAAGAAAAAAGAAGTATGACTTTATAAATTTAAATTGCTAACATATGGAAAAGATGAAACACATATCAAGGATACTTCCATTACTTGTTGGATTATGCAAGGTATCTCTTTCTCTTTTTTCCCCTTTTTTTTCTCTCCCAAAAAGATGGTAAATATGAGAAAGAAGAAGAAAATGGAAAGATAAGCAGAAAGGGATCCTCTAAATAAAACATTAATGAACGCATATGGTGCAAAATTAGTTCATCTAAGCAGATTTTCTTATACTATGAGGCTATGACGGGGAGAGAGAGAGAGAGAGAGAAAGAGAAGCAAAATCACTGATACAGAAAAATGTTTGGGGATTAAGGAATGCTGCCCGGTAGGAAGTCAAGAAAAACACAATAACGCTTCCCATATCTCTATATATGAAGAATCACATTATCATTCAACAAAATATGAATACAAAACAATCTAAGAAGTTGACTACCTATGAACAAACAATCTAAAAAGCCAAACCGAGCTCAGCAGTGTTTCAAGTGAAGTAAATGGAGCCCTAGAGAAGCATAAGCATATGTTAATAAACGAAAGTGGAGAACAAGATCAATAACCCACACCAAAAAGAAAAACGATCAATAACTCACCTTTCTTTTCTTCGTTCGCTATACGACCGCGTGCCAGCAAGTGACCTCCCCCAATCAAAGACAACCTATTACTTCAAACCCTCGAGGGAGCACCGAGGCAATAGATACCGTCTCCTATTCCTGACGTTGTTCTCTATTTTCTCCTGCTCAACGAGCAAAAACTCTGCACGCACTCTGAAACCATAGTAATCCAACCGCACATTACGAACATCTCCGATCACATACAGGTAGATATTACGAATGTACGACTAGATAATACGTGCGCAGTTTTTCTCCCAAAGTTTATTTTAAATTTAAAAATACCACATGTATCCCAGTCCCAACCATCTCGTGATTTGTAATTAAAATGATGACAGTGAACAATATATTTTCGAAAATTTTTACAATTTTTATATTTTTATTCAATAAAATTATTATTTTTATCACACTTATTTTTGTTTAATATGATTAATATACGTTATAAGAGAGGTATCTCCATGATTCCTATAATTTTTTATTATTTTTATATTTTGGTGTGTTTTTATCTTTTTTAATTTTCTGTTATTTAATTATAACATCAAGGATATATACATTGACCCAAAATTTTGAATTGTAGATTCTCTACCAATAGGAAAACAACTCCATTTTTTGTGTTGGTTTTAAATTTGTATTTTAATTTTTTAGTAAATAATTTGTATTTTATTTATATCATCAATAAAAATAAGTATTCTTTGCCATACTTATTTTTTTAATATAATTAATTAATATGGAATTTAATAAATGAATGAGAGTTAATACCCTAAATTTAAGAGATGATTAAATGAGGAAAAATGTAGTTGCTCATATTACATTATGACCTTACAATTAGAGAGATACCCATTTCACAAATAAAGGTATTCTAGTCAATAATAGGATTCAATGAATGTGAATATGAGTTAATACCTTCAATATAAGACTTAATCAAAGGGATTTGAATGAAGAGAATAGTGGTTGTTCAAATTACATTCTTGTCCCTACAATTATAGAGCAACTAAATAAAACATGGGTAAATTTCTTAAACTACCCTTATGGTTTAGCTAATTGACTAAAGTGGCATTTGATAAATTTGAAAATTCATATCTAAAAAATTAAAAATATATTAAAAGTGTCTAAAATATGAAAAGAGGCATAGATGCTTTTCTACTTTCTAAAGGATCTGAATTCATAAGTTTGTTTGTGTTGGATCAACCCTTTACCATCTGAAAGTTATTGACTTTGTTATTTTACCCATAAAACATACTATTTGGAAATGTTGAGTTCAATTTGCATTATCTCATCAAAAAATAAATTTTAACCTCAAAATAATATTGAAATAATGCAATTAATAAATAATAAATTAATAATTACTAATTAATAAATGAAACAATTAAAATTAAAAAAATAATGACTATAAAAATATTAAATTAATTAATAATTAATAATTTACACAAATAAAAATTAAAATAATTTTTATAAATTAATGAAATAATTAAAAATTACTAGTTAGTAAAAATAATTATTAATTAATAAATAACACAAATAAATTTAATAAAAATAATTAATGTTTAATAAAAAAATATTAAAATAATTAAGAATTAATAAAGACAATTTATAGATAATAGTTAATAAATAACACAAATAAATTTAATAAAAACAATTAGTGTTTAATAAAAAATATTAAAATAATTAATCATTAATATTAATAATTAATAAAAATATTTTCTAATTAATGATTAATAAAAACAATATTATTATTATTCATCGAACCATCACTACTGCATGTTGTAACTACGGTGGTGGTGGTGGGAAGACAAGGGAGGGAGAGAGGGAAAGAGAGAGCGAGATAGAGAAAAAAAAAAACATAAGATCTAAACCCAAATCGATCGATCTATTTCTCTGAAAAGATAGAGACACCTATCGTTTCCGGTGATCAATTAGAGTAACAGAGATAAGGAGAATAGAATACAGATGAACATTGCGAAAGCCCTCTCAGCAGAAGCCATGCGAGCCCACTGACGAAGCCCTATCGATCTCATTGACGAAGCCATCTATGTTCACAGAATCTAAATGAACACACATCGTTTCTGGTGATCTTGCCATAAGGATTGAAACCCCTATCGAGGGATTGGTCATTAGTAACCTGCCTCCAAGAGCACAATAAAACCCTCAATCCCCCGAGAGCGAGAAAGAGATAGAGAGAGGGAGAGAGAGAGAGAGAGAGAGAGGGAGAAACCAAATGAGTCGTGCGCAAAAAGACAGGGGTAGCGTGTGTCATTTCCAAAATATTGTAATGGTATTTTGGACTATGCATCAAGTTTCAAATGCGTCTGAGCGCGTTGCCGACCCAATCTCTATTATTGTCAAATTTGAAAATAAGATTCATACCAAGTTTAAGAGGTAAAACCAAATAAGGGGTGAAGTCTGAAAAAGCAACATTTTTAGATTCATACCTCTGAAAAGTGCAACCAAACGACCCCTAAGTGTGCCCTTACTATTTGAAAATTGACTGATGTTACCCCTACTATTTCTAACAATTGTATAAACATTACTAGGGCCGTTAAACATGGACGAAAAAAATGTAAAATGATCGTTTTACCCTTAAATTCAATCGAATGGAGCCACCTTACAGCAAAGATCTAAGAGGAAAAAAAAAATGATCTCTTGTATTGTTTCTAATATGAACCCAGATCTCAGATAACCCCAATGAGAGCCATTGGAGAGATCGACAGTGGCAGAGATCTGAGAGAAAGAAAAAAAAAAAACTAGTATGGAGATCTCTAGACAAATACTAGTCTGAGCGGGTATTTATAGAACAAAGGAAAATATCAGGTGGGGTCTAAGATAACCCAAATCGCCATTGCTAAGAGTTGCAGCAGCGATGAGACCCACCAGAAAGGTCTCCAAACAAATACTAGCATGAGCAGGTATTTATAGAACAAAGGAAAAGAAAAGGTGGAATCTAAGATAACCCAAATTGCCGCTGCTAAGAGTTGCAACGATGATAGTAGGGGAGGATAAATAGGGGAGGTGAGGTTGAAGAAGAAGGAGAGAGAGAGATGTGAGATCCCCGCCCATCGCCGAGAGACCAGTTATTGTCGGTTAGGTTCTATGAACAGCCACCACCACCTGCACAATTGCAACGACAACATCTGCTACAATTACCATAATGTGTGCTTGTTCTACTCCTTCTCAGCCTCAATGTAATAAGACCTCAACCAAGCAGCATCCGCTTAACTTATGTTATTTGGAATGTTAGATGAGATTTGACCCATTCTCCTTGAATCCCTCCTTGACTTGCCAAAACTCCTTCTTTGTTATCTTTTCGATGTTGGAGCTAGAATTCTCCCTATATTCCTTATCTTTCTTTAGTCTAAGTACAACAGCTTTGTCGTTGGCAACGACAGCTCTACACCGACTGAAGCAACAGTTTATGGTTTGTACCAGTGCAGGGGTGACCTCAAGACATGTGACTGTTCTGGGTGCTTCCAAATGATTTGGGTATGCTTCCAATGAGTTTGTTGATTCGAGCATTAGTATTTGCAGTTTGCTAAGGTTTGTGAGAGAAGTCAGAATTTTTAGGTTAGGGTTTTTCAGCCTGAGTTCTACGAATTGAAGTAATGGGGGATTTTCAAAGATTTCTTGATTGTCTAGAGGAAATCTCCTCCAACCATAGGTAAGAGAAAAATAGAGAGAGGTAAGAGAGAAGAGACTGGAGGTATGAGGAGGAAGGAGTTGCCGGTCAGAGAAAGGGGACATGGGAGGGGGTAATATTGAGTTTTAAAAGAAGTTTAAACGTCACATGATCTCACGTGTATGCAAGTTTTGACAAAATATTAATGGATGTTAACGATAAGGGTAGAGTTAGTCAATTGTCAGAAACAATAGGGGTAACATTAGTCAATTTTCAAACAATAAGGGTACACTAAGTCAATTAGCTAAATGCCTAAACCATAAGGGTAGTTTAAAAAATTTACCCATAAAACATTGGTAGAGAGCAACTAAATAAAACATTGGGTATTTAGTCATACAAAAGTTCCACACTCTCATTCACATTTTTAATGGCAATATGGTTTTACTATGACTTTTTGTATAAAAATAATAATACAACTTTTCAAAACTTTAGGGAAACCATATCAATGAGTTTTATTGTCCAAAATTCACCTTTAACCTTTCGTTGGATCCATTGGTTTATCGTTAGTGATTATTAACAAAAGTTGCCTACATAAGAATTTTAGTATTTTACATGACCAAACTATATATTAGGGATATTTTTGGCACACTAGCCACGTGTACAACAACATTTGCAAGAAGACAAAAGGTAGTTGACATAAATCTTCATAATTTAATAGTTTGTGACATTTATACTTCTCCAAACCCAGCACTATGTTCTTAGAGGTTTGGCTCGACTTTGAATCAAACCAAGCCCTGGGGTCAAATCCTATTTCAACCTATAGGCCCACCTTGACCTAAAGCCTTTGACCCAGAGGTCTAATTTAACTTGGTGACTTGGGCTCATATGCCTTAGACCTAGCTTGCATAGGCCCACACATCATAGACATATACATTCTTAGCCTAGTTACCCAATAAGCCCTTGTTAGATGCTCTATTTGTGTTGGTTGGCTGACTTGATGAGATGCCATTAGAGTATTTATGGCACCTTAGAGGGTTGACATGACCAACGGGTGGTGTGGGGCCCATGATGGGACATTTATTAGATATTGCATGGAATATGCATTGAAATGATTTATTGAGATCACATTTTATTTCATTTTCTAAAATATTACTCAATTTCATTTTCTCCCTACTCTATAAATGAGGGTGGATAAAACACATTTGGGAGGGGAGAAAGAGTAGGAGGTTGGCCATGTCTCTCGTTACAAATCGCTTTCTCATCTCTTCATTTCATTGAAGCTCTTTCATGGCCTAATGTCTCTTGTTCCTCTTCCTTTACAACAACATTGTGAAGGCACCAAGGAAATCATTCCACGTCATGGCAACGTCCTCAAATCCCAGGTGGTGTGGTAGAAAAAGGACCCAACACAATCTTATTAAATATTAGTTGGGAGTTGGGACTTGTGCTTAGACTTTGTTAAACTAAAACGAAACAATAAAAACACATGGTAGTATATAATTTTTTATCTTTTCCATCATAACATTATAAACTAATACCATCATAGAAAATTATTATAATGTTTAAATTATATAATTTATAACCTATATAAAAAACCAATATAGCTAATATAACAAAAAATACAATTCAATAATGCATTCTCTGTATGAAAAAAAAAATCTCAGTGTATCTAATATAACAAACCAGTGTAGTCAGGATTATTTTTGTTATAAAACATTTAATAAGGTTGGGTGATCATTCCTAGTTCATGTATTCTTATCTTCTACCAAGCATTAGTGAGGAGGAAAGGAGATAGAATGTCGAAGAAGAAGAAGAGATTGAAGTTCATTTGCCACTTAGTATGTGTTAGAATAGAGAAGATGATGAGTATAATGTCTTATCGGTATAAGGCAAAGTTTGTATAGATTTCCCTACCTCTTCCTTTCCTTTTCATATCTTTTCTTTCAAGCCAAACACAACATTAGACTTAGCTCCGATGTGAGCCCCAACATTGAAGGAGCTTTGACCAATCACCCCAGGTGGATTTTGATAAATACCACCTGATTGCTTACATATTACCACTTTTATGATTAAAAAATAGGGGTAAAAATACATACATTACACCTAAGTTTTATAAAATGGACTAATACCATCCCTAGTGTTTGTAACATCCCTTAAAGGTTTTATGACAATTGACATTGGTGTTAAATGTTGATGAGAAAGAATGAAATGTTAAATTAACCCTTTATCATTCTTCAAATCTTCAAAATAAAACACAAAGAATTAAATTTTTTAAAGAACACCTCTGCTTGCACATTGAGTGTCTCCAATAATTGATGTCCAGTGTGCTCCCACCACCATTGATAAACGAGATCTTAGAGACTAAGTTAGATAGCTAAGATAGATCCCAATGAAAAACATTCATTGGTGGAATATTCTTCTTTGAATAAGAGGAATTTCGTAAAATCCAATGTTTTTTTTTGTAAACTCATTAACCATCTACAACACATAATGATGTCGGTCTAAAGCGCTTTCTAATGGCAAGCGGTGGAGTTCTCGATTGTGATTTTTGAAGATGTCGATTACAAATTGTTGTCTAGTTGTCAATTTCAGTGTAAATATAAACAATGGCCATGGGTCACTTCGATTTGGTTAAATGGCAAAATGTGGAACCTACCCCGTAGGGATTAGTTCCAAGTTTTTGGAACCATAACCTACCCTACAAAGGCTAGTTCCAATGTTTGTTCTTGCCTTAGAGGTAAGGGTGTCAATGGACTGGTTTTGGATTGGATCCAATATAACCCAAACTTTATCAAATTGGATTTGGATAGTTTGTTATAATTATTGGATTAAGCCAGTCCAAAATAAATTGGTCCATATTCTTATCGGTCTGAATTGGACCTAAACCAAATTCCCAATATTCTAATCATGAGGCTAAACCTTTATCCAATTTGAAACTGACCAAAATTGGAGCCGACATAACACTTTTTATTAAAAGTACTTTTATGAAAGCACTTTTACGAAAACACTTTTTATGAAAGCACTTTTGCAAAAGCAATTTTACGACAACACTTTTATAAAAGTAATTTTATGAAAAGTACTTTTACGAAAGCACTTTTATAAGAGTATTTTTTGTAAAAGAACTTTTAAAAATGCACTTATATAAAAACATTTTTGCAGAAGTACTTTTATGAAAGTAAAAGTACTTTTATTCATTCACTTTGGATTGGATTGGACCCAATATGATCCATTTGTGTTTTAATTGGACTCAATTGGATTATAGCATGTATTGTAGTTTTTTATATATTTCCTAGATTTCTCATGTTATTTTGGTGTTTGATTCAATTTGGATTAGATTGGACTCAATTCGATTCATTTGCATTTTATTTGGGCTATATTGGACTTGGTTTGTATGGATTTGGTCCAGCCTATTTGTAAATGGACAAATATTGGATTGGACCGGATCGAACCAAATCCAGTCCAATTGACAACCCTACTTGGCAATTATGGGATTGGTTCCAAGGTTTACCCATTGAACCTATTTTTTCTTTACTTCTCCCCTTAAAAAAATCTAAAACATGTTCTTTAAAAACCTGATTTTCGAAAGATGTAGTATATAGTTTAAAACTTATATTAACTTTATTATTAAATTGAGTAATATAATATATAGATTATCATAATGTATTAATATATGGTTCAAAACTTATCATTATAATTTAAATATTGTAAATATTACCTTCTACATTACTTATTATAGACATTCAAATATTAAAATGAAAGCAAATGAACAAATTACTTAAGTAACTCCATGGTTAGTGATACCATTAGACTTTGTAACAATGAGTGCTTGGGTTTAAATCTTCACATCCTCAAAGTATTTTGGGGTTTATTTTGAGGAAAGTTTAGCTCCAAGGCCAATTCACCATATTGGTTCAGGTAGGGTAAACCCCTAGGCTTTGGAATTGGCTTGGGTGGAGATCGATTCCAATAATTTGGAACTAAACCGTACCTTGTAACAGATTGGATAGGATTGGTTCAAGACCAATTCGAGGCCGATTCCAGTTGATTCTAGGTCGAACCTACCCATTTGCTCACCCCTAGGTTATATAGTTTTCTACCATTCAATCTTTTGTTGGAAGGGTTAGAATCCAGAATATGGATGGCCAAACTAGGTTTAATAGTTGGCCAAATTTCAAAAATGTTCTAACCCAACTCAAGAACCAGTTTCTCGAAGATTTTGAATTTTGAAAATTATGGATTGATATTGCATTGCACCGGATAGGATTTAAAACCGAAATTAAAACTAATTGTACTTGATAGAGAGTCCACGAATCACAGCTCCCAGAGTGGTAATTCACACCCAAAATCGGTCAAAAAAATCGGCCTCCAATTGAAGATGGCAAAGTGAACGAGAAACCGATTCAATAACATTGCTTTTTTTTTGCAAAACTACAATCCAATTGCCTTGGATCGACTGAAATATTTGGACCAATTTTGGGTGTGAACTACCACCCTGGGAACTGTGATTTGTGAAGTGAATGAGAAACCGATTCAATAACACTGTTTTTTTTTGCAAAACTACAATCCAACTGCCTTGGATCGACTGAAATTTTTAAGCCCAATTTCCCAAACATTTTTCTTGCAAAAACACAATAGGAAAACTAATAAAAATAAACTCTTTCAATGGCTAGGTCGTGATGGGGTTTATGGGAAAGAAGAGAACAAAAGAGTGAAGATAACAAGTTCTATTCGCCATCTCCCTCTTAATCCCCCTTTTATGGAGCACTATCTTGATCTAATTAGGAGATTATCCAAATATAATTTGTATATAGACTCTTTTAATATATAAGCATTATCCTCTTAAATCACATGACAACTTAACAACTCAACTAATCTCATCAGTAATGGGCCTTTGGCCCATTTTCTTTAATGGCTCATGTCCATCGCATGGCCACTTTGGGCTTGATATTGTATGGCATGGATACCATTAAAGGTCTCACATAAAGTTCATGAGGGTCCAACCCCACCTCTGAAAGAGGTTAGGTTGAATTCACTATTTGGGGTAGTGAACCCCTAAGCCAATCAACATGGGCTCAGTTTTTGCCCAATATTTACATCTAAATGATCACTGGATTTATCCACCCTATGAAGACCCAAGGATAATGGACTTATATGAGATAAAGCCCATTAAGTAATCAGTTATGTAATGGTCTCTTATACTTAACCTCTTGGCCCATAATCATCAAAACACTGCCCGTAAGGAAGGACCTCACCCTTGACTACAAGATACAGTGTTACACTCTCTGCTTGGATGGATACTAGGATTGAAACCATTTTGCAATTCTTTTTTTCATAAAATAGTAATATAATAACATATAAACTATTTTGCAAAACTAGATTTCAAACACAAGTGAAATTCACTACCGGCAGTTTAGGTTTCCATAAGAGAGAATGCAAAGCTTGATATTCACTTTTTACTAACAAAGGGGTCGATCCTATCACTATGATCACACATTCAAACAGTTTCCCAAATTGCCTCAACATGCCTAGATATTTTGACCCGTAATGGATCTTACTGGTTGGCACATCAATGACAGCTCGATCCACTGCCTAGTGTAGTATCTTAATCAAGTCTAGGTTATGTGTAACTTTCTAGTTTTTCCCATTTATCTCCAAGGTCTAGAGCATAATTGAAAATTGGTCTAGGTTCAGTGTTTCTTCCAAACACCCAATACTTGTGCTTTGGGTTTAACCCTAGTAGTTGAGATAAGTTGCTCTAACTATTTGGTAGCACACTAGCATTAGCCTTGTCAGAATAAATTTCCCCAAATCTATCAAATGGCTAAGAACATTATAAACTAACATGAGTCTCATTAGTGTCCAATTTAAGGGATAATTCACAGAAAACATGTCATCATTAACATAAAACAACAATGTACTTTATTCATTTACAGATAAATGTTTATGTACATCAATCTAATTGGAGTTAAGGGCATACACTGCCTAACATCTTCCATTGAATAATTCTATTTTTTATTTTATATCGCACCACCATATCTGCTTTAAAAGCTTCACCACTTTTATTTATTGTTTCCTCATAATATCTCTTGGTCCTTATTCTTGAGCTTAAAAAATAAGAGTGGCTTATAAGGCTTTCTCAAAATATTGGGAGCTCATTGAGAAGTTGAATAACAACAAAAAAGTAAGAAAATGGAAATACATCTCATGGCTCCCTCCGAATCTTGGTGAAATTAAAATTAATTTTGATGCATCTTGTTCAAGAGATGGAAGTTGTTCTCTAGCAGCCATAACAAGGAATCATTTGGGTAAGGTTTTGGATTGCAAAGGATATACTCTAGGCACCTTCTCTATAAATGCAGTCAAGGCTTGGGCAACATGGGAAGCTCACAATTTAGCGACCAACTTCATCTACTATTCAATCACAATAGAAGGAGACTTGAATGTTGTAATATATTGTCTCAAAGGTCTGATCTCCCCTTTTTGGAATTTAAGAAATATTATTTCAGACTATTTACATATGAAGGAGAAGCAGAAAGGTGGTGTTAGAAACAAACATTTGTACAATCTTTGGCTTGCAAACCGGGCTCATTCTCTTCCCGATCGTTTTGTCTTCATCAATCTTTGTAATCTCCTTAGGGACATTGATTTTATTGGGGGCATGCTACCCCGTTCTTGTGTAGCACCATTTGATCATATTAAAATAAATAAATAAATAAATAAGAGTGGCTGATTAGATTTACATTTTCTATATTAGTAGTGAAATCAAACGTGGATGCATCATTCGCTTGAACTTTTTGACCTTGCTTAATCCAAATAGCTTTATTCAAGACCCATACCTATCTCCTTAGGACCTTTAAATGGAGGGAGTGAATTCTACCAAAACAAAGGCATTTCCACTACCACTCCAATTCTCCCTTCATTCCAGTCCAAAATCCCTAAAATTAATAGTCCTCTTCATGTCTAGGTCTGAACCCTTTGATTTTTTGGTTTATATATTAATTTTGAAAGAATCACTTCTATGCTTATAAATTACCCAATCATTTTTTATCCGTCATTTCCTATTACATTGAAGGGATGGACATGGATATAGCTAGAAAACCTATAATTGAGATGACACCCTCAAAATCTAGTTTTTGAATGGAAGACAAACCCATAAGGTGCCAACCATTTGGTTGGTAAGGTCTCTTGCTGGTCGTGGGATCGAATCCCACCTTCACCTAGGTTGGGGGGAGGGGTTATGGGTTGGGGGATGGGCTACCCCCATTGTGTAGCCTTTTTAAAAGATACAAAAAAGAAAGAAAGAATGGGAGACAAATCCTCCAACGTTTTCAAACCGCCATTGACCCAGACAATCGGACCGTTCGGCTCGGGAACCGTCTAGGCAACTGGTTCCATTTTACCCCAAGCCTAGAATCTGGTAAAAAACCATTGAAAAAGTCAATAAGCTGTTGACCCGGGCAGTCGAACCGTCGACCCGTTTAATGTTTTTTTTACCTTTTTTAAAATTTTTTAGTTATTTTTTAATTTTACTATCAGAACGAGCCATTCATTCGAATTGGACGATCAGACCATTGACCCAGAAACCGGTGCCTAGGACGGTTCCGTTTCCAGGTCGTTTTTTAAAACATTGCAAATCCTTCTGTTCACCTATTGGAAGGTCTTTGCAGCGAGATAAGCATTTTTTGCCACAAAGGGCAAAATTGGATTTTAAAAATGTTTTAACGGTCATGTGTTATCATGTGCAAACTGAATGTGATCACAAGTCACACACACAAATGGAAGGGGTAGAGTGTGAGTCATTTTACAAACAATAAGGGTAGAGTTCGTCCATTTCGTAAAATTTAGGGATATTTTAAATATTTTCCCCTAAAAATAGTTGTTTGGTTAAGTTTTTTTTTTCGGGATCATAGTCGATACAACTGTGCATGCTTTTACCATCACCATGCCGAATTCAAATTTCCTGCACTTGTTTGGTGTGTGCCATGATGTTACGGTCTGACACAGGCTTAGCCTTGCCTATGCTTGGCAGTTTACGTTAATGGACACCACTGTCATTTTTGCCTGTAAGATTTTTGGGAGAATTGATGTCATCTTCAGGCAGACCACCAAAAGCTTAATGTACTCTTTGAGGAGGGGTGGTCGACCTCCTTGGGTGCCTAACCTTGGCACTCCTAGACCAACTTCCCTTGTGGGGCGGCCCTGGTTAATGGCTAGCATGGCTACTAGGGTTTCTCATGGTGTGCACACTTGCTCATGGGGATAGTGCATGGACCGGCACTACGCTACCGACACTCAATGGAGGCTTGACATGTGGACTTAGCTCAAGCATGACCCTTCACCATGCCAACCCCTTGCCCAAGTTGAGTAAGCTACCTCGTTGCCTCTAGCGCACGGGTGTATTTCGGCCTAAGCGGTTGCTTATCAATACGACACACATGTGCCCATCATCATCGGCATACAGGAGACCCTTCACATCGGTGCCAAGTCACCTCTTCGGCGCACAATCGCCTCACATTATGGTCGTCCCCGTTTAGCACGTAAGTGATGCCTTCCATGAACCGGCCAGAGCCAGCCGAGTGCCCCGACCATGCGACTTGAGGTCATGATCCAGTGCTACTGACCTTGATAGAGTCATCTCATCAGGCAACTCCTAACCTCCAAATACACATTCCACGTATAACTACCCCCATAAAAATGACGCATTCCACGTCACGTTTCAAATATATGAACCGATGGTTTGCTTTTTAAAAGTAAAAAAACAGAAAAAAGAAATCCTTTTCCTTTCCTAACGCCCTCTCCCTATCTTCTTCTACTCTCCTTTTCCATCCTCTGTTCCTCCCTCCATCGTCATCTCTGAACCAATGAACCAGAACAGCCGTAGCAACAAAGCTACCGAAAGTCTGAATCTGATCAGTTCATTAGCAAACTGAACTGTACACAGTCAAAATAACAAATACAGGTAGCCTAAAACACCTTGATTAACACCTCGATTGTTGGGAAAAAATTCAATCAATCGAAAAAGTAAAATCCCCCGGTTACCAAATTCAGGCGGGTTTTCTCTCAAGTTAAATAGAAACATATATGAAATACTTGTATAAATATTTTCCACATACAAATAACCCAAAAGATTATTTATGAATTAACAAGATAGAAATAAAGTCTTCAAACCTATTTTGGAAAGAACGGCCAAGAACAGATCAAAAAGTTTAAAACATTTATTAAAAACAAAGGAAGACATTATAGACAGATCGATCACCAATGACAAAATAGAAGGTAGAACCTCATATATGAAAAAATGGATAGAAAAAATAAGAAAAAAAAAGGAAAAGGAAACCAAGAGTTGAGAAATGAAATGGTGCATCAAGAAGCGAAACTTTTCTAAAGAAATTAATAAGTTATTCATGAATCGTTTTGAAAAATAATGGATGGGGATCCGTCCTCTCATATTTGAGGCTATTTATGATCTCTGGTCCCTGCCTAATAGATGTGAAAGGAGCGATGACACTTCCCAACGCTACTTAACAGTTTGAAATAAAATTCCTACCCCTTGTCAATGCTCGAAGATGAAAAGGGCGGTCTGAAATCATTAATGGCGTTTGCACAGCTATGAGGTTTGGTATGCAAGAGTTCCCTGTTCTCTCCTAATTCTCGAATTGGCTTTTTTTCTAACTTTTCTGTTTTATTAATTTATTATTATTATTATTATTATAAAAATATAATAGGCCGTTTAAATCTCATTAAGAGAATCCTACAAAGCATGACGTGTTACAATCTCATTGGGAGTGCACCACGACACACACCAAACGGGTGCAGGAAATCCGACCTCCACCATGCCGTGCCTTACCTCCTCTTATCCATTGCAGTTAGTGCAGAAACAGGGAGCACACGAGGCGCCATGTCGGGACCTCAGCCACAGCGAACAGTGGTCGAGCGAAAACCTCTCTAGAGGAAGAGGTTAGCCACTTAGCCCCTCCCTCTCAGCTCTCTAATGGAGAATTCGTCATTTGGAATTCCAAAACCAACAGTTGATTTCCATCATTCTATCCAAAGCGTTCATCAACTTCCCTGCTCCCTTCTCACATGGAGAAAAATCATGAAATCTGTCTCCTCGATTTCCCTCCCACTTCTAACAGGGAAACCTATTGCAAAGCACAGAAGTTTCACCAAAATGGAGTTCAGTCTCACAAAAAACAATAACGGAATGAAATCCAGGGCAAGTTTATTGGACGGGTTCATGGATTCGCATTATGAATCCATTCCGATGTTCTTAGCTCAACAGAAGATTCTCTGGGAATTTATAGAGTCAAGGAGTCTAGATGAAGCGCGAGACTTACATACGAAGATGAAAGAAGAGGGGTTGGAGCCAGGTATCGTTATGGAGTCTATCTTGATTGATTTGTTCATGAAGTCTGCTCGTGTCTCTGACGCTTTTAAGGTGTTCGAAGCAATGCTGGAGCGAAACGTTGTCACTTGGACCTCCATCATTTCTGGGTGTGTTCAGAATGGTTTTCCAGAAATTGGGATTTCTATGTTTGTGGAAATGCTTGAGTTAGGTGTTCTTCCTAATGACTTTACGTTAAATGTTGTACTTCAGGCTTGTGCAGACCTTGCAGCAGCAAATTTGGGAATGCAAGTGCATTCGCTTGTTATTAGAGCTGGGTTTGTTCATGATTGCAGGACAGAGAATTTCCTGATCAATCTTTACTCAAAATGCTGCTTGATTGATATGGCTCGCCGGGTTTTTGACAGAATGCTGAAGCCTGATTTGGTTTCTTTCACGTCCATGATAGGGGGTTATTCAAAGAACAAAATGTCTGAAGCTGCAATTAGATTGTTCAATAGGATGCTGAAATGTGGCCTAGTTCCAAATGATCACGCTATCTCAAGCATTTTAGTTGCCTGCGGGTTCATTTTTGGTGAGCAGATTCATGCTTTCATGGTTAAAACTTTGCTAGATAAGAGCCTTCACTCAGGCAGTGCATTGATCGAATTTTACTCAAAGAATGACTCCTTTGAGAATGCAAAGTTGGTTTTTGAGAAATTGGAAGATAGGAGTGTGGTGACATGGACTTCCATGATCTCATGTTGTATCCAACATGAACGTGGGGATGAGGCCTTGGATTTGTTCCACCAAATGGTAAATTTGGGGATTGAACCCAATGTGGTTACCTTTACAACAGTCATCGCTGCTTGTGGGTTATGCTCGGAATTCACTGATATGGGGCAGCAAATCCATTGTTCCATAATAAAGCTGAATTTGGGATCGGACAATCGCATTGTAAATGCTCTTATTACCATGTATGCTAGAAATAAGAAGATTGAGGAGCTAGAAAAGGTGTTTGAGAAAATAGAGAACCCAGATAGAGTTTCATGGAGTGCAGCTATATCTGGTTATTCTCAAAATGGCTTTAATGAAAAAGCCGCTTGCTTGCTTTGCCAAATGCATAAGAAGGGAGCTAGACCCAATGAATATGGAATCTCTAGTACACTTAGTTCTTGTGCTAATTTGGCTTTATTAGATCAAGGAAAGCAACTACATGGTTTTTGCTTGAAGTTAGGATATGATATTATCGATGTGTGTGTTGGAAATGCATTAGTTAGTATGTATGCTAAGTGTGGGAGTGTTGAGGATGCACAGTTAGCATTTGATGGCATGCCCTTTCGTGATGTCATGTCATGGAACACATTGATTCATGGTTATGCCTATCATGGACATGGGGGGAAAGCACTTCAAATCTTTGATGAGATGGTAGCATCAGAGACCATCAGGCCCAATCATGCCACCTTTGTTGGAATCTTGAGCGCATGTAGCCACGTGGGTTATGTTGAGGAAGCATTTGGCTACTTCAAGATAATGGAAAGTCATCATGGCATTGTCCCATCAATGTCACACTATGCATGCCTGGTTGACCTGATTGGTCGAGCTGGAAGGCTTGAAGAAGCATATCAGATCATTGAGCAGATGCCATTTGAGCCAAACTCTTTGATATGGAAAACTCTTTTAGGGTCTTGTAGGGTGCACAAGAACCTGAAGTTAGGAAAGCTTGCTGCACAAAGGGCCATTGAGTTGTCCCCTTGCGATTCTGCAAACTACATCCTTCTTTCGAACTTGTACACTGTGTGTGGAGAACGGGTGGGCTCAGAAATGATGAGGAAGATGATGGAAGAAAAGGGTGTGAAGAAGGATGCTGGTTTTAGTTGGATTGAGCTGAAGAGTGAAGTACATGCATTTGTATCTGGGGATAAGTCTCACCCAAAAGTACAAGTGATCTATAATGAAATGGACAAACTTGTTAGGAAAATGAAAGAGGAAGGCTATTCACCTGACCTGAGTTGTGCATTATATGACTCATGATGGGAATATTGTTGCTATCTGGGGTGGCAATCTCCAACCCAACCCATCCAAAGTTCCAAACCCAATTGTTTGACACGTGGGTCGAATTTGAGTCAAATGAAGAGGGTTAGGTTGGTTGGGTTGAGGTTATCCATAGGGTCATGGCTTAGGGTTTGAGCGTTGTCACTTTGGTTTCATTCTGTGAGTCTGCATCTTTGCTGTTTGCTTCGAATACAGGGAAATTCATTGTAGACTCAGGTATGTCTCCCTCCACTCCCTTCATGTTGCCTTTCTTTTTGCATGACCATAGCACTTGATGGTTACTACTGTTTCTGTGCTCTTAGCCCCCATTCCTCCCCCCCCCTCCCCCCAATCTTCCCTTTCTCACTTTTATTGATGACCTGTGATAATGCATGCTTCCTGTTTTCTGTTTTTGATTCTTGCATTATGTTTGCTATCATGGCTTATCATTGGGCATTCTAATGGCTGTAGTATAAAATTGAATTTTTTTTTTCCGCCTCAACATGATTAGCAGTTTTATTTTTGGCTTAGAATGGCTTTGCAAGTAAACTAGGTTTAATGGTTTGAGATTATGTTCTGCAATAAGAGCTTTCTAATAGATGGTTACTACTGTCTCTTCACTTAGCTGCAGCCAGTACATGCTAAGTTTACAGGTTCAAAGTTGTACAGTCACCACTTAGACATCTCCCTCAATTTCCAAAAGAAAATAGATTGGAGAAGGCTGAGAGTTGAAGTGCCTGAAGAAGTGAGGACACCTCTGCTATAACGTCATCATCATCTCTTATATATTCTGAATATACCATTTGTACCTCACAAGTGTGGTTTATATATATTCCACTAATCCCAGAGTGGCCAAGATTCCCATTACAACATCCACCAATGGTGAGTTTGATGTTTTGATTAGCAGTTTTATTTTTGGCTTAGCATGAATTTGCAAGTGACTTAGATTTAAAATTTTAATGGTAATTTAGTTGAGCTGAAGTAATTATTTAATTTTACATCTATGAGCACTCATAAAAAAAAATTACATCTATGAGCCCTTTACTATCTATTAGAAAGCTCTTAGTATTCAACTCTAGATGTTGAAACTAGCACAAACAAGTAAAAGATTCGAAACGGAAGCTCCATCATAAGGCCAATGTCGATAAATTTCATGATACTTTCTGTATCCAGAATGCAGGGATTAGAGTTGGTTGATATTAGATTTAGTCTTCAAAATATTGCACCAGATGTCTATAACCCAATTTAACTCATCTTTGTCCTGTTGTATGGGTTTCAGTCAGCTTTATGCTGTCCTACTGTCCTGTCATGATTGACAATGTAAAACTTATGTCTTCTTCTCTTTTAAGAGTCCCTTGTACAGCAGGGGATTTTTACTCTCTATCTCATCTATAGAATGTGCTTCTTTAGTAGAGGTGTAAGATCTTGTTTTTTTTTAGTAGTGTGAACCTGTTTCAGTGCCTTAGTTTTGTAATGAATCTATTATTGGTACTAGAATATTTAACTGATATTGCTGATAAAGAATGAGTATTTTACTGGTATGTACCATAATACCATGATTACCATCTAATAATGCAATCCATAATTGGTACTAGAATATTAACTGTTATGAGATTTGTAACTTGTAAGTCTACAATCATTTTTAATGCAAAATGACAGAATTGAAACAAATCCCTAGCTATTTTCAGAGCTAAAGGCCAAATGGTGTGAATAGCATGCTTCCATAAGCTTACAAGAATGTAAGCAGAAAAAACAATGTGGTTTGTTACAAGAATTGGAAGTTGAAATCAATCATTTCTTATTCTTTCATGAGGATAGCAATGGTTGGTAACTTGGACACAGTAAACGTGCACTGTTGAGATCATGGTCAAGAGACCCTCCAAAACAGCATGCCTCTTGTATCTTCAATAGTTCTAAGGCTTGTACTTCAACTTATAATGACAGGCAACAGATAACTGAATAGGTTTAAGAACTATAGTGTCATTATGGAAAGTTGTTTAGCTTAATATATCGGTGTATCTTAAAGGCTATACATTTCTCCGTTCTTACCTGAAGCATGGAGATAAATTGACATCTTGAATTATTTATGATGCTAGATAACTTTGGAGCTGCTATGGCACTTGTCAAGGCATATATCAGCATTTGGCAATAATATTTCAGTAAGATAACTTTGACTTAAATATATATTTTTGATTATCTATCAATTTGTTGCTTTTCTGCAATTTCTACTTTTTTTTTGTCTCAAATATATTTTATTGAATTCTATCAATTTCTTTGTTTTTCCGGAGGGATGATTTTATTTTATTTTTGTTAATTTCTTTGTTTTTCTGTAATTTCTGCTTTTCTTGCTAAAAGAAGTTTCTGCAATTTCTTTGTTTTACCCATTTCTGTTTTTCTGCAATATATATATATATATATATATATATATATATATATATATATATATATATATATATTTCTTTCTTTATTTATTTATATATTGTTTTTTCTGCAATTTTTTGCCTTTTAAATTTCAGGTATACAGGTTGACCCTCATGTGGCTTCTCTCCTTTATCTCTATTTTCTTTCTTTCTTTCCAATGAGGTTCAACAACTTTTATGCCTGGGTTGAACCAATAGGGTAAGAATACATGGTCGTATAAGAGAAATATAAAGCTTGTTTCCCTTACTAAAGGTGGTTTACATAATATAACATATTAACATTCAAATGGTTCAACATGGTCGGGTTAGGTTGAGTTGTAATGCCCATAGAAATTATAAATGTGGGTAGTTGGTGGATGGGTTGGCCTTCAACCCGCAACCAACCCAACCCAATCCATACATTAGCTACCTCTAGCTGCTGTAAGTGCCTTACATGTGATCTAAATGGAGAGGGGTTAGATTAACATTAGGCAAGTCCCTCATATCTCTCTCTTTTTTTTATTGCTCATTGGTACCATGGCATTAAACGTTTTCGTTGACATTTCCAAGCTTCCAAAAGATGGTTCCTTGAAATCCTGTGCTCTCTCTCTCTCCCCCCCTTTTTTTCTTGCTTATTTTACACTTCACATTTTACTAATTAGATAGCTGAATTGAAATGCAGGACATTTGCAGCAAAGAGTTGAATATGAAGTTCTGAGCACCTATGGTGGAGACTGGAGAGGTCTCCTAGTGGTGAAATGACTGAAACTCGATTGTTAATAGTATTTGGTTAGATACGGAAGCGTGTTCTATAATATAATATGCCCTCTGATTTTTCTAATGGGTATGACTATATTCTTGATTGAGAACTAGTAAAAGAGGTTTTGTACATTTTAGGGCATCCTCTACTCGGGGTTAAGGTCGAGGCATGTGAAGATGTTATTTGATTAATATTAAAAAAAAATGTCTAGGGAGAGTGGAACTGCAGTAACATGCACATTCTTCTTTCCTGGGGAATTAAGAAGTTAGAGAAGTTAAAAAAAATGTTTAGAAATGGGATTTTTATAATGAAACTCGAATTGATGAATTACAATGGAATGCTGTATCATGGATGCAGCAATTAAATATTACACTATATTATGACTGATTATTAAGTGGTTTTTCACGAAGGGAAGAACAATTCCTTTCATGAACAAATTAGAGTTTTATGTTTTTGTGATGCTTGGTAGAGGGCTACCCCGATTTGTGTAGCCCATATTTTCCAATTTACCCAAGAAGAAGAAGAAGAAGAAGAAGAAGAAATTAGAGTTGTAGATGTGCAGTCAATAAAAAAGGAACTGGAGGATTACCAAAAATATAAGAAAATGGAGAATTAGGAAAAAAGTCAGGTTAGGATCAAATAGAGTAAATAATATACATCAGTCACGTTCAACTTGGACATTAATTGTATCCAACTTGACTTTCATAGTCCATTTGGTTGAAGAATTAGATGATTTAGACACTACGTGTCCTGAGAGTGAACTCAATGGAACTGTGGTGGTCTTACGCCTAGCCCAAATTAATACTTCAGATTTTAGATCTAGCTTGGGGCTTGGGCCAGTCTAAGGTGAATTTGGTAGTTTTATTTAAAAAATAAGTGTTTATTCTAATTAGTGTTCATGAGCGCTTGGTGGAAAATTGCCTATTTAACAGGGATAGTATGGGTATTTTCAAAATAACCTAGCATGTCAAGATAGGCCAGAAAGGAAATAAGTATTTAAAAATAAATCCAAAATTTGAGCTTCTCAAATAAGTGCTTAATCTTAGGAATAAGTTACTTACTCGAGCTTATTTCCCAAATGCAAATAAGTGTTTATTAATGTGGTTTCTATCCAAAATAAATTACTATTCGAATAAATACTTATTTTTAAGCACTTCTAAACTCAAAAATGTCAAATAATCGATATATATTCATTTTTTTTTCTCTGAGACTAATATTTTTGAATGTGCATTACTATAAATACTACCTGAACTATTGCCGGCAGTGGCTCCCGTCGGCTAGGCCAACAACTATCACCCTCTCAAGTCTCACCCTGGATATCGTCGCTTATGCGAGTGTTTAAAACCTAAAGAAAGCAGTACTCCAACACCTACAGAAAAGTGAATCAAGCTGTAGAAAGAAAATCCTAATTCAGGCTCTTTGGTATGAATAATTGGTCCTCCATCTCCTTGTTGAGATATTTATTTTAGAGATTAGACCACCCCTGAATCACGGATTCATGATATTTCAGCACTATTCAAAATCAAGAGAAAATTTCGGAACAGTACCATGGAGTTTGGGGGTTGTGTCAAATCAGTCTTCAAACTTTAAAATGTGTCTCTGCAGTACCCTAAACTTTCAAATTGTGTTTAATAGGTCCCTATCGTTAGTTGACCATTAGTCAACATTGTCATGTAACATTAGGTGTGCATTAAATAATTTCAAAATGACAAAATTATCCTTTATGATCTTTTTTGACCATTTTACCCAATTGTCCTGAGTGTTAAAAGAAGGAAATGGGAATAAGGGTTATGAAATCAGACAGGTGATCATTTGGTTACAGTTGATCGTTGAACAAGGGAGCAAGAGTTTCAAAAGTTGATCCGTGTCTAATTTCATAATCATTTTCCCCATTTCTTCTTCTAACACTAAGATGAAATGGGTAAAATGGTCAGAAAAATATCATAAAGGGAAAATTTTCCATTTTGAAATTATTTAATACACACCTGATGTACTGTGATGGTGTTCACTAACTGTAGGGACTTATTAGACACAATTTGAAAGTTCAGGGTACTATAGAGAATATTTTAAAGTTTGGGGACTGACTCGACACAACTCTAAATTTCAGGGTACTGTTCAGGAATTTTTCTATATGAGAAAACATAGTTGTCGCATAAATTAAATCAAAATTTGACTTTGTCATTTTGCTCATTTGCCATCTGTCTCCATGCCCATCATTTTGTTCCTTTTACCATGTCATGTGATGGGAGTGAATTCAGAATTCCTTCTATAGATAGTGTCCACAAGCATTTTGGGAATTTGTCAAATGGTCCCAATCCCTGTAGCTTTTGCAAAAGGTGTCAATAACTCAATGTTTCATGATGATCCGCAATAATGTCTTATTTGATGGATTTATCTATTCGAACAAAAATGGTTTTAGACTAGGATTATGTTTGATGCTATTGTTGTTTCTTTATGAAACGTTTGAGGTTGGTTGATTAATGGAAATTGGTGTCAAAATATGAGTTGTCATTTCACATAATTAGGGACATTTTGGGTTGATCAATAAAGATTGTTGTTGTTACTTGAAACATTAAGGAGGCATTTGATGAGTCATTTTAGGAAGTTATTCCAAAAAGCTCAAGACCTCAAAAGATTGACAAACTTTCACAAGTAGATCTTCAAAGACTAAAGACCGAAAGATCGTTTACAGTTGCAATTTTTTTAAAGATCTTTCAAAAGCTAAAAAGATCGAAAGATCGTTTGGCAAACATATTTATCTGTTCCTCTTACATACATGCCAAATGTTATGTACAAGACCTATTAGCACATTCAAACATGCAAATATTACTTGTGGGTCTTATTCACACATTTACCTACACAAAATATTAAAATGAGCCCTATTTATGCATTTCCCTATACAAGATAACAATATAATCCCTATTTACACATTGGCATATGTGGTTATCATCTGCAGGCTCCACTTATGTATTTACCTATATAAAAAAATTAATGTGGGCCCTACATAGATCACTACATGACAAGTAATACTTCAATACTTGTAATTAATTTAACACGAATATTTCTTTCTTACAAATAGTTCAACACTAACAATCCAATATATTCATCAAATAAAAACACAACATATTTGAGAAAAAAAAACTAACCATGTTGCTTGCCTTCTCCTAATGTTCTTTGGTTGAGGGCGAGTTACTCTCAAGTTGTAATGCTCTACCATTTAGAGCATGATTTCATCTTGTATTAGTTCCATTTATCTATATGCTTGGGACCTAACACTAATTGTTGCTTGAGAAATATTGTGGAACATTCCCCCTTCACCTTTAATTGGTGTTTTTGCCTCTAAGAATCCATTCCAATATACATCTTGTGTACATGACAATCTAATAAAGTTGTGCAACACACAGCATGCAAAAACAATTCGTACTTGCTTATGCATGGGATACAATGGCATCAACTTCAAGATTGGAAATCTTGCTTTTAGGATGCTAAAATAATGTTCTATGACATTTCTTAATGAAAAATGTACATAGTTGAAATGTTCTTCAACAGTTTTAGGACGACCACCTCTTCCCATGAAATATTTTAAGTGATATCTCTCAGAGCAATAAGGGGACAAGAACCCAGACATGTTTGCATTATCCTGAATCAACCACATAATATTTTCGTATATTGAACAAAAAAATTAATGTTATTTCAATAAATACTTTAAATTATAATTATACATATTACTAGTTGCAAGTTGCAATTTACAAACCTGTAAGGGGTAAGGGAAACAAGTTTGTAGGGTCTTAAATTGTTTTTAAGAATACTCTCGAGTCATGAGCCGCTCCCTCCCATCATGCCTCGACAAATGTAAAGAGCATGTCAAATGAGCATGCATATATTACATTTTGAGTTGTCATTGACTTTCTTCCTCGAAATGGAACTTGGTGAGCAATTGGCACACATGCATGGATATGTGTATCATCTATCGCACCAACACAATTTTACAAAAAATATATATAAGCATTTAAATAAAATTTACTAAAAAATAAGTTATTATTAAATAAGGAGAAACTATGGATTGTTAACTCAAACCATGGGTAATATTTAGAATTGTTTAGAATCTCAAGCGAAACAACATTAAGGTCTCTTGGTAAGACAATCTCTTTTCCATAAGCTAAAAAAACTCAAATTTACTATCCTATCACTCATGCTCCAACTTAAAAAAAAAAGAAAGAATTACAAATAAAAAACCTCTTATAAACAAAACTGAACTACCACCTCTCTCATTGTTCTCAATGGAAAACCTATGGCTCTAGTATTGTTGGAGAGCCAACAACTCTCTAACACATAATCATTGTTCCCTACTGTGTTTTCTTCAATGTTTGTCTTGAAGTGGTTCAACATTTAATTCTTCCTCTCCTTGAGAAATATCAAGTTTTCTAGGAAATAAATATATTATGAAAGATTGGATTTCTGACAATGAAATAAAGCCTAATGAAGTAGATGGGACTTGGGAGAAATAGTTGCAAATTACAGACATAACTCTGCTATATCATGGGCATGGACATGTGAATTGAAACAAATGGTATATGAAAAACTAGAATCCCTTATAGATACCAAATATTCTTTTGGAAACTAATACATGAAGGAGTGCTCACAAGAAACAAGTGGTATCATTCTTTTTACTCTGCAGGTTACATGTGCCAATTCTGTCTAGCACACAAGTAGACTCTGCTTAAAACCTTATTGATCAACAAGGGAGTCAAAAGATGGTTTAATTTAAGTGGAAACTTTTAAGAGGAATACTCTAGCTAGAACCAATCAGATGTGTCACACTCCCCTCCATACGTAGATGACCTCTAAGAGGTCCCATCACTCAGTAAATCATGTAAGAAGCTTCACTAATTTATCAAATTGGAAGAGCATAACCATCGGATATAAAGATTATTTTATATGCCATTGGTTAAAGTAAGTTCTTTTTTTATGTGTTCAAATTTCGAGATTAGATGGGTAGTAGCAATTATGACCAGATTGCATTCATGTTATTCCCTAGGCAATACAAACACTCAAGAGGAGGGGGGAGAAACAATTATGAAGGTGATGTACACTATTGCAGTTTTAGAATAAATAGAATTTATGACTTAGATCAAAGTGAATAGTGACGAAAAAGAAGAAATTGAAACATGTACCCTTGAAATCTTTGTTGTGGAAACTGATTTAACCAAGGAACTGCTTCTTGGAGCCAATAAGGTTGGAGTAAAGTTCAAAGTATCAGAAATGCAAAGTGTATCAAAAAGGTAATTTTAAGAGATGTATCGAGATACACATTGGATACGCATGTGTATTGGAGAAAAACTAAGCTACACATAAATATGCTTGGAAACACTATAAATACTTTAATAAATCATAAAATACATCAATAACACTAAATATAAGACCTCAATGAGGTGTATATACATTAAATTAATATATTTTATTGATTTTATGAATAAATATATTGTAGTTAATTATAATTTCATTAAAAATCCTATGTTTAATTATAATTTTATGGGATGGGAAAAACCCACTCTTCTATCCAACCATAAAACATGCATTGGCACAACTTCTTAGTGAAAATATAATCAATAATTATTTATTATTTATTTCTAAAAATTATAAAAATAAATAAATATTATATAATATATTCAAAAAATAGTTATTAAAGAATAAATTTCAATTGCTTTGTGGATATGATAGATCATCTATAGAATTATAATATATTCAATCATTGTGATCAAATGATAAAGTGTAATTAATTAATTTTTAATTCTAAAAATAAAAAATAATTATTAAACAAGAAATTTCAATTGGTCTATGGATATGATAAATCATCCATAGAATTATAATATATTCAATTGTTGTGATCAAATGATAAAATATAATTAATTATTAATTATTTTTTAATTCTAAAAATATAAAAATAAAAAAATATTAAAGAAGAAATTTCAATTACTCCATGGATATGATAGAGAAATCCATATATCTAAAACTCATTTAATCTTTATAGGTAGAGAAAAAAAATACATTTTCAATTTTTTTGTTAACTTATATTTTCCCCAAATATCTTCATCAATTTCCATAAATCTATTGATAACACAAAAAAAATTATGATTTTGAATGTAAGAAATGTAGATGAGTATAAATTTAAACAATCAAGAAAAAAATACAAGATATTATAAAAATTTGAAAAAAAAACTATTTTTGCCATATTTTTTCAAAATTTGAAAAATCTTTAAAAAAAATTAACGATTCACACTTGTTTCTTGCAAATTTTTGCAAATCTAGCACTTTAGGAATGAGGTTTGGAGTTTTAGAGTCATTTAGGGGTGAAAGAAGCATTGTTTTAAGGAAAAGAAGGTTGCTTTCCCCCTTTATTTTTTTTTCAAAATTTGGCCATATCTTTTTTGCCAATACGCTACCTATACGCCCTGATACACTCCTGATACGGGTTTGATACGCATGTAAAAAGATGAGACACTCAATTTCCATGCATATCCCATATCTACTTTTCAAAGATACGATATGATACACTCCGTATCGAACATATCGTATCGAAATTTTAAACCTTGGGTTTGGAGGGGGCTCATGCACTAGTATGAAAAGAAAAGAGGTGTCTCAGGTAGGGCGAGATGCCGATTCATGGAAATTAAAAGAAACAAACATTAGCTGTCAAATGCTAGTTTGAGTTCAAATTTCTAATTATAAATCATCTATCTAAGAATATATTTACGACTATTTGTTAAGGGAAAGGAAAACATATACACAACCATACTTGTCGGTGGTAAGATTATAACATCAACCTCAAAAAGAATTAGAAACAAAATAAGTTTGTTTCATTTCCACACTATGCCATTGTAAAAAAAGAAGATTCTTTTACAGAAATGTGATTCCGCAACTAGATGAGTTTTTGGTTGAGAATTGACTCAGGTTAATCGGGCTAGGAGCAATAACTTGATAAAATTGAAAAGTTGGTGAATCATTTGTCACTGTAGCAGTGCAAATTTGGCAAGTCAATCATTTGTCATGTCACATAATCAGGGACATTTTGGGTTGATCAATAAAGATTGATGGTGTTACTTGAAACATTAAATTTGAGGTTTCAACTCTAAACAACAATGATCAGTACCCACATGCATTTTTTCAGTACCCACATGTAATGTCATAAATCATCTTTCTCATTAATTTCTATTGATGAACCCCATTACTTTTCATATGTTTTGGAGTAATTAAGTGCAAGAGGGTTAAAAAAAAGACGTTATTAATTGCAAAACAATATATTACAATACCTACTAAGACATGTATTTTGGGGTGATGCATTCCGAACTTGAGTTCAATCTGATGGATATAAGATTAGATTCAAATCCGATTACTAATGAATAAAATCTGGTTCTTGAAGTATTTACAGTCCCATTGACATTGCATAGATCTTGATAATATAAATACCTTTTTATTAATGGATTAGACTATGATACTGGAAAGAGATGATATCAGAAAAACTTACAGTCAATCAACCAGTATCATACAAGGGGTGACCAATCAGGTGGTATTCATCAAAATTCAAAATTCAGGGGTTCCTTCATTGGTCAAAGCTCTTCCTGTACTATGCATTTCCGATATCATGTATTTTTCCTTTACTAACACACATAAGGAACCTGTTCTGATAAAGGTTTTAACTACAGTCTACAGCGCCTTGGCTTGGTTGAAATTGATTCAATTTTCATTAACCATATAAATCGTGAGGTTCATAAATTGAATCATAAGATCCAAATATTAATTATAGGATTTTTATAGGAAAGAAAAAGATTCAGCTGGTTAAAATAGTAATCATAGGTTCACAATAATACCATCATTCATGTGCATTGCTTTTGTGTTTTTAGTAGGATTTTGGTTTTGTCTATCAATCTGGCTCCCATATGCATAGAACATCGACGTGTTTATGCATGATTGGTAGAGGTGTATTGGTACTTTTTTTAGTTTTTTTTTTTTTTCAAATCTGATTCAGAGGGGTCAGTTTAAAGGTCCATCCACCCCTTGAACCGGTCAAAATCCCTATACACCCTCTGTAGGAACGTATCGAGAAGCTCTCAATACGAATCGGCTGATATGTATCGATACTTTGAACTGTGTTATGTACCAATTCAGATCTCCTACCCACATGACACTACATCTGTACATTGGGAACATCTCCCCATAAATGGTAACATGTAAATACAGGAGATGTTCTCAATGTACAAATATAACAAAGCATGGGTAGGTGTGGGTAAGGTTATTGTGGGTGGGAGATCTGAACTCGTTATGTACATCAAACCCAACTCTAGTTTGTTTAAATTATTCGAAGCATGGATACCCTTCTACCGACACTGTATTTCTTGCATACGGTTTGGTATATATACCAGGATACACTTCCAATCATCTTATTACGCTCATATACAAATGGAATTAGGGTTTACTTGTGCGACATTCGATAAACCACATATTTTAACCCCATTATTTCATTTGTTGATATTTTAACTCAAAATTATAAAATTAAAGTGAATTAGATCCAGATTTAGGAGTAAACATTGGGGGATTTACAAAAACAAAGACTCCCAAATCTCAGAGAAAGCATCCAAATCCTTCGCTTGGAACATATGCTTCTCTAATATATTTTCCAACATCAAATAACATTCCAGTATGAGTCCTCTGACTTATTCACCACTAGATTATGGGGAATTGGGGAATCAACAGCTGAAGCCATGGAACATGAGTTTATTTAATTTGGAGAAGTATGGATTTGCCCAATGTAGATTTTTTATTTCCACTGAAGAGTTATAAATATTCAAAAGCTCAACAATCCATACTCTATGTATCAATGTTCACCCATGAATTGGCATCAATTTGGAGCTGGCACTTACCCTGACAGTACTTTGAGCCTACAAATTCTGACCCTGGGCTGATCAGTCATTCTCCCTATTTAATTTAAGGTTATGAAATCTACTGTCAACCACAATGGACCTGGTTTGGAACCTACCAGATCATCTAACATTGAGAAGAAAAACTTAATAATTGGGACGTCTTTCATGGGCTTCAATGACTGATGGCAAATGAATAGTGGCAAAGGAGGAGTAGATGTTGAGCTCCTAGTTCATGGGAGAGCTAGTGCAAGGCATGGCAGATTGGTTTGGTCTTTTGACAAGGAGGAGGTGAAGAAGGAGAGAGAGATGAGAGGTCACGAGACTAGTGCTCTATTCAGTTTGGAGGTTAATAAACAAGGGGTAGAAGAAGAGAGAGAGAGAGAGAGAGAGTCCTGCTTCATTGGAGGAGAAGAACAAAGGAGAGGGAATAAGAAATTAAGGGGATATTTTCCTTTTTTTCACTTTTTAAAATTATATATATATGAAAATATAATGGAGAAAACACACCATCTAGTTTTGTCGCACAAGTCGAGAATTCACATCTGCATCCCACATGCACATCTGAGCATGCGTTTGTACTTGGGAAATGATCCCAGTGCATGGTTTGGATGTTTTGTGAGGCACCAATGTGATCTCAAGCTAGGGTATCCATGTGATGTGTTTCAATCTCATTGGAAGTGCAGCCTAACACATACCAAACCAAGTGCAGGAAATCTGGTCTCCCTTCTATGTATCAACTTTTTAATCAGTTCTTTCACTACATCAAATAGGTGGCTAGTCGATGGGGGTTTGATTGGTTAAATTCTTGGGAGAATGACGGTTCATCCCAGGGTCAGAATTAATAGGCACAAAGTACAGTTGGGGTAGGTGTTGGATCGAAATTGATGCTAATTCACATGTGGTGGGCATTGGTGAATAGGGTGGCGGTAATTAACCTTTTAAAATGTTATAAATATGGGTCTGTCTGTACTTCTCCCTAAATTCTTCAGGTATCGTACCCCTTCTATCATCATAGAGGTTGCCTTACAAACAATACCAGTATTTTTCTATCTTAGCATCTCTCTCTCTAATTGTTTCTTGTCAGTCATTTCTCCAAGATGTTTATGCGAATACACAAGGTGTTTTGCTCTTTCCCTCATTTTTTTTCTTACTTGGTTGATTTCAAGCAGCAATAGATGTCTTGGATTCTATATAAGACAATTCTTGCAATAAAAATAATGTTTTCTCCTTTTGACTGAAATGATACCTAATTGGCACTTGACATTAAATAACCATATAAAATAGCACAAAACCTAAAATTACTTTACTGAATTCTAACACATAAATGTTCGAGAAAACAACAATGATACCAAACGCTACCTTTATGGGTGTTTGTTATTGGTAAGGGTGTCAATGGACTGATTTTGAATTAGACCCCGTCCAGTCCAAAATCAATTTAGACAGATTGAAGGTCCAACAAGACATTTTGGATTGGACCATCCGGTCCAAAATATTTATTAAATTGGATTGGACTTGATCCATCCATAACAAATTTATACTGAATTGGGTTGGATTAAGCCAATATCTGATCCATTGATATAAGATAAGAATATATGTATCAATGGCCGGGTTTGAGTTGAAACCAATCTAAATCAAAATAAATTTGAAAAGATTGAATGGTCTAAACATTAAATTAAAATAATCCAAATTGATTCAAAACATTGTTTGGATTGGATTAGACCTGGCCCATTTATAATAAACTCACATTGGACTGAATCGGATTTGACCAAATCCAGTCTAATTGACACCCCTTGTTACTGGTGCAACATATTTGACATTTCCGTAGGATAAGTACCAACAAAACACTCCAACACTATCTCAACACGCCACGACACTCACACATTGGGAATATCTCATTGTCATTCGTGAACGATGCTCCCGATGTACAATCGTAAATTTGTATGGCTAGTTTGGAACAGTGTTGTGAGCGTTTGTTGGAAGTGGATCAGATAAAGTTATACAACAACACTCTTTTGAAACCTAATCAACGGTCAACGATGGATTCTCAATTCCCATCATACAGTTATACAACACGCGGCAAATGATGCCAATCATGGATCCTGTGGATCCAGGCCAGAGATGGCCCCTGATAAACTGACAGGTGACGATGATGGACGGTGGATGATGGGTTAACTCAAGCATAAAGGGATTTTAACCGGAGTTAAAGATTTCGGGTTGACAAGTCATCACATCACACAATGGTACTCCACCACCATCGTTCACGATCCAGATCCACGAGCCCTAATAAAACGTCCACTGCCTCTTCTCTCTCCTTTCGGTTGCGGAGAACGATATCTTCCCGTGCTCTTCACGCCCGCGAAGCATCTCTCGAAGGAACACAAATCCAAATCCCATCGTCTCTGGTACGTCCTCCATCCCTGATGCTTGAATCTAAGTTTTACTACTAGGCTCGTTCTTGGATTTACTCATTTCACGTTAAGTTCTGCACTTTTTGCTTTTTTATTTTCTTTCTTTGATGAGATTTGATCTTGATTTAGGGTTTCTTAGGGATTGAATCGCAATGGTTTTGTTCCTAATTTGTTATATGAATTCTGAAACTTGAATCTGAGTTTGATACGTTTACATGGTTTGATCTTGTGTTTTAGGTTGAAATTTTAGAATGTGTATGATTTTTTTTGGTCGGTGGTATTCGATCTAATGAATCTTCATATATACATAGATTCATCTCTTGAATTAGGGGTTTTTAGTTTTTTTTCGTGGATCTTAATGGAATTTGCCTCTAATTTGCTCAATGAACTGTCACAGTTGAATCTCAGATAGATATATTCCCGTGCTTGGGTTTTGTTTTCCCTCAACTATCGTCATTTCATTTCTTCGATCTCTTATGGACGTTTTCTTTGTTTGATATAGGATTTTAACGGGTTGTTTCATCTGGGTCGTCCCTTATTTGTTATCTGAACTCTGAAGAACTTAGTGTTTTGAGGGGTTATTCATTCATAGATCTGTAGCTGGAGGAGAGTTAAGGGGCATCGAGCTTGGTATTTGTAGAGTTGCATTGGAGATCCGTTGAACGAGTTTCAGGGACTCCGCAAACATTTTCATTTCCGGAAATCAACTTATGGGGGACCGATAATAGAACTTTCTTATTGGTCAAGACCCAGATCTGGAATTACGCGTGTAATTGCAAATTAATTGTCAGATCCAGAAGGATTTCATAACGAAAGATTGATTGCTCTTGTATTTAATGACTTCCAAACTGATTTCAAAGATGAAGTCTTCAATCTATTCAGCTCTGGTGTACGTGATTCTCTTCACGGGCATCTGCAATGGATTTTATCTTCCGGGAAGTTACATGCATACATATTCAACAGGGGAAAAAATATTTGCCAAAGTGAATTCATTGACATCAATTGAAACTGAACTTCCTTTCAGCTATTATAGCCTCCCTTACTGCAAACCTCCTGGGGGAATAAAGAAAAGTGCGGAAAATCTAGGAGAGCTCCTTATGGGAGATCAGATTGACAATTCCCCTTACCGTTTTCGGATGAATATAAATGAGTCCATTTATCTCTGCACCACAAGTCCATTAAATGAACAGGAGGTTAAACTATTGAAACAGAGAACTCGAGATCTATATCAGGTGAATATGATCCTGGATAATTTACCAGCAATGAGGTTTGCCATGCAAAATGGGGTGAAAATTCAATGGACAGGCTTTCCTGTTGGTTATACACCACCTCAGGGCGGGGCAGATTACATCATTAATCATTTAAAATTCCGGGTCTTGGTTCATGAGTATGAAGGGAGTGGTGTGGAGATTATTGGTACTGGAGAAGAAGGCATGGGCGTGATTTCTGAAGCTGAAAAGAAGACAGCATCTGGGTTTGAGATTGTTGGATTTGAAGTTGTTCCTTGCAGTGTTAAACATGATCCTACAGCCTATTCAAAACTCAAGATGTATGATACCATTTCCACCATAAATTGCCCAGGTGATCTTGAAAAGTCTCAGATAATCAGGGAGCAGGAGAGAGTCTCATTTACTTATGAGGTTGAATTTGTCAAGAGTGATATTAGATGGCCTTCTCGATGGGATGCTTATTTGAAGATGGAAGGTGCTCGTGTTCACTGGTTTTCGATCCTAAACTCACTGATGGTTATTTTCTTCTTAGCTGGTATTGTTTTTGTTATATTCTTAAGGACAGTGAGGAGGGATTTGACAAGGTATGAAGAATTGGACAAGGAAGCCCAAGCACAAATGAATGAGGAGCTCTCTGGGTGGAAGCTTGTTGTTGGTGATGTCTTTAGGGAGCCAAATTGTTCAAAGCTCCTCTGTGTGATGGTTGGGGATGGAGTCCAGATCACAGGGATGGCTATCGTAACAATTGTTTTTGCAGCTCTTGGATTCATGTCACCTGCTTCTCGTGGGATGCTTTTGACTGGGATGATTTTGCTATATCTTTTCCTTGGTATTGCAGCTGGATATGTTGCTGTTCGCTTATGGAGAACTATTAAAGGAACTTCAGAAGGTTGGAGGTCACTTTCCTGGTCTGCAGCATGCTTTTTCCCTGGCATTGTCTTTGTTATTCTTACTACATTGAACTTCATACTTTGGGGCAGTAGGAGTACAGGTGCTATCCCAATCTCATTGTATTTTGAGCTTTTGGCCCTCTGGTTCTGTATCTCAGTGCCACTCACCCTCTTGGGAGGTTTCTTGGGAACAAGGGCAGAGACTATTCAATACCCTGTGCGAACCAACCAGATCCCCAGAGAAATCCCTGCACGAAAATACCCATCATGGCTGCTTGTCCTTGGTGCAGGAACTCTCCCCTTTGGAACCCTTTTCATTGAACTTTTCTTCATCCTTTCTAGCATCTGGCTTGGGAGGTTCTACTATGTCTTTGGTTTCTTGCTCGTTGTCCTCCTATTGCTTGTTATCGTCTGTGCTGAGGTATCCGTGGTCTTGACATACATGCACCTTTGTGTGGAGGATTGGCGGTGGTGGTGGAAAGCTTTCTTTGCATCCGGTTCGGTTGCGCTCTACGTGTTCCTCTATTCTATTAATTACCTGGTATTTGATCTGCGAAGCTTGAGCGGACCTGTCTCGGCTGTTCTCTACCTGGGTTATTCATCTCTCATGGCAATCGCTATCATGTTGTCTACTGGCACCATTGGCTTTCTTATGTCATTCTACTTCGTCCATTACCTTTTCTCATCCGTCAAGATTGACTAGAGGTACTGAACTTGGTCAGCTTTTTGATTGTCTTTAGAAGCCAGTTGAATACACCAAGCTTGTAGAAGAGGAAATCACTGGCTTAAACTTTTCTTCATCTGTAACCTTCTGTTAATTTTTCTTTTATGTTTAGCCATCTGGCAACGCTATTTGTAGTTTTCAAAAGCGCTGAGCTGATTGGTCATGGTGAATCTGGTAGCTAGCTTAGTATGGGGGCAGCATTTCCAAATTAATCAAGGTTTAAAGTTGATTTTAGTGAGGATTTACGTTTGTTTGTTGGCATATTTAGTGCTCTACAGACTCCTGATTTACCTTGTAAACAATTTATCGGGGCAATTGTACCACCTCATCCACATTTTGGGGCTTCATTTGGATTAAATTTTGGCATTTTGAATGAAACTTCTAATCACTTGCCTTTCTGATTGTCTTTATTTTTTATGAAGGGTATGAAACCGTACAACAGTAAACTTTCTGGGGTTTTCAGTAAATCACTTCACAGATGTACACTGAAATGGCGGAAATAAAACAGAAGTACTTGGTAAAAAAACAAAATTGTTTAGTAAAAATAAAGAAAGCTAAACAAAAATAAAATAGATAATGACAATTTTTTTCGTTGTCTATTTTACTTCTAATTTTAATTTCTGTAATTTCAAATTGAAAATTTTGGTTATTTCTTTTCTGTTATTTTTAAGACATGTTTTATTTTTCAGTATGTCATTTATTTGGTTAAATTCCCTTGCCCAAGGGGCAACTTTGCCCGGTAATGTTTTGATATCTTTCCCCCATGTTTAGAAAGTGATTTACCCATTTCGGATATGGGTATCACACTATCACTTATTCACATAAGTGATTTTCATGAAAAAAAAAAATTGATTTACCAGAATTCACATTTACCGTGAACGCGCGTAAGTTGATCAAGGTACCACCATGCCACTTACCAAGAAAAACATGCCCTCAAAGAGACTGTAAAGCAGAGGGTGTCTTGATTGGATTAGCGCCCCACCGCACCTCCTCGCTTGTATTGGGATCATATCCCCATGACAGATACAGAAGATGTGCCAATGTACAATGAGATGTGCATGCGGGTAGGGGTGTCAATAGACCGGTTTTGGATTGGACTCCATTCAAATTAAAATCACTTTGGATGGATTGGATGGACCAATAGGACATTGAATTTGGATGGATTGAACGGATTAATAAGACATTGGATGGACATGGTCAGTTCATAATGAATTTAAATTGGATTGAGTCAATATTTGGTTCATTGATAGAAGATAAGAACACAGGTGTCAATGGACCAGGTTTGAGTTGGAACCAATCTAAATTAATATGAATTTGAACAGATTAGACGGTTCAGACATTGAACTGGATCGGTCCAAAATGGTTTTAAAATATTCACCGGACTGGATTGGATCAAGTCTAATTATAATGGATTCGTATTGGATTGTATCGGATTGGACTAAATCCAGTCATATTGACACCCCTACATGTGGCGGTGCCAAACTATGGGATAGGTGTTAATAATTAGGTGAAATTATAAGGGATTATTAGTACATTACCTCTGAATAAAAGGTTCTACCAAAAAACAGGGTTAACTTAGAGTCTGCCACCTATACTTTGGGGTAGTGGCACTTACCCCCCAAAACTTTATTTGTGACAAAGATTCACCCTGAATTTTCAACTTCCAGCACCTTGCCCTGGTCTTGTGGCTTGATGATAAAGGTAAAATTATCAAAATGTGAACTTCAATGGACTAAGAGAAAATATCAAATAGCGAAAATATCAAAATGTGAACTTTAATGTTTTGTATCTTCATTTTCTTCTGTAATTTCTTTTTTTTTCTTTGTTATAGTTTTTTCAATTTTATGTTTTTCATATTTTGTTGTACTTTACACTTTTTTTTTGGGGGGGGGGGGGGGTAAAAGACTTAAACATACCCTAGGTTTTTATAAATTGACTTAAACATATCCTGAGTTTTTCAATTAGACTTATATATACCTTGTGAACTTACTGGACTTAAACATACACTCCTATTACACGTGAGCTCATTTAATTTTTTAAATCTTATTTTGCCCTTTAATAAATGAGAGATTGTGTAATTTACCCAAAAAAACGTGAAAAGGTTTTGAAGAGGCTTCTGGGTTTATGAAATAACAATGCTATGAAGGGAAACATCATTTAGGTCATGAACCGGCCATGTATAGATATGACTTGTAATTGCTTCACCAGGGTTGTATTTGCTTTGCAAGAAAATGGCACTAAGCAAAAGAAGGTAATTTGAACCATTTACACTTTTTGACTACCAAAAAAACATTTACTCATTTTATTAACTTGAAGAACTATACGAGTGCAGGGCCCAGGTCGATCATCTTTACCTTGACTGACCAAGGATATATAGTCTGACCCGGTAAAGATGATCAAGTCTGCATCTGACCTACCAGCGCCTATGTAAAGACACTTTAGGTCCATCTGGTTCAAAGTTGGAAATTTGGAATGAGAATCAGAATGATCTATTCCTAATCTTTGGTTTAGACAGGAATTGGAATAAGCTAAAATGGGATTTCATTCCCGAGGGGGAGGGAATGGCCATTCCCTCAAATGGGAGAATGTCATTCTACCAAGAATGAAAATAGGATTCCAATTCTACCAAACCAAACAGTTGGAATCGAAATTCCAATTGTGATTCCTGATCCCTATACTTGCAAACCAAACAGACCCTTCATTCTATTTATTCATATAACCCACCAAACCAAACATATGGTGGAGATATTGTTTGGATGATTGAATCATGGATGATCAAGTCTGTATCCGGCCTACCCGACCTACGTAAAGACATTTCATTCTATCCATTCAATGCTTACTAATACACAAATCCTTTTTAATTTATACCTAACCTTTCTATCCCTTCAACTTATAATAAATCACTTTAACTAGAGTTGTTGATGGTCTTTTTATGATTATTGTTGAGAATTTTAAATTACCAACTGTGCACACCTGGGAAGAAGGGGAAGGGACAGCAATATGCGATGGTAAAAATAAAACCAAAGGTTAACAAGCACGAGAACATTGAAGCCCAGAAAAAGCTTGCATACCAGAACTCGGGTTTGAAATAACTTCATGCAAGAAATCGATGCTACCGAGACTAGCATTGGAAAAAGGCCTCGGTAAGACGCTACGGCCTTTGAGAAGTCATAGGCAACCATGGTGTAATCATACACTTGTTCTTCCATAATTCATTCGTTAGATGCACAATATGATTTATTCTTCTAGTCATGCTAGGTCTACATCACCAAACGTGATACACACTGGGATTATTAGAATTTTCCCAACCTAATTTTACAGGTATCTAGGGGGTAAAACTTATCTAACCTAAAAAAACACCTTCCGAGTAGTATATATAAGAGTAAATACTATACCCATGATCAATAAATAAATTTTTAATTATTTAATAACATGTTAATAAAATAATTTAATTAAAGCGATTAACAAATAACTTAAAATAAAATAAAATATTAATCAAGAAAAATTTAATCATTAATTACCTTGCTAATCAATTAATAATTAAATAGTTATTTTATAATTAATAATTTAATTAACCAAAAAATAATAATTTCAATGAAAATAATTTAATAATTTAAAAAATAATATTAAAATATTAAATTTAATAATTGGGAATTAACAAAATATTTAACAATTAATTAATTAATATTTTAATTGAAATAAATTAAAAGAGATCATTTACTAAAGAAAATAATTTAATATTTATGAATAATTAATATTTAAATATTAAAATCATTAAGTCATGAGTATTAATAAAACATCATATTAATAATAAATTATAAACTAATAAACTATAATATCATAGTTGTCAAGGCGACAAGGCACGCTTCGAGGCTTGCCTCGCCTAATCGCCTAATAGTTTTCTACTTCCTACTATAAAATACTATTTTATTCATTATTTTTTTAGATTATTATTATAAAATAAACATTATTAAAATAAAAGAATCATTTTGTGTGTTTATATACTAATTTCTTTTTATTATTTTCTTATTTATTAGGGTTTAATCAACACAAACATTGCTAAATGCTATATTTGAACCCTAAGACTTAAAAACCTAAACTAATAAGTAAGGAATAACTTAAAATTTTATCTCATCAGCACATTTTCCTCTTCCATATTCTTCTTCTACTACCAATACTTTTTATTTTCTTCTTTTCTTGTAATAAAAATAAGGGTTCAGCCCCTATATTTTTTTAATTTTATTTTCCTTCTTCCTTTTCTTCTCATGCATATGTTGATTTTTTATTTTTTAATACGAAATGTATACTTTTCTTAAGAACATCATAAATAATTATTAAAGAAATATGGTTGTGGTACCTAGGATCTATGTTTTTAACATAAAAAAACCATCGCCTAACCTCGCCTTGGTGCCTTGAAAACTATGTGTAATATATTAATTAATTAAAAGAATGCTTAAATAATCATGGACTTTAAATAATTAATGATAAAATATCAAATAATAAGAAATTACTATTAACTAATTAATAATTACAAAAAATTAGTTAATAATTAATTAAGTAATTAATGAACAAATAAATAATGATATTATTATTAATCTAATTAATGATTCAATGAAAATAATTAAATAATAATAATGGTAAATAATTAAAAAAAATCATAATAAAATAAATTTTTTAATCAATTCATAGTAAATATTAATAAATTCAGTTTTAAAATAATAATTCTTATTTAGTAATTAATAAAATAGTTATCAATATTAAATAATTATAAAATTATTTCATTAAAATATCGATAATTAGTAATCAATAATAGTAAAATATTATTAATTAATTAATTAATAACTATTACTAGGGTTGATTTTCTCACTATTTTCACTTTTGCAATCAAACAGAGAAACATGAAAAATTTCCACCCATTTTCCCTTTATCATCCCACCAAAACCTTCACACAAATCAAACACAGCCTTGGAGTCAAGACTACTTGAACGGTCAGACCTCGCAAAGCTGCAACAAACCCAACATTTCCTCCATTGAAGGTGGGTGGGTATAATAGCAGTATGCTACTTATTTTGATAGAATGTAAGTAACCTTAAAGCTGCAACAAGCTATACTATGACATGTAATGCTTTGTGGATCTTTACCCACATAAAGAAAAGCAGAGTAAGTAAAACCTACTTAGGATCCAGTAACATAAAATGATTACCAGATTCCAAGAACACAAGTTGATTCACATATGCTCTAACCTTTATAGACTATCGTTTTCGTTTACTTATTTAATAGTGGGATAGGCCACCATATTATATATATATATATATATATATATATATATATATATATATATATATATATATATATATATATTATATATGCAGAATCCAAAGCTCCTATCCCATGGCATATTTCTGGGTCCAGGAACGGGCAGTTGCCTCATACTTTGCTCTATCAGTCTTGTACATGTGGGCGATCTCAGGAACGAGAGGATCGTCTGGGTTTGGATCTGTTAGCAGAGAGCAAATTGACAGCAGCACCTACAAGTCTCACCCCATCGTTAGAATTATGCCCAACTATACTACCATCCTTGTGGGATGAAAATACCACAGGACGGAAAATAGATGGAAGCTATATCTCAGCCATCAACAGATAAGGGAGTGATCTCGAAGCAACAACGAAAAATAAGGGGAGAGAATTGAAAGATAAAACCTGATCTCAAATACTGAGTGAAAAAACAGTCACCCTTTTTTGCATTTCTCTTAAGCTCACCATGATTTTCAAAACCTCCAGAAATCACCCTTAGTGATCATTAATAGAAGTTGTCCAAATAAGCATTTGAGCATTTTACATGACCAAACTACCCCTGAATGGCCAATCAAGCTATTTTTCATGGTAAAATTACCCCTGAACGAAAAAGTCATGGTGAGGAGAAATCTTAACGGAAGGTGAATTTTGGACAATAAAGCTCATTGACAGGGGGCTCTTTTGGAGGTTTTGAAAATTCATGGTGAGGAGAAATGCAAAAAAAAGTCATGGTGAGGAGATATGCAAAAAAAGTCATGGTGAGTTCTACATTATATTCCTTATTTTATAAGGGAAGATATTTATTTCATCAAAATTTGGCGAAGCTTGTGAAGTTTGCCGAACTGGAAAACCTTGGCTATTTTTGGGAGTTTACTGCACACGACACATGGGTGCAGGGTAAAAGAACTAGAAGGCTTTTATCAAGCTGGGTCCTGAGATGCCTAGCTTAAATTCAGGCCGACTTTTAAAACAAGGATCCTGATTAAACCTACCGGAAACCTGAGGGTAAAATTTGAGTTTCTCAAGTATGACTGAAGAGACTCAGTAGGGAACATTGTTTGGTAATTTTTAAAAATTTTAATATGCAATGGTAAACATTAATTTGGTAACCACACAGAAGTCAAGAAACAGTAATACTGATTACAGAAACTCACTTTGGATATTGTAAGGGCAGGGCTCCATTGCTCTTTCAGAATGTCAAGACAGATACTCCCATTACTGTTGATGTTGGGATGGAAAACTTTGGTGCGGAAAGAAACCTGACCAACAAAATTTAATTTCTAAGAGTAAATGCTCAATAGCAACTACCAACTAAATATGGAATAACGATACCTTTTCCACTTAAAATAGAAAGGCCATTAGCCAATGCCATTTGTGAATCTTGGGAGGGGTAGATACAGATTTAACCACAACACATCAAACCCAAAACTAGATTCTCATGTTTGTTCACTCCCGGTCACCCCCAAAAAGTGAAATAAAAGCATCAAGGAACACAAGGAGAGATTTCATGACTAGCACTGTATGACATCTCTTTTCTTTGGATAAGTGATGATATATGTATTACTGAAAAAAGGGGTAAACCCCTGATCACCATATGACATCTCTTAAATAGATGAAAGAAGTTAAAACTACCTTTGGCGGCTTGAACGGGTAATCTGGTGGAAAATGAATGGTTACTAGAAAAACACCACCAGCAAAAGGACTGTCTGATGGACCCATGATTGTTGCCTGCCAGTGGAACATGTTTTCTGCCACAGGACCTACAGAAACACAATATTCAGATTGGAATAAATAACATAAAGCTGTAATTCATGAAACCTAAACCTAATTAAGCTTACACAAACAATTCCAATGAGTGATTCTCTCATTCAGTGGCATTCATTGTTAGTTGGAACTTGGAAAATCTTTTTCTGATAAATAATAATTCATTAATATCCCAAAGAAATGAGAAAATCATCTCAATTAAATGGAAGATCTAAGATACCTATGGCACAGAAATACCTAAAACACTTCTGTATAGATACTACAAAAGGAAATTATTGTTCTAATGGGTGAACCTACAGCATGAGTGCTCTAGGAACTTGAACAGAAATGTGTGTTTGTGTGCACACATGCATAGATTATCCATACATCACATAAGAAACGAAGATGACAAAATAAGCACCTCCAATTTACTTTTCACTTCATTTATACAGTAGAATATATGATCAGGCATCAATTCATAAGTAAACAAAGACATGCCATGCATTTTCTTCTTCTGATTTCTATCCATAAACTTGTAGTCAAGCCTGGCAAATGAAACAATTAAGAGAACCCAATAAGGGGAATAACACCACCATGAAACATATACCAATCTACATAAAAATTGAGGCTGAACCCAACTACATTGCGATATTCAAACCTAATTGAGCAATGAAGAGTCACAAAATCCGAGGAGCTCACGTAAATGTACATAGGACTAGTACACAAGAGTTGGATACCAGGCCAAAAGCTTAAGCCATTAGGTTGTGGGTAGACCTGTTCATGGGCCAGGCCGGACCCTGGACGGGCTTGAACATGTTTATAGGTCCGCAGGCTTAAACTCGGGACAAAAAACCCGGCCCGCAATAAATTCGAGCCAGGCACGGGTTTTGTCAAAATAGCCCGGCCCGGCCCGACCTAAAATTAGACTTAAAATGGGTTATGTGATTATGTCCATTTGAATAAATTTTTTTATTTAAGAATGTAAAATTGTGTTTTAAAACGTAAAAGAAAAGGAAAAAAACCATCTTGTAGGCCCATTATTCATTTAAATAGGAAAAAAAACCATCTGAATTTTTAATTCTAATTTGAATAGGGAAAATTGTAATTTTTTTTATTAGGTCGAGCTTCGGGCTCGGGCTTCGGGCTTCGAGCTTTTTATCAGGGCCGGACTCAAGCCCAAATTATAGGCCCGTTGGTCGGACCAGGCTCGGGCTCGAGCCAAGCTTATTTCCATTAATGATGAGTAAAAGCCCGAACCGAGCCCGGCCCGGCCCGACCCATGAACAGGTCTAGTTGTGGGCCAATACTTGCAAATATGTCCTTTACATCTCTTATCACTTTCCAATATGGGATTTTTCACTCATACCCTACAATGTGCATCCCAACAATTTCCCCCACACGTTCCACATTAGGTACTCCATACCAATGTTGTCAAAATCTTACGATTTACGATATGATTCACGACTTGAATCATGAATCCCAAGGGTTTCGATTCAAATCTTATGCCTGAATCATTTTTTGCAAAAATCTTATGATTTTTGTTTGAATCCTATGATTTGATTCATAAATCTTACTATTTCTACGATTCAAACAAATTGAATTAAGAATTAGTTCTCTACTTTGTTATGTTTTTGCGTATATCTAGTTTTGTCAAGGGTTTTTTTAAGCCCTTACTAGAAAATGATTTATTCACGTTATTTAAGACTAGAAATTGAGTTTATTTTCCACCATTGTAGGTTAAAGAGACATTATATGTGGATTTGTTTGATTTTCAAGCCAAACTTGATTATATCATCTCAGGGTTCTATTGTATAAGTGGTAAATTCTATTATTTTAGGTACATATATGGTAATATATAGATTAAAAATAAGGGAAAGCCACTTTCCTATATTATATTTGACCTTTTAATATATCTATAGTTGATTTTTTGACAAGTTTATAAAAAATAACAATAATCTTGCGATTTAGGATATGATTCACGATTCAATTCGATTCGACTTTCTCTATGATTTACGATACAATTTTTCAAAACATTGCTCCATACTCCCTCTCAAATGGAAGTCGCTATCATATCACCAGGATTGACACACACCAAGCAAGAGTTCTTTGCTCATAATTATAAGAAACAAACAATGAGAGTACATTACCATGGGTGAAGTCATCATGAAAGATCAACTGCTCATGCCAACTACTCAACCATGGGATACCAACAAAGCCATAGGAGTCACCATGTGCATCCATCATAAATTGCACTCAGCCAAACCTTCAACTCTAGTGCTTGTTGTGCAATGAGGAGAGTCACCAAAATTGGGGAGTTCATATACAGTCTACACATATATAGGAATTACAAGAATTGGACACCACGCTTAACTCAAAAGCTTAAGCCATTAGGTTGAGTCAATCCTTGTATATAAGTCCTTTACATCTCTTATCTCCTTCCAACGTGGGCACTCATACACTCAGACGTGCATCCCAACAATATCTATGCTCTCTAAACCAAAAGAGTAACCACTAAACAAGAATCAAGAAACATGGGAAGTTCTTCCAAACTCCATTCCATCTGATCTATTAAACAAAAAGTCTAATATAATTCATCACAAGTAGCTACTTTTACACTTCTGTAAAGAGTATCGTAAATGTTGTAAACTTGTAATCTACAAAATATAAGTATTGGCAAAGCATCTCTACTAAAAAGTTTCCTAGTGCACTTTATTTTCCTGTTCACCTCATATATTTACATAAGTTCCTATGATCATCTAAAACCAGCTAGACAATAACAAGTTTACCACATTGCTCAACCCGACTTCAAGAGCTTGAAATTTTGCATCAAATAGGGCATTTGACAAACAAGAAATAAGAGAGACAATAAAATGTACCAGCACTGCAAGAGGTGGGAGGATCTTTTTGCAGATCCTTCAGCTCCTTTTGAATCCGTTTTGAAGCCATCGATGATTATAAGAAGCCCAAAGAAAGAAATTAACACTGCAAGAAGAACAAACCTTCAGGTTATGGACAAACAACCAGCAATATAGATTTAACCAATCTTGAAAACACAAGGAGAAAAAAAAAAGATTTTCCTTCTTACTCAAGTAAAGACTCCATAAATTTAAAAAAAAAATCAAATTAACAAGAAAAAGCAGAAGCAACCGCTACACATCTGCCTATACACCAAATTGTCTATTCTCTAAATACTATAGCCAAAAAGTGGGATGAGACAATTAGTTCTTCCTGATTTCTTGAGCATAATTTTGCTCATCCTGTCTATTGGTAGCATAATTGATTGTCCACTAAGGTTTCATATGACAATCATCCTTAACACATAACGTAATGTCCTGATTCCTTAAGAAAACTTCAGCCAGTATGCCCCACTCAATGGCGCTGAAGTTGAAGTGTTGAACATATCCATGAATTTCACATTACAATCTTAGCCTATTCAACTTCTAAAATAGGTTCTATGTAACATCCTTTCCTTCTTTCTTCTGTATCACTATTTTGCTTTTTATGTGAGCCATTTATAATCTTTTATCCATCCCAGTCCCTTCAAGTTTTGGTTCTCGACCCGGCAATGTTTCACTTCCTATATAGGATATTTCCAATTCAGTGACCAAGTTTTCCAGGAAATGAAACCAGTAGGCAGTAGGTACTAGGTAGCATATGGTTTCATTATGTGAAGAGATCATTAACTGGCCTACTGGGGCAGTGAAAGGAATGATATGATAAAAGCTGAGGACATTGGTTGAATTGCAAAATGGATTTGTGTAGACATGGAATTACTTAAAAAACAATATATTTTCTTTATGTTGTATTGTCTAATATGTGCATTTATCTTTATTTCTAGATTACAAAACATAATGTTTTAACCCATGTGACATAAGCATGATTCAACTTTGATGGCCATTACTTCTTTCTTACCTCTTCTGCAAGTATTTTTTTAATGTGGTAAATGCTAACATTTTGACTGCAAGTCTGACCTTGGTAAAGTCAACTTTTTTTATCAGAAACCTTGGTAAACTCAACCTAACCCAAGCCCTTAAATGAATTGCATTCAATCACCACTGCATATAAATGTTGATCTAATTTAATTGAGGTTTGTGTGAATCATATAGTAGAGTACGACCAATGGATATGGAAATGAATAAAGTGGTGGCAGAACAAGTTCATGTAGCAGATGCAGCAACCCCATATAGTTGGGACTTGGGACAAGGCTTAGTTGAATTGAGTTGAGTTGTAAATGGGATAATGGGAATGGTGAAGATGATCAAGACTGCTATTAGTCTTGGAATTTCAGGTTCGAACAGAAGAGAAAGTGAAGAAGAAAGAGGAGAAAGATTAGTGAGAGAGCAGTAGAACACAGGTTTGAAAGGAATGACAGATTCTGAATTATCTGCCGCCACCACTTCAACTTAATATTTATATGTTATGCTAGTTACAGGAAAGGACACATCTGCCCTTGGTGTTTACATCATAACACTTAACAATATAAAACTGAAAAGTAAATAGCAACTCTAACAACAGAACTAGAATAACAAAAAAGCATAACAAATAGACTAGGTACATTCTACCCTACGGATAAAGTGGCCCCACAGCAGTTTCTCTATACTCCCCCTCAAGTTGGGAGTAAATGTTTATCATTCCCAACTTGGATAGATCCGCTTCTAGCTTATTTCTTGATACGGCTTTAGTGAGGATATCTACTAGTTGCATACTGGAAGTAATGTAAGGGAGGCATACTTCTTGAGATGAGACCCTCTCTCGTACAAAATGTCGATCAATTTCAATGTGTTTGGTTTTGTCATGCTGCACTGGATTATGTGCTATATTAATGGCTGCTTGATTATCACAATACAACATCAGAGGCTTCTCATACTCAATACCCAACTCCTCAAGTAGAGATCTTAACCATAGGATTTCAGCCACTCCGTTGGCCATGGACCTGTATTCTGCTTCAGCACTAGACCGGGAGACAACACTCTGTTTCTTACTTCTCCAAGAGACAATGTTTCCTCCCACAATGGCACAATATCCTGAGGTAGACCGTCTGTCATCAACACTCCCAGCCCAATCGGCATCCGTATAGACCTCCACCTTCATGTGGTTATTGTTCTTGAACAGTATACCTCTACCAAGGCATCTCTTCAAGTATGCTAGTATTATTTCTGCTGCTAGAAGGTGCGTGGTTCTAGGAGAATGCATGTACTGACTGACAACACTAACTGCATAATTGATATCTGACCGAGTGAGGCACAGATATAGGAGATTTCCCACTAACCGCTGGAACATAACTTTGTCTTCATGCAACTCTCCACTCTCTGCACTAATCCTATGGTTCCGTTCAATGGGTGTATTTGCAGGTTTGACACCCAACTTTCCAGTTTCAGCCAATAGATCTAAAACATATTTCCTCTATGAGACAAAGATCCCCTATTAAGATCTAGCAACCTCAATACCCAAAAAATACTGTAGTGGACCCAGATCTTTCACCTCAAACTCTTGATGAAGGAGCTATTTGAGATACTCAATCTCATGGTTGTCATTTCTTGTTACCACAATATCATCAACATATACTGCAAGTAGTGTCAGTGAAAACTCCACCCTCTTGATAAACAGTGTATGATCTGACTGGGCCTGTACATAACCGAATTTCCCAATAGCTAGTTTGAATCTGTCAAACCAAGCTCTAGGTGACTGATTCAAACCATACAATGCCTTATTGAGCCGACAAACCTTCTTACCTGTCTCTGTATCATAGTATCCAGGAGGCAACTGCATGTAAACATCTTCCTGCAATACCCATTCAGGAAGGCATTTTTAACATCCATTTGTACAAAGGCCAAGTGTGGCTTGCTGCAAGAGATAATAGAACCCGAATGGTGGTCATCTTGGCTACCGGGGCAAACGTCTCCAAGTAATCTATGCCATAAGTCTGAGTGAACCCTTTTGCAACTAGCCGAGCTTTGTACCTCTCAATGGAACCATCCGCATTGTGCTTTACAGTAAATACCCATCTGCATCCAACTGGTTTCTTTCCTTTGGGCAAGTCAACTAGCTCCCAGGTATTATTTTTCAACAGGGAATCCATTTCAACTTGCATTACATCTCTCCACTCTGGGATTAATAGGGCCTCTTGCACTGTAGGTAGGAGATAGGCGATCATAGGATAAAACATGGGAAATACAATGGGTTGTAGATGTGGTACAATGTCGTTTCCCCTTACGGATTGCAATCAGAAGATCAAGGTCATCTGTAGGAGGTGAAATGGCAACAATAGAAGAAGTCTTTGTGGGTCCTAGGACTGTAATGCCTGGACCTGGAGCCGCAGATGAGATTGGAGCTGGCCTGGACTGCTAATGATCGGGATCAACCTGCCTGCACCGCCTGTGATAGACCCTCAACTCCTGATCCCTCTGACAACCCTCACCATTGCAGCTCCCCCTCAACTCTTGATCCCTCTGGCCACCCTCACCATTGCAGCTCCCATCACCCAATGGAATAGGTAAAGGAACTACCCCACTCTCACTGCTCTCCCCCTGAAGACATGGACCTAAACCCCTACTCTCACTACTCTCCCCCTAAGGAGAAACCCGAGGATAATAGGGTGTCTCCTCAAAGAAAATGACATCCATGGAGACGAACTTCCTCCCTGAGACAGGATCATAGCAGCAATACCCCTTTTGAGTTCGTGCATAACCAAGGAAAATGCATTTGGAGGCCTTGGGTTCAAACTTGGAGTGATGGGGTCCGAGAAGCTGAACAAAGCAGGTACAACCGAATGTCTTAAGGGGAATAGAAAACAACTCCTCATGTGGGTATAGAAGGGAAAAAGGAGATCGCAAATCAAGAACCCATGAAGGAATCCGATTAATAAGATATACCGCCGTGAGGATAGCATCACCCCAGAAGCGAGTAGGGACATTGGAGGTAAACACAAGACTTCTAGCCACCTCCAAGATGTGCCTATTCTTCCTTTCTGTAACCCCATTCTGCTAAGGTGTATGAGGGCAAGAACTCTGATGGATAACCCCATGAGTAAGAAGGTAAGATGCTAATGACTTAGCAAAATACTCCTTTGCATTATCAAATCTAAGAACTTTAATCTTGGCATCAAACTGGGTTAGGATCATTTGGTGAAAGTTTTGGGTTAGGGTGGGAACCTCATCTCGTGAACGCATAAGATAAACCCAAGAAAATCGGACATGGTCATCAACAAATAACAAAAAATATTTGTAAAATGTGATATGGCCGCCAAACATCCGTATGCACAAGATCAAAAGGACGATTACTCCTTTTATTACTCAATGAATAAGAGTTTCTACAATGTTTAGCAAACTCACAGCTTTCACATTGCAACTGGGACAACTCAACAGACTCAAACAAAGTAGGAAACAAACTCTTTAAGGACCGAAAAGACAAATGACCCAATCGGTTATGCCTTGGCATAACCGAACTCACACTCTAGGAAACAAGTGACCTTTTACCCACTGACACTTCCCGACGAGAACTCTCCCCGAGCAAATAGATCCCATTCGTCTCACGGCCAGTCCCAATCACCTTCTTTGTCTCCAGGTCCTGAAAAACACACCAGTCAAGGAAGAAAGTTGCTGAGCAGTTCGTGTGTTTGGTAATACTACTGACCGAAATGAGGTTAGTATCAAGCTTAGGAACATGTAAGACAGAAGACAAGGAGATCGTATCTGATAAATTAATGTCCCCCTTCCCAGAAATAGGAACCAGGGAGCCATCAGCAATAGATACTCTATCCCTACCAGATGACAAATGGTAAGAGGTAAACAGTGAAGGCAAGCTAGTCATGTGGTCGGATGCACCTGAATCTATTATCCAACAAGGTTCAGTAGCACCTGGGGCTGAGGCATGGTAGGCTGAACCTAGAGTACCTGAATTTACGGTTGTAATCTGACCACCCATCTCAGAAACACTACCATAATTGATGCTCCCAAAGCTGCCTTCTGCCTGATTTTTAAACTCCATCTCGATCAAGTCTTAAAACAGCACTTGGACTACCAATCACAACCAAAAACAGTATAGGCCTGATTTGTATTCACAGTGTATGTGCACAACTAGGATAATTCTGATCTGAAATCAACTAACAAACACAACAGTGGCTGTCCGTAGAGCTCTAACCCCTTTAAGAGAGTTCGAAAACCCCAAAATACTCTGAAAAAACAACTGAGAAGAATGATTTGCCGTTGCAGAATTAGGGTTTTAATCAGTCCTTAAAGTGATCAATTCAGTTGCACAATCTAATCAGTACTGTATAGATACACTTGTAGTAGGGTTAATATGAAACCCTAGAATCTGATCAATGCCAACAATAAACTTGAGGACAGCTCTAGGTAGATCACAAGGTTCAGTCCAGCACTAAGGCTTGCCACAAGATCACTTTCAAACTCTAGTGCAGAAAGAAACAAGGCTGAGACAGTTCGGTGTAAACCAGTAGGGTTTGCTGTAAAACCCTAGTGAATCGAAGTGTAAAACAATAGGGTTTTAATTACAGCAGAACAGTAGGGTTTGCTGTAAAACCCTAGTGAATCGAAGAGATGAAAACCTAGAATGGTTCAGCCTTCCTCTCCAGATAGGTCCAACCTATCTTTTCTTAGAAAAGTAAATGACTTACAAGAAAAGAATTGCTCGTTGCCTTCTAAGGTTACCCGAACCCTAGTCTTCTTCGATCCTTCCTGACCACCAATACTCTGCAACCATAACAAAACTTCCAACAGTTGCTAGCACTTCTGGCGATCTCCAAGAATCAACCTGCGAACTCCACTTCAGCTTCTAGTCCTAGGAGATTCTCATGCGGTCGGCTAGTATTAGACTCATATAAGAAACCCTAACTTGGCTCTGATACCATGAAGATGATCAAGACTGCTATCAGTCTTGGAATTTCAGGTTCGAACAGAAGAGAAAGTGAAGAAGAAAGAGGAGAAAGATTAGTGAGAGAGCAGTAGAACACGGGTTTGAAAGGAATGACAGATTATGAATTATCTGCCGCCGCCACTTCAACTTAATATTTATATGTTATGCTAGTTACAGGAAAGGACACATCTACCCTTGGTGTTTACATCATAACACTTAACAATATAAAACTGAAAAGTAAATAACAACTCAAATAACAGAACTATAATAATAGAAAAACATAACAAATAGACTAGGTACATTCTACCCTACGGATAGAGTGGCCCCACAGCTCAGTTTCTCTAGAAATGGTTTCATCAAAGGTATACTTTGTTTTGTATTAAAGTCTCTAGGATTAAAAATTTCTGCACCAACTTAGTTTTTAAATTATTTTTATATAGGTATTTTAGAATTTATCTCTTTAACTTTTGTGTTTTTTGACATGTCCTTGCTGGGCTTAGTTTTTATATCTGATTGTTGAACTTTTATGGTCATTTGATTTCAGGAGCTTTTGGTGCCCAAATTCTTTCAGAGGGAAGCAAAATTCTCATGTGGAAAGGGATATAGTATTGAATCCTTACAGACATAAACCCTTAATATAATTTATGAAGCTTTTGTAGGATTTGAATCACAAATACAACGTGATGTCCATCAAGGTGTGATTGATTCATGAAAAAAATAACTAGGTAGGAGAGGTGATATTATGCCGAATTGCCGATAAGGGGCAAAATCATATTCAATGAAAGCATTAACAGATTATTGTGCCTCGACTAATTGTCAAATCAATAAGTAGCATTATCATTTTTACAGTTTTCTCTTTTGGCATTGTTATTTCTCTTGCTAGCGTTTGTCGTCTAACTGTAAGTTTTAACTATTTGCTAGGGTATATCATTGTCTCAGCGGTTACATTAGATTATCCGCTAAAAATAACTATCATATTAAGAAAAGAAATAAACATAGAAAAGAATCTTCTTTAGTCAGTTTAAATTAACACAAAGAAAGCAACATGATATGGTCGATGATGGAAACCACTAACGATGTCAAAAACATCAAATTGTGGAAAAGAATCCAACGTCCTCATCCATCAAAACCCTAGAAATCAGACGCTAACCGCAAGAACGAAAACGCAAAGATTGAAGCAGAACACATGTGGAGCCCTAGAATTTGGGGAAGGCATGCAGAAGCACAAAAAAATGAATGAAGAACGAATCCTACAACAGAATGACAGGGAGCACGAAAAAGGGCCTCTAAGATCCTTACCTAAGTGGAGAGAATTATAGCGCACGCAAGGGTTTTATCCTTTTTTTCTGTTACTCGGTGCTTTGTTCTGAACTCTGCTGTCTGCTGTATCAGTTCTCCTGCTTTTATATAGGTAGGTGAGGCTGCAACTTCGGCTTCACATCTCATCGGGAGATGTCCCCAATACAAGGTGGGGATGTGCCGTGGGGCATAAACGAGTTCACATCTGTCTCATCGGGAGATGTTCGCAATACATGGTAGGGATGTGCCGTGGGGCATTGTGAGGCGCCTTCTTATGACGTGCAGATGTGAATTCCACCCAAACCTAATTAAAGGAGTATGATTTAGCTGTTCAGCGGGTTGTGGATCACGCCAGTATTTAAATACACGGGAACCGCATCTTTACAATGAGGCCCATGAATTTATTATTGGCGTTAAACCTCATTATTGGTTTTACATGGAACTCCTAAAAATTATATGTAGCGTTCCTTTTCCTATGTAGGCCGATACGGTTCCAAAACAGTCTGATACAGCCTAATACAAGTCCCCTTCTCTCTCATTAATTAGTTAATTACTATGGTAATTAATGCATAATTTTAAATTTGAATTTCAAATGTAGCGCCTATTTGCAATTCTCCACATTAATTTTGTTAATTAATAACCCTCTTTCTCATTAAATTAGTTTTGTTAGTATAAAACAACAAACTTAGCAATAGGAAGATTCAAACCTTGGACATTAGGCTTTAACAACTAGAGGTTCACCACTAAGCCACGCCCTTTTGCTTGTTATAGGTTTATGCATTTTTATTTTTAAATAAATTTTCTCTTTTTCTTAGTGTATGCTTATCAATAAATGTTAGAATTAATTATTAAAATTTATGTATTAATAAGATAAATTATATGTATTGTTTTAATATATATATATATATATATATATATATATATATATATATATTTCAATATACATTTTAGTTTTTTTTTTGTTTTTTCACGTTTTAGTTATTCCATCATTTGTGAATAGTTACTAAGTGTATCCCGATATATTGAATTTTATATAGACCATTAAATTACAGTTTTTTTTACTTTTAAATAACTTATTTACAATCATATAAAACTTGTAACTATTGTTATTAATATAGTTTTAGGATTTATTTGAGTTTTTTAGCATATTTATGCATATCTTGATTTTTCATCTGTATCTATACGTATCCAAAGCGTATCACGATACGTCTCTTAAAATTATCTTTCTGATACACCTTACATTTTCGATACGTTAAACCTTGTGTTTAGCTAATCCTAAACCTTACGTATAATTAGGGTTAGATTTTATTTGTGTGCTTAAAAAACAAGCACTTATTTTATATTGGGTGTTTGATAGGCTTTTTCTCTAATAAGCATTTGTAATTATTTTGTCCTTCATTTTCTTTCAAACCAGCGGGGAGCCATGCGATGCACAGGATTTGTTAAGTTAAAGATAAACAATATTGATGTAGGCGCACATGGCCTTGCCCAATAGCAGGCTTGTGCGTGTTATACAGTGGCACTCAGGGCGGGCCCAATCAGGGCACACGCGGAACAAAGCTCGGCGGGCATTCTAGAACCAATGGTGTGGAGTCACCTAGCAACCTTGGATGACCACACCCCTCGTGAACAAACTGCATCCAAACCGTCCAAGCCCACCTACCGCTAGGCGGCCTCCAGTATAAATAGGAGACAACCCCCTCAAGGTAAATGATTGGAACTTAGGATCAAGAACTTGGACCTGATAATTCTTAGTCTCCTTTGTGGCCTCGTCTGAGTTTTCACCCCTCTTGTACTAACTTGACCATCGGAGTCTCCGCCTTGCATACCAACCTGGGGCCTCTAATGTTCTACTTTCTTCATTCCTCGCAATACAGGCCTACCAGCCCTCGACCACTTCAAGCCTCGGACTACTCGACCACACCTCGGCTTAGGAGCGAATTGATAGTGTTGCCTCAACCCATTTTGATCGGCAACAATTGTCGTCGTCTATGGGAATGCTGCTAAGACTTTCCTCAATTAAATCCATCCTCACTCAAACTTAAAAGAATTAATTCCTAAGCCTAAGCTTCAACTGACATGGCAAGAAACACGAGGAACACTCAGAACCTAGTCATAATGGACTAGTTTCAAGCAATCCTTGACCAGCTTTATAACCTTGCATAAAGGCTAGACGAGGTGGGGCGCTCGGAAGGAGGCCACCCTCAGGGTAGCCACCCCACTGGAAGCTTGGGGCACCATGGAGAACGTGCCTCCCTAAACTCCTTAATCATTGGCCCAGTCAGATCCAACAGAGCCGACCCCTCAAAGAGGGAAGAATCGACACAATCTCGCAATCACCACCGAGACCAAGAACATCATCACCATCGCCAAAGAGAGAACTCTCGGGACGAATCATGCCATCACAACCCCCTCTCGAGGGCTGACACCGCACCTCTCCCTCTCACGTCTCAGACCTTTGAGACCTCCTAAATGACAATCGGGCCAGAAGGAATAGACACGGGCCCACATCAGAGTATTCGATAAAATTGGGCCGACCACTACCGAGTCCGAGAGAACTGAGACGGGGCCCAGGCCCCCCTCTACCGAAAAATCATTGACCTACAAGAACAACTTGGAGCTGTCAAGGATGAGCTCCGTCAAGTTAGAGAAAGCCAAGCTGAGACCTTGGTCAGCCAAAATCATCCATCCGGGAGGATGGATGCCTTCACCTCAAATGTCATCTTCGAGCCTCTTCCCCCACACTTTAAAGCACCTATGCTCAAAATGTACAATGGGATGACTGACCTAAACTAACATGTGGAAAGTTTCAAGGAGCTAATGCTCCTATATGGATACTCCGACGCCCTGACGTATCGACTTTCCAAGCAACCTTCAGAGGGGCAGCCCGCCAATTGTTTTCCAGGATCCCTACTCGCTCCACCAGTTCATGGGACCAGTTCGCCAGCCACTTCCTCGCCCACTTCATTAGCAACAAGTGGTGCTAGAAGAGCATCTTCTCCCTCAATGCGGTCCTACATTGACCACTTCAAGAAGGAAGAGCTCGAGGTTCAAAACCTCAACTCCATAGTTTCCCTGCACACTGCCATCAACAGTCTCCTCCCTAGTTTGGCCCTCAAGTGCTCGGTAGCCAAGACCCCACCGAAGTCCAAGATGGAATTTCTGAAGAAGGCCCAGAAGTACATCACCACCTCGGCCGACAATCGCTAGAAAGAAGGGGCCGACCACCACCACAGAGATCTAGAGAAGAAGAGAAGGAATGGAGATGGTCACAACGACAATGGCAACAACCACAACAACAACAACAACAACAAGCCATCGGCCTTGGCCCTGGCTTATAACCAATATATGCCACTCAACTCCACCTGGACGTAGATCCTCATGCAGGTCGGGAAGGAGGAGTATGTGAAGTGGCCTGAGAAGATGAAGAGGAACCCCAAGAGGGGAAACCCGAAGAAGCATTACAAGTACCACCATGGCCGGTTGGTGCGTCGTCCTTACAACAACAAGAACAACAATTAGCAGACGTCATAGATGTCATCGTTGGGCGTTCGGTCTCGGCCCGTAAGGCATAGTGTTCGCCATTGTCGCAAATTTTTTAGTGAAGAAGATTCTAGTGGACAACGGCTCATCGGCCAACATTCCCTTCTATGATGCGTTTGAAAGAATGAAGTTGGTGCCTGAGCGCCTTCAACCCTCTGACGTACCACTCGTTGTCTTTTTCGAAAATGTGGTAAGGCCGGAAGGAAGAATCACCCTACCTGTCACGATAAGGACGGAACCTCAGCAGGTGATGAGGATGAATAAGCTCCTAGTCATGAGGATCAACTCCCCCTACAAAGCCATCATCGGAAGGCCAACCCTCCATGCACTCAAGGCATCCACCTCCTCCTACCACCTCGCCCTCAAATTCCCCATCGAGCACGACATCGAAGTCGTTTGGGGGGATCAACAAGTCACTCGCTAGTGTTATGTGACAACACTAAAGGGTAAAAACAAGGAAGCCCTGCCACTTGAGGGCCTCAACCTCAGGGAGGAACTAGTTAGTTGAGGCCAACTGGCCAAGGACCTCGTCTCGGTCCCCCTAGACAAGGTCAAGCTTGAGAAAACAATCTGTGTCGGGTCCAACATTCCTCCAAAAAGCATATCCGAATTGGTAAGTTTCTTCAGAACTAATGCCAACGTCTTTGCTTGATCTACCGCTAACATGCCCAGAATTAACCTTTCAGTCATTACTCACTGGCTGAGCATGGACCTGAGCTCTAGGCCATTTCGGCAAAGAAATAGGAACTTTGCACTAGAGCGATTGAAGGCTATAGGAGAGGAAGTTGACAAGCTACTCGACGTCGGATTCATCCGAGAGGTACATTACCCTAACTAGTTGTCAAATGTGCTATGGTAAAGAATGCTAACGAGAAATGACAGATCTATATTGACTTCACAGACCTCAACTGAGCCTACCCCAAATACAGTTTTCCTTTGCCGAGGATAGACCACGTCATCGATGCCACCGTAGGGTACGAGCTACTCAGATTCATGGATGCCTTCTCCAAATATAACCAGATCAAGATGCACCCCAAGAACGATCTAGAAGGTCATGCCCTTCGGCCTCAAGAATGCCAGGGCTACCTACCAGCACCTCGCCAACAAAATCTTCAAGCACCAGATGGAGAGAAACGTCGAAGCCTACGTGGATGACACGGTGGTGAAAAGATTGAAAACTGACCAACACACCTCATACCAAACCGAGACCTTTGACACCTTGTGGAGATACAACATGAAGCCCAACCCCAACAAGTATGCCTTCGGTGTCACATCAAGAAAGTTCCTAGCTTCGTCCTCATGCAATGAGGTATAGAGGCCAACCTAGAGAAGATCCGAGCCATCTCGGATATGGACCCACCTCGGTCGGTCAGCGAAACCCAAAGACTTACCGACCGAGTGGCTGCCCTTAGTTGCTTCATGTCGAAGTCAGCCGATCGTTGTTTGTTGTTGTGTAATTTATGCACATTTAATTCAAGCAAGTGTACCTTAGTCAAATGTGTGTATAATGATGAGAAAAGTGTCAATCCCACAGATACTAGATCACAGTACCAAATTAATTTTAAACTAACCTAAGTTGAACTCGTGAATCCATTGAATGAATAAAAACTAAAAGAATTAATACAAATCCAAGAACTTATAAAAACTGAATTGATGGATGAGTGCAGTTAGGGTTTAGATTTCATTAAATCAAGGTTATATAATTACCTATTTAATCCAACTCAAGACCGAAATTATCCTAAGGTATATTAAAGTTATTTGCATGTGATGGTGGATTTCCATAAATTAGTTTTCTCAAGTCATATTAATCCTTTATTAATCCAATTCTATCATCAAATTTCTAAGTGTTGTCAAAAGGAAAAATAAGCATTAATTTCTTTGAAAACCTCTAATCGTATAAGGGGATTTGACTCACTAAGCTTCATTGATTCCCACACATGAGCTAATCATCTTTCAATATCATAGTCTATCATGCGATTTTTATTTCCTAGGGATCTAATTCATAATAATCCTTTGTTCAGTCATGCATGAATCATCAAATCATTAAAAAATCGGCCAATTCTTTTAAAGCATTAAGCATAGCAATAAAAATTCCTCATGCAAATAATAAAGGTCTCGAACTGAATTAAACAAATAATTATATAATCTTAGGATCAAAATCCATCTAAACCCTATCTAAGAGAATTTAGCTAGACATCATTAAATTCAACATACTCAAGAAAATTAAAGGGGAAACACAGCACAAACACATCAAAGAATGAATAGAATAACAAGAAAACTTTAGCCTTTGAAGGTAGAAGACCAGTGTAGCAGCTAAGCCTTTCTCCCTCTTGAATTCAGATTCTTCCTTTCCTTCTCTGGTGTGCTGAAATTGCTTCATCTTCTCTTCTAATGTGCTGAGACTGCTTCATCTTCTCTTCTCTACTAAATTCTCTCTAAGGATGTGCCATTTTGCCTTGAGTCTATGGTCCTTTTTATAGTGTAGCCTCCCCTCAATTGCTTCTCAATGCAGACTCCTAATTCAACACAAATTAGGTCTCTTAGTCTTTATCTCAGTTGAATTCCTATATCTTATACATTGCCAACTGCGAGACCCGAAACTTGTATCTCGAATTGCACTTGGTTGGTGGCGGAATTGGGTTGAGTGATAAACACAAGAGTTGTAGCCCTATCTCTTAGCTTTAATTAGCCATTTGAATCACCTCAAAAACTTGTATCTCGCATGGTCCTTCCTCTATGATTATCTTGATCAATTAAATCAAACTCCTCCTTAAAATTACACAATTAAGCTCCAAATCATATTGCAAGACAATTTCATCATGATTAGTGCAATACCATGCTAATTCCAAAAACATAATTACCAAAATCATCAAGTTAGTAGTATGAAAATGTGTACAAATATAGGCTTATCATTTGCCCTTCTTCCGAGCCATTAAGAAATTGAAGAACTTTCAATGGACAAAAAAGTGCCAGCACACTTTTCAAGAATTAAAGTCCTACCTCGCCTCGCCTCCCCTCCTCACTCGACTACTCTCGGGAAACATGTTGTACCTATACCTCTCGGCCAGGGATGAGGCCATCAGCTCGGTACTGATTAAAGAAGACGGAGTACAGAGACCAATCTACTATGTCAGCAAGGTTCTCTACGATGCTGAGACCCGATATCTCGAGGTGGAGAAATTGGCAATCGCCTTAGTGGTCTCGGCTAAGAAGCTCAGGCTGTATTTTCAAACTCAAACTATCACGGTCCTGACTAGTCAATCCCTCAAAGCCGTCCCTACCAAGCTTGAGTCTTCGGAACGACTAATCAAGTGGGCCATCAAGCTATCTGGGTTTGGCCTCCAGTACTAGTCGAGACCTGCAATCAAAGCACAAGCTTTGGTTGACTTTGTGGTAGAGTGCAACTTCAGCTGAGCCCATCACCATGCCCTAGAAGAAGAAGAAGAGAAAGAAAGGCCTTAGCCGATTGAAGGAGCTCGACCTACCTAGAAGTTATTTGTTGATGGATCATCCAACTCCAAGGGAAGTGGAGCCGGCCTCATACTCCTTACCCTGGACAACACCGAAATAGAGTACGCATTGAGGTTTGACTTCGTGGCATCCAACAATGAGGTCGAGTACGAAGCCTTCCTCGTCGGATTACAGCTTGCATAAGACCTCGACTCCCAACACATTGAGGTCTTCAGCGACTCCTAGTGAGTACAAGGCCAGGGAACAAAGCATGGACAAATACCTAGCCAAGCTACAAGAGCTTGCCTGGCATTTCTAGCACTTCTCCTTGTAACAAATCCCACGACCCGAGAACATGATAGCTGATGCCCTATCAAAATTAGCAAGCACTTCCTGCCCAGCCCTTGGCCGAATTGTCCACATGGAAAAGTTAGCTTGCCCCTCCATTGAAGAAGTTCAAGTTCTCCCAGTCATTGCCTTCCTTTTGATTGAGCAGTTTCCCAATGATAGAAACCAAGCCAGACGAATCCGAAGGCAGGCCGCCCACTACACCCTGCTTGAAGGGAATTTGTACCAATGATCTTTTACCATGCCCTACCTCCAATGCCTCCACCGGGAGGAGGGAAAGTATGTGCTCCGAGAGATTCATGAAAGCATTTGCGACAACCACTTTGGAGGCAAAGCCTTGGCCCAAAAAGTGCTAAAGCAAGGGTATTTCTGGTTGACAGTGCAGAAAGATGTAGCCAAGTTGGTGTGGAATGCAATCGATGCCAGAGACACTCCAACTTCTCCCACCGACCAGCCATAACCCTGTTGGACCTTAATAGCCCTTGGCCCTTGGCCAAGTGGGGCATGGACCTCCTCAGCCCCTTCCTTCAATCCACCTGAAATACAAAGTACCTCATTGTCGCCATTGACTACTTCATCAAATGTTTCAAAGGCGAGCCCCTGGCTACCATCTGGCCATGATGATACAAAGTTTCTTCTGGAAGAACATCATCTGCCACTTTGGCCTCCCCCACATGCTAGTCATTGACAACGGGAAGCAGTTTGATAATGCGAGGTTTTGAGAATGGTGTGCCTCCCTCGGCATCAAGCAGGGCTAGCTTCAAACTAACAACCTAGCCAAGGTCACCAACCGAAATATCCTAGATGGACTGAATACCAAAACTGATAAAGCTAAAGGACTCTAGGCCGATGAACTAAATAGTGTCATGTGGGCCTACCAGAAGACACATCAGACAGCTACAGGAGAGACCCCATTCAACCTAACTTATGGCACCGAGCCCAGTAGAGATCAACCAACCGAGGCATATAGTGAAACCGAGAACAACGAAGAACTCAGAACCAACCTAGTCCTATTGGAAGAAGTTCGAGAACAAGCACAAGTCGAGGTAGCAGCCTACTAGCAAAGAGTGGTTTGCTACTATAACTCAAGGGTGAAAGAGAGACACTACAGAGAAGGATACCTCGTCCTCAAAAAAGTCATGGTGCCTGAGCCCAGTGTAGGCATGCTCGGCCCTAACTGGGAAGGTCCCTACAGAGTGAAGAAAGTTGTTGGTTACGACACATTTCGGCTTGAGACTTAGAAGGAAGATCAGTCCCTCGGGCATGGAACTCACAAAATCTCTGGATGTATTACTAGTGAATGTGCTTCCTACTAGTAGAACAGTGAATGCAAGTGCAAAGTTCCTCCCCCTCGACCTAGTGTTTTAGTGTACAAATTCTTATTTTTAATAAGTGACTAGGACCCCTCATCCACACAACTGGCAAATGCGTACAAGCTCCTCCGAGGCCCCACGCTCGGACTAGACTGTGGTCGGGACACACAACTCTTCACAAACCATACGTATGCCTCGCCTTCGTGCTAAGGCAAGGAATAACAGGGGCCTTGGCTACAAGCATCAACCAATAACCTCGGCTTATAACGAACAAACATAGTAAAAGTAAACTAAGTACCTTGCCAAGTAGGAAAAATATGGTGACCTCAGTCAAGCACGCCTCAATAACCTAGGTCGTCCGAAGGACCACCCAAAGAGCACTTATAAGCCAGGTTAGCCAAGGTATACCCCTTACCCCGACCCTCGGCGGCAACAGGCCACCTCGACTTCACACACTTAGCATGGAAAAGGTTAGGTGGGGCACACCTCGACCTCGTCCAACCAATTCCAAAGGAGACAAAGAGCAGGCCAGGAGAGCTGACGACAACTGCCTTTCCTCTCCGCCAAGGGAAGGGGCCCTGAGCACTTTGGGCACACATCTCAACCTCGTCCAAACCCCTTTAACTTCCAAGGCGAAGTGACTAAGTAACAGGCCACCTTGGACTTCAACTTTTTACTACTTGAGACCTCTCTAAAGGGGGCAAAGACCCCCAAGCAAAAAAAAAAAAAAGAAAAGAAGGAAGAGAAGCAAGCACAAGCAGCGAAGGCACAAGATATTTAAAAAGAATATTTCATCAAGTATTTATGTTCGACACTTACAAAAGATGAGACCTCAGATAGGGAGACCGAGACCTTTACAAAAAAGATAAACAAAAATACAAAGAAGAAAGCAATAGTTAAGCAGGAAGACAGGTCGAGGATGGTGAAGTTAAAGCCAGACAACACCGTCATCATCTTGTAGGGGCGTTATGCTGAAAGGTAGAGGTCATTATCGTCTTGTAGGGGGGATACGTCGGAAGGAAGGCCACTTACGCATCACCTTCGGTAGGAGGGGCAACAGAATCCTTGGCGGCAGTAGGAGCAGTGGGGGCTTGACACAGGAAGAGTTTTGACATCCGGAGGGACCCTCAGCTCGTCCACTGGAAATCCGAAGCCAACCTTAGCACCTCAAGCTTTGTATCCTCGATTCCTTCCAAGTAGGACTTGGCCTCGTAGTCGGCGAGGGCACGTTGGTACTCCTCTATCATCTTCAAAACGAGGACGGCATCCTTGGCATTCGCCTCGGCCTTCATTGCTCGTGCCTGGGCCTTTCCCACGGCCTCGTCGAGTCAATCATGCTTGAGCTCGAACTTGTTCAAAGACTCCTAAAGCTCGATAGTCTGAACCTTCTCTGCCTTCAAGTCATCCTCTAGCATCTTCTGGAGCTTCTTCTCCTCTTCAAGAGCCGAGCAGCGGCATCTCGACTGCTCTCAGCCTCGATGACCCATATCGCGAACCATTTATTCTTCTCCTCGAGCTTCTTTAAACATTGAGGTGGAGCCCGACTCAGTCACCCAAACCGATGTAGTACTGGTAGACTTGCAACAAAATCGTCCCCATTAGCAAATTTAACCAAAAAAGAAAAAAAGATAACCAACGAAGCAAAGGAAAGAAAAGTATACTCGACCAGGTGGTCCAGACCGTGGTCCTGGAGGGCAAGGGGATTACCGTTCATCAGGGCGAGACGATCCCCCTGAGGGATCATCCCCTTAACCAAAGCCTTTCCAACCTCCCCGGTGTCTATGGAATCCCCCTCCCAAATGTTTCACCATGGGCAGAACACTCCTTAAGTGTCGAGCACCCCCTCCTCCCGGGGCTTTGCTGAAGATGGATAAGCGGATGAAGACCCGATCAAGGGACCCTTTGCTGAAGGCCCCCTTAGTGCAACAGTGGCCTCCCTTCCTCACTCACCGCCCTCGACTGGGTGGTCCTTTTGCACCAATCTCTTCCCTGAAGGAGGATGAGGTGCCTTAGTTGGCCTTCCGCTGCCAGCTCACCTTGCCCGACTACTTACCTCGGTCAGCCCCTCTACCAGATGTAGCTTGGGTCGAGGTGTCCTCTTGGCGGGTACAGGAGCAGACCCCCTTAGCGTCTGTCTCCCCGACGTGCCCTCGCCTGGGGCACTCTTCTTGGCTGGGGCACTCTCCAACAAAAACCTCTTCGCATCGACGATCATCTCTACAAGAAGACGGAACGAGAGTTAGTACCCCCAAGTAAAATGAAAGACCAACGTGTCAAAAGTCAACAATAGGACTTTTCTTATCGAGGCAGGCAGGCTCAGAGTGAAGATCCTCCTCCACTAGGGGCTTGGCTTCATTTACAGGACTTCTCCTGCGCGTGTTAGACGACAGCGTTCACGGCGGGCCCAATCAGGGTGCACATAGAATAGAGATCAGCGGGAATTTTGGAACCAATGGCGTGGAGTCACCTGGCAACCTTAGATGACTGTGCCCCTTGCGTACAAGCCACATCCAGACCGTCCGAGCCCACCTACCTCCAAGCGGCCTCAAGTATAAATAGGAGACAACCCCCTTAAGGTAAAGGACTGGAACTTAGGATCAAGAACTTAGACCTGAGAACTCTTAGTCTCCTTTGCGGCCTCATCCACCTTGCACCCCTCTTGTACTAACTTGACCGTCAGAGTCTCTGCCTTGGGTACCAAACTGGGGCCTTTGACGTTCTACTTTCTTCACTCCTCACAGGAAAGGCCTACCAGCCCTTGGCCACTTTGGGCCTCAGACTACTCGACCACACCTCGGCTTAGGAGCAAGCGAATTGATAGTGTTGCCCTCAACCTATCCCTATTGGCGGGGATGGTGCGGGAACAGGGAGAGCACTCCCTACCCCATGTGGACCCTAATCCTTGCTAATATATATGTATAAATACACATACGTTTATATATGTATATACGTAGACACATGTCTATATGTTAATATTTTTGAAAATATGGTTGAATATGTTTGAGTCTTTTCTAACAGGATTGTAAATTTTAATTGTTTTATTTTACTCTTTAAATAGAATAAAAAAAACATAATGGTTGGCATTATAAAAAATCATGGGGATTGGGGATTCTCGTGGATACGGGGATGGGGATAACTTTGTCCTCGTTAGCGGGGATGGAGATAGGGACATGGAAGGGGATTTTCGTGGGGACGGGGATGGGGAGAGCCTCCTCGTCCCCGACCTGCCCCATTGCCATTCCAAATCAAACTAATGAAATTGACCAACCCGATTTCTACTATTTTCAGTCGGCTTTGGTTCAATAATTTCCCAACCTAACTAGGTTAGATCAGTTTTGCTTTGGCCATTTATAAACTAACTAAAATCGAACGACCCAACAAGGTTAGATAAGTTTTAAATATATTTTTTAATATGGAAGAGTGGGAAAATTCCAATGTTTCATAGGCTAAAATAGTTTATATCATAAATTTAATTTTTAAATTTATTTTTAATAATGCCATTGTATTTTTTATTTAAACTTAATTTTAAAAATTAAAATTTTAGTTTAAATCTTTTGAAATGATCAACCATACCGAAAATTGAAACAAACCGATATAACTTGAGTGACCAACCCCCCAACCTCACCAGGTCGATTTGGTTGGCTAAACAACCTACAGCTGAACCGAACCAACCCATGAACAATAGTTTAATCTCCAATAATTACCAAAAATTTATAGCAAAAAATGCACAATAAATTAAATTTAAAAATCTAAATAATATTAGTTTAAACTCCAATAATGAATGAAAATATATTTATCACCAAAACAATACATAATTACTGAAATACAATAAATTTTAATTTTAGTATAGATAAATATATAATAAATAAATATTAAAATTTTAAATTATTATTAATAAACAATGATTTTTTTGAAAGTTATTTTATAGAATTATTAATTGGTATAAATGAAATTAGTTATTTACAATATTATTTATTTATTGAAATAATATCAGTATTTAAATTGTAAAATATTAATTACTTGTTGAATTTAATAATCCATAAAATTATAGTACTATTAATACATGATTTTGTTATTTTAACTATTTATAACCTAGTTATGTTAAATATTTCATTATTTAAAGTATTTAGTTATTTAACTAAATATTTAAAATCTTAATCTATTTATTATAATTGAAAGTTATTTAGTAACTATTTAAAATATATTATTAATTGATTTAAAATATTAATTTTAATACTTTGTTATTTAAGATATTTTGTTATTGAAATATTTAAATAATATTTCATTTTAAGGTTAGTTATTTATTATTTGAATAACATTTAGATTGAATTGTCCAGAAAATCTTAATTTATTTTGTTTGTACATAATTTCATGATGAATTTTGTAAAAATATATAATTATTAAGAATATGAATATTATTAAATTGATTATAATTATTTTTGTTTTTTAATAAATACTTTAAAATTATTATATAATTTTGCTAGAATTTTAAATAATTCTTAATTTTTTTTAATTGAAACTTTCTAAGATAAATAAGAATTAGATATATTTTAGGAGAAAAACTCTCCACTAAATTAGAGATAACTTAGGAGAAAGTTGGGGATAGTGGGGCTGGTTGTTTAGGAGAAATTTTAGGATAATATATTATTTAGGTAATTGGAACGAGAGAGAGAGAGAGAGAGAGAGAGAGAGAGAGAGAGAGTTTTTTTGGGGAAGTAGAGTTTCTAATTGGTAGTTTCAAAAATTACATGGATTAAAAAAATAAAAAATTCAAAAAAAGGGGAAATTTTCTAAGAGTACTTTTAGGAAAGCATTTTTACGAAAGTACTTTTTATGAAATCACTTGTATAAAAGTATTTTTACTTTTATTGAAGCACTTTTATAGTACTTTTCTAAAAGTTCTTTTTTTATGAAAGCACTTAAATAACAATACTTTTATAAAAGTACTTCATTGAAAGTCCTTTTATAAAATTCAACTTGGGATAGTTTTATAAATGGTATTTTAAAATTCTACTAGGGATAATTTTGGAAGAAAAAAATTGAATAAGTGCTTATTGTATAAGCACTTAGAAAAAAAACTAGAAATTTGGGCTTCAAAATAAGCCTTATTTTAAAATAAGCACTTTTCTCGAGCTTATTTCCCAAACACAAAAAGTGCTTAATGGTGTGGTCCAAGCCCAAATAAGCACTCCCAAACATGGCCTTAGAATTAAGTGGACTTAATCAGATTTATGGGTCTGTTTGGTTTGCAGGCAGGATCGGAATTGAAATCACCTATTTCTAATGCTTGTTTGGTTCAATTGGAATCAGAATCGGATTTCAATTGTTGTTGTTTGGTTCATTTGGAGTTAGAATTGGAATCATTTGAGAATCTTCAATTTGGTACTAGTCTTTTATTATCTTATTAGTAATTTATTAATATTGTATGAATATATAATTATTCTTTTATTAGTACTTTGTTATTATTATCTATTAGTATTTAATAATTAATATCTTAGCATTTATCATTAATTTATGATTATTTTATTAATATACTATTATCTTATTATATTTTATTATTTAATTATTAATACTTTTATTATTTCAAGAAATATTTCTTAATATTTCCTATTATTATATTTAATAATTAATATATTTGTTTATTATTATTATTAATTATTAATATTTTACTATAGTACTACTATTTTATTACTACTTTACAATATTTTTGTTAATAGTTTATTAATATTTTATTATTATTATTAATTTAATAGTTTTTTATTATCTTATTAATATTACGATTTTGGGGGTTCGTTATTAGTTTTTTACTTCTTGACTATATTGGGAATCCTAGTCCCTAGGGAGGCTTGGAATGATCATTCCCCCAAGAATAGGATTTGGAACCCCATTGTTGCCAAATAAATAGTTGGAATTGGAGTGGCCCAATTCGAGGCACGTATTACAGATAAGGATGGCCACAATCAAATTGTGGGCATATTTTCTAAACTGAACTAGCATCACCAGTTTTTGTATTAATTTGAACCGGAACAAGCAGTTAATTGATTCAACAATTAAGCGGTTAATGGATCTTCAATTTTTTATATTTTTTATTTTGTCATTTGTATAAAAAAAAGTTTCTTTTCCACAAATATCTAGAAAAGTAATTGTATAGTCAAATAACAAAGGAAAAAACCTGAAAACCAATCCATCTATCACAAAAATAAAGAACAAAAATAACTAGTCCACCATTAAATGATTAACTTGTATGGTTGTATCAACAAAACCTCAAGATAACCTATGCATGAGTACATCTAAGTTTGATGTATACACCTATTAACCTGTGAATCGATCTCTTCTTGAAGTGGCAAAAAATAATCAAAGTTCATAAAAAATAACATGTACATGATACATCTATCATAAATAAAATCAATCAACCTCATCCATTCTCTCAAAATTACCTATATATATATCCACCAATCTATCAAAAAATATTTTACATTGTACAGCCATTAGGATAAATTGTGCATTGTACATCTATATAAAAGGATCCAATCAACCATTCATTCTACATCCATTAGGGTAAATTTCTTAGACTATTCTTATGGTTTAGCTAATTGACTAAGTACACCTTTACTGTTTGACTATTGTCTAACGTTACCCTTACTGTTTCTGACAATTGACAAACTCTACCCTTACCATTAATATTCCGTTAAAACTTGTATAGATGTGATGTATAGTTTTTTTAATCCCAATATTACCCTTACCATCTTCTTCCTTTCAGAGAGGCCACCTCCACCTTCGGCCCCCTCATTTCATTTGAAAGTTTTTAGAATCTTAGACCGCTTCTCCCGATTTTATCTCCAAACCCACCAAATCTCTGTTTCTTCCCTACCTCTCCTACCAATGGCGAGGAAGGGCATCACTAGTGGTTGTAAAACTCTTGCGAATAGCAACAGATCTCAGGTGTGATTCTTTCCTTTTCATTTTTTTCCCCGAATCACTCTCTTTAAAGCTAAAAGCCCTTGTTCACACCATTTGCTTTCCAATCGACAACCAACCATTGGCATCACCAACAACTGCTTCTAAAACCACTGATTGTCTTTTGTTGGATCTGGTTCGAGTTCCATGGTTAGCTTTGAACAAGTTCAAAGAGGAAAGACACCAGATAAGAGCTTGAAATCGAGGCCCCCTCGTCAGGCGGTGGCGACTTTCCCTCCTCAAGCAACTTCTTTGCTTCTTTTGGGGGCGAGGCCCCCTCATCAGGTGGCAGTGGTGGCACTCCCTCCCTAGGCAACTTCTTTGCTTCCGTTGGGGGCGGAGCACCCTCATCAGGCAACGACACTCCTCTTTCTGCTCCTTAACATAGGGCTTCTACTTTTGCTCCTCAATAGTAGGGCTTTGCTAGGGATTGTCTTGAGGATGGAAACAACTGAGGGGATGGAGGAGACTCTGTCTATCGGTACTATTGCAAAATCTCCATCTCTGGTTACTGTGTCACTTATATTTCTCACACTCTGCTTCTGCTCAACAGTTGCCGCTCGTATTTCTCCTCAATGGTAGGGCTTCTGCTTTTTTCCTCAACAATAGGGCTTCTACTAGAGGTTACCTTGCCGATGGAAACAAGTGAGGAGATAGAAGAGCCACATGGAATTTCTTTTGCTGCTCATACTAAACAAGAAGTATGATTGTCATCAGTTACATCGTTAGATCAAGACCAGATCTCAGTCTGGGATGGAGCGTTTGAAACGTTCATCGGTGGTGTTTACTTCAATTTATATGTCATTCTAGTTTGTGATCCATAGGACAGTCCGTTACCTCCACAAAAGTACCATCTCCAAGGCGGTGACAATCACCAACCGAAGAGAGAGAGAGAGAGAGAGAGAGAGAGTGGGTGGAGAATGAGGGGGCTATCATTGTCTCTAGTTAATGTCCAAGCCAGTTTGGTTTGCCAACGATAAGGGTAAAATTGGGTTTTAAACAAATTATATGAGTTTTGACGGAATATTGACGATAAGAGTAGAAGTTGTCAATTGTTTAAAACAATAGGAGTAGTATTAGACAATATTCAAATAGTAAGGATATACTTAGTCAATTAGCTAAATCATAAGAATAGTTTAAGAAATTTACCCCATCCATTATTTTCTGTAAAAAAAAAAAACTTGTATATCCATTAACCTCATATTCTATACATGATACATCTATCATAAGAAAAAGCAGTCTACCATTCATTATACTTCCATTCTCCTCTCAAAAAAACATTTACACGATACATTTATCATAAAAAAATCAGTCAACCTTCAACACGCACATTCATTTTCTTCTCTAAAAAAACATATACATCCAATAACACGTAAACATTACATCCATCATTAAAAAAATCAATCAACCATTTACGATGTACATTCATTAACCAATATGCCTATTATCTATATCATAAGAGAGGCAACACCCATTGGTGAACATGAACGTCTAGTTTGAAGGACTCCACTAATAAACCTGCATATTCATTAATCAATCCACTTGTACATCTAACAATATACTTATACCCATAACATAAAAGTTAATCAAGAAAGTTGGTGGTAAGTGGTAACCATTCAATCTATCTCTATGTATCATAAAGTATTAAACCATTCAACAAGGTCCACAAAGAAGATATATCTTTCAACAGTTGAGCCATTTCAGTTTCTTAACACTAACACTCAATCATCAATAGTAATAGGAGGATGTTCCTCGCTAATACATGATGTCTATACAAAAAAAAAATGCAAATTAAAATAAATATAACAAAATAAAAACGAACGAGAAAAATAAAATAGAAAATAAAAACTTTACTTAATTCCATACTCTCAAGTTCATCTGAACTCTCCTTTAAATGAAGGTAACCATGTGATCTTCGTAGTCAATCTTATCCACAAATGATAGCTTCCACCATTAACGAAGTTAGAAAACTACATAATGAATCAAACACATGTTCTCTAGTGTTAAAAGTAGAATTAGATGCAACTGTAAATACAAGCATAACTAACAAATCTCGAGCCGTCATAGAAAGCACTTGATATCTAGAGGAATTTTCCTACTAAGCCAATATATTAAATGATTTACTTTTTGAATATTCACATTCCTTCCCTAAATATCTATCCAATTCTATTTTGGTATCTACATCTTCTTAGCATGTTTTTTTTTTTTTTGCTTTTTATACACTATTATTCGTAAAATCAACAACATCTTCCATATTATCAACTTTCATTTCATTTGTGTATTGAATTTGAATATTTGATTGAACATTATAATGTGACTTAATTGAACTATAAAACTCAAACATGGAGACCAAAACTTACTTCACTCACTCTCAACACTTGAGCATTGTCAAATATCAACATCATATGATTCATTAATAACTAGATCCATGTACTCTAATTTACATCGAGTGTTAAGAACCACTACAATGAACAACATGATGTTAATATTTTTGGCATTTGCCTAATGCTTTTCAAATATCTTTTTCATATTGGAAGCCATCAATCTAACAATGAAATCATCAGTAATACACCTTATCAACATAACAAGCCCAATATCATAAATTTATTTAATGTATTCATTTCCAATTATATAAAGGGACCCAAACAATTTCAATGTAGCTTAAAAAAAGTTGTAAGAAAATGAAACAAACTATAAGAATATTCCCAATCATTATCACTAGACAAACCCTTATTTTCTAAACTAATAAGCACCTCTACGTACTTACTATCAACGCTCTCCAATAAATCGAATGTCTTCTTAAATTTTAAAGAAAATTCCAATATCAAGTAAGTAGAGTTTTACCTAATATCAACATCTAGGCAAATAAAACATATATTCACTATCTTTTCTTTTTCTACACAATCCTTAAACCTTTGCAATCGTAATGGAGAAGATCTTGCATATTTCACTACAAAACTGATCCTAAAAATAAAATCACCCAACTATGACAAACCCGCTTTGACAATTAAATTCAAAATATGTGCACCACATCTCATGTGTAAGGATCCATTCTTTAAAATACTTCTCTTCAACTATTGAGTCTCTTTTTCAATTTTAGAATTCCCATATCATTTGAATTTGCATTGTCTATTGTTACCGTGAAAACTCTTTTCATGCCCCAATCAAGCAAGCATCTCTCAACTACCTCGCCTATTACTTATCCTGAATGACCAGAAATCAAACAAAAATTAAATTTTTTTATTTCATATACATTCATCATGTATGAAGTGAGTAGTGAGATACATATAGCTAAGATTTTGACAAAATGTCCATGTGCCTACAATGAGGCAGATCCTCAATGGCAATTTGTGAAAATATTTTCTCAACTTCCTCTTCTCCCCCATAAATAGATGATAACAATCCATAGTTACTATTTGGCATGAATGAACTATAAATCGTGGTTGCATGATGCAATAGAAGTAACTAAATACCTTCCAATCTACATGGGTAAAGGCAATGGTCATTCTAGCAAGTGCCTTTCTACAATCTTTTTGGCCAAACATGTAAGTCACAAATATTACTGTTATGCCTACTTTTTTGCATTTCGATATGAAGACTCTAAGGTTTTTTGTTTATTGTTCACATTAAAATGATAATTTTTACATATAGACAAGTAATTTATCAGACAATTTGTACCACTTGCACTAGGACAAGCTAAGTCCTTACCACAATAGTCACATGGTTTTTTATCACTTTTAGCTTGACAATCTATTTTAGTGAAGTGATCTCACACCCAAGAATTTTTTTTTCTAGAAGTAGAAACAACACTAACCTTTGAATCAACCTCCACAATAGGTGGATTTGATGCATTGCCATCATTACTTGGAGGTATAGGAAGGGGTTTTTTTATTGTGCTTATAGGTGGAAGATTGATACTTACAGGTGGAGGATTGATCTCACACCAAATTGAAATTGAACCTACCGATTCGGTTAATTGGATTTTTTGAATTGCTTTCTTAGGTTTAGATTGGTTTTTCGGGTTTTTAAGGATACCCCTAATTCCAAAAACACAAAATGGACACTAAGATATTCTTGTATTTTTTTTTTGTTAGACAAAAATACTATATTAAGCACCAAAATGTGTAAAGCCATACACATTAGGCATCAAGGTAGGGTGGTAATAAAACCAAAGAAGTCCTCATGAGTATACTTAGCAAACTGAGCAAACTATGCGCATGAACGTTAGATTGACAATTTACATACACAAAAGGGGGGAAATGAAAGCTCATCTTCAACGCCTATATTTCAAAAATATAAAGATGATTAACACGCCAATGGATTCAAATAGAAGAAAATTTCATAATATTAACCACTAAGAGGGAGTCTTAACAACACATCACCTCATCCAACCTTTCAAATCCGCAATAAACAAATGTTTGAAGATAGTTATGTTCTATGCTTCCTCCACTGTTCCTTAAGAGCCAAAAGAACTAACAATTGAACCTACATATGAATCCAGTCTATCAATACAAACAAAACCATAGGTATTGGTTGAGGAGTTGGCCAAGTCGTCATCACAAAAGATATCATATTGAATATCAAAAGAAATAGTAATATAGGAACTAGTATTACTATGGACTAGAGACTAGGACACATTGAAGGAATTTAAGAGCAATTGAAATTAGGAAAATATCTTATTTAAAATCCAAGACACATCCAACAAATTATCATTAAAAACAAACTCAATTCTATGCAACTAAATATAATAAATAGCAATTGTTATACAATAGATAACATCAAAAATAGTATTTTTACTTAGCATAGATGGAATGAGGTGATGGAACCGGTTTGAGATTGAGAAGTCTTGCATATCCTATAATTAATGAGACCAAGGAGACTCGAATGAGATAGTAGAGGCCAACAAACAATGACAAAACAAATAATCCACTAATTCTCCTTGAGTTTTACACAAGGCAAATAGAGCATCCTCCCAACTCAAACCTATCTTCACTTTAATTGGGAGCAAATTAGAAATAGCTAGCAACAAGCCAATTTAAATAAATCATGAATTTTTAATCTCCACACCCATTTATAGTTGATCCTCGGATGGGTGTACAACGAGCTACCAGGAATTGCACTTTAGGAAATAAGCTTGTATGGTAAAGAAAAAAAAAAACATTACAACCCCTTATCCATACCCATTAGACCTCAAAGTCTTCGGACAAATGGGAGTATTTCTTATTCTCACTTTAATTCTTTTCAAGAATAGACTATGAAGTAGGGTAAGTTTCAAAACTCATTCTCCCCAACAAAATTGAACATACTCCAATTTTGAAGATACATTGCTGATGGTTAGGGACCCCCCAAAAGGAATAGAGGAAATTTTCATTTGAAATGGAGGCTAAGTAACCCACCTCCCTAAACATATCCCACATAACTCAACTCCCAAATTTCTAGAAGAACAAAGTGTTCCTTTTAAACCTAAAGGGGAATAACTAGCCATTCATCAAATATTTGGTTTTCTGCATACATTTTTTTTTGCTACAAAGAAAATAAGTTTATGCATTAAAACCATCAAAGAGACAAGATGGTAAACTAAAACATTCACATGCTTATGAATATGAAAGAAACTTAAACAATTCAAACCATCAAAGAGTGACAAAGCATCCATAAGGGTTGGCATACTGAGCCAGGAACATGACAAGTTTTTCCTATGCAAGAAATTAATCATTGTTATGTTATCACTCATTATGTGGAATACTTTATCCAAGAATTTTCGAGCACATAGGATTGCATGACATACTACATTAGCTTTTAATGCCCCTACATCAGGAACAAAGGTAGGTTTTACACCAGCCTCCACAAATAAACCCTGCTTGGCAACAACAACCTATGCAGCAAAAGCATACTCAAGATGCAAGGACCCATCGTAATAGATTTTAAAATCTACCTCCATGGATTTGTCAATCAAGACACGATCAATTTGTGGTGGCTTTCAACATACTTGCCAACAACTTTTGGTTCTAATTTAGGAATCGCCAAGATAAACACTTCAATAGAATCTTATAAACCACTTTTGTCGATCTAAGCCCTAGACCCCCCCCCCCCCCGAGATAGTTTAGGGGTACAAGGTTGATCCCAAGAGCTCTATTTGAACTTGTCATTTCCTTACTTTGCATTCCACCAAAAGTCTCTATGAATAATCCTTTTGATAGCCATGAGGTTTTTTTTTGGAAATTGGGCCACCACTATACAATGTTTCGATATAGCCTACAGGACCAATTGAACTAAGGTTGTCTCCCTGCCATAGAAATAAAGGGCAAAAGCTTTCCATTTGAACATTTTCACTTTTAGGTTTTTAATAATGAATGATAGGGGCTATTGTTTTGTACTTGTTCCAAAGATGGGTGTACCTAAATATTTAGACTCCAAGTGCTTTGTCTTGAATTGTCTCTTAATCATGTGCATTGATGTCTAGGATAAATATTCTTGTTAAAGATAATACCTAAATTTTGACAATTAATCAACTAACCAAACATATGTCGATACTACTCAAACCTCCTTAAGATTATCTATCTCATCTCTATGAGCTCTAATAAATGTTAGCATCACATCATTTGCAAAAAACAAATATGAAACAAAAGGGGCATCCCTCTCTATAGAGATTCCATGTACCCTATTCTCTTCTTTTACCCTAAGAAATGACTTAGACAGACCTTCCTTGGCAAGAAAAAATAAATTAAGGGGTTTCTTTGACAAATACCCCAAGAGGGAATTGAATTGACCTTCTAGAGTACTATTAATCAAGATAGAAAAGGAAACTGTGGAAGTACTTTAATAGATCATATAGCACTGGTCTTTAGAAAAACCCCAAGCTCTTAGAACGTGAATCAAGTATGGCCAATCCAGCCTATCATAAGCCTTTGTCATATCCAGTTTTAAAGCCAAAGCCCCCGAGCTAGCTTTCCTATGCTTTAAATAATAGCATATTTCATGTGTCAGCCTTTGTTCAACAACTGCTTTCCATGAATTAAAACAACCTAGCTAGGAGAGATGAATTTATCCAACAACCCCTTAAGTTTAGAGGCTAAGATTTTAGATATAACTTTATAAATCACATTGCAAAGGCTTATAGGCCGACTATTGAATTTTAGCATAGCCTAGTTTCTAAGGGATCAGGCAAATAAACATGTAGTTCAACCTCATTTGAATTTTTTATTCATAAAAAAAATCTTGTACATACTAAACAATGTCAGAGCCCACGAAATCCCAAAACTCTCAGTAAATCAAGGCAAACATTTCATTTGGTTATCGGTTTTAAGGATCCTATGCTAAACATAGTGTGTTGTACATCCTCAATAGCGGGAGAAGTAGTTAGGCCAACATTGTCCTCATTAGGAATTTCGATGGGAAGGGCAGAGCTAGGTTTTATATATCTTGTCCCCGCCCTATTCGTTGATGGAGTTAAAATCCCCGCTCCATCATCGTCCCCATGGGAAACAGGGATCTTCAAATTTACCCTACTTTGCGCCGACCATTTTGGATATCTACTTGAGTTATGTTTGGAAGATACCTCCATTATTTTTTTTACAAGACCATCTCTATGGTACAACACATGAAAAACTTCAACCAACTAGTACATGTTCCTTGAAATGGATCATAGATCCATGAAGTTTGGAATAATCAAAATAAGGATAATGCAACATAAAAAAAGGTCATGAAATTAAATTTAAGAAACTTAAGAAAAAATTAAAGTACAACATTCTATTTTCCAAAAAGAAATGAGTGAAATTAACAATAATTTGGCAATTGGCATAAGTTCTTGATAGATCCATCGCATTAGAACCATCAAAAAGAGGCAAAAAAATTAAAATGGCAATAGTTAATAACCAAAATATCCTCGAATACAAAAATTCTTAGGGAATTTCTCAAATCCAAAAACCATTGCCTAATTGGTGCATTGTGCTTAGGTAAATGCTACCTAGGCACCTACCAAACTCTAATTTTGTGACAAGATGGTAGCCCATCACTTGGTTTTGCACTTTTGTTTAGCATCATAGATGATTGTTATGTTTTACATATAAAATAGTGGTGAGGAAGATGCATACCTGCTACATAAAAAGCTCTATAAACAAAGAATCTTATTTTGATTAATGGTAATAGAAGCGAAGAAAGAAAATAACTAAATAGCCATAAGAGAACCTTTTAAGTATTAATAACCCTATCATCTTGATCCATGTCATCATATATGGTAGCATAGTCATCTGAAGTCATTGTATCTCCATCAAGATTTAACATAGTAAGTATACAATTTAATTGTAAAATCATATAATAATATACAAAGAAAATAAAGTGAAATAATAAAAGAAAAACTAAAATTGTTTATTACATTACCTTTAAATTCTTCGTCCCACAACCAATTTTGAGTACATATCAATACTTCTAATGTTTTCAAATGAAGCATACTATGATGTGGACCAACTAACCAACCATTAGTGCTGAAAATAGATTCAGATGCCATAATAGGCATAAGTATGACTAATACATCTCTAGTAATTGCACGTAATGTTGGATATTTTACTCTGTTTTACTTCCACCAAAGGAAAATAGCAAAATCTGCATTCCCTAGTAAAGCATCATCCTCTAAATAATGATCCAACTCTATCGTGACAATTGTAGTTCCATAATTTTTTTCTTGTCCTCACAAATAAATCATATTCATTTAAAAAATCATCACCTTTAGAACTAGTGAGATCATGTTGAATAGAAGATGAAGACGTGCTACCATGCATTTTATCTCTAAACTGTAACAGTTGATATAAGTTATAACAAAGTCTTTTCAATTTGCATTGAAGATTCAATTCCATACACTTTGGAAAAGTAAAAAAATCAAGAAAAGTCATCTTGTGCCTTGGGTCTAAAACAACTGCAACCCCCGTAATTTCATGAACCACAATCAAATACTAATCAATTTTTTGCAACATGTTTGGAGCCATCTTTCTAATCACTACACAAGGAGAATTGAGCTACTAAGACGATGTTGATTTAATCTCACAAAATGTTTTGAGCCATCTTAGGTGTTGCAATCCAATATACAACACTATCACAAAAATTTTCTATCATTCTCGTAATGACACATAGTCCATTTTTCACAATTAAATTCAAGATATGTGCACAACAACACATATGAAGATAAATGCCAAACATCAACAATGAATCAAGTTGGAATTTACCCTTAATGTCCTTTCAATCATAATATCATTAGTGGTACAACTATCCAATGTAATAGTGGACAATATTGTATCCAAATTCCAGTCCATTAAGCCATCCAATAAAAATTCACAAACCACCTAACTTGTATGTGGACAAGGCACATAAACAAACCTAAATCAAAATAATAATAATAATAATAATAATAATAATAATAATAATAATCTATCCTCAAATTTATAGATCAAGTTATACATAAAGAAAAAATTAAAACAAAAAATCTAAGTCATATATAATTACAAACTATCATTTACAATGAATATCTTATTTATGCATGTAATTAATTAAAAAATGGAGAAAGATATTTAAATTTAAAATATACAACAAAATTTGGCTATTTAATGTCCAAGAGCTATTAGTGAAGTGTGTTGTAATAAATATAAACCCCCTCTTCCAATTGTTACATGTCCACATGTTAATAGTTATGGCTACTCTGCTTTCATTTTTCTCTAGCACATTCATTGTCTTCATTGTTTCAAGTCATAAATCTTTAGTATATATTATTCTTTATTGTGTTCAAAGAAGGGCATTTAAATAAAGATTGAAGGGTAACTCAACATCTCCTAAATCCAACATGCTCCACCATAGAATGGGGATATTCATGCATTATGATCATATTTGCAAGTTGTCTCCTTCCAATGTCTTGATCAAATGTGACGATAAGTAATTTGGTCCCCCAAATAACATCATGACATGTGGAACTGGATGACATCTTAACATCGAGTCAGTAGATCACCTCAACAGAGTGGCTAGAAGCACCTCATCCAAGGTTGACCTGTAGTACCTCGACCTTATTGGTCTAGGGGACCTAAGTGCAAGGAGCAACCTCCTCGAAGACCTGCCAAGCAAACTAGGGTCCAGGTAGCGACATGCAAAACATGCTAGTTAGCCTATTCCTTAACCCGGTTATCAAGACCGACTTCTTTGGGATAATGATGCTCAACTGTTAAGCCCACCTACCCGCATTATTCACATCAAAGTTGATTGAACGGACCATAGCCCTCTACATGAGTTGCGTAATTGACTGAGTGATCCTCTTCAAACTTAGCGAGAATGGTTCCTTGGGAATCTCGGACTTGTTACAAAGAACCTTCAGTTCCATACACCTATATAAATGCATCACTTCCCTAAGAAAACATATGCATGATTTAGCTCTCGCATACTCTGGTTATCTAGAATTCTAGCTCTCTCTAAAAAACCTCCAGTTTACTAACTTGAGAATCGGAGTGTACACCCTGGGTAAATCAACTTGAACACTCTAACACAGTCTCTCTACAGGTCTTCCTGCTGAACTATCTAGATTGGCATCCAAGACACTCTAACAGGAAATGTGTTAGACAGTTATGCCCTTACCTCCAATTAGATTGATGTATCTTTTGACATTTATTGTAAATGAATAAAGTAAAAAATTCATTCATGTCATTGTGGTGTATTTTTGTGTAATACCCTTAAACTAGACACTTATGACACTTGTGTTAGTTTAGAATCTCCACAGTCATTGGATATATCTGGGGAGATTTATCCTACCAAGGCTAACACTGATGTGCCACCAAGTGGTTAGGGTGGCTTGTGTCAGCTGCCAGGGTGAGACCTGAGGTACATGTCAGTATTGCCTTGGACCTTGGAGATAGATGGGCAAAACTGAAATCTTGCACCTGACCCCTAGACTCGATTATGGTATTGCACTAGGTATCAGATCGAGCTGTCTTTGATATGCCAATCAATGAGTTCCTTAGAGGGGGTCAAAACCTGGGTAAATTGGGACAGTTTGAGAATTCATCCGAGGGGGTGATCATAGTGATATGATCAACCCCTTTGTCGGACACAATGAATGATCAGGGATGCACTCTCTCTAATGGAAACCTAAACTACCGCCAGTTAATTTCAACTGTTAAAATTTGTTTTTGCAATATATATATATATAATGGTTTCAAAATGTTTTACAAAAGATTTTAATTACCGGGATCCATGTGAGTAGAGGTTATGGGATGAGAGGTTAAGTGTAAGACCATTGAGGGTAATACATGATGGGATAATCTTGCATTTGCCCATAGTCCTTGGATTTTCATAAAATGGTTGGACCCAATGACCATTTAGTGTAAATGTTGGGTTCATTAAGAGTCCATAGTGATGGACTCGGGGATTCATTGTAACAAAGGTTGGGCTGGACCCATGTGGATGATGTGTAGATCAATGTTTGGGTCCCACGTCATACAAAGAGAGCCAACTGGGTAGCAAGTTAAGAGGTTAAGTGAGCACACAAACTTAATGTGCCTAAAGCCCAACTTCGAATTGGGTTAATTAGATTAATTAAATAGGGGCGAATCTGGTTTTGGATAAGGAAACTCCTAATTTCATTAGCGTTAAGCTGATCTTAAACCATAGATAAGATAAGGGATTATCCTTATCACTTAAAGAGTCTATATCCAAATAAAAATTTGGATCAGGAAACTCCTCAGATTGGGAGGTTGTCTCTTTAATGATATAAATAAGAGAGCAGGCGGACATGCAAAAGACACCAGACAAGACACAACAAACTGCAAAGTTCTCCCTTGTTCTTGTCGCCCCTACCCAGTTCGATCTCTACTTGTGGGAGTGATCAAGAATTGTTCTTGATATTGCTTCTTGGTAGAACAAGCAATCTGAAGTCGTGCTCAATATCCCTCTACTTCATTCTTGCTGAAGAGCCATCCTGTTGATCCTACATCACCTCAAAATGTGCCATCTTCAGCGGAAGCAGGTTTTGGTTGTCTCCTTGGGCGTGAACACCTTCATTGGGAGTTATTGATACTCCATATCAGGTATATCCCTCTTCTCCCTTTTGGTTTTAGATCTGGTCCGGTTTGGTTCAAGATTGATCCTTGAAAATGCAGTTTTCTAAAATGGGGAATGCGATTCCCAAATGGGAAAGAAAGAAATTTTTGAAATTTCAACCAAACTTCCTACAAGGTTTGGCCATCCATATGATGGATCTCTCATCCTTTTAGTGGTATCAAAGCCAGCTCAAATCTTGAACCGAATTAAACTAGATCTGGATTTGCACAAATGGGCAGAAGGCATTCTACCCGATTTGTGTAGTTAGCATTTTCTAGGAAATTGGTTCCCAATTTTTGGGTGAATGATCTGAAGTTAAATCTTTGTTAATATAATTTATATTTAGAATTGTTCTATATATTTTTCATGGATTTTGGGTTGTTCTTATAGTGGAGATCGTTTATTGGTGCAAGAAATTTGCGCACCTGCTGATTTATTCTATTCATTATTGGTCTGTAATTAATTTTATTTATTTTTTTAGAGGGAATGTACAGGAATTCGAATCTGATGTAATATTAATGGAAAAATTAGGTTATCTATTTTCATTTCATTCAAAGACGAAGTAGAAAGCGCAAAGGAGAGAATATCGCAGATTCGGGTTCAACGATTTGCGATTTGCAGTTTTGGAAACTACATACTACGAACTGATCTTTCTTTTGCAGGGTAGCAATCTTACGAACAACCCTCTTACTGATTCTTGATTGTCATGTATCAGTTGTTTAATTTCAGATCATCTTGAATTGAATCTTGAATTAAACATCAAACCCTAAACCCATTCGAACCAGATTGGACCAAACTGGTTGGACCGTATCTGTGGTTCGATGGGGGCTGTTCTCAACCCTACAATTTCCTATATGGGCAGAGGGATTTATGGTTAATTGCAAGTTACAATTCGGCCCACATCTGTAAAACCTAGTTTTAATCTGTTAAAACCGCTTTATCCTAATTCAACATAAATGCTATATGGGGCCCAACTGCTCTTTGCAGTTTGGTCTATATACCTACATGACATTAATTGGTAATATTATGGATTAAATGGGCTTTATTTATGGGTTTTACAATTATTTAATTGATTGGATCAATTATGGATTTCATGCATGTGATGTATGGATGTGTGATGTGCTACGTTCATGGGCCATAAGCACTTGGCCCATGCTGATTCGATAGTGACTCTTTTGCACACCATAACTGAATGCACATCATTTCCATATTGTTCTTAAGATCATTGGATGATCTCTCTGCATGGTGGGCCCCATACCAATTTCCTCCCCAAGAGGAACCATGCGAAACCCTAGCCATTTAGGGCCCATCCAAATCTGGCTTTATGAAAGCCAATGGAAGCCACTTTGGTTTGACCTAAATTAAATTATGGCGTAATTATTCGTTCCCTCCTGAAAGTATAAGTAAATGTGATAGGTAGATTCATATGATGAAACTCTCTAAAGGTCTTCCATCATTAGCATGAAGGTTGGCTGTATTGGTGGGTGGAGATGCATCATAAAATTGGGTTATCCATTTGCTAATGCAATCGGTTGGATTTCTTTATAAGATGATAGGGGTGTCATAGACCGATGTGGGAGGGGCCTATCCTAAAATGGAAGACTCTCTCACGGTACCTTAGCATTCACGAACATGATGGGTGAGCACTTATTGGACAAAAATGTTTAACCTAAAATGGCTATGAACCTTGTCTGTAGAGGCCAAAGGGAAAGTTCATAAGATGAGTGGATGAGATCCTTCACAGAAGGTGGCCGGGTTTTCCAACTAAAACAGTTGGCTCCATGCACCCCATGTGGTTTCCCACATTTTCAGAGACACAACTGTCTCCGTCACTGAGATTGGAGGGAATCTCAGAGATGCCCAAAATGGAAATGGAACATAGATTAAAAACCCTTTCTATGTGATGACATGAATCAATTAGGTTGTGGACTTACAAATCTGTCTTGCCTTTACCAGAAATGGCAAACAAAAATTTCACCAAACTGTTAGATGATAACAAACTCAAGGGCCCTAATTATGTTGACTGGTTTCGAAACCTTATGTTGGTTCTGACGTTCGAGAAATTGGAAAAGTTTGCAAAGAACCTTACTCTGGATCGTCCGGGTGACAGGGCTTCTAAGGCCCGAAGAATGGAGTATCAAGAGTGGGAAGAGAAAAACTCCCTTGCTCAATGTTATATTATAGCCTCTTTGGACAATCTGATACAATGACAATTCGATAAAATCAAAGTGTCAAATGATATATCGGATAGTCTGAAGACTATGTATAAAGAGAAAAACCGTTTACTCAACAAAAGGTCTTAAAATTGTTTATGACCACACAGATGACTGAGAACCAATTGGTTCATGACCATTGCCTAAAGATGATGAGTTATATCAATGAACTGGAGGCTCTTGGGTTAGAGCTAGATCATGACACCAAAATTGATGCAGTCCTCAATTCCTTACCTCCGTCCTTCAATCAGTTTATCATGAATTACAACATGAATATGCTTAAATATAGCATTCAGGAACTCAACAATATATTGTAGAGGGCTGAAGAACTGATTAAGAATTATAAGCTGATAGCCATGCTTGTTGAAGGTGGCAAATCGGGCAAGAAAAAGCAAAATGCTAAAAGGAAGGCTTAGAAGAATGGTAGCAAAACTAAAAAGCAAAAGCAATATAAGGCATCAGATGCCTGTCATTTCTGCAAATAGATCGGCCACTGAAAGAGGAATTCTCCTCAATATCTGGAGATTAAGAAGCAAGGTAATTTCGAATCTTTTATCATAGAGACCAATTTGTTGGTCACTTCTGATTTCTAATGTATTGACTCTGAGGTTTCAACTCATGCGTGCAATTCACTACAGGGGTTCAAGATAAGTAGAAGACTGAGTGACGAGAAGTGATGCTCTACTTGGGGACTTCTGTAACAGTTGCAGCTACAACCATAGGAACTATAGAACTAGTTTTCAGAGAATGAACAATTGTACTTAAAGTTTGTCTTTTTGTACCTAATTTAAGAAAAATTTTGATTTTTGTCTCAAAATTGTGCATGGATGGTTATTCTACCTTATTCAATAATGTGATTATTATTAAATGGAATAACAAATTCCTCGCATACGGAGAACTTGAGAACGGTCTCTATGTTCTCCATCATTCTCTAAAAACAAAAATTACCAAAATTTCATCGGAAATAATCCCTAAGAAGATGACCCGTGGTACAGTTAATCCCACATGCCTGTGACTTTACCGACTTGGCCACATTAATATAGATCATATCACAAGGTTGGTAAATGATGGTCCTTTGGATTTTCTAACTGTAGAAGATCTTCCATCCTATGAACCTTGCCTTCAAGGTAAGATGACGAAGTGGCCATTTACCGGTAAGCCTGAAAGATCTACAGACACACTTGACTTGATACATACTGATGTATGTGGCCTCCTGAATGTTAGGACGGTAACAAACACGTTTATTTCATAACATTTACTGATGATTACTCATGGTATGTTTATGTGTACCTAATGAGACATAAGTATGAATCTTTTGAAAAGTTCAAAGAATTCAGATAAGAAGTCGAGAAACAGTTACAGAGAGAAATTAAGACCCTTCAATCAGATCGGGGTGGTGAGTATCTCTCTGATGAATTCAGGGACTACCTAAAGGATAATGGGATAGTATCACAACTATCTCTTCCTACTACACCACAAATAAACGGTGTGTCAGAGAGGAGAAATCAAACTCTATTAGATATGGTCCGATCACTTCTCATCCACTCATAATTACCTACATCCTTTTGGGGTTTCACATTAGAAATTACGATTCACATGCTGAACCGAGTTCTAACCAAATCCATTCCTAAGAATCCATATGAGCTATGGACCAATAACAAACAAAGTGTAAGGCACTTGAAAATTTGGGGGTGTCCAATACATGTTAAAAGAACTAGTGCTGACAAATTGGAACCCAAGACCAGTCATTGCCTATTTGTAGGTTATCCTAAAGGCTCTATAGGTTACTTATTCTATGATCCAAAAAAATAAAATGTGTTTTATAGTCAAAATTCCCACTTCCTATAAGAAGATTGCATTTTAGATAATCATCATCAGGAAGTTGTTCTTGGTAAGGAGAGCCCAGGGGTAGTGGGAGATGTCTCATCAGCTCCACAAAATAATGAACCTAGAAGATTTACCCAGGTTTTCTAGGCCTCCAGTTCGTTACGACTATGACCAAGAAAGTTATTTGGTGGAAGCTACGAATAGTGATGAGGATCCCGTGACTTATTCGAAAGTTATGTTGGACATAAATTCCTTGAAGTGGGTAGATGCCATGAAAGTTGAGATGGACTCAATGGAGACCAATGGAGTCTGAACTCTAGTAGATTCACCCCCTAAAGTAAAGGTAATTGGTTGCAGATGGATCTATAAGAGGAAGAAGGGCCCTGATGGAAATGCTCGTCTTATGGCGAAATGGTACACTTAAAAAGACGAAATCAATTATGAGAAAACATTTTCGCCTGTGGCCATGCTTAAATCCATTAGGATCCTATTAGTTGTAGCATCATACCATGACTACAATATTTGGCAAATGGATGACAAAACTGCGTCCTGACCGCCTTAAGCAGAGAAAAGACAAAAACACGGTAAAACATACCTCAATTGTGGGAGTCTTGTAAGTAGGGAACTCACCTTCCATAGAAGGGAAGGAAAGCAATTGCGGGGAATGAGAACTCATGCATCACCACGCTATCCAAATGCACAATGCAATCTACATTCAACAGAGGGCGATCGTACAAGGGAAGATCGAGCCTCTCCTCTTTCATCTCTAAAGCTGAAAGGAAATTAATATGTGGCTATTTTCTATGGAACCAAAAAGTTATAAAATGAACTTGGGAGGTCATCATCCAAAATTCGATTAAGAGTAGTTTGAACTTGAGTGGCCAAACAAAAGGTTCCAGGATAAACCATAGCCGTAGTAGAACTAGAAGTAGGAGAGGTGTACATGGTTTGCGTGGGAGGCCCAAGGTTGGGTTTGCCATTAAACTCCACAGAGATGACTAACTGAGATTGTTTGAACTGGATTAGTTGCAGTCCTTGAACCTTACTACCCCTCGATTAGAGGTGATTAGGAAGGAGTTGGTCCATTAGGCAATTAGACAAAGTAACTAAATCGAGAGCACCTCCTTCATCTACGAGGTGTAAGTTCTGCATATGCCCAAGGCCCCAGTGGGTGCATGGACCATTGATGGAAGTGAAACTCATAAAAATGATGTTGAATGGGAGGGAGTGTTAGACAATGCATGCCCTTAGATGCAATCAGATTTATGTACTTATTACCATTTATTGTAAATGAATAAAGTCCATAATTGATTCATGTTATTATGGTGTGTTTCTGTGTAATACCCTTAAATTAGACATTTATGAAACTCGTGTTAGTTTAGAATCTTCACAACCGTTGGATATATTTGGGGATATTTATCCTACCAAGGCTGACACTAATGTGCTACCAAATTGGTTGGGGTAGCTTGTCTCAAATGCCAGGGTGAGACTTAAGGTACATGTAATGTGAGTTTTCTTGAAAACTCGAACCAGGCCAAATTCCTTTATTGCCCTGGAGCTTGGAGATAGATGGGCAAAATTGGAATGTTACACCTGACACCTAGACTTGATTATGGTATTGCACTAGGTGTTGGATTGAACTATCTTTGATATGCCAATCAGTGAGATCTTTTACCATGTCAAAACCTAGGTATGTTGGGGCAGTCCGAAAATTCACCTGAGTGGGTGATCATAGTGACATGATCAACCCTTTGTCGGACAAAGTGAATGATTGGGGAATGCAATCTCTCTAATGAGAACTTAAATTGTCAGCAGTGGATTTCAAATGTGTTTTGCAAAATATATTTATATAAAGATATACTTATATGTTATGGTTTCACAAAATGTTTGCAAATGTTTTAATTCCCGGGATCCATGTGAGTAGAGAGTGCAACAATATACCTTGTAGTCGAGGGAGAGGTCCTCTCTTATCGGGCAATGTATTATCATTAAGGGCTGAGAGATTAAGTGTAAGGCCATTGAAGGTAATACCTGATGGGATAATCTTGCATCTACCCACAGTCATTGGGTTTTCACAAGACGGCTCGACCCAATGACCATTTAGTGTAAATGTTGGGTCAATTAAGAGCCCATGGTGATGGACTTAGGGGTTTGCTGTGACATACAGTGAATTTGGTCAGCCCTTGTAACAAAGGTTGGACTGAACCCATGTGGCTGATGTGTAAATCAATGCTAGGGTCTCACGCCATACAAAGAAACCAAACTAGCCAACACATAATGGGTTAAGTAAGCAATATGGCTTAACAAGCCTAAAGCCCATTTCAAATTGGGCTTAAATGGTTTAATTAAAATGGGTCATTTTGGGTTTATAATCCTATTGGGATTAGTAGTTGAATAAGATAAGTCTTATCAATTTGAAAGTCCAAATCTAAATACAAGATATAGAGTAGGAAATCTCATTCATAATCAAATTAGGAAGTTGATCCTGAAATGATTATAAATAGGGGGTGAATTCCACAGAAGGAACACAATTCTCTCTGCAGTCTTTTCTCTTCCCTAGTTCTTGGCGCCATCCCAGTTCAATCTCCACTTATTAGAGTGATCAAGAAGTGTTCTTGATAATATTTCTTGGTGAATAAATAATGAAAAGTTGTGCTCACACCACCTTAGTTGATTCTTGTTGAAGAATCCCGGGTTCTTGCAAAAGAACCATTCTTGTTGATTTTGCCTCAACATACGCTATGTCATCTTCAGTGGAGGTGGATTTGGTATCCTCTTTGGGTGTGAACACCTACGTTGGGAGTTTTTTTTAATTTTGTATCAGGTATTTCCATTTCCCTTCTTTTGGTTTCAGATCTGGTCCGGTTTTGTTTCAAGAATGAACTTTGAAAATGTAGTTTTTTAAATTAGGGAATATGATTCCCGAATGGGAGAGAAAGAAATTTTTTAAAATTTCTCCCAACCTCCCTGCAAGGTTTGGCCATCCATATGATGGATCTCCCATCCCTTTAGGGAGGAGTAAAGAGCAATGTCCAAACAAATGACCAAGATTTTCACATAGAGAGCAAACCAAAGGGATATTTTTCATATATAAAGGTCACCCAATTATCTATTGAAGGAATGTGAGATCCATCATATGGATGGCCAAACCATACTGGATGGTTGAGCAAATTTTCAAAAATTTATTTTAGCCTTCCAAGAATCTTATTCCCTAGTTTCAAAAAAACTACATTTTTCTATGATCGTTTTTACATCGAAACCGGATCAGATCTGAAACCAAAAGGAGGGAGAAGTATACTTGATACAGATTCAACAGATGTAGTTCTCAAAGTGGTAATTCACGCCCAAATTGAATCCCAAAACCAACTTCCACTAAAGATGGCACAACTTGGAGTGAAGTCGGTTCAGCAATGCAGTTCTCAGCAAAACTACAATCCAACTATATGGGTCGAACAAGGGAGGTGAGCACGGTTTTTCTTTGCAATTTTCTTGCAAAATTCAGAGATAGAACTTATCAAGATCAGTCCCAAGAATTGGAGATCGAATTAGGGTTTTTGGGCGGTAAGAGCAGAGAGAGAGGACTAAAAGTGTAGTGATCTGAAGCAATTCAATATCTCTTTTCTTAATCCTTGAGAAACACTACTCATAATCGACTTAGGAGATTTATAATCCAAATCATTATTTGGATCTAGACTCTATCAATGGATAAATCTTATCCTCTTATGAGAATGAGTGCTCCAAACCCATATTTGCGCAAGTCACATGACAACTTAAGCAGTCATATGACCATTTGATTAATCATATTATTCATGGGCTTTAGGCCCATTAGCTAAGTGGCTCACGTCCCAAGAGATTTGCTAGCCCATTTAGGTTTAATTTGTATGGCGCGGGACCCCAACAATGACCTCACATAAGCCCACATGGGTTTGGCCCAATCTCTATGAAAAGGCTTGGCCGATTTCACTGCTAAATGCAGTGAACCCCTGAGTCCATCAATATGAGCTCGGGCCCAACATTTACAGTTAAATGATCTCTGAGTCTAGCCATCCTATGAAGGCCCAAGAATAATGGACTTAAGTAAGATATTGCCCATCAGGTAAATAACCCTTAATGGTATCTTACACTTAACCTCTCAGCCCACAATGATCAAACACTGCCCAATATGGAAGGACTTCTCCCCTGACTGCAAGGTGCAATGTTGCATTCTCTGCTTGGATGAATCCCGGGAATTAAAATCTTTTGCAAGCATTTTTCTTGGAACATAATATATATATCATATAAATATATTTTGCAAAACAAATCTCAAACATGGTTGAAATCTACTGCTGGCAGTTTTGGTTTCCATCAAAGAGAGTGTAGTCCCAATCATTCTCCTTGTCTGGCAAAGGGCCTAATCCTATCACTATGATCACCCATTTAAGTGAATTTTCAGACTACCCCGACATACCCAAGTTTTGACCCCCGAAAGATCTCACTGATTGGCATATCAAAGACGGCCCGATTCGACATCTAGTGCAGTACCATAATAAAGTGTAGGGATTATGTGTAACTTTCTAGTTTTTCTCATCAATCTCCAAGGTCCAAGGCATAACTGGAAAATGGTCTGGTTCATTGCTTCAAACAAACACACACTACATGGGTCTAACACTAGCATCTGAGACAAGTTTCCCCAACTTCTTTGGCAGCACATCAGCGTCAGCCTTGGTAGGATAAACTCCACAAGTCTATCCAATGGCTGAGAACATTTTTAACTAACACAAGTCTCATAAGTGTCTAGTTTAAGGGGTAAATACAAAGAAACACACCAATGATAACATGAAACAATAATGCACTTTTATTCATGTACAATATGTGTATATGTACATAAAACTGGTTAGAGCTAAGGGCTTACATTGTCTAACATCTGTGCTAAAGGAAACCCTTGTCTTTGGAAGATAATCGATCGACATAGTTACTTTGGCACAAACATAGTTTTAAGCCACTGAAATGGACTTAACTAGTCCTACTCATTCCACTAATGAACGACAGGCGTTCACATCCAAAATTTCAAATGGAATACCATGAATCCAAAGCCAAATGTCTATCTCAGCTAGATTCCAAGCATATTGAGGTCAATCCAATTTCTAGGGTTGCAAAATCATCCATTGATCCTAAAAACCCATCCGACCTTTATCCCTAATACTAATAAAATCATCCTCGTATATGAACCTAAGACAAAAATAACCACGTTGAAATAAGGATATAAGCAGTTGTGGTTGATTCAAGCACCAAAGATTATAGAGCCCTTGTTCAAGTTCATAAAATCGATTAGTAAGATAAGGAAAAAGTCGTCCACTGAAGGAAAATTGCCAAAGGTCATGAAGATTTTGTGGGATATGTGGTTGAATATTCAATAATTCTACCCCTGTTTGGTGACCTTCATGTAGCATATTTTGGAAGTCTTGGTTAAGAGCATCTAGATTTTCTGTGAGGAAAAAGAGGAAGATGCAAAGATTGGGTGTCTAAACCATATGTCTCAACCATTGTCTAAACCATTGTCTCAACCACAATTCTGTCCAATGTTTCTGAACCATATGGTTGAACCATGGTTTGAACCACAGGTCAGGGCTTGGGTGTCTCACTTGTTAGGGATTGGGTAACTAAGAACAAGTCAACAAAGTGGGTAGCTAAAATCTAGTGCCCAATTACATTGGGTGTCTCACTTGTCAAATGCATATCTGTTAGTACATTTACTTTCTGTCTGTGAAGATAAATGCATGTCTGGTAGACAAGGTGGGGAACCACCATTAACAATGACTGATCATATAAAGAAAGGGAAAAATCCCCCATGCACAACATTAAACCCTACTAAACATATGACATTCATCCATTTCGGATGTATCAAACCATGTCTACAAGCCTTAAACCCTACTTCAAAACATATGCCATTCATGGATCTCGGTCATATCTAACCATGTGTCCACAACTAAGGGAACGAAAACCCTAAAAAATAGAACCCTATAAACTCTTGCATTAAAATCAAGAAGTCCATGTAATATAAACATAGTTAAAAAGAATAGAAAACAATAGCAAAAAAAAACACCTTGGTTGTCTCTTCCAGTGCCGCCAACAAGAGTCGTCTTCTTTGGCAGAGGTTGAGTTAAAAAAAGGGACACAATTTCTTCTAGCAATGGCAACAGGAGTCGCCTTCTCTGGCAACAACACTGGTTTCTTCAATTTCAACTTTTCCGGCATCGCATTCGACTGTTGATTTCAACTTTTCTAGCGTGGCATTTGCTTGGCATCATTCGCGTGAGGAACTAGTTTTCAGAATTTCAGGTAACAGAGTGGGTGAATATTGGTTCCCACTTGCAAAGAAAGGGTTCACACTGGGGTCATTTTCGTTATTTCGAAATTGAATTCATGCATTGCTCGAAACAACTTATGTGTAATTATGTCTTTTTGTCTTCTAACTAACAGTGAGTTAACGTCGGGTACTAAATCGTTGCAAAATGAAAGTTCGGGTACTAGATTGTCGTGTTTTAAAGTTGGGTACTAAAGTAGCACTTGGCCTAAAGTACTGGGTACCTATCGGGAATTTTCCCTTAAAATAAATCCTTGCTTACAAAATACAATTGAGGAAGTGAGAATGGTTGTTGATAACAATTGAATAAGAAGAGCCACCTATGGCAAGATCAAATCTACTCAATGTCACTAGGGTTGTCAATGGATTAGGATCGATCTAATAAAGTGACCCGATTGAATCAATTCTGGTTTAGGATATATCTTGATGGGTTGGTTCCGGTTTCTAATATATTGTTTGACCAAATATACCCTATTTTGAACCAATAGGTAACTATTCTCTCTCTCTCTCTCTCTCTCTCTCTCTCTCTCTCTATATATATATATATATATATATATATATATATATATATAACAAGGTGGTCCACGTGAGAGGGCCTCTCTTGCTTCATTGCCCAACCTTGCATTCTCCTTGACTCTCTCTCTTTCCCCTTCCCACCACACTTAAACTAATGAATCATCAGTCTCTCTCCTTTCATTCCACCTCACACGTTAATATTAGAATAAATATGTTTTTTTTTTTTTTATGGAAGGTTGATATCATGATCATGGATAGGAGCGGGAATCACCTAATTCATATAAATTGGATTTTTTGAATGCGCATATATGGAAATAGAGTTTTGGAGAATGTGGGTCTCTGGATTCTAAGAGGTTTTAGATTTTCCTCTCTTCTTTTCCATTCAAGCAATACGAACAACTTTATTTTTTTCATTCCAACATTTATTTTCCTCTCTTTCTTTCTCATTCCAACAATACATCTGTGTTGTTTGAATCCAACAATTTTTTACTGCATCTACTTGCTTTGTATTATACTCGCTTTAACTCGCCTTAAGAGGTAGGCAATGTGCTGTATTTGCATTTTTCATTACAATTTCTTTCTCAAATTGCCGTTTTTAAACTTGAACAGACCAAAACAGGGGAGAGTGTTTCGATCCCTTTTGGCTAATTGTATTTGCTTTGGTAGTAGGCAAGTGGTTGGTTAGAACGTTCATAGTTAGCCTTGATCAGTTTTGGACCGATTACCATCTCTATCGGATTTTGGTCGATTGGATTCTCAATCATTGATGTCTTTTTTCAATTCCAAATACAAAGTACGTGTTTTTAATTTGTTTTGTCATTCTCGGACTTTCAGTCCCAATTAGGGCTGAGCAAAAAAAACCAAAAAACCGAATTGATTGAAACTGAATCACCGATATATATAGATTTCTATATATTTTATGTATATTATATATATTTTATATATTATAAATTAATAAAATAGATTTTTTCTCACATTCAATTTTCTTGCCATTGTCTTTGGCTTCATTTAGTGTAGATTTTTCCCATTTTCTCATCATTTTTTACAAGTTATACTCTCAGTCATCGTCTAATGTCATCAGTGAATTTTCCAATGAGTTTTTTGGGCTAATGGGATTAAAGGGCATACATTCGATCGGTTTGTTCAACCGAATACCTAATTGATATTTTCGTCTAACCATTTGATCTAACTAAATTGAACCGGTATGAAATATATACTCAAACCAAACCAAACCGATTCGATTTGGCTTTTTATTCGGTTGAAGATAGCAAATAAGAGAATTGCATATGACATGACATTGGTTGGCCAAATTGGGTCGGTTTGATTTTGATCAGCTTACAAATCGTAAAATCAAAATTGACTTAACTTGGTTGAATTGGAAAATTATTAAACTAAAATCGATAAAAAAATACTATAAATTTGGCCAACATGGGTTGAATAGATCAATTTCATAGGTTTAATGAACAACCTTAACTAAAAATAATTTTTGTTGTTTATATTTATATTATAAAAAATATTAAATAAAATATAAATAAATATTAATTATTTAAAAAATTAAAATATGAATTACACTGTTATGTATTTCAATTGTTTTAATTTTTCTTTAACAAACCCCTACTAATATATACATGTACAGATATACTAATATTCAAATTAGCATATGCATAAAATGGTAATTTCGGTAGGGTTTCATTCAAAATGACCATCCCAAATGGCCATCCCAAATGACCATCATAAAATGACCATCCCAAATGACCAAAAACGAAAGGGGTATTTGGCCTTCTGCAGCTGAGTAGCTCACTGGTCAGTAGTCACAGACTCACTACCATCTCTTCTCTCTCGCTCTCAAGTTTCATCGTTTCTCTCCAGACTCACCGTCTCTCTCCATCTCTTCTCCATTCGAAAAAAGGCAAAAACGAAAGGGGTTTTTGAATTGTCGATCTTCTGCAACTGAGCAGCTCACTGTTCATCGTCGATTGTCTCTCAGACTCTCACTGCCTCTTCATTCATTCTCCATTCTCCGTTGTTGGGCTATCCCGAGCAACCCAATAGTAAGACTGTCTATGCTAAGCCATAACCCCCGTAAGCCATGAGACTGTCTATGCTAAAATGCGCATCTTTGTGCGCTCGCCATCTCCTCTCCGCTCCGACTTGCAGACCAAACCCTATTTCGTCCACTCTCCCTCTCACTGCAGCCCTTCCAAACCCTATCTCTTCCACTCTCCCGCTCAGACTTTTTTCTTCTGATTCATCCAACGAAAATCCTCCTGCTCCTGAGACCAACTTAGCAGAGCCACAGAAGAAAGACATCGATGAGCCACCGAAGAAGGAGATCTCCATTGATGTCAAAGACGTCGGCAACAAGGGTTGGTATAAGAAACTGAAGTAATTTGTTCTATAGTTAAAATTTTTCCTGACTTTTTGTTTTTGACCGGATCGTTTGCAATTTATGCAGAGTTCCGTGATCGGATTGAGAGGTACTTCAAGGGGGATGAAGAGGCTCTCCCGTCGATCATGGAAGCAATCCTTGCGAGAAGGTTACATGGGAAGCACGAGGAGACCGACGACGAGTTGATAGAAGAGCTTAGGCAGAAACCCCTTGATGATGTTAAAGATAAAGAGTTCGAATCGGACTTTGAGGAGCTGTATGACACTGACGAGGAGATTGACAATCTGTATAATGCGAGGCAGATTGTCGAGAAGAGGATGGTAAAGGACGAATACTTTAACATGGACGACCGCAAATGGGACGAGATGATTAAGGAAGCTACTGAGAAAGGGTACCTCAAGGATACAAAGGAGTGCGAGGAGATTCTCGAGGACATGCTCAGCTGGGATAAGCTCCTCCCGGGTACATATAAATATTCACTTCTCTCTTTGTTTTATAATCAGTGTGTTGCTTGCTGTATAAACTGAATTCTCATTTCATCCTTACCTGCATAAAATTTTGCAACCTTTAGTGACATCATCTATTTGAGAATTCTTATATGAATGCAATGAGCAATCTTCATATCAGGCTCGTTCCTGTCCCATTAGCTTGGAAACCACGAATCCCTTAATTACAATTTGTTAGAGTTTATTGAAGTAAATTATGGATCCATAGAACCATTTCACCAGGAATCAAATATCGATACTTTTATTATCAGCAAATCCTTACCACGGTTCAAAATATCGGATACATCCTGATACGCCAGATGGTGTGGTATTGGGTGTTTCGACCACACACAAGGCTTTTTTGCTTTTTTTTTTTTTTTTTTTTAAATTTTCTTAAATTTACTTCTCTGGGTTGATCTTAGGCCTGACTGCCCTATAAATTTGGTCAAAGCTCCAAAGGCCTCATATTTGAGGTATTGGGGGCTTGCCAATATGTTACACCCGATTTAGGGCATATAGTGTTGAACCTTACACCAAAAATTATGTTTTCATGTGTGCACACTAGCAAACACATTATGAGTTCTTTGTTAAACCAAATGATCTATCCACATTTCGGAGCTTGATGAATGACATATTTTTGGCCATTCATTCATTGATATATATTGGTCTTCTTTGGAAATATTCTCGACCACATCCCGGACTGGATTTCATACCTGGGGCATCTTAGAACCACTTTAGACATCTTGCAAAAGCACTAACTGTTTACTAAGTCATCCAATTGCATTTTTGTCCAAACCTAGGTCCATTACCTAGGGCACATCATTTCTTGTGGTAAAGTGATGACTAGTCTGGACAAAATAGGAGTATGGCCAATTGGGCTTGGCCATGACAGCTAAGGCCCTAAGAGGTTTACTTGGGTTAACTGGATACTATCACTGGTTCATCAAGGGGTATGAAAGTCCAGCAGCACTGCTAACTCAATTGGTTAAGGATTCCTTCAAATGGGAGAGATTATCCTTGTTGGATTTCTCCAAGGAGTTTGTAGTAGAATGTGATGCCTTGAGGAAGGGCATTCAGGCATTGGAGTGGTTATCATGCTCTAGGGGACCAACCAATAGCATACTTCAACAAGGCCCTCTCAGCTTAGGCCCAACTGAAGTTGACATTTTAGAAGAATTAAATGGAAGTGGTACTATTCATCCAAAAGTGGTAGGCCTACTTGTTGGGCCACTGGTTTACAAAATGCATGGATCAAAGGAGTCTGAAGCATTTATCGGACTAATGGATCTTTGGTCTAGAGTAACAAAGTGGGCTTCCAAATTGTTAGGTTACAATTTTTCTATCAAATATAAGCTAAGCCAATCAAATGCTGTAGCTGATGCTCTTTCACATGCTGAAGAGTTGGCCCATTTACACATCTCAAAGCCCCAAAAGAATAGGCCCTCCATGGCTCAGAGCTAGTCCAGATATGACTTTAGTGGCAATAAAACCCCACATCTGTACTTGGCTATCTAGTAGTCATGGTATCTAAGTCAACCTTCCTCAAATAACTACTCAAACTACTCTATGAATCAGTAATTGGAGGGCATTTGGGGGGGGGTACTTTGAACTTTCTGACAATTGGCTTCACACTACTACTGGAGAATGATTAAAAAAAGGGTTGAGTTGGTGGCAGCATGCACCCTGTGCCCACAGTAAAAGTACACAGTGCAAGCTCTGTGCAGGATTGTTGCAGTCACTTTGATGCAGGAGAGGAATAGTCAAAATTGGAATTTTGTGAAGTTTTATGTATTTCTGTATTTTTGGACAATAGGGATATTTTTGCCATTTTACAATTTTTCTGTGTGTGTGTGTGGGGGGGGTCCAATGATAGGGTCTAACTTATCTATTTATAGTTTGTTTATGTTAAAATTTCAGAGTCATTGCATAAGTAGGATTAGAGTTGTTGAGACTTCTTTGAATTGAAATAAGATAATGATAGCTTAGTTTGAGTCCTAGGACTATTGAGTCTAACAGTTTGACTGCTAGTATTATTATGAGTTTAGAGTCTATAAATATGTATGGACTTTTTACATAAAGAGCAATGAAACTTATTGATTTTTTTTTCAACTTATGCTAATCATGGTGAGTGATTCCCATACCCTAGAGTGATTCTAGGCACCCTTGAGTGATTCCGGGTATTTTCTCTCTTCTTTCTCTCCCTATTCTCTTTCTTCTTCTTCTTCTTCTTCTTCTTCTTGAAGAAGCCATTACAGCCATCAACAGCCATAAATTTCTGATCAAAGAAGACCATTCAACATTCTCTTAAGGACTAGAATTGAGCTGGACCTACATCACACTTCCAATTCCCAAGCATGTTTTGGGATGGAATCTCAATGGACTTCGTTATTGGCTTTCCAAATCTTTGGGGAATTCTGTACTTTTGGTGGTGGTGGACTGAATGATCTAGTATGCTCGCTTCATTGTCCTTATTTATCCTTGCATTGCAGCTTAGGTGGCCCATGTCTTTGCTCAAGAGATAACCAAGCTCCATACCCATTACTTTTTTGAGCTGGTTCTGAGTTAAGGATTTTTTTTTTTGAGTCAAAGGGACCCAATTATGTCAATATTTGCAATTTGACGAACAAACAGAAGTGTTGAACACGTGAACTGTTGTTTGGAAACTTATTTGAGATGCTTTGCAGGATAGCAACCCAACTAGTGGATCAAATGGTTGTCATGGATTGAGTATTGTTGCGACGCCACATACCATGTGTCTACGGACATAACACCCTTCAAAATCCTGTATTGGTGGGATCTGTCCCCAATTTTGCACTAGGAAAAGGGGTCATCAGCAGTAGCAAAAGTTAACAAGCAGCTCAGTAGCTCACCAACAAAGATCAAGTTTGTTTTCTTCTAGGAAGAAGAGAAGAAAGGAGGAGGAGAAGAGAAGGAGAAGAGAGAATGGCTGTTTGGGAGCCAAAGCTTCTAGCTGGCGGCACCCAGCTTTCTATTTATATTAATGAGAAAAATAAAAGAGGAAAAATTACATGCTTGCCCTTGGTGGCACACCCTAATAAAAACAATAACAAAAAACGGTAAACAAGCTGACAACACCCTAAGACTAACAACATAAAAGACTATGACAATAGAAACAACTAACAAATCATTCTAACAATACTCCCCCTCAAGTTAGGCTGAATATATCTATCATGCCCAACTTGTCACATAGCTCATTATGTCGCAAGTATTGCAGTCCCTTTTTGAGAACATCGGCCAGCTGCTCCTTGGAACACCAACAAGATAAGCTATGTCCGGGTGTGTCATGGACAAGTAAAGCAATCTTCCCACTAGTCTTTGAAATTGTTTTACATCTTTTAGAGGTTCACCGTCACGATCACCCAATTTATGATTAACATCCATAGGGGTGTCTGTTTGTTTTGCACCTAGCTTGCCTATGTCTTGTAGCAGAACTAGGATGTACTTCCTCTGCGAGATGAAGATACCCCTTTTTGAGCGGGCAACCTCAATCCCAAGAAAGTACTTTAGGGGACCCAGATCCTTCACCTCAAATTGGGAAGCCAAGAACTCCTTCAACCTTTGTGTTTCAGAGCACCGGTTCCTTGTAATGGTGATATCATCCACATACACTATCAACACTGCAACTTGTTCCTAACACCTCTTAACAAAGAGAGAGTGATCATACTGACATTGTTTGAATCCTACCTGTTGAATTTCCATATAAAACCTGCTGAACCATGCTCTAGGAGATTGTTTTAAGCCATAGAGAGACTTTCTCAACTTGAACACCTTATTCTCACTTCCTTTGACACAGAAGCCTGGTGGCTGAACCATACAAAACCGCCTCCTCCAAATCACCATTTAAGAAAGCATTTTTTACATCAAGTTGATGCAATTCCCAGTCAAGATTTGCAACCAATGATAACAAACCCGAATTGAATTCATCTTCGCTACAGGGGAAAATGTCTCATCATTATCAATACCATAAACTTGAGTATACCCTTTTGCTACCAGCCTTGCTTTGTATCTTTCTACCGTTCCATCAGCCTTGTGTTTCACTGTAAACACCCACTTACACCCCACATGTTCTTTCTCTTTTGGAAGATCCACTAACTTCCAAGTGTGATTCTTTGGAAGATCCACTATCGTGTAGATAAGAATGCTTGGTGAGTGGGGGAAATATGGTCATAAAATACATAGTGGGTAATAGGGTACACGATCCGACTCCCTCTCTATGAGCAATCAGGATGTCAAGACCATTCACAACCGAAATGGGAATAGGGGAATCAATAGGGACAAGTGTGCTTGGCTCATTTGGACTTACCTCTTGAGAGTCTGATGGCGTTGGTTGCTCAGTATTCGATAGCTCTACATCTTTAGAACACTATTGGTCTCTACGGTGTGTACGTAGGAAGACACAAAATGGAGTTGGATTCGGAATAGAGGGAATAAAGACTTGGGCGAACCAGCTTTTCCTCCTTTGTACTATTCTCCCCCTAAGGAGAAGCTGGGTAGAACGGTTCAGACTTGAAGAAGGAAACATCCATTGAGACAAAGTACTTATGACCAACAAGATCAAAACACCGGTACCCCTTTTGAGAGGAGGGATACCCAAAGAAGATACATGGAGTAGACTGAGGGTCCAACTTACCACGAGGAGATAAATCATGAACAAAGGCATGACAACCAAATACCCTTATAGGGATGGAAAACAAAGGGGACTGAGGAAACAACAACTGATGGGGAGACACGTAGTTAAATACTCTAGAGGGCATGCGATTGATAACATATGCAACAACAAGTATAACATCTACCCACAAACGTTTTGACTCATTCATATGTAACATCATCCCTTGTGCTACTTCAAGACCGTGTCTTTTCTTTTTTTCAGCAACACCATTTTTGTTGTGGTGTTTTTGCACATGACCAACAAGATCAAAACACCGGTACCCCTTTTAAGAGGAGGGATACCCAAAGAAGATACATGGAATAGACTGAGGGTCCAACTTACCACGAGGAGATAAATCATGAACAAAGGCATGACAACCAAGTACCCTCATAGGGATGGAAAACAAAGGGGACTGAGGAAACAACAACTGATGGGGAGACATGTAGTTAAATACTCTAGAGGGCATGCGATTGATGACATATGCAACAACAAGTATAACATCTGCCCAGAAACGTTTTGACTCATTCATATGTAACATTATCCCTTGTGCTACTTCAAGACGGTGTCTTTTCTTTTTTCTAGCAACACCATTTTTGTTGTGGTGTTCTTGCACATGAACTCCTGTGAAGGGATCCATGGGATACAAAAAATTCATGAAGCTCACAATGGAAATATTCTTTCGCATATCTAATTGAAAGATCTGAATCTCAACATGAAATTGTATGAACACCATCTTTTGGAAGTCCCTTATAATCTTTGGGACTTCGTCTCTAGTACGCATAGGAAATATCCATGTATAACGGGAAAAGTCATCAATCAATGTCATAAAGTATTTATATCCATCCTCTGAAGTTATAGTAGTAGGCCCCCAGACATCAGAATGCACAATACGAAAAGGGAAATTTGCTCTTTTATTACTTGAATGAAAAGTTGTTCTACATTGTTTGCTTAATTGACATGTTTGACCCTAAAAATCTGACACCGAACATGACTGAAATAAAAATGGAAATAAACCCTTTAATATTTCGAAGGACACATGACCTAGACGATTATGCCACAAAAAAACTTGACTCTTATTGGACTAATCCAACTGACTATGTGACTCTGAAGATGACCCAATTGAAGATGATACCGAGAAACCAGACTTGTTGTCGAGAGTATAGAAACCATCTACTAAGCTTCCTCTACCAATCTTCCTCCAATAAGTTAGATCCTAAAAATACATGAACCAGGAAAAATGGTTACACTACAATTTGAAGAATTTGTGATACTACTAATGGAAAGCAAATTGATTAGAAGTTTAGGTACATTTAATACATTATTAAGGTTTAGGCCATAGGGAAGAGATATTGATCCCTGGCTTGCAATGGATGAGAATGATCCATCTACAGGCCTCACCTTATCTCTCCCAAACAACTAGCTATAAGACTGGAAAAGATTTGGCTTACCAATCATGTGGTTCGAGGTCCTCGAATCAATAATCCAAGGGGAATCAACGACAGTGGAAATATGGAAGGCAGAGGCCGCATTACCTGATGTAGATGCAAATGAAGTAGGAGTACCAATAACCAAGTTGTCCATCTGACGTAGAGCCCTACCATACAGTTCCAGATAATTTTGAAATGAGTTCATAATATCCTCCTTAGGGTCAGACTAAGAATTTCGAGCTGCTACATTTGCTGCATTGTACTTCTTTTGACCCTGCACCCTACGTTGCTCTTCCTTTTTCACAGTTCACTTCGGTTTCCCAAAGAGCACCCAGCATGTGTCACGAGCATGTCTTGAATGCCGGCAGTGAGTACACCACAACTTGTCCTTGTCATCAGTTTTCTTGGGATCACTTTTCTTTCCTACATTAGTACCACCTGTTGCAGCTAATGCAATCTGCTGCTCCCCTTCATTTACAACCATTACACTCCATCTACTTTCCTCAGATTGGACCAAGGTGTACACCTCTTGGACCGAAGGCAATTCATGACTTCCCAAAATCTGAACTCTTAGAGGCTCATAGATAAGATTCAATCCCAACAAGAAAGCAAAGACCTGTTGTTGAGATACCAACATCTTATAAGCTTTGGCATCATCATCATTCTTCCATTCTATAGTCTGATAGTGATCCAACTCCTTCCAAACAAAGGTAAGAGATGAATAATATGTTGACAAACTGCGGTCACCTTGTTTACAGGTTGAGGATTCAACTTGTAACTGATAAATCTTAGCATAGTGTCTTTGCTCCGAGTAGGTAGTTTTATCTTGTTCCCATATCTCATTTGCAGTCTCTGCCCATATAAAATTCTTCTTTACACTTGGTTCCATAGCTGCAAGTAGCCAAGACATCACCATACTGTTCTCCTGATCCCACCTATCATGTCCAGCTGTCCCACCTTTATGTTCTTTTACTCTCCCATTTACGTATCCAGCTTTTCCCCTAACTGTAACATATAGTTTACACCTTTAGCCCACTCTAGATAGTTCAAACCATTCAAAGGGGTGATTGGCATTGGAAAAAACATATTCTCAGCATTCATACCAACTGTACCACGTGTTGATGTAATCCAGACGAAACTGAATCATCAGTTGCCATGTTAGACAGGTTTTACAGTTCAAAAAGAACCACTGTTGTACACAGAAATAAGTCTCCGCCCTATTTCTACTACCCAACACGCACGTAGGGCACAAAACACACACCAATCTGCCTCCTAGAATGGGACACCACTGCTGAAAGACCACTACCAGTAACTAACAGACCCAAAAATTCAGTCTTCAATGACCATTAGGCCACAAGCCACACACTAAAAGAGGACAGCACATACCTGTCATGAGGGAGCACACAACCCCCTATACAGCACCTGTATGAAGGTGAACATAACAAGAACACAGCCTTCACAGCATCGGCTGTCACCAACTAGGGTTTCCTTGGTGTTACGACCAAGGAAGAACCCAGAGAAATCACAATCTGAGAATTCTGACCAGTCTGATAGGGATCTTGCACCGCACAGTTCGAAATAAAAAAACTGACAAGAAGAGATGTAATTTCTGACTTCTGAGAGAAAACAGTACTCCTATTGCCCAGAAGTACATTCTGATACCATGTTACGACCAAGGAAGAACCCAGAGAAATCACAACCTGAGAGTTCTGACCAGTCCGATAGGGATCTTGCACCGCATAGTTCAAGAAATAAAAAAACTGATGAGAAGAGGTGTAATTTCTGACTTCTGAGAGAAAAGAGCACCCCTATTGCCCAGAAGTAGACTGATACCATGTTTTCTTCTAGGAAGAAGAGAAGAAAGGAAGAATAAGAGAGAAGAAGGAAGAGAAGAGGAAGAGCAGAAAAGGAGAAGAGAGAATAGTTGTTTGGGAGCCAAAACTTCTAGCTTGCGGCACCCAGCTTTCTATTTTTATATTAACGAGATAAAAATAAAAGAGGGAAAATTACATGCTTGCTCCTAGTGGCACACCCTAATAAAAAACAGTAAACAAGCTGATAGCACCCTAAGACTAATAGCATAAAAGACTATAACAGCAGAAACAGCTAACAAATCATTCCAACAACAAAGTTCTGAAGTTTCTCAAGGCCCACTTATTGAAGGCCCGACAATAGATGCATGCCTATTATGATAAAAAGCATTGTGAGTCAAAGTACAAGATTGGGGACCTAGTCTACTTAACGCTACAGCCTTACCACCAATCTTCCTTGGCCTAGTGAGCGTGGCAGAAACTCTCTCCTGAGTACTTTGACTAGAAGTTCAGGACTGTTATCAGTCTTGAACCCTAATGAATCTCAGGATCGAAGATAAGAAGAAAGAAAGAGGAGAGAAGAGAAAGAGGGAGGAGAAGCAGTAGAACACAAGGGTTGAAAGGAGGAGCAGAAGCTTAATATTCTGCCGCCGCCACTTTAATTAATATTTATAGGTTATGTTCATTACATGGAAAGGACAGATCTGCCCTTAGTCTTTACATAACAAATAGAGTAAAACAAAGACTGAAATAAATAACAACTGAAACAACTAAATGACCAATAGCTAACCCTAGGCAGACTAGAACATCTTCTACCCTACGAACACAGTGGGACCGTAGCTGTGGGGCCCACATCAGTGTTCTCTACACTCCCCCTCAAGTTGGGAATAAATGTTTATCATTCCCAACTTGGATAGATCTGCCTCTAGCTTCTTCCGTGATACAGCTTTAGTGAGGATATCTGTCAGTTGCATATTGGAGGTGATGTATGGGAGACATACTTCTTGTGATGAGACCCTCTCTTGTACAAAGTGTCGATCAACTTCAATATGTTTAGTCCTGTCATGCTTCACTGGGTTGTGTGCTATATTAATAGCCGCTTGATTATCACAATACAACATCAGGGGCTTCTCATACTCAACACCCAACTCCTCAAGTAGTGATCTCAACCAAAGAATTTCAGCCACTCCATTAGCCATTGACCTGTACTCAGCTTCAGCACTGGATCGAGAGACAACACTTTGTTTCTTACTCCGCCAAGAAACCATGTTACCTCCCACAAGAGCACAATATCCAGAGGTAGACCTTCTGTCATCAACACTCCCAACCCAATCGGCATTCGTATAGACTTCCACCTTCATGTGGTCATTGTTCTTGAACAATATACCTCTACCCGGGCATCTCTTTAAGTATGCTAGTATTCTTTCTGCTGCTAGAAGGTGCGTGGTTCTAGGAGAATGCATGTATTGATTGATAACACTAACGGCATAACTGATGTCTAGTCGGATAAGGCATAGATATAGGAGCTTTCCCATTAACCGCTGGAACATAACTTTGTCTTCAAGCAGCTCCCCACTCTCTGCATTAATCCTGTGGTTCTGTTCAATGGGTGTATCTACAGGTTTGACACCTAGCTTTCTAGTTTCAGCCAAGAGATCTAACACATATTTCCTCTGAGAGACAAAGATCCTCTGCTTAGATCTAGCAACCTCAATACCCAAAAAATACCGTAGTGTACCCAGATCTTTCACCTCAAACTCTTGATGAATGAGCTGTTTGAGGGACTCAATCTCATGATTGTCGTTTCCTGTGACCACAATATCATCAACATAAACTGCAAGTAGTGTCAGTGACGACTCCACCCTCTTGATGAACAATGTATGATCTGATTGGGCCTGTACATAACCGAACTTCCCAAGGGCTAGTCTGAATCTGTCGAACCAAGCTCTAGGTGACTGCTTCAAACCATACAATGCCTTATTGAGCCGACAAACTTTCTTACCTGCCTCTGTATCATAGAATCCAGGAGGCAACTGCATGTAGACCTCTTCCTGCAAGTCCCCATTCAGGAAAGCATTCTTAATATCCATTTGGTACAAAGGCCAAGTGTAGCTTGCTGCAAGAAATAATAGAACCCGAATGGTGGTCATTTTGGCTACCAGGGCAAATGTCTCCAAGTAATCTATACCATAAGTTTGAGTGAAACCCTTTGCAACTAGCCGAGCTTTATACTTCTCAATGGAACCATCCGCATTATGCTTCACAGTAAATACCCACCTGCATCTAACTGGTTTCTTTCCTTTGGGCAAGTCAACTAGCTCCCAGGTATTATTTTTCAACAGGGCATCCATTTCAACTTGCATTGCACCTCTCCACTCCGGGACTGATAGGGCTTCTTGCACTGTTCTCGGAATAGGGACATCAGCAACAGAGGTGAGATAGGACTTGTAGGAGGGAGATAGGCGATCATAGGACAAAAACTGGGAGATGCAGTGGGCTGTAGATGTGGTGCAATGCCGTTTTCCTTTACGGAGGGCAATGGGAAGGTCAAGGTCATCTGCAGAGGGTGAGGTAGCAACAATGGAAGGAGTCTCTGTGGGCCCTGGGATTGTAATATCTGGACTTAGAGCCGCAGAAGAGATTGTAGTTGGCTGGGACTGCTGATGACCAGGATCAATCTGCCTGCATCGCCTATGATAGACTCTCAACTCCCGATCCCTTTGACCACCCTCGCTACTACAACCCTCATCACTACAGCCCTCATCATCAACTGGAATAGGTAAAGGAACAGCCCCAAAGGTATTAACCCTGTCCTCACTGCACTCCTCCTCCCCCTGAAGAAAAAGACCCAAATCTCCACGCTCACTACTCTCCCCCTGAGAAGAGACCTGAGAATAGTAGGGTGTCTCCTCAAAGAAAGTGACATCCATGGATACAAACTTCTTCCCTGAGACAGGATCATAACAACAATAACCCTTTTGAATTTGTGCATAACCAAGTAAGATGCATTTGGAGGCCTTGGGTTGAAACTTGGAGTGATTGGGACCAAGAAGCTGAACAAAACAGGTACAACCAAATGTCTTGAGGGGAATAGTGAACAACTCCTCATTGGGGTATAGAAGGGAAAAAGGATGTTTCATATCAAGAACCCGAGAAGGAATCCGATTAATAAGATATACCGCCGTAAGGATAGCATCACCCTAGAAGCGAATAGGGACGTTGGAGGTAAACATAATACTTCTAGTCACCTCTAAGATGTGCCTATTCTTCCTCTCTGCAACCCCATTCTGCTGAGGTGTATGAGGACACGTGCTCTGGTGGATAACCCCATGATTAAGGAGGTACGATGCCAATGGCTTAGCAAAGTATTCCTTTGCATTATCAGATCTAAGCACTTTTATCCTGACATCAAATTGTGTTAGGATCATTTGGTGGAAGTTTTGGGTCAGGACAAGCACCTCATCTCGTGATCGCATAAGATAAACCCATGAAAAACGGGTGTGGTCATCAACAAATGGCAAAAAATACCTGTACTCCCCCATAGAAGGAATGTGATATGGCCCCCAAACATCAGTATGCACAATATCAAAAGAACTATTACTCCTTTTATTACTCAATGAATAAGAGTTTCTACAATGTTTAGCCAACTCGCAACTTTCATACTTCAACTGAGATGACTCAACAGACTCAAACAAAGTAGGAAACAAACTCTTCAAGGACCGAAAAGATAAATGACCCAATCGGTTATGCCACAACATAACTGGACTCACAACTTGAGAAACCAGTAACTTCTTATCCACTGACTCTTCCCGACGAGAACTCTCCCCGAGCAGATAGATCCCATTCGTCTCACAGCCAGTCCCAATCACCTTCTTCGTCTCCATGTCCTGAAAAACACATCGGTCAGGAAAGAAAGTTACTGAGCAGTTCAAATGTTTGGTAATGCTACTGATGGAAAGGAGGTTGGTATCCAGTTTAGGAACATGCAAGACAGAGGACAAGGATATAGTATCTGACAGTTTGATGTCACCCTTGCCAGAAATAGGGACAAGCGAGCCATCAGCTATAGATACTTTATCCCTACCAGAAGATAAGTGATGAGTAGTAAACAAAGAGGGCAAGCTGGTCATATGGTCAGATGCACCTGAATCTATTACCCAACACGGTTCAGTAGTACCTGGAGCGGAGGCATGGTAGGCTGAGGCTCGAGTACCTGAGTGTGCAAAGGCCGATGTAGCCGGAGCTGATGATGATTGCGGTAACTAAACTGAATTGCCAACTTCCTTCTCCAATTGTATTAGAGCTGCCCGAACTGCAGCTAAGGTCTCTAATGGTGTGCCTCTCGTGCCAGATGAGGATGCTGAATCAGTAGTCGTAGCCACATGAGCATTACTCCTTTTATTTCTCAACTTTGCCGAGACCAAATGTGGATGCAGCTTCCAACATGTTTCTTTTGTGTGTTTAGGTTTCTTGCAATGTTCGCACACCACATCCCTTTTATCTTCCTTCTTTCTGTCCCTCTTTGAATAACCCTCTGTTTTGGGTTTGACAGCTACCAAGGCAGGTGTAAGCGGCTGAGGTTGCATCATGACTTTCCTCTTGGTCTTTTCACTGTGCACTAAGGAGTATGCCTGAGAGAGGGTCACACTATCTCTGGTCAAGATCTGCTGCCTCACAATATCATATTCTGAATTCAGTCCTGCCAGAAACTCAAACACTTTGTTTGTCTCAATGTGCTTTCTATGTATCTGAGCATCTTTGAGAATCTCCCACTCAAGAGTCTCTAAGTGATCAATCTCATGCCATAGGGACTGCAAGTTAGAGAAATAGACCGACACCGATTTCTCTCCTTGTTTAAGGGCATTCACCTCACATTTCAACTCATATGCTCTGGCAACATTAAGGGGTTGGGAGTAAGTTTCTTTCATCACATTCCATATCTCCTTGGCTGTCTTTGCCCATAAGTAATTTCGGCTGATATGGGTTGCATTGAATTACAGAGCCATGTCATAACCAAGTAGTTTTCTTGGACCCACTTGGTATACATAGGGTCTCATTTGGAAGGTTCTGCTACATCTCCCAAGAGATACCCTACTTTGCCCCTTCCCCCAATAGCCATCATGGCTGATTGGGCCCATTCCAAGTAGTTTGATCCATCAAACTTTACGGTTGTAATATGAAAACTTGTCTCAGAACCACCACCATAACTGCTGTTCCCAAAACTGCCTTCTGCCTGATTCTTAAACTCCATTTCAATCAAGAACCAGGAGTATCAAAGATTGTGGTTACTACAGTCAAAACCAACACTAGAACTCCCAACAACAGTCACAAAATCAGTAGAGAACCAATCTGTACTCACAATAGATGTGCATGAAATATATATAAGACTGATCTGAAATCAATAACCACACACAACAGCAACAGTCCGAACTGTTTTCACCCCTTCAAAAGTGTTCGAAACTCCAAAAGAAGACTGAAACACAGTTTGAAGAGCAATCTGATATGCTGAAGCCAATTCGAGGTTTTAATCAGTCCTAAGAGCTGTACGGATAAGGTTTGTATTAGGGTTAATATGAAACCCTAAAACTGATCAATGTTGAGGAGAATTCTAGGCTATGCCGCAGGAATCAGATCACAAGTTTCGGCCTAATACTAGGGTTTGCCGTAGGGATAAGACAAAACCCTAGAGAAACCCTAGAGAATAGAGAGATAAAACCCTAGAGTAGTTCGGCCACCCTTACTGGATAGGTCCAACCTATCTTTTCTGATATTACTTCTCTCAGAAAGTAAAAACTTACAGTAGAATGCAGTTCGCTGCCTACCAAGGTTACCCGAATCCTAGCCTTCTCTGATTCTTCCTGATCACCAACTTGCTACAACTGTAACGCTTCTTCAAACAGCTGCTAATCCTCTGGAGATCTCCAAGAACCAATCAACGAACTCTGCTTTCTCAGCTTCTAGCCTTAGATGGTTCTCATGTGGTTGGCTGGACTAGACTCACATGAGAGAACTTAGCTCTGATACCAACTAGAAGTTCAGGACTGTTATCAGTCTTGAACCCTAATGAATCTCAGGATCGAAGATAAGAAGAAAGAAAGAGGAGAGAAGAGAAAGAGGGAGGAGAAGCAGTTGAACACAAGGGTTGAAAGGAGGAGCAAAAGCTTAATATTCTGCCGTCGCCACTTTAATTAATATTTATAGGTTATGCTCATTACATGGAAAGGACAGATCTACCCTTAATCTTTACATAACAAATAGAGTAAAACAAAGACTGAAATAAATAACAACTGAAACAACTAAATGACCAATAGCTAACCCTAGGCAGACTAGAACATCTTCTACCCTACGAACACAGTGGGACCGTAGCTATGGGGCCCACATCAGTGTTCTCTACACTTTGGCCCATTCAAATTGGAGGAGAGAGTGGGCTTGGGGGCTTAAAGTTAGCCCAACACCCAACTACAATTGCACCCTATCTTCCATGTGTCATAACTAAAGCCTTGCCTTCTCTCTTCTACTTTAGTAAGCCCAGTCCTTCCACAATTTTTAACAGATGGAGAATTGATTGTGGACCCTCACAAAATACTAGACCTATGGTGGCTAAAAGTGGGCTGGAAGGTTATCAAGCAAGCCTTGGTCTCATGGACAAACTTACCTCCTGAAGATGCTACATAGGAGAACTATTTTAATCTACAAAAGCAATTTCCCCATGTCAACCTTGAGTCCTAGGTGGGGGGGGGGTGTTTATTGGGACCCAAGTCTACTTACAGCCCAAGACCCGAGTGACTGTAGTCCAGGTCCAAGAACGAGGGGCTAGGATGACACAACATGCCTCCAGGAGTACCACACATTTAATGCCTCCCATCAAGTTTCTTTGTGCTAGGATGCCACGTTACTCAAGTCAGTTATTCCAATGATTAAGTATGATCTACTATTGTAAGCCATGGTGAAATGGTGGGAATTGAATTGGAACTTTGAATTTTCCCTCTCCCTCCCTCTCTCTCTCTCTCTCTCTCTCTCAGCTGAGCTCTCTTGGAGTGGCTTGAGAACTAGAAAAGACCTATCGGTATTTGTCACCTTAAGAAAGCCTTTTGTAATTGTCTTTGTTCATTTCCCTACCAATAAATTGGAGTTTTTAAGATTGAGTAAAAACACAAACAATTTTCACAAAGTTAACTTAATCAATGTAATAGTGACCTTTCTTTCGTGCTATAAATTGACTATGTCTACAATCATCATCAACATCATCTAAGAGAATATGGGGCAGCTACATGAATCCTATTTTGCCATTCCATTATGTTCAGTGTCACATTATTTCCATCCATGTCCTTTTTTAGTCTGCCCCACTCTTCTAGTCTTTTCAACTTGTAACATAGAATTACCAAAAACCACATGATCGGAGAGGATTACTTCTACGTAGGGGACCCAAATGATTCATCAACCATTGAGAGGTACTGCAACCTAAACTTCCTAGGAAGTCTTGTTATCTGCACTCTTCCAAATTCACCCCTTCAGTTCTACTTTTATCAAGGTTTATTTAAGATGAGCTTTTATTGTAGCTTGAGGGAGGATTACTTCTAAGCACGAACTCGATGATTTATCATCCATTGAGAGGTATTATGACTTAAACTTCCTGCAAAGTCTTGTGATTTGCCACTTTTCAAAATTCACTCTTGTAGTGCTAAGTTTATCTAGGTTTATTTTCAGATGAGCTTCCAGAGCATCTTGAAGAAACAAGTTTTTAATCCTTTCTATCCCTTGATCCTCATAAGAGATGATAATTTGTTGTTAGCAAATTTTAGTGAGTGATCACTACTCTTTCTTCTTGATTCAAATGTATCTCGGTCAATGATTTAAAAGGTGCGCCTAGGCGCACAGTTAAGGCACATTTTAGGCATGCGCCTTGCCCATGTCCTAGGCACACCCCTTTCAAATGGCGCACGCCTGGTGTGCCTAGGTATGCGCCTTGCACCTTAGCCCAGGCATGCGCCTTTTTAAAATTCTGCGCTTTTTGCTTTTTTTTTGAGCCTAAAGGTTGGGTTGCCCCGGACCCCCGACCACGCCCCTCCGAGAACCCTCTATTTGCTAATGTTGTTCCTTCTTTCATTCCAATAAAATATCTTCTTAAAAGGCAATTAAAGTTATAAAATCATTATTTTTTATGTGAGAATAAGATGTTAAGACCCTAGCATGGATTTTTTCGGGCTCGCCTCAAGGGGCATGGTACAAAGGCGACTTGTAGAATCAAGAATGCAATATGTTTTACATCACATTAGCTATTTGATTTAATGCAATTGAGGAAAAAAAGAGATTGCGGGTTTTACATGCTTGAAAATACTTTATATGTTACTGGTGAAAAAAATGCTTTATATGTTTGCTTTTATTTTTAAATTTTCATTTGAATACGCTTTAGTTCTTATGTTTATGTATTTTAATTTTAGATAATAGGTTTTTAAAACATTTATTTTTAAAATTTAAGTTTATATTTTTTATTAATATTGTCTTTAATATTTTGTTTTGGTTTTTAAATTTTTTTTGGCATTTTTTGAATTTTCTGACATTATTTTTGATTTTTAGCTTTTTCTTTTGTATTTTTGCGCCTTGCTTCAGAAAGATGTGCATCTCACCTTGCGGAGACCAGATCTGCTCCTCACACATGGTGCCTCACCCCGACCTCACAGGCACATCCCACTGTGCATTGAGAACATTTCCTGTACTTATGTGTTATTATTTATGGGAGATGTTGCCAATGCACGGTGGGATGTGCCTGTGAGGCGCCTTGTGTGAGGAGCAGATCCCACCACTTGGCCCATTGTGCTTTTAAAACACTGATCTCGGTAGTCAGTAGTTCAGCATTATCTACTCTGGAAACAATACAGCGAAGTTGAAATAAGGCAGATGATGATTATTGGTCTTCATCATCATTGTTTTTGTCATCATTGTTTTGACTTTTGAACATTTAATTTATAAAGACGTGCTTAACAATTCCCTTGATTATGCCTTAAAAATATTTGTTGGCATTGGGGCTGACAAATTACAGGTGGATACTGAGATCAGCCAACTACATATCTGATTAACTAGCAAAACAAGGGTGACGAGCAGAATTCAAATGTTTCGTGTCTTAATCCCCTAGGGAACTTGCAAAAGCTGAAAGTGGTGCCTAGCCAAAGCTAGCTAACTTTGAGGGGTCCTGAATACTAATTCTGTACATCATTATTTAACATGTTTTGGGAGAAGTTTGTAACTGTTTTTTTTTTTTTTTTGATAATTAAAAAGGATCAATTTCATTAATAAAAACTAGTTCAGTTACAAGTTTCCTTTGGGGAGGCACGAGCTGCGTCCTCTCCTACCAGTAGGAATAAAGACAAAAGATAGAATACAGATTCAGTCTACAATTGAGCCCAATACAAACTTTCCCTATTTACCCCTTTCTTTGCAAGACCATCAGCCATAGAGTTTGCTGACCTCCCCACCCATTGTATTCTTACAGTCAAGCTTCTTATTAGGCAGTTGAACTTTTTAATTTCATTCTTAAAACACCACACAACAGATTCCGGATTTTGTAGCCAGCCCACTACTACCTTGGAGTCCCCTTCTATTATCATCTGTTCCACACCTATCTGCACTGCTAATTGTACTCCCTGGATAGCGGCAGCAAGTTCCGCTCTAGTAGAGTTTCCAACTCCTATGGGTCCTGAGAAAATAAGGACCACATTCCCACTCTCATTCCTCAGTACCCCTCCCACCCCTGACGGACCAGGATCTGCTCCCATCGAAATTCAGCTTCAAGAATCTTTCAGGAGGGGGTTCCCAAGCCATGCTCATTTTAGTTTTTTTGGATGAGCAATTAGCCACTGCTAACCAATTCCTCCACACATCATTGAATGAGAATTGATGGAATAAATCCAGTGATTTTAGCCATAAGATCACCCTATTTAGAATGCAGTCCATCTCTTCTGGGCTTCTCTCATTCTCTTGGAAAATTCTGGCATTCCTTTCTTCCTACACAGACCACATCAGCACTGCTCTTGCACACCTCCACATAATTCTTCCTCTTCTGTACCGCCAAGGGAAGAAAGCTGGATCAAAGACCAAACTTGCATCTGCTGGCCTAACCAACCTGCACCCAAACAATGAGAAGAGCCACTCCCATAACTCTGCAGTAAATGAACAAGATATTAGTATATGGTTACAGTCCTCACCATGTGACCTGCAAAGAATACACCAGGAAGGTGAGAGGCAGAGAAAAGGTCTTCTCTTTTGTAGAATGCCAAAGGTGTTTATTTTCCTATAATACACTTCCCAGCAAAAAGCCATAACCTTAGGGGGAACAGGCCTGCACCAAATTTCCTTAAAAGGGAAAGGCTGGTTGGGGGTAGACTGAGTAATGGGTTTAAAAAAAGAAGCGCATGAAAAGGATCCACTCCGCTGGGGTATCCAAATCCGAGTGTCATGTTCATAAGGGTCCAAACATACTGTATCAAGTAGACTTAGCAGATTTGTGAGAGACACGATTTCCTCTTCCCTTAAACCTCTACGAAACCCAAAGTCCCAGTTTGGTGTTAATGGGTTATTCATAATGAAAAAAAAAAAACTTTGACACAACATGCTTTTTGTACCTAGAAACAGAGAACAAAGAAGGGAAAAGGTCCTTCGGTGGAACCCCTCCCACCCAAGTATCCTCCCAAAATAGGACTGAGTTACCATTGCAAACATCATACCTGATAAAACTGAGGAAATGAGGAAGAATGCCATGAATAGCTTTCCAAGGTGTTGCCAAGGTTGCCCGCCATGATACCCTATCATCCGATCCGTTTTCTGAGCGGCCATGAATACTACCTACCACCTCATGCCAAAGTCTCTCTCTCTCTCTCTCCTCTGGCCACCTCCATAGCCACTTCCCCAGCAATGCTTTATTTTTTTTTAATCAAATTCCCTATCCCCAAACCCCCTTCCTCTTTATTCCGGCAAACCACCTCCCATTTTATCAAGTGATCCTTTTTACTGAGATAAAAGAATATATGTGTATTTATGTGAGTTGATTATTTCCTCTCTTCATTTATTGCTATTTCTTATTTAGACTTCTTAATCTTATCGTTAATATTTCATTCTTAAAAAAAAATAAATCAGTTTCTTAGTTTTTGGTTTCTTTTCTCTCACTTTAATCCCATCATTACTAACTTGCGAATTGGGTAATAGAACTCTCCTATGCGCTCTCTGTATAATTTAAATTCCTTCTCAAATTACAACATTTTGTAAGAAAAAATGTCATTCAACAATATATGTCTGATCTTGTAGTATTTTGAAAGTTATGTACTTTGTGAAAATTTTTGAATACAGATTTGGGTCCTATTGTTCATGCCACCTTCAAAAGTTATAAAATTGGACAAGTGCAGGTGGTTTCAAAAAATGACGTGTATTACTGCTTGATGTGTGGGCAATGCTTCATTTGAGTGACATGTTTTGTGGTTGACCGTACAGGCGCTTTCATGCATGATGTATAAGTGACTACCTCAAACCCAAATAATCCTTGCATCACCATCATTGAGAAAATTGAAGAAAACCTTGAAATTTCCTTCTACAGTGCTGTATGTTATTTTCTGTCCTGTTCAAGTTATTAATGGAATCTCTATATTAAAATGTAACATTTCTTTCCATTTGGATGTAATTGTATTCCTAAGTTTGTGTATTCCATATTTTTGCGAATTTCCTGAACCTGAGTCTCTAGAACATGCATATATGGTGATTAAAATTGTTTTGTGTTCATATAATAAATTCTATGTCATGCTCCAAATCTCAATCAAACAATTTTGTCTTGGCACCTTATCTAACGTCAGTTTGGTGTGCGCTTTTTTCTTTGATGTATTCTTGGGAGCTGCATAACTGATTTTTTATATTTTCCATGATTTCAGATGAAGTAAAACAAAAAGTGGAAGCAAAGTTTAATGAGCTTGGGGATATGTGTGAAAGGGGAGAGCTTGAACCTGAAGAAGCTTATCAGATGTTCAAGGAATTCGAGGATAAGATGGTTCTGGAATGTGCAAAGATGATGGAGGCAGAAGGACCCCCACAGTTTGATGATGCTGTGCCAGACAAGAAAAAGGACCTTGATGACCCACCTGGTGAGGGGCCAGTTCTGAGGTGGCAAACAAGGGTTGTCTTTGCTCCTGGCGGTGATGCATGGCACCCCAAAAACAGAAAAGTGAAACTTTCTGTCACTGTAAAAGAGCTTGGGCTTTCAAAGCATGCATTTCGGCGGTTAAGAGAATTAGTTGGAAAACGTTACCATCCTGGGAAAGATGAACTTACAATTACCAGTGAGAGGTAAGTTAAGTGCACTGTTTATTTTTCTTGCAAAAATGATTTAGGACCAGAAAATGTTATTAACCAGAGTTGCATGGACTGACCGAAACAGATGAAGTGCCAGTGTGCTGGAGTCTGACACTTCATGGACTCTTGAGGAACACTTATACGTGGCATTTTTCTTTATCTCATTGCTAAATGAACAGCTAATGCACATATTGAATGCCATTTTCTCCTACAAAGTGATAACAAGTAACAAAGCTAATCTTTGAAATGTGCTTTATAGGTTTTTAGTGTTGAAATTCAACAAAATATGGAGCATTTTAATAATTAATAATTTGTATTTGTTTATGTGTCATATAAATAAAAGATGACATCATTCAAGGATCTAAAGCCTTGAAGTAATCACAACAATCAACTGGTTTGGGTTTGGCTTGGTACTATGATAGGGATCTCTAGTGTTGTATTTGGATTTTTATGGCGATGTGAGGAATTCAGGTAAGCTTTTGCCATGTTTGTGAGTTTATGTTAATCTAGTTTGGTTTTTGTTGGGGTGTTACGTAGTAAGGGCCAATTCTTGTGATGTTGAGAGGTAGTTTATGGGAGTTGTTAATGGGGTTTATAGTTGGGTTGTATTCTCTCTTGGATGATTGTTTAAGACCTTACTTTGTATTTCTTTTTTTTTTTCTTAAATAATTTTTTATTTACTTTTAAAAAAATATCAGTTTATGTCTCTTGAGTCTTTGTTTTTTCGTCTTGCCAAGTCGGACTCTTGCACATGTATTTGGTCCTGATTCTCATGTCTGTGTCCATGCAATCCTGTTTAGGATAATTAAACTCAACCTATTTAGATATTCATTGTGCCCTAATACCAATATATGGTAATAATGAATATGGAAATGAAACATGAAACATTTTTTTTGAAGAGGTAAAGCCTTATATTATTATCAACAGTATAAGGTCCTGTACAAAGAGAGACTGTACAAATGGACCATAATTATGACCCCCCAAAGACGTCCACCCTCAAAACAGAACCAGAACAAAAAGCATATCTAAAATCATTAGACATTGATAATCAGCTCCTCGGCTCTTCCACTATGAAATTAATTACCCTATTGTTCCTTTCCAACCAGATTGCTCACAAAACTGCAGAGGGTATAAAAGAGTCCACACCTGCTTTCCTTCTTTAGACATGCTTGGGATATTGACCCAGATAACAGGGAAGAGATTGACTCCAGCCAGCACCAGCTCAGATTGTCTGCTCTGAGAAAATGCTACCACACCACTGCCACAAAATTACAGTGAATGAACAGGTTATTTGAAGACTCAGAATACAAATTGTACAAAGAGAAAAACAAGTCTGTCAAGGTGAAACCTTTCCTCAACAACATTTCCTTGGTGAGGCACTTCTCCTTTGCAACTACCCATAAAAAGAATTTAACTTTTAGGGGAGCTAATACTTTCCAAGTGGCCTTGAAAGGGAAAGGCTGCTGATCATCTCCAAGGAACCCCAGATAGAAAGATTTGACTGAAAAGCTACAAGCTTTTGCCCATTTCCAGCATCTACAATCCTCAGATTGCAGGTTTGGTGCTGATTCTCAAGTTCTGAAGTAAACAAAGGAGTTCTACCACCTGATCCAACTCCCAGTCATTAAAATTCCTTCTAACGGTAGTTCCTAGTAGAGGTTTTGAGGAAGTGTGGGTTCGGGGAAAGATGATGTGGTTGGATGTTTGGTTGTGTCAGTTCTTGTCACTACTCCATCCTAGTAAATGGAGTGGTAAGGGATTTTTTTCCAACTAGTAGGGGTATTAGACAAGGGGATCCGCTTTCACCTTTTCTCTTTACCTTGGTAGTTGATGTGTTCAGTCGAATTATCACTAGGGCTGATAGGGAAGATGTGATAAAGGGATGGAGAGTAGGCACAAACCAAATTCTAGTAACTCATTTGCAGTTTGCGGACGACTTGATGATCTTCTGTGGTGGTAGTTTTAGTGAGAAGGTGGGAAACTTGAAAGAAATGATTAAAGCCTTTGAAGGAGTGTCCGGTTTGAAAATCAATTTAGAAAGGAGCTGCATTGCTGGAGTCAATCTAGACTTTGAGGAGGTTGAGGCTATTGCAGATTGTCTTCAGTGTTCAATTTCTACTTGGCCTTTGTCCTATTTAGGTCTGCCGTTAGGGGCAAACCCTAGGTAGAGTAGGTTTTGGACCACGGTTATAGAGAAGTTTGAAAAGAGATTAGCTGTGTGGAAGAAAAATTACATCTCTTTGGGTGGGAGGATCACCTTGATAAGAGCTACCCTTGTGAACTTACCTACTTACTACCTCTCTGTCTTTAGGATACCATCTAGGGAAGCGAAGAAACTGGAAAAATTAATGAGATTTTCTTTGAGAACTGGGAGAAGGGAAAAAAGACCACTTAATCAGTTGGTAGGTTGTGGGTAGAAGCAAACAGGAATGAGGATTAGGGCTTGGGAATGTGCTTAAAAAGAATTCAGCATTGTTAAGGAAGTGGTTGTGGAGGTGGCCTATGGAGCGAGATAGGTTGTGGCATGAAGTGGTGAAGAGTCTTCATGGATGCTCAGAGAGTGGATGGGATGCTGGTGCTTCAAGGAGGGCTAACCTAGCAACACCTTAGAAAGCAATTCACAAAATTCTTTCGCAGTTCCTCATTTGTATCAGGTATAATGCTTGTTCTGGTAACTCTATTCAGTTTTGGAAGGACATTTGGGCTGGAGATCTTCCCCTAAAAGACCTCTTTCCATCCTTGTACTCTATTTCTTTGTATAAAAAAGAGGTGATTTTAAAATTCCTTCCTTCAATTTTAAAGTTGTTGTCTTTGTCTTGGGACATTGGTTTTTGTAAAGGGTTAAGGGAGTATGAAGTTGATTGTTTGTCTACTCTTCTTGGTCTCCACGATAAGGTTTGGTTGGATCCTTTGAAGCCTAATAAAAGGATTTGGGCCATTCACCCTAATGGGTCATTTTCTTGTGGTTCCTTTTTTAATTTCCTGTGCCAAACCTCCTCTCAGCAAAGTTTCCCTTCCAAAGAAGTCTGGTGTAGACTGGTCCCCCCCAGGGTTATGGCTTTGTGTTGGGAAGTGTGGCATGGTGTAGACTGTTATCACTTATTTTTATCTTGTAGTGTCACCACAGAGCTCTGGGTTTGGCTTCTATCATTGTTTGGGTGTAGATGGGATATGCCAATAGAAGTAAGTACAATCTTTAACCCTTCTATGTTCTATTGGCCCCATAAAAGAGGAAGGAAAATGTGGAGGTGTGCAAGAGCAGCCTTTTTATGGACAATTTGGGAAGAAAGGAATGCTAGGATCTTCCAGGAAAAGGGGAGAAGCAGTCAGGCCTTGAAGGACTGCATTTTGTATAGGGCAATACATTGGTTAAAGACTTTGGATTTGTTTGATCATTTCTGCTTTACTGATTGTTGGAGGGATTGGTTATCAGTAGCAAGTTGTTCATCCTCAAAGATAAAGGTAATGACAAGCTGGGTCCCCCCTCCTCACGGTTCTTTGAAGCTGAATTTTGATGGAAGTAGCCAGGGCAACCCGGGTCCCTCTGGTTTGGGAGGTGTACTGAGGAAAGAGGCTGGAGAGGCTGTCTTACTATACTCTGGCCCTTTATGTGTTGGGAACTCTATTCGGGCAGAGCTGTTAGATGCAATACAAGGAATAATTATTGCAAAAGAAATGGGTGTTGGGAACTCTACTGGTTAAATAATCCAGAGGATGTTATGTGGGACTACAAGAATGAGATAAAGAAATTCAAATGGCTGACAAGGAATATGTCTGTAACAGTACAGTGGGTTGGGAGATCAGCTAATGCATTTGGTGATGTCTTGGCAAAACAAGGTACAGATAGGGAAACATTGTTCTGGGCGCAACTGTAAAATTTGTGTCTTTTAAACAGTCATGCACTTTTTGATGTAGTTTTTGTGTTTTCTGTATGGAGAGGCAGCACCTCGTGCCTCTCTAAGGGGATTTTCATGTAACTGATCTTTGAATTAATGGAATATGACTCTTCTAAAAAAAATTCCTTCCGAAAATAGGGAACCAGACTAAGCTATTACCCTCTTGTGCAAGTCAATCGGCAACAGAAATCTGAATATCTTCAGCCACAACAAACAAAGAAGGAATCCTCTCTTTTAAAGCAGTATCACGAAACCAAGGGTCCAACCAGAACTTCAGTCTTCTTCCATTTTCAACTTTATAAGAAATGCCCTTGATGAAGTGAGGGTAAGCTCTGTAGATGCCTTTCCAGATGCTACACCCATAAGGCAGAGGTGAACCATCTGCATCCCACCCACTATCATTGAAGCCATATTTTTCAGAAATTAAAACTCTCCATAATTCCTGAGGTTCATTAGAGGATCTCAGAATCAACTCCCCAAAAGTGCTAAATTAAACAGTTCACCTTTCTAATCCCCCAGTCCTTGAGAGATAGGTTTACAGATCTCATCCCAGTTAACCAAGTGATATTTAGAAGAATCCTTCCACCCTAGCCACAGAAAATCCCTCGTCTTTTTTTTTTCCTATTTCAAAGCCACCTCAGAGGGCATTAAAAAGAGAGACATGAAATAAGCAGGAAGGTTGGCCAGAGCACTTTTTACTAAAACTAGCTTACCCCATTTGGACAGATATCTGGCTTTCCAAGAAGCTAATTTCTTGTCAACTTTCTCCAAAGTAGGATTCCAAATACTGGTTGAATTGCACTTTGCCCCAAAGTGAAGACCCAGATACTTGGAAGGAAAATTGCCTGTTTTGCACCCCCAAAATTTCAGCCAAGTCTTGCAAATTCAGAACATCCCCAACTCTTATCATCTCACTTTTAGAAGACTTTCAAACCTAAAACCACTTCAAACCAGCAAAACAAGAACCGGAGATTAAGAACTTGGTCCGGTGAAGCCTCACAAAAAAAAGAGCGTCATCAGAAAGCTACAAATGACCTTCGAACTGCCAGGACAACCCTCAAAGCCTTTAACAAGACCTAGCTCTGAGGCTTCTCGGTCATTTTACTCAAGCCCTCCATTACTATCAAAAACAGTAAGGGTGACAGTGTCACCTTGTCTAAGCCAAACTTTTGAACTTGCCTTTGGCTGCTCCAGTAACAAGGATTGACAGTGTAATCCGGTTCCTCCACTTCTGGCCAAAGTGTATTTTGTCCAATGTGTAATCTAGAAAGGCCCAGTTTATGTGATCATAAGCCATCACTAGATCGACTTTACACACCAAACAATTCCTGCCACTCCTAGACCTTGAATCAATAAGCTTATTGGCTATAAGAACACTGGATATGCTTGTTGCAAACAAAAGCACCTTGAAAGATGGAAATGACAGAACTCATAACCCTCCTAGCCAGCACTTCAGCCAGATTCTTGTAGACATTTCCAATCAAACTGATGGACCTGATTTCTTTCAGCTTTGCAGCTCCATTCTTCTTGGAAATTAAGGAGAAAAAAGTTGCATTGAGGCTTCTCTCAAGAGCAGCTGAACTCTCAAAAACTTTCACTATATCTTGTTTAATGATTTCCTATATATTTTGTAGAACAAGATGGTGAAACTGTCAGATCCAGGGCCTTTCTCCCCTTCCAACTCATCCACAGCTTTCTTGACATCATCCTTTGTAAAGGGTTTTTCAAGCTCCTCAACTTCTAACTTCGGCCTAAATTTACAAGGCTCTGTGTATAAGTTATTGTAGAAGCTGACAATAGCCTTTTCAACTCCTCCTTTTTCGATCACCTGATCATCAAGAAACAGCCTCTTGATAGAATTGGCTCTTCTCTATGCATTGGCAGTTTTGTGAAAAGAAAGCTGTATCGGTGTCACCTGCTTTCAACCACTTGGTTAACCTCCTGAAAAGCCAAAACATCATAATCCCTCTTAGCAAACAACCTCTTTTGCCTTAGGTCCTCCCCAAGAGGTCCCACTTCCTCTTCTAAATCCAAATCAACAATAGTCTTTAGGCATTCAGCTTTTTTGATCTCATTGGCTCTTGATTTCTCCTTATGTCCGAACTTGATCTTTCCTTTAAGCCATTGACAGTCTGGTTGGTTGATGCGACGCGGATGAGAAATATGGAATATTTGGGTTAGATTCTTTGGAACCCATGTTTGTTTGATGGAATGGTGCGAGAAATAGTGTGATGCCGTTTCCCAAAACTTGGAACGTGGGGTCGCACTGAAACGATGCGACCCCAGTGAGAAAGGAAACCACACACGCAGCGGCCTCCTCCAGTTTCTCCTCCAGACCTTCCTTTCTACGTACTTCCTCTTGTATTTCTTTGTCATTCTTCGCATGCAACAAGCCTTTTCTGCTCACAACGGTCCATGCCAGCACGAAACCCTCTGTCAAACAATAGCTGAGCCTTGTGAGAGTTTTGGTAAAAGAGTATTCATGTCGCAGCAAGCTTTTTCTCTTTCAACTTGCTTTTCCAGTCATGCTCGTTCATGGGATTTGTTATCTTCTTCGCATGCTCACAGTTTCTGGTTCAAGTAGGAGTGGCAAGCGAAGAAAAAGATGAAGAGAAAAAAAAAAAGAAAGAGGGAGAGGAGGAAAAAGAAGAGAGAGAGAGAGAGAGAGAGAGAGAGAGAGAGAGAGATTGGAACTCACCTCGTCCACGCCACCGGTTTGAGTTCGAAGGAAGACGATGAACAGTAATTTTCCCTTCTCAGCAATCAAACATCAGAATGCCAAAATGAGAAAATAAATTTTCCCTTCTCATTCCATCCCTTTTGAGCAACCAAATGGATTGTGAAGCTTCTTGCTCAGGACATGACTTGTGGTGCCATCAAAAGAAGCTTCAGACCAGCACTTCTTTATGTTGGAGTCAAACTCCACCCTCAACCAACAATGTTACAACCTGAAAGGTTGTGCCTGTCTTCTGCAGGGGCACATGGATCTGACACAGGTCTCGGAAGGGCTTCTTGAATAGAATAGGGAAAAAAAAGTTTTCCCATTCAGAGGAAATAACAAATATGTCCAGCCTTACCAGAGAAGGCTGCTCTTGATTGTTGGTCCAAGTGTAAGAAACATGAAACATATTATGGAACCCTTTCCGCTTAAAGCCAAGAAAAATGGCATTGTGGAGTTTTTTTTTCACCACTTATGCCATTGCTATTTGTGCCCAACTACAATCTAGTTCTGTCAGAGGGTTTCTCTTCAAGCATGACTAGTTTGTAATTCTCTTTTTCCTTCTCAAATTGATATTGAGGTCCTTTTTTTTTTTACCTTAATGGTGGAAAAGTGGAATTCTTGTATGAAACGTTGGAATTGATGTTATTGTATCAATTTTGAGGAAAATGTATATTTGTTGCCATTTCTCCTTTCCTACTGTGCTTTGTGTGGATAGTTTACATACTCCATGCAACAGGGACAAAATAGTTTTCCATTACCATTTTCATTTATAATTGTTTTCAGGTTTGAGCATCGTGAGGAAAATAGGAAGGATTGTTTGAGAACACTACTTGCCTTGATTGAGGAGGCAGCGAAAGCCGATAAGCTGGTGGAGGAGACTCGAGCCTTGTATGTCAAGGAGAGACTCAGAGCCAATCCAGAATTCATGGAGAGGTTACGGGCCAAAACCATGGAAATGAGGGCATCTCAATCTGCACTTCCTTCATGATTGTTAAATTAATTGGCAGCCAGGCAGCAAATGATCTTCTACATGTCTCACCTCAGTACAGCACGCATATTTGCCATAGCCCTTGTCACCCTTCAAGAAATTAATTAGCAAAGATGTCCTGATTGTATCTTGGATGAAGCCATTAAAAAAGTTCTCATGTCACTTTTTTTTTTTTAATTTATTTTTACATTGCTTTAAGACCTAGAACTATTGGGAAGGCTGACATTTTTGCTGGTGTTATTGCTTGGTCGCTGTTAACCTGATTTGGAATTTTTATTGCTCCTAGACCATTTTCCCAGAAAGATTGACATGGTTCATGTCATGCTAAGAAAACTTCTAAATATAATGATACAATACAGGGCCATGGGTTGTTATCTTACATGACCCTTATTCCATTGTTTTTGAACCATTTCAACATTCTAATATTATTCTAATAATTCAATTATTTATCTTTTGCCTTATGGATGATCTTTTAATTCTAATTTGAGCCTTGTTTGTGTTTGAAAACAATGAAAAGGGTTCCTTGTTGCAGCTTGATTTGAACCAAATTGGTCAATCCTCGCTTCCGATTTGGTTTGCAGAATCTGAACCTTCTTTTGGCAGGTAACTCGAGCTGTGCCAACATCTGGTACTAGCGTTCCTGTATGTTGAACAGTTGAACTCTTAACTCTGTGGAAGCCCTTTCAGTTGGTCCCTCCTACCCCCCAATTTTGAGTGTAATATATATATTTGATAAGTAAAGCTAGACATGGAAATGGAGCTAACAATGTCTGCCACACTAATTTTTTACGTTTCTCAATGACAGAAGCTGAGCCTCTACCATCTCCCTATAAGATCTTCTCATTACTCCGCTGGCCATCATCAAGCAGAGGTGTGGATGATGATACTGTTTTTATCTACCTGGGCTTGACAGCAGTTGCATGCAGAATTTTACCATCATGCAATCCATGCAAGGATTAAAATATTAATATGCTTCGGTATGAGAGATTGAGATCCTTTACACTTTTGAAAATATTTGTATATCGGTGCATCCAAACGTATTTGGATATGTAGATGTAGGTCTTATCGCATATAGTTATTTTCTGCGCTTGAATTCTGAATTGGCTGGATGGGTTACTCCCGATTTTGGGATATTAATATCAGGAATTAATTTAGTTGACTAAAACTCAGTCATTATCAGTTCCGCATGGACATGGCAATTAGTTAATTTTCTGGTAAGGTTGATGGTGGTAGCAGCTGGCAGCTGCAATGAAATTAACGATATCTGTAAGTAGGGCTGTCGATGGACCGGATATTGGTCCAACTTGATCATGAGTCCATTACATATGGATCAGATCCAATCCAATCAGATGAAGATGAATACTTTGGACCATTCTGGTCTGGTCTAATTCAATGTTTAGACCACCCAATATGTTCAAATTGGTTTTAATTTTGGGTAAAAGAATTAAACATACCCTGATTTTTTCTTTTTAACTTGGCTTAAACATTGATTTTTTAAGAAAGGTTTGAAGTGGGTTTATCTATATCCATGCACGAACTAGTCATTGCATTCAACCTTTTTACATCACACTTCTGCATTTCATTGCCGAGTTGTGAGATTGCTGTTGTTTGGGTGCCTTGAAGGCTGTTGAATCCTAGAGTAGAATGTCGGAATTCCTATATTGCACCAGATTTGATCTAGAGGAGACAAAATTCAGCTTAGCGACAGTGTTTCAAACACGCCGCATCCGATAAGTCATTCCAACTCTTCATTTGCTTTTCTCTTTTACACACTCACAGTAGCATCCTCATTCACACTTTGCACCTTAAGGCTTAAGCAGAATTGCTTTTCTCTCTCTGTTTGCTCCGTATGTTGACATGGATGCTACTAAAATTGCTTACGTACTTGATGATTCACCACCAGAAAACCCATATAGACTTGCTAAATCTGCACACACTCAAACCTAGATTCTCATTGATAAAATCTGTCACCATGGACTGTTGAATGCTATGACCAACTACTTGTTTGACGTTTATCATTTGTACCCCACTATTGCTGAAATTTGGAATGCTCTTAAACCTAAATATATTATTGAGGATGTTGGGGACAAAAATATGTCATTAACAACTCCTATCCTTTGCCATGACTGAGGAGAGGTCTGTCTTATTACAAATTCGTGATTACTATATGATTATAAATGATCCGCAAAGTGAAGGCATCACACTCTAAGAGCAATTTGTTATTGGGGGATCTCATTGAAAAGCTCCTTGCATCATGGGAACATTATAAAAACATGAAGCAAAAGTAGAAAGAAATGACACTGCAAGAATTTGTGGTTCACATCAGAATTGAAGAAAAGAATGGGCTGATGCAATGAGTGAATTGGCCTTGAAGGCAAATTTGATTGAAGATAAAGTAGGAAAAAACATGAAAGGACTGAAGGGGAAATAGAGAGCATCACCACCAAGGCAAGAAATTCAAGAAAAACTTCAACCCCAACTTTAAGAATAAAGGTGGCTATCACAAATGTGGGAAGCGAGGACATTGGGCTCCACAATGCAAACTTAACAAGAAGAATTGGGCAATGGCAACAATAACAAAAATTCAATTAATTTGACTGAATCAAATGTCGTGGCTTTAGTGGTTGTTTCTGGGGTTAATATGGTAACAGCTTCTAAGGAATGGATTTTGGATACAAGGGCTATAATACACAGTTGCAATAACTGAAGTTGTTTCCAATCTTGTACTCCCATTAGGGAAGGTGAACAGGTTTTCTTGTGCGACTCTAGCCCCACTCCCATTATTGGCAAACGAAAGGTTCTCTTAAAAGTGACTTCTGGGAAGATATATCCCTTTATGATGTCCTATATATTCCCATCATCTATAGCAGCCTGATTTCAGGTTCCCTACTCAATAAAGTTAGAGTAAAACTCTCCTTTGAGTCCGATAAACTTATACTCAACATAAATGGGGCATTTGTCAAGAAGGGTCATTACAGTTATGGTTTGTTTGTTCTGAATGTGTATAAAATCATGAATGAAAATGCTTTTACTTCTTATATTGTTCACTGACATATTAGTGTTCCATACTTAAAGAAAATGAAGAAAATAGGATTATTTGACTTTTTAGAAAACAACCTTGGCAAATGTCAAATATGCGTGGAATCAAAATTTATTAAGAAAAGTCATAAGTCGGTACAAAGAGAAAATGAATTACTTGGATTAATACATAGTGACTTAGGAGATATGAAAAACACTATGTCTAAAGGAGGAAATTCATATTACATAATCATTGTTGATGACTTTTTTAGGTTTACTAAAATATATCTTCTTAGAAGTAAAGATGAAACCGAAGAAATGTTTTACAAGTACAAAAATGAAGTTAAATTACGATTAAGCAAGAAAATTAAAAGACTCGCAATTGATAGGGGAGGAGAATATGATTCATTATCCCTCAAGAAATTTTGTGAAAATAAAGAATAATATATGAAATCGCTACTCCCTATTCTCCTAAATCAAATAGAGTTGCAGAAAGGAAAAATAGGATTTTATTGCTAATAAGCTTTGGTCTTCCTCAAAATATGTGAGGGGAGGCCATAATAACTTTGCGCTTTCTACAAAATGAAATTCTACATAAGAAAATTGCATTAACACCCTAAGAACTCTGGAAGGGTTATAAACCAAATTTAAAATTTCTTATAGTGTGGGGTGCTTACCAAAAGTTGGAACCCATGAACCTAAAAAGAGGAAATTTGAACCAAGAATTGTAGATTGTACATTTATTGGATATGCACAAAATAGTGTAGCCTACAACAAGGATCAAAATTTCATCATGCATCGGCCTATATCGGAGCCTTCTTGATACGTCCCAACATGGAGGTGTTTTGGGTCGGCGAGTGGTTCAGGGGGTAGACCGGCCTTAAACCAGCCCCTTTGAACTAGTTTCGAAAAAATATAAAAATAGTATCGGTATATATCAATACGCCCTACCAGCGTATTGTCCTGTATCGATATTTTGAACCTTGGCCTACAAGTTTCTAATGTTAAAGTCTAAAGGCAATATTGTAGAGCCTAACACTATCTTAGAGTCTTAATATATATATTTTTTGAAACCATCTTTCCTCATAAAAGGGATGAAACTAACATAGAAAGTATAACTAACAAAATACCGAAAAGTCCCAACACCCAAGTACCTGATAATAATTCTGAGTCAGATTTTGATCTTAAAAAAGGTAAAGAGCGAGAAAAGAAACTAACTTTGGTGATGATGTGTTCACATACATGGTTGATGAACATCCTAAAACCTATAAGGATGCCATTACCTCATCTAATGCAGCCTTTTGGAAAGAGGCAATTAATAGTGAACTAGAATCTATCTTATCAAACCATACTTGGGAATTAGTAAATCTATCAAAAGGAGTGTCAGTACTCGATTTTTTCTCAATCCACCGCTAAACCCCCGATTCACTCTAAAGACCCAATCAAACTCTTTCAATCTCTCCAAAACATCTAAATACACAAAAAGCCCAAAAGCCCTTAAATTCACAGTTAAATCTACTTGATATCAATCTGATGGCCCTGATCAACCCCCATCTACACTTTGACCATTAGATTAGACACCACCATTGGACTCAAGACCTACCAAAATGCTTACCCAAAAAAATCCCAACTCAAAATTCCTCTGTTTACTCTTTTATCAAGCAAAGATTCCATTTCAAGTCATCTCATTGGCCTAAACAACCACAAACCAAATCCCCTTGATCCTAACACATCTGAACCAAACAAACCACACAATTGAACCCCATACATACCAAGATACCTATCCACAAAGTTTTAACCCAAGATCCCCATTTAGCCCTTCATCAAGACAATATTCCATTATAAACCTTTTCATTGACCTAAATTCCTATGATCTTTACCCTCCAGAACTAATCAAACATCACCACTAGATCCCAAGCACTCTAAAATACACACCTATAAAATTTCACCTAAAACTACCTTCATTTGCCCTTCAATTTAAAAAGATTATGTTTCAAAGCTTTCGATTGAATAAATCACTAACCCTTTTGGTTAGCCTGATCTTGGCGAAGTTGGGCCAATCTAATGCTACCAATCAATTCAGAATGTCCAAAAATCCCACATTGCCAAAATTTCAACAAAAAATACCCATGTTTGCCTATTCATCTAAAAAGATTTCATCCAACCAATCTTATTGACCCACACTCACACATAGACTTGTTCATGGGTCGAGTAGATCGTCGGGCTGGCCTAGCCTAATCCAAGTTGGGCTTGGATAGGATTTTAGGTCCATTGTTTTGGGCTTTCTCAAAAAAGCCCAGCCCGACTTCAGAATGTATTATATAATAAAAAATAAATATGATATATTTTTTCTTTATATTTCTTCTCTTTTTTAAAGTAATAGTGAGATCTTTCATTAATTTTTTAGGTTTTGAGCATCTTTTAATATAAATAAAATAGTTTTAATTGAATAAAAAAGGAAAAATTATATTTTTTTTTCTAAATTTCTATTTGGGCCCAATAGGACCGGGCTTAGGCTTAATACCTAGGCCCGATGGTCAGGCTAGGTTTGGACTTGGGCCTAAGAATATTCTGTTAATGTAGGGGCAAAGCCTGGCTCGATCCGACCCATGAATAGGTCTACACACAAAACCCCTCTCTACGGTCCGATTTGTTTCAACCCTCTAATATTTGACCCAAAAATCCCCACCATTGAGCCATAACCCCCGATTTGATCCCTGGGACAGGTTTTGGCCCAAATTTCCCAAAATTATGAAACTACCCCTAGACTTCCCAGAATTTGCAAATTCCCCTAACCCCATTATAAAAGCTGGCCTAAGCTTCAGATTCAACCTAATTCGCTCAAATCTACTATTTATATAGTGGTCATCTTCCAACTCTTGACATAACGACAACAAGCTGGCAAAAACACTTCCATCTCCCTCCTCTTTCTCTTCTCCATTTGTCTCTCATTCTCTCCATTCTCTATTCTCTCTATCTCTCTCTCCTTTTTTTGTTCGTTGCCATCCTACTGTTCATTGTCTTTGCCGACAAGAACATAGGAGTTGCAGTGGCTGTACCCTCTATCCCCACTTAAGTCCAACAAACATTAGAATTGACTTGCCTGTTGTGAAAGATACCAAAAATTATTTAATGTCCAAATTTGATATGAAAGATTTGGGTGAAGCTAATGTTATTTTAGGAATGAAAATTTACAAAACTAATTAGGGTACTTTATTATCCTAATCACATTATGTTGAGAAAATACTTAGAAGATTTAGGTGGCTTGACAATATTCCAGTTAAAACCCCTTATGATCCTAATATTCACTTGGTTAAGAACAAAGGAAATTTGTGTCTTAATTAGAATACTCCAAAATTGTTAAAAGTTTGATGTATTTGAAAAACTGCACTTGTCCTAATATTGCATCTATTGTTGGTAAATAAGTAAATACACTCACTGTCCTAGTAATGATCACTGACATGCTATTGTTAGACTTAAAATATCTTAAAGGAACTATGGATTATGACTTATTTTATTGAGGTTATCCTTCATTATTAGAAAGATACAATGATATAAATTGGATTTCTGATTTAAAATCCAACTCTACCAATGTTTATACTTTTACACTTGGTGGGGGTGTTGTGCCATGGAATTCCTCTGTATGTTCATAGTCCAAAAGACCTACACCATTGCATTTCTATTTTAAAATCTCAATTCAATATCACTTTTTGCATCAAACTTTTGAATCATGTGGGGGACTATGTCCAACATTTGTCCATTTACAAATGGACTAGACCAAATCTGGTCAAAACTCCACACAAACCAGATACAGTCCAGTCCTATTGAGATGCAAATGGATCGGCCCAATCCGGTCCAAATTAAATGTTTTCCTTAGAAAATGTTTTCCCTTGAAAATATTTTGGTTGCAACTAAAATAATGAAAGGAAACAAAATGTTTTCCTTAGAAAATAATACTCAATAAGAAATAAATTACTTCCCTAATTTCTCATAAAATAAACAAAATGGTTTCCATCTCCATTTGCAATCAAACACCAAAATATAATCATTTCCTAAAGATATTGTTCATGTTAAAAGGACCACATCCCACTGCAACACTTGGTGGACTTCACCAACTTAATATCTAGTTTATTGACCATTTCTGCATTTTGTAAAAGGACGTTTGTAGATAGTTTGACCATCTGAATCATTCTGCAATAGTCCAAGTATCCTAAAGAAGTTGTTACCGGCATCAACAACTCATCAATAATCCAAAATAGAAACAAGTACAGAAGAATTGTGTTGCACTCTGTTACATGCTTAGCACTATGTATTATAGAAGAAACAAATACAGATGAAAGTCTGTTTTACTATGCATAAGGAGACTGATCCAAGGAGTACTCATCAACACTACCAAATGGCCATTTCTAGCTAAAGCAATCTTGGTGACTAGGCTATACAGTGGAACTCAATCAATGAGGCACCAAATTTACAATGTCTAAACTTTTGAAATAATATATGTTATTTTAAGAAAATAACATATCTATTGAATAGAAGGTGTACATGATTTGAAGTACACAAAGTATTAAAAAATGTAAGACATTCATCCTAAAAAATAATGGAGGGATAGAAATTACAGGACAAATCCTTCCCACTTCCCTCCTAGATAAATTATCAGCCATAGTGTTCTATTCCCTGAGGAACCATCTCAAAGAACCAAAAAGGAGTTCTAGATATCTGATATCTCTAATATCATTTAGAGACTATATAGGGACCAAGTCTTTTGGGCTCAAATCTAAATAGTACTTTTGTTTGGGGATAGGTGGAATCTTCTAGCCTATCTATGAAACTTAATATCTCTAATTTACACATTTATTTGCCGCTATATTAATAAAATTTTCAATTGTATCTTTAAAAAAAAAAGTCTACTACCTTGTAGCCATCTCAGATTTTGATACTTATCCTGATATACATGTGACACAAATGGATTCGATTCTATGATCACTAAAATTCCCTTGATGAAGGTACAACTTCCATGAATAAGTCCCACAAAAGATTATTGATATATACATTTACTTTGAACTGAGGTTAAGAAATATCATATACCCTGAAACATAGAAAAAAATCACACATAAAGACTAGCAAATTTAGCAAACAGTCAACATTAGTTTTAAGAATCTCAACCAATATCCTTCAAACTGAGATTCAGAGAAAGATTATCTACCTTATGTGTCATGACTAGCAGAGTTTTAACACATGCTAAGATACTTCAAACCAACCAATCAACAATCCATTAGTCAAGTGGTGAACAAATTTTGTAGGAACACAAGGAACTCATTAGTAAGCCCACTTTCTTCCTTTTCCTTCCAGCCTGGAAACAATGATTTTCAATAAATTTACCAACACCTGGTTCAGTAGGAAGAGATTGCAAAGACTTGAAGTTGCCACAAACTCGGTTTTTTCTTATAGGGGGAGTGGGGAGGCATGTGGTTTGACCTTTTCATCAGGCAAAACTAAAATTCATATTAGACAGACTAGCAACTTAACCAAGTAAATTCTTTGTCCAAAGGCTTCAAGTAAAACCAGGGATTAAGAAGCAAAAATGCATAGCATCCCGTTCAAAATCAGGATTGGATGGAATATTTCATTTTCATATATGTGAATTACCTTTCTAAAGCATTTGAAGTTAACTACTACACTTTTTGTCATGGAGGAAACTGAACCTGGTGCCTTAGCATCTATAACAACCAAATCTTGACTGAATATAACATCTGAATTTTGATTTTCAGATGTCTTAGATTCAATAAGCTTGTCACCTTTAGTGATGATAATGCCACCATCCTCAGTCTTAAAACTTGAACTTTGCACCTTCTGTGAAGTAGTATAAGCATGATCTACATATATCTGCCCTTTAACTTCATGTCTTATGGATTCTTCTAATTGAGAAGATTCAGTCACATGATCAGATGTAGTTGTGTCCACTTCCACATCAGAATCTGCAACTATCATCTCATCCATAGAGCATGAGGATGAAACAAGTACTGCAGAAGAAATCTTGTAAGGTGCAGCATTTTGGTAGAGACAAGTGGATACCAAACCAAAATATAACAATAGGACTTAAATACTAAATTGCAAGAAAGTGTCCCAATAAGAAGCAAATTTAAGAATATAAGTCCTTGACTATCAAAAGATATGATCCATCACAGGAATCAAGACATTAAGAATCATGTAGCAACAAAGTAATACAAACTTAATGATGGTAATAGCTTTAAAGGAAACATGAAAAATACCTATCATGAACAGGAAAGGAAAATTAATCAGTGGCATTGCTATAAAGAGATTATGAATGCTGGCCCAATGTTTCAACAACCCCCACTAATGAAATCTGATGTAGACTACAAGGTTGTAACCTGATTTTCTAGTTAAGAGCTCTAGTTAATTTTATGAACATGTTCTGATTGATAGGCAATTGTTAGATTACTAATTATTTCAGTGGGGAGGGGTTATTTTTTGGCAACTTAAAGAGTAAAGAATATTTTTTTTTGTCTATTGCAAAGGATAATTGATGTATAGGGTCACTGAGGTCTTTTTATAATTATTTTTTGGGGAAAGAGTTTTTGTGTTCCATTGTATACATCTTATGTTGATTTCATCCAATTAATATTAATACTTAAATGTTGAACTCTTTTTTGTTAGTTAACTGATAATTGTGCCAAAAATAATAAAAAATGGCTTATGTTCTAGTTGCCAAGTAACCTTGATTTAGTCTGGCAATTGCCACCTAGTAAAGTCTTTCTAGGTTACATTTCAGTTCTCAACCTTCCCTAAATAGGTGCGTCATAGACCTTGGCTTGTTTCATAGTAAAGTCTTGATTTAGTCTGTCAGAGTGTTTCATATGATGATAGGGGCGTCATAGACCGATGTGGGAGGGGCTTCACCAGAAAATGGGAACTCTCTCACGGTACTTTGGCGTAACCTGAATATGATGGGTGAACACTCATTGAACAGAAAGGTTTACCTGAAAATAGCTTTGAACCTTGTCTACAGAGGCCAAAGGGAAACTCATATGATGAGTGGATGTGATTCGTCGCAGAAAGGTGGTGGGGTTATGCAGCTGAAACAGTTGGCTCCATGCACCCTATGTGATTTCCCACATTTCCAGAGACATCTCGCCATCTCCGTCACTGAGATAGGAGGGAAATCTCAGAGATGAACAAATGGAAATGGAACATAGATTAAAAGTCATATCTATGTAGGTAACATGAATCAAACTAAAGGTTGTGGACTAACGTTTTGTTGTTTTACCAAAAAATGGCAAACGGACAATTTGCTAAGTTGCTTGACGACAACAAGCTTAAGGGACCCAATTATGTTGACTGGTACAGAAACCTTATGCTGGTCCTGGCTTCAGAAAAACTTGATAAGGTGGCTAAAAATCCTGCTCCGGATCGCTCGGGGGACAGGGCTTCTGAGACTTGAAGGAGAGAATACCAAGAATGGGAGGATAAAAACTCCTTGGCTCACCGCTATATCATAGCCTCTTTGGACAATCCGATACAGAGGCAATTTGATCAGATCGAACTCACTAAAGACATATTGGATAGTCTGAAGACTATATACGAAGAGCAGAATCGTTCTACTCGACAAAAGGTCCTGAAACAGTTCATGACCGCACAGATAACTAAGGGGCAGCGCAAGTACATGACCATTGTTTCTGGATGATGGGCTACATACTTCTCTCAACCCATCTTGCACAATAAGGTTTAAGATGTGAGAAACACATCTCACATGAAATAGGTCACCATGCAATGGGAGCAAACCCTTAACACAGAAGTGATTCCTAAGATCCCTAACCATAACATCATTGTTAGAGGCATTGCCAATTGTTATAGAACAAATTTTTTTTACCAATATTCCAAGTTAACAATCTCTCCATATCGACTTCATACAAAGTGTTTATAACATGGAAACACTCACCTACCACAAATGCAATAATTTTCTTCTTTAACTCCCGTCCATCATCTATAAAGGGTGTTGTTAAACAATAATACCCCAAATTTTGTTTCGAAGTCCACATATCGATGGTTAAGCTAATCCGGCAATCCAAACCATCAAAGTATTTGTATAGCCTCTCCTTTTCATCCAAGTAAATCTTCATCACATCATTCTTTATTGTATTTTTAGAAGCAAACCTAAATGATGGCTGAAGATTATTGACAATATCTGAAAAAAATCTTCTTCAACTATACTAAAAGTATGTCCATGCTTCATTATCATCTTTGCTAAGTCCATTGGGCTCCTATCTTGGTCAAATTTGAAGTTTTCTACAACTTCTTGTTCACTTGTGCCCTTTTGTTTTAATTTAGGACATTTTAGTACATGCCCTAAAATGTGGCTTGTTCCTTTAGAACTTCCTCCTATATATTGTTTTCTGCAATGCTTACAAATAGCTCTCCGCTCCCCTGAATCCAATTTTATTTTCTTAAAATGATCCCATGCTTTGGACCAAACTCTCTTTCTAATAGAATTAGATGCCATAGATGATTCACTGGGGTTTTTAGGCACACTTGCATTTTCAGCAATTGGTTCATCCATCCTTAATGCAATAAGAAAGAAAATAAATTAATTTTCACACTAACATGAAATACAAGAAAGTCTAATAAATTGTTTACAAATAGGGTTGTCAATGGATTGGATATTGTTCCAATTTGATCTGCTCCAATATGAGTCCATTACAAATGGACCATGTCAATTAGGTCTAGACTAGTCTAATTCAACATTGTATTATTGGACTGTCGAGCTCATCCAAATTGGTTTTGATTTAGATAGGGTCCAACCAAACCCAGTCCATTGGCACCTCCATTTATAAGGATACAATTATAAATCCCTTCACTATTTACAGCTTGTGCGTTGAATATGCCTCTTCCAGTGTAAAAATAAAAAGAAAATGCAAGTGAATACCAAATTTAAGAACAAGAAAAAGGGTTCAACTATGATACCAGAAAAAACCTAAAACCAAATCACCAATCAACCAATATCATAAAACCGGTATCCAATCAGATGACATTTATCAAAATTCCTGGGCAGGTTTGATTGGTCAAAGCCGTTCCAGTATCATGTCTTTTCGATAGCATAAATTCTCCCCAATGAAGTTTTTTGTTCTTGGATTCCTAATTAATCTTAGTTTCAAAATTCTTAGTTTAGCATTGTTGTCAAAATCAATAGCAATAACAAACCTTTGCCCATTGTTGGGATCAACTTACTAATTTGATAAATAGAATTTAAAAAGCATTCCTTCTATAGTTTTACTTTAAAAAACAAGATGATAGTATGATTTCAAACTTAAACGTATTCAAATCATAATGGTTAATCACTCAATTACACAAAAAAAGGAGAAAAAATAAATTACTTCAAATGTAGAAGACAAAATCCAAGCTATATTTCTAAAACATAAAATAACAAGTGATCTGTTCAACACAAACTAACACAATTACCAAGTGGCATTAAAAAAAAAACACAATTACCAAGTGCAAATTAGACAATAGGGATTTCCTAAGAAATAAATGGTCAAAAGCAAATTCAAAAGGTTAGAACACAACCAAATATAATAATGCATGATAAATAAGCATAATCCATAAGAAGAGGGAAAAGGCATTGAAAATGGTTATCCCACGAATTCATACTTAATGATATATCAATATCAAGAACTATTGAATAACAAAATGCAAGTTGATCAAGAAAATCACAAACCAAGAGATGGAGGAAGATCACCAAAACTACATAACGTTTCTTTTGGAAACATCCTGAAATCCAAGCAAAGAAAGAGAGAAGACTCTGAGAGAAGAGGGGGTGTTGTTGCCGCTGATGAAAGTGAGAGGGCACTGAGAGAAGAGAGAGTGTTGTACTGCTCGCTAGAGAAAGTGAGAGGCACTGAGAGGAGTGTTGTCATTGGAGAAAGTGAAAGGGCTAGAGGAAGATTGCCGGAGAGAGGGAAATACCGCCAGAGTTTGTTCGAAGCTTCAAACGAAATACCACTGACGATACTTTGAGATGAAGCGGTGGAGTCACCGAACCCTAGTCTTCGAAAGTTTCCATGCTTCAAGCCTTAAACATTCAAACTTCAAACGAAAATGAACGGACCAGCAGGCTCGTGCAAATTTTGGCTTTGTCCGCTTTCGGTGCATTCTATGAATGAATGATTCATGTTCGGACCGGTCCGAGTCCATACCAATTTTAGGACTGTCCAAATCTGTCCATAACACTTCCGACCGGATGGAGTCCAACCCGATTGACACATAAGTCACTTTGCCAAATTTCAAAATTTCCCACCACCCATGAGCCACTTTTCCTCTCCAAGCTTTTGCTTGAATCCCACATGGGAAAATTACAAGAAAGTGTAGAGATTATTAATAGGAAATGGCCTTTGCCTTACGGGGACTCATGCGCGCACCGAGCCGGGCTCCCTTACCCGCTACTTTTTATAACTTGAAAATTTGAACAACTATCCGCTTTTTCATTTCAAGTTCGCATCTCTCTGTCAAGCCCTTTAATGGCGTCCTTTAGAAAAGGTCGCCATCTTTCATTCTTAAAGTAGTAGGCCTATTTATACACCCATGCACGAACTAGTCATTGCATCCAACCTTTCTGTATTGCACCGAGTGCCTTTAAGGCTGTTAAATCCTAGAGCACAACGCCGGAATTCCTGTATTGCACCAGATTTGATTCAGAAGAGGCAAAATTCTGCTTAAAAACAGTATTTCAAATACGCCCCAGCTGATAAGTCATTCCAACTCTCCATCTAATTTTCTGTCCTCTACACAGTCACAGTAGCTTCCTCATTCACTGACTACAAGAAAAACTACAACACTATATATGTCCCGATCACTAAAGCGCCACTGAGGTAAACCAACCATGTCGTCCTAGAGCAAAGACAATCTCCGGAGAGGGATTGACCATCCATTTGCACTTATTATTAAGAGTAAGAGCCATATTTGCTAAACTACAGCATACCTATTCGCTTCCAGCAGTGAGTCAAAATAACAGAATGACATTGTTCCTGCAAGGCACAGAATACTGTACAACACACTGAAATACCTTTGCATTTTCATGTACCAGCTAGCATATTTGTATTTTGTATTGAGTTCATGAAACTTGGTCTGTCCAGCCACTTCATGTGCTAGATCATTTGCTTCCCTTCTGTAGTGCTCAAAACGATAACCTGGCGTAGGCAGAGGATCTTGGTTCTTGGACTGAGTTTGGGTCTGGACCAAGCTCAAGAACCAAATTTGTAGTCCTGCTCATATAGGGCCTATTGTAATCTTGCTCCGCTAGTTACAATCATTTGCCTCAATTTGCAAATGCTCTAGTAACATAAATATACGGCACATTGTAAAATTAGAGAATGTAGCAAATATAGAAATTGGAGGAGATGATAAATGTAACTAGGGTTATAATTTCGTGTAGAGGATAGATATTTGGTACAGGAGTGCTCTAAGTAGACCTGTTCATAGGTCGCGTTTTGGGTCCAATTTTACACCGTTTTAGACTTGGGCTTTGAGCTGGGCCCATTCACCCAACCCATGAGCAGGTCTAACTCCAAGTCTAATGCTTGCTGACATACAAGAAATAGGGGGACCCCTCCAAGTTGCATTGATTAGAAAAAAAAGGACTACTTTCGTATGGCAGGTGGCCTTGTTTTAACTACAAAAATCAAATCTAGGGGCAATGTACACCCCCCTCAAAAATAAAAAGGAAAAAGAAAGAAAGACTGAAAACGAGGGGTACACACCCCTTTAATAGTTATTGCAGCTTTACATCTTTCAATCGGAACTTTTTTTTTCTCTATTTTTTTTTTTCCCATTTCATCTTCTGCATATGGGCTTTTCTATCAGGGGGTGTTCTTTTTTTGGATTTTGACAGGGGGGAAGTTATCCCATTTTTATTTTTCAGATTTATGTGGGGACCAGGGAAAGCTTATTTTCCTAGGTATCACTTACCCATCTCTTAGGTGGATAAATAACTTTCCCACCTAAGGGGAAAGTTGCTAACACTTGAATGGGACAAGAATACCCCCTTTAATAAAAGATTTTTATGGCTAAAATGGGTGTTACCTTATTTACCTAAGAAATAAAAGAACATTAGTAAATGCACTTTTACCCGAATAAGTTTTTCACAGGAAAAACTTGCTCAGATAATTACATTCACCCGGGTAAATAACTTACCAAAAAACGAAACTAAAAATGGACTAGGCATCCTTTTTTTTTTTGGGGTAAATCATAAATGACAAACAGGACATCATTTATTGTTAATAAAATTTGCTAGAGATGGCATTAGCATCACATATATTAATAAAAAAATGAATTAAAGCTAACTTTCATAAAAGTATAAACAGTACTTAAATCAATTTTGCTAGCAGATACATGTTGGCTCTATATAAATATAGATAATAGTAAAAGTTTATCTTTGTGACAGTTATTTTACCAAAAAAGAGGAAGGAGTATCTAAAATTTAATGGGAGACGAAAAGATGTTACCAAAAAAAATGTGGTGGTAGTTAAGCCTTTCCCTTCCTATCTTTTCCTTTAAAACAAAGACAGCATATGGGTAAAGTTCAGGGGAGGAATTTATTACAATACTACCAAGTCGTATGGTGGTTGAATTTAATGTAACGTCGACATATCAGATACCAGAACTTAAGAGGCCAATCAAATTTAAAACTATCAAAAAGGGTATGGACAAAATAGTCCTAGCGACTTCTTTACATAAACAAGTGAGAGAAGCATGGGAATAGGGGATGCCAATACCCAAATGGGTTGGATTCGGTTTTTGTGGGTTTGGCTCAACAGCAACCCAACCCACCCAGTTCAAACTGCATTGGGCCCAACATTTCAGATCAGGTCCATTGAAAACATTTCCTTAACAAGAGCCCAATAGCTCACCCAAGCTGCACCCCCAATTCACTTTTTTTTTTTTTTTATGTCACTATACTAACGTATTAGGCGTGTTCTGGGGCAACGTTTGGCCCGAGTCCGAACTGGAACTCAACTAAGATGGACTGGACCCTACCAACAGGGTTAGGTCAATGTGGGTTACAATCCGATTCACTGAAATAGTGACATCCCTTATATAAGGCCTCGTTTGGTTCATGGGAATAAGGGTCTTGAATCGGAATTGGAATGGATTATTCTGATTCCAACTGTGGTTGGGTGAAATCGAATCCCATTTCCATTCCTTCTGGAATGGCATTCCCCCATTTGAGGAAATAACCATTCTTTGCCCCCCCCTTGAGAATGAAATCCTATTCTTGCTGATTCCAATTTTCATTCATATCCCTGTCTGAACCAAACATGTTATAGGAATGGACCATTCCGTTTCTGATTCTGGAGGATTTCCAATCCCAATTCCCATTGTGAACCAAATGGACCCTAAGATTTTTAAGATCGGATTCAGTCCTCACAAAACAGTGCTTGCACCATACTCACAGCAATTTACAGTTGCGCATTGGGAATATCTCCCCATGAATAAAAACATATGGAGATATTTCCTGATACACAGTTGTAAGCATGGTTTAAAAAAACTATCCAGAAATGGAACTGTTCTGGCCACCGATTTCCAGGTCGACGGTTTGATCATTCGGTTCGAATGGATGGCCCATTGGCCCCGTTCTGACAAAAAAAAAAAAAAAGCCAAAAAACTGTTAAACGGGTCAATGGTTTGACCACCTGAGTCAACGAGTCATTGACTGATTCAACAGTTTTTGGCAGTGACCGGATTTGGGGTAAAATGAAACCAGTTGCCTGAACAATTCCTTGGCCAAATGGTTGCTGGATTTCGAGTAAAATATAACCAATTATCTAAACAATTCTTGGGCCAAACGATCCAACCATCTAGATCAACGGTGGTTCAAATACCATGGTCGCAAGTGGCTATGAATAAGCAGATTTTTATGAGGAATGAATCCAAGTTCAAGATTTTCCCCTCCGTAGTTTGACTTGAAACCTTTTTCGGTGACCCCAGATATGCAGACAGCAGACAGCAAAGCAAACAGCACTGTAACCAGCCATGCATTTAAAACTGAATCAAAGCTGTTAATCTGAACCAAAAAATCTGGTTAACTAAATCGGTTGGTTTGGTTTCATTTGTTATTTTGTAAAATTTTGATTAACGTATTCAAAAACCGCAGTTAACCAAACTAATTGGATATTTGGATATATAAAATATATTTTTAATATATATATATATATATCATTTATAATTTATTATAAATAAAAACTAAAACGCTGAACTAATTAATCAATTAATTTGATTTGGTATTTCTCAAAAATCAAACGTACTGATTCGGTTTCAATATATACCCACGGTTCGGTTCATCCTTGTCAGAACATACCGTGCTGCACGCTTTTATATTGTCAACACATCCGGATACAACTTACAGTCATAAAATATCAACTAACTTTGGTTTGGAAATAATAAATACTTGAAGAGTTGAAGTGGACCACAACATTGGTTAAAGTTAGAAAATGACAACTCCACAATAAAGAAGTTACGAAGTGACAAAACCAATTTAGAAAATGGAAAGAGATAAGTATATTAGATGATCCATTTATACAAATCGTATTTGAAGTTGGACCCTCTGAATCAAAGCAACCAACTTTTTTTAGTTAATAAACCCTTTGAAAGTTAAGTTCGGGGTGCATGTATAATGTTTTTTGAGGTATGATTTCATATCGATAGGACTGAAAAAAAGGAAATTTTTGGTTTGTTTTTCCTCAGAAATTTTTATTAATGTATTGTTCCAAAATATTATTTATTCTATTGTATACCTTGTATTTCCATTTGTCATTGTTTTCAATTATACAACATAAATTTATAAAATTTTATAAGGTGGAAAAATCTATAACACCCTCATAATTCTTGTATATATTGAAATTGAGTTTTTTTGATAGAGAAGAAAATAATGTACATTAAGTATATATCATCGTCATCATCATCATCATCAAATGCCTTATATAAATTATATGGGGTCCGTTATATGAATCTTATTTCACCAATCTGCTCTATTTAAAGTCATATCCACTATTAAATTATTGGTGCCTAAATCATTATTTCTTACTACTTCTACCTAACTAGAGGTGTAAAACGGGTCATGTCGGCCCATGGGCCATTTCAGGCCATGCCGCTCTTCCTTGGGATAACTTGGGGGATCGGCCTGACACGGCCTACAGCCCAAGCCTATGTGGGTCCGTGCCATGTCGCGGTTTGAGCTGGTCCGTGGACCAAGCCTTGTGTTAGACCGGGCCATAGATCGGGCCAAAGCTATTTATTTAAACAATTTGAAAAAGAAACTTGAATTTTTAATTTTATATGAATTTAGATGTATAAAATTGCTTATATATACAATACTTAAATAAATTAGTATAATAAAATTGAAAATATTTATTTATTTTATTAATATATTATATACTATATATTATTGTATAATTATAGTTTATATAAATATTATATATAAATAATATATATGGGCCGAGCTGGGTCACGGGTTGGGCCATGATGGCATGCAGACCTAAAACCCCAGGCCTAACACGGCCCATACAACCATGTCAGGCTTGGCACGACCCGCATGCCATTGTGCCAGGCTGGTCCAAAGTTGGGTCAAGTCGTGCGGGACCAAGAGCAGCACGGCCCAATTTACACCTTTATACCAACTAGCTATGTTATTTTTTTGTCTACCCCGTATCACTTCTAACTGAAATTGTTGGTGGTATTATCCTTGTGACCAAACCATTTTAGTATATACTCTCTCATTTTATCGCCTATTGAAGCTACTTCTAGTTTTTCCATTCTAAACTTCAAATCTTTACTTGGCGGAAAATGTAATTTTTGGCTCAAATTTGACCCAATGACTTCATTCCTAATCAGCACTTTTATAAAGCAGAAGCACCAACACAATTGATGACAGATGCCTAGAATTTCATGCAGGAGGCCAATTGTAAATAGGATGGGTGTTCAGCACCTTATATATGATGTGGCAAATTGGGAAATAAACCACATTTTTCTCAGTCGTTGATTCTGATTGTAATAAAATTTCTCAATAAAAATATGAAATGTTAAATATCTGATTGGCATATACTTAAATCCGACAGGTTGATTTAAAAAAGGGTTCGACTTTGATACCAGAAGGACATTATATTTAAAAAAATTATATCTTAAATTCACGGGTGAATTTTGATGGATAAAAACTCTTTTGATACCACGTCTTTCATGTATGCATCGTAGATTTTCCCTCAAAAAAAAAAATAAATGGACATGCATTGTATTTTATGATTCAACTCTAAATATATAAGCACCACTATACCAAACACCATCTAGGTAATGGTTGTAGCTAGTTTATTCATTTAGTTTGTCAGCATTTTCATTATTTGATCAAGTTTCAATTCTTTTTCAATGTGTGACTGTGACAGCATCAAAATGCACGCTTGAACTAGGTTGAGTTCTTTTTAGTCGAATGAGCTTAAACTCGGAGTTGAAGGACACTGTTTGCAACGAGTTCGGATTTTCTGCCCATGTTTATTGTAGTCATACATGGAGAATATCTCATCCTCTGCATAGTATTATGCAGGGGAAGATGTTTCCAATTCACGGGGGGTGGTGTATTGTGGGTAGTAGATCCTGAGTCGTTTGCAACAGCTTTTTACATTTGGGGCGAATTGCATGTAAGACTTTGGGAGTGGTTAAAAATAAGTGATTATTTAGGTGGAGACCACATCATTAAGCATTTATTGGTGTTTGAGAAATAAGTTCGAAATAAATGCTTATTTTAAAATAAGGGCTTATTTTGAAGCCCAAATTTCTACATTTTTTTAAGTGCTCATACAATAAGCACTTATTCAAAATTTTCTCCCAAAATTGTCCCTGATAAATCTTTTAAAATGCCAATTATACCCTTTTACAAAAGCAATTTTACAAAGGCACTTTTATAAAAGTAATTTTATGAAAGCATTTTTACAAAAGTACTTTTACGAAAGCACTTTTAAGAAAGTACTCTATAAAAGTATTTTTATGAAAGCACTCTTATAAAAGTACCTTTACAAAAGTAATTTTATGAATATACTTTTACAAAAGCACTTTTATAAAAGTACTTTTATAAAAACACTTTTATGGAAGTACTTTTTAAAAGCACTTTCATAAAAGTATTTTACAGAAGTAATTTTATCAAAATACTTTTATGAAAGCACTTTTATAAAATCACTTCTATCAAAGTACTTTTATTCATTCACTTTGGATTGGATATTTTGAAAATTTGAAAGAAAATAAAGGACAAAAGAGTCAGAATTACTTGTTTAAGTGTTTATTAGAGAAAATGCAACCAAACGATCAATACAAAATGTTGGGTGCCAAATGCAAGTAAGTGTTTACTCGAATAAGCACTTATTTTTAACATAAGTACTCCCAAGCATGGCCTAAGATTCAGTTTGAAATAGCTTAAGTAGTGTCCCAAAAGGACAGTTAGTAAACAAATTAAAAATAGCTTTTTTTCACCCAACACGATCTTGTTAGTAGGGATGGCAACTTCTACCCTACCTGGTGGGTACCTGCCCCTACCCTTCCCGACGGGGTTTTTTTTGCTTAAATGATGGGTTTTGGAGTGAGTATGGGTTTTGGGATTATACAACTCATATGGGTACAATATTAGGCTAAACCCGACTCGAATATTGTTGGAAAACATATAAACTTTAAGTGCTAGGTGTTGAATTTAATAATATTTTGAATTTCATGTGAATGATAATTGACAGTTTGTGTTTTTTACATGTCTTAATCAAATAATTAGATATCTTGATGTTTATTTGTATTGTTTTACTTATTTATTGCTTATATATGACAAGAAAAAATAGGAAATTAGATACGGGTTTTAAACCTAACCCACCCCCACCCTTGAATGCAAAGAGGGTAGGGTCAGGGAGGGTTTTGCGCTTCCATGTGTGTAAGGAGGGTTAATTTGGCCCGTCATGGGTTTTGGGCGGATACAGATTGGGAGGTTTAAGAATACAATAGAGTCTAGAATTTACAAAACCCTCCCTAAACCCATTCCATTGCCATCCCTACTTATTAGATACTTAGCCGTGATACTCCTAAATAATAACTTATAAAAAAAGGCAATAAGTGAACAGCCCTAAACATCAAAGCTAAACATAGATTTTGGTGGTAATTAATAAAATGGTGTTTAAGTAGGAGTTATTAACTATTTCCTATTTTGTTATTTAAAAGGTAGTTCAACCCTTGCCCTTTATTTATTTTGATGTGTACGATATAGCAATTCCGATCTACAGATTACAAGGCATTGATGGCTATATTTCAAACAGGATTTTTTACTCATTTTTCTTATCTATTCTCTATCCACCGTGAATTGCAGTCATACATTATGAACATCTCTTATATTTTATTTCATCGATATTGTCATTATATGACTGCATAGATGTGACCAGCAATGTCATATGATCAACAGGCACAAACACATTAAGAATAATTAGGTCTCGAGTTTCGAAGTATTTTGGAATTACCAGGACTCCTCAGTTTAGTGCAGTCCATTTCTCAACCTTGGTCCAAAGTCTCAACCTTCAAGGAGTTAATAATCGGATAGAAGATAGTCGTGCAGCTGATGCTGAAGTAAACGAGTCCATCTTGTTTTTCTTTGTTGTAATCTCGTCAATTAATAAATATGTTAAATATCCATTATTTTCTCTCACCAAAACCGAACAAACAAATAATTAAATTGCTAAGACTGGATTGGCAACGCAATAAAAATGTCTATTTAAAGCAATGTTTTAAAAATCAGACTGGACGCTGAATTATTCTGGCCATTGGTTTTTGAGTCAAACGATTTGATTGTTTGGTTCAATGGATGGTCTATTTTGATTTAAAAATAATTAAAATAAAAAGTTAAAAACCCCATTGTTCGGGCCGATAGACCAAAGGTACAATCGCCCAAATCAACAAATCACTGACCAATTTAACAGTTTTTTACTTAAAAACAATGAAACAGAACCAAATGCCTGACCAATTCTCGAGTCAACCAATCCAACCATCCAGCCTGATCCGGTTTTTAATGGTAATTGTGCAATTGAGGAATAATTATTTAAAACAATACCAATGAAGATCCTTTGTCCAAGGTCGCCTAAAAAGAACCTTGATTCAAGAGTTGTACGTACATTTGTGACAATCAATGCATCACTTTTCAAATTTTGTCTTAGAAACCTTTTGTTTTTCTTGTGCCATATATAATCAAACTTGTGATATGATTAATAATTGATTGTTTGTCATTTTACTTTTTTTTTCTTCCCTTTTTTTTCTCATTAGTGTTTATCCCAACCCCACCTATAAAAAGAATCAACCAAAAGGGGATTTTTTTTTTTTGCATGGAGGAGCCCATTTTAAAAGCCAGCTTGGTAGGATGATTGAGTTGCATTGATTGAACCACTTTGGAAAGCTACATAACATACAGCCCATTTGGGAGGGTTTTTGCGCATGATTTTTAAAACGACTCGGATATCGAACCGGTTAGGGGTTCGGTTATCGGGTTGAACGGTCCAACCGTTTGAATCAAACAATCGGCCTGTTCTGACAAAAAAATTAAAAAAATTTAAAAAATGATCAAAACCGTTCGAATGGTTTGAATAGTTAACTGTCCGGATCAGCGATTTGTTGATCAAAATCAACGATTTTTGGAGAAAATCCAATTTTGGAGAAAAATGGAATCAGTCACCTAACCGGTTCCTGATTTTTCCAGTCCAACCGTCTGGTCCGGTCCGATTTTAAAAACCATACTTTTACGTTGAGCCCAAATAGGCACATAATTTAAAATTTTCATATGAAAATCGATTTTATGGTTTATCTAAACTTATTTTTGACAGCATTCCAAATCTCTCTCAACTCATGTCATGTCAGAAACTGTAAAAACCCTCCCGAACAGGTACTAAGAGAAAGCACTTTTGCTTATATTTTTTTCCTATCAATCAAATTATATCTGGATTGATAGTGTTTAGTTAGGTAGTAGTGGTGGGCAAAAATCAAAGAAAAGGAAAAAAAAGGTAGTGGTGGTGGGCAGCACAATATGCCTTCTCAGTCACGTCTTCAGTGAAAAAACAAAACAGAAAAGAAATTGGAGCTGCCAGTATGGATGGATGGGTCCTACAAGACTCCCAACATGGGTTGGAGCCTGGAGGACGCTTGGCTTTGAGGCTCTAATCTATCACCATATCCATCACTTTCAAAGGATGGAGACTTCCACCTGCTTTACCCTAAAAAATTCAAAGGATCGAGACATCACATTAAGTGGGCCCCCAATTTCCCCCTTCTCTCTCTCTCTTTTGCACTATTTTAATGAGTTAGCTGGGAATACTGTGCTCTTGGCCATGCCGTCTTTCAATAGTGGATCTCTCATCTCTATCTGCGTGGGCAGATACCGTTCACTTTACGTAGCTTCACACCCAAGGATATTGTTGGGTGGTCTGTGACTGTGTTATTGCTCCCAGAATTATTATAATCAGCCTTGGCTGTTGACCCCAAATTAAGATTTTAAGGCCCGTTTGGCTCATGGGAATGGAGAATTGGAATTTTAATTTCAACTGTTTGGTTGGGTGGAATTGGAATTTCATTTTCATTCTTGCTGGAATGACATTCTTCTATTTGAGGGAATGGTTATTTTTATCCATCATTTGAAAATAAAATTCAATTCTTTTCATTTTAATTCCCATTTTCATTTCTGTATGAACCAAACAAATTATGGGAATGGACCATTCTGATTCCGATTCTAAAAAATTTCAATTCTGATTCCAATTCTAATTGCGAACCAAACGGACCTTTAATTAATCCTAGGGGATGATAATCTTGCAAGGGTATTATGGTCTTTTGGGATTGAGTTAGAAGGGGTTTTTTTATACGTTTAGCTGGCAATTTGGCATGGGAAAGCAATAAAACAAGTTTTGTTAGCTTTACAACTGTCAAGTCTGAAGAATACAACCCAATGGTTGTTTGACGCGCGTGAGTCCTGGCCACTAAATCCAATTAGGATAGTAATAACAACAGAAAAAGGTCAAAAATAGGGTGAATTATAGGGACCCCTGTACTATAGGGTTTTCATTTGGGACAATACCTCCTGAACTTTCACTTTGAGATAGATAGATAGTTAGATACCCATCCTCCTCTCACAGCGTCTTGTCAATTAACTTGGAAAAGTTCTTATTCAACCATTTAAGTTTTCTAAATCATCAAATTATTCTTAATTCATGTTTTGTTTTTAATTCTTGATGTAAAACCTTTAAATTTAGCTTTTGGAGAATATGAGATAAACCATAACTATTTTGTTGATTTATTCTTTCACCTCAAAACCCAACCCATGATATCTTTTAGTTGTATGTATTTTCTGGAAAGGAGCAATGGAGGCATAGCAGCAAGTTTCAATTTATTTTATTTTTCTTGTGATGACAAGTTCTTTCTTTGGCAACGGCATAATAGATGTGAAGAAAATTTTTCTAGGCTTTGTTTGTCCGCCTAGAAATAATACGATGGAGTTGAATTAATAAAATGATAAAATTAAAGATAAAATATTATAATAAGATTGGATTATTAGAAAATATTATAAATAATTCTCAAATAAAATTGAAACTAACAAATAAAAACAATACAAAAAATATTGGATTCAACACTTTTTCAAGTTTTATGTCCATCATATGCATCTAGTGAACTATTAGCGGAGGTGTCATATCTGGATCTGCTGCCCACAGAGCATGACCCACAGGCACCCCACAACCCATCCCCTCTATGCACCGGGAACATCTCCTGTGTTTGTCATGGGGAGATACTCCCAATGTACGGAGGGAATAGGTTGTGGGGTGCCCGTGGAGAGTTCTATGTGGGCAGATGATCTCATCTCATCATGTCCTTTGTCTTATAGCTTATCTTCTGCATTTAATCAATCTTTCAAAAAGATGCAGATCTCCAAAGATTGATCATTCAAGTTATTTCTTTTCTCTTCAAAACCCAGTTAGTTGCAGAAAAACAAGATTTCAATGTAACTATTGACACTGGAGATGTTTTTATATCTTGTGTTATGGATGAAAGAATTTGATTTTTTTTTTTTTTTTTTCTCTTCACCAGGCTAAAATACCATCTATCTACTTCCTCTAAGCCAAGCTACTCAAACATACTTGGTTGTTGCAAATAAAATTGAAATTCACTAAATGAGGAAGTTGATGAATGAAGAGGTGGTAGTTGATTGTTGCCTCCCTCCCCTTATTATTGACCAAATTTTATTTCTACTATCACTTTCACGTGGTGTAGGTGTTGAACTTCTCCTATTTCTTACTAAACTTTTAGATTCGTGCATTGCATACATTTGAAATGACAAAGTATTAACATCATCTTTTTTTTTTTTTTTTTGTTCCAATTTGATTTATCATAATAAAGATTAAGTAAAACATCTAAACCTGATCTTTTAATTCTAGGGTAAAAAGTTGTAGCTAAACAATATAAATGATAAATATTTTCCCAATATTAAGTTTTATTTCTATAATTTCAACATCTAATACTAATCTTTTATATTTTTTCCATATTAGTGACATAAATTTTTTAATTTTTGTTTTTTAACCCCTAAGGTTCTAATATACACAATACATTTCTATCTTTATTAATATGGGGTGAAAAAAATTCCCATGCATCGTGTACACATAAATTTAATATGTGACATGCACAGATTAATTTTCCATTAAAAGTTGGTTTAACATTTTTATTGTACAATCACTACTAGCATTATAAAAAATAAAAGAAAAAATCATTTTTAATTTCATATTCATATAAAGAATTTAAAATACTCGTAAAGATTGCAGTGTCAGTATGTGGCCATTCTAGTATAGTAAAACTTAAATTTATTTTTTGCAAATTCCACTCTTGATCAATAAAATATGCAATGACACAAATATAACTAATGTTATATTTATATGTCCATATATCAGATGCAAGAGAAATTTTATAATTTAAGTTAGAAAGAGTTTAAATTAAATCTTGTTCATATAACTGAAAATTTTTTAAAGCATAATTTCTAATTGTATTCCTAGAAACTTTCCTAACTTGAGGATTAACAACATGTTGCAAAAATTTTTTCTTATCAAAGGTCTTCAAAAAATATAAAGGGTTACATAGCATGTACAATATATATATTTTTTCTAATTATTGCCTTATTTTCTCTTGAGAATATTAGAAATTCCCAAATACCCCACAAGAAATCTGTATTTGCTTTGAGTTGTCATCTCTTTATCTTAAGTGAGATGCCATGTGTTTGTGATAACTGAAATCATGTCTGCATTTTTTGCAAACTTATCTTCTTCCCTTTCTAGGGATTCCCCCCAATTTCAAACATAGTCCAAACATTGCTAGTCCATCTCTTACTAGAGTGGGGCTTGGCATTACTAGTAGTAGCACCAATCGGAGAAGCCATACTTGGAGCAACATTATTGTTATTGACACCAATATTTTAGGTGTTGTCATATTGAGATTGGACTTGAAAAGGATTTTGGGAAGAGCCAACCATTGTAATGAAAATTAAAATTTAGAAAAAAATAAATTTAATCTACCGCTTACTCAGTCCAATTGTCGGTATTTTTAATTTCAACTGATGAAGCTTTCTAAGCATCTCGGGCTCCCAAATTGCAATATTTGGTTTGCAGACTTCAGACACTTGAAGCATGTTCCTCCTTGTTGAAACTTGGAAATTGGAATAAAAAATAAAATTGAGAAAATTAAAAAGAGTACGAGAGTATGTTGATTGTAGAAAGAGTAAGAGAGTTGTAGTGAGAATGAGGAAGGGTAGGGGTATTTATAAGAAATAGGAAATTAATTTGACAAAATACCCCTTAAAAATAACTGTTTTGTAACTGTTAGGAGGGATATTTTGGTTATTTTAAGGGTTATATGTTATTTGACTTAAATACCCCTTAAACTAGCTGTTATATAACTGTTAGGGGGCATTTAAGTCATTTTAACCATAATTTAAAATACATAAATACCCCCTAATGATGATTTATAACTGTTAGGGAGGTATATTTTAATCAAATTACTCGTGTCGGCAATGTTGAGTTGTGCCTTGGAAGCCCGGTCCCCTCTATAGCCTAGGCCCGACCCGGTCCAGATTCCTGTAGCGGCCATGTCATGCCAGGCACAACCCTTGTTGTGCTAGGCCATGCCAACCTACCACCACCTCGACCCACATTATGGCTTTACCTCACAACACGTTGCAGACTTGACATCTCCCATAATGTATGCTTTTATTCACAAGGAAATAAATATTCATAATACATAGTTGCAAGTGCTGTGAGGAGGAAATCGAATTTCTGTTGGTCATCAATGAAAAGGAAGTCGCTTTTTTTATATATATTTTGTGTTTAAATGAATAACATACTTTGAATCTGCTATGAATAAGAGGTGTATAACAGACTATGAAATTCAGTCAATGATACAGTTGGTAATCAAACAAATTATTGATTTACTTATAGCTAATTATATTTTTTATAAGACACAAGGAGTGGGGAGATAGCACGTCCCCAAATCACAAGCCAAAATATATGAAGGGACCATGGAAGTAGGGGTGGATTCGAGCTGAGCCGAGCCGAGCAGAATACTATCAGGTTTGAGCTTGGCTTGATTGTTTTATAAGGCTCGAGCTCTATTCGAGTCAGAACCTTTAGCTCGAGTTCGGTTTGAGTAAAAAATTCATAAGTTTGAGCTCGATTTTGAAAAAAATATATTTTATAAAAATAAAAAATTATATACAATTTTTTTTTTATTTGATATTTAAAAAATTTAAGAATTATAATAATGAATAATTATAATATTTTTATTATATATTATTTTCTATAATTATATTATATATATATTTGAGCCGGCTCGTGAGGCTCACGAGCCAAGCTCAAGCAGCTCATGAAAAGTTCGGCTCGTTGCCACCTCTACATGGAAGGTCATGAATGTTAAGATAGCACTTCCTCAATGATATTTTTTAGTCTCCACCAATGTTTAAAAAATGACCCAAAATTAAAACCGCTTTGGCCACTGGTTTCTTAGTCGATGGTTTGAATGGATGGCCCATTCTGATGAAAAATTAAAAATAATTATAATAAAAGATGGCTAAAATTCATTAAACAGGTCAAACAAATCAACAATTTGACCGTTGATCAATAGATCATTGGTCAATTTAATGGTTTTTGGTCAGGGATCAGCTTTGGAATAAAACGGAACTGGTTGCCTGAATGATTCCCGGGTTGAACGGTCCAACCATCCTGATCAACGGCGGTTCAAAAACATTGGTTTAAAATAAAGATTTTTTTTTTAAAGGTTCGATACAAGAGACACCATAAGGTTGCAAGGTTCCTACTTACCTTGTATTATTGAGGTTGTATTTCGCGCCATTGGTTTTTCAACCTAAAAAGTGTTTTGAGTCGAAAACACAAATATATACCACCATTTCGCTTGAATCTCTTGTTTGGTGTGGATGCTGTTGTATAGATGTCAATGCCAGGTTAATGCCATCACAACCAGGTCGTTGAGACTTTCAATATTTTAATTCAAAAATTATAGTTTAGATTAAAAGTTAGTTCACATCCTTCAATTACAAATAAAATTTGGTATACATTCTCGATTGAAACAAATGACCAATCACATAAGGTTTTGAAAGATGTATGTTAGTTGATGCAAGTCATTTTCTTTTTTATAAATTATATGTTATATGTTTAATTATAAATTAGACTTAATTTAATATTGTAAAGTAAAAAAAAAAAAAGAGGATTTTTTTTTGTATTTAACAGAATGCATTAATAACTCTTGATTGTAGGTGGTAATAGTAGTTGGCCTGTGAACTATCCAACTACTAGTTCACAGGCCAGGCTTCGGGTTTAACTTACACTATGTTAAGCTCGGGTTTTGAGTTGGGCCTATTCAAATTTTGGTAAAAATCAAGTCTCAACCCGGTCCATGAACAGGTTTATTAGCTAGGGCCACACTAAAATAGTAATGCAAGTAATTAATTAATCAGTTACGACTTTTCATAGGAATGGATTTTCTAGTAATTAGATGGCTATGAGAAGCCTAAGGTCTTATACTTGGATCTTGAAATCTTCTCTTTAGGCTCTGTTGGGAAAGAGTACAAATACAAATATATAGAGTATAAAACTTATATTTTTTATATATTTATATTATGGCCCTATTTTTTTTGGGAAAACTATTTATCAAGATAAGTGCATGTATCAATGTTCTTTTGTTTTTCAAGTAAATAAAATGATTGTTTTAGACAAAAAAACTATTAATAAAAGGGACAATTTTGTCCTATCAAGTGTTGACAACTTTCCCCCTCTCAAAATCCAAAAAAACAATGGCGAGGTTTTTAAAACTGAACCATACTTCGATGGCGAGGTTTTTAAAACTGACCCGGATAACGAATTGGTTAAGGGTCTAGTTCCCAGGTACAAAAAAATAAAAAAATTAAAAAATGGTCAAAACCGTTGAACAGTTTAAATGGTTCAACTGTCTGGATCAACAGCTTGTTGACCAAATCAATGTTTTTTTTTTGACAAAAATTGGTTTTAGTGAAAAATGGAACCAATCACCTGACTGGCTCCTGGTTTTTCCGATTTGACCGTCCGGTTTTGAAAACCATGTTCGATGGTGTAGGATGGTGATGGTCTAACGTCTAATGGATTAGAATTGGCTTGGGTGAGGATTTTTTATAGATGAATACTAGGCGAGTGGAATTCTGTCGGAACTGAAACTTGAAGAAGATGGAATTAATTAAGTTATGGTTGAAGCCCAAAGGGATGAAGTTGGAGGAATTGATTTCAATGAGGCTCAAAGCGGTGTGAAGTCCCCTCATGGGAGATCAAGATATCTTTATACAATGTTCTTATCCAAGTTAAAAGATTAAATATAAGCAATGATTAACATATATCGGGCACATTATATCTATATCGGTGTATTTAGATACGTATGATTACACTTACACTGATACACAACTATTTTAGAACATTTTGGGAAAGTTTCTCCAATCTTTCTGATTAAGTTTTAAAATTTTGATATGATATATTTTATATCGAGTGTATTGTATTGGTGGTTTTAAGATGCATTTTTTAAAGGGGTTTTGGAAACCACTAAAAAAATATAATTAAAAATATGCCCAAAAACCAGATTAAAAAACTAAAAAAATATAAAAGTGGGTTAATTTAAGTTCTGATACGTCCCTGCCAATACACGGGGATGAATCGATATTTTGAACATAGTTGAAAAATAAAAAAAAATAAAGAAAATGATAAAAAAGAATATCAGACTATCAGTCATATTGATACATCCTGAATATCGATATCCAATTTTGAATAGGTATGTCTATATTTTAAATTGCCTTCAACATTTTTTTTATTTTATTTTAAGGACTTATCTCCTTTTTGTGGTTAAAAAAGCCTCAATCATTGATTATATGTAGAGCATCTTTTAAAATCTTTTGTGCTTTGTTTAGAAGGCAATTATGCCACGTCAGAACAAGTTGACAACTTATTTTACCAGCTGGTTACCATTAACAAAAGGTCAATAATTCATCAAACATATGCCGCATTTTGATCACTGATTGTTATTTTGTGATCAGGGGACTTCGGTTTGATTTTTCATTTTTATTATAAACATACCTTGAGTTTTCATAAAGTGATTAAATGGCTGATCTTATTGGACTTTACCGTACCCTCCATTCATTGAAACCTCAAATGTGTGAACTCATTTAAATTTTTTAAAACTCCACTTTGCTCATCTATGCTTTATAATGTATGAGATGGAGTTTAACATTCACATCTCTTCTCTATGGATGGCCAAAAAAGATAATTCTGGGGTTTTTATCGTCCTTTCAAGAAGGGGGAGTATACCTAGAAGTTACAAAAACATTTTTGTGACAATTTTGTCAAAAAATAAAGCACCTAAAAAAAACACCCACTATCTAGTTATTGTGTAGTCCCATCACTTAAAATAAGTACTTATTTGACGCATATCTGCATCTGTTTGGTGAGCCTTAGGAGATCAAATTTCCTCCTCACATGTCAGCACTTGTAGCTGCACATCAAAAACATCTCGTATGTTTGTATATTTTCATTCATGGCTAGATGCATATGACTATACGTGCATCGATCTCATGGCAAGATATGTAAAGTGCAGACTCAGAAGGGTGTTGGGAGGAGAATGCTGATGCAATCTAGAGAGATGCCCCGAGTGCAAGATAAAAAAGTTGAAAGGGAAAATTCTTAATCAGTACCCTGTATTTTGACTCAAGTAACAATTTGGTCCCCAAACTTTAAAATGTGTCAATCTAGTACTTGAACTTTCAAAATGTAACAATCTATACCTGGTGTTAACCAATTCATTAGTCAGCCATTAAATGACATTTGAAAAATCAAAAATGTCTTTTGAATGCCATCTAATCTTCTTTAACAACCAACCAAAGGTTGACAAAAAACTGAACAATCCCAAATCTTAACCTTTTCTATTCAAAAAAAGTTGATGATCGTTTAGAAGAATCTAAAATTTGGGACTATTCATTTTATTGTCAATGTTCGGATGGTTGATAAAGAGAATTATATGGCATTATTAACTTTTCAAATGTCACTTAACAACCTCGAATTGTGTATTTTAAAATGTAGGGAACAAATTGTCACTCGAACCAAGTACATCGATCTCATGGCTAGATGCATACGACTATACGTGCATCGGTCTCATGGCGACATATGTAAAGTGTAGAGAGAAGGGTGTTGGGATAGTTTTTATTGGGAGGAGAATGCTGATGCAATCTAGAGAGATGCCCGAGTGAAAGATAAAAAAGTTAAAAACACATGCCATGGTCCCATGGATATCCAGATTCACCAAACCCGGAATCCATATCTGCTCCTCACAATTCGCGTCCCACACCGGCCTCATAGCATGACTTGCCCGTACATCAGGAACATCTCCATCCTTGAATTTTATTATTCATGGGAGATGTTATCGATACAGGGTGAGATGTAGCTGTGAGGTTGGTGTGAGGCGCGCTATGTCAGTAACAGATTCCAATTCACAAACCGGCACGACGGCACTTACGTAGCAAGAAATAGGATATATCCCTCGTCCAGAGAAGTATCCTACTCGACCCATCGAGGAAAAATATGTTTTCGGCGAAAAAAGAAAAAGAAAAACAAAAATGCTAAACAACTAAACAAGTTGCTGAGCTAAAATAATCCGCTGGTTTTCTTTTAAGAGGTTTTTGTTATTTTGTGGTGTCGAAGCTCAGCTGTTCGCGTCTCCCTCTCTCCTCTCTCCTTTCTCCCTCTCTCCCTCTGACATTTCCACAAACTACATTAAAGCAGTCACGGAGGATTTTAATTTTCTCTTCGCATTTCGTTTTCGTCACACGAACTTGTCGTTTCTCCCAAGTTCTTATTCTCATTTCGTCTGATTCTCGTATGGACCTTCCTTCACTGGACTGTTAAAGACCAGCAACAGACGATCTCGACTCAATTTCTAGGGTTTCTACTTTTCGGAGGCTTTTAGCTACTGCGGTCTTCGTTGGAGTTCTTCGAGCTCGATAACCCAAAAGATGGAGGGCAAGTTGGTGGTTTTTTTTTGACGACATCTATTCAGCTCTGAGATCTTAAAGTCTGACCATTCGGATGCTGAAAGGTCTGGATCTGGTAATGCCTTGAAATTAAGTGGAAATGTGATGCCTTGTTTGATATTGATTCTCTGACCCAGACTGAGGGTTTTAGATGGTGAGAACTCGAAATGTTGGGAGGTTAAGTGGCTGAGCTGGGAATTCAAGTTCTACTCTGTGGTTTTTAGAGGGATTTTGTGTAATTTCGCAGGTTACAGATCTGTAAATGGTGAAAAGTTAAGATGGAATTGGTTTTGGGAAGTTTTCCGGTTGAAATTTGCTTTTTCTCAAGGGAGGGTGGTTTTGTTAGTATTTGGAAGGGCCTTTAGATCTGAAAATGGTGGAGGATTGAATTTCTGGGTGTCTCAGAGACTCCGCGACTTTGTTATAGTTCTACTTTAAAGAGGTGGAGTTACTCTGAGGGATATATATGTTAAAAGGGAGATGATTGATCAATTCATCAATTTTGTCATTCGACCTCCAAGGTACTTATATTGGCCATTCCTCATTTGAACCCTTTCTTTTATATTTCTTTCCTTTTTCTTTCATTTAGTGTAAACTAAAATCCATTTCAATACTGCAATATCTTCATGCTTCATAAGGAAGTTGTAAGGTCTATGTGTTGTTTAACATGGCTGCTTCTTTAGTGACCCCGTAATTCATTTTCATTAGAACCCATTATGTTAAAAGTCTAAAACCACCCGACTGGTGCTTTATCGTGCTTCTCATCTCTTGTTTAACTTAGTTTCTTGATTTAGAGTGCACTATTTATTTCAATAAATTTACCATAAAAGTATGTCCACAGAAGGGTTCTTTGATTGGTTCCGAATTACTATAGAGCTATAGAGCTGTACTATACTAATATATGAACATTCTTTCCAAATTCCCATAGAGGCGTGCTATATTATTATATGAACATTTAACCTAAGTCAGTATTTGGTTCCACTGCCGTTTCTCAAAACATTGGTGTCAGGTCAGCACCAATTAGGCATTTCTTGAAATGGAGCCTAAATTTTTTATTTCTTGAGCCGATTATCAGAAAAATGTATATCTCAGGTTATGTGAGAGCTGTTTATCAGAAAAATGTCAAAAATTCTGTTTCCTACATTCCCCTAGCGTTTTTATACTGCTTGGCTTGTGTGGCGCCTAATGGTGCTTAGCTGAAAAAAAACGCTAATAAATGTTTTCAACCACTTTTCTTGTTTTCCAAGACTAGAGCTGTACAAAACATTTATTCAAAAAACGGAAATGGAACCAAACATCCTCTAACCTAGTATTTTAATATATTAAACCAATTAAAAAGCATTGTAGTGTAAAATAATTCAGCATAAGAAGTGCCTGAGTATGAATGGAAAGGGACGGATGGGACTCTAAGTTTCTGGACAGTGTGCAGTGATACCTAGAAGAAATAGATAGTGTTATCTCTCTCCCTTTTGACATCGCTTAGCCCCTGCTTCAGGGATTCTTTGGTTCTGCCAATGAAGTCTTGTAAAGATAGCACCAGGTTCTGAATTAGGACTTAGGAGTTTCATTTGATTGATGATTCAGTGAAAGCATTGACACTGGATAAACTGTATGATGAAACCTGATGTATTAATTACTCATGGCTTGAAACTTAGATGCTAAAAGATGTATTAACCCTTTTTAATTTTCAAGCCAATGAGTGATGAATATATTAGAACTAATTGTGTGTTTCTCAAGTGTGAATGCTCCTGTTGACTCATCACCTTTTGTTTTGCTTTCTAGTACAACAGTACCAAGTGATTGTCCTGTCACTTTATTTCAACTGTATTTGAACCACAAAACTTCATATTGGAATTTGGAACTTTTGTGAATTGTGGATAAGGCTTAATATGTGGCATCCAAAAGAAACATAGTTTATATAACATGTGAATATTGGATCATCCAATTATGTGCATACTGAACAGGTGATGAAACCTGAATATTCTTTTGCTTCTTTATCATATATACTTCAAGCTGCATAAATCTTATCTAGAAGTTACAATGTGTGATTATGAAACCTGACAATTTTGTGCTGGTGGTGTCAAATACCTTATTGTGGATTGGGGTTTAGTTCTCAAGGAATTTAACTCTTTTGGTAGGATAGGTTTTGTATTTAACTGGGGGTCTATTTTGGTGCAGAGAGTGTCATACTGTAAAGCTCTTTTCTCTCTTGATCTTTTGTATGTCTTAAACTTACAATGATCAAATTTTTAGTGACTTGCCAAAAAAAAAAAGCTTATCCAGAAGTTACTAGGATGTTGTTCCACAATCATGTCTAATATGTTAGTTAACTTAAAAGAGAAAACGTGCTATGATGGTAAGGCATGCTTGTGTTGACATAACATGTATGCCAAAAAAAGAAATTGATGCACCACTTGCTTGGATCCAAGGTCCAGACTCCAGAGTCTGGTAACTCTGGGCTTCATCAAACATTCCTAGTGTACTTGAAAAGAAATAAAAAAAAAGAGAAACAATCATGTTTACTTTCGTTTTCCAGTTATTAGGTAACAAGGTTTTAAATTTTGTCATTTTTTTTGGAATTCTAACATTTTGTTCTGATTTTGACTCCCAGCAGAATGAAGATAAGCACAATTATGAGGAACATTAGAGGACTTTTTTTAGTCAATGGACAAGTAGGAATTTGGATTGCTGAGTAGATTATACTGAAAGCTGTAACTTACACAGTTATATGGTGCATTTAGGAAGAATAACAGAAGAATATTTGAGAACAAGTTATACTATCTTTGAATTCCTTAGGGGTGGGTTTTATCAATGCCGAATTTGTAAATGCTTGCCTGTGAATTGTTTAAAGACATTGCCTATGGAGACCTTAACAGTAACCTTCTAGAAATCCTCTAATCCTCAAATTATGATTCCCCCCTCCCCCTACAAGATCAGTGCTTAATCCCAGTACTTGTATGGATTTCAAACTTTTTGATGGTAGCTGAATGGGGATCCCTGGCTGTCCAAGTGCAGCAGGAATTATCCTCAAGGCAGACGATGCTACTTCATGGGCTTTCATTCGACCAATAGGACAAACTGATTTCACAGAAAAGCTAGAACCCTGTTGGTTGGTCTTGGAACATCCAAGGCCCTAGAAGTCACTTCCTTAAATGTTGAAGGAGGCTTGAGAAATTCTTTTTCATGGTCTCAATGTGCCGTGGTTGTTGGAGACTATATTACTTTCTTAATGAAATTAGAAAAATCCTATCCCAGCTGAATGGTCAGATTAGATGGATTCCAAGGGAATTAAATATAGTGGCTGACAGATTAGATAAATCAGGTGTGGGGGGGCATTTTTATATAGTGGCAACCAGTGATTTAAAAGGCGCGCCTAGGCGCTCAAGTGAGGCACATTTTAGGGTAGGCGCCTCGCCCAGATCCTAGGCGCAGCCCATTCAAAAGGCGCACGCCTGGTGCGCCTTGCGCCTTAGCCCAGGCGCGCGGCTTTTGAAAATTTGCTGCTTTTTCCCTTTTTTGATTCTGGCCGCTGGGCCGGGACTTGTTTGGGCTTGCCTCGAGGGGTGTGGCACAAAGGCGGCTTGTAGAATTAGGAATGTAATATATCACATTAGCTACTTGATGCATTTGAGAAAAAAAAGAGATTGTGGGTTTTATATGCTTTAAAATGTTTTATATGTTTTATTTCATTTTTAAATTCTCATTTGAATATGCTTTACATATTATATTTATGTATTTTAATTTTAGATAATAGGTTTTTTAAAACATTTATTTTAAAACTTAAGTTAATATTTTTATTAATATTATGTTTTATATTTTTTTTTGAATTTTTTGAATTTTTTGCATTTCTTTTCGATTTTTTTGCATTTTTTTAAATTATGCACCTTGCCTCAAAAAGGCGCGTGCCTCGCCTTGCGCTTTTAAAACACTGGTGGCAACACTATGCTTGTCTAGTTTTTTTGGTTGGGAATTGTGTTCTTTGATCTTTTTATCTGTCTTATACATCCTCTCATGTATGACCCTTCTATTGGCCGTTGTTTATAATGAAAATTACTCTCTCTCTCAAAAAAAAAAGCATATGTCTAAGGGATCTTGCATGAGATTGTAATCCTGAATCAGTTTCTGTTTTAATAAAATTGCACTATTACTCATAAAAGAAAGCATATGTAATTCCATACACAGATTTAAATGAATCAAGGAAGTTACTGCAAAGATATGGATAAGGATGAAAAAAATACTCTGTTTTTCTAAGAGAAGAGATTTCTCCAAAATGGGGAAATGGGAGATAGTTTCTGGCAGGGGGGACCCGTTATTTCCTTTTCTCTTCATTTGTGTTGCTGAAGCTTTAAGCAGATTGGTCCAGAGAGCTATGGTGGGGTGCTCTAAGATGTTTCCATGTGGATAATGGTGTTGAGGATGTGGCTTTGCTACAGTTTGTTGAGAAGGCCTTTTTTTGTGAGGTTAATAGGGAGAACATAAAATCTCTAAAATACATCCTTACTTGGTTTGAAGTTGTATCAGGGTTGAAGTAAGTTTACAGAAGAGTGCTTGCTGTTGGGATAGTTCAGAGGTGGCAGATGTTTGGGCTGTAATTTGGGGCAATTGGGGTACTGCCTACTAGATAGTTGGCCTTACCTCTAGGTGCCAGATGCAACTCAGTATTTGGGATCCCATGCTAAAAAGATTTGACAAGAAACTGGTCTCGTGGAAAGCAAGGCACTTATCAAAAGGAGGAAAAGTGGTTTTGTTAAAGAATGTTCTCATTGCACTCACCACTTACCATTTATCTCTATTTCCAATTCCTTTTGGGGCGGCTAGTCAGTTGGAAAGGAAGATGGGGGAGTTTCCGTGGAAGGGGTGGAATGATGAATTCAAGTTCTACCTAGTTGATTGGGATGGGGTATGCAAACCTTTGGAGGTTGGGGAGTTGGGAATTAGAAAGCTCACGGCTTTTAATCTAGTTCTATTAGGGAAGTGAGGAGCCAGACATTCTTTGGAGGGGAGTGATAACAGCCAAGTTTGAGTCCAAGGAACTGGATTGGGAAACAGGTAACGATGTGAAATCTTATGGTACATCAGTATGAAAAGGCATTGAAAAAATCTACTTCAAATTTCCCAAGGAATCAGCTATAAGGTGGGGGACGACCAGAAGGTTAAATTCTGGATGGATGGGTGGTGTGGGGAGCAACCGTTGATGGAGGTGTACCACTCTTTGTTTATGGAAGCTCAAAACAGGAAGGCTATGGTGGAGGAATACTACCAAATTCTTTGGTGTTGTTACTTGGAATCCAATTTTGAGGAGAAATCTAAATAATTGGGAGGTAGATCAGGTGGTTGAGATGCTTCAATCTCTTCAGCAAATCTGCCCACAGGTGGGGCAATCCGATTGCAGGCAATGGAGTTATGGAGGTGGGAAAACAGAGGCTGTTTGCCAGTCAAATCTTTTTATAAGAGGCTAAATCATTGGCGGGTTGTGATTTCCCTGCTAACAGGATATGGCAGTCTGCTACTCTGTCTAAGATTAAGTTTTTGGTGTGGACTGCAGCTCTTGAAAAGTGCCTGACTAGAGATAAGCTGATCATTAGAGACATGGTTTTGGATAATGTGGGCTGTATTAAGCTGATCATTGAGACATGTTGTTGAGTCTACTGTAGATCAGGCTGAAAAAAAATGCAGAAGATAGTATGTATTTTGAGGAGGTCGAGATTGGAAGGCTGGGCATTGATTTGGGCTGAAGGAGTAATCTGGAAGAGAATGAGGATCAGAGTAATGGGTTAATAAGCAAGAAACTGTGTAATCTGAGATCTCTCAACACAGTTCATGTGACAAGGATATTTTCAAGACTAAAACTAGGCTTGGTAGGGGCAGGACCTACAAAAAAATACAAATGGGTATATAGAAGGGAGTGAAAGGTAATGGGACTCCTGAAACTGGTCAGGGGGGTGACATTGCAAGTTCAGTCACAGCTTCCCCCTACTTTGAAGAATCAACAGGAAAACAAGGTGGGTGGTGTTGATTCTGAATCTAGTGGAATCAAGCTGCCACAGGATACTGCCGTTGATGGAGAAGATTCAAGTGATGTGGCTATCCGGAAATTAGTTGATAGGGAGGTGGTGGTTGGGAAAAGCTCGGGTCTGTTTTTCTGGGGTGGTGAGGAATTTGCCAGGAGGGCCTTTGAGAAATTTGAAAGAACAAAAAAGGAAGAGAAAAAGAAAAAGAAAGCTTTTAATCAAGGGAGCAAGGATTGGGATGAGGATTACTCAATTCAAAAGGATGAGCTTACAGATGAAGACTGATGTGGGCTTCAGAAAGGCTTGCAGCTTTGGTTCTGTGGTGGGCTGGTGGTCATAGTTTTATTGGGTTTTGTAGTGGGCTTGTTCTGTTCTTCCTTTTAGGCCTTTGGGGGTTTATTTGGGGCTGCTAACATACTTGTGGTGATATCTTATCACCCCATCTTATACATATTTATTTTAATGAAAATTTCTCTTTATTCTTCAAAAAGATAAGTATAGACGACAGGCAAGGGTAGTATATTCAATTCATTATGATTTATGATATTATTATATTACTATTATGTCCAGGTTTAAGTTGCTGTCCCCACACTAAGTAGGGACAGTATTGTTATTGAATCTTAAAGAGGAATGTGTCTATTAGCAGATCTGCTGTTTGGAGAGAGTTTATTCAATTCCTCTCCTTGTTCTGTCACTCTATTCTCTCTTCTTTTCAATTTCTCTGTTTCTTTCTTTTTAAACCTAGAAGCAACCAACTTGATTATCTTTTTTTGGGTGTAAATTTGACGAAAACAATTTATGGCTTGAAGCAGTTTCTTAGGGCTTGGTTTGGTGATTTTGTGAAGTAGTTTGGGCTGAAGCAGTGCAGAGTTGATCATTTTGTTTTCAATTGTGATATGGAGTCTGGTAAGATCATATTGGTAGTTTATGTTGATGACATATTGTGGTTACAGGGAGTGAGACTTAATAGATTTCTTTAGCAACACTTCTAGACAAAGGACCTAGGAACTTTACTCTATTTTTTGGGCATTGAAGTAGCAAGGTCACACCATGGAATCAGCTTATGTCAGTGGAAGTTGATCATTTTGTTTTCAATTGTGATACAGAGTCTGGTAAGATCATATTGGTAGTTTATGTTGATGACATATTGTGATTACAGGGAGTGAGACTTAATAGATTTCTTTAGCAACACTTCTAGACAAAGGACCTAGGAACTTTACTCTATTTTTTGGGCATTGAAGTAGCAAGGTCACACCATGGAATCAGCCTATGTCAGTGGAAGTATGTATTGGACATTTTTGAGGAGACTGGATTGTTGGGTGCTTGACTTGTTGACATTCCTCTGGATCCTAACGTTAAAGTGAGTGCTAAACAAGGAGATAACAAGATGACTTCCAGTGGTCTAAAATCAACTATTCTGAATTTGACTTCCAGTTATCTGTCCCTCTTCTATGGAGATAACAAAATGAAGCCAGGAATCTTTACTTAGTACTTGTCAGTTGTTTTTTCTGTGTTGTGTTTTTAATCTGTCAAAATTATCTATTAAGTGGTCTAATACTTCATGTTTGAACCTTATTTCTTATCAAACATAACACTGTTCTGGGATGGAGTTGGATCTTTGGTGTGCTTTCTTGGGTTACTTCTGGTCACCTTTTTTGTAATCTCTTTTTCTTTTAATAAATTTTGTTTTACTACCCAAAAACCTTTTGTTATAATGTGACAAATTCTCTAACTGTTGAAGACGACTTTCTCAGTGCATCCATGCTTATTTTCTTCAAATTCATAATCATTGAGAAGCTAAAAGATATGGTTTATGCTTTCCAAGGGAAGTCATGAGATTATCTGCTCTTTACTAATTGGATGGAGCTCTAGACGTTCCTTGACAAGTGGAGTTTTCCATGTGTATATATTTTGCAAATTTATTGGTTTCTCTCCTTATAACTGAACATTTGTATATCTATATAGAAAAAAAATGCAAAACTGCACCTTGATCTCATCATCATCATCATCAACCATGCTGTATCCCAACTATATGGGATTGGCTAAAACTGCACCTTGATATGCTTTACTATAATTCTACATTTACAACTATGCAGTATATCATCTCTCTCTTCTTGCAATTTTAAGGTGAAAGTTGTTAGGCAAAACCTTTCTTTGTCTCATCTGTTCTCTTATGATATCCTGTCTTGGCATATACAGGGCAGAGTATAATCCAGATCAGTACTTATGGGAAGCAGATTTCACTCTTGCAGGCAGAAAATACAAGAGACAAGACTTGGAGGCAAGTATGGAGTTCAATTACTTGGGCAGTTCTGGCTTTTATACTCATGAATGAGTTTCTATGCCATTGATATATTTATTATGGTTGCTAACTTTTCTGTACTATTTATTTTTGAACCTTAGCAGCTCGTGAATGGAAGGGGTCATACATTGCAATGCAGTCATTATGTGCCATCACCTTTCCCAGAAGATACACCTCTTCCTTGTGTTATATACTGCCATGGAAATAGGTCATTTCAGGCTCTCTTGGATTGTTTTCTTCCTGAAATTTTAAGTTAATTTTTTTGAGAAATGATAACTATTTCATTTTCATTCAAACGAGAGAGATGTAATTTTAAGTTCATTGCTTGTTTATATAAAATTTCTCTTGTTCTATTTTTTTTTCTGTTTTTCTTCCCTTTATAAAAGCATATCACATATGAAGGGGCTGATATATCTTCATTTCATTCCTGTTGATTAATCAGTGGATGCCGAGCTGATGCGAATGAGGCTGCTGTTATCCTTCTTCCTTCAAATATTACTGTCTTCACTCTTGATTTTTCGGGTTCAGGCTTGTCTGGTGGTGAATATGTCAGCCTTGGTTGGCATGAGGTTTGTTGATTTTTCTTTCTTGGAAAATACTAGGCTGGCCTCTAGCATCTAAGATTAAGCTGCATTCAACCAATCTCTGTGGTTGGTGTATGACAGTCCAATCTGAAGGCGTATTGTGGGCAGTTTAGATGCTAGGGGTTGTCCTAGCACTACTATGGATTTCTCACTTCAAGAGCTTCTGGAATTTTAATGTGTTTCAAACTATCTACCTGTCAGAAAGATGATCTTAAAGTTGTTGTGTCTTACCTAAGAAGCAACAAGCAGATTTCATGTATAGGTCTTTGGGGACGATCAATGGGTGCAGTCACAAGGTATTATTTGTTCTAATATTGTTTTGAGTGTGTATTTTTGCTGTGTTCTTTTCTATTCTATTTTTTGTTTCATTTCTTGCCCCGATGTTCCTCAGATCTGATTTCTATGTTACTCTCGGGAGTATTTTACACAAGTGTCGGAGATGCTTATTGTAGGATAACAAGTGTCAGTTATTTGCTTTGAATAAAGAACTGATGCGCTCTTTACCTAATCGTAGTACTACTCACAGAAATGATAAAAATGACATTATCAGCCCAAACAAGAAGAAAAATGCTAATAACTCAACTTCTAGCTCAACTCTGAAGAAACTTAAGTTGACATTAGTTAGGATCTAATGGATACTTGGATATGTTTGGACACCACAAACAACTTGTGCAATGACTGAAGTATAAGAGGAAATTTTTCTCATATGTCATGGTTATTGATGAAGAAGGTAATTGACTATTGTCAGTGATGCGGGAAAACTTTCAGGTCGAATAAAAATTTTGGGATCAAGTCTAGTTGGACGGTTCGTCAATGTGGACCCTGTAGAGGAAGAGGTTACGAAATGTACTTGTTTGAAAGGAAAGCTTCAGGTTAGCAAACTAAACGCAATATTAATTTTTTTTTCATTTTGAGTTGCAAAGAGGAAGCAGAGGAGGTACTTTGGCAGGAATGAAATAGTCTGTTCGCATGAGCTTATGTTGAGGAATGGGGAGATGGAATCCTCTCGTGGGTGCCATTAGAAATGTTGGAGAGGGTGCTAGAAGCCTGGTGTGGATCGTGGTCTATGGTATCACTCTTTTTTTTTTGTTTTTGATAAATGATAATAGTTTTATTAATTAAAGTAACAACAATACAGTCAGCCTAGGAGGAGGCATGAGGTGTTACCACCCCCTAGGACTGAACCATAACCACTGAACATACACCAGCCTGAAGCACAATTATAAATTGGCCCAAAACAGATCTCCCCTTGACACCCCTTGCTTGGACAGAGAATCAGCCATTGCATTTGCTGATCTGCTGCCCCATTGAAACCTGACTGACATATTTATTGTCAGCCATTTAACTTTCTTTAACAGATCCCTGTAGCCCCAACAAGCTGTTTCTGGACATGTCAACCAGCCCACTACTACCTTGGAATCCCCTTCTACTATCAAATTATTCACTCCAAGATGACTAGCCATCTGTATACCTTGTACTGCTGCTAGTATCTCTGCCCTTACAGAATCACCAACACCCACTGGTTCTGAAAATAAAGACAACATGTTATTGTCTTTGTCTCAGGATCCCTGCTATTCTGGATGACCCTGGGTTACCTTGGCAACTACAATTAAAATTCAATTTTACCACTCCATCCTGTGGGGATTTCCATTCAGCTTGTGATTTGTTCTTTGTGGAGACTGTAGAAGCCACTTCTGCCCAATTTCTCCTTAAGTCGTCAAAGGAGTAATCTGCCAACAAGTGTGAAGATTTCAGCCACGAGACTGTCCTTGTCAATACACATTCCTTAATTTTAGCAAGACTTTCATTTTTTGAAATATTCTAGCATTTCACTCCTCCCATAACATCCATGAGGTAGTGGCTCTGAGACATTTCCACATTAGCTTCCCTCTTTTTGTCAATCTCCCAAAGGTAGCTGGAGTGAACAACAACTTTACTTCGGAAGGCAAGTTTCACCTGCACCCAAATAATTTTTTTTTGATCAATAACACTTCCATTAAATCATCAATAGAAGATTTACAAGAGGAAGACAAACACACTTATCTTCCAAGAGCAACAAAGGACCTCAAGAAAAGGAAAAAACACTAAAATTACAGCTTAGCCCAAAACGATGAATCCCTTTTTGCCCCTTGTTTAGCTAAACCATCAGCTAGGGAATTAGTCGATCTTTAACCCAGCATATCTTAACTTCCATCTCCTGCACCGGCCACTTAAATTTCCTCCTCTCATTACTGTACTTCCATAAGCCATTGTTATCTTTCTTCAGCCACCCTATCACCACCTCGGACTCCCCTTCAATTATGAGTTTCCTGATGTTCAACTCCTTAGTTTTCTGGACTCTTTCCAATACTGCAAAGATCTCAGCTCTAAGGGAGTCACCCACTCCAATTGGGCCTGAGAATATGGTAGAAATGGCCCCATTCTCATCCCTAAAAACACCCCCAATCCCCGATTGTCTCGGATTTCCCCTACTACACCCATCAAAGTTTAATTTCAAGAATCCAATAGGTGGAGGGGTCCAAGACACACTCATTACTGACTTGGTCTGTGTGCAATTTGCAATTTCAGCCCACTTCCTCAACATGTCATCCACAGTGTAATCTGTGAATAGCTCCAAAGATTTCAGCCACTATACAACCCTAATATGTATGATAGCCCTCAGATCTGCTGCTCTTCTCTCAACTTCTGAGAATATCTTGGAATTTCTTTCTTCCCAAAGTGTCCAACATACTGCAGCCCTTAGTCCTCTCCACATAGTCTTTCCCCTTTTTATCCGTCACTTGAAAAAAGAAGGGGGAAAAAAGGCCCTGCAAGTCGGATGGAGGATTCCAGCTACATCCAAATAGGGAGAAAGCCCAATCCCAAATTGACGTCGCAAGATGGCAAGACACCAATAGGTGAAAACCAGTCTCCCCATCCGCTTTACAAAGAACACACCAATGAGGTGACAAGCAAGTATTGGGTCTCTTCTTTTGGAGTAGATCACCAGTGTTGATTCTTTCTAGATAGGCTTCCCAACAAAAACTACCAACCCTATGAGGTATTGCTTTACACTAAACCTCATCAACAAGGAAAGGGGGGAAAGTAGGACTGGTGGACTGACTTAAGACTTTGAAGAAGGAAGCACAAGAAAAGATGCCATTGGGGGTAGGTGTCCAAATTCTAGAATCCGCCCTAATGGGGTCTAAGACAACGTTTTCAAGAAGTGCAATAAGGCTCGAAATACTGTCGAAGTTTGAGTTTCTCAAATCCCTTCTTAGACCCAAGTTCCACCCAATCCCAGAAGTGGAAGAGGATGGGGTGGTGAAAGATGAGATTGGCTCATTTTTCAAATCAGATAGAGCATACAAAGAAGGAAACTGGTCCTTTAGAGGGGCACTCCCCACCCAAGTTTGTTCCCAAAATTTTATGGAGTTACCGGAATTCAAATCACACCTGCACCCAAATAATGATACAGCCCAGTTCCAAAATGGCAGCAAAAGAGCACGATATCAGCAAATGGTTACAGTCCTCACCCTTCACTTTACACATAAAGCACCAATTTGGTATCACTCTTCATGCCCAATGTTTGTAAACATTTTGAGAAGTAGAAGATGCATGTGGAAGATTTAAGAATATCAATTCTAGAAATCAAACCTAGAAAAATGTAGTTGCAGTAAGAATTCTAATTGAAGTGGATGAAGTTCATTTGATTCCAACAGTGCTGGTTTTGAAATTTGCGGGAGAACAGTTCAGTTTGAGGATAGTGGTGGAAGTGTTCCTTTCAGATGGTTCTATTTTGGTTCTTCTCCGGATTTTGCACCAGGGCTAGAAATGGAGTGGGATTTGGAGAAACAGAAGATGAAAGGTCAGTGTCGAGAGATGGAAGATGAGGGTATTTTTGGAATTTTAAATTCATCGGGTTTGGAGGTGGATGATGTTATTAAGAGACGTTGGGAATTGTTTTAATAGGGGGTATATGAAGAGTTGGGGATTGGGAAACTAACATTGTTGGGCTGAATCAGGCTTGTGCAAGGTCAGCAAATTGGCCTCTTTCTGAACCCCTTGATAACATTGGGATCTGTTGCTGAATGGTGGAATGGGGAAGGATAAGAAGAGTTTACAAGAGATTCTGAACCCCATAATAACGTTGGGATTCTGTTTCTCAATAGTCAGGGATCAGGCTTGCTTAAAAACAATCAATTTTTCATGCAGTGATGTGGGGAGTTTGGGATGAAAGAAATAAGCGCATCTTTGAAAATAAATTTAGGCCCCTTGGAGAATTAATTTCTGATATAACTTACCTTTGTAACCTCTCTTTCTGAACCCCTTGATAACATTGGGATCTGTTGCTGAATGGTGGAATGGGGAAGGATAAGAAGAGTTTACAAGAGATTCTGAACCCCATAATAACGTTGGGATTCTGTTTCTCAATAGTCAGGGATCAGGCTTGCTTAAAAACAATCAATTTTTCATGCAGTGATGTGGGGAGTTTGGGATGAAAGAAATAAGCGCATCTTTGAAAATAAATTTAGGCCCCTTGGAGAATTAATTTCTGATATAACTTACCTTTGTAACCTCTGGACAGTCAATTCAGATTTGTTTGAAGGAATCTCAATCACTGATCTCAACAGAGAGGTTCACTGCTTTCTCTTTCTTCCTCACCCTCATCAAACAATCCCGAGACAACTGGTTGTTCTCAGTGATGGAAAGAAGACTCTAAACTTTGATGGGAGTGCTCTAGGTAGTCCTGGTTTAGCTGGCATTGGAGACACAGTAAGGGATGAAAGGGGCAACATATGCTGGACTTTCAGTGGTCCAATTGGATAGGCTGGCTCCACAAAGGCTGAGGTGATGGCTGCTCTCACGGAATCAGAATAGTAAAAAATCTGGGAATTCAGAACCTAACAATTGCTGGTGACTCAGCAAATACCATAAAGTGGCCAAGAAACAAGGAGGGGGGACCTTGGAGACTGAGCCACTATTTGGCAGAGGCTAGGGGCTCTTTGGACTGCTTAAATGCTACTTTAGTTTGGATTCCAAGGGAACAAAATCATATAGCAGATGGCTTAGCCAAGTGTGGGGTGTTTTTGGATCATTTGTATAGTGACAAGCTTCCTCCTCTGTAATCTCTTGGGGATCCTCCCCTTTTCTTTTGCACATCTTCTCATGTACTTGTTCTTTCCTTAATGAAATCTGGTTACCTTTCTCTCAAAAAAAAGTTTTAAGTTCAAAAGTATAGGGGAGTTTGTGGGTTTTGTTGTTTGAAGGTTGTTATTGGGGGTAGTTTTTTATTTTTTATTTTGATCAGCAGTAGTTTTTTCTTTTCTTTGGGGTGATTTCTTACCACCTCTGTTGTATTTCTTCTTTCCTCTTAATGAGTTTCGTTTTTATTGTCAAAAATTTGAGGAACTAGTCAATGTTTTATGGAACATAAATCTCTTGCAGATTTACTTGTTGCTTAAGAAATTCAATAATCAGAAAACATTGTCATTCAACAGTCTGTGCCCTAGTTTCTATTGCTATCTTGGTAGATTATCTGTGTTTTTGTTATAATTGTATACCATGTTGAAACTTTCTTTAGAATAATGCTTGAATGCCATGTCCGGTAAAATATTTAGTCTGGAGAAATCTAATCTTTTACCTGGTTACTATTACATAATTTTCTTTCCCTTTTTATACAAATGAAAGGCTTGCCTGATATTCTATCTGCATAAATTTTACTTCCACTAACTCCTTGTTACAAATGAAATGCAGCCTTCTTTATGGTGCTGAAGACCCCTCCATAGCTGGAATGGTGTTGGACAGTGCCTTCTCTAACTTGTTTGATCTGATGATGGAACTTGTAGATGTTTACAAAATCAGGCTTCCTAAGTTCACAGTATGTCTCTCTCTCTCTCTCACACACACATTTGAGATTTTTTTTTCTTTTGTTTTCATGCTTTTTTGTCTATTTTGTTATTGAAAAAAAGGTTGGGACTAAATGGATATTCATTGATAACTATTCTTTTTATGGTACACTGATGTAAAGGTGTCGCGTTGGCCATATAATATAATAACTGTGATAGGTTGAAAATATGTCTTGCTGGGTATCCCTTATTTCATCAGGTTATAATGTAGGTCATAATTTACTCATGCATGGCTGGTAACAAGACTGCTATAAGAGCAGAAATTCTAGCTTCATTACAGAGATTGAGATGTGTATTCATTATAATTCCAAAGGTTATGGGTGGAGGGAGAATCACGGGTTGCTATCAGCTAGATGAATGGAGAATGTGAGGGTCCATGTCTGATGTGACATTTTATAGGAGAATCTAAAGCACTTGCAGCTGGGGTGAATACCTCATTCACCTGGACCAGAGGATTGACTGGTTAACTGGTGCAGATAGTTTGGGAGGACAGAATTATATTAATATTGGGTGTTCCCATTCCTTAGGGGCTGATTATGATGTTCTGTTAAGGGGTTATTTTTGTTTTTTGGGGGGGACTTTTCAATGAAGAATGCATACAGCCTATTTTTATCTTCTATCCTTTTGCCACCTGTATCTTTTTCTATTATACTTCAAGGATTTCTGTTACTAATAATAATGGTGTTAAGTCATAGTTTACCTTTGGGTTTTGTAATCATTCATGGACAGAGAGAGAGAGAGACGAGAGAGAGAGAGAAAGAGAAGAAGATGAAGATATGATTGAGAGACAAAAACCTACCCCCTTCTGGCTGCCGCCAGTTTAGTTATTTATATTAACTTAATATAAAAGGAATGGGAGATTACAAGTATGCCCCTGGCGGCACTCCCTAGAAACAAACTAATAAGAAAGAAAGAAAATAACTGACTGATAGCATCTTAACACTAACAGCAACTATAAAATAACAATTAAATAATCTTCACAACACTCCCCCTCAAGTTGGGTTGAATAGGTCTATCATGCCCAGCTTGTGACATAACTCATTGTGCCGCGAGTATGGAAGCCCTTTTGTGAGGACATCAGCGAGTTGTTCCTTGGAGTTGACATAAGGGATGCAAATTTCCCTTTTTTTTCCAATTTTCCCCTATGAAGTGTTTATCCACCTCAATGTGCTTGGTCCTCTCATGTAGGACAGGGTTGCTGGCGATGTTTATGGCTGCCTTGTTGTCACAGTAAAGAGACATAGGATTATGAACAACAACTCCAAACTCCCCTAGAAGATTTTTTAGCCAAAGAACTTCAGCCACCCCATGTGCCATAGCTCTATATTCAGCTTCAACACTTGATTTGCTACCATACTCTGTTTCTTGTTTTTCCAGGTCACTAGGTTTCCTCCCACAAATGTGCAATACCCACTCGTGGACTTTCTATCATCCACAGCACTTGCCCAATCAGCATCTATAAAGACTTCCACCTTTAGGTGATTATGTTTATTGAATAGTAGACCTGTTCTGGGATACTTTTTCAAGTATCTAAGAACTCTCTCTGTTGCCTCCATGTGTGGTTTCTTAGGAGAGTGCATAAATTGGCTTAGAACCCCAACTGAATAGGCAATGTCTGGACGAGTCATGCACAAATAGATCAGCTTTCCCACTAACCTTTGGAACTATTTCACATCTTTCAGAGGTTCGCCATCACAGTCACCCAACTTGTGGTCAACATCCATGGGAGTATCTGTTGGCCTTGCACTTAATTTGCCTATGTCTTGTAATAGATCAAGGGAGTATCTTCATTTCATTCTTGTAACACCACATAGCCTCTTTGGGATTTTTCAACCAACCCACCACCACTTTGGAATCCCCCTCGATTGTTAGGTGTTGTACCCCCCCGCTGGTTTGCAAATTGCACCCCTTGTACAACAACTAATAGTTTTGCCCTGATGGAGTCCCCAATTCCTAAGGGACCCGAGTAGAGCAACAAAATCTCTCCCTTCTCATTTCTCAAAGCACCCCCCATTGCGGATAATCTTGGATTACCCTTGCTACTTCCATCAAAGTTCAACTTCAGTGAGCCTTTGGATGGAGGAGACCAGCTTGTAATTGATTTGTCCTTTAGGGATGAACACCTCGCTACTGCTGACCAATTTCTCCAAAGGTCATTAAAGGAGAACTGATGAAAGATTTACAAGGTCTTCAACCAAGGTATTGCCCTCAGCACTGTCTTTCAATTCCTGATTGCTCCTTTCCTTTTCTTGAAAAATTCTAGCATTCCTTTCTTCCCAAAGAGTCCAAATCAAGGCAACACGAGCACATCTCCACATAATTCTCCCTATTTTTGTAGACCAATAAAAGGTAGAATGGTTGAAGAGCATGTGAACTTCTGCTGGTAGACTCCAACTACTCCCAAACAACGAAAGTAGCCAAGCCCAAAGGTCTGCAGACAAGGGACAAGATATTAATAGGTGGTAACAATCCTCACTGTGAGATCTACAGAGGATACACCAATTAAGAGAAATACAGAGGAAAGGTCTTCTCTTTTGTAGGTTATTTAGAGTGTTTACTTTCCCATGGAATACTTCCCAACAAAATGCTAAAATTTTTGGGGGAACTGGCCTGCACCAAATTTCTTTTGATGGAAAGGGTTGGTGAGTAGAAAGTTGAGAGATGGACTTGAAGAAAGAAACACAAGTGAAGGTTCCATTGGGTCTAGGAATCCATACCCTTTTATCCGGCTCCTAGAATATTTTCTATTATTACATTTTGAAGTTGTTTTGACTATATGAATTCTTAAGCCCCAATGTATTCCATGACTTATTCACATTCTAGCTATCCATAGATGTTTTTCCCCTGTATAATTGAACCGTGCTTGTACCACATTTAATTAATCTACTGATGTTTCTGAATTGGAATCACTTTTAAGTGTTTTAATCCTGATAACATGGAATTCTTACTTCTCAATCACAAGAAGTTCATAATTCTTGCTGATTATGAGGAGATTTTATTTAGATTCAGTGAAATAGGTGTTTATGTTTCTCAGTTCTCTTGCTGGCAATTGTAAAACTTGTTTTTGTCTTATCAGGTTAAAATGGCTGTCCAGTATATGCGACGTGTCATTCAAAAGAAGGCAAAGTTTGACATCATGGACCTTAACTGTATAAAGGTTTGTGTATGCATAGAACTGTTGATATAGACCCTTCTTCCCGCTTTGTGAATAAATAATTTGGTTTTGGTAAATTTTAACCTTTTTCGTAATCATATAATTCCATTTTAATAATACAATAAGGTCCTTTCTGGACATGAATCTTACTAATGTGCAGTGCTTGGTTTTCTTCTATTTCCTGTGTGACTGCTTGAAATTTGACACAACAAGGTCTGATTATTGAGTAAATTTGTCAATGCTCCCTCACACATGCAGGTGGGACCTAATACTTATATACCAGCTCTATTTGGCCATGCTGCTGAGGATGTATTTATTCAGCCCCACCATTCTGAAATCATCTTCAAATCCTATGTGGTATTAGTTTATTCTGTATGAGGCATTATTAATCCTTTGCGGTATTGTTAAATGAATTTATATTCACTTCAACTGCTCATTGATCTATTACTAAATTTGTAGTTTTGCAGCATACTCTATATCAAGAATGTGATTCTCTTTACCTCTGACTTTACTCTATGTGCAGGGAGATAAAAATATTATTAAATTTGATGGTGATCATAACTCTCCACGACCCCAATTTTACTATGATTCAGTCTCCATTTTCTTCTACAATGTCCTTCATCCGCCTCAAGTTTCTTCTGCATATTCAAGCAAGCTTGAGAAGTACTATGATTTGGGGGACCTGAAGGTTGGTGCTGGTATGGATGAGGTAATGTCTTTTTTTGATCAGTAACAGAATTCACATTCTATTAATTGTGTAGAAAGAAAAAGGCATCCCCAGCCTTTTGAAGGTGTTCAAAATTGAGGGTAAGTACCGGCTAAATACAAAAAATCAATATCATCCACAAGCTGACACATAGAAACCCTGTCTATGGTTATATATTATCCATGCTTCTGAGAGAAATCCATGAAGCATAGAAGGAAAAAAATGTAGACTTCCTTGAAAAAATGACACATAGAAACCCATAAGATCATCCAGTGTTTACAGATCAGTTCCATACCTCCATACATCCCATACCAGTTCTTCCCTGTTAACTCCTTGCTTGTGCATTGTCTCTTTCATTTGCTGCTCTTGGGGTCCATAATGCGCAGTTCATATTTCCTGCTAGAATTTTTACTTCTCTTAAAAGAAATCTAAGAGGCCAAGGACCATCCCCTCTAGTAATGAACCAGTCAATCACTACTTGGCAATCACTTTCAACCAACAATTTCTACCAACCACCTGAGGAAGCTATTTTTGAGACCATTCAGCAATTTTATTAGCTCTGTCCTCGAGGACTTGCCAATTCTCACTGGACCTGAATAGCTTAATAATGCTTCACCACTGTGGTCTCTAAATAGCTTAATAATGCTTCACCACTACCTATCCCAGCCTTTTAAAGGCATGGCGTGCCTTGTGCCTCAGCCAAGGCATGTGTTTTAACTATTCAGTTTTTATTATTTTTTGTAGAATCTTTCTGTGTTTTTACACCTTAGTAATGGTTTATCAACTCCTAAATTATCTTTTATTGCTGTTGTAATGGTTTATAAACTTTTAAATAAGCAATTTAAATACCTTTTAAATACTTGAAGCCTTAATTCTTGCAAATAGAATATCAAATAGAAAAATTTCCACTAAAGAAGCAACAAGACAGCTAATATCTTATATAATGCGCTGCAGTTGGAATAGCAAAACCAATCCCTTTGCATATATGAGCCGAAAATTTGGGTTGGGGGTGCTGCTTCAAGTCCTTGCATGGACTTGTTTGGGCTTGCCTCAAGGGGCCATTATGAAGGCAGGGTGTGAATCTCTTAGGATTGGGACTGCAAAATGTTTTTTTTTTTTTTTCTGGAAAAGGTAAGGTAAGATTTTATTAATAAAGGAAATACAAGATACAACAGAAAAACTAGCCACAGGACTAGCCAAGGCACAAAACCAGATTACAGACTCCAAATGGACTGCCTGCTGCACTAACTCATCAGTGCTCTTTGACTTGTTACAAAAGACTCTACTGTTTCTGACCAGATTACCCAAAGAACAGCCGCAGGGATTGTCTTCCATACTAATTTTCTTTTTTTCTTCCAGCTGAACAGAAGGTCTTTGACTGATCTTGGCATGACCCAGCATATTCCAGCTGCCCTGAGAAAATGTTCCCATTCTAGAGGAGATAGGGCAGTGGATGCTCAGGTGGTCTGTGGATTCAGGAAAGAGTTCACAAAGCCCACACAAGAGAGAAGAGAGCTGTAGGACCCTCCTTTCCAAGCTGATTTTAGAGAGGCACTTGTTCAGCACCATAGTCCAAACAAGGAAGTTGGATTTGGAGGGAGAAACAGAGTTCCAAATTTGTTTAAAAGGGAACTTATCAGAACCAATGCTGCTGAGTTTAGATGTCAGGGACTTAACCGAGAAGCAGCCATCTCCACTCCATTTCCAGTTCCATTCATCCTCATTATTAGTATCAATATTCTGACCCTGTAAAAGATCCATCTGCTCCAAAACCCCATCCAATCCCAGTCAAACAGGTCTCTTCTGAACTGAGGGTTCCAGACTACTGTGCTGTTGTAGAAGACATATGAATCAGCCACTGAGACTTCTTGATTTGCAGCACACTGGAAAAGAAGGGGAAAGGCCTTGGATAAAGGGCTATCCAGACACCAGGGATCTTTCCAAAACTTCAGCCTATCACCTCTACCCACCTTGAATCTCACACCTTCAGGACCATTGGCAGGCTTTTAAGAATGCCTTTCCAAACCAAGCATCCCCAATTTGGGATTGGGTCCTGCGATTTCCAGTTACCCCAGTCCACCCCATATTTAGAGGCAATTAAACTTCTCCACCAGGAATTTCTTTCAGAGGCAAACCTCCAGCACCACTTACTAAGTAAGTGGGGCAGAATTTATCACCTTCAATTTCCTTAAACCCAGACCCCCCTCCTCCCCAAGCAAACAGACTTGATCCCAGTTCACAAGATGAGTTTTTCTTTTCTCTTCCCATCCCTTCCAAAGGAAATTCCTCTGCAGATTTTCAAGCTTCTTAGCTACTTTAGCTGGGATAGGAAAGAGGTGGGAAGGTTGGATGAGGATAGTTTTTTCTCCATTCTCTCAATAACTGAACCCCAGATAGCAGAAGAGGAGCATTTTACCCCAAGAGGAAGCCCCAGGTACTTCATGGGAAAGAAGTCCACCTGACAGGCCAACACCCTAGCACAATCCTCCAAGTGTGAAACATGACCCACCGGAATGATTTTGCTTTTATGAAGATTTACTTTGAGACGTGAAACCACCTCAAACCAGCACAGAATTCCAAGTAAAAGTTCCAGCTGATCAGTTGAGGCATCAAGGAAACAGAGGGTGTCATCAGCAAACTGCAAGATGTTAACCTTTTCTGCTTCTGGAGCAGCAAAACCATTCCAAATCCCATTATCCTCAGCATTTAGGGAGAACTGAGACAGAAGTTCCATTAGGCAGATGAAGAGCAGGGGGTCTCCCTGTTTAAGGCCCTTAGAACTTTCAAAAAACCCCACAGATTGACCGTTTATCAGGACTGAGAACTTGGAAGAGGAAACACAAAATTTGATCCAATTCCTCCACTTCTGACAAAAAAAACAGATTGAGTGGGTGCTTGGTACGTGGTGTTTTTCATCTCAACATTTCAACTTAAATCATTACATTGGAAATTGGGAAAGCGAGGTGTTTTCACACAACCTGCTGCACAATATATTGTTATAGTTTTGAACATTTATGCACCATATAGGAAACACTTTTTTATGTTTTCCCCAATACCCCCCATGCACATAACTCAATTTTAAAAGTGGTGCAACCATTTATGTTGAAGTCAAAGTACCTATGTGGCACTTATGTGGAGTCAAAATGGGAATGCAACACCATGGCTCCAAACACCGCTCAGAAGTTTCACATGCTTGAATTGTTTTGTGCTTGAAGCATGTTGTTACAATTCAAATATTCTTGCTTTCACTTTCACATTTTCACTTCGAATATGTTTGTATGTGTTGGGGTGCTGCCCAACTCAGGAACCTCTTTGAGGGGGTTAACCTCCTACAGAGCTGAAGGTAGAAGAGAGAAAGAGGAGGAAAAGGAAGAAGAAAGAGACTAGGGTAATTCGCATGCCTCCCTCACTCAACCTTACCCCTATTTATACTTTTATTATAGAATATATCTCATCAAGCTAACTAACTGCATTCCTTTTACAAAAAGGTTGTAACTAGTGGTGACGTGTCCTTGTGTAGACATAACGGATAGCTCATGGGAGTTCTGTAGTGACTGTGGGATGCTTCAGCTGCTTGCCCTGGACTTGTTTGTGGGCCTGACTGCTGGGCTTGATCTGCGGACTCTGTTGGATCCCATCAACTGCCCCATCCTCGGCAGCAACCTTGACCTCAAGGTTGAAGCCTGGGCATTACTCCTTAAGCTTCTCATAAATCTCCCATGTAACATCATCTATGGGTAACCTGGCCCGTGCAATTAGGACCAAGGTTCAAAGTACCGACACACTTCTATATTTCTGTGTATCGGTACTTAAAAATATGCACTTTCATATTTCTCTTAGTTTTTTTTTTTTTTTTTCCAAAAGTTGGTTTTTATATACATTTTTGTATTTATTTTTTATTAGAAAAGGGATTCCTGAAAACACCTGTAAACAGTTTCAGAATCCAAAAGATATGATATGATACGGCTGATACGTGGCGTATCGTATTGATACTTTGAACCTTGATTAGGACTTCTTCAATGGTTTTTCTTTCCTTGTTTAACCCATCGATGATCAAGCACCTTAATGGGTTGGGTTTGCAGTGTGGTGCTTACAGGGGTTGCTGAATTGAGGCACTTCTTAAGCATGGCAACGTGGAACACTTGGTGGAGTTTGGAAGTGGAAGGAAGGTCAAGACATAGGCCACTTCTCCTACTGGTTGTAGCACCTTGAAGGGCCCGTAATTCCTAGGAGATAGCTTCTGACACACTCTCTTCGCAATGGTGGACTGACTATATAGCCACTTCATCTGTGCTTGGGCCTTATGCAAATGGGCCTTTAAGGCCTTGAGGATTTCATCTCGTTCTGTCAAATAGGTATCCACTTTGGCTACCACTGTTGACCCTCCTCATAAGGTAGAAATAGAATACTTAGAGGTGGGCGTCCATAGAGGGCTTGAAAATTGGTCATGTCGGCTGAAGCATGGTATGAGGTATTGTACCACAGCTTGGCCCATGACAGCCATTTGGCCAACTGTCTGGACCGGTCACTTGTGAAGCACCTTAAGGTAGGTTTCCAGAGATCGGTTCACCACCTCAGTTTGACCGTCAGTCTGAGGGTGGTAATTGGTTGAATGGTGCAACTCCATCTCCATAGCCTTGAAGTATTCTCCCCAGAATATACTCATGAATGTAGGATCCCTGTCAATGACTATGACCAATGGTGTTCAATGAATTTTGGCCACATCATTTACAAATACCTTGACCACTAGGGTGGCTGTGTGAGGATGAGACAGTGCTGAAAAATGCACGTACTTGGTGAAGTGGTCTACAATGACCAAGATGATCAATTTTCCTCCAGAGACGGGAAGCCCCATTATGAAGTCCATGGAGATCTCCCACACTTGTGGAGGAACTGGGAATGGTTGTAACAGTCCTGCTGGGGATTGGCTGTTATACTTGTGCTACGTAATGTGTAGGGAGCCTCTTATAAGTTCAAAAAACGCCGGAGTGCCCCCCCCCCCCCCCCCCCCCTTCTGACTCATGAAATAAGCACATCAGTTCTGGAATATAGGTGGAAGTTGGAAGCAACACCATTCACCCCTTGTAAAAAAGAAAAAAAGAGTGGAGTTGATCACCTGGTATCCAGGAACAGAATTAGGATCCACGGCCCATGAGTCTTTGATGTGCATGAGGCCTTCGTCTTGCTGGGCTTCCTGTCGAATTGAATCTAACAGAGGGTACACCTGTTTAGGTAGGCCCACGTATTTCAGTTCTGAGAGCCAGGATAGAGCATCCGCGGCCCAGTTTGTGGGTCCAGGCCGGTACTCGATCTGGTAGGCAAAGCCCATTAGTTTATAGGCCCACTTTTGTTGATCCGGGTTTAAAGCCTATTGATCCAAGAGGTGCTTCAAACTCCGTTGATCAGTATGAATGGTGAACCTCTGGCCCAATAAGTAAGGCCTCCACTTGAGGACTGCTAATATGACTGCCATGAGCTAGTTCTTGTAGGTGGACTTGGTGTGGGCCTGGGCTGATAGTGCCTTACTAAAGAATGCGATGGGCTGGTTCTCCTGCATCAACACAGATCCCAATCCTGTTCCTGATGGTCAGCCTCAACAAAAAACATTTTTGTGAAGTCTGGTAATGCCAAAGTAGGGGACTTAGTCACCGTGGCTTTGAGGTCTTCAAAGGCCTGTTGGGCCAAGTCATTCCAATGGAAAGCCTCCTTCTTGAGGTCTTTCTGTTGTATGTAATAAGCCTTCTAATTTAGCCTTTCAGTTTGTGGTTCTGAAATTATGGAATCAAACAGTGATCCATATTTTTATTCATGTAGTGTGGTTTATACTATGGGGGCAATAAGTTCTATTTGTTATCCTTAATTTCTATCGTTGCATCATTTTGTAATTATAGAGTCTTGATTGGTGGGGTGTCAAATGATTGACGTCCACCCTTAAAAGGTCATGGTATTGGTACAATTGCTGATTAGTCCCTCTTAGGGACTGAATGGCATCAGATAAAGAAATAAAAAAGAACCTAGCTATTGTACATCAAGATAAAATGTATTATGATACACCCTCATCTATTTTACGTCAACCATGTTTACTGATAATTGAGTTGAGTTGAGCATGAAGGTGCCAACTAGCTTGCTGGTAAGGTCTCTGGCTGGTTGTAGTAATGACTTGGGATCAAACCCCACCTTTACGGGATTTTGGTGGACTGGGGAATTTACATTTGGGGGAGGGCCAACTCCTATTATGTAGTTTGAATAATGCTTAGTTGAGTTGAGTATGGGACTAATATATAGTCATGTTTCTTTTGTTTGTAGAGCCTCCTATATGAGATTATTGCTGGTCTTCGTAATGTGGGTACTGAGGCTGCCAGCTCATCATCAGCTCCTCCTAGTATTTCTACAACAAAATCTATAGGCGAATTTCTTTCTGAAATTGCACCGGTTGCAAATGTCTTGGTGTGTTATGCAATTTCTGTTCATTAGTTTAATTTTACTATTATAATTTCTTTTCTTTCTTTTAAATGTTTTTTCCATTAACAGATTCAGGATTCCCTGTTGGTTGAAGATAATATGACTAATGATTTTGATAGGGTCAATGATGATGAATCACGACACTTGCAGGTGATTGTACATTTGATGCACCTTTTTTTTGTCTTCAATTGTTTCTTTTTGGTCCCATGTCTTCTGAAATTGATGTCCCACTTCCCCAATACAAATGCATTTGTTTGTACCTTAAGTTGTCTAGATTACAATATGATTTTTATTCCAGGTCTAGCTAAATCAAGGTCTCACTTCCGAATAGAAATCTGTGCTTCTTCATTCTTAAGTAGTTCGGAAAATTTGAAGCCATTTTGTTATTTCACCGACTTCCATACAGTTTTCAGCAGTTTCTTATTGCATTACTAGTGTAGCTATATGTTCTATGATATCATAGTAATGTGGATTCCCACAGTGCCTTTGTGGCTTTCTCTAAATGGTGTAAAGAAAACCTCATTTTTTATTGCATCATGATCTATAGGTATTGAGAATTTTTACTGTTTCTTGTTAGTATCTTATCTTTAGGTTGATGGTCATTTCTACTGTGGGTTCACCTTTTTTATTAGTAATAGGTCTCACATTACTTGAAAGGTGAGTAAGTAGCTATATGTTCTATGATATCATAGTAATGTGGACTTCCCACAGTGCCTTTGTGGCTTCTCTGAACAGTGTAAAGAAAACCTCATTTTTTATTGCATCATGATCTATAGGTATTGAGAATTTTTACCGTTTCTTGTTAGTATCTTATCTTTAGGTTGATGGTCATTTCTACTGTGGGTTCACCCTTTTTATTAGTAATAGGTCTCACATTACTTGAAAGGTGAGTAAGCTGTCTCTTTTATGGTAAGAGGACTCTTCTGGACTTTTTAGTGGTTCATATACATGTTGACCTATCCTGTGAGAATTTTAATTCCTATGCGATGACAGGAAACATGAAATTTACAAAAGCAGTAAAGTACCTTCTATTCTATGAAGGCTAACCTTAAGTGTAAGTCTGCTTTTGAAAAGTTTTTGCCATTGCACATTTCCCAGGATAAGACAAGTGGGCAGAATGAGGAATGCTGCTCATATTCAAGTTCAAATCGAGAAAGTTGGGGAAGATGCTCCTCTCTAGGAGGCAGTGAAGAGGAATCGTCTTCCGCAGATTGCACCGGGAATGCTAACAACAGACATCTGGTATTTTCCTTTCTTCCATTCTACTGCTTTGTTCTCTTTGAATAGTATATTCCCCAACACCCTCAGAAAAAGACGAAAAAGGAAAAAAAAAACGGAGAAGGAAAAAAGAAATTGAATGCTTGGAACTTGTTGAAGGTTTCTTCTTTCTCATAATCTTTTCCGCTGATATTAACAGTGTGATGCTTATGCATCTTAGCTTTCAAAACAAGCATATAAATTGGAGTTGGAGATTACATTCTTGTTTACAACGAAAGCTGGCATTGATTGGTCAGAAAAATAGAAACATAGTCTGTTGTTTATGGAAAGGATGCAAACCCTTAAATCAAGGCAAGAAACCTTAATGGAAGTTGGCATTGATTGGTCAGAATCAGAAATATAGAAAACTCTTGTTATGGTTCTCTATCCTGAGAAGTCCTGGTAAATTTTTGTAGGGATTAGACTTACGGACTGTGCATCTTATTTGAGTCTTGATACAGACCATGCAAGTTTTTGTACATGGGGCAAGCCTCCTTTATTTCATTATTGTCTTTGGTTACAAAGAAAGGGAAAAAGAAGAATCATCAAACATGTAACTGATAATTTTTGCTATCATAGTATGTGGATGTGCATTTCATCCCTAAATTGTAAGTTTGTATCTGAATGAAGTTATTCCATTTCACTGGTTTGTGTTTCATTAGGATTTTTTTTTTCCTTGTGATTATTTCACAGATGACCTTGAAAGCACTTGCAACACCTCTTAGAAGAATACAAAGAAAATCATCAGAAATGCGGAAGGAGAAGAAGGTTCAAACCGCTCCAAAGAAGCCCAAGCGTGAGAAGTTTGAGAAGTTGGAGGCTTTAAGCCAGCGTATACGGCTTTGCATTCTAAGGCGGGTTAAGCATAGAAGGCATCGTTCCTCGTGACTGCCTTTGTACCATAAAATTTGTAATTGTAATTGTTTTCATTTTTCTAGTCTCTACCTCTTGTAACCCCCTCCCCCTCTCATTCTTGAAGGAAACAATAGGGATTGCTTTTGATTGTATTCAAGGGGGAACCCATGGTGCTGTGTATGTGTTTCTCAATATTTACTTGTGTTAAGGGAAAATGTTGGCATTTCCTATGCCGTTCAAGGAAGTGTTTGGCATGCGGCTGTATTGGCATTGTATTTGCCTGGTAGAGCCCTGATTGCGTTAAAACATGTCCAAAAACATTGCCACTACTAGAATTAGTGATTGTCGTTTAGTGGTTGTAATATACAATGAATGCTGCGGGACTGATCTTTGGTTTCTTTGATATGTTTTTCATGTTCCATTTTCATTAGAGTTATAATGGTCGGATGATATGTTGAAGTTATCCACAAAATGAGCAAGAGCATTTCTTTTTCCCCCGTCTTCCATCTTTCATCCATAGGTTTCTTGACCTAGATGTTTAATTACTTGGCCCGTTTACTTTATAGGAATTTACTTATCCGGGTAAATGCATTCATTCGGGTAAGCGTTTCTTGGCCTGGGTCTTTTTCCTCGAGTAAATAAAACAATGACTCTTTTTTTAAGTTTGTCATAAAAATTATTATTAAAAGGGACAATTTTGTATCATCAAAGTGTTGACAATCCCCCTCCTGAGGTGGGAAAGTTATCCCACTAGGCACTAACCCACATGGGAGATGGATCACTTACCTGAGTAAATGATATTCAGGGAAAAATATTTTCGTGAATTCCACATAAATCTGGAAAAAATGAGTATTTTGGTGACCAACTTTATCCTTTCCCAAAATCAAAAAGAAAAAGGGCCCTTAGATTACCTATGTGTTTGACCATCATTGGATGAGTCAGGTGGTGTCGCATTTTTAACGTAATACCAAATAGCAAACTAAATCAACTAGATGAAACCGAAAATTTTGGTTAACCAAATCAGTCGGTTTAGTTTCAGTTCAGTATTTCTAAAAAATCAAAGATGCTAGTTCGATTTTGGTTAACCAATATAAAAAAATCGACGGTTAACTGAATCAATTGGTATACATGCATTTCTTATTTCTACATATGTGTATCATATATTTTCATTTTTAGTTTTTTTTATTATATATTTATATATTAATCTATAATACATATTATAAATATGAAAAAATAAAAAAAAAGAACCAAACTGGTCAATTGGTTACCGGTTTTTCAAAAACCGATAGTACTAACTCGATTTCAAATATAAACCCACAGTTTGGTTAATCAAATTGTGAGCACCCCTAATCCCAAGTTGTTTTGCCCTTGGCCCTTGGCAGCTTACCCACTAAATTTCACTATTTAAGGCGGTCAGACCATACAAGTTCTTTTATTTTATTTTTTTGCTAAAACGACCAAACGAGTTCTACTAGATCATCTAGGTTGAACGGGTGAACGTGAAACCATGTCATATTAGCAATATGTATATACATATATTTGTAAACATGTATTTTATCAATAAATAACGTATAATATAATTATGTTCATGTAATACATGTATTATTTTATATTTATGTTTTCTAATTCAATTTTTATATTTTAATTTATAAAAATATTAAAAAATATGATTTAAAACCAAAAAAGTTTTTGTTTTACAAAATTAACAGGACAAAGCACGTACATCTTAAAACACAAATCTCTATAAATTACCCAAAAAAAAAATCATCACAATCAGGCGTGAGAATGCAAAATTATGACCTACAGAAATTTGCACACATTTGATGTACAACCTTTGATCCAATCACTGGGTGAAACTAATCAACGGTCCAACCACCCAAGGGTCAGGTCAGACGGTTTATAACCAGATCAATTTTTTACCAGCTTCTGGATTTTTCCAAAACCAAACCCAAAATCTTAGCACAAACGATTCAACAACCGGGTCTCATACACGAATCTGGGAGAGAGCGAACTTGGATCTACCGCATAAAGCTGTCAAATTCCCCGTTCGGGAGTTTAATTTGACGCAAAATTCTGAAATGGTTTGAGTATAAACGGACGGCATAACTTGGATCCATCGCATAACCTGTTAAATTCCCGTTAGGGTTCTATTTCTATAGTATGTGATGGAGAGAAAGAACAGTTGGAAGGTCAAAATGGCCTTCTTCAACCCAAGTATGAAAATAGCATAAAAAACGAACACCCAATTCTTTGACACGATTATCACACTAATCCATAGACTACATTAAAAAACTAAAGCAGCCCTGAAGTGCAAATACCCGACACACAAATTAGTCTCATGGAACACTGCCCGAAATGTTTTCAGATGCTCCTCATCATCAAGGATGCCCTGGAATAAAGATCAAAATGCTCAGTATTGCAGATGCGCAGAGCCCAAGCTTGAAACAATGTGTTTAAGAACCAACCCCAACTAAGCACATTCTGGGCCTTCACTGACTCGCTGCTTCTTCACCACCCTCTCACCTGAGCTCTCACCTGGGGATGAACTCTTGCTGGCAGAGGCATTCTTGGCTTGGGGATGTTCCTTGGAAGCATCAACTTGGGCTGGGGTCTCAAGTTCTTGATTGGGGGAGTTGGAGGTGGGAGCAGAATCTGATGCAGTGGGAGAAGGGGTACATGCTTCAGTCTTCTCAGATTCTGGACAACCGTCAGTTAACAAAGGGACAGAAGTGCCTGCACCAGATGCTTCTGCAAGAACATCACTAGAGCTCTTTTGTTCTTCAGTTATCTTTGGGGGTTTACTATTGTCTTCTTTTCCTACCTCCAGTTGCCTCTGGACCTGTTGTACTTTGAACATAAAAAAATAATAAATCAACGGACAGGTGCTCTACATGTCCAGACATGATTCAACAGCGTCAAGGTTGAAATTGAATACTCGAACACCACATGCAGAGGCTCAAAGCTTGAAATTGAAGCAAATGAATTTTCTCTAAAATCTGAATGTAAAAATTTATATTATGCAATGAGGGAATACTCGAATATTTTTAACTACCACCAACGGAATATGACAATCAAGAACAGCGTTGTTGAAAATGGTTACCTAATTTAAGTACATAATCCCCCCCCCCTATTTCTGCCACATGATCCAAAACCACTGACAGGGAACCCTCTGGATTGACCACCTGTTCAATCCTCCAGTCAAAGTCAAAGTCAACCCATTAGAGAGACCAGAAGAACATGTGGAGCCCCAAACTTACCATATGAAAGATTTCTGTCTCGACTGGCAAAACCAGTTTCCATTGTAACGCAAACTCTTCATAGATACATTGTCTCACAAGGATGGCAACAGGGCAGGTTTGGGGAGGGCTTAGTAAATTCTAGACCCCACCCACCTCCCTAAACCTCCCAACCCATACCTGCCCAAAACCTGTAGCAGTTGGATTTTGAGAATCCAAACCCTACCCGCACATGAAAATGCAAAACCCTCCCTGCATTCAATGGTAGGGTGGGTCGGGTTTGGACCCACATCTAATTTCCTATTATTTGCTGTTATACATAAGCAATAAATAAGTAAAATAACACAAATAAAAAACAAAGTTTCCAATTTTTTGATTAAAACATGTAAAAAAACACAAATTATCAATTATCCTTCACTTAAAATTCAAGATATTATTAAATTCAGCACCTAATACATAAATTTTATATGCTTTCCAAAAGTATGTGGGTCGGGGAGGTTGGATTTAGCCTATATTGTATCCTACCTGTACCCAAAAGTATGTACTTAAAATTCAAGATATTATTAAATTCAGCACCTAATACATAAATTTTATATGCTTTCCAAAAGTATGTGGGTCGGGGAGGTTGGATTTAGCCTATATTGTATCCTACCTGTACCCAAAAGTATGTGGGTCACAAGGAATAGTTATACTCAGTGATTTAAAAGGCGCACCTCAGGCGCACAGGCGAGGCACATTTTAGGGTAAGCACCTCGCCCAAGTCCTAGGTACAGCCCATTCACAAGGTGCATGCCTGGTGTGCCTTTTGAAAATTTTCCGCTTTTTCCTTTTTTGAGTCTGGCGGCTGGGCTGGGAGCTCCGTCCCCGGAACCCTATGCCATGCCCCTCGAGGCTAGTTCGCTTGCTCACTAAAGCTTCGAGAACCCCCTATTTGGTAATGTTGTCCATTCATTCATCCAAATAAAATATCTTCTTAACAACAATTAAAACTATAAAATCATTATTTTTTGTGTGAAAGCTAAGAATTTAAGGCCCTAACATGGACTTGTTTGGGCTTGCCTCGAGGGGCGTGGCACAAAGGCGGCTCGTAGAATTAGGAATGTAATATGTCACATTAGCTATGAGAAAAAAAGAGATTGTGGGTTTTATATGCTTGAAAATATTTTATATGTTTGATTTCATTTTTAAATTCTCATTTGAACATGCTTTACATATTATGTTTATGTATTTTAATTTTAGATAATAGGTTTTTTAAAACATTTATTTTAAAACTTAAGTTTATATTTTTATTAATATTATGTTTTATATTTTTTTATATTTTTTAGCTTTTTTTTAATTGTGTGCCTTGCCTCAAAAAGGCGCGTGCCACTCCTTGCACCTTTTGCTTTTAAAACACTGGTTATACCTACCATATATTCTAACCCTAAGGGTATCTTGAATGCCATATCAATTGTCCATATACCTGAGGGCATCTGGAACACCATCACATCTCAATTCTCAAGGTCTTCAAGGCCAAGGTACCTTAGTCCCAAGTCAAGTACATCATAGATGTATCAACTCCCCCCTCACCCTCTTTCATGCAGAAAAATTAAAGAATTCTTGAAAGCCTGTTTGACTATTTGTGAATGCTACATGGCTTCCTTGTGCCTTAGGTTTTGGATCTCAAAGATGAGAGGGATTTTGAATTCAATTTGGATTTTGTCATGGGTGTAGAGGGGGGTAGAATGCAAGTTTGCTTTGTCTTTCCTTTTTCATTTTCCTTTTTGGAGACTTCAGATCATTCTTTTGTGCACCCTTATACTTAATGGTGTACTTTGATTACTTACAAAAGGGAAAAGAGAAAATTTGACTTTGAAAATGCCGGTAACAAATTTAAAGAGACTTGCCTCCAACTGCTCGTGCAGACGCTTTTGCACCTCAGCCTGCAGCTTGAGAGTGTCCATTTTTTGGATCTGACTGCCAAAAAATCCCCACATCATCTCAGACATGTCTCTTTAACAAGCAAAAGAGCAGTAAATGTGTTGACAAACTACAACCATCCAACCCTTTGTTCTACTTGATAATTTGGGATGTTATGAAGAACACAAAAGGTAACGGGAAACATCTCATGATCAATACAGTAGTACCTGGATGTGCACCAATGTAGAACCATGGAAGGGACTTTCAAGGTGTCAGTTTTCCTAAACTTTAAAGTATTTTAAGATCATTTGCTCACAGAAATGTATGTTACACAAAAAAGAAAATACACTTCTACTTACGAGGAGCCTTCTGTTAGTTGAACCAAAGCACGTGCTTCTCTCCCCATTTTTCCTACATTTACAATACAAAATTAATTCTTCCACAAGTTTTTCATGTGAACACATACTTGAGATACTACTATTACTATGGAAAGAGCTACCTAATTCACTTTTTAATAACTTTTTTAATCAGTAATTTACTTCAAATTAATAAAAGAATGTTCTAGGTCAGAGATACATACCATGAAGTTCTGGATGGTGTGTTGCAAGACGATATTTCTGGATGCAATATAAAATAGAGTTCAAACACAGGTAGAAATATAATGTAAGTAATAAACACATGAAAGAAAGGATGTTTCAAGGATGGCTGTGTATATTTACCTGTAAGTGGCTTTTGACATGGAATGTAGTCAAACCTAATACACCCATTGCCCTGAGAACACCTTTAGGAGTGGCCTCTGTGAGTACGAAAAAGATAAAAATGAGAATATGAAAAGTGGCTAAATAAAAGTCCTCATATTTAGACTCCTGATGATAACATGGTTGGAATTCTTTTCTTTCTTTCTTGAAAAGCTTGTTCATCGATGTTATTAAAGAATTACCACAATCCCCTTCCCCACCAGAAATCTACATTTTTGGGTACTATGTACTACTAGAAAATCTATTTGGTAATTCCATAAAGTAAATAATTCACAAAACTATCTAATCATTTCTCAGATTCAAGTTGCAGTAAATTGACTCACAAAATGAAAGGAAAGAAAACCATGAACAGGACTTCTCAAAAAGAAAACTATAATGGAGTCTGGACACCAAATTCCAGATTCTGAGATGTTGCCCTCTGAAACAGAAGGTGGGCTATGGTACAACAGTTGGGTTGATCCATTGCAACCTTTGTGACCAGGGTTCAAATCTTGGAAACAGCCTTTTTTATGTGCAGGGGTAAGGCTGTGTATATCTGTCCCTCCCCAGACCCCACATTGGTGAGAACCTTGTGCAATGGGCTATCGAGATCTCATCTCAAAATGTCTTCTAAAACACCTTTCTAGTCCACCATTAGGATTTCTATGCCATGCATCTAGACTTTTGAAAAAATACAATTTTGTACTGATTGACTTCACAATCACTTCCAACATCTACCAAGCATCACACATGGGACATCACATTCACAATATACCAAACTCAAATCAGATGGGCTTTGGTTGAGATAACTCACTGTCTGGACCACCAAGTTTTGCCACAGCATCCACAAAGCGTTCGTGGAGCTCATGTGTCCAACGCAACCGTTGCCTGGTGCTCAGAATTGGACTGTTCTTGCTACTGTTGCTAGTTTCAATAATGCTCCCTCTGCTGCTAGATCCCATTGCACTGTCAGTGCTATTTAGATGCTGGCGAGGAAGTAGCGCATTGCTGCGAACAAGACTTGAACTAGAAGTAGACTTTGGTTGATGCATTTACCATCTACCTATGAATAAGGAACTTAGATTTATCACATCCATGAAGATATATTGTACAATAAACTGTCAATAGCTATTGTATATTGTATGTATGCATACAGAGACACCCACACAGAAACACTGTCACCTTTCCCCAATGGCATCTAACTGCATCGACCATATTTTTATGCATCAGTATATGTTTGCAGAAATATAATATCAGATGAAGAATACCCAGCTGCTGTATCCCAGTGACATCAGATTTTTCTGAAGCTATGTTACATTAACACTTCAAAGTGAGTGCTTTATACATATTGATAAGTGATGACACTGATATTTACATTGAAGCTGAAGCAAGTCTCAAACATGGTAAGGTTTAATATAAATGAATTTACAATACTTGGTAGTTTAGTATGTGTATAACTAATTATGAATTATTTTCATTGTCTAGTATTGTCTGCATTGACATATGCTTCTAGGTTTAATCTGTTTTCTTTTCTAACAGATAATCCATTACATAAATAAAATAAAACTAAATTATTAATTTTTATTATAAAGATAAACAATTAAAATTAACATATTTAATCTGCATTGACATATGCTTCTAGGTTTAATCTGTTTGAAATATTGAAATTAATGGATTTAATATGCTGTTGATTTTTTTGAGGGTAGAATGATGTTTATTTTTAGGAATAATGAACTGTCATGCTTAATTCTTTCAGAGGAAAATTAATGTAAAGATCAGTGCTATTATATGCATGCTGATTAGTATATAAAGCTATGGAACTAACCGAGAATTTTTTTTATTGTAAAATTCTATAGCCTAGACAGGTGACTGGGTGACTACATAGCCGCTCACTTAGAATTGGCTATATGCCTTGACAACTATGAGTTTGCCACCTCAGAACCATCAGTTATCGTGACATAATCCCAATATCCTTGTCAGGTTGGTCGGAAGTGACGAACAAAATAAAGGGAAGGCCTGGTGCTATTAAGCATAAGAGAATCTCAGGGAGCTTGGTTTTGTTTTGAGCTCTTTCATACTGTTTAATACTAAACAAATTCACAGGTATCGATCCTCCTTATGTCCCATGGCGAATTCATTTGTGCAAATGCCCTGGGCTTGTGTTCCATGCTCATAATAACACTAGTTATTTCCAGATTCTCTAACTCAAGCCCAAACTGGAGAACTAGCACCACCATGACCACTGAACAACAAGAGCATGCATCATGGCGAGTTATGATCAGTACATCTTGGCAAAATCGAGGAAATTCATAAGTTTATGCGATCTAAGGCTAATGACATAAAAATCTAGCCCAAAATGAAAAAAAAAAACACTAAATGGCTTTAAACTCATCAAATGCCTGGGACCAAGAAAACAAAATCCAAGAATAAAGCGTTTCATCAATATTCAATTCCCAAAAACAACTTTCTGAAAAGCAAAGAGAAAGGAAAAATATTAACAAAACAAAGGCCTATAGTACATAGGACAAATGGACGTGTACATTCATTTTCAGCTTTGGTTCCTTGATTAACCCTCAAGTAGGTTTTTCCTTGATGAACTATACACACACAAAAAAAAAAAATAATAAATAAATAATTAAATAGCTCACATGTTTGGTGTCTCCATTCCCAAATATGCATGTAAATGAAAACAGAAAAGAATCTGTAGAAGAAACCTAATATTTCTAAAACTAAAGGGAAGAGCAAAGTCCTATTTCCTAAAACATCATAGACCAAAGCCCCTTTGGAATTACAATTTATGTTTTTTCCACTAAAACAAGCTCATAGTAAACCATGTCACTAACAGTTGAAATTTACAAATTGGCGTCATGAGTTGGTAGGAATAGGATTCCAAAGCGAATAAGAGAAGATCCAAAAATACTTAATATAAATCTTCCACCAAAAACCCACTGAGAGTCTTCCAGGAAAGAAATCCCACTTTCTGAATTCAAAGTTTAGCCCAGGCATGCAATTTCCGGTTAAAACGACAAAAAACCATATTACAAACAGATTAGTCACACAAAGTTGCCTCATAAATTGATATTACTAGGGTTCCAAAACCACAGGTAAATGATAATCCCCAAACTACATCAGAAAATGTATATAATAAGTAAATAAGACTCAATAATCTTCTGAGGTAAAGAAAAACCAAACTTATAAATTTCAAAGAAAAAAAAAATAAAAATTTCCTATCAAAACAACAAATAATCCACGACACTATCTCTAACAGCAGAAATCTACAAGTTCATTTCATAGATTGATACTACTAGGGTTTCAGAAAAAACGAAAATTCGCAAGCTTCATTTACACTTACCACAGGCAAACAACTTTTCAACCAAACCCAAATCATCTATTCTCGGGAACCAAAAACCTAGATGCGAATTCAAACACACACACGACCTTCCACTCAAATGCAGAGAATCTAAACTCTAAAGATCAACCAATTCAAACACGAAGAAAACGCAGATCAAGAAACAAAGAACAACTCGGAAAACAATAGAGAGATGAGAAGGGAAAAGAAGAAGAGGAAAGTAAAAGAACCGTTACCCAGATCGAGAATCCTGGAACTCGTCGGATGATAGAGGTGCTCGGAGAACCAAAACCTGAGTTTCAGAGGTTTTGCCAAGACGGGTAGCCGAGATTCGGTGCGAAAAAGGGCTCTCCGGAAAGAAGCTTAATTTATTTAACACGCGTAAGAATATAGCTGTATCTACAGTGTTCGTGTAGATTCCGTACGTTCACCGTCAGATTTTGATCTTGTTCCCCATGAATGGGTCCAGATTTTGTGTAACGTGGATCCAAAGAGTCCTGAGCCCTTGATCGAGGGTTAGTTATATGGACCACCATAATGAGGTGGTTCTTATTTGTTGTGCCATTCAAGAATCGTACGTGTCATTAAAAAGCGGGTTCAGAATCAACGGTCGGGGTGAACAGTCCACAACACATGAAGTGATCTGAGTCATCTGACAATCTAGGGATCCGATGCTTCGTCGGTCCTACCGGAGGATGCAAATCCCTAGGACGTTTCAGATCAACGGTTCAATTGTCAGAGATAAATGTTTAGGCAAAATCCCTTTGTCCTCTTGTGATTCGGCATCTCCGTGACGGACACGGCCCGTTATGCTAGCAGTGCACAAGGACAAATTATACTTGGCGGAGTACAAGGTGGGCCCGTATTTGCCGAGGCATTACCTCTGTTGGATGAGAACTTTTGGTTTTTGTGATGGTAATTTCCCCCCTCCACGGAGACCCGATGGAGATTGTTTTGGCGAGGTGGAGAGAAGGACGGGGATTAATAAGAGTTTTCTATCAAAGTTGGGGCGGGCAGGGAGGGGATGGAGATTGACGTCCCTGCCCACCCCGACTTATTTTTCAACGGTGTTCAAACCACAACAGAACGAGGACTTTGGATTTTAATGGCAACAACAATGGTGTTGACGGAAAGTTTCAAACATCGAGTATTCAGAGGAAAGTTGATATCTATGTCTAGGGCTTTTCATCTTTCCTTATTGAATGCCGATGATACAATCGCTTTTTATTTTCCTTTTAATTCCAACAAATAGTAATGTTGTATGGATGTTTGGAAGTATCCATTTTTTGTGCTATTTTACATTTGTTGTTTGAATTAACTTATATTCGTTGGTCAGAAAACTCCAACTCTTAATGGGAAGATAAAGTCTTCTTGCGGTTGTGGCTTTGGATTTGCAAGACAAACCCAAGACACGAGGCTGTCTTATTCTTCTCTTCCATGTGAATCTTTTTCTTCGTATAGACAAAAAATCTAAAGCTATTAACTCAAATCACAATCCCATTCTCTTGGACACCCTACCCACTTGTATGCCTGGCTCCCTATGTGGGTAGACCATGCAGCATGCCAAGAAATCATAGTCAGAAATTGGAACAAACAACCCCCTGGCTCTACAACTTTCAAAATTACAAAAAGACTAAAGTTCATCAAAAGCGAGTTAAAATCCTGGAACAAAATAACTTTTGGTGACATCTCCCAAAGCAGCAAGACCAATGTGGCGCCTTACAAGAAGAACTCCAAGGTTTGGAAAGTCAGTACAATTGTTGGTTAGCCTATGAGGAAGAATTATGGAGACTGAAATCAAGAGAGCTATGGCTCAAAGAAGGAGACAGAAACGCCTGATACTTCCATCTCCAAACAAAACACAAGTGAAGATGGAATAACATCGAATGGTTAAAATTAGGAGCCCAATCATGGATCTTCGGGAGAGAATAGATAGGGAAGGCTTTCCAAGAGCACACTCTTAAAATATGTGGACAGCCTGAGAACTTCAATCCCAACTCTCTGGACGGGCTGATCCAACTGGTCATCTCAACATCAGAGGGAGATCAACTTATTCACACACCAACAGAAGAAGAGGTCAAAAAACTCTCTTTCAAATGAACCCTCACAAGACGTCCAGGCTTGATGGTTTCACTCCCTTCTTCTTCCAAAAGTATTGGCACATACTAGGAAGCGACCTAACACAACTCATTGTAAATTTTTTTCACAGCCAACACCTACTTAAAGAGCTAAACCATACCCACCTAGTCTTCATACCAAAAAAAGTAGGGGCGGGGTCAGTAAATCAGTACCATCCAATTAGCCTCTGCAATGTGGTCTACAGGGTGCTAGCAAAAGTAATGGCTAACAGGCTCAAACATCTTATTCCCAAGATAATTGCCCCAAACCAGACAACCTTCATCAAAGGCAGAAACATTGTCGATAATGTAATCTTAGCTAAGGAGATAACCCACAAAATCAAGCACTAGAAGGGAAAAACCAGATGGGCAATGTTAAAAGTTGATATGGCCAAAGCTTTTGATAGAATGGGGTGGGAATTCCTCATCCAAGCCCTAAGAAAGCTGGGGTTCCCAGAGAAATGGTGCAACCTTGTCAATCAGTGCATCACCACTGTCACCTACTCAATAAAACTAAATGGGAGCCATCTTGAATTATTTCATACTAACAAGGGACTCCGGTAGGGGGCCCCCCTATCACCCTATCTATTCATAATTGGAATGCAGGTGCTAACAAAACTTCTGGAGAAGGAGGGTACGGAAGGCAGGCTGCAAGGCATAAAGTTAGTCAGGCATTCAAAACCCCTTTCCCATCTCTTGTTTGTTGATGATTGCCTCATTGTCAGTAAAGCCACTCTAGAATCCCTCATTGTTGTCAAATCAACGCTTCTCTAATTTGAGCAAATAGCTGGCCAACAAATAAACTTCAACAAGTCAGGCATTGTTTTTAGTAGGAACACACACAGAACTCATCAGAGGCTCATGGGCCGTCTGGTAGGCATGAAATTAATGCAACCCAGAATGAAGTACTTGGGCTTGGATGGATGAAGCAAGAGGAAGCACTGGCCCTCATGCGAAAATTCTTACAAAAACAGAAAGCCAATTGGACACTTGGAAAACTGAAGTGCTCTCTCAAGTAGGCAGGACTACCATGCTAAAAGCAATTGCCCAGAATATACCTGTCTATCAAATGTCCACCTTGTTATTCCTAAAGAAGACTTTGAAGAGACTGGACCAAGTCCAAAGAAATTTCTAGTGGCAGGGTGAAACAAGCAAGCAAGGAAGCCACAATATCCCTTGGAGTAGGATCTGCAAACCTAAATCTAAAGGGGGGCTAGGCCTCAGGAAAGCAAAACCAATGAACAAGGCATTTTTTGCAAAACAATTTTGGTGGCTGCTAACAGGAGAGCGAAACCTATGGGAGGATCAAATTCAAGCAGAATACTTAAGGAACAAGTCCATCTTTAAAGTCCAACCAAGGAGATCTCACTTGTATTGGTGGCAAAACATCCTATGTATCAGAAATAGTCTCACACCACATCTTTGTTGGAAAGTGGGGAATGGAACTCGCATAAACTCTCATGATGATCCTTGGATCCCAAGCCTTCCCTCCAATAAACCCTAGCCCCAACAACTGCAGGACCCAAGTGTCAGAAATTGGGTGGTTAAAGACTTCATCACTTCTTAGGGGGTTTGGAACTCCCAATCTTTATACCATGTCTTCACAGGTCCATCAGCTGAAGCTATCCTAAACATCCCTTTGACCCCACAAAGCCAAGAGGACAAGCTTCTTTGGAAAAGATCAAAGGATGGGGAGTACTTGGTTCAATCGGCTTACAGAAGTTTCTCAAATTCCGAAACTGTGGGTCCCACTCTAGAACAAATCAGGTGGTCAAAATTATGGACCACAAAATCCCCCCTTCGATGTCAACTCTTTGGATGGAAAGTTTTAATGAGCGGCGTAAAAATGAAGCAGTCAATTTGGTTCCTAAGACACTCGGGGGACTCCTTTTGTGTCCTTTGTGGCACTGCACTGGAAACACAGGTGCATCTTATCTTCGAGTGTCCCCTAGCAAGGGCAGTCTAGCTGTCAGTGCAAATTGGCTTTAACCTAGATGCCTTCACCCTCTCAGGAACACCAGACTTCCTATCTTGGTGAATTGAAAGGAACCTTGAAATGAAAAGCCTCACAGACTTCTCCTTGGCTAGACTGTTAGCCATCTTGAGGGCTATATGGGATCACAAAAATGAAGTAACCTTCAAAGGGAAGTCCCCGGACCCCCTTGAAGTCATAAGAAAAGCCAACCTGTATGTTCTAGATACAAAAGTTAAAAAATGGTTTCAGTTTCACCACCAATTTGAACAAAATGACACCCACCCACAATCTACCCCTCGCATCTCACTCCATTGTGATAGTTGATGGATCTTGAAATCCAACAACGACTTCAGCCTCGATAGATTTATATATAGTCTCCTACACACACAATGTTTGCTTTGCAGAAAGACAATAATGCAATGCCATTAACTCCTCAGAAGCTGAGCTCTAGGCAATCATCCGAGGCCTAAGAAGACTTATCTTGTTGGGTATCAACCATGCTATCATTTTGTCGAATGCGAAGGAGATCTTGCAGAAACTCAAGGAAACCAGAGTAGACACAAGGTGCAATGAACAGGCGCTGAACGAGCATATCAAATTCCTTTCCTTTTTTTGTGGAACTTAAAAAAATTATGTAAACAGGAATGATGTAGGCCCAACTCATATAGCAAAAAGGGCCAATATAAATAGATCTTACATTCTAACTCCTAAACCCCTCCCCCCAAGACACAACTCATACCTCAACATGAGGGGTCTTCTTTTGTATCCTTAGCTTTCTTTCTGTGCAATGGATCTTTTGCTTACAAAAAAAAAAAAAAAGAAAATGCTTCCTAAAGACCTTTCTGTACATCCAATCAAAGAGTGCCATGTAAGCACTCTCTTGTGTTAAAATTTCACATGTGTGAGTTAGAGTAACAGACGTTTCAAACGTATTCCTTATTTTTAGTATATTAAAATTTTAAAACAAATAAAAAATACGGCTAATTTTTTCCTTTTTGATTCAAATATAAAATGCTAAAAGGCTGAGGCGATTCTCCGACTGATAAACTAACTGGAATCAATAATCAAACGATGGAGAATAAGAGTTATGCCTTGACTTTCGATTTCTAGGAATTAAACGCGTGAACACTGAGATGATTCTCCAACTGATAAACACGTTCTTCTTCAGCACCCCTCTTTAGAGGCTTTCTTTCTCTTTTCTCCTTTAGTTATATTTTATATAGAGCATCGTTGACTGGTTTCTGTTTTAACTCCAAAAGGATTTCTCCTTGGTTTTCTTTCATGGGAAGGAAGAGCAAGAATAAAAGAATCAGATCTTTCTCGGAACTCGACGATCGATGGTTTTACTTTGAGTAGAAATAGGAAAAGTAGAGGCAAGTCATTAAGCATCATTTCTTTGACATATTTGCAAAAATATATTTCAGATTATTTTTTGTAATCTTAACTTTCGATGGTTGATCACGGTTAAGATTGGTTTTACTTGCTATTTCTATGAACTTATACTAAAAGTAGGGAAGACGTTTGAAACGTCTGTTACTCTCTCACACGTGAAATTTTAACACAAGAGAGTGCTTACATGGCACTCTTTGATTGGATGTAAAGGTCTTCAGGAAGCATTGTGTAGGAAATCCGGACTCATTAAATAAGGGGAAATGATAAGCAAGAACCATATTTTAGCATCCGCAAAAGGTGCCTTGGCCTTAGGCTTCTTCAGTCTAGGCAATTTTACCAAGCGGTATCTCGGTAAATGATACAATAACATTTTCGTGTCCGTTTTGCAAGTACTTGGCTTGGGAGCAGATCCTGAGCAAAGTCAAGTGGCTGATGCATTAGTACCCAGATGAGGAACTGAGCATAAACATGATGCATCAGTACCCAGCTAAGTGCTTATAACATAGCAGAGACGAGTGTGAATGTGACGGAGTACGACCAAGCGGTTCTGGTGATGATTTTCTTATTCTCAGAACCGAGAGTTGGGATTATGAGCTTCAAGGTTAGAGGTGTAAATCGCCCGGCACGAACTTGACCAGCCCAGCATGGCCTGACACGATGGTCCACGGGCCATGCTAGGCCTGGGGTTTAAGGTTCATGGGCCAGCATGACACAGCACGACCAAGCGGTCCGTGCTAGCCCGCAAGCCGTGGGCGACATGACCCATATATATTATTTATATATATAAATTTATATATACATATTATATAGTTATATAATATTATATAAATTATAATTATATAATAATATATTAATAAAATAAATATTTTTTTTTAATTTTATTATACTAATTTATTTAATTATTGTATATATAAGCAATTTTATACACAAAATTCATATAAAACTAAAATTTTAAGATTTTGTCAAATTTTTAAATAAATAGCTTTGGCCCGATGCTTGGCCTAACCTAGCCCAAGGCTCGGCCCACGACACGGCACGGGCTCGCACGGGCCTGGGCCGTGGGTCGTGCTGGGACGACCCCCAAAATTTTCACCGGGGTGGGGGCACGACCTGTGAACCAACACGACACAGCCTGCACTTTGTGTAGGTCTCCTGTGGGCCATGTCGTGCCAGCCTGACATGTCCCACTTTACACCTCTATTCAAGGTGCGGGTGGAGAGGTTGGGAGGTGAACGTTCATGACCGGTGCCAAAGGTTTCAGGTATACTGTTCAACGAGTACATGCCGGAGTTGGTTCACAATTGGCACAGTGGTTGTCATGGTGTTACTCACACGTCGAAGTAGAGCTCATACTGGACCACAAACACTCTCTTCCTCGATTTTTATATTTAAAAATATTTTATTAGTCATAAAGCTTCAACCGGTTGTAGGTAATGGCCTGTTGAGCATCGTTTGACATGTCAAAATTTTAGTGGACTCAAAAAGAAAGTCCCTCTGAGTCCAAATGCACTGGATCCAGAGTCCCACCAGTGGTAGTATGAATCTAATTCATATTCAACTTATGGATTTAACCCGAATGCTAAGAGTTATGTATTTTGGGTTTTTTCTCTTGTAGCCTTTAGCTTGTGAGAGAAGTTGAATGACTTTGGGTGTATTTGGGATTTTAGGCTTTTATTGTGAATGAGGTGATGAATGCACAACTTTGTATTTTTCTCCATTGTTGATTTTGTAGTGAATTTTTGCTCCTCCTTTGCCCTTAAATTTGATTAACCAATACATTTGATTTTTTAAAACTGAATCGATCAATTTAATTAATTTAATTTTACATTTTTTTATGAACACTTCTAGCTACAATGCTAGACTGATAGGATGGATCACATGTATTAAAGTGAAATTCTAGCATCAACTATAAAAAGACTAGCAGGGACTCATGCAATGCACGGGAAAATCTGAATTGGTTACCGAGAAACACTGGGATGAGAAGGGATTTGATGAGAAAGGAAAATTTTATATCCTCAATTTGGGTACCTGTGTTTGTTTGTTGAGACATTATCCCATAGAATTTACTTTCCAGTGTTTGGTTGATAAGAAAATTTTGTGGGATGTTTGATTTTAGTGAACTTAGTATCCAACTCCACAACACAACCCTACCCTATTTATGGGATGACATGGAAAAATATTATTTGATTCTTGCCACATGGTATGCTGACATGGTTATATTAAAAACATGTGCATTGAGAAGATTTGATGCTAATTGAGTTTTATGTTATGGGGTTAGAATAATACATTAAAGCAACAAAAAACACACATAAACCAAACATATTAAAGCAACAAAACACATTAAATAAACAATATTCAATAAATAACATGAGAAGCTTAACACAGGCCGATTGAGGTTCAACAATGTCTTTCCTCTATCTTAAATTGGGGAAATTGACACACCAACTTGGGATGGGAAGTGTTAATGGGTGGAAAATGATCGAAACTATAGTCAATCCAAGGAAATAGTGGGAGATACATCAGATCTTGAATGAATACATGCATTCACGTCATATCTAGAACACTAGTGTTAAATAGCAACGGATTTGGATCGAGCACATGAATTTTCTAGATCTGTAACTAGGGTTAAACTAGGCACTAACACACCAGATTAGGATAAGGGATGACTTCTTTCTACTTGTCGACGGTGAAAAAAATCATCCGACTGACCATGATTGAAGGTGCAAGATTTCGAGAGGCCAATGGAGAAGAAATCAACGAAAGTGAATGAAAATGGTACAAAAATAAATGGAAAATGTGAGAGAAAGTTGGATCTATACTTACCGTCGCAAGAAATCGTCGAAAGTGTCGCTGGAGAGCTTGTTGTTGGAGGATGCATAGTAGAAGATGAGTGCCAAAGTGTTGGTGGTCTAACAGTCTCGATAGATTTTCTTAGTATACTCGATCTATTTTTCTCTTCTCAACGAGGTCTCACCATTTTGGTATGACCCCGTGTTCTCACTTTTGGCAACCCACGTTCCTTTATTTTCTTGGGTTTCTATCAAAACAAATATGAGAAAGATGGGATATTCCATCAATATTCTTCCCACCCCTTTCCTTTCTCACAAACCAAACGTACCAAAAAGGAAGAAGAATAAAGGAAAGAAAGAAAGAAAGGAAGGAAAGGAGGGAAGGAGGAGGAGGAGGAGGGAAGAATAATGAAGAGGAGGAGGAGGATTCGACCTTCACCGATGATGATAGCAATGGCAACTATAGTGACAATAGAAACATAGATCTTATATCTATCTCGGATTTGAGATTTGATTTCTCTCTAGCCTCCAACCTTTGCAATCTTCTTCTTCTTCTTCTTCTTCTTCTTCTCTCCTGTACCTGGATCTCATATTTGAGATCGTTCTTGTCTCAGGTCAGAGATGCTCTTCTCTTTTTTTGCTTACCCGTGAACCACTATCTGAGTCGAATGGGTTGGGGATTCAACCGCCTGGGTCAGTGGTTCTTTGACCAAGTCAACGGGTTTTGGCCCAGGAACAGGTTAAGGGTGAAACGAAACCAATTACTTGGATAATTTTTTGGGTTGAACGGTATGAACTTCTGGGTCAACGACGGTTCAAAAACACTAGTCTACACATACTTCACATCCAATAGACTTTCAGGTGGGGGCGTGTTAGAGAATAAAAACCTATTCAAGAACCTCACCTAGGAGCTTATGCTTTTAGGTTAAATGAATGAATGGTTCCTTGATACTCCATGTTCATATAGTATGGTTATTGAATATTACTATATATATGTATGTTTTTTTCTTTATGCCATTTTTGTTGAAAACAAACACTTGAATGTTTTATTAGGTCCCTGCTACTTATGGGGTTCACATGATAGGTTGTCCAACCCATTTTTTATGATTTTTTTCTTCAGCCAATGGTAACAAAACAACAAAGGTAGAGCATTGGGAGAAATCGAGTACTCCATCAAGGTTTGACTGTTTTGGGTTCCTAGCATCCCTCCAGGAGTGCTAGATAAAAGATGGCCCAGTTTGAGTTTTGAACAACAGGGGTTATGATGTGGAAGTTTGCAATATTCCGGTTTCAATTGTCACCATCTCAACTACTCTTTCAAAAACCAACATTGACATTAAAAAGGCTCAGTTTGGAAAGAATACAAATATAAATATGTAGAGTGCAAATACAAGTTTAATAATACAAAACATAAGATTTTGCACTATATATATTTGTATTTGCACTAATTCCAAATTGTTGGGGCCTCACAACAATCACCCACAATACAAAATCACAAGGTATTTGAAATAACAACCACGGGAAATCTAATAGAAGCAAAAGACAAAATCCAAGCAAAGGCAAATAAAACAAGTGCCACAAAGAACACAATGATTTACGTGGGTCGGCCTTACCGCCTATGTCCACGGGAGAAACAAAATCTATTCTTCACTATGAAAGAAAACTGAGAACAATACAAGTACCTTGCGGCTTGCAGCCCAAACCAACCCTTAACCCTTGTATACCCGTTTTCCCTTTTCTTTCAACTCGAAGAACAAAACAAGAGAAAAACCACTCTCACACAAAGAGCACTCTGTATTTTTCTTTTGCACCTTTTCTCCAAAAAACCTTAACCCTACATACAAAAGAAAACTTTTATAAGTAAAACCTCTTTAACTTAAAGAGGGACCACACCAACTGTTAGATTAAAATTAATCCGGTGGTTGTAAAATAAGACACAATTCCAATAATCTCCACCTTGGCTTATTTTTCAACCACCTTAAAGATAGTATTTGTGCCTTCAGCTGTATGCAAATACCGCAAATCACCATTGGTTGTAAAACATCACTAGCTACACATAATCTGAATCATTTGGTCCTGACTCCACCTGATTCAAACAACACGGCCAATGTACTTGTGTAACTATACCCAAGCTAACAATCCTAGTTAACTTCAGAGAGGGACCTCGATCATTCCTCTCTTCCAACATGAATCTTCCTCTCACCATTATCTATACATTGAAAACTTGCAACACTTGGCTCCACTCTATCTGCAAAAGAGACCTTCTATGTGGCCACACTACCTTGCGCATTTCGTTTTCAACATTACGTCGAGGTCTTGGGAATCACTATTCTCCCAACCAGATGATACAAACCCTTGCATTTTTCTCCCTTCATTAGGACTATACTGCTACGTGTGATTTTGATGGCTCCACTTGCAGCAAAAACCTTGCATCCCTTGGAGTCTAACTGGCTAAGTGATATTAGATTCCTGTACATTTTTGGGACATATTCCACACCACCCAAAGTGCGAACCACTCCATCAAACATTTTGATTTTCATTGTTCCAACACCCATGATGTTACATGTAGATCCATCACCCAAGGAGACAACACCTGTCTTCCTCTCTTAGAATGTATCAAAATATTCCTTCCTGGAGCAAATATGCATAGAACATCCAGAATCTAAAATCCACTTATTTGGAGAAAAATTTAATATACCTTTAGAGACTGTGAGAACGTCTCCATCATCATCAAATGTAATTGCTACGCTTCCAGATTCATCCCCTCATTTTTTTTTGTGCAAGGCAATCTCTCTTCATGTGGCCAAATTCCTTGCATTTATAACATTGTATCTTGCCCTTTTCCTTGGTCTTGGATCTAGACCAGCTGCTCTCAAATCCCCTATCAGACAACCTTCCTTTTTGATCCGTTTTCATCGTGACCAACGTAGAGTCTTGTCCGCTCTCATAATTGGGCTTCCTCCTAACTCATTGGATAGAAGAGATGCAACAACTTCTTCCAGTTTCATTGTATCTTTCCTGTACAGCAATGTTGTCACCAAGTTTTCATACGAATCAGGAAGTGAGGTAAAAATCAAAAGGGCATTGTCTTCTTCCTCCACCTTGACATTAACTTTCCCTAGTTGATCCAAGATATCGTTGAACACATTTAGGTGTTCCAGGAGATTCACACCGTCTTCTATTTTCAGCCTGTACAATTGCTGCTTTAGATATAACTTTGTATTTAAGCTTTTTCCCAAATAAAGCTTCTCTAGCTTATCCCACAATTTTGGTGCAGAACCTTCCTCCATAACATTAAACATAATGTTATCATCCAGAAGCAATCGAATCGTATTAACACACCTTAACTCGATGTCCTTCCAATCAGCATCCTTCATGTCTTTTGGCTTCTCATCCTTTCCCTTCAAAGCTCTAGCCAAGTCTTATTGAAGCAGGATGCCCTTTACCCTTCTTTGCCATATGATAAAATTATATTTGCCATCAAACCTCTCAATCTGGAACTGAGAACCTGTACCTTTTGCTGCCATTATATTTTAAGCAATTTTATAAATACATTGTAAACACTAACTTGGGAGCTCTGATACTAATTTGTTGGATCCTCACAACAACCACCCATAGTACAAAATCACAAGGTATTTGAAATAACAACCATGAGAAATCTAATAGCAGCAAAAGGCGAAATCCAAGTAAAGACAAATAAAAACAAGTGCCACAGAGAACACAAAGATTTACGTGGTTCGGCCTTACCACCTATGTCTACAAGAAAAACAAAATCTTTTCTTTACTATGAAAGAAAACTGAGAATAATATAAGTACCTTGAGGCTTGCAGCCCAAACCAACCCTTAACCCTTGTATACCCATTTTCCCTTTTCTATCAACTTGAAGAACAAAACAAGAGAAAAACCACTCTCACACCAAGAGCACTCTATATTTTTTCTCTCACACCTTTTCTCCAAAAAACCTTAACCCTACATATAAAAGAAAGTTTTTATATATAAAACCTCTTTAACTTAAAGAGGAACCACACCAACCGTTAGATTAAAATTAATCCAATGGGTTGTAAAATAGGATACAATCCCAATACAAACTGAGCTTGGAAGGATATTTGTATTTGTACTTTTTCCAAACTGAGCTTAAACTGAAAGATTATCCCAATCTACTCAAAACCCACCCATGAATTTTAATAAATAACACCTTATTCGCCACTATGTTTATGATTCCAATTTATTGGTCAGTTGTTTTTTGTCATATCTTTTCCATATGATAGTTGAACCCTTGAAGGGAAAATCCATACATAGTCTAACAACTTGAATAATTCAACTAGGATATTTGTAATGATCAAAATCGGTTAGACTCATTTGGGAGTGCAAGTACAAATACATATATTGCAAAACCCTATATAGGATATTTTTAATTTTAAATCTTGTATTTGCACTTTTTTGGGTTCAGTTTGAGAACAATACAAAATACAAATATATATAGTTTAAATACAAGATTTAAGAATATAAAATGATACAAAATATAAGATTTTACACTATACATATCAGCATTTTCACTTTTCAACCCGCTGTTGAGCCAACTAGTTGAACCACTTGAACCATCACTTGGTCAAGATTCTGGGTCTGGTTTTAGTAAAACCCGGTGGATGATAAAAAACCATTAGACCCAGACAGTTGGACCATTGACCCATTCGACCTGGCGACTAGGTCATGGGTTGCACACTCAATGTGTATGCAAAATTCAGGAAGTCATAACTTTGCATTCTGATGTTCAATTGAGATGATTTTTTTTTTGGGAAATTTTCGAGGTCTATGCGTTCCAAGGGCCATATGCGCCTTGCTCGTTATTTTCATCAAAAACCTTTTTTTGACCTTAAATTACAAATTTTAATATTTTTATAAATAAAAAAATTAAAACAGAATTAAAAACATAAATTAAATATAAAGCAATACACATATATTACATTAGATCATAATTATACATTATTTGTTAATAAAATACATGCTTGTGCATATGTCTTGGTGTGGTATATATATGTACTAGTGTTTTAAAAACGATTCGGTATCCAGGTCTTTTTTAAAACACTAGTACATACTTCCAAACGGAGGTTTAACAAAAAAAACCAAAATCAAAAACAAAATGCCCAACCAACAAGGTGAGGGTGTGACTATATATAGTCAACGATGGCTTAAAAACATTCCTATGGACTAATTTAGAAGAAAGCAACCCACAAAAGAGATATTTGAGGCTGCCAACCTACCATCGATTGATTTGCGTGTTGGAATTGGGGGGTTTCAGTTGACCTTGAAGGCATTTAGCCACCCAAGTTAGTTATTATTCATGCGAGATTGAAGGAAAGGAGAATCACTGTTTATTTCACGTCAGAATTTATAGTTCCACCGTACAGGTGGATGAATCCAAACCGTGAATTGATATCAAATTTACGGGCATGATGTGATTTATAAGGAAAGAGCTACTCATAGATTATAGAGATTGTAATTTCAGAATTCTGGAGAGGACTATAATGTACTTCTCCCAAAAAATCGTGGGGCTCAAATAACCAGTGAAACCATAACCATTGAACTTAGAACTTTCCAGAGTTTTCGGTCCAATATTGAAGAGATATGACAAGATGGTAGGTAGGTAGGATTCCACGGAAAGACACTCTATATATATTTTATATAACAACGTTTGGACATGTCATTTTATGTGTACCATGTCGCCTAATGGGCAAATAAGACCAAGAGTTGCATAAATTAATTGTTTATTTATCATTCAAGATAAATATTGCTCGTATTGTTTGGAATTGTGGCGTCTGTCTTGAATTTGTTCTCTGCACATTTTATTCAGAATTTCCACTGCTCAATCAAAGGGGGCAACAAACAGAAGTTTTTTTGGAATAAGGCATTTGGAATCGGGATTCTAAAATCTGGGCCATGTTTGGATTAAATGTTTCTTGAGAGGTGTTTTTTGAGAAAACAGTACTGCATTGACATGCCGTTTTCTCTCTCTCTCTCTCTCTCTCTCTCTCTCTCTTGTTTGGGACCATTGCTGGTTGCTGCTACATAGGTGTTTCTTAATACCACATGAGCATATAATTGCTAGCAACGGTAAAAAACGAGAAAATAAAAAAGTCATTTTCTAAAATCACACTTTTTTCTGATTTTCAAGACATGGTCTGAGAAAAAGTTTTTCAGAAAAACATATAACCAAACATTAGGCGCGGTACGAAGAAATGGATTTCACATGTGGTGCCACTTTTCAATAAAAAAAGAGCGTTGGTTCCAAACACTTACCCAATCTGCCCAGCTGGTTTTTCACCATGGTCCGACCTTCTTCTCTACTGGTCCAGCTAAAAAACCAATATCCTTTCAAAAGTGGGCCATGCCCGGAATATATATTTTAAGGGTATATCCTACTAGATTGTTTTCCTCTAGTGATTGGCATCTGATTTGTGACAACCAAGGTTTTGGTGTTTTCTCTACCTCCAATGACCTATTTTTAGAGTATGGTTAAAAGAGGGGGAAAAAATTCTTAGTTTGGTTTATTTTCTCTAAGGTTAATGTGTTTGGTTTGACAGAAAGTAAGAAAATAAAAGAAAGTTGTTAAACCAAATGCTAAAAGTGCAATCTGTGGGTCAGTTGGTGGCTCACCGAATTAACAAAACGGTGGCCCACTGACTGAGCCCAATTAAAATCGGTGGCTCGCCGAGTGAGTCCACATTTTCATATTACTTAGCGGTGAAGACAATTTTACCGTTTAAGTATTAAGTCTTCAAAATATCTATTATACCCATCTATACAAGTATAAATAAGGGTCCCCTCCTTTGTTTTATTCATTCCATTTTCATTTCATTGTATACATTGTATACAATGTGTTGAGAGGAGTGTGGTGTTGGGTACAGGTGAGGTTCTGGTGAGATCATTTTTATTGTATTCTCTTGTTTATAGTGAAAAAGCAAAACTTCGAGCTGCTGTCTGTGAATGTAGACAATTTGGCTGAATCACGTTAAACCTGGTATTCTCTCTTCTTTTTTTTTTTTTTTCCAATTTCTTGCTATCTGCATTTGTTTCTTTCTGTGTACATACAAATTATATTATCCACTGTGCCATTCCAACAATAGAAAAAGTAATTTGGTTTTACTTTTTGTTTCTTATTTTCTGTCAAACCAATAAGACTAGAGACCATGGTGTTTGCATTCCAGCTGATGACATTCCAGCGAATGTCAAACCAATAAGACAAAGCAAAAATTATGTTCGTACCCTGAGAGCATGGCATCCAACTAAAAGATCCACAAGCATGCGAAAAGACAAAAAAGCCAAAAAATCAAGAAATTTCAAATGAAAGTTTTTGATCTTTCTGCATTGGAAATAGATTTTCCAACTGTTTTTACCAGCTTGGTACCATGACAGAAACAAAACAGTCTTGATCTTTAAAGACAAGACCCCAAAAATTCAGTGCGTCTCATTTATTGAGCTATTGAAAGATCTACCTAAAATGACTTTCCAAACAATCCCTTTGTTGAGTGTTTCAAATACACTAAAGGCCTTGTTCGTTTGCAACATTGCAGCTTACTTACCCAGGTACCTGGTAAGTGCACTAAACCCATGTTCTTTTGATTTTTAGGATTCCCAAGTAAATAATAAAATGACATTTCTACCCATAAAAACTAATTATTAAAATGGGTAAAATGGTCTTATCATGTTTTGTAAAAATTTCTCCCAACTGGGAAAGTTACTTACCCACCTAGGAGATAAGTAAGTTTTATAAAAAAAAGTAAAAGTAACTTTACTATTGGGCCCATTGCTTAATGCCAAAAATTCATAGGAAAGTTGGTCAATGGGAAAAAATTACCCATTGACCAACTTTCCCATGCATATTTAGTGCAAACTAATGGGGCCTAAGTACTACATAGGAATAGGAGTATAGGATAATAGGACAAGTGAGTCATAAATGCTTTCCTGGTTCTAAGAAATGCCCATCATTATAGGGTTCGGATGTAGTAGGCACGTTAGGTAAGCACAATGAGTGAGCACGTAATAGTTGTCTGACACATGTCCTGATTAATGTGACTTTCATCCAAACTCTTTGCTCTGTTAGATAGAAATTATCCATTATTTTATTATCTTTGTCAATAATTAAAAATAAAAAACAATAAAAAAAAGAACGTAAATGAGTCCCAATTCCCAACACGTTTAGGTTTTCCTTTTTCATTGTTTTTATTTTTAATTATTTTAACAAAGATAATAAAATAATGAATAATTTTTATCTAATAGAGCAAAAAGTTTGAATGAAAGGCACACTAACTAGAACATGTGTCACACAACTATTATGTACTCACTCATTGTGCTTACCTAATGTGTCTACTACATCCGGACCCATCTTTACATTTCTTCCAATGCCTCCTGCTGCAATACTACGAAATGTATTGCAAATTGTGCTGTTTCCATTTCAAGTTGAATCTGCTCCAGCAAACATGAGATTTTTGAACATTAAAGTTGAATCATCTATGTGATGCTATGTGACAATGATTCGACCTAAAATGGTAAAGCTAGGAAACACCTTAATCATGTTTTTATTTATGCAAAAATGGATACCTTGAAAAATAGCTGAGATAGTCACACGGTGGCCCTCCAAATGAAGGCATATAATCAAACCCACATAAGTACAGGCTCTCCATTGTAAAGTCACGTCAATGGACCTCAGGTGCACCCTGCTGTTCCCGCCCCCTTAATCCCCATCCTCTGTATCCACTATCCAAAGGAACATTGGGACATCTCCTGTACTTGTATGTAACATTCATGGGGAGACGTTCCGGGTATGAAGTTAGATGCCGTGCTATTAACCTGTTAAAATGCTTTATGTTGGTAGCAGATCTCGTCACCCTCCGTGGTAATTGAGACTCACCCCTAAAGAGTAGAGCCTAAACATGAAAATGGAAGCTAACGCCTAACGGTTCCTATATTGATTTTCAAAGAATTGGCTTACCAAATGCAATTTCCCAGAGTTATATGCTGTGAATTGGCTAATCTGGTAAGATGAAAAAGTGGTATTGGTGAATCATGAATAACCACAGTTTTTTACCTGATATATAAAATGTAATTAAACATTTGAAAAGACAATGAAAAATATAGCATTGAAGTGCAAACTGCATGCAAGGATGCATATACTAATATCACAGATCTCTTAATGAAACATTCTCAAACTGATCTCCATTGCAGTGTGATCTCCCCAACGAGGGATCAAGCTGTTCTCTGATTGGGAAACCTGAGCATGGCTGCTGGAAACTAGAACTCAAGCTCGATTCCAGTATCTGGTGTGTGAAGATCATCTCAGGTTTAGCAGATACTGCATCCATCCCCACCCGCTTTTGCTTCAGTGGCCTCTCACCTTTTGGGCTTTCAGAAGGGGAAGTGACATGGCAGACGGAATCTGGTGTCAGTGGCTCGTGATATGAAGAGATGGACTCGTTGCAGGAGAGACTCTTGGCTGGTGCACATTCTTGGGCGGTCTTGTTTTGGAGGGGGCACTCAGAAGTTGGAGCTGGAGTTGATGGGTCGGTCTTGTCAGATTCAGGAAAGTTGCTACCTGAGATAGGGGGAGGGATCATCAAATTGGATTCCCCAAGAAAACCACTCAGCCTTTGTTGCTCTTCGATTATTTTCTTCAGATACTTTCCTTGGGCTTCTATCCTCAATTGTAGCTGCCTCTGTACCTGTTCTTCAAATGAAAAATATTGCGAGGTCAGAGCTACTCCTCTTACAAAAGGAAATTTTCCGACACCAGTGAACCAAAGGAAAAGATAACATGCACTTTAGAACTTTCCTTTCCCAAGGAAACACAAAGAAGGCTAATTTACCTGATACATTGGTGGATAAACATATAAACAGACAGGAAAGTCATGGCAGTACAAAGATTTATCATTTATATTCTTCAAAATTGTTGGATGAATTCTACATCTTCCTCTTACAGCAACATATTTCTGCTTGAAATATTGGATAATTTACCTAGTCATGCTGACCATAGCAGAAACTATATTTGGGATCAACACCATGTGACATGAGAAGGGGCACCCTAAACCTCAGGGAAAAGTAGGGCTGCAAACAGATTGGTTCAAATCCAGATAGGGGCGTATCTGACTCCATTCTGATAAGAATCTGGGGGATCTGAATTCAATTCAATGTCCAACAGATATATGGAACACGGTTTTGAATTTGATATCCAGATGTCAATTTGAATCTTGATTTGGTTTTCTTGTTTTGCTAGTTCAAGAGCAATTTGATCTTCTTTAAATAAAACATATTCAAGAATCTCCAAAAGTGAAAAACATATAATGAAGTTGTAGTGATTCAATCAAGAAAGAGATAGTATAGAAAAGAGAGAAAATTTAATAATATGGGCATGTGCCCTTTCATGCATATCTCCATAAAACTAGCATAAATCTACAAAGTCAAATATAAAACAGAAAGAATATATGTTGTTAATAGAAAAAATAAAATTGTATAAACCCCAAATCCCACTTAATATTAGAGAAATTTAACTTTAAATTCCAAAAAAAGTCATTTGTATGTCTGTATCAGATCAAGAATATCCGAATTTGGTACAGTAATTATATAGATCATATTTTTTCAAACCTGAACCATTTGGAGACCTGAGGAAAAGAAAACAAGACTGATGATATACCTATTAAAGACAACAATTTCACAAAATGTTTTTTCCCTCCTTTGGCATGCATATGTGAAATGTAAATTTTTATCCATGTTTTAAGTCAATGGCGATGCTTTTGACTAAGATAACCTTTGAATGTCCATAGGTGGTATTTGACATCTCCAGTTCAACCTAAACAAGTCTTCTGCCTACAGTGGCACTCTTTAATTAATTTAGAACATGTTAGACTTCTATGAATCCAAAGTTTACACCATCTTAGAGGGCATTATGTCCTGCTCTTTGACTTCATGAATCAGAGATAAATCATAACAATTTACATATCTCAGATTCAATTGCTTGATGAAATTGTAAAATCTCAGGCTGATTGCTTAGCCAAGCAAGGGGCAACTAGGGAACAGTTGTAATATATTTTAGTTTTGATGGGTTGGAGAGGTTACAGCTCGTGTCTCTCCAAGTATCTTTGTAATTGTTATCTGTTTCTATCCTCTTCCCTAATAAAATCTCTCATTTATCAAAAAAAAAAAAATTGTACAATCTCAGGCTGACAAGGTAGGAGTGCAGGTCCAAGTCTGAGAGCAGTCACTTAGTGAAAAAAGAAAAGAAAGCCAAAGGTTAGGTCCACATCCAATTGACCCAAAAGGCCCCAGATAGTTCAGACCAACATTGGGTAATGACCCTTCTTAGATAGGTATTGCCAAGAATCGTAAGGAAAAAGACTTGCCTCCAATTGTTCATGCAGCCGTTTTTGGACTTCCATCTGCAACTTTAGTGCTTCTGTTATTTGCATACCACTACGAAAAGGTAAATAAAACAAATTAACAATAAAAAATGGTAAATAAAATTCTTGACCTGAGATCATAGATCTCTCAAGTAAACCAGAAAAACTGCATAGAATACAGATAATAACTCCACAAGATGGCTGCAATTATGATTATTATTCCACAACTGATTTCCATATTCTTTAAGGATTAATGTAATGGATTAGGTTGTTAGGGTTATCCATCTAACTGTGGACAAGTCCTAAATGAGTGGTCAGTTTGGTGGGCAGTCAACCCAGTCTCCAAATGCATCAAGTAAAAATTGAACTGCAGCCCAGTAGGGAAGAAAGCATGAGCTAGTCAGTTTTTCACATTATAAACCAGGTTTGGTTGTTGCCCTCAACACAGAGAACAGGTGCTTATTGTAGGGCTGTCAATGGGTCAGGCCTGACCCGATGGGCCCAAACCGATCGGGCTGGTTCTGGTTCCAGGATCTGTACCGATGGGTCGGTTCCAGTTCCTAATCTATTGTCCTGATTATTATCAGTAGGATTGGTTCTACCCAGTCCCGACTGACTCAGACCCAACCCAAGCCATATATATATATATATACTAAATTATAATATTTTTGGCAGGTTTATTATAAGTGGTCCCATCAGGTCAGACCTGATTGTCCTGAGAACATTTGGTTCTGGGTCTAAAATTACCCTATAGGGTCTGGTTTGGTTCTTGGACCTTGACATTTCTTGTTGGGTCGGTTGCAGTTCTACCCTGTACTGACCCAGATACAACCCGTTGACAGTCCTAGTTCATTGAGACTAATTGGGTGAGGAGTGTAATCCCAAACCCCATATAAGAAGAGAATGGAATTGAAGTAAGAACTTAGAATAGGCATCCCTGTATATTTGTACAGCTAAAGATTTGGTTTGACTTCCTACTATTCAGCTTCCACAAAAATGTAAGCACTTTTAGAAATTTGAACCACGAAAGGAAAAAGAAATACAAATCTTTTACTTACGAAGAACTACTAATGGTAGAAAGTAATTCACTTGGCTCTTTTTTCTCAGACTTCTTAACTGCATTCAAAGGCAAGTATCACAAAACTATCTTCAGAGGAGAATCTATTTTAGCATACTTTTTTGATAGCAGAAACAACTGAAATTTATTAATAAATAAAAAATGAAAAGATACATTGAAAAAAGTGTTAAAGCAACATCTTGATACAACTAACTATAGATATTCAAAAGGTACGACATTTGGCATTTCAAAGGCAAGTATCATAAAATTATCTTCAGAGGAGAATCTATTTTAGCATTTTTTATAGCAGAAAAAGATGAAATTTATTAATAAATAAAAAACAAAAAGATACATTGAAAAGTACAACATTTGGCATTTCAATAGATTCCAAAAATCAATCACCAAACTCTGATCTAGGTGTCTGGGAAAATAAATTTATTAATAAATCAAAAATGAAAAGATACATTGAAAAAAAGTGTTAAGGCAACGCCTTGATACAACTACCTATAGATACTCAAAGGTACAACATTTGGCATACTTTTTACAGAACACTGGGATGCTATACATACCATCAGATGTAGACTCTGGGAGATATTTTGCTAGCCGGTATTTCTGAATATACAAGGATAACATCATTAGTCTTAAAAAAACCAATGAATATGAAGAGGAAAGAACCTATCAAATGAAGGTACTTACTACTAGATTAAATTACCTGTAAGTGGCTTTTGACATGGTATATAGTCAAACCTTGTACACCCATGATTCTGAGAACACCTTTAGGAGTAGCCCCTGTAGAAGAAGAAAAAGAAACCTCTTATGACATGGCATGATTATACACAAGCACCATCAATAACATAAGTTGCCTGCTCAGTTGAGATTTTCAGAATTCCTCATTTTTAGTTGAGTTTTCTGAAGAGTTTGATCAAGTCTCATGCCTTCAAATTTTACTACATGTTGAACTGGGCATTGTACTTCTCTCCTGATATCCAGCTTTTTGGGTAGCCAGGGGTTTCACTGAATGAAAATTTCACTGTTATTTATAAAAAATATCAGGGGATATGAATACAGGAAGAAATATCCCCAATGCAACATCAAGTCATTTATTGCATGAATCCAGAAATTGATAGACAACAATGTTTTAAAAGGCTTACACCCTGAGGCATGCCTCCAAACAAGGCATTGGGGAAAACCTTGAGGTGCATGGTGGAGGTGTACACCTCAGGATAGTGGAACACCTCACATCACACCTCTGCACTTTAAAACATTGGTAAAGAATGATGCTAGGGTCCGACTTATGAAGCATAAGCTAATCACAGAAGACTGTTTATTCATTTTTCTCTCCCTTTTTATCTTGTATGCAAGGTTCAAAGTATCGGAAACGCAAAGTGTATCGGAAAGACAATTTTAAGAGACATATCGGGATATGCTTTGGATACGCATAGATACGGACGAAAAATTAAGATACGTATATATATGTTAGGAAATTCAAATATGTCCTAAAAAATATATTACAAACAATAATTATAAGTTTGAAATGATGTAAATAAGTTATTTAAATGTAAAAGTCCATATTTACAATCATTTAATTGTAAATAATTACAATTAATAACTATTGAAAAATGATGGATTAAATAAAATGTGAAAAACAAAAAAAAAACTAAAATATAAATCTGTATACATCAATTTTCAAATAATCAATATAAATGTTGTGTGTACATCAATTAATGTTAATATTTATTAGTATATAAATTTTAATAATTAATTCTAGCATTTATTAATAAGTATCCATTAAGAAAAGAGAAAATTTACTTAAAAATAATAATGCATATGACCATAACAAACAAATGGGCATGGCCTAGTGGTGACTTACGGTTGTTAAATAGTAACTAAGGTTCGAATCTTGCCATTGTTTAAAGTCTGTAGTTTTTATACTAGCAAAATGGAATTAATGAGACAGGATAAGTAATTAGCAGAATTAATGAGAGAGTATTATTAATTAGTGGAATTAACAAGAGTATCAATAACAAAACGAAATTAATGAGACAAGATCATTAATTAGCGGAATTAATGAGAGAGTATCATTAATTAGTGGAATTAATAAGAGAATTCGAATTAGGTGCTAAAATTCAAATTTAAATTTAAAGTAGGAGTAATTGACTAATTAATTCTATAGCAGTAATTAAAGAGATTAATGAATGAAGGGCACCAAAAAAAAATCAAGTGTATTAGGCTGTATCGGACTGTTTCGGACCCTTATTGGCCAATACAGAGCCGAAACAGCCCGATACGGGCCTGTATCGGTGTGATACATACAAAAAGAAATGGAATGGATGATTTCTACACGTTCCACGTATCGGGCTCTTGTCAGAAGACTCAGAACGATACATATTGGCCTATATGGCCTGATACATTGCGAGATTTTGAACCTTGCTTGTATGGCATTAGCCTGTAATCTAAAACAAGAGTCTGGATCTGCCACAATTTAGTTACTATAAAATACTGGTACACTGTACATGAACAAGGAATTTCCACCTGTCTTAAACTCGTGCAGCACCTTGGGTGCATGCAAGCACAAGCACATATCACTAAAGCCTACTTCTTTGGATGAGAACATTGAAGGGAGGAGAGCACTTCATCCTCTTCATTTACACACCATGGCCAACCCTGAAGAGAGAGGAAATTCTCTCTGCCACAGGTATCTGAATCCCCTTCTCTCATTCCATGGACCAGTCCTCCGGTATGAAAACAAACTGCATGATACCAGAAAGTGGTTTATCCCTTAAGGATCAGCTCCATATGTGAAACACCCCAAAGATGGGTTGATCACATCTTCCCATAATCAGAGACTGTTGGGTGGTTAAAGCTTGAATTCTCTGCCCAGTACTACGAGTTCTAAAAAAGTATCTGTTCATGGAGTTGACGGGATTGAAGAATCCAAGTGCAAAATTTTTTCTTGCAGGAATAAGACTTTTCCTATTGGCAATCAATTGGTTATACGTAGTGGTGTCAACTTCCCCCTGGCATGATATTGCATAAAAGCAGGATACAAGGAGAGGAGAGAATCATTCACTGTGTTCTCACCCTCACCCTCACCCTCTCTCTCTCTCTTTCTGCTTCTTCCCCATCTCCTACGCACAACCACCACTCTCTCTCTCTGCTTCTATCATGTGTGTCTTGGTCTCCATGAGCTCCTATAGGTGTCTCATTGTGGTTGGTGTGCAAGCAGTTTAAATTCCAGCAGATTTAGACTCCTAAAACAAGCAACCTTTCATGAAATATTTCTTGAAAGCTACCAGAAAATAAGAAAATAACAGAGGAAGCTATACAGCGAAAAATGGATCTTTGAAACTTAAGAATGGAAATAAAAGAACATACTGTCTGGGCCCCCAAGCTGGGTCACAGCATCCACAAAGCGTTCATGAAGCTCATTTGTCCAACGTAGTCGTTGCCTGGATGCTATGCTAGAGCTGTTAGTGTTGTTGTTGAGACTGCTCCCTCCACTGCAGTGAGCCATTGCACTGACACTATTATCCATGTTCTGTGCATGAACTAATAAGTTGCTGCTTGCTAGATTTGAACTAGGGACTGCCTTTGGTTGAAACATTTATCATTTATCTATCAACAAGAAACAGAAATAAATGGTGAAATTGCACCACATGCATGTTAAGGGAATGACAAAGATATTAAAATTGTCAGGTAAAATATCAGCAAGAAAAGGAGTAACAGAATATCATGAACTGAGAAGGAATAAATGTCATGACATCTCTAGCTCCAGTACCCACCTTACATACAGTTGGAAAAGGAATGACCAAGACATTAAAAAAGTAAAGTAAAACTTCAGTCGAAAAGGAGTGGCAGGATACCATGAACTGATAGATAGTAAAGGCTATGCCTTCAAACCCTCATGAAGACCAAACCTCCTCTTTCATCCATTCAATAAATGGTCAGGTAATCTCCAACAATGTTGGCTCTAAATAGAAAAACTATACATCTTGTACTTGAGCATTTAAGTATTCAACCATGCTCCACCGCACCAGTCTATCTCAGTTCCTGAGACAGATGTAGTCAACCACTAGAAAAGATTGACAGGTGCATAATATGTAGACAAAATACCATGTACAAAACCAAGCTTCAAAGTGAAAGCGTGAAGAGGAGCAATTCTCAATATCCAGGTTATATGCATGTGAAGTTACTATTTGAATCAAACCAAGTCATCAGACATACCAAACCTCTAGAAAATAGTAAAAAGTAAATTCAAGCTAGGATATTTAACAATATTTGAACCCAAACATAGTGAATGGAAACTTAGTCAACCAAGACATCCATATGAAGAGCCCAGATCTGCTGGATATTAATTTGCTAGTTTTATTGCCAGAATCTGAAGAACAATTCATTGCATGTCCTAGAACTATGTGAATGTAGGCCACGTGTGCTACCTGCATTCACACACATTCACTTTTCATGATTCATCCACATCTTCATGATTCGCTCATTCAATTTAAAAAACATAGAACATCTTTTGCACATAGTCTGCATTCACATGGTAAGAGAATAGTTGGCACATTTCTTTTGGGATCTAGCCATGGATCCAACTAATAGGTAAATATAAGCAATATTTTAGAAGGCGTGGGAGGTGTATGCTTGGAGGTGCATCTATAGGTGAGGCGCCCCCAAAATGCCCTGAGGCACATGCCAAAGGCACTGATATCTTCGAGGCATATGCGTCAGGTGCTTGAGGTCTTATAATTTACAGTATGATTCATGATTTGAATTGTGAATCCCAAGGGTTTAGATTTAAATCTTATGTTTGAATCCCTTTATGCAAAAGTTTTACAATTTTTGCTTAAATCCTACAATTTGATTCGTAAGTCTTACAATTCATATGATTCCTGTAGTTCACCAAGAATCAAATAAATTCATCTAAGAATTAATTCTCTACTTTGTCATTAATGGAGACTTGTTTTTTGAGAAATGGTGGATTTTATTTATAAATGGATAAAAAAGACTGTTGAGGGAGAGATTTCCTTCCCAACCAAGGAAAATAGCAATGAAAACTTCAGTATAAGACAAAAGTCTGACAAAACAAAGCCACTTTCCCACAAAATACAATTCCAATGATTAGAGAAATGGCTGAACTAGAAATCACTAAATAGATTACTGATCAATGCCCATTTGATCAGGCTTCTTTCCACTTGACCCTGCAGCTTATTGATAGGAAAGGACTGGTCTTCAAACAAACACCCATTTCTTTCCTTCTAGATACACCAACAGACGAAAAAGTAATTATGTTCCACAAGACTCTGCCCCTTTTACTAAAAGCATTCAGCTGCCAGGAGGATATTACAGTTTCTATGTTAGGGGGGGAGTTCCAGTTCACACCAAAAAGCTTCAAGGCATGGAACCACAGGCTGTAAGAATAACTGCAATTGATAAGGAGATGTTGGATGTCATCCTCAGCATGTCCACACAAGCAGCATCAATTAACAATGCACATTCCTTTCTTTTTCAGTGTACTGATAGTCTGTATTCTACCTTTAATAGCTACCCAAAGGAAAAACAAGACCTTCGAAGGCACCTTGACACTACAAAACCAAGTTCATGGAGGAAGATCAGCTTCCAGACAAGTAACAAGAAAAGGCATTGATTTAACAGTGAAAACATTAGATTTCTCAAAGGGCCACCAAATTCCATCTTCAATCATAGGCTGCAGCTTAACCTGTTCTAGGGACTGGAACATAGCTTAAAATGCATCCATATCCCAATCATCATCTACATTCCTTCTTAGCCGAGGAGTCTAAATTATCTGATTGGCATTGGTTTCAAAGCACTCACAAACTCTAGCATCCTTATCTTGGGCTAAAGCATAAATAGATGGGAAAGCAGTGTAAAGGGGGCTATTACTACACCACCAGTCCTTCCAAGAGAGGATTTTGCCACCTGATCCTGGTTTTGAAAGAAGCAAATTTAAAGGAATCTTTGTTGTGAATTATTTCCTTTCATAAGTCTATTCCATATGGCTCATTCACTGAACCTGATTCCCACCCAAAACCAGCTTCTTCGCACTCACTTTTGATCAAGGTACTTGTTTGAGCATCACTTTTAGAAGCAAGCCTCCATGACCACTTAGACAGTAGAGCCATATTGACTTGTTTTAAAGCCCTAACTAGAAAATGGTTTATTTATGTTATGTAAGACCAAACATTGAGTTTGTTTTCCATCATATGTAGGTTAAAGAGCCATTATATGTGGATTATTTGAATTTCAAGTCAAGCTTGATTATATCATCTTAGGCTTCTATTGCAAAAGTGGTAAATTCTATTGTTTTAGGTACATATATGGTAGATATAGATTAAAAATAGGGTAAAATCACTTTTTATATTTGTCCTTTTAGTATATCAATCTTTATTTTTTGACAAGTTTGTCAAAAATAGAAATTATCTTATGATTTATGATACAGTTTACGATTTGATTCAATTCAACTTTCATTACAATTTATGATAAAATTATGATTTTGAGAACATTGATCGAGGTGTACACCTCGTACACGTCTCTTCTTCTTCTTCCTCTTCCTCCTTTGGAGGCTTATGCCTCCTTGTGCTTGGGAAGCTTACACCTCTTACATTCCAAACTATGTCTCATACCTCCGGGTAGTGGAACACCTCGTGTCATACCTCTGCATTTTAAAACATTGAATAGCAGATTTGGACTCATATGGAGTTCCATATGGAAGTTGATCATATGGAAATAATAGAAACCATCAGTTTTGGACTCCAGTATGATATAAACATATCCAACAAAATAAAAGCCATCCACAACCCACCCCCAAACCATAAAAAAGGGAAGCAGGAATATTTTCCATATTGAAGGTCCAGGCTCCTATACAAGCCAAACCAGAGATCTTTGGTTGAACTGATCAGCTATTTTCTATTTTGTTTTCTTTATTTTTTCGAGACTTGGGCCATATTTGGAGGATATGGTTGGTGCAGCAGTAAGTGCAACTCAGTGATTCTAAGATCATTGAATATTGGAGTGTAACTGCTGACAACCTGCACACTGAAGATCTGAGGATACCATCCAGAGAGGGGCAAAATTAAATTCCATGACAGCATTCCTATGGTGTGCCTTGGCATGTACAAATTGATAATGCCAATATATGTTTTTGTTTTACTTTAAGCTACTGCTGTTAGCAGAACTTTTAGGTTGAAAAATAACCCAGAAATCGAAAGAGAAGAGAGAAGAAGAATAGGAGAGGAATGGGGGCAGAATGTTCATACTGCCGCCCTAAGCAGTATTATTTATATGTGTTTAACAAAACATTAGGTAAAAGGACAAAAATGCCCTGCTACCTATAACAGTACAAGAAAGCAAGCATAAAACAAAAATAAGCAACAAAAAACTGAACTTATGGGACCACAAGTAAATATATCAGGTCTGGTCCACTGTATCACTACAGTCCCCCTCAAGTTGGGAATAGATGTTGATCATTCCCAACTTGCACAAATCTGATTCCAATTTGACTTTGGTGACTACTTTGGTGAAGAGATCAGCAAGCTACATATCAGAGGCAACATAGGACAAGCAAACATCTTGAGAAGCAACTTTCCCTCGGATGAAGTGACGGTCAACCTCAATATGTAGTTCTGCCATGCTGGATGGAGTTGTGAGCAATATTTATAGCAGTTTGATTATCAAAATACAATCTCAATGGATTCTCATACTCAATCCCTAGTTCCTCAAGAAGAGATCTCAGTCATAACACTTCAGCCTCATCATGAGCCATGAACCTATATTCTACCTCAGCACTTGAACGAGCAACAACATTTTGCTTCTTGCTACGTCATGACACTAAGTTACCTTCAATGAAAGCACAGTACCTTGAAGTCGATCTTCTATCATCAACACATCTAGCCCAATCAGCATCAGTATACACCTCGATTTTCATATGATCATTGTTTTTAAAGAGTATACACGACCTAGACATCTCTTCAAGTAAGCAAGGATTCTTTCCACAGCCAATAGATAAGTGGTTCTACGAGAATGCATGTATTGGCTGACAACACTAACAACATAAGTTATGTCAGGATGAGTAAGACATAGATAAAGGAGCTTTCCGACTAATCGTTGGTACATGCTTTGTCTTCAAGAGGCTTACCTCCTTTGACACTTATCTTATGATTCAATTCAATAGGTGTGTCTGCTGGTTTAACTCCTAGTTTCCCAGTGTCCTCAAGGAGATCAAGGACATATTTCCTCTGTGAAATGAAGATACCACGTCTAGAGTGGGCCACTTCAATTCCCAAGAAATATTGCAGATCACCAAGGTCTTTCACTTCAAATTCCTTATTAAGCAATTGCTTGAGAGAATCAATCTCATCACCATCACAACCGGTCACAACAATGTCGTCAACATACAATGCAAGAAGGGTGAGAGAAGCACCATTTCTCTTAATGAAGAGAGTGTGATTGGAGTGGGCCTGTACATAACCAAAACTTTCAAGAGCCAATTTAAATCTATCAAACCAGGCTCTTGGAGATTGTTTTAAACCTAAAGAAAACAAACCTTGAGAGTTCGGCAATGAGGGTTTAGAGAATGAGAGTTTCGAACATTACTCTCTCTCTAACACCCTAACACTATTTTATTAAGATAAATTTTGAATAATTACAAGGAGGCCCTTAGTTGGGCAAGAATTTACAAAGACCATAACATAGAAAGAATGGGTCCAGAGTAAGGCCCATTACAGAAAAGAACATAAACAGTAAGAAAGAATAAACAGCCTATGGGCCATTCGGCCCATCTTCTCTACACTCCCCTCAAGCTGAGCATAGATGTCAATCATGCCAAGCTTGCTAGTATCATGCTGAAGTTTTGCCTTGGGAATGCCTTTGGTGAGAAAATCTGCCAACTATCCTTCAGATGTGATGAAAGGAAGACACATTTCACCCGAAGAGACCCTTTCTCTAATGAAGTGTCGATCAACTTCAATATGCTTAGTTCTATCATGTTGCACTGGGTTGTGAGCAACGTTGATGGCAGCCTGATTATCACAGTACAACATCATTGGCTTGTCATGTTCAACCCCAAGTTCCTCCATCAATGATTTTAGCCATAATAGTTTAGAGACTCCATGTACCGTGGCCCTGTATTCCACTTCAGCTGAAGACCGAGCAACAACCGATTGTTTCTTGCTTCTCCTAGAAACAACATTACCAGCCACCAAGATGCAATACCCAGAAGTAGATCTTCTGTCATCAATGTTTCCGGCCCAGTCAGCATCGGTGTAGGCTTCAAGTTTCATATGACCATGCTTAGCAAACGAAATTCCCTTTCCTGGGGAGCCCTTCAAATAACACAGGATTCATTCTGCTGCTGCCATGTGAGTGTCTCGGGGAGCATGCATGAATTGGCTAATACAACTAACTGCATATGCAATATCTGGCCGAGTCATGCATAGGTACAGAAGTTTCCCAAGAAGTCTCTGGAAGATTCCTTTGTCTTCTAACAATGTCCCATATGAGGCAGAGAGTTTATGACTCATATTAATAGGAGTAACAATTGGTCTAGCACCCATCTTCCCAGTTCTAGAGAGCAAGTCAAGAACATACTTCATTTGGGAGATAAAAATCCCATCCTTGGATCGAGTAACTTCTATGCCAAGGAAGTATCTCAGTTTCTCCAAATCTTTAATCTCAAACTCTATATGGAGGAAAGATTTGAGATCATGAATTCTTGAAACATCATTACCAGTCACTACAATATCAACTACATACACAATGAGGTATACTGCCAGATGTCCACTCTTCTTCACAAAAAGAGTATGATCAGACTGTGTCTGCACATAACCAAAGTGAACACGTGTTGTTCTAAATCTCTCAAACCATGCTCTGGGGGACTGTTTTAGTCCATAAAGTGATTTCTTTAGTCTGCATACCTTTCCTTTCATATCAGTTCCATACATCCCCTGGAGGAAGAGACATATAAACCTCCTCATGTAATTCACCATTCAGAAATGCATTCTTCACATCCAATTGATAAAGGGGCCAGTCAAAGTGAGTAGCTAAAGATAGAAGAACCCGCACATATGTCATCTTGGCAACAGGTGCAAAGGTCTCCAGATAATCAATCCCATATGTCTGTGTATAGCCTTTTGCAACCAATCTGGCCTTATACCTTTCAATGGTGCCATCAGCTCGATATTTAATAGTAAAGACCCACTTGCAACCGACTGGATCCTTCCCTTCAGGCAAGTCAACCACTTCCCATGTGTCATTCTTGTGTAGGGCATCAATTTCAGATGTCATAGCATCCCTTCATTCTGGAATATTAAGAGCTTCTGACGCAGACCTGGGAATAGGGTTAGAAGCAACAGAAGAGAGATAGGCAAAGTATGAAGGTGAAAGCAACATGTAAGAAAGGTGTTTGGAAATGCAATGTGCAGTGCACTTTCGTTTTCCTTTCCTAACAACAATGGGAATATCAAGGTCAGGGAAGGATGACCCCAAGGGCACTAAAACAGTACCTGCTGTCTCATCTGTGACTGGAAGTGTATGAGGCTCATGTGTTGTGGGAGAAACAACCTGCCCATTTCTGAATCTTTGCCTTTGATACACTTTGGGATTGAGGATAAGATGAGGAGGTAAAGGAGGAATAACGCTAGGACAGGGAGAATGGAACGACTTATCCGCCCTTGATTCATTTGAAGGAGAAGCAGACTCATCAAAAGACTCAACTGGAACAGGAAAAGGAAGAGCAAACACCTGTGACAAATCCTCCCCCTGTGGACAATGTCCTTCCAGAGATGAACCATAAAAGAGAGAAAGCTCATCAAAGGTGACATCCATTGAGACATACCGAGTGCCAGTCTTTGGATCAAAACAATAGTAACCCTTCTGTGTGGGGGAATAACCAAGGAAGATACACTTGTGGGATTTTGGTTCAAATTTATGCCTTTGGACACTTGGAACATGAACATAACAGGTGCAGCCAAAGACACGAAGAGGAATAGGAAAAAAGTCATTGTCCGGATGAAGGAGATTGAAGGGAGACTTAAACCCTAAAACCCTGGATGGCATACGATTTATAATGTAGGTAGCAGTGAGAACGACATCACCCCAAAACCTTGTGGGAACATGTGAGGCAAATAAGATACTTCTTGCAACTTCAATAATATGGCTATTTTTCCTCTCAGCAACTCCATTATGTTCTGGGGTCCTAGCATAGGAGCTTTGATGAATAACCCCCATGTCAGAGAGATAGCAGGATAGATTCTTCTCAAAGTATTCTTTTGCATTATCAGATCTGAAGATTTTAATCCTGGTATCAAATTGGGTTAGAACAAATTCAAGGAATTGTCTTACAAGTCTTGGAACTTCACGGGATTTCATCAGGAATATCCAAGTGAATCGAGAAAAGTCATCAATAAACAAGATAAAATATTTGTAGCCACCCATGGAGGGTAAGTGATAAGGACCCCACACATCAGAGTGCACAATATTAAAAGGAAAAGAAGATCTTTTATTACTCAAAGGATAATTGTTTCTACAATGTTTTGATAATTCACAAGACTCACAATGAAGACTGGACAAACTAATTCCCTTAAACAGTTCAGGGAATAGATGACTCGAGGCAGAAAAAGACAGATGACCCAAACGATGATGACACAACATAATTCGACTAATAGACTCTGAAGAAATAGACTCAAAAGCAACATTCCCAAGATGATCAGTGCATTGTCCTGGAGTATCAAGTAGGTATATTCCGTTCGCCTCATGGCCACTCCCAATCACCTTCTAAGACTCCAGATCCTGAAAAACACAGTAGGAAGGAAAGAAGGTTACACAACAGTTTAGTAATTTGGTTAGACTACTTACATACAAATTTGTATTTAGTCTACGTACATGAAGGGCAGAAGGTAAGAACAAGGAATCTGTAGCCTTGATGGTTCCCTTGCCAGAAATAGGGGCAAGTGAACCATCGGCTAAGGTGATTTTATCACGTCTAGGAAGCAAGTCATATGAAACAAACATGGTAGAAAGGTTGGTCATATGATTAGAAGTACCTGAGTCAATAATCCAAGGGATTTTAAGATTACCTGAAGTGGTTGCATGATTGGCAAAAGCCCTTGTACCTGAATGAGCAAACGCAGAAGAAGCTGAATTTCCTGAAGGGTTAGAAGTCACATCCTCTAGATGACTGATCATCTTCCCAAAATTTTCATATTCTGCTTTCATGGCTGCCAACTATGCACAAACAGACATTTCTTCAATATAGTACTTATCACTATCTGGCCCAGCAGCCACATTTGCACTCCCTGTCCCTTTACCATCATGTTTTTTTCTGAAACCGAATTGGAACAAGATCAGGATGTAATTTCCAGCACTTGTCTTTGGTGTGCTTCGGCTTCTTGCAGTACTCACAAACCACTTCTTTCTTTCCAGAGCCACTAGAAGTCCCAACAACCCTTTTGGATTTAATCTCCATATTTGCAAAGTGATCACTAAAACCAGCCCCTTGAACCTGGACAGCCCTCCTACTCTCTTCACTGCTCACCAATGCATAAGTTTGTGACAATGTGACACTCTCCTTGGATAGAATGTTCTGTTTTGTGATATCATATTCTGAGTTTAGTCCGATTAAGAACTCAAACACCCTGTTTCTTTCAACCAGTTTCCTGTAGGTCTCTGCATCATTAGTGGTGTCCCAGGTTACAGCTTCTATCAAGTCTATTTCTTGCCACAAAGACTTCAAGGTTGAGAAGTATACAAATAATGGTTTCTCCCCCTACCTCAAATTCTTCACATCACTTCTCAACTTGTAAGCTCTAGCCATATTTAGTTTTTGGGAATAGGTTTCAACAACACTATCCTAGATTTCCTTTGCTGAATCCATCCAGAGATAGTGCTGGCTGATCTATGGCTGCATTGAGTTCACAAGCCACCCAATAACAGTGTAGTTCTCTTGGATCCATTTCTCATAAGATGAATCATTTTCTGGGGGAGCCTTCTTGCTCCCAGAGATAAAACCCCACTTTCCTCTACTACATATATAAATCCTTACCGATTGTGACCATGCTAAATAATTAGTTCCATCTAGATTAACTGTGGTCATAGTCAATAAAGAGTCAACAGGAGCTCCTGGAACCTGTCCGAATTCAGCAACAATCTTGTTTTCAATCTCTAATGAGTCCATCCTTTTAACCACTTCAAAATAAGATTTCAACAAACTACAACCAAACAACACCGGATGAGGATGAACAAGTGTTGTGTTAAACCAGCCTCAAAGAAACAATACACAAGGCTGAGTCACACCTAAGCTGTGAGAGCCAAAAAAAACAGAAGAGGCACCTTGTTGACTGCACGAAACACCAACAAACTTGGTTCGGCCTTCAAGAATAAATCAGAAAACCACCAAACACTGTGCACCCAGTCCAAGCTTTTTTTTTTCTAAACAAAAAAATTTAGGTACTTGCCAGACAAGTACCTCAAAGGAGAAGAGAACAGTCCTTACTGATGAAGAGACCTTTTTACAAACACAGAGTGGGCAGTAGAGAAGACCACACTGCCAATGGTGAAAACAACCATAAAGAATAGTCTGTACAGGGGCCCAAAAAACAATCCAAAAAGAACAATAAACAACAGTACTGATTTTAGAGGTATTTCGGCTACTTGACAGTCCAGAAAAGAAATGAAAAAAACAATCCAGAAATCTCTGGATTAAACCTGATCAGAGGATAGCCGAATAGCTGTCTTGTTTCCAAAGGAACTTAATAGTCCAGAATAGAAAAAATAACCCAGAAATTTGAGCAAAACTTACAATATTTAAGCTTCAAATCAGAAATCGAGTTGTTTCCCCCCTTTTTTTCTCTGATTCTTCCTGGCCACCGAACCACTTCTCCAAGAGATTCAAGTCTTAGGCAATTTCCAATGACCTCCAAGAATCAAGCAACACGAGCTGAAGCTTCTAGCCCTAGAATACTGAAGTTCAGGCTTGCTCTGATACCATGAAGAAAATAGACCTTGAGAGTTCGGCAATGAGGGTTTAGAGAGTGAGAGTTTCGAACATTACTCTCTCTCTAACACCCTAACACTATTTTATTAAGATAAATTTTGAATAATTACAAGGAGGCCCTTAGTTGGGTAAGAATTTACAAAGAACATAACACAGAAAGGATGGGCCCAGAGTAAGGCCCATTACAAAAAAGAACATAAACAGTAAGAAAGAATAAACAGCCTATGGGCCATTAGGCCCATCTTCTCTACAAAACCATATAGGGCCTTTTGCAATTTGCAAACTTTCTTCCCTATAGCTTCATCATAAAACCCAGGAGGTAACTCCATATACACCTCCTCCTGCAAATCACCATTAAGGAAAGCATTCTTGATATCCAGTTGGAACATAGGCCATGAAAATTTTGCTACAAGGGATAGCAGAAATCTAATGGTATTCATCTTGGCAACAGGTGCAAAGGTTTCTAGGTAGTCAATGCCATAAGTTTGAGTATACCCCTTTGCAACCAACCGAGCTTTATACCTTTCAACTGAGCCATCTGTATTATACTTCATAGTGAACACCCATTTGCACCCAACTGATTTCTTCCCTTCTAGCTTGTCAATTAGCTCCTAGGTCTTATTTTTAATGAGAGCACCCATCTCTTCCTCCATTGCATTCTTCCACTCAGGTACCGCAAGAGCTTCCTGGATAGACCTAGGAATAGATATAGCATATATAGATGTCGAGTAGGACCTAAAGGATGGTGAAAAACGATCATAGGTGATAAACTGAGATATGTAATGGGCAATAGATGAAATGCACCGATGCTTCCCCTTGTAGACTGCAATGGGAAGATCAAGATCATCTAGAGGGGGAAAGGGATCAGAAGGTGAAAGTGATGTATCAACAGGCAAGGAGGGAGAAGTACTTGAATTTGGAATTGCAGAGGAGAGAGGAACTATCCTAGACTGATTATGAGCACCAAAAAAGGTAATGAGAGTACTTGAATTTCAAAAGGAGCATTGCTTCTTTTATTACTCAAAAAATAGGAGGATCTACAATGTTTTGCAAGCTCACAACTCTCACACTTCAAAAAATACATTTGAACTGACTTAAACAAAGTAGAAAACAAGTTTTTTAAAGACCCAAAAGATAAATGACCCAAACAATTATGCCAAAGCATAATCTGACTCATAGATTGAGAAACAAAAGACTTTACAACTCCTTTATCACTCCAGGTGGGTGGTCGAGCAAGTATATTCCATTCATCTCATGGCCAGTCCCAATCACCTTCCTTGTCACTAGATCTTAGAAAATACAATGGTCAAGAAAGAAGGTTATTGAACAATTTTGGCTTCTTGTAAGATTACTGATTGAAAGTAAATTAGTGCTAAGCTTAGGTACATGCAAAACTGAGGATAAGGTAATGGCATCGGAGACTCTAATGTTTTCCTTGCCAAAAATAGAAACAAGGGAGCCATCAGCTATCGATATTTTATTTCTGCCTGAAGACAAATTGTATGAAGTGAATAATGAAGACAAGCTTGTCATATGATATCATAGTTGTCGAGGCAATGCCCAGGCAACAAGGCGCCCTTTAAGGCTTGCCTTGCCTAATTGCCAAGCAATTAGGTACTATGTATTGTAAATTATTTTTTTATTTTTTATTTTTTGACATTATAATTATAAAGTATTCATTTTGTGTGTTTATATACTAATTTGTTTTTATTATTTTCTTATTTGCTAGGATTTAATCAATACAAACATTGCTAAATGCTGTATTGAACCCCCAAAGACTTTAAAACCTAAACCAATAAGGAAGAACTTAAAATTTTGTCTAATCAACACATTTTCTACTACTACTACTACTACTACTACTACTTTTTCTTTTCTTCTTTTTCTATAACAAAAATAAGGGTTCAGCCCCTATATTTTTTGAACTTTCTTTTCCTTCTTTTTTTTCTTCTCATAAATATGTTGATTTTTGTTAGTGTTCAGCTGAACTGAGAAGACAGAGAAAGAAGAGAGAGAAGAAGAAGAAGAAGAAGAAGAAGAAGAAAGGAGGAAGTGTCGAACTACGAAGACAAAGAGTCTAACCCAATCGACCATATATTTAAACTTAGTAAATAAGTGTACAAGGACATAAATGCCCCTGTCATACACTACTGATATAGAAAAGACTGAAAATGCCCCTATTTAGTTAACTGTAACACTTCCCCTCAAGCTAGAGAATATATATCATATAATCCCAAATTGTTACATATGTAGCTCACTCTTCCTAAACTTTTCCCTTACATGCTCTGTCCTTATCACACCATTGATGACATTTTCCCTTACAAAGTGACAATCTACCTCTATGTGAAAAGTTCTCTCATGGAAAACTGGGTTGGATGAGATGTGAATTGCAGCCTAATTGTCACAGTATAGCTTCATGGGTTTACTTATTGAGAACCCGATTTCTTGTAATAGATTCTTCAACCACACTAGTTCACATGCAGTGTGTGCCATGGCCCTATATTCTACTTCTGCACTGCTCCTTGCTACCACAGTCTGCTTCTTGCTCTTCCAAGTCACAAGATTTCCTCCAAGAAAAGTGCAACCCACGACCTAGAGCCCCTTCAAATACCGCACAATCCTAAGAATTGCATCCTAGTGAGGTACTTGAGGACTTTGCATAAACTGGCTTACCACGCTGACAACAAATGAGATATCAAGCTCAGTGATAGTTAGATAATTCAGTTTTCCCCCTAGCCTTCTATACCTTCCAGGGTTATCAAACAATTCACCTGTGTCACTTCCCAACTTCACATTCAGTTCCATGGGAGTTTCAGCTGGTTTAGCACCTAGCAACCTTGTTTCTTCCAACAGGTCAAGTACATATTTCCACTTACAGAGGTTTATGCCTTGCTTTGATCTAGCAACTTCTATACTCAAGAAATACTTCAACTTCCCAAGATCTTTTGTTTGAAAGTGATATTGTGGGAAAGTCTTCAATCTATCACTGCCAGTTATGACTATGTCATCCACATAAACTACCAGCAAGATCTTCCCGGCCACAGAGTCATAGCTAAATTCTGAATGATCAACTTAACATTGTCTCATTCCAAACTCCTTCACCACCTCACTAAATTTTCCAAACCAAGCATCAGAAGACTGTTTGAGCCCATAAATCACCTTCTTGAGCTTACACACCTAACCATCCTCCCCCTGAGCAATGTACACATTCTCTAGAAGATCCCCATGGAGAAAGGCATTTTTAATATCAAGCTGAAATAGAGGTCAATCATGCATGATAGCTAAGGAAATCAACACATGTACAGAGGCAATCTTTGCAACTGGAGAAAAGGTTTCGGCATAGTCTACACCATAAAGTTGAGAGTACCCTTTTGCAACTAAACGGGCTTTCAGGCGTTCCACTTTCCCATCTGGTAGATACTTAACAACATACACCCATTTACAACCAACAACATGCTTACCTGGGGGAATAGTGGTAAGTTCCCATGTATGATTGTGATGAAGAGCAGAGAGTTCCTCTTCCATAGCTTTTCGCCACCCTGGCAATGTAAGAGCCTCCTGAACATCCTTAGGTATGGATATAGAGGACAATAGGATAATAAACTGGCGATGTGAAGCAGAAAGGTGAGATACAAAAATATAATTGGATATGGGGTGTAGCGTGCAGCTACGTTTACCTTTCCACAATGCGATAAGGTTAAGATTAGAAGCCAATTCAGTTGTGGAAGGTGTTGGATCTGCCGACGGAGTAGAAGGTGATGGAGGTGTTGGTCTCTGTCGATGAGTATACACTTAACAAATTGGTGGTCTTTCAGTACGCTCCTGCAGTGGGAACAGGGGAGACTCAGGCACAAGGGGAACCATCGGAATGGAATTATCAACCGGAAGAGGAAGAGGAACCTCTGTAGGCAAAGGATGGATATCAGAACCAGAGAAGTATGACACCGATTCAAAAAATTTAACATCAAGACAAACAAAGGATTTCCGAGAAATAGGATTGTAGCATTTATACCCTTTTTGGGTCCTAGAGTAGCCAAGGAAGATACATTTAATGGAGTGAGCATTCAACTTGTCTAAACTAGGACCAAGATTCTGAACAAAGCACACACACCCAAAGATCTTGGGAGTCAGGGGGCATGGAGACAAAGTAGGAAACAAGGTAGAGAATGGAGAACGACCATAAAAAATGAACGTGGGCATGCGATTAATGAGAAAACAAGCAGTAAGGACTACATCACTCCAGAATCATTTAGGAACATTCATATGATGAAGAAGAGACCGAGTTGTTTCAAGTAGATGTCGGCTCTTTCTCTCAGCCACTCCATTTTGCTGAGGAGTGTGGGCACAAGATGTTTGATGAATTATACCATGTTGTTCCAGGTATTGCTGAAAGAAAGAAAGAAAACAGTCTCTACCATTGTCAGAAAGAAGAATCTTAAGTGAAACACCAAATTGGGTACACACTTTAGTATGAAATTTTTGGAAAATGGAAAATAATTCACTTCTTTCTTTCATTAAATAAAGCCATGTCATTCTTGAATAGTCATCAACAAAGATAACAAAATATTTGTAACCATTTTACGACTCAATTCTAATTGGACCCCAAACATCTGGATGAACTAAATCAAAAGGACTCAACATACGACTATCAACTCTAGGACTAAAGGAAACCCGATGGTGTTTCCCATACTGAAACGACTCACACTGCAAAGACAATAGACGACTCAATGATGGAACAAGAAGCTTGAGAGATTTAAGAGATGGATGGTCGAGCCTACAATGTCACTATAGAGGAGTCAAGGAGGTTTGAAGCGCAATTGTAGAGCCTCCACTATCAAGATAATACAATCCGCTAGCTTCATGCCCTCCATCAATCTTCTTCCCCGTTGTTAGATCCTGAAAAACACAAGAGGAAGGGTAAAAAGTGATAGAAAAATTGAGGGATTTGGTTAGTTTACTAACAAACATAAGATTAAAAGGAAACTTGGGAACGTATAAGACAGAAGACAAAGATAGAGATAAAGTGGTAACATTACCAACACCGTAGATGGGGGAAGTAGATCCATTGGCAAGGGTAACATTATTTGATGTAGAGGTTGGAGAAAGGGAGGAAAAGACACATGGAGTCCTGGTCATGTGATCAGAGGCTCCAGAGTCAATTATCTAGGGTGAAGGTTTGGATGCTAGGCAAGCTATACCTGAATGAGCAAGGGTGGTGGTGTTCTAATTTGAAGTGGCCTGAAGAAATCTCTCATACTCCTCTTTGGGAATACTCATCATCTCCTTCCTAGAAGTAGTTGTGACTGTAGAAGATGTTGGATCAACTGGTTGAGTATCACTGACTTCACTACCACCAACAGCTGCATGATTAGCCCATGTGGATAGGGGGCCATATAGATCATAACAAAAGTTAACTATGTGTCCTTCTCTCCCACAGTGTGTGCACTTCCTTGTTGTGCTCCCCCTTCCTCTGCCACGGCCTCCCCCTGAATCATGACCTCCACTGGTACGACCACCCATAGGATTACCACGGCCTCCCTTAACCATACGACCACCTCCTCTGTGCCCATAAGAACCACCTCAAGTACTAACCAATGCTGATTTGTTGAAAGTTGTGTTACTCTCTGCAGGGCTAAGAGATCCTATAGAGACGGGCAAACACTTCTTCTAGAATAGGGAGAGCAGATCATCCCAATATTTGTGCTCTAACAGGTTCATACTCTGCTTTCAGTCCCACCAAGAACCATGTAACATCAAGTTGTTCCCTTTGTTGTTGCTGAATTTTAATGTCCGATGTTAAGGGATGATAGATGTTAAGTTCATCCCCAATATTTTTCATACTGGCATAATATTCTTCAAGAGTCTGATTTCCCTGCTGCAAATTGAAGTATTCTTGATAAAGCTAATAAACCCTTGTAGTGTTGTCTTGTCTAGAATAGAGTTTCTTGGCATGTTCCCATATATCCCTTGTTGTATCTAAAAACATGAAGTTAACACTGATTTTAGGTTCCATATTGTTCCACAACCACATCATGATCTTAGCATCCTCTTGCTCCCAATCACTAAAATCCGGGGATTCATCACTCGGTTTCTCCTCCCGTACATGCTTCACTTTCTTCTTAGCCTTCAAAAACACTTCCACCGACTTGGCTCACGGAACATAGTTTTCACCGTTGAGTTTGATGGATGTCATCTGGACACTTAAAAAATCAAAGGAGATCATCACACTCGATTTCTAGTCACCATTCGAATCACCCACTGACACCATCTCAATCTACGAAACTGATTCTACCTGTCACACACGCAAAAGAGAAGTTTCAACCACTAGCTTGCCCTAGTATGCATTCATCCACTTTGAACACCACTGATCCGCGAACAGGCAGATTTAAAAACATAGAGAATCCCTCTTAAAACTGCTCATTAGATGGTTCAGACCACAACTACTACACCTACTCGACCACCACAGCTGTCACGCAGTGACAGCAGTCCACACACACAAAAAAAAAAAATTCTTGTTCACTCGAACTGCTATAGTTGTCTACTGTTACCAGAAGTTAACCCACCAAAACCCTAGATGTTGCCACAAAAACTTGGGTTTCTTGGCAGTCCTCTAACCTAGATTTCTCACACTAGAAAAAAAAATGGAAAAGAAATAAGGAGAGAAGAAAGTTGCAGTTGACTTCTATTAGTGGCACTTTGATACCATGTTAGTTTTAAGCTGAACTGAGAAGACAGAGAAAGAAGAGAGAGAGAGAAGAAGAAGAAGAAGAAGAAGAAGAAGAAGAAGAAGAAGAAGAAGAAGAAAGGAGGAAGTGTCGAACTGAGAAGACAAAGAGTCTAACCTAGTCGACCATATATTTAGACTTAGTAAATAAGTGTACAAGGACAGAAATGCCTCTATCTAGACAGAAGGCATATAACTCATACATTATTGATATGGAAAAGACTAAAATGCCCCTATTTAGTCAACTCTAACAATTTTCTATACTTTAACATGAACTCTATACTTTTCTTATGAAAATTACGAATAATAGTTAAGAAAATATGGCTATGGTACCTAGGGAACTACCCTAGGATCTATGTTTTCTATATAAAAAAAATCCATTGCTTAGCGGGCGCCTAGGCGACTAGGTGTCCCCCTGACACTTAGCCTCGCCTTGGTGCCTTGAAAACTATGTATGATATGATACATCAGAGTTTATAATCCAAGTAGGGTTGGTGTTACTTGGAGTAGAGGCATGAAAAACAATGGCTCTTGTACCTAAGTGGGCAAAAGGCCAAAAGCTAATGTGGGGGAAGGAGGTGCAGTGGTAGCAGAGGTAGGATGAGATGATCCTACAAGTCTAGCTTCATTCTCCAATTGAGTCAAAGCTGCCCTGACCACACCAAAGGCCTCCAAAGAAGTAGATCGAGGTCCCGAAAGGGAAGAACCATTTGATGTAACAGCTCCATTTGCAATTCCCTTCTTATTTTTAAGTCTTTCTGGTACAATATTGGGATGAATCTTCCAATTGTGTGCCTAGGTATTTTGCAATACTCACAAAACACACATTTTTTTACTTCATTCTTCATCTCTTTCTCCCTCTCACCACTATACTTATGTCTTGCAGCTGCTAATGTTACCTCCATTTGAGAATTTTGTAGCATAACCTCCTTCCTACTCTCTTCACTGTGCACTAGGGAGAAGGCTTGAAACAAGGTAACATTTTCCCTAGTGAGAAGCTGTTGTCTAACAATGTCAAAATCAGAATTCAGACCCGCAAGAAACTCAAAAACTCTATTTATCTCAACCAACTTATTATAATTTGCTGCGTCCTTATTACTCTCCCACTCAATTGTTTCAAGGTGATCTATCTCGTGCCATATGGATTTTAGAGTAGAGAAATAAATTGATACAGGTTTCTCCCCAATGGTCATTATGGCAGATTGAGTCCACTCCAAATAGTTTGAACCATCAAACCTGATTGTGGTAATCTGAAAAGGGTTGTCATCAGTCATACTAACAGCCCTTTTAGCAACTTCTCCAGCAGGTTTTTGTTCACTCCCAAAGAACTCCATGCTGAGCTCAACATAGAGAAGAAAAAGAACATGCTCGACTCCCCTTTCAAATAGAAAAAAAAAAAATAAAACTGAGAATAGGGACAACAATCTAGTAGATTTATTGCTTTTAAAGGAAATCGTAGAAATAGTCTTGGAGAAAGATGAAAAAAAGAGCAGCCGCTCCTCATAGAGATTTCAAAAACCCTACCTCCTGTTACAAAACTTTAGGAGAGTTGAAAAGATTACCCAGAAATTTCAGGGTGGCACCTTCAACCTGAGATTTAAACCCTAAATCTCACCTCAAATTAACTTTTTTATGATTCTTCCTGACTGCTAGGCAATCTCCAAGAACAGAAGTGTCATGGGCAAGCTTCGAACTCCACCAATCTCCAAGAATCAGGCCACGAAGAGAACTAAATCTCCAACCCTATTAAAATCTCATGTAACCGGCTAGGAAGAGCTCACGTGAGATTCATGAGCAGAACTAAACCTGCGCTGATACCAACTTGAAGTTACTGCTGTTAGCAGAACTTTTAGGTTGAAAAATAACCCAGAAATTGAAAGAGAAGAGAGAAGAAAAGCGAAGAAGAATAGGAGAGGAATGGGGGCAGAATGTTCTATTACTGCCACCCTAAGTAGTATTATTTATATGTATTTAACATAACATTAGGTAAAAGGACAAAAATGCCCTGCTACATATAACGGTACAGGAAAGCAAGCATAAAACAAAAATAAGCAACAAAAAAGTGAACTTATGGGACCACAAGTAAATATATCAGGTCTGGTCCACTGTATCACTACAGATTTTTTAGATATAATATATTTGTGATGCTAATGGAATTATTGCTATTCAAATTTGGTACAGTTGCTGCTATTGCATCTTATAAAACTTGATTTCAGATTCTGAGTACTATTTATTTGGTACATAAGGCCATAACTCAATGTTGGTTCTGGCCATCTGGAGTCTTGGGAGGGGTATACTTATACTGGATACTGTCCTAACCTTAGGCACTTTTTCACACAAAGTGGCCACTCTCAGACTCAAATCCACATTACAATGCTTACCAGACCAAGATTTTACCAGTACACGTAGTACTATTTATTTGGTACATAATTTGTATTATTCAAAATACTAGAACTTATTGTATATTTATTGTTTAAATTGATCCATTTTCTCCAATAATTTAGATGGTTCTTCTCTATGGGGTTCAACATGGTTGAGGTTGAGGTTGTTTACTAGATTGTGACCAGATAGATTTATGTAAAATAGGACTGCAGCCCCTTTGCAATTTCATTAGCAAGACTAGATCATTCATCATTGGTATCCAAACTAAACATCTTGCTTGAATAGATCATGAAAAAATAAGGGATAAGAAGGGATTTTCTATATAGAGGGAATTCCCTCAAGAGTACCAGAATAATGGAGGTTCATCATGTTTCTCTTACAATGATATTGCAGATCTCTCATAGAGGGTTTTCTGGGTTTTGTTCCCTAGTCTGCAGACCTGACATTTCACCTTTTTTCTCTTACTTTCAATAAAATTTACCAACTAATTATCAACCAATTGAGATTGTTTCATGAATACCTAGTATCTATGTAAAGAAAACAAGAAGTTAAAAAACAGTCACTCCAATAAACTTTATTAGACCTCACTAAAATGATTTGCTGACCAGAATATATGGAACAATTGTCTCTTAACATATAATTCTCATCGGAAGTCAATATGAAGCGATGGACCATTCACAACTTCAAGTAGTAGATAGATTGAGGCAAACAAGCTAAAAATAAAAAGCAAACAAATAAATAAATATGCATCTAAGAAATGGAATGAGAAACGCTAATGGAAGATTTGATTTATGGTAATTGGAAACTTAACATAAAATAAGCCACCAAATAGATGATAATAGCTAACATGATTCTCCACTTGAAAGAACAAAATGCACAAGAAAAATGTTGGAAGAAAGGAGAGTGTGATGCCCGGATAAAGGTGAGTTGTGTCAGGTCAGGAACCAGCATAAAAACCTTTCAACTCCATTTGAGTATCAATCCTGAATTGCTTGCTATATGCAATTTTAGGGCATTAGACATGGTTCTTGATAGGGTTCAATGCCAAAGACAGATTTCGTGTAGCTGACCCCAAATAGTTGGAATTAAGGCGTTGCTGAGTTGAGCCGAGTTTTATGAAAAATATGATAAAGGGCTTTGGTTTGTCCATCATTGAATCTGTGATTTTTTTTCCTGAGAATTTAATCAATTCCGTAAAATAACCAGGGAAAAGGAGGGAGGGAGAGAGAGAGAGAGAGAGAGAGAGAGAGAGAGAGAGAGTAAAGGAAACATTTCCTGTAGAGATCTAAAAATTTCCAGGAGAAGAAGTAAAGAACGGAAATACAAACAATTTTTAGCGTTAGAAACCAAAACCATAAAAAAAAATGGTTCACCCATATCTTTCCACTAAAATGATAAAAAAAAACAAAAAGAAAATAAATAAAACCCATGATATTAATAGTAGAAAGTTTCACATTTTACATCATAAATTCATTTTTTCACATTTCAGTAAAATAAAGTCCCCGAACGCATAAACTCTGTCCAGTGATAAATAAGTTCCAGACATAACCCGGTTCATAATTTCTTCTTCAAATTCAAAATTTAACCAGTCTGTGTGCAAAGCTGTCATGAAAACCAGCAGAGAAGTCTACTACCAACCAGAACCAGTCTACTAACCAGGCATTAAAGAAAAAGAAAAGAAAAGAAAAGAAAAGAAAGCATTTTGAATTCACAAAACAAGCATACCCAGATAAAAAATAGTGTGCTTTCACCAATCCAGAACTATCCCAAGTATAATAACGTGAACCCAGAAAATTCTGCTTCCCAAAAGTTCGTGAGATACACACTTAACCAAAGAAGAGAACAGTAGCAGGGGCGAGAAGGAAAAAGAAATGTGTATTTGTTGTTTGTATTAACCATTGAACTGTCAATTTTCTTACTGATTACCTTGTTTTGAAGTGAAAATGGTCTGAAACGAGCATAGAATTCAACAGCTCACACCAATCATAACGCCTGGTCTTCGCCCACGAAAAGGCAATGAACTCAAAGCTGCCCGCGGTCAGGTATTCGAGCTGCCCGAAATACCCCTTCAACGTTACCGGAGTCTCTGATGACCAGTATGATTGACGGTACGGAATCTTCCCTGAAATAGCCTAGTCCTAGTGAAGATAATTCAATAGTATAATATTGTAATTTTAATTTTTAGGGTAAATTGATGAAAATTGTTGCTGAAACCTACACAAAAATTTGGTAATTGCACATCCCTTTCTTTAAAAAAAAAAAGGCATAAATCATTTCCCCTTCTTTAAGAAAAAAGAGATAAAAATATTCAAAATACCTATATAATTACTTCTCACAAAAATATTTATTTTTCAAATTTTTTCTTGTTATGAATCATTATCCCAAACCCACCCACCACTCACACACCACATAGTCTACTAGTAGCCCGTGTGGCTAAAGAATTATAAGTTGGGCTGATGAGTCATTCTTTTGAAAGAAAAAGAGAAATTTCATTTTAGTACCCTAAATTTTGGGGTAATGTTAAATTAATATCCAAACTTTTAAACGTGTTATTGTAATACTCAAACTTTCAAAAAGTGTTTAATTAGTCCTATCGTTAACCGACCACCGACCGTCAATTATATCATCAAGTGATGATATATACAATTTAAAATTTTTGATAATATCAAAATTATCATTCAAAAGAAGATACTGTTCATTATCTTCTACCTTGATACTTCATGAAAATAAACCAGCCTTTGAAGGAAATTTCTAGTATTCTCCCACAGAATCTCCGATATCTGGATTTGTCTTTCAATGAACTCTCTAGCGAGTAACTTCTCTCTTGTGGTGCGAGTAACTTCTCTCTGCAACAACCGAATCACCGGAGAGATTCCGGCTAGCTTCGAGAACCATGGGATATGCATGGTAACGCCCATCATGCACAACTCTAAACACAGAAGATGGGATGCCTTGTGACAACGTCTGTGTCATGATGCCATTGCCTCGATATATATCCAAGATGAGCAAATTTTGCTAATTCCAAAGCACTCCATGCTCAGAAGAACAAGGAGAAGAAAGATGCAAAGGGATGCATGCAACGACTGTCGTGGCTACAGAAGTACTACTGAAGCTGATAGCATGTAACGTTGTTCTTGATTCATCAATATTAATAAATGGGTTGCCTATTGAATGTGGGCACATACGGTGCAGACAGATTGGACCTAATAATTAACTAGGTTAACACAAATTAAGGACAATTCATTCCACCTTCCAAGTAGTAGGCTGCATTTTCTTTTGACTTGTGATTTGTGAAGCAAAGTAGATAGTCAAGACCTTGTCAGTAGCCATACGATGGGTATATCCAAAGTCGGCCTGTAATTCATATTCATGGTTACATAAATGATAGCTGGTGATTTACCATTTTTTAGCTTCTCCAAATTCTTTCTTCTAAGCAGCTAAGTGCTAACAATTGAAATCAAATGATTGACGAATGAGTTATTATTTACACCTTTTTAATAGGTGATTATCTATACAAACTTACAAAGGATCGGCAACATTAGATGAATTGTTTGCGATCTCCACTGGAACCGGACACTTTCCGATCTCCATTGGAACAACACCATTAAATGAATTGTTTGTAAGCATGATTTTTTTTTTCATTTTAATTACTTAAATTTTAGATATATCATAATTAAGATATAAATTGAAAATGAATGAAAGTAATAACATGACTAAAAATAAACATAAATATTTGTATTAAATGTGTACATGCAGAAATTTTAAATTACAATAATAATAATAATAATAATTATTATTATTACTACTACTACTACTACTACCAAATTTTGTGTTCAATTTCTGTCTTAAATAAAAATAAATTTTATTTAATACGATGATTATATAACATTAGAAATGCTCCAAAAATCTCTTTGACAACACTCTGTAATTTTTTATTTTTTGTGTTCAATCTTTTTTTAAATACTTATTATTCAATTATGACATCATGAATTTCTTTAAAAAGTTGGATCATTGACCCATCATTTAGATAAGAAAATAGGTTTACTTTCGGATCAGTTTTAAATTATATATTTCATCTACATTATATAAATAGTTTTTACTTATTACACTTAATTTTTGTTTGACATAATTAGTATATATTTTTTTATATATTATTTTGATTACTTGTACTTTTTTATTACTTTTTAAATATTTATTATTTAACTATCATATCATCAATTAATCCACTTGACCTAAACCACTAACCCATGACCCAAAAAAAAGTTTGATTTCTAGGTTGACATTAAATTTTGTATTGCATTTCCATTATTGATAAAATTATATCTTATGTATTGTATTTATTTTTGTTCAATATAATAAATGTATAATATTATAGATGTGCCCAATATTTTATTTTTTATAAATATATAACATTATATCTTATGTACAAAATTTATTTTTGTGATTCTTTGTATTTTCTATTTTTTAAAATTTTATTATTTGACTATAACATTATTTTATTTCTAGGTTTATTTTAATTTTGGCATTCCATTTTCATCATTTATAAAAATACTTCCTACATTTCATACTTATTTTTGTTCAGTATAATGACAATTTGGTAAGAATATATGATGTAATGGACTAGGAAGGTTTTTATTGTTCAGTCCACCTCATAAATCTTTATGAATTTGTATAGTTGGGAATAGTAACAAGTGGGAGTGGGCCTTGGGCTAAGTTGGGCCATATTTTTCATTTTCTTTCTTTTTTTGTTTTCACTACAAAAAAAAAAACAAAAAACAAAAATAAACAAAAATAAAAGAAAAAAGAAAATTTGGAGAAAGATGACAAATTCAATGATTGTAAGTTGTAACAACAATTTGAAAAAAAAATCTTAAAATTCATTCCATATGAATAATCAAGTTCATGCAATAAAAATATAAACTAGTTAAATAAAATTGAAAAAAATACAATGAAATTGAAAATGCTCTAACAAAATAGAAAATAAAAATTCACAAATAACTTACAAGGTACAAATAAAATTGATGAAAATCTCAAAATTTATTATAATCTAAATTTTCTTCAAGTCTATCTTCTACATCAAACCAATTTTTTAGACAAATGTACATCTCCAATGTTTCACCAATCATCCAGTTCCTCCTTTCACCCAACACTCTATTTCCTACGCTAAAACAAGATTCCAATGCTATTGTAGATACCAAAGGGGTTGATCACGTGCCATAGCGATAAATATAGGATAATTATTTTCTTGTACTTCCCACCAAGTTAAAATATCAAAATTTTCTATGTTGGATATCTAACAGACTGTTAGATGTCTTTTCAAATGGCCAATGCCAATTAGGGGTGAGCAAGGTTTAGATCGGTTTAGTTCCAAGTTTTTGGAAATAAAACCTACCCTGTGAAGTTCAGTTCTAGCCTTGGTGGTTTCAGAGTCAATTCTAGGGTCTACCCGTGGAACTTGTTCTTTCTTTACTCCTCCCTTCAAAAAAAAAAAAAACAAAACAAAGTGTATTCTTTAAAAACTTGATTTTGAATAAATATAATATATATAGTTTAAAACTTATATTATCTTTATTAATTAAATTCAGTAACTTAATATGTATATTATCATTATATGGTTCAAAACTTATAATTTAAATTTATATTCTGTAAATATTACCTTTTACATTACTTATATTGTACACATTCAAATATTAAAATAAAAACAAATGATCAAATAACTTAAGTAACTCAATGGTCAAATGAGATCATGGCCTTTGTAACTATAAGTGCTTGGGTTCAAATCTTCACATCCCCTAAAGTATTTTGGGGTTTATTTCAAGGCAAGGTAGGTTCCACCAAGGCCAACCAAGGTCGGTTTGGGTAGGGTAAACCCTTAGACCCTAGAATCAACCTGGGTTGGGGTCGGTTCCAAGAATTTGGAACTAAACCCTACCTTGTGGCAAATTGGGTAAGGTCAATACCAAGGTTGGTTTGGGTAGGGTAAACCCTTAGGCCCTAGAGTCGGCCTGGGTGGGGGTTGGTTCCAAGAATTTGGAACCAAACCCTACCCTGTGACAAACTGGGTAGGGTTGGTTCCATTCGGTTCCGAGTAGAACCTACCCATTTGTTTACCCCTAGTGCCAATACTACTATGACTTTGATAGTAAAAATCACATTTACATTTAATGCAAATTTCTCTCATGCCCTTTCCCAATGCATCCATCATAGTAAAATAATTTCAAACATCACCGATTTTCTTTATTAGTACCCTAAAATTACTAAGGCCAACATTAGATTGGGTTTGAAAGGAGATATGAGAGGAACCAACCATTTTAAAATTTTAATAAATATTAAAATCTAAAATTTATAAAAGAAAATCCAAATAACCTAGCAACTGCACTTTGGTCCTCGGAGTCCGGTCTACTAATTTGGTATTTCAACTTGAATGCAAAGCTTTTAAGTCTCCCAAATTGCCGATTTCAACTTGAGACACTTGATCAAGCTTAATTTCTTGTTGAAATTAAAAAAAAAAATTAGGAATGGCTACGAGGAGAGGGTGCTCCGCCCCGCCACCCTATCCTCCGTGGCGGGGCGGGGCACCCCCTCCTCGTCCCTACCTCGTAGTCAAGATATTTTGCCCCAACCCCACCCTATCCTCGGTGGCTGGGCAGGGCAGCCCCTCCCCATCCTTGCCCCGTAGTCAAGATATTTTGCCCTGTCCCTGGTGGTGGGATAGGGAATCCCTAAATTTGCCTTACCCCGAGGCAACCACCTAAATATTATTTAATTTGTGGAAAATTTACTAATAGGATTTTAGGAATTTGGGGGTATTTTAGGAATTGAATTAATACAATTTGGGGGGTATTTTAGAAATGGAATTATGGGATCTTGGGATTTTAAGTATTTAGGGAAAACTTAGAGACATTTTAAAAATCAATATTAAATCTAGGAATATTTTACTAATATGCCATCAAGTTAGGGGAATTATATGCAAAACCCATCTTCACCTCGTCCTTGGTTAGGGGCAAAAATATATTCCTCGTCCCCGCCTCGTCCCTGTTTAAGGTCGGGGAAAACTCACCCCATTCGAGGTGGGGCAGATCGCGGCCTTAGTTTTATGGGGGAAATTGTCGTCCCTATAAAAAATTGAGAATATACTATAGAGTAGTATAAAGTATAGTATGAGAGTATAAGAATGAGAGATTGTTTTTGATTGAATGAGAATGATTGTTGTTGTGATGAAAATGGTAAGGCTTGAGGTATTTATAAGGGTTCGAAATAATTTAATTGACAGAAACATCCTCCTAAACTAGTCATTTATAGTTGTTTATAGAAGTGTTTTGGTCATTTATAAAGTGTATTTATCGCTTTGCTTGAAATGTCCCCTAAATTAGTTGTTTATAGTGTTGGGGGCATTTTAGTCATTTTCACACCCCTTTTTGTAAAATATACAAATACCCCAAAAAATAGTTGTTTATAACTGTGGGGGGTTATTTTTTCCATTATACCCCCTTATGATGGGTATAAAATGACTACAATTGACGTGGCCAATGACACATGACATGTCGTGTGCATGTGAGCCATGCCACCATAAGCCCACACAAGTCATAGGCCATGCTGTGTCACTGACCAAAAATTCCCAGCTTATCCCAACCCAAGATGACATGCATGCTAGACACAACCTGCTTGTAGATGGCCCAACCCATTTTACACCTCTACCATAAATTTCCCTTCATTTTAATCTGAATGTGTATTAGGAACATCTCCCATTAATAGTAGCATACTAGAATGGGAGATGTTCTTGATCTGTGGCTAGAGCATGCTATGAGGTCGGTATGAAAAGCACTCTATGAGGTTGGTGTGGTGTTGTCATTTCAAGCAAGGTTTTAAAATCCAACCTAAAACTAGAACCATCTAGGCACCAGTTTACAGGTCGATGATTTGACCATCCAATTCGAGCAGACATGCTATTTTGATGAAAAAAAAAAAAAAAATTTTAAAAAGAATTAAAATAAATAATGGTCGAAAAACGTTGAGCAGGTCGATGGGTCAATCGCCCAGGTCAATGGATCGTTGACCAATTCAGCGGTTTTTGGCCAATGACTGGTTTTGGGGCAAAACGGAACCGGTTGCCTAGATTGTTCCCGGGCCAAATGGTCTGACCGTCCAAGTTACCTATGGTTCGAAAACATTGGTTTCAAGTACACTAGGCGTCATGGAGGTGTTTTGAGTTTAATGGTAAAAATGCCTATTTGGATGGATTGTTTCGAGAGAAAAAAAAAAAAAAAAAAAACTGAAATGCCTTACAAAGTCCCCAAGGCGTTTATTGGGGGAGGGGGTGTTTATCAAAAAAAGTTTATATGGAAAATAGTGCTTTAAACTCTTTTTATTCTTGTTGATTGGTTGGGCATTTCAAGTAATAGCCCATAAAGTTACTTTCCAACTCAACAATAATAAACGTTTCTTTGGCTGTTTCAAGAAACAACCATATGGGTGATTTAGTATGACACTTTTATTTGATATTTGGGTACCATTGATTTGATTTAATGGTCCAAATTATTCATGCTTGCACGTAATGGTCGATTTTGAGATCCAACAGTGGATCTTGGATGCAAACCACATCCAACGGTCAAAATGACTGGTATAGGTTCTTAGTGTGAAATTGATATCTAACAGTGTGTCTTATATGAAGATTATCCTTTTTTTTTTCTCCTAAACTTATCTCAGCCTTGGCCCGGCCCAACTACTTGGAGTCCGCTAACTGCCATCCCCTTGTTCTTTTGCATTTTTGAATATATGTTTTAACATAAAATAAAAAGCATGTTTTGTGCAGAAAGCTTATTGAAGTTCTTTTACTTTTTTCTCTATACATAGGAGGGGACGGGCAAATATGGAGCCCTTGGATCTCTCTGTATCATGGTTTAAAAAAAACAACCTGGAAAGGGAATTCACCGGTTTCCAGGTTGATGGTTTGACCATCTAGTTTGAATAAATGGCATGTTTTAACAAAAAAAAATAAAAAAAAAATGATTAAAAATAAAAAACGATAAAAAACCGTTGAACGGGTCGATGGGTCATCGGTTCAACCGCCTAGGTCAACAGGTCATTGACTGATTCAACAGTTTTTTGCCAGAAATCAGGTTTAGGGTAAAATAGAACCGATTGCCTAGATGGTTCCCAGACTGAATGGTCTGACCATTCGGGTAAACGGCGGTTTGAAGAGCATTCTCTGTATAGTGACTGGTGTAGGATCTTTTCTTGCAATAGACAGTGAAGACAGTGAAGACAGTCATGAAGAACTTCGATTAAATTTAATCAGATAATCACCACTCTTTTTTGTTTGTTTAAATAAAATGGGTCGGTAATCTCTTTTCTAGACGACCCATCTTGTTTCATAACTTGGTTTGGGTTAATGGTTGGTTCTAAACATAGCATCTGATAAGAAATTCCTATTCAATAAACATATGAAGGCTTCATCTCATTTACAAAATTAGATTCATGGGGAGAGTTGATTGAGGAAATAAGATGCATATCTGTGCTTAATCTCTCTCCATGGGAGGAATATGGTTTCATACTTTCATGCCAATCTATTCCTACCCTCTCTTGCCTAGTACCTGGTCTCCAAGTAACTAGCAAGAGATAGCAGCGACAAGAAATTGGTTATAAAGTTTGCAAACAAATTAAAGCACTGATTCGTCAATTGAGAAATCGTTGATGAAGGTCCTTGCCGGTGTCAAGCTAGGAGATTAATGGTTTTGATGGCATACTTACCGGCGTCCATAGCCTCCAGTTAGTGTGGGAAGAAGCCCTCTCTGTGAGTGGGTGTTAAGGATGCTAGATTTAACCCAATTTATGATTTACACCAAACAGCTCTTGCGAATAGGCACTGAAAAAAACGTGAAAAGTTGTTTCCTGTTATTGCTTACAGAAGTTACAGAGCTGGTTGGTTTGGGAGGTTAAGCCACTTGTGACATTTGCCTTTACTGAGTAACTCATCCCATAATAGCTTCGAAAGAAACATTTGAGACTGATAGGGCACTAATTTTCCAAAGCAACCTCCAGTTGAAGTGTGGACTTGAGCTCAAACATTATGCGTGACTGAAAAAATGGTAAACTGACTTGACTGAGTATATACCCGAAGCGTTGTGCTTGCAAATGAGCAAATCTGCTTGTTGGTTGGATTGAGGTGTGACTGATTGAATGTGCCAAATGGTAGATTCATCAAACAATTGATGAAGTGATGAAGTTTATTAAGATTCCAAGTAAAGTTTGGGTTCAATAGTTCTGCAACTTTGATGCCAACACAGGTCGGCACCAACTAAGTTCTACATTTCATGAAACACCTAGCCATTGGGGGAAGCGAGAATTTAACAAGAATTCACATAAATTAATGCATTTACATTTTTCATGTTTATTAGATAAATGTTGAAACCAAACAGTGGTTTCATACCCAATAAACACCAACGTTGATGTGGTGTTATTTATTGAAAAAACGCCTACGAAACCAAACATTTTGGTAACATTGCTCCAACATGGATGTTGATATGGCATGGGTGCATCCTATCTAGTGCATCACGATGCAATGGTTGAGTTTTTTCTTTCGACCAAGGAAAGAGGAAACCCTATCAAAACCTCCTTTTGAACAAGGGGAGAGGAAACCCTATGAAAAATCACCAATAACCATCTATAAAAAACACTTTGAACCAAATGATTTATAGGTGAAAACGTTGCCACTATTCCTACATGACAACAACACAAACAACAAAAGTGGTGTTTTGTAGCTGTAATGTGGTATTTCAGTTTCCTCTAGAAAACGCTCACTCGAAGCTATCATGATATCAAACACCATCTAAAATGGTGTTCAATATTAGCATCCTTTATCTAAAATGGTGTTCAATATTAAAAAACCGAAAAAAACCCAAACTAAACTGATAAAATCAAATAAAAAAAATCTGATGAATCGAACTGATCAGTTTGATTTTGGTTAACCAATATAAAAAATCAGTGGATAACTGAAATATATATCCATGTGTGTATACACATATATATTATTTATTATATAATATATTACATATATTTCTATTATTTATATTAAATAATTATATAATTATATATATATATATATATTTATTTATAACATATATTATAAATTCAAAAAAACTGAAAGACAGAAGAACCAAACTATTCAAAAACCAATACAATCAATCAGTTAACCGATTAGTTTTGGTTCGGTTTCAGTTTGTAGTTTTTCAAAAATTGAAAAATCGGTTCGGTTGGAAAAAAAAAAAGTCCTACAGTTCGGTTAATTAAACTATGAGCACCCCTACATATGACCTGAAATATTTGATCACTTTTCAAGGTGTTTCTGTGATTGAGAAAACGACAATGGTATTAAACAAACTCCAAGACTTAGGGGCATTATTACTTTATAATATCATAATATTTTAATCATTTTCATTATTTCTATTTAAAGTACAATTTGAAGGGTAAATTTCTAAAATGCACTGAACAACTTCATAGTATTCAGATATATAAAAAAGTAGAAAAACAATTTTTTTTATATATTGCTTTCAAAGCTTTTTAGAGTTTTTTTTCTCTTTCAATTCAAATTTCAGATTTGCCGAATGCCACCTTGTATTCATTTGCATATATAATTATATGTATACATTACAAAGATACACTCATTATATATTTGTAATTTTCTTTGGAAGGCATTAAGGCAAATTCCATTCAACAAGGACTAGTACAAGTCACAGTTATTAAGATATAATAGAGGATAAAAGTTCTGGGTTATTGAGATTAGGTGAAGTAATTAGAAATCAAGCATTCATGCTTGGCTAACCGGTGAACTGCTTTGTTTGACAAGAGTGAATTACTTGTACTTAGGAGAAACCACACACAATATACTAAGCACTAGGCACATTCAATGAACACTAAATGCCCTTCAAGTGTCATCTAATTCTCTTTATCAACCATCCAAAGTTCCAAACATTGGACAGAAAATAAACATTCAAGAAAGCAACTCTTTTAGTGTCTGATGTGGTGTTAGGTATTGAAACTGATATCATCTAAAAAATTGAGAGAAAAGTTGAATCCAGCACAAACTCCAAGTTCTAATGTTATTTCTGTTTATTCCTAGTTTCAAGACTTGAGTTATAGGTGCCATCAAGGTTCAAAGTATCGACACAGAGTGTATCGGCCTATGTCGGTACTTTTTCTATGTTTTATTTATTTTTTTTAAACTGGTTCAGAGAGGTCGGTTTAAATCCCAACTCCCAACTACCCTCTGAACCATGGTCTGACCCAATACAACCCCTCTAGAAACGTATCCAAAAGCTCCCGACACAATGCAAGCCGATATGTATCGATACTTTGAACCTTGGGTGCCATTAAACACTAATTCAGAGAGGAAGTAAGATACATGAAAATTGCTTTCTTTTTTTTTTACAAAAATTAATAGATACAATGTTTCCAAACGCCATCTTAATGATGAAAATGATATAAATAGGCATAAGATTCCTGGATATTGAATTTGAATCCTTATTCTCAAATAGTGAATATGAACCAATTTGTAAATTGCCAATTATTCTCTTTGTATTTGAAAATTGAAAAAATAAAAAAATACAAAGGGGTCTTGGATTCCTGAAGCTGAAACGACAGTGGGGTCCCAAATACTGTACCAGAATCTGGTACGTCCGTAACTAGATTGGAGATTTTTCGATGACCATCTGTAAAGAGATGCAAAAAGCAAAATCTGGATGATTGCATGGCTCTTGCCTAAAAAGTGAACGTACGCATCTCACCATGCCTTTGGGCAGTAGACTGCAAGAATGGACAAAACCACCAGTACAATGAAGCAGTAGAAAAAAAAGGTTCCAATTTTATCCGTTGGATCAGCCTCTCTGTTCTTATTGTAGATTCCGGGTTGCAGAGTTTTGAAATTTGATCAGTGATTTGATGTTAGAAACTTCTAATCAATCTCACTTGAATTCATGGGGAATAGGCAATCAGGACTGATTAAGTTCATTTGACTGAATTTCATACTGAATTTTGTAATCAATCCCAATTGAATTTCATTCTAGAAAAATTTAAGCATTGACATACATAAACACTGATTACTTGCAGAGCTCTATACTACATCAGGATAAAGACCAAAGAACCATCCACCTGATAAAAGACAAATTAAATGAAATGTGTATTCAAATCCAATTGATATTTGGTACGCAGGTTAACTTGATAGCCATTTAGCCACTACAAATAGAAAGGAAGGCAATTAAGAACAATGTCGCAAAATTAATTAGGCATTAAAGAGAATTTAACAATTTGATATTTGAGTGATTAGAAGCTACAAATTTACAGCTTGGCACAATTTAAATATTTAATCCCCTTCTCTACCCAGCATTTTACATATCAGAGCAGCTAGCCATTATTAGACTATTTTAATTTTAAGTGCTCAAGTGCTAAAAAAAGCAGAGAACAAAAAGGCACCATTTCTCATATTTCTCCAAGTCTGCCATACCCAGTAATCACATGAGGATCAATGCGAGTTGCATCAATGTCTTGGGTTCTTGTTGAAGCCTCACTCCAAATTAGAGCATCTGTTGTGTCCAAGCTCCGCACCCTTTTCTTACATCCTGCTGGAGAACTCTCTAAAGACAATCCTGCAGGGCTTCCATTTGTAGTCAGGCAGCTTTCAGTGGAACAATCAGCTCTAGGGGGCTGCAGATTAGGAGGCTCTTCTTCAGGGACTTGCACTCTAATTGCCTCAGCCGGACGTAAAGAATAGAACCTTGTAGGTTCATGAGAAGAGCTTGTTCTAGAAGCCTTTGGTGCTGATCCTGGAAGCTCATGCCCTTCTGCATCAGGAACCAGACAGCTGATGGTTTGGCCAGCAAGCAACTTGCATGCTCTTTCAAGCATTGATTCCACGTATCTTCTTTCAGCATCCTTGCATATCTGCAAATGCTTTTCAGCCTGCAAACAAAAAGGTAAAATTAGGTGAGAAGATTTTAAGTGTTGATTTGGTAACTGATATCCCAGGAAAACCTTGGTTGATTTGGTAACTACTAGTAACTTATTATATTATACATCCATGGGATCATGATGGTTAATCATTTACTCTATTTTTTATTATTTATGAACAATAGTTACAAGACTTGGAAGGTAAAGGAAGGAAAATTATAACCATGAACTGTGTTATCCTCTAGTTCCCTACCTATTGTCCATCCCCACCTGAACAAGATCCATTTCCCATTGCCAAGGCCAGGTTGACATGGAAATTCATTACTACCAACAGTGCTCTCTTCCCTTTATTTTCTTGTCAAAATTCTACGGCAACCACAAAGCCATTTCCAATTCCCAAGACCCACATAATTAGCAAAACAATTTCAAAGCTTCCAAAGAAATCCACTGCAGAGTTGATATTCAAAATGAGGAAGGGACTTACCTCAACTTGCAGATGCAGTTTCCTCTGCACTTCCATTTGGGCTCTTAGTGCTTCCTTAACTTCATAACCCCTAAGTATGACATGGCCCATAATGTAGGAACTTTAGCTCGTTCAAACACTGAATGATAGAATGTGGGTGCATATACATCATGATAAGAGCTTCATAGAAAAGACAGATGGAACATGTATCTTACTCATTTAAATCAGAAGCAGACATGCCAGGAGAGGAGGTACCGTTGTGTGGGCTTTCCAAAAGGTATGAAGCTGGGGTTCCTCCAGTAAAATGGTAAAACAAGTCAGATTAAATGTGAAAATTTTTCTACTCGGAGGTCATTCATTTTAAGTTGTATATAAAAAAACTTTTTCATAAGAGAAAGGGAGGTATGATTTACTTCTCTTTTTCTATAAATGAAAACTGATTCCCAGCTTGGATTTTAGCCAAATGAAGTCCATTAAGCAAAGTTCAAGTCATACAACAATATTAGGAATATCTATCACATTTTTTTCTGGCAAAATGGACAGAAAGTATGGAAGAATAACATTTCATAAATGCTGGTAAATGACAAAAAGAATGAGTTACAAAAATCTTACCATCTTTGGACGGCTCAGTCAAATCCTTCCCTGATTGCTTACCTAGTCTGTATTTCTGTTATGCAGATTGTATAACACAATTCTCAATACTATTTTCATTTGCAACTTCCAACATAAAACTAGAGAAATCGAGTAATGGAAAGAAACCTGGAGGTGACTCTTCAGATGAAAAAGTGTTAGTCCCTTGACGCCCATTGTCCGCATGATAGACTTTGGAGTTGCTTCTGCAAGTAGAAATCAGTTATTTTCTTAACAAGTAATCCGAATACTAGAACTAGCAATTAAGTGCAAAGCTATCATATATGGCAACCAGACTTGCACAGCATGGGGCCATAGAATAAGTCCACAGCAAGAAAATGCAAAGCAAATGTATTCCCATGTAACTATACTAAATTGAAAAGTGTTAGTAGTCTAAAAATGTTGAAGACCATCCAAATAAGGAAGAAAACAAGGAACCGGTTTTGCAACCATGGCTCAAACTTCGGTTGTCTTCTCAATGCCAAAAGCTTCATTTTATTATGATCCGGACAAGAGCATCACCAGGGTATCATTTTCACCAAGGTATCATCTCTGCTTTTCTTTTCTAAAGTCCAGGCCAGACTTGTAAAGTTGAAAAAGTAAAAGCTCCAAGTGAAATAGCCAATTTGATTGAAAGAATATGTTTCTGGAAAATACAAAATACATTTGTGGGAATAATAAGCCCAAATAAAAGCAAATTTGAAGCGAAGAAAAGAACACAAGCACATAGAAATAGAATAGATAATTTGTATATTAAAGTAAATGCATGCAAACAACAAATAGGAGAAAGGAGAAAGGGGAAAGGGGAAGACATGATTTTCTTTTTTTTTTTTGGGGGGGGGGGGGCGGCGGATGGTTGGGGTTATGAATTATAGTATCGATTTCATTTAGAACTTAACCTAAGAAAATATGCTTATGCATAACAATTTGACTCGAAAATAGTTAACTTAGCAGCTACCAAATCATCCATTGATAACTACCGAACCAAATCCCTAAAGGAAAAAGAAATGGCAAATAGCAAACACATTCAGACAAACAAAGCACAGTAAACTGAGAAATGCATTTCAAACACTCTTTAATTACAGAAAAATTAAATGTAAGTTAGCACAATAACAGCAGCAACACCAACTCTCTAATTACAGAAAATTAAATGTAAGTTAGCACAATAACAGCAGAAACACCAAACTGCCATCAAATGATGGAATCAACAATAAATAAACGAAACCCATTTCACAAAACCCAAAAGAGACAAAACCCATTTCACAAAAGAAGCCAGTTCTGAGCAGACTTCATTTATTGTAACGAAGATAGAAGATTAATAGAATAAACGGAGGAATACTGACTATCGGCCCCTCCGAGCTGAGTGACGGCATCAACGAAACGTTCGTGGAGGTCAGCAGTCCATCGCAGCCGTGGTTTAGGATCCGAAGTCAGGACCAAGCAAGGGTCCCCCCGGTGATTCGAGCCCTGAATCTCTTCCTGTGGAACAACCGCTTCGTGGGGTTGGATCAGACCAGGAAACATCTCTCGCCAACCCAGAACTCACAATCTGAATCACAGGGCTACAAACAAGGTAGATTAGAAGACCCAAGAGGCCAGAACCCAGAAGAGAACTCAGATATGAGGATAGTCCCAACTCCCAAAATGTCCAGAAGCCAGCCACAACAAAAATCAGGAGTCGGAAATGGACCGATACGTGAAAAGAAACACAGTCTGGCTGGGAGAAAGCTGAGGGAAAGAAATCCGTATATCTGGCAAACTTCTCCACCTTTTGTTTGATTGTCTTACCTCAGCCTCAGTCAAAATACAATTACAACGTGGGTTTACCTGAAAAAAATTAAATAAATCAACACAAAAATGTCGAAGCTTGAGGAATGCAAGAAGTAAACGAGTTGATGAAATTCTAGGTTACCTCGCCCCCACACCAGACACACAACAGTAACACACAAGGTTGGGGGGACCCACGAAAAGACATGGTACAGTACAAGAACAGACATGGGTCCCACCTTGTCTGTAGGGCGTGGCACCAAGGGTTGCATGAACTCCAAACTTCCTTCCCCCCTCCCTTCTCTTGTAAACTCATCACTCACTACTACTCACTAGTCTATCTTTTACACCAGTACTCTGAGGTTACGTGAGAGGGATCCAGCTTTACTGAGAGTTGGACCAATTGAAATGACGGGAGGTTGAAGATTTGTGATATATGGAGCATTTGTAAGGCAATAAGGCATTACCAAATAAAGTTGTACGCTTAGGGCCTCAGCAGTTTGCACTTACAATGAATGGAGCCGAGAACAATAAGAGAGAGAGAGAATGATTTGCGCACGGCATGTCCCTACCACTGTTGGTTATGATTAAAGTCAAGGCAAAATTTTACAAAATATTTTTTTATTAAGGCGATATTTGGAAGTGCTTAAAAATAAATAAGTGTTTATTTGGTTATTAAACACATATTGGTATTGGGGAAATTTGGACTTAAAAAATAAGTACTTCCAAATATGTGTTTATTTGGTTATTAAACACATATTTGGAAGTACTTAAGTCCAAATTTCTAGCTTTTTTTAAGTGCTTATACAATAAGCAGTCATTCATATTTTTTCTTCTAAAATTATCCCTACTTGAATTTTAAAATACCACTTATAGAATTATCCCTAACTGAATTAAAGCACTTTTACAAAATTACTTTTATGAAAGCATTTTTATGAAAGTACTTTACAAAAGTATTTTTACAAAAATACTTTTATAAAAGTGCTTTCATAAAAACTTTTTTAAAAGTGCTTTTATAAAAGTATTTTTGTGAAAGTGTTTTCATAAAAGTACTTTTGTAAAAGTGTTTTCATAAAAGTACTTTTATAAAAGTGCTTTCATAAAAGTATTTTTATAAAAGTTCAAAATGTTTTTATAAAAGTACTTTCAAAGGGTATATTCTGAAATTTTGAAAGAAAATCAAGGACAAAATAGCCACAAATGCTTATTTAAGTGCTTATTAGCTAGAGAAAAATATTACCAAACGCCCAATGTAAAATAAGTTTTTATTATTTTTTAAAATAAGCACTTGAAAAAATGCCAAATGCAAATAAGTGCTTATTCAAATAAGCACTTATTTTTAAGTTAAGCACTCCCAAACATGGCCTAAATAATGTAGCCACAGCCACTTTTTATTTTTATTGGGGTATGGGACTCCATATCTCTTAATACTATGACACTACAGTGAATGAAAGTGCAATAAAAGTGAAGGAGAAAATATAGGAGATGAAAGATATAAAAAAAGGGACATGTTCAAATTTTGGTTAATTATTAATGATATGGGTAAACGCATTTATCGGAGTAAATATAATAAATGTATTTTATTTTTATTTTTTAACATAAATATTATCTAAAGTAATTTAAATAATTAATAATTTTTATCCATAAATTTCACTATTAGAAGGAGCAATTTTATTCAATAATATTTTGATAATTTCTCTCCGAGATTGACATATAAAATATCCATAGATATTTTATAATGAAAGAGACTTGCTCAAATCATAGATAATGTGTGATTGAAATTGCAATCAAGGAGATAACAGGAGAATGAGGGAATAACTATTAGTTTATAAGATCCAAGTTAGAAATCAATATAATATAGAGCTAACAAATACACTAACATGGAGAACCCATGTGTTTGGTTTTGTAAGCACAATAATGTAATGTATACTAATTATAGTTTATTTGGAAGGAAGAAAGGGAAGCTAATAAAAAATAAATTTATTTTATAACGTCAGTGATTGTCTTTTATCAAAGTAAAGCGGTTGGCTAATAATGATATTAAACAATGAGTTTATGCTACTCATTGGACTTTTTTTTCACTCTACAAGAACAAGAGTAGTGGACAAGACTAGATACATCTGATCATAGTCCCACCTTGTCCCTAGGGCAAATTTTCTAAGAATATTGTTAACTCATTTGTTTATTAACATTCCTCTTGTTATAAAAAACAAGTCATTTGTTATCCCATAAATGCATAATATTACTAAATCTCTGTTCACTTTTCAATAAGTTATTTATTTGAGTAAATGCACCTATTTGGGTAAGTGTTTTCTAGGAAATACTTACCCGGATAAGTGTATTTATCCATCTTCTTTTATTTTGCATGTAAATAAGGCAATGACCATTTTAACGATAAAAATCTATTATTAAATGGGGTATTTTTGTCCCATTCAAGTGTTGGCAACTTCCCCCCAAGTGGGAAACTTATTTATCCACTTAGGAGATGAGCCGAATAAGTGATACCAAGGAAAATAAATTTTTCCTAATCCCTACATAAATATGAAAAAAAGAACGTGGGAACTTTCCCCACTCTCAAAATCCAAAAAAAGAACACTCATGGAAACAATCTCTCTATGTAATTCATAAGGGCTCCCCATAGGCTTCCCACAACCCATCTCCCGTGAATTGTGAATTGGGAACATCTCCCGTACTTGTATGCTTATGGGTAAAGCTGCATACATATGTCCCTCCCTAGACCCCACATTGGTGGGAACCTCGTGCACTGGGCTGCCCTCAGAAAATTGGGCTAGAATATAATGATCTAAATACTTAGAAAATTGGGCTAGAATATGGACAAGAGTATAATTATAAAGTCTATTTACATGACAAAAGTGTACTGGCCCAAGAGAAAATAGTAAGGATTTAGTAGAGTAATCTGTTTGTAATGCTTGAAGAACCAGGTGTGAATCCGAACAAATCAATGAATTATGCCATCCCTGTTGCATCGTCTTCTGTAATCCTTTACAGATAGCCATTAATTCTACCTCTTCAACAAAACCTCCATCTTCAGCATAAGAAGATGGAGGAAGAAGAAATAATACCCACATGACTGAGAAGTGGAAAAATGAGAACTGATATAATTGATAATCCATTAAACAGAAATAGTATTTGTCTAAATTATTCTTCATTCTTGACATACCAGACATAATAGGAAGCCATTGAAAACCAACCAAGAATGTCATGAGTGAGATGTTTTCCAGATATAGAAGTTATTAAGTGACCAATACAATTTACCCAAGATCCATTAAACACACTTGAAAGACATACATTCCATTGAGACCCAAAGTATACAGCCGAGGGGTGTCATGTTGGTATCTTAGCTGGTTTGCTTCAATTGACGTAGGAGAAAATTAACGTTCAACGGTCTCGAGAGCATATTCCCACATAAGGTTGTGTTTGGAAATGATGCAAATTGAGTGTAAATCCCGATTCAAGATAAATTTGTACTCTGGTTCATTCGTGTCTGTGTTTGGCAACATTACATTTATGTATTGACAAATGACATACCAATGCATATTTACATTGATAATAAGATGTAAAAGTACATCAATATAAAAGAAGTAAATTTGCATTCAAGTGGGCTTTTGATAAAAAAAAAGCATATGTTTTATTGAAATTCATGTTTTCATCCAATACAACTAAAAGTCTGTTTGGTAAGAAGGTAAATTTGTCAATGCAAAACTAACCAAACTTTACAATTTATATGAACCATTTTACACTCTACATATTTGCTTTCACACTTATTTGCATTGTTTTCAAACACAGCCTAAAGAGAGGGGTGATTATTTGTCCTGAGTTCAATTTCCAAATCCATTTGAAGCATATTTTTTGTTGATCAGATGATTCAGAGAACAAATGTTTTCTGGATTCCAAATAAGCTTTTTCTGAGAAGACTCCTTTCTTATCCTTTGTCCAGATTCAAGAAATTTCAGTATCCACTGGGTTATTGAAAATGAGATCAATCATTGAAGGGGAGAAATATTGTTGCAATAAAAGATTATGTCCCAATGACCCACATGAGCAATGAATTCAGCAATCTTAAATAGCAATAAAGATAAAGAGATTGGATTTTCTATTATAACATAAGAATCATGAGATCTAACCCAAGGCACTTGTCTAAGGATTAACCAGATAATCAATCTCCAAGTGAAGTTCTCAAAGAATAGGACCCATAGATTTCCAAAACACACAGAAGATTTAATCCTAAAGGGAAATAGAAATTTATTTTTCAAATACTTGCTTCTCCAAAGAGAAACCCATAATTTCTTATCCTGAATAAAAAACTGCTAAGCCAATTTCTTAAGAAGGGCTTTGCTCATAGGACCAGTCAAGCATAAGCTTTGGAACCCTAGACCACCATTCAATTTGGGTTGGCATAGTTTTTCCCAAGAGCTCCATCGAAATTTATGTGGTGAATCAGAAGCAATAGCAATCCACTAAAAATCTCTTTTTGATTTTCTCATAGCTTGAAGCACCGACCGTATAAGCACTTGCCATAGATAAGGCAGAAGCCTTCTATTAGTTCGATTTTGATTTCAAATCGTCCAAGTTAAAATGAAAGATTAGATTTAAATTAAGATTCCCCATATGCAATTGGTGCCTAATTATATTGTTCTTTGACAATAAGGATGGATATTTTTTTGCTAATAAGAAATCCACAATTTCCACAATTAACCCACTTGACTGACTATTGGAAATATAGAAAGTGAATGTGCATGAAGAGAGACTCCGATGCTTTGAATCTGACCATCGGTTTCAACCTTTAAAGAAGTCTTATACAATATAGACCTCATCCATACTTGGAATGGAAACTTCCTTTGCAACCCTTGTTTATCCAATTTCCCCTCATGTCTATCTTTTCATGTACATTATATCTTTCTTCAAAAAAAGAAAAAATTGGAAGAAAATCTCTTCCAAGTATTATTTTATTAGGAAAATTCCTGATTAGTATCATCTATTTTGGGTTTAGTGTCACTTTGTCTACAAAATTTAAAATGTGACAATTTAGTACCCAAACTTTCAAAATGTGTCAATTTAGCACCTACCGTTAATCAACCATTAATTAGTCGTTAGTGGCATTTGAAAAAACACAAATGCCCTTTGAGTGTCATTTAACTTTTTTTATCAATCATCAAAACCTGATAAAAAATGAATAGTCCCAAATACTTGCCTCTTCTATTAAAAAATGTTGGGGTCACTAGAATGCCTGTTGAAACATAATCCCAACTTTTTTGAATAGAAGAGGCAATGATTTGGTATTGTTTATTTTTTGTCAATGTTTGGATGGTTGATAAAGAGAACTTATTAATGGCAAGTACTAGATTGGCAAGTTTTGAAAGTTAAGATACTAAATTATCCTTTTCTAATGTTTAAGAACAAAAGTGGCACTGGACCCAAAGTACAGAATACTAATCAGAAAATTTCCCTAAATTTGTTTTCTTCTACTTATATTTGAGAGACCATTTTTACTGAAACATTTCTATTTGTTATATTTTCCTTTTCTCTACCTTTTCCTTCGAACCAAGCACCGTAATAATGGTTTCGGAATTTGACTTTGACATAGTCCTGTCATATCACCTATGTTGCCGACCCGAAAACGTATACATATCAGTCCATACCAACCACCTACTTGCAGTATTTTGAACCTTGTGCCAAATGAGTATCACTCATTAATAGAATTGATTCGAATTGGGTAACGCAAACTGATCATATATATGCATGGCCGATACGTTTATCAGCTAACACAGGTCGATTGATACTTCAAACCCTATACACCCCATGAGATTACAGATGTATATGCTTATAGCTTACTAGTTCTAAAAAGGGCAGCAGAAAAATATTTGGATTGTGTTTGCTACTTCAAGGTAATTAATTTACTAAGAGTTTATCAGATCACTCTTTCATGGATGCAGATATGGAATGCCACAACAGAAGGCCACTACTTGGTGCAGTGGAAAAACTTATTGGGAAACACATGCTCAGCTCTAAGCAGTCGCCATTGTTGCCAATTGCAGGTTACTGTTGCAAGAGTTATCTCCCGGTGCTCAATACAGTTTACTAAGCGGGATGGTAACATGATTGTTCACCAGTCGGCTAGTGAACTTGGGTTCACTCTTCACAAGACTGTGTTTACACTATCCTCACAGCCATTTGCAGTTCTGCATTAGAATATTTCCCCATGAATAAAAACATACAAATATGAAAGTATTCCCGATACACATGGACACATGATTGCAAGTGGTTGTGATTACAGTGTGAATACGGCCTTGTGAGGACTGAATCTCTTGGCTAGCCATGCTGTTTCTGTTAAAAGACTTCATACTTGGTATGTTCCGCTGACATTTCTCATTGATGTATTGCAATGAGAAATGTGCCACGCATGCCGAAGAGGACATTACATCCATAAATCACTGGCATCTCTCCATGAATGACAACACACATTTCCAATGTATAGCTGTAGTGTCCGAGTTTGGATCAGGTAGGCACACAAGGTATGTGTTTGGTAGAACTTCCATTTATTAACTAAATGTTTGTATTTAATTTGTCTTAAAAACCAGGAAAAATAATAATGCGAACCATTTATGACAAGTAGGCACCACTTGGTGCCACGTTAACAAAACAGTGAATAAATCTAACCGAAACTTTCTCAAACGATAAACGTGCACATAAATTAATGCCAACTTTTATGAGTATCTATGCATACAGATCACCATGATGGATTAAATGATGCTAAATGTTGATTTAGTGATGACATAACAACATTTTGATAAATATTTATCACAAAGCGCCCATAAAACCAAACACACGCAAGATAAATAAAATGAACAGTAAATTGTGATACCTATCCCATTAAATACCCTCAACCTATCCTCGTCACGATTTAAACAAATTTTAAGACAGCTATCAGAATATTTGTCGAGTACTTACTGAATGTGCTCACAATAATGTGTCTGCTGAATTGGTCTCATGATGTCCTCTAACCTATTCATACTTTGTGTACAGCAAGTGCACCCAGCAGATCACTGTAGCATTCCTTTCCAGATGCACAAGTTATTTGCTGCTAACAGTAGCTAATTTTTGAGGGTGGGCCTTGGTGCAAACAGCCTCTCCCAATGTGTACAACATTTGCACCCAGCAGACCAGTGTAGCAGTCCTTTCCAGATGCACAAGTTAGTTGCCGCTAGCAGTAGCTAATTTTTGAGGGTGGGCCTCGGTGCAAACAGCCTCTCTCTATATGCACGGGTGAGTGTCCCTCTCCGGACCCCATATTAGTGGGAGCCTCATATACCGGGCTGCTTTCAAAACCCAACTGGACCGAACGGTCGGATCAGAAAAACCGGGAACAGTCAGGTGACTAGTTCCATTTTATCCCAGAACCGTTATTTTGCCAAAAACCATTGATTTGGTCAACAAACTGTTGACCCGGGTGGTCGAACCATTCGAACTGTCCCAACGGTTTTGGCCGTTTTTTATTTTTGTCAGAACAGACCTTCTGTTCGGTTCAAATGGTCAGACTGTTCAACCCAGGAACCAGACCCCTGACCGGTTCGGTTTTAAAAACCTTGCTTACAGTGGTCGACTCATCTCACTCATCTCTAAACTATCCAAAGATAAAAGTACATAGGAAAAATTGAAGTAAAGAAACAATCAAGTAAAAATGGCAGCAGTGGAAGAATCAAAGTAACGAGAAGAATGTAAAGGATGATAAGCATAAAGTTGATGTGAAAAAATGTAACACCATTTCCAAAACTTAATATAATCTACAGTTAGTACTTGATAATACAACATCCACCTACACTGAGAGAATATATGTTTTCTTCTCATCTTTTATACACAAAACTAATTCCTGATCTTTCTTTACAACAACCTTCCAAACCCACATCAACATCATCCCAAGCAAATAATAAATATAAATAATATGAGGAAAGACTCAAATTGAGATCTTTTTTCCAATCGAACTTGATAAAGTCAGACATAAGCAAATCATTGGAACCTAAAATGGTTCTCCCTTAACTATGATCAAACGATCCCCCAATAGCACACACTTACACGGAAAGTTAGAATCGATATGAATCAGTGCCAATGCCATGAAGGCAGTTTGGGAGAGGCCAGCAAAGAGACACCTGTCACATGGGTATTGACTGGCACAGGAGAAAAGTAGGACACAAGCTCCAAGAACACTAGCAGCAGATTTACCCCCTTGTCTTGGCCCTCTTCATGCCAAGACTGTTGTGAAAGGGGGACACAGAACCAGAGAGGTGTGAGCCTTCTTCACGGAGTGTACCATTGAGCATTGCTAGCTCTCGGAGCTGCTGCTTCTTAAAGAAATCCTGAGATTCATCCTGGATAAAAGAGATTTTTTTTTGAAAAAGATTTAAGACAGTGATAGAAAGCAAAATCATCCTTTCTTGACAAATGATATTTAGTAGAACGAAGGGAAAATTACCATGGGCTTGAGCAAATCTTCAAGGATCTCACGCGCTTGCAATAGGCGAGCATCAACTATTTCAACTGGTAATTCTGCCTCAACAAGTATGTGGAGAGGTTCATTCAAATGCTCATATCCTGGTTTTCCTCTCATCATTTCTTCCTACCAATATTACCGAACTTTTGTAACAATTGATGTTGATTTTTTAAAATTAAAACAGAAAATAACAGGTCTTCCAATATTGTCAAAATTGAAATTGAAAGAACACGCAAAAAAAACAATAATACTGTGATGTGCTGAAAGTTAGTTCTTGTAGAGAACACTGATGTGGACCCCACTGCTGTGGCCCCCACTGTGTTCGTATGGCAGCATAGCATATGTTTTTTGTTAGTTGTGTCAGTGTTAGTTGGTAGTTATTTCAGTTTGTTGTTACAGCTTGTTATTTCAGCTTTTTTATTAGTTTATTTGCCATGTAAGCAATAAGGGCAATTCAGCCCTTTTACAATTAGTCAACATATATAAATATTAAGAGTGGGTCGACAGATCATTATGATTGACCCTCTCTCTCTTTTCTATAAACCCTTCGTGTGCTGCTTCTTTGCTCCCTCTCTTCTTCTTTTCTTCTGGAATCTTTCTTTTTGCTTTCGAATTCAAGACTGATTGTAGTCTTGATCGACTACTTGGTATCAGAGCCAGGTTAGGGTTTCTCATGTGAGTCTGATCCAGCCAACCACATGAGAGTTGCCTAGGGCTGGAAGATTAAGATGATCCCTTTTTCAGCTGATTCTTGGAGGTTATCAGAGACTGTAGCAGCTGTCCAAAGAGTGGATTGTGTCCTTGATAATAAGGAAGAATCAGAGGAAGATAAAGAGTCCAAGATCAGTTTCTTTATCAAGACTGAAGGTGGCGATCAGAATTTCTGTTCAAAACCTAAAACTGGTTGCAGAGAAGGAGGTCTTATGTTAGTCTAATTAGATTGACTACATGAGAATTCCCTAGGTTTAGAAGTTTTTCAACAAAGGAGAGTCGGGCTGATTCTTGGAGGCTACCGGTAGTGTGCGGCTACTACTAAGAAGATTGTAGAAGGCTGGGAGAGTTCCACTAGTCAAGAAGAATTAGAAAAGGCTTCGGATCCCCAAGATTAGGGTTCTGCATTAGACAGAAGGTGGCGGCCAGAGATTTTCTTTCATAAAGTAAGTTTTTTTTTTTGCTTGATAATAACCTTGAAAGAATCATCTTGGTCTATTTTGAGAGGTGCGGCTGGAAAACCTTTTTTCTTTCTAGGGTTTTGAGAGAAAACCCTAAAATTCAGAACTGTCGTTGGTTTCAGATCAGATTTGAATTGGTTTCATACAAAATTCTATTTTTCCTTGTTTCTGGAAGAGCTAGGCCGGCTATTATCAGTTGTTTAGGTGTTGTTTTTCTATTACAGTAACTTCAAAAGTTTTTTATTGCTAATTCTTGACCAAGAATGAAATTCAAGAATTAGGGGGAAGGTGTTTTTGAGCCTAGCAATTCTAGTAACATGATTGAGAATGCCTTTCAGATTACAACTGTGAAGTTTGATAGATCCAATTACTTAGAATGGGTCCAATCGACCATGATGGCCATTGGGGGTAGAGGAAAACTTAGCTACCTGTTGGGAGATGTGAAAGAACCATCTAAGGAGGACCAAATGTATACCAAATGGGTTTAGGAGAACTATTTGGTTATGACATGGATGTGCAACTCTATGCAGCCACATATCAACCGGAACTATTTGTGGGCAAAAACAGCCAAGGAAATATGGGAAGTCATGACAGATACTTACTCCCAACCCCTTAATGTTGCTAGGGCCTATGAATTGAAGTGTGAGGTTAATAACCTTAAGGAGAGAAACCAATCTCCGTTTACTTCTCTACTTTGAAATCTTTGTGGCATGAAATTGACCACCTAGAAACACTTGAGTAGGAAAGTCAGAATGATGCACAGACTCATAGAAAGCAAGTTGAAACTAATAGGGTTTTTGAATTCCTAGCTGGTCTGAATCCTGACTATGATATTGTGAGACAACAAATACTAACAAGGGGCAGTGTGACCTTATCTCAAGCCTACTCCTTGGTGCATAGTGAAGAGGTTAGGAGAAAGGTTATGATGCAGCATCAGCCATTCCCACCAACCTTGGCAGCAGTTAAACCTAAGTCTGGGGGTGATACAGAAAGCGATATAAAGAAGAAAGATAAGCGGGATCTAGTGTGTGAACATGCAAGAAACCTAAACATACTAAAGGCACATGTTGGAAGCTGCACCCTCGTCTAGTCCCAGCAAAACTGAGGAACAAAAGGGGTAATGCCCATATGGCTGTCAATATCGATTCTGCATCCTCATCGGGCACAAAAGGCACACCCCTAGACACCTTAGCTGCTGTTCGGGCTGCCCTAACTCAGTTGGAAAAGGAAGTTGGGAATTCAGCTCAATCATCTCAGTCATCATCAGCTCCTTCCAAGTCAGCCTTTGCTCATTCAGGTACTCGGGCCTCAACTTACCATGCTAAACATTGTTGGGTAATAAACTCAGGTGCATCTGACCATATGACTAGCTTGCCATCACTGTTCACTACCTATCACTTATCTTTTGGTAGAGATAAAGTGTCCATTGCTGATGGTTCCCTTGTTCCCATTTCTGGCAAGGGAGGTATCAAGTTGTCTAATACCATTTCCTTATCTTCAATTCTGCATGTTCCTAAGCTTGATACTAACTTGCTTTCACTCAGTAGTATTACAAAACATCAAAATTGTTCAGTAACTTTTTTTCCTGACTTATGTATTTTTCAGGAGTTGGAGACAAGGAAGGCAATTGGGACTAGTCATGAGATGAATGGGATCTATCTGCTTGGAGAGAGTTCTCATTGGAAAGATCATGAAGATAGGAAGTCTTTTGTTTCTCAGTCTGTTAGTCCGGTTATGCTTTGGCATAATCGGTTAGCTCATTTATCCTTTCGGTCTTTGAAGAGTTTGTTTCCAAATTTGTTTGAGTCTGTTCAGATGTCAAATTTGAGATGTGAGAGTTGTGAGCTTGCAAAGCATTATAGAACATCTTATTCCTTGAGTAATAAAAGAAGTAGTAATTCTTTTGATGTTGCGCATACCGATGTTTGGGGCCCGTATCACATCCCTTCTATGGGGGGGTACAAATATCTTTTGTTGTTTGTTGATGACTATACCCATTTTTCTTGGGTTTACCTTATGCACTCTCGAGATGAGGTTCCTGCTCTGACCCAGATCTTTCATAAGATGATTTTAACCCAGTTTGGGGTCAAAATCAAAATCTTCAGATCCGATAATGCAAAAGAATACTTTACCAAGCCACTGGCCTCTTATCTACTTGATCATGGGATTATTCACCAGAGTACTTGTCCTTATACACCACAACAGAATGGGGTTGCTGAGAGGAAGAATAGGCACATATTGGAGGTGGCTAGAAGCATTATATTTAACTCCAATGTGCCTATCCGTTTCTGGGGCGATGCTATTCTTATAGCAGCGTATCTCATTAATCGAGTTCCTTCACGGGTTCTTGACATGAAGCCTCCCTTTACCCTTCTATACCCCGATAAAGAATTATTTATTGTTCCTCTTAAAACCTTTGGTTGCACTTGCTTTGTTTAGATTCTTGGACCTCATCGTTCCAAATTTGATCCTAAGGCCTCCAAATGCATTTTTCTTAGTTATGCACAAACTCAAAAGGGTTATTGCTACTATGAACCTACTTCTGGGAGGAGATTTGTCTCGGTGGATGTTACTTTCTTTGAGGAGGTACCCTATTACCCTAGGGTTTCTCCTCAGGGGGAGAGTAGTGAGAGTGGGGTTAACTCATCAGAAGTTCCTTTACCTGTTCCATTGAGTGGGGTCAGTGAGAGTGGGGTTAACTCATTAGAAGTTCATTTACCTGTTCCATTGAGTGATGAGGGATGTAATGGGGAGGGTTGTCAGAGGTGTCAGGATTTGAGAGTCTATCACAGGTGGTGGAGGCAAGTTGATTTCGGTCATCAGCAGTCCAGGACAGCCCCATTTCCTTCTACGGATCCAGATCCAGGTACCACAATCCCTTTATCAGATCCAGGTCCCCCTGAGATACCTTCCACTGTTTCTACTTTACCTTCTTTGGATGACCTTGACCTCCCCCATTGCAGTCCGTAAAGGCAAATGGCGTTGCACCACATCCACAGCTCACTGCATTTCCTAGCTTCTATCCTATGATCGCCTGTCCCCCTCTTACAGGTCCTTTCTCACATCCATTGCTGATATTCCTATTCCTAGAACAGTGCAGGAAGCCTTGTCAGTTCCTGAGTGGAAAGATGCAATGAAGGTTGAAATGGATGCCCTTCTAAGGAATAATACTTGGGAGCTAGTTGACCAGCCTAAAGGAAAGAAACCAGTTGGATGTAGATGGGTATTTATTGTGAAACATAATGCTGATGGTTCCTTTGAAAGGTATAAGGACCGGTTAGTTGCAAAGGGATTTACTCAGACTTATGGTATAGACTACTTGGAGACTTTTGCTCCAGTAGCAAAGATGACCACTATTTGAGTTCTGCTATCCCTTGCAGCCAGTTATTCTTGGCCCTTGTTCCAGATGGACGTTAAAAATGCCTTCCTCAATGGTGACTTATAGGAAGAAGTCTACATGCAGTTACCTCCTGGATTTTATGATGCAGAGACAAGTAAGAAGGTTTTCCAGTTGAATAAAACCTTATATGGACTAAAGTAGTCCCCTAGAGCTTGGTTTGATAGATTCATACAAGCCCTTGAAAAATTCGGCTATGTACAGGCCCAGTCAGACCATACATTGGTCATTAAAAGAGTGGACTCTTCCTTGACTTTGCTTGCTGTATATGTGGATGATATTGTAGTGACAGGGAATGATAACAGTGAGATTGAGTCTTTTAAACAACTCCTTCATCAAGAGTTTGAGGTGAAAGATCTAGGAGAGCTACGATACTTCTTGGGTATTGAGGTTGCTAGATCTAAACATGGGATTTTTATTTCTCAAAGGAAGTATGTTCTAAAAGTTGGGTGTTAAGGTTGCTAGATCTAAACATGGGATTTTTATTTCTCAAAGGAAGTATGTTCTAAAAGTTGGGTGTTAAGCCTGCAGATACACCTATTGAACAGAATCACAAGATCAATGCAGAGGGTGGAGAGCCTCTTGAAGACAAAGTTATGTTCCAATGGTTGGTTGGAAAACTCCTCTATCTTTGTCTCACACGATCGGACATCAGTTATGCAGTCAGCGTTGTCAGTCAATATATGCACTCTCCTAGAACTACTCACCTCCTTGCAGTTGAGAGAATATTAGCATATTTGAAGAGATATCCAGGTTGAGGTATATTATTCAAGAATAATGATCACATGAAGATAGAAGTTTATACAGATGTTGATTGGGCTCAGAGTGTTGATGACAAAAGTTCTACCTTTGGATATTGTGCATTTGTAGGAGGTAACCTTGTCTCCCGGAGGAGTAAGAAACAAAGTGTTGTTTCTTGTTCTAGTGCTGAAGCTGAATATAGATCTATGGCTAATGGTGTGGCTGAAATCCTATGGTTGAAGTCATTATTTGAGGAGTTGGGTATCGCTTATGAGAAGCCATTAATGTTGCATTGTTATAATCAGGCTGCTATTAATATAACTCATAATCCGGTACAGCATGACAGAACTAAGCATATCGAAGTCGACCAACATTTTGTCAGAGAAAGGGTTTCGTCTCAAGAAGTGTGTCTCCCGTATATCACCTCCAGCATGTAGCTCGCAGATCTTCTCACCAAGGTTGTTCCAAGGAAGAAATTAGAGGCAGGCCTATGCAAGTTGGGAATGACAAATATCTATTCCCAACTTGAGGGGGAGTGTAGAGAACACTGATGTGGACCCCACTGCTGTGGTCCCCACTGTGTTCATATGGCAGCATAGCATATGTTTTTTGTTAGTTGTGTCAGTGTTAGTTGGTAGTTATTTCAGTTTGTTGTTACAGCTTGTTATTTCAGTTTTTTTATTAGTTTATTTGCCATGTAAGCAATAAGGGCAATTCAACCCTTCTACAATTAGTCAACATGTATAAATATTAAGAGTGGGTCGGCAGATCGTTATGATTGACCCTCTCTCTCTTTTCTAAAAACCCTTTGTGTGCTTCTTTTCTCCCTCTCTTCTTCTCTTCTTCTGAAATCTTTCTTTTTGCTTTCGAATTCAAGACTGATTGTAGTCATGATCGACTACTGTTATAACCTGGGCTAAGGATTGAGTCAAAAAATGGCAACCAGTTAAATGCAGCCTCCAATGTTATCCAGGGAGGGAAAATCAGTAAAGTAGAACAAATATAAAGAGTGTTCACATAGCAGCACGATACATAGAAAAGAAAAAAAAAACACTGTAGGTCGGATTGGTCCTGTGACAGGCAGGACAGACCATGACCTAGGAAACTAAAGAACAGGACACTTCATTCTGTTCACCACATCTTGAATTAAAATTTACAATGGAGATGACCATAAGAAAACTGGAAAAAAAGGAAGTCTAGTGACCCTTATATTCTTTACAATTTAATCCAAGAATTATCTATCTATCCATGATCATCTATAAAGAAACCACTTCCAAACACAATAGGCCGGTTAATACTTCTATATAAGTACAAATGCGTGTGTGTATTCTCAAGTACATGAAATCAACTAGTGAAAAAGAAAAATGATTATTACCCGTGCTGGATCTTTGATGCTGCCACGTCCTCTAATAAGGACACGACAATCAGTGCTTGCCTCCACCCTCTTAAGAGAGTTCCCTCTAGGACCAAGGAGGCGGCCAACAAAGTTGTACTGAATCAGCAAGTACATAAAATCAAGTCAATATCACAAACTGCACAAGAACTATAAAGCATGGATTATCACAATGGAGAAGCGTTTACATACATTGGGGTAATTGTCTACAGGAATATCCACCCTGATAGTTTTCTTGACAATAAGACCAGATGAGCTGCCTTGCGATCCAAGCCAGCTTTGTGTTGACGAGGGTTGTAGAAATCCTATTCTCTGCATAGTTATAACTCTATAAGGTGTTAAACAGAATAAGATGGATAAACGCAACTATGAAGATACCCAGTTATGCTCACAATCACAAAATTCCATTTATTAAAGTTCCATGCCAGAACCAAGCCACAAGAACCCATATTACAAATCAGAACAAAGTCATCTTTGAATATAAAAATGTTCTCTAATAGATGAAATGCATATCCAACAGACAGAACAAAACTATAAAATAATGCTGATACTTTAGCATTAACTTAGAAAAGCTAGAACTCAATGAGATCTAAAAATATGCAGCCAAATTGCCAGACTACATTTTGTAATGAGTAGAATTGGAACTCATCAATCAAGCAGAGTACTCAATCATAGGCATGCATTCTGAATAGATGATGCAAAACTCCAAAACAATTGAGTCAGTTCCATGAAAAAGACCTTTTAATATTAATAATATCTTCAATGTTAATCAAACTGAAAAATGCTACTAGTTGGTTGAAATGCTTATCAAGTTGAAAAACACAGCTATATCTACATGTGAAGAAATGAGATAATACCTACTGGATAATCTTTACTTGACACTTGAAAAGAAAGATAAGAAGAATATGCTGCTCAAATCTGTTGGGGGATTTGACTTGCATCCAAAGAGTAGGAAGAAAAAACACTAAATGCCAGCATGAGTGTTAAAGCAGAGGTTTTGCCACCAGGCACAGATTGTCATCATTTTGTTCTTGGGGTCGAAGCATGTCTTCTATAGCTCATATCCACATATTGGAGAAAAAGTCATAGTTCTCATAGGTCTTTTGGGTGGAGATCAGGTTTTCTTGAATTTCTAGGAGAAAAAGAATGGAAGAAAATATAGAACAAATTATGAGGTGAGACAATCAGATAAAACAAGGAGAGTGGAGGCCACGTGTCGGAAAGGAAAGAGTATCCTGTTCGAGGAACTAAGAATCAGAGGACAAATAAGTCTGAAAATCAGGGATTTTTTTTTATCAGCAAAAATGAGAATTTTATTCAATTAAGAGAATTAATACAGAGTTACAGCAGATAAAACAGACATTTCAACAGAAGATTTTACAATAACGCCCAAAAAAGCTGCTGCCTTTGGTCCCTGTTTATCTAGAGAATCAGCCATTCCATTTGCAGTTCTCCTAGCCCATGCAAACGAGGCATTAAGTTCCCTTGCTATGGTTACTATCTCCTTTAACTGATGTCTGTAGTACCAAGGAACATTACTGCTTGAATTGGTCCAAGATATCACTGTTTTTGAATCCCCTTCTATCTCCAAGTTCTTAAGATCGACTTGTTTGGAAACCTTTAGCCCATGAAGTAGCGCTAACAGTTCAGCTTTTAAAGAGTCACCTTCCCCTAAAGATCCTGAGTACATAGCCAACACTTTGTTTGAGGAGTCTCTGATCACACCACCAATACCTGCTGTTAGTGTCGACTGTATAGGGGTAGTTTAGTCTTTCTATTTATGTTTAAGCTGATGTGTAATGTTTATGTTAAGTGATGTGTCCCATACTTAAGTAGGGTCATAATAGTCTTTTGATTTATTTAATAGGAACATATAAATATAACCTGGCCGACTAGAGCGGTGGACTTTTCTCTCTTGTTCGAACAGTTTTCTCCTTCTCCTTTCTTCTCTTCTTCTCTCTTCTATCTCTTCTAATCTTCCTCTAATACAATTTCTAACAGAATTCTAGTGCAGGTCTGAACTTTATCACCTGCCATACCCGGATTTCCTATAGAGCTCCCATCAAAGTTCAGCTTTAACTTATTGGGGCCTGGCAGCTTCCACTCCATCACTTTTCTTTCCTTCATCTCTGCAGTGTGTGGCACTTGATTCCACGCTCTTACAATATCCGTAATTGGGATATTTTGGAAGAGCTGGAGTGATTTTACCCAATGTGTCTTATGGCCTCCACATGGCCTCTTTTGACCTATGCTTTTCATTGAAAATTCTTGCATTCCTTTCCTCCCATATTGTCCACACCACTGCTGCCCTTGCTGATTTCCACATTACCCTCCTTTTTGTTGGCTGCTTTAGAAAGTCTGGATCAAAGAGGCTTATTGCATCCTGGGGAGCACTCCACCTGCAACCAAAGAGAGAGCAAAGAGATTGCCATACAAACAGTACAAAGGAGCAATGGATCAATAAATGGGGTAGGGATTCACCATCTACAAAGCAAAGAGAGCACATATGAGGGGAGAGGCATTTATTTGGCCTCCTTTTTTGAAGCATGTCGCAAGTATTTACCTTCCCTAAAAACACCTCCCAACACAGGTCTTGAATTTTTGGTGGAATGGACTTGCTCCAAATCTCTTTCACCGGGAAATTATCACCCCCAACAGTAGTTTGAACAAGGATAATAAAGAAAGAAGCACAGGTAAAGGTGTCATCAGAAGAAGTAGACCATACTCTAGTGTCCTCCAATGATTGAACGAAGAAAACTGACTTTAGAGCATCAAGCAAGCTTATAAGAGACTCACACTTATTGTCCCTCAAACCTCTTCTAAAACCAAAATCCCAACTCAATCCAGTGAGAAAAAGTGACAAAACTTGAGATGGGTTTTAACTTGTAGTTAGAGACTGAATATAGATCAGTGAAAATGAAGCAGAAAGGAGTATCACCTAGCCAAAGATCTTCCCGAAAAAGCACCCTAGAGCCACAACCTACATCAAATCTGATGAGATTAAGAAAGATAGGATATACCTCTTTTATTGCTTTCCACGGAGAGCTCGAGGAAGATGTGGGGTCTAACTTTGCATCCCAACCATTGTTCATCAGCCCGTGAGTGCTTTCCATCACCTTATGCCACAACCTAACTTTGCATCCTAAGCCTCTTCCTTTGTTTTGTAGACTTGTTCCTATTTCACTAGATGATCCCTCTTTTCCTCCCCAGACAGCCAAAGAAAATCCATCATGAGTTTTTCTAAATGTCCTGCCACTCTAGCTGGGATTCTAGAAGTTGAAAGGAAATAGACCAGTAGGTTTGCCAGAGTTTCTCTAATCAAGGTTATTCTCCCACCTATGGATAAATAATTCCTCTTCCAAAGTGCCAACTTCCTTGTAAACCTCTCCACCACTGGCTTCCAAAAGTCTTCTGATCTTGGATTCCCTCCCAATGGTAACCCTAAGTACTCCAATGGCCATTTTTTGACTTCACACCCCAGAAAATTTGGACCATTTCTTGATTTGTGCGTGTCATCCTTGCGCAGGGGCCATGCTAATCTTCTCTGTATCGTTCCAATTTTATCAGAAGTCCCCAAAGAGACCTGAAAATCAGGGAAGTTAAGATGGCAATGGTATTGTTGGTAGGACTAGATGTGATTGAATGGTTCAGAAACTTTGTAGCTGAAGCTAGCTCACAAGGAAAGCAAAAGAAGCTGGAAGGAGTTCTCTACAGAGATGGGAAGAAGGTATGTGGTAGAATGTAAGAAAAATCACAAAAGGTCTTTTATAGCTCTTTCAGTGTTCTTTGCCAAAAGCAGGAAGCAACTAGTATGCACCCCTGAAGAAAGAGGCAAGGTTGGCTCGAGATAGGAAAGATCTTGAAAGATTTTGTGTTCAGATTGAAAATGGATGAGGTAAAGGTCATAGGAAAGAAAGAGGAAAAAGAGGAGATATCCAAGTCAGAAAATAGTGTTGAGGCCCTTAGGCAAGATCTCTTGACCTTGTTGCAATCTAAAAGTAAATTTGCTCTACTAGTGATTGTTGGAAAAGGAGAGTGGACAAGGAAGCTGATTGTTGAAGCTAAAAACCCAATCAGAGATTGGAAGAAGATTGCTGGTCTTTTGCAAAATAGGTGAAGCTAAAAAATACTTTATTTTAATTCCATTTGACAGGAGCTTTACTTGCTCCACTTGAGAGCAAATTAGAAGTCAAGGCTTTGTGTCTGCAAGACAATTGTGGGTCGGTAAATGGTTCCAAATGGTCCCCATCATAAAACTTGAAGGACTTCTCTATTCTAGACGGGGGTGGTAGTGCATGTTATTACTACCATTCCATCTTTGGAGTCGTGAAGTAGCAGAAGTGATCACAATGCTCTATGGAGCACATCTTGATTGTGTTTTTTGGGGAGATCTCAAGTTTGTGGCCCTCTTACTACTAAGTGGAGTCAAGCTTGAGGAGATACCTAGGATGGTGGAATTAAAAGTTGAAGGAACTTTAATGTTGGTTTGGCTGGCCTCCTCTAGAGAAGTTGTACTATGGAAGGCTTGTAAGCATGGTTTCAAATGTCGCCAAATGTCGCTAATGTCACCCGACATATGTCGATGTCGAGGCTCACCGACATGAAAATGGATGGTAATATAAAAATTACATTATTTCGGTCGACATTTCCTATATTTCGGAAATGTCGACCAAATCGGTCCAAATAAGCAAAAAAAAAGACAGTTTTTCCTATTATGTCGATAGGATGTCAACTAATGTACATTAATAATATAATATATTAGTATATTATATTAATATAATACAATATATTGATATAAATTGTTCCACTAAAAATTTCTATTTAATATTTCAAATAAAATATTTATAAAAAAGAATTAACAAAATATAAAAAACAAAAGAATAAATTAATTACTTTATAATATAAAACATAAAATATTTTTCAAGTAATAAAATATTAACTAGTTAGTATTTTTTTAAAATATTTATTAAAATCAGAAAATGTTTATTAAATTTTATAATAAATCATATTCTACATTTAATATAAAAAATAAAAATAAATTTATTAAATTTTATACTAAACGATAATCTATTATAAATTTAATATTAAAAATCATAATAAATTAATTAAGTTTTATAAAAAATCAGAATTTATCATAATCTTAATACTACAAAAAGGAGAATCCGTTTATCAAATTTATAATAAAACATTATGTATTATAACTTTAATATTTAAAAAATCAGAATAAATGTATTTCTATTTACTAGTGTGAAATAAATACATTGGAGTTTATAATAAATAAGAATTAAAAATAAGAAAAGAAAATATCAGATAACCTTGTAAAAACATCAAAATGCATAATAAATCAGTAAATCGTCATTTACTAATTTGTTATTGATCTTAGTTTCTTAGCTTTATATAATGGTTTGGAATAAGATAATAGTCTAGAAATACGTAATAATGCTTCTTTTATCATTTTACAAAATATCATTGCATATTTCCACATTTCATAATATTTCCGCAATGTCTCTAATTTTTAAAATATTTCCCCTCGACATTTCCAACATTTCCGACACATGTCCTATATTTTGGTAAGCGACATTTCCATCGACATCGACATTTTAAACCTTGCTTGTAAGAAAGAAGATGATGAAGTAGAAGATAAAGTCTTACATGGTAGTATGGGGTTGAAGGACCTACAAGGGAGTGAAAGTTTCACAAAAAGGGCAAGCACCCTTTGAGAAATCCAAACGTAATGCAGAATATGGAAAGTAAAAAACGTGATGACAAGGTATTTGTTGGGATTCTGACAGATCCTATGCCCATGTAGTTACAAGTGGCACCAAAAATTCAATTTCAAATTCTTCTAGTCAGTCACACAAAGGTGTTAAGGGGTCTATTGATCCTATTGGGCCACAGGCTGGGGTAAGGTGGGGGAGGTGAACTGTCAGGTCAGAGTGGGAGAGGTGAGGCTCTAAATGCACATAAATGAGCCCAAATCCAAGTTGTTAGGCCTAATCAACCAAGTTGGCCTCTAGAAACAAGCCCTGCTCCCTTGGCAAAGGAGGACAATATTGTTGGGCCAAATCTGGCAGGCCCATTTAAAGTTGGAAAAAAGGTGGACAGGACTTTTAACAGGTCACGTGCTAGAGGAGAAAATCTCTAATGGGTTGATCCTTGTAAGTCCATTTAAGACTGGTCAGGAGAAGCATGGGTTTTTAAAAGGTCACGTACTAGGTGTGATCCATCAATAGATGGTAATTTCAATCCATCATCTTCTTCATCAATATCTTCAGGTCAGGCAATTGGGATTTTGTTCTCTTCTCCTCCTAGAAGCTCCTTACAGTGGATCCCCACTGCAAGACTAAATAGATGATCATTGGAAAGTGTAACCCAAGATGTGTAAGATGGAGCAACCTAGAGATGATAAGGAAGGATCTTCCTTTAGATGAGGAAGATTTCAGTTATACCAATTCAGAAGACATAGTGAGTTTGGGGAGCCTTGACCTAAATTTGTTTAATGAATATTTTAGAGGAAGATAAAATCGGGAATGGAACTTTTATTTCCTGAGGAAGAGGAAGACAGATTACAGGAAGATGGGGAAGACAGTATGGCTACCCCCACATGTTTGACAGGTAAAGTGTTAATAGAGACTATAGATGTTGCTCAAGGTACACCTCTACCCATAAGGGAGGTCGGTCCGTGAGCTCAGTCAGCACAAGGCATTTGTTTGGGGCGGAAAGATTCAACCAGAATGGTCTGTAATGTAATGCTAGAAATAGGACAGCACTGGAAGACTGGGTCAGATGCTATTGTTGACAAAGATTTGGTTTCCACTAAAAACCCTTTACTACAGATTTGAACACAGGAAACAGGCTTAGGCTTGACTTCTGATGCTGGTTCTCCTACTCTTGAAGCAATTCCCTTGGCTCCCAATCATGTAGATACTCTTGTCCATTCTATGTTGGTTACTGATTTGTTTTTGTACTTGAAACATGTACTCCACCATCCTAGTAAGAAAAAACAGAATCTGGAGGAAGGGTAGAACCCAGTGAGGGTGAGGATGAGATTAGGGGGGTAGATTTGATGCTAAAGAAGAGACAAGAGGAGCTAGAAAGAATTTAGGAACAAATTTGTGCTCTACTGGAGGAGTATAAAGAAAAGGAGTTGTAGAGAAGGTGAACGATAAGGAACAAGAGGCAATCCCAAGAAAAAAGAACCCTAAAAAAGCTTTCAGATGGGTGAGGAGATGGCATAAGTTAGAGAATCATCTAAGAAGATAGAGGGAAACAAGAAAAGGAAAAAGAAAAAGAGGTTAGAGGTGGAGAGATTAATCTTAGATATTGAGTTCAGTGGTAGAAGGGAGAGAAGGCAAGCTCCTAAGGAGTACCCTATCAGAAAGGGCCTTTTGAAGGGTGTGTTTCAATGAAAATTATTAGTTGGAATGTGAGAGGTTTGGAAAATTTGGGAGCACAAGAAAAAGAAGGGTAATTAAAGAGTTGCTAAGAAGAGAGAGGCCTGATATAGTGATGTTGCAGGAAACCAAGTTGGCAGAGACCTAGATAGAAGATGAGTGAGATGTGCATGGAGATCAAGAGTGTGTTGGACCTCAGCCCCTTCCTAGGGAGCCTCTGGAGGTTTGGTTACTTCATGGAGAGACGATGTTGTATAACCAATGGAGGAACTTATAAGAAGGTTTTTTGTCTTTAAAATTCAGGAGTCTAGAGGATGTGGTTTTACACAATGTTTTAAGACTCAGACCAGACACAAAACTGGAAAGCGTGCAGGATCATGAGTCAAATGGTTTGACCGTGAGTTGCAAAAAAATACAAAAAAAAAAAGACTTTGTATTTTATAATTCAATTGTAAGTGGTAGTTGGACGGTAAGAGTGTTGTTTTTAACATAAACGACCAGGGTTCAAGTCTTGGTACTTGTGTTTTATTGAAAACAAATGTGTATTTTATACAGTATATATATTAAAAGTACACAAATATTCATAAAATGAATAATAGCTTGATGGTTTGGCACTTATAGGTGTAAGGTTGTGGTCTCAGGTTCAAGTCTTCCCTTTGCATTTTTGAGGTTTATATGGATTTATTGACTCAGATGGGTCATGAAAACCGGTTGGATTGTTGAAACCCGACTGGTTTTCAACGGTCCCACCAAGGTTTGACTAGTTCTTCTGGTTTTTGAAAAATATAAAAATCGGGGTTTAAAAAACCGGAATGCCTTCCGTTTCCTGGGTTGAACAGTCAGACTGTCTGATCCAGTCTGAGTCTTAAAACATTGGTTTTACATGGGCTTAGCTAATTTGTATGGGCCAAACAATTATAGAGAAAGGAACGAGTTGTGGGAAGAGTTGTAAGGAATAAATTATGAAAAAAAATAAAGATTTGTATGGAATACAAGGCCTATGGGATGGCCCTTGGTGTCAGGGAGGGGGGATTTTAATGTTGTAGAGAAGATGGGCCGAATGGTCCATAGGCTGTTACTGTATGTTATCTTTATGTTCTTCTCTGTAATGGGCCTTATTCTGGGCCCATACTCTTTTATGTTCCTCTTTTTGTAATTTCTTGTCCAACTAAGGACCTCTCTTGTAATTACTAAAAGATTAACTTAATAAAAGTGTATTAGAGAGTTAGAGGGAGGTTATGTTCGAAACTCTCATCCTCTAACTCTTCTTGCCGCAGCTTTCTCTTCTCCTCTAATCTTCTCTTGCTAGTTTCCTTTGTTTCAAACACAGTCCCTACTTCTAGGACTGTTTTTCAACTTGGTATCAGAGCAGGCCATTGCTTGGCGTGTCCCTCATGTGGTTCTAGTCCAACCAACTACATGAGGAGGTTCTAGGGCTGAGAGTTTACAGTCATTCGCCTTATTCTTGGAGGTCATTGGAGGGTTCCCAAGCTTCTACACACTTGGAGAAGGGTTCGGTGACCAGGAAGAATCAGAGAACAAGTTGCTTTGCCTGATTTAAAATCAGAGAAAAGGTTTTTTCGAAGTCATCCTAGAGGACAAGTGTTCGGCCTAGTTTATTGTACAAATCAGAGACTCTCTTACTGTAAGTCTTTGCTCAGTTGTTTCTGGGTTAATTTTTCACTGTTCTGGACTGTTAAAAGGGCCGAAGTTTCCTTGGAAACAGTGCTACTATTCGGCTATCCTCTGGTCTGACTTGATCCAGAGATTTTTGGGTTGTTTTTATCTCTTTTCTGGACTGTCAAGTAGCCAAAATACCCCTGGAATCACTGCTGCTGAGATTGCTTCATTCGGCCACTGTTGCTGGACTGCTCCTACCCAGAAATTTCTGGGTTGTTTTTGGAGGTCCTATTCGGCTGATTATTGGGTTGGGAAGTTGCTGAGACTGTTAAAACTAAGAGGTACTAGTCTCATCTTCATTCCAACCCCTTCTTGAAGGCTGAAATAGTAAACAGTGCCCTATACTTTGAAGGTTGAAACAGTAAACAGTGGGCTGTTAAGTATTGCACACTGAGTGTTCGACATAAGGTCTCTCAAGGATTGTATTTCTTTTGTCTTCCTCTTGGGACATCGGCTGTTAGAATCAGAAATATCTTGTGTTTGGAGGTTGTTGGGTGTCTTTTGGAGGCTGAAACAGAAAAGAAAAGAACTATCACCAAACTTTGCATGATGGATTTCTCAAACTTTGAAAACAAGAATACTGCTGAATATGGGCAGATGTTGGGAATCCCAACAGATTCTATGCTAGCTGTAACTACAGTCAAGCTTGATGGGACCAATTACTTAGCTTGGTCACAATCAGTGAAAATCCATATTTGTAGCAAAGGAAAATGGGGTTTTATTTCTGGGAGCAAGAAAGCTCCTCTAGAGGATGATCCATCTTATGAGAGATGGGTACAAGAAAACTACACTGTGATTGGGTGGCTTGTGAACTCAATGCAGCCACAGATCAGTCAGCATTATCTGTGGATGAATTCGGCTAAAGAGATCTGGGATAGTGTTGCAAAGACTTATTCCCAGAAGTTGAATGTTGCTAAAGCTTACAAACTGAGAAGTGATGTGAAAAATCTAAGACAGGGGGAGAAGTCACTTGCAGCATACTTCTCAATCTTAAAATCTATATGGCAAGAGATTGATTTGATAGAGGTTGTGACTTGGGATACCCCTAAGGATGCTGAAATATATAGGAAATTGGTTGAACGGAATAGGGTGTTTGAGTTCTTGACAGGGCTGAATTCTGAATATGATATTACAAAGCAAAACATCTTGTCCAAGGAAGATGTTTCATTGTCACAAGCATATACTCTGGTCAGCAGTGAAAAAAGTAGAAGGCAAGTGCAGGTTCAAGGAGTTGGTATTAATGATCATTTTGCAAATATGGGAATTAAACCCAAAGGGGTTACAGAAGCTCACAGTGGCTCAGGAAGGAAAGAAGTGGTGTGTGAATATTGTAAGAAGCTGAAACATTCAAAGGACAAGTACTGGAAGTTGCATCCCAATCTTGTACCTATCAGATTCCAGAAGAAGAATGATAGTAGAAAGACAAGAAATGCACATGCAGCCATAGGCACAGATGCAGAAGTTGAATCTACCAGTGCACAGTTGGCAGCCATGAAAGCTGAATATGAGAAGTTTGGAAAGATGATCAGCCAGCTTGAAGGTGCATCTTCATCATCCATCCCTTCTGGAAGTTCAGTCACCATTGCCTTTGCTCACTCAGGTATAAGGGCTTCCACTAACCATGCATCCACCTCAGGTAAACACAAAATCCCTTGGATCATAGACTCAGGTGCTTCTGATCACATGACCAACATTTCCACTTTATTTGTTTCATATGATTTACTTCCTGGCCGTGACAAAATCACCTTAGCTGATGGTTCTCTTGCCCCTATTTCTGGCAAGGGAACTGTCAAGGCTACAGACTCCTTACTCTTACCTTCCACTCTTCATGTGCCTAAATTAAATACCAATTTGTTATCTGTAAGTAGCCTGACCAAATCATTGAATTGTTGTATAACATTTTTCCCTTCTCACTGTGTGTTTCAGGACCTGAAGTCTCAGAAGGTAATTGGGAGTGGCTATGAAGCGAATGGAATATACTTGCACGACACCCCTGGCCAATGCTTTGATCATCCCAAGAATGTTGCTTTTGGTTCTACTTTTTCAGAGTCTGTTAGTCAAATTATGTTGAGTCATTGTCGGTTGGGTCATTTACCTTTTTCTGCTTTAAGCCATTTGTTTCCAAAACTGTTTAAGGAAGTCAATGTGTCCAGTCTCAATTGTGAGTCCTGTCAGTTGTCAAAGCATTGTAGAAAAAATTACCCTGTGAGCAATAAAAGATCCACTTTTCTTTTTCATATTGTGCACTCTGATGTGTGGGGGCCATACCATTTATCCTCTATGGGGGGTTACAGATATTTTATCTTGTTCATTGATGACTTCTCCAGATTCACCTGGATATACTTAATGAAATCCCGGGATGAAGTCCCAAGACTTGTGAGGCAATTTCATGAGCTTGTTCTAACTCAATTTGGTACCAGAATTAAGGTTTTCAGATCTGACAATGCAAAAGAGTACTTTGAGAAGAGTTTATCCTTGTATCTTTCAGACATGGGGGTTATTCATCAAAGCTCCTGTGTTAGAACCCCTGAACAAAATAGAGTTGCTGAGAGGAAAAATAGACATATTGTTGAAGTTGCAAGGATCCTTTTGTTTGCCTCACATGTTCCCACAAGATTTTGGGGTGATGCTGTACTTACTGCTACCTATCTCATAAATCGTATGCCATCCAGGGTTCTAGGGTTTAAATCCCCCTTCAGTCTTCTTCATCCAGACAAGGATCTCTTCCCAATTCCTCTTCGTGTGTTTGGTTGTACCTGCTATGTTCACATTCCAAGTGTGCAAAGACACAAGTTTGAACCGAAAGCCCACAAGTGTATCTTCCTTGGTTACTCCCCCACACAAAAGGGTTATTGTTGTTTTGATCCAAAGACTGGCACCCGACATGTCTCTATGGATGTTACCTTTAATGAACTTTCTCCTTTTTATAGTTCTTCTCAGGATGGACTTTGTCCACAGGGGGAGAGTCTGTCACAAGTTTTTGCTTTTCCTCTTCCTGTCCCAATTGAGTCTCTTGACAAACCTGTATCCTCACCAAATGAGTCAAAGGAGGATCAATCACTTTATACCTCTTGTCCAGGGGACCCTATTTCTTTACCCCCTCGCCCTATCCATAATCCCAAAGTGTATCAAAGGCAGAGATCCAGGAATGAGCAAGTGGTTTCCCTTACAACAGATGAAGCTCATACATTCCCAATCACAGATGAGATAACAGGTACTGCTTCAACTCCTTTGGAATCATCTTTTCCAGACCTTGATGTCCCCATTGCTGTTAGGAAAGGGAAGCGGAAATGTACTGCACACTGCATTTCCAAACACCTTTCTTATGACCTGCTTTCTCCTTCATACTTTGCCTATCTCTCTTTTGTTGCTTCTAACCCCATTCCTAGGTCTGTCTCAGAAGCTCTTGGGATTCCAAAATGGAGAGATGCCATGGAAACCAAAATGGATGCTCTACATGCAAATGGTACTTGGGAGGTGGTGGATTTGCCTGAAGGGAAGGATCCGGTTGGGTGCAAGTGGGTTTTCACCATTAAATACAGAGCTGATGGAACTATTGAGAGGTACAAGGCTAGGCTTGTTGCAAAAGGATATACACAGACATATGAGATTGACTACCTGGAGACTTTTGCCCCTGTTGCCAAGATGACATCTGTGAGGGTTCTTTTATCTCTGGCAGCTCACTTTGATTGGCATCTCTATCAGTTGGATGTAAAGAATGCATTCCTGAATGGTGACTTACATGAGGAAGTCTACATGTGCCTTCCCCCAGGGATGTATGGGAAAGATATGCAAGGAAAGGTATGCAGATTGAAGAAATCTCTTTAGGGTCTCAAACAATCTCCTAGAGCCTGGTTTGAGAGATTTAGAGCTGCACTTGTTAAATTCGGCTATGTTCAGACACAGTCGGATCATACTCTGTTTGTGAAGAAAAGTAGATCTTTGGCAGTGTATCTCATTGTGTATGTTGATGACATTATAGTGACTGGTGATGATGCCTCAGGCATTCTGGCTCTTAAGTCATTCCTCCGTACAGAATTTGAGATTAAGGATCTGGGGGAGTTGAGATACTTCCTTGGCATAGAAGTTGCCAGATCCAAGGATGGGATCCTTATTTCCCAAAGGAAATATGTTCTTGATTTATTGTCTGAAACTGGAAAACTGGGTGCAAGACCACCTGCAACTCCCATTGATATGAGTCACAAACTTCCAGCTACAGATGGAACTCTGTTGGAAGACAAAGGGGTTTTTCGGAAACTTCTTGGCAAGCTCCTGTACCTGTGCATGACTAGACCAGATATTGCGTATGCTGTCAGTTGCATTAGCCAATTCATGCATGCTCCTAGAGATACTCATATGGCAGCAGCAGAACGGATTTTGTGCTATCTGAAAGGCTCTCCAGGGAAAGGAATCCTATTTACCAAGCATGACCACTTGAAACTTGAAGCCTATATTGATGCTGATTGGGCTAGAAATATGGATGACAGAAGATCTACTTCAGGATATTGCAGTCTGGTGGCTGGTAATGTTGTCTCCTGTAGGAGTAAGAAACAATCTGTTGTGGCCAGATCTTCTGCAGAAGCAGAGTATAGGGCCATGGCACATGGGGTCTCGGAATTGTTGTGGCTAAGGTCCTTAATGGAAGAACTTGGGATTGATCATGACAGACCCATGATGTTGTACTGTGATAATCAGGCTGCCATCAACATTGCTTACAACCCGGTACAACATGATCGAACCAAACATATTGAAGTTGATAGACATTTTATCCGAGAAAGAGTCTCCTCCGGAGAAGTGTGCCTTCCATTCGTTACCTCTGAAGGCCAATTGGCAGACTTTCTCACCAAAGGCATCTCCAAGGCAAGACTTCATCATGACACTGGCAAGCTGGGCATGATTGACATCTATGCTCAGCTTGAGGGGGAGTGTAGAGAAGATGGGCCGAATGGCCCATAGGCTGCTACTGTATGTTATCTTTATGTTCTTCTCTGTAATGGGCCTTATTCTGGGCCCATACTCTTTTATGTTCCTCTTTTTGTAATTTCTTGTCCAACTAAGGACCTCTCTTGTAATTACTAAAAGATTAACTTAATAAAAGTGTATTAGAGAGTTAGAGGGAGGTTATGTTCGAAACTCTCATCCTCTAACTCTTCTTGCCGCAACTCTCTCTTCTCCTCTAATCTTCTCTTGCTAGTTTCCTTTGTTTCAAACACAGTCCCTACTTCTAGGACTGTTTTTCAACTAATGTAATTAGGTTTTTTAATGAATGTAACAACCTCTAAAGCACTGCTACAACTAGCATAAGGAAGTTCAATGATTTCATCAACACTTGTTAGCTAAAGTAAATAACTTGTTGCAAACTAACTTCTAGGACAACCCTGTCTACTCAAAACAAAATAGATTCCTATATAATGAGGGTGGGAAAATCATTGGAGGGATTTGGTGGCTAGAGCTCTACCTAGAGTTACTTCTGATCATTGCCCCATTCAATTAAGCCATGAACTTTTAGGGAATGGACCACTGCCCTTTACATTTGAGAATATGTGGTTAACTCACCCGAACTTTGTGCGTAAGGTTGTGGAATGGGGAATGAGGATTTGAGAGGGGTAAAATGGAAGGGGGTCAGGTTTCACAAAAAATTAAAGAGGCTGAGATCCGAAATAGAAGAGTGGAACAAGGACCATTTTGGAAGGATAGAGGAACAAAAGTCCACCCTGTTGTCCAAGATTGAGGAACTAAACACTAAAGAATCTCAAGGGTCTATGAATGAGCGAGAAAGAGAATTGAGATGAAATTTAAAGAAGTGGAACAAGTACTCTTTAGAGAGATCTCCTAGAGACAAAAGTCAAGACATAAGTAGATCAAGGAAGGGTATGAGAACACTAAATTTTTTCATGCCTTGGCCAATGGGAGGAGGAGAAAGAATTTTGTTGCCAAGTTAGAAGTGGATGGAAAGGAAGTTACAAATCAAGATGAAATAACCAAAATGTTTGTGGATCATTTTTAAGTCGATCTTTAGAAAGCCATTGAACAATAGGCTAAGTGGAAGGAATAGAATGGTCTAGTTTGTTTGAGGAGCAAGTAAGTTGGTTAGAAAGGAATTTTGAGAAAGAGGATATTAGACAAGCAATTATTTTAACGGATAGATCTAAAGCACCTGGCCCAGATGGCTTTACTACAGATTTCTATCAGGATTGTTGGGATGTGGTAAAAGAAGACTTTTTTTTTTGAGGTGTTTAAGAAATCTACAGATAAAAGTATAGCAAGCCCTAGAGTTAATGCTATCTTCATAGCCTTAATCCCAAAGAAGATAGATGCGAGACACTCAAAAGAGTTTAGGCCAATTAGTTTGATGACTAGTGTCTATAAAATCCTAGCTAAGGTGTTTTCCTTGAGGATTAAAGCAGTGTTTCCCTCCATCATTAGTCAAGATCAAGGAGCTTTGGTGCAAGGGAGACAAATAATGAATAAGATCTTAATAGCAAATGAGTGTGTGTGGAGGATTTGAGATTTAGTAATCAAGGTTTCATCTGTAAACTGGATTAGAAAATCCCTATGACTTAGTGGATTGGAGTTTTGTACTAGAGGTCATTAGGAGTTATGGATTTGGAGAAAGATAGTGTAATTGGATGAAAGGTTGTATCAGCTCTTGTCACTACTCAATATTGGTTAATGGCGTGGTTAAGGATTGTTTTCCGAGATTATAGAGGTCTTAGGCAAGGCAACCCCCTCTACCCTTTTCTTTTCACCCTGGTTGTAGATGTGTTTAGTAGGTTAGTATCTAAGGCAGATGGGGAAAAGGCAGTAAGGGGCTAGAGGATAGGAAGAAATAATGTCCAAGTGACCCATCTCCAGTTTGTTGATGCCATTATAATCTTTTATGAAGGGGGTGATATGAGGAAGGTGAGGAATCTCAAAGCTTTGTTTAGGTATTTTGAGAGTGTTTCCAATTTGAAAATAAACTTGGACAAGAACTGTGGTAGGTGCTAATATGGATGAGAGGGCTATCCAATCTGTGGCAAAGTGTTTAGGTTGTCCGATCTCTTATTTGCCTTTGTCTTATCTAGGTCTCCTTCTAGGCACTAGACTAAAGGAGAGCAACTTATGGTCCTGGGTTCTAGAAAAGTTTGAAAAAAGGTCAACGTTGTGGAAAAAGAGTTATATCTCCCTAGGAGGTAGAGTAACCTTTACTAAGAGCCACTCTAACTAACCAAACAGCCTATTGCTTTTCTATTTTTAGGATCCCTGTTAGGGAGGCTAAGTTAGAGAGACTAATGAGGAATTTTCTTTGGGAGCTGAGGGAGGAGAAAAAAGACAATGTAATAAAATGGGAGATAGTTTGTAAGAGGAAAGAGGAGAAAAAGGACGATGTAATAAAATGGGAGATAGTTTGTAAGAGGAGGTGGCTTGGGGCTAGGGAACTTAGTTCTCAAAAATGTAGCTCTCTCCTAGGAAAATGGTTATGGCATAAGGTGAAAGCAAGTATTTATGGCAGTTTGGAAAATGGATGGGATGCTGGTGTATCATGTTGAGCTACTTTGGCAACATCTTGGAAAGAAATTCATAGTGTTCTTCCACAATTTCTCAAATTTATTAGGTATGATGCTTGTTCTAGTAATTCTTTTTTGTTTTGGCAAGACATTTGGGTGGGCAATTCAGCTCTCAAGCTCAAGGAACGTTTTCCATCCCTCTATCCTATTCTCTTTTAAGAAAGAAGTCATTTCTCATTTTCTCCCACCACTTGTCCTCCCTCTTTCCTTGAATTGGAACTTTGTCTTTCGTATGGGTCTGAGGGATGATGAACTCGGCTATGTCTCAGACCTTCTTTTGTTCCTTGACAATGTCTGCTTGTACCCCATTAGGCTGGATCTGAGAATTGGTAAAAGGTTACTTGTGCTTCCTTCTTTAAGTCCCTTCATTCTACTCCTATACAGTCGAGGTTTCTAGTTAAGGAGATTTGGACTAGGCATATGCCCCCTAAAATTATTGTTTTCTGTTGGGAGTTGTTTTATGGAAAAACCAGTACTTTGGACTATGTGCAAAAGAAAAGGCCTTTATGTGTTTGTCCCCTACTTGGTGTTTCCTTTGCAGGGATAATGGTGATGATTGCTCCCACATACTTTTATCTTGTTCTTTTGTTGTTGCTATTTGGAATTGGATCTTTGCCTTGTTTGGGTGTGGGTGGAACCTAACTACAGAGGTAAGCATGTTGTTTGATCCGTCCTTTATGTGGCCTACAAAAAGAGGCAGAATTATATGGAAATGCATTGGAGCAGCTGCATTGTGGGCAATTTGGGAAGAAAGAAACACAAGGTTATTCCAAGAAAAGGAAATAATCCTTCAAAATGTTAAGGATGCATTTTGGCTAGGGCAACCCATTGGTAGAAACACAAGGTTATTCCAAGAAAAGGAAATAAGCCTTCAAAATGTTAAGGACTGCATTTTGGCTAGGGCAATCCATTGGTTGAGAACTCTGGATTCCTTTCAAACTTTTTCCTTGGATTATCTTTGAAGGAATTGGATAGTCATGGCAAATAGCTCTTCCAGGGAGGATAGAATTTCAGTAGTGTGGGTTCCTCCGCTTGAAGGTTGTGTAAAGTTGAATTTTGGTGGAAGTAGTGAAGGCAACCCAGGCCCTTCTGGCATAGGAGAGGTGCTGAGAGACAAGAGACAAGGACAGCAACATCTTAGCCTTGTTCTCAGGCCCAGAAGGAGTAGGAGATTCCAATAGGACTAAGTTGCTAGAGGCTATACAAGGCATTTAGATAGCAAACCAACTTGGAGTGGAGAATCTAATAATTGAAGGAGATTCCAAAGTTGTTGTGGGATGGTTGACAAATCCAGGCTCAGCCATATGGTGTTACTGGGACATTTTGAGGAAAGCTAACTGGTTATCAAGGAATATGAATGTCAACTTACATTGGGTGTGCAGACCGGAAAATGCTTTAGCTGATTGTCTTGCTAAGCAAGGAACCTCTAGGGAACAGTTAAACTGGGCTGCTTTGTAACTAATTTTGTTTTTGCTTTGATGTAACTCTCAGTTCTTAGGAGAGGTTGCACCTCGTGCCTCTCCAAGGGCTGCTTGTAACGCTTCCACTGTTTGATAATAAAATTTCTTTTCATCTATCAAAAAAATAAATCTTTACTTGACACTTTTCCATAGAAAACTCCATCAAGGAGGAATTATGGATTTGTAATAGAAGAAACATAACGAGGACATAAGTATGACCTTACTTTGTCCTGACAAACCAGATTGGAAGGCTAAATCTATCTGTGAACTCTTGATAGTTTGTTAATCTTATACTCCTGTCATATAAGTGGAATTTTAAAATACAAGCACTCAAGTAACGTAAATTCAAGTTAGTAGTAGATAAAAGAAATTATGTCAGGGATACTTTGGAAGAGTAGTAAATTATATGAAAAATGTTAATGGTTAGTATCCATACTTCTGATTGAAATGCTGATACCCAACCATTCATATCGGCTCCTCCATTTGAAAATAATCCTCCAGATGTCAGAGGGCTAGCAAGGGGGCTAGCATGTTCAAGACCACTTTGATCTAAAAGTGATGCATTCCCCAACAGTGTGGTTACACGCAATATTTCTGCTCCAAAATGTCAATTTCAATAATCAGATGTACCAGTTAGCAATTGTTAAAAATTTAGTCAGCAGTCACCATAAAATGGATAGAAAAGATTTGTCAATTAAATAGGTTTACTCAAAATCAACATTCCCCTAATGCAACGAGGTTATTCTTTAGAAACAGCAACCCAAATTGTAAAATAGTCCATGTGGCTTACTTCTATGTTATTTTAGTAGGACAATAATCAAGAAGATTTGACCTAGGCCAAAATAAAGATGTATATACCTTTGTTCTAGTTCAGCTGCAGCAGAAGGCTAATGAACCCAAAACAAGGTATGTAATTGGAGCTACCAAGTGGATGGACAAGTTGAACATACACATTTTTTTTTTTAATTTTGCCTAAGTAGCAGTTCTATATGTCAAAGCAGGCACCTTATTAAAATGCAATTTCCACCAATGCAGGAAAAGGGCATATGCTGAAATTGCAAGCTAAGCTCTGGCACAATGGCCAGAAGGAACAGAACTTTTATATATAAGCGACCATAGACCTAATATAATCCACTGTGCTCTAAACTAGGCTATACCTCTACTCCGCACACAGAATTAGTAACTGAAGGAAAAATCTCATATAGTGAAAGTAATTGTTCAGCATGTGCCTTTAGTTCAACATCCATCTTATTGTGTTCTTTCTGATATAATAACAGAAATCATTATAATAACTATCAGTAATATGATCAGCAACTCATGAACTTGATCTTACTATTCTGAAATCAAAATGAAGCTTGTTTGCTGGAAAACAGCAGCCAAAGAAGAAGAAGAAGAAGAGAAGAATATTTGAGAATGCCAGGCCTTCTATTTCATCCGGCCCTACAATCTTATATAGATGTTTACAAAATAATGTTACATGAATGGACTAGAATGCCCCTGATTAGTGATGGGACACCTAGACAAATAAAACGTTAAACAAGTTTAGGCCCAATAACTAAGGACTTAAGACACAAATATGACTAACATAAATACTAAATTAGCTGAACCAACACTCCCCCTCAAGCTAAGCATGGATGCCAGTCATGTTTAGCTTGCCAAGAAAGTCTAAGAATTTCGTTGAAGCTAGTCCTTCTATTAGCACATCTACAATCTACATCTCGGAAAGAGTATAAGGAATGCAGATTTCCCCTGAGACTATTCTTTCTCTAACGAAGTGTTGGTCAATCTCAATATGCTTCGTCCTATCATGTTGCACTAGGTTATTTGCAATGTTGATGGCAGCCTTGTTGTCACAATACAGCCTGAGAGGACACTCGACCTTTATCCCGAGCTCACCAAGAAGGGTCCTAAGCCACAGTAACACCATGAGCCATAGCTCGATATTCAACCTCTGCACTTGATCTAGTAACCACGTTCTTCTTTTTACTTCGCCATGTAACCAGATTCCCTCCAACAAATGTGCAATACCCAAAAGTAGACTTCCTGTCTCCAATAGAACCGGCCCAATCTGCATTAGTATACACTTCAATTTCAATTTTATTGTTTTTTTTTAAACAGAATTCCTTTTCCTGGGCAAGTCTTCAAGTACTTAAGAATCCTTTCCACTGCTCTCATATGAGGAATCTTTGGAGAGTGCATGAACTGGCTGACAACATATATAGCATAAGCAATATCTGGTCGAGTGAGAGACAGATATATCAACTTCCCTACCAGTTTTTGGTATCTCTCTTTATCAAGGTAGTCCTCTCCTACTGATTCCTGTAGACCATGGTTCTGTTCTATTAGAGTATCTGCTGGTCTACACCCCACCATACCTGTCTCCTCTAGAAGATCAAGGACATACTTCCGTTGACATATATAGATGCCCTCTTGTGACCTAGCAACTTCAATTCCAAGGAAGTATCTCAGATGGCCCAAGTCTTTGATCTCAAACTCAGAAGCCAAGAACTCCTTTAATCTTTTTCTCTTCCAAATCATCCCTAGTAATCACCATATCATCCATATAGACGATGAGTTCCGTAAGTTTGCTATTCTGTTTCCTTATGAACAAGGTACAATCTGCACCACTTTGAGTGTATCCCACTCTCTTCATGGTCCCACAAAGCTTCTCAAACCAAGTTCGAGGAGACTTCTTAAGACCATATAATGCTTTCAGTTTACACACTTTCCCATCAAAACCATAACATGGTGGAGGATCCATGAATACCTCTTCACGTAGATCGCCATTTAGGAAAGCGTTCTTCACATCCAACTGATGTAGCTCCCATGAGAAGTTTGCAGCTAATGACAATAAAACCCGGATTGTGTTGAGCTTCGCGACTGGAGCAAAGGTCTCTTTGTAGTCAATCCCTTCCTTTTGCGTAAACTCCTTTGCCAAAAGTCTGGCCTTGTATCTTTCAATGGACCCGTCCTCCCTATGCTTTACAGTGAACACCCACTTGCATCCCACAGTGCTCTTCCCTTCTGGTAGATCCACTAATTCCCAAGTCCTTGCTTTCATTAAGGCTTTCATTTCTTCATTCATAGCCTCTCTCCATCTTGGGTCAGACACTGCCTCTGAGTACCTAGTAGGGACATGCACAGAGGAGAGAGTAGACACAAAGGAATAATAATGAGGAGATAAACGTGAGTAAGAAACAAATTCAGCAATGGGGTGTCGGATAGTACAAGAACGGGTAGACTTACGAAGAGCAATAGGGAGATCTAAGTCAGAAGTATGAGTGATAAGATCACTTGGAGTTGTTGAGACAGATTGATCCGAGTCCGATTGGTTGCTGCCATGAGTTAGAGGGTCCTTTTTCCTTCTGTTGTAGGTGATTCTTATATCTTTTTGTTGCCTATTGGTGTCCTCAGTTACATCTGCAACATCAAGAGTGGTAACAGGTGCAATGGGAGCCTCACTAGGTTCACCCGGGATGGAAGATGGAAGGCCCAAGGCAGAAAGAGGCACAAAAAAGGAGGGGAAAGAATAATCCTCTTCCATCCCACTAGTCTCCCCCTGAAGAGGATTCTGGGAAGAATGAAAATAGGATTGAGACTCAAAAAATACCACATCTTTTATAACGTATTTCTTCTTGGTGACGGGATCATAACACTTGTAACCCTTCTGTGTAGGAGAATACCCTAAAAAGATTCCTTTTGTAGCCCTAGGATCCAACTTGGTCTTCTTTGGATCCTTTACATGTATAAAACATACACAACAAAAAGACTAGGTGGAAGAGGAAGTCTGGAAGATTAGGACAAAGGACAGAGAAAGGAGTTTTCATACCCAACACCTTGGATGGCATCCAATTTATCAGATATGATGCGATAAGGACTGCTTGAGACCAGTAGTGCTTGGGAACCTTGTGCTGAAATAGTAAAGCTCGAGCGGTCTCCAATGTGTCTATTTTTGCGCTCGGCAACCCCATTCTGTTGAGGGGTACTAGCACAAGATGACTGATGTAGCATGCCAGTATCCTCCATGAACAGGTTCAAGGATCTTTCAAAACATTCAGCAGCATTGTCTGAACGGAATTGCTTAATCTTCTTGTCAAATTGAGTTTCAATCATTTTACAAAATGCCATGGTTGTCCGTGGCACTTCATCGTGTCCTTTTAACAAGTAGATCCATGTGCATCGTGAGTAGTGATCAATAAAGCTGATAAAGTAACGAAAGTCATCTACAGAAACAAGAGGTGAAGGGCCCCAAACATCAGAATGGACCAAATCAAAAGGAGCTTGAATTTCGTTACTAGAAATTGGATAAAGAGTTCTACATTGTTTTGACAACCGACACACTTCACAAACTAAACTTTGACTTGAAATACCCTTGAATAATTCAGGAAACAACCCTTGCAATGATGAAAAAGGTAAATGACCTAGCCTAGCATGCCACAAGTGTAACCTAGCTATTGACTCCTCATTATTCTGACTACTGGCAGTAGATGTTTGTAAGGTCAAACTGATGTCTGCATCAAAATAGTAGAGACCTTCACACTCATGACCACTCATAATCGTTCTCTTCGTCAATCTGTCCTAAAAGACACAATGAGTAGGAAAGAAAGTTATGCTACAGTTTAAATTCTTGGTAAGCTTTGAGACAGATAAGAGATTGGAAGTAGGATTGGGAACATGTAGAACAGATTTAAGAGAGAGGTCCTTGCTTAGGTCAACCCCCCCCCTTCTCAGAGATGGTGGAGAAAGAATCATAAGCCATTCTCATCTTATCTTGGCTAGAAATCAATTGATAAGAAGAAAATAAAGAGGACATGTGTATCATGTGGTCAATTGCACCGGAATCAATAATCCAAGAAGTAGAGTCAATAGAACTAGTTGCACTATAAGCAGAGACAATACCTGATTTGGCAAGGGAGGTAGTCCTTAGACAGGTTAAGGCTAGGATAAGGACCTCTACCTCATCAGCAGTGAAACCCAAGGACCCGGATGCAGAGGAATTAGCAGTCTGTCCCATGGGAGAAGATGCAACTGTAGATGTGTTTTTCGAGCTATCACCACTGTGACTAGTAACAAGGTTCCCACTTGCTGTTTGATTCTTCTGGTGCTTCTTGTCTTTCCTTAACGCAGCTAGTTTCAGATGAGGATAAAGAACCCAACAAGTCTCTTTTACATGCCTTTCACCTCCACAATGAGTGTACTTAAGATGCCTCTTGTCTGAATGCTTGTTTCCCTTTTGGTTTGAAGAAATCAGAGTTGAATGTTCAACAGGTTGTTCAACTGGCTGTATTTGAGTGTCAACTTGCATCTCTTTCCTCCTAACCTCTTCATTCCTTACTAGATAATAGACATGATGTAAATCTGGCATTTCATCCCATCCCAAAATTTGAGACCTTATGCTCTCATACATTGGGTCTAAACCAGCCAAGAACTTAAAAGGCTCTACCCTCTTCAATTTGTCTATCATGCCTCTCCTTGTCTTTTGCATTCTCCCAATCAAGAATAAGATGATGATCAAGTTCTTCCCATAGTCCTAGGGTTGCAAAATGCGTTGCAACTATCATATCTCCTTGTCTCAATGCAGCAATATCTTGGTTTAGCCTATAAATTCTGGCATTGTTCTTTCTCTGTCCATAACTTTAGAAACTTTCTCCCAAATCTTAGCAGCAGTGGTAAAGTGTTGAACAGTCCTAGCCACTCTTGGAGTCATCAAAGCAAGCAGCCAGGACACATAGTAGCATTTTCCTTATGCCATACTGCGTACTCCACACTACCCACTTCAGGTTCCTTCTTCTGTCCATCTAAATAACCTGTGAGTTCCCGAGAAGTAATGAAGAGCATGGCTGAAACAGACCATTCTCTGAAGTTGTATTCATCCAACAATACACTGGTGATCTGCAAGCTGTGCAGATTTGGATTTTCCAAATTAGGAGACCTCCCACCAGTTCTATTATCCCTAGAAGGCACTTCTCCCGATATTGAAGACATCTCCTTCCTCTTACAGTGATCACAAATGAAAACTCAGTACAAAGAACACTATTTCAGACTTACCGAAGATGTTGCAAGCCTGCGAACCCCTTGTAACGGGTCTGAAACCAAGAACAATCCACCTTTGTACTGTGCTGAACACTTCTGGACTAGGCTGAGCTTTGACTTCTGCTGTCGTAGACTGTGATCACCCTTGTGATCTGTACTAGGACTGTCGAAGTCAATCCTTCCACCTAGATCTGTTCCACACAGATCTCTCTTAACAGTCGAATGGCTACTACATGCTGCAAGGTGTCTAGTAGGGCATCGACTTCTGGAACAAACTCCCCTTGGGCCCTACAACCAAGGGAAACCCTAGATTCAAACCTTGATGTGTTCTACGGTCAACCCTAGGGTTTCTTCACAGCGGCCAAGATAGGAGAGAGAGAGAAAGTAATAAAAGGAATAGAGAAGAGCAGAAAAGTGGCGGCTGTAACCAGACAGACAGATTAGTGCTCTGATACCATGTTTGCTGGAACACAGCAGCCGAAGAAGAAGAAGAAGAAGAGAAGAAGATTTGAGAATGGCGGGTCTTCTACTTCAGCCGACCCTACAATCTTATATAGATGTTTACAAAATAATGTTACATGAATGGACTAGAATACCCCTGATTAGTGATAGGACACCTAGACAAATTAAACATTAAACAAGTTTAGGCCCAATAACTAAGGACTTAAGACACAAATATGACTAACATAAACACTAAATTAGCCGAACCAACAAAGCTTACTGAACTTGAACAGGATTCAATATGTCAATATCCATCCTAATTGAGGTTTAGAGCTTAACAATGTGTGCAGTGACCCAACAAAAGAAAAACAATTGAGCATTCTATCATGTGTTTCACTAGTTAATATGTATAAATTAGGGAGCATGCTCTTGTTCAGGCTGTTTAGTAAATAAGCTTCAATGACCCAGGAATCTTCCACGTGACAACTTATCTTTGGGCCCAAAAGGGGAAACAACCCCATGTTCCTCACTTCCCCTTTATGGGGTAAATTTCAGCTTGAAAAACCTAGCTAGATCTCTAGAATAAGCCCCTTTTTATGAGTTTTGTTTTATTTGAATTAAAAGTTGAAAAATTGGATGACTACTATTAATCAAGGAATGCTCCAACAGAAAGTAGGGAATAGGAGCAATGTGTAATGTGAGAGTGAACACACAGATGTACTATCTGATGGATGGTCTGGATTGACCATGGGATTCCTCTATGTTGCAGAACTAGGGAGCTTCCCTAATTAACCTGATTAGGAAACATTAATTGCATTGATTCCAAAAATAAGGGGTGGTGGACTTGAAAAGAATATCAAGCCAGTTTTTTGGAAAACTCTTGTAAAGGTGTTGGCCACTAGAATGAGAAGCCATTATACAATATTACTGCCAGCACTCAAAGCACCCTTTGTTCCAGTAGACTCCACAGCTCTCACCTTGTATGGATGAGAGATGAAAAATGGCATTTACTTCCTTTTCCTTACAGGTAGCAGTTGTTGGTTCGGCTGTCTTAATTTGTATGTTTATCTTTGTTGGGTCTTAAGTCATTAGTTATTGGGCCTTAGTAACTGGGCCTAATCTTATTTAGTGTTTATTTTGACTAGGTGTCCCATCACTAATCAGGGGCATTCTTGTCTATTTATGTAACATTATGTAATGTCCTTATATATAATAGATTAGGGCTGGCTGAGCATCATTCTGCCGCCCATCTCATTTTTTCTTTTTCTTCTTCTTCTTCTTCCTCTTCTTCTCTCATTCGACAGCCCTATTTCAGCAAACACCAGTAACTTTGTATCAATAAGAGGAATGAAGTATGCAAGTCATATGCAGAAAGATTGAAAGTAGAAGAAAAAATAAAAATGCCCATCAGCCTTGTATCGAAAACAAAGAAGCCCTAAAATCTTCAAATATATAAAATAAACCAAAAAACAACACCAAACAAGCACAAGAAACAAAAGCTTTGAGTAACCAGCAACATAGTGCCCAATGAAAACACATAAATAAGCACCTTTAATTAATAAGCCTTACCTGACAAACACTCAAATCAAAAGATGCAGGCACCCCCAACATACCATCAAGCTGACTTTAATATTACACTTGCAAATGTATGGAACTATAGATGGAATTTACTCCTTGTATGGCCCCTTTCCCTTTCTCTAGATCCCATCCTCCACTTTAATTTCTTGATAATTTGGGAGCAGATATACTATTATGTAGTCACAGCTTTTCAGTCCTCAATAAACCAATAAAAGGAAAAAATGCAAAGGATATGTCACTTGGTGGTCTAAATGAAGTAGCACAGTTAGGTCCTACAGGAGCTCAGTGGACTCAGGACCTAAGTAAATGATTTGCAAATATAAGTTACCATTACTTGGTGTAATAGTAAAATCTCAGGCTGGCAAGTGTGAGAATGCAGGTTTGAGGTAGGGATGTCAACGGGTCGGATCTATGTTGGGTCCAGTTAGAACCAGAACCAACTCGACAAGAAATTATAAGGACCCAGAACCGAACCAGACCCAGTAGGGTCTATAATTTTTAGACCCAGAACCAAACCGATCGGTTCTCAAGACAATTGGGTCTCACCTCATGGATCTGATTATAATTAACCTACTGAGCATATTATATATATATATATATATATATATATATAGTTAATATATTATACATTTAATATATATATTATGTATATAGCTCGGATCAGGTCTGAATCAGTTTGGGACTGGGTGGAACCGGTTCCAAACCGATAATAATTGGGACAATATATCAGGACCCGGAACTGACCCATCGGTTCTAATCCCTGGAACCAGAACCAACCCTATCGGTTTGGCCCCGTCAGGTTGGACCAGACCCATTGACAGACCTAGTTTGAGGCTTAGAGCAGCCACTTTGGTGCAAAGAAAAAAAAAAGCCAAAACTTAGGACTGTGTCCAGTCTACCCTTCCCCACACCCCAGATAGTTGGGACTAGGGATGAGCATTCTGTTTATTTGATTAAAAACCAAACTGAAGAAACCAAAATTGTGAAATGAAAAACCAAATTGAAATCTTTTTTTTTTTTTTGAAAAACTGAAATAACTGAAACCAAAACTTTTGGTTCAGTTTTTGGATAACACTGCATAATGGCCTTTATTAGAGCTACATAGAATGTATAACATTGACCTAGAAAGATTTTTGGCTTGAAATCAAACAGTGAACCAGTTTCTCCCATGACTAGTAAAATTTGTGAAATCTGAGATAATGAGTTAGAATGGAATTTTCTATGAAATTTTCAGTGCAGGTTTAGAACAGTGAGAAGGAACGATTTAATTGAATGGCTCCTGAGCAGTTTGGACACAAACGGAAAAAAAAAAAAAAAAAAAAAAAAAAAAAAAAAAAACTCATTCGGGAAAGTGGACCCAAAAATTCTGGAAAGTGGGGTTCTAACTGGTCTTTTGGATTGAAACTTGGTATGATACTTTATAACAGAGAATTATTGGGGTATTCATCAAAAAAAATAACAGAGAATTATGGGGGTGACTGAATTTGGGAGGGATTTGAATTTGTTTTGCACAAAAGAAGAAATTTTCCAGATGGAAAAGGAATCAGGAAAGGTTGAAATTAAAGAGAGAGAGAAGGAAGGAGACTGTTTGGAGTTATCCGAGTGATTTGCAGCCTTCTAGAGGGCTGGAAAAGCTTATAAACAAGATCTTGATCAAACCTGTGATAGAGAATTAATAAATAATAGAGACAATATAGAAAGAAGAGAGAGAAAGAGTTAATATAGGATTATAGAGGCACTCAAGACAGGTTGCTCAATTCAACTTTCAAACTAGCTACTCTTTAATACAGCTAAATGTGACTACTACATATATTTATAGATTTTAGGGCCATCCAACCCTAAGATTTTGACATTGACTAGGAAAAATTACAATTCTGTGACTGGTTTTCTTTGGCCAAAAGAAAATAGTATAAGTCATATTCTACTTATCCAATGAACATGAAAATGTAGGCACAACTTAACCGAGGAAGACCAAAATGATTCTAAGGCTAGAATGTACTTTCAATAAGCACTATGATCAAATACCTCCAAAATAAAAAAGAAACCCAGAAAATTTCTAGACCAACTTTAACCCTAATGTGATGCCAATATCACCAAAAACCCAAAGGATCTTCCACCTCTGATGATCGTTCGGAGCCTAAAAGCGTCTACATAGTCTTGTTACTACTATTAATTAAAAATAGGCCATTACCCAATGCCATCATCAGATCTCTTGGGTCTTAGGAAGGGTGGACTGGACACAGCCTAACCTTTGACATTTTTTGCACCAAATGGCCACTCTAAGACTCAAAACTTCTTTTCAAGCTTGTCATCCCAAGATTTTACCATTAAGCCCAAAAGCTCTTGCAACAAATCCAGCCCATTTAGTAGGTAACTTTTTTAATTAGAAATTTGAAACTTTGGGTAGATAATATCCCCCAAACAGAAAACCCACAAATATTTCTACCTTGCCAGCCAGCATTTGTTTATTAAAGGCTTTCAACTTATAGACCCAAGCAAGAGTAATAGCACAAAAGTTCTTGAAATCAATGTTTTAAGACCCAGACCAGACTGGGCGGTTGGACCATTCAACCCAGGAACCAGAAGGAAATCCAGTTTTTTAAACCCCCAATTTTCATTTTTTTTTTTTTTAAAGCTAGAAGAACCAGTCAAAACCCAGTGGAACTTTTGAAAACCAGCTGGGTTTCAACGACCCAACCAGTTTCAATGACATGCCCGGGTCACTGAATGCAGATATTTTAAAATGCAAATGGAAAGACTTGAACCTGAAATCTCATATTTGCAACACCTTAACCATCTAGCTGCCACCATAATTGTCAGGGCAGTGCATAGGCGATTAGGCATTCTTGGAGGGTCGCCTCGCCCAAACACCTACATATTTATATGTAAGACTGTACATAATATTTATATTTTTTTTTTATGTTATTAATAGTAGTACAATAGATATTATTAGTTATAGTATTAATATTGTTATTCTTATACTAGTTTCTTTTTGTTATTTCCTTATACATTTGGGTTCAATCAAGACAAAAGGCAGTGACATATTCTTGAACCCTTTAGGACATTAAAACCTGAATTGACGAGTAAAAAAAAAACTTGAAGGTTTTATCCAATTGGCACATAGGAACAATCAATAGGACTTCTATGAAGCCTAGCATCTACCCTAGGATTAGGATTTATATTTTTTTTATTTTAAAAACTCATCGCCTAGGCAACGTATAGTGTGCCCACCTAGCAACTTGGCGACAAGGCGCTCCCCTATTGCCTAGATTCACCTTGGTGCCTTGAAAACTATGGCCACCCCTAACATGTATGTTGTAGATTAAAAAATCTATTTTATGTTTTTTGTGACCTGCGGTCAAACTGTTTAGCTCATGACCCAGAAGACTTTATAGTTTTGTGTCTGGTCCAAGTCTTAAAACACTGCTTGAAAGTGCTTTCTTTTCCTTGGTGATGTGTATTTACCTAATTATAAGTTTCTAATTAAGATACAAATTGGTTATACATTCGGCTCATTTTTATATGATCTAAAAGCTGTATTATGGATCATGGCAATAGAAATAGAATTTATTTTCACTCCCAATGCCTTTTTAAAAGGCATAAAGTACACTATTTTCCTAGTTCTTCTCCACAAAAAAATTAACCAAAAAGAATGACCTAGAAATCCGTGCAATTTCATCTCCCTATTTTCCATTTCTGTGTACATTTCCAACCTATTTCAGAGATAATCATTTCACCAAGTGAACTTTTCCTTTCAAATGAACATGATGAGATGCGCAGCTTTAGCTAATTTCTCATGGGGACTGAGGGATGATGAAACTACTTGTTTATCAAAGCCTTTACTTCTTGAGAGAGTTTTCCTAGAACCTCCAAAATCAGATAGAAGAATTTGGTGCCCAAGTCCTAAAGGTGTTTTTTCTTGTGCCTCTTTCTTCAATGTGCTTTGCCAGTGTCCCTCCCCCCAACCCTTTCCTTGTAATGATGTCTGGTGTCAGTCGATTCCCCCTAATATTAAGGCTTTTTGCTAGGAAGTAGTGTATGGGAAAGTTAACACTCTGGATTACTAACAAAAGAAGAAACCTTTTCTGTGTATTTCCCCAAATTGGTGCACTCTCTGTAAATCTGATGGTGAATCTTGTTACTGCTTACTAGTTTCCTGTTCCTTCGCTGCAAAGATTTGGGACTGGTTCTTCTCTTTGTCTAGGTGTAGGTGGAATGTGCCAATGGAGATTAAGATGTTGTTTGATTCATCAACTTTTGCTTGGCCGAAGAGAAAGGGAAGATTAATGTGGAAATACACTAGAGCAGCAGTAATCTGGACCTTGTGGGAAGAAAGCAGTACTAGAATCTTCCAAGAGGATAGAAGCAAACAGCAAGTTATAGACTGTATAACGAATAGAGTTATACATTGGCTACGAACTTTGGACCTGTTTAGAAAGTACTCCTTTGATGACATTTGGAGGAACTGGGACTTGGTGGCTTCAAGTTCAGTGCAGAAGGTTAAAACAAGGTTGGCTTGGGTACCTCCATTTGAAAATTTTTTGAAACTAAATTTTGATGGAAGCAGTCAAGGCAACCCAGGTCCTTCTGGAATTGGAGGTGTCGTAAGAGATAAGGAAGGAAATCTAATAACACACTATTCAGGACAGGTGAGGAAGGGAGACTTGTTGAGCTGAGTTGTATGCAGTATTACAAGGTGTCCAGATAGCAAAAGAGATGAACGTGGAGAACCTGGTGATAAAATGGGACTCCTAGGTGGTGGTGGTGGGCTGGATAAAGAACCCCGATTCAGCGATATGGTGTTATAGAGATGAAATGAAGAAGTTCACATGGCTAACACAATATATGAATTTGGTTATACACTGGATGGGGAGGGAAGCTAATTGTTTGGCTGATTCTTTAGCCAAGCAAGGGGGTAATGAGGGATCAGTTGCTTTGGGCACAATTGTAAATATCTTGCTGTTTTTTCTTTAAGTGTGAGGCTGCACCTCTCACCTCTCCTTGGGATGCTTGTAACAGTTACTTATTATTTATGATATCTGTTTTCACTGTAGCTACTGTAGCTACAGTAGTCCGAACCAGTAAGGAGAAGAAGAAAGAGAAGAGAAGAAGATGAAAGAACTGTCGAACTTGATAGCTAAACCCTATCAATCGACATCTTAATAGTGATTAGGCTTCTAATTAAATGTACAAGGACTAAACTGCCCCTACTTAAGTATGGGACAGAGAACCTCTAATAAGACTGCCACATAAGCTCATAACTTAACCAAGGTGAGATGACTAATCTACCCTTATTCAGCTAACTCTAACACTCCCCCTCAAGCTGGAGAATATATATCATATAATCCCAACTTGTTACATATATAGTTCACTCTCCCTGAGCTTAAGGCTTTTGTAAACAAATCTGCCCACTAATCACCTGAGCTTACATGTTCTGTGCTTATCTCTCTAGTAAGAACCTTCTCCCTCACAAAGTGGCAATCAATCTCTATGTGCTTTGTTCTCTCATGGAAAATAGGGTTGAATGAGATATGGAGCGCAACTTGATTGTCACAGTACAACTTCATAGGTTTATCCATGTGGAACCCGATTTCTTGTAGGAGATTCCTCAACCACACTAATTCACATGTAGTGTGTGCCATGGCTCTGTACTCGGCTTCAGCACTGCTTCTAACCACAACCGTCTGCTTTTTACTCTTCCACGTCACAAGATTTCCTCCAAGAAATGTGCAATAAACTGTAGTAGATCTTCTATCAGACACAGAGCCCGCCCAATCTGCATCCGTGTACCCAACTACTTCAAGTTTTCCTCCTAATTTATACAATAACCCACGACCTGGAGCTCCCTTCAAATATCTTACAATTCTAAGAACTGCATCCCAATGAGATATACGAGGGTTCTGCATAAATTGGCTCACCACACTGACTGCAAAGGAGATGTCTGGTCTCATGATAGTCAAATAGTTCAGCTTCCCCACTAGTCGTCTATACCTTCCAGGATCATCAAATATTCCCCCTATATCACCGCTCAACTTAACATTTGGTTCCATAGGAGTCTCAGCCGGTTTTGCACCTAACAGTCTTGTTTCGTCCAATAAATCGAGAACATATTTTCTTTGGCACAGGTTTACACCTTATCTTGATCTAGCAACTTCTATACCCAAGAAATACTTCAATGTCCCAAGGTCTTTTGTTTGAAAATGATTTTGCAGAAAGACCTAGAGTTTGTCGATCCCCAATTTGTCACTGCCAGTTATGACAATATCATCCACATAGACCACTAATAAAATCTTTCCAGCTTCTGAGTCATAGCTGAACACTGAGTGATCAACCTGGCATTGTTTCATTCCAAAATTCTTCACCACTTCACTAAACTTCCCGAACCAAGCACGAGGCGACTGTTTCAACCCATAAATTGCCTTTTTCAGCCTGCACACCTTACCAGCCTCCCCCTAAGCAACAAACCCAGGTGGCTGCTCCATATATACCTCCTCTATAAGATCACCATGAAGGAAGGTCTCCATATACTCCAATCATACATAACTGCCAGGAAAATTAACACACGGACAGAGCTAATCTTAGCCACTGGAGAGAAGGTCTCCATATAGTCCACCCCATACAACTGTGAATACCCTTTAGCAACAAGTATGGCTTTCAGACGCTCCACACTACCATCTGGCAAGTATTTAACAGTATACACCCATTTACAACCCACAACATGCTTACCAGGGGGAAGAGTAGTGAGCTCGCACGTGTGAGTATGTTGAAGAGCAGAGAGTTCCTCCTCCATTGCCTATCTCCACCCAGGTGAACTAAGAGCCTCTTGGACATTGTTAGGTATGGAAATAGATGACAATAGTGAAACAAACTGGCGATGTGAGGCGGAAAGGCGAGATACTGAAACAAAATTGGAAATGGGATGGAGAGTAGAACTACGTTTACCTTTCCGTAAGGCAATGGGTAGGTCAAGTCCTGAAGGTTCAGCAACAGGAGCAACGACAGGATCCACGGACAAAGTAGAAGCTGGAGGAGGGGCCGGTGTCGTTCGACGTGTATACACTTGCCGAATTGGTGGTCGTTCAGTACGGATCTGTACTGGATTAGATGACGAGTCAACCCCAACAGGAACACCCAAAACGGGATCACTGGCCGAAAGAGGAAGAGGAAGTAAAGGTGGAGACGAAGATGCTTCAGTTCCTGAGAAGAAGGGAACAGACTCAAAAAAGGTGACATCAGGACAAACATAGCACTTCCGAGTAATGGGATTGTAACACTTGTACCCTTTTTGAGTCCGAAAGTAGCCAAAAAGACACACTTAATGGAGCGTGCATCCAATTTGTCTATTCCAGGACTCAAATTGTGAACAAAGCACACACAGCCAAAGATACGTGGTGTTAATGGAAAGGGAGACAAGGTGGGAAACAAGATAGAGAAGGGAGACCGACCATGAAGAATAAAGGAGGGCATCCGATTAATGAGGAAACACGCAGTAAGTACAGAATCACTCCAAAACCATTTAGGAACACTCATATGATGAAGAATAGACCGAGCTGTTTCAAGGAGATGACGGTTCTTCCGTTCAGCCACCCCATTTTGTTGAGGAGTGGATGCACAAGAAGTTTGATGAATGATGCCATGCTGTTCTAAATACTGTTGAAAGGATGTTAGAAAATATTCACGACCATTATCTGAACGAAGAACTTTGATTGGAACACCAAATTGTGTATGTATTTCAACATGGAATTTTTGAAAAATTAAAAATAATTCACTCCTTTCTTTCATTAAATAAATCCATGTCATTCTTGAACAATCATCAATAAAAGTGACAAAATACTTGTAACCATTATAAGACTCTATTTTGATTGGGCCCCAAACATCTGAATGAACCAAAGCAAAAGGACTCAACATACGACTTTCAACTCTAGGACTGAAGGAAACACGACAATGTTTCCCAAACTGACACGACTCACACTGTAACACTAACAAATGACTCAAAGACGGAACTAATATCTTGAGTGCCTTGAGAGAAGGATGTCCCAGTCAACAATGCCACTGTAGAGGAGTGAGTGAAGTCTGAAGTGCAACTGACGATCCACCACCGTCAAGGTAATACAATCCACCAGCTTCATGCCCCCCACCAATCTTCTTCCTCGTCCTGAGATCCTGAAAAACACAAGAGGAAAGGAAAAAAGTAACAGAGCAGTTAAAAGTCTTGGTTAATTTACTAACAGACATAAGATTGAATGGAAACTTAGGAACATATAGAACAGATGATAAAGAAATAGAAGCCATGTCAACATTGCCAACACCACAGATGGGAGAGGAGAAACCATTGGCAAGGGTAACAGTTTGAGATGTGGAAGTTTCAGAGAGAGAAGAGAACACACCTGGAGTCCCGGTCATGTGATCAGAGGCTCCAGAGTCAATAATCCAATGAGAGGTTTTAGATGACAGGCAAGTTATACCTGAGTGGGCAAGAGTAGCAGTAGTGTGCTGTGAAGTGGACTGAAGGAACCGCTCATACTCATCACGCGGTACACTCACCATCTCCCTTCCGGAAACAGATGTAGATGTGGAAGGAGTTAGGTCTGCCTGTTGATTATCACTGACATCAACCCCACCAGCAATAGCATGATTGGCCCATTTAGAGGGAGGGCGGCCATGAAGATCATAAAAAAAAGTCCTAAGTCTACTTTTCATGCATTCTTTCAAATCTTTTTGCATGTTCCCATGTTTCTTGTTGAAAAACCACCTCAAACATTTCTGTAGCTTTCTACTTCCAGGGATCATTTACAGTTGAGAATTCCTATGTAATCACCCATGTTTAATGATAGGTTCATGGTCCAACTCCAACATATAAGGGTGGTTGAATGGATTATGGACTTGGGTTCAGACACAGGCAGATATGCATGGATATGGATTGGATTTAGGTTTTTCATATGGACCAAGGTATGGATTTGAAGTTGAGATCGGGTTTTATGAGATTGGTTTTGATTTAAACCCTACCTAAAGGTCAAAATAAAGACATATATGGGTTTTATGGGGTAGTGGTTAAGGTGCTACAATGCTCTTGCATGAATAAATAACAAATAATTTTTTTTTGATAAATGAGAGTAATTTTATTGAAAGAGTATCAGAAATACATACAGTCTAGGAAGAGGCACGAGATGTTACCTCCCCCAAGGACTGAATCATGAGCAAACATGCCCAAACCTGAGAAACAAATTACAAATTAGCCCAAAACAGATCACCCCTTGCTTGGCCAGAGAATCAGCCATTACATTTGCTGATCTGCTAACCCACTGGAACCTAACAGTCATATTTCTTGTCATCAATTTAACTTTCTTTACCAGATCCCTGTAGCCCCAACAAACTGTGTCTGGGCTATTCAGCCAGCCCACTACTACCTTGAAGTCTCCTTCTACTAACAAATTGCTCACTCCTAATTGACTAGCCATCTGTATACCTTGTACCGCTGCTAGTAGCTCTGCCCTTAGAGAATCACCATCACCCACTGGTCCTGAGAAAAGAGACAACATATTGCCGTCTTTGTCTCTCAGAATCCCTCCAATTCCAGATGGCCCTGGGTTACCTTGGCAGCTACAATCAAAGTTCAATTTTACCACTCCATTTGGTGGGGGTTTCCATTCAACTTGTAATTTGTTCTTGGTGGAGACTGTAGAAGCCACTGCTTCCCAATTTCTCCATAAGTCATCAAAGGAGCATGATATCAGCAAATGGTTATAGTCCTCACCCTTCACTTTACACATAAAGCACCAATTTGGGGACAAACACAAAAAAGGTTTCTTCTTTTGCAAATTTTCCACAGTATTGATCTTACCATAATAGGCTTCCCAACAGAACACTGCTACTTTGGGGGGTATTGGCCTTGACCAAACCTCTTTAACAGGGAAGATCTGAGAAGAAGGGTTGGAGCAAAGGGCTTTAAAGAAAGATGCACAAGTGAGAGCCAACCGGGTTTAAAGCTCAGACTCTTTTGTCCGAGTTGGTGGGGTCCAAGCACACCAAATCTAGAAGCAACAACAGCTTGAGACACAATGAAAGTCTTCATCCCTTAACCCTCTCTGAAACCCAAAATCCCAATTTAAAGCCAAAAGGCAAACCGGGGGGGGGGGGGGGGAAGAAACCAAGAAATGGGTTTCTTTTTAAAGAGGGAGATGGAATAGAGAGAAGGGAAATGGTCTTTTAGGGGTTGAGTGCTCACCCAAGTATCTTCCCAAAAAAGAACAGAGTTTCTAGAACAAGCATCGTACCTTACAAACTTGAGGAATTTGGGGAGAATGCAAAAGATAGCCTTTCAAGGTGTTGTGAGCAAAGCCTTCGAGATACCCCTGCATCCCAACCTGATTCAGAATAGCCATGGATACTTTTCACAACTTCATGCCACAACCTCTCCCTCTCCAGGGGCCACCTCCAAAGCCACTTACCTAAAAGAGCCTCATTCTTACTCACCACATTCCCTAAGCCTAGTCCTTTTTTGCTCCGACTCACCACCTCCCACCTAATCAAGTGATCTTTTTTCTCTTCACCAGGTTCCCATAGGAAGTCCCTCATCAGTTTTTCCAACCTTTTTGCCTCCCTTTTAGGAATTCTAAAGATTGACAGGAAGTATAAAGGCAAGTTGGCTAAAGTTGCTTTAATCAAAGTAATTCTACCACCCATGGAGATATAGTTCCTCTACCAAGCTGCCAATTTTTTCAAATTTTTCAACCACCGGATTCCAGAACCTACTTTCCTTTGGGTTTGCACCTAGAGGAAGACCTAGGTAGGATAGAGGCCACTGAGAGCAAGTGCATTCTAACAAGGCTGCTATAGACTCCACCTCTTCTATATTCAAATTAACCCCCACAATACAACTCTTCTCAAAATTTACCTTCAAATTCGAGGCCCTCTCAAAGTGAATTATTAAGTCCTTCAGATTCCTTACCTTTGTCAAATCACAACCTTCGCAAAAGATTATTATGTCATGTGCAAACTGGAGATGGGTTACTGACACTCTGTCTCTACCTATTCTCCACCCTCTTAGAGATCAAGCTCTATCCGCTTCTGAAAGGAGTCTACTAAAAGCATCGGCGACTAAGGTGAAAAGGAAAGGTGACATGGGATCACCTTGTCTTAGACCCCTACTAGCTAGGGAAAAATCAGTGACTACCCCGTTAACTAGGATGGAATAATGGCAACTAGAGAGACAACCGTTTATCCATTTGCACCACATATCCCCAAACCCACTCTTAACCGTTTATCCATTTGCACCACATATCTCCAAACCCACTCTTCCTTAGCACGAGTGATAAGAATCCCCAATCCACTAAGTCATAGGCCTTTTCAAGGTCAAGTTTACAAACATAGCCTTTATGCCCCAACCTCCTCATCTCCTTCACACATTCATTTGCTATTAAAATCTGATCTACAATTTGTCTACCTTGAACAAAAGCTCCTTGCGCTTGGCTAATAAGACAAGGAAACACCTGTTTTATCCTCAAAGATAAGACTTTTGCAACAATCTTGTAAACACTAGTCACCAAATTGATAGGTCTAAAGTCCTTTGGATGCTTGGCCTCTTTCTTTTTCGGAATTAAGGCTAGAAAAGTAGCATTAATTCCCCGACTCATCACTTGATTATTCTCAAATTCCTTGAAGACCTCAAATAAATCTTCTTTGACTGTGTCCCAACAATCTTGAAAGAAAGCCATTGTAAACCCATCTGGCCCTAGAGCTTTAGATCTATCCATGGAAAAGACAACTTTTCAAATTTCTTCCTCCTCAAAATTCCTTTCTAGCCAACTTCTACTCTCTTCTGGAAGCCTCTACCAGGTCACACCTTCCAACTCCACTCTAGGGCTTAGGGGTCTCCTCAAGATGGATTTGAAATGGTCAACAAAACAAGTAGTTATCCTCTCTTGGGTATCAAAGACTATTTCCTCCACTTCCAGTTTGGAAACTAGGTTTTTCCTTCTCCCTCCATTGGCTAGGTCATGAAAAAATTTAGTGTTCCCATCTCCTTCCTTAATCCACTTACATCTAGACTTCTGCCTCCAAGAAATTTCTTCTCTCAAAATAACTTCATTTAACTCACTTTTTAGATTCCATTTCCGATCTCTATCCTAAGGACTTAAGGCTCTTTGGGATTCCTTCACATCCAATTCCTCTATTTGGGTCAACAAAGAGGACTTCAATTCTTCTATTCTCCCAAAATGCTCCCTATTCCAATCCTTCACATGTGCTCTCAATCTTTTTAGTTTTTTATGGAATCTTACCCCTTTCCACTTCACCCCCCTTAGATCTTCTCTCCACCATTCCTCAACCTTCTTCACGAAGTCCAGGTGAGTCAACCACATGTTCCCAAACCTAAAGGGTCGAAGTCCTTGCCTAAAAGGCTCCTGTCCTAGGCTAATGGGGCAATGGTCAGATGTGACTCTAGGTAGAGCCCTTGTTAACAAGTCCGCCCACTTATTTTCCCAACTTCCATTGAAAATGAACCTATCTAATTTGGAGCAGGTTGGTACCTCCTGAAAATTGGACCAGGTATAGATAGCTTACAGCAGTGGGAGTTCCTTTAACTCACAATTATTAATAAAATCATTGAATCTCCATATGCTGGTTGTAATGACCTGTTGGGGGTTATTTGATTCATTCTTAAAGCGAATTACATTGAAATCTCCCCCCAAGCACCACGGACCATCCCAAAGCCCTTGAATCCCATAAAGCTCTTCCCACAGTTCATTCATTTCTCTGTAATTGTTTGGTCCATACACATTATTTAGGGCCCAAATAAATCCATCCTCAACCATCTTGAATTTTAACGACACTGAAAAATTACCTACTAGTTTCCTCCAAAACCTCCACCGTATCCTCTCTCCAAAAGGTAGCAATTCCCCCCGAAGCCCCCCAAGAAGGTGCTGAAACCCAACTTATTCCTCTAGATTTCCAGATACTTCTTGCCCATCTTCTATCGATCTCATCTAGTTTGGTCTCCTGAAGCATCACTATATCCGGCCTTTCCCTTCTAAGGAGGTCCTTAATCAGCTTTCTTTTCCTAGCACTCCCCAACCCCCTCACATTCCAACTAATGATTTTCATAGTAGTAAAAGATTTGGCATCCCCCTCTAAGGTCAGACCTCTACTTAGAGGCTTTACTTCTCTCCCCTCTTCCACTGAATTCCAGATTTTCTTCTATATCTGATATCAGCCTTTCCACATCTGATATTTTCTAAAAGTTCCAGATCTGCTTAAGACTATTCTTGTTTTATTTTGCCTTTTCGAAATGTCTTGGTTTTCCTCCAAAGATTCCTCTTTTTGCCTATACTCCTCGAGGAGGGCACAGATCTGTCCCCAAATCCTCTCTAATTCCCCATTCTGCAACTTTCCCATAATTGATTCATCCTTTGTATTTTTCCTATTTGATCCCCTGTTTTTGTTGAACCTTCTTGAACCTCACCCTTCCCTATCTCTTCCTCTTTTCTCCTATACTCCTCCAAAAACATACAGATCTGATTCCAGATCATCTCTAACTCCTTTTCCTGTGATTCTCTTCCCCTTACCACCTCCTCTTGTTCTTTGCCCCCCTTGTACCTTCCAACCATGGCTGCTGCATCAAGTTGAGCTGCAGAAGTACCTGGTTCAGGCAGGAAGGCAGGAAACCCACATCAGTACCATAAAACGAATTGACAATATTACCTGAATGGTTATGGGAAGATGTCAAAAACTCTTGAGGGGCAATGCGTAGGGGCTGGGTCACAGCTAAACCTTCCAAAGAAGATGACTGGGGGTTCCCATTGTGTTCAACCAATATCGTTTTAAGCCTTGCATCAGAATTTGCATTTGTAAGTTGTCCCCTTGTTGATAACTCTGTGATCAGTGACCAAGGTAATTCCTGTTCCTCTATTCCTCTATCAGTGCCGTGCTGCTCTAGTGAACTGGGAGCTGATTTAAGAACCGGTGTCCCCTGCCTCTCCTCTATAAAATCTGCCGTAGACCCCGAATCCATAGATAATAAGAGACATTGAGAGTACATCTTCTGAGCTGAAACTGAAACATCCAAGTCGTCTTGTCCCCAAAAAAGCAGCTTGGTGTGAAGGCTCTCATTAGCACCGAGAGATTTGGCTTTTTCCAGATCCACGCTTCCAATATTTGAAGAACCTTCTTCCTCCGTCGTGCAGATCTCGACCGTGTCTGTAAAGACCTGATTTTCTGTCTCCGGAATGAGGGAACTCCCTGTCTCCACTGTCAACAAGTGCTTCTTGAACCTCGGATTGCGCCGTTCCGAGGAGAAAACTTTCTTCTCCTTGCTTAGAACCCAAGCCCAGTTCGAACTTGCTGCTCCGCTGCTGCTAGCTTTCTCCCCTGTGAGCAGCAGAAGAGCTTTTCTCGTGGGAGACCCTTTTTTTGGTCCATTGTCCTCTCTAGTCCTTTGGTTATGTGCCTACCTAAGTTGGCACGTGGCACTTTAAGACTTGGGTCCACACTGTTTAAATAGGCCGGCCCACTTGCAAGAAAAGGCCCCTTAATCTTTGATGGGCCTGAGCCCAGCCCCCCGACTTCTTTACCAGTCACATGTTCACTCAAAGAAATATGTGACTGGCCTCGGTTCAAAGGACCAGAAAGGACTGGCTCACAAGACCGGCTTAACCCCTGAACCTTTGCCTGCCATTGTTCAGTTTTTTTTTGAAATTTGAACTCCTGGCGCAGAGCTTCCTCCAATTAAACCTCCTGTCACCGACTGAACATAGGACCTGCCATCCCTTAGCCCACCCTGCCCAGCAGGCTTTCCCCAAGTAGTTAAATTTTTTTCTTTTCTCTTTTTTCCTAGTTGCCTCAGAAGACTTAGCCTCTTTTGTAGTGTCTACTCTGCCTTGCATACCAAGCAACCAGGCCTGTTCTGCCCCTTCATCTTCCTCCCTTCTTCCTTCCTTCCAAAGCTGGGCTTCAATGGAGGTAGCAAGCCAAACGGAGTATGCTAAACCCTCTGAAACAACCTCTATCTTCCTTGGGATGTCACTGGCTTTAACACCACCTAACCTCACTGCAACTGAATGGAGATCACAATCAAAAACACCTTCTAATTTTGCATCACAGATTAAAGCTATTGACTGTAAAACTTCCTCCTTCCAGAGATTGAAAGGTAACCCAAGCACTCTGACTACTACATTGTCTTCAATCTCAAAGCATTTGGTGTTGGATAGAGGACACCAATTCGAGACTGTAGCAGCACCAGCCTCAGAAAGAAAGTTTAAGGCTCAAATCTCTATTCATCTTCACCCAGATCTATCAAAGCTTTACAAGGTTCATAAGGAGTAATCACCATCGGCTTTTGCAGGTTTAATTCTTTGAGTATTGCCTGAGCAATACCTCTCCAATTCCTTGGTGGACTTGAAGTTTCAACCACAAGTTTCTTCCCCCAATCCTCCTTTTCCTGCTGTTGCTACCAGTTTACAAGTTCTTTTTTCCTTTTTCTGCAATCATCCAATCCCTATCAGTGGTTTCTTCCTTTCTCTTGTGATTACCCCCTTTCTTTTTGTTAACTGCAGCCTCTACTTGTTTTGTTTTCAGCTGCTGAGTAAAGTCACCTCTGCCACTACCTTCCATCCTACACGCTATTTACCTTCTGGGAAGCAAGCTAACTGCTTTCTTCCTCCAAAGAATTCCTGCAGTGTTATGTAGCATCCTTTTGCATTCTTTTTGCATTCCAAATCGTAGCTCTTTCTTTCATCAAGGTTGAACTTCATAAAGCTCAGTTGTTTACCTTGGGAGCTTGCTTCTGAAACAAAACTCTGCAACCATTCAATCACTTCAAGACCTTCTAACAATATTGTGGCTCTCTTTGCCTCCCTAATCTTCAAGCTCTGCTGGCCCCTAATCCTTGTCTCTTCAAATAAGAAATCTTTTGCTTCAATCTTCATCACTCTCCTCCATCTAACAGCTTCTACAAACCTATTCTGCATCTTCTTCTACTTCTTCAATCTATCTGGGCAATGTGGTTATTTTGACCAACTCTCTTTTGGCAATCATTCATTGCTCCACATGTTAAGCTATCTTTACATTTCTTGATTGTCAAAGGGAGTGGACCCCAGAGGCATTTGTTTCAAGGTGTCAAGGAAAAGCTAGGTGATACCATGATGGGGCTTTTTTGAATAAAACCCATCTTTCACTATCCCAAATAAAATTTTCTTAACAATGAAAAAAAGAAATTTTGAAATGATTGATTTCTCTTCTCTTTCTTCTCTCTTCTGGGATCTGCGTGGTCTTTCCTTTCTTCCCTTTCATGTTTTCTCCTACCATAAGATAAATTTACTTGCATCCACAGGGCTCTCTTAAACAAATAGAGCATCCATTTGGACATTAACCAAAATCCAACATTCCAGGGGTTCCAGATAAAAGGCTTTATTCTGTTCTTCTTTTCTTAATTGTTCAAGATAAAGCATTACAAGTACAACCATTCTGTTCAAAAACCTTCTGGGTTATGAAGATAATAATGTAACAAATTTTACGAGTTCAATATTTTCCAATTTCCAGAAAAAAATTCAAGGTGGAAAGATAATAATGCCTACATTTATTTATACTTTCATAATAGAAACCCCGTACAATGATAAAAAGGAGAGAAATGATTAATTCCTTCAAAAACTATTTGCCCATATTTCTGGTTTCATGAATCCTAATTTTTGGAGTGTTCATCAAATGCCACAATCCATGCTTCAACGCTTCACATAGCCCAAATGTTAGAGGGACTCATTACAACATAATCATCAAGATGGTAACACTTATATTGACTTATGCTTTCACTTATAGTGTCTCATGCAATCATAGGAGAAAGATGGCTTTTTCCTTCAGACACTATTTGACCATATTGTTTTTTCCAATAAATCAATTTGACCATATTGTTGAGTTTATGAATCCATTTTTTATCAGATTTCACACTCCATCTTTCACTGTTTCACAAACCACAAATGCCTAAGGCACTTATTGAAACAGAATAATGAAGATGAGTACACCTCCAAGATAACAACAGAGCACAAGTACTGTAGTGCATAGGCCGTTGAGATACAAAGGCTTAAGCCACCTGTCATCCAATGATCTTTGTACAATTGTACCCTATTGCTAAGAATATATAGTTCTGATGTGATAAAATATAATCAAACAGTATCCTCAAGCGTCGCTCAAATTGATTATCGATAACCATGTTGCTATTACATTTCTTTAACATAACTAACTGATTTTTCAGTTAAGTATTTAATTTAGACTTTAAATATTTTGTCATAGTTTGGCAGTTCAAGCATAATAAGGTATTATAAGTTTTTTAAAGTAGAAGTCATTCAATAGGTTTTCCACAAGTTATATGACAACATTAGTTTAGTAGATCATCAAAATCAAATTTGAATACCTGACTCATAAAAGAGATATTTTTGTTATCCCTATTCCCTAAACCCTGGCATAGTTCAATTTAGTCACCTATTGACATTGTAGAGGCACACCAAATTACAAGGCTCCACCTCGCAGGAAAAATGAGTAATTTATAACAAAGATAAGAATGAGAGGCAAAGTCTTATATGAGGAAAAAATACTTTGTGGTTTACGTTGGATTTGATTTTTCTTTCTTTCTTTTTTTCTGAAAAAGAGTAACTGAATATATAAAAAAAAAAGGCAAAAAAGAGTAACAAGATAAGGACTCTCTTAAAAGCAACTAGGCAACTCCATCATCTTCAATAATGTTTGCATTCCACACAGAACATTCCTTTTCACCATACAGAAGCACAATGCTTACACTCTACAGAGGACATTGTATTTCATCATACAGAATTACAAACAATAATTACCCCCCGATGGGTAAGAATGTGGTCCACAACACACACCCAAAGCAAAGAACTTTCACCCTAACTACCATTACCAAAAAGAGATGTTCTCTTTTTAGTCAAAATATCTGGTTAACACCCAGATCAAATAAGCAACAAAAAAATTTGAATAATCTTCTTCAAGTAAATCTAACAAAGGAAGCACCTTTTTCAACACCACCAACCTCCTCAATGAGGAAGTGTGGAAAGAGCCAAATTTGCAAACTTTGTAAGGCATGAAGTCTTATGAAGGCTGAGTGTAGATCAGGTAAGGCATTCCCTAAACCATTGAAAATCCATCCTGGATGGTTTTAATGACATCAGATTCCATGAATAAGTATGAAGCTGGGAGGATATAATTTACAATCTGCCTTGAGCTTGTGTCTTTTTCTATAAAATGTGCATAATAATCACATATGAATCCATGTCATTTTAATATAATAGTTGCCTTTATCTATCCAAAAAAATGAAAGGAAAATAAAGCATCTAACTCAAACCCCTAGCTCATCTTCATCTTCCGTAAAATAATAAATAGCCAAATTATGACCTAATAAAAGGAAGAAAATGAGGCAGACAGCTGTTGCAATGAAAAATGCATATGAATTCCCTATTTGAGACAAAATATGAATTTCCCCAGTTGGTGCGCATTAAAAAGTTTAGGAAAAGGAATCTGGTTTTTCATCCATAATTTTTAAATCTAAGCTCAACATAATTGATTTCAGGTGCTTGCACCAAATTGTGGTTTTGAAACTCACCCTGGTTCAATAACCGATAGCTGCGTGGAAGCACAGACAAAAAAGGGCTAAGCTTCTGGCGCTCTGCCAGCAACTCAGATAGATACCTGCCAACAAACAGTTGAATCTGTTGACATAGAGTTATTCACATAAATATGCATATGCACAATTACCTAAAACCTACAGAAATATGAAAAAAAAAAAAAAGAAATATTATGCCAATTTTATGATATACAAAACAAAAACCATGCCTTGAAAACAATGACTAAAGCATATCAAACTAGAGTATATGTTATGGTGGGCCACAGATGTAACTAGTGGTTGAGTGGAGTGATTGGGGAATAAAAAAAGCAGAAAAAGAATACAGAAAACTATGTAAAACAGATAATGTAATTCTATAGTAACAAAAAGGAGAAAAAATTATGTGCAACAGATAAAATCTGATATGAAGAATCTCATTAGAACTATAATGTAATTCCATAATAACAAGGGGGGGCGGGGGGGGGGGGAGAACTCTGATCTGAAGAAGCTCAATAGAGCTATAATGTAATTCCATAATTGCATGATAACAAAAAGAGGAAAAAACTATGTGAAACAGATAAACTCTGATCTGAAGAAGCTCATTAGAACTATAATGTAATTCCATATTAACAAAATTAAAAAAGAAACAACAGATTATTTTTCCCAAACTTTCTGTCATTTACATTTTTGTTTCGAAAAACACAGTTACCAAAGAGAGAAAACAGCCCTAGAAAACACTGATCCATGTTGTTTCAACCATGAAAATAACATGTAAGAAAATCATCCTATAAGAACATCAAAAACTAAAAAGCAATGATAAGTAGTAAATCAGAAATCAGAAGAAAAAATGCGTCCCAAATCCACTATCGTCATCAGGACCACAAAAGAATAGAAGAACAGATTTTTTATTGGACATCACAAAAGAATAGATTGAATCCTTATTTATCCAAAATTACTACCTTTAACAGAAAAAATCTACTTAAAAACACGTTCAACGATAGAAAAAGACCAAAACAATTGATCTGGAGCATAACAAAGGTCCATTCAAATTTTCAACTTTAAAACAGAAACTTCACCGCCCATGTAACATTACCCAACCTCGCTACTCATATCAATATAAACCAAAACACTTCAAAAAAACAATGAATCAAATATATAGCCATCAAAAAATGAAACGGAAAACCTTAATTTTCACACATGTCACCTCATTCATGATGATCTAGCACAATATTACCTTACAAGCCTTTACAGATCATATCAGACCATATTGAATTAGTATATGAAATGGGTCATCTAAATCCCTACATTTTAATGCTCATAAATAACGAAAAGTTAACAAAAGACATGGTTTTGAAGCCGAAAAGCTTACTTGTCTTGCTCAACAAGAGCGTTGGTTGCAGAACGAATGCCAGAGACGTGAGGAGAGTGAGGGGCGGTAGATGGAGATGGTGAGTAAGCCATATATCTTCCGGAAGACATATTTGCCTGGAGGATGGACGATAGATCCAGGCCTGATTCCGGCGAGATGGGTAGGGATCCCAAGCAGGCGATGCTAATCGAGTCGGTAGGAAGAGAGGTACTTATAGAAGTACTGTGATGGTGATGACTGATGACAGGTTAGCGAGAGAGAGAGAGGAAAAAAGAATAGTTAGCTTTTTACTCGCATACTGTCCGAACGACACTCTTTTGCCACTACACGTACACGTACTACTACTACGGTTTATTTACTGCCGACCATTGTACTGCTGTTCATTATCTTTTACCGTTTTGAGTTGGGGAGCGTCTTGTCTTGGGACTGGGGAACCTGGATCCAATATCATGGGACCCATGACTCGCCACCTGGCAATGCCTCAAGAAGTGGTACCCATAAGTTGATGGGTCACAATCGGTTAATTAAGGCCAAGTTTGGTTTAATTTTCATTTTTTCTCATTCTTAATTAATATGAAATTATAAAATGGAAAAGAAAGGATAAAAATAGGTAGAAGGAGAAAATATTGTTATGAACTAAATCCTTTTTTTCCTAAAAATGAATTTTTTTCATACTAACAAGTGTCTTATGTTGCTTTTTTTCATTCATCAAAAAAATTGTGTCGATATTCACAAACCGTCGGTTTAGATCTCCAATAGTCAATGTTTACCAATTGGCATAGATATTTTGTAAAAGTACTTTCATAAAAGTGCTTTCATAAAAGTGCTTTCGTAAAAGTATTTCCATAAGTACTTTCGTAAAAGTACTTTTGTAAGAGTGCTTTTATAAGTGTTTTCATAAAAGTGCTTTTGTAAGTAGACACCTGTTCATGGGCCAGGTAGCCCAACAGGCCGGCTCGGCCCAGCTCGACCCCTGGACGGGCTTGCACGTGAACTTTAGCCCGCGGGCTTGACCTCGGGCCTAAAAGCCCAAGCCCGACTATTTTCTGGGCGGGGCTCGGGATTTGTCACAAAAGCTCGGCCCGACCCGACATCTTGTATTTTATTGTAAACCCTGGCCAATTAACCTTTTCTTATTCCCTCTTTTCATCTTTTATCTTTCTCTCCTCATTCTCACTCTCAATAATTGGCGCGAATCCAAGGAAGCAGCCACTATTCTCAGTCTTAGAGGTGGCAGGCAAGCTCAGGCACTGGCAAACTCAAGCACTGGTCATCTCTCTCTCTCTCTCTCTCTCTCTCTCTTTCACAGTTCTCACTCACACGCACTCGCATATTCTCAGGATTCAAGAACCAACAAACTCAAGCACTGGCGCCAACCACGCCACTAGTGAACTCAGTCGCCCCTCTCTCTGGCGGTGAATCTTCTCTCTCTCCACCATTCCTCTCTCTCTTGTCTCTCTCGCAGTTCTCATTCTCATGCATTATTGCATATTCTCAGGAACCAGTGAACTCAAGCATCGGCGATGGCGAACTCAAGCACCGGCACCAGCCGCACCTCCAGTGAACTCAGTCGCCCTGCATTTCAGCCTCTATTAGGTTGGGCTTTGGGCTCGGGCTTGGGCTTCGGGCTTTTTATGAGGGTTGGGCTCAGGCCCGAGTTGTAGGCCTGTTGGTCGGGCCAAGCTCGGGCTCGGGCCTAAAAAAATCTTGTTAATGAAGAGCAAAAGCCCGACCCGACCCATGAACAGGTCTATTCATAAGTGATTTTTAAAAGTGCTTTCATAAAAGTACTTCCATAAAAGTGCTTTTGTAAAAATGCTTTCATATAAGTACTTTCAAAAAGTGTTTTTATAAAAGTACTTTTGTAAAAGTGCTTTCCTAAAAGTACTTCCATAAAAGTGCTTTTATAAAAGTACTTTCAGATAAGTCCTTTTATAAAAGTGTGTTTTAGTAAAGTGCTTTTGTAATTCGTAAAAGTGTTTTATAAATGTGCTTTCATAAAAGTACTTCCATAAAAGTGCTTTCATAATAATACTTCTGTAAAAGTGCTTTTATAAAATTACTTTCATAAAAGTGCTTTTGTAAAAGAGCTTTCATGTAAAGGTAGTTTTATAAAAGTGCTTTCGTAAAAGTGCTTTTATAAAAGTGTTTTCATAATACTTTTGTAAAAGTGCTTTCGTAAAAGTAAGCATCTATGACAACAAGCTAGTCAATTTTTGTGCTATGGAGCTGATTTTTCATTCTAAAAGGAATGTGGCCATTGGTAAGAATTTTGTAAGCAAACACTAATGTTATTCCTTCTTGCCTAGAATGAGCAAGAATTAAAAGAATGAGGCCCAGAGTAGTGAACCAAACATGGCCTAAGCCGCTTTAGTTTGGAGAAACTACTCAAATTATCTTCATAATATAGTTGGGGTGAATATTCGACTTATTCGGTTAAAAAATTAACTAAATAAATCCAAATCTAATATATATATTAGAGGAAGGATTTCAGGCTACAGTCCACATCATGTAGACATGTGGTTTTTTCAAATTTATACACATGGCATTTTTTAAGAAGTTGTTGTTAAAGCCCATAATCCACTACCACCATTCAGACAAGTGGCTTTCTCATTTTTTAGAAAGCTAGACACGTGGCAATTTCTCAGAACCTCCTGCTAAATCCTACAACCCACTACCAGGCTATAGCCCCCCACTATTCAAACACATGCCCTTCTCATTTTTCTAAAAATCTAGACACGTGACATTTTCTAAGAAATTGTTGCTAAAGCCTACAACCCACTACCTTTAATTTTCAATCCATTCCTAAAAAATGCAGAAAACACAAAAGTAGTCATCCACAACCACTTCTGCCTACATTCTATCAATCTTAGTTAATCATTAACCCTCTATGTATCATAACAAAAGAAAACTATCAATATTTTAATAATTATTGAAAAAATATTTCTTGAAATTTTAATAATTATTTAAAAAAATAATAAATATAAATTTAACATTATTGATTCCATAATGTAAATTTAACATTATTAATTCCATGTACTTATTAGAGGGTCATTCACTAGTATATATTAAAGTATTAAAGGAAGGTCGCAACCTCAACTTTATGGAAAAAGCATCTAAGAAGTTGGTTGTTCACATTTTCAAAGAGAAGCCGACTCCTCATATACATAAATTGCTTTTAACCACATTAAAATTTTTGAACTAAGACATGTAGAACTCTAAGACAAGTGTCATACATTTAATAATAGTTCTTTAGTAGACCTGTTCATGGGCCGGGTGGCCCGGTCCCCGGACGGGCTTGAACAGGTATATAGGCCTGCGGGCTTAACCTCGGGCCAAAAAGCCCGACCCACAATAAATTCAAGCCAGGCTCGGGATTTGCCAAAATAGCTCGGCCCGGCCCGACCTATAAATAAACCTAAAAACCCTAGTTGAATACCCCTCTTTTTTTCACCCTTTCCCTTCTTTTTCCAACCAAATTCTTCTTCTCCACATCCTCTTTCCCTTCTTTATATATTTTTTTAATATAAATAAATTTTGAATTTATATATTTTTTTAATGTAAATAAATTCTGATTTATATTGATTATTGAATAGGGAAAATTTTTAATTTTTTTATTAGGTCGGGCTTCAGGCTCGGGCTCGAGCTTCGGGCTTTTTATTAGGGCCGGGCTCGGGCCCAAGTTGTAGGCTCATTGGTTGGGCCGGGCTCGGGCCTAACATATTTCTGTTAATGAAGAGTAAAAGCCCGGCCTGAGCCCGACCTGGCCCGGCCCATGAACAGGTCTATTCTTTAAAAACACATGAGAAGTGGGAAGCTCCCATTCTCATCCATTCCTAAAAAATGCAGCAAATGTAGAAGTGGTTATCCACAACCACTTATGCCTATAAACCACTTCAGTCTACAGTCTACAATTTCAATAGTTAGTTTTATTTGAATTTCAAATATAGATATAATTATTAGATGAATAGTGAAACTCAAATAAAATCTTTAAAAAAAACTCAAATAAAATAATATTACTATAAAAAACAAAAAAAAAAGTAAAACCCAAAATGATACATATGTGTGACTGCTCCATAACGGGGTCACATACTAGATAAAATATGGTAAGTCTTTTAAATCAAATAAAAATCTATCAAAACAACAAATGAAAAACCTAACATAAATTTTTAATATAAATTATTTAAATTTTGAAAATTGAAAATAGTTCATATTAGTGGCCCCGCACTAAGTACGGGAGTCATGCCTAGTTAAAAGATAAAAAATAGAACCGAAACCTAACTATTGGAAAATTGAAATAATCGAAACAGAATTTTTCAGTTTGGATTTCAATTAAAATCAAATTTTAATAACATATATAATATATTATATATAATAGCATAGAATGTATATTATATATTATTTAGTATAATATATAATGAAACCAAATATTATTATAATATAATTTATATTATATGTTAATATATAAATATATTATATTATATATTACATATTATTTAATGAAATTCAATTTTTTTGGTTAACCAAATTTCTAATTCTAAAAATCGAATTCAAAATCAAATATTTAAAAATCGAATTAAACAAAAATAAAAAAATCAAACATGAAAAACTAAAACCAAAATTTTCAATTCAATTGTGTGGTTTTAACTAGATAATGCTCACCCCTAAATATAGACCTGGCAATCGGGTTGGGTGGGTTGGGTTCGGGTTGGGTCAAGGTATTTCGGGTTTATTTTGGGTCGGGTTGAATTTTGGGTTGGGTTGTCAAATGCTAGACCCTAACCCTAAATGTTTGGGTTAGGGTTGACCCATGGGTCAATTCAGGTCATCCCAAAAAATAATTGAAATTTAAAAAAATAAAAAAAAATTACATGAAAAATGTCAAAATTAAAAGAATTAACCTTAAAATTCTAAATATAAAATAAAAGCTTGAACATTTAACAATTTAAAGAGTAAACAATAAAAAGTAAAGACTAAATAGAAAAAATTAAAGAGTGGAAACTTCTAACAATGCACAAATAGTCCCAATTAGACTTGATAATCAGGTCAGTGGATTGACCCGTGACCCAACCCAACCCAATTTTTCGGCTTGGGTCATTTTCACATTCAGGTTGCTAAATATGAGACCCTAACCCTATTTTTTCAGGTTGGGTTGGGTCAAGTTCACGAGTTGGGTCAACTTTTTGCCAAGTTTACCTAAATACAATCATGGTTTTGGCATTCGAAAAATCAATAACTTTTTGGATTTTCACCAAACACAACTTCAGTTGCTTCTACATGGGGTCAACTCGGACTTAGAATGCCAAAAGCTATATCCCAAAAGCCTTCCTAAATGAGCACTTAGGAGTGGAGTTTTACATCGATCAATGCAAAACTCGATATGAGTGGAGTTTTACATCGATTTTCGATATTTAATTACATTCCATCCAAACGGATAAATAATCGGACCGGAGTGTAATACAACACCAGTCTGGTAGTTACACCACAAACAGCGCAGCCTGACAAATTTGTTACTTTTATGGATCCAAAAAAGAACCAAATAGTTTGCATGAATAGAGGTCTGGAACTGGAACTATTTCGTTGGGTAGAATCAGAATCCTATTCTAATTCTTAGTGGAATGGCATTCCCCCAATTGAGGGAATGTATATCACCCCCCTCTCCCCCCTCCCCCTTAGGAATGAAATCCCACTATAGTTGATTCTAATTTCTATTCCCATTACTATCTTAACCAAACAAGCTATGGGAATAAACCATTATGGCTTTGATTCCAAAGGATTTCAATTCCGATTCTGATTCCAATTCCGACTACTAATCAAATGAACCCTAATTGAATTGCTAAATAATGACAATGAAGAAACGAGGTTGCTTAGATCAATTTGCTCTTAGGAAATGTGAAAAGAAAAAAAAAACAAAACAGATGTAGAGTGAATATGCATCTTAATTCTTTTAGACATTAGTTTAATTCTTTATTCTTTTCTCAATCAACTACCATTTTGTTTGCAATTGGAACCGAAATTGGAATTGAAATCATGATTCATTCCCTCACTTGTTTGGTTTAGATGGGAATCAAAACTATAATCAGAATTAAATGGAATGGATTCTCATTCCCAAGGGAGGGGGCAAATGGTCATTCCATCAAACAGGAAAATGTCATTCCACCAAGTATGGAAATGAAATTCGAATTCCACCCAACCAAATGGTTGGAATCAGAATGTTCAATTCCAAACCCCTATTCCCAGGAACCAAATAGATACCATAAATTAAATGCTTTTTTTATATATTTTGATATAGTGTTAGGCTACCGATTATTGTTAGAGGAAGTGTTAATTAGGTAAAATATGAAAATGATTGAATTAAATACGGTGTAAGGTGAATACAAGCTTTTCTCTTTCTAAAAAAACATAAGACCATTATTGCTGGATGACCTTATTTTGCCTACATATATTCACATGATATCAACTCTAAACAACAAAAATAAATCAAGGGTGATATATTATATCAATATATTTGTTTGGTAATAAAATAACTTTTTTTTTGAAGAAAGCCCGTATGCTAGATCAACACATTAGGGCCCCATTTGATTTGCAGGAATAGGGGTTTGGAAGCAAATTCGGAAACCCGTTCTCATTCCTATTGGAATGGCATTCCCCATTTGAGGGAATGGTCATTCCCTACCCCTCCCTTGGGAATGGAATCTCGTTCCTGTTAATTCTAATTCCCATTCACATTCCTATCTGAACCAAACAGACTATGGGAATAAGTCATTTCAATTCTGATTTCGAAGAATTTTGGTTTCGGTTCCATTCCAAATGTAAACCAAATGAACCCTAATCTCTTTCTCGATAAACTCAGGAGATGAAGACTAGGTAAGGGTTACAACCAAACTTTGCTAACTAATGAGCTACCATGTTCCCTGTATGGGACATATAGGATACAAAATAGTGGTTAAAACATTGCAAAAGATCCTTGCAGTCCGCTATGACAAAGAGTACTCAAGCTAGTTGTCAATGGACATCAGAGGCTATGCCTGACAAGAAAGAGATAACCTTCAGTGTGTCTCCTTCTAAGAAAATGTGGGTGAGATTAAAAGGCTCAAAAGGCTTGAGCTTCAATATGTTTTGGAGAGTTTAGCTTTGTTCTTTGAGATCTAGCATAAATAAATCTTCCTAAGTGGTCCCTCATGACCACACCCAAACCAAACTAGTTTGAGTTCGAGGCTCCATCTACATTGATTTTGATGAAAGGGAAGAGAGAGGCATCCAAGCTAGATTCAAAGTGTGTCTAATTAAAGGCTGGATGACAAGGGCCTGGGTTCTACATATCTTCAAAGAGACTAGATCATTTATGCGAGAGTTCACAGTGGATAGAATGGTGGTTAGGTCAAAATCAACATTCTCCATAACCTTCTTGCAACATGCCTTCCAACAATGGCAAAGGATTACTACAAATTTACTAAAAAGACTAATGTCCTCCTCTAGAGATTCATGAATTTTCTCCCACCAATGAGAAAGTCAATAATCAATGTTCCACCTTTGGTTTGCTATGATCTGTGCACATTTTGAATTTTGGCCCATTTGATGTACACTATATGATCCATAAATTCTAATAGTGGGTCTTAAGCTATGTTTGGTTTGAAGGAAAGGAAGGGAAGGGAAGAGAAAAATTTTCCCCATCCATTGTTTGATTAACCAATGGAAAAGCTAAGGAAAATTATTTTTCCCTTGTTTGGTGAGGCAAAAAAAACATAAGAAAAATTAATAATCATGGGTACCACAACTATTATACATGAAAGATATGCTCATATTTAGCCATTTCTTCAACTAATACCAATTCCAAAAGGACAAAAAAAATGCATATCAATATTTATATGGAAGTATATCAAAATTGTTATGCCTAGTCAATCAAACAAAATGCCCATAAAACATAGTTCAAACCATTAAAAATTTACCAAAATTATCATGTCAAGCTATAAGGTAAAAGGTTGGTAAACTCATATACCCATATCAATTATGGAATGCTAACATCAAAATGGGCCTCCTAGCTTCATGATCAGTCAATCCTTCCTCCATGTTGGCATAATCGCATAAAATGTCAAGGCATGAAACCGATCCTCTGATAAAAAATGAAATGCCTTCAATAAAAATGATGTAGATATTCCCTCTAAGCTCATAACATATCAGAAGAGAGTATCTCTATTGAACAAGTCATATCCATGTTCAACAACCTTTGTGAGTTTTCCCAAGTTTTTTGCAACCTCTCCCAAGTTTTCTTCAATTTCTAGTTTCCTTTTCCCTTTTCCTTTTGATGATGATGGTGGATCTATTGCTCTTGCTTGTAGTGAGGAATCGCCAATTTCATCATCAATGCCATCTGAGGGATGTGGGAGCTTGACTATCAGTACCATGAGTGATAGAGGCTGAAGTGAGTTGCTTCATGTTTGTTCAATTCCTTTGCAATAAAAACTCATCTCCCGGTAACTTGATCATTTCCACAAACAAGTGCCAAATCATCGTAGTTATTAATTTTTTCCTACGACATTGTTTTGACTCCGGATGAGACTATGAAAAAAGAAGTTAATTCACCACATTAGACAATGATAATAAAAGAATCATAAACCAAGCATTATATAAAATCACATACCTCAACATAAGAATTCCATACTTCAGGTTCAACATTTATTGTATGTGTTTGATCATTCCAAGTAAATCCACTTTGATTAAGAATAACTTTTAATGTGGCAAAAAAAAATTTATAGTCATCAATTGATTCTTAATATGATCAACACTACAGTCGACCCCAAATTTAGAACCAACTGCCCTACTTGCAGCTTTATAAGCAGGGCCTTTAAAATTTTTATCAACTTTGTTCCCAAGATGCACTTGTTGGATAAGTGCCTCAATTAGACAATTGTCCATTTCTAGGGTCCAAATCATGTTAGTCTTTTGACTTCTTGATTCTTGTCCTTCCATATCTAAGATATAACAAACACATAATAAACATGTAATAAACCTAATATAATAGAAATTATATAAAAAAAATTCAACACACAACAATGATTTTCTAACAAATGCAAACAAAGATAATGTACAAATAGTTATTGTTTACATAATTTCATTTTTAAATCACAAAAATTATGAAAATCAAATCAGTGCCTTCTTTGAGAGCATTGTAATTGGTAATCTTCCCACATTTTTGTTGTTATTTCTTCTCTTAAGTGAGCTTTTTGTCTCATTGCCTCATTCTTACTTAAACGATGTGAATGTCTTCTTTGTTGTCTCTCATCATCCTCTTCCTTAGGTTCAAAACCATCTTCATTACCCTCCTTTAATTCCCTATTTCCTGCTTTTCAATCATACTGTTTCATAATGAAGTCATATGGATTTACACCCATCACGTGGTTGTGTAAGATACAAAAAGCATGTGCATTCTTAACTAGTGTTGTAGATAATGTTACACAGACACAAGGATGAGAAACCACTTCTTCAACACTCCAAATGTCCGTTCAATTGCATTTCTTAATGAAGAATGATGGAGGTTAAATAAATCCTTGGTAGTTTCAAGTTGGTGTGAACTCCATTCTTTTAAATGATATCGGGTGGTCCTATATGGTGAAATGAAACTAGCTTTCAATGTGAACCCCACATCCATAAGGTAGAACTTACCTATTGATAAAAAAACTCTTTTAACAACATTGCTTATAACAAAAAATGGTAAAAACTAGTTGATTTGGGTTACTACCTTCAGGCACCTCAAATTTGTGTTCTCTAGTGAAAGCAGACCTCAACATATAAGAATCTAATGCTACACCTTCCCATACAGGCAAGACATAAGTAAATTTTAAACCAACGGAACATGCTGCTAATATATTTTGGGTAGGATAACCTTTGCATCCTTGAAACCTAGCAACATTTGCAATCAGTACCTTTACAGGGATGTGTATTCCATCAATTGCTCTTACATAATCCTGTCATTCATTGAAATGTTCTACATGAACCTTTGTTTTTATACTACCTAATATAACAACCAAAACAATAAAAATGATGATTGTTACCTTAAAATAAGGCCAACTATCTATCATATTCCTAATCTTTGGTGCAACTTCACCAGTCGGTTGGATGAGATAACTATCCTCTAGACTTAACATTGCATTAAGAACTTGATTGAAGTGACGTCTCACAATCTCCCCAGATCGACTAAAATGGAATCCTATGAGTCATGTAACTTACCAGACTCACGAAGTATCTTTATTAACCTTGCAAATGACTCTTTGCCCATTCTAAGTTGATTATAACAATTAATTTCCTTTGTATGATAAAGACATTTCAATAAATCATTTCTTTGTGCATCTCGATTAATGGATGGTTCTCTGTCAACATAATTCAGGTACTCATCTACTAAGGCAATGCATACTGCAACTGCAGAAGAAGCATCACCAACAATTGCAATCAACGTGAGATCATCCAAGTTATCCATATAAAGCACATTTAATGAGGAAAACTTCAAAATTTTCAACAAAAGATATAAGGATTAACTTTATACAACATCAATCCTCAGATTAAAACCACTCTTTCAGGATGTGATAATATATATGACCCTTATATGAATGAGGTCAAGCTTTTCAAAACATTTTTTCCAAAACAAAATGAAATTCATAAAGGAAAGTATGTCAATGCCCCATTTTGTCTCTTTTATTTACATACATTCATAAAGAAAACTAGAAGAGAAGAAGAGTCATCAGATAATCAACAACTAAATATAAAAGGAAGCAATCAGCAACTAGAGACATGTTTGGTTCAATAGGTCAATTTGCAAAGTAATAGGCTGTTTTTAAAATTCATGAGAAATTGCAAAGTACTGAGCTTCTACCATGCTACTTAATTACTTAATGAAAGTTTTTCATTTATTGTTAGGTCAATCTAAATGAGGTTTGGTCAGCTCTGCTTATCGACAATCCTAAATGTCAATATCTAATAGAGCTAGAGCAAACACAACACCGTATATAATACAACAGGGAAACCTAATTTGGCAAAACAGAAACCTCTTGCTGGGATACAATCATCCCAACAATAATTTGTTTTTCCATTGTGCTTTATTTACAAAACTTTATTTAACTCAAAAACCAAGTGAAATTCACTTTTTGTCATGTCCAAAATTTTGCTTATGGACATCGATGGCTATCTTACATTCTAAAATCAATGGATTACTCAATTAGGCATCAGGGTTATGTATTCTCTATTTCTATGGAAGAATATTAGATGATCATTCAAAACATGCCTTGGGATTCAAGTCTTATTCAAAACATGTAGGGGATGGAGTGTTTAGAAATCAAGTTGATGAAAATAAAGTTCAATCCAACCCAATTTAGGATGAGTTGGGTAGGGTCGAGGCCTCATGCACCTGACTCCTTATATACTTATGTATTATATTTTATTATATATACATGTATAATGTATAAATTATTATGTTCCTATTTATATTTGAAGTATTATTGAAATATAATTATAGTTTTATGAGACTTAAAAAGTCATTTCAGGAAAAAAATAATATTGAGATTTTTTTTCACACATGTATCAGGCTAACCCAACCCAACCTGATAATGGAAATTGGGGTAACTTGTTGGGCTTGGATTGAGATCAAGGTTCCATTGCCTTGGTGTGGGCTTGGGTTGACCTCAACTTGATCCAATCCGGCTCAAATTGCACACCTTATCCACTAGCACTCTGTGGTTTGCTATAAAAGAGCTAATCATAGTTGATGATGGCACCATTTAATGCCAGCTTAGAAACCTAGAACAAGAAAGATTTATTGCATTTAAGAGTAGACTAGTAAGTAACCTAATTGCAACTCAAATAACTTTCAAACTCTTTTCTACCTTTAGAATTCCGTTGAAGACATGGAAAAAGGCCATTTCTTGGCAATATTATCTCTTTGCCTTTCTATCTTTTCTCAATTTCTTACTATTATCATTTTCTAACCATTGTAGCTCACTAACAAAATCTATTGTTCATTGTAGAAGTTTATCCAGACCCAAGTCACTTGTCATATAAGGCATTGGGTTTTGTTTTTGGGGTCTCAACAACATTCACTCCAGGGGTAAGAAATATTAGTAGAGGGAAAAAATCAGATACATGAAACACGTGCACATGTAAACATCATTTTCAAAATTTATGGAATCTAGATTTATTGAATAAATATTGTATCACTATTCAAATTACTTTCACGATATTGTAGGCTGGCTTAAAGATAATACAATCCTACATGGAAGGGTATAGACAAAACTAGGGGCTTTCCTTTGAGAAAGATACTATGACAAGAGGTGGCTGCTAAGTTAACTACCATAAAAGTTGGAAATCAAGTCCTTAAAATTAAAGGTTCATAGTCATTACCTGATATAATAGAAAAAAGATATTGCTTTCACCTATTCATCAAATGCTGCCAAAATTGTTTAAGAAAGTTTTCCTTGATGTGTTTTTTTTCCTTGTTATGGTGACACTTAATCAGGGAAAATTTATTAATTGGCATTTAAAAGATTCATTTAGAAGTTGTCTCTATATCAATTATTACCAAAAAAAATCCATGTGATTATATTTTTAGCAATTGTAAGATCTAGCTGAAAGTAGATAGGTCAAAATATTCACAACAAAATTTAAGCCATTCCTGTTTCCTATAACATTTCATGTGATTGATCAAAATAACGACAACCGAAAAGGGGTATGAAAAAGGATAGTTTCTTTTTATTGTTAACATGTCATAGGGAGCATGTTCTTAACTACTCTATCTTTGTATTCATCATAGTTTTCAAGACGCCAAGGCGAGGCTAGGCAACAGGGGGCACCTAGGTGATGGATTTTTTAAGTAAAAACATGTATCCTATGGTAGTTCCCTAGGTTCCATAATCAAATTTCCTTAATAAATATCCATAATTTTCATAAGAAAAATATAAGCTTCATGTTAAAGTAAAGAAAATCGATATATTCCAACATATTCATGAGAAGAAAAAGAAGAAAGAAAATAAAATTAAAAAAATATAGGGGCTGAACCCCTATTTCTATTATAAGAAAAGAAGAAAAGAAAAGGTGGAAGAAGAAGAAATTAGTATATAAATACACAAAATAGTAAAGAAAAATAAGAAAATGTGTTGATTGGACAACATTTTATGTTCTTCCTTGCTTATTGGTTCAAGTTTTGAAGTCTTTGAGGGTTCAATACATCATTTAACAATGTTTGTATTGATTAAACCCTAACAAATAAGAAAATAATAAAAAGAAATTAGTATATAAACACACAAAATGAATATTTTAGTTCAAATTTGTCTATTTTATAATTATAACCTAAAAAAATTAAGAATATAAAAGTTTTTTATAACACGCTATAGAAAACTACTTGGCGATTAGTGAGGCGAGCCTACAAGGGTGCCTTGTCACCTAGGCGTCACCTTGATAACTATGGTATTCATTTTATAAACCAATCTAGATCTAGAGATAGATAAAGCTACCAAGCTTTGCTTTTTCCATGCAGCAAGGAGGAATAATTGTTGTAGGTCTTGTAGAGATAATATCTCATACATCCACAAGGTTAGTTTTCAATTTTCCCCTTTTCTCTTTGTTTCCCTTCTTTATGCAAGTAAGTACCATCCTTACTTTATGGGTAGTGACATTTGTCAGTTGTGAAGTTCAAATTCCATTTATAATTTACAGTAATAGATAATGTAAACATTATGGGTAGTGGCATGTCTCTTCAATGTCAAATTTATAAATTGCAATACCACGAGTAACAGATAAGTTAGAAGTTAGAATATAAGAGAAGTAATAGTTTTTACAGAGTAAAAGTGTCTCTTTTGTGCAACACCTGAAAAGGTAATCGAGTTGAAATAATTTGACTAGATTCATGCTCAAAATGTAAAAAACAAGATTGTGGAATATAATCAGACCTAATATAATTTGGATAAGGCTCTATTTAGTGGCTTCATGCCTCCATGGGGCTACACAATTGGGGAGGGGAGGAGCCTATCACCCATGCACATAAACTCCCCAACCTTTGGTGACAATGGGATTTGATCCAATGTATCCACTACAACAAATTAGAGAACCTACCAACTGAGCCACCATTAGTTGGTAACTCGGTAACTTAGTATCCTTGATGTAAGACTTGTTCACATACTTTTTGGAAATTGAAACTATCTTTTGTTCATGTAGCAGTGAATTATGAAAATGAACATTCAGTAAGGAATGCCAAGTGCAGCCTTAGAAGCCTTAATTCTAACCCCAAACTGAAATTTGGTGAAATTCATTCTTTTCAACTCTAACCCTAACCAAAATTTCAATTCAACAAATTATGTTAGGATAAACCCAAGTTACAGCCTTGGTATGGGGATAAACTACTCATGAAGTTGAAAACAAAAAACAACACCAACAGCAAGAGGTGGAAGTTGTGTATGAAGACAATTAATATCCCTGAGTATCTATTCACATAATGGCTCTCCACTCAACACTTCCTTTTGTACCACCCAAAAGGAAAACCATCCAAAAGTTTAGAGTTAATCAGTTATTCGCCACTAGAACACCACCCAAAAGTTTGTCACCCTTAGCTGAAGTACCTTGGAAAGTCAAGCCAAAGAGGTTGGACACTTCCTTTTGTAGAGTAGATAAATTTTATATAAAATGCACTGCAATTAAAACTAAAAAGTTACTAAAGTTATGTGTCTTCAACCTTTCTGAGATATTACAAGAATGATGTATAGTTTGGAAGTCTGGACTAAGTAGGCATTTCTATCAAATTTTCCTGCACACCATATATATACATACATACATATCTATATCTATATCTATATATCTATATCTGTTTATCTATCTATCTATCTATCTATCTATCTCTCTCTCTCTCTATATATATATATATATATACTTACCAGTATTCAAGCAATTGTCATAAAAATAACAGAAAATGTAAGGCTCCCAATCCTAACAACTCATCCTTAATATCTCTTAGGACAACTTCATTTCCAACTCCTTTTTACATTTATTTAAATGGTATGATAAGATAAGTTATAACTTTATCATATGCAGAACAAGAATATTTAAGACTAATATGAATGCAATGCTCCTTGTAGACATTTTCCACATCCTCAATCCTCATGCTGTTTGTGTAGTGGAAAAGTCTACTGTTCCTCCTCTTTCCATAATGAACCATTGATATGGGCATCATGATGGTCCTAGAATCAACTTAGAAGTATTTTGGATTTTTTGTAGTATTTTTCTGTTTTAAGGCTTGTTTTGGTAACTTTGTTTATCATAAGTGGTTCATCCTTAAAAGTCATGTTAATCTAGTTTTATTTGAATTGTGTTTAAAGTTTTAGAATAGGGCTTGTTTTTTTCTGTTTGAGGTGTTATTACTTGCATATGAGAACTTTTGCTTGTGTAATTGTTTTTTTCCCTGTCTATGCTGCTATATGGCCTATGAGAATCCTTAATGTATTTATGGGAACTGATGTTGATCTGATTTATTTTTCTTCCTATGTGCTTGCTTCTAGGCCATGTTTTAGGAAAGAAGAATCCAGAGATAGAAATGTCATGCCAGGATTCAAAGCTTACCATTTTTTTATTCAGATTGAACTCTACTTTCAAAGCACAAGAAATAATGATCTAACATGAGTAATAACATCATCGTCAACGTTATCAATAAAATAAAATAAAAAAACAATGACTAAAAAGGCATGAACCACTAGTTTTCTCTGAAACAATTAATCAAGTAATTTTGTTTTGCAAAGGAAAAGAAAAAGATAAACTAAAATAAGGGAAGATGCAAACAATTTTAGCAGAAAAGCTTAACTACGGCGGGCGGGATTGATTTGGTCGAGATTAAAGCATGTATAAAAGACAAGAACGAAAATATCAGGTAACAAAGCAATTATTCTTTATCACAATTATTTTTCTTTAATGTGGTTCATTAATATAAAATATTAGAGATATGCCCAAATGTTTTCTATATAATTTATATATTTTCATATATTTTTTGTGTTTCTATATTTTTTTAGTTTTTATTATTTAATTATGACTTCACAAGTTGAAACATTTGACTCAGTAGGTTGAATTATTGACCCACAACCATAAAATAATTTTTATTTATTTTTATTGGTTTTAAATTTATATTTCATTCCAACATAAATACGAATAATTATTATTTATCACATTTATTTTTCTTTAATATGATATATATATATAACATCAGAGATTTGTCCAATTTTCTATTTTTAGTTATTTATATTTTAAAAGTTTTTTATTTAATTATGACATCATGGATTGACCCACTTGACCCAGATGGTTGAATTGCTTACTTACCACTTGGATGGAAAAATAGTTCTATTTTTTTGTCAATTTTAAAAAGCAAGTATTTTATACCATTAAATGTATTGGATGTAGATCTAATTGATATAGTTAGTTTTTTTGGATGAAAATAATAGCTTAAATATTGGATTCAATGAAAGAGTAGGAGTTAATACCCTAAATACAAGACTTAATGAGAGGGAATTGAATGAGGAGAAAAGTGATTGTTTGAATTATATTTATGTCACTACAATTAAAGAGAGAGCAAATTAAAAAATTAGGGTATTTTAATCAAACAAAAGCTTCACACTCTTAATACTAGTGTGTATATGTATGTATGTATGTATGTATGTATGTATGCATGTATACTAGCGTATAGATTTAATTTTCATCCTTGTCATTTGTTTTCAATTGGGGGGGCGGGGTCACAAGGAAGTGCTACAACTACAATTGCAACAGATGTGAATTCAACTGCCCACCCTATGAATATAGTGGCAATAGAGATCACACAGTCTCTTGTAGCCTTGCATTGGGAATATCTCCCCATGAAAGAAATGAATAATCCAATTTCAGTAATGAATAATCTACCCAACTTCAGTTTCAGCCATTAAGGAGCCCACAACCTACTTAAAATCTTATTTACTAAAGGACTGAATAAAAAAGTGGTTTTGATTTCTCAAACTCTTATATGTGAGAGTGGTTCTCATGTTCTAAGACCATTCAGATATCAGAACCACCCCATGAATTTATTTATGTTCTTTAATTTTCATTTATTAGTGCACACTTAGCATAAAAGCTTAGGCCCTGTTTGGGAGTGCTTATTTTTAATCACTTATTGAAAATTACTTATTACTTTCTGGCTCATCTTAGCCTGCCATGCAATTTTTAAACTACCTATGCTACCCTGTTTGAAAGAATCACTTCTTCACCAAGCATAATAAGCACTTATTTTAATAGTAAGCACTCCCAAACAAGGCCCAGTATGGGAGATCTATGGAGTGTAGAAAGGGATGGGAGATTAGGAAAACCTGTAGAAGTTAAGGGTGCAACTTGGGCGGGTCCAAACCCGAGCCCAACCCAAATTTTTGTAAGATTAGGCCTAAATTTTTGAGTTGTGGGGTAGGGCTAGGCCTGATCTAAACTTGGGTTGGGCTTGGGTTAAGGCCACAGGTAGCCCGCGCCTGACCTGAGCCCCCAACCCAACCCGAGCCTGCCCAACACACCTCAAAGCTGCTCAAGCAGACATCTTAGTAGTAAAAGACTTGGGAATTAGCGAACTCATTCTGTAGATAGACCCAACTGCAATAGTTAATTTTTGCTTATACCTTCCATGTCTCTTGAAATGTCTTATTTTACATGAATTTGTTAGTTTTTGTAAATATTTAGAGTATATGGTTATCACTTATCACAACAACACTCATCCCAAATTTCATTGCAGTGCCCCATGTATTAAAGTGGTGGTAGCTGCGAATTGAATGTTAAATGAGTAAAAGATTTCAATTTGGTTAAGGATCAGCATAAATCATGGTTTTCGAACTCCTGTTGATCAGGATGGTTCTTGAATTTTGGCAAAAAACCATTGAATTGGTTAATGATCTATTGACCTGGGTGGTTGAACGGATCCGTTGACCTATTCAACAGTTTTGGCTGTTTTTAATTTTTAATTATTTTTTATTTTTAAATTTTTATTGTTAAAACGAACCATCCATTCGAACTAGATGGTAAAACCATCAATCCAAAAACCAATTGCCAGAATGATTCCATTTATAGGTGATTTTTTAAAACCATGGCATAAATTGATCTTTGCTAATGATGATAATTATTACTTCAGAATTTTAATTAATTAATGATAATTAATAAGCATTTTAATAATGTTAATTATTAATTGGGATATAATTGATGTAACCATTTTTGGCCACGTACCAATTTCTTATTTTTTGGCTAAGTACCTCGTCATTTGACCCACTCCCAAGAGAGGATGGTGGAGCTCCCTGGTGGCTACTTGGTGATGTGCTCCCTAGTAGTGAGCCACCTTGATGAGCTACTGAGTGCACTGCCTTGGTGGCGAGCTCCTTGGAGAGCTGCCTAGTTCCTTGGTGGCGAGCTCCTTGGAGAGTTGCCGAGCTCCTTGGAGAGTTGCCGAGCTCCTTGGCGAGCTGCCAAGCTTCTTAGTGAGCTCCTTGGCAAGTTGCCAAGCTCCTTGGCGAGCTGCCAAGCTCCTTGGCGAGCTGCCAAGCTCCTTGGAGAGTTGCTGGGCTCCTTGGTGAGCTGCCAAGCTCCTTGGCAAGCTCCTTGGAGAGCTGCCTAGCTGGTGAGCTGCCGAGCTCCTTGGCGAGCTCCTTGTAAAGCTACCGACTCGCTAAGGAGCTACTTGGAGAGCTGCCTAGCTCCTTGGTGAGCTGCCATGAGGTGCCAGGTGTCATAATTCCATTGGAGGGAAATCTAGCTAGTAAGCACTGATCTAATTTCTTAGGCTCTAGGAGCTGCCTGTAAGTGGCGAGCTGCCTGTAAGGTGAGGAGGTCTCCGCTAGTTCAGTACTGTAGTCCTTAGGCTATGGGGGGCAACTCATAGTCCACTTTTGCTGATTTTGCCCATGCTGAAGAAGCGACTGGGTCTTAAGCAATAATGTGGCCCGTAGGCTTTAGGAGCAACTCATAGTCCACTCTTCTTAACTTTGCCCATGCCGGAGAGGTAACTGGGTCTTAAGCGGTTGTGTTGCCCATGCCGTAGAGGCATCTGGGTTTTTCATCAGTAACGTGGCCCATAGGCTTTGGGAGCGACTCGTAGTCCACTCTTTTTTGACTTTGCCCGTGCCGAAGAGGCGATTGGGTCTTTTACCAGTAATGTGGCCCATAGGCTTTGCTTGTGAGGTGCTGATCTACCTATGAGGTGCCAAATTGACCAGGTGCTGAGCTACCTACGAGGTACCGAACTGACCAGGTGCCGAGCTACCAATGAGGTGTCGAGCTGACTAGGTGCCGAGCTACCAGTGAGGTGTCGAGCTACTTGTGAGGTGCCAAGCTGACCAGGTGGGTGCCTTAGAGCTATGATTGTGCTGCATCAACTTCATAATGCCGGTCACCCACCTCTACAAGAAGCTACTAGGAGCTCGACCCTCGGGGGCAACACTACTAACTTTAAGTCGCCAGCTCACACAGGAGCCTTGGAAGGCTCAACCAATAAGGGCGCCTATGTAGTCTGTTGGCCGCCAACTCCTGTGGAAGCCATGAAGTACTCATCTCTGTAGGGGGGACCTTGCAAAGATGGCTGATGAGGCTTTATCCAAATTGAAAGTAAAGTTACTTAGTCTGCTAGCTCCCTGCAGAGTCTTTGAGTTCATAAAAAATGTAAACTATAAAGCGAGAGCTTCAATTTCTAAAAAGTGAGGACTTAGCTTTTGTAAGATGAGAACTTAGCTTTTTGTAGCTTGTTCCCACAGACGGCGCCAATTGATGTAACTGTTTCTGGTTACGTACCAATTTTTTATTTTTCGGCTAAGTACCTCGTCATTTGACCTGCTCCCAGGAGAGGATGGTGGAGCTCCCTAGTGGTGAACTGCTTGGGGGAGAGCTATGCCGAGCTCCCTGATGGCTAACTGCCTGGGGGAGAGCTATGTTGAGCTCCCTGGTGGTGAGCTACCTTGGTGGACTCGTCATTTGACCTGCTCCTAGGCGGCCTGTAACTTAGAGGATGGTGGAGTTCTCTGGTGTAGCGTGACCCGACTAACCTCTGCATGAGGTGATCTCCTCTCCTTTGTAGCCGGCGGGAGCTGAGGGACATGCGAGAACTCCATATTTTTCTCCTCTTTGTAGGCGGCAGAAGTTGAGAAACCTGCGAGAACTCCATCTTTCCTCCTCTTTGTAGGCAACAGGAGCTTGAGGAACCTGCGAGAACTCCATCTTTCCTCCTCTTTGTAGGCGGCGGGAGCTTGAGGAACCTACGAGAACTGAACCAGGGGGCCCGGGGGTATTTACCCAGTGGGGACTCTCCGATGCCTAAGTTAGCACTCTGATTGTAGAGGGCTTGAAGATGATATTAGAGGAATGAGAGAGCTAGAGAGCAGGGATTACCTCCATTTTTTCCTTCTCTCCCCCTTGGCTTTGGGGGTCGGAGTCCTTATATAGCAGTGCCCAGTCACATTAGGCGTAACCGCCACTACACTAGCCATTACTGCCAGGACTGAGGTGGTAGGTGTAGGCTGCTGCTGCAGGGTATAGACTCGTCAGGCGTGCCATGCTTTTCAAAGATGGCAAGCACGATACCGCTTGGCAAGAGATGTGGATGCTGCCACCAGATCTGTCAAGTACGGTTGTTAGGCAGGAGATCTTCTTGTGATATGCTGAACTGCTCTTCTATACTGAGCTACCCTACAAGTGGCGAGCTGCCTATGGCGACGAACTCCTTGGTAGCCACTTGGTGACGAGCTCCCTAGTAGTGAGCCACCTTGATGAGCTATTGAGTGCGCTGCCTTGGTGGCAAACTCCTTGGAGAGCTGCCTAGCTCCTTAGCGAGCTCCTTGGTGAGCTGTCGAGCTCCTTGGAGAGCTGCCTAGCTCCTTGGTGGCAAGATCCTTGGAGAGTTGTTGACCTGTCGAGCTCCTTGGTGAGCTCCTTGGAGAGCTACCTAGCTCTTTGGTGAGCTCCTTGGTGAGCTGTCGAGCTCCTTAGCGAGCTACTTGGAGAGCTGCCTAGCTCCTTGGTGGCGAGCTCCTTGGTGAGCTACCATGAGGTGCTAGGTGTCATAATTCCATTGGAGGGCCAAATCTACCCTCATCAATAATCATTTTATATTAATATTAATTCCTAACAAATATTTAATAAATATATAAGTAGTGTTACTTATTTACATTATTATTATTATTATTACAAGTAATTATAATTAATACTATTATTATTCTCCAATAAATACTTCATTTAGTGAAAGTTAAATTATAAAACTTTTAATTATTCAATATTGTTAAACTTAATGAATTATAAAAGAAAATATTATTTTATGAATTAACTAAAAATTGAGATTATAACAAATTAACTACTTAATAAAAATAAAAATAAAATAATAATAATAATAATGGTAGTAATAATAATAATACTTTAATATTACTGATTTCAAAACCAATACACACATAATAAGAAAATATTATTAGTTAATAATAATAATATACTTATTATTATTACTGATTTCATAATTATTAATATATTATTAATCTATTAATAATACTGATTATTATTAAAAATGTTAATAGCAAAATTTAATTACTTAAAATTATTTGCTGAAATTACCCATTTTAATTTGGACAGATAATTAATTATTAATTTTAATTTTTAAAAACTAATATTTACTAAATAATTAATAATGATTTTCATAATGGTAATTAATAATTCAGAAATAATCATTTTATTTTTATATTAACTCATATTAGTTATTTTGAAAATAAATATTTAATGTTAATTATTTATATTAAATATATTATTACTATAAATAATTATATTTAATAATTATATTAATTAATATAATTATATTATTATTATAAATAATTATAAATAGTTATTATTAATAATAATGATTTCTCATAAAAATTATTTACAAATTATAATTACTTACTGATAATTAATTCCTTAATTATAACATTGATAATTATTACTTTGGAATGTTAATTAATTAATTAATGATAATTAATAAGTATTTTAATGATGTTAATTATTAATTGGGATGTAATCATTTTATTTTTCTATTTATTCATATCAGTTATTTTATAAATATATAATTAGTGTTTCTTTTTACATTATTACTATTATTATTATTATTATTATTATTATTATTATTATTGTTATCATTATTATTATAAGTAATTATAATTGATACTGTTATTGTTCTCCAATAAATATTTCATTTAGTGAAAGTTAAATTATAAACTTTGAATTATTCATTATTGTTAAACTAAAAGAATTATAAAAGCAATTTTTATTTCAAGAATTAACTAAAAATGGTAATTATAACAAATTAATTGCTTCATAATAAAAATAAAAATAAATAGTAATAATAACAATAATTTAATATTACTTATTTCAAAATCAATACACATATAATAAGAATATAATATTAGTAAATAATAATAATAATAATAATGATAATAATAATAATAATCATAATATTAATAATAATAATAATAATAATAATAATATACTTATTATTAGGGAAATTTCCCGATAGGTACCCTATACTTTAGATCGAGGGCCAATTTAGTACTCATACTTTAAATTGCGACAATCTAGTACCTGAACTTTCAATTTGCGACAATTTGGTACCCGAACTTTCAATTTGTGACAATTTGGTACTCGACGTTAGATTTTCGTCGATTAGAAGCCTCACATGCGAGTTAAAAATTTCAAAATACCAAAATTACCCTTTACCCTTCTTATTTCCCTAATCCCCTATTGTCTTTGTTTTGGGTTGAACGAACGAAAGAAGAGTCTCTACGAGCAGAGCTATGGGCGAAGCTGGGGCTAATGGATCGGCAATTGCAAATGTGGTTTTGTCATAGGAGGTTGAAAGAAGGTTGTGCCGGTGAAGCGACAAAGGAAGGATGTGATGGTGTTAGGTGGGGTTGGAGATGAAATGATGGTGGGTGGGTTGGGGTCCAGTCCATTTGGCTAGGGTGAGCCGAGGAAGGTTGTTGCTCGAGCAACACAACCAAAGATGAATAGTGTGATTTTTAGTTGTTGCTCTACCGCCACAATGACAAAGGAAGGTTGTTGCTCAAGAAACAGAGGGCTGAATTCGGTAGCTCTACCACCACTCTACTTCTTTGTGAAGAAGATGAACAGTGTGAATCAACGACAGGTCCTCGTTGAGCATGCACTCCTCAACGGCGAGGAGATACTGAAATAGAGGAGTTGTAGCGGTGAAACTCCTCTATTACTCTCTTCGATTCCTGTAGCGGACCCTCCTCCCTAATCAGAAGAACAACATCTTAGATGGGTTTCCCTTCCGCCTTTTTCTTCTCCCCTTTTGAACCAGCCTCCATAGTGTTGAATAACAAGATCAACCCTGGTTGTCTCTTCGGCACTGGCAACAAATCGTCTTCTTCGGCAACGACTGAGTAAATAGTGGGTGTTCCAACAACGGGCAACAAGAGTCATCCTCTGTAAGCGACACTAGTTCTCGGATTCTTGGTGGTGCAATAAATTTTTGGCATCATGCAAGTCGAAATCAACTTTCTCGGTGGCACATTTGCTTGACACCACCAGTGTGAGGGAGCTAGTTCTTGGATTCTCTATAAGAGCAAGTATGAATAGTGATTTCTACTTGCATTGCTCGATGGGCTATTTTAGTAATTTTAATCAGTTGGAATAACACTAGGGGGTATTTAAAACTTTTTATCTTCTAACCGATGGAAATCTAACGTCGGGTACCAAATTGTCACAAATTGAACGTTTGGGTACTTGATTATTGCGATTTAAAGTACATGTACTAAATTGGCACTCGACCTAAAGTACATGGTACCTATTAGGAATTTTCCCTTATTTTATTATCGATTCCATAATTATTAATATATTATTACTCTATATTACTCTATAACATGTGAGACTATTGAAGATTAATTAGTTTTATGATGTTTTATGTTAGTTGTTAGATAGGAGGTGGGGACCACAGTAGTTATGTAAGTCCAAATTTTATAATGGTTTTTGAGTGTTATATATGTTGTTTTATGTTTGCCGCCCTATAAGGGCATAGTTGTCTTTGTACTGTTCTATTATTTTAGTATAAATAATAAGTGAAGGGGGCGGCCAATTTATTGCTCTCTTTTCTTTCAACTTCTCTTCTTCTCTCCTTCTCCTTCTCTCTTCCTTCTCTCTTCAAGAAACTACTTTCTTTTATATATATATATATATATATATATATATATATATATATATATATATTTTAATTCAACAGATTTCTACTTGGTAGCAGAGCATTGGCTAGGGTTTATTGAAGCATTCTCATGCAGCCCTAGATCAGCCGACTGCATGAAGAAGTAAAGGGCTGATCGATCTGCTATAGATTGCCTAGTTCTTGGAGTTTTTGGTGGGATCTAGACATCAGGAAGGTGATCTACTGTTCGGCATCAAAATCAAGAAGAACTAGAGTACGGGGAAGAGTCCCAGAAAAGTTGGACTCTTGTTTTTTATCTGATCTTGGGTGCCCAGATATTGTTAGTTTTCTTTTGATTTTCTGAAGAGGGAGGTTTGGTTTCTGAAATTTTCTAGGCCTCTCGGAGTGATAGATTCACTTTTCTCTCTGTTGAGAGGCATGGGGATGAGAGAGATTTTCCTCCAGCTAAGATGTAGGTAGTAGTGGTATTTTTTGGTCTGGGATCATTACTACAATAAAACTTGATGGTACAAATTATTTGGAGTGGGCACAATCAGCTAAGATGGCTATTAGTGCCTGTGGAAAATTAGGGTATCTCACTAGGGAGGAGAAGAAATCTGATACAGACTCTTCCCGATGGGTGCAAGAGAATTACATGGTAATGTCTTTGCTGTGTAATTCTATGTTACCTCATATTGCAAAAAATTTCCTATGGGCTAATACTGCTAAAGTGATTTGGGATGGAGTGACTAAAACCTACTCTTAGAAGCAAAATGAAGCCAGAGCCTATTAGCTAAGAAATCAGGTGATAAGTATGAAACAAGAAGAAAAACCTCTTGCTGTGTATTTGTCCTTGCTGAAAACCCTATGGCAGGAAATAGATCACTTAGAAGTTGTGGTATGGGAAAGTGTAAATGATGTAGCAACTTATCACAAACTGGTAGAGAGGAATAGGGTTTTTGAGTTCTTGGCAGGGTTGAACCCTGAATTTGACATTTTAGGCAGCATATTCTTTCTAGGGAGGGTGTGACACTATTTCAGGCCTATGCTTTTGTCTCTGGAGAGGAGAGTAGGAGGAATATAATGTTGAGACAACCAGGGATTGACTAGTCTACTATGGTTGGTACAACAAAACCTAAGCCGAATGGAGACAGGGGGAGTAGTGAGACTAGAAGGGAAGATAAGAAGGACTTGGTGTGTGATTATTACAAGAAGCCTAAGCATACTAGGGACACTTGTTGGAAGCTTCATCCAAATCCTATGCCTGCTCGGATAAGAAACAAGAAGGGAAATGCAAATGTAGCCACTACAAGACTCTTTAGCCCTTTCTCCTAAACTGATTGGGAATCCATTGTAGTAGCAGCAGTGAGAAAAGAATTGGAGAGGTTTGGACTACTTATGAGTAAGAAAGATTCACCCAGCTCTAGCCTTCTAGATGGACAGCAGAATGCAGGAGCCAACTACACCACTTCCTTTGCACATACAGGTAGCTCATATGCAATTGCGAATCTTGCATCCACTTCAGGTAAGGAGGGACCTCCCTGGATTATAGACTTAGGAGCGTTTGAGCATATGACTAATGCCTCTACCATTTTTAGTTCCTATCAGTTGTGATCTAGTAGAGACAGAGTCTACAATAGATGGTTCACATATGCCCATTGCTGGGAAGGGGATAATTAGAGTGACCAATGATATAACTCTATCCTTTGTTTTACATGTCCCTAGATTTCATACCAACTTACTGTCTGCTAGTTCTTTGACAAAAAAATTTGAATTGTTCTGTGACCTTTCTTCTTGGTAATTGTGTTTTGCAAGATTTGGAGTCAAAGAAGATGATTGAGAGTGGTCGTGAGGTGAATGGAGTCTACCTTCTGGATGAGATTCCGAGACATCAGGGCCATCATGTTAGTAGTAGCAGTAGTAGTGGATCAGAGTCAGTAAACTAGATTATGCTTTGGCACAATCACTTGGGACATATTTCTTTTAATTCTTTGAAATGTATTTTCCCAAAGTTGTTTGAATCTGTTCAATTATCTACTTTGGAGTGTGGGAGTTGTCAATTAGGAAAGCATTATATACAGTCTTTTAAACCAAGTAATAAAAGAAGTACTTATGCTTTTAATATTGTTCACACTGATGTATGGGGGCCATATCAAATCCCTTCCATGGGAGGATTTTGTTACTTTCTCTTGTTTGTGGATGATTGTACACGATATTCTTGGATATATTTGATGAGATCACGTGATGAGGTTCCTAATTTAGTATGACAATTCCACCAGATGGTTGTCACACAATTTGGAGTGAGAACTAAGGTTTTTAGATTAGATAATGCTAGAGAGTACTTTGAGAAGGACCTAACCACGTATCTCTTAGAATATGGTGTAGTTCATCAGAGCAGTTGTGCATATACACCGCAACAAAATAGAGTTGCTAAGAGGAAAAGTAGACACACTGTGGAGGTGGCAAGGAATCTTATGGTGTGTGCTTCAGTTCCTGTGTAGTTCTGGGGAGATGCAATTCTTACAGCCGTACATGTGATTAACCGTGTTCTTTCGCGGACTTTGGGGTTTAAGGTGCCATTTAGCCTCATTTTTCCAAATGGAGAGATATTTCATATACCTCTTAGGGTTTTTTGTTGTGTTTCTTTTGTTCACAGTCTTGACCCTCATCGCAAGAAATTGGATCCTAAGGCCAAGAAATGTGTTTTTCTTGGGTATGCTCAGAACCAAAAGGGGTATTGCTGTTATGACACAGTGTCAAGGAGCAGATTTGTCACTATGGATGTTACCTTTTTTGAATCCACATTCTTCTTCTCGAGTGATTCTCCTCAAGGGGAGAGTTTTGGGGAGGAGAACTCACAATTTGTTCATCTTCCTATTTCTGTGGTGCCTCCATCAGTTCAGCCACCACCTACACCATCAGTTCAACTAGCATTGGTTTAGTCAACACCTGCACCTCCAATTTCATTACCTGAGCCACTACGGGCAGCCTCATAGTAATATCAACGCCGATAGATGATGGTTGACTCCACACATCCTCAACCCACACCACTCTCTGTCAGTCTTTCTAAAACTCCAGATTCGACAGATACAGTTCCAAGTATTCCTCTTGAGTCTGTTATATTTTCTGATGATAATGTTTCTATCCCTAACACTATTGTTGCAGCTGATCCCACTGACCTTGATTTTCCCATTGCACTTCATAAGGGGAAGAGAAAGTGTACAACCCACTGCATTTTACACCATCTTTCCTACCGTGCTTTGTTTTTTCCTTGGATTCTATGTCTATACCCAAGAATGTTACTAAGGCTCTCTCCAAACTTGAGTGGAAAACAACCATGAAAGATGAGATTGATGCTTTGGTCAAAAACCAAACTTGGGAAATAGTTGATCTCCCCCCAAACAAGGAGATAATCGGATGTCGATGGATATTCACAATGAAGTATAAGGCTGATGGCAAGATAGAGAGGTACAAGGCAAGGTTGGTAGCAAAAGTGTATACTCAGACCTATGGTGTTGATTATACTCACCAGTAGGTAAGATGAGTTCAGTTCATATTCTTTTATCTCTAGCAGCCACCTATTCATGACCCTTGTTTCAGCTTGATGTAAAAAATGCTTTCCTCAATGGTGGCTTAGAGGAGGAGGTATATATGGACATCCCAGTAGGCTTTTATGAAAATGTTGGTAAAGGAAAGGTGTGTAGACTCAGAAAATCTCTGTATGGATTGAAACAGTCACCTAGGGCTTGGTTTGACAGGTTCAGAGGGGCACTAATCCGTTTTGGATACACACAGACACAGTCTGATCACACCCTCTTTGTGAAGAGGAGAGATGCTTTGGTGTCAATTTTGATTGTGTATGTGGATGATATAGTGGTGATAAGAAATGATTCTGGAGGAGATTGATGATTTCAAAAAATCATTGCAGCAAGAATTTGAGATCAAAGATCTTGGTAAGCTCAAATACTTCTTAGGGATTGAAGTTGCAAGATCCAAGCATGGGATCTTCATTTCACAGAGAAAGTATGTACTTGACCTACTGTGAGAGACTGGGAAACTGGGGACCAAACCAACAGATACTCCTATTGATCCAAATCACAGAATTAATTGTGTGGATGGTGAATTGGTAAATGATGTGGGGAGATATCAAATAATGGTGGGTTGACTGCTATACCTGTGTATGACACGACTAGATATTTCTTATGCTGTCAGTGTTGTAAGTTAGTACATGCATGCACCTTGGGTTCAGCACTGGGAAGCTATTGAGAGAATACTTTCATATTTGAAAAAACACCCTAGCAGAGGTATTCTTTTCTCAAAACATGAGAATTTGAAGTTAGAATCCTATACAGATGTAGACTGGGCAGGATGCTGTGACAATTAGAATTTGAAGCTCAAATAAGGAGTGTGTACCTTTGTAGGCGGAAACTTGATCTCCTGGAAGAGTAAGAAGCAAGTGATTGTGGCAAGGTCAAGTGTAGAGGCTGAGTATAGATCCGTAGCTCATGGTGTCTTAGAACTTCTTTGGGCTAGATCTCTTTTGAGTGAGATTGAGGTAAAAGCATAGGAACCTATGATATACTGTGACAATCAGGCTGCAATCAATATTGCTTACAATCTAATTTAGCATGATAGGACAAAACACATTGAAGTTGATAAACACTTTATAAGAGAAAGGGTAACAACTAAATTTGTTTGCCTTATGTTTTTTCAGAGTTGCAACTGACTGATGTTCTCACTAAAGGGGTGGCAAGGAACAAGCTTGAACATGATCTACGCAAGTTGGGAATGTGTGACATTTACTCCCAACTTGAGGGGGAGTGTTGAAGATTAATTAGTTTTATGATGTTTTTTTTTTATGATGTTTTTTTTGAATAGATGTTTTATGTTAGTTGTTAGATAGGAGGTGGGGACTACAGTAGTTATGTGAGTCCAAATTTTATTATGTTTTTTGAGTGTTATATATGTTGTTTTATGTTTTGCTACCCTATAAGGGCATAATTGTCTTTGTACCATTATATTATTTTAGTATAAATAATAAGTGAAGGGGGCAACAGATTTATTGCTCTCTTTTCTTTCAACTTCTCTTCCTCTCTTCTTCTCCTTTCTCTTCCTTCTCTCTTCAAGAAACTACTTTCTTTCATATTTTTTTAATTCAACAGATTTCTACTGAGACTACTAATCTACTTGCATGAGTAGATTCTGTTTCCTGCAAGGAGAAACCACCCATTCCAGATTAATATATATATATATATATATATATATATATATATATATATAGACTATTACTCTATATTACTCAATAAAGACATGGAATAAAAAAATTATTCAAATTACCACTAAATGAATGAATTAAAAATCTATGAGTGTTCTAATTGACTTGAATTTGACACATCAACATACCCAAAATTATAATTTCAACCTACATTTCCTATTTCTATCTACTAATTTGCACAATTCAAACATACCATTAGGTTATGTACATGTTTCCCTACCTTTTTCCTAAAGATAAATTTTAGCTAGTCTACATGCACTGTGGGGAGTTTAGACTTAAGATCTATAACTATGATTGACCAAAAGAAGTGTTGCCACCTAACTTGGAGGTGACTTCCATATTTAGGATGGTCCCATTATTCTCTTTTCTTTCGTTTCCTCTATTGGATGGGCTTTGGAGTCCTGATTATATTATCAGTTGATTGTAGCCATACATGATGATGATTTGATTGTAGTCATATATTTTTCATGTCTTGCTTCAGAGGATGGATGCATTTGCAAATGTTGTTTGGCATGGAATGTTTTTCTTAGTAGCTCTTTGAATGATTTTCTTCCTTTTTTGCCTCTTTGAATGGATATCATTTAAATGCTTTTTATCCATTCATATGTCCCTAAATATTAAGCAGTATTGGTGATATTGTTGTAAACATCCATATAACTTTACTATTTTATAAATAGATTAATGATTTCAAACTTATTAATACTTTTTTGGGGGTGGGTTGCTCAACAGGACATTGATTTTTTATTGTTAAATAGTAAATTTCAAGTTAAATGATACTGTAGTTGCCCCTTATTTAGTATGAGGTCATTGTCTAGATAAAACATGGTAAGTCTCTTAAATCAAATAAAGAGCCTACCCCAAATGTCTATTATAAATAACTAAAAAATGAAATAACTCAAATAAAATCAAATAATTACTTGCAGAAAATTATTGGATTAAGTAAATAATAATAACAATAAATTATTTATAGAAATAATTAATAATAATAACAATCATCAAGTACTTAATTAAGTAAATAATAAAAAACGAAATAACAATCATTAGTTATCATTAATGTTTATTCAAAGCAAGCCCCATAATAATTACCGGATGCAGTAATTAAACCTGAAATATGATTCAATATTTATTAACAGTCATTAAAATTGTTAAGCCAAATCATTAATGTTTATTCTTAAATGCAAAATATGAATTAACAAATCTATTATATAATAATTATACTTGAACAAAAAAGTTATTTTAAGTAAATATTTAAATAATTACAAATTTAGTTATTATTATTACTATATAACAAAAATTTTAATTTAAATACTAAAATAAATTAATAATAATAAGAATGGTTAAGTTAATGTAATAAACGGTTCAAGTTGAATTTAATAACTCTTATAATTTTAAGGGTTTGACATATAAGGGTCAATTTATGTGGACCCATAGACTGTATGAATGTCTTAAAAAATGACAATTTATAAATAGTAATAAAAAATGGTAATAAAAATCATTAATGCTTATTCATATATATATATATAACTTTCTTGTACTTAGTATGGGCCATCCACTAGTTATATTTGAATCATAAAGAACCATATTTAGATTTTAGACAACCAAGAGGTACCAAAAAAAATGAAAAAACAAACAAAACACATAAACTTGACAAAGGAGAGTGCAAAGGCAAAATATAAGTAGAATATAAATGGGGATTGTGAGGCACAAGGGTGATCAAGAGGGGGTAAAAAAAGAACATGTTTTCTACCTTTTTATTTTTTACTGTAGAATCAGCAGCTCGGATCTCCTACCCACAAATTGTGCCCACATCCATACTCACAAACTGTTCTCACAAACAGTTTGTAGGTAGGGGATCCGGATTGTTATTGAGAGAGTGTGTGTTTGTATTTTTTTGAAATTTTTGTGTCCGGATTGATAAAAATGTGGTAATCAAATTTCAAGTAATTATAGATTTCTATAATTTCTTTCAAATTTTCGAATAAATAGGCTATGAAAGAGACAAGTTTGGTCCCCGCACCTCCTCTTCTTCTAACAAATTGACAAACTGTTTGGCCAAGCTTTTACTTCTTAGCTTCCAAAATCCGAATATACAGTTTTGACCTTTTGATTCAAGCTTCAGGTTTTAAAATCAAGGTGGACAGAAAATTTTGTATTTTGGCTTCATACCTATAATGCAGTAAATCATTTTTGACTGTACAAAATTGGTATTTGATGAACATCTAATTTTTACTTGTTTTTGTTAGTAGTTTATAAATGCACACTTGTCACTAAAAGAGAGAATCAATTAACACTTGTGGGATTACAAATAGGCCAGGCCGGGTTAAGATGAGTCAAGCATGTCAATGGACCCGTTTTTGGAATGGACTCTGTCCAAACCAAAATCAATTTGGATGAATTGGACGAACCAACAAAACATATTGAATTAGACTAATACAAACTTAATGGTCCGAAGTATTTATAGGATTGGATTGGACCTGATTCATCCGTAATGAATTTATATTGGATTGTGTTAGATTGAGCCAATATCTAATCCATTGATATAAGATAAGAATATATGTGTCAATGGAATGGGTTTGGGTTGAAACCAATCTAAATTAATACAAATTAATTTTAACTGATTGGACGATCCAGACATTAAATTGGACCGGTCCAAAACGATTCAAGATATTCATTGGATTGGATTAGACCTGGTCCATTTGTAATGGACTTACGATTGGACTGGGTCAGATCGAACTAAATCCAGTCCAATTGACACCTTACCACCAAGAGATGGGATCAGACTGCAACTTTTGGGCCATGGACTGGAGCCCAAGTTGATTGTGGTCAAGCCTAACTCATGCCAATTGGCCTGGCTCAAGGTAAGAAGCTTGCCTTTTGGTTTCCGCATTTTGGGGGTCCTCGGCAACATGCATGATTTTGTTTTCTATAAAAAAAAAATGCCACATCAAATCAGAAAAAAAAAAAAAATTAAAACCATACATATAGAAGGACACATCCCCCTTTTTTATTTTTGATGTTTTGCTCTGAAACAGTGAATCAATACCGAAGATGTGAAATGCTCAATTTGCTTTTTAAGATGAAAGTGAATTGCTTTTTGGGAGAATGACTGATGATCTAACTCAGGATTCTTAGCTATACCGTACAAGGGATGAATCCTGACCGTGTATTGACACCAAATCCATGGGTAAGATGTGGTTTATAGGGAGGGGGGGGGGTTTACTGGTAGATTATGGGGGGTTGTAATTTCAGAATTCTACAAGGGCTGTAGTGTACTTCTCCCTTTCAGGGATGCAAATGGATGGGATTGAATCGGGTTATATCTGAATCCCATCTGATCTGGAATTGGATTTGAGTCTGTCAGAACATGATTCGAAGGAATATTTAAATCCGGTAAAATTGGATCAGATTCAAATTTGGATCGGATCCTGATCCTGATCCAGTCCATTTGTACTCCTATAATTTTTCTGTTTAGGGTCCTTTGTCTCAGTTTGGAAGAAGTATAAATACAAATGTATACGGTATAATGTATACAAAATATGTGCTCTACATATTTGTATTTGTACTCCTTCCAAACTGAGCCTAAATTTGTACTACGAAAACACCTATTGTTCATATTGATGAATACCACTAAAAAAATTATTTGAAAGCTAAACCAAATGGCAAATTTCTTAAATTACTCTAATGGTTTAACTAATTAACTAAGTGTGCCCTTACTGTTTGACTATTGTCTAATGCTACTTCTACTCTCTACCCTTAATATTCTGTCACATGTGACATATAAATTTTTAAAACCCAATTTTACCCTTCATCCCTCTCCCTCTCCCTCCTCCTTCACTGTCTTCTTCAAGAGAGCGACCAGCACCTCGTGCCAATATGCCAATGAAAACCCAGAAGCTGCACTCTTTGGTGAAGAAAAAATCCGTCTTTGACGATAAAACGAGACAGCTCCACTCTTTTCATTGGTTCTCTCCAAGCCTCAGTCTCACCAGAGACAACTCCACATTGTAGGGTTCAAGCATGGATGTGGAGGGGTCAGTGGTGATGAAACAGGGGCAAGATGGAGAACAATTAAACTATTCATCCGGACAATAATTCACCTGTTAATGTTTTTAAACCCTAACTAGGGTTCAACTATAATACCACAAAAACTTACATCTAATCAACCAGAATCAACCGTGTGATAACCTCTTTTGTAATACAGATTGATTGGCCGCAAGTCTTTTCGGTAGGTAAGCTAACTTAACCCACACAAAGATGACAGTGGCAGAGTAAGCCAACTGTTTCTTTTTCTTTACTTTAATAACAAAAACACACAGGAGATTTCAATTTCTTCAAGCATCCAGTATGTTTTTGTTACTAAACATACTTCAGCCGCGTGGCAACCAACTCTTTCTTTTCACAAGTTAGATTCAACAAAAGAATTACACAAATGAATGGCAATACAATTAGATTTTTATCCATTCTTATAGTTTGAGTTGTAGATTCTATAAAAACGTTTAGAATTAAAAAAAAAAAAAGTTTAATGATTTAGATCTAACTCGTTAAATGATTTAATAGTCAGTCTAATACTAAATCTAGGGTAGATTTACAATTTTAATGCTGCTTTCCACTTCTTCTTCCTCTAAGCGACTTGTCCCACAAAAAAATATCTCAAAAAACGAAATGGGGGCGAGAGGGAGAGAGAACAAAGGGGATGGAAAGATAGAGAGAGAGACCAGATGTGGAGGGATCCGCTGCTGCTGCAGTGGTGATGATGAAACATGGGCAAGAGGGAGAGAGAACGAAGGGGACGGAGAGAGGTCGGATGTGGAGGGGTAGCGGTGATGAAATAGGGGTGAGAGGGAGAGAGAACAAGGGGGCGAAGAGAGAGAGGCCAGATGTGGAGATCTGCAACTTGCAGTAGCGGCAGTGATGAAACAGGGGCGAAAGGGAGAGAGAACGAAGGGGATGGAGAGAGAGAGAAAGAGAGCAGATGTGGAGGGTCCGCCGCCGCCGTCGCTGCTGCTAGTTGCAGCGGAGGCGATGATGAAACATGGGTGAGAGGGAGAGAGAACGAAGGGGACGGGGAGATGCCAGTGCTGTTCTGCATCTGTTCAAAGCTCTCAGCTCAGATATTTTCTTCTTGTAGGCTTGTATCTAATATTTTAAACTTTTGGAGTTGCTTCACCTGCCACAACATTAATACAATTCCTCCCGGTCACGATCAGGTGTTGTGGATTTTTTATTTTTATTTTTTATAAATAACACCATTTCAATATTGAAATAAAAGAACCCTCGATTCCCTACAAAAGAATTAAAAAATGATGCCCATCCCTTGTAATCCCCACTACTCTAGACACAGAGTCCGGCACAGAATTTGCACTCCTAAGCACCCGCTTGAATGTGCTATTCAATCTATTGCCACGAGAAAGTGCCAATGGCCAGAAACTTCATGGAATCTCTTCTTGATTCTGCATCCATTGTATGGGCAATCTCTCTCAACTTCCACCCCGTTCATACAATATGTATACACATTAGTTTCAAACCTTCAAAATTTCATTTCGTATCAGCCCGTATTGTATTGGTGGCAAGGTTCAAAATATCATCACGTATTGGCCCGATATGTATTAGCTGATACGTATTGTATTTGAGCCTTCCCGATACACCCCTACAGGGAGTGTTCCAGGTCGGTGAGTTGTTTAGGGGGTAAACTGGCCTTAAACTTGCCCCTCTGAACTAGATTCGAAAAAAAAAAAAAAAAATAACAGTACCAGTATAGGCTAGGCATATCACCTTGTATCGATATTTTGAACATTGATTAATAGGTCGTTGATATGCTAAATAAGCATGATTTGAGGTTTAGAGGGTAAACAGGCCTAAGACCTACCCCCTAACCTATTTAAAAAAAGAAAAAAAGAAAAAAAAAAAAGAATGGCCACAAGGTTCTTCGAAGTACCAATTCACCCCTTGCATTGTATCGGGGTATATCGATACTTTGAACCAAGGCTTGGATCAAAGTCCTTATTTCGAACACAAAAGAGTGATTTGATGATTCAAGGTTAGGCTTCTTTCAACAAATTTTGCTCCATCTCTAAATCATCAATTATACCAGGTTGGTGAGTGCAAGGCTCAAAATATTGATAGGCATATCGGGTGAATCGATGATACTCATTTTGGTAGTTTTTTTTTTTTCGCCAACTGATTCAGAGGAACCGGTTTAGGTCTTCGCCACACTCTGAACCGGTCAGACCACCGATACACCCACTAAAGGGATGTATCAATGAGATACCGGAACAATACGTATCAACCAATACGGGCCAAAGAGACCCACTTTGCTTTGTGTTATTTAAGACGTTGGCTTTAGAATATAAGGGATAAGAAAAGCCCCATTATCAATGTACCCTGATTTATGGAGGCCTTTGAACTTGGAGCTAGGTCAACAGAATGATAATCTTTCAGGATCTGGTTCAAATATACATGGCTAATACTTTAAATATATTGGCTGAATTTCTTAATTCTCAGATATTGAATAAAGTGTTGTATAATGTAGGACCATTTGTTAGTTGCTTAATTAAGAAACGGCACCTAACAGTATAATGGGATTATGGGAGATATGGAAATCCATAACTTTTGTCACAATCCCTGCTTATGTTCACACGCACCCTTGTTTAGAGGCACAAATGATGCTAATAGTATATACTTACTGTCACAATTCCTAATTAAAGATATAAATTCCATTTTAGTACCCTCAATTTTTGGGTAGTGTCAAGTTAGTATCCTTAACTTTCAAACATGTCATTACAGTACTTAAACTTTCAAAAAGTATTAAGTTGGTACAAAACTGTAAATGGACGTTAAGTATCATGTAAAAGGATAAAAATGCCCTTTTACCTATCATATGATTTTTCTTATGATTGGTATCCAATCTCTAACCAGTAACCATCTTCAAAATCGACTCATGGGTCCTCCAGTTTCCCGGCAATAATCTCCGATACACCTCTCAATTATTCGATCAAATCCCGGTCCCACTGTGAAAATCAGTTCCTTTGGACGTCCATCATCCGTTCCCATGCCCTCCATGCTCAAGCCTGAAAGGTGGGAATGCATGCGGTCTGTTTGTTTAGATTCTCTTTGCATTTTATTATTAGTTTTACAATTAGCCTGTTTCTGCTTTATGGGTTCTAAGATCTAGCATGTTGGTAGTTATGTGGCTAAGTTAGAAGCCCTTTCGGTTTTGTAATATGAAGTTAAGATTTGGCATCTATGAGGAGAGAAAATTTTCAGTTTCTATTGGATTTCTCACTTTGTATTCCACAATATGCGTTTACTTTCATATTGTTCCGCCCAATGGGAGCTGCACCATATTCTGAAAAAATCTTATTTAAATCATAGAGAAGGTTTAATCAAATCAAAATATGAATCATATCTTGGATTGTACGATTATTTATGTTTTTTCAGAAATTTGTCAAAATGAGAGTGAGAGAGAGAGAACCCTCCGAAATTTTATCAAAGAAGCTTTCCTCATGGCTGAACATCTCGGTGCAGGTAGAAGACAATGAACATTAGTTCAGAATTTTACAACTCAACCGGTTCAGTCTCAAGGTAGAAGACAATGAACAATGTCTTTTTTTTGAAGGATGGTTTTGACATTTTCAAAAATTTTAAGTTGCACATGTCGTCACATGATCAAATAACTGACAGTCGGTTAATGGTAGAGACCAAATTGACACTTTCTGAAAATTTAGGTACTACAATGACATATTTGAAAGTTTGGATACTAACTTGACACTATTTCTAAAACTTTAAGAGTACTAAAATGGAATTTTCCCAAACAGATAAATGAAAGATAGATGAAGAGAAACTCACTATAGACCATATTGGGGATGCTACATCTTGGTGCCATCCACTGAGCCTGATCTTGTTATCATGAAAAAGAATACAAACAATCGATTAGAGAGGGAAGGAGAGAGGCACATTTTGAAGATAAAGAAATCTTAATCTTTATAAGTATCTTTCGCCTAGCTTTTGCTCAGTCTCCGCAAATCTTTAAATCCTTCTCTCTAAGTATCTTCCGCTTTATTCAAGCTTTGCAAATCCAAAATTGTTCTCTCAAGCTCAAAGATATAGTTTTGGTTTAAGTTGAGAACAAATCTTCCTCCCAGCTTTGAAATCCAAATCCCCAAATTGTCCTCTCAGACTCGGTGATAATACATGGTAGATAGATTAGAAGAAGTCATCATGGAGGGAAATAAATTGGATGCGTGGGCCTTTCAATGGAGGGAAACCTGGGTGGGTTTTCAATTTATTTAAATTGCAATAGTTATTAAGTTGTTGTTAATTAAAATTAGTTTATTATAAATACTTTTAATTCATTAATTAGAAATTTGCAATAGAATAGGGGTGGCAATTTTCCCCCTCCCCATTGGGTACTTGACCTATGGAGGTTGTTTTGGCAGAGTGGAGACAGGGATGGGGTTAATAGAGATCCCCAATCGGGGATGGGAATGAAGTCTTTGCCCCACCTTAATCTCGATTATATATTAAATATATATTATTTTTTATATATAATATTATGTATATTATATTATATATCTATATCAAAATATATTTAAAATGTTATTTATATTTTAGTATTTTCTTTATATTAAGTAAATTTATTTTTCAAAAATGCTATTAATTAAAATAAATTCAGGGATTTGAGTCCCTAGGGGAACCCTTCCCCATTGGGGATCAGGGATGGAGGATAAATTTTGTCCCCAGTGAGGATTAGGGTTGGGAATGGGGATATATTTCAAAATCAGGGTTGGGGATGGGGAATATGATCCCTATCCCGTTGTCATTCCTACAATTTCGACAATAATTGTTGCCTATTTACTAGTTTAACAAGAATCCATATCAAGTGTTGCCATTATTTTGTTTTAACAACAATTTCATTGATATTTCAGCATTGAAATATTTGTATATTTAGGCTTAATTGAATAGAGATGTACTATATATCAATGTTTTAGACTATTGTTGATCGAGATGGTTAAGCCATCCAATCCAAGCACTAGTAACATTTCTGGTTTCATTTGTATTATGGCATAATGTTATAGAAAAAAAAAATTGTTTATAAACCATTGGCTTGGCAACACAAACTGTTGAAACATCCAACCTAAATGAAAGTTCATGGGTTAACTACATATAAAACATAATTAATTTAACTTAAAACAAAATAATAAAAATAGGCAAAAACTATGTTACTAGAAAGAATGAGACCATAAGGGATTTGACCAATCAAAACTTCCTTATAAATATTCGATACATAACCAATTGAGGTTACAATTTTTTCTAGTATCATAGTCAAACTTTAAAAATAGAAATTCTATTTATGTCATAAAGGCTAAAACTAAAACCCAAAAAGCATAGGGTTTTCTTCATTTTTTTGTCATTTTCTATGTATTTTTAAACACTTTCATCATTTTAAATATATAATAATTTTTAGGGAAAATTCCTGATTAGTATCCTGTATTTTGGGCTTAGTGCCACTTTGGTCATTGAACTTTAAAATGCAACAATTCAGTATTTGAATTTTCAAAACATGACAATCCAGTACCTGTTGTTAACTAGTTGTTAACCAACCATTAAGTGACATTTGAAAAAGGCACAAATGCCCTTCAAGTGTCATCTAATTTTCTTTATCAACTATCCAAACATTGACAAAAAAATTACAATCTCAAATCCTTGCCTCTTCTATTCAAGAAAGTTGGAGTCACCAGAATGCCCACTCAAATGTGGCCTCAACTTTCTTGAATGGAAAAGGCAAAGTTTTGGGACTGTTAATTTTTTGTCAACGTTTAGATGGTTGATAAAGAAAATTAAATAACACTTAAAGGGTATTTGTGTCTTTTTTAAATGCCACTTAACGATTGATTAACAACTAGTTAACTACATGTACTGGTTAACAAGTAGGTGGTTCAACTAATAAGTTGTGACTTGAAGGCAATGGTTCCTTTTGCAGGTCACTTTTTTAAACATTGGTACATAAAGAATTAGTTAAGTCAAATTTAATACCCATTGACATCCCTATTCCCAATTTAAGTTGCCCCAATAAAAATATAAAATAAGTCTAGAGACATCTCTAGACTGCCATAGGATTGAGTCAATACTATGCATTAAAGTGAACTTTTGTTCTTATGTACTTGTTAATGTCTAAATATCTTTGTATTACAATTTTTTTTTTATGATTGTTGCTAAAGTCACTGCAATTAATATGAGATATAATTTGCTGTTGCCAATACATTGGTTTAGCAACATTACTAATCAATTGTTGCTAAGAAGTTGCTTTTTGGAAACAGCTATTTGCATTTTGCAACTTCAACAACAACACTAATCAAATGTTGCTAAGAAGTTTCTTTTGGCAACAACTATTTGCAACTGTAAACTAATGACTAATGCTAATGCTTTCTTTTTTTTTTTTCTTTTCTTTTCTTTTTTTTTTTGTAGTGACCATTCTTGGTACTGGGTTTAGGTTTCCATAATCCCTACTCCCTACTTTAATTCATCTTTTGGATTTGAATTCCTTTGATTTTGTGATTGTTTTCTTTGTTAACACCTTTCAATCTAGGTAAAGATGAAAATGAACAAGTGAGATTAAAAGGTTGAGTTTCGTTGATGACATTTGATAACAACTAGTAAGTATGCACCTGCTTTGCACGTGACAATTTTTTATGATGATGGTGATACTAAATAATATGCTTCCAAAAATTATTTTTGTTTAATATGATGAGCATACAATATTAGAGATGTAACCAAATGTTTTTTTTTTATTAATTTTATATTTTTATACTTTTGCATGTGTTCATTTTTTTAATTTTTATTATTATTTAATTATGACATCAAAAATGACACATTTGACTCAAAAGGTTGAATTGTTGACTCACCACCAAATAGGAAAACAATTCCATTTTCGTGTTGGTTTAAATTTGTATTTTATTTCTACCATCGATAAAGCAATTATTCTTTGTGACAATTTTTTGTTAATATGTTAATTAATATAAAATATTAGTGTGTCCAAATGTTTTCTACATAATTTATATATTATTTGTATATTTTTATGTTTTTATATTTTTTATATTTTTGTTATTTAATTATGACTTCGTGGGTTGACAAATTTGACTTGAAAGGTTGAATTATTGATCTACCACTAAAAAAAAATAATTTCACTTTTGGGTTAGTTTTAAAATTTGTATTTTATTTCCATTATCAATAAAAAGTTAAAAATAGTTCTTGTTTATTGTATTTGATTTTTAATATAATTAATAAAAAATATTAGAGATTTGTCCAAATGTTTTTTATTGAGTTTTTTACTAATTATATTAAAAATCAAATACAATCCAAATGTTTTTTATTGAGTTTTTATATATATTTTCATAATTTTTATATATTTGTTTTTTATTTTAATTATTTAATCAGGAGATCAAGGGTTAACACATATGACTCGAAAGATTGAATCATTACCTACCACGAGGAAAACAATTTCATCATTTTTGGGTCATATTTAAATTTTATATTTTATTTCAAATATCAGTAAAAATAATTTTTATTTATTACACTTATTTTTCTTTAATATGATTCACATACAATCTTAGAAGATAAGTGCCTAAATGGTTTTTTTACAAAATTTTTGTATTATTACATAATTGTTTTTTGTGTTTTTTTTTTTATCTTTTTCATTCTTACAAAATTATGATATCAAGGATTGGCACATTTGACTTAAAAGGTTGAATTGTTGATTTGCCATCATGACAATAATTTTTTTTGGATTGGTTTTAAATTTATATTTCATTCCAACATTAATAAGAATATTTATCATTTATCACACTTATTTTCCTTTTATATGATTAATATAAAGTATTAAAGATGTGCCTGATATTTCTCTATTTTTATTTATTTCTATTTTAAAATATATTTATTTAATTATGACATCATGGATTGGCCCATTTGACCTAGACGGTTGAATTGCTTATTGGTGAAAAGAAAGCTTAAATATAGAATTCAACGAGAGAATGGGAGTTAATACCCTAAATATATTAAGGAATTGAATGAGCAGAAATGTAGTGGTTCAAATTACATTTTGTGCTCTAACAATTATAGAGGGGACTAAATTTATAAAAGATGTATTATAGTCAAGAACAGGATCCAATGAATGTTAATGGGAGTTAATACTCTAAATATAAGACTTAATGAGACAAATTTGAATAAAGAGAAAAATAATTGTTCAAATTACATTTTTGTCATTATACTTAGAGAGGGACCAAATTCAAAATTTGGGGTATTTTAGTCAAACAAAAGTTTCACACTTTTATTCACATGCTTTTTATAGTAGTATCATGGTTTTAAAAATTGACTCGAAAACGGAACCGTTCTAGCCACCGGTTTTCGGGTCGACGGTTTGACTGTGCGGTTCAAACGGATGGCCCATTTTGACAACAAAAATTTTTAAAAATGGCCAAAAGGTTGATGGTTCAACTGCCTGGGACCGATTCATTGGTTTTTGGCTAGAGACCGGGTTTAGAGTAAAATGGAACTGGTTGCCTGGACAGTTCCTAGGCCAAATGGTCCGACCGTCCGGTCAATGGCGGTTCAAAAACCATGAGTAGTATAGATTGAGATTAAAAGACTTATTGCTTTGTCTTTTACTTTTAATAAATAATTAAAGGCTCGGTGTTGAAGGAGTACAAATATAAATAAGTAGAGTGCAAAACTTTGTATTCTTCATTATTTTGGATGTATTTGCACTATACATATTTGTATTTGTACTCTTGCCAAATTGAGCCAAATTTTAAAAAAAGTATAAATGCAAAAGCAAATATGTATAGTTTAAATACATACCAAATAATATAAATTACAAGGTTTTACATTGTAAATATTTGTATTTGTATTCCTTTCAATACCCAACTTTAGCTTCAGGCATTAAGGAGTCTACAACCTCCTTTTAACTCCTTATTTTCTAATTGCTGAACATAAGCCTTTTGCTGAGAGTTGATACACCAGAAAACATGCTTCCTGTGTAGGTCCAGTGGTGAACCCATTCATCACCTATTTCTCTCCTGCCCATTCGGGACATCTCCCAATGACAGGACGAGAGATGTTCTCAATGCACACGATGTGCATGTGAGGCGCGCTGTGTGGGGCGCAGATGTGAATTCCCTATATTCTGGTACATGGGATGTTGTACATGCTTATGCCTTGGACCTAAAAGAAGTAGAAAGAATCTATAAATTGTGTATAGACAGCCAACTTCTATGTTCCTCTGCCTCAACTGTCAAATTCATCACCCCCACTTTAGAAAATGATTTCCAGTCAAAGATTCTGCTATTCCGATCAAACCAAATAGTGCACAGAATATACAAAGGGATGGTTGACCAGATTACTTTCCCTGTCTTCGGACATTCTCACATTCCCTATTGCAAAGGGTACAGATTAAAAATCTGATATGTTGAATCCCTTCTACAGTAACATTTATTTGGTTAGTCTTAGGCACTTCTCCAAGGTTACCACCTAAACAAAAAATTTTACTTTTGATGGAGCTGCAGATCCCCATGTGCCCTTACTTTCGAAGTGCAAACTACTCCATGATTTGATTGTAAAGTCACCTGAATGAGTTCAGTTCCTGCTTCTGACCCCATATTTGTCAGCTATTGTTTCCCTCTACAACTCATTGGGTTTGGTCTCTGTGGTGTAGAGAACCTCCAAACCATGGACGATTGGCTTGCAAATCTGGTCCGAGCTCATCAGATGATATTCTGAAGAATCTTTCCAACCAGACCACACGAAATCTCTCATCTTGCCAACACTCTTGATGGGTGCGACTTTTCCTCCTTTGGAGAGGTATCTTGCTTTCCAAGCAGGTAACTTCGAATCCATCCTCTCTACGGTTGGGTCCCATATGACCTTTTCCATTTCTTTCCTCTCTCTGAGTAGAAGGGGGAAAGATCATGAATATATGTATGAAAGCTTCTGTGTGATGGTTGATATGGGGAGAAAGAAAACCAGGGTCTGCCTTGATGTAGAACAGTCTTCTGATTTTTGATATTCTAATTGACTTGATTGCTATCAGATGGGACATTGGATTCATACTATGGGGAGGAGTTTAAATAGATCTCATTCTGAGAGGTTTGCCACAGGCGTCCTCATCTTTTGACTGGTTAATTAGCCTTCTATTCTTTAGTGCCTCCCTCCCTCCAAAGGAACAATCAAGCATAATTTTGATGGTTGCTCCTTTAGAAATCATGGTCAATCAAGAGTTGGCTTGGTGGTGCATTTTGAAATCATTAGCTGATGATCCTTACAGATTGTGGATTAGAGAGCCCTTTTGGCAGTTGCTTTCCATGGTAGTACGTGTGTACTGTCTACAAGACTAACAATATTATGCATTTTACTATAATGTCTCTTGTATTTATTAACCTGAACTATTCTTTCATTTTTTATCTATAAAAGTTTGATAGTATGAAAATTTGATGCTTTCAGCTGCCTCTGTTACATGTTAAAGTATATCTCTTTTTGTTAATGTCAATTTCTGCAGGTGGAAAAATGTTGAACTTGGTAGTGAAAACATCAACATCACATACAAATCTGATGGGACACAGTTGTTGGGAACAGGGATTGATGGATATGTCAGAATACCAATATAGTTGCTAAATTTTGAGAATGTTTCTACTTGTGGATACCTTAAATTTATGCATTTACCTTAGGTTTTGGCTTTTATTGACTTTCTAGTTCTTGTGAAACTAACGGTTTGCTCTTTACAAACATAAATTCCACCCCCCCCCTCAAATTTCCTTGTGCCCTTCTTTTTGCTCCTAACACTTATTGTAGGATGATGAGCTAACAATGTTCAGAAATTTAAGCCCATTCACAGGCATAAGTTTAGTTATGAGGCAATTGTTAATTGGGTTTATATTTTGCATTGAGTATTTAGTTTTTTTAAAGTGGCCTATATTAACATTGCTGTTAATGCCATCAATACCATCTTTCATTCATTTTAATAAAATTTCCTTTGTTATCACTAAAAATATCTGCCATCATTGGTATCACCATATCAACATAACCACCCTTATTCAACAATATTCATCATCATTATGATTGTCAATACCTGTCACCCATTATTATCATTATTTGGATTAGGTATTGAACACCTACAAGGACCACTTCTGAACCCTCACCTGTTTAATGAGATCAAACGTAAATTGGTTAAATCCAGGATATAGAGTGCAGAGATATATAGTATGACATCCTTACCAATGTTAAATTTTTGTAGTGTCTACCTGTATAGTTTGTACAGCCCGATGGGTCCATTTCTTTTACTTGTGCACTTCTTTTTGTACACAAGATGATAGTTTCATTAGTTAAGCTTAAGGAAAAAAAAACCTTACCAACTTCAATTGGGTGGTCCTGGGGAACTTGATATGTATAAAACAGAGCTCTTTTTTTTCAATGAAATGGGCAGCCTGTTTGCTTCCTCTGTTTACAATAAAGAGCATAAATTCCTAAAACTGGCATGATAGGGCTTTAATGTCTGAAAGAGTGAGAAATTGGGTCCTGCTGATTCAAGACCTGTTGGTGCAGGTATGTGATAACCTTTATTTAGTTTCAACTTCCTGACAAGCAACACTAATCCCAGGAGCATTAAATGTATCCAACTTCATAGCAGCAGTTATGACAGTGCAGAACCCAAGGCAAGGTCAAAACTAAAAAGATGGAAATGTGCTCCAAGTGGTTATGTTGTACGAGTGGGAAGACTTGTATAAACTTAAAACTGATTTAATGGTGGTTTCAATGAAAGGAAAGAAGAAGAAAACAATGAGAGCAGGACAACTAGAAATCTTGTTACTAGGTTCCTAAGCTCTGGTTAGACTTTCACCAACCAAGAGGAGAGGAAGGTAGAGTCTTGCTTCTCAAACCACAACATAGTTGCAGACCTCAATTGCAAAACATCCATTAAAAGGGAAATAAAGAGCCAGAGTGCCTTTATAGGATAAGAATAGGCTCTCTTGCAAAGAAGGAAAATAAAGTTACAAAAATACTAAAAACATTCTTCAGATCTTAATACTTGTGCTAAAATACCAACTAATTTCTGGCCAGCCATGGATGCCAAACACCAAATCTATATAGGATCAAACCTTCCCTTCTGCAGAACCACTGTGGTTACCCCATGATTCTACCTATTTTTAGAAATTTAACTGATCACTAACTGTAGTGTTCTGGTGACAGCCAAACCAAACTGCTCCTATGAAGAAGCAAAACAAGACTAGGCAGTCAATAAATTCTTGATGGGCTTAGCAACGAGAACATTCAGCAGACAATTATTTTGACCAAGTAGGACATCATGCATAGTTAGACCATTCTTATGTACATTGATCAGGACATCATCCAACTCTCCAATTTCACAACTGGACCTAGTGACTCCAAAGCATTTTATCCATTTTTCTGTTATTTTGTAGCATTAGAGTTCCATCTAACCATTCCCACTTCTTTCATTAATTAGCTTAAACTAGCAAGATAAAAGGAACATCCACTCATCAAGTTCATCTATACATTTTAACTTGTACTCAAAATCATCTATCAAATGGTTCTCTAGTTTCCAATTTCATTATGGGTTGAAACCAGAAAAAGATTAGCCATGGTATACTTGTTAGATCCATCTAATATCTTGACCTCAAACTCTATCAAGGACAAAATGGACTGTTTTGTGGGGGCGGGTGGGTGAACAATCTGGTAATCTTGAGAGGGATAATCAATATTTTTTTCAGTAAAAAGAAAAATGCGAGTGCAATATCAGGTGATAAGATATCACCAATACAAAGAGAAGTAACAATACCATCCCCTACTAGCAACCCTTCACACAAGATTCCATGGCTCCAAGCAACAAAACCATAAGAAGAGCAACCAAACCAAAGTACGACCCCTTCTCCTTACCAACTTACCTACCGACTCTGAAAATAGAAAGGGCCCTAATATTACAAGCTCCATCTATGAAACAAGAACCACTTTGAACACAGACCTAATCTTGTAACCTGGCTTTACGGTTACAAGGATTATATTCAATTTCACAACTTTAAGATGATGACAGTGGTGATTTAGTGCTGATTGATGGTGAAAGCATGGTACTGGGGAATCAATAAGGACATACATAATAATGAATAAGTTCTTATTTTCTTTATTTAGTTTTGATGGAGGTGTTTTCACCAAAGCTATTTGTCAGTTATACCAAGTTCAAGGTACAAACCCTTCTTTTATGTTTTCACCAAAATTTTTAATGTTTGCTACTCTACCATTCCTTATACTTTTCTATCCTCTTAGTTTTATTATTATTTTGGTTGTACAAAGGACTATGGGATACAGGTTTATTTTGGTGCTAGACTAAGGGCTGTAATCGGGTCGGATGCAGAAAAATCCGCGTCCGATCCGATTACTGAGAACCTACATCCGAATCCGAACCGAAATCCGGTCAGATTTAAAGACTCAGATTACCCTGCTATAAATTTTCTAAAATACCAAAAAAAATATTTATTTTTCAACTTTTATATATAATAAATTAATATAAATATAACATACTAAATTTATTATATATAAATTCATATATATAATTTATTATATATAAATTCATATAAATTTATTATATATAAATTCATATGCTACTGGTAGTTTCATATCTATGTACTATTTTTTATTTGTACATGAACATGTGAATTCATGTATTTATGCATGAATGTTCTATTTCTTAGATATGGATGTACCACATTAAACATGACATCTTTCTTTCCACCCCTTTCTAGCATGATAAATATTTTGCTGTTGGAAACTTTGATTCTTTGGTAAGCCTTTGTGATCTCCAAGAGATGCTTTGCTTGTGAACATTTTAAAAACTTGTAGGACTCCATCTTTTATTTTGGAAGGGAAAGATAAAGGAAAGAGGGAGACTGATTCCCAATATCTGAAAATCAACTTTTACAGTTCCCTACTTGTTTTCAAGAATAAATAAGAGTATATTCTGATAGAATAAGTGGCCATAGGTCCTCATTATCTGCAATCATCAATGTATTGTAATATCCAGTTGGCCATGTGATTAGCCATACATTGAAGGATAAGTTGGTATTCCTGTGTTTACATTCAAACACTCACACACACTGAATCTTTTCTTTTACTTATAATATAAATAGTTATTTTCTAGAAGTTTTAGTTATTTGTTTCATTATAAATGAGTTTTATCTGTTCACATACAGGTTAGAGACTTATTGGATTTCATTGAATTCCTTCCAACATCAGTTGGTTCAATAGGAGAGTGTTTCACTCAGTATGAGTTGGATCAAGTGAGTAGATCCTTGATCATTGAAACACTTTTATCAATCTGAAGGGGCTTGACCAAGCCAACTAAATGTTCCTCTTCCAAAATCTCTACTAGCATTGGATACTCCTAACAAATGCAGAAAAGAATGTTGGAGGTTAGAGTGTTACGTAAAGACAGTTTGCTGGATTGCGAAGCATAAAAGAAAAGTGCTAACACAAGGAAGAGGTATGAGTTGGGTGATCAAGTGAATAGATCCTTGATCATGTGAGACACTTTTATCAATCTGAAAGGGGCTTGGCTCAGTCAACTAAATGTTCCTCTTCCAAAATCTCTATTAGCATTGGTTACTCCTTACAAATGCAGAAAAGAATGTTAGAGGTTAGAGTGTTACATAAAGACAGTTTGTTGGATTGCAAAGCATGAAAGAAAAGTGCCAACACAAGGAAGAGCAATAGAGCCTCCCAACTTTGAGCGCAATTTGGATTCAGCAGTCCCTGGTTGATCTTGCTTCAGTGAGTAATGTCTCGGAACTTCTCATTTCATTTTTGCACTCCTTGTTTTTGATCTTGCAGGTTACAGATTGACATGGGAGATTCGTCCTGGACTTTAATATTCTACAGTTGCTTCCCTATCTCTAGAGTTATATACAATTAGTTGTATCTTTTAAGTATTGTTGCCTGTAATTTTATAGTTTTGCTAAGTTGGTCCTGATTTTAACTCTCCATTATAAGCAATCTTCTGGTTCAGTTTAAATACTTTTTGCCGGTAATTATAAGCAGTGGATTAGCACATTTGACTTTGGATCAAAAGGTCATGGGTTCGACTCCCACTGTGGTCGTTATCCAAACAGAATTTTGCAAGGTGCCAACCAGCTGGTTGGTAAGGTCTCTCGTTGGTCGTAGCGGAGACTTGGGATCGAATCCCACCTGCACCTGGGTTGGGGGATGGGCTACCCCTCATTGTGTAGCCCTTCAAAAGAAATAAAAAAAAAAAAAACAGAAATAGGCAGGCTGGTACCTTCTATTGTTTTTGCCTATGGCCTATCAGAAGCATAAGCTTCAATTACACTGGACTCTATATTTCTTCTGCTCTTCAGCTAGGGAGTTTCTTTCCTGTTAGCAGAAGAGAGGAGTAATACTTGAGGTAACAAGAGGCTGCCTTCTCCCTACTTCAAGCATAACTAGGTACAGCTGTTAATTTGGCTTCTCCTTCCTTGAAAGCTCATTTTGATCAAATAGTTTTGTAAGTTTTCTTTTGGAAGGTGAAAATATGGGCAGTCCAGAACACATATGTCATATTGTGGGCCTTTGTGTATGCAATGCATGCATCATAAGTAGGGTATGATTTCTATGAAGTGTATAAGTCATCCTGAAAATTTTCTTTCTTTCTAGAAAGTAAAGTACTTGCATTAGCCCTCAAAAGTCAGAGAGCATGTGCAAGTGTGGTCCATCATCCATGTGTTTATAAAAGTGAAAAAAAAAAAAAACCTGTCATGAAATAAGTTCTTTATTTTGACTCTTGAATTAATAGACATGATGAGGCACATGAATAAAAAGACATACTATAAGTATGTCTTTGTAAATGTATGTGCTGATGCTGGTATTTTTCACATCTATGTACTCTTTTTTTATTTATGCATGAATGCTCTATTTCTTAGATACAGATGTACCACATTGAACATGACAATTGTCCTTTCCACCCTTTCTAGCATGATCAATATATAGCTGTTGGAAGCTTTGATTCTTTGGTAAGCCTTTGGGAACTCCAAGAGATGCTTTGTCTGTGAACAATCGAAAGACTTGTAACTTGCTCCACCTTTTCTTTTGGAAGGGAAAGATAAAGGAAAGATGGAGCTTGGCTCTGAATATCTGAAAATCCACTTTTACTAGTGCCCAACTTATTTACAAATATAAGTAAATAAGTTGTCTCCGAGTATTGTTGCCTGTGATTTTATAGTATTGCTAAGTTGGGCTTGGTTTGAACTCTCCATTATAAGCATTCTTCTAGTTCAGTTTAAATAATTTCCAGAAATAGGCAGGTTGTTACCTTTTCGTTTTTTTTTCCTGCTTATTGCCTGTCAGAACCATAAGCTTCAATCACACAGGACTCTATATTTCTTCTGCCAGTGAAGTCTGTTTTGTGTCTTCAGCTGTGGAGTCTCTTCCCAGTTAGCAGAAGAGAGGAGTAATACTTGAGGTAAAAGGAGGTTGCCTTCTCCCTACTTCAAGCATAACTAGGTACAGGCATCAATTTGGGTTCTCCTTCCTAGAAAGTTCATTTTGATCAAATAATTTTGTAGGTTATGTTTTGGAAGGTGAAAATATGGTCAATCCAGAAAACTATGCTTTAATATCCTAGGTTCAGATAATGTCCAATTGTGGGCTTTTGTCTTAATTCACATCAGCGCCCCACAGCACATCCGAATGACAAGTACGGGAGATGTTCCTAATGCACGCTCAGATGTGCCTGTGGGGCGCCTGTGGGGCGCTGGTGTGATCTCCTTTTGCATCATAAGTAGGGACATGACATCCTGAAATATTTCTTTTTCTTTCTAGAAAGTAACTTGTATTTGCATCAACTCTCAAAAGTCAGAGCATATGCAAGGTGATCCCTCATCCATGTGTCTAAAAAGTGAAATAATAAAAAAAGAAAAACTCGTACTGAAGTAAATTCCTTATTAGATGATTTTAGCTTATTAATTCTAATACAGCTTTTTGAAAGTCAAGAGTGCAGACTGGACGAGGCCTGTCAGGCTACAATGAACAGCTCCAATGGAATCCCAAATATAATCTACTTGCATATGCAGGAGATGAAAAGAACAAGTATTAGGTTGATGAAGGTATACAGTTTTTCTATGCCATTTGGAAAGTAAAATTAAAAGAAAAAGAGACATCATTAATCCATGCCTTATCCCAACTGTATGGGGTCAGCTATATGAAAAGAGAAATCATTAACAAAGAAATAATATTGCAGTCCATAAGATCTGATTTAAAAAAAAAAAAAATTGCTGCCATAGAGATGGATTTTCACTATGGTATGATCAAACAAGTATACTCTGATCCTGATGTTCTCTGTATTTCTTGAAAATTAAAATAAATTATTCTTGGTTTATAGTCAGAATTGGAATAAAAAACCTCTGGAATTAGAATCGGAATGGTCCAACCCTATAGTCTGTTTGGTTCAGACAGTAATGGGAATGGGAATTAGACTCAGCAAGAATGAAGTTTCATTCCCAAAAGAAGGGCAGGGAATATTCCCTCAATTAGGGGAATGTCATTCCAGCAAGAATGGGAATGGGAATTCAATTTCGCCCAACCAAACATTTGAAATTAGAATAGCCCAGTCCGATTCTGATTCCAGATCCCTATTCCTGCAAACCAAACATGGCCTTCAGTGTTCTGACCCACAGGACAAAGAATCTACCCTTTTAATTCATGCACTAGCCCTGGTGAAACCTTGCTAAATAAAAAGCATCAAACTGCTAAATAAAAAGCATCGCGCATGTATCATTGCCTACAAAAGGATGCTAGAAAACGAAAAATAGCGTTCTTTACATCAAATTGCCTAACATTCTTAGAATAGAATCAAGAATTCCATTCATGCAATGTGCTGGAGTGGAGTATGCATCAATCGAACCACAAATACTACAAAAACCATAAGATTCTGATTTTTTTTTCACATAGGCATGATGCTTGCTTGGATCCATAAATGAAACCTCTAGCACAGTTTGGTGTAATTCAACTGTGCCATGGCATGTTTTAATTTAATTTCTTTGTATTCTCAGTCAGACCATATCTGGCTAATATCTGTATATTTTATCTGATCTTCATGCAAAAGGAATCAGAGAGAGAGAGAGAGAGAGACTCAGAGCCTGTATCCGTGCAAATGTTTGGCCCATCTTCTAGCCATGTAAGGATCATGGTAATCCCAGCCCTCAACACTGGTTCTTCCACGTATGTTCATGTCTTCTCCTCCGTCGTCTTCTCCCCCATCGCTTGCCGTTTTATCCTCGATACTCACCACCATTTCGCCTGTTCTTATACATTCTTCTGCCCCACCATCAATATAGCTATATCCCACACAAACATATCCAGAGTCTCCCAAGTCCAATGGGATTCTTCTCTCCTCTCCTCCCCGCAGCTCTCCCAGCCTCACAACTCCATGCTCCCCAATTCTCAACTGGGTTTCTCTTACTACACCTCCAAGTAACCTCGCTAAGAACTCTTCAAACTCATGCATCACGAATCCATTCGAAGTGCCAAAAGCAAAGCCTACATGGAAACGATGTATTGGAATGGGGATTTCTTCCATGTCATGACCAAGGTAGGATCTTGTGGGGCTATCAGAGAGGTGTAGGATGCAGGATTCAGGATTCCTGTGAGCACGATCGTCCAGTATCTTGATCCCTTTCTTGAGTCCCTCAGCTGGGTCAGCCTCCCCCATGTAAAACAGACGATCGATGACTTGTAGGGCCGTCCGCTTTCCGTGAGATGTCATGCGCCGGAGAGGGAATGCGCGCGCTGCAGCGGAAGAGTAGGTAACTATGGCCAGACGATCAACAGAGCGAAGTGAGAAAACCACTAACGCCATGGATTGTTTGAGAAGTCTGAGGTGTGGGCCGTTGGGGCTGGCAACCAGGACCAGGTCAGTTGCTTGCTGGTTTGCAAGTTTTACAGAGAGATAAGCTCTGCTGCTGCTACTGCTAGTAGTACAGAAGCCAGTTGGAGATGGCAAAGAAGAGGTGGTGTGGTGGCGGCATGGGGAAAAGCTGGTGGTTCCGGTGAGAGGGATTGGAAGCAGAGAGAGATGGAGACGTGGGTGGCTGGGTGTGTGATGTGGCTCAACAGGGTCGTCATCATCATAGCGAGCGGAGCGGAGGGAGTAGCGTCTGTGGTCTCGGAAAGTGGCGATGGAGTCGTCAAGGATGCGAAGGATGGGGTCCGTGTGTGTCTGGCTGCAAGGGAGGGAACAGGGGGGGTTGAGGTTGCGGGGCAGTTGGGTCCAATGCGCCCGGCAAATGGGGCACGTAACGCTGCCATGTCGGACGTTGGAGGAGATGCAGGTGAAATGGAACGCGTGGGAGCACTGGGCTGTGAATATTGCCTGCCCTGCTGGACTGCTGCCCGTGCTATAATTCAGAGGCTCCAGACATATTGCACACAAGTTCTGCAACATGGAACATGAAGAAGACCAGGTGTTTACTTTTAATCTGAAAACTACATCTGCTTGAATTCAAGTAAAACAATCCATCAACAACTTTTACTTAACCAAAATAAATAACAAAAATGCAATCAATTATCAGATATAGTTTCAAAAATTACACAAGGCATATCTAATCTAAGTTTCAAAAACTTATGGTTCGATTGGGCTAATCAAACCATGGGCTACTTTTTTAAAATGAAACCATTTCTCGGTTTAATTTTATATTTACAAATGATATTAAATTCCAACATTACCTAGATCTAATTTCTAACTTGCAAACAGCAACTTGTGATGCCCTAATGCCTAAATTGCAGCAATGAGCAAGTTAATGCAGCCCTCTGTATTCTTTGCCCAACGGACTTGATGAGAGAAACAAGAATGAAAAGACATAGTATAAGATAAAAGGTTTGGGCATGTCTTTTTCATGGGTCCGGCCTTATTTGTGAGGCGAAAAAAGTGTGAAGATTGCCTAAACTCGTCGTTTATCAGAAACTTCTCCCCTCGTATAACATGATTGATGGCAGGTTAGCAGGGCCTATTATATCACTACATTTTCTTTTGTAGGCCTCACTAATCAGTATATATACAGTACAGTAGCCTCTACATAATGTTTGCTTTCATTTTCGTTTATTCAAAAAATTGATATTAATTCAATGCTTTATAAGCATTTTCCCCGTGACTCTGTGAGACATGGGATTGGGAACATCTCCTTATCACTTCCAATGCATGGGTGGGATGGGCTATGAGGCACATGTGGGGCACACACTTTGGGCATTTTATCCTAACTTGGAGTTCGGATCTGCTCCTCACAAAACGTTTCAGCCATGTGCATTGGGATCTATCTATCTCCCCATGAATAAAAATTTGCAAGTAGAATGATGTTCCAGATGCATGGATGAAATGCGCTGTGAGACCAAATCTGAATTCCCTAACTTGTTGGAGAAGTTTTTTTAACACGAAGAATTGGAATCTGTTTCTCATAAAGCGTGCCTCACAGCTGCATCCCATCCTGAGCGTTCCCATGAATAATAAAGATGTTCCCAATCAATGGCATGTAGTGGTGACTAACTGTCAAAAAAAACATAAAAAGCATTTTCAGCCTTTTTTTTTTTTTTGGATGCCATCTATTAAATAAACAGCAACCGAGTCGACTCAACTCAGCATAGCCTTTCCATCCCGATTCCCGACGTGACTATTCGGATTCTGACATGCATCCTGTTCACTGTTCAGCCTTGCCGTCGGCAGGAGATGGGATCAGACGGCTGTATGTCATTGAGTCCAGTATGCATATGGTGGTGGGCCTGGAGATATCGTGTATTTTTGGAAGGACAAAATCTTCTGGCCTTCATGACCGTTCAACCTGTGGGCCCGAAAAAAGCTGAAAGCCCATTACCATTACCAATTGGTACATACATACAACCCTGTTCATCTAAATTCACCGTGACCCCATACCCACTTACCCAGAAAACCAAAACCAGGGGAAAATGTGAATTATTCAAGTCTTCTACTTCTTTTCATTTTATGATTAAAAAACATTTCTTGGTCTGATTTTTGAAAAGCAAAATTAAATATGGACTTTTTTTTTTTCTCTGGAAAAGCAAAATTTACCTTAGTAGCTATGCCGCTAGATTCGGAATCCTCTGAGTTTGAGATTTCTGGGACATTCTCTCGCTTTGTAGAAACAGCTGAGCTTGAGATCTGGAGGGAAAACCAGAATTAAGAAAGAAAAGAAAACAAGAAGGAAAAACTAAGAGGAAATACAGAAATCGAAGCTTCTACTATGAATTAATCCGTGGTTCCGTGGTTTTATATTGGAATGTGAAAGAAGTCTGCTTCCTCTGCAGTACAAGAAACTCAGGGCGGAGTGGTGGTGGTGTGGAGGGGGAGAGGATTACTGAAATGTGTAAATTTAATTAACCGGATTTTCATGGCAGTCGGCAGGGACAGGCAATTTACTGAAATGGAAGCCATTAAAGCGCATGCATTTCAACAACCCATGAGCAGAAAATAGCAAACAAAACAATGGGTTTATCTTCCAACGGAAGGGATGGGGGGGTCGGAGATTTTGCAGGCCTGAAAATGGAAGAAAATAAATCAATCGGAGCAAAAGCAATTGTTATCAGTTTTATTTTTGGCGTCAATTCTAGAATCGACTAAGAGATTTAGAATGCCATTATTGGACAAAATTTTCAACGAAGAAATCTAAAAGGAAATGTGAAGAAAATGAGGAAGGCTAAAAGTTGAAAATTCAGAAGCAAACAGAAGAAAAAATATATGTACTTCCAATACCACAAGAAGAATTCCAGAGCTCCAATATCCTAAAAATTAGTAGAAGAAGAAGAAGAAGAGAAAACCTACATAGTTAGTGACGACAGGATCGTCTTTGGATTGCCTGGTTGAGAAATAACCACAGGGAAGCCCAATTTTTCTTGCTGCCCTCCTAAGTTTAGAGGCTCCTCCGACCATGGCGGACACCCTTCTCTCTCTCTCTCTCTCACACACACACACACACACAGCGCCTCTCTTTGTTCTTTGTTCCCGAGCCGAGAGCTTCAGCGGAAATAGAAACAGAGACAGAGAGACAAAGTTCTGAGACACCTGTGCAGGTCTGCAGTTCTTCTACTGCTTTATTCTTCTTCCACAAATGCCCAGACTTTAACTGCAACCCAGAAACCCACCCTCTTCACCTTCTTATTATATTATAAAATTCAGTGAAACTTCACCTTCTCCACTCCCTTCCGCCTTTCCTTTCTCTTAAAACCTTCCCTTCTTACTTTTGTCTTCTTTTCTTTTCTCTTTCCTTCCCTCTTCCAATTTCCAAACAGAGCCATTCCTAGTTTCTTGTTTTGATTTGATGGGAATAGCTTGGGGCTGGGGGACCCATGCAACTATATGGACCCACAAGCTGCGAGATCCCGCTATTAAGGCGTAAATCAGATGGTTTGTTGGATGGGCAGGTCCCACAATGGATGGAAAATTTTTTCACGGGAAATGAATGGAAAATATTTTCAGGGAAATATTTGAACTGCTTACTACTGTGCGTCTGTGATTACTACGCCGAATACTGCGACGATTACTGGGCCCGGGGGAATTGAAAAACTCGCTCTCTCCTCCCGATAATTTGTGTCTTGTTTAAATATACTTGAAAAGGTTGTGAAATTACAGAATGCTCCTCGTTGATATACCATTTGACGACAGAGACGGCCATGTTTATGTTGTGTTTGTGTCTCTTTGTGTTTAGTTTTGTCCATTCGTTGTTTTGTGCTGTTTGTGGAGGCATTCTCAGTACTCACTTTCTCATAAGTAATAATTTATTAATTTTTTTTCACTCTGTTTGGGGTGGAATGGTTCGAGCTATTTCATATAGGAATGGCAATGGAGCGGTTTGGGACAGGACACTTCCTGTCCCCACTCTCTGGAAAATGGGATTCTTATGATAGGGGTATTTTACAAATTAATAATAAATTTAAGAGAATTATAATAATTTATCATCGGATTTTGAAGAACTATGTGCAAACCTCATTCTAATTTAAGAGTAGAGAAAACTCAGCTCGTTTGAAATGAGACAGGATGGGGCCTCTGATTGATTGGAAAAATTGCCATCCCTAACCCATAGTGGCACAGCTCAAAAGGCAAAAAGCCAACATTAGCAGCAAGGATGCTCTCAAGCCTCAAGTGATGTATCCTGGTACACACTCTCTCTTGAATGAGCCCCACCTTAAACAATCCTTCTGTTACACAAAAGTAGATTTTGCCAATTTCGTGGGTTGGTCTGGCTTAAAGATGGGGTTTGGAATTTTGGATGTTAATTGGCTCTCAATTCCACTCACTTGAAGTGATCCCTCAAAGCTAGAAAATGCTTTATAATGGATTTGAATTCCATTGAAACCTGAATTTTACAGACTTCCTTCCCATATTACATGGAAGAACTGAAGAAGCATCCAAACAATGGATTGATTATGAAGATTCGTGGATGAATGACATCTAATTTAGCCAGAGGGTCAAGTAAGCCTTGTACAAAATAATGGGTCTTTAAGGGTTTAGCACAAGATGAAGGAATTAGTGGATGAGCCAGATTAATCAGATGGGTTTATATACCTTAGAGATGGTCCACCAATTGAATAAGGCCACATAGATAAGTTGGTGATACCTATGTTTGGTGCACAACGAAAGCGACCTCAGCTTCTACAGTGCTAGTTGCCCGTTGCACATATTATCACCAAGATTCCTTCATAAATTAACAGTGGTTGGGTATACCTAGACACTATTTGATGATATGGTCATATTATCATTATCCAAACAGGGAATAAAACACAAAACATTTCTGAAATCTTTAGAACTTCGGCTCTTAAAGTATGGAGCAAAAAAAAAAAAAAAAAATCAAGGTTTTTAAACTTTAACTTACCAAAAACCAGTTAGGGTACTGGTTCCATTTCATCTGAACCGACATTTTCCCAAAAATCGTTAAATTGATGAGTGACTTGCTGATTTGAGTGGATGAATCGTCGAATTGTTTGACCTGAATCAACGGTTTTGGGCTAAATTTTATTTTTATTAAATTTTAGTTCTTAATTTTAAAATATTTATATATTGATTCATTCAAACTGGACGATCAAATCGTTGACCCAAAAATCAATAGTCAAACATTTTCAATTCGAAATCAGTTTTTTAAAACATTAAGGGAGTATTCTTTTTTTTTGGATTTTGAGAGGGAAAAGTTGGTCAATGGGATTTTGGTTTTCATTGACCAAGAATTTCATGTTCCTTTTTTAGATTTATGTGAGGATTAGGGAAAGTTTATTTTCCTGAGTATATCACTTGCCCAGTTAAGTGATACTTATCTCTTAGGTGGATAAATAACTTTCCCACCTAGGGGAAAAATTGCTAACACTTGAATGAGACAAAATTATACATTTAAATAATAGATTTTTATGACTAAAATGGTCATTACCTTATTTACCTAAGAAATAAAAGAACATAGATAAATATACTTACCCAGAAAAATATTTCCCAAAATAAATTTATCCAAATAATTACATTTACCTAAATAACCAATACATTAAAAAAAAAAGAGATCAAAAAAAAAAAAAAAGGAAAACGGGTAAATAAGCATTGAGCACAAAACCCTCCCAATTTCCCACTATTTTCCAAAGCAAATATAGAGGGTAAAAGTTGATCACCAATGAGTGAGAACTGAGAACTGCGTCCATTGCCTTTACTAGCGGAGCCAAGTAGCATCTTCCAAGCAACTTCTTAGGGCCGTCCAAAATTGTCAGGTAGCGTGTCATGTCATGGCCTCAGGCCTCCAATTGTCTTTTGTAGGCCTGATTTTCATTTAGCTCGACTGCATTCAACAATTTTATCATACAACCAACAATTTTTATCATACGAACTGTATATCTTTTAAGATCTCAATATGTCTGTAGCGCGCAGATGGAGGGTTGATGCATTTGAAGCGTTGCTCCATTGCATTTCTTTACTGTTCTTTTTTCAGTTAAAACTTAGGGGTCTGTTTCGTTTGTAATCGAAATCTTAACAGGAACTGGAATGATTTGCTTGGTACGGAAAGAAATTGGAATTGGAATTGTAAATCAGTTGGAATGGATTGTTCTCGTCCCGAGGAGGGAAAAAGAAGGAATGGCCATTACCAATTCCGAGAGGTGGATACAAGACATTTGATTAGTGGGTATGGGCATTATCATAACATCAACTTAGTCATAATATTCGAATAATTAAAAGTTAAAACAAGAAAAATTTGATATTTAAAAGAAATAAATATATTTTACAAATGGAAAACTTTTTCTGAGGTTTTTTTTATTTTTTATTTTTTATGATAGCATATGGCGATCTAAAAACTAAAAAGAAAAAAAAAATCATTATTCCTAACACAACAGTTATGATGATTTTATATAAAAAAAACTAAGATTTGTAATTTTTAAAACACCAAAAGATAAATCTATACTACTAATAAAAGAGCGAATAGTCCAATTTTCTGATTTTTTCATTAGACATTTTTATCTCTTATCTAAGCAACATACAATGAATATAAAAAAGGGCATATATGTCCTTTACTCTTACTCCAAAAACTATCCACTTATAACTATTCAAAAACTGCCCATGAATTACCTAGCTAGTTCGTTAGAGTGAACAAAAATGGAAGGGAAGAGCTTTACCTAGCTGGTTCGTCTTCTCGATATTCTCTTCTACAGTTTATCAACTTGTTCCAAGCCTCTAAACCTAAACTTGAAAAAAAGAATAAATGATTTGAATGACCCCTTTAGTTTTTAGGGGGTAATGTTTGTCGGTTATCATATTGGATAAATACGAGAATAGATGGTTCGAATGACTCCTTTAATTTTCTCAGTCGTTGTTGTTTCAGTTTTAGATTTAAATAAGTCATGGGACATGGGTGTCATTATTTGATCCCTTATTCATTTACCAAGCAAACAAAACAAAACAAAATAAATTGATCTCCTGCTATTATTTGAACACGACAACCTTAAAAATTTAAACCTTTTTCATTATTATATAAAATTTTTTCAAATCTTAAAGGACAATTGATCACACTGATATATACATAGATCTATTTATGATCGTTCCTTCAAATGGGGGAGGGGAAATGAAAATGGGATCATCCAACCAAAGGCTTGGAATGATAATTTTTATTCTGATTCTAAGCCCTTATTCCCAATAACCAAACAGACCCTTAAAATCATTGCTTAACTTATGATCACAGCAATATATCAGTCCGAGCAGTTGCCGAGTAATCGGCATTCCTAGGTGGATTACGTTAGGTGGTCGCCGATCACCTAGATCACCGAGACGAAAGGAAGGTAAACTGGTAAACCGGTAAACGAGAAGAAAAAAAAAAAAAACAAAAAGAGGAATAAAGAGAGACGACCGTTAATTTTTGAATTTTGGTTCACCCGTCATGATTGCTTGGGACTCGCTTCGCTTGCTTTTTGGTCGCACGGGAAAGAAAGCAAAAGCCAAAAGCCAGCACAGCAAAGCATGAGTCATTGCGTTGGCGCCAAAATGCTTTTCTTACTAATTTCTTTCCGCCCGTTGCACACCTCCTCCGGATGGCGCTAACTACAAAAACTAACCCAAAGCCAGAGAGGAATCACTTCGATTTCACTTCAATCCTTTTTGCACCTCCGGATGGATGGCGCTAACCACACAACTAATCAAAGCCAAAGCCCAAAGGCAAGGGAATCCCCTTTGGTTCTACCTCAATCCCTTTCTTTGACCATAAGAGTCTTAGTTTGATCACATGTTGACCCACTTATTAATTTGATTATTTGGGAGATGTAGTGTATATATTAAAAAAGTAGAAACTTAATCTGATCCAATGATTGAAGCTAGTAGATTGGAGTTGATGCATTAATGATATGGATGGTGGGTTCTGATTCATGTTAACCAATTCTAAATTCTTTGTTGTTTAATTAGGGTGTGAGCTTAACATCATCCATTTTAGCTTGAGCTTTTCTACAATATATTACTCTAGGTGGAGGGCTTTCGGGGATGCAGCTTCTAGCATTCTAGGTTATTGGGTCCCACATAAAAATCGTAAATCAGAAAAACCAACATTTGGTGTATCTAATGCAAGAAACACAATTGCAATATCTCAAAGAACCGTTCAACTTAAAAGCTTAAATTGTTAGATGAGGTCTTTAAATAGATTTTTTTCCATCACACCCCTCTCACGCAAAAGCTTATTGGACTTGAAGTATGGATAAGCACATGCCCACTCATACCTCATATTGAAATTTAATTAAGTATAATAGAATAATGAGGATTGAACATTAAACCACTTGACCAAACAGATTTTGATTAAAGAATCATTCAACCTGAAAGTTTAAGATATTAAGTGAGGTCCTTAAATAAGTTTTTTCTAACATAATATGAAGATACTCCCAGAGGGGCTATAATGTGTCAACCTCCAGGGCCCAGGCTTAAGATAACAATACTAATTTAGTCAATGAAGCAAGTTTTGATATTACTAAATACATGATTTTAGCCATAAAAATGATGCTCAACCAACTTGAACCATGGTAACTACCTCCGGATAGTCATTATATAAAGCACAAAATAAAACTCATTTAAAAGGAGTAACCCCACCTACCAAATCAATCATGTCTAGGCATAAAGCATATAATACACAAAGATGGTGTTATTTGCTTAAGACAAGCAAGGGCTCTCTTTATCAATATATATGCATATTTTAATCAGATCTCTTATTTATAGACTAAACAGAACTATTGCAAAAGAACCATTACCCATCTTTTATTTTTTAAATCTACTTCTTTTAAGGAAAGGTAAGAAGAAAGGATCACATTCACACCCGTGACCTTGGGTCTGGACATAGAGTCTCTTTTGGTTCATATATATTACTACCAACAACCTAATCCTCTCCACCAATTCTTGTATCTAGCTATTAGTTTATGTATTGATAATTGAATCACCCAATTCCTAATCAACCTCTATTTGGTAAGTTGGAAATGCATTAGTTGTTTGATGCATGTTCATGGCCTTTCAACTTTTAACAAGACCAACCAAACCCATTGAGAAAGAAATTAGCTAGAGAAAAGAAAAAGAAGACTAAAGGAGACTTTTGACAAGCATTGCGACCTGTGGAATCTGCTCTTCTGTAACTGTGAGACTGTCAAGCTTGGGGAGGCTTTAATCATGCAATCTTCTCTGACCAATCTACCAAAAAAGAGAAAAGAAAGGAAAAGACCAGACCTCTCATGATTGCCTGCCCACAGAGCAAACAGTGCTGGCCTAGAGAAGAACAAAGATACAAATGGATTGACTGTCTCAAAGCCAGTAATAGTATATAACGGAGCCAATTATTTAGGTTTAGAGAATGTGCATGACTATTTTGGAGTTGCCTGTATTACTGATCCGTTAGATGGATCTTTAGCTACTGTCCCATTGATTTTTAGCATCTTGTGATAAAGATCACTGATAATACAACCCTAGTTCCTACCTCCCTATTTCATAATACTAACCACATTGTCCAAATTGGTTAGGTGCTCAATCACACACAAAATAATGAACTTTGTATTACATACTCTAGTAGGATGTAATGTGAGTTAACTGTAATGGTTAAGATAATTTTTTCAGTTCATAATTAAGATAAGGGTAAATTATAGATAAGTACTTGTACTTTCGGGTAGTAATATATAGGTATCCTGAACTTTCAATTGCAATATTTGCATACTCTGATTTTTCAAAAATAGACATTTGGGTCCATCCGTTAGTATTCTGTCAGTTAAATATGACATAATGTCAAAAATATCCCTTTGTGTGTATTTCTGAAATCATTATAAGATAACTGAACATTTCCCCACGATGTCGTTTTCATATGGACAATAAATAATATATTCAATTTTTTCGACGACGGCATTTTCTGATGATGATTTTAATCTATAGAATGATCTCAAAAATACACGAGAAGGGTATTTTTGACATTATGTAATGTTTAACTGATGGAATACTAACGGGTGAACCCATGTGTGTCTATTTTTGAGAGTTCAGTGTACTCAATTGTTGCAATTGAAAGTTCTAGGTACCTGTCACTACATCCAAAGTACTGGGTACCTATCTATAATTTACCCTTGAGATAATTTCGAGCTCGGATAGATTTTCCACACAGCATGCCCCACATGTATGGGGCATGTTTTGTGAGAGCTCTTGAATTGAGATCTACTTCTCACAGAGCGCTCCTTACACGACCTCACAGTCACACCCTACCATATATTAGAAACATCTCCCCATGAATAATAAATACAAATAGGAAAGATGTTTCCAATGTGTGATCAATCAGGACATACTGTGAGGTCGATGTAAAGAGCAAAATCTGGACTCGGGGCTCTGTGGGGAGCCCATGCCAATTTCTCTTAGTAATCCATGACTCCATTTAAACCAATACATAGGTGACAACCACACAACTCTGATAACTGATTCTAACAAACTAGTTATAAGATGGATATATCAATAATAGGGTGATTTCATGTATAACAAATCACCTAACCTAACCAATGACAGTGGTGGGCCCAACACAGCCATATGACACGTAAAATTAAATTCCACTAAGATTACGTTTGGTTTGAAGGAAAAGATAAGGAAAGGGAAAGGTAGAAAAACCTATACAAGATTTATAAAGACTTCTTTGTTTTCTTTTAACTTCAAACCAAACACAGCCCAATTGATTGATTTGACTCTCATTTCCTCCTAGTGCTTTCTTGCCTTGAGCTTGTAATTGGAGGATTATGATGTGATATATGGGATTTGTTTGTCTACAGTCAACTGTAGGACAAGAAAAGAATAGTGTACTGTTGTTGTTGGTTAGACGCAGGGATCAATTATGTAATGCCCCAAACAAATTGTCTTTTATTTTACTACAAGGATCGAAGGATCTGTTGGTTAGAAATGGAGAACTCCTGTTATTAATTCCTTGATCAGCAATACAGAGAAAAGAAGTAAATATAAGGGAATATCATATATTTTTTTAAGAAAATTAAGTCTGTGTTTGGTTTGAAAGAAAAAAGGTAGAGAAACTTATATAAGATTTATACATGTTTTCTTATCTTACCTTTCTTTTCCTTTTCCTACCTTTTCTTTTAAATCAAACACAGCCTAGGAGAGTGAATAAGGATTATAATTGGATTAGATAAGATGTTTTGAGATGGATATAGAGGCCTATTCTTACCCTTTGATTTTTATGTGCACCATGCCATGTTAAGGTTATTTGTTTCTTTTATTTGATGGCATTGAGGAAGGTTAGTAGAGTCCCATCATGGTGCATCAATGAATATTTGCAATATGTTTATTAAGATTTCAAGCAGTCATGTTTCTATTTATTTTTTATTGATCCAGGTTTTATAAGATGGACTTATCATGAAACTTTAACAATATAAAAAAATGTCAACTATGATGTATTGTTTTAGGGCTTGACTATGATGCCCAAAAAATATCATATTGGCAAGAGTCCGGATCACCTGCCAATAAAACACGTTCCAACACACCACACATCTCATACATGGAGGGTCCCACTTTTATGACGGCCCCCAGTCTCATAGTGAGATGTGCGGTGTTAGATCAAGTTGATAGAGGGTTGGAACATGTTTTGTTGGCAGAAGATCTCAACTCTATTAGCAAAGTCTTTCAGGTATCCTTCATGTCTTTGTGGCATCATAAAATTTTCTCATTGTTTTATCACTAATTCATGTCTTTTTTCTTTTTCTTTTTCTTTTTTCTTTTGTGCAATTTATGCACAAATTAGGCTATATTTGGCTTGAAGGAAAAGATGGGGAAAGGTAGGAAAACCCATACAAGATTTGTAAAGGTTTCTCTACCTTTCCTTTCCTTTCCTTTTCCTACTTTTTCCTTCAAACCAAACACAGTCTTAATGATTTTGCCACTTCGTTTCTTCATAGTAGAGTAGAATAGCATTCATTTCTAGTTCACATTTTTTTTTTATTGCTTCACTATGCAACTCATGCACCATATATTTTGCCACCTAATTCTCCTCTTCATAGTAAATCAGAGAATGGCATTCATTCGTTTCCTCTACCTATAAATTAACCATGCGTGCCCAGCCCAGCCACCCTCTCATCCCCCAACACCCAGATGGCAAGAAACAATTCCTACCCCAAAATTAGAAAGATTGCATTTGCTGCTGCTATAGTCCATCACTTATGGGTCCCTGGCTCTATTCTTGTTGGCCGCTTCCATGGGGGATCCCCTTGATCCTAATCCCCTCACTACCTAGCTAGTAGACTAGTTCATTGGCTGGGTTTGTGCTTGGCTTTTGTCAAATTTTGAATGAATCTGGCCCAAAACCCAAGCCTAACATAGCGTAAAGTCAGGCCCAAAGCCTGGCCTGTGAACAGGTCTCTACTAGCTAGACACACAATAAGCTATATATCCTGGACTCATGGGGCCGGGCTTTCAGGCTTTCTTCTTAATTTCTAACTGCAATACTTTTATTTCCTGGGTTAAATACACTGCAACCCAATGCAGAATTCTGATTTACAGCCACTTATAGTCTACTAGTAGCCTCCCCCCCTCCACCCTGCCCTCCTATAAACCACATCCTGCCCGTGAAGTTGACATCAATCCACGGTCAGGATTCATCCCCTGTACGGTGGGGCTAAAAATTCTGAACTGGACTAATCAATCTGTAGTCATTCTCCCTAATTTCTCTGCATCTTTGACAGCCCCGGCCCCTAGCTCCCTCCTCAAAGCAATAATGGCTCTTCAGCAGCACCTGGGAGGTTGCTCATCGTGATGAGTCTGTGTTCTTCCATCTCCATGAGTTCTAGGCTATTAGACGCGATATCTTCTTAATTCAAGCCCTGAATCAGAACTTACCAAGCTTATTTTCTGTTGTTCTCCATGAAATTAATAGTTGAGCTTCAGTACTGTTCTTTTGTCTATATCTCTTTTGTTCGTACTTAATCATAGGGAAACTATACATGGTGGCTGACTGTCTATAACTAAAACTAATCAATTGTTTGATTTTCTAGTTTTCCACCTAGTGTTTCTCTCCTCGTTCAACGTGATGTTAATTAGGCTGTAGCTTGTAAGCATGACTTGATTCATCAGTCTTGAACACTCTCCTCCTGCTATTAGAATTCGATTAATTTTGAACTTTTTATAAGATCATTCCTCTCCCTTGTCACATTTTATGAGATCATTTGTTTAAGAGAGAGTAGGGGTGTAATCAAGTTGAGTCAAGGCCAAGTATCAAGCTGTTTAAGCTAGCTCGATCTCGACTCAAAATTACAGAGTTCAATTGAGTTTTATGTATTTGGCTCGAATTCGATTCGACCTGATTATGCAGAAATTAGTATTAAAAAATATACATATATCTAAAATATTTAAAATAAAATATTTGAGCCATTTGATCCAAGTATTGCAATGCTCGAACTTGGCTTGACCAACTACTTGACTTGAGTTGGGCTTGACTCAAATTTGATTTCTTTGATCTGAGTTTGAGTATTTTAGCAAGCTGAGTCCGATAGCTCACGAGTAGAGTAGGTTTAGCTAACTTAAACCCGTATGTGTGTGAGAGAAAGAGATTGTTGATTCTATCTAACAATAGGAGAGGGCAAAATGATCTTGCCAATGATAGTTTCAGTGTTGGAATCACAGGGGTTATGTCTTTGATGCAAATAAGGTATAGGGACACTTTAGAAGTTCTTTTCTTGTGTGTAACTTTCTTGGGTTGAGACAAGTAATTCATAAATTATAGACAAACTCAGTAAATAATTCATGAAACAAAATCAAAACACTGGTTATTGGTTTTAGTTATAGAAAACCCAGCAAATAATTCATGTAAACTACATCAAACCAAAGTTAGCGGAAGATGTTTGACGAGATGGAGTGGAGATTGGTTGGGTTCCGACTTTGGATTCTGGTGGATTCTGAGATTTTTTTTTGTGTTCTACTTGAATGGTTTACCATCCAATGCTTCTGATTTTTTTTGGGTAGTGAGAGGAGACGGGGAGAGGACATAAGATGATAAGATGCGATGCGACAAGTGAGAGGCTTTCTTTTCGATCTTCATCTTTTTGTTCGGCCTTCGAGTCTGGCCATTTTAGTCGAACTCAGACTTCCTATTCACTTTTCCTATCCATTCTCTATCCTCGGTGAATTGCAGCCACACATCTTATAATTCATAATAAAGATGTGCAATTGCAATTCATGGCGGGTAGAGAGTGGATAGGAAAAGTGAACAGGAAATCCCATTTGATTTTAGTGGGCGTTTGGCCCCAGAGCATTTTATAAGTGTTCCATTTCATAAGTGAACCCTGATTCATGTTTCTTGTTAAACACAAACAAACTGAGATATAGGTTGATTGGACATTTAAAGTGATTTGATTAATATTATAATATATTTACAATGACAACCATGTGATTTATTAGAAAAGTAGTCAGCTTTTTAAGATTTTAATATACCATCAGAGGGTGATTCAAGATTGCCAAAGCTATTCAAAAAAATGGAAATTTAATGTTTCAAGAAAACCCTTGCTCCTTTCTCGAATTCCATAGTTGTTTATTGCAAAAATGATTTTTGCCGATTCGGTTTAATTGCTGATGTGGCATGGTCACAGATGGGGTGTAATCACTAATCAGTGGAGTCGAGCTGGGTATGAGGTTGAGTTTTGGGTCGAAACTCGATTTGAGCTTGATGAAGTTTCAAGCATTTTAGCTTGACTCGGCTTGAATCTATGTTCGTAAACTCAATTGGAAGTTTGGAACCGATTATAAATAAATTAATATTAAGTATATTAAAAATGAAAATATATTAGCAAACTTAAATATATATTAAAAAATAAATTAATATTTCAAATAGTATAAATAAAAATCAATTATGAATAAATTAAGGGTCATTTACTTAGTCACCTCCTATAATTTCATGTATTTATTAAAAGCTACTCTCTAGTTTGTATTTGACTAAAACACCCCTATATATAATTTATAGTTGCTTTACTCATTCAACCATCGTCAGGAATCCTGGTATTTTTATTTGGGAATGACCAATGGGTCCCTTAAAAGCAAGTGGAAAATGTGGAAGGGCATGAATCCAATGTTTTTTATTCCAAAAATATCCCTATCATATCACATATAGTCTACCCCCTTTCCAAACAAAGTTATAATGTGGGGACATGGTTTATTTGTTTTTATAAAGGTTGGTAAGAGAATTATTAGAGTTATTTTTGGAATAAAAACCTTGGACCAATGTCCTTTCATATTTTCGACATGTTAAGAGGTCATGTGACCATTCCATGAAAATACAAATGGATCTTGATGGAGGGTTAATTAAATAAAACAAATGCAAATTATAGGGGCATTTTACTAATATGCAAAATAGAGGGTAGGCACCACATGAAGGGTGGCTGAGTTGGTATGTTAGCTGGTTCACTCTAGTATAGACGCAAGGTTCAAAGTATTGACATGTATTGGCCCGTATGAGTTAATACATATCGTTTTGGGAGCTCTCCGATACGCCCCTACAAAGGATGTATTGGGGTTCTGACCGATTCAGGGGATGGAGGAACCTTAAACTGCCTTCCTAAACTGGTTTTGAAAAAAATTAAAAAAAAAGTACCAATATAGCCCGATACGCCTTTGGCATGTCGGGCGTATTAACATTTTGAACCTTGCATAGACGTGGATTCAATTCTTGCACCCACTGACTTTGGAGGGTTATTAGTGTGGTGTGTATAGTGGTGGACAAGTAGTGGTCTGTAGTCTAAAATATGAGGAACTGGTTTAAGTTGCAGGACCAAAAAGGGGAAAAGGAAGGGAGAAAGAGAAAGTGATCAGACCTCTAGAGGAGCTGCCTACGTACCCTCTGGTGAGGCTTAGGGGTGTCAATGGACCAGTTTTGGGTTGGAGTCTGTCCAAATCAAAATCCCTTTGGATGGATTGGACGAACCAATAAGACATTGAATTTGAACGGACTGAACGGACCAATATGACATATTAGATTGGACCCAGTCTGTCTATAATGATTTATGTTGGATTGAGCCAATATCTGGTCCAAAATATTCATTGGACTGGATTGGACGAGGCCCATTTGTAATAGACTCACATTGGACTGGACTGGATTGGACCAAATCCAGTCCAATTAACACCCCTAGGTGGAGGATCAAGCCAATGTAATTTGTTGGAACTGGAATTCTGACAATGGAGAAGAAGGGTGATGGATGGTTGCATGGGAGATGGAGAATGGCAATAGCGGTTCAGGGATATAATGGGTTTCAAGGGTCCCTTGAAAATGGATGGGAAGCATTATTTAAAGGTTTGGATGCACATTCTTTTCTATTTTTAGCCTCTCATTCTAGAAGGTTCTTTTTTTCACATTTAAAACATGTGATTAAACTAACTTTCTAGAATCTTGTTAATTGTTATTTCCTATTTTCCCCTCTTGTTTTAGTCATTTAAATCACAAGATTCTTGAATGTGCTTAATTGGATTCATTTTTTGCTTCTAGAATATTCATCTTTAGTTTAGTTGTAAACATATTAATTTTGTTATTGTGTTGGAATGCTCAGCAATCAAATTTAATTAGTAAAATGGATTGTACTGACCCGATGTAAGGCCACCCTCTTAAAGTGTGTATCACCAAATACAAAATAAAGAGGGTAGGTTTTAATAAATGCATGAAACTATAGAGGGTGTCGTTGCAGAATTCTGAATTCCACATCCTGTCCGTAAATTTAGCATCAATTCATGGTCAGGATGCATTCTCCCTTATAAAATTCTGATCTGGGCTGATTGGTCATTATACAAATTCAATTAGGCTCATAACTCATGAGCCATTCGAATTGGATATTGCATTATTTGAATTTGACTCAACCAATTATTTAACTCAAGTTGACCTTGATTTCAAGTTGAGTTCGAACATTGCTGTCTACCTCCTAAGTAAGCCCGGTTTGCTTACACCCCTTAAATGACTTAAGATTCCGTTTTTAATTTACCGACAGAATCAGAATAGTCTATTCCCATAGTCTATTTGTTTCAGACATGAATCAGAATGAGAATTGCAATCAATTGGAATAGAATTTCATTCCTAAGGGAAAGGAAGGGTATAGTCATTTTTCAAATGAGGAAATGCCATTCCAACAAGAGTCGGAATGACCGCCCAACCAAACACTTGGAATTTGAATGACCCATTCTAATTTTGATTCCAAACCCTATTCCCGTGAACCAAATGGGCCTTCATATACTACAAATGTAGATAAATTTATTCTCGTTTTTGTTTATTTCGATCCATGCTAGGGACGTAATGTGAATTCCGTCTGCTTCGAGGGAGACCAACACTTCCAAGAGATAAAAATCTCAATTGTAAAAGATAATTCTCATAATGATTAATTAAGAGGGAAATTACAACTTAAATACACTCTTGGATAATAACTGACTCCTAAAATTAAGCAACAACTTGACCACTTATCCCAACCTCAATTAGACCACTCTCCACATAACTTTTAACAGACCCCAAGTAGATATTTATCTACAAAAGTCTCAACAACCGAACCTTATCCACCCCAATGACTCCCCTAAATTTCTTTAATTATTTTGGCCCATGGGCCCATTAATGGGTTCGTGACATTGTTATTCCCTCTCTTTATTCCATTGGTGATGAATTATTTTGGCCCACGGGCTCAGAGAAGTCAACACCGACTGACTCACTTCGTATGGTGATGATCTCATTGAAGTCTTCAAGAACAAAAAGGATCTTAGCATTACTGCACAATATATTGAAGAGGCCAAGGCGTTTCAATCGTCCTGTGGATAAGATTTCGCCGATGTTAAAAACCTACTTGAAGCTTTGATTTCTCGTTCTTACCTTTCGAATCCACTGTATTAGATTGCAAATCTGAAGTTGAAATTCCATTCCCTGTCTAAATGTAAATACAGTGTTGCAATTTTGGTTAAAAACTATCATTTTTTTTAGCTTGATCTTTATGCGTTTTAAACCCTATTTATTCTGGAAAGTAGAGAGATAATTAGTTGTTAGAGGCTAAATGAAAGCCATCTCTAGCTTTGGTTGTTAAAGATTGTCCATTAATGGCTAATGATAATTTGAGCTGGTACTTTATTGAACTTTTGGTGTAGTGATGCTTTTAAGATAATTGGGTTTAAGTTTGAAAGACCAGGGGAAATTCTATTTTAGGATTTTTTTTTTAAATTCTAAATAAGATAATTGTTTTGACATAGCTTATCTCTTTTCAATGATAATTAAGGTTACTTCTAGCCTACTACTAGGCTAAAATCTTAGAATTTAAGTAAAACAGTTTGATCACTACAAGAGAAAACACTATTAAACTGCTGCTAAAAGTATTAAAACTAGTGGTGAGCAAAAAAAACCAAAAAACTGAACTGACTGAAACTGAACCAAAAAATTGGTTAATCAAACTAGTCGGTTTGGTTTTGGTTTGGTGTTTTTAAAAAACCGAAGGCATTGGTTCGGTTTCAGTTAACCAATTTAAAAAACCGACGGTTAACCAAATTGACCGGTATACATGTTTTTCTATATATTTTCTATATATTTATGTATATTATATATATATTATATATTATAAATTAATAAATACACATTATGTATATAAATATATTTATAATATATAATATATTATATTATTATTTTAAATATAATATTTTATATATATTTATAACCAACTAATTTCGGTTTGGTTCTGGTTACCGATTTTTCAAAAACCAATACTACCGGTTCGGTTCACAAAAAAGGCCCACAGTTCAGTTACCCGAACTATAAGCACCCCTACTCAAATCTATTGGTAGAAGTTTTACCAGCAGCCCACAAACTGCTTCTAAAAGAGGTGTCATTAAAAGTTCTAGTGGCAGTTTTGATGACTACCGGTAAAGCTCGAAAAACTGCCGCTAGAAATAACTTTTAGCGGCAATCACGACTGTTGCTAAAGGACTATGCTGACTGCCGCCAAAGGTCAATAATCTGCCACCAAATAAGCATGTAGTGGCAGCTAGAAATTTTTACCGGCTCTTCTGTAGACCAACATGAATAACATTTTAGTTTTAATTTTTTTTCTAGCTGCCAAAATAATCTAAATTTTGTCCAAAATCCAAATAACCAATATTTGTTTTCAATTACTAAAAAGTTGCAATTTGTTTCAAACAACATGTTTTCTTTTCATTCATCCAAATTGAAATTAAATACAAAAATTCATCCAAGTTGAAATTAAATACAAAATATTAATTACAAAAAAAATATAAACATCCATTTTCCATTCAAAACATATAAGCCACAATGAGTGGAATTGTTTTCAAGTTAGGCTGTGTTTGATTGCAGTGCAAATTCATTTGCATTGATGCAAAACTATGGTAATGCAAATGAATTGGGTGTATGTTTTGATTTATTTTTGTTTCAAATTTTACTTTACTTTGTTTGGTTTTAATTAAAATGAAGTAGAATAAGACCCAAAGTAGAATAAAGTAAAATCCAAAACAAATTTAAACCAAAATTTGCATTTTTTTTTCATTTGCACTCATGCATATATTTGTACTAAAGCAAATAAAATTGCACTACAATTAAACATAGCCTTATGTAACAAGTTTGTTCTTGTTTCTCTAGAAAAATCGCAGATACATCCCCAAAAGCAATTGTGTTTTTTGCTGGTGTTATGGCAGGATCAAGAAAAGGCTCCAAATTCCACCAGAAAGAGCATCTTATGCTTTACTTCCTGAAAGGTGTGACAAGGAAAATCAGTTAATGACACTAGATAACATGTAAATAAAAAGCAAAAGAACAAAGAATCTCGCAAACAATTTATGATATAGAGACAATTAGATGCAAATAAGTCTACTAGAATATCATGCATATGAGGTGCTCACCTACTTTGTTTTTATTTATTTTTTTATTTTTTGAAAAAAGGTAACTATTATATTAAAAAATGAGCAAAAGGAGGGGGGTGGGGGAGGGGATGTGCATGAGAGGATGTACAAACAGCACAAACAGAAACTTTTAACCAAGATCTCACAATACATAAATTATGTTAATCTTGTTTTTTTCTTGTTTATTGATTCTTGTTATGTCGGTTGCTCCATAAATATGAATCCTATTTCCCTTTTTGTAAATTTACCTCTTTTGATAAATTTTCGTTTTTTTTTTTTATGAAAATCTCTTTGTATTTGCTTTACTAAAAAACTTCAAAGTCAGGTATATGATCATAAGATATTTCAAAGGACGAAGTATAATGACCAGCAGTATTTATTCTTGAAGTATTGCAATTGTTTCGACGACATCTTTTTGCATCTTAGTTAGTTCTTATTTTCTTTTGATCTCAATGTAGATTCATATAGGCTTGCATCAGATAACATGGCCATACATTATTGATGTTGCTCGATCCTAGGTAATGCTAGAACCGAGGTCACAGTCAGAAAATCCTTGCCAATAGGGCAGAACTGAGGTGGAAGGATGAAGCCGCGCTCCAAGATCTGTAATCAAGAAAGATATCAGAGGCCTGGGAGCGGTCATCAGACTCCGCACACCCTGCTGACACACTGTTAGACCAGAGCTAGTCAATGAACGGCTAGCCCTTGAAAAAACAAAAAGCTCCCGAGACTGGTAACTGAGCTCCTTGAGATATAAGAGCTTGGAACGCACTCCGACCTCACAAGCCGGAGGACAAAGATCTCGGCCACCTTTGACCTCGGCCATGGTAAGACCGACAACTTAGCAAAAAAGGAAAAAGGGCAATACACAAGCTCGAAACAAAAAAAAAAAGATGAAAAACATTTCCATTAAATATCTAAAGTTCACACATCATTGTAAGCTCGACATACCGAGCCATTCAAAAAGAAAAAAAAAAAAAGAGAAGACCAATGTGCCAACAACAACAACACAACAAAAACAAGGTAGAAGCTCAGACCAACAACAGTAGGCGACAACTCAGTCCTCAGCAAAAGGATCTGCAGCCTCTTCATTCTCTTCAACCCCAACGTTCTCCACAAGCACGTACGTAGCGGGGTCATCCTTGGCAAGTGAGAAAACAATGTCATAGGGGCCCTAGGTCTGTGCAACCTCGGTGAAGTCAGGATAATGGTGCAGTGCCCTCCTCCTGAAATGGTTAAAATCCAGCCTAGAAGGAGGCCGCGACAAAGTCATCCATCGCGTGCTAATACTCCTCCGAGGTCTTGTACTCGTCAACAGCCTGAGCCCCCTGTCCTCGACCTCCTTCTTCAGCCTCTCCCACTTTACCTTCAGATCGGTGATACGCCTCTTGAAGCTACGAATGGTGTTAGACTGGTCATCAATTTTTCGCTTCAGCTCGGAAATCTCTGCCTCCACCTCAACATTCCGTTCACCTGCTACCTCGAATTCAGCCAACCAAGCTCTCAGGCCCACAAGCTTAGTGTGCTCCTTGTCATAAATCTACCGTAGTTGCCGGAGGCGATCAACCACGGCAACTGCTGAACAAGCATTCTACAAAAGGGACAACATCAGTACGATCAATTTCAACCAAATAGGAACCTAAGAATAGATGTGGACTTATCGAAGCAGCTTGACGAAGGAGTGAGCACTCCAGGGTACTGCTCGTTGTCCCCATAGACTCTCGTTGAATGGCCATAGTCACGATTCCACAGAGAAGTTGCTCAGGAATGCCCTCCATCTCGAGCCCGTCCTCAGGACAGATAGTCCACTTCGGCATATGGAAGTTTGGGCTGCTGCACCTAGGTATGTCTACCTATGAAGAGGGCGGAACCGTGGAATGGTAGCCCTCCTCCGGGTCAACTATCACAACATCCTTGTCATCGCCCCGCTGCCTAGCCCTCTTCTACAAGGAAGACATCTTACCGAACCGAGAACCACGAAAATAAAGCAGACTTCGAGCACTTCACACCACCCCTCACCGAGCTCTCTAAGAAAATCTCTCTCACAAATGGCGAAGGAGAAATGCTCTTCCCTCCCTAGTTAAAGACTCGCGAAGGGATGGATCGAAGCAAGACCGACGGTGGAGATCAAGTGCTGCTCTAACAAGCCTGAGAAGACCAACCAGTGTAATTGCCCACCGCATGCGCAAGGTCTCGAGAACCGAAGTGACGCCTCTAACGACCCATTTCGGAGATGGTGTAGACATTGACCCAGCCGGTTCATCCTAGAAAACCGGCCCAATCAAGCCCACAAACCCCCACGGCACGCTCAACAAGAACCATCTTCATAGGCCTTAGCCAACGACCAAGCAGTCCATGCTACACCCCGGCCAAGTAGTCCACACTACACCTCGGCCGAGCACCCCTCTCCTCGACTTCAGAACTAAGGGAATGGTGTTTGGGTTTCAAATTCTGAAACCAATGTTCCTTAGCCAATGATCAGAGAACTCTTCAGCTACATCCCATAGTACACAGATTCCGAATTTCAACAAGCACTGAAGAGCGCTAAGCGGACCAGATTCTCAACCAGACTTCAACTTTGAGTTCCTCAATCAAGGACTAAAACACTCTCTCGTGCTACACTTCGGCCAAACACTTTACTCCTTGACTTTGGAACTGGGGAAGTGGTGTTCGGGTCATGGTTGAGTTGACTCTAGGCACCACATGGCCGCCCAGTCACCTCGGCCACGTTGGCACTACGCTACCATCTCCGTGGCATACATCGACTCCGCAGCCACGACAGTGTTGTGCTACTTCCATGCCCCCCACCTTATCCTCCCAGCCACATCGGCTCCATATCATGCAAATAAGCATGACCAAGAATAGGAGTGGATGGGGACAACTTTGCTGAGGATTGGGACTCATTTCGAAGACCTCGACGGTTAACCTCATCCCAACAACCCCGAAGCCTAATCCAATCAGGACATGAATCTTCAGCTATAAAAAGGTACTCCCCACCCGAGGTAAGGGATCCAACTTCTAGCACCCATACTGTTACTCTGCTCGGACCAACACTATTCTCTAACTGTTCGGCCCGACCAACAACTACTCTCTACTAGCTTGAGCATCGGAGTGCCTACCCGGGGATAACTCCTTAGGCCTTTGACATCTTTCTTGATTACAGATCTTGGAGCACGACTTTGTCCTTCCACCTTGGCTCCACCCTATTGGCAAGGATTATCTGATTGTGACCTCGGTTCTTGCACTACCTAAGATCGAGCAGCATCAATTATAAACCTATATAGTGAAACATCCTTCAGTTCATTCCTTTAAGAGAGCAATTAACTTGAGATTTATAAATGGCATGTTCAAGGTATAGAGTCTAGTGCTGGTTGAATCACAATCGTGAAAGTTGAATCGTTGATGTCACCCAATGTAGCAGTTGGGGATGTGTTTAAGATATAAATATTGTCCCATACTATTTTTTGAGAAGCTTTGCGATTCTTGGAGGAGCAGTGATGTAGGACAGAGTAGGGGTCCTACTAATTTCTGGTGGTCTTTGTATGGGTGGAGGGGTTTGAAGTGATTAGGAATGAAAAATAGTAGAAAAGCAACTAGAAAGCTTGCTGTCCACCAAGGAATGAGAGTAAGAAATTAGAAAAGAAAAGAACTTTGGATGTTATAGTTGTTAGGAGTTGTATATATAGGTGGCAGGACATAAATGTGATTCTTCCTTAATATTACTTAAGTAGGGGCAATTTAATCAATGTACATCACATTATAATTCTAAATAAAGATGGGCAATGGTTAGGAGATAAGTTCTGTTTGATCTCCTCTGATTTTAGCCCCGTTTTTTTATTCTCCCATTCTTCTTTGCCTATTCTCTTCTTGTTCTTTCAACATGCTTTGATTTCATACTTTTTTGCTTCTTATTTTCTCTTGTTCTAAGGTTTATTCCAGGCTGGTTACATGATATCAGAGCACCATTAATCGCCTGGATAGATTTTAGTTATTCTTCAACCTTGCACATAGGATACTCTTACTTCTACGAACAGAGGAATCACCAATTGATTCTGGTCAAATTACATCAAGGAAGGAAGCTTTGAGAACCCTCTATTTGACAGTTCGAAGAGGGGCAGTTTGAAGTATGTTTTAGGTAAGTTACTTTAGCAGTTGTTGAGTATTCTATATGTTGCTGTATTTGGATGATAGAATAAAGTGTGACAGCGGGAGATTTGTTAAGTTTATGAGGTTATCTGTTATTCAAGATTTGTTTCGTTGAGTTTTATCGATTGAGAACTGTTTCCTGTTGAAGTATGCTGCTGTTAATTGGTGTTTCCTGTGGTATAAAGATAAGTTGTGCAGGTGATAGCTTGTAGAGGCAAACTTGATGTGTTTGTGAGAAAACAATGGTGGTGTTAGGTGTTTTCAGCATTGATTTTCTTATCATGGCCTCATCTAATGGTATGAATAAATTTACTATGGTGAGGCAGCTAGATTACATGGTAGTGCAGATTACTTTACTCAAACAATTATGCATAGATAATGACTTGGCTTTGGAACGGTATGGAAACTTCCATCAAGTTAATCTCGTGTTCATAGTTACTGTCAAAGAAATAAGGTATGGTGTGAAGAAATTTATTCAAGCCAAGACAATGTGAAAGGGATCTACCAATTGTTCTAGGATTACTTCCTCCTTCAACAAGGTGACAAGATCATTGAAGAATATCATTTAGCTTTCAAAAGCCTGTGGAATGAACTGAATGTACATTGTTAGAGTTAGCTAAATAAGGGTAGATTAGTCAACTCACCTTGTTTAAGTTATGAGCTTATGTGGCAGTCTTATTAGAGGTTCTTTGTCCCATACTTAAGTAGGGGCAGTTTAGTCCTTGTACATTTAATTAGAAGCTTAATCACTATTAAGAGGTCGACTAATAGTGTTTAGCTATCAGGTTTGATAATTCTTTCATCTTCTTCTTCTTCTCTTCTTCTTCTCTTCTTCTTCTTCTTTCATTCTCTTTCTTCTTCTCCTTACTGGTTCGGACTACTGTAGCAATAGTAGAAACATGGTATCAAAGTGTGACAACTTCAGTTTGTGACCTGTTTCAGTTCGTGACAACTTCAGTTCGTGCTTCAGTTCTCTCCTTTTCTTCTCTGGGTTGTCAATGGAGAAAAGTGGTTCGTCCCAGGCCTGAAACATCACAACTCTTCTTTTTTCTGGTGCACAAAACCTCCTTTCCTAAGAAAACAACTTCAGCTGTGAATGGTTGTCTAAAGCTCTCAAACGAAGGTTGGTTATCTCTCCTCTGTGTGCTATTGGTATTTCTAGGTTGAAAATCTTCAAGAACTTGAGAGGACTGATCAGAACCTAGAGAACTAGGTTGGTTGTTGCCATGGTTCTTGGAAAAATTCCAAGAACAAGCTATGTTTACAGTGACCAAATGGTGTAAGGACTGCTACTGTAGGTAGCCGAATGGTGTAAGGTATAATGCAATGGTACTAGTTGAGTTTTTGTTGGTCTTGTGGTGCCCTCTTAAAAGAGTTAAAGCAGGTCTGTATTGTGTGTGACAACTATGACTGTGTGGTGGTGCTTGTGATGCACAAACTCTGTTGAGTAGTTGTAAGAGAGCTTGCATGTGGTTAGTAAGTGCTGAATTAATGTCGGTGTAGTCTGTGTTTTTTTTTTGTGAAATCAGTAGTGGTGTGGATAAGAACAAAGGCGTGTGTTTCTATCATTGTGTTTAGGGACTGCTGTAGGTTCTGGAACATCAAACTCTTGATAGCAGTACTTAGTTGGTGATTGGGAATTCAGATTAGAGGCAACATTGAAAGAGTATCATGGCAGCAATGGGAGATGGCCGTAGTGATCAAAAACCTAGTGTGGTGGTTTCATCTGACTATCTAGGTGTACAGATGACCTCTATTAAACTGAATGGTGAGAACTATATTCCATGGGCCAAGTCAGTGGAAGTTTTTCTCAAGGCAAAGAGAAAAGTGAAGCATGTGAAAGAAGATAAACCATCGGCTGACTCTCCAGGGTTTGATGATTGGGAACATGAGGATGCTCAAATCATGACATGGCTATGGAATAGTATGGAACCCAAAATAAGTGCCAACTTCATGTTCTTAAATACATCTAGGGTCATATGGGAATATGCCAAGAAGCTGTATTCTGGGCAAGATAATACTACAAGGGTATATCAGCTCTATCATGAGTACTTTGGTCTGCAATAAGGAAATAAAACCCTAGAAGAGTACTATGCCAGTATGTAGAACCTCATAAATGAACTCAATGTCTATCATCCTCTCACTCCAGATATTAAGGTTCAGCAACAACAGAGGAAACAACTAGATGTCACAAGGTTCTTAGTGGGGTTGAAATTAGAGTATGAACCAGTTAGGGCCCAAATATTGGGGGGCTCTACCCTTCCTACACTTGAGGAAGTGTTTGCTCGGCTTCGCAGGATTTCTTTGGGACAGACAGAGAATCCCACACAGTCTGATAGATTAGCTTTTGTGACAGTCAGAGGAGGTGGACGTGGTACGAAAGGGGGACATGCCTCCCGAGGAGGTCATGGTGGTTCCATATTTGGTCGTGGTGGTGGTCGTGACTCAAGGGGAGGCCGTGGCAAAGAAAAAAGGCAGCTCTACAAGGAAGTGTACCCACTGTGGCAGGGAAGGACATTCCGTAAATTTCTGTTATTATCTTCATGGCTGCCCTCCCTCTAAGTGGGCCAATCATGCTGTTGCTGGTGGGGTTGATGTCAGTGATAATTAACAGGCAGACCTAATTCCTTCCACATCTACATCTGTTTTTGGAAGGGAGATGGTGAGTGTACCATGTGATGAGTATGAGCGGTTCCTTTAGTCCACTTCACAGCACACTACTGCTACTCTTGCCCACTCAGGTATATCTTGCCTGTCATCTAAAACCCCTCCTTGGATTATTGACTATGGAGCCTCTGATCACATGATTAGGACTCCAGGTGTGTTCTCTTCTCTCTCTGAAACTTCCACATCTCAAACTGTTACATTTGCTAATGGTTCCTCCTCTCCCATTTGTGGTGTTGGTAATGTTGACATGGCTTCTCTTTCTTTATCATCTGTTCTATATGTCCCTAAGTTTTCATTCAATCTTATGTCTGTTAGTAAATTAACCAAGACTCTTAACTGTTCTGTTACTTTTTTCCCTTCCTCTTGTGTTTTTCAGGATCTCAGGACAGGAAGAAGATCGGTGGGGGCATGAAGCTAGTGGATTGTATTATCTTGACGGTGGTGGATCGTCAGTTGCACTTCAGACTTCACTCACTCCTCTACAGTGGCATTGTCTACTGGGACATCTTTCTCTCAAGGCACTCAAGATACTAGTTCCGTCTTTGAGTCATTTTTCAGTGTTACAGTGTGAGTCGTCTCAGTTTGGGAAACATCGTCGTATTTCCTTCAGTCTTAGAGTTGAAAGTCGTATGTTGAGTCCTTTTGCTTTGGTTCATTCAGATGTTTGGGGTCCAATCAAAATAGAGTCTTATAATAGTTATAAGTATTTTGTCACTTTTATTGATGATTGTTCAAGAATGACATAGATTTATTTAATGAAAGAAATGAGTGAATTATTTTTCATTTTTCAAAAATTCTATGCTGAAATACGTACACAATTTGGTGTTCCAATCAATGTTCTTCGTTCAGATAATGGTCGTGTATATTTTCTAACATCCATTCAACAGTATTTAGAATAGCATGGCATCATTCATAAAACTTCTTGTGCATCCACTCCTCAACAAAATGGGGTGGCTGAATGGAAGAACCGTCATCTCTTTGAAACAGCTCAGTCTATTCTTCATCATATGAGTGCTCTTAAATGGTTTTGGAGTGATGTTGTACTTACTGCGTGTTTCCTCATTAATCAGATGCCCTCCTTTATTCTTCATGGCCGGTCTCCCTTCTCTATCTTGCTCCCTACCTTGTCTCCCTTTCCATTAACACCACGTATCTTTGGTTGTGTGTGCTTTGTTCACAATCTGAGTCCTGGAATAGACAAATTGGATGCACGCTCCATTAAGTGTGTCTTTCTTGGCTACTCTCGGACTCAAAAAGGGTACAAGTGTTACAATCTCATTACTCAGAAGTGCTATGTTTGTCCTGATGTCACATTTTTTGAGTATGTTCCCTTCTTCTTAGGAACTGAAGTATCTTCGTCTCCACCTTTACTTTCTCTTCCTCTTCTAGTCAATGATCCCGTTTCGGGTGTTCTTGTTGGAGTTGACTCGTCACCTCATTCAGTGCAGATCTCTATTGAACAACCATCAATTCGGCACGTGTATACATGTCGAACGACACCGACCCCTTTTCTAGCTTCTACCTTGTCCGTGGATCCTGTCGTTGCTTCTGTTGTTGAGCCCTCAGGACTTGACCTACCCATTGCCTTACAGAAAGGTAAATGTAGTTCTACTCTCCATTCCATTTCCTATTTTGTTTCAGTATCTCACCTTTCCACCTCACATCGCCAGTTTGTTTCACTATTGTCATCTATTTCCATACCTAACAATGTCCAAGAGGCTCTTAGTTCACCTAGGTGGCGGTATGCAATGGAGGAGAAGCTCTATGCTCTTCAGCATACTCACACGTGGGAACTCACTACTCTTCCCCCTGGTAAGCATGTTGTGGGTTGTAAATGAGTGTATACGTTAAATACTTGCCAGATGGTAGTGTGGAGCGTCTGAAAGCCAGACTTGTTGCTAAAGGGTATTCACAGTTGTATGGGGTGGACTATATGGAGACCTTCTCTCCAGTGGCTAAGATGTTCTGTCCGTGTGTTAATTTTCCTGGCAGTTATGTATGATTGGATTATATGGAGACCTTCCTTCATGGTGATCTTATAGAGGATGTATATATGGAGCAGCCACTTGGGTTTGTTGCTTAGGGGGAGGCTGGTAAGGTGTGCAGGCTGAAAAAGGCAATTTATGGGTTGAAACAGTCGCCTCGTGCTTGGTTCGGGAAGTTTAGTGAAGTGGTGAAGAATTTTGGAATGAAACAATGCCAGGTTGATCACTCAGTGTTCAGCTATGACTCAGAAGCTGGAAAGATTTTATTAGTGGTCTATGTGGATGATATTGTCATAACTGGCAGTGACGAATTGGGGATCGACAAACTCTAGGTCTTTCTGCAAAATCATTTTCAAACAAAAGACCTTGGGACATTGAAAGTGCAGTAGTATCAGAGATCTGAACTTTGGTTGAAAGTGCAGTAGTATCAGAGATCTGAATTTGAGCCACTTTATACTCAGATGTTGGATAGTAGTGCTACCTTACTGAAATGTTGGCTACCAAACAGCAATATTTAACAACAAATGCCAATGCTAATTAATTCCACATGCAATGACAACTATGTCAACTAATAAAGATAGAATATCACCAAAAAAATAGTTTGGTGTGGTTAGAAGTGCTAAGCCTAAAAGATGAGCCACATGCAATGACAACTAGTTTCAGATTTGTATCAGTACCCTTTCCAAACTGAGCCTAAAAGCTGAACTTTGGTTGTTGATGGGCTTGCAAATTCTGGGTTGAGAGGTTTTTTGTATGGGGATGGCCATAATTCATCTAATTTTTGTTCTGGGTAGAGATTTGTGCATCACCTTACATCTTCTTATGTAGTCTCTCTTTTCTGCCATATGCCTTCTCTCTCTAAAATAAAAAAGGAACAAAGCAAAAAACAAAAAAGGTTGTGAAGACAGTGCCATGAGGAATCCAAAATAAGAGTTTTGCAGTACAGCCCACTGAAGCAGAGTGATTGACAGTTGGCAGGATATTTTATTTGCAGTTTCTTTAGTAGTGGTTTCTAGAAAAGAAAGAATCTCAGAGCAATGTACTAATAGATCAAATTGATGCAGTTTCCATTGCAAAGATTAATAACTAGTTGTTATCTAGGTAGCTGTAATTTGAAAATATAGTGTTTAAGGATGGCTTGTTGGGTTAAATTGAGTTTTCAGAATCGCAATTTGGGAAAAGAGGATTCATGATTACATCGTAGAAAAAGAAAATATATTCTGGTGAAAATAAGAAAATAAGATGAATTCTGACAGCATTTTTTAAGAAATTAAGAAAAAAATAATAAGGGTTAAGAAGAGGGATTATCTTGCCAGAATATATAGGAATTTTACTTAGAAATAGAACATATGGAGAAGTACGGATTTGCCCAATGCAGATTTCTGATTTACGCAACAGAACTATAAACATTCAAAAGGATCACAACCCACACTCTATGCACCAACGCCCGACATTACTTTGAGCCTACAAATTCTGATCCTGGGCTGATCAGTCATTCTCCCTAGAACACAAGGCATTGAGCCTCCGGTGTGTGTTCAGTATCAGTATTGAACCTCCAAAGTGATTGGTATAAAAACTAAATTAGAAAGAACTAAACTTCTTTCCCTGATTGAAATTCTCCTAAACATTCTCGACATTGTAACCTGCCATAATAAAAGATTCCATAACTAACTATTTTTTCTTGATAAAAGAAAAACTAAGTACTGCATTATCAGCCTAAGTAACTTTTGAAGATACAACCTTTATTCTAATTTCTAAACATATAGCTGTTTCTTGAACTTAATTAACTAGCCAAACTAAATCCTAAAACTAATAAGACTTCTACCTTAAAATGCAAACAACCCAAAAATATTATAGTTACATCAATGAATAGCTATCAACATTGGTCGCATCAAAGTGGTAAAATATAAGCAAATCTGGATTAAATACGAATTGATAAGATTTGAATCCGATTCATGACCCCTAGGTCCAATTTGATATTGGATCAGGTTCGAATTAACTAACTTCTAATAATCAGAACCAATTCATATGTGGCTGCAGAATCCGATCTGAATCCAACCTAATCTTTTTTTTTTTTTTGAAACATGTTAAGTAAAATGATTCATTATTAAAACATTATGGTTGAGTTTGGGAAGCTTGAGATTACCTGTGTGTGATCCAATTTGCCCTCAGATATGCAGACGAAAAACATAGGAAGCTTGAGATTGACAGTATTATGGTTGAGTTTGGGAAGATAGGAAAGGTAAAGTCTTCAGTTATACCTGTGTGTGTGAGAGAGAGAGAGATTACCTGTTGATGTCGGTGTCCTTGGATGCTGTCTGGTGGTGAGAGGTCGTCGTTTTAGTGTTGCAAATGAGAATTGAATATGAAATTCTTGTATCAACAAATCAAGCATCTTGATACATTGCAATTTGGATCTGAGTGGCCTTTATTAGAATGTGGTGGACAAATGAGTGCACTCGAAGGATTGACAGTACAAAATCTAAGGTTGTTACTGACGTAGATATTAACTCTTTTTCAAAAGAATCTGGAACAACTCCACAAGGAGAAGTTACTTTATGAGGAGCTTAGATAAGTATTTGGTCAATATCAAGATTTTTGGTTTAGTAATTCCATTTTATGTGTTTGGACAACCATGGTTAGAACTAACAACACTATTAATTAATTAGTTCTTTCTTTTTCTCCATATATTTTTTAATAATGATATTAATTATGTTGGAGTGGAAGAAGGGAGGAGATTCTAGAACGAGGAAAAGGATCCAATGACTCCCAAAGGATTAAACGAGTAGCTGTACGAGGTGAAAATCTCATGTATGGTTCTGTAGAGTAACTTATTTGTTAATGTTTACTATCGCTCCCAAAAAACCAAACTCTGCCTTACGTCAAGTTGCCAGATTACGATTAATCTTTGGATTTGAAATCATTGAAATACTATTGTTCCTCCCAAAATCATATATGATTGATTATAAATATCTATAATTTGGATTCTTTATAAAGGATCAGAAATATCTTGCTTACGTGTCTTCTGTTGAAAAAGAAAGGAAAATCCTGAAGAAATTTGAGAAAGATGAATTGAGGGCACGATGAGTTTCCAGACATTAAATCATTGTTTGTTTTTGATGGTACAGCGTTATGATTTCGTAACGATAATCTTATATTTTAATATCTTGTCATGCCACGTGTGAAAAATGTGTTTTACATAGTCTATAGCCTTCATGTTTTCATTTTGCAACTTGAACTTGTATTAACTCACTTCATGGGCATAAAAGATTATTTTTCCAAGTGATTTTTTTTTTTCAGAAAAATTTCTACATTCATGTCTCATACAGATGCCAATTATTCTATTTACAAAGACCTAAGTTTGTCATATATGTTATGATTGCAACATAGTGTTTATATAGATATGATCTCATTTACTTATGTTATTCTATTTACTAGTAAATGTTGATGTGTATTACATGTTGAAATTTTAAATTATAATGACAATTATTATCATCATTATTATTATTATGGGTGAATTTTTTAAACTATCCTTTATGGTTTAGCTAATTGATTAAATGTACCTTTATTGTTTGAAAATTGATTACAGTTTCTAATAATTGACTAATTTTACTCCTATTCTTGACGTTAACGTCACAATCTATGCACGTGATCTCACGTGACCAATACAATTTTTTAAAATCCAATATTTCCCTCGTACCCTGAGCCCTCACTCTCTCTCTCTCTCTTCCAAGACCTCCCCCTCCGTCTCTCTGGTCTCTCTCCGTTCTCAACCTCTCGTTTCTCTCTCCCCTCTGCCCCTCTGTTTTCGTTCGAAGAGGGTTGATTGCCGCCACCAGAACGAGAAGGGGATGCCGCTGGTTCGTTGATGTGTGCAGCTGCGTCTTCACCTCCACCTCTATCTCTCTCTGGTCTCTCTCTCTCTCCCCTCCGCCCCTCTGTTTTTGTTTGAAGAGGGCTCATCGCCGCCGCTGGAGCGAGAAGGGGGTGCCGCTGTGTGTAGTTGCGTCTTCACCTCCGCCTCTGTCTCTCTCTAGTCTCTCTCTCCCCTCCGTCCCTTTGTTTTCGTTCGAAGAGGGCTCATCGCCACCGCCGAAGTAAGAAGGGGATGTCACTGGTTCGCCACTGTGTGCAGCTGTGTCTTCACTTCCGCCTCTGTCTCACTCAGGACGCCATTAACGAAGAACTTGAGGTGGGTCGAGTACAGGAGCTTGATGCACATGTCAATGAAAGCTCCAATTGCAACTACATAAAGCTCCGTGCACTTGATCCTCCCGTCAAATCCTGGTACAGGGTTACAAACCCTAACCCTGAACCCTTTTGGGTTGTTTACGTACCTCACCATCGAGCTCCATATGTACTAGATCCCAACCAGAAGAAACAACGTCCCTAGCAGAACGTAACCCTTGAGTGATCCCATCTCTACAACTCATCCACTTCAACCACTGATAAACTTTGATCTCTAAGCTTCTTTATTCTTCTTTCTTGCTCGTGATGGAAGATCAAAATCCCTATTTTCTGCAGCCCAATTGCCGATGTCTATTTCCTGGAGTGTTGATCCAAATTTTCCTGTTACAACGGCAAAGATTTCAAGGTTTCTACTCTCTATTTAAAATCATGTGACCGAAATTTTCAAGAATCAAACTTCTACCTTAGATTTTAAACCGAACACATGAACAAAAATTCAAAAATTCTTTTGCTCTATTTTCTAGATTTTTTTTGTCATGAATACTTTGAACTCATCAATTTTTCTGTTCGAACGCTAAAGAAATCATCAAAAATACAAGATTTATTTCCCATTTTCTTTGTTTTATTTTGAAAATTTGAAGAATAAATGGTAAAATAGTCTTTTTGCCTTTCTTTCAACGGACATTAACAATAGGGGTAGAGTTAGTCAATTATCAGAAACAATAAGATAGTGTTAGTCAATTTTCAAAGGATACACTTAGTCAATTAGCTAAACCATAAGGGTAGTTTAAGAAATTTGCCCTATTATTATTATTATTATTATTATTATTAAATTTTGTATTCTATTTCCATCAAAAATAAAAATATTTTTTATTTAATATGATGAATATATAGCATTAGAAATGTACCCAAATGTTTTTGACAAAATTGATATACTTTTCAATTTTTTTATTCTATCTTTTTTAAATATTTATTATTCAATTATGATATAACCATAGGTTTATTTGAAAAGTTTGATCATTAACCCACCATCTAGATAGGAAAATAGCCTTTATTTCATATCAATTTTAAATTATATATTTCATCTGCATTATATAAATAATTTTTGTTTATCATACTTAATTTTTATTTGGCATAATTAATATATAATATTAGATATGTCCCCATTTTTTTATAATTTTTATATTTTTTGATTCCTTATGTCTTTTTTATTTTTTAAAAAATTATTATTTTACTATAACATCATTGGTTAATCCATTTGACCCAAACCACTAACCCACCACCCAAACCATTTATTATCACATTTCCATCATTGATAAAATTATGTATAATACTTATTTTTGTTCAATATAGTGAATGTATAATATTATATATGAACCCAAAATTTTATTTTTTTATAAATATTAGCATCAAATATGTTCCCAAATTGTTCTCTAATTTTCTCTTTATTTTTTTGTAATTCCATTTTCATCATTAATAAAAATATTTCTTACATTTCATACTTAATTTTATTTACTATAATTAGTGATATGCTGAATTCCATTTTTAGTATTTTATATATTATTTATTTTGATTTTTCTTATTTAATTATGGCATTATTGGTTAACCCATTTGACCCAAATGGTTAAATTGCTTACTCACCACCTGAAAGAAAGAAAATGGTTTTATTTTCAAATTATTTTTCAAAATATTTATTTGTATACTTTTAAAATCAATGTTGTAGATTTAATTTATAGAATTTAATGATGAGAAAAATATATCTTAAATATAGGATTTAATGAGAGAATATACTTTAGATATGAGACTTAATGAGAGAGAATAAGAAAATAATTTTCTTTCCAATTGGTTTTAAATTTTGTATTCAATTTCCATCATTAAAAAAAGTATTTCTTATTTATCATACTTATTCTTGTCTAATAAGATGAACATATGATATTAAAGATGTTCCCAATTTTTTCTTTAATTTCCATATTTTTGCATTTTATCAAGTTTTAATTTTTTATTATTTAATTGTGGCAACAATGCAACATGAGTTGGCCTATTTGACCCAAAATTATTTAATTTTTTATGTTGTTAGAGTTACTTATGTATGTATTTAATTAGTGGAATCTAGTAATTAAAAGAAACAAAAATGCCTTAAATGTATGGTTCAATGAGGGTGAATGAGAATTAATACCTTAAATGGAATTTAATGAAAGGGAATTGAATGCAATGAATAAAATAGTATTCAAATTACATTTTCCGCTCTCCTAATAGATAGCGACCCTAATTAAAAAAGGGATATTTTAGTCTAAAAAATTCCAAAAATCTTAGACCCTATTCGTACTTTTTATAGTAGTATACATATAGATTTACATTGAGTGGAATGTTCAAGTGATATAGTAAGAAAATCAATTTGATTTTAAGAGTGCCTACTTGGTTCAAAAACAAAAGTGCCAAAGGTTAGGTATTTATGCTGTCCATCCATCCCAAGACCCCAGATAGTTAAGACCATCATTTGGTAATGGCCCTTATATTTCTCATAAAATATGAAGTAAACATCAGAAAGAACACAACATAATTAGGTCTAATAGACATCTTCTCAAGATGCCCCACCTATTCCTGCCACATGGAGAGAATAGAAATTGTGTGCCCTTTCTAGACTAATTGCTCATTTGGTAATGGGTCATTACATATTAACCATCTTAATTTATCAAAGTTTAAACTCACAAGTTGCTTAGGCCCTAGAGAAAAGGGGTTTAATTGGCATATGGGGGGGATTTTGGTTAGAACTTACCCCACAAGTGGTTGGTTTTATGGAGAGGTAGAGTTTTGTTGTACAGTTAACATGCTGCCATGTTAGAGATTCTCTGGTCATTCAAACTCCTTTGAAACAAGTCAGCTAGCAAATTTGTTCAAATAAATAAATTGTATAAGATGTTAAAGTGGCATGCAATCTTTTTGTCTCGTTGTACCACTTACATGCATTTGTTTATCATGTAGGAGTGAGTTTTTGATGTATGCTTCTGTCACAAAAATGATCCCACATTTGCATGATCGGGTCAAAATTTCTGGTTGCATCCTTTCCTTTTAATAGCTAGTTGTGGTGCCTTTTAAATTTAATTTGCACAAATGGAGTGTTATACAAACAATTCCCATTGTTGTTTTGAGCTATTTTAGGTTGTGTTTGGTGCCATTGTTGATGAAGAAAGATTTGGCCCGACCTCTCTCATGTGACACATGGCAGAAACAACAGCTCGGCAAAAGGGGTCAAGCCTAGGCAGGAACAAGGGGATACACTTCGCCGAACTGACCCTTGTAACAGCTCGGGATACACTTCGCCGAACTGACCCACCTTGTAACAGCTCGGGATACACTTTGCCGAACTGACCCACCTTGTAACAGGTCGGGATACACTTCGCCGAACTGACCCACCTTGTAACAGCTCGGGATACACTTCGCCGAACTGACCCACCTTGTAACAGTTCGGGATACACCTCGCCGAAATTGACCTGCCCTATAGATACCTCCGAGCTCAAGACCGCCTCGCTCAACACTTCGCATCATCTTCTGGGCACCAAAGCCAAACAAGTCGTACCTTGCCTGACACTAGGGAAGTCCGTGCCCGAGGGCGCCACGCCTGACTGACTTGGGATCTGACGTTTGGCAGCAGCACTCTAAACGGCCACCTACCACCACCACTGACGCCGCCATCTCCAGTTAGACGGTTAGGCAGTGACGATTCTGTCTCAGCAGAAAGGACGATGGCCGAATTGACAAGCACAAGGGTAATCATACCCGATCTGACAAGGGCCTCGGGACGAGTACACGAAGTGACTATAAGAGCCCCCTGCCCCCCGACAATGGAGGTATGCAAACTTTGCGCTATCTGGTATTACCTTGCTTTTGAAGGATTCTAACTTGAGCTTCGGAGCCTCTACACCGGGTTCCCCCCCGGAGCTTTCCCATCTCCTCCGTTTCAGGTTCCCTGCTACCCCGTTCGGAAGCAAGGCAGCGGATAGCTAAGACCAGCCGGATCGCGCTCCATCAATTGGCGCCATCTATGGGAAACACTTCAAAAAGCCTCCCTCCAAACTTCGATACCCCCTTTTTTCTTCAAAAAACCCAACACTCATGGCCCCCTCCAGCAACACCGAATGTGGCACGGAGACAAACGCCACCAGGGAGCAATTTCAGGTCCCCGTAGTGTGCGTTGGACAGTTCACCATCCCCCTTTCGGCGGATGGGATCCCCATCTTGAACACGCCTCAAACAGTGGCACCCGTAAACCCTCCTACCACAAGCGTCCCCTTCCCTCTCCCCATTGAGACAACTTTCACTGAACCAACTACCGTCCCCCTGGCAGCTAGCCAAAACCGATTGGAGGACCTAATGCAGTGCATGTGGGCAATGCAAGCCCAAATGCAACAGTTCCAGCAACACCAGCTTCACCAGCACCAAGTGCTGCACAACATCTCCCAGTATCACTATCAACAGCAGTTCCCCCAACTGCCACTGAACCAACCACTACTTCCACCTCGCCACCCCGCTCCGAGGCCGGTCAAGGCCTCCCCGCAGGATGGGTGCCCCCGCCAGACGAAGGCCTCCCGGCCCCAGAACCACCCCAACAGCCAGGCCTCGTCCCCAGGCCGAAGAGAGAAAAATGTCATCCCTGCCTCGCAACCCGCAGGCGGGTCAGGAACCTCGCCTGTGAGGTCGGCACCCCGGCGCTCCCAGCCTGAGCTCCCGCTCACCGAAAACCGATTCAGCGCCCTGGCGGCAGACTACCAGCACTCCGGGCCTATCGAGCTCGGTAACACGGAGGCCAGCAGCGCCAGCACAAGGCCCGCTCAACGGCGAAGGCGCCGGCGAAGTCGCCAAACCGCCACCCGCGCCTTGTCGGAATTCAGAGGCAAAGACATGAGCTCGTACGAGGTAGGGGCTACCCCGGCTCTCTCCATTCCTTCCCCCCTCGCATCGGAACTCCTGGCGGTCCCCTTACTCAGAGACTTCAAGCTCCCACCTCTAGACAAGTACGACGGGTCCTTCGACCCCAACGACCACGTTGATGCCTTTCAGTCGCAAATGCATCTCGCCAGGGCTAGCGAATCGTGCATGTGCGTGGCCTTTACCACCACCCTCAGGGGGGTAGCCCGCACTTGGTACAGGAACCTGGCCCCCGGGTCGATAAAGTGCTGGGCCCAGTTCATGCAAGTCTTCACCACACACTTCGTCACCAGCCGACGGTGCCCCAAAACAGAGGAAAGCATCTTCGGAGTGGTCCAAAGAGAAGGAGAATCTATTCGGGGCTACATCAAGCGGTTCAACGAAGCATGCTTGCAAATACCGCGGTTGGACCCCGTAGTGCAGCTCGCGGTGGCCAAAAGAGGGGTGACGCACAAAGAGTTCAAATGGCACATGGTGGCCAACCAGCCCGCGACTGTGGCCGAATTCCTCAAACTCGCGGATAAGTTCATGAGGACAGAGGAAGAAATCAACCAACGAACCGAAGGCGGGAACGAGAAAAGAAAGAGAGAAGGCGAGCTCTCCAACCCGGTGAATACAAAAAACCCGACCCGGGAGCCGAAGCTGAACCAGTCCTTCCGGCCCCCCTAGCAGTTCGGACGGACTACACACCGTTAAACACGAGGCGGACAGAGATCTTAATGACGATCAAAGACGCTCCGTACGTTAAGTGGCCACCTCGCCTAAAAGGAAATCCGAACGAGAGAAACAAGAATTTGTATTGTAGTTTCCATAGAGACCATGGTCATAGCACCGAATAGTGTAATAACCTCCGGGACGAGATAGAGGGACTCATCCGTCGCGGATACTTGAGAAACTTTGTACAGCATAGCAATAACAATAAAGCATGTCGGCAAAGAGAGCACGAAAAGGATGCCCCCGAGTCTAGCAACAGACCTGCCGAACCGTTGCAGAAGCAGCCTCCGGAAGAGAGGCCAGTTCGGGGAACCATCCATGTAATAGTGGGAGGTTCGGTGGTAGCGGGGTGTACCTCGGCAGCAGCCCGGACTTCAGTTCGCGAAGCGGCCCTCGAAGAACGAAACCCCCCATAAAGACCAAAGACTGAAGAACCAATCCTATCGTGAAAACATACCCAGATGTAGACTTTCTATCATCTAGATCTGACTGGAAATTGGCATCGGCATACCCCAGAACTTGTAGTGAACTACCATCGAATACCAGACAAAATTCTTTTGTCCTTCGAAAGTATTTAAGTATGTTCTTCACAGCAGTCCAATGCTCCTGCCCTGGGTTAGCCTGGAATCTGCTTACCACACTCACAGCCTGAGCTATGTCCGGGTGAGTGCACAGCATGGCATACATGATGCTCCCTACGACTGAGGCATAGGCAACGTCTCTCATGCCCTCGATCTCCTCAAAAGTCTTGGGAGACATCTTCTTGGAGAGAGTTACTCAATGTTTGAAAGGAACATTTCCTTTCTTGGAGTTTTCCATGCTATACCTTTTGACAATTTTGTCAATGTAAGCAGCTTGGGATAATCCAATGAGTAGGATATCGTCCACGTACAATAACAAAAAGGTAATCTTATCCCCACTGGACTTCCTGTAAACATAGGGCTCATCCGGATTCTGCTCAAAGTCAAACGTTTTGACGGAAGAATCAAAACAGATGTTCCAACTCCTAGAAGCATGCTTAAGTCCATATATGGATCTATTGAGTTTACATACCATGTGTTCCTGACCAGCAGCAATGAAGCCTTGCGGCTGCTGCATGTAGATATCTTCATTAAGATCTCCATTCAGGAATGCGGTTTTGACATCTATTTGCCAAATCTCGTAGTTATGGTATGCTGCTACAGCTAGCAGGATCCTAATGGATTTAAGCATGGCCACGGGCGAAAAGGTTTCCTCATAATCGATGCCTTCTTTCTGAGTATACCCTTTCGCCCCCAATGTAGGTCTCAATCCTGCCATCGGGGCCCTTCTTCCTCTTGTAGATCCATTTGCAACCAATTGCTTTTACCCCGGAGGGCGGATCTACTAGAGTCCAGACTCCATTGGTCTCCATTGAGTCCATCTCAGCTCTCATGGCCTCCACCCACTTATGGGAATCTATGTCTAACATAGCTTTCGCGTAAGTCATGGGATCCTCTTCACTAGTCAAGGCTTCCACCAGGTAGGTATCCTGGTCATAACCATATCGGACTGGTGGTCTGGATACCTGGGTGGACCTTCTAGGTTGGTCACTACCTAGAACTTGTGGGACATCTCCCACTGCTCCTGAGCTCTCCTCATCAAGAACTATTTCCTGACGGTGAGTGTCCATGATGTATTCGGATTCTAAGAATTGGACGTTTCGACTGCAGAACACTTTCTGCTCACTTGGGTCATAGAATAGATAACCCACTGAATCCTTTGGGAAGCCTATAAATAGGCAATGGCTGGTTTTGGATTCCAACTTGTCCGCACTTGTTCTTTTAACGTGTGCAGGACAACCTCAAATCTTCAAGTGTTTTACATTTGGCTTCCTTCCGGTCCATAGTTCATATGGAGTTTTCGAAACTGATTTGGTTGGAACCCGATTCAGCACGTAGATAGTAGTCTCTAATGCATATCCCCAAAAGGATGTGGGTAATTCTGAGTGTACGAGAAGTGACTGGACAATGTCCAACAAGGTCCTATTTCTCCTCTCTGAAAACACCGTTGAGTTGTGGTGTAGCAGGATGAGCTAGTTGTGACACTATCCCATTGTCCTTTAAGTAGTCCTTGAATTCGTCAGAGAGATACTCACCACTTCGATCCGATCGAAGGGCCTTAACTTCTCTCCCTAACTGTTTCTCGACTTCCTGTCTGAACTCCCTGAACTTTTCAAAGAATTCAGACTTGTGTCTCATTAAGTAAACGTAACCATATCGTGAAAAATCATCTATAAAGGTGGTGAAGTGCACGTGTTGATTACGTGTCCTAACACTCATGGGACCACATACATCAGTATGTATTAGGTCAAGTGTGCCTCCAGATCTTTCAGGCTTACCGTCAAATGGCCGCTTAGTCTTCTTACCTTGAATGCAAGGCTCACAAGTGGAAGATTTTCTACGATTAGAAAATCCAAAGAACCATCCTTTACCAGTCTTGTGATTCGGTCAATACCAATATGGCAAAGTCGGTAATGCCAGAGGCACGTGGGATTAATTGTATCACAATTCCTTTTCTTGGGATTTTTGACAGACATAGTTTCGGTTAGGTTAGTTTCCAGAGAAGGATATAGAACATAGAGACCATTCTCCAGTTCCCCGCATGCGATGAATTTGTTATTCCGTTTAATAGTAATCATATTACTAAAATAAACAGTATATCCATCGGCATATAGTTTAGAAACAAAAATTAAATTTCTTCTCAAGTTCTGTATATAAAGACAATCTTTAAGTACAAGGACTCCTTCTCTAAAAACTAATTCTACGGTTCCTATCGCCGCAGCTGCAACACTTGCAGTTGTTCCCAAGAATAGTGTCACCTCGCCATCACTCAATCTTCTGCTAACTTTGAACCCTTGCAGTGAGTTACACGCATGAGTTGAAGCCCTGGAGTCAACACACCAGGACACAGAAGTAACTAACATATTAGTTTCTATGACACAAGTTTCGATGTTACCTTTCTTAGATTCCAGGTAGGCAGTACAGTTCCTCTTCCAATGGCCGGTCTGTTTGCAGAAGTGACAGACATCAGATGCCTTGTTCTTCTTCTACTTGTTGGGTTTGGCAGCCTTCTTCTAGGGCTTCTTTGCCTTTCTCTTTTTCTTGCCCGATTTGTTAGCTTCAGCAAGCATAACCACAGGCTCATCCTTCTTTAAAAGATCCTCAGCCCTCTGCAACATATTGTTGAGTTCCTGGACGCTGACATTCAGCTTATTCATATTGTAGTTCATAGCGAATGCATTGAAGGAAGAGGGCAAAGAATTCGGGATGGCATCCACTTGCGTGCCAAGATCTAGCTCGGATCCAAGAGCTTCAAGTTCGTTAATGTATCCCATCATCCAAAGACAATGGTCATGAACTTTCTGCCCCTTGGACATCTGTGCGGTCATGAACAATTTCAGGACCTTCTGTCGAGTACAACGGTTCTGCTCTTCATACATTGTTCTTAGACTGTCCAATATGTCCTTGGCTAGTTCGATCTGATCGAACTGCCTCTGTATTGAGTTGTCTAATGAGGCAATGACAAAGCAACGGACTAGGGAGTTCTTAACCTCCCAATCTTGGTAGTCCCTCCTATGGGCCTCAGAAACCCTATCACTCGGACATTCCGGGGCAGGATTTTTCACCACCTTATCTAACTTTTCGAAAGTTAGGACCAGCATAAGATTTTTGTACCAGTCGGCATAGTTTGGACCCTTAAGCTTGTTATCATCTAGAAGCTTTGCAAATTGACCGTTTGCCATTTTCTGATAAAACAACAAAAATGTTAGTTCACAACCTTAGTTTGATTCATGTTACCTACATAGATATGGCTTTTAATCTATGTTCCATTCCCATTTATTCATCTCTAAGATTTTCCCTCCCTTCTCAGTGACAGAGACGACAGAATGTCTCTGGAAATATGGGAAATCACATAGGGTGCGTGAAACCAACTGTTTCAGCTGCATAACCCCACCACCTTTCTGTGACAGATCATATCCACTCATCAGATGAGTTTCCCTTTGGCCTTTGTCAGACAAGGTTCAGAGCCGTTTTCAGGTAAACCTTTTTGTCCAGTGAGTGCACACCCATCATATTCAGGTTATGTCAAGGTACCGTGAGTGAGTTTCCATTTTCTGGTGAAGCCTCTCCCACATCGGTCTATGACGCCCCTATCATATAATGAAACACTCTAATAGATCCAACAGCAAATGGATAGCCCAATTTTATGGTGCGTTTCCTCATTACTGATGGACCCATCATTGTGCTAATGACGGAAGGCCTTTAGAGAGTCCATCAATTGGATCTCCCTATCACACGCACTCATATTTGCTTGGAGGGAACAAAATTTATGCCCTAGTTCTAATTTAGGTCAAACCAAAGTGGCTCCCACTGACTTTCATAAAGTCAGATTTTTGGTGGGCCCTACAACCAGGAGGTTACCAGATTCAAATCTAATTTGAATTTGGTCTCTTAGAGTGCATAAGGTTAAAGACCCAATCCTTTTACTAACATTAATCTCAGATTCGCCCCATGAACTGGTGATCATATCAGCCCAGTTCGAAATGGGCTTTTGGCCCATTAGGTGTTCAGTGTTTAACCAGTTTCCAATTTGCTGCCCAGTTGGGCTTCTTTGTATGGCGTGGGACCCAAGCATTGATCTACACACCAACCACATGGGTTCTGCCCAGCCTTTGTTACAAGGCCCAGCCGAATTCACTGAAAGACTCAATGACCCCCTTGAGCCCATCACATGGACCCTATGGGCCCAACACTTACATTAAGTGGTCCCTGGGCCAAGCCATCTTATAAAAACCCAGGGATTGTGGGCAAGTGCAAGATTAGCCCATCAGGTATTATCCTAAATGGTCTTACACTTAACCTCTAAGCCCTTAATGATCAAGCACTGCCCGACAAGAGAAGACCTCTCTCTCGGCTGCAAGGAACAGTGCTGCACTCTCTACTCACATGGATCCTGGGAATTAAAACCTTTTGCAAATCTTTTGAAACCGTACATATATATATATATTAATTTTGCAAAACAAAATTCCAACGATTGAAATCAATTGCTGGCAGTTTGGTTTCCATTAGAGAGAGTGCATTCCCGATCATTACCATTGTCCGACAAAGGGGTTGATCTTGTCACTATCACTCGGATGAATTCTCAGACTGCCCCAATATGTCCAGGTTTTGACCCCAACTAAGGATCTCACTGATTGACACATCAAAGACAGCCCGATCCGACACCTAGTGATGTGTCATAATCGAGTCTAGGGATCAGGTGTAACTTTCCAGTTTTTCCCATCTGTCTCCAAGGTCTAGGGCAATACTGGAAATCAGGTCCGGTTCAAGGGTTCAAGCAATCCCATACTGCATGTGCCTTGGGTCTTACCCTGATGGCCAAAACAAGCCATCCCAACACTTGGTGGCACACCAGTATCAGCCTTGGCAGGATAAATCTCCCTAGACTTATCCAATGGCTGTGAACATTTAAAACTAACAAAAGTTTCTATAAGTGTCCAGTTTTAGGGTCTTACACAGAATTATACCAAACAACATGAATCAAACATGCACTTTAATTTATTTCCACTAAATAACAATAGTACATCAAATCCGATTGAAGCTAAGGGCATACAAGACTGTCTAACACAAATAACCGTCCAAAATCATTATATTCCAATAAAATAGATTGTGTTTGAGTTATGAGTTGAATTTAGAGTCAAAACTTCACAATCCAGACCATTCTTAAAAATTATGGGTGTATTTGAGATGAAAAGAGATGAATATATGGTTATTCTTGTTCAGCTTTGTAGAAAAAATCAAGTTTTTGGGTTAGAACTTAATTTGAGCTAGATATATAAGCTCCAATTCAGCTTGAATCAAAAGCTCACATGCTCTCTTAGCTTAGCTTGAACATATAATAAATATATATATATATATATATATATATATATATATATATATATATATATATATATATTGTTGTAGCACGGATTGACTAGGGGCAACGAGGTAAATTCATTCTCTAGGTTTTGAATGTTTACCAAGGACCTTGAGGCCTCGGAAGTGGTGAGCTGAAGCCGAGGACCATAGGTCGAGGTAAGGTATTCCTTCCGAGGACCGTGGTAGCTGAGGACTGTAGGTCAAGGCGAGGTCCCTGGTGACCAGAGGTACTACAAGACAGAGAATGTCAGAGGCCTCAGGCAGGTACTTGAGGCAAAGGCTCCGACGTTCAAGTTAGTATGGGGTGTAAAGTTGGAGAGGGTGCAGGTGAGGTCTTGGCGATAGTCTTCAGATGCATCAGATCTCCCAGAGTAAATGCTAAGGAAGCAAGGTAGGTGTAGGGAGTAAATGAGTAAGCTATGTTAGAATTTTCTGTTCCAGATCCCCTTTAAGGGGGAATTACCTCTTATTTATACTTGAGCGTGTTGGAGGTAGGTGAAGATGAACACCCTAGATGAGAGTCGTACGAGATCAGGCAGCAGGCCCTGGTGGGTACATTTGACCGTCATGTGGTTGGCTCCGTACAAAGGCAGTAGGGCTCCCTCCTGCTGTGGCTGACGCTGTCAGGCATTAGTGGGTTGGGCCACCCAACCCGTGATGGGCTGGGCCACCCAACTCGCAATGGGCTGGGCCAAGATAACCCATTTCATTTGCCCCCCACTCCCAAGACCGAGGCGAGGCCTTGGCTTCGACTGGAAATGAGGGTAGTAGTCGAGGTAAGGCATCAGCTTCGGTCGTTGGAATAGTGGTCGTTATGCCTTTGGATTCGTCAACCGAGGGGTGTCCTCTAGTGGCGTCATTTTTGCTGTGTGCGTCATCCCTCTTCGGTTTGAAAACATGTGTGATGTGGATGCCTCGGTTTGGTGGAGGTGTCTCGTATCATGCACAGGCAGGTCATGTTAGGGGGCTATCGTGCGGAGGATGGTTATTCCAGTAGTCATGCGTTTGTCAGGTTGAGCGATCTGCCTGGTGGTTTGCGATGGGTGGACCCTGTAGTTCGCTCAGCGGGCTACAGTGAGCAATCTTCGCAGTCCACCCAGCATCATTTTGCCTTCTGAGGGCACACGCTAAGAGGTGCAGTGGAACTGGTTCATAGAAGCGGAGGGCTCCCGCTCCATTGGATTCGCGTCGATCTAAATTGTTGCTTTGGGTGCCAATCTGAGACGTTGCCCCAGCCGTTGGATTTGGAGAGATCCATGCCGTCCATTTTCTTTTAAATAGGGGCACTGACAGTGACTTTCTCCTTCATTTGAACTTAGACACCCTTGGTCTCGAGTGAACGCAGCTCCCCAACTCTCAATTCTCTAGGACTTTCCTATTTCTTCCTCTCTTCAAGACATTTCACCCTCTCTTAGGTAATCAAATATGTCATTTTCAGATTCCAACCCTGAATGCCATGAACTCCCGAACATCTCGGGAGGGAGCTCTCTTGCAACCCCCTTTCCCTTGTCTTCCTTGGGTTCCTTAGGCATAGCGCCCTTTCGCTGGGATGTGGTCACCTTCAGGGAAAGGTTAACATCGGGGGGTGCCAAGGGCAGTTACTGGGGGAATGACTCTCCCCATGAAAATGCCGCCTCAGCGTCACAGAGGGAGCTCGTGGGATCTCTTCTCTCCGAGGATAATGTTGTGGAAGTCACTGCCAGACCAGTGGGAGGGAGTGCTACCCAAAGGGTGGCTGACGCTGGTGTCCCGCGTTCGGAGTTTGACAGTTCCTTGGACGTGTACCAGGTCAAATCCCTAGCGAGGAGGTTCCACATACCTCGATCTTATGACCTGAGGGTCCCCAATGTGGGGGATCGGCCATGGACCCCCGAGGAGGGGGAAATTTGTGTCTACCAGCATTATTTGGAGTTCGGCCTTAGGTTTCCCCCTCCCTTTCTTAATCTCCGAGTTGCTGGAGTGGTACGACATCACTATCAGCCAACTTGTACCCAATGCCCTCAGGACCATCATGGCGATGATGGTGTGGGCTTGACTCAGGGGCATGGAGTAGACATTAAGGTTGTTACATGCCATGATTGCGCCGAGGAAGCACGCTTCTGAGGCCAACATGTATTACTTCCACTCGAGAAGGGGGAAATCTATGCATAGCCCCTCGTCCGTCCATGGGTGGAAGGATAAGTTCTTCTACGTCTCCTACCCTGAGGGCTGGCGGTTCAAGTCCGACTGGGGGGAGGCTTGTGTCATCTTTGAGAGATGTCCCCCACCGCTCGGAGACGAAGAGGCTACAACTATAGCTCACCTACTTGTGATGGGGAAATTCCAGGAAAAGCCGTTGGTGGAGGAGGAGGTCCCCCTAGTCTTCGTTGGGATTAGCCCATCCCCCTTCGGTAAGAGAGGTTCTGTGGTTAGTGCGTCTTCCACGTTCTTTTCTTTTACACTTTAATGTACAAACTGTTTTCCTTTGCTATTCCATAGAAATTCCAATGGATGCCAAGTAGTGTTTGTTGGAGAAGGCCCGGGCAAAGTAGGCTAGGAAGAAAGCCATAGGGCAAATGCTGAAGCGGCCCAGCGATGAAGTTGCCCCCCATCCCGACGAAGGGGGGAGATCCGCAAGTCACTACCAAGGGGAAGTAGACGGTGGTAGCATCGAAAAGCTGATAGTGGTGCCGAAGAAGCCCACGGACGGGCCTGAGGCGGGTAGGAAGAGGGCCGCCGTGGGAGGAGCCACCGTGGAAGCTTGTCAACACTAACTGGCAGGTTGAGGAGGTGGTGCGGAGGTCCATGCTCGAGGAGCACCCATCCGGGCCTTTGTCAGCCCCTCCATCAGTACAGGGGCTCCCTGAGAGAGCCGAGGGGTCCAGGAAGATTTTTCGCCCACAATGGCAGCTCCGAGAAGGGGACTCCATTCAAGGTGAGGGGGTCAGCCAGGAGTTGGTGAGCGGGTCCATCCTGCCGAGGGATTGCTACCGTCTTTTGCATTGCGACCCCAAGGCCTACGACGAAGGCATGTATCATTTGGTTGAGGTAAGGTGTTCTTCGGCTTCACATTTTCTTCTCTCCCTATCCTTTTGTTTGCTAACCAACTTTGTGACAGGCCTGTTTGCACTTCATCGGTTTGGGGACTGAACAAGACTGGCCATGTCAAGCATTAACAAGGCAAAGAAGGAGAAGTCCACCGAGGACAAGCTCTAGAAGGCAGTTGCTGCCACCGAGGACAAGTACCAAAAATTTTTAAAGGCCCTCTTGGATGAGCAATCAGTTTAGGAGCACCTTGAGGCTTAGCTGAAGGAGGCGCGACAAGGTCTCTCCAAATAGCAGATGGAGCGGGTTCAACTAGAAAGCATCATCATGGAAGTGGAGAGATGGGTGGCTGAGGCTGAGAAGAAGGCTGCCGAAGTAGAGGTGAAAGCTACCGAAGCCCTAGCCTCAAAAAAACAATCAAAGAAGGCAGCGGCCGAGGCAGTGGAAGTGTACAAGAAATCCTCCGACTACCTGGATGTGCTAGCGGAGTATGCTTCGTCGTCCTACCTCGATGGTATTGAAGATACCAAGAAGGCACTCCTATTGGTGCTGCCAGATTTTGAGATCAAGGGGCTGTAAGTAATCCCCGATGCTCCCACCGAGGCTCAGCCAACCAAAGACTTCGTTCCCCCTCCTGCCAACGATGAGGTGCAGGTGTAGATTTCCCCCTTTTTTGTTCAATTGGTGTAATACTTTGCTATTTTTTTTCTTCTTTTTCTTTTTGTGAAGGCAATACAAAACTTTTTGTAAAGGCTATACAAGACCAAAACTGAGTAATGAATGAATCCATTTTTTGTATCTATTGTATTTGTGCATGCTGTCTCTTCCCCTTTCTTTCTCTTCTTCTTCCCCTTTCTCCTTTATTTTTTGTGAGAGGTCCTTGCCCCTCCGAACAATCAAGACCATGATACACAAGGCACACACGATTCATTCATAGTACTCATTTATTTGCATGCTCGCCTCAAGTAATTGGGACATTGGGAGCCGAGATGGAGTCACACATTCGAAGTGGGGCTCACCTGGCTCCCAAATCCCTTGTGTTAACTTAGGCAAGGCCGAAGGGACCTAGCACCATGGGCGGGGTACTTGGGTAGACGAAGAGCTAAGGTGGAGAAGCACCACTGGGGTGTAGTTCCCCTGACTTGTTCTTACCAAGTGTTTTCTTAGGGAAGGCCAAGGCATCCCACCGGCAAAGTCGAGGGCTTTGTCTCACTATTTTCTTTGCAATGAGTGCGAGTAGCCGAGGAGGTCACCACACTCCGAGGTGACGAGGCATAACAGGCCTTTCACCTTGGCGCGTATGCCCTAGGTGAGGTGTTGTTTCCCACAATGGCCTGTGCTGAGGGTTTGTCCCTTGGAAGAGGTCTTCCCGTGTCGGCAGGTCTCAAGGACGCGGGTCTTTTTGGACTTAGGATTCATTCGTTCGATCATCCGAAGTGAAGAGGAACTTTGTTTCATTCATTCATTACTTCATCAAAAAATTACATTCATTTGTAGTACCTCCAAAGGTTCTTCGAATTCCCCGTCCGAGAGATGGGTCTTCCATCTAAAATTTCCAGCCGAAATGTGCTAGGGCTAAGAGCTTGCTTAATCTGGTAAGGGCCTTCCCAGTTGGGGCCCAACTTTCCCACTCCTGGTTCGGGGACCTTGACCTTCCTAAGGACAAGGTCTCCCTTTCTATAATGCCTTTCTTTCACCCTGGAGTTATAATATCAGGCCACTCGCTGCTGATAGGCAATCATCCTAATCTATGCTTGTTCTTGGGCTTATTCCAATAGGTCTAAGTTTGTTTTGAGCGCCTTGTCATTCTCAGCCTCATTATACCCTTCGATCCGAAGCGTTGGTTGGCTGATTTCTGCTGGGATCACTGCTTCCATGGCGTAGGTCAAGATGAAAGGGATCTCTCCCGTGGTTGTTCGAGGTGTGGTTTGGTACGTTTAGAGGACACTGTGTAGTTGCCCACAGGCCTTTAGCTCTATCCAACCTGGTCTTTAGTCTATCCAGGATGGTTTTGTTTGTAACCTTGGCCAGGGCATTCGTTTGAGGGTAACCCACCGAGGTGTACTGTTGTCTGATTCTGAGAGAGGTACACCATTCTCAGAATTTAGTGTCATTAAACTGTTTTTCGTTGTCCATGACTAGCATGTGGGGGAGGCCGAAGTGACAAATATTGTTCTTCTAAAAGAAGTTCTGAATTGCCCATGTTGTGATAGTGGCTAGGGGTTCAGCCTCCACCCACTTGGTGAAGTAATCCGTAGCAACGACAAGGTATTTCTTGCCACCCGTTGCTTGAGGGAAGGGGACGAGGAGGTCCATCCCCCACTTGGCAAAGGGCCAGGGGCTGGTGAGGGCCAAGAGGGTGGTGCCTAGTTGATGGTAGAGGTTGTCATGTCTCTGGCATTGGTCGCATTTCTACACCAGTTCAGCCGTATCCTTGTGGAGGGTTGACCAAAAGTACCCTTGCCTTAATGTTTTATGGGCTAGGGTTCGACCGCTAAGGTGGTTTCCGTAGATGCCTTTGTGAATTTTCCAAAGCACGTACTCGCCCTCCTCTTAGTGGAGGCATCGGAGGTAAGGCAAGGTGAAGGACCTCCTGTACAATTTGGTAGTGTGCTGCCTGACGTTGGAGTCTTCTAGCTTCATTCCTGTCGTCGAGTAGCCTCCCCGTCAGTAGGAAGTCGATGATAGGGTCCACCCAAGATGGTTCGGCCTCTATGGGGAGGGTTTGGATGTCCTTTAAGGAGGGTCGAGGTAACCTTTCCACGCGCATAGTGCAGCCGAGGGCCACATCCGAGGTGCTTGCCAATTTGGAGAGGGCGTCGGCTCGGGTGTTCTTGGCTTACGGGACTTGTTGTAGGGAGAAATGTTGGAAGTGGTAGGCTAACTCTTGAACCTTGGTGAGGTACTTAGCCTTGCTTTGTTCTCTGGCCTCGTACTCACCATTGAATTGATTCACCACCAGCTGTGAGTCGCTAAGGACTTTGATGTGCTTAGAGGCGAGATCTCTAGCGAGTTGTAACCCTACCAAGAGGGCTTCATACTCGGCTTCATTGTTGGATGCAGGAAACTAAAATCTCAGTGCATACTCTATGATGACAGCGTCGGGGTGAGGAGAATGAGGCCCGCTCCACTCCCTTTGGCATTGGATGAACCATTGACAAAAAATCTCCACGCGGGAGGGGAGGGCTCCTCAGTCGGGCGTGCTTTTTCTGATTCGTCTTTGTGAGACCGGCCAAGGGACCTGTTGAAAGTGCATTATGCTATAAAGTTAGCCAAGGCTTAAGCTTTGATCACAGGCCTTGGCTAGTACTGGATGTCAAACTTCGATAGTTTGATCGCCCACTTAATAAGGCGTATCAAAGTCTCTGGGTTGGCGAGGACGGCCTTAAGGGGCTAATTCGTTAGGATCACAATGGTATGGGCCTGGAAGTACAGCCTAAGCTTATTGGCCAAAGTGACGAGGGCGTAGGCTAGCTTTTCCACTACGGGGTACCTAGTTTTGGCATCGCAGAGGACCTTGCTGACATAGTATACAGGTCTCCAGACTCTGTCATCTTTCACTAGGATCGAGCTAATGGCCTCGTCTCCAGTTGATAAGTACAAATATAGAGTTTTCCCTAATGCCAACCGAGCAAGGAGCGGGAGTGAGGCGAGGTATAGCTTGAGATCGTCGAAGGCATGTTGGCACTCCTCCGTCCATTGAAAATTTTTCAGCTTCTTGATGGCGCAGAAGAAGGGAAGGAAGTGGTCTACCAACTTTGACATGAAATGGTTGAGGGCGGCTATCCTACCGGTGAGTCTCTAGGTCTCCTTTACTAACTGAAGGGGTGCCATGTCTAGTATGGCCTGTACCTTGTCCGAGTTGGTTTCAATGCCTCTTTGAGTGATGACGAAGCCTAAGAATTTTCCCAAGGTAACTCCGAAGGCACACTTGCTTGGGTTGAGCTTCATGTTGAACTTGCGAAGAGTATCAAAGGTCTCAGCCAAGTCCGAGGTGTGTGCTTCAGCGTTCAGGTTCTTCACCACCATGTCATCCGCATAAGCTTCGACGCTTCTTCCCATTTGATTCTTGAAAACCTTGTTGATAAGGCACTAGTAGGTGGCCCATGCATTCTTAAGGCTGAATGAGGTCTTCTCCTCATCATCAGGGTGCACCTGGATCTGGTTGTACCTGAAGAAAGCATCCATGAAGCTGAGTAGTTCATACCTTGCAGTGGCGTTGACGAGGTGGCCTATCCTTGGCAAAGGAAAACTGTCATTCAGGCAGGCTCGGCTAAGGTCTGAGAAGTCAATACAGATCCGCCATTTCCCATTAGCTTTCCTTACTAAAACCACGTTAGACAACCATTTGGAGTAATGTAGCTCACAGATGAAGCCGGTGTTGAGTAGCTTATCAACTTCCTCTCCTATGGCCTTCTATCGTTCTAGTGCAAAGTTCCTCTTCTTTTGTCGAACTGGCCTAGAGCTCAAGTCCACGCTCAGCTTGTGAGTAATGATCAAGGGGTCAATAATGGGCATGTCAACAATGGACCAAGAAAAGACGTTGGCATTAATTCTGAGGAAATTTACCAGTTCAGATATGCATTCAAGGGGAAGGTTGGACCCGACGCGGATTGTCTTCTCTAGGGTTGACTCATCCAGGAGAACTGAGATGAGGTCCTTGGATGGCTGTCCTTGGCTCACTAGCTCTTCCTAGAGGTCGAGGCCTTCCAGTGACAGGGCCTCCTTATTCTTTCCTTTTAGCGCCGCCACGTAGCATTGGCGGGTGATCTGCTGGTTCATGCTCGGTGGGAAACTTGAGGGCCAGGTGATAGGAGGACATGACTGCCCCTAGTGCATGAAGGGTTGGCCTTCCCATTATTGCGTTATAGGGAGAGGCAACGTTCACCACCAGGAACTCATGCATCTAGGTCACCTGGTATGGTGCTATCCCTACCATGATGGGTAGAGTAATTTTTCCTTCCAGCCTGATGATGTTGCCGGAGATGCCGACGAGGGGAATGTCGATAGGTTGGAGCCACTTTGGCGCGAGCTTCATTCTATCATAGGTGTCGTAAAAAAGGATATCGGCTGATGAGCCACTATCCACCAAGATCTTCTTCACCATAAAATTGAAGATGATGGTTGCGACCACGAGGGCATCATCGTGGGGAACTGTGACCCCCTCTAAGTCCTCATTGGTGAAGACAAGGGCATGTGGATAGCTCGGCCTCTGTGGTGCTTCTAGGTACTTCTGCTTCTTTGGGGCAGGCTCTTGGATGTTAAGTTGCCTGGCATAGGCTTTTCGAGCCGAGGCCGAGGCTCCACCTGAAGCCATGTCCCCGGCAATGACGTCGATGATGCCTGCCACTTGCTAATGCTAATGTTGGGAGGACGAGGCGCCTGCCTCTCCTCCGACAAACTGCTTAAGGTGTCTGCGACGGATAAGGGACTCTATTTCATTCTTTAGATCATAGCAGTCTTTGGTATCATGTCCGGTGCCACGATGATACTTGTAGTACTTTGTAGGGTTCCCCCTCTTGGGGTTCCGCTTTAGCTTCGTTGGCCACTTCACAAACTTCTCTTCCCCAATCTGTATCAGTATCTAAGTGCAGGTGGAGTTGAGTGGCTTGTAGTCCTTGTAAGCCAAGGCTAGAGCCAATGGCTTCTTGTTGTCTTTACTGCCATGGTTGTCGGGGTGGTGCTGGTTCCCCCCCTTTCCTCTTCTTCTCTTGGGGCCTGTCGTGGCACTCGACTGCCCTTTCTTGGTTGTCCCTGGTCAAAGCCTCTTCGGTCGTGATGTATTTTTGGGCCTTCTTGAGGAATTCGAGCTTGGTCTTCGGCGGGGTCTTGGCAACTGATAGTTTGAGGGTCGATCCGGGGCAAAGTCCATTAATGGCGATGTGCATGGATACCATAGGGTCGAGGTCTCGAACTTCAAGCTCTTTCTTCTTAAAGCGGTCAATGTAGGACCGTAGGCTTTCACCTGGCTCCTATTTTTGAGTGACATTAGAGAGACTACGCTCTTTTGACATCATCTACTACTGATGAAGCGGGTGGGGAACAAAGTTGTAAATTGCTCCCACGAGCTAACAGATCGAGGAAGGAGGCTGGAGAACCAGTGGTGAGCAGCCCCCCTGAAAGTGGCCTGGAAGGTTTGGCACGTCAAGGCATCAGAAATACCGGTAGAGTATCATGAGCGCCCTGAAACCCTCTAGGTGATCATTGGGGTTGGTGCTTTCCTCATACGTTTCCAGTGTAGGAGCCTTGAAGTGTGGAGGAAGGGGCTCCGAAATGATTTCTGGGGTGAATGCATCCATGCGTCCAATGGAGTTGTCGTGACTGGTTGAGGCATTGACTCGACTCTCCTTAACCTGGCGGAGCTTGTCTTTGACGGCCCCAATCTTGGCTCACAACTCGGATAGCCCTGGTCAACACAACCATGGGCTCCGATTCTATCCTTGTGGACCCGGTGGATGTCAACTCGGCCCTCGAATACTCCAAGATAGGATCGGCGCTCCTCTGCGGGCGCGATGATCATTCAGAATGCCCCGAAGATCTAAGATGGGAGGGGGAGTGGCATGGCATCAGCTCTCGCCTCAGGAGTGAACTCTAGGGCGGCCGAGACGGCCATCGTCATCCCAGTGAGCCTGAAGGTTGATGACCATCTTTGGATTGAGTGGTTACGCTTTCCCTTCAGCTAGGAGGGCAGATGTTTCTTCGTGGTGAATCCGGGGGACGGTTGTTGCCAGATTCTAATAGCTCAACCAGCGAGTTACCATGGCCAAGGGCTGGTCGCTCGACATGCTCATGGCGGCCCTGATCCTTTAACACCCCAGCTAAGCGATCACCTCGAGAGGGACCTCCTGCTCAGGGAAAAACTTCTTCCATGCATTGAGTAAGGCGGTCCAGACGGACAGCCTGAAACTATTCATAGGTGACCAGGTTCTGATTGTTCCTGGTTTTCCACACCATGGCTTTCAAGCTTAAGAGGGCTTGGATTTAGAGTATGTTGTTTTTTTTTATCCTAAAGTGGGGGTCGTCTTAGCAATGATTCCCGTAGGCGGCGCCAATTGTTATCACACAGATTGGCTGGGGGCAAAGAGGTAAATTCACTCTCCAGGTTTCGAATGTTTTTCGAGGACGTCAAGGCCTCAAAAGTGGTGAGCCAAAGCCGAGGACCGTAGGTCGAGGTGAGGTATTCCTTCCGAGGACTGTAGGCTGAGGCGAGGTCCCTAGTGACTAGAGGTACTGAAAGACAGGAAATGTTAGAGGCCTCAGGCGGGTACCCGAGGCAGAGGCTCTGACGCTCAAGTTAGTATGAGGTGTAAAGTAGGAGAGGGTGTAGGTGAGGTCTTGGTGATAGTCCTCGGATGCACCAGATCTCCTAGAGTAAATGCTAGGGAAGCAAGGTAGGTGCAGGGAGTAAATAAGTTGTATTAGAATTTTCTATTTTGGATCCCCTTTAAGGGGGAGTTACCACTTATTTATACTTGAGCGTGCTAGAGGTAGGTGAAGATGAACACCCCGGATGAAAGTTGTACGAGGTCAAGTGGCAGGCCCTGGTGGATACGTCTGATCGTCATGTGGTTGGCTCCGTACAAAGGTAGCAGGGCTCCCTCCTACTGTGGCTGACGCTATCAGGCGTTAGTGGGCTGGGCCAATCTAACCCACATCATATATATATATATATATATATATGGATTTAGTACATAATATATATGGGAAACATATGCAATATGCATGAAAAACATATATATGTACTAAATCCATATATCTATATCTATATCTATCTATCTATCTATATATATATATTGATCGGTTTGATTTTTTGATTTGTCGGATTTTGGTGAGCGCCACTAGCTGTGTTAAATGAACTACTTCAAAGTTCCTCAATTAGCCCAATGTAAGTGTTTTGGGGCATTTCAGGTTCTTTCACCAAACACAAATGCATGGCTTTTTTTGTGGAATTTACCTTGCAACACAAGAAGCCACTGCGTGAAAGCCTTATCAATTGGGCACTTCGTTCAAAGGGCATCCTAGTTGGGCCCATTAGAAAGCAAGAAGTCACTATGCTTTGGCCCTCCCAAACAAACACAATATTCCTTAGGATCCAATACCCTCAGTGCATATGATATCAATATGGGATACTTCTTATTTTTTTATTTTACGCTTTATTTCTCATTTTACTCCTTTTTTATTTTTTAATTTTGTTTATTTATAATTATTGAAGGGATAGTTGTTAAAGCCCTAATATTTTACCCCCAAAGTTTTTTTTTTTATAGGTGCATCCATGTGTTTCGGGGTCCACCAATCATATTGTTATTTTTAGGAATGGCATCAGGTAGGGTACCCGTGCAAATTGCCCTACCCATTCCTGAACCCGCCTATGTACCCTTGATCCCAAATCCGTCTAACTTTTTCTCTCAATTTTTCAAACCCGTCCTAAGCCATCCCACCCGATTATCACATGATCAAGTTAAACTTTTCTTCAAGTTCAATATCAAGTATATAAAATAAAAGTTCTTCGGAGTTTATTATCGACAAACAACATTCAACAAGAACCAACATTACATAAAACCCTTCCATATAAAAGAACAAAGCAAAATAGTATAAGTCAAAAAATAAATAAAACTAAGTGACGTAAGAGAATGGGCAAACAAATAAGTTTATAATTTCAAAGAACCAAAAATCCAAAAAAAAAAAGAAAAAGAAAAAACCCAAAGTTACCCGTTAAGCCGTCAATAGGTCTTGGGCTCTTGGTCTTAACTGTTAAATCTTAAGGGTAAATGGGTAAACAAATAAACATGAAGGTTGAAGGATTGGAACTTGATTTAAAAAAAAAGGGAAATTCTTAGAGTCCTAATTCCTAAAACCATTATGTATTTAAAGGCTATGTTGGTGATTTGGTCTATCTATATTTAATATAATATATTTTTTACCAACACCTTTTGATACATCCATACTAATAATACATACATACATATATTGTGTGTGTGTGTATGGTATAATCTATTAAAAGTTATGTAATATATATGAGACTTATGTCTTACAAGATAACTTTATCAAATCCTTCTAAATTCTAGAAAAGTTCACATCAAAAACTGAAACAACAAACAAAACCAAGGAAATAAATTTGAAAAAGTCCTCTTAGTTTCAATTAACTTATAAAAATCGATTGTTAATTGAAACAATTGGTACATATATATTTTTAATATATATCAATATCATATTTTTATATATTCATCTATAATATATATTATAAATATAAAAAACCAAAGAAGAAAATCAATCAAAAGATGAACCAATCAATTAGTTAACCAATTAGTTCTATTTGGTTTTGGTTCTAAATATTGTAAAACCCGAAGGACCAGTTAGGTTTCAACAATTTGCCCATAATTTGGTTAAGAAAACTATGAACACTCCTACCAGATTCTAAATCTCTTGTTTTCTTTCTTTCTTTCTTTCTTTTAATTTTGATTAGGGGTTTGGGGATGAGAAGCCTATGCTCGTCTCCCTATACCCATAAGGTCATAACCTCCAACCTTGTCCCATGTGAGAGTTGAATTTGGTCCAAAGCACTTAAAAGTTAAGATTATCATTTCAAATTGAGTTTGATTTTCAATTTTGGCAAATAGATATCATTTGCAATCTTAATCACAACAATAAAATTTTAAAAATAACTATAAATATTTAAAAATCATTAACAAGTATATCGCCTAAAAATAATGCTTGGGTTGGACTTGAATTTGGTCAATATAAATTTTTGCAATCTTAAATCTTAATTATATTAATTTAAAATCCACTTACTTGAACCTAGCCAAGTGCCCCAAACATGCAAATTAACCATTATAGGAATGCCATAGGCAATAGGGCTCCTCTAGCTTCTACTTAATTAATTTCTCTTAATTAAAATTGGGCATCGGGTATTTTATTTCACCCATGTCAAATAAAACTGGGTATTAGGTATCGAATACCCTAAAATTAAAACCCAAACCGGTCCAAACTCTATATGGTTTTGATAAATGGGTCTTATTAGGATCAGATACACGAAAATTCCCATGAAATTGCCATCCTAGTTATTTTGATCTTTGATTCCATTAGATTTGGGAGCTGTTTGGAGTTGACATTCTTTGTACCAAACCAACAACAATCTGCCGCACCATTTATAAAAAGGGAAAATTATAGTAAGAGCCGACTGTATATTTATATTTACATTGCAGGTTGGTTTAGAAAACAACAAAACTCTGAGCGCCGGTTGTACATTTCAAATTATAAAAATCCCCGCCATGTCATTGGAAACTTATGTGGCCATGTTGGACACAATATATATATATATACTAAAATCAAAACATCTATCTCTCGATCCCTTTGTCTTTCAATCTCCTGCTCCCTTTGTCTTTCCCACTCCCCTCTGCCTCTCAATCTCCCGCTCCCTTTGTCTCTCCCACTCCCTCTCCCTCTCAATCTCCCTCCCACTCTTTCACTCTCACAGTCATCTCTCAACCTCCCACTCCCTTTATCTCTCCCACTCTCTCAGCTTTGGTCTACAACCAAATCAAAATCTCTCTCTCTCTCCCTCTCTCTCTCTCTCTCTTTTCTCTTCAGTATATCTCTCATTCTCCCTCGGCCTTTCTCCTGCTCCCTCCCTCATTTTTTTTTCATATAAACTTATACGGTATTAATTAGACCATACAAGTTATAAGTTAGTCAAGGGACCAGCAACTTGTGTAATCAAGTTATAAGTTTCTATCAAATTGGTGTAAAATTTGTAGCCAAGATTTTCTTGTGAATTTTTATCAAATTAGGTTGAGCGAGTTAGAACCATACAAGTTATAAGTTAGTCAAGGGACCAGCAACTTGTGTAATCAAGTTATAAGTTTCTATCAAATTGGTGTAAAATTTGTAGCCAAGATTTTCTTGTGAATTTTTATCAAATTAGGTTGAGCGAGTTAGAACCATACCAAGTTGGTCTTATGTTCTTTAATACGATCTAGTTAATACCGTATAAGTGTGTAAGAAAAATAATAAAAAAAGAATGAGAGAGGGAGCGGGAAAGAAGCTGTGAGAGAATGACAGAGATTGAGGGAGAATGAGAGATCGACCAAGAGAGAGAATGAGGGAGAAGGAGAGATCGACCAAGAGAGAGAATGAGGGAGAAGAAGAGATCGACCGAGAGAGAAAATGAGGGAGAAGGAAAGATTAAATGAGAAACAGAATGAGAGAGATTGAGAGAGAACAATAGATTGACTAAGAGGGAGAGAATGAGAGAGATTGACTGAGAGAATGTAAAACCCTTTTCTCTAATCACAGTCATTGAGTAGGGAGAGACACCTGTGAGAGTGAGAGAGTGGGAAGATGGAGAGAGTGGGAGAAAGTGAAAACCTTTTTTTTTTTTTTCAAATAATCCATGTTGTGTCCAACATGGATTAAGAATCCATAAGTCTCCGTTGACATTGCGGGGGCTTTTATAATTTGAAATGCACAACCGACTATCAAACTTTTATTGATTTTTGAACCAACTTGCAATTTCATTTTAAATGTTGAACTGGCTTTGGCTATAATTTTGTTAAATTAAAAAGGGAGAATGACGGTTCAGCCCAGGGTCAGAATTTTTAGGCCTAAAGTACAATTGGAATAAGTACCAATTCGAAATTAATGCCAATTCACGGGTAGGCATTAGTGTATAGAATGGTTTTTTTTTTATATTTTGAATGTTTATAGATATGCAATAGAATTCAGAAATCTGCATTAGTCCTGTCCTACTTTTCCGAATTAAAATCGCTTTAATTTTGAAATATGGGAACAACAAGTTGGTGCGTAGATTGCTATTGGTCCGCTACAGAAATTATGGAGGATGTAAACAGTAAACTCATTACAGGGTAATGGACTAATGGGCACGGTCCCAGGGAAAGTTTGCTAATGTTGAGGGTATTTTAGTCTTTGAGATAAAATTGCCTTAAAATTCAAATCCGCTAATTTCAAACTAGCCGTTACGGTACGCTCTCCTCCACTCAGCTGTCAGCTCTTCTTCTTCCTTTACGCCTTCAATCAAGATTTCTACTTGAGAATCAAAAACAAACTTGTACTCTTGATCACATCACTGCTGTACCAATAATTTCGAAACTTCATATCTGGTTCTCTCTGCAAACCCTAGAAAATGTTTACAGAAGGTCTGGACGAAAGCGCTATTGACTGGATCAATCAGGTATTCTTGACCACATTCTTCTTAATGGTAGCTTGATTTCCTTTTCCTGCAATTAAACTTACGGTGTTTCGATCTGTTTATTCTCTTTCATTTGGTTTGGTTCTTTATGGCTTGCGTAATAGTACATTTTTACACAAGTGTTTTCACCAAAAAGAAGAAGAAGAAGAATACAATTCTTTAGAACTCCAAATTTTCTTGATTTTTTCTTCATTTGGTAGGAAGCCGTTCATTAGAGCAATATTGATACATTTGTAAGGAAAACCCTAGTTTCTTACTTTTGATACATTTTGGAAGAAGGTAATTTCTTACTTTTGTTGCATTTGGGAGGGAACCTTGTTCTTTAGAATTCCGGTTTTTTATTAACATTTGAAGCCCAATTCTTTATAACTTTAATTTCTTAATTTTGATGCATTTGAATGCTGCTGTACTTGTTTATTAAGGAAGAAAATCCTTTTCTATATCCTTAAATATCAGTACATCTCTCCAATTTGGTTTCTGCATTCTTTTGATGTCTTTTAATACTTCTAATTGATTTTTTTTCTTTACTATTTGGTTTTTAGATTTACTCATATCGTCATCTGTTTGGTTGTTGCTTACTTCCTTTTCGTTTATACTTTCCCTGAATCATGCAGGGATCAGAAGCAGACCAGCGAGTTCGATCACCCTTGGCAGAAAAGATTACTGTCGACTCTGTTCTACAGTCTCCATTGTACAATAACAAGAATTATTTCTCTCCCCAGATTTTGCCTCCACTGAAATTCTATTCTGGCTTGTTGGGACCTCATAGTACGGTGTCTCTTGGTCTGGATGATGACGATGAGAGTGTGGCATCAGTCCCTGATGACTTGGACGGAAACAGTTATGATGGATTTGAAGTGGAAGATTTGGGATCTAGTGACACCGATTTGGTGGATAAGCCAAGCGTACAGTGCTATGATGAAGAGCAGTCCAATGCAAATTCAAGTAATAATTTGAATTGGGAACCTGCTAAACTAACGGAGAAACGACATGTGACTTCTATGACCAGGGGACCTTCAAAGGAGAATCTCAGGATTGATGTTCCACAGGGCATCAAGGAATGTGCCCGGCGGCGATATTCAACTCCTGGTGGTAGAAACCTGCCTAGGGAACAGCTCAGTACCTACAATGCACATGTAGGATAAATGATTTGTCCTTGTATAAATCTAATATTGCGAACAAAATTCTAGTTTCTATAATTTGTTTTTGATGTGGATTGCAGGGTTCTCTTATGGATGAAGTCAAGCCCAAAACCTTAGCAGACTTGGGAACTCCCAGTGCACCTCCCATTATGGAAATTGAAAGGAGAGAAAGTAATTTTGAAGTAAAGAGTGAACAAACTAGCAGTGACATGGAAGTTGAACAAATTAGCAGTGACATGCATGCACCAAGTGAAACTGGGGCCTGCAATGAAAGTAAAGAAGTGTTAGCAGATCCCAGAGGACAATCTCAAAGAAGCAGTGCACCTTGTCCTGGGTATTATTCTTCTGTTTCCTTCCGCCCCCCCCCCCCCCCCCCATCTTAGTTGTTTTCTCCACCTTTGTTCATGTAATATCTATAGAAATTTCTAACCTTAGTTTGGATGCAGAACCATTTCAAGAGAGACAGAGAAACAGATCCCTTATTACAGTGCAAGGTACAGTTATTGCCTTGGTTACTGATATCCCTTCTATTGTGGCCGTATCTCTTCTCCTTCTAATTGATATTTTTTCTCTACATTAAAGGTTTGACTGTTGTAACTGTGAGGATATGAGTTTTGAGACCAATACATAGTAAACCTTATGCATGACACACCTCTGTGTCAAATTTACCCTGCAATTAATTGGCACTTGTTCAATACTTAGAAATTTCCCATAAAAGTATTGCATAGCTATCCTAAGATCCACTGAGAATGAAAAACAACAAAAAATTTGGAACTCTTAGGAAATATTGGTTTATCAATCAGAAAGAAAGACCATTATATGGGAACTACTGAGATCATATTGTCTCCCAATTAATATTGGATCTTGGTAATTTGGCCATCACCACGCTAAGTGGTACCTCCTGACCAAATGTCTGGATAAAATGTATAGATTATGATCTAGCATGAGGATCTTGGTAATTTGGCCATAACTTTTTACCTTTGATGGACTACATGTTATTCACGGTATTGGTCAAAATTCTTGGCAAACACTTTACTCTTTCTGATGTGTGAATCCTCTTTTGGTGGATTTTTTATCACTATAGTGGTCAAAATGCTTGGCAAACGATGATAGCTTATGATGCATGCATTCGCTTATGCCTACACGCATGGGCACGAGGATGCATGGAGGCACCTGAATTTCTACGAGATGAGTGTGTTGTTCTCAGAAGTGCCTTTGGGTATGGTGTTTTTCTTCCTTCCATTTCTATCCCCTTTCTCAAAGGGAGTATTTTTCTCTTATTTGGTGTTTATTATTACACGAATGGAATTGAAATCTCCCATTTTCTCTGCATGTAGATTACACAAATTTTTGTTGCAACCTCGAGGTATGTATCGAAGGGAAGGCACACTTACTGAGAGCGCAGAAGAAACATGCATTGTAAAAACAAACAAGGCAGCTGGAAAGATTAAGGTGGAAGGTAATGTGTATCATTGTTATAAAAGAACATATATTTTTCTTATGGATAGGTCCTAATAGATTTGTTTTGTAAGTTTGAACAAGAATTCTTGATTTTTCATGCCCTACTTTTTATTTTACTTTCTTTTCCTTTCTGGTCAGTTATTTTTCTCTGTGTTGGCCTATGAAATCCTTGATAAATGAAATTAATCAGCCTTGTTATTACTGCATGTTAACACGATGCCCCTTATTTTTAATTTGAAGTTTGCACTATACAAGGTTATGAATTTCTGATTTCCATGGATCAAATATTATCCTGGTATTCTATATTTTGGAAATTAACTGAATAGAAAATGAATAGATGATAATTTTAATAAGGATTGGATCTTGTTCTTAACCAGCTCTAAAATATGAGGACAAAATTAAATATTTATTGAAGTTTAGCAACAACCATATTTTTAACTTAATGTTGCCTGATTAGTGTGTAAAAATGGCAGTGAGAAAGATTCGTATAATACCCCGGCGAAAACTCAAAGCTACATACTCATTGCGAGGTGCTGACTACATGCAAGCAGGGGCAGAATATATTCGACATGTTTCTTCATTGGTGAAAACTGGGATCAGTTCTCTAAAACTATCTACACTGTCAGTGACTTCAGAAGGTTTGGGGCCCCTCACATCTTAAAATTGAAACTTGAAGCTTGTCTAGGATGATCATTTAGATGTGCAAATTCCTTTTTCTGCTTAGCATATTTGCAATTGTTTATATCTGTAGTACGAATATTAGAGATGGTGAAAATAATCTTTAAATGAAATCAATATACATAGTACACATCCTAGGACTGAGATCCCCACATTACTATAACTTCCACGCAACAGATTGAGGTCAAAAATTGAGTTAAATGCCCTTTTCAGATCATCATATAGATTGACTTTTCTGGATTGCCCAAAGTGGTAAGTGTAATGTTTAATTTGATTGAATTTTGATCTAATAAATGTCCTAGGCAATAGGCCTCATTGAATTGGCATGTATCAGACTCCAGAACTTTTGACATGGAATCTGATGTTTACTTAAGAACAATAAATATTACATGACATTCAGGTTCAATGTTTAGCCACGATATCTTCTGATAGCTTTTCATTTTTTTTTTTTTTTGCAGAATCACTATCTTGCTTAGTTCAACTGAAAAGTTCTATAGAAGAGATGCAGGGTGAACCAGGTTCTGCTATTTGTCTGCAACCAGGAACTTATCATGTCTTGTAAGCTGCTGCTCTTTCAAGATTTAATATTTTCTTGTCTTTTTATTTCTTTTTTCCTTTTCTTGTTTCATTTTTTGAATGGGAGAGACTGTTGAAGCTTATAGACAACCATGAACCTTGAATAACTTCATTAGTGGTGTCAAACCTGCATGCATAAGAGACTGGATCTGCTCCCATCAAAAAACAATTCCAACATGATCTGTGCCTGCATATCTCAAACATGGCCCGTCTCATGGTGAGATATGCAGACAGAGATCCTGTTGGAGGCATTTTGGAACAGTTTTTGTTAGGAGCAGATCCCAACTCCACACATGGGTGGTACATTTGCAGGAACAAACTGGAATCCAACATATCAAGGAATTGCAATAAAAGATCTTTCACGTATCGAGGACTTTCAATGCGGTTATAACAATGTAGAAGTTATTAAAGATCATCAATCAGATGGATGTTGGGTTTACTTCATGCTGGAGGTGGGCAAAACTAGAGGTCCCACTTGCTATATGAATGCCTTATGTTAGCTATGATGCTTGGGATTTCCTCTTTGTGGCCTGTGTGATAAGAATATTGATAACCCCCTCAAATTAAAAAAGTTATAGCATTTGAAGAATTCAATTATCTTTAGAGTTGTTCTATAAAAAATAGTGCTGCTGGATAAATAATTCTGAAATGCATTTATGATTCAGCTTTCCACAGAGCCAAGGGGATGCTCTTTTATTAGAGGTCCAAAATACAAATAAGGTCACCCATGGCCGAGCTACAATTCAAATTTCATCATTGACCGATGATCCTGTATGCATCCTTTCTTTTCTATTGATATTTATTAAGAAATTATTGTTCTTTTGATACTTCATGTTTAATAGATTCTTCTCTGATTTTTGCAGAATGATAGAGTCCGGTGGTGGCCAATTTATCATGATGATCATGAATGTGTTGGGAAGGTTCAGCTCTTCATTGGCAGTACAGTTACTCGTAATGATCCTAACCCTATAAAGGTTTGTTTCTTCCTTTTCTCTTAGAGTACAAGTAAATTAAATTATTCCAAACTAGATCCAACAAGAGCTAAGATAATTAAGAACCGTTCTTTTGTAAAAACTCAAATTTCCTAGCATCAAGTTGAGTTTATGTTGTTCAATTTGTGACCTGTCTTGACATTTTACATTCTAAAAAATATCTTTTTTGTTGTACAAAAAGCCAGATTGTCCATGGCAGGTTGACCTAATGCATAAAATTTCTAGTCCAACCAGACAGGAACATAGTTTCTTCCTTTAAATTGGGTTAACAATTGGTGTTAACCCAATTGTTATCAGCTCCAAAGAACATATTAACTAGAATTGCTATATCATCATCATCATCTAAGCCTTATCACAACTATATGGGGTTGGCTACATGAATCCTATTTTTCCATTCCGTCCTATTTAGTGCCATATCCATTGTTAAATATAAGCGCTTAAATCATCTCTTACTACTTCCACCCATGTCATTTTTGGTCTGCCTCTAGTCCTTCTAGTCCCTTGTCACAACAGATTACTACTTTTTACGGGTCTATAGATGGTCTTGCATATGACCAGACCATCAAGAAACATATTTACCACAAATACAGAATTTAGATTTTACTTGTTGACATTCAGTGAGGGACCTCTAGCCAGTTTTGCATGGACTCTCTTAAATGGATGAAGTGTCCATGTCAACCACTCTTCAGACTCTTGAAACTCAAAGGATTCTTGAGGGACACTTCTATATGACAACTTTCTTTCTCTTGTTTTTCATTTCATATAAATGAACAGTTTATGTACACATTAAATGCCATTTTCCTACAAAATGTTAAGGCTGCATTTGGTAAGAGTGCAAGTGTAGAGCCGAGGAAAATTTGTACTCCAGTTGATTTTTGCGGTTGTTTGGTAAGAAAACATCTTTGTACTGAAATGAAAGTAAATTTGTTTTTTTAACATTTTTGTATTGAAACTGGGAGCAAAGTTTGCTTCCAAAAAATTGAAGCGAACTTTTACTCTCAAAGTTGGTCAATGTTAAAATGGTAGGTTCCAGTCTTTCTTTCTCTTGTTTTTCATTTCATATAAACGAACAGTTTATGTACACATTAAATGCCATTTTCCTACAAAATGTTAAGGCTGCATTTGGTAAGAGTGCAAGTGCAGAGCCAAGGCAAATTTGTCAGTTGATTTTTGCGGTTGTTTGGTAAGAATACATCTTTGTACTGAAATGAAAGTAAATTTGTTTTTTCAACATTTTTGTATTGAAACTGGGAGCAAAGTTTGCTTCCAAAAAATTGAACTTTTACTCTCAAAGTTGGTCAATGTTAAAATGGTAGATTCCAGTCTTGACAATTTGTGTTTGTACCCGTCAAAATCAAACAAAATATTGCAAACCAAAACAAGTTTGCATTCTCACTTTCTGACCAAATTTTCATTTACATTGATATACATGTGCTTTTAGTACTTTGCCACATACAAATAACAAAGACATTCTTTTTTTATTGGTTTATAATGTTAAAATTCAAAAAAATGTGGAGTATTTTTAATAGTCAGTACTTGCTTCTAGACATGTTCATAAAAGTCCTTATTTTTTTGGCTTGCTGAGTCTGACTCCCAGGCACATTGAATTCTGATTCTGGTGTTTGTCCATAAAAATAGTGCTTCTAGCAGGTATTTTGTGCTCCACTTAAACTTGACATAGATGTATAGAATCATGTCAAAGTGCACTTGGGAGATATTACAGGCTAAGTTTCTTTCTCTTGATATGTATTAAGTTTTAATGCATGTATATCCTAGTTTTATCTTCCGTTTCATGTCAAGATTCCATATACCAATCATATTTCTCCATGTTTATACATTACAGGGTGGACATGTTGTGGAAACTCTTGCTTATGATTTGGTGCTTGAAGCTGCTTTGCGAGCTCAGCATTTTCGTCCCCGAAACTTGAGGTTAGATGGACCTTGGAAGTGGCTGATAACTGAATTTTCCAACTACTATGAAGTTTCAGATTCATATACTAAGCTAAGGTATCTTTATATGAAAATCTGTCAAATTAATCCTTCCACATATAACTTGAAGTCATTGTACCAAACTACAAATTCTCATATTGTTTTTAATTCCATTGTAGGTACCTTTCATATGTCATGAATGTGGCAACACCTACAAAAGATTGCTTGGAGCTTGTCTATGAATTACTTCTTCCTGTGGTAAAGGCCAAAAGTGAGAGAAGTCTAACTCAGCAAGAGGTCAGCTTTTCTATTGCCCAACTTTTTTATTTACACACAATATTTGCGTATACATTTAATCATCTGTAAACATGCAACAGAAAATATAGATTTCTAAAGAGTCGCCAAGAAAATAGATCATTTCCTTGGATGTGATCTGTGACAAGTATATTTCTTGAATATGTGGAGGATATCTTCTGTATCAAGTATATTTCTTGAAAATCAGCAGAAACTCAGTCAAGTGATAACTCAGTTTAACCCAATCTTTTTTGATGTATTGATTGGTCCAAAATCTCCTTTGTTATTTTCTTACACAAAGTGGTCATTCTCAGACTCGAATCAATGTTCTCAGGCCTGTCAGCTGAAGATTTTACCATTGTACAAAGTAATGGCTCTTATTCTTAACAACAATTTGGGTGGAGATCTAAGATTAACCTAAGCCGACCCCATATAGTTGGGACAAGGCATAGATGACAATGATGATGATGATCTAGGAAGAAAATAAAAATCCAGCCCAGTTGGGGGGATCCAGCACTCTAATCCACCTGAGTAGAGGTGGCACAGTGGTTTTAGGAGAAAACTAGCTTTCTAGCCAATTTTATTGGTTCAACGTGGTTTTCATCCATATCTGAGGTCTAAGCTCTTGAAAATCAGCAGAAACTCAGTCAAGTGATAACTCAGTTTAACCCAATCTTTTTTGATGTATTGATTGGTCCAAAATCTCCTTTGTTATTTTCTTACACAAAGTGGTCATTCTCAGACTCGAATCAATGTTCTCAGGCCTGTCAGCTGAAGATTTTACCATTGTACAAAGTAATGGCTCTTATTCTTAACAACAATTTGGGTGGAGATCTAAGATTAACCTAAGCCGACCCCATATAGTTGGGACAAGGCATAGATGACAATGATGATGATGATCTAGGAAGAAAATAAAAATCCAGCCCAGTTGGGGGGATCCAGCACTCTAATCCACCTGAGTAGAGGTGGCACAGTGGTTTTAGGAGAAAACTAGCTTTCTAGCCAATTTTATTGGTTCAACGTGGTTTTCATCCATATCTGAGGTCTAAGCTCTTGAAAATCAGCAGAAACTCAGTCAAGTGATAACTCAGTTTAACCCAATCTTTTTTGATGTATTGATTGGTCCAAAATCTCCTTTGTTATTTTCTTACACAAAGTGGTCATTCTCAGACTCGAATCAATGTTCTCAGGCCTGTCAGCTGAAGATTTTACCATTGTACAAAGTAATGGCTCTTATTCTTAACAACAATTTGGGTGGAGATCTAAGATTAACCTAAGCCGACCCCATATAGTTGGGACAAGGCATAGATGACAATGATGATGATGATCTAGGAAGAAAATAAAAATCCAGCCCAGTTGGGGGGATCCAGCACTCTAATCCACCTGAGTAGAGGTGGCACAGTGGTTTTAGGAGAAAACTAGCTTTCTAGCCAATTTTATTGGTTCAACGTGGTTTTCATCCATATCTGAGGTCTAAGCTCTCATGCAGATTGAACCTAGCCTAACCACATTAAAATGTTTCTCCAAATTATTCAATTTATAATCTTACTACTATGAGAACTGAGAAATGATATGCCAATTTGGTATAAGTTCTTAACAGTGACTAATTTATTTTATACCAACATCAGAGAATTCATTCCACCACCTAATTATAGAGGCTTAGAATCTTTGAAAGCCCTTTGCATTATATTGGGTGGTGGACTGAATGAAATAGTAGAATCTTTGAAGGCCACATTACCAGCAAGGAGGTGGTGATGGAGGTGGAAAGAACTATGATCTGTTGGGCATGCATCTTAAAGGAATTTCATGGATTTAGGCATGTCCATTTTGATAGCCAATCATAAATAGCAATGAATTTGAAGTATAAATTGGGCCTCTTCTGAAATTGTTATAGCAATTTCCTTTCTCTTGTTCCTGAAATTGTTATAACTGCTCCCTTTATCTTGTATTTTGAAATTGTACATGGAAAAGCCCTGCAGTCATCATTTCTCTTTTTGATCAAGATAAAATTTCCTTCTTCAAAAAATAAGTTGTTATAGATGTTCTCTTCAAATAGTTGACACTACATATCTTTTGTTCATTGAGAGGTCCTCTTTGTCCTTTTAATACATATGCCATTTATCAAAACAAAAGAAAAAAAAATCTTAGATAGAGTATTGAAGACTAATACAATAGCCTTTTCAACTTATTCTTTTTGGCAGAGAAGTATATTGTTGGACTGTGAAGCTCAAGTAGAGAATCTTTTAGCAAATGTTTTCGAGAACTACAAATCATTAGATGAGCTCTCTCCGACTGGGTTAGTAGATGTGCTTGGCTCAATAGTGGATTCTGCTGCTCCAGCTCTAGTTCCTGCTGTGAAAGTATACACCCTTCTTCATGATATACTTGCCCAAGAAGCACAGGCAATATTGAGAAACTATTTACAGGTAAATTATGTGCAGGAGATGAAAAAATATATAAATACATATGTAGAGATGGATCATGAAAAAGGCCCATTACCCAATATTGGTCCCAGCTATCTGGGGTCATTACATAATCTTAATTTAATTCTTACTGTATTCTTGGTATGCTATGTCTTGGATGGGCATTGCCTAAAGTTTAAATCAGATCAGATAGATCTCAAAATGTGCTATAAGCAGGGTCCACTAGGTCTAGGGTCAAAATAGACAACACAATCCGGACTTAATTCTTATTGGGTTATTATATGTTTGGTATGTTATTTCTTGGTATGTTTAAATCAGATCTGATAGATCTCAAGATATTGACTATTGGATGACCGAGAAACATAAGGGAGTCCTCAATTTGTGTATAGGATCAAACGGAGTTGTCCCTGATGGAATAATCAAGACCATGGTAGTCACTTGACACTTAAAGGAAATAGAATTAGATCAATATATTGACCTAGTCACTTGCCACTAGGTCTATAAAGGAATTAGAATTTTCTGTCAGGGTCATTAGATACTTAATGTTCGTAGTAGTCATTTGATTTGATCATCTTCCATGGGTAGTCTTGCTCGTCATTAGTGAAAAGAAGAGAATCTGATCAAATGAAATTTGTTTACAGACAGCTGCAACAAAGAGGTGTAGGAGACACATGGTAGAGACTGATGAATTCATGTCAACCAACAGTGAGGGTTTCCTTATGGACCACGTAACCATCTCCACAGCATACCTCAAGATGAAAAACTTGTGCATAAACATAAGTAATGAGATCAAGGCAGACATCAAGATTCATAATCAGCATGTCCTTCCAAGGTATTCCAGTTTTATGTTCACGAATGTGATTTATATATGTAGACTTTTACAACTAGTTAATTTAATATCATTTTGGAGTAGGAATTTTGATACTCTGAATTCTTCGGTAGTAAAAACTGGCAACCATGTGAACAGAATAAGAGGATTTATGAAACAGGACATTCTATATCTTCTGGTTTACTGACATTTATTGTCCTCTTTCCAGTTCGATAGACCTATCAAACATAGCAGCTTCTGTTTACAGCACTGAGTTGTGTAACAGAATAAGAGGATTCCTTGCAGCTTGGCCTCCAGCAAGCCCCTTACCACATGTAACAGAACTTTTGATTGCAACTGCTGATTTTGAGAGGGATCTTGAGTCATGGAATATCAGGTTTGTCAGAGAAACTTCAGATTGATCAGAATGTATTTTGTTAGAGAAACACTTCTCGTATTTCAAGGAGGAAAGAGGAGGGGGAAGGAAAAAATACTGGGGCAAAGGGAAGAAAAAGATTTGTATATTGAGAAGTAAACAAAACATATTAGATAAGTTATTCAATGGAATTTAGTAATTACAAAAAAATGTTATTTTTATCTTATAAATGCACTAACTTTGTTCTGCATCAGCCATGTGCATGGGGGTGTAGGTGCAATAAATTTGTTCCACAATTACATAATGGTTTGGATACAAGATAAGCAACTTTATCTCCTGGATCTGTGCAAGGCAGAAAAGGTCTCTCTCTCTCTCTCTCTCTCTCTCTCTGTGTGTTTTTCTTTCGTGATTCAATTGTGTATCCCATATGTGATTAAAACATCCCATCACAGGCACCATGGTCTGGAATAACTACAAATCATTCCACTTCACCATTTGCTGAGGATATGTACGAGAAAATTAAAGATACAATAAATGAGTATGAAGTGGTGATCAACAGATGGCCCCAATACTCGTTGATTTTAGAGAACGTAAGTGTCCATAGTACATTATTTTTACCAAAAACATATTAGATGATGAATTACTGAAAGATATGGAAAATATGGGAATTTTAATAAAAAAAAATATAACATGTGAATGCGCGGATCATTTTCTGTATCTTTAGGATAATTTTTATTTCATGATAATTATGATATAAAATTTGATTATATTTGTTAATATGCATCTTTTAATAGTTATGCATACGTTTACATACAAAACGTATGTAACTTTCCCTGATTTACTTTGTAGTACCAAGCATTCATAGGAGTGATACAATTTTGCATGTTGTTCATCTTTGTGCACGGTGTATTTTTATTTTAATAAACCTTTTCTAATACTTGAGACATTTTTGGTTTGAAAGGCCATCGCCATTGTGGAACGAGCAGTCATCAAAGCTCTGGAGAAGCAGTACAGTGACATCTTAATGCCATTAAAAGATAGCATCCCCAAAAAGCTTGGAATGCATGTACAGAAACTCACGAGAAGACAATCTGTAACACTCTATTCTGTTCCTAATCAAGTAAGCTATCAATACTCTATATTCCATTTCTAATCACACGAGCTTTTATGTTGCCTTAAAGTTAGTTCAAGTTAGACATATTTTAGAAGAACTTCATTCCAAAGTTTGATTTATTTGGTTTGGTGGGTACCTATTAATGGGGTTTTTCCTGATGTTGCAGTTGGGAACGTTCCTGAATACTATCAAAAGAATTCTTGATGTTCTACACTGCAGACTTGAAGATATTCTTAAATCTTGGGCATCCTATCTACCTGTCACTGGAGACAAGAAGTCACTCTTTGGGGAGCATATGAATGGCATTACAGTCCTGCTAAGAACAAAATACAAAAACTACATGCAAGCAACTGTAGAGAAGCTAATTAGTAATGTCAGTTGTCAATGTTACCTCTCTCTCTCTCTCACACACACACGCACACACACACACTTTGATCCTTTACTTTCCAAACATCTAAAATTACATGTGAGCTACAAAGATATAGAAAAGAAGAGATGGAGACCCAACTTCAACTTCTTAAAGCCTATTTAGTCCTCTTGATTATATTTATATATGCACGATGATTTAAAATTTGAAACTTTGCAATTATCTCCCACTGATACAAAGAAGAGTGGAGCTAAAAGAGATCAATGACCATTACAGACACAAGCCAATAGAGGCACACGGCTTAAAAGAATCCTAGAGGAAACAAAGGAAGCAGATGGTGAAGCTGAAGTCCGCGGAAGGATGCAAATGTTGAGTTCACAACTCATTGACTCCATATCAAACTTGCATGGGGTCTTCTCAAGCAGGATATTTGTAGCAATTTGTCGTGGATTTTGGGATAGGATGGGCCAGGTACATAGTTTTAACTCTTTTTCCAAGATGTATGAAGTTACTTCCTTATAAATCTCAGATGCTGTTTTCTAATATGCTTTACTTGTATAGACTGTTTTGAAGTTTCTTGAGAGCAGGAAAGAAAACCGAATCTGTTACAAAGGTTCTTATTATGCTCTTGGTGTAAGTATCTTTATTGCCTGTGATTAATTGCATTATACAAAACAACAATCATTTCTTAATATTGAGAACTGAAAAAGTTAAAAGTTGCATTCATAGTACAACTATAATCTGAATTGTGAACCACCAACCAAATTGGCAGGGTGCCTTGGTTGTAGAAACCCAATCATTTCACGTGATAGTTTTCTTTACTACTACCCGCAAATACAACCAAAATTCCCCATTTGTTATGTCATTGTCCCACCAAATTCCCAGAGTACTAAACTCATATTTATACAAAGAGCAGAAGCTCAGACTAACGGCTTAAGTTATATTGTGTCTTCTGTTGTAGGTATTGGATGATACATTTGCATCTCAAATGCAGAGGCTGCAAGGAAATGCACTGCAACAGAAAGATCTTGAGCCCCCTCGTTCAGTTATTGAAGCTCGTTCAATTCTTTGTAGAGACACACAAAATGTGACAGACTCATCAACATACTTCTATTGAGACTCAGTGAGCTTAAAAGTTTTTTCACGTCTGAATCATAACAAGGGATGGGCAACATGCTAGCAATCTCATTTGTTTCTCACACGAGATTCTTATCCATCCCCAAAAATTTTCATTAATATTCATTTTTTTTTTTGTAAATTTCTTCCTTAAATTACATTGTCTATTTAACGTTCTTTTTTTGTATATTTCTCATTAAATGGCTGTAATCTTTACAAAAACTCTGATAATAAAAGAAAGAAAATTCCAAGAGGAATGATCCTTTCTTCCTGCAATTTGTGAAGTTTTTCAGGCTGGTTAGTAAGGCATGGAGTGAGGGAGATTTCAGGCCCTACTTCAACCCATATTACTGGATGAGGTAAGTGGTATAAAAAGCTATGTACTGGATGCAGAAATCCATCTGGTTCTTCTGAAATTGGATGCAGAAATCCATCTGGATGAGGTAAGGTGGAAAAAGAAATCCACCTTTTTCTTTTCTTCCTCATCTCTAATCCTCCCCCATTTCAGAAGGCCCCCTTCTTCACTGTTTTCCTTTCTTCTATTACAATCTGCAACAACCTTTGCCATCTTCAAGTATGAGAAAAGACTAATGATTAAAATTAATAAGGCGGCCATTGGACCTTATAATCATCTCAATTTGCTATAATCTGTGCAAAAAAATATATCATATTCGCGTCATTCCGTTCTATTCCGTGTCATTCAATTCTCTTCACTGCATTCTGTCAGTCTTGAAGATTAAAAGATTCTATTATGTGTGATTTTTACCCAAGGATGACATCCTGTTGTTGTATTCTCTCCACGTGGATGATGCCATCACCGTGCCACAGTAACTCAGTAAGATAGTACCTTAGACTATGTTGACAATTAAGAGAATAGCCACATCCATAAACTTTTTTGGTAGAAGTCACATACAGAAAATCAAAATGGAGTAAATCCGACCAAATACAACCCATAATCTTTGCGAGACCAAGAACCAAAACCCAACTGATTAGTTTGAAGTGTTTACCGGTTGGTTACTCCGTTGGAGGTCTTTCCTTGGGTGGGGGCTTTCACCTGGTCCTGGGTTTTGGTCTGTTGTTTTCTTTAGGTAGCTGTCTTCTGTTTAGTGTAGGTTTGTGTTTATTTTTGGGGTTTTTAGGGGGAGTTCTTTTTTCAGATTTTGAGAGGGGGAAAGTTGGTCAATGGGATTTTGGTTCCCATCGACCAAGAATCCCATGTTCTTTTTACAAATTTATGTGGGGATCAGGGGAAAGTTTATTTTCCTAGGTATCACTTAGGGTAAGTGATACCCATCTCCTATTTGGGTAAATTAACTTTCCCGCTACACTTGAATGGGACAAAAATGCCCTTTTTAATGATGGATTTTTATGGCTAAAATGGTCATTGCCTTATTTACATGAGAAATAAAAGAACATGGATAAGTGCACTTACCCGGGTAAGTAACTTACCGAAAAGCGAACGGAGCCTTATTGTTCAACCCACCTTAGAAATCTGACCCTCACCGTGCAGGTCAGATGAATACTGCCCATGGATTGATGCCAAATTCACAGGCATGATGCGGTTTATAGGGGTAGGGGCTACTAGTAGACTAGGAGGGGGCTGCAATTTCAGATTTCTGAGGTGGATTGAGTCCACTTATCCCTTTTTTTTTGGTGAATTGTGAGTGTGCAATTGTTTAGTGACTTTTCGCTAATTGACTGGTTATTTACTTTTTGTTTGAATTGTTTCTGTCTCTTGCTCAATTTGAAGAATGGAGGTATTGTATGATTGGTAGAGTTTTTCTAAGGCCTGCAATTCCATTTGAGGAATCAGAGAAGGTGTCATGGGGTTTGGAAGATTCTATTATGGAAGGTTAAGATTGATTATCTACAAATGGTACATTTTAAGGTCTTATTTAGAGAATTTGAGGCAAAAGGAGCTAGTGGTGCAACTTTGGTGGTCTCAACCTGAGCCCGATCTGGCTCACCAAAGCTTTTACACAGGTTGGGCCAAAAAACTCAAGCCTAACATAAACTCAAGTTGGGCATGGGTTGAAGCCAATTTAACCTAATATGAGCCATTCTAATATTTTATGATATACATATCTACATATTACCAATCTATTCTACATAGAAATTTGATTATAAAGCTCAACATGCCTAAGCCCAAGCCTAATCTGCGATGTTGGGTTAAGCTCAGGTTGGGCTTGGGTTGGTAAGCTTATGCTTAATCTTGAGTTGAGCCAAGCTTGAGTTCGAGGTTTGAGACTTGGGGTTGGGCTTGGTTGACCCTCAACCCGACCCAATCCACCCAAGCACCCCCAAGAAAGAGCGTTTTTAATTTCCTAATTAAATTTAAAACTAATAAAATTTTTATTTTTTGGTATTTTTATCAACAAAATTGCAGTATCATTTCATTTTTTTTAAATGAAATTTAGGTGGATATCAAATTATAAGATTTAATTTTGAAATTAAAATTTCTTACTTTTTGTTGTTTAATTAATAAACATGTATTAATTTGTATAAACTTTATTTTTATGAAAAAATTGGAAATTTTATTACATTTGTGTGGTTTTCAAAAGTTTTTGAAATTTATTTTTAAATTGTTATTAGATAATTTATTTCATTTGAAATAATTTATTTACAAAATTGCACTAATTCATCTTTTTTCCCAATATAAGATAATCAATAATTTCCTTTTCCAAAAGTTTCCAAAACTATACTAATTTATCTTTTGAGGAAATAAATTCCTTTTCCAATATAAGTTAATCAATAATTTCCTTTTCCAATACTGATTTATCCTTAATTGATCATTTGAGGAAATTTTCCAAAAGCACACTAAATTATCTATAATTTTCCACTATATAATTTTATGAAAGTTATGGAAAATTTATTACATTTGTGTAATTTCGAAAAATTATTGAAATTTATTTTTAAATTCTTATTAAATAGTTTATTTACAAAATTACACTAATTTGTCTTTTATTTTCCAATATATGTTAGTCAATAGTTTCCCTTTCCAAAATTATAATCTTTTATTTTCCAATATAAATATATTAATCAGTGATTTCCTTTTCCAAAATTGTACTAATTTATCTTAATGCATTACTACATTTTGATTTCAATTTCCAAAATTACAATACATTACACTAATTTTTGATAATTTTCAATACTTAACGATTAAAAATAAAAAATAATAGTTAATTACACTATTGTTTGATAATTTTACACTAATTTCTAATAAATTTCAATAATTATTGATTAAAAATCAGAAAATAACAGTAAATTGTAATAAAAATTAAATATTAAATAACAAATAAATGCCTATATCTATCAATTTAATTAGGGCACAGATCTGTAATTAAATAACCTATATTATAGCTTATATTATAGCTTGTGTATGCTTATAATGTAACTTATAATATAGTAGGTTTCTTTAGTAATATCCTATAGCTTATGGCCAAAGGCTTCGGATCTGACTACAATTAGGGATGTAAGCGATATTCGAAAATAATTACTGTAATCGAATTGGATTCCAATTTACCTCGACATGATTTTATAAATATTCGAATTTCAATAGAATAATATTATAATATATAAATATATTATAGGGTAAAATACAAAAACCTCCCCTGAAGTTTCTGACAATCATAAAAATCTCCTCTATAGTTTAAATTTAACAAATACCTCCCATAAACTTTTGAAAAAATCAACAAAAGCCTCTCTTCCGTCACTAATCCAAATGGAAAATGTTAGACCAATACATCAGTTTTTTTCAAATACCCATTCTACCCTCTTGTCGATCTCTTTCTCTTACAATCTCCCATTCTTGAACTCCATTAACTAGGAACCTTGTTTAAAACTCCATCTAACCTAAGAAGAGAGGAACCCTGGAAGAATATTTATCATTTTCTCCTCTTTCAATCTCCCGTAATTAAAACTTCATCAACTTTTCTTGACTCTATCAGCCCTGAAACTTACTCCAATCAAGAAGGGAAACATGATTTGACCACCAAAGATTGTCTGGTGAAGAAGTGAGGCAACGTTTCTGGTTTATGCACAGGAAAACACAGATAAAATTTGGACTTGAACTATAGATTAGAAGGTGAACTGTTTTAGGTGATTGTTCTTCATCGAAAGGTTGGCTGAGAAGTGCGTTAATCAACTTAAAGGCCGCCTAATCTTTTAATCACATCTTGAATTTACGATACTGGTTTTCTAGCAGAAATGCCAAATGATGAATTCTTGGGTCAGATTGCATATCAGAAATAAAAATAATTGTTACACTGTTCAACTTTTCCCCTTGTTTTGCTTTTGGGTTTTATGTATTTATGGACACTTCTGAATGCATTTTTTTTTTCTCATTTTGGGTCATACAAAATGTCGATGAAGCATAACTCTATTTGGTCCCCAATTTCTTATCGGTTGGTTGCTAGTTACTCAACTTACAAGCCACCAATGATGTTAGTAACACCTTCAAAAGAAAATGTTAACAAATTACAGCATAAAAGAGGAATTGCTTTCTTGTCCATGAGAGCCTTGGTGAAATGCCGGAGACTCTGGGTAGCAGAGTCTCCGTTTTCTATTTGTGAAATGCAATCCTCATAGCAGGAGAAACGAAAAAAAAAAAAAAAAATCTCTGGTGAGAAATTGCTCGAGGGGGGAACTAGATATTGCAGACAATGAAGAACAGTTGCCAATAAAGAACAGTGGCTGATGAAAACGGTTTCTTAGGTGAATGGAATATTTTGAACGATGGTGCCATGCAAGTGTTTAGTGGTGTTAGGGTTTAAACTCTATTCTTTTGCTCTGAAAAGATGTTCAAAAATTTCAAGAGTGATGTTAATTGAATGAGAGCAGTTTTAGAATTTTAATATATTTTCGAAGATTTCTGTTGATTTTTCAAAAATTGGAAGGTTTTTATGATTGTCAAAAACTTCAGGTTTTTGTATTTTACCCTATATTATATATTAATTATCATTGATTCTAATTATTACACGTACGGTACACCAATACATTACCTACCTACAGAAGGTAATGTGTCTTATGCTCCTATACCTATCACCTCATTGCTTTGCTTGTAAGAAAATACATCATTTCAAATCTCAACAAATCCTTCCGCCCTTGTATTTCCACTTTTCATTTCTTGATGAAACCACTGTCGTCTATCTTTTCTCCTCTCATCTTTACCTTCTTTCTCATAAAACCTGAACTCTTCAATCTCTCATTTTTGTTCTACCTCTATGCTTAATTTTTGAAATATTCAACACTGAATCGGAGATATAGAATAGGGACTGATTGCTCTAAGGACAATCCTATTGTTGAAATAAGAAGCAAGGGACATACAAAATGCCAGCATTTCAAACTTCATGGAGGCCATTAACATGCCAAGGAAGATCACAACTTGGTTGTTTTGAGTTTTTTATTTTTCTTTCGTGTTTTATATTTTTTCGTTATTCTTCAACTGTCTTACAAACTTACGGTATGTGCCAAGTTGATTTTAACTTTCTTTTCTTTGCTTCTCTTCAATATCAATACAAACATGTTCGTTTATTAACCTATCAAATTCGAATCGGTTCGAATATTCGATTAAATAATCAAATTCAAATTTGGTTATGAATTTCAAATATCTATCAGATATCAAATCGAATTTGAATCACCATTTGTAAAATCGAATTCAAATTCGAATATGGCCTGATTCTATTCAAATTCGATCCATTTATAGGCCTAACTACAATAGTTTAGCTTACAATCTAGCATATTATAATCCAATATCTTATATTATAATGTAGCATATTATTATATCACATATGTCATGGGCTTCAGACCTGTAGACTACAATAGTTGTAGCTTATAATCTAGCATATTATAATCTGATAGCTTTTGATGTAGCATATGATATTATATCTGGATAGAGGTTTCAGCTGCCCTAATTCAAAGTTCAGTTGTTTGAAATGCAATTGTATACTTTCCATTTAATACCATTTATTTGTTGACACTTGAGAATGACTATATTTGTTTGTTTCTATTATGTAGGTGATGGATGAGGGTAAATATATGTCCATCATCAATTATGGTGCTCATTGGAAGATCACAAATGGGACGTTATCATACCTAAATGGTTAAATTTGATATGTGGATAATGTGAAAAGTGACAGAATATGCTATCTAGACGTTTTGAATGATTTTTATTCTTTGGCTGGTGTACCTCCTAGAAGCATGGTGACCATCAACTATAAGATACCATGGTGCAAGTAAGAGGAGCATTTAGGTGTACTGGGTTGTGAGAATGATGTGATGGTAATTAATGTTTGCCACCCACGGTGACCTCCGTGAGATAATGTTCTATATTACTTATACTGAGGCCAAGTGTGTTAGTATGGATGATGGGTGTAGTGGCAAGGGAAATGACCAATTGCATGATGATGATGATGATGATGATGATGACTGTTATATAGTGGAAGTTGAAAGAGGTGTAGGTGATGATAACTATGGCCATGATGAGGGGTTGGAATGTAATGATGATGTATGTGATCGTCATGATGATGATGATTTAGGTTGTGATGGAGATGTTGATGATGGAGAATTTGAGGGTTTGGATAGTGATGGGGTGGATGATGATGGTGGGGATAATAAGGGATTGGATGATGATGGTGGGGGTCATGATATATTGGATGATGATGGTGGGGATCATGAGGGTTTAGATGATAATGGTAGGGATCATGCGGGTGTGGATGATCAAGGTGGGGATAATGAGGGTGTTGACAATAAGGGTGTACAAGATGGTAGTGGTGATGGTGTGGGTGTACAGGGTGGTGTTGGTGTAAGTGTACAAGGTAGTGGCGGTGATGCTGATTTGTCTGACTATAAGCCAACCAATGATTATGATAGTCCAAGATTTTGGGATAATACAAGGGGTGAGTTTGATTTTGATTTTTCTAAACCAAGATTTTGGATTGGTATGGAGATTTTCACAGTGAAAATTTAGGCAAGCACTAAGACATTATTGTGTGGTGGAAGGTATAGAGATCAAACGAAAGAAGAATGAGAAGATTAGATTTACTAGAGGTTTGTTCTGCAAATGACTGTGTCTAGAGGATTCATGCATCCCTTAGCCATGATGGAAGCAATTTCATAGTGAAGACCCTTAATAATACACATAGTTGTCTTAGGGTGATAATAAATAGGGAAGCAACAAGTACGTGGTTGTCTACAAAGATTGAAGGACTGCTAAGAGTTGATCCTAACATGTCAAGCCATGTTCTTAGGTCTGAAATCAAGATGATATATGGGATAGAAGTCTCCTGGAGGAAAATACATAGAGCCAAATTTAAAGTTGTTGATAGGATCAAAGGGCCATTAGCTGAATCATATGCAAGACTCATTTAATACTATACAACCTTACTTGCAAGCAACCCTAGGTTTGTTGTAAAGTTACATGCCCCACTTGCCTTAGAAGAAGAAACATTTAGCATCTTCAAGACGGTCTTCATATGCCTTGTAGGTCCAAAGAATGGGTTCTTGGATTGTTAAGAAAGATTGTTGGGCTGGATGGTTCCACACTAAGACTGGTGCAATAGGGGGTATAATACTCTCAGTTGTAGGGCTTGATGGTAATAATGGTATCTTTGCTATTGCATATTCTGTGGTGGAGGCTGAAAGCAAGGATAGTTGGATATGGTTTTTGGTTAAGTTAAAAGATGCTTTGGGTATTGATGACCCGCACAGGTGGACATTTATGTCAGATAAACAAAAGGTATGTACATAGTTTATAGTTGTTTGTAATGAAGGCTTATTTTCCTATATTTTGTGTACAACTTGCATTAACAACTCTTATGCTTGTTTGCAGGGTATAGTTGAGAGAGTATCAGTTTTCATGCCTGGTTCAAACTAGGGGTGTCCACGGTTTGGTTAATCAAACCGTGGGCATATTTTACAAACCGAACCGGTATCATCGGTTTTTGCATCAGCCCGAACTGAAACTGAACCAAAACAAGCAGTTAACCGGTTAATCGGTCTTCGATTTTTGTTTTTTTTTTTCATTTTTATCAAAAAAACCAGTGAGACTGTTTACTATCTTCAGTTTTCATTTTTATTAAAAAATCAATGGGTTGCAAAGGGATTTCATGGGGACTATAGTATGGGGAGGTTGTTTATTGTTTAGTATATCAGCCCTGGCCATTTTATGTTTCAATAAGTTTGTAAATCTGTAATAAATTAGTAGACCAGAAACTAGCCATTCAAACTGGCCATTTACCTATCAAAAAAAGAAAAAACACTTGGACATTCAACAAATCATTATTTCTCTCAATAGTGATTAGTGAGAGCTATTCGATCACTGTTTAGTAGTCCAGAAATTGGCCATTTGATGTTTCAAACACTTGGTCATACCTGTCAAACAAAAAAAAAATAAAAAATAAAACACGTGGCCATTCAATAAATCACTATTTCTCCCCATAGTGAGAGCAATTCAGTCAGCTTACAACATGTTTAGTAGATTAGAAACTTGCATTCAAACTGACCATTTGATGTTTCAAACACTTGACCATTTACTTGTCAAAACAAAAAAACAAAAAAACACCTAGCCATTCAACAAATCATTATTTCTCCCCATAGTGAAAGCTATTCGGTCACTGTTTAGTAGACTAGAAACTGGCCATTTGATGTTTCAAACACCTGGTCATACCTATCAAAAAAAAAAAAAAAAAACACCTTGCCTTTCAATAAATCACATTTCTCCCCATAGTGAGAGCAATTCAGCTAGCTTACAACCCATTTAGTAGGCCAAAAATTGGCCATTCAACAAACCACTATTTATCCTTCTCTAAAATAAATATTCAATAATACATTCAAGTCTTTTTCCATTCAACAAGTTTTACAAATCTCTACAAAAAACATTCAATAAGCTATTTCTTTCAACAATTGGCCATTCAACAAGGTTTACAAATCACAAGTTCACAATCATAAATATTAAACAAGATCCACAACCATTAAAGTTTAAATTCAATGAGGTCCACAAGACCACAACCATAAACATTCAAAACCACCTCCAAGGTTAACAAATCACAAGTTCACAACCATAATCCATAAACATAAACAAGGTCCACAAACCACAACCATGAAAATTTAAATTGAATGAGGTCCATAAGACCACAACCATAAACATTCAATCATCAATAGCAATAAGAGGATGCTCATCACTGATACATGATATCTCTGCAAAAAAGATTGAGACAAACACCAATTAGAAGTAACATAACAAAATAAAGATGAATAGGAAAAATAAAATAAAAAACAAAAAGCTTAAATGATTCCATACCCTTTAGTTCTTCTAAACTCACCTCTAAATGAAGGTAGTCATGTGATCTTTGTAGCCAATCTTGTCCACAAATGATAGTTTCCACCATTCTTGGAGTTAGAGAACTACAGAATGAATCAAGCATACGGCCTCCAATGTTAAAAGCCGACTTAGATGCAACTATAGATACTTGCATAGCTAACACATCTCGAGCCATCATAGAAAGCACTTGATATTTAGACAAATTAACTTTCCACCAAGCCAATATGTCATGATTTATTTTTCGGATCTTCACATTCTTCCCCTAAATATTTATCCAATTCTGTTTTGGTATCTACACCTCCTTGGCCTGCTTTTTGCTTTTTATACAGTGATTTCATAAAATCAGCAACATCTTCTACGCTATCAACTTCTATCTCATTTGTGTATTGAATTTGATTGCTTGATTGAACATTATGAGATGACTTAACTGAATTATATAACTCAAACATGGAGACCAAAACATGCTTCACCCTCTCTCTCAACATTTGAGCATTATCAACATCATAGGATTCATTACTAACCCAATTCACATACTCCAATTTACATTGAGGGTCAAGAATCACTACAATGAACAACATAATGTTGATATTCCTCACATTTGCTCAATAATTTTCAAACTTCTTTTTCATCATGGAAGCAATCAAACTAACACTAAAATCATCACTAGCACACCTAGAAATAACAAGCCCAATACCATAAATTTCTTTCATGTATTCATTTTCAGTTACATAAAGTGACCCAAACAATTTCAATGTAGTTTCATAGAAAATTTTAAGAAAAGGAAGCAAACACCGAGCATATTCCCAATCATCATCATTAAGCAAATCCTTATTTTTTGAACTAGTAAGCTCCTCTACGTACTTACTATCAACAGTCTCTAACAAATTAAATGTCTTCTGAAATTTTAAAACAGATTCCAACATCAAGTAAGTAGAGTTCCACCTAGTATCAAAATCTAGGCAAATAAGACTCTTACTCTCTATCTTTTCTTTCTCTACACAATCCTTAAACCTTTGCAATCGTGATGGAGAAGGCCTTGCATACTTCACTGCAGAACGGATCTTAAAAATAGACTCATCCAACTCTAACAACCCCTCTTTGACAATTAAACTCAAAATATGTGCACCACATCTCATATGTAAGAACTCACTCTTTAAAACACTTTCCTTCCAACTGTTGAGTTTCTTTTTCAAGTATCGAATTCCCACATCATTTGAGCTTGTATTATCTACTGTTATAGTGAATACTCGTTCAATGCCCCAATCAAGCAAGCATCTCTCAATTGCCTTGCCAATTACTTCTCCTGAGTGACTAGAAATTGGACAAAATTTTAAAATTATTTTATACAATCTTTAGTCATCATCTATGAAGTGAACAGTGAGACACATATAATTAAGATTTTGACAAGATGTCCATGGGTTTGTAGTAAGGCAGATCCTCGATGGCAATTTCTTAAAATATTTCTTCAACTTCCTCTTCTCCTCCATAAAGAGATCATAACAATCTCTAGTTATTGTTTGATGTGATGGGACTATAAATCATGGTTGCATGGTACCACAAAAAGTCACATAACCCCTCCCGTTCCACATGCTTAAAGGGAAATTCATCTACAATAATCATTCTAGCTAACCCTTCTATAATCTTCTTGCTCAAACTTGTAAGTTACAAGTATTGGTGTGGTGCCCCCCCCCCCCCCCTTTTGCATTTTGATATGAAGACTCCAAAGTTTTTTGTTTATTGTCCACATTTAAAGGATACTTCTTGAATATAGTCAAGTGATTAATCAAGCAACTTGTACCACTTGCACTAGCACAAGCTAAGTCCTTACCACAATAGTTACATGATGCTCTTTGATCACTTTTAACTTGGCAATCTATCTTAGTGAAGTGATCCCACACTTAAGATTTTTTTTCTAAAAATAGAAGAAAGATTAACCTTTGAATCAACCTCCATAATAGGTGGATTTGATGCATTTTGATCATCACTTTGAGGTTTATGAGGAAGATTTGTGCTTGTGTTATTATCACCCATACTTGACATCTAATAAAGAAAAAGGATGAATAAGAATGAATGAATAAGAAAAAGAATAAATAAGAATAAATGAAAAAGAAAAATAATTAATAAGAATGAATAAGTATGAATGAACAAGAAAAATAATTAATAAGAATGAATAAGCATAAATAAGTAAAAAAAAGTTGGAAATTTTTAAGGCCCAAAAAAATTTCAAGAAAAATAATGAATATGTATAAATAAAGATGAAACATCCATTGTTGAATATACAAAGCAAGTAAGCAGTTTTTACTTGATTAAATAGGTATCTGTTAAAGTTAGCAACTGGTAGGAATTGATCTTTCAGCAAAAATCATATTATGCAATAGAAGCCATCCATACAGAATCATCGGAAATCCATAACTGAAGTTTGTAGAAATATTTATCCTATTCTCAAGTAGAAGTGCATTCTATTAAAATAATACAAATATCAGGAAAACCACTAGCACAAGTTTGATTCCGTATACAAGTTAAAGGTGCTAACAACAATGCAAAACAAATCATCACAGCTTTCTCAAATCTCCTTCTGAGTTCATCTTAGTATATTAAGCAGTAGCAAAACCTCTGTTCAAAGAGTAGCATATTGTAAAATATAGAAAGTGGTGGAACAACTCTAATATAACCTATTTGTTCATTCTTGTAAAATACTAAAATATATTAAGTAAATAAGAAGTAGCAAAGCCCCTGTTCATTCTTGAAAATTAATCACATAAATAAGAGTCCGGAACTCCCATTGCATGCCAAACATTCCGTATACTTATAGCCTATTTGAACCAAGATTATTATATCTATAATCTGTAGCATTTTCCAAAAGCAAAACATACATAACTAAGACTAAGAGTCCCGAACTCAAACCAAAAGAAAGATCCTATTTAGTGGTATCATTCAACATTCAGAATTTTAGACATGAGACATTCATAAATAAAACAAATTTATATCAATTATTTAAATATTTTAACTAAAAAAACCATTTACCACTATTGAAGTAGAACCGATGACGGCAATGGCAATGGGGGAGAAATAGAACTAGTGACGACGACTGGAGAGCTCAGAGGAGAAATGGTTCGCAGGTTCAGTATTCTGATTGTATAAGGAGAAGAAACCACAGCCCTAAGCCCATAGCCATAGGAGACAGCAAGGGGAGAGAAGAGGCGATGACGACATCGGAGAAGAAAGAAGAGGTGATGGAAGAGGAGTGATGGCCGGCGTCTTAGTTGCTAGGGTTTGCAAAATGCGACTTGTGAGTTCTTTGTTCAAGGCTCAAAGAAAGAAAGAAGAGGGATTTTTTTCATGTTTTAGCCTTTTGCTGGTGTTCGAATGTAGGAATTGGGCTTGGGTTGAAAGAGAAGGTTAGAGACTCAGAAGGGCGCAAGCTGCAGGGGGGTTGGGCCGCTAGGGCAGGGAAATATAAAATATATATATATCATCTATAAAAACCATCCGGTTTAGTTAACCGTTGGTTTTTTGATAGGTTAACCAAAAACCGAACCGATCCTTTAGTTTTTTCTAAAAATCAAACCAAACCCGAACCAACCGGTTCGGTTAACCAGGTTTTTTTTATCGGTTTTTTGGTTTTTCGGTTTCTTATGGACACCCCTAGCTCAAACCACAAGTTATGTTTATGACACTTATATAGCAACTTCAAAAGAAAAACTTCAAGGGGAAGGAATTGAAGGATGTTGTTTGGACTATTGGGAAATTATATACCTAGTCTGACTTTGTTCAATACATAGGAGTTATCAATATCCTATGCATACATGCACATGAATGGCTTAATAGAGTCCCCCTGACACATGTTCAGACATGGGTTTGACACTATAGTTAAGTCTGAGGACATAACGATTAATTGGACAAAGTCATTTAATTCGTAAATTTGGGAGGCTAGGACAATGCCTATTGTTGAAATGTTAGAGGATATTCAGAAAATATGGATGTAGAAGACCTATGTGAGACATGAGGCATCAATTGCAATTAGGTCTGAGTTGTTGTTGAAGGTGCAATCAATCATTGATAGGAGGAGGGAAGCTAGGTGATGTTTAATTGGTATATACTTTACACCCTTGTTGTTTAGTGTTGTTGTCTTGAGTAGTTCATTGCATATGTACTTATTAATTGTATAATGTACTTGTAGGTCTATAAGGGTTTTCCAGTTAGGACAATATAAGTATCAAACTTTGGGGACTGACTTGGTTGACAATGTCACCAAGATGGATGCAAAGACATGCACCTGTAGGGTTTGGGATATAAGTGGCCTACCTTGTGCTCATACACTTGCGATGCTTACTTATACAAGAGGTAGGGTAGAAGATCTATGTGACAAAACCTTCCATAAGGCTACCTATGCAAAGGTGTACAATCACTTTATTCATGCTCTTCTGGGGTAGAAATACTGGCAACAAATACAACACCACCTAATTAGACCCCTCACAGTGAGGAGGAGTCTAGGTCGACCCCCAATCAATAGAAGAAGAGAAGAGGATTAGGCAGGCCTATCATACTATGCCCCACTAGAACATAAGATAATCAGGTGTTCTATTTGTGGTATATTTGGGCACAACATAACAAATTGCCAAGTCCTTCCTCCCAATACCAACAGGGAGACTCTAGAAGTAATATTACACAAGCAACAATCCATATGAACTTATTACCATGTATTTGTTTGTGTACTAAGTAAGGTATTTGAATTATAGGTACAAAGGCTTGTTGCTGATCAAGCTAATCCTACCCATATAGTGAGAAGGAAAATCTTACCACCCAAGAGAGGGGCTATCTACACAAGTTGATGGTTACTCATCCATGTCCACTCATACACCTTCAACCTATGAAGTTGGGTTTTCATCAAGATCAATAGTTAGTAGTACAAGGGGAAGGACTCCCAGCTCAAGTAAGGGTGGCAGAGGGAGGTTGAGTCACCCAAACATACATGGTCAATCATCAAGCAAATAGGTTTGTTGAAATGACTTCATACATGTTTAATTTCTTGGTGTCAATTATATGAATTTAACCAACTCAATCCTATTGCATATGTAGACCGAACAACCTAGGAGGGGTGGTAGGGGGAACCTGCAACATCTAGACATTACTCCATCAGGCAAATAGGTAAGCATACTTAATCCCACAACCTATTTAAGCTTTGATAACTATTAATTAATCAGTTGCATTTTATATTAATTTTCCTACCAATTCATGTGTGTAGTTCGAAGAGCAGAGAAGTCAGGAAATGAGATACTCCCAGTCTTGAGAGCCTATAGGAAGACATGGGTTCTTTTTGAATGACAACCACTACCCAACTCAGTGACAATTGTGTTTTTTAAATGGCATACAAGGACTTCTTTTTTTGTGTGCAATTTGACACACCCATGGATACATTGATATCATTTTTTTATATGTTTGAATATAGCACATTCCATATATGTTGGTTGTGGGATGAATAGCCACCGAGTAAAGTGAATGAATGGGTGGCATGATTGATATACCACAAAGGGACTTTTTTTGTTTGTAGATAATGGTATTACCATGAATGAGCTATTGGGTGATTAGCACTTATGATGTATCTTATGAGTTATTGGTGATTAACACTTATGATTAACAAATGTTTACATATTATGATGTCTGTGTGGTTGATGTTATTAGCAATTGTCATGATTAGGAGGTGCTTAATGTTATGAGGTGTATGTGTTTTATTGATTAACAGATGATGGAGCTTTCATTAGCAGGTTTATCATGTGGAAATGACTGACACTAGTGGGTTTATTAGGTGGGAATGACTGTCACTGGCAGGTTTATCAAGTGGCAATGAGTGTCATTAGCAGGTTTATCAAGTGGCAATGATTTTCACTGATTTTAATTAGTGAAACCACTGAAACTTTTCATTGGCATGGTTTCTTTAGTTTCTTTAGTGTTTTGATATGTTGTTTGTTGCCTAGGACCATAACTTTTCATTGGTATGGTTTTTCACTCTTCAGATGTCTAGGGTTGTAACTTTTCAAGTGAACCTAGTGACCAATTTTATCTCATTCTCGCACTCCCTATTAGCAGACTTGAGAACATTTGTAAGATGTTCCCATGATATGATGGGAACATCTAAAGCATACTTGAGAAGAATTCAGTTCTACAAGAGACTTGTTTTCCATCATATTCCTTTTGTCTATAGCCCATAGGAGCCTAATCAGCCCCACTCCTTCCATTACTTAGCCCTGATATGTTAAGTAAATGTCTTCTAAACAGTTGAGATATGTTAAACATGTTAACTTAGCCTTAGTCAAATCATTTAAACATCTTCAAATGCCTTACAACCGCTCTGTTCTACCATTCTAAACAGATGTCTTCTAAACATCTGCCACTAGTCCATTCCTTTCCTATGATATGTTAGACAGTTGACGGAAAATCTCCCGACCAAAAAGAAAACTAGAAGATGGCAAGCATCTAGAGAATGAACTTCCTAGAAAAGTGTAACTAGCTTTCTCACTCATGCCACTGTAACTACACTTAGATAAAGATTGGTAAACGTCTGGTGCCATATGCAATTTATACTTCATTGAAACAGGGGCAATGGAGTAAGCATACTACCAAATCTGTAAAATTGTTCTAGAATACTATGGTAGTGCATGGAAGATCCAACTTGTCAAGATTAACCCTTCTCCACCAAGTCAGGGAACAATATTCTCTAAAAGCACACCAACATTGAAGCCCTCAAACTCAGGTATGGCTTAATCAGCACCAAGTCAAGATCCTGGGCAAATTGGGAGTTGACTAAACAATATGAAAACAACATATCTTCTCCTAGATGACTTCCCTGCATGGTTCCTTCAGAACAACCCAAATTCTTCATATTTACCATATTCGTTATCCTTTCATAGGGTGGCAAACCAATTTCATCAAGGACAATGCTTGTTGGATCTAGGATACAAATTTATCCTTCAAGTAACCTCAAGACTTAACAATCACCTCTTTCTCTAAACTGGAATCAAAAGAATACTCTGATGGTTGGTGATTAACAATCAAGGGGTTATTATTCTCACCTTGATCTGTCACTTCCAATTGAATTAAAAGAATACTCCTTTAGTTGTCTCTCTTCACACCAAACATCTGAAGAAATTGCCCCTGGATCCCAGCCCAACAAACTTTCGTAGGTATATGATGTTAAGTATTAGCTTGGATTGGGTTTTATTATTACCAAACCACACACAAGTGTTTGTATGTTTACACAAACACAACAAGTTCTATTTTATAATCTTCTCAAATATACACGCATATTGTGGCTTGAGTAGAGAGAGGGAGAGAGAGAGAGAGAGAGAGAGAAAGAGAAAACCACACAAGTGTTCTATTTTTTCTTAATTTTACACATGTTTGATCATTACATATTCAAAACAACAATGGTTGATCATTGCACCTTCAAAGACTAAAGAAAAAGTAGAAAACCACATCATACATATTTGGTGCGTAAATCCTTAATACACTTTAATAATTTATCACAAGCTGACATTCTATCAAAACTATCCTTCTCAAACTAGACACAACTGCTACAACTTTGTCTAATGTATCCCTTGATGACTTTTCATTGCTTCCAAAAGGTCCTAACCCATCTCCCTTCATGGTTACACTCCCCATGCTATGCTCGGCATTCTCCACTAAAGTTATCCATGAAAAGAATTTACAGCCACCTACATCCTACAAAAATAACTGGGGGTTCAGATTTGATTGAGAATAAGTCAATAAGAAAAACAAATAAACAAATAGGGATTAACAAAATTTTTCTTACCCGAGGCTTTGTGCATACCCAAAACCATTTCCCTTAGCTGTCTAGCCTTTTAGATGTGAATACTCTATATAGCCCAATGCCATAGGGACACATCCTTGCCTCATCTTTCCATAAGAAGAAGTTGCATCATCTATCGAGGATGAACTACAACGAATACACATAGGTTATTTAGCATATAACATGTACATAAAATAACTTACATAACTTCTAATTTACATAGTAGTGGCACCCACAGAACTGTCGACCAACATTCTTAGTCTTTCCATGCCTAGCCATAATAGTGACACACTCTCCACCGCATGGACACACAACATTCATGGTGAAAGATCAAGGAAATACAATTGGTATGCCTAAGATCAAAAAATAAATTATTTATGAGACATTTCGTCGAGCAAGCATACATGAGGTGTTCACAGGATAGGGGTGACAATGTGTGCGAGATGGAGCTAGGGGGCTGGGATGACTGTACGTGCAGGGTGAGGGTGGGGGATGGGCGTGTGGTAAGGGGGGCTAGGCATGCATGAGTGATGGTGGGATGGGTGTACTGTTACAGTCTGACACAAGCTTAGCTTTGCCTAGGCTTGGCAGGCATACATTAAGGGACATCACCGTCATTTTTGCCTATAAGATTTTTGGGAGATTTGATGTTATCTTCAGGTAGACCACCAAAAACATAACGTACTCTTTAAGGAGGGGTGGTCGACCTCCTTGGGTGCCTAACCTTGGCACTCCTAGACCAATTTATCTTGTGGGCCGGCCCTGGTTAATGGCTAGCATGGCTACCAGGGTTCCTCTTGGGCGCACACATGCTCATGGGGACAATGCATGGATCGGCACTACGCTACTGACACTCAAGGGAGGCTTGGCATCCGGGCCTAGCTCAAGCATGACCCTTCACCACGCCAACCCCTTGCCTAAGCTGAATGAGCTATCCCGTTGCCCCTAGCGCACGGGTGTGTTCCGGCCCAATCGGTTGCCTCTCATCATGGCATACAGGTGCCTACATCATCGGCATACGGGAGACCCATCACATCGGTGCCCAGTCACCTCTCTTCGGCGCATAGTCGCCTCACATCCTGGCCTTCCCCCTTTAGCACGTAAGAGGTGCCTCCCATGGACCGGGTAGAGCCAACCGAGTGCCCCGACCATGTGACTTGAGGTCATGATCCAGTGCTACTGACCTTGGTGGAGCCATCTCATCGGGCAACTCCTAGCCTCCAAGTGCACAAAGGCTTGTCCTAGCCTACCTTGGCCTGGACGCCGCACGGGTTTCTTCCACTATAGAACTACCCCCGTGATAGTTGGTATCAGAGCAAGGTAGCAATTGCTGCTGCAGTTGTCAAAGCAGATTAGCCCAGAGCCAATTGAAGCGGTCATCCCGACAAGCAGCACGTTGTGGGGTGTGGTCCCTAGGCACTTCCACTTGGGTTCAAGCAAGCATCTTCACATCAGGCCTGGCAAGAGGCCATTCTTCGTGTCCCCATTCCAATGACCCCAAAAACAGCACCCCTGTGGGGGCAGACACATTGGTTGTTGTGTTCATATGGGGGCAGGCGCGTGAACCTTTTCGTGGAAGGCATATTGTGGTGGTTTGAGTGGGGGAGTGCCATGCTTTCTCATGGACATCAGTTGATGTTCATTTTAGTGAGTTGTGGGCAGTGCACCTACATCTTGGTTTCATGTCAGATGAGCCATTGTTTTGTAGCTTTGTCTGAGTCACTACTAAGGCGGGGACAGCAGTTCAAAATTGGTTGGTGTCAACGGTTGGTCAAGGAACCCTGGTAGCCATGCTAGCCATTAACTAGGGCCGCCCCGCAAGGGAAATTGGTCTAGGAGTGCCAAGGTTAGGCACCCAAGGAGGTCGACCATCCCTCCTCAAAGAGTACGTTAAGCTTTTGGTGGTCTGCCTAAAGATAACATCAAATATCCCAAAAATCTTATATGCGAAAATGATAGTGATGTCCCTTAATGTAAGCCTGCCAAGCATAGGCAAGGCTAAGCCTGTGTCAGACCGTAACAGGCTCCCCCACTCAATCCATTGTCGTCCTCGACAATGGCTATTCTTGTTAATGGGCGTTTGTGACCCGCACCATCCACTTGCCTGCTAGTTCTTGGGCTCACCTGGCCAACCCGGGTCTTGCTTATATTGGTGTCCATTTATGGGGGCGGAACCATTTCACCATGCCGACCTGCCTAGACTTCACCCCCAGTGTTGAGGTTACTCAAACCGCGCGATGGCTTTGCCATTGAAAGTGTGAAAGAAGGGCCCTCGAAGAAATTGGATGTGTGCTTCGCGGAGGTCCACCCCATGTATCATCTTTACCTCAAGGCTCGACCGTCTTCTTGGTAGCTTTTTGGTGGTGCTACCAAACACGACGTGATAGGTTTACTCCTGTTGTTGGTCTGTGTCCTAGGTACCCTTTCACCATGCTAGCCTGCAGACTTCACCTCATCGTGTGTGGGTTACTCAAACCTAGTCCATGGCTTATGCTCTCTTGGCCCTCCAAACTGCACTTCGCCTCACCGACTTGGGCTACCACTTCACTCTGAGGGGGCCCCAATGTGTTGCTGCCTCAAGGAGATCTGACCGCAATGAACGCGAGTGGTGGCAACTTTTACTCATGATGTTTCCGAACATGCACTCACCTTGTGATGTGCGTTGTTACTGCGAATGTTCCACCTGTTTGTTGAGCTGAGCATGTCCTTCGATGCATTGCCGATGTAGGGCCGCCATGTTTCAACGATCAATGTACCCACATTCCTATCATTCCAATATTGTGGCTTCAACCGATGACCCATTTGATGCAAAACTGCCACTTCAGTGCATGGACCGGCACTGCACTACCGACGCTCAAGGGAGGCTTGGCATGCGGGCTTGGCTCAAGCATGACCCTTCACTATGCCAACCCCTTGCCTAAGTTAAATGAGCTATCCCGTTGCCCCTAGCGCACAGGTGTGTTCCGGCCCAAGCGATTGCCTCTCATCATGGCACACAGGTGCCTACATCATCGGCATACAGGAGACCCATCACATCGGTCTTCCCCTTTAGCACATAAGAGATGCTTCCCATGGACCGGCCAAATCCAACTGAGTGCTCCAGCCATGCGACTTGTGGTCATGATCCAGTGCTATTGACCTTGGTAGAGCCATCTCATTGGGAAACTTCTAGCCTCCAAGCACGCAAAGGCTTGTCTTGGCCTACCTTGACCTGGATGTTGCACGGGTTTCTTCCGTTGTAAAACTACCCCCGTGACAGTACGGCAAGAAGGGTGGGGCGTGTGAGAAGGAAGGGCAAGTTAGGTGTGAGGTAAGGGGGATTGGGCGTACGTGAGTGATGGTTGGCCAGGCATATTACAGGGAAGGGTGGGTGGCAAAGAAGGGCGGGGGATGGGTGTGCATGTGACAGGAGGGCTAGGGCTGTGTGCTATTTTGTCGAACAAATGCCAGCCTGCATCTGTTCGAACCCAATGAAGATGCCATTCAAACCTATTAAAGATGCCAATCAATGCTTGCATCTGTTTGACGAGTGGACTAGACAAGCCTCTCCGACCACCTTCATGATGAAGATGTTAGTCAAGTAACAAACCCCACTCAAGAACGAGGATGGTTTGAGAGAATGAGATTGAGCTCTCCTTTCTCCTTCTCACCATTGTCGGTGCTGGTGCTAACAAATAACAGCTCAGATTCATGTAAGGGGACGCTGGTGACTATCAAAGGCAGAAGCATACATGTGCTAATGCAAGAAATAGTTCAGCCCTAAATGAGCCCAAAATGAAATGAACTGAAATGGAAAGGTTTTTTTTTTTCAACCATAAAAGGGTATTTTAAGAATTCTAGATAAAATAATCAGTCACATGCAAATGATGTATGACAGGTAAGTGAGGTGTTTGACAATTGTTAAAAAAAATTAAGGGTAGTTTAAGACAATATATAAACAATAAGAATACAATTAATCAATTTCGCAAACAGTAGGAATAGTTTGAAAACCGCATTTGTACAGTAGGAATATCAAAATCAACTTTGTGAAGTCCATCATCTAACCTGAATTATCTGTCTTCTTAACCCGCTAAATTGCTACAGCGGTCACCTGACATAGCTACCATAATAGCAAATCAAGGAGTATAATGCACCCTTGTTCCACAACCAAACCAGCCTAGAGACGCCACCTGAAACTACATACATCAAAACCGACTCTCCTTCCATTAAAAACACCAAAACTGATTCTTCCATCCCAACATCCAAACCAGCTCTCCCCTCCCATTAAAAACATCAAAACCAACTACTCCATCCCATTAAAAACAACAAAACCAAAACCGACTCTTCCATCGATTATTCTTAATAGTTATTCTTAACAATATATTTTGGAAACTAACTCTAGATTTTTTTGGTTGCTTGACGGAATGACATCGACGGTTACAATGGGCTTGGAAATGAAGTATGCTCCGCCTCTGTTTTTATGCCAAGCTCTACCCAGGATCAAGTTGAGTCTCGTCTGAAGCAAAAAATGATTGCAACACTTGCCCCTATTTTGGCCTATTCAAGCATGAGTATGGTTAGAAAAATAGAGGAGCACAAACAAAAGCAAAATGATTTAGAGAAACCGATAAGACCCAGTTCTCCAATTGTGCAAAAAAACAAAAACAAAAACAAAACTAACACCGCTAGAATGAAAGAACACAAAGGAAAGATGTTGAAAAGGAAGAAGGAAAAATCGGAGGAAAACCAATAGAGAAATTTTGCTTAGAATCCTACCGAGCCAGGTTCTTTCTAAATGTCTTTTTTCATATACGTTCATTCAAAAAATGTGATTCATATCAATTATGCGATTCCCACTTCTGTCCACGATCAGGATATGCAGCTTCTATTCAGAATATTTGTGAGGTGGATTGGAGAGCAAGGAGAGGCCTGCTGTGGACCACGGGGACGTTACTCTTTTAAGTGAACAGTATAATATCACATCAATAACTCTTTTCTTTGATAATAGTGGGATTCCAAACCACACCACCATTGGGACTAGAGGTGAGCATATGCGTCTGTTCAGTTTGGTTCCTTGGCAGAACCTGGAACCTACCTTATAGCTAGGGATCGGTTCTAGGTTTTTGGAACTGTAACCTATCCTGTGAAGGTCAGTTCCGAGGTCAATTCTGGCCTTGGCAGTTCTAGTGCCGGTTCCACTAGGGTCTACCCTGGAACCTGTTCTTTCTTTACTCCTTCCCTTCAACCAAAAAAAATGAAAAATGAAAAATGTCCTTTGAAAAATTGATTTCAATAATGATAATATAAAGTTCAAAACTTACATTATCTTTTTTTATTAAATTGAGTAACTTAATATGTAGATTATCATAATATAATAATATATGATTGAAAATTTTTCATTATAATTTAAGTTTTGTAAATATTACGTTTTACATTATTTATTATACATATACAAATATTAAAATGAAAACAAATGATCAAATCACTTAAGTAACTCGATAGTCAAGTGAGACCATGGTTTTTGTAACCATGAGTGCTTGGGCTCAAATTTTCACATCCTAAAAAACATTTTGGGGTTTATTTCAAGGAAAGTTCAGTTTCAAGATCGGATCCACCGAGGCCAATCAAGACCGGTTCATCGGATCAATTTGGTTAGGTAAACCCTAAACACTGGAACTGACCTGGGTGGGGGTCGTTTCCAACAAGAATTTGGAACTAGACCCTACCCTGTAACAGATCAGGTAGGGTCGATTCAAGACGGTTCAATGTCAGTTCCATTCAACTCCAAGTAGAACCTACCCATTTGCTCACCCCTAGATGGGACAATTCATCCAACGCACCAACTGGGCTACCTCTCAATTGATGGTGAGGGTTGATATTGAGAATGATTTCTTATCTTCAATTATTTAGGAAAATTTTTATGTATGAATGTCCTCTTTGTAGTTTACTATTCCTATAGGACTATGAATAATTTTGGACTTTGACTAAAAGTTGGAATGCCTCTTCAGGTAGAATGGTGTTGGTTGGTCATTGGACAATTTGTTAGTGGGGTCCTCAAGGAGGAATGATTCAACATCCTCTAGGTCTATCCAAGAGACTAGGTTGATGAGGGAATGGAGTGAGAGTAGTTTAAGTCTGGTTTCTTCTTGAGAGAGGTTTTGCTTGAGTAGTGGTTTGGAAGATAGGATGGGCTCAAAACGAGCTTATGATGAGACAGGTAATGAGGATTTGGTAAGGAATGTGGAGGAGAGGATGGATGGTCATCTAGAGTTGCTGAAAACTAAATCCGTCAGGATGGATATTAGGTTGGGCAGGTTAGAATCTAGATTGGATTTGGCTTTGAAGAAGTTGGATTCTGGTGATGTGTATTTGAATGATTTAAGTTGGGGGAAGACACTACAAATGGATATGGGTATTCAGATTAGAGAAGTCACTGAAGGGTCAGAGCTGGATGCGGGTTCATGGCTAGTTAATGTTTGTTTCTATCATGATAATGGTATAGATTATGGTGGTGATTTTTTTTTTCGTCTTTATCTATTTTACTCTATTTGTTTTGCTCTTTTTCTTGGTCATTTTCATTTCTTCCTTTTTATTTTTTCTTATATGTTTTTTGCTCTATTGTAGTTGATGATGGGGGATCTTTTGTGCTACAACAAGGGATGGGGAATGTGGAAACAAAGGATGAGGATCAGGAGAGTCTCTTCTTTGTTGATTTTCTTGTGGTAGTGGTGGTTGTCCCTAAATAGCCACATGGTAATGAAGATATATGGGTATAACTATTGAGAGGGCGACCTCTCCTTGGTTGTTAGAGGCCTTAGGAATCTTGTTTCTCAACATTCACCATATTTCTTATTTTTGTGTGAGACCAAGATTCCTGAGGAGAAGAGGAGAAGGCTACTCACCTAGCCAGAATTCTTAAATTTCCCCCATCAAGTTGTGATCTCCCCTATTGGCTTACTGAATATTGGTTGTGTTAATATTTTATGTGCAAATGGTAATTTTATTGTGTTGGAATTTCTGAATGCTCCTAGTTTTTTAATTGAATTGTATTTTTTATTTATGGAGAACCTATTATGAGTAAGAGAAATGATTTTTGGCATGTTTTTCCTGGTTGGTCAAGTAGTATTAATGTTCCTTTTGTATTATAGGTAATTTTAGTGAATGTGTTGTGAACTTGTAATTTCTGATAATGGGTTAATTTATTTTCCTCTTGTTCCTAATAGAAAAAATTGGCTTGTGCCTCATGCTTTTGTTACTTTCATTAGAGATTTTGTGTTATAGGAAATATTTCCTAGAGGTGGTGGAATTTCTTGGTTTAAGTTTGTGCGTGGTTTGGGAAATTTGGTTAGTTCTCTTGATAGAGTTTTGGCTTCTCTAGATTGGTTGTCCCTTTTTCCTTCTACTATTTTGGACCTTTGGTCTTAGCTAGGGCTCGAATCATCATCTTTTGATTTTAGAACTGAATCCTATTAATGGGAAAAAGCCCAAACCCTTTAGATTTTGTCAAATATGGTTAGATGATGAAAATTGTTCTAATATAATCAAGAATGCTTGGAATTTCTGTGTGGAAGGTTTTGTGGCTTATAAAATTGCATTAAAATTAGATAGGATTAAGAAGGATCTTAAATGGTGGAACAAAGAATTCTTTGGGGATATTAACCTCAAGTTGAACAATCTATGATAGAAAATTTTAGATTTGGAGTAGTATGAATGTAATTGAAGATTTGAAGTTGTTGGAGCAAAAAGAGATGATTTTAAGGCTTTAGTAATCTTATTGGAGGCAGAACTTTAGGCAAATTTGGTGAGAGGATGGGAATAGTATTACCAAGTATTTTCATAGACTTGCCTCTACCAAACTTAAAAAGTTAAAAGAAATAAAATTGATTGGATTAAGTTGGAGGATGGGAATATGGGACTTGGATTAATGATCAAGATGGTATTGTTAAGCATGGTGTTCAATATTTGATGATTTGTATAAATTATAGGGATCACATAATCTTTAATCTATTTTTTATCATTTTCTCCCATTATTTTGGATGAGGAAAATGAAAGCTTAATTTCTTACCTGGGGAAGAGGTGATCAGGAATGCTTTGTTTAATATTGGTAGTTTAAAAGCTCTCTGTCCTCATGGTACTCCTTCTTTTATGTATTTTGTTTCATATGAACCAGAATATTATTGATCTTGTGATCTCCCATTATTTTAATCATATTTTCATTACTTGTGATCTTATCATTTTATGTAATATCATTTATAAAATCATTTCAAAATAATTGACTAATATGCTAAAGACTCTTTTGAACAAATGTATTTCTCCTTTTCAAAATGATTTTATTCCTAGCAAGTATTTAATAGATATTGCTATAATTACTCTGGAAGTTCTGCATTTTATGAAAAAAAGTAAGAGGTTATGGGTTTGTGGCTATTAAGGTTGATATGATGAAAGCATACTATAGGATTGAATGGGATTTTATTATAACGATGAAAGCCTTGGGTTTTTCTGATTATTGGTGTAATTATTTTTTTGTATTTCTACTGTCATAATTTATTTTATTACAACAATCTACGGGTTTTAATGTTCCTTCTAGGTTTCTTTTGTGAAAATCCATTGGAGGATGTATTGCATTTATTTTTTTTTTAGCATTTTTCTAGAGTAGTTTGGTTTTCTTTTCCCTTGGGTTATTGGGTGTTAGATTGGATTTTTCTTTTAGTGGTGATGTATTTTTATTTTTTATTTTTTAATTTGTTGCCTATTTTTCCTCCCTATCTTTGAAAAAAGTCTTTTTATCCTGCCTTGTTGTTGCTAGCTACAATACTTGGTCTATCATGAATAAGAATGGGGTTATTTTTAGAGGTAAGAACATTAATTTGGACCTTGCTATTGATAAAATTAAAACATTGATGATTGCCCTAATCTTCATAATTCCAAAGCTAGGTGTCAAATGGTTTCCAACCTTCTAGGTGAAAAAGTTTTGAGTTTGATTCAGGGAGATAATCTTTTTGTTGTTTTTGTGATGGTGGTTTTGTTATGAAATCTTTGGGTTCCTATGGTGTTGTTTGTTTTTCTTTTTTATCAATAATAGAAAATTAATTCATTAATTAGAAAAAAAGATAATACAGAATACAAATGGAGAGATAAACTTTCTCAACTCCCCCAAAAAAATCAAAAAAAAAAAAAGATTACAATGTGGTCCAAAAACATAGTTTCTTTCCCACACCTTATTTGGCCAATGTATTGGACAAACAGCTTGCATCCCTCTTAACCAAATTCAACTTAACTTCCATTTCTTGTGTCAAGTGCCTAAACTTCCTATTCTCATTGTTGTGCCCCCATCATCCCCACTCCTCCTTTTGGAGTCAACTGATAAAAAGCATTAAATCCCCTTTAGTTATTAGTTTAGAGAGATTTAATTCTTTTGCTCTCTCAATTCCTTCCATAACAACTAGAATTTCAGCTCTAAAAGAATCCCCTACATCAATAGAAGCTGAGTATAGAGCCATTATTTTACCATCCTCATCCATGAAAGCTCCTCCTGCACCTAAAGGTCCAAGATTACATTTACTATTGCCATCAAAATCCAGTTTAATGAATCTACTTGTTGGGGGAATCATGTTGGCACTATCATCTCTTTCATGGGAGCAAAGTCAACCACTTCTCTCTATTTTCTCATTAAATCAGAAGAAGGAATTCCCTCAAATAGCTTTAAAGTTTTCACCCAATGGATCACCCTAACTATAATGATTTCAATTAGGGCATCCTTACTTTCCTTGTCTTCAAACAACCTATGATTTCTCTCTTTCCATAATTCCAGAAAACTGCAGCCCTTGTATATCTCCATAAAACTCTTCCCCTCTTATGCTAACTAACAAAGGTAGGGTCAAACAGTCCTTGTACATTTGGAAAGGGGTTCCACCTCCACCCAAGCAAGAAAAAAACTACTCCCAAATAGACAATACAAGAGGACAAGAGATTAATAAGTGATGGGAAGGCTCCCTGTTAGTCGTACAAAGAAGACACCAATAAGGAGATAAGCACCAATTAGGTATTTTCCTTTTGAGAAAATCACAACATTATAATTCTATCTAGAATTACTTCCCAGCATAACCCCCCAATTTTATGCGAAATAGGCTTAACCCAAACCTCTTTCTCCAAAAAAGGTTGGTTCCTAGTGTTAATTAGCCTAATTAGGGACAAAAAAATTAAGGCACAAGTGAAAGTACTTGGGGGGAGCCCAAATTCAACTATCATTATGTGAAGGGTCTAAATGAACACCTTCAAGGTTTTGAAAATTCCTTTAGGGTTGAATTACCCAACCAAACATGTTCCTAGAATCAAGGTTTTAAAAGGCTAAAGGTGTAGCTGAAGTGTAATGGCTTGGAAAGGTGAGACATAAGCCTTAAAAATTAAGAAAAAAAAAATAATTAAAGTTTATAAATGATAAAAATAACATGTAAAGTACCAACTTAGAAAGATGGAAGGTACAAATATCCATAAAATAGAATTTATAAGCAATAAGTTTTAATTTTTAAGCATTAAATAAAATAATAATTAATCATCTAAGAATTATAAGCATTTTAAATTTTATGTTTAAAAATGCAATCTTATGAAATTATTCATTTGAAGAATCATCCATATAATGGACATCAGATTTATGGTCATCCAACAGTTGGGGAGAAAAAAAAAAACAATGTAGATGGTTTGATTTATGCAAAAAAAAATCAATAAAAAGAAAAATAAATCCATTAGGAAAAGAAATGAGAAAAACAACAAGCTTGGGATGTTAAATTAGAATATTTAGAAAAAAATCGACTTCATTTATCAAAAAGAAAGTAATAACTTGATTGACCCTTTTTTGCATTGAACTCTCTTAGAATAAAATACTAAGAGAAACTAATAGAACTTGATTTACCATATAGGTTTTTCAGTTTTACTCTTTTTATTTGGCCCATAATTATTGAAGTGTTTTTTCTATATATTTTGAACTATAAAAAAATGCATAAAAATATATATTTTTGAATGAAATCACTAAATAATGATGATACTTGAGAATTATGCCTTTTTACACCTCATGCCTCGAGGCTTAAGGCTTACACCTCATTCCGAGAAAGGCTTAAGCCTTGAGGAAAAATCCTGTGTGACTCACCTTAAGGTGTACGCCTCATGCCTCAAGGCTTAAAGCCTTTTAAAACAATGCCTAAATTTTGATTACTAGAGCAAGTTATGCCTGATATAGTTTAGGAAAAAAGGCAAAATCACATGGATAGACGTCTAAGGAGAAGATCTTGTAGCCCTAACCAATAGACCAACATCCCAACCATCAGCAACAAGACCATGAATACTGATAATAACCTTCACCCACAGCTTATCCTTTTCAATTGGCAATCTCCAAAGCCACTTAGCAAGTTATTGAGACTATGCATTGTAGATAAGGGTATGTATGTCTTTTTATTTTATTTGTATTTGGGTGCTCATTTAATGATATAAATGTAATTTCTTCTCTTGCTAAGTAAAAAGAGATATTTTGGGTGTGAACAGTAACACATCCTATTTCTCACGAAATCTCTTTTCTCCTTCTTCCTCTTTGTTCTCTCCTATTTCTTCTTCTTCCTATACTCTCATTCCAACTTGGTATTAGAGAAGATTGGGATATAGAAAAAGCATTTCTCTACTGATCTTTGAACCCAAGAAGACATGTTGACATCATATCGCCACCAAATGACATCAGCAGTCCGTACCCTTCAATCTAGTTCAGCCTTGTGCGCTCTTATTTTAGAAACATTTTGGTATGGGTATCACCTCCATTTGATGCTTTTATGCTTTTTCTGAATTTTTCAGCCAATGTTTAGGACTTTTTCTTCCTATTTAGAGTTGTTTCTTTCTAGAGACTTACTGCCCTTATGTCGTTTTACCTTTACGGAGATGTGGGAAGTGGTTCTACAATTTTTTAAACCTAGCTAATTATTAGGATATCTTATTCTCTTCATATATTACCATCAAATTTGTTTCTGGTCTTCTATTGGCTCTGAAACGAGTGTCGACCTATTTTAGTGGGTCTATTGTGTGTTAATTGGTTGTTGGATTAAACTAGGGTTGTTAAGTTGCTAGTCTAAGCCCAATGGAATTACTTAAAAGAAGTACATACCATTTCTAGAATTTTCCCTAGAAATGTTGATGCTTCTAGTATGGTAACCATTGTAAAACTTAATGAAATCAACCATGATTTTTTAACCATTGTTGACCCAGACGATCAGACCGTTCAGCCCGGGAATCGTCTAGGCAACCGCTTCCATTTTACTCCAAACTTAATCCTTAGCCAAAAATCGTTGAATTGGTCAATAACCCATTGACCCGAGCAGTTGAATCGTTGGCCCATTTAACCCATTCAACGGTTTTGGCCTTTTCTTTAATTTTTGTTGTCAAAATGGGTCATATGTTTGAACCGGACAGTCGAACCATCAACCTGAAAACCAGTGACTAGAACAATCTAGATTCTGAGTCATTTTTTGAAACATTGGAACCAACTTCCTAGAATGGTCCCAATCTACCAAGCTTACCATTGTGGGAGGTGAAGTCAAAATCTAATGACCCCAAGTTTCCTAAGTGGGAATAGGAAAATTCATTGGTTATATCATGGCTGGTTTGTTCAATGTGGTTACATATTACTTGCAATTACATGTTTCTCTCTACTACTAAGGACATTTGGAATTGTGTTATTGCCACTAGACCTGTTCATGGGCCGGTTGGGCCGGGCTCAGGCTGGGCTTTGACTCTTTATTAACAGAAAAATGTTAGGCCCGAAGCCCGACCTAATAAAAGAAACTCAAATTTTTCCCTATTCAAATGGACATTTTCTATTTTAATTTAGATGTTTTCCCCCCTATTTAAATGAACAATGGGCCTACAAGTGAATCAACAACATTCTCAAATCAAAAAATTTATTCAAATGGACATCACATAGGGTTTTTACTTGGGTTTAACTATAGGTCGGGTCGGGCCGGGCTATTTTGGCAAAGCCTGAGCCTGGCTCGAATTTTATGCGGGCCGGGCTTTTTGGCCCGAGGTTAAGCCTGCGGGCCAAAAAGCCTGTTCAAGCCCATCTAGGGGTCAGGCCGGGCCGGCCCGTCGGGCCACCCGGCCCATGAACAGGTCTAGTTGCCACATACTCCAATGTTAGGAATACAACCTAAGTCTACCAACTTTGAAAGAAAGCCTAAATACGTGTCAGGGGGAGAGGACTGTGGTTATATACCTTTCTTCCTTACAGTCTCTTTGGGAAGAGATGGACCATCTAGAGGCCTTGGAATGGAAGCATCTTGAAGATGGTGAATAATATCAATAATATGTTGAGAAGAACTGAGTATTTTATTTCTTATCAGGCTTGAATATTGAGTATGATTTTACTCAACAACACATTTTGAGTGTAAATATTGTTTCCCTTGACAATGCATGCTCCTTGGTACAAGGAGAGGATTGTAGAAGGGTTACCATGATGAAAACTTCTATAGTTGATCATTTGTGCTTATAAATCCTCCAAACCCAAGCTAAGTGTAAATAGATAGGGTAATAATGAGAAAATTGATGAGGTGGTATGTGAATAATCTAAGAAGCCCAAACATATTAATGACCAGTATTGGAACTTTAATCCACATCTGAAGCCTAAGAAGTTTAAGGGAAAGTTTAATCCACCCAAGAATAAGTTTCCCTAAAGTGAAGGGAAAGTTTGTCATCTGAAGAAATCCCTTTATGAACTCAAACATCCTCCTAGAACTTGGTTTAATACATTCAAGAAGGTTGTTCTTAAAATTGAATTCACTCAATCACAAGTAGATCAATCTCTCTTTATAAGAAGAGTTAATGGCCAAGTGACTCTGATGATAGTATATGTTGATGACATTATTGTCATCGAAGATGATAACTCTAGAATAGTCCAATTAAAGTCATTTCTTGCTTTTAAATTTGATATCAAGATCTTGGGAGTCTTAAATATTTTCTTGGAATTAAAGTGGCAAGGTCAAAGGAAAAGTTCTCCATTTCATAGAGGAAATATGTATTTGGCATCCTTCATTTGGTTGGCATGCAAACTAGTTGAAACTCTTATTGACCCCAATCATAAATTAAATGTTGATGAAGACACTCTTCCAAACAAGGGTGTCTATTAGAGACTTGTTGGTCGGCTTCTCTACTTATACTTGACCAAACCTAATATTCTATGTCATAAGTGTGGTAAGTGAATATATGCATAATCCCAGAACTTCATGTATGCTGACAGTTAACAAGATCCTTGTCTACTTAAGGGGGTGCCCAAGCAAAGGAATGTTGTACTCCAACCATGGGCGTATCAAGGTTAAGGCCTATATTGATGCTAATTGGGTAGGTTCTATAGATGATAAGAGATCCACCTTTGGTTATTGTGTATTGGTGGAGGTAATGTTGTGTCTTGGAGAAATAAAAAGCAATTAGTTATAGCTCGATCTAGCGCAAAAGCAGAATATAGGGCTATGGCTCACGGTATATCAAAATTACTTTGGCTAAAGACCTTTTTATTGATATTGGGAATCCAAGATAAACTTTTAATGAAATTATACTGTGATAACTAAGCTACAATAAACATTGCATTAATCCAGTGCAACATGATCGCACAAAACACATTGAGGTTGATAGACACTTTATTAGAGAAAGGGTAACTAGTAGAGAAAAAATGTGTCTTTTGTCAAGTCAGAATATCAACATTGTATTAATCCTAGGCAAACTAGGCATGATAGATATTTATGCTCAACTTGAGGAAGAGTGCTGAGATTATGCATTATGGGCAAGGATACTTATGTCTTTTTACTTTATTTGTATTTGGGCACCCATTCAAGGGCATAAGTGTAATTTTTTCTTGCTAATTAAAAGGAGTTTGGCTTTGGGTGTGAACATTAACACACCCTATTTCCCACGAAATCTTTCTCTCTTTTCCTTCCTCTTCGTTCTCTCTTGTTTCTTCTTATATTCTCATTCCAACTCAAGCAAAGACATTTCTTTCTTGTATATTCCCCGACCCTAACCCACCAAATCTCTAATTTTTTTTCACAATTTCCTAACTCATTCTATGTTTTTTTTTTTTTTTTTCTTTCCCTGGCTTCCACAGAAAATTCCTAATCAATTTCTCTAACTTTTGCTTATTCATGGAATTTTGAAAACAAACAGAAAATAGATCCGCAGATTGGATAGATCAAATGAGTGATTCTTCCCCCAAGTACAAATAGCTTTTCTTCTAACAAGCCAATCTCTTAGTAAACCTTTCAACAATCAGATTACAGAAATTACTCCCCCTTGAATCTTCCCCCAAGGAAGCCCCAAGTAGTTATCCCCCCTGGATTTCCTGAAGTTATGATATAGTCTGATTCGATGTTGGCGGTGAATGCACTTTATGGATCTGTAGTGAATGTCCCGTGGCAATGTATTGAATTGGAGGATTGTATTTTGTCTCTCAATTAGAGAGGCTAAATCTTTCAGGGGGGTAACTGTTGGTCTGATATTCCACTCCTGTTTCTTTTGAACTATATGTGCAATATTTCAGATTGTTAGTTATTCTCTCACAAAAAAAGTCCCATCATCCTTCATTGAAACCCATCCACTAGTTACTGCTGGACTCCCTTCCTCTGTCCCTCTCCAATTGCAGCAGTCAGCCCCCGGCTCCCTTGGGGAGACCAAGCTATGATTGTTATCACTCAATAGAAGGGCAGCTTAAACACCCAGAAACCATGACCTGAGAATCTTGGTCCTTTCATCAAATCAATCGTACTCGAGTATACCGGCATCATCCAAGTAGCAACTTCTGCCAAGTTCCAAGGTCATGGAATCAAGTAATCGACGCGATCAAAGTTGGGGATAAGCTGCAATACCATCCACCTAAAAATGTCCGAGGCAACGCATTAAATACCTGTCCTAAGCCTCATGGAAAATAAACTTGTCTTCTGAATACCTGTCCCAAGTCTCGTGCCTCAAACATGGTCTCCAGTTTGAGACTCGGCACAGATTTAGTATTTACCCATGCATTAGTATAAAAAGCAGTAACGGGTAAATACAAGAAAGAAATCACAAGAGAATTAAACCAAGAGAGATGGGGAGCAGTCGAAGTTTTGAAAGAGATCCTGCTGTTCCCCAAGGACCCCCCCCCCCTCCACACACACACACATACAGGATAATTTCATAAATACAACTAGCGATGGTCAGCAGTCTTTGCTTGTTGCTGGATCTGCTGAAGAAGAGTTGCAGCCAGTTGCAAAGTTGCCTGGAGACGTTTCTGTGGATCAGTATCAATCTCTTCTTGAACGCCACTATTCTGCAATGGTGGATTACCCAAGGATTCAGGAACATTGCATGTCTGGTGTAGCAACTGCCCTTGACCAAACTGTGAAATTGAAGTGTTGGAAGAAGATGCATGATTCTGTGAAGTGGACACCTGTGATGATCGGAATGTATGTTCAGTCTGATTTACTAGGTTTGTCTGTTTAAAATCTTCTCCTGGTGAAAAAGAGGGTTCACTCCCTGATGGTTGTTTTTGTCCAAGAAGAGACGCCAAGTGAGCAAGATGTTCGGGTTGTAGTGATGGAACTGGTAATGGCAGAGACACCTGAGATTTGCTTTCCTGTTGAGTGAATGTACTGCTGCCAGATAAAGGAATACTTGAAATTCCAGGTGCATAATGACTCGACCTTGTTTCTTGCACAACCCTAGGTTTTGAGGAATGATATTCCTGGGTGACAGAAGAATCAGCAGGATGGATGGAAGTATTATTGGGTAAATGAGAAAGTACATTTCCAGTAGCAGGTTTTGAGTTTCGCAAATCTTGGGTAGACCAGTTAGATGGAAACATAGGGTTCCTAATCTGAAGCAGTTGCTCGTACCTATTCTCATTACTCTCACTAAGAACATCAGGTAGTTTCTCAACTGAATGAACTGGCCCGGAAGATGAAGCTAAAGACGATCCAGGCATATCCCCCAAATAAGGAAGATCTTCAACACCAGCTTTCCTCAATCTAGGGTAAGTTACAGATTGGATAGGTTCCGAGGAAGCATTGAAATAGGCTTGACTTTGACCATGGGTAGAGGACCTGATCTCAGGTGAAACTGACCTTGGGTATAGCATATCCTCGTGAAAGGTTGGAAGCTTGGAATCTATTGCTTCAAGTGGATGATGGAAGGACCTGAAATTAGAACTGGGGTGCTGGAATCTTAAGATGACACCAGAGATGCTCATTTTCCCTGGCACTTTCAGCACCTTTTCAGAAAAATCAGATGGTGGTACAAGAAACAAGGTGGTCTTCTCGCCCAATTTAGCAACTGCTACTCGCTGCTTTTCCCCCAAATAATGCATGAATTCATTGTACAGTGCAATGTCAGAGTCAGCTTCTGGAACAAAGAAGACCACCCATGTACTAGCAGCTTGACGGAAATGCTTTGCAAGCATATCAAGACCTGTCCTTGCTGTGCAGTTTAAAAACTCAGGCCTACAACAAAAGCTTATGGTCAAAAAGTGGCATGAAGAGAGAATCTGTCATTTCAGTTCATCAACTTTGATCAGTGAAAAGAAGTGCTTCATGCATGCAGGCAGGCGGACCATACTCATTCACACCTCTAAATTATTTGTTGAGATCTGGACAAACCATATGTGGACATAAAATAAATTAAACCCAAATTACAGCCATAGCAAGAAAGTGGAAGCATAATTTTGCTACCAGATATGGCATAGTTGGGAGAAACAATACTAGAAGATTCATGGCCAACAAAATATATAGCTAACAGAAAGTGTTTAGAGCATGTTAGACCTCCTCGAACTTCTTCCTTGTGCGATAAATTTCTTCCTTATGCTAATTAGAACATAAATCCATACATAATACACTACTTAAACGATTTTACTTACAACATCATGTCAAGGACTTTTCCCACTGGAAAGCAGCGAGCACGACAGACTGGAGTTCCCCCCTTTGCTATTGTCCCTTCCCATTTCCACTCTTCAGTAAATGGAGACTGATGTAAATCAGAATTAAATTTTTGCCATTTAACAGGATTAGGGAAAGAACCAGAAGGTCCTGAACCTGCATCAGAACCATTATAAGAGGCATTCAAATGGTCACTTCTTTCCCCATGAGGACGCATTGAGTTCATTGAGCGATCAGGGATATGTTTGTAACCAAAAGTACCAAGTTCAAAGTTTTTATCATAGGCCTCACGTTCAGGAAAGTCTGAGAATGCCCTTGGCAAACAAAGTGGCTTATCTTGTTCTATATCAGAGAAAGGATACTCTGGAAGCTCTTTATCCAGAGGAAACGACCCTGTCTTTAGTTTCTTTGCTTCTGGGAAGAGGCAAGCATCTTCTGGGAAGTCCCAGCGGCCTTCATAAAGTCGACTTTTTTGAGGAAGTCTTTCTGGAGAAAAATCACGTCTATGAGCAATCCTGTCTCTTGCAGGACTACTTCTGCGTCGTCCATATATCTCTTCTGGCACTCCTAGATCAGACCCTGTTCTTTGCACCCTCATCTGCTCACAGGGACTTCCACCAGAATGAAAGGAACCATTCCTACCAAAGCCAATGAAACTGGAATCTCCAGACTCTGAATTAGACATGAAACAAGAAGATACTTTTTGTGCATCTCCTGTTGAACTACCAAAGTTCCTATCTTGAGGATAATTCTCAATGGATCGCCCAGAATGACCACTTGATCTGAAACGAGGAGAGGAAGGAGCATTTATTGAGTTCCTCCCATGCTCAGGCTGACCAATGTCACTCTTTGCAAAGCATATGTTTACACGGGGATTATTAAATAGTTTCCCCTGAAGAGCTTCTTTTGCCCTGCAAGCTGCTGCTAAACTCCTAAATTGCACAAATGCATAGCTACGACCCGGAAATGCAGTAATCTTTTCAATCTCACCAAATGGCAAAAAGGCTTTTCGTAGAACCATTTCATCCACATTCAAGAAAGCTGGAAACCCTATCCACAACACCTCACTTGGTTCTGCATTCTTATCCCCCATTCTAGACTTGTCAGGATAAAATGGTTCAGGACTATGACGACGTGTTCTTGAATCCCTCTGAAAAAGTGGAGTTCCACATTCAGCAGAGCGCTGGTCATCTCGCCGTTGCAGGTTGTCTTCATGTAATGATGTTAATGGTCTTTCCTGTAATTTAAAAGCTCTTGAAATAAGAGAAAATTATGCTTATACAGGGCGGGAAAGTAATATTTTGGTGTACTAAGCAATTTAATTAAATAATAATTCAATAAAGTGTACACCCTTTCAATTTGCCTAAAGGCCACAAGCTATTCAAACTGTCAATGTTTGAATTGATCATCCCACATGAAAAGTGTAGCAAAACTATGAACAAATGCGAGACAGAGGTTGACAGGATAAAAAGAGGGTATATAACATGGCAAGAAACAAGAATATATGCTAACATGCTTCAATTAGACTTGTAGAACTACAAATTATCAAAGAGGGGTAAGGGAGGAAAGACAAAAAACCAAGTTGCTGAAACTTCAATCATGATTTTTATCTACCAAAATAACCAAGTGAAAACTGAACTGCATATGCAATTAATACAGATAATACATTCCCAGTGCTTTGTGGAGAATAAAGCAGTATAAGATAAAGAACAAATTGTTGCTATCAGAAAGGAATCTAAGTGAACAACATGGAAAACAATTATAGCTGCTATATGAAAGGAGTGAAAGACAACTAAGATGGTTGTGCAATGCACCAGGGAAGACCAATGATAATATGAGTTTGTTTAGCTAGAAACGATAGCAACAATTATAGTTGCTATCAGAAAGGAGTGAAAGACAACTAAGATGGTTGTGCAATGCACCAGTAGAGAATGATATTATGGAAATTGATGAGTCTAAAAAGAGCAGAGGGAAGACCAATGATAATATGAATTTGTTTAGCTAGAAAAGATATGATCCCCATTGTGGATACCAGGCACCCATTTTTTTGCGAGGGTAGTGGCAAAGCCAGTGGGCATCACTGAGTGGTGACTCTATAGTAATTATCGTTGACATGAGTTGATTGTTATTAAGTGAATTACAATTAGCTTATGGTTTATTTTCTTCCACTATTTGCAGGGTGGGGGGACTCTAGTCCACCACCACAAACCATGAATACAAGCCACACTAGCCAAAAATAATGCATAGGTATGTCATCAACATACTAAAAAGAAATAATAAACAATAATAAACATCATAACATTTAACCAAGTATCCATTGTTTTTACTAACTGAACATTATTGGTTATCAAAAGCAAGAGGAAGGGAAACAACCGGATATCCATTAGAATAAGAACCAAGAACACACATCATAAGAAAATAGAATCAGTTTAACCAAAAAAAAAATCCAAGAATATCATCACCATAATCATAAAAACATTGTCCCAACTATATGGGGTCAGCTACATGAATCCTGTTTCACCATTCAGTTCTAATCAGTGTCATGTCCATTGTTGAACTGTGTGCTCGCTCAAGTCATTTCTTACTACTTCATGTCCTCTACAGTTTTCCCTAGCTCTTCTAGACCCTTCAACTTGCAACATATAAACTACTAAGTTCTTACGGGTGTTGTAGATGATCATCTCAGCATGTGAGCAAACAATCTTAGTCTACTTCCTCCCATTTTATCACACCTATTGGAGCTACTCATAGGTTCCTTTAAATGGCTTCGTTTCTAACCCTGCCCTTTCTAGTTTCTCCACTTTTTTTATGAATAACTTAACTTTATCAAAAGAATGAAATAATCGTAATGTTTACAATGAAAACCTGTAAAGGTTGTCAAAGCCCCTTGCCCTACCCTTTATGCTATTCTCTATCCCTCCAATCAGTACAAATTCCCCAAAACATCAGATCCCTATTAACACCCTACCTTGCCAATGCATCAAAAAAGATATTGGCTGTCTAAACACCCATTTACAGACTATTAACTCTATCACTCCCCAGTTCCTAAATTTCCTTCCATCTCAACATTTGTGAGATGTCCCAAACACCAAAAAAAAATCCCAAGATACCCAACAATAATAGCTCAGGAGGCCAAAATCAATAAAGTTCACTGCTGTCCACTCCACCCCTAGCTAATCAGTCTGCCAGTTAGCTGAACACCCTCTAATAGGTACTATAAGCCCACCAAATAAATAGCTCCAAGCAGAAATGAGCCATGTTAAACCTGCCTGGATCCAAACCCCTCCTACCAATGGACCCAAACCCTCCAAACAAATCTGTAGAACATGACAATGTTTCACCTAAATGCTCCACCAAGATTGAGTTGGGATCATATGTTCCAAATACGTACTCAAGACCACAAGGGCCTCCCTAATGTTTGCTAATATACCCACTCCAGAAGGGAGGGATGATGGTCAGTACCCCATAGAATAAGGTGTTGTCATATCAGATGCAAAAGCACAAGCCCATAAATAAGTGTAGCCTATAAAAAAGCTCAAGTAAATTCGCAAACCCTAAGACTGAAATGTCAACATCATTACAAATAATTGTTTTTCTGATAAATAAAAAATTATTAAAATCAAAATTGCAAAATCAGATTATTAGAAATCACCCCAATAATATATGAGAAACAGAATCAAACACAAAAGCAAAACAGAACAACCCAACATACATTACCCATACAGCTATTTGAAAATCACCCACAAAAGACAAAACCACCCCAAACCAAAACAAATTGAAAGATAACATCCCATTTTTTGAGAGCCCTGCTGAAAGCTTATGCAAATCATCAAAGACGGCATGGTTTTCAAGGTGCCAAGGCGAGGCTAGGCGACTGGGGGGCGCCCTGTCGCCTAGTCGCCTAGGCGATGGATTTTTTTATGTTAAAAACATAGATCCTAGGGTAGTTCCCTAGGTACCATAACCATATTTTTTAATAATTATTCATGATTTTCATAAAAAAAGTATAAATTTCATATTAAAGTATAGAAAATCAACATATTCATGAGAAGAAAAGGAAGAAGGAAAATAAAGTTCAAAAAATATAGGGGCTGAACCCTTATTTTTGTTATAGGAAAAGAACAAAATAAAAAGTATTTGTTATAGTAGTAGTAGTAGTAGGAAGAGGAAAATGTGCTGATTAGATAAAATTTTAAGTTCTTCCTAACTTATTGGTTCAGGTTTTTAACTCTTTGAGGGTTCAATACAGCATTTAGCAATGTTTGTGTTGATTAAACCCCAATAAATAAGAAAATAATAAAAAGAAATTAGTATATAAACACACAGAATGATTATTTTAGTTTAATAATATCTATTTTATAATTATAATCTCAAAACAGAATGAATAAAAAAGTATTTTATAGTAGGAAGTAGAAAACTGCTTGGCAATTAGGCGAGGCGAGGCAAGCCTCAAAGGGCGCCTTGTCACCTTGACAACTATGAAAGACGGATGTTTTTTTCTACACCCATACATACCAAACAAAGCCTTTAACCTCCCACCACATCCCCTTTACTCCCCCTACTATAACCAATCCTCTTCCATTCACCATCTCCCCAAACTCCAGAGTAAAAAAGTCTTATCATCTTTACCCCTCTTCAACTCCAAAAATATTTTCCTTGCAAATTCTTCCCCACCCAGAAAGGAAAGACCCAAAATTTTACTAATTCAAACCTCTTCTTCTACAACTTCATCCAGATCAATTTTCTTCTCAACTGAACTCATGGTTTAAAATGTACATAAATTTCCTAATATTTCCATGACATATTTCCATTTTCATGGATACTGATGAGGGCGGATTTGGCCCTCTAGTCACATCGTGACACATGGCATCTTGGAACAGTTGGATGACACATGGACACCACCTAAGTGATGATTTGGAGTCCCAAATCGCTGTCCGTCTTCACTCCGGCCTAGCAATTTCAACAACTTAGGCCAGTTAGGAGCACCTCATCTAGGGCCGACCTTTAGCACCTCGTCACTGGCCGATGTGACCTCAACACAAGGATCGACCTCCCTCGAGGGCTTGCCAACCTGGCTGAGGTCCAGGAGGTGACCTACGAGTTGTGCTCGCCGACAAATTCGGTATGCATATCTCGACACTCCCAAGATCCTCAGAAGTTGGCCCATGTACCAAGTGTTCCGGAGGATGGTCAACGTGCATGGCGGTTACCTCCGAGATCTCGGACCGGTTAGGCACGACCTCTTAGAAATCTCGGATGCGGTGCGTGAGGCCCACATCAAACAATGCCTATATAAAGGCACCAACCCTAGTGACACAAGGGAGACACGCGATTAAGTACATTCTAGCTCTCATACTTTCTGATTTTTAACTCGCAATCTACTACAAGAGTACTAAGTTAAGCATCGGAGCGACCTCACCGGGTTAGCCACCCCGGGTCCTCTGACATTGTTTCTTTGCAGGTCTCTTCGAAGAGCTATCCAGCTCGGCACCGAAGCAGCCTCCTAATTCAATCCAGTCAGTTCAGCATCCAAGCCTTTATCTAGCAGAAATATTCTAGCTCGACCTCTGAGTCATCAGACACCAGAAAGTAGTCTGAACAACAGGGTGCTGCCAAAAAACCCTTCATCAGATACCGACACAAAATATTGCTGGAATTGACATATCCCCCAGTGAAAGCTACCATTATTATGTGTAGTAGTAGTGTTATTGTCCACCTTAATAGGCATGATTACCATTTTGAGCTCCAATTATTGATCAAAAAAATGATTACTATTTTGAGCCAACTAAAAGTTCTTTTCAAACATGAAGTTAAGTTCAAGCTTTTATTGTATAATAAATTATTTGGTTTATCTAATAGAACCATTTGCACTTTCCACGAGTTTAAATTTTGCTTTAACTCACACTATCATGTTTTTTTAATGATTTAGAACAAGATAACAATTTAAAAGGGTCTGCCATGCATCTTTTATCATTACATAAAATAGCATTCTATGTTTTAGCATATTTCACAATGTTTCCGCATGTCATAATTCTTACAAATATTTCCATACAACGTTTTTGTTATGTTTCCTATATTTGGATGATCAATATTTCCACCAACACCGACATTTTAACCCATGACTTAACTCACCTGATCCATAATCTGAACACCCTCACTCTCTTGCACCTCCAATCCTTCTTTCTAGTCCAAATCTTTCCCAAACTAGTGTTATGTGGTCCACTAGAATTACTTCCCAGTTATTTCACTCTTCTAACAACCAACTTCATATTACAACAAGGAATTTGCTCCAAGATTAACAGTCATGCACAACTCCAACATTATCCACTTACTCACATCTAACATGTTTAATGGAGCATTCTAAAGATCATAAAGGAGTCCTCAAAGCTGACAATTTCTCCAACCATGCAACTAAAGAGTCAAGAAGATACAATAGTCATGCGCAACTCCAACATTATCCCACTTACTCACATCTAGCATGTTTAATGGAGCATACTAAAGATCATAAAGGAGTCCTCAAAACTGCCAATTTCTCCAACCCTGCAACTTAAGTGCTAAGAAGATAAATTGTGGAAGATAAGAAAAATAGAAAAATCAATTTCCATGTAATAGTGTTTTAAATATAAATTAGGATAGTTATTCAAGTTTTAAATCTAACAGAACTTTGCTCCAAGAAAATCCCACATAATTAGGATATTCAAGTTTTAAATATATATTCATACAACTTTTAATTGACAAGAGCAGTCCGTTGAATTGAAACTCTCATTAGCTAGTTCCATGGACTGTGGCATCTTAAGTTGATAAAAAGCTGACATTGGAACTCCTTTGATTTCTTTGAATAATTCTGCCAATAAAATAATATCTCCAATGGTAGAAGGCTAACACTTGTCAAGACCACCCACTCTAACCTTCCCATCCACTACCTCTCAATTTTTGAGATTCTTGCCAGGATAAGGAACTGAATAGAAAAACTTCAATGAAACTTCCTTTAGGAGGGGGAGAGAGAGAAAGACAGTCACCTTGTTAACTGGAGAAGTGTGTAAGCCGAAAAAGGAAGGTGGGTTGGTGTTGGGGCATATTTAAGAAAGAAATCAGGCTCTCCTTGGTAAACTGTTGTGGAGATTCAAGACGAAGCACAACTTTCTCTGGGCCTTTATTATTTGCAGCAAGTACGGTAGAAGCAATTTGGTTAGGGGCAGCTCTCAGCTGCTCCAGGCTTCTCAGCCTCAAACCCTTGGAAAGGTATTCTTCAGACTTTTGATTCCTTTTCTCCTTTTCTTAGAACCAATCTTGGTAATGGGAACCAAATTAGATTTTGGACTGACCTTTGGTGGGGCCCCAAACCTCTTAGTGAAGCTTTCCCTTCCTTGTTTAGGATTGTTCGTGATAAACAGGTTCTAATGCCTTCCATCATTGCCAAAGGAGAATGTAGGAATTTCCTATAAATTTAATTTCTGTAGAGCTTTAGAAGACTCAAGAAATCTCTGATGTCACCTCATTGATTTCTCTACTTTCAAATGTCTTAATCTCCTCTTCTACCTCAGATAAGCTCATTTGGTGTCTAACACCTAATGGCTCCTTTACCTCTAAATCTTACTTCCACAAATTAATTGCTAACCTTACCTCTCCACCCTTTCTGGACAATAAATCCTACTTTCAAGAAATCTCTGATGTCACCAATTGATTTCTCTACTTTCAAATGTCTTAATCTCCTCTTCTACCTCAGATAAGCTCATTTGGTGTCTAACACCTAATGGCTCCTTTACTTCTAAATCCTACTTCCACAAATTAATTGCTAACCTCACCTCTCCACCCTTTCCGGACAAAAAGATTTGGCTCCCCAAAGTCCCTCTTAGAGAATCCTTCTTTATTTGGGAGGCAGTTTGTGGCAAACTCAACACTTTTGATAATATTCAAAAAGAAACATTGTGGTGGACTTTACATCTCTCCCCATGTATGCTTCTTGTGCTACAACAGTGGGGAATCAATAGGACACCTCCCCAATAAATGTAAAGTTGCTAGGTGCTTTTTTTTTTGATAGATGAAAAGTTAATTCATTAGTCAAAGGATATAGCAGCACAAATAACCCAACATATAGAAGCATGAGGTGCAGCCTCAAAAAACAGAAATTACAACCTCAATAAACAGAAATTATAAAGCAGCCCAAAACAGATGTTCTCTATTAACTCCTTGTTTTACAAGAGAATCAGCCAAAGAATTTGCCAACCTTCGTACTACTGGATTTTGACAGTCATATTCCTTTACACTATCATGTTGTTTTAATAATTTTGAACAAGATAATAATTTTGAGGGTCCATGCATCTTTTATCATTACATAAAATAGCATTCTATGTTTTAGCATATTTCACAATGTTTCCGCATGTCATAATTCTTACAAATATTTCCATACATACGTTTTTGTTATGTTTCCTATATTTGAATGATCAATTATTGATCAAAAAAATATATATTTGAATGATCAACCACCACCGACATTTTAAACCATGGCATAACTCACCTGATCCATAATATGAACACCCTCACTCTCTTGCACCTCCAATCCTCCAAATCTTTCCCAAACTAGTGCTTTGCTGTCCACTAGAATTACTTCTAAGTTCCTTCACTCTTCTAATGACCAACTTCTCATTACTACAAGGAATTTTCCCCAACATACAACAGTCATGCACAACTCCAACATTATCCACTTACTCACATCTGACATGTTTAATGGAGCATTCTAAAGATCATAAAGGAGCCCTTAAAGCTGACAATTTCTCCAACCCTGCAACTAAAGAGTCAAGAAGATAAAATGGAGAAGATACAACAGTCATGCACAACTCCATAGCATGTTTAATGGATCATTCTATAGATAAAGTCACGCACAACTCCAACATTATCCCGCTTATTCACATCTATTCCAATTTGATTTGCAAGTTGAATTCCTTGCATTGCAGCTAATAATTCTGCTCTAGTCGAATCTACTGAACTGGCTGGGCCTGAGAATAAGGCTAAAACATTTCTGTCCTTATCTCTCAGCAACCCACCTATACCTGAAGGGCCAAGGTTACCTTGGTTACTTCCATCAAAGTTCAATTTAACAAAACCTCCAAGGGGCAAACCCAATCTGTAAATAAACCTTCCTTGCAGGAAGAACTCATAGCCACTACAGCCCAATTTCTCCAAAAGTCAGCAAAGGAGAAATAATGAAACAACGTTGTCATTTTCAACCAATGTACCACCCTTGTCAGAATGCAGTCCTTGACTTCTGAGAAGCTTTTTTCCTTCCCCTGAAAGATTATGTTGTTCCTTTACTCCCAAAGAGTCCACAGTGAAGCTGCTCTAATACACTTCCACATCAACTTTCCTCTTTTTTGTAGGCCAAGAAAAGGCTGAGGACTCAAACAATAGAGCTACTTCTGTTGGCAAACTCCACCTGCACTCGAAAAGAGCAGAAAACCAAGTCCAAATAGCTGCAACAAAAGGGCAGGATAAAAATAAGTGAGAACAATCCTCGCCATTAAATTTGCAAAGAAAACACCAGAAGGGAGAAATGCATAAGTGAGGCCTCTTCTTTTGACCTTCCATGAAAAACTTCCCAGCAAAACATGAAATCTTAGGGGGAATTGGCCTAGTCCAAACTTCCTTAACTAGGAAGATTGCCACGGTGAAGCCAAAGTAGCCTATCGTGATATACCAGTATCCCAGCCATTTTCCAAACAGCCACGAATACTACCAATTACCGCATGCCACAGCCTCTCTCTCCCTCTCTCTCTCTCCAATGGTCATTTCCCCAGAAGACCCATATTCTTCTTAACCCAGTCATCCCTTCCCTTTTGTCCTACATACAACCACCCAAGAGACTAAGTGATCCTTTTTGACCTCTCCAGGTTCAAAGGAAGTTCCTCATTAACTTCTCCAACCTCTTAGATTCCCTAGAGGGGTTCTAAAGATAGAAAGAAAGTAAACTGGTGGGCTATCTAGTGTGACCTTAATCAGGGTAACTCTACCTCCCAGGGAAATGTAGTTCTTTTTTCACATCGCCAATCTCTTTCCAAACTTTTCTAGAACTGGATTCCAGAATCGACTTTCCTTGGAGTTTACCCCTAGAGGGGGAGACCTAAATAGGAAAAAGGCCAAGAAGAGGTAAGGCAGTCTAAGCACTTAGCACTCTACAATGTCCCTTATAGCCCAATCTTTAAATTGATGCTTGCCACACAACTCTTGTTCCAGATCACTTTCAAATTGTTCACAATTTCAAACAATTTGATAACCCCTTTTAGATTCTTCACATTCCTTAAATCATCTCCTCCACCAAAAATTACTATGTCATCAGCAAATTGGAAGTGAGTAACTAGCATATTATTCCTACCTATTCTCCGACCCCTAAAGACTCCATCTTCGTCAGCTTTTGAGATTAATCTACTAAACTCATATGCTATAAGGGTGAAAAGGAATGGAGACAAGGGATCACCCTGTCTTAGGCCTCTAAAATCTGGAAAAAAGTCCTTCATTGCACCATTAACTAGCACCAAGTAAATGATAACTTAAGCAGCCAAAGATCACTCAAACCACCCATCTCCAAATCCACAAATCCTAAGTATCTCTAGAAGTAAGGTCCAATCTACCAAATCAAAGGCTTTCTCCAAATCTAGTTTACAAATGAAGCCTTGTCAACCAGATCTCGTATCTTCCACACATTCATTGGTTATTAGAATCTGATCAGATATGTGCCTTCCCAATGCAAAAGCCCCTTGAACTTGACTAATAAGAGTCGGAAGCACTTCTCTAGGCCTTTGATAAAGTACTTTAGCCAATATTTTGTATAAATTGGTCACTAGGATAATCGGCCTAAAGTCTTGGGGTGTCTAGCTTCTAGTTTCTTTGGGATTAGCACAATAAAGGTCACCAAGCTAAATGGCCTAAAGCCTTGTTGCAATTTTTTCTTGACACACTGTCAAGGTGAAGTTACAGTTGGATTCTTCCTAATACTATTGAGGATTTCATTATTCATTGGCAAGGGCTGAATACCAAACTGGACAGGAAGGGAAGATGTTATTGGAAAGCTACTATCCATGCAGTTATGTAGAGTATCTAGGAAGAACAAATCGAAATAGGAGTCTTTGAAGACAGATTTTTTCTTTTTTGGAGATTTTAAGAGGCTGTGTCCAAGCTTTGCTTAATACTTGGATGGTTATCAGCAAGGCTTTTGCTGGATTTAACCAGGGCTCTCTGCAGAGAAATTGGCCAGAATTAATGCTTATAACCCTGATTAATCACCAGCTCCCTCTCATGCTTGACCCTAGACAAAAAGAGATCATGTGATAAACTTTGATGGCAGTTTCAGGAAGGCTCAAGAAGATCCTTCTGAAGCAGGAATTGGGGGCATTCTGTACAGCTTAAATGGGGACCCGCTATCAGTGTTTAGTGGTGCTACCAAGGGAGAAGATGCAGCTGAAGCAGAGGTCTGAGCCCTTCTTGAAGGTCTTAGAATTGCCAAAATGCAGCAGATCAGACTCCTAGCAGTGGAAGATGACTTGAGAAATGCTATAAAGTGGGAAACTGCCCAAGTTACTTTTCACTGGAAGCTATCTCATCCTGCATTTCAAATTCAAGGGATATCTTCCTTTTTGCATTGCAGCCTCAGATGGATCCCCAGAGAAATGAATCAAGTGGGTGATGGTTTAGCAGAATCTGGGTTGGGAAGGGATTGCTTGTGCAGTGCAAATACATTGCCAATTAATTAGTGGGCTTTGCATTTTTTTTTGGCAGACAAGGCCTTTGTACATCATCTCATGTGCATCCCTCCCTTTCTTTTCAATCAATATACACTATCTTCTCTCAAAAAATACTACCAATAAAATAACGACAATTGCACACTGTAATCTTGATGCCACTAACGGGAATAAAATTTTCCTTGAGAATATATTACAACACAACAAAGCTCAGCTTACTGAACAATGCTATAACTCAGTAGTTTTAACTGATATTAGCACCATCAAGAAGACCTCGATTGTCAAATTCAGGTAACAAAAGCAACAATCAAAAGAAATTACTAGACAAGTACAGCTTTGCATTCATAATTCTGTCATTAAAAAAAAAACGATAACTAGAAGAGTGGGTTCAAGGAAGAGATATGCTTGTTAGTTACATGGTGCACTAGTGTCTCTTAGAAGTTCAAATTCTTAATTCAGTTATGAAATCATTATTTTTCCAGGTTGGATATTTCCAATAAAATTAACATTCTCCACTGCATGAGTATTAGAAACACATGACAGTTCTAACTGAAATTTGGAGGCTTGACATATACATCTAAGAAGAATGAAAATTTGAAAATTTCTCCGGAAACTGATTTTTCTGACTCAGGAGTTTTTTTCCCCCTTTAAACAATTACACAGACAAGTCACTTTTTTGATAAGCAAGCTGAAAAAGTGTAAATTCATCAAAAAGTGGGCAAGCTCCCCACTAGAGCACAAAACAAAGGTCTTTTACAAGAAGACAGGAAAGATCTGATTATACATCCTGAGAGCCCAGACCAAAAATTACAAAAGACCACCTATTCAAAAAATCTGAGATAAGAGTATCTGCAAACTGCTTTAAAACCTTTCCCACCATACAAAAATCCATTCAATTTTACTGATGACAGCTTCAATAGGTGCTTCCTTTTCCTCAAACACTCAGTTGTTCCTCTCTTTTCACACTGTCCAGCAAAGCACAGTAGGGAGCATCTTCTTTTTTTTTTTTATCAACAACTGTGGATTGAATTAATATCAAAAATATGAGAAAATTACAGGGCAAGGGGGCTAAACAATCATAGCTCCCAAGAACAACCATTAAACATCAAAAGAACAAAAATTACAAGACAACCCAAAATATAGAATGTCTATTCACCCCTTGTCTAACTAGACCATCTGCCAAAGAGTTTGCACTTCTTTTTACCCATTTGTATTGAATTTCCATGATCAGACTGTAATTCCAAAGTCTAAGATATCCTCTTTCAGCTTGTTAAGATATCCTCTTTCAGTTTACCACCACTTCAGAATCTCCTTCTATGATCAGCTTGTTAATATGCATATCCTTGACTCTTTGTACCCCTTCAAGAGCTGCAAGAATCTCAGCTCTCAAAGAATCTCCCACCCCAACTGGTCCAGAGTACATAGCTAACAGCTTCCCTTGTTCATCTCTTATTACTCCTATTCTGGATGGCCCTGGATTGCCCAAGCTGCTGCCATCAAAGTTCAGTTTAACAAAGTCATAGGGTGGGGGGATCCAACAAACAATTGAGACTTCCTCATTGGAACAAGTTCTGCTATCTCCTTCCACTTTTTTTGTAGCTCATCAATTGAGAATTCTGCGAACAGAGCCAAGGTTCAGCCAGTGTATAACCCTAATGTGGATGACCTCCAGCATTGCTTCCAAACTTCTCTCCTTATCTATAAATATTCCTGAATTTCTCTCCTCCCAGATAGTCCAACAGACTGCAGCCCTCATACACCTCTACATAAACTTGGCCCTTTTTGTTGGCCGAAACGGCAAAAATGTGAATAGGCTTTGCACATTTGAAGGGGGGTCCACCTGCACCCAAACAAAGAAGTACACCACTCCCAAATGATGTTAGTGAACCGACAGGAGATTAGTAAGTGATATCCAGACTCACTATCAGCAGGGAGCATCTTCACCCTCGTTGACAGGCCTCTTCTATGCCAAGAGGCTAGGAGAGGGTATATCAGGAGGGGGCACCCAGCTAGAGTCGAAAAGCTTCAAGAAACGAGACCAAACCAAGTACATGAAGTTACATGGATAAAGAGATGGGAAATAGAGGGCTGGACCTACAGAGGTTGCAACAGTTCTCCACCGGAAGAAAGCTACCTTGGGAGGGACTTGGGCGGTTGGGCCCTCCAGAACCAGCCCCATTGAACAGCCTCCCTTGGGGTAACATAATCCTGTAGCATGAGCTTGAAGAGAAGGAACCCAACCTCTCACCCACCCATACTCTCCTATCAGATGCACTAGGGGATAGCTGAAAATCATTCAATCTGGAAAGCAAAGAGCTGAGGTCTTCCACCTTCCAGTCATTCAAATTCCTACGAAAAGCAGGATTCCACACCACCGGAGCCCCAGAACCTCATAATAGTCTGATACAAGAGCCTCCCTATCTGCTGCAATTGATAAAAGGGACGGGAACACTTCACATAGAGATTGGTCGATACACCAAATATCCTTCCAGAAGAAAGTTTTGCCACCCCTCCCAGGCAAACTTTACATTCCTCAGAAACTCCTGTTTATGTTTCATAATACCTTTCCAGAGACTGCATCCATAAGAGGCCAGATTGTCACAAGTCTCCCACTCATTATTAGACAAACCATATTTCCTTAGAATTACCTGCCACCACAAGCAATTCACTTCCACCCTAAACCTCCATAACCATTTGCAGATGAGAGCTTTGTTCATAAAGTGCAATTGCCTGATCCCTGCCCCTCCCAAGTGTTTAGGTTCACAAACCCAACTCCATAAAACCCAGTGGATTTTCTTTTTTATTGGGTTCCATCCAGAGGAAGTCCCTTCAAAGATTTTCGATAGTGTCCACTATGGCCACTGGCTAGCTAAAAGAATGGACTTGAATAGTTATAGCTAGAAGCTATTCATTAAATCATATTTACTGAACCTAAAAAATAACTACAGTAAAACATAAATGCATTCAGGATTTTACAGTAACTGATCATTTTCTGTATACAGCATACTTAAAGCCTCGTATGCACTAGAAGAAAGAAAACGTCAGTAACATTCACTTAACCAAACAAATCTACAAATGATAATTTGTCAGTTGCACTTACCTGCAGATACACAACTTCACTCGTATTTCCTACATAAGGCGACACCTAGGCAACAAGGCGCCCTTGGAGTCTCACCTCGCCTAATTGCCAAGCAGTTTTCTATAGCGTGTTATAACAAACTTTTATATTCTTAATTTTTTGAGGTTATAATTATAAAATAGACATTTTTAACTAAAATTTTCATTTTGTGTGCTTATATACTAATTTCTTTTTTGTTAGGGTTTAATCAACACAAACATTGCTAAATGCTGTATTGAACCCTCAAAGACTTAAAAACCTGAAACTAAGTAAGAAAGAACATAAAATGTTGTCCAATCAACACATTTTTTTCTTTTTCTTTACTAATTTTGTGTTTTTATAGCGTGTTATAACAAACTTTTATATTCTTAATTTTTTGAGGTTATAATTATAAAATAGACATTTTTGAACTAAAATTTTCATTTTGTGTGTTTACATACTAATTTATTTTTATTAATTTCTTATTTGTTAGGGTTTAATCAACACAAATATTGCTAAATGCTGTATTGAACCCTCAAAGACTTAAAAACCTGAACCTAAGTAAGAAAGAACATAAAATGTTGTCCAATCAACACATTTTCTTCTTTTTCTTTACTAATTTTGTGTCTTTATATGCTACTTTTTTCTTCTTCCACCTTTTCTTTTCTTCTTTTCCTACAACAGAAATTGGGGCTCAGCCCCTATATTTTTTGAATTTTCTTTTCTTTCTTCTTTTTCTTCTCATGAATATGTTGGAATATGTTGATTTTCTATACTTTAACATGAAACTTATACTTTTCTTATGAAAATTATGGATATTTATTAAGGAAATATGATTACGGAACCTAGGGAACTACCCTAGGATACATGTTTTTACTTAAAAGAATCCATCGCCTAGGCGACTAAGCACCCCCTATCGCCTAGCCTCGCCTTGGCGCCTTGAAAAATATGAAGCTTGTATTATGCATCTTAACAGAATGTTGCCAATGTTTTTTTTTTTTTGGATAAAAGGTAAGGTAATTTTGTTCATCAAAAGTACAACATACAACCAGAGAAGTAAACATAAGCCATCCTCCCGAGCAGATAATCAAAGATCCCACACACTTAATGAGTTTAGAACCAAGAACATATTCTGATTACTAAACTCAGGCACAGCAGATAACCATGAAGCTATCCTAGCAACAGTACATTGATTCAGAGCATCAGGAGTCTTTTTGGTTTTTAAATAGTCTTTTGTTCCTTTCCTGTCCAGATAGAGCTGATTACAGCAGCTGGAATACACTTCCAGAGGCATTTGCCTTTTTTAGATAGGCCTGGGAGAACAGTGCAGAAGATCCTTCACCAAGCCCGGCATAACCCAAGTACCCAACAAATACCAACAGCTTAGAGAAAGTGAGACCAAATCTTCCAGACAAACAGACTGGATGCAAAAATGGTAAATGGACTCCTTTACTTGTCCACACACCCCGCAACTCAGTTCTTCAATATAGGTACCTCTTCTAGCATGGTTATTTCTTGTCAGGCATTTCCCGAGAGTTGATGCCCAAACCAAGAAATTGATTTTGAAAGGAGAGGAGGGAATCCAAACTTGTTTAAAGGGAAACTCAGATCCCCTCAAGTTGTTTAAGCCATCAGCAAAGGATTTAACCGTAAACCTACCACCAGCATTCCATTTCCAAGTCCACTGATCATTTGAAAGTGGACAAGGAACAGGAAAAGCCATGATTTAACATATCCCCGATTTATCTTGTACCAGATTCTAACACAATCAATATTCAAATGTAGTAACCGTCTGCACTGCCAAGAACAGTAATACTGTAGGACTTCGCATTACATATCTGTAGGGAAATTAATGGGAATTTCCACATGGTTTTGCAATTTTAATCTTAAACAATTTACTTGATTCTAGCTAAATTATGATTTTGAGAAATGGTAAGAATTTATTAATGATCATAAAAAGAAAAACGGATAAGAATGAGGTTTCCTCAACAGCCAATTACATAGAAAAACATTTCAACTTACAAAGAGGATTACACATTGAAATCATTCATCCATAAAATATTTCCCCAATGATCAATGAAATGCCCAAAATGAAAACCCTGGAACAGATGACTAATACAAGCCCACTTGATGAAAATCCTCAAATGCATTAGACAAATTATGTTCCTAATCTAGTCATTCAAGAAGATAAAGGTCCAAAAGGTTCTGATAGGCAGATTTCTGTTCTCCGGTTTCTGCTATTGTCTTGTGATTACAAGTGTACATCATGCTTGTTAAGAATGAGAATCACTGTCTGTCAAGAGCATTTAGTTGTACCATAAAAGGCTTTGTAGTCGATGCTTCATGGTGTCAGTTGCAATTTCTTTTTCTCAATCTTTTGAGTTAATGGATGCTGTGGATAATATGAATACATGTAAAAATAATGAATCAGTTTTGTTTCTGATTCACACATTGCATATTCTAATTGGACAGAATTAGATCCCATTAGATCTCACACTTCTGATGCACTCAGTGATGCCAAGAGACTGAATATTTCTGGACCTCTGGGTCAAAGGTAGTTTTAATGGTGTAATTAGCCAGGAACCTCAGTTTTGTTTCAAATTGCATTTTGTCAAAATGAAGCAAGTAACCATGTTTCTTCACCTCAGAGCACCACAACAAGATCTTAGAAAAATTTTGTATCTTGAAAGGAAATAAATGTGCAGACTCAGATTACAAAAGCAGTTAAGTTAGTAACTAATCAAACATGGAGCAGGAGCAGCTAAGATGCGTGTCAAATATCTTTTGTTCACGGATCAGAGACAATCACAAATATAAAACATCTTTCCCTGGCTAATTTGCAAATTTGGGAGTTGGCACATTTTCTTTGTTAAGAAAAGTGCATGTTCTTTGTCAATACCATATAACAGTGCATGTCTTTTGCAATTTGGGGAGTTATGGTATACATTCTTTGTGCAATTTGGGGAATTAGTTGGAATCTGGTACACATGCATCATGGATATAAAATAAACTTTTTGTCAGGATTACTAATTTAATGCAATCAATTATTGCAGTCACTAGAGCAAAACTTTACAAGAGATATTTTTTTAGAAAAGGTAACTTTCATTGCAAAAAGGCAAAGGGGAGGATGTACATACATACAAACCAATCAGACCAGAAGTAAAAGAACAAAAGAATCCTTGCAAAAGTTAGAAAGGTATCCAGGAAAAGGGAATATGGTTATGTGGACTGTTTCAGCAAATAAGTTTGTAGGGGACAGGAATTGCATAATGCATATACAATTTCATCTGCTAGACTGCTATCAGCATCAAGTATGTTACTAATCCCCCACCAAACAGTAACTGTTGTCCATCTGATTGATTACTTATACCATTGTATCTCCTAGACTGCTAGGAGCATCAAGTTTAATTTTTTTCTCATCTCTTTTTAATTCAACTTGAATATTTGCATTCTGTCATGGTAAACATACATTGGCATTTCTCATTTGGATGACAAATTGACAACCACTTCATGTACTTAAAAGTCCAAAAGAAAGAAGACCTTCTAAGGTTGCTTGTTCTCCATGTCAAGCAACATTGCTTGAGAAAATTGTTACATATTTGAAGGCCCCACCCAGGAAGAATTGACAACTTAATCTGTGCATTGCCAGCTCATGTACTTTGCTCTAGCTGGAAAATTTTGGGGGATTTATCACCTTTTTGAGGTCTATTGGAATATTTTGAAGGAACAAAAGTGGCATGTCTTAATGCTAAAACATAAAAATATAAAGAGAAAAAGAATATAACGTTTTCTCAAAGGTATTCAGCTTTGGTCTTCCATTGCAAGAGATCCCCCAGTTTTGAAATTACAAAATTTGTTTTTGATGGTAACAGGATCATCCCCCTTCAAGTTTATGAATATATAGATACTTTACCCATAAGAAAAAGGAATTAGCAATCCCACCCTCAGAAGTAATCAAATATCACTACTTAGGTCATCCAATTAGAGAGCCTGCCGATACCAGAAAAATATCAAGATTACCTACAGATGGTCAGATGATCACAATGACTAGTGCAAGCTCTATATGGATGCCTACTGAAAGCATGGTTGTCAAGGCATAAATGGGTTCCTAGGTGACAAAGAGTGTGCCTAGGCAACAAAGCGCCCTTGGAGGCTCGCCTTGCCTAATCGCCAAGAAATTTTGTACATTGTGTTATAAAATACATTTATATTCTTAATTTTTTGAGATTATAATTATAAAATAGACATTATTAAACTAAAATATTCATTTTGCGTGTTTATATACCAATTTCTTTTTAGGTTTAATCAACACAGGCATTGATAAATACTGTATTAAACCCTCAAAGACTTCAAAACCTGAACCAATAAGGAGGAACTTAGAATTAGGGGTTCAATCCCTATATTTTCTGAATTTTCTTTTCTTTCTTCTTTTTCTTCTCGTGAATATGTTGATTTTTTTTACTTTAACATGAAATGTACACTTTTCTTATGAATTTTTTTTTATGAATATTTTTCTTATGAAAATTATGGATAATTATTAAGCAAATATGATCAAAAATTAGATTGAAAAGCTTCAAAGGAGTTTTCTTTGGAAAGGCTGGGAGGAAGAGAAAAAAGTGCACTTGGTGAGTTGGGAGCAAGTCTGCCTCCCCAAAATTGAAGGGGAGTTAGGCATAAGGAAGCTGAAACTTTTTAACTCTGCTCTCCTCTGTAAATGGATTTGGAGATCTGCTGTAAAACCTGATGCTTGGTGGAGATCTCACATTGCCAGCAAATATGGTGTGAGTTGGGGAAATTGGAGAACTAGAGATCCTCCTCCTAACTGCGGTAACTCTCTATGGAAGGGGAAAATGAAGACCTTTTCAGATCTGGCCAGGGGGGTCTTAGTTAGGGTGGGTAATGGTAACAGGACCAAATTCTGGAAGGACCCATGGTGCTCAAATGTTCCTCTTGCTGAGTCCTTCCCACTCCTCTTTCAGTGTGCTTCAAATCGAGAGGCCTCAATTGCTAAGTGCTATAGCATTTCTGGTGGTTCATTTCTTTGAACTCCATATTTTCGAAGAAATCTTTTTGATTGAGAGGTGGAAGAGGCAGTAAATCTCTTGACCCGTCTTCAAAATCAAGATCTGGATTATAATTCGAAGGACAAGTGGCTTTGGAGGTGGAATTCTGGTGGTTTGTTGTCTGTAAAATCTTTGGCTGCTATGCTTGGTAGGAAGGGTGTTCCTGATTTCCCAGCTCGGCAAGTGTGGAATCCCATCAGCCCGACTAAAGCCAGCTTCCTAGTTTGGACTATGGCTCTAAATAAATTCCTTTCTAAGGCGAACCTTGTGAGAAGGGGAATCCAGGTTTCAGACTTGTCTTGCAGTTTATGTGGAAGCAGTGCTGAATCCACTGGTGATTTGTGTATCCACTGCCCGTTTTCTGCTTAGTTGTGGAACCATTTCCTCAACCTCATTAAGGTTTTCTGGGTGATGCCGAGGTCGGTTAAAGAGTTGTTAAGCTGCTGGCAGATTAGGGGTTTGAAAAAGAAAAAGAATACTCTCTGGAAGTTGATTCCAATGGGTGTAATCTGGTGCATCTGGACCGAGAGGAATAGAAGGGTTTTCAATAACAAGTTTCTAAGTCTGGAGGACTTAACTCAGAAGTTAGTGGGCAAGCTGATTTCTTGGTTGCCTGTGGCTGCGGATTTTAGAAACTGTAATGTGCCAGATATATTATTTTCTGTTTCTTGATGGTTCATGTATTTGCTGTTTAGATCAGTCAGCCTGTTCTGGGACTGATCTCAGCCTCCTGTGTGTCTCTCTTTCTCAATAAATATTACTTTACCTTTTTCCGAAAAAAATTATTAAGCAAATATGATTATGGAAGCTAGGTAGCTACCCTGGGATATATGCTTTTTACTTAAAAAAAATCTGTCACCTTAGAAACTAGGCAACAAGGCGCCCCCTATCGGCTATTATAATCATTTCCCTTTTTAACCTCTTTACTTTCAAAAAGAAAAACATGCTATTACCCACAAAAATATACATCTCCACTATTATGGAAAGGGAAAAACTCTGTTATTTTGGGCTCTTTAAGACTGGTTTTGCATAAAAAAAATATGAAGCTATATCTGTTACACCAAGTCGTCATCACCATCTAAGACTTATCCCAACTAATATGGGGTCAGCTACATGAATCCTGTTCTGCCATTCCACCTTGCTCAGTACCATATACATTGTTAAATTGTGGGCCCCTAAATCATTTCTTACTGCTTCAACCCATGTCTTTTTTTTAGTTAAGTAAAAAAGGATTTTTTTAAAAAAATAACAGGAAATATACAAAGAAGATTCTGAAAAGGAGGTGCAAGATGCAGCCTCAGAAACAATCAAAAACTCAAATTACAATTGGGCCAAAAACATATATTCCCTACACACCCCTTGCTTGGCCAAGTAATCTGCTATTTAGTTGGCCTCCTTTACCAAAGGATCCTTAAGAGTCATATTATTTGTTAGCCATTTAAATCTTTTCACAGCTTCCCTATAAATCCATACAACAGTGTGTATTTGCCAGCCACCCAACTACTATCAGACTAGAGTCTCACTCAATTACCAATCTGTCACAAGCAGCTGTCTTGCAAACTGCGCTCCTTGCAGTTATATTAAACTTGTTTACGAGGTTAACTTGTTAAACCAAAGCTTTATAAATCTTGCATAAGTATTACATTAAACTTGTTTATGAGGTTAATGGCTAGACAATGCCAAGTTTCTCTTGCTTTCTGTTTTAGTTATAAGAGTCCAAGAATTCAAGGGGCACTAGATTATTGCTTTTTCTTTTGCTTTGGTTATCATATTTTAGATGCAAGAACAGTAATTAAATTCTCTGATTAGATGAAACAGTGTTAGAACCATGTCAACACACCAAAACAAATTCTGACTCAAGGTATTAACAACTTAATTTAGCAGGTCAATCATTTGTATGTCACAAGGCAGAAAAGGGCAGAGACCACTTATTTTTGCAATAAAAAAAATTATATCAGTTTTTTTCCTTATTCATCTTCCAAGTTAATTGGAGGTTTCCATAAACAGTATTTGAAGAGACCTGCTATTGCCTTTGAATTAGAAGGTGTCATCTTATGGGGTAGAACCCTCTTTGCTACTTTATGGGGATTGAACAAGGAATTCTTTAAAAAAAAAAATGAGGTTGCTAAACAGAGTATGCAAGGATATTAGGTTATTTATTATTGACTAGGCATTGATGCATGAACATTAAGGGCATAAATAGGTTGGATTCTAAAGATAATTGGGAGGATATAGTGTATCACTAATTGTAATTTTTATGCATAGACTGTGAGTTGCTTCCATCCTCTTTTTTTACATTTTCTCATGCATAATCATGCCTTTCCCAGGGGAAGAAACAGGCTGAAGAGAACTAGGTTGCATTTTGTTTAAGTCACTTAATGAAATTGCAGAAGTCAATGTTTTCAGTGCAAATTCAATAGTGTACTCTGGAAACTAATGAATAAAAATAAATAAAATTTACAGATTTTTTTTTCATTTCTTCCTTTTATTCTTGATAATCCAATACAAAATGTATTGTTATTAATTATTATGTTAAAAGAACAATAATAAAATAAAATGTGAAAGAACATCAACATGGGAAATTTCAGTAACAATGTGCTTTTAGCAGGCTCCCTCTTGTTTGTTTCAATATTCAGAAAGGCAATCAGAACGCTATTTGTTTAGTCCAGAAAAAATGAAAGGGAGAGAAATCCAAAGCAGATAGTTGAGGATTGCTTGAAATCTCATCACATCCCAAAAGAATTAAAGCATGATAGCTAATAAAACAAATGAGGACACAAAGCCAGAAAAATAAATGAAACCAATAAAAGAAAACAGTTTATTGAATTCCTCCCAAGTCTGGACAATAGTGAAGCATAAAAGCCCAATACAGAAACATTTCTTGAATGCAGGCAAGCAAGCTTTTATGCTTGGAATGCAAGCAAGCATATTCTACTTACCAGGTTAAGCTAGGCATCCATTTTTTCACCCTTTTGGATCAGTACCAGACTTTTATGGACTTTTTATTCACCGATTAATATTGTCTATCTTGATATGAATTGTACATTTTCAAAACAAATTATACAAGCCCATTTCTGGACTAGAGCAGGTGCTTAACCTTGCAAATTAGTTCTGTTTGCTTTTTGCTGCTTTAATTAACTAAGAATCAAGAACAAGATGACTTCATGAGAACCAAGTTGGCAAGGTTGGTGTACCAGTCAAGAGAATTTTATGGTTTTCTGTTCTAGAATTGTAATTGTAACTACAAACAGTAAGAAATGAAGAAGGGGAAATTGGTGATCTTTTTGAGGGGAAAATTAGCTAGCATGAATCCTAGACCAGCCCGTTTAGGTGGGCATATAAAGGCATAAATATGGTACCATCCTTACAATGTATTACAAATCAATAGGAGAAAGAGCATGGCAAATAAAATGCCAGACTATTAAATAAGTTCTAAATTCATCCTTTCAGCCTTTGTTGATATGCTTGAAGAGGTGGATTTTATAAATAATATTTTTGTATGCTTTAAAAACCCAGAGACATCATAACACTATTCTTTTGTTTCAGAACACATCTAATTAGTTTCACAATCCCATGCATAAAATGCTTTTAATTGATGACAATAAGTTAAAACAAACATGGAGCTCAAGATCCTTCTTGCACATTTAAAACGAAATCGGTCTCCCTTGAGTAACAAAATCAATAATATCTTAAGTCCAACAGAATAAAGGGTTAATTGATGCTACTAGTGTATAGGAAATTGAGGATCTGGTGCTCAAGATAATAACTTCCTTCTGAAGGTGAGAGTATATAATTTGTATTACTGAAAGTTAAAAGGTGTATATGGGAGGATGTACAAGGGGACCAAAAAAGACAAGGAAAAAAAACTCTAGCCTAGACCTGCAAACCCATCTGCCATAGAATTCAATTCCCTACGAATCCATCTAAGATAGGCTTGCAGAGAAACAAGATCTCTGGTTTCGTTCAGAAAATGTGCCCATTCCATTGCATAGGCCCTTTCTAATTGCTTTGCTCCACATTATTGCTAAAAATAAGAACTTGGCATCAAATGATCAACTTCATTATATTGATTACTTAGGGTTATCCGACCAACAAAGTTTAACAAAGGCTTGGTTAATAAAAGAAAGCGTGTTCCATTTGGCAAATCAACCATTTAATTAATCAAGGAAGAAGTTAATCTAATTTAGCATTCCAGAATTATTAAGGTGATTTCCATACTAGTGTGGCAACATTGATTAGAGAAAATACATTTTATGTAAGGTTAACACATATTAGTTCTTGGTAGCCTGCACCATGCCAATTTAAATAATTGCATTCCCAAAACACCAATCCAAATATGAAATATGTAATTCTATTCAAAGTCAATTCATATAGGATGTCCATAGATTTAGTCTCACGCTTAAACACTTCTTTATCCCCAAAATAGCAAATTTGCAAATGGAACCTTAAGCAGCCAAAGACAGAGTGAGCCATAATTACAAGTTAGTTCATTTTCTATGAGATTCTACACACTTTCCCTCGTTTTCTTGATTGATATCAAGAAAACATGCATTTCTTTGGAGAAATTAATTCGGACATTAACATTTTCAAGTGTTAACATTACATTACAATTATGTCGACCTCCCCTTGGATTGGTGAGTGATAATGTATTAAAAACAAATCCCAGAATGTTAAGATGCTTCCTGTGATAATTGTTCATGGTGTTCCTCTGAGGAAGTTATCATTTTATGATGGCACATAAAAGAAAGAAGCTTTAAGATGCATTTCTCCCATATGATTTTAGTTTCAATTTAATCGAAGATGTTCACCAGATAAGGGACGAAGTATTTCTATGATTTAGATGGGTGCCAAATGCTGAATAACTGTTCAAATAGCTTATGTGATTTCCAAAAAGAAAATACCCATTTTCTAGTTCTTGACAGCTGCTTAAAATTAAATCTTGCTTGATATGACCGGGGGAGCTTTCCCCTGCCTTTCGTAGCTTTCTTTCTGTGTTGTTTCCCTTGTTATCCAAAAAAATAAATATTAATAAATTTAAGCAGATACCCCATATAGCAGTCAAAACCCCACCAGTTACAAACTCTCAAGGTAACTAAAAATTGCTGGCCTTTACGTGGTAACAATTAGTTGGAGAATAAATTAGACCATTATTGATTGCACAGACCACTGTATCACAAATCAGGACTTCCAGTCATTCATTTTCCCCTTATCACATATTACCTCCCAAACATTTGGACACTACCTTTTTCTAGGCAAATGCATTCCTTCAAACATGTAAATCAACAAAACATGTGGAACAAAAGCTTCATTTTCTTCATCTCTCATTTATGCAATAACAGAGCCCTCATCCTACTAATTGTAAATCTGCAACCCCTCACAAAATTGCTGGGCATTATTGTAAATCTTGAGACCATAAGACTTGAGGAACAACCCTTCTAAATAAACACTCTCAAACCATTAAAAAATATAATCTTAGTCTCAGTGATAAAATCTAAACAAATGGAAAAGCTCCTGCTATGCAAAATAAAATGGTTGATTCAAGTATTGCATGGACCATGGGGTATTGAAAGTAGTACATTCAGATGCTGATCATAGCATGGGTTGAAATGTGTAATTTATGACAGCATTTAGTAGCAGATGGCTACTAAAGTCAGTAACCTGGAGACATGCAACTCAAGTTAATTAATTTGTTCAATTGAATCATGCTTTTCATGTGGTAAACTTGATACCTCAAAATTAAACTTCAAATTACTTATACTTTTAGATGATGGAGCAAAAAACAATATAAAGTACAACAAAAGCAGAAAAAACACAATGAAATAGAGGACGGCATAACTAACCGCCTTGGCAAACTCAATTTTAAGTGGCATTCCTGCAACAAGAACCCCTTGAAGTGTTTTCATTGCAACAATTGCATCTTCATCTCTCCTAAAGTTAACAAAAGCGTAACTACGACCAGGTTGGAAAGCAATGCTATCAAGTTCTCCAAACCGCAAAAACTGCTCTGATAAAGCAGACTCATTTAGGTGATGAGACAAATTCCCAACCCATAGGTGTCGGGATGGAGGGTTGCTCCGCCCTTGATGACCCTTCTCCTCAAACCTTGGCGAGTACTCCCTTCGGAATCTATCTCTTCCTCCCCTACCAATCTGCAACAAATGGCATAAGATCATCATGGTCAGAAAATCATCTTTAAATACCAGTTCAATTTCAATTCAATTCAATAATCAAATTATGGAACTAACAAGAGAAAGGATTCACTCTAGAACAACCAAAAGGAAAACAAGAAAAGGAGGACATCTAGTTTGAAGCACAAAAATAAAAACAAACATGGAAAATTAAATATATTCTCTCATTCAAATTGAAAATTAAACAGTGTATCACTTGTGCCCAACCAATCTACAGGAAAACATACATCCATCATGCTCAAACAATCTCTTAATAAATGAACTCCTATTTTGTTTCACACCAACAATAGAAGAAAATTGCAAGCAATAACATTGCCACTCAGCCACTGAACTGGAACATTTCCAAAAATGCACACCCTCTCCCAAACCAATCAGCAGTAAAACGTATATAGCCCTAAATGTCATAAAATAATCACTTAACTCAACAGAGACTTTGATCCCAACTATTTAGGGTTAGCTATGTGGATGTTGTCTCATTATTGCACTCTATCACACCAGAAAGTAACCTCCAACAAATTAATCAAAATTCACTTCATAACTCCATCCAATAAACTAAGCAAAACGAGTTCAAGCTAAGTTTTGGAAATCCGAAAAAAGAAAAGGAACTAAGAGAACAGATTGGTTATAATGCCTTTGAGTTCAAATAAAAAAAATATATACATTCATTACTGCCTTAACAATTCACATCAAAACCTACACTCAACAACGTCCGAAAACAATCTATGAATCAACTAGTCCAGTACCAATTTCGCTTCATCAATCAAATCAATGAACTAGAAAGTAATATGATTTTTCCCTAAAATTCAAAAAAAAAATCCAGAAGAACCAAGTAAAGAGATTGAATCATTGGTCCTTTAAACTACATAAAGTACAATATACGCACTCATTACTTCCTTTCCTAAAAATCCATAGCAAAGAAGAAACTCATCAAGGTCAGCAACTATCCTTTGAATAAACTAATCTAGTTTCGACTTCATTCAAATAAAGTTTATTCATCAACTGTGTTATTTATCTAATAGGTCAAATGGGTTCCAACTAGAAGTCAGGAATCTAAAAAAGCAATTTAAAAATAAAAGAAACTTCATACAGGAAAAAGGAAACCTAGAAATAAATTTGAAATCTCATCGACCTTGGAACTTGAACTCAAACGTGTATTCAACCCAAACATAGATAACGAAATCAAATCTATTAGACCAGTCACATAAAACTGAACAAAAAAGAGAAAATCTGCAACAAGATGACAGAAACCCTAGTAACACACTAACGGATTTTAAACTCACCATTTTATCAAATCTTTGTAGTCGAAGAAAAGGCAGGAAGCTATCAGCCTATCACAGAGTGAGACTGGGAACTGCGAAGGCAATCGACTCAAGGGTTTTGAGGCCACTGACACACGTGGTGGTGGCGCGTATGATGAGAGATTTCTGTTTGTTAAATAGTGTATGAATCGTCTATGGGAACAGAAGGATAATGGACGAAAAATAATCCGCCACGCCAACCTAATCCCATGGCTCACGTGTGATTGGCATAGTGTACACATGGGCCAGGCTTGGGCCAGACCTTGCCAAGTCCTGATGCGGGCCTATTATTAAATGGACCTAAAAGTCGGACGCGTGTCCATCCAGACCACATTGCTTAGAATACAACTATACCAGGAGAGATTGGCTTATCTGCTGTCACCAAAGAGAGTAGGCCCTGTTTGGCATCGTTTCCATGCAACACGAATTCTTTTGGTATAACACATGAAATAACTTGTAATTGGCATTCCTATGGCACAGGAAAATATGTTCGTGAAATGAGGATTTTGTCATTTCTCACGAAATTGACAAACGTGCTATTCCCATGCTTATTTAAAAAACTGAACATGTGTGCGACCTCATTCACATGTAAATGGGGTCATTTTGGTAAAACCACAAAACATTAGAATCTCATGCAATTGATAAGCCCTAACCTCTTGATAGGCTACATTTTCCTTTTTTCCTCTTGATCCATCAATCCTTCCTTCATGGTTAGCTCAATGAGACAGTTTATATGAAACCACCTCCAAGGTACTATAGTGATCCCTCTCTCTTGTCACTAGATTGAAGAAGTCTCTCTATGGTTTGAAGCCAACTCCCCAAGCTTGGTTTAAGTGGTTTTGTAGTGTTGTTGTTGTTGTCGGTTATAGTAAGATCTTATGACTATTCTCTCTTTGTCCATAGAAGATTTCAAGGCATCACCATCCTTCTTTAGTATGTTAATGATATGTTGTTGACTAGGGATGATGATGAGGGAATTAGAAAACTTAAATCACTACTTTATAGTTCATTTCATATGAAGAATTTGGGTGATCTCACCTACTCCCTAGGACTTGAGGTTCAAATAAATGATCAAGGATATTTCATATGTCAACAAAAGTATGTATCTGATCTTATCAAATTAGTTGATCTTGTTAATGACAAGCACGTTAATATTCCCTTGGAATTAAATGTCAAGTTATCCAAAATAAAGGGTTCACTACTTCTTAATGCTACACTTTATCTACAACTTGTAGGCTTCTCATTTATGTTACTATGACTTATCCTGAAATCTCCCATGTAGTTCAAGTTGTTAGTCAATTTGTTTATGCCTCATGTTAGTCCCATTTGGATGTTGTCCGTTGGATTATTCGATATGTTCATGGAACCCTATCTTAGGGCTTGTTCTTTTTCTCGCTTCCCTATTCAATTGAGGGCATATGTAAATGCTGATTGGCTATGTTGTCTTCACACTAAACGCTCTTCTACAAGGGTGGTGTTCATGGATAATTCTCTCATTTCTTTGAAATATAAGAAACATCAATCTCCAAGTCATCTATAGAAGTAGAGTATAGAGCTATGTCATTTGTCTGTAATGAGATTGTCTAGCTACAATCCCTATTCCTCTTTATGCCGACAGCATTAGTGTTATCAAGATTACCTTGAATCCAATTTTTCCACAAGAGAACTAAACATATTGAGGTAGATCATCACTTTATCAAAGACTTATTCCTTGTTAGTTCTACTTTTCGTCCTTATGTAGCCTCAGATATGCAAATTGTTGACATTTTTACCAAGGTTTTGACCAGAGCAAGACGTCTCTTTCTTGTGAGCAAATTGATGCTTATAACTTTGTATTAGTTTGAGGGAGAGAGAATGTAGAGAGTATTGATGTAGTCTACTATTATAGCCCCTATTGTATTGTATCTTTTATTCTCTTGGCTTTTCTCTTTCAGCCCTATAAGGATTTTCTTATAATCCTTTAGGACCATAATGTTAGATAACATATGCTCTTAGCTCCAATCAGAATGATGTATATAAATTTTTATTTGTAAATGAATAAAATACACTGTTGTTTCAGGTTGATACTGGTATGTTTCTGTGTATTACCCCTTAAATTGGATACTTAAGAGACTCATGTTACTTTAGAATGTTCTCAGCCATTAGGTAGACTTTGAGAAGGTTGACACTAGTGTGTTGCCAAGGAGTTGGAGCAGCATGTTTTAACTGCTAAGGTTAGACCCCAAGCACAGCCAGTAGGTGTTTATTAGAAGCGTTGAATCCGAACAAATTTCTAGTTATGCCCTGGACCTTGGAGATAGATGGGCAAACCTAGAAAGTTACACATAACCCCAAACTTGATTATAGAACTACACTAGGTGATTGGACTGGGTTGTCTTTGATATGCTAACCAGTGATTAGGATCAAATACCTGGGTAGGTTGAGGCAGTCTATGAATTCACCTAATTCGGCTCATCTCGCCTTGAATCCACCCCTAAATGGTCAATTGGGAGGATGATAAAGGGTTTGGCAAGGTTTGGGAGTCTTGGATGATGTGACACAACGAAAATTTAAAAATATGAGAGTGATGATTAGTAAGGATGGTCTATTTAGAATCTTTTTATGTGAAGGTCAATATGGGTATTTTTTAGTTTAAAATTTGGTGGCTGGGCAATCATGAGGTTGATAAAGGTTTTGGTGGGGTTTAGAGTCTTTGGAAGTAGACATATTCATGGCTGGCCCTGCCCGACCTATTATTTTAAGTCGGGTTTGGACATTATTTTAGGCATGCGGGCTCTGGCTTGGGCCTTACCTTTTTTTGGCTAGGTTTGGACTTTCTCAAAAAATCCCAGCCCAAGCCCGAGCCCGACTTAATAATATATTATATAATAATAAATATATACATAATATTTTTTCTTCTTTTTTATTCTCTTTTTTCAAGTAATAGTTAGATCTTTTATTATTTTTAAGTTTTGAGGGCATTTAATATAAAAAAAACACTTTTTTATTGAATAAAAAAAGAAAAAAAATTGTTTTCAAATTTCTAATTGGGCTCGAGCTCCAGCCCTAGCTTCAAGCTTTATATGAGGGCTGACTCGGGCTTAAGACCTAGGCCCAATGGTCAGGCTGGGCTCAAGCTTGGGCCTGAATGTATTTTGTTGATACATAGACAAAGCTCGACCTGAACCAACCCATGAACATAGGTCTATTTGGAGGGAGTATCATGATGGATATCTAAGATTTTGAGAGTAATATTTGATGAGAATGATTGATTTGGAATCTTTTGTATGAAGGGAAAAAATGGGCAACTTTGGGTTTAAATTTGGTGGATGGTCATCTTAGGATATTTGGAGTCTAATGAGAGTGTCTAACGGCTCTAAAATTGGAATCATGGGAATCTAGTTTGTGGGTATTTTAGTTAATTAGGGAGCTTAGAATGGAATCTTGTTTGATGGATGGGTAAGTGAAGGAGTTTTAGGTTGGACTTTGGTGAAGGGGCATGGATTTGAATTATAAGGACGTTTGGAAGGTTTGATTGTGTCAGGGATGTGTGGACCATTGGTTTTAGTCTTGAAATCAAGAAATTTAAGGCTTAAATTTGGTGTAATTGGTTATTTAATGGTATTGCTTCATGTGATGACATTTGATCATGTAAGAGGTGTCACGAATTTTAGTAGGCTGATGACAAAAGGAGTAAGTGATTTTATTTCTTTGTCTTAAAGTCCATATTGACTACTTTGTTCTTACTACATTCATTAAGATCTTTCACCCAAGAGAAGACATTTATAGGGGCTTTGATTTTCCAAAGTCTAGACCATCGAATTGAGGAATGGGAGGATGATCCATCGGAGTTCAAGATGAAGCACCTGTAGGCTGATTTGAAGAGAATATTCATTTTTTTTTATTTTGCTAGAGCATAGTGTTTTCTTGCCTCTATTGGTTAATGGGAATGTTTTGGGTTTGGTGAACATAGATTTCCTAAAAAATCTCTCTTTGAAAAGATGTATTCCATTCTCCATGGTTAGTAATAATGTGGCTATCTTTCCAAGTATTCTCTATCAGTTGATTAGTTCTTGCTCTAAGAACATGTGGATTATTTGTTGTACAAGGGATCCAAGGGTTTAGTCTAGCATTTTTTTTCACATTTTTCCATCTGCTAGTATAAGATTCTGTCTAATTCATCCCTTAGTTTCAATACATTCTTCCACCAACAGGAGTGGGAGCTCTTAATTTTGCATTCAAAGAGGCTTCTACCTTTTAGGTATTTTGCCTACAATTGGCTAATCCATATTTCTTGACCACCTTTCAATCCAAAACCTCCATTGTTTTTCGGTCTACAAAATTTCTTCTAAGGAATGTTAATATCATGCACCTTGTTCTTGCCTGCCTTCTACCAGAAATTTCTCTATATTTTCTCTAATATGGATAGAGTTTTCTTTGTCATAAGACTTGCCATCATGACATAGGTTAGGATGCTTTGTGCTACAAATTGCAACATAGTAGTTCTGCCAACTTGAGAGAGAACTTTGGATTTCCAGCTAGCAAGTTTACTCTCTACTTTGGAAGTTACTTCTTTAAAGGTTTGGATTTTCTTTATTTTTTCCTTTATCCATGTTCTGAGATATTTCAAATTTGAATTCATTACCTTCATGCCCATACTTTACGGAGGATCATTTGGTGGATTGTATGGGTGTTTTTGTTGAAGAATATTCTTGATTAGTTATGGTACATTTTTTATCCTATCATCCTTTCAAACTTTTTCAAGACAATATTTACTACTAATAAGGACTCTAGTGTAGCCTCACTTATTATGAGACCATCATTAGTAAATAAGAGGTGAATTAAAGGTTTTTCCCCTGTTGTAATTTTTATCCCTTGCAACCTTCATAATTGTTCCTCTTGATTTAGGAGTTTTGATGAAACTGCATTCTAATGATAAAAAGATATGGAGATAAAGGATCTCCCTATCATGGACCTCTCTTGGTGTAAAAGAATTCAACAAAACTTCCATTTAACTTGAATGAAAAGGTTGTAGTAGTAATACATGTTGTATAAGATTGCACCACTAATTTGGAAAACCTAGTTTCCTCAAAGTTTTTATAAGAAAATTCCACCCCATCTTGTTAAAAGCCTTGCCCATGTCTATTTTTAGAGCAACCCACCTTTTTCTTCCTTTTTGGATTTTGGATTTGTGCATTATCTCTTTTGATAGAATAATATTATTGGTAATGTGCCTTCCCTTTTTGTAAGAAACCTGATTTTGACTTACAAATTTTGGTAAGAGAGGTTTCATCCTATTTGCTAGAACCTTTGCTATTAGCCTATAAATGACGTTACGGAGGTTGATAAGTCTATGCTAGTTTGTGTGTAGTTTCAAGTCCTTTGCTTCTGGGGATGAAGACAATGTGTGTGTAGTTTAGTTTTCTTAGTATAACTCCATTTCTGAAGAATTTTTGGACCTTTTTAATGATGTCTTGCCCTAGAATGTTCAAATATTTTTGGTAAAAATATGGGGTAAACCCATCAGGCCTGGAGATTTGTGAGGGTTCATCTCAAAGAGGGCACTCTTTATTTCACTCTCCCGAAGTAAAGTGATAAGGTGGATCTGTCTTCCTCTAAGAGAATTGGTGAAATTAAGCCTTCAAGCTAGGTTGGGTTGAAAACTTCTTCTTGGCCACTTATATTTTGGAGTTGGTTTTTCAAAATCTCTGCTATCTCTCTCTTATCCAAGATCCAAGCAACATTTCTATTCTTCAACCATTTAGTACTATTCCACCTTGTCTTTGCTTGGTTTGGAGGTGGAAAAATCTTGCACTTTTGTCTCCCTCCTGCAACCAAAGTTCTCTTGATTTGAGGTGCCATAAATTTTCTTCATATGCAAGCCACTTGTAATATTTCTCTATGCTTTCCAGGTTTTGGTAGTCCACTATATCAGGTGGCTATTGTTGCACAGTAAGGATAACTTCTTCTAGAATTTTGATGTTTTTGTTTATGATACCAAATGTTTCTTTGTTCTATTTCTTCCGTTCTCTTTTGATTACTTGGAGTTTGTTAATGATTTTTTAGGCTTCCAAGCCTTTATTGGGTTGCTTCCAACTTTCCCAAACTACTTTTTCACCTTCATGCTTAGCCCACATAGGGAGGAAGTGGAACGCTTTTTTCCCTATGAGAGCTGAAGGAATAGTACCCAAGAGAATGAGGCTATGATTAGAATTTAAACCTGGTAGGATTGTTACTTTTGCCTCCCCAAAAGTTTTTAGCTAGAGAATACTTGCTAGGGCATTGTCTAATCTTTCCCTCACAAGTCTTCTACCCTATTGTTTGTTTGACTAGGTAAAGCAAGGCTCGGAGTTCCCTATTTTAGAAAGGGAGGTGTTTAAGGTGATGAGGTTGAGCCTTCATAGTCTTGTAGGGAAATTAAATCATTTAAGTCTTCCATCATTACCTAAGGCTTTGAGTTCAGGAAGCTTTTTGTTTCAGAGAAATTCTCCCAAAAGGAGGCTCTATCTCCCCTACTTGGGTGGCCATATATAAGAAGAAGGTACCAACTAAGATTGTTAGATTTTTAGCTCAATGAACCATTGACTTGAGTCAATGACTTTCTATAATAATGTCATCTTTCTAGTAACACAGTAACCCCCCTCTTGGTCTAGTTGCTTCTTCAATTTTGTAATTGAAGTACTTTAATTTTTTGTAAAATTTGGAGGCTTGTTCATGATTTAGTTTCGTTTCAGGTAGAAAGAGAATATTAGGGTCATAAGAGTAGGTTAGTTTCCTAATAGTACTTTGGGTTTCTCTATTTCCACCCCCTGGTATTCCATGCAATGATCCACATTTGACAAAATACAAAGTAGGCAAGAAAGTAAAAGAAGTAAAACGTTGTTAGCTGTTTTTCATGAGTTGGAAGGGTTTTCCACTTCTTCCACCATTCAGCCACCTAAATGAAGAAACAAGTCAGTTGTTTCAGGCTAGCATTGTCTCCTTAATTTGTACTTGCCATCCATTCACCATATTTTAATATTTGTAAAATGTATAATATATAGTATTTAAATGACCCTTAGTATATATACATACTATCGTATATAGTATTTATAATTTCCCTCTTGTCATAGTGCAAGTCTCCCTCCCTCTCTCTCCTTGTCTTTCACTTTATTCTTTTCCTCTCCTTGTGTATCCACCATTCATCATCTATCTATTTTATTCACCTTTCTATGTTTTTTCCCAATGTTTTGATTTGTCTTATTAAATGGTTGATGATGACTTTGTTTGAAGTTTTTCAACTCCCCTTCTAGAAACTACTGCACCAGTTGAGGCCTGTGATGTTGATTCTTTTGCACAAGTAGACTGGTGGCAGAATTGTTTAATTTTTAAAGTCCTAAAAAAAACAACTTGTTAAGATTGTTGGGTTAAAGGAAATGGTTAGTAAGGCATGGAAAGTTAATACTAAGTCTATACCGGACTTCACTTCCAAATCTTTTCTTGTCAGATTTGAGACTTGTTTCGATCGAGTTCAAATTATTGAAAAAGGTCCATATGGTTCTTTGATGGAGGTATTATAGTCACCCAAAAAGGTAATCTTGATATTAGCCCAAATGATGATCTTTCAGATCTTGTTGCCTTTTGAGTCTACTTAAATTATCGGGTTTTCCACTTACTTTAAATCTAATGAGGTTTTAAAGGTTGCTTCAAAGATTGGTACTTCCTTGAACCATTTATTTAGGATATATCTAAATGGGGGAAGTTTTCACGTATACAAATTATTATTGACACTAATGCGCCTCTAGCCCAAGAAGTTCCTTTCACATAACATAATAGTTGTACAATTCCAATTAAAGTTAAATTAAAGTCCAATATGAACCCCATAGAGCACACCCCACAAATGCCCCACATGCACATCTCAATGTGCATTGGAAGCATCTCCCATACTAGCCATGGTGAATGTCCTTTCTACAATTGTTGATATATGGGTTGTGGAGGCTGGCCCAAATAAGCTCTATTGGAATTTATGAAGATATTATCTTGGAACAACAACCAAGGGGAGGAAGCCTCCCAACAGTTCGACATATGCACTGACTCCTCACTAGTGTGCAACCAGACATACTATTCTTCTCGGAGACCAATTGTACTACTAAATGTTATCATATTCTTGTTAAGTTTTTAGATTCTAATTTCTAAGTTGTTGGTGCTAATGGTTGCTCAAGTGGCTTGTGGTTTGGCTATCACACAACTTTTATCTGACCATTCAGTTTTTTTCCACAAGTTCGGCTATTGCTACCAGTCTGGATGAGTTGGAGACAAAATAGTACACACCGAACTAAGATACCTATCACAAGTGAACACACCAATGTTCATTATGGGCCCTATCTATACTAAACACTAGTGTGTTTACTAGTGATAGGTAACCTAACCCAGTATGCATGATTATGTCTCTACGCAATCTAGGCTTTGTTGTTTACTGTTTCTAGGGGTTCCTCCCCAATTCCATGGACTATTTATTTAGTGTTTATGGCTTGATGTCCATATCTGACCGTGCACATTTATGGGATTACATTGAACACATGCTTCAACACTCTGCTACACCATCTTGTGTTACGGGTGATTTTAACTCTATCTCTATTGATAGTGAGAAGTTTGGGGGAAGGGGTGTACAACACCAATAAACTCATGACTTTAGTTACTTTATGCATCATAAAAATTTGGTGGATTTGGGTTATGCAGGATTAACATACACTTGGTTCAGTAAGAGATTTAATTTGAATCTTATTCTAGAGTGTCTAGGTAGGGTTCTATTGAACCCAAACTAGTGAAAGTTGTTCCCTCATGCTAGAGTCCTTCATTTGCCAATTGTAGGCCCATATTATTAACATGGAAATCTCAAAGGAAGGTGAGACCAATACATCATTTTAATTGCCTTTGTGTTGTCCAGACAAATGGCAAAAAATGTTTTAATTGCCCATGAAATCTTGCATAGAATCAAGGACAAAAAAAGTGGATCTGGTTTGGTAGCTTGGAAAATAGATATGAGAAAAACCTATGACACATTGAAATGGGGCTACATTAAAAAATGCCTAGAAAAATTAGGCTTGAACAACATATGGGTCAATTAAGAAATGGAGTGTATCTCTATAATAAGTTATCAAGTGTTGGTGAATGGCTCCTTTGAAGAGGAAATTTATCCATCAAGTGGGATAAGGCAAGGGGATGCTTTATCTTCATATATTTGTGTTATCTATGGAGAAACTCTTAGCAGAAGAGAATCTCATGCAATAGAAAAGATGAATAGGGTGATTAGGGGGCTCCAATTATCCCAATTTTATAATTTTTTGATGATTGTCTTATACTTTCAAAAGCCACTATAAATGTTAGCATTATGGTTAAAAATATTCTAGATATCTATGCAAAATCCTCAAAGTAGCAACCTAATTACCAAAAATCAGCCTTGTATTTTTCAAAAAATTGCCCTCTAAAGCTCTGAAAGTTGCCAGCAAATATAATTAAGATTCCATAAAAAATTGAAGGGAATTACCTTGGAGCTCCCATGATAAATCACAGAGTAGGAAGAACTACTTTTATAGAAAACCAAGATAGGATAAAGAATAAGCTTAAGGGTTAGATGACTCAATACCAGATGATCATGTTTTAATTCCCAAAGCATACGACTAAGAAATCAACAAGTTCTAGAAAAGCTTTTTATGGGGAAAAAGAATGATAAAAGACCCTTCAACTTAGACAAACGGAATTGGGTGTGTTCCTCAAAACAAAATGGAGTTCTAGGTATAAGAAAAATGGAGCTTATAAGCTCAACAAATTTAATGAAACTGGGGGTGGAGAGTTCTAGTTGAATAGGACAATACCTGGGTCAAAGTAATCAAAGCAAAATGCCCAAAAGGATGAGACTTTCTACAAACAAGCGCTCCTAAGAGGGCCGCCTGGACTTAGAGAGGTATATGCAACTAAAAAGAAAAGTTAAAGAAATTCCTAGCTTGGAGATAGGTAATGGTAAAATGCATTTTATGGAGTAATAACTAGGTAATGAATAAAACCCTCAAGGATGAAGGGATTATGATCAATGATACCCAAGAAAATAAAAACATTAAGGTGGACTCCATTATAAACACTAATAATAAGGCATGTAATGTAGACACGATTGTCATTATTCCCTTATCTCATAAAGAGGAAAATTTGAACTATTATCCTTCCATCATAGGTGAGAGAGGATGGAATAGTTTGGAGAATGAATAGTAAAGGGGTGTTCTCTTTGAACTCATCTTATGCCTTCTTAAATAATGAACAAGATTTTGACACATGCCTAGTAAGATTACCACATTGCATAGATAAAGTAACTTGACCTTCAAAAAAAATCATTTAGTTAGTGATTAGGGGTAAGCTCCTGGTGTGTCGGAAGCATGTCGTTAAACACTTCGGAACACCAATTTAAACATTTATAATTTTATTTCGATTCTCAAATAACTACTAACATATAAAGTGATTATAATGCATCGTATCCATAGGGAAATGAGGGAAAAATAATTATGTACTTAGATCCGGGAGAAGAGAACACAAGTGGGAGTTGAAGAAATAAAAAAATTAATTAATTAAAAATGGAATTTATTAAAACCACATTCGAGCAGTACTGAGAATGACAACTCCATAAGAATAAATAAATAACAAAGACAAATAAATAACATGAACGAAATAAAAATGTCTGGGAATCCAATTAGAGGTAGCAGTCTCTAGATCTCTCCTTCGACCCTTGAACTTCTCGAGCTAGGCCTTCCATCTTACATGGCCGAATTCCAAATCTACCGAAAAGAAAACGAAGATCAAATGAAATGAAAATAAATTGCAGAAAGAAAGAAATGGAACTTGAAATGCAAGAACAAAAATTAAAATTAAAACTAAAGATATTGGTTGGGATTCGATTCCAAAGGTGGCAATAGTGGTGTTGGCGAACTGCAAGTAGGAACCCCTCCTCTTGCCTAGGCATCCTCCTCTTCCTCTACCCTTAAACTTCTCAAGATCAGCCTTCCTTCTTACCTATGTGAATTGACTAACCCTTTTTCTAGGGCCCTTGGGGTCATTTTTATAGAGAAGGGTGGATATATTTGGGAATAGAGAGAAAAAGGTGATGGCAGTTGGGTTTTAGCAAAAATATGGGTGCCGCAGGATTTAGAATGAAGGGTTAGGATGGTTCTAAGGTGATCCTAAGGCTGAGAAGAAAAGGAGAAAGCACCCGATATTATGTAAGGCTGAGATTTAATGGCTAAAGGCTGAATGGTGAAGATTAGAAATTAGGTGGCTCCTAGGGTTAGAATGCTAAAAGGAGAGTGCCCTACAATGGATGGTGGAGATTAGAAGGGATGGAAGGTGAGGATTTAGTAGTTAGTGGCGGCTAGGGTTTGTTAAGAGTGAAAAAAATGGGTTAAAAGGTGCCCTAGGGTTTGCTAAAACGTGGGGAGCATGCTAATACAGTAGGAGGGGCGCCAAACTAGGTTTAACAGCTAGGAGATGCCCTCCTACTTTCAGTTTTTTACAAAAACACTCCCTCTATCATCTGGACTTTACACCAACTTTGCAAAATCTGCATTTCAGCTATGTAACTTCCTTAGTTTTTCACAAAATTTGCATAGAGACCCTCAGAGGTCACAACATTGAATTTAATTGGGAAAATGGCATACTTTGACTATTCTAAGGCCAAAAATACCATTGAAATGATCCCCTTAAGGTATCAAAATGCAAAGTTATCGCTTCCTATAAAAGTTAGACTATTTAATAGAGTGATTAATTGTGACCCAAATTGTCTCATCTATGGGTTGCCAAAAACCACTCACCACATCCTTTTGACTTGCCAACTATCCAATCAGGTTTGGTCCCTTCTTCTTGACCAAATCCCTCTTTGAAATATTAGATAAATCAAAATAAAATTGGTTCACCTATTGCCTTGAAAAAGCTTGTTTACAATATGGTATTTAAGGAAAAATAGAAACAAAAAGGTTTTTAATAACGAACTCTAAAGCCTCCTAGAAGTTGTATCAAAAGCTTTCATAAGCTTCGAAGACTATAAGGAGGCACAAGAGAAGCTAGTACCTAAAAAAGAAAGAAAAAAGAGTCATGTGAGTTAAATGAAACCCTCCTAATCCCAATGAGATAAAATTTAACTTTGATGCATCAAGAACATAAGTAGGGATGACAATTTTCCCCATTTCCCTGATCCCCATGGGTCGACCCACCTTAAATGGGGCAGTAATGGGGAATTTTTCATCCCTATTTGTGGGAATGGGGCAGGGGAAAAAAGAGCACTCCCTACCACGTAGGGCCTCTAATCCCCATCTTGTGGGGATTCTCGCAGATATATATGTATTTATGCATGTATATTAATATTTTTAAAAATATGGTTGAATATGTTTGAATATATTTGGATATTTTTTAATAAGATTTTAAATTTTAACTATTTCATTCTTAACTTTAAATGAAATGAAAAAACAAAAAACAAAATGGTTGACATTATAAAAAAGAATGGGGAGTGGGGATCCTTGTGGAGATAGGGATGGGAATAAACCTTGTCCCTGCTGGTGTGGACAAGGACAAGGATGGGGATAGGGATTTTCGTAGGGGCAAGGATGGGGAGTGGCTCCACGTCATTGCCCTGCCCCATTGCCATTCCTAAACTCGAGAGGATAGGTGTGCATTTGGTTGCATTTCTAGTTATCATAAGGGGGAAATCTATATCAATATGTTAAAACTGGTCATACCATGTCAATAGGCCTCTCCTTACTTCCTCACCCTTTATCTATTTTATGGTTTTCTTGATTTTTTTTTTTCAGAGAAAAAATTCAAGTAGTCAATCATCTTTAAGATTTTCATCGCTCCTCATTAACTCACCATCAGCTCTCTCTTCTCATTCTCATTAACCCCTTTAGATTATTTCTCTTGCTTAAAATTCATTGACTACTTTGGTTCCTTTTTTTTTTTGAATTTTTCTTCTTTTTTCTTTGGAAAGTGAATAATAAACCAAACACACTTTGCTTAGGGTTCATTTGGTAGATCTAGGTTATGTGAAAGTCGCTTTTGAAGGAAATATTATTTAGGCCTTGTTTATTTGGCAGATTTGGGTAAATGCATTTACCCAAGTAAGTGTTTTCCAAGAAAATGTTATTCGAGAAAGTACATATACCCATGTTTGTTTACCAGATGGATAAATGAGAAAATTTCCTAAAGGATCCCTATTTTTTTTTGTTTTAGCATGGAAATTTTAGTTCTACATAGTTTGACCAATTTCCACCCTCTATGAGTAAGCAACTTACCCACCTCCTAGGTGGGTAAAACTTTCTCATGTAAGTTATCAAATACTTACCTAGGGAAAAGTTTTATTTCCATAGAACCCACACTTCACTAGTAACAGAACATAAGAATGTTAGTCAACTTTTCCATTGACAAACTCCCCGCTAGTTGTCCTAAAATGAATAGGTCATTGGACATTTCATGCTCATGAATCATTTTGTCCTATGTGGTGCACCTAGTAACACCAATGTATAATAAGCAACAATGAACAATTGTTACATTGTGTCCGATTTCTTTTTTTTCTTCCCAATTTCGAATGCTTGGATCAAGTACTATGCAATAGCATGATACCAAGCATTTTATTTGTTTAAGCGATGTACTATGTTTTATTTTTTTAGGGTAAATTACATATAGGTACTTTGGGGGTAATGACACTTAAGGGCTTGAACTTTCAAGTGCAACAATTTAATATCTTGAACTTTTAGAAACATACACTTAAGCCCAACTCTATTAAAAATAACATTATAGTGAGGATAAAATTACAAAAATGCCATATTTAGATTTTCTTTTTTTTTTTCACTGTTTTTTGTTGTTCCATTCAAATGTATTTATTCTTTGTTAAAAGAAGTATAGAGATGGTTGCATATGGCAAAAAAGAGTAAAATAAAAGTTCATGAGTGAGCAAAAGAGAATCTAAACATGATCATTTTTAGGAATTGCAACAGGGTGGGTTCGGGGCAAGGATCGTATTCCCCGTTTGCAACCCTGATTTTGGAATAAATCCCCATCCCCGATACCGATCCCCCTCAGGGATAAAAGTTGTCCTCCATCCCCATCAGAATGGGGATGGATTCCTCATGGAGATCCAAATCCTCGGAATTTTTAGTTAATAGTATTTTTTGAAAAATAAATTTACTTAAAACAAATAAAAATTTTAAAATATAAATACTATTTTAAATATATTTTGATATATAAATAATATCATATATATAATAATATATTTAATATATATATAATCAGGGTCAAGGAGGGCAGAGACCTCATTCCCCATCCCTATTAATCCCAACCCCATCAAGTCATTACTATGCATTTTTATAATTTTATCCTCATTGTAACGTTAGTTTTAACAAAGTTAGACTTAATTGTATATTTCTGAAACTTTTAGGTACTAAAATGTCCCACTTGAAAGTTTAAGCTCTTAAGTGTCACTAACCTCAGAGTACAGGAACCCCATTTTTTATTCCCTCCAAGTCAATACGTACAATGTCAAAGTTTTGGTGGCGGAGACTTGGTGAGAAACCAGGTTAAGTGGGTTAATCTTTTGCAAAACAGGCATAGAGATCTCTCAAAAATCCACAATCCTCTTGGGCATCAACCATTAAAGCAAAATACTTCCCAAATACTATTTTCTTTAATCTCAAGCTTTGTGCTTTCTCTAGGGGATGGAGAAGTCTATTTGAAATGGTGATACGTTTGGTCTTTACCCATGGATTCCCACCCTTCTTCTCATGCTGAAGATACTTATTGCAAAGCCTCCTACGTGCCAATCTATTAAAGTCTAAGGATTTGTTAATTCCAAAGTTCAAGATCTTGTATATGCACCTTCTAAACGAGAACTTATGGAAGAGAACTGTGTAACATGGAAATGAAACCTACTCATGCTCTGTGAGTCTGATATTGGCAAGGAGCCTTTTGTTTGGATCTCTTGGGAGCAGTTACTGGAGCTAGAGCAGGTGCTCAGGTCGGAGCTTGCTGGCCACTCACACAAGGATTAACATCAATAGCCATCAACGTCAAGCCCCGGCTCCGTGCAAGTTTTGTCAGGATCAGGATCAATGGTGCATTTTATTGAGAATGAATATGTGGAGGTATTTCTTGTCTCTGAAGATTCTAACGGTCACACCAAGTCAACATTGTCTTCATATGGCTTTCCTGCTTAAATTCAACAAGAGTTGAAAGTGGTTCGGTGATGTGTGTTCAAGAATAATTGAAGTGCATTTTACACAAAATTTATTGACAACCAATGCACCAAGGCTGCCGCCAATGGGGCGACTGGGGAGGGAGACATTACACAGTAATTGAAGTGCATTTTACACAAAATTTATTGACAACCAATGCACCAAGGCTGCCGCCAATGGGGCGACTGGGGAGGGAGACATTACACAGTCTTACCCCCTGCACATACACAGAGGTGGTTCAGTATACTGTGTGTTCAAGAAGAGTTGAAGTGGTGTATTTTACACAAATTTTGTTGATATTTCAATGGAATCAGATTTGAATTGGGATATTATCAGTGTAAAAGGCCAGCCCAGTGCACAAGGTTGTTTTCAAGAATTGAATTGGGATACCACCACAGTGAATGAATTGGAATTCAGAGCTGTATTTTACATACCCGTCTGATATCTATTACTCATATTCTTATCAGATCAGGATTTGGACAACCCCTCTTCCGATTGCAGGGATCAACACAGAAGATAGATAGATAGATATGCATAGATATAGATAGATAGATAGATAGATAGATAGATAGATAGAGAGAGAGAGAGAGAGAGAGAGAGAGAGAGAGAGAGAGAGAGAGAGAGAGAGAGAGAGAGAGAGAGAGAGAGAGAGAGAGAGCAAAGGGAAAATGTAAATTTTTTTGCAGTTTCTATTGGGGAAAAAAAAAACAAAGCCAGCCTTAATGACTTTTCAAGTGTTCATACATATAGTACTTTCATATACTTGCAACATCCACAAATCCCTTTCTGCTGGGATTGAGATTCAAATTGGCGTTTAAATTTTTTGGCACTGTTATTAGCAACAAAAGAAAGAGAAAATGATAAATGGAAATAACATAACTCAGCAGTTTTATTTATGTGCATAAAAGTTGGAGCACAAGCAGTGTTCTCCCACCCTAGCGCTGGCTCTTCAACCATAATCTTCCTTTCTTCAGCAGGGCCAGAGTTTCAGTCCTTCCATTGACTGATAGAAATTTTGAAGAAGTAGTCCTTGACGGGGTTGTGGCTTGTGGGTGGCACAACACAATTACACGCCCAAGATCCATTCTTCGTCTACAGCAGATCAGCATCAGTTCCTAATCCCAAACAGTAAGAAGAAGTCTGAGCGGCTTTGAAAGAAAAGCTGTATTTCTGAACTGAACTAATTTCAAATATGTAATAGGTAAATCACCTTAGTCACTGCCATACCATAGATAGATCGATCCAACAGATCTTCAGCGACCCAATACCGCATTGAATTGAGTTGACGCCGAGATAGCAAGAAACCAACCATCAACCGCAGAGGATAAATTTGCAAACCGGGAACACCAACCCAGTAAAACAAACAAGACAGATAGTAACAACATTCTGTGAACACCAAGCATACGGCCTCCACTTAATTTCAACACTGGAGCTTTTCATCCTCTTTGCATTGTGCGGCTCTTTGGACAAATCGAAGCTAGCCCCTTTCATCCTTAGTTCCTGAATACACCTCGTAAGTGCTCGGTTGTCGCTCTTCTCCCTCTGCAACTGCCTCCAAACCTTCCAGTACCTGAAAAGCTTCACCTGAACCAAACATATCATAACAAGTGAAGTAAAAAGAGACAAGGAAGAGGGAAGCCACCATTGCCTACAAGTGTGGTCTTGGGTATTAATGGAAGAGGTGTAGAGAATGGTTAAGAAGAGCCCATGAAAGGCGAGAAAGAAACAACACAGTTGGAATATTTCGCGCTTGATGTTATCTAGTCGGATTTCTTTCCTGGCGATTCGCTTCCCGAAGAGGTCTTCCTCTCTTTGCCAGAGCTTGAGAAGCAACAAATGGCCGGGACTCCGGGAGATTTCCATTAATGGGTGGTGCTGCATTGCAGAGATGGTGATTATTGCAGAGAGGCTTTTCTGCTGATGCTCCTCGTCGACGGGAATTTCGATTACATGGGTATCTTTAGATTCTGCCATTACGAATTACTGAGAGAGAAAAAAAATGTAAAGCAGATAAAAAAAAAGAAAAAATCGTGAGTGAGTGAGTGAGTGAAAGTGTGCAAACTGTGCAGTGCTTTTGTGAATCTCTTGAGCAGAGAAATCGCTTGTTCTAGTGAGAAAGAGAGCTTGAATGCCAGTAGAATGTGAGATTGCGGTGATTGTTGGGCGAAGTGGAGGACGGCGAGAAAGATATTTGAATTGTTGGTAACGCCTGGGAGTCACAACGGTCATGTTTCTATTTTGTTGACGGAGTCGTCGCAGATACCCCTCCAACGGTCAAATTTGCGTTTCGTTGACCCAAGTATGAAACGCTTCTTCTGGGGTGATGCAACGGTCCACAAATGGAAGGGAAGGGGTAATGCAACGGTCGCAGATAGCCAGATACCCTCCAACGCTTTATGAAGGCCATAATGAATAAGCAACTCCCGGCCCCACATGTAAGGGAAACATTTTTGCCATCAGATTGGAATATGTTTAAAACCAGACTCAACCTACGGAGAACCATCATTCAATTAGGCCTATCGATCATAATTGAATCGGATTCCAACTTTATAATATGTATCTCAATTAATAGTTGGGATGGGATTTGGATTTGACTGCTTCCAATTAAAATTAAAATCTAGTATTTATTGATTTTAATATATAAAATTTATAATCATATTTAAAATTATATAATATACATATATAATTTAATAGTTATATACACATTAATTTATTATATATAAAGTTGAAAAGTAATTAACTATTTAATATATATATATATATATAAATATTTTAATTTTAAACAATTAAAGTGTAATCGATTAAATCCAAATCCAATCAAGTCCATTGGATTCGAATGCGTATCTAACGCCATCAAATCTTTAATCAGATTCAGATACAAATTTTCAATAATCTGCTTCGCCATAGAGCGTGCCCGACAACACCCCACAACCCATCCCCTCTGTGCACGGAGAACATCTACCATGCTTGTCATGGGGAGATATTCCCAATGCACGGAGGGTTGGGCTACCAAATGTTTTTTATTGTGGGTATATGGTGTTCCGAGACATTAAAATTTCAATGCATAAATTATTATTAAAATATTTCAATATATAAATTATTATTAAAATATTTCAAATAATTGTTTAATGAATGTAACTTTTGGAATACAAGACTCTCAGCTCGGCTAGCTTTTGAGCTTTTTCGGGACCCAAAACGTCCATCCATCTGGATTTTGAAATTTGAACAACCATGGATAATCGGTAGTCCTGCCTACATGAATATATAGAAGCTTTTTCATCATTGAGGATTGGTGTCCAATGGATGTACATGCTATATGAAACAGTAATAGACAATGGGATATGGGTTAAGATATTTCAATCGAATGTGAAAAAGGGCTCCCAGGATGAGAGTCACCTGTTTAATTAAATCGCCTTCTCTGCCAGTTACAAAGGTTCCAGTATCACAGAAAGATACATCTTTTGAAGTTGGGTGCTTCATGGATAGGGTGGTGTTTGGTTTCATTGCCTTTTTCTGAGAAAACAACATTACATCAGCAATCAATTTCATCGCTTGAACCTGCTATTTGTTTAGAGAAAGAATGGCAAAAAAATGCATTGCATCGATTCATCACTCTTATTCTGAAATCGGATAATCTTGAAGAGGTTAATAACTTTACCCCCATTAGCTTTGTAATGTCATCTCAAAAATCCTTGTGAAAAGGATTAAGACTTTTTTTTTGGATGATATCATCTCTCCCTATCTGAGTGATTTTGTTCTAAATAGGCATATTTCAGACAATATTCTCATTGCTCATGAGATGATTCATAAAAGGTAAAACAAGAATCATGGCTTGCAAAATTGATATAAAGAAGGCTTATAATAGGTTGGAATGGGACTTTATTGAAAAAGTCTTAAACAAGTTTGGTTTTCATAATAAATGGATAAATTGGGTTATAGAATGCATAAAATTTGCTTTCTTTTAGATTCTTATTAATGGTTCTCCCTCTAATGATGTGAAAGCGAGCAGGGTAATCAGGCAAGGGGACCTTCTATACCCCTACATCTTTGTGCTGAAGCCCTCACTAGTATTTTGGAGAAAGAAGCCACCAATGGGGATAAACTTGTTGGTTGTAAGGCATCAAGAGACAGCCCCACCATCCCTATTATGTAGTTTGCTAATGATTGCAAATATCCTTAGATAGTTTCGCTTTGGCTTCTGGTCAGCTTCCAAAGTACTCGACCAAAATTCTTAAAATTCCTCTGGAGAATATATATAGAAGTCATTTGGGTGCTACTGTTATTAATGGGAGAGTTTCGAAAGAGGTATTTAAATCTCTTAGCGAGAAAATGGCTAATAAACTTGCCAGTTGGAAGAGAAATACTCTTTCTCTTGTTGGCAAGACTTAGATCAATTCTGTTACCTCCATGATCCCCCAATTTATAATGCAATCCTTCAAAATTCCAAATAATGTCATTAGTGAGTTGAAAAAAGCCCAAAGGGATTTTATTTGGTCTAATTCTAGAAGTCAAAATCCTATTTATCTTGTTAATTATAAGAGAATGTACACAACCAAGAAAATAGGGGGCTTAGGATTAAAAAACCTGAAATAGGTTAACAAGGCCCATATTGCTAAACTAGGGTGGAAGATTATTATAAACAAGGAGAATTTATGGGTTAAGGTGGTCAAATCCAAGTATTTAAATAATTTACACTTTATGGAAGTGGAGCCTAAGAATGGTATCTCTTGGGCTTGGAGAGGTGTTCTTGCCTCTAGAGATTTTCTCATGAGAAGTATTAGTTGGAAGATAGGTAAAGGAAACAGTGTCAATTTCTAGAGGGATACTTGGGTTGCTAATTCCCTTTTCCTTGAGATTGTGAATTCAGAGGTTGTATCAAATTTGGATTTTTGTGTAACCAATATTATTGATCATGATAGAAAGATTTGGGAGGACCTTATTTGGACTCTTGTTCATGATAGGGTTTGGCCTTGCATCAAATCAATCTAGGTTCCCTCTAATTTATCTAAGGATAGAATAGATTTATCTAAGGATAGAATAGTTTGGAGGCTCACATTGGATGGCAATTTTTTTTTTTTTTTTTAAATTGGCCTATTGTAGCTAGAATAGTGAAAGTGGTTTTTTTTGCTAGTTGTCAAATATCTTTCTAGAATCTTAAAATTTCTCCAAAAATTAAAGTATTCATATTCCTTCTTGTTCAATAACAGGCTCCCAACTTAAAATAAGCTCATTTCTAGAGGCATAAATATGAATCCGAAATGTGAATTCTACAATGAAAATGAAACTTCTAATCACTTGTGATGGAATGCAATCTGGCCGGTCTTAACTGTCAACGATTCTGCCTCTGATTGGAGCAACGGGGATCCTGAAACGAAGAAGATGAGGGAACTCCGGGGGGAACCTGGCGAGATAACTCCGAATCTCAAGTTAGTATTTTCTCAAAGGCAAAGTAAAGACCAGATGGCGCAAAGTTCACATACCTTGTTGTTGGGGGTAGGGGCCTTTTATAACCACTTCGCGCACTCACTCCAAGCTCTCTGTCAGGCTGGGTATGATTATCTCTGTTTCTGCCAGTTCGAGTGTCATCCTTTCTGCTAGGACAGAACCGCCACTACTCCTTGTCGGAGCCGTCTCTGTAACTGGGGATGGCGGTGTCAGGTGGCCATTTGAAGTGTGGCTGTCAAGCGTCAGATCCCAAGTCAGTCAGGTGCACTGCCCCTGGGTACAAACTTCCTTGGTGTCAGGCGTGGTACGGTTTGGCATCCTGGAGGTGAAGTCTTGGAGTGGTGAGTGAGGTGAAGTCTTGAGTTCGAAGGTATGTCTTGTACTGCCATAGTGCAGGCCAGCTTGGCGAGGTGAGTCCTGAGCTGCTACAAGGCAGGCCAGTTCGGCGAGGTGAGTCCCGAATTGCTACAAGGCAGGCCAGTTCGGTGAGGTGTGTCCCAAACTGCTATAAGGTAGGCTAGTTCGGTGGGGTGTGCCCCGAACTACTACAAGGCAGGCCAGTTTGGCGAGGTGTGTCCCGAGCTGCTACAAGGCAGGCCAGTTCGGGTTTCTGTCCCTTGAGTGGCTTGGGGCCTAAGGGAGAGTTTGGGCTCCTAGTAGGGAGTTCAAATTGCTGGTAGGGGAGTTTGGTCCGCTGCTAGTTCCTCCCCTTAGTGTTCGCGCCTTAGGCGTACTTTTGTGCCGATTTGTCGCCTTTGCCACGTGCCGCGTAACTATGTGGTCGGGCAAAATCTTCCTTCATCAATTGCCCCCACTCCTCGCGCCAAGGGTCTTGCCCCAGCATGGGGAGTTTGCGAGGTGGTAGGTAGATTTGTCCCGTTCTTCGAATCTTGATAGTGCGAGGTGCTTTGTTAGAGTTCTTTGATTTTCTGGAGTGTCCAAATACTGACAAACGTGGCGGCGTGCGCTCATTTCAAATTTCAAAAAGTGCGCCACTGGGAGACGTGACAGCGGGTCTTTTGATTTTTGAAAAAAGCGTGCCCCTACCGTTTGAAAGGTGAGGAGATGTGCACTGGCAATTGTCAATTACAGAAAGACATGCGTTGGCAATTGAGTTATAGAAAGACGTGCGCTGGCAATTATCAGTTACAGAAAGATGTGCGTCGGTGCACCGCCAGTTTTAGAAAGACGTGCGCCGACACCGTCAGTTTCAAAAATACGTGCGCCAATCACATCTCGACCTTAGGGGACGTGCGGTCAGCGCAAATGCGGGCCGTCGGATTGGCTCTGATCTGCACTGTTGGTTCTCGGTTACTGTGGCTATAAATAGTAGGGGACCCCTGTCGATTTGTCACTTCTGTGATTTGCTTCTTGAGCTCGCGTCCAACTTTTCAGCTCGCGTCCAGGCTTTTCATTTCGCGTCTAGGCTTGTTATTTCGCCTTCAAGGTTTTTGGCTTGTTCCAGTTTCCGGGGCCTTCAAAATTTTCTTCCGGTGAGTACTTTCCTGAATCCATCCTTTCTCCTCGATGTCTAGCTATGATAGCTCAGACGATTCTTCAAGTAGAACTGATGTAGGTTCTACGAACCGAATCGTATCCCTCGATTGCCTTAGTGATCTTGAGGTGGAACTTGAGGATGACCTCGAACCCGTAGGCCGAGCCACTTCGGGCAATTTGACGTCTACCTCTCGTCGAGGTCGGATGCTAGATAGGTTTGGTCCTTCGACCATGACGCTCGAGGGGCTCCAATCTCTACTTATTTCTTACAATCTGCCTGGGGGGTACACCTATTTCATACCTTCGGGTAGCTTTCCTTGGGAACACGGTCCTGATGAAATCGTGATTTTTCGGGAGCATCTCGCTGCGGGGCTGCGATTGCCTTTCCACCCCCTTCTCGTCGAGGTCATAAACCACTTCGGCGTTACCGTTGGCCAGCTTCATCCGAACTCTATTCGGAACCTAGTGGGGACAGTCTCCCTTTTTTGTGAACAAAACTTCCCTTTAGACTTGGAGATATTCTCCTCCATTTTAATGCTCAAGAAACAAGCGGGTTCTCTTCCCGGGGGTAGGCGGGCGTATTACCTGTCTCCTCGCTCGGGTTTTGAGCTTCTGCACGAACTTCCCAACATAGTCCCGACGTGGAAGCGAGACTACTTCGGGATACGAAGTGCACAGGGGTGGCCTTTTCAGACCGGGTGGGGGGAGGCCACTCCTGACTTTGGTGTCACTCTCGATAAAGAGACAGTGAAGGGCCTTCGGCAATGGGCACGATAGGGGTTAAAGTGCCATCAGTACCTAACGGAGGCCAAGCTTATTGCGGTCGGCCTGAGTTCGGGTAGGTTCCTTGCTCGCTTTGTTCCTTCATTTTTCTGATGCCGAACTCTTTTCTGCAGGTGTGATGGACTCAGAGAGGACTCGTGGGGGGTGTCTGTTCCAAGGCATGAAGAGGAGGAAGCGGGTCACCAAGCGAACTTGTACCGAGCTGCCCCAGGATGAGGAGCCTCAAGTTCCAAGCCACATGCTGGAGGATCTGCACAGGGAGCCCGAGGTGGCTCCTCCGATGTAGGAAGCAGCTGGGGCCCCTTACGCTGAGACCACTCCCACGGGTACTCCCGCCTACTCTAGTGCTCCTACTTACTCTAGGTTCGCTCATACGCGGGTTGGGCCCTCGGGCTCGGGAGCTCAAGGGGAGTTCAGGAGCGTGTTGTCGCCGAACTATGCTCTTCAGAAGAGTAGGGAGGCCACTTTCCCCGAGGAGATCGCGGTGTGGACCAATCTTCCCTTGAATCAGGTCTCCTGCCGTGCCGTAACTCATGCTATGGTGGTAAGTCGCATTTCATCTGCCTTCTTTGTTTTCTATCCTTCTTGCTGTTGTCGCTCGCTTGTTTCTTTTGGTAGGTGAACTCTTCTATTCACGCCTTAAAGGCCCAGGTGGAGAGGAGCTCGCGACAAGCGCGAGCTGCTGAGGCGGCCGCTCATGCTACCGAAGAGGCTGCTCGTGTTGCTATGGCCAGGCAGGCGATGTCTCAGCGGGATGCAGAGGCCATGGGGGTAGTCATGAGGCATATGGTGAACCTGAGGTTGGACATGCAGCATCATGTCGAATATCTTTAGGAGGACATCAGGGAGAAAATGCAGATCCTTTCCCAAGGTATTGAAGATGCCAAGAAGAAGGTCGTTGAGGACTACATTGCCTCGCCACATTTTGACGACCTGATGGTGGATTCTTACAGAAGGAGATTCAAACTGAGCCGATGGATGATCCGGAACATGTATCCCGACCTTGACGTTAGTGCCATATCCACTTCGCGTATAACTCAGGAGATGGCAAATGCTGCTGGTGGCGAGCCAGATTCTGAGGGCGAGGCAGGGCCTTCGGGTGTCGTTGAAGTGCCTTCTGATGGGGAAGAAGTAGCTCTGGGCTTGTAAATATTTTTTTTGTACTCTTCTTTTTCTTGCAATGGAATAGACAATCTTTTTGGTTAAGTGTTGTTCTTTTTTCCAAACTGATATTTCGTCGAATTGATAATATGCCTGATTTGTTTCTTGCTCGGGTTATTGTACTCGCGCGACCTGTTTCGGTGTTTAATACTTAGTCTCTGCTTCGCTTTATTCTTTTGATTGATATTTTTTCGAACTAATAATATGCCCGACTTTTCTTTGCTCGCTTATGCCGAGGTTCCTCTTGTTGGCTCGGCATCTTGGCCCTAAGGCTCTTGTAGCGATTTCGTCCACTTCGCTTGGCGGTTTATAGGTAGTATCGCCTTAAGTTAACAATGTTCCACGCTCGGGGTACTTGTTTGCCTTCTAAGGTTTCGAGGTCGTATGCCCCCCCCCAAGCGCTCTCTTTACTTTATAGGGCCCTTCCCAATTTGGTCCAAGTTTGCCCACGTTGGGTTTGGGCACCATAATCTTACGGAGAACCAGGTCGCCGACTCGGAAGCTTCGCTGCTTTACTCTGGCGTTGTAGTACCGAGCTACCTACTACTAGTAGGCCGTTGTCCGGATGTGCACGAGGTCTCTTACCTCGTCTAGTAGGTCAAGGTTGGTACGTAACTCATCTCCGTTCGTCTGATCGTCAAATGTTTCTAGTCGCAGTGTAGGTACTTCGGTTTCCGCCGGGATTACTGCTTCAGTGCCGTAGGTGAGGTTGAAGGGGGTCTCTCCCGTGGCGGTTTTTTCTGTAGTTTGGCGAGCCCATAAAACACTTGGTAGCTCTTCCGCCCATAACCCCTTAGCTCGATCTAGACATGCTTTCAGTCCGTGCAGGATGGCTCTATTCATTACTTCTGTCTGACCGTTTGCCTGCGGGTGCGCGACCGATGTGAAGTTTTGCCGAATCCCCATACTCTGGCACCATTCTTGGAACTTGATATCCTCGAACTACTTGCCGTTGTCGGAGATCAGTACCCGAGGTAACCCGAAGCGACATACTATGTTCTTGCAAATGAAGTTCTGTATGTTTCGGGCCGTAACTGTTGCCAGAGGTTCGGCTTCTATCCACTTTGTGAAGTAATCTACTGCCACCACTAGGAACTTTCTCCACCTGTTGCTGGCGGGAATTGCCCCAGGAGGTTGATGCCCCATTGTGTAAAGGGTCATGGGCTGGCGAGGTATTTGAGGTCGGAAGCGGGCTGATGGTGGATATTGCCGTGCTTCTGACACCTGTCGCATTTTCTGACGAGCTCGACGGCTTCTGCCTTCATCGTTGGCCAATAGTATCCTTGTTGAAGTTCTTTTTGGGCGAGTGCTCTATCCCCCAGGTGTCCGCCGCACAGACCTTCATGAGTGTCGCGGAGTACAAGCTCAGCTTCGGCAGGTCGCAAGCAACGCAAGTAGGGGAGCGTGTAGGACCGTCGGTACAACCGTTCATCTATTATGACGTATTTGGCTGCCTGGCGCTACACCCTCTTGGTTGCATTGCGGTCTACAGGGAGGGTTCCATCTAGCAAGAAGCTCGCGAGTGGGTCAATCCAGCTCGGCTCTGCTTCAAGGATGGGAGCAACCTCTTCTGCCCCACCGAGAATGCTAGGCCGAGGTAAGTCCTCTATGTACACGGTTCTCATGGTGTTGTGACTCGTGCTGGCTAACCGGGACAGAGCATCGGCCTTAGTGTTCTCTGACCTCAGGATTTGCCTGATGAAGGGCGATTGGAAGTTGAGCAAGGCCTCCTTTACTTTCGCTAAGTATGCGATCATGGAGAGCTCGCGTGCTTCATACTCGCCCGTAACCTGGTTGACCATGAGCTGGGAATCGCTGCAGACGACAATGTGCTTTGCTTTTACCTTTCGTGTTAGGTTCAACCCGGCTATCAGTGTTTTGTACTCTGCCTCGTTGTTGGATGCCGCGAACTCAAACCGTAGTGCGTATTCCAATTTTGTGCCACCCGGGCCGCATAAGACTATTCCAGCCCCGTTGCCCTACTGGTTTGAGGAGTCATCTACGTGAAGGATCCATGGCTCCTAATCCCAGTTCGCACTTGGCCTGACTAGGAGAGATGCCACACTGGCTGCTAATTCACGGGGTTCAGACTCTATCAGCTTGGGAGCTCCGGGTTCACCCAAACTAGGGATCTCGAGCTCAACCTGCTCAGGGACTTCGAGGCTGAATGTGCACTCGACGATAAAATCCGCAAAGGCTTGGGCCTTAATGGCAGTCCATGGTTTGTACTGGAGGTCGTACTCGCTAAGCTCGATGGCCCACTTCATCAGCCGACCGGAAACCTCAGGCTTGAGCAAGACTTGTCTTAGAGGTTTGTCAGTCAAGACGATGATGGTGTGAGCCTGGAAATACGGGCGGAGTTTTCAAGCTGAAATTACCCATGCATACGCTATTTTTTCTATCTGCGGGTATCTCGTCTCTACTCCCTGTAGAATTTTACTAACATAATAGATGGGCCGCTGGGCCCGATCTACTTCCTTTACTAGTACCGAACTGACCACCTCGTTGCTCGCCGAGAGGTACAGTTCTAAGACCTTGCCCTCCTCGGGTCTGGCTAAGGCTGGTAGAGTTGCGAGGTAGGTTTTTAGCTCGTCGAACGTGGGCTAGCAATCTCGGGTCCATTCAAACCCTTTGCCTTTGATTGCCTTAAAGAAAGTCTGGCAGCGGTCTGCTAATTTGGACATGAAGCGGCTTAGAGCGGCTATGCGGCCATTTAGCTTCTTAACCACTTTTACTTTTCGGGGTGGTCTCATATCTAAGATGGCCTTTATTTTGTCTGGGTTGGCCTCAATACCGCGCCGGTTGACAATGTACCCTAGGAATTTACCCGAGGTGACACCGAAGACACACTTGTTTGGGTTTAGTCTCATTCTATATTGACGCAAAATTTGGAAGACAGAATTTAAGTCTTTTATTAATTCCTGTGAAAACTGTGTTTTGACGACCATGTTGTCTACATAACATTCTATTTTCGTGCCAACTAAGGGCCAAAAAAGCTTATTTACAAGTCTTTGGAAGGTCGCCCCAGCATTCTTTAGTCCGAAGGGCATGACCTTGTAACAGTACAGGCCGAACTCGGTTATGAAGCTGGTTTTTTCCTGGTCGGACTGGTCCATCTTGATTTGGTTGTAGCGTGAGTAGGCATCCAGGAAGCTTAGCAGCTCATGTCCCAAGGTCACATCCACTAGGCGGTCAATTCGGGGCAGAGGGAAGCAGTCTTTTGGGTAAGCTCGGTTTAGGTCGGTGTAGTCGACGCACATGTGCCACTTGCCGTTTGTTTTTTTCACCAGCACTGGGTTGGCTACCCAGCTCGGGTAATGAACTTCCCTTATGAAGTCCGCTGCGAGGAGCTTTTCGACTTCTTCGTCGACCGCCCTCCAGCACTCCGGGGCTAAGTTGCGTTTCTTCTGTCTAATGGGTCTGACTACAGGGTTAGTGTTGAGTTTGTGAGTTATAAGGCCAGGGTCAATACCGGGCATATCTGTCACGGACCATGCAAAAATATCTAAATTTTGAAGTAAGAAACTCACTAGTTCAGTTCGTAGAGGCTCCTTGACAGAAGCACCGATCTATAGCGTTCACGCCGGATCTGTAGCCGAGGTCAGGACCGCGACTGTTTCCTCAGTGGGCGAAGCTCGTTCCTCACCCTACTCCGTAGGCCGCTCCAGTTTGAGGTCATCGGCTGCCTTGGTTTTTCCCTTTAGGGCAACAACATAGCATTTGCGGGACTCAAGCTGGTCGTCCCGCGCTACCCCCACATCAAAGTCCGTGGGGAGCTTCATTGCCAGATAGTAGGTGGAGACCATTGCCCGTAGAATATGCGTAATTGGCCGCCCTATTATGGCGTTGTATGGGGAGGGGGTCACGACCACCAGGAAATCGTGGTTGAGCCTTACCGCGCAAGGCCATGTGTCGACTTCCACAGGTACTGTTATCTTCCCTAGGGGCCTGATTTCCTCTCTACTGAAGCCCACCAGAGGAGTGTGCACGGGCTTCAACTCGCTTCTCTGCAACTGTAGTTGGTCGAACGCCGATTTGAAGAGGATATCTGCCGAACTGCCTGAGTCCACAAGTACGCACCAAACTTTGAAGTTGCTGATCCTTAGCTTTATGACGAGCGCATCATCGTGGGGATAGTGAACACCTCGCGTGTCGTCTTCTGTGAAAAAGACCGGTTCTTCCGTCTTCGGCCTCTTTGGAGGGTTTTGCTCCTCTCGGGCCACCTCGCGAACTGATGTCCGTGCTGCTGCCGAAGTGCAACCTGCTACTACCGAACTGATGTACGTGCTCCCCTTGCCGACCTGCTTTATTATTATTGTCATTATGTACAAAATTTCTCAAGTATCCACGATGAATGAGTCCCTCTATCTCGTCCCGGAGATTGTTACATTGTTCGGTACTATGACCGTGATCTTTATGAAAACTACAATATAGATTTTTATTTCTCTCGTTTGGATTACTCTTTAGGCAAGGTGGCCACTTTATGTAGGGGGCGTCCTTGATCGTCATCAAGATCTCGGTCCGCCTTGTGTTCAACGGCGTGTAATCCGTCCGAACTGCTAAGGGAGCTCGGGACGACTGGCTTGGCTTTGCCTCTCGGGCCTGGCTTCTTCTGTCGCCTGGGTTGGAGGGCTCGCCTTCTCTTTTTCTTTTCTCGACTCCGCCTTTGGTTCTTTGGGTGATTTCTTCCTCTATTCTCATGAACTTGTCCGCGAGCTTGAGGAAATTGGCCACGGTTGATGGCTGACTGGCCACCATGTGCCATTTGAATTCTTTGTGCGTTACCCCTCTTTTGGCCGCTGTGAGCTGTACTGTAGGGTCTAATCGTGGTATCTGCAAGCATGCTTCATTGAGCCGCTTGATGTAACTCCGGGTGGATTCTCCTTCCCTCTGGATTACCCCGAAGATGCTTTCCTCGATTCGGGGGCACCGCTTGCTGGTAACAAAGTGTGCGGTGAAGATCTGCACGAACTGGGCCCAACTTCTTATTGACCTGGAAGCTAGGTTCCGGTACCAGGTGCGGGCCACCCCCTAAAGGTGGTGGTGAAGGCCATGCACATGCACGACTCACTGGCCCTAGCGAGGTGCATTTGTGACTGGAATGCATCGACGTGGTCGTTGGGGTCAAAGGACCCATCATACTTGTCTAGAGATGGAAGTTTGAAGTCTCTAGGCATGGGGACTGTCAGAAGTTCTGATGAAAGGAGGGAAGGAACTGAGAGAATTGGGACGGTTTTTACCTCGTCCGAGCTCGTCTCCTCCTTGTCGGGTGGAGAATTAGGACACGGGTGGCAGTTCGACGACTTCGCCGGTGCCTTCTTTGAGCGGGCCTGGTGCTGGCGCTGTTGGCCTCTGTGTTGCCGAGCTCGATGTACCCCGAACGTTGGCCTGCTGCTAGGGCGCTGAACCAGATATCCGTGAGTGGGAACTTGGGCTTGGAGCACCGAGGTGACTTTGTGTGCGAGGTTCCTGACCCACCTGCGAGCTGCGAGGCGGGGGTGATTTTTCTTTGCTTTCGGCCTGGGGATGAGGCCTGGCTATTAGGGGGGTTCTGGGGTTGGGAAGCTTCTCCTCGGTGAGGTCATCCACCTTGAGGGGAGGCCTTAACCGACTTTGAAACAGGGTGCCGGGGGGGAGCAGTGACTAGTTTAGGGGTAGCTGAGGGAACTGCTGCTGATAATGGTGCAGGGAGAGGTGGTGCAGTACCTGGTGTTGTTGGAGTTGGTGCTGCTGGAATTGTTGCATTTGGGCTTGCATTGCCCACATGCATTGCATTAGGTCGTCCAACTGGTTCTGGCGGATTGCCAATGGGACAGCAGTTGGTTCAACGAAGTTTATTTCAATAGGGAGTTGAAGAGGGATGTTCAACGAAGGAGGGTTCAGGGGCACCACTGCTTGTGGCACATTCAAACTGGGGATCCCATCCACTGAAAGAGGGATGGTGAACTGCCCAACGCACACCATGGGAACTTGGAGTTGCTCTCCGGTGGTGGCCGTTTCTGTTCCATGTCCGGCATTGTTGGAGGAGGCCATGGGTGTTGGAGTTTTTGAAAGAATGGTAGGTAAGAGAGGTAAGAGAGATTTAGAGGGAGGCTTTTAGAAGCGTTCCCACAGACGGCGCCAATTGATGGAGCGTAATCCGACCGGTCTTAGCTGTCAACAATTCTGCCTCTGACTGGAGCAACGGGGATCCTGAAACGGAGAAGATGAGGGAACTCCAAAGGGAACCCGACGAGATAACTCCGAAGCTCACGTTAGTATTTTCTCAAAGGCAAAGTAAAGACCTGATGGCGCAAAGTTCACATACCTTGTTGTTGGGGATAGGGGGCCTTTTATAACCACTTCGCGCACTCACTCCGAGGCCTCTGTCAGGTCGGGTATGATTATCTCTGTTTTTGTCAATTCGGGTGTCATCCTTTCTGCTAGGACAGAACCGCCACTGCTCCTTGTCGGAGCCGTCTCTGTAACTGGGGATGGCAGTGTCAGGTGGCGGTGACAGGTGGCCGTTTGAAGTGCGACCGTCAAGCGTCAGATCCTAAGTCAGTCAAGTGCGCTGCCCCTGGGTACGAACTTCCTTGGTGTTAAGTGTGGTACGGTTTGGCGTCTTGGAGGCGAAGTCTTGGAGTGGTGAGTGAGGTGAAGTCTTGAGTTCGGAGGTATGTCCTGTACTGCTATAGTGCAAGCCAGCTTGGTGAGGTGAGTCCCGAGCTGCTACAAGGCAGGCCAGTTCGGCGAGGTGAGTCTCGAACTGCTACAAGGCAGGCCAATTTGGTGAGGTGTGTCCCGAACCGCTATAAGTCTGGCCAGTTCGGCGGAATGTGTCCCGAATTGCTACAAGGCAGGCCAGTTCGGCGAGGTGTGTCCCGAACTGCTACAAGCCAGGCCAGTTCGACGAGGTGTGTTCCGAGCTGCTACAAGGCAGGCCAGTTCGAGTTTCTGTCCCTTGAGTGGCTTGGGGCCTAAGGGAGAGTTTGGGCTCCTAGTAGGGAGTTCGAACTGCTGGTAGGGGAGTTCGTTCCGCTGCTAGTTCCTCCCCTTAGTGCTAGCGCCTTAGGCGTACTTTTGTGTCGATCTGTCATCTTTGTCACGTGTCACGTAACTATGAGGTCGGGCCAAATCTTCCTTCATCAACTTGTTTATTTTGTGCCCTTATACTAAACGAATTTGGTTGTGGGTGGGTTCCTTGTTGCTGACCCCAAGTTCTAATGATAATTTGATCAATGACTTGTGGTCCAATGATTTGAGAAACCAAAGTACTATTACTGAGCAATTTGATAAAAAAAAGTTGGCAATGATGCTTTGGTTTATTTAGTAAAATAGAAATGACAAGTGCTTTAACAATAAATTTGTTCATCTCCAAAAATTATTATTGATAGGACTCTTGCTTATTGGGGAGAAATCAAATCTTGTTTTTCTTCTAATCCCAATGAGACTTCTAAAGAGTGGAATTTTATAAGACAGCACCTAAGACCATCAAGGCCAACTTTGATGCATACTATAGGTTTGATTGTTGGTGTTCTATTGGGTGCATTGCTAGGGACCATATGGGTTTTATTTTGGACCTCCAAGCCTATTATTGTATTGGGGTATCTTCAATTAACCAGGCTGAGGCCTATGACACTTGGGAGGCCATCAATAATGCTCTAAATTTTAAATTTTAAGGGCTCCCCTATCATTATTGGAGACTCGAAGCTCGTGATTGACTGACTCAAGAAGAGAATAAAGTCCCCATGGAGATTGTAAAGCATCATCAGTGAGTGTCTCTACCTCCAGACCGTATTCAATTCAAGCATCACCTTCAAGCACACTTATCGTGAGACAAACCAAGCGGTTGATTGGCTAGCACGCAACACCCCTTCCTATTGTCCTCCTGGTTTAGGTTCAATCCCAAAAGATATCATACGGATATGTTTTTTGATTACCGGGGAAGGGCTACCCCTTGTGTAGCCTCATTTTTTTTCTTTCAAGAAAAAAAAAAAAAAAATCGGCACCACTTCAAGTTCAGGAAATGCAATTTTGACGTTTCTGTTTCTTGCACGAGGTGACTATTGCAAGAAATGGTTGAGTGTTGCTACATCAGCTTAGGTGACAAAAACACCACCAAACAAACATTACCGTTTTCCGAGAAAACACCAGACCATTGCATTGGGGAACCAAACACCACCTAAGTCATTCACCCATCAATGATCAGTCCAATCTCCAATGGCTTATCCCTCTTTATTCCGTTGCCTGCATGCTCAGTGTCAATTTACTTGATTAAAAAAAGAAGCATCTTCTCCTTACAAATTACAATAATATGATCAGATTAGATCATCTTACCCATTGTTTTTCAAATTGTAAGAATTTTACGCCAATTTCCGTTGCTATGACTCTTCCCTAACCCTGAACGCCAATGAAACACCTATACATTTTGATGCTTCCTCAAGTAAAACTAAAATACAGGAATTCCATCCCAAAATAATGGGAAGGAAACTTGATATAGGGTACATATACATCAATTTCATCATTGATCTTTCAATAAACAAATGAGGAAAAGAATATGACGTGACTTGAAGAGATCAGCAGGACATTGGGCTGCAGATTTCATTTCAAAGCTTGAATGCATGTTGGGAGCTAAATAATAAAATCTATGTTGTATTCCTGCAGCCAGATGCAAAAAGCAAATCAGCCACCAAGCCCAAGAGAAAATGGCAATGAAAGTTTACAAAAGAAATAACAGAGATGGAAATCCAACGTTCAAGATTCAAACCAATTATCAGAGAGAACGGCAGAATGTTTGCTTAAACTACTCACTTGGGTCTTAGGTGTTTACTGATCAAGACCAAAAGGAGCATCCAGTAAAGGGAAAGCAACAATCTGAAAAACTCCATCCATTATGAACAGTAGTGTAGACAATACAGACATTTATCCAGGAAGAGATGAGCCCTGATATAGCCTGATATAGCCTGATATAGCTTCCTCCTCCCAATCCAACCCTCTGCCAGAGCATCAGCTATAGAATAAGCTGATCTTGGGAACCATCAGAATGAGATATTCACTCTCAATGCTAGAGATCTAGCTTCTCCGAAGTCCAATCAAAAGCTGTGTTTACCAAGGGTCCTCTTTAGTTTCATCACATCCATCTACTGATAATCTGTTAACCACCTTCCCATGATAACTAAGTGCTTGTTTGGGGGTGGGGGGGTGCTGAAGCACAGAGGCTTCTTGCTTTTGAGATGGGTCCCTACATGGACAGCCTTTAAGCTATGTTTGGTGAAGAATCCGGAGAGCCCAAATTGGCTGTCAATTGGTCATTTTTTGGTCTCTCCACTTTGGGCTTGGATCTCCTACCCATGAACTGTTCCCACATCTTTACCCACTAGACATTACAGCTGTGCATTGGGAATATCTCCCTTGTCATTCATGGGGAGATGTTCCCAATACATGGTGGTGGTGCTCTGTGGGTAGGGATGTGGGAAAAACTTGTGGGTAACAGGTCCTGAGTGCTCCGCTTCAGCCTCTACAGATAGCTTATCCAGAGTGCCTCAAAGCAGCTGAACCAGCTTTAGCTGAATGTTCAAGTCAGCCATCCCAAATGGGCTTGAAAAGCAAGCTGAGGCTCTGTAGTAGTGTCAGGATCTGAACTTTAGTGGGAGGTACCAAAGCTCACAGAGTTTGAATATTCTAGGAGGTTCCACCCCCACCCCAATAAGAAGCATAAAACTTCACTTCTTCCTTTTTGGCTCACTCTTAAAACTGCAAAAAAACACACATGGACCAAGCATCTCTACATCCTCAGGCAATTTTCCTAGCAAAACCCATGTTTCCTTTGTAATAAATTCACTTAAGAACCTATGGAACTGATATAAACCAAAAAAAAAAGCAACATGAAAGATAGCAATGGCAAGAATAATATCATGATGTACATATTAGAATGCAGACACTAAATAAAGCAAGGAACCTGCTACTGAACAACCTCTTGGTCAGCAGGAAGGCCCATGGTGTCCTCAATCTGTGAACAAATGAACAAGAATTAGAAAATGCACAACTACGTCAAATATGTAGATGAACTATTCTGAAATCCTAGCATGCAAAAAGGAAAAGGAGAAAATGAAGGCACTTTCAATAACTAGAGGATAGAACGCAACATGTAATAACTCTATGGTCAATGGTCAATAACAAAAAAAATAAATAAATTTGAAATAAATAACAATAGGCATGCAGTCCGAACATTTGAATAAAATCAAGTGTCATTTACCAAGACACCCCTATACTTTGCAACTGCCTTAATCCACACCATCAGAAACCATTTGTGTATCTGTCTGGGCATGATTTTTATTCCAAAAATACCCCTAGCAACAACCAAAACAACATCATCTTCCTCTCTACAGATGTCACCGATACCCAAAGCCATTACTCAAGTGCACACATCCCCACCCAAATATCCTAAGATCATAAATTTTTTTAAAGGAACCCCACTGCAATCCCCCAAAACCCAACCTTTGTGAGCTGCCCCATCTCTTCTGTTATTACCGCCATCCCAACTAATGCCCAAGCCAGAAACTGAGCCAAAGTCTATAATGGTGGCTGAGCAGAAGAATGTGCTTGTGCAAGAACAGGAGACACTTAGGACAATGCCAGTGACTAACAATGGTGGCTCACTAATGATGCTGGAGAGGATAAGTCTATCTCAGCCTATAACAGGAAGGAGGGAGGAGGCAACGGTGTGAAATATGTAGATAGCAATGACATGGAAGCTCATGAAAAGAAGGATAGGGATTTTTTGAGGGGGATATGAGGGTGATAACTCTAACAGGTGAGAACAAGGGCACTTACATGGAGCTTGTAAGGAATCCCTACTGTCTTGGATCTGAAGGCCATGGCAATCAATCACAATCAGGCAACAGCAGCATCAACAGCGATAGTGGCAAAGATGGGAAGTTGAAGAGAAGGGACAAGGTCATGCCAAAATCAGCACAAAGCCTGCCCGTATCTGCTTTCAGTAATAGTAACAGAGTGTCAAAAGCTCTTTAGAAGATTCAACCAGTTTCTTGTTCTTGAGAATCAGAACAGAAGTTGCAGGATTTTAATGGTGGAACTCCTTGTCTCCTACCTAAGTGTAGCCACGCCTCTCACCTTCCCCATATCGATTCTTGGCCTAGAATAAAAATTGCCCCTTCGGTTTTGCACCCATTGTCTCTAACACTGCCATCCCTCCTCTAACTATGTCAACCTAATTTGAACAATTTGGCTACTGTGGTTGAAATTTAAGTGAAAAGTTTGACAATGACAGTAAATTGGGAAGAAATCAAACTGCAGAAGGTGTAATCTTTGAGGCCATTAGTGTTGGACAAGATGAAGTTTCACATGAAGGTAGGTTCTGGGTTGTATTGCAAAAGCTCATTACTGCCATTAAGCTTTCACCAGCCATCTATGAGACCATAGTGATATGTCAAGGGATATTAAGCGAAGGTTTGAGTTGATTTGAGGTGCCTTGGACAGCACATCACATTTGTCAATAATTTGATGATCAAGGATCTTTCTTTTCTTTTCTTTTCATAAATTCGATCGAATGGACGTTATGGATAGAGGGTAGGTTTATTAAAGACACAAAACCATAGGGGTGTCTTAGTAAATGACCCTAAAATCAATTAGACTGACAAAAATCAGCCTTAAAGTAGCAAAACAATAGAACTTTACTTGAAGAAACTTATAATGCAAGAAAAATGATGCAAATGAACAGATCTTACATTATTGTTATCCTCAACCATGGGCAACAGCTTCTTTGGGCGACCTAAATACTCAAAAAATAAATAGATAAATAAATAAGGAGTTGCAACTTAGATGAATGTAAGCATAAACAGACCAAAACTTCTTGTACAATGTGATACATAGTTTGAGAGAACAAGTAAATCGAATAAACCCAATCACAGAAAAGAGTAGAAAGAGCCTACTTGTCAAGATGCCACCCACATAACATAAGTTTAAGTCTCAGAGGAATCAATAATATAGGGTAGTAAATTAGCATTATCTCAAGTGCAATTAGCATTAACCTGGCTTTCTACAAAGACCGAATTCCAAACAAAGAGAGTATCAACTGAGAATACCTCGCTTGGGTTTATTAGTCTTCGACCACACACAGTCATCTGCAGAACCCAGTTCTGATCCTTTCTGCAATCAAAACTGTTCTTTAGAAATAAGGTCCTAGTGACTTTGAAATAATTCTCAACAGAAACTGCTAGCAAACATGTGAGCATTGAGATCTCACCAACTTTCTTTTATGAACAGAGGGGGACAGGCCTTTCCTATTCATAGCACTTTGGTGACTTCTGCTTGCTTTGTTCTTTTTGCTAATTTTCTGAATAATTAGGAAACTCTTAAATTAGACTATAATGGCAAACAAACAAATAGGTCAGATAGAGAGAGGGAAGCAAAAGTCAAAAAATAGTAAAATTCAAAATTGATAGTATTATCTGAATAAAATATCCACAAAACAAGGTTTGGATAGCTTAATTTCTCACATCTAGCTGCCCAAAGGATTCCTCAAATTCATCATGTCATTATTCTTCATGAAGTAATATTAGGCTGACAAGGATATAGGTACACAGCCCCATCCAGAGGTTACCTCTTTAGATTTATGGACTAGATTGACCACATCATTTCTCTTTTTAGTAGTGGGGATCATGCCAAGAAGATATTATAAGAAAATCCATAAGGAAAAACTACTTCAAAAAATATTTAATTCATGTATTTCAGAACACAAACTCACATCAAATTCTTCATCTTTTGTCTTTGCCACAAATGCATCCCAATCTTCTTTTTTCACATAGGAAGGTTTTTGTGGTTCAACACCTCTCTCAAGGTCTTTCTTGATCTGAATCAGCAGTTTATATTTATGTTGTCTATAACAAGAGGAAATCTTTTTCCTCGTATAGCTTCTATTTATATCAAAATTATACCTCTCCTGCAAATCAAAAAGTTTAGGTGTTCAATCAATCCAGGGAAAATAAAATCATTAATGAAGACAAAAAAACGGAAAGAAATAATTTGCTGAAATTCTAAGGTACCTACTGTTAACATATTAAGTACTGATTTGTAGTCTTCAACTGGAACATCCCCGATTTGCTTAAACCTTACAGGCAAAAAGTGGCATACATATGAATTGATAGATCTTTTAAATGCTCCAGCATTTGGACCAGTTGGGTTACCAACTTCATCAAAATCAACAATCAAACGTTTAGCTAAATTACGAGAAGCTACTTGCCCTGCTCTCTTAGGCACCCTTTTAGAGCCTGCATTGCATTAATTTTCAGTAGCAAAAGATGATATTAAAACAAATAACACATTATTTTGAAGATATACTTATGAAAGTAGAAAAGTTATGATTAGAAATTCATTTACCTTGAGTTTCTTCTTGGGGGAAGTCAGAATTCTCCATTGCTTCTTTGAAAATGGTATCCACATTTGCATTTGGGTCCAATATACTCATGGCAATATTATCTAGGATATTGTTCTTATAATGGAAGTCACCATATTCACTACCGTCTTCAGGGGTCAAGCATGCATCTTCATTCATATTTATTTGAAGCATTTTTAGACCTAATGGAATTTCATCTTGTTCTGTAGTAGTTTCCTCCTCCAAGTTTCCATGATCATCGCTCATTCTCATTATATCCATGGCTCCAGGCATGGAACAGTCATTTGGGAACACTTGATTATTATCATCTCCACTTGATAGTCCAGAACTCAGAGAAATATTAGGCACTACATCAACACCTGACCGACTTGCACTATCTGCAAAGAGCAACCACCAGTTCATGGGAGGTAAAACTAATACAGCATAACCAACTTAGCTGTTTGAAGTGGACATGCTCGATAAGCAAATAAAGTTACAATTCTCTTGATTAATATCAGAGAACAGAAATATATATTTACCAAAACAGGCAAAAACCAAAGGGCACAATGGCATGACAGCATGAGAACATGATTGCAAGCCTTCCAAACTCAACATTACCCAGCCATCAAATTACTAATATAGTAATCAGTTTAACAAATACATCCCCAAGTGCATCAGGGTGGAATGGTGGATTCATTACATTGCATTAGATTTCCATCTGGAGAGGCAGTGGGAAGTTTGATCTACACTAAATTGAACAAAGAAGATGAAAAGTTGATCAAAGCCATACATGCTGTTTATTTCTTTCAATTAACTACATGATAATTAGCAGTTAGATACTGAACCTTCATTTTCTTTCAATTAACTACCAAACATTAAATTGAACAAAGAAAATGAAAAGTTGATCAAAGTCATACATGCTGCTTATTTCTTTCAATTAACTACATGATAATTAGCAGTTAGATACTAAACTTTCATAGTTCCTATCCATCTTCTTAAGCACATAGGCCATATAGTACCATTACTAACTCCTGATACCTTAAATCATATGAAAGAAAAAAGGGAAAAAAAGAAAAGAAACAACAAACAACTTTATCCAACTAGAATTAACAACAGGAATGAATCACTATAGCAATCAATAAGGGAAAAGAAGCACACAACGGCTAATCTGGAGCCAGGAAAAAATAACAAGAAACCCAGAAATTCATCTCAAACCCATTCTAAGTCAGGCAACAAAGGCTCCAGAAAAATAAATCTTTCGAGATACATCATTTCATTATATCAATTTATCAATACAACACTGACGTATATAATAATTTCTCTATTGAACATTAAAACTAGCTATCATCACTTCATCAGAAAATCAAAAACATTTTTTTTTTGCATTTTTTTTAGGGTCACCAGAACGTCGAAGATTGACAAAGATTTCCAAGATGGGTTATTCATAATCTCGAGATAATAGTAGCCCAGACTACAATTCATCCTTTTGAACGCCAAGCCAATCATTGCCTGCACGTCAGCAGATAAAAAAAATTTGAAGAAAACGAAAAGAAATTTGTAGATGGATAATTGATAATCTCAAGCTAACTCTAACCCAATATCACAGTTTTCGCTACTGTACAATTGAACCATTCGTTGCCACTTCAAATCTTCAATAGAACGTTGAAACGCAACAAAACCACCCATACCCGACTGCCGACGCTGCTTTCTCCGAACGAACAAACCCAACAAATCATCATGTAGAGCTCTAATAACCTCAGTCCTAGACGCCGCCCTTGCAATCAGAGTGGCCTGATAGTTCAGCAGATTCTGCAATCGCTGCCGCTCCAGTTCATGAAGTCCCGACCCACGAATCCGATCCTCCAGGAGCCCGATCTCCTTGTTCAACTCTTCAATCTTCGCTTCCTCGCTCCGAACGTTGGAGCTGATCCTGTGGTGGTCCTCGAGAACTCTCCTGATCTCCGACTCAATCTGCTCCATTTTAGGACGGAAATGGAATACGAAAAGTTTGAGGCTTGTTTACATTTCTTCTGTTGCTGCAGCAGCTTATCTCTTGTTAACCCCGTTTTGAGAAGAGAAATGATTGCATCCAGGAACAGGAAGCTTTACCTTGGGACCAAAAGGGGAACTGCTCGAAAATCAAATTTGAGTTCGTGTTCACGTCCAGTGTCCATGGGTCCCGCCAAATTAATTTTACTGTTTAGTTGAAACCATTGTTACAGTTAGCAAAGGGAGAGCCTTGACTCTTTTGCGTGTAAGCCCTTCTAACTTCTAAGTAGGGCTGATCATTTCAGCAGCTGATGGATGGTGGTTATGGTTCAGTTGCTACTTGGTAATGGTAAGTTTTTTTTGGCTGGTTGTGTGCTTGAAGCGAAGAATTGGGATCAAATCCCGTTGTCACCAGGGTTTTGGGTGGTTGTAGCGGAGATTTGGGGAATTGTGATCAAATCCCGTTTTTAATTCGATCGAAAAAAAAAAAACTGGAATTGAAAGGGATGGGTTCGAGTCGACCCGAGTTAAAACATGGGGAATGGGGATCATCTTCGAGTGAGGAATCAGCTCGAATAGTTCATATGGGTGAGCTTGGCTAGGATCAAGTTTGATACCGAGTAGAATAGCTTCATGTAAAAAAAAAAAAAAAATATATATATATATATATATATATATATATATATTATTTTTCATATATATACTTAAACCTACTTATTAAATGGACCTTTATTAAAACACTCCTTACATTTTGCAACCTACTTATTAAATGGGCCTTTCATTGAGAAGTTTTTTTTTTTTTTTTTTTTGCCATTTGAAAATAGTAATATGATCTCCTAAACTGAGTTGAATATGTTCAAGGGCATGTGCACATAATTGTTTATTCCAAAAGTACCCCTAATACTTCTTCATACAAGAAATAAAATTGACCAAATAGAGTGGTTGCTCATATCTTATTAGGGGTAAAAATGATATTTTCATTTTCATTTTCTTTATATTTATTCATATACATTAGGATCAAAACTGTAAATTATAGGGAGTGTTTTAGTAAAACAAAAACTACGGGGTAGCTTTTCGTAAATCCATGAAACTATATGGGGTGTTCTAGTAAATGATCCTAAAAATTATTTAAGTTTGATTAAGCTTGCAAGCCTCACAAGTCACAAGTTAAGCTTCATTAGGCTCAAGCTTGGCTCGATTAGCAAATAATTCTACATATTGGGCTCAAGTTTGGTTTGAAGCTTGGTTTAAACCAAGCTGAATCGAGTTTTTCATGAGTCAAGCTCGAATAACTAGGTTCGTGCCCACCCCTACTCAAAACTAGGTTTTGACAATGGCAATGGGCCAGGTTCAGGACAAGGACCATACTCCCCATCTTCAACCCCAATTTCTAAATAACTTCTCATTTTTTATCCTGATCTTTGTTGAAGAGAAAAATGAACCTTCATCCCTGATGGAATGGGTTTCCTATTGGACCTGGGCCCTCAATTTTTTTTTTTTTTACTTTTAACTAAAAGTTTGCTTTGGAAAAAAAGATTTACTTAAGAAAGGAAAAAATCATTAAACTACATTTTATAAAATTTAACTAATATCTATTTGAGTTGAGATGAATATAAATTTATTTAAGAACCTATATACAAATATTGCTTTAAAATATTTAATATATGTATATGTTTTCAAAATTTTAAAATATAAATAATGTTTTAAAAATATTTAAAATATTATAGTTGGGATCAGGTTGGGATACGACTTCACTCACCATCCCCATTCCCACCAAAACAATCTCCAACTCTCCATACCTGATCCAATCAGGTCAAGGAGGCCAGATACCTAACACGATCAATGAAAATTGCCATCCCTAAATTTTGCACCCAATAACAAATTAGCCTAAAATATATATTATAAATATATGCATGTATATAATATTTTGTTATATTGAATATAATATATATTATTTCATTTAGCTATAAAAAATAGAGTAATCAAAATATCAATTAGCCATTAGCAATTTAATAGTTAGATATGGTACCTTTAAGGGACCAAAAAACCCTTAAAGTTGTCACTATTATTGCAAAGATGCCTCATCCTAAGTCCTAACCCACAAAAGGGGAGGTCGTGAACCTCATGGTTTGCTAACATATATGGTTTTTGTTTCTCTAACATTATATCTTACACATGGAAAATTTTGGATCTTGAAATAAATTCTTAATCTTACCCTCCAATCTATATTCATGGAAAAAGAATTTAGTGCAACTTACTACATCTATAAGTGAAGCCTACTTTTATAGGTAAGTCTTATAGTTAGTGTAACTACAACCCATGCAGTAGGGAGGTCCTGATTAAATCAGTAGTCTCGGTCCTCCCCACCTATGTGATGAGTCACTTCAAGATCCCTCGAAGCCCTTTCAATCGAATCAATCAATAGTAGATGCTTTTTGTTTTACTAGGGTTAGAAAGGGTTACATCGCAAGCTCAGATGGATCAATTGGGAGAAACTTTGTGGAGTGAAGTGGGGTGGCCTTGGATTCGGAGAATTGGCATGCTTAAATTAGGCCCTCCTTGCAAAGATGGCCTAGAGTTAATTTAAAGTGAGGAAGACCTTTGGGTAGACTTTCTTAAGGCTATGTTTGGTTTGAAGGAAAAAGTAGAGAAAGATAGGAAAACCTTTACAAACCTTGTATTTGTTTCCCTGTCTTTCCCTACCTTTTCCTTCAAACCAAACATAGCCTAAGAGCATTTATAGTGACATAATCTTGTGTCTTCTTAGTCGAGAGGCAATGCTTCATGGTGTTGGAAAAGCATATACTATGATTTGGACTTACTACGCACTTGGAGAGTGGGTAGTGGCTCAAAGATCCATATTTGGGAAGATCCTTGGCTTCCTACTATATTGAGGGAAAGATTATGCCTGCCAAACCTATAGATTGCAACATTGAGTGGGTCAATGAGTTGATTAATCAAGAAGTTGGAAGAATGGGGTCATCTAAATTTTCTTTTCTCATGCCCCTGGTTCACTACCTATTCTCCAAAGCTGTTTGGTTCCTTTGCCTCCTTGGTCTTTGCTCTTTAGAGATCATTGCCACCTCTTTTGTGGATTGGTGCTTATCTTGGTTCAGCCAAGTTTAAGTATTGATTGATGATTCACAAAGGCATTCAGGTTTACTTTCTCTATTTGTTGACCTGCTTGGAAGGCTTGTAATGGTTTCTGATGAGGGCGGATTTAGCCCTCCAATGATCTTATGACACCTAACACCTTAGAACAACTAGGTGACACCTCGGACCACTTTGACAACAACTTGCCTTTGCTAAGTTGATGGTGTCCCCCACACTCTTGGATCAGCTTAAGCCCTTTGCATCCATCGTTTTCCAAGGTGTTCCCTAGCGGATATTTTAATAATTTTATGGCTCTTACACCTTTTTTTTTTTGGAAAAATTTATTCCATTTTTTCTTATCCATCTATATTAAATAAAGCGGATACTTGCTTTGGGTTTTGTGTTGGTCATAAAAGTTAAAATCCAAATACCATTCATATATGGTTAATACTTACTTGTAGACAAGCATAGTGCATGCTCTTACATTATTGTGTGTAGAAAGGGGGAGGTGTTTGAGATGATTAGGTTTTTCAAGGCATCTCAATGCATCTTAATGCATCTATATCTTCTATATATTAAAATGAAAAGGTACAACCTATCACTTTTCAATTTTCAATTTTTTTCTTTAACTTTTGAATTTTCTTTGCTTTGAAAATTCCACGTAAGCATGTAAAGCATGAAATGAAAAATGCCATGTCAACAAGGTTTAGGAACTTGCAATTAGGGGTAAAGTTTTAAGTTTTGATTTTTAGGGATGCTATTTAGGCTTTCTAATTGAGTTAAGTCCAATAAAATCTAAAAGAATGGAAAGATCCATCGTATGGACACCCTGATAAAGCATAATAGAATGGGAAATTTTCAAAAATTTCTCTCCTTACTACAATTGGGAATCACATTCCCTATTTTAGAAAACTAATTTTCAAGGATCAATCTTGAATCAAGAACCGAACCAGATCTGAACAAAACAGTAGGAGAGGGAAATACCTGATACGGAGAATTAGTATCCCCCAACGAAGGTGTTCACGCCTAGAAAAGTCACCAAAGACTAATCCCACTGAAGATGGCGCAGTGTAGGACGGAGCAGAATCAGTAACGTTCTTCACAAGAACTGGATCCTTCGCAAGAACCCACTAGACGACAGATGAGCACAACTTTTTTTCAATTCTTTCACAAAGAACTGAAATCAAGAACGCTTCTTGATGACTCCCACGTGAGTGGAGACGAACTACTAATGGTGGCGGCGACAGGAAGGAGGCGACAGAGAGAAATTGGCGCAGTCTCGCTATATGTTGATTTCTCTCTTCTGTGTTGTATCCGTATCTCAGATGAGTGTGTTTAGAGGCTGCCGCCCCCTCTTCCTTTTATAACCCTAAAGGGATAAGCTCCTAATCCTATTAGGAGAAGTTGATCCCCTTAAGTGATAAGGTAAAGTCCTTATCTAATCTGTAGATCATGATCAACCCTCCTAATTTGATTAGGAGTTTCCAGTTTTGAATCATATTCAAATTTGGTCTCTTACTGAGTGGATAGGGACTTTCCCTTATCCTTTAAGGCTGGTCCACATCTTAGATTTGCCCCATTCAAGCCAATCTAATTATCCTAGCTCGTATTGGGCTTTTGTCCCATTAAATGTATGTGCTCATTTAAGCCTTCCAAATTGCTGCCTAGTTGGGCTTTCTCTGTATGGTGTGGGACCCAAACGTTGATCTACACATCAGCCACAAGGGTTTGGCCCAGCTTTTGTCACAAGACCTAGCCGAATTCACTGGAAAGCCTAGTGAACCCCTTGAGCCCATCATATGGATTCTATGAAATCAACACTTATACTAAGTGGTCTTTGGGCCAAACCACCTTGTAACACCCAAGGACTGTGGGCAGATGCAAGATTAGCCCATCAGGTTTAACCCTCAATGGCCTTACACTTAATCTCTCAGCTCATAATGATCAAACACTGCCCGACAATGGAGGACCTCTCCCCCGACTACAAGATACAATGTTGCAGTCTCATCTTACATGGACCCTGGGGATTAAAACCTTTTGCAAACAATTTTGGAAACCTATAATATATTTTATTATATAAATATATTTTGCAAAACAAAATTTCAACGATTGAAATCAATCACCGACAATTTTGGTTTCCATCAGAGAGAGTGCATTTCCCCGATCATTACCTTTGTTTGACAAATGGGCTGATCCTGTCACTATGATCACCCACTTAGATGGGTTCATGAATCATCTCAACATACCCAGGTTTTGACCCCCTCTAAGGGTCTCACTGATTGGCATATCAAAGATGGCCTAATCCACCACCTAGTGTGGTGCCATAATCGAGTCTGGGGGTCAAGTGTAACATTCCAGTTTTGCCCATTAATCACCAAGGTCCAAGGCAATACTAGAATTCTGGTCCGGTTCAAGGTCTCAAGGTGATCCCACACTGCATGTACCTCGGGTCTCACCCTGGTGGTAGAGACAGGCCACCCCAACCAACTTGGCGGGACATCAGTGTCAGCCTTATCAAGATAGGCCTCCCCAGACCGACCCACTGGTTGTGAACGTTCTAAACCAACACAAGTCTCATAAGTGTCCGGTTTTAAGAGTAATACACAGAAACACACCACATGACATGAATCAAATATGCACTTTATTCATTTACAATAAATGTCATAAGTACATCAAACTGATTGGAGCTAAGGGCATACAAAACTGTCTAACAAAATCAAAGAATGGTCCAAAGTTTATTAGAAATTGCACCAAACCGTATTAAAACCGTTTAGTATGGTTTAGTCTCCATAAAATGGTTTGGTTTTGTTTGGGAATTTCTCAAACCGTAATTTACTAGTTTGGTTTGAGATCATCTCTAAACTGCACTAAGTTGGACCGTGAACACCCCAACTTGCAATTAATCCACAAAATCCCATGAATATCAATTCTTGACTTGAGAAAGAGAGAGAGAGAGAGAGAGAGAGAGGAAAGAGAGCATGTCTCAATACATGTTTTGACTTCCGGTGCCTAGTTTCAGAACTTTGATTCCTTCCCACAGCTAAAGCACTTCAATTAGCTCTACAAAGCATTACTAAATTGTTGATCTTATGTGTTTTGATGATAATAAAATCATTGAAGGTACTAATATGGTTTGGATCTAAGTATGCAAATAATCACATGAATCTCCTATGTTTGAACAAATGAGGATGGAAGAAAATGAAAAACTTCTCTCATTCAAGAAGAAAGTCAAGTTCAAAAAGTTTAAGAGTCATATCTATTAAATACTTGATGTAATTAATAGCAAGATATTCATATTAGGCTCAATATAGACCTACCTTGGTTAACCTTATGCCTTAAAGACCAATGATTAGCTTAGGAATTGTCTTAGCCTTTGGTAACCTAAGGAGTCAACTCCCTAGCCTTGGAAGTTATCTACTTAAGCTTTCTACGGCTGTTGTAGCAAGTAGTTAACTATTTGTAGTGGCAAACTCTAAAAGAGCCTAAGTAGTCGACTACTTACTACTAATAGTTAACTACTTGAGACAACAAAGCTTGGCAATTTGAGTAGCCGACTATTATAACCAAGTAGTTGACTACTTTATGCAAGAGAATTATATTCCGAACTTGAGTTCTTTCTTGACTATTAAAGTCCAATAGCTCTTTCCTCTTAAGGTAAGCCTTACAACTTTTTGGAAATCATTTATAAATTTCTCCAATTGAGGGAAGCTCTTGAATCAATCAATTCAAATGGTCATATTGGTCTTGTTTTGAATCATTGGTATAAAATCCTCGAGAATGAAAAAGAACATGATGAACATAAGAGAGATTCAAAGGGTTTAGCAAGAAAAATAAGAAGGAAACAAGAGGAAACCAAAAGATAGATTATTGAGCTTACTATGAGCTGGAAAGAGTGAGAAACCCTTGAGCTTGAATGTATTGAGTGAGAAAAATCGAGATATCAATAAATCTCAAAAAGCCCAACCAATGTCCTAAGAGGAGTTGTCAATGTGCTAAGAGGAGTTGTCTTCTTGACTCAATGCGCTACGGTGACACTGGTTAGCATTATTGGGATGATCAACCGACCCAAAAAGCGCAAAGTGACGAGGACTGTTGCTGAACTCCTTACTGTGGAATCTCCTCCTAGTTTAGACAAGTTGTGCTATAGGGAAGGGTAGAGTAACAAAGAGACCCTAGGATTCCACATTTCTTGTTTTCTGTAATTGTTATGGCAGTTTCAAATCTAAAGATTACACTACTACAAGTCTACAACAAGTATATTAACAGTTTGGTTTTGTTTTATTCTGGGTAAATTACAAATACCCTCTATACTATGGGGTTAGTGACAATTAATCCACAAACTTTCATTTGTGACAAAGATCCCCCGAACTTTCACTTTGCAAAAAATACCCCTTGGTCGTTAAGCCAGATGATGGAATGTGTTAAATTACCAAACTATCCACATGAACTTTCTGTATTTTCTTTTCCTCGCTCTTTTTCTCTTAAACCCTAATTGACCCCAAAATAACACCATATTCTCCAAATGAAGCCATCTAAAATAAAAGAATCATTTCATTGACATAGGAAAATAAGTTTCTTTAAATTCTTGTTTCATTTCACTGACATGAATGTCTTTCTTCATCTTAAAATTTATAAATTTATTCACTCTTTTCTCTAATAAATTAAGAAAATCAAAACAAAACCTTAAATTTATATCTATTAGAAAGAAATCTCTACATCTCATTTGAATGTTGAATCTAGCCAAAAGTCTGCAAGTATTTATTAGAGCAACCAAGAGGACTTATATTTAGAAAACTAATTGAATCATAAATCGTTCAAATAAATAAGAAAATGATACCTTTGAGATTTTAAAAATTTTAAACAACTAAATGAGAATCTTTTTCAAAATTAACTAACGGAATCCTAATAGAGGGGGTATCTGTCACAAAGTGGAAGTTCATGAGGGTTCTTTTACAAACGAAAGTTTAGGAAGCAATTGTCACGACCCCATAGTACAAGTAGGGTATTTTTAATTTACCAAAAACAATTTTTATGTTTTGTCTTAAAATCTTTCATTAATCAAATGAAGCAACTTTTTGATTCGATTTCCATAGAACTTGATTTTACAATCATTGCAAACCCAAGTAGGACATTGATCTTTCCACTTGTAAACCCAACTTTATCTCGGTTTGAATATATGAGAATGATCTGTTGGGGGAAGATTTCTTTTTAATGTTTCTCCCAACACCCAGATGCTTTTTTTACTATTTAGCCTATGTGGTGCCTAATGGCGTCTAGCTGTCTAAAAACGTAAAAAACATTTTTCGACCATTTTTCTTGTTTTTCAAGATAAAGAAAGTACAAATCATTTATAAAGTAAACAACAACAGAACCAAACAACTCCTTAATTTAAGTAAGGTTGCAATTGGTTTGATTTGGTCCAATTTGGTCAAATCGCACTAGATTAGTCCAACTTTCACTGGATTGATTTGGTTTTATGTAGGCTCAAAACCATCTGGTAAATATCTAATAAACAACTATTAATAAAAACAAATTTAAATTCCATTTAAAATAATAAAAATATTAATTTATTGAAAAGTTAATAAAATTAAGATTATTAATAAAACTCATTTTACTTATAAAATTATTGAAATTACTAAAAAAGAAATAATTTTTCATAAATGTCAAAATAATAATAAAACTAATAATTAGTAAATTTTAAAGAAAACGTATCCATTTAATTTTCATTAAAAACATTAAGAATAATAAGCTATAATACAAATTTATTAATCAATTATTGGAAAAGCCATAATCTCTTAACCACACCACTTAATTAAAAACTAAATAATATATATTAATAATACCACATAAAATTAATAAAAATCAATTGATAATAATTCTTTTTATTAAATTAATTATGCTAAAAGTAATAAAAAACAATGAAATATGATACAAATAGTTTAAAATTTTAATTAATTATAATATAATAATCATTAATCATTATTATTGTTAAAAATTAAAATTTTAAACTGATTTAAGTTTGAGATAAGAAATAAAATTGTTAAAATTAATAAAATTCAGAAAATGGATAAAAATAAATTTTATCAATATAAATTTAAAAATTAATAAATTTATTTTTAAACTTAATAAAGAGGGCTAAAAATTAATAATTTTTATGTTAATTAAATAAATAAATTAATATATTTAACATTAATCTCCAATAAAAAATCATTTTAAAAATTAATGCAAAATTATCTAACAATAATAAATTTAATAAATAATAAATAATATAAAATAATACAGATTTATTACTTATAAAATTTATTTTCATTAATTTAAATCCCGATTAAACCAATGTTACACATTAATAGAAGGATAGTTGGATTTTGATTGGTTCACCGTACTTGGGAAAGTCTCCTTTTGTTTCAATTTTGCTTAACACACGCTCATGTCTAGTACTTTTTAAAACAGGATGAAATGTCTCAGGGTAAATTGTTGAAACCTCCCACCTGAAGTTTGGTAATTTTAATCACTTTTCATGAACTTTCCAACATAGTTGCAAATGGACCCCCTTTGTTAGAATCCCCTAAAAAGAGGCATAAATATGTCCAAAATACCCATTCAGTTTCCAAATTCCCTTCATAATATGAATTCTACCCAAAACCCTTCCAAATTTGCTCTTTATATCAAATTTTTATCATTTCTGAAATTAATTTATTTTTCAAATTTGCTCTTCATAAATATTTAAAGCTGCAACCTTAAATTCTCTTTTTTAGTTTGTTGTCGTTCATAAATTCTGTATTGTTTTTCTGTATAATCAGCGGTATTTTGGACATTATCATGCCTCTTTCTAGAGGATTCTAACAAAGTGGGACTACTAGCAGTTGTATTAAAAAGTTTAGGGAATGTAACTGCAATTACCAAACTTCGATAGAAGAGTAAAAACCTCAGGGGAGGTTTAAGCAATTTACGCTTTCAAAAATAGGCTTACCATCAATGCCTTATCCTACTATTAAATTATTAATACTTAAATGTTAATTCATTTATTACTACTTTCATTCCATCCATATCTTTTTCGGTCTACACCTATATCTTCTAGCCCATTCCACTTGTGACAAATCACTTTATTGCTTTCACTATATAATAGATTTTTGAAAATATCAATTATCACGTGTATTTGACTACCGCCTTTCTTTTGACACGAATAAAATCAAAACTTTGAAGATCGATTTTTCTTCATATAAAACTCAATCTCTGACCTCATCTTATTACCTCTTTTATGTTGAAGTTGATCGCCACTCCTTTGCACTTTGTATGGGCTCTCTGGATTTTTCCTAATAGAGTCCTTCCTGGTAAGTACTTGCTGAACCCAAGCAAGATAAGGCTATTTTGGGCCCCAAAAAATAAAATATAATTTTGGATTTATGAAAATTTCTGAAGGTAATATATTATGACATTCTATGAAATGATTCTGACAGCAGTAGATCTGTATATTATAGGAACCTGTTTCTGAAAAACAGGGGAAGTTTCAGCTGGGATTAGAAAAGTACAGGGAAAGTTTGAAGAATTTTCCTTTATTATTAATCGAGTCAAACCTTAAAATCAAATTGCTCTGATAACAATCCAATTAACAATTTGTTGGGTTCCTTTACCTGCTGATTAGCTGCTGGTGGAATTGTGGGTGGCAGAACATTGAGTTTTTGGAGAGAAAACATAGTTTAACTACAGTCCCATGATCCATGGAGCACCAAATCCTGAAATGGAGAGGATTGAATAGTTGAGTGCTTCCATAAGTATTTCTACATTCAGTGCACTGTAAGCATTATCTACATTCAGTTCCTGCTTGAACCATAGCTAAAGTGTGTATTACCTCTCCAATTCATGAATGGAATGGTCACTCATCACTGGCTTCTTTCTTTCCTAGTTCCGGAATGGTTGGTTCCTTCTTATCTTAGTTTTGCACTAATTAGACCTTCAACAGATCCAACCAAGGCCACCATGGTCACAACCAAGCAAACAACACTGAAAGTCCGAAGAACAACCCACTTCTCTGTCCAAGGTTCTATCCTCTTCTGAGCAAAGTACATCTCCACAGGGAAATATATAGCCAATGGCCAGAAGTTTAGAGCACCTAGAACTCCCAAGACCTGGTTGAAGTATGGGAAGAGCAGTGCAAGTCCAGTGGTTGATAAAACATATGCAGTTCTAAAGCACAATCTGAGCAGATTCATCCTAAAAGCTGGTAAAAGTGGGATCTTTATGGAGTGAAACTTGTTCACAAACCCATTGTTTGGGAACTTTTCTGCCAACCATCCCTCGGTGAATGCAAAAACTGGCTGACTGAATACCTGTGGAAAGAAAAATAGACAAAGGCCACAAAATTATTAAAAAAGTCCAACTACAGTGCAAAAGCTGCATAATAATAATAAAAAAAAAAGTAACCAATCACATTAAAGATATAACACATGACTTTATCACTGGTTCACTTTTTTTGCTTCACGGTGACGGTGGTGCAGTTTCTACACCGTAGGTTTTGCCTAAAATTAACCTCGAAACCACTGGTCGTTATGATTGAAACAGAAGTTGACAATACTATTTCTGCTTTTATCAACCGATAACTAGTAGCTAGAAAAAGTTACAGTTACTGTCACCAAGTTTTGCTGCTTATTGTAATAGAGACTACTGTACCTGATATCCTCCAACTAGATGAAGAACGATGCAAGCATTAGCAAAGTCGATAAGCCAGTAAGGCTCATAGAATCCAAATCCTGTTAACATGTTGCCTGGTGTCTGGTTCCCAAAGGCTGCATACCCAAAGCATCCACAGCAGAGGTAGAAGAAGGTGGTAACGAGAACTGCAGCCATTGAGGCCTTCTTCATGGTCTGGTTTTCTGGTGGAGGCGACTTCAGAGTATCCTTCAATCTCGCAAGTAGCAAACTCATCAACTTCTTTATTCATGAACTTTTGTCCTAAAAGTTGAATCTAAGGTTTTAGCATCCTTCAACTATCAAAGGAGAGGTAAAAAAAAAAACAAGGCAGTGATACCTGTATTTCAATAAGAATCAAGGAGTAGGGGTAGGAAAATGCAATGTCTCCAAGTGCTTGAGAGACTTTCCATACTTTGTTAGCCACTGTAGCTGTTGGGGCTCCTCCAATGCTCCCCTTGATCCTTCTATCTCCTACAATCCAAAAATGACTAAGTTAATTGTGGAACCAATGGTTGGAAGCACGCAGTTAAACTGGCCAAAGCTACATGTGTGACTGGATTATTATTAAAATGAAAAACCTCCCATTTTATCTACAATGTAGTTAAGAAAGTCTTCTGCCCTATACTTGAATTTCTCTATTAATATTGGCTATTTTGCAGCAGATCCAAAATAATGGCAGGTTGATGCCAAACAGAAACAATACCTATCACTTTAGCAAAGCCAAGAGCTAATCCAATGGAAGAGTAGGAAAAGGACATGATTGCTGCAACAGTGGAGAGCCATGCCATGTTATGGAAATCGGGTATCTGGGAACACATAATTTGAATTGCTCCAAATAGCATCATATAGAAACTATCTCCATATGCACACGAAGCCTTGTGTCCTTCTCTATGGAAGCAATTTGATCTCTGAATTGCTCTGTATTAAGGGGAAAAGGGTTAAAGAAAATAAAATAAAACACAGATACTCCAAAAATAGAAGCATATAGTACAAAAGTTACAGAATGCTTTTGTTATAATGGTGTCCCTTAGTAATTTCCTAGAACACGTTAACCTAAGTGGGTCCAAGGATTCAAGCTCACAAAACATGAATTTACCAAGGGAATATTACCTCATACTGATTGCAGTAGTAATCACATAAGCAATACCAGTGCCATACATGCTCAGATATTGAAGTAACCCACAGACCCATGTCTGATTTTTACCTGAGGTACCACCAGCAAACCAAATGGAAGAGGCTTAAGATAGGGAAGGAAAACCATCTGAAAGAAAGTATTCCAACCAGAGTGCTGGTTGGAAACAAGAAAAGAAAAAGAGACAAGTTGGTTTTGCTTTGTATTACCCAGATTCACTTTAACAGCATCCATGTAAGTATAATTTCTTCTTCCAGTTACTGAATGAGGAGACCTGTAACAATCTGATAGAAGGAAGGCAGAGACATAGGTGACAAATGCAAAGAAAAGCATGGAAACTGGCCCTGCAATCCATCCCAACTGTGCAACGCTCCATGCCAGAGATAGAACCCCAGATCCAATAACTGAGGTAATTATATGGGCAATACATGTCCAATACGTTCCTGGTCAACAGTTTTGTTGCCCGAGTGCACTACGATCAGGAGTCAAGACTAAAATTTAAGTATACAAATCAATGGATGGACTTACCAGTTCTCACCTGACGCCCATCATCGTCACAGCAAGAGCCATTAGCTAGCTCAAGGGAGTGCTCGACTGCCATGCTTAATGCTTTTCCAATTCAAAGCAGATAGTGTAGTTGGATAATTCTCAATATATAAAGGTCCTAGCAGTCTAACCTAACAGTTCCAGATCCAGAGTCAAAGATATCAGACTAGATATTACGTGGTTCTTTCACATTTCTGAGTTGTGAAGATGCCGATTGGCCACTGGTTACTTAATTCTATGGACTTGGGTATCACAAACCAGGATGAGAATTGAGAAGTGAGAACCCTTCTCACCGACTTGCCTAGTTATCGCCGCTAGCCTGCTTGCGTACTCAAAGCAACAGCTATCACCAAAATACACAGAAGAGAAAAAAACAAAAAACAAAAAACAAAAGATCTGCTTCTACTGCAGTTACTATTACCAAGATCACTCATTCCCAAGTGAAAATGCTAAAGAAGTTGTTCTTCCACTCCATTGAGGTGCCTACTCGAGCTAACTGCTGCTGTTGGGAGATTGATTTGAACCAAATATGGTTGATTGACGTCATGTTTTGAGATAGACAGACTTTAATTTAGAGTCAATACTGAATGTGAGATCTCAACAACGATGAAGTTGGGATAGACAAAAAAGAGATTCAGTAATCGGATTTTACATTTTAGCAGGAACACCCCTCTGTCCAGATTTATGGTTTCTTTGTCTTTCCACAGGGGATATGTCATGTGCCCAAATCAATAGAAAAAAAAAATGCCAGATGGGTGTCCATTTTCTTGCGCACACAAAAGTTAGGATTCTGGTTTTTCCTGTAAATACCAAACTATGGCTGGTTTGAACTTTTGAAGGCAAACCACGGCTGGTATAAGGGCAGCTTTTGGGGTTTAATGTCAATAAAAGTAATATTTTTTTAAAAAATTCGAAAATAGGTTAACTTTTTTAAAATATCAATAAAGGGAAAAAACACTTATCATCATCTTCTTCTTGCCATTTGTTCACCGGCCACCACCTGCCACCACCCGGCACTACCATCCACTACCACCTTCCACCGTCTCTGGCAGAGGCGGCGGCAGGTGGCAATGGACAGCGGTGGTAGGCGGCAATGGACGGCGACGTTGGTGAATAAATGGCAAGAAGATGATAAACATTGTTTTTACCCTTTATTGATATTATTTTTAAAAAGTTAACCTATTTTTATTTTTTTTTAAATACTACTCTTATTCTTTTATTGATATTAAACCCCAAAAGTTGCCCTTATATGCTATTACCCCAAGAATTTATTCCAATTCCAACTGTTTGGTTTCCTGGAATAAGGGTTTGAAATCTGAATCAGGATAGTCCATTTTGATTCTAACTATTTGGTCGGAATGAGAATCCCTTTCCATTCCAGATGAAATGACATTTTTCCATTTAAGGAAATGGCCATTCCCTCCCCTTAGAATGCGAATCAATTCTAACTAATTCTGATTTTGAATCCAATTCCGATTTACATCTGAACCAAACAGGTGAGTGGGATGGACTATTCTGTTTCCAACTCCGAATGAATGGTATCACCCCTTTGTATTCCAATTCCAATCTCAATACTCTCAGTTCTTAAGTTTTTGAGGCCGAATAAATGGTACCACCCCTTATATTCAACATGATTTTATGTTCTCTTTAGGCTCAGTTTGGAATGAAGACGAATACAAAGATGTAGAATGTGAAACCTTGTATTTTGTATGTATTTATAATTTGCATGTTTGTATTTATAATTTTCCCAAACCGAACCTTTTGCACTCTACATATTTATATTTGCATTGGAAAGAGTATAAAATACAAATATGCACAACATAAAACCTGATGAAGGAGAATTTGGCCCGACCTCCTGACAGGGAGACACGTGGACATGACTCTGCATAAGCGATAACTCGACATGATCAGATCGGCACGTGGACGTGACTCAACACAGGTGACAACTCAGCATAAGTCAGCTCGCTACAAAGCGAGCTCGAGTATGCTAGTGCCCCGAACTAAAGTTACTTCGAGCTAAGATCGTCCAGGTATCAGATTGCGACCAGGATAACGGAACCAAGTTCATTATAGATCGAGCCCGGACAGATATAACCACTTCGGTTAGGACTACTTAGGGACAAATATACCTCAGCACAAGATTGCACCGGGGTCACCTCGGTGCGAGGGCACTTCGACATTCATGTCAGGGGCGGACCTAAGCACGAACTCGAGAAGCTCACTACCAATTAGCTCGCTATCAAGCAGCCTGGTATCCTACAGGCAACTTGCCTACCATTTAGACCTCCGCATGGCAACCTCGAGGAACACACCCTCGTACTCTGTATCCCGCAGGACCGTACTTTATAACGGAAACATTAGTTCACCAACTCTCCGTTTTGACGGGAAGTGACAGTATTACCATTTGGCGGCGTTTCAACCACCTAACATGCGATAGGTCCCATCGTAGCAGGGATTCAGTGACCATTCCACCAACCCACCTGGGCCACAGTGTATAAAGGTCCCGTCCCCCCAGGGGCGAAAGTACAATCTATTATTATTGTTGTGTGTGTAATCTGCACTCTCTAAGCTCTCTCACTATTACTATCTTCAAGCTCTCTACTATCACTGTGCTCTAACTTAGCCATCGGAGTATCCTTGTCAGGTAAGCCACCTTGGGATCTCTGACTCATCTCTTTCAGGAACCTAGTTTTCATCGTTGCTGGTAGCCAGGTCATATCCAACAGGGAGTAGCCGGATTACGCCACATCAATTGGCGTCGTTTGTGGGAATTTGTTACTAAAAGCCTTTCTATCTCCATTCCAAAAACCTAAAAACTCAAAACCAGACCCATGGCTTCTTTCAGCAATGCCAAACAACACAAAGAAGCAAACATCTCTGGGGGGCAACCGCAGTTCTCAACTGTCTGTGTAGGCCAGTTCTCCATTCTGCTCCCCGTGGGTGGGATCCCAGCACTTGCTGTACCTCAACCAATTAAGCCTCTGAATGACCCACTCCCCCCTGTAGTGGGTGCAACCTCCGTTGAACCAGTAGGACAAAACCAACTAAGTGACCTAGTATACTGCGTACGGACAATTTAAGCCCAAATGCAGCAGGTCCAGCAGTTTCAACAGTACCAACAACAAGTTCTACACCACATGTACCAGTAGCAGTTCCCACCGCTGCCTCGGAACCAACAACCTACCCCACCTCAATGTCCAACCACTCCAAGCAAGCCTCGCCGCCAAAGCAAGGTCAAGAGATACTTGGCCCACCAGAATTAGTCCACCTCGACCTTCATGGCCTGAAGGCACTCTCGCAGGAAACCGGTTCGAGGTCTTAGCTGAGGACTTTAGGCAAGACATTTCAGTCCATAGTAGCCGGCAATCCGAATCACTTCCGACCAAAGCACCATCTAATAGTGCAGAGGCTAGCAACACCATTGCGGAACCAGTCGAGTAGCATCAAAGGAGGCATGCTAGAGCACCCCGGGCGGTAAACCCCGGCCAGCTCGCGCAATCTAGCTGACCTGAGCAACCTAAAGGTAAAATGGAGGTAAGCTCGTGAGTCATGAAAGCTGCCCCACTCCTCCCTATACCCTCTCCACTATCCCCCGAGCTCCTGACCTCCCCGATGCCGACGAACTTCAGGGTCCCCCCTGGACAAGTATGACGGGTCTTTCGACTCAAATGACCACGTAGATTTTTTTTAGTCCCAGATGCATCTCGCTAGGGCTGACGAAGCCTTCATGTGCGTTGCCTTCTCCACAAACTTCAAAGGGGTAGCCCGCACTTGGTATAGAAACATCGTGCCCGGGACAGTTAAAAGTTGGGCGCAACTCGTACAGTTGTTCACCTCGCACTTCATCACCAGTAAGAAGTGCCCGAGGTCGCAAGAAAGCCTTCTCAGTATAGTCTAGAGGGAAGGAGGGTCAATCTTAAGCTACATCAAACGCTTCAACTACACTTGCGTACTAATCCCAGACTTAGACCCAGCCGTAAGACTCGTGGTAGCAAAAAAGGGGATCACTCATAGAGAATTTAAGTGGCATGTGGTGGCGAACAAACCCAAAGACATCACAGAGTTCCTTAAACTCGCCGATCAGTTCATCGGGACCGAGGAAGAGATGAACCAGCAGACTGAAGCCCCATCAGAGAAAAGAATGAGGGAGGACTACAGCTCGAACAACGGTGGCGGCAAGAGAAAGAAAAGAAAGTCCCCCGCTAGGGGAGGGAACAGGTCGGATTTTCATCCCCGATCTCCCCCGGTTGAAAGAACGAGCTTTACACCCCTAAACGCGAAGCGAGGGGAAATTCTCATGGCAATCAAGGATACTTCCTTTGTGAAGTGGCCACCTCGGTTGAAAAGCGAACCAACCCATAGAAATAAAAGTGTAAATTGTCATTTTCACAGAGACCACGGTCATAGCACCAAAAATTGTAAAAACCTCCACGATGAGATTGAAGAGCTCACCCGTCGCGGGTACCTGAGAAACTTTGTACAAAGAAATAATAAAGGCCAGACAGATCAGCGAGGGGAGCAAAAGAAAGATGCTCTCGAGTCTAGCAACATGCCGAGTGAACAGAGACAACTGCCTAAAGAAAGACCAGTTCGCGGGGTAATCAATACGATCATCGGTGAGTCGGTTGTCCTGAGTTGTTCCACAGCAGCAGGAAAGACTTCAGTCCGCGAACTAAAACGCAAAGAGCAAAACCCTCCAAAGCGGTTGCGACCTAAGGACCCTATATTCTTCACCGAAGACAACGCGCGTAGGATTCAGTACCCCCATGATGACGTGCTAGTCATAAAAATGAAGATCAATGACTTCAAAGTCAGGCACATCCTAGTAGATTCAGGGAGTTCGGCCGATCTCCTATTCAAAGGTACCTTTGACAAGCTACAGCTCCAGGAAAGTGACCTCCGGCCCGCAAGTACTCCTTTAGTGGGCTTTAGCGGAGAAGAAGTTAGGCCTCTCAGGCAAATCTCTTTACCCGTGGAGGTTGGTACATGGCCCAACATCGCGAGGTTTGAGCATGCCTTCCTAGTAGTCGCAATGCCTTCCCTGTACAATGCCATTGTGGGACGGACTGTCACTCATGCGCTTTGCGCGGTGGTATCTACTTACTACCTGGCTATGAAGTTCCCCATGGACTTCGGGGTAGGGGTAGCTTGGGAAGACCAGCTCGAGTCCCGGAAGTGTTACGTTGCTCTCTCAAAGGGAAAGCTAAGCTGGTGGATGACCTCGAGTTAGAGCGACATGTGGAGTACTTCGAGGAGCAAGCTACGCTAATCGAAAGGACGATCCACATCCCGACCTCGGCGGAAGATCCAATCGGAACTCTCTAGATCTTAGCCGCGATCGAAGAGCCTCTCCTCTCTCAACTGGTAGGTTTCTTACTTAAGAATTTAGATGTGTTTGTCTAGTTCGCGGCAGAAATGCCCAGTATAGATGCTAAGGTTATAACTCACAGATTGAACACTGATCCTTTAATCAGGGCAGTTAGACAAAAAAAATGCAACCTAGCCCCGGAGCGTTGGAGGATAGTTGATGAGGAGGTCGGGAAACTCCTCGTAGCCGATTTAATCAGGGAGGTCCACTACCTGAGCTAGATGGCTAACCCCGCTTTGGTGAAAAAGGCCAATGGTAAATGGCGCATGTGCGTTGATTACACCGACCTGAATCGAACTTGCGCGAAGGATTGTTTCCCTCTCCCTAAGATCGATTGTCTAGTGGACGCGACCTCAGGGCACTAGTTGCTGAGTTTTCTGGATGAATACTTGGGCTATAACCAAATCAAGGTGGACCTCGCTGATGAAGAAAAAACAACATTCATAACCAAGTTAGGACTGTACTGTTACAAGGCTATGCCCTTCGGACTAAAAAATGTCGGGGCAACCTTTCAAAGACTTGTCATTGAGCCATTGATCGGCAATAAGGTTGAATCCTATGTAGATGACATGGTCGTCAAAATCCAATTTTCAGACTATTTAATAAGTGACTTACAATGTGTTTTTGAAATTTTACGCAAGTATAATATGAAGTTGAACCCTAGTAAGTGTGTCTTTGGTGTCACCTCGGGTAAATTCCTTAATCAAGGCAAACTCCAAAAAGATCAAGGCTATCCTAGAAATGAAGCCACCTGGCAAGTTGAAAGAGGTTCAAAGGCTGAATGGCCGCATGGATGCCTTAAGCCGCTTCATGTCCACGTTAGCAGATTGTTGCCAGCTTTTCTTTAAGGTAATAAAGAAAAGTAAAGACTTCGTGTGGACTAAAGAGTGTCAGCTCGCCTTCAACGAGCTAAAGAAGTACCTAGTTAGTATCCTAGTTCTAACCCGACCTGAGGGCGATGTTTTAAAACTCTACCTCTTCGCGAGTGATGAGGTGGTCAGCTCGGTACTGATAAAAGTAGATCAGGTCCAATGACCTATCTACTATGTGAGTAAAGTTTTGCAGGATGCAGAAACCAGGTACATAGAGATCGAGAAGCTGGCGTACGCACTGGTCACGATGGCTTAGAAGCTTCGCCCATATTTCCAAGCCCACACTGTTGTAGTCCTCACAAACAAACCTCTGAGGCAAGTCTTACTCAAGCCCGAGGTATCTAGCAGACTAATGAAGTGGGCCATTGAACTCAGTGAATACGACCTCTAGTACGAGCCTCGAACGGCAATTAAGGTCCAAGCCTTAGCTGACTTTGTAGCAGAATGTACCTTCAGCACTGCAGCCCCCGAACTAACGGAGCTCGAACACAAAGTGGAGGCTTCAATACTTTGGCACTGGTCCCAGTTAAAGCAAGGCCAACTTGGGACGAGGAGCCCTAAATCCTCCATGTAGATGGCTCATCCAATCAATAAGGAAGCGGAGCAGGCGCTGTTCTACACGGACCAAGCGGGGTGAAACTGGAGTATGCACTTCGGTTTGAGTTCGCGGCATCCAATAACAAAGCAGAGTATGAAGCACTACTAGTCGGGCTGACATTGGCGAAAGAGGTACAAGCAAAGCACATTGTCATCTTAGTGATTCCCAACTCATGGTCAACCAGGTCACCGGAGATTACGAAGCCCACGACCCCACCATGGCCGCTTATTTGGCCAAGGTCAGGGAAGTTCTACAAAGCTTATAGTCATACTTCATTAGGCAGATTCCAAGGTCTGAGAACGATGAGGCCGATTTCCTATCTTGGTTAGCCAGCACGAGCAGCAACACCATGAGGACCGTGCACATAGAGATCCTGCCTCGGCCCAGCATTCTCGAGGGGGGTAGAACAGGTTGCTCCCATTGCACAAACAAAGCCGAGTTGGATTGACCCACTCGCGAGCTACCTACTTCACAGAACCCGACCTACAGATTGCAACGCAGCCACAAGGGTAGAAAGACAGGCAGCCAAGTACGTCATGATAGGCGGACGATTGTGCCGAAGATCCTACACGCTCCCCTACTTGTGTTGTTTGCGATCTTTAGAGGCTGAGCTCGTCCTCCACGACACCCATGAAGGCCTATACGACGGACACTTGGGGGGAAGGGCCTTTGCCTAGTAAGCGCTACGATAAGGATACTACTGGCCCATGATGAAGGCAGACACACTCGAGCTTGTAAAAAAATGTGACAAATGTCAGAGGTACACCAACATCCATCACCAACCTGCTGCCGATCTGAAGTACCTCACTAGCCCGTGGCCCTTCGCACAGTGGGGGATCGACATCCTTTGACCATTCCCACCAGCGACAGGACAAAGGAAATTCTTAGTAGTAGCAATGGATTACTTTACAAAGTGGGTAGAAGCGGAACCCCTAGCAACAATCACAACTCAAACCGTGTAGAACTTCTTTTGGAAGAACATAGTATGCCGCTTTGGACTGCCTCAAGTGCTCATTTTTGACAATGGTAAGCAGCTCGAAGATATCAAGTTCCAGAATTGGTGTGCTGAAATGGGGATACAACAAAACTTCACTTCGGTAGCACACCCCTAGGCGAACGGGTAGACAAAAGTGACAAACAAATCCATACTCCGCGACTAAAAGCTCGCTTATCTCGAGCTAAGGGGCTATGGGTAGAAGAACTACCCATCGTACTATGGGCTTACCGAACTACTGTCAAGACCACCACAGGAGAAACCCCTTTCAACCTCACCTATGGCATGGAAGCGGTAATCCCAGCTGAGGTTGAGGTACCTACACCACGTCTGGAAGCCTATGATGAAGAAGGAAATGGCGACGAGCTCTACACCAACCTCGACTTGGTAGAAGAGGTGCGGGATCTCGCGTACATCTAGACCGCAGCCTACCAGCAAAAAATAGCTCGGTGTTATAATGCTCGAGTCAGGAAGCGACACTTCTGTGTTGGGGACCTGGTCCTCTGGAAAGTTATGGTACTTGAGCCCGGTGTAGGTAAGCTCGGACCAAACTGGGAAGCTCCCTACCGAGTAAAGCGGATACTCAGGGAAGGTACATATGAGCTCGAAACCCTAGAAGAAAAGCAAGTACCTCGGGCATGGAACATCAACAACCTAAGGTGATACTACCTTTGATTACGAATTGAAAAGGCACCAGCCTAAGAAACAAGTAAACAATCTCTATAACTCTCAGATTGTTATTTCTAGCTCGCAGTCTACTATGAGAGTACTAACTTAGCCATCGAAGTGACCTCACCAGGTTAGCCACCCAGGGTCCTCTGACATTTAGTTCCTTACAGGTCTCCAAGGAGCAACTAAATTCAGGAGTGGACTACGGGTCCCTCCCAAAGCCTATGGGCCATAAGAAGACCCAGTTGCCACTTCGGCATGGGTGAAGTTCAGGAGCGAATTATGGGTCCCTCCCAAAGCCTAAGGGCTACAAGAAGACCCCAGTTGCCACTTCAGCATGGGTGAAGTCCAGGAGTGGACTACGGGTCCCTCCCAAAGCCTAAGGGCCATAAGCAGACCCAGTTGCCACTTCGGCATGGGCGAAGTCCAGGAGTGGACTACGGGTCCCTCCCAAAGCCTAAGGGCCACAAAATGCCTAACTGACAAGAACCTAGGCATTGCATAAGATTTGGTTACCTCGCTGGCATAAGTAAGCTACTTCTAACACCAAAGGAAAAGATAGCTTGGGTATAAACCCTACGATGTCTATTCCACCCCTGTTACCCTTACTCGTTACCAAGCTCGGTAACTCAATAGTTCGGGGTAACCTGCAGAGTCCGGAGTAACATAATTTATACTACCGATTATCCTTACTCATTTTCGGCTCGATATCTCGACAGTTCAGGTAACTTATACATTAAATTTCCCAACTCGAAGCTCACTCACACATAGAATAATTTTGCACTTAGGAGTACTCAGAAAACTGTATATTTCATTAGTAGAAAAAGTTTAGATACAAGAATTTTACTAAAACTCGAGCTCAACGGCCCGGGAGAGTACATCCACAGTTCAAAAAAAGAAAAAGAAAGAGCAAGAAGCCATCACGCAGAAGGGTCCACCACTTCGACCTCAGTGTCACTCTCCTCCCATGAGGAGTCGGGCTCCTCATCCGCTGCCTTGGCCACCCCGGAGTCTAAGCTTGTCATCGTAATCCCGCCAAGGTCGAGATCAGGGTACCGACACAACTTGAACCCAGAGCGATAGGAGCTCGAGTTGTATTCGACCTGTAGGGCCTCAAACTCCGGGGACTCTTTGAAGCTCTCAACGGCCTTATTCCTTTCTTCCGCAATGGAGGCCTCGAGGTTCGTGATCTCTCACTCAAGTCGTGCCTTCTCCTCAGTCAGCGAGGAAATCTGCCCTTCTTGGGTCAAGATCAGCTCCTTCTGAGCCTCAACCCCCTTCTTGGCCCTAAGTACCTCGACCCGAGCCAGGTCCAGATCACGGTGGAGTTTTTGTGCCTCCTTCTTGGCGTCATGAGCTTCCTTTGAACGGATTGCCGCTTGGCAGGCCAGTGCGTGACTAGTAGAGTTAGCCTACCAAAAGAAAACTGAGGTCAGTCAGTCAAAACAAAAAAAAAAGGGAGGGAGACAAGAAAAAGGCAGAATGCTTACTACCATACTGTGGCTGCCGATTAGTCCCAAAAGCCGGCCCGTAGACATCTCTGCCTACTTCGTGACTTCATCTTGAAAGATGGCACCCTAACTCTTGCGCATGGCCTTCACATGGTCCATGATGCTATCTTTCACGGTCGGAAGATAAACTTTTGGTCCAGTCCCTGTCTCCACGGGTACGGACAAACTATTCGGCTCTTGAGGGAAAACTCCCTTACAATGGACCTCGTCCAAAATCGCCTTAGGAGCAGCAGGTCGGACCTGTTCCTGGGGAGGTGCAGTGGAGACTGGCTCCATAGTTAAGAATTCGGGAGAAAGGCCGGCCTCTTGGTGCGATCTCTTCACAACCTTCTTTTTCCCTTTATGGGAGCTCCTCAAGAGGCTTTCTGCATTGACCGGCATGGTAGCTGCAAAAATAAAAAGTAAGATTAGCCACGAACTAATCAAAACCTTAAAAAAGCAAAAAACCCAAGGTGACCTACCAGGACTCAAGCTGGCCTGCACGAGCTTGTCTTCAGCAAGGTAGTCCAAGCAAAGGAAGCTGAGCTCCACCCAAGACTTGAGCATCTCCCTTGTCTTCAGGCCCAGTGTAACACCAGGAACCTGAATTATCGACCTCCAACGGGTTGGGAAAGGCCATGCCTCGGGGTTATGGCCCACAAAGTAATCCCATTTCTAAGTCGGGATCCTGTTAGGGAGTTCGTGCAATAGCTTATAGCCCGGGCGAGGAGACAGGTAATAGGTTCTCCTATGCTCGGGAAGAGCACATGAAGAGTTTTTCTTAATCGATAAAATTGTAGAAAAGATATCGAGGTCAAGAGAAAGACAATACTCATAAAAAGTGAAATAGTCCCTACTACATTGCGGATGGAGTTCGAGTGGTCTATGATAATATCAAAAGACTTCAGGACCTCTACGATTAAGGGATGCAGAGGAAGGCGAAGGCAACCACGAGCTACTCTTCAAAAATCATGATCTCGTTATGATCATGTTCCCAAGGGAAGTTACTTGAGGGGAGACTGTAGGAGAACTCTCTTGGGAGGTTGTACCAGCAAACTAAGGCCTGAAGCCGGTCCAAAGTCATTGTCGAAGGGCCAAAGTTGTCTGGCACCCGACCTTGGTGAGAAGTGGATGCCTGACTACCCGAGGCCTCTCAAGCCTCCTGAGGTGCCTGTACCTCGGGAAGACCACGGACTGCCTCTAAACCCAAAATAGCCCCATCTCAGCTACCGACCTAGGCCGAGGTACCTGCCTCGGTCTCATCAGGAAGACTATCAAAACTAGAAGAAGACATGGAACTGAACAGAATTGAAATGAAAAGCGAAGGGAGACTCACCAAAGAGAGACGACCAGATTAGAAGAAAATGGCGACATAGAAAACTCGAGCTAAAGAAGCAAGCGCAACCTCAGATCGAAGACTAATAAGCTTGTGGCGAAGGAAATGAGTCTTGAGTCTCCCTATTTATAGCCACTGTATTAGAGAAGCAACGGTCAAGATTAAAGCAATCCGACCGCTTCTGAGAAAACTGGCTGCACGACCCTCGAGATCAAAAATAGTTTAGCACATTTTTTGGTGTCCGCAGAGCCTATAGATCGCTTGACATCCGCGCGTAAACCGCACGCGATCCATCTGATAGCAGCCAGACTTCGAGCCAAATTCATTTGGCACATCGTGTACTCCTCAAACCAGGTCAAGACCCCTAGCTCGAGGAGTGGGGGGCAATTGATGAAGGAGAATTTGGCCCGACCTCCTGACAGGGAGACACGTGGATGTGACTCCGCATAAGCGACAACTCGACATGATCAGATTGGCACGTGGACGTGACTCAACACAGGTGACAGCTCAGCATAAGTCAGCTCGCTACAAAGCGAGCTCAGGTGCGCTAGTGCCCTGAACTAAAGTCACTTTGAGCTAAGATCGTCTCGGTATCAGATCGCGACCAGGATAACGGAACAAAGTTCATTACAGATCAAGCTCAGACAGATGTAACCACTTCGGTCAGGACTACTTCGGGGCAAATATACCTCAGCACAAGATCGCACCGGGGTCACCTCAGTGTGAGGGCACTTCGGTATTCATGTCAAGGGCGGACCTAAGCACGAGCTTGAGAAGCTCGCTATCAAGCAACCCGGAATCCTATAGGCAACTTGCCTACCATTTAAACCTCTGCATGGCAACCTCGAGGAACACACCCTTGTACTCTATATCATGCAAGACCATACTTTATAACGGTAACATTAGTTCCCCAACTCTCCGTTCTGACGGGAAGTGACAGTATTACCGTTTGGCGGCGTTTCAACCACCTAACATGTGGCAGGTTCCATCGCAGTAGGGATTCAATGACCGTTCCACCAACCCACCTGGGCCATAGTGTATAAAGATCCCCCCCCCCCCCCCCCCAGGGGTGAAGGTACGCTCTATTATTATTGTTGTGTGTGTAATCTTCACTCTCTAAGCTCTCTCACTGTTATTATCTTCAAGCTCTCTACTATCATTGTGCTCTAACTTAGCCATTGGAGTATCATCGCCGGGTAAGCCACCCCGGGATCTCTCTCTGACTCATCTCTTTCAGGAACTCAGTTCTCATCGTTGTTGGTAGCTAGGTCATATCCAACAGGGAGTAGCCGGATTACGCCAGATCAAAACCTTAGGCTCGGTTTAGAAAGAATACAAATACAAATGTATACAATACAAATATAAGGTTTAAAAATATAGTATAGAAGGTTTTGCATTGTACATATTTATATTTATACTCTTCCCAAACTCAATCTTAATTTCATCGAAGGGCTTAGATCTCAATTGTAATAAAACCAGATCTACTATGCTACAGAACTCAAATTTCATGTTCCAGCTTTGTGTTTCCTTTCAATTCTGTTTCTGTTTGACTCGGATTTGATCCATGGGGTTGCAAACAACACTCTTTGACTCACTGTGGTAGAACTTGTTATAGATAAGAAGCTAGCAAACCCAGTAGGTGTGGCAAATCTATACTACTATTAAAATTGTGAATGAGAGTGTGGAATATTTGTCTTACTAAAATACCCCAGTTTTAGAATTTGGTCACTCTCTAATTGTAAGGATAAAAATATAATTTGAACAACCACTTTTCTCCTCATTCAAATCTCTTTTGTTAATTCTTATATTTAGGTATTAACTCTCATTAACATTTATTCAATCCTATATTCTTGATTAAAATATCCCTATTTTTTAATTTGGTCATTGTCTAATTATTGAGGCACAAAATGTAATTTGAACCACTACATTTCTCCTCATTCGATTCTCTCTCATTAAGTTTTATATTCAAGGTATTAATTCATAGCCTTTCCATGAATAGTATATTGATTAACCATATTAAAGAAAAATAAGTGACAAAGAAAAAATGTTTTTATTGATGAGATAAATAAAATACAAATTTAAAACCAACCCAAAAATAGAGTTGCTTTTATGTTTACTAGCGAGTTAACAATTCAGCCTTCTGGGTCATATGTATCAACCCTTGACGTCATAATTGAATAATAATAAAAATTAAAAAAAGATGAACACAAAAAGTATAAAAAATACAAATTAAAAAGTAGAAAACGCACAAAAGTATAAAAAATACAAAAAAAGTAGAAAACATTTGGAAACATATTATTTACCATCATCATCATCATAAAAAATTGTTATGTACAAAACACATGTATACTTACTAGTGTTCCTAAATGTTTAATATCTCTACCACTTTTCAGCCACCTAGATGGTTAAAGGTAATTCACCACTGATACTGGCACCCAGACTTCTTCATATATATATATATGCCACAAATTCAATATACATATGTGAATCATCATTGACAAAGACACAACCGTGTCCTTGATTTGATCACGAATAATGATTGGATAGGTTCAAATCAGCAATTTAGGCTCAGTTTGGTACGAGTACAAATACAAATATGCAGAGTGCAAAACCTTGTTTTTTATATTATTTTGTATGTATTTGCATTGTATGTTTTTGTATTTATACTCTTTTCAAACTGAGCCTTAGGACCAAACCAAGATCAACCTCACCAGCTCAAACTTGGTTTTAATGAATGATGACACAACCACAAGCTTAGTGGTTAATTTGACAAAGTTGTTTTCACCAAAACAAAAGCAAAAGGTTAAAATCCTTCCCTACACTATAAGAAAAGTGATTTTTAGCGGCATTTGAAAATGCCACTAAAGATAGGTAAAAACACCACTAAAAGCTATTGCAGCGTTTTCAAATTACGCCACCGATATCTGAGTCGGTAAAAGTTTTAATGGCGTTTATCCAATTTTTAATGGCACTTAAATAAATACCAATAAAACTTACTTTTAGTGGCATTTATCCAAATTTTAGTGGCACTTATATAAACGCCCATAAAAACTATTTTTAGTGGCATTTTATTCATCCTTTAGTAGAGTTTCAAATGCCATTTTTAAAGTTAATGATGACGGCACATTTAGTGGCAATTCTTAGTGCCACTAATAGCAACCGCTATAGTGGCAATTATAAATGCCACTAGGTTACCATAAAAGCTAGCAATAACAATATAATAGCATTTATTTTTTTATATAGCAGCATTTTTTAATATCATAAAACATTTATCTGTATAGTGGCATTTACAATTGCCACTAAATAATCTTAATCAATCTATTTATTTAGGATTTAGTGGCATTTACAAGCGCCACTAAATGTCTAAACATATCCATACATGCATGCTAAAAAATAATAAAATGAAGCAACAAAAAAGATGTTGCTTATTATATAATGGTAAATGGACCTGTATCAATAAATATTAATTTCATCATGTCCTTTAAATCAAATGCATATTATATATTTAATTAAAAAAATCAAATAATTATGAAATTTAAGCAAATAAACCATTTTCATATAAAACAAATTTATCATAAAATGTTTATATATACATCTACCACTTTTTGGTCATAGATCCATAATGGATAGTCCAAAAACGAACAAAAAATATAACAAAAAAAAATCATTCCGCTCTATGATGTTCAAAAGTCTTCATCAAAATCCAAAGTATATATCTTCAATACCCTCCATGTTAACAATTTCCTGAAAGAACAAATACATCTTGTTAATAAAAACTAGATATAATATTATATCTTTGGGTCTAATAATAGATGGCTGAGAGATAGATAAATAGAGAGAGATCTTACATAATAGTTTTATATCTTTGTTGCAAATGGACTATTTTGTGTCCTTTCACTATTTTTTTCTAGGACAACATACAAGTTTATGATTGTATCTTTAATAGTTCTCACCTACTTTAGAGTGGGTAAAAAAAGTGAGTAGGAAATTTGGAGTAATGCTTGTACTTTGAGACCCTTGAATTTACTATGAGGGAGACCCTTGAATTTTCTATAGACAACTGACCCAAGCACATAATGCCTGGTCTGATCTCCCCAACACCTCTTCCCCTGAGCTAGACACATTCTCAAAAATTAAAAACTTCTTGGTGCTTTCCATTCTGCAATAAAAAGTTTAAAAACTATTTTTCAAAGCTTCTTTATTTGTAATTGCGCACTTGTTGAATCCAGAAGAAATAGACATCCAAGAATAAATTGTTTAACAAGGCAAGACAACAAACTATATTGGATTATGGATACAGACCTTCATTGCATGTCGTTCCCTCACAAAGGTTGGGTGGACTTTATCCTTTAAATAGTCAATCTTCTGAGCAAAGTACCATTCTGGAGCTCGAGGCTCAATATTAAACTTCTTACAGAATGGAACCCACTTCCTTGCAAACTCAAATGTCTCAGAAAGGGCTTCAAAAGTAAGCATTGCAACATCAACCCCAAGAGAACTCAGGTAGAGAGAATTTGAATCTTTCTCAATTATTCCAAATAGGTAGAAACTTCTATGGTTGTTGCATAAGAACCAATCATTTTTGTCAAGAGAAATGAATGGTGAAAAGTGAAAGCCACGTAACATATCACCTACATGACAATGAAGTGGTACATGGTCAAATAAGAATAAGAAAATACAAGTGTGTATGAATAGAAGTGATCTACTGCAAAGTTCAAGAGGATAAAGAAATAGGAGCAAACCAAAAAGAAAACGCATTGAATAAAATAAAATGGCAGAACAGCACACTTGACACACTCTAGAACAACATGCTCAAAGAAACATTTTCTCCACCACCACCACCACCACCACCCCATCTATTTGCATTTGAGAATTGAGAACTATCTTTAGCAATAATGGAAAGAAAAAAATCTTCAAACCTTGAAAAGGAAAAGTTTTAGCATCGATCCCCCTTTTAAACACATATCTTAAAGAGAATGCCTAACCTTTCGGGACCACTGAACAGAGAGATGCCAAACCATTTTAGTGAGGTGTAAAATAAAGGTTGCAATGAAGAAGATAGTTCTTTAGAAAAAGCTTGGAAGCAGTATTTCTCAAAACAATTCTAGGGGAAAACTGGAGACCAAAAAGCCACTAGTTCAATGGTTTATATAAACCATCAGTTGAACTGCTAAAAGAGTGGATCATACTCCTTCCTGGTTTCCTGCCCCATCCAAGTTTTAAAAAAATTGCATGGAAACAAATGAAAGAACCTGGCTGTTAAAAGAAGGCAGTACCCTACATTAGTCCCAGCTATCCCCATACTTTTGATAGGTCAACTGGACATGGACCCAAACTTTGGCATTTTTTAGCACAAAGTGGCCACTCTCAGACTTGAACCAACGTATCATGCTTATCATCCTGAGATTTTACCATTGCACCTGAGAGAAAGAACCTTAAGGTTCCACAACTCAAATTCTACAAAGTATAATTCTCATCCAAAATACTCTTATAGATTTGTACTATCCTAAAGTAAGATAATAGAAACCACAACAAATCAGCATCTCTAGTGCTTAATACAAAGTGAAGTTCCAGAACAAAACTAAAGGACTCAGAAACAAAGTGCCAGTATTAATCCATTGTCTCATCATCATCTAAGCCTTGTCCCAAACAATATGGGTCAGATAATAGAAAGAAAAATATAAGAATATGAAGTTCTAGAACAAATGTCGAAGGACTCACAGAAAAGCTACTAGATATTTCCCCAATCAAGGCACCAATTAAAAGTGATAACAAACCTTTGGCCCTCAATATGAACAAGTTGAACAAGACAAAGATCTTAACAATATGATAATTAAAAAACTTGACCAGTCACAAAATTTTGTATTGCAAGCAAGACTGAGTACATATTTGATGATGATCATCTGTGCTAAAAATTAATTAATTAATTAAAAAAGATGAAGTTTGTGCCCAATAGAAACATCCAATGACTGCAGTGAAGAGAAAAGCAAATGACACAAAAATATCATCAAACAAAAAAGGGAAGGGAAAAACAAAATATAGCAATTTCTTACTCCTGTGCTGAAAAACTAGACAATACAAAAAGAAGACGAATTCTGCTTAGAGTATAGGAATGGAATTAAAGAACTTCCCAAGTTCTTGAGCAAGAGCAAGATTATTGGGATAACAACATATCATAATTTTGTCAAGATAGTAAATATACTTCAAGGTACAACAAGGGATTTTACAATAGTGCTTGGATGTACTCCAAGAATGATGATGGATCAGATTTAGAAGTCCTAGTGTCCCCACGTTTGTGTTACCAGTGAACCTCTTAAAAGCAAATATAGAACTATGCCAAAATTAACATCCTTTTTTTTTTGATAAAGGCAAAAACTAACATCCTAATTAGTATTTAAATGCCTAACAAATTACCCAAAAAATAAAAAACAAAAGAACGAATTAAAATTTGTTCAGTTTTGCAAATCAGTAAATGTTTACAATAGGTACAAAATGGAATCTAATTAAGACTACACATCTTGAATGTAAGAGAAAAATGAATTTCAATAGAACCATATTATGGGTAGATTTTTCTTTGAATTTCTTTTTCCAACTTCGAAAGGAATTTCTCAGTTATTATTGTTCTAAATATACAGAAAAGCTATAACAAATGGGTTTTCAATCAGATCACATTAACGTTGCAGCAAAATAATTAGACAAATTGAACTTTGGGAAGGGTAACCACTTTTGACTCTTTGTTCATATGCAGCTCGATCACGCATCATGAGAGCTGCAGCCTCTCCATTCAATGGATCTGATGGGTTTGGATACAAAAAAAGTTGTGGAAGGAACACTTCAAACACATTTACCAGATCTGAGAAGAAGCATCAATGTTAACAACTGAGTACAATTGCATTGGTCCATAAAATTAAAAAGCAGCAAACTTTCCAATAAAATGCTTCTACAAAGCCATAACAATCCTATATGCATCACAAAAATAATGGTTAAGACTTTTTACCGACATGGGGCTCCAGGTGTGGTTGATTACATCCGAACAAATTGATCCTGACTTGAAATTTAAAACCATCAAGATAACCATATAAATGAAGTTGTGAAGCTGAAAAATAAATGCATTTTGTATACCATCCACGGGCAAAACTTAATGAAAACACTAAAAAAAAACACATGTTATCAATGTGCAGTAACTCACATTTCATCTACGTTGGGGTGGTAGATCATGGTAACAAAGCCAATTGATGGAGATTTATATGGATAAGCATTTGGAAGCTCTACTCTGATCCTCCACACACCCCCTTGATAAGGACCTGTTGCAACCCACGAGTAACGTTCTTGAATTCACTTAATAGTATGGGTAATCAAATAATTTAAAGTTGATGTAACTACATAGCAATACCAACTGAAGAAATTAATAGTAAAAGAGCCAATTGGCTATAAGAGTTCTAAATTCATATTATAAACTGATAAAGTAATGACAACAAATAACAAGAAACCTAACTTAATAGAACACTTACAGTTGCCTATATTTTATTTCTCTTCATCAGAACAGAAAACAAATGTATAGTTTTGAGCATCTATTGCTGGACAAATGGCTGAACCAAAGAATTAAAATTTAAGAGCCTAAATTAAACTCTAAAACATAAAATAAAATTTCATTCCGAAATTCACAGTAAACAAAGGAAAGGAGTAAAACACAAATATAAATATCAACTACTGTCTTTCTAAACTGATCAAAAGAATTACTATCCCAAACAAAACCAAGAAGCAACCTTCGTTTTGGAACATCCAGTGATGGCCAACATGATCGAAACAAAAAATTCACCACAAAAATAACAGAAACCCAGAAAAGGAAATATACGAAGACGCTTATATATATTATTAGCGACAAAAATAACATAATAAAAGAGGGAAAAGCATCTGGCGTGGAAAATTTACTATCACTGGGTCCATTGAAATCAACATAAAACTCTTGCATGCCATCGTTGATCATTTCTACCTTGTAATCACTCATCATCCTAACAGGAGAAAAATATACAAGAAACAGAGCGAAAATTACCAGCAATACTAAGAGAAAAAAGATAGAAATAAGAAGGGTAGTTGAAAATTTTACAGTTTCATCAGATCCATCTCTCGGCGTTTGCTCGGGGAAGACATTTTGTTGTATCAGAAATTTAGAATCTTTCTATGGTGGTTTCAGATGGGTGAGAGGAGAGAAGAGTTCTTTGGCAACATAACTCCTTCGCAATGGTAACCTCTCCTTCGGACAGCAGTGTTGGAGGGCAAAATTGGGCAATCACTTCCCTCGAACGGTCGCCAGAATGGAGACAGCAAAACGGGAAGGCCTCCTTCACAATGGTAGGCTCTCCTTCAGACAATAGCATTGAAGGGCAAAATCGGGCCGGGGAAGACATTTTGTTGTATAAAAAATTCAGAATCTTTCTATGGTGGTCTCAAATGGGTCAGAGGAGAGAAGAGTTCTTTAGCAACAGAACTCCTTCGCAATGGTAGGCTCTCCTTCGGATAGCAGCGCCGGAGGGCAAAACCAGGCAATCACTTCCTTCGAACGTCGCCGGAAAGGAGACAGCAAAATGGAAAGGCCTCCTTCATAATGGTTGGCTCTCCTTCAAACAGCAGCGTTGGTGGGCAAAACCGGGCAAAATGGCGAATGAACGTGACTAAGAAAAACGAACATCACCAGAATCGAAGGTCGTCGGAAGGGAGACAGCAAAACAGGAAGGCCTCCTTCGCAATGGTAGGTGAATTACGTTTTCGGACTCCATCCTTAATTAACTTGCTTGCTTGCTTTGTACTTAGTAGAGGTCTTTGATATATAAGAGTCCCACCCGCACTCTACTGTTATGGACCCTAAAACAGTATTCATATGATGGGGAGATTCTTTGTATTAATCCAATATTTCTCTTCTGCATTATGGACAATTAATGGCGGTTAAGGTATCCATTAATATTGGTATATTCAATATGAATAGATTTGTAGCAAGCCATTAGTATTGGTATTTGATTCAATAAGGTTTGTATTTGTTACCATTGCCGTTTCTTGATGAAAAGTTTTGGGGTTGATCAATAGAAATTGATGAGAAAGATGAGTTGTCTTGTTGGGATTCACTTCAACTATCATTGCTTTTTAGAGTTGAAGCATTAAATTTGATGTTTGAAGTATAACAACAATTTGTACCGGTCAATTCAAAATGTTTATGATTGCGTGACATGGCAATTCATATTTTAACACCAATTTCTATTGATCAACCCTAAACTTTTCATCAAGAAGCGCAATTGTACCAAACACAAAATAAGCCATCTGGCATCACATGTGAGATGATTGTAATGTGTTAAAGACATGGGAGGGTTTTGTCAAGTGTCAAAAAACTTGGGAGTACTTCAAGGAATTTTTCAAATTTTAGTCTATTTCCTAAAACTTAGGGGTGGTTTAAGTATTTTAACTGTGCATAGATCTAAAAAAGGGAGAGGTTCATGGATCAGAGGTTCAACTAAGATAGAACTATGATACTATATATGCTATGGGTCATATAAATACTATATATCATATATTGTCATACTAAAATATGGGCAATGAATGGCAAGTTTTTTAACTTTTAAAGCAAATGAGTAGAACTCAAGCATCTTAGCATACATTTTTTTTAAATACATGAGAGTCATTAATTAACATAAAGAAAGTAGTGGATTTGTGGTAATTAACCAATACATAAAAATAAGAGGCCTTGGGTTCAACTCTTATCACATATGTTTTGAAATCCAATTATTTAATGACTCGGACAGTTTTGTGAAACCAAAACCGGTTCATTAGTTTTTTGATTAAACCGACCGGTTAGCCAATTTTCACCAGGTTTTTAGCAATTCCAGTTCTTAGGGTGTGACTTAATTGGCCAAGGCCCTAGGTCACAGTTCAACTAGTCCTGTATGGTTTACTAAACATTGGTATTTTACCCTTTTTTTGTTAAAACCATCAATTTATTTTGTCATACTCATAGTTATACACTACTGAGTTTGTTATTGATTTTCTAGAAGTGATTTGAAAGAATGTTCCATCTTTGCTGCTTTTCCTCAAGTTTTGCTCTCCCTCTTAGAGTGTTGTGGGGATTATTTCCAAGTGGTTGGATATTGGGACTTTAAGAAATGGGTTGTGCCATCTTGAGAGCTGAAAAATACAAAGTTTTGTCCTTTTGTGAGGAGAGGAAGAGATTCATCCAGCAAGTAATCAATTGAAGGTACACCCTTGAAACCAGTCATCTCTGCTATGTGCAATCTCTCTAAAACATTGGTGTGGCACTTTGTTGATTTACCAAGGCAGAGTATCAGGTTGACAAGGGTTTTTGTCTATGTGACATGTAGAATAGAAAGCACATTATGTTGTGTTGGTGCCTTGAATTCCATGTGCGATCTCACTCCATAACTCAACCGAATAAAGTAGAGAAAAACTTAAAGGCAAAGTTTCATAGCGATCTATGGTGGAAGTAGATAGCTTGGGCCGCCCACTACTAGCCACCCTTGGGTTTTTTTTTTTTTTTTCCTTTCTTTACTTGTCAATCATTACTTAGGTTTAATCTAACAATTGGCGTGGGTTAAAGAGGGTTTTACATGTAAAACGTTTACTTGTATTGTTTCTCATTTTGTTTTATAGTGAAGATCGGTTTTCGTTTTTCTCGTACATAAACAGTAAAGTCAAATCATGTAAATTATTTATGTTGTTAGTGGTGCTTGTTTTTATTTGTCTTTTTACTTTGATTTCATTATTTTTGTTACTATTAGATTTTTCTTAATTGTTATATCAAATACTTTGTGGTTTTATTATATAGGTGATTGTTGTTGTTGGATTTTAATATCATAAGAGATTAAATCCAATGGGTTTGATTGGTCAATTACATGAGAAATTGCACTTACACACTTGATTGAAAAATTAGATTTTTTCTTACAAAAACCTAGTTTTGAACTTGTCCCACATTGAAAAATTACAAGTTTGTTTTTAGTATTTCAATAGGAGCTGATTTACACTCCTTAGAATTAGTAGATGAGAGTATGGGGATTCGATACTGCGCAACGCATGCGCGTGCGTGTGTGCGGTGCAATGAGGCGTTTAGAGGCGCACTTCACTCGCACTTCGCGAGTGCACGCGATGGACGTTGATGAGATCAACGGTCACGATTCGATCGGGTGTGATCAAGAGGCACAATTCACAGAAGGTTTCTTTGGAGACTCTTCAACTTTGCTGATTGCAGATTCTCACCCAAGGCTCTGTTGTATCTTAGGAACGAATTTACTTGTAACCCAACAGCAAACTCGGTAAAATTGAATAGGGACAAATAACGTTCTAATGACAGTTTCTTCAGACGTGCCTCAGAGTTTCTTCTCCAAAATTACAATGACCCCATTCTTCCCCAACAGTTGTGAAGCCCAATAGGAAGAAGTTTAGGAAGATATGGTTTTCCATAGGGGGACATTGAGATACGAGACCGACCAAGCGGGAAGATAGACGATCTCAATTTATTAAAACTATAGTAAGGAGGTTCCTTGATGAATTCCTTTCTGATCATCAGATCAAACATCTTTCGATGGCCATGGCATTTCTAGGGTCGACGTAATCCCTATGCGAACCTTGTATTAAAAAAATTTTCCTTCTGATGCAACGATTGTTTTGTATTTTGAAAAACAAAATCATTCCCAAGGACAAACACCACCTTAAGCGGTGAATAGTTAAAGCACAATGCAGCTAATAGTTTGATCTAGAATCTCGTCAGCCATGTGAGACCCACAAAATATTCCCAATCAACCATGTAAGAATGTTGCTGCAAACTTCGGGATAAGGAGAACAGTAACACTGCAGCTAGGTGTGAAGACTGAAAGCTGAGGTTTCAGATTGGAGCCTTCATTGCCATCTTTCTTTCCATCAGTGCAATCTTATATTTTATGGTTAAGACAAGAGTTTTGTGTATACGTGATTAGGGGTTTCATGCCTGCATTACAATTTTCATGTATACCTGATTATAATTTCTTTATTCATTAATTACACTGTAAACAGTAAACATATCTTATAGGTACATAAGAAACTGTACCTATAAGATGTGTTTCCTCTCTTCCTATCTTCCTCCTATTCATGAATAGAATAAAATGATCAGTAGATTCATTCATTCATTTATTGATCATTTCTTTTCTTTACAAGTTGTAGGGAATATTGACCAAGAGTTTCTCAGCTTAGTTTTGCACTGATAAGACCTTCAACTGATCCAACTAAGGCCACCATGGTTACAAGCAAGCAAATGACACTAAAAGTCCGAAGGACAATCCATTTTCTTGTCCAGGGCTCTATCTTTTTCTGAACGAAGTACATCTCCACAGGGAAATAGATAGCCAATGGCCAAAAGTTCAGAGCACCCAGCACTCCCAATACCTGGTTGAAGTATGGGAAGAGCATTGCAATACCAGTTGTTGACAAAACATAAGCAGTTCTAAAGCACAACCTCAGGAGATTCATTTTAACAGCTGGCAACAATGGGATCTTGATGGAGTAAAATTTGTTGACAAATCCATTGTTTGGGAACTTGTTTTGCAACCATTTTTCCACAAATGCAAACACCGGCTGACTGTATACCTACAAAAGTAGAAGCATAAAAAGCATATACCAATTAATATAAATATAAAGTAATGAAAATTATCCAATAGGAGAAAAGTGAATGTAATCCATTCAATTCAAGGAAAACAATTTTTGCTTAAACTCAAAGTTAGAAGATGCAAGATTGTTCCTATTGTATTACTAGTACTATATGTACTGTCACTGTTTTTTGCTTCAATTGAAGGAATGAATTGTATACCTGATATCCTCCAACTAGATGAAGAACGATGCAAGCATTAGCAAAATCGATAAGCCAGTAAGGCTCATAGAATCCAAATCCTGTCAAGAGGTTCCCTGGTGTCTGGTCCCCAAAGGCTGCATAACCAAAGCATCCACAGCAGAGATAGAAGAAGGTAGTAATGAAGATTGCAGTCATTGAGGCCTTCTTCATGGTCTGGTTTTCTGGTGGTGGCGATTTCAGAGTATCCTTCATTCTCACAAGTATTGCAATTCATCATTTAACTTTTTTATTCATAAAAGTTAATAGACTAAAATTGTACCAAATGCTGAATGTAAGGTTTCTTCTGAACATTTTTTCAACCATCAAAAGCAAAAAGAGTCTCACCTGTATCTCAATTAGAATTATGGAGTATGGGTAAGCAAAAGCAATGTCTCCAAGTGCTTGAGAGACTGTCCATACTTTTTGAGCTGCTGTATCTGTCAAGACTCCCGCAATGCTTCCCTTGATCCTTCCACTCCCTGGAACCCAAAAGCCAGAAAGCGAATACAAAATAATGGTTAAACACCCTGGTTGGACTGGCCAAACTAATGAAAAATAGACTTCTCTCATTCTGCTACGTATTTGTCAAAACCTCTTTCCTGAAATGAATGAAGTAGCAAGAAAGATACGCATGCTATATATCCCCTCCCCCCTGTGTTTGGGATGATATTGGATATTAGGAAGCATACTTAATTTAAAGTAGCAGAAGACTTCTCATGCATATACATTTCAAAAACCTTTTCACCTTTCTCTGAAGTAGCCCTTTTCCTATAGGCTGGGTTTCTTTTAAACTTTTCTTTAGAGCAGTTTTGATGTAAAATTGACAAATTTTTTTCAGGATGCAGAAATATTTGAGCTATTTCTGTTCCCTTGACATTTACATCAAAACAAATTAGAACGGATGGAAAACCGAGTTTTCTCTGTAAAGGGGATGGAAATAATAGCTCAAATATTTCACTACAAAAAAAAATAAGGCTTGGTCTAAAAGAGTACAAATACAAATATGTACAGTGCAAATACAGGATTAATAATACAAAATACAAGGCCTTGCACTCAAGTCTCAGTTTGTAAAGAGTACAAATACAAATATGTACAGTGCAAATACAGGATTAGTAATACAAAATACAAGGCTTTGCACTGTACATACTGTATTTGTACTCCTTCCAAACTGATCCTGAGGAAATGAACTCTAGCATCACTTATATTCTCAAAATGAAATGCTGGTGTCTGTAGTGAACCAAAAAAAATGGGGAAGAATCCAGAGGAAGAGATAATACCTATTACTTTGGCAAAGCCGAGAGCTAACCCAATGGAAGAGTAAGAGAAGGACATAATTGCTGCAACTATGGAAAGCCATTCCATGTTATGAAAATTGGGTATCTGAGAGCAGACAATTTGAATAGCTCCAAATAGTAACATATAAAAACTATCTCCATATGCACATGAAGCCTGGTGTCCTTCTCTATGGAAGCAGTTTGATCTTTGAATTGCTCTATATTAGTAAAAAAGGAAAAAAAAATTACAGATACAGAATTTCTTCAAGTTGAAGCAAGTTAACAAACCAAAGGCATACAACAATAAATAATAAAGAGAATTAGGTTAGAAAATTGAGTTATGATGAGAGGGTGTCCTATCAAGCCAAGTAGACCTAGCTATTCTGTTAAGTTCATGGAACATGAGCTTTCCATTTGAAAGTACCTCATACTGGTCGATGTAGTAATTACATAAGCAATGCCAGTCCCATACATGCTCAGATATTGAAGCAAACCACAGACCCATGTCTGCTTCTTACCTGAACTACCAGCAAACCAAATCAAGAGGATAACAGAGAAATGAGTCTGACACACAGTCTTCCTAGCCAAATTACTAGTTATTAACAAGAAAAATAAGAGAAAAAAGGAGAAGTTCGTTCAGTTTTTCTGCTACCCAGGTTCACTTTAACTGCATCCATGTAAGTGTAGTTTCTTGTTCCTGTTACTGGGTGGGGAGATCTGTAACTATCTGATAGGAGAAAGGAAGAAACATAAGTGACAATTGCAAAACAAAGCATGGAAATAGGCCCTGCAATCCATCCCAACTGTCCAATGCTCCATGCCAGAGACAGAACCCCGGATCCAATAACTGCAGTTATTATATGGGCAATACATGTCCAATAGGTTCCTGGCAAATATTTTCTTGCCCAGAAGGCACCAAGATCAGATATGAATTACACAATAAGCAATAATCAAGTAAAGCTTAACTAGTATTGGACGGATTTTACCAGTTCTGATCTGACGCCCATCATCATCACAGCAGGAATCTTTAGCTAATTCAAGAGAGCATTGGACTGCCATGCTTTTCCAATTCAATGTAGGCTCTGTGGTTGCCTACCCGTAGATCATGTTCTCAATATAAAGATCCTAAAAGCTAAAGACCTGTAATAATTGAAGTGGCAAAGGGACCTTCTGATATATGGGTTTCCAAAAAGTTATGAAAGAAAGCTAGTTTCATCATACTTGCCTACCTAGAACCAGAACAACGACAACCACACAAAAAGGATAAAAAGGAGACCAAGAAGTCTTCCGTAAGTGAGGCCACCAACTTTGGTAGTTAGTATCAATGATTCTTCTTAGGGTTAAGATGAATCATTGATTTGAAATCATATAAACTCAGGAGCAGATCTTTGATGCATATTCTTCTTAACTAAAATAGGGCTGGGCTAGATAAAGGGTATGGCTGGCTTTCCGCATTTCCGGTCAAGATGAGCATGGAGTCTCTTTCTGGCACAAAGTAGATACCAACAACAAGGCTTGTCTTTTTGCTTGACTCTGTGATCACATTGGTGCTGCTTTTTTGTTACTTCCTTTTCCTTGATTCACTTTTGAGCCCCCAAAAGTTAGATTCCCACAATTGATAATTCTACCTTTTCTTGTCCTTTGGCCATTTCACTGTTCTAGGTCTACGTGTGATGCTAAATAGCAGAGGCCATGGCTGGTGGAGGAAGAAGAAAGACTTTTCTACACCCTCAGGCCTCAGTGGAAATAATATATTGGATTGCTTAAAGGTTTGGGCTTTAACTGGGTCCCAAGAACAAATATCTACAGAAAGACTTTTGTCCGCAGCTGCAGAATTGTCTTGAGGAGGCAGACCCACAAGCACAAATCTACCACCCTTATTGCAGAGTGGAATATGGAATCATGGAGCTATACTGACGAACCTGAGAACACTGACTAGTTCAATGAAAGAGCAGACACTTCCCAGATAGCCGTGACAAGCATAGTAATAACTAATAACCTTTCGTGTTTCAGAGGGTAGTTGTCCAACCCTTCTTCAGAACTCAGATAGTTCATGAATGCTAGACTGCTCTCAAATGGTGACCAACTGATGAGTGCCCATTGTGGAAGTGGAACTAGAATGAAGTGAGAAGTCTGAAGACTGAACAGTAGTTTTATGGCGTTCTACTGAAAAATACAATATAATGGTATATATCCAACCCTTTTTCTGAAGTATATTCTGTTTTTTCTTGTCAAATCCGATCAATGATGTTTTGAATTGGTGGAATTTGCGTGGATATCCAGGGGAGTCCAGCCCATTAGCCTATTTTACTCTGAGACTTGGATAATACTTCAACTTTTTGAAGTCCTATTGACATATGGGCCGGGAGTGGACCCTCAAAAATTGAAATTTTGAACACCATGATTATTCATTTTGCCAATTTCATGGCAACTAAAACCATCCAGATGATGCACTCGATATATCCAGACTGAAAATGGAGGCCCCTGATCATGTTTTGGTGTGCAAGGAATTGACAAGACATAATGGTCCGACAAAAAGATGATTGTCGGTGTTAGTGAATAAAAAACTGTTTAGAGATTTTATCTAAGAGCTTATTCTTTTAGGTTGAATGGTTATTTGAGATGGTATAATGTTGGATCTTCGTTACTATTATTATAATTAATTAAATTTCAGTGCAAGGTATGGATGGGTATATAGTTATTTGAGTTGAGCTTTTCACAAGTTATTTGGGCTTGGATCATAAAAAAGCTTGGCTCGCTTCAAGTTGAGTTCAAGCCTAATAAAGCTTTTACATACATACATATAAAAAATAATAAATATAAAAATATTATTCATAGAGAAAATAATATATATATAATAATAACTAATTATTATAATTCTTAATTTTTAAATATTAAATAAAATTTATTTTATATATATATATATAAATTTTTTATTTTTATAAAACATTTGACTCATAGTCGAGCTTGAGCTTACAAGCTTTTGACTTGAGTCGAACTCGAGCTCAAATCTCTAGCTCAAATTGAGCTTGAGCTCGAGCCACATACTTTCTTGGCAAGCTGAGCTCGAATAGCTAGCTATTGGGTCCACTCAGTTCAAATCCACTCCTAAGTGTTTAAAGTTCATGGATTTTCATGCAAGAGGGCATATTAGAGAATAAAAACCTATTTAGGGACTTTATCTAACAATTTAAGCTTTTAGGTTGGATGGTTTCTTGAGATTTGAAAACCCAAAATTGATGACAAACAAAACAACTATTGCTTTCCTATTGTATCTTTACCTTCTTGTTGGATCACAATTTGATTTTCAGAAAGAGCCATGATGACATAACGAACATTCATTCAGGTTTGTTTTTTCACTCATTGGCTCAAAGATTCGTTTGGTCCCAATAAGAATATCCATGATAACATTATCCATTATCATCTTGTCGAGTTTATAATGAAAATAGGTGAACAAATTTAAACAAAATTTCTTTTTAGTTGTCTGAATTTTCAATCCAATGAGTGATAAACATGGTAGAGTGCTAATGAAATATTCAACTTCAACTAGAGTGCTCTCATTGCATAAGGGGAAATACTGTAGTTTAGTACTATGCAATCTGTAATGATTTTGCTGATGAATCAATGTCTGAATGGTCAGTTGGTGTCCCTCCAAGTATAGATAGAGTCACATGATTGAGATCGGTTTCAGCCAGTGCAAGGCTCGTAGCCTTTACAGCCTTGCATCGGGAATATCTGTGCAACGTTGTAGGGGGCTGATTTGATCTGATAAGAGAGGACCTAGTCTGGAATATGATGAATATCATGCAAGAGAGTTGCCAAGTGTGTCAAAGTTTTCTCCACCTAAGAGGTGGCTAAGTTATTTATCCATCGAAGGACCTTTTAGGAAATTTACATTTTCAGGCAATACTTAGTTGAGTAAATACATTTACCCAGGTAATTAACTTACTACCAAACTGAACCTTAAGGTATTATAACGCATGTTTCTAGATAAGCAATTGTGCTACTGATTGGCTAAGCATGATTACCAGATTTCAAGTTATTGGCTCCATGACCGGAGATTAGGTTATATTTACTTTTGTGATGCTTGGGCTTGGCTACCTCTCCTCTCATGGTTTTTAAAATCAAACCGGTCAGGGGTCCGGTTACTGGTTAAAATAGTCTGATCGTTCAATCCGCATGGTTGGCCCATTCTGACAAAAAAATAAAAAAATTGAAAAACGGTCAAAACTGTTTGAACAGTTTGAATGATTAACTGGCCAGTTTAGCAGTTTGCTGACCCAAATCAACAGTTTTGGAGAAAAATGGAACCAGTCAGTTCCTGGTTTTTTCGGTCTGACCATCCAGTCCGATCCGGTTTTGAAAACCATGCCTCTTCTTGTTTAAACCCTCTTTATCTAATATATAAAGGGTTTTTTCCAACCCTAGGTGGAAGTAGGATTTCTAGGGGTGGACTTGAATTCTGCCCATAGATTGATGCTGAATTTATGGGCAAGATGTGGTTTATAAGGGGGCTACTAATAGACTAGAAATGGGCTGCAATTCAGATTTCCAAGGGGAATTGCAATCCAAAAATCCCATATATTACTATAAAAAAAAGTTTTTTATGATGAAATGTTTGAGTTATATTTTCATCAGTTTTATGATGACAGATTTATTTTTAATGCTACCATGATGGAAATGCTGTTTCCATCTGAATGCCACTTTGGCCATGATTTTGCATCCACAATTTTATTGTAAAATAACTAATAAGTAATGAATATAATGGACAAAAGTAACCTTTTGGTGGGGGATTAGTAACATACCTCATGCTAGTAGCAGATACGATGATATAAGCTATTCCTGTCCCATACAAACTTATTTGCTGAAACAATCCACACAGCCATATATCCCCTTTTCCTGGATACCGTTGTATGCACTGTGTCATCAACTCACACTCTCATGATCATCACAAATTTTAAGGACAAAGAGATTATTCATTCCAAATTCAAGGTATTCATCTGAATCCAAAGTGATGATAATTTGTCTAATTTTGCATATATGGACCTGATCAAACCCACAAAAAAATCTAAATTCAGGCCTAAGCCATTCATAACACGCCAAATATATCTTAATTAATTAAATTTGGATTAGCTGAATGCTTTAACAGCTGCTTAGCAGGCTGTGGAATCAATGACAGTGCCTCACGCTAGTGTTAAAATATATGAGACCCACAGTGAGGAGTTGAATGTTTGTGGGTCTTATGCATTTTATCACTCGTATAGAACGATCAGCTATTGCGTTCAGCTAATCCCGTCTCCAATTAATCCAAACTTTTATATTTCTTCTTTTCTGTGCTAAAGGCTGTGGCATTACATCAGTCATAAAATCTATGGGGTTCATAATCATTCAACCTCTCACTGTAGGTCCCATGTATTTTGTCACTGGTGTGGGATGTTACCATTGGTTCCACAGCTTCATTTTCTTTCCAAAACTTTAGACCAAAAGGGAAAAGGCATCGGGTTCACGAGTTGGGTCAACTTTTTGCCAACTAGCAATAACCCATCAAGTCTCTGTTGCGTGAGTTACGTAAGGAAGCTGTTAGGGCTGTTGGTCATAAATGAAATGGTTAGTTGAGTGCTTGATGTACATAAATAAGTCATTAGTGGGTTGTTTGAGTCAATTATGTTGTTATGGGCTTAATTAAAGGGTAGTGGGCCATCTAGGTGTTTGTATGTGTGTGAGTATAGTGGGTCACGGTAAGTTGGAACTTGGAAGTTTGTAATTCTCTCTTAAATAATTATGAAGGTTTCTACCGGAGGTCTCGAGTCTCCCTCGAAGTAGATGAGACTACCTTATATCCTACCGGGATGCAAATGGAAAAAATATTAAAGCTGAGTCTTTATATAAAATGTTTTTCCATTTCTGTTTTCTATCATTCTTTCCAAATGCATTAACCTGTAAATCTCTTTGTTTACATCAAATGGTTTAGGGCTGTTTTTGGGTTTTCCAAAAGTTCATTTTTCCTTTTCCAATAATCATCTAGGGGCCTTTTATGGTTAATTTTAAACTCTTTGCTGAACTACATGAATTTTCCTTTTGATGGGGTAATTAAATTTACTATTTGATCCATACTATCATGTTCCAGTCCACTAATGATAGAAGCAATCTTGTGCTTTGGGTTGGTTATCATTTTTCAGTAATACTAGTGTTTTCGTTGTCTGAAAACACTTGCCCAGATAAATGTAATCAGGAATACATGGAAATGATGGGGATTTAGTTAAAGGGTGATTTAGTAGAGTGATTGAATTGCAAGTGAGAGAGAGAGAGGGATGCTAATGGCATCATGGAGAGGTATTTAGTTAAAGGGTGATTTGGTAAAAAAATTAAAAATTTCTCCTGCTCACTGTTTATAATTATTTTCTAAACATAAGTGAATTTGTTAATCGGACAAACTCCTCCTCGAATATATATATATATATATATATATATATATATAGATTTGTGAAGTTAAAATAAATGAGAAATGCATTAGTTCTCAGTTCTCACCCAAATTAACCCTCACAGCTTCCATGTATGAGCGATTTCTGGTGCGCCCAAATTCAGCGTCAGGAGACCTGTAGCAATCACAGAGAAGGTTTGATGAAACAACGGTGATTCCTGCAAAAATTATCATGGCCACTGGGCCTGCTATCCATCCTAGCTGAGCCATGCTCCATGCAAGAGACAGCACCCCTGAGCCTATAACTGCTGTTATTATATGAGCTGTTGCAGTCCATAAAGTACCTTCACAACAAAATTAAAACAAATGAGATGAAACCCATCAAACCATTCCAAATAATAAAACTAATTATTCGAAACCCAAAATAATCCAGATTAAGAACTGGGCTTTATTAGAAATTCTGAATCTGCAGAAAATCTTACCAGGAAATCTATAAATAGCGAATATGAAACAAAATTAGCTTTTTAGTGCAAATTGGCTTGGACTATGGAGATGGAGATGATTAAACAACTAAGACAATGAATACTGAATCATTCTTTTTCTCACAACCAAGTAACCAACCTCTGTTTCTATCTCTAATAACTGAATCAGGGGAAGGCGAAGAAGAAACAAAAGAAAGAAGAAACAGGAAGAAAAGGAGTGAAATTGGGCATGATTGAACATTTGAACTAACCAGTTCTCTTCAAGTTGAAGTTCCCATCTGATTCAGTAGATGGTCTGAGCAATGGAACCTGTTGATCTTCTTCTACACCCATGGCCTTTTTTCAAATTCGGTTGACAGAGCTATCTTTTGATGGGAAACCATGGAATGCATTAGTGCAATATTCCCGCCTTATTATACTGGAACTCTGGAAGAGCTTTCACCAATCAAAATAACTCCCGAGAATTTTGATGAATACCAACTGGCAACTGATTGTTCTGTAGGTTGTTGGTATGCATGGGTTAATCAGTAATCAGCGAAACGTTTGTTAGTTGGACTCTTCCCTAGTCACTTACGCCATTGACTGTTTGGTAAAGACTCTATCTAACGGGAAGAATTTGGCTGCCCACCGTGGGCAGGGAATTCCTGTCTAGAATCGATCTCCATGTGACACCTGTTCATTTAATTTTGGGTTCGATTATGATACTATTATACCAGAAAAACTTACAACCAATGAGCCGGTTAGGGATGTCAATGGGTCCCGATCCGATGGACCCGAGCTGATTGGGCTGGTTCTTGAAACTGATGGATCGGTTCTGGGTCTTGATATAGTGTCTCCATCAGGGGCGGAGCCAGGAAATTTTTATAAGGGGAGTTAAAACCTAAATGAAATATGGATAGACCTATAGGGGGTGGGGGGCAACCATTGAAGTAGAGAGTGGGGGGAGGAGAAAATTTACATAGGAAGTAGAGATTTTCTGAACCATCGGAGGTACCATGGCCCAACCCAAATATAATATTAAATAAATTATATGATATATGTATGATATTTAAGAAAGCACTTTTATAAAAGTACTATTGTAAAATTCAACTAGGGGTAATTTTGGAAGAAAATTTTGAATAAGTGTCCATTGTATAAATACTTAAAAAAACTAGAAATTTGGACTGAAAAAATAAACCCTTAAACACTTATTTCAGGCTTATTTCCCAAATACCAATAAATGCTTAATGGCCCAAATAAACACTTATTTTAAATGAGTACTTTATTTTAAGCACTCCCAAACATGGCCTAAGACTTCCCCTTTCAAACATTAGTCAGGGTTATGCCATGGAGTAGTAAAACTGTTAATAATGTTACCAAAGTAATTCATTAACCAGGAAGGGTACAAGGTGGATGACCAAAGTTAGAGTTTCTCTATGGTCCAGTTCTCAAGAAATTTATTCACTGCATCTCAGAGCGACTTCTCCAACATGGGTGACCAAAAATTACCTTCAATCATTTCTGCACATGAAAATGACCTCTCTCTCACAGTCTCACCAGCATCTCTGCTCACTATGGCTCCCCTCAAGGCACCGGGCGCCCATGGACTTCATGCTCTGTTCTGCTAAAACGGGTGGAACTTGATTGGTGACAAGCTATGTTCATTTATGATTTTTATCAAAGGTCTATTTCTCAGCCCTGCTCTTATTTCAGTCTGATACCTTGTTAGGGTTTCATTCCAAAAAAAAAGAAAGGACAGAGATGCCTAGCGATTTCCGTCCTATTGGCGTAGTTAATATCACCTACAAGAAAGGGGCAAAAATTTTGGCAAGCAGATTGAAACCTCTGCTTTACGAGATCATTTCTCCGCTTCAAAATGCCTTCATTCCAGGACAATAGATTTTGGACAACATTGTATTGGTCAATGTTCTTTGATCATTGCTTATATATCCCTGGTTTCTCTGAATCTTTATGTTCTTTGATCAATGCCTGTATTGGTCAATGGAGAATGTAGTCTTAACTTTTACACCTCAGAGAGGTTTGGGGCAAGGGTGCCATTTGTCACCCTACCTGTTCGTTGTTTATATTAAAACTATTCTCTCTCTCTAGGATTTTGTCCAACACTACCCTTAGTATTATCGTCAAACAGTAAGGATATACTTAGTCAATTATCTAAACTATTAGGGTAATTTAAGAAATTTGCCCATATTTTTGTGATCCGTAGATGGAGAGACCTCCTATTTGGTCTAATACCTACAAAGGGTTGCTCTCATAATAGACGATAATACAGGATGAAAAAGCTCAAGTAAGCTCTAGATGAAACAATCATTAACAGAATCAAGTGGATCATTCTTCCTAGTTCCTACCACTGAACAACCAGGAGAAGACAAAACTGATTTAGGAAATAGGCATGTAACTCTGGTTACAAGATATTGATAGACGATAGTGAATCGTTTACAATGTACTACTTCTATAATGGATTAAGTTCTTGGGGAATTAAGCTTCCCATTCCTCGTATTAAAATGTTTATTTGGAGGTGCATTGTGGATGCTATTCTAGTAGGCCCTAAAATGGCCAGGAGATGTCCTTCAATTGACTAGGGACGCAAACAGATTGGGGTCAGATTTGAATTAGGGTATGTCAAAATCCAACCCGATAATGTAAATCTTGAATCCGATCTGATCCAATCCAAAGATCCTATTGGATATCACAAAGGTTAATTCGAATCTGAATCTGATCCGATTTAATTTCTATAAAATTTAACAAATTATTAAAAGGAAAAAAAAAAGTGACAGAAACTTAACAAATTTATTTAAGCTTAAAAAGAAAACTTGATTAGCCAATGAGTGAGCATCATGATGTAGTCATATTTTGTACTTGATGAGGAAGTGACACGTGGTCGAATTGAGGAGGGATGTTTGGATGGGTTGACAGAGATTGGATTCAGTGCTCACAAGACCATGCTTACACCATTCTCACAGCCTTTTACAGTCGTGCATTGGAAATACCTCCATACTAGTATGTTTTTTTTTCATGGAAAAATACTCCCAATGCAAAGCTGCAAGGCACTGTGAGAATGGTGTGAGCACAGGAAACGCCAACCAAAATACAAAAATGCCGGGAAAGGGGTTCACATTTTGTAAAAGTTAGAAAATGGGTTCTTAATGCAGATCAGATTACAGTTGAAATTTTAACACTTTATATTAAATTGGGCAAGGGTTGACCTAGGTGTTCAAGGGGTCCGGATGTAGTAGGCATGTTAGGTAAGCACAATGAGTGAGCACGTAATAACTGTGTACACATGTCCCAGTTAATGTGTCACACAGTTATTACGTGCTCACTCATTGTGCTTACCTAACGTGCCTATTACATCTAAACTTGTGTTCAACTTCAACTTTTATATGAACTGGCTTGGATTTTCAATACTTGGGCTGGGGCTTGGCCTATTCCTTTGGTACCCAAGTCCAATCTGATTCCAATCCAATCTTAGCCCTGCTGAACAAAATAGTAATAGATAAAAAGAAAGAAAGATGAATTTAGGGCCGTTTTTAATACATTGGGCTGAGTACACAGATCAACCCCAGCCCAGTCCAGGCATGATCACAACCCAAGTTTGTCAAATTTGAGTTACGGCTAGGGTAGGTTGGGCAATTTGAGCTTATCATCAGGCTTGGTCTGGGCTTGGGCCTTAGGCCCAAGTCATGGTCGGGGTTGATCTTAAACCTGGCCCATCCCATCCAACTTACACCCCCTAGGTTGGCCCTAGCCTTAATCTGAACCAACTCAGCTCATGTTGCACCTGTACGCATTATGATTGTTGATGGTAACAAGATGGTAATGGAGAAACAGTGATTTATGAAAAAAAATTATGCTGTCAGAAAGACATGATACCAGAGGGCAGGGATCTGTTAACAACAAAATCCGCCCAACAGTGTCCCAACAGGCCGCTGCAGTCAGAAACATCTCCCGATGACAAGGGAGACGTTTCTAATGTGCAATTGCAGTAGCTATTGGGACATGTTGGGAGCACATTGTTGGTCGAACCATGATTTATATATTTCAGAGTTTTTCCACTCAATTCTATCATACTATATGGGGTAGGGCTCAGGAGTTTTGGCTTTCGACTATGACACTATAAAGACATGATACAGAAAAAGATCTTATAACCAATCAACTGATAATCAATCAGATGGTATTCATCAAAATTCACTTGGGGGTTGATCGGTCAGAGGTCAAAACCCTTCCTGGGTTATAACTTTCCAGCATCATATATTTACACACTTTTTTTATGCTCCATATAATGTTCTAGGCTCAGTTTGGAAGGAGTACACATGTAGAGTGCAAAACCTTGTATTTTGTATGTATTTGTATCGTACATATTTGTATTTGTACTCCTTCCAAACTGATCTTTAATATTTTACTTGTTACTGTGACATGTCCAAAAAAAAAAATTAGTGTAGCAGAAATGCCAATGTTGAGATGTATGAGTGAGAAAACTGTACCCACCTTGATTTCTAATGAAGTTCCTCCGTTACAGAAATGCCATATAGTTTCCACAAGACTAGTTGATTTGAATTGAGTTGTACTGTAATATCTAAGTTCCTAAAAAAAAAAGTAACGTTACATTTTTGCTGAACTAAATTTTACAGTCTCCCCGTGGACGTAGGGTTTTACCAGATGTCTTCTATTTATCAATTTAAGCCTGACAAAAGCAACTTCATCTCCCTCCTAAGAAATGGACTTCACAACAACAAACTTGAAAGAAGAAAACGAATTGCAGACATATACAACAGAATGACAGTAGAAATTGAGCTCCACCTCATGAATCCATGCATCCTTCTTAGACTAATTTTTGTGAATCTTATCAGCTGCAAAAAATGACTCATTGTAAGCTTAAAATAGATTATCTAATGCAAATATATATTTATCTGATATACAGAGAATGCATCTACAATGTAGTAAAGAGTGATGCAGTAAGACCACAGTGTGAAAGTACAATAGAAATGAAAGTGGCTAAGATTGTGAATCATGAAAACAAGTTATTAGATTTTCCAGTGATAAAATGTAAGCTCAAGTAGCTAACATTATCATATCATATAACTAATCATAGAATCAAGTTGATTAGGTATTTTACTGAACAAAGTAGACTGATTGAACCGAATGACAGGAATGTTGAGTGCAGTATAATAAGCATAAAAGCATACTGAAAGTATCCTTGGTTTCTTCAGTGAAAACCAACCATTCGGCATTATTCTATAAACCAAACCAAAAGATTGGTAGCACAAGCTGGATAAAGACATAACTTTGAGTCCACTATATTTTCCCATCCATGGTTTGCAATATTGATGACATTTGGCGATGCATCCCCAAAATATCCCCATTTGCTAGGTGGTGACGAAATCTTCCGGAAGTCTTTTTTTCAGATATTCCCAATATTTAGCCAATATGTCGGCAATATTTCAGATTTCATTGATAGATTATATATTTAAAATTTAAAATTTTAGAATATTATTTAAAATTTGTCAATATTTCATTGGAATCGTCATAGTTCTTTTTGTTTAATATTTTCCTAAAAGAACTAACAAGGAATTGGTGACTGGATAATTAGCTTTTTACTTTGATATGATTCACTTACTAAGGTAATTTTTGGTTCCGTAGGCGTTTATTGAAAAAATGTTGCCACCAATGTTTTAAAACACGGAGGCGTGACACACAAAGCATTCCACTACCTAAAGGTGTGAGGCAGTTCAGAATGTAAGAGGCGTAAGCCTACTTAAGAGGAGGGGAGATGAGGAGGAAGGAGGATCTCATTTTTCTTTATTTTTAATAAAAATCTTTTATATTAAGAAGAATGAAGATGCATACATATCACAAGTTAAAGGGGGGTCTTGTCGAAGTGGAGGTGAGCGAGCTGGAGCGGATATTAATATATTTCTTCTAATGATATGGTTTTGAGATTTAAATGTGCAATTATATTTCTTCTAATGATCTCTTGAAGGTTTATTAACTAATTCCATGTTTCTAAAAAACTTTCCTGATTTTCTAGATTTTCCAAATATCTTAGTAAAATTAGCAAAATATCACTGAAACTTCTCAAACTCTACATTTTGAAATGTTCATTGATATATTACGAACCATGTTTCCATCTATCTCAGGTTATGCTATCTTGTTTTAATCCCATTAAAGAGGATGCATCCTAGAGAGGTTATTAATATCAAATTATTTATGTACTGTATTGACTTTGCACTCATAGGCTGCAGAAATGACTCTAGTAAATGAAGATTTGTAATAAACTTAAACCAGTTTAACTTTTCATACAGATACACATGAAAAGAACTTCATCCTAGGTTCCATACATGGTATGGGGCTGTTACCTGTTTAATAAAATTTACTTACCAACTGACTTTGGATCTGCGTGTACAAAGAAACTTGCTGCAACTATAAGATAGCAAAGAATGAGCATAAGTCCTTTAAAATAATTTGAAGTTCCCTCCTGCATTCAGACAAAAAACACAAACTCATGAACCCAAGCAACCAATAATGTTAGGAAAAAGAAACAAGAAGTGAGTATCTATGGAGATGATTTTTCAAATCAATATGCAAAAATTATTGAAGGACTTTGTGGATATCCACCTAGACTACAATAACTATATATTTTCCTCTGCATTTTGGCGTTTTGCATAATAACACTCTTCCTAACTGCATTATTAGGTTCCGAAACTTCCCCCAATTCTAATCTAGTTGAATATGAAAAAAATAGAACTCTTTCCTTTTTCTTTGTTGATTTTCATGCATTTTGACTTACTTTTTTATCAATTACTGTGTTTAAATTTTATTAATAGAAAATAAAGAAAGGGCCCACCATTCAGAAACTTTTAAAATGATTCAAAACAACAGAAAAAGCCAGCAAGAAACATAAGGCTGTAAAAATAGAAAGAAGTAAAAAACAACACTGATTACAAGTTAGTCCCTAAATCTCTTTTTCAAACCGGATGTTCTCATGCTCTCTATTTATACCATATCCTTCTAAAACATCAGCTATTTCATTTTCTGATAAAGGAATCCATCTGAATAAGAAATTCAGAGTGGATGCTAGAGCTTCAAGTTCCCTATAAAATCTAAGCGGCCATGGCCCCCACTCTCTAGAAGCCATACTAACACAATTTGGCAAGTCTCCCTCCATTAGCAAATCATTCCAACCCCTTGTCAAGGCTATTTTTAGACCTTGAAATATAGCTGAAAAATCTGCCTTTAACGACTTTTATACATTGTCTGGTCCACTATAACATAATATTATTGTGCTGGAATCATTGAAAAATTGTTGCCCCTAGAATCCCATCCATGGTTACCTTTTTGAACTCCTCTCATCTTAGCAACCAACTTGCCACCTTTTCCATGGTCAGGTCAATAATACCTTCTATATCTTGTTGCTTATTTTAAAAAATTCTAGAGTTTCTTTCATTCCAAATTCCCCATAACATTTCTGCCCTATAGAAATGCCATAGGATCTTTCTCCTATTTAGTTGTTTAAAAAGGTCTGGAACATTTTCTGGTGGCATCCAAGAACCAAAAGAAGGCCGTAGAAATGAGTCCATACCTTTATGGTGAAGGGGCAAAAGAGGAATAAGTGATTATTTATTGTGGATGCTTTAGTTGGAAAGGAATACAGCCGCAGACAGCAGCAGTAATGGGCGTTAGATTCAGTGTTCCTATCTTATCTTATCTAGATTCAATGTTCCTATCTTATCTCTTAGCTAGATTCAGTGTTCCTATTAATTAGGCAGTAGCATTATTATTTCCTAGGTCTTTTAGAAAGTTTCTTAATGTTTCTTTTAGAAAGTTTCCTAATGTTTTTAGAAAGTCTCTTAATGTTTTTTAGAAAGTTCTTTTTTAGAAAGTTTCCTTAAGAAGGACTCTTGTAATTCCTATTTAAGGAGCAGATGTTATTCAATAAATCCATCCAAAATTTCAGTCAAGAAAGAGCAGAGGAGAGTTGGTGATCTCTTTAACAAATCACCATAAAGGCGCTAAAGATAGGTTCCTCGAAAAAAGGGAGAAACAAAGGAAAACAAGAAGTTTTCCCCGTTAACCGACCTGTGGCGAGATCCTATTCGCGGGCCCTTAACAATTTGGTATCAGAACAGGGCGTCATGGGTGATTTTGAACAATTGAAGACTAGGGTTCATGTCTGGAGCACAAACTCGTGGAAAACAGCAAGGAGGTGCGCGAGATCAAGGACGACGTCCGAGAATTGAGGCGCTTGATGGAGTTATATTTTTCCAGCAAGGAAAAGAGTTCAAAAGGGGCTGCAACCACAGACGGCCGCCGACCAGACATGGCAGAATCGTCCAGCGATTAGTAGGTCGTTGCCCAGGGAACCACGACCGTTCCCAAATACAGCAGGCTGGAATTTCCTTCCTATAATGGAATTGGAGATCCTTTGGGATGGCTGTACAGATGTGAGCAGTTCTTCCGCAACCAATGGACAGAGGGCAGGGACAAGGTAGGCTTAGCCGCATTCCACATGACAGAGGAGGCGCAGCTCTGGTTTTATATATTGGAGCAGGAGGAACCTGGGCTCAGTTGGACCCAATTCAAATCCTACTGCCTTCTCAAATTTGGGCCCCCGTTAACAAGCAATCCATTAGGCAAACTAATCAACCTCAAACAGACTGGAATTGTGGCTGAGTATCAACGCCAGTTTCAGACCCTCCTTACAAGAGCATCTTCTGTACGACCAGATCAACAGGTTGACATGTTCACCGCGGGGTTAGCAAAAACTTTGAGGGTGGATGTGGAGATGCAAAATCCCCTCAATCTGGTTACTGCTATGAATTTGGCTCGTGCTTTTGAACGCAAATTGCAACTCAACCGCGGAAGTATCAGTATAGGGCGGCCTCAAACAACATGGGCAGCCCTGAAACTACTCGGAATGGCTCCATCTTCAGCAGCCAGCCAAGAACAGAAACCACAGACGAGCAACAATTCCAGATCGGCATCCAGAGTGGGAAGCAACGTTATTGCACCGCCTATTAAGCGCTTGTCCAGGGCTGAGATGGCGGAACGCAAGGCGAGGGGACCGTGTTTTAATTGTGATGAACTTTCCTCAGCAAGGCACAAGTGCAAGAGAATTTTCTGCCTCCTGGTGGAACAAGAGGAAGATGAGGATGAACCCTCTTCGTTGGAACCCGATCCAGGAGGGAAAAATCATTCCACCTATACTGGACTCCTTTGATTGTGTTTCAAGACACCTATCCTGAATTCGAGCTTGAGGACAAGCTCTTAGTCCAGGAGGGGAGTAATATTGTGGATGCTTTAGTTGGAAAGGAATACAGCCGCAGACAGCAGCAGTAATGGGCATTAGATTCAGTGTTCCTATCTTATCTTATCTAGATTCAGTGTTCCTATCTTATCTCTTAGCTAGATCCAATGTTCCTATTAATTAGGCAGTAACATTATTATTTCCTAGGTCTTTTAGAAAGTTTCTTAATGTTTCTTTTAGAAAGTTTCCTAATGTTTTTAGAAAGTCTCTCTTTAGAAAGTCTCTTAATGATTTTTAGAAAGTTCAAGGAGCAAATGTTATTCAATAAATCCATCCAGAATTTCAGTCAAGAAAGAGTAGAGGAGAGTTGGTGATCTCTTTAACAAATGACCATAAAGGCGCTAAAGATAGGTTCCTCGAAAAAAGGGAGAAACAAGGGAAAACAAGAAGTTTTCCCTGTTAACCGACCTGTGACGAGATCCTATTCGCGGGCCCTTAACATTATTGTCTTAACTATTCACTAGAAGTAAAGGCACCAAGAAAGTCTGCCTTTGTTGGAGCATTTCACTTTGATCAATGGCTGTGTAATCTTGCCTTGAAGAACCCTAAATGGGGCAGGAGTAGAGAAAAGCATTTCATTGAGTACCAAGGAGCAGCATGTGAAAGATCCAACTGCAGGGGCGGAGCCAAGTATATTAGTATATTGGTGGGGGGTCCTTGGGCCCCCCAAACTTTTTGGTAAAGCTGTTATTTATACATGGTTACTAAGAGGAGGCCGGGTCAAAACATAATGAAATGGGTCTTTGCCCCCGCCCCCCAAAACTTGAACTAAAATGTAACGGATCACTCTCTAATGCTCCTCCAACTCCTAAAATAAAAAAAATGTTTATTTTTCCTTTAAAAAAATATGTAATAGACCCAAACCTTTTTAATCCATTTTTCCCCAAACCCTACTTCTACTCCCTATCTCATTTTCTTGTTTAACTCCCCCCCCCAAAAAAAGAAAATAAATAAATAAATAAAGAAAATTCCTAGCTTCGCCACCACAACTGGGATTAATGTCCAAACTCTATTTCTCCTCCTATCAGGGCAAAGAAAAACATCCGTAAGGGTCTCGAGGAGTTTTAATACTTCACCAACTTCATGATATTTAAAACCTCTCGTAAAAACCAAATCCTCAAACACATCCCTAAGGAAGAACCAAGAAGGAGTGCCATGTGAAAATCCAAATGGTCTTAATGTCCAAGCTCTATTGCTCCTCCCATATTGGCAAAGAAATGCATCCTGAAGATCTCAAGGAGAGCTAACACCTTACTAGTTTCATGGTCATTAAAACCTTTCCTAAAATCAAAGCCTCAATCATTACCTTCCTTGGAAAAAGGTAACATGTCAAAAATAGGTTTAAATCTATAACTAGTGATGGTGTAAGTCTAGAAAACTGAGTGCACAAAACTCAAATGAAGAAACTATGAACATGAATGTGCAGTTTGGGATCTTGAAATATGAGAAATCCTGGGGTACCCCAATAAAAATTCACAAAAGAAATTTTTGTGACCAAATGAGACAATAAATTTTCATTGATAAGATAGTTCTAGGGTTAAGTTATTCCCTAACAAGAAATTACACTACTAAAGTTTCTTGAAAATAGATTCAGTTGCAATAAATCAAAAGAAAATTGTTTCTTAATTATTAAAGACAAACCTGCAGCAAGAAAGCTACAACTAGAACTGTTACAAAAAGTGTGGTTGTCTCAAAAAGTTGAAAATTTAAGTCCATAGGGCGTCCCATGAGCCATCCCACAACCACACAAAAGGGGATCTGCCAAATAAACAACAAAACATATTTTAAGATATATATATATATAACCCAATACAAGGAACTATAGCGTGCTTAAACAATAAAGTTACCAAACAAACATAATGCTTAAAAAATGGAAATTACATAAGAACTAAAAATCACTTATTCATTTTGATTTTAATGCGTGAAGCAGAAAAGTATGAATATTCAATTTTAGATACAGAAGTAATGATGATAATAATGGATGAATATGCCATCCAAATAGATAAATTGCAGTTTCTAATACTGTCTTACCTACAGGTCTAGACCTATGCCAATTGTGACAAGGCCAAGCCACCTATATTTCAACACCTCCAACAGTAGACCCCACTTAGAAAAAGTTCTGTTTCAGTTTCCACTATTTCTTAATCACTTCAAAGGATAAGCTTGTCTCAAGAATGATATTCAAATAGGAATAAAACTAGTCATAATATGAACTGAAAAGGACTGGTTAAATGTCAATAACATGCTTACTTCTTAGGAAGAATAACCACTTAACTATGAAAAATATAAGAGCATCTTTATAACATCACTGAATATGATTGTCATTCAAGAAAGTGAAATATACAACATAAAAGATTCCCCAATTTCTAAAGCATGGAACAAGAAAAGATGATCAGATTGGCCTTTGGCTCTATTTAATTGCTAAATAATTACAACGAAAGAAAAGAAAATGAAAGACAATAAAAGAAAGAGAAGAAAAGAAGAGAAAATTTTATCATCTTAGCACTGTTTGGTTGTCAAGAAAAAAAAAAGAATAAGGAAATTCTAGAAACTATAATCTTTGTGAATCCCACCCAGATTTAATTCGTCCCTGCATGCTCCATATAGCTTCTCCTATCTTTTGTCTTCAAAGAAAAAAAAAAAAAACTCTCATTTTAGAAACCCACACACACACAGTGCAATCAAGAAAATTTGGTTATGCATTGTACTTACTTTCTAAGACAACCAAATGCCACTCTAAGATTTTATTGGAACATTTTTGGAAAATTTCTCTTAAATATTCTTCCAACCGAATAAAGCGGTAAATTAGAGTGTGTCAAATTCATGAGATAGCTAAAGGCTATTATATGAGTCAAACCCTTCCATGGTTTAAAAATTAAATATCAAAACCAGCATTTTGTTTTATCAAAACTTTATCTAGTGAGTGATGAAGAGGAAGAAAAGTCTTCTTCATGATGGACATTTATCATAAACATAAAGCAGCATGGAATATGCAGATTGGTCAAATATCTTCATAACACTATTCAGTAAAAATAAACCTTGTACTCATTTTCCATTCTAAATATTTAACTTACTATTGCTTTATCCCAAACTATTAACTTTGACATGTAGAAAGTGTGCTTAAAGAGCAGTCTACTTTCTTTGAAGTCAAAACTGAAATATATAATATTTACTACCTACCCCAAACATAGATATCTGTGTTGATGACCCTACAGCTACTCCCAAAGAAATGTCCTATGCAGAAGATGAGGAAAAAGAACTATAAGATCATGGTAATAAAAAAGGTTAGAAATTCTATCTGTAGAAGCACTTACAAGTTTATCTTTCATAGCAAACATAATAGCACTTGCATGCTCAGAAGCATTCCCTACAATTGGAAGCAATATAACGCTAATAAATGCAATTGGAATATTCCATGCAATAGATGCTCCCTGTGAAACCAATCCAACAAGGAACATAACTATTAATAAAACGTGAGCAGGCAGAAACATAAGGGACAAAAAAATATCACTCTATAGACACAAAAATGAGTTATATTGGGTTCTTCTTGACCATAACTACCTCTTTGTCAGAGAAATAGGCCAGATGGTTCCTGTAAATTTCGATACGACATGCCCCACATCAGGCGTATTATCATATCAGGAGCTGTCTAAAACCCTAAATGAGGGGTGCTTCGGACCTTGACTATTTTCAAGGGGTAGGCATGCTTAAAACCGACACCCTTATGCAATTTTGAAAAAAAAAAACTTAATAACATAGTTATAAAGTAGTGGAACACCCAATATGCCTGTTTGTGCGTATCGGGTGTATCAATACTTTAAACCATGGTTTCACATTCGCCATGATGTGCTTGGACAAGAAAGAGCATCAAATATAATTGATTCAATCATTTTCAGTAGAAATGCATGCTACTTCAACTGGATCTAGTGTAATGTATTTTGATATTTAGGTTTCAATTTTTGTTAACGTATCAATTCAATATATCTTATATTTTAGTTAGAATGCCTATAAGTAAAAGTCTGGGCTTGCTGAACCTCTATGGGAAAGCCTCAGATGAAGAGGTAAGTTTGAAATCACTTTCAGACAAAATAGTCTCCAACTATTCCAGAAAAAAGTAATGGAAAAGGGACTAAAAATAGAGAAAATTTGGGGATTTACCTTGGTCCGGCCACCAAATTTGAAAAATAAAAAGTGTAGGTCTTTTTGCTTGTTTTTGACAGAATAGCAAAAGGAGTTCATGGAAGTAAAGGTTACTTTTTTTGGATCAGCAAAAGGAAAGTTACTGTTAACAGGTGTATTATATGTACTGTACACAGGCTTAGTACCCGTAGGGGTATTTTCGTAATTCTGTATACATTTTGTTATGTACGGCCAGAACAGCATAAATAGATAGCTTCACTCGACTGAAGCTAAGTTTTGTTGAGGCCTTAACTCAGTTGCCTCTTATTCTTCTTCCTCTTCTCCTTCTTCTTTCTTCTTCTTTTCTCTTTTTCTTCTTCTTCTTGGTCTCCTGCTCAACATGATATCAGAGCAGGTTCGTCCATGCCTAGAAAACAACTAGCTGAGGTCTCTCTCCTCTGCTGCGAAGGAGTTATAGTACTGATGCTCAAAGACAAGGAAGAGAAAGCTTTCCTAGTGCTGCGGTTAGTCTCCACTGTCGAGTAGGGCTCTGCTACAAGTATGCTGACTGTTCAACTTCCTAGCACAGAAAAAAGGTTCGGCTACATGTTTTTTTGCTGGTAACTGGGTTGCTTCGGCTAAGAGGACTGTAGAAATCCATCCCAGATGTTCGAAGGAAGGCTCTGACCTGAAGGGAAATTCGAGTTCATGACTGATGACTGTGCTGCCTATTGCTAGTACTGAGATTTTTTTTTTCTCTTCCTGTTTATGGCTTCTTGCACGACTGTTAATGTTCCAGAATTTGAGTAGGGACTGTTCCCCTTCCTCCGATTGTATGTTGCCCTAGTCTGCACTCTAAGGGGCTGTTGATGAACCCTAGAACTTGAGTGACTGTTCGGCTGCCCTGGAAAGTGGATATCAGCCGATTAGGTGTGGTGAATCACCACTCGTATTGCTGCTCCTACTGTGACTTTTTTTGGCTGAGAAGCTGTATCAAGGTTGTGAACTGTAGGTCTTTCAGACCTAGTTACACTGCATGTGCAGTTAGTATAATGTTTTGTGGACTCCTACACAGTGTAGGTGATAAACCCTAGTACTGCAGTTGCAGTGTTTGTGCTTGGTTCTCTGTGGGGCCAAAAATAAGCAAGTGTCCTGTTGTGGACTGTTGCAGCTCTGTAAGACTGTGCTTTGGTTTTGTATATTTCTGAACTGAAGAATCATGAGTAGTGAAGATTCAGCTACATCCGAAATCTCCACAATGCTGAATGGAATGAGTGGGAACAGTGATCTACCCTTCCCTATGGCTGTTGTTCCTCTTGGCGGGTTAAACTATCTAGAGTGGTCAAGGGAGATCAAACTATACATAACTGCAAGGGGAAAAGTAGGCTACACAAATGGAAGAATCAAAGAACCACCTTCTGAAAATGCAAAACATGATAAATGAGATCAGGAGAATAGTATGGTTATGTCATGGCTTTTGATCTCCATGCAACCGCAAATAAGGAAGAACTTCATGTGGGCTGAAACTGCAAATGAGATATGGGATTAGGCAAAGTCCACCTATTCTGAACTTCGACACTATGCCAAAATTTATCAACTGCAAGCGGCTTCATCTACTTGTAAACAGGGGGAGAGGAGTTTATCAGTTTATTACTCTGATCTGACAACTGTTTGGAAGGAGCTGGACCATTACCAGAACATTGAGTGGAAGTGTGAGGAAGATGCAAAATTGTATAAGAAACTTGTCTCACAGCAAAGGGTGTTTGCCTTTTTACATGGTCTCAATCCTATCTATGAACCCATCAGAGTACAAATTCTAAGTTCAAAGGATCTTCCTTCAATTTAGGAGGTCTATGCTCTTGTCCAGTCTGAAGAGAGCAGAAGGAACTTGATGAACAGCACCGGAGGGAATGCAATTGTGTTGGCCACAAAGGAGGGTCCCTCTACTAGTGGTGGGCCTTCTTTCAAGAGAGGAGATCTCCAGAAGAAAGCAAAAGATAAGGAAAAATTGTGGTGCACTAATTGTCAGAAGCCCCGACACACCAAAGATACTTGTTGGGATCTCCATGGGAAACTGAAGTGAGCTTAGGATTTACCTAAGAAGCAAGGTTCAGATGGTATTAGAAGACCCGGGCAGCAAGGTACCAAGAAACACCACATGGCCAATATGGTTACTCGGGAGAATCAACCCTCCACCTCCACTGTGACTCAACCACCTCATGACCAACATAACTACTCTGGATCCGACCCAAGAGAGGATATTGTCAACTCCTTCCGTGACCATTTGGAGCTTTATGGTAGAACAATTCGCCAAATGGATGATCCTCCCACCACCTCTTTTGCATCCACATCAGGTAATCTTGCCACAACTTTCCATGTTGCTTCTCACGACCTTGACTCTCCATGGATCATTGATTCTGGAGCGTCAAAACACATGACTGGTATGTCCTCTTTCTTCCAAACTTATCACCCCCTTTCCGGAAGAGATAAACTTATCACCCCCTTTCCTATGAATTTGTTTTCAGTCAGTAGTGTTACAAATTCCTTAAACTGTTCCGTGACTTTTTTCCCTTCCTATTGTGTGATTCAGGATCTGGCCTCAAGGAGGACAATTGGTAGAGGTCGTATGGTTGATGGACTCTATATGCTGGAGAATACGGCTAGCCTTCTTGTTACAGAGTCTATGAGTCAGTTCAAAAAGAGTAAAATGTATTTATGGCATTGTCGTTTGGGTCACTTGTCTTTTGAGTCGTTGAAAGTTGTTTTCCCAGAAATGTGTAACCGTGTCTGTTTCCAATTTTTCTTGTCAAACGTGTCAGTTAAGCAAGCATTGTAGAACTCAATTTCCTCAAAGAAATAGTAAATCTGAGTTTCCTTTTCACATTGTGCATTCGGATGTGTGGGGCCCTGTTACTTTACCTTCTTAGAGTGGCTACAAGTACTTTATTACCTTCATTGACGATTATTCCAGATACACTTGGGTATATCCAATGCGAACCCGTGAGGAAGTACCAAAAATTATCCAAGATTTTCAGCGGATGGTCTTCACCCAATTTCATACCGAAATTCAAATATTTCAATCGAACAATGCAAAAGAGTTTTTTTATAGTGACCTCACGGAGTTTTTTGCTTCACATGGCTCTCTTCATCGGAGCTCTTGTGCCCGCACTCCACAACAAAATGGTGTGGCTGAACGGAAGAACCATCACCTTCTTGAAGTGGCACGGGGATTACTATTCCACATGAATGTTCCCAAACGTTTTTGGCTTGAGGTTGTCCTTTGTTCTACATACCTCATTAACCGAATGCCCTCTCGTTGGTTAGAGTACAAAGCTCCACATCAGCTTCTCTTTCCTAAGGCCCCTCTTCTTTCTATTCATCCCCGTGTTTTTGGTTGTTGGTGTTTTGTCCAAAACCTTTCTCCCACCCGGGGAAAATTGGACTCTCGTGCTATCCCATGTATATTTCTTGGCTACTCATTCTCTCAGAAAGGGTATCGTTGCTTTGATCCTGTTTCACGGAAATTCTCTGTCTCCATGGATGTTACCTTCTTTGAGGATGAGCCCTTCTTTCCTATTTCTCCTTAGGGGGAGTGTAGGTATGAAGAGAAACTGGTTCAACTTCCTCCTCTTCCTACTCCTTCTCCTTCTCCCCTTCCTCCTTCTGATCCTCCACCTTTCCGTGTTTTTTCTCGTCGTCGTAAAGGCCAATCAGGTTCAAGAGCTTAGGAGAATCCAGAAGCCGTACCTCAAATGCCATCAGATTCCTTGGGGGAAGATCATACTCACTCAGGTAACTTGACTCCCAACCTCCCTGTTGCTAATGATCTTGACCTTCCCATTGCCCACAGGAAAGGTGTTAGGTCGTGCACCATCAAACACCCCATTTCCAACTTTGTTTCCTATGAGAACATCTCACCTTCATTTCGTGCTTTTCTTACCTCCATTGACAGTATCCCTATTCCCAAGAATGTGGTAGAAGCTCTCTCAGTACTAGAATGGATGAAGGCCATGAAAGAAGAAATTGATGCTCTTCATAAGAATGGCACATGGGAACTTGTTGATCTCCCTAAGGGAAAGGATCCAGTTGGATGTAAATGGGTGTTCACTGTTAAGCATGGGGCTGATGGAACCGTGGAGAGGTATAAAACTCGTTTAGTGGCAAAGGGTTTCACTCAAGTATATGGGGTTGATTATGCAGAAACCTTTGCACCTGTTGCCAAAATGAACTCTATTAGAGTCCTCTTCTCTCTTGCTGCCAATCTGAATTGGGATCTATATCAGCTCGACATCAAGAATGCCTTCTTGAATGGTGATCTTGAAGAGGAAGTTTATATGGTTCAACCCCCCGGTTTTTTGGCTCAAGGAAGTGAACAAAAGGTGTGCAAATTGAAGAAGTCTTTATATGGGCTGAAGCAATCACCAAGGGCTTGGTTCAGCAGATTTCATACTACAATCCAAAAGAGGGGATACAAGCAATGTCAATCAGATCACACACTGTTTGTAAAGAGAGTAGAAGGTAAAATGGCTGCCCTAATAGTATACATGGATGACATAATTGTTACTGGTGACTGAAAGGATGAAATTCAAAGTTTGAAGGGCTTCCTTACCACTCAGTTCGAGGTGAAAGATCTAGGTCCCGCCAAATACTTCCTTGGGATTGAGGTTGCCCGGTCAAAAAAGGGTATCTTCATCTCTCAAAGGAAATATGTCCTAGATTTGCTTAAGGACACTGGAAAGATTGGGGTTAAACCAGCTGATTCTCCCATTGATCCCAACCATAAGTTAAGTGACAGTCAAGGTGAACCACTTAAGGATGTGAAGCAATTTCAGAGGCTTGTAGGGAGATTGTTGTACCTCTCTATGACTCGTCCAAACATAGCATATGCTGTTGGTTTCCTCAGTCAGTTCATGCATGCACCTAGGTCCACCCACCTTGAAGCAACAGAGAGAGTACTACGGTATCTTAAGAAGCTCCCGGGTGCTGGTTTATTATTCCAGAAACATGGACACTTGAGGGTTGAAACTTACACAGATGCGGATTGGGCTGGATCTCAAAGTGATAGAAGGTCTACTAGTGGTTACTGCACCTTTGTAGGAGGGAACCTGGTTACTTGGAGGAGTAAGAAGCAAACTGTGGTAGCTAGATCCAGTGCTGAAGCTGAGTACCGTGCAATGGCACACGGAGTAGCCGAAGGTATGTGGATAAAGAATCTATTGGGAGAGTTGGGTTTCCAGTTGGTAAACCCATGACTCTACTCTGTGACAACAAGGCAGCTATCAGTATTGCTGCCAACCTGGTACTACATGATAGAACAAAACACATTGAAGTTGACAAGCATTTTATCAGAGAGAAAATCATCACAGGCGAAGTATGCACTCCATACATCAGCTCTGAAGACCAACTCGCAGACTTATTTACAAAAAGGCTAAACTATTCCAGACATCAAGGTCTCTGTGACAAGTTGGGCATGATTGATATCTATGCCCCAACTTGAGGGGGAGTGTTAATAGGTGTATTATATGTATTGTACACAAGCTTAGTACCCGTAAGGGTATTTTCGTAATTCTGTATATATTTTGTTATGTACGGCCAGAACAGTATAAATAGATAGCTTCACTCGACTGAAGCTAAGTTTTGTTGAGGCCTTAACTCAGTTGCCTCTTATTCTTCTTCCTCTTCTCCTTCTTCTTTCTTCTTCTTTTCTCCTTTTCTTCTTCTTCTTGGTCTCCTGCTCAACAGTTACCTTCTCAAACACAAAAGGAGGTTCTTGAATCTGCAGCCTCAGTTTTTTCTACCTATTCCATGTCTTATTTCCAAGGTTCAAAATTTTGATACGATACGCCCCATATCGGATGTATCATATCATACCAGGAGCTGTCCAAAACCCCAAATAAGGGGTGTTTCTGACTTTGACTATTTTCAGGGGGTAGGCATGCTAACCGACCCCCTGATGCAATTTTGAAAAAAAAAATAGTTAAAATAACAAAGTTATAAAGTAGCGAAACATCTGATACGCCTGTTCGTGCATATCGGGTGTATCGATGCTTTAAACCATGCTTATTTCCTGATTCCTAAGACCCTTAGCAAACATCTTGTCTGTATTCAAAGAAAGCTCTGATGGAATGCAAATATAGATAAAAATGAACTGAGTCGGGGGGATTTTATGAGAAGAAGTAAACAAAGTGGAGGTTGAGGTTTCAGGGATCCCCATTGTTTTAACCTTGTTCACCTTGCTAAGAAAGCATGGGGGCTTTGTGCATAAGTAAACTCTATTTGGCCTAGAGTAATAAAGGCTAAATATTTCCTGTCAAAAGATTGTCTTTTTATTTGGTTTCTTTTCACAGAATAGGTTCCTGAAGCTAGAGAAGACTTCTTGAAGGTAAGAACATTCTGTTACCAATCAGAAAAAAAAAGGTAGGAAATTCTGTTAGGGGGCTTGATAGTTCGTTGGATTAGACCATAAAATCAAGATTTGGGAGTTCAATTGGATTCCATTTATCCCAGGTTTTAAAGTCCCTTCTTCAAAACTAGATGGTTGTAATCTTTCGATGGTTCATGATCTTATAGAGGATTCTACTTGGAAATGGAATATGAATTTGGTTACTGCTTTTTTTATGACATAGGTAACTAGAAAAATTCTAGATACCATAGTTCCCCTTCATCCTTGTAAGGTTTCCTTTCTTTGGAACCAAGATACAAAAGGAATGTTCTCAGTCAGGTGAGCCTTTAATGTGGCCAAAGAAGTTGTCTATGACCAAGAGGTGATGTCAAGATCTGGACAATCTATAAGAAACATGAACACCCCCCTCTCCTGGAATTGATGGTCAATGATTTGTTTAGCTGTAATCATGCTATGAGCAACCTGGTTTGAAACAGCATTTGCAACCTAAGGATTACCTGATGATGGGACTTGGCCCTTAATACCTGATCGCCAATTCTTGTAGTTTAGTGCAGGAAATGATGATGATGACAGAGATGATTTCACAGCTAGGCCATTCCAATTATTCCATCCTTGAACAAGAGTCGCTATCTTTTTGTCATCCTCTTCAAGGAGACTTATCTTGGATAATGTTTCTTTATATGTGACTCTAGTGAATTGGTGGCTGCTGTTAACTTTTCACCTCTGGCTGTGATTCACTATGTTTTGTTGATTGTTATTAACTTTCTAGTTTGCATTTGTTAGTCATACTCCAAATGATGTAGTATGTGGTTGCTTGACTTGTAACTACCCTAGTTGGTTATCTGTTGCAAGCTCTAGGCAGTGCCCCCATCAAATAGGGGATGAATTGCTGTTTGTATTCTCTTTTTTGTTTGGTGTAATGGTAAAATCTTGGGCTTATAAGCATGCAAATGCAGGTTCAAGTCTGAGTTGCCACTTTGTGAGAAAAAAAAAGAATACAAAAATGACTTCTTTTTTGACACTGAGATCTCAGACATCTTGAACCTCTTCCTTACCATAAAAAAAGTCTACACTTCCCCTTATTCCATTGACACCCGAGTTTGGACCCTCAACCCAAATGGTGATTTCTCTTCCAAATCTATGTTCAAGGCTCTAACTGCAGGTGAACAGAGTTCCTCTTTCCCTTCCAAGAAGATCTGGAGCAGTCATATTCCACTAAGAGTTTGCTTATTTGTTTGGGAAGCGTGCCTACAGAGAATAAATACTTGTGATCTTCAGAAAAAAAGTATGGGAAGATCATATATTTCTCCTCATGCCTGTGTGCTTTGCCTAAGAGAAGGTGAATCATCTGATCACCTACTCATTCATTGCAATTTCTCTCAAAAGATTTGGTGGCATTTCTTAAACTTGACTGGATACAGTTGGGTCTCTCCAAAGCATATTCAGGAGTTTCTCAATATGTGGCATGGATCAGGTTTGAGCAGAAAATGTAAAGTGTACTGGAAAACTGTGTTACATGCAGTATTGTGGGGAATTTGGGAGGAAAGAAACAGGTGCATATTTGACAACAAGATCAGATCTCTTGAAGAATTAATTTCAGATATCTCCTTTTATTCAAATTTTTGGACTGTTAATTCTGAGCTGTTCCAAGGACTCTCTCTCAATGACCTTAACAGAAATATCCAAACGATCTTGTTTCTTCCAACCTACCCCCAACAAATCCAAAGATTACAGATATCGCATAATGAAGGAGGGATGATTTTAAATTGATGGAAGTGCTGCAGGCAATCCTGGTATAGCTGGGATAGGGGTATTTTGAGGGATGATCTGGATAATATCTGTTGGGTTTTCAGTGGCCCAATAGGTAATGCTGATTCAACAAAGGCTGAAGTGATGGCAGCTATCACTGGAATCAGAATAATAAAAAGATTGGGCATTCAGAACTTATCCATTGTAGGAGATTCTGCTAATACTATCAAATGGTTGAAGGACAAGGAGGGGGGTCCTTGGAGGTTGAGTCATTATCTAGCTGAGGCAAGAGACTCCTTGGAAAATATAAATGCAAAACTGCTGTGGATACCGAGGGAGTTGAATCATATTGCAGATGCATTAGCTAAAATTGGAGCAAGATTAGAAAATCTGTACAGCAGCAGGCTTCCCCCTTGTAATTTTGCTTTTCTTCTGTTTGACTTCTCTTTCTTCTGTGTAGTATACATGGGTATGGCCTTTTATTAATAGCATATAATGTAATTTATTTAACTGATTGTTCGAATTGTTGATTACCAATGGCATTATGTGGAGTTGGTTTAAATATTTGGAAAGAAAAAGTGATATCTGTCATGATCCTTGTATGATCCTGTTCTAAGATTCTACTAGAGATGGTCAGCATATAAATCAGACAAAAAAAAATGCCACTCTTCTTCTTCTGTCAAGGGTTGGTTGATCCTTAGTCCAATGATAAATAACATGTCATAGTATCACTTGAATAAAGGTATGAGAAAGGTCAGAAAAGCACACCTCTATAGCATCAACTAGGTATCCTGAGAGGACTGAAATCCAAGCTGTCAAAATGGAAAGCCATATTATTGATTCCCATTTAGAGATCTCAGCATCCTCATTATCATATGAGTTCTCAGTCTGAATTACACCCTAAATTCAGTCAATTGTGTCATAAACATCCATCCATCAATAAGCTAAACATACAGAGTTAATACAAACAAGAACATTAACAATAAGTATGATAAAAATGACAAAACAGATAAATGTATAAAACTAGGTCTAATTGCATAGGACAAATATGTACTGTAGATTTTCAAGACTGCTATTCAGTCTTGATCACTAAGAGATTTCAGGTTCGATGAGAAGAGAAAGTGAAGAAGATGTAGAAGAAAGAGTGATGGAAGAGCAATAGAACACAGATTTTGAGGAGAAGAACAGAATGTCAATGTTCTGCCGCCACTACTTTAAGTTAATATATATAGGTTATGCTAGTTACATGAAAGGACATATCTGCCCTTGGTGTTTACATCATAACTGCTAACAAATAACAAACAATATAAAACTGAAACTAGAAATAACAGAATAGCAAAATAACCACAGCTGTGACTAGATACATTCTACCCTATGGACAGAGTGGGACCACAGCTGTGGGGCCCACATCAATGTTCTCTACATGTACCATAAATTGATTGATGCATACCAGAAAGTGGAAAAAGGAATTGATATAAAATTTGGAGCTTTCCTAAGAAAACTGGATTTTTTCACAAGTGAATCCACCATTTACAGGCCCCAATAGCCCAGGTGATCTCTAGAGGGCACCCAGACCCATGGTTTCGGGGTGAAACTAGGATTAGTAGTTTAAAACTTATTTAAATATGTAGTTTTGGGGTCAATCATCTATGTTCTTTGATCTTCTCTTTATGTTTATTTTGATTGGCAACAGTTAACTTTTATTATCTAATAAAAGAATAAGTATGCCCATCATCCCTCGAAGAATAAGTATGCCACCAAACCCTTTTTATACTGCATACATTACAATGTCAATGGTGATCCCCAGAAAATGTGCCTTATTGACCCCATATTTGCAGCAGCCAAGGAATAAGAATTGATTTCTTATTGTATGGCTGTGTCTCTCAACGATTTCACTTTAAACTAATCTTCCAACATAAATAGTGAATCTTCATAAATATTTGCAAAACATATTTTGAATGTAATGTTAATTCCAGAGCCCATATATTTTCACAAAGACCCCAGATATCTGAGACCAACATTGGGTAATGGCCTTTAACATGTATGTGTCTAAAATATCATGTTACACTGCATATAATCCATATTAAATAAAAATAAAAAATAAAAGACGCTTAGATTGGGACAGATCCAGGTTTAGATCAACTATGAGATGATCTACCCTTTTAAGATCTTTATCCAATCTTTTTTTGGTATTTGCAAAAGTTGGGGTGCAACACGAGGACTTCGCAAGAGGTCACCCATCCTAGTACTACTCTCGCCTAGATCTTTATCCAATCTAAGTATCTATTTTTGGGTTTAGACCTGCCTTAGTCAAGTCAGATCCAGGCCATGCTCTGGACTTACTGACATTTGTAAGTACGACACAATATATCTTGAAGATTAAAATCATAGTTTTCTTCTCAAAAACATATTTAGAAACAAACCTCATCAACAGGGACATATAGGTTTTTGTGACTCTTCAGCTGGAAAACAAGAAAGGCTGCATATGCTATAAGCATAACACAGCTGCTAAACCTTGAGAGTGCCAATTCAGATTTTCCAAAGTGCAACTCTGTGTGTGTGTAGTGGAGTACAGCTGGAAATGTTAGTCCCAAAACTGCCATCAACAGCAACCCTGAGTTCACTGTAGCAGCTGCCTGCCCATATAAATTAACCATTCCAACATTAATCATTCACCACATGAAGAACAGAACAGAGAGAGAAACTAACTCTAAAGAGGATGTGATATATCTACCTTGTTAAACACTTGATCCTTCTTACAGTGAACTATTCCACCACTTAAGAAAGCACAGCCAAGCACCAACAACATGTTTGACAGAATTGAGCCTAGTAAAGATTGTTGAACAACCCGAACCATTCCATTTTTAAGTGCAAAAATGGATATTAACAATTCCGTTGCATTACCAAAAGTAGCATTTAAAAGACCACCAACTGAAAGTTTCAATTTTAATACATTATGAAGGATTCCATGTCAATTCAAAATATAATAACAATAAAAAGGTAGGGAGTATGATAAATTTCAGGAATTGGAACATGAATTAATGTCCACTAGCTTTACTTCCTAGATCGAACACGGAAAAGAAGATAAAGCATGTTCTGGGTCCCCTATACATGAGAGTTAAGAATGGTAGCTGACCCCAAGTAAACCAATGCTTGCTATATATCCATGAACACCAATGCCTAAGCTTATAAATTACATGTGTCAGGCAAATAAGTTAGTAGTCTATATTAATCATTTGATAAATATGAGATGAAAAGTTTAGTGAAATGATAAAGCTCCAACAAGAATCAACTTAAGATTGGAGATTGTTAATCTATGATTTATTCCCAGAAGAACTGCCTATAAGAACAGAAAATGTCCAATGGAATTCTAATTCTTACCAGAAGGTGGTTGATATTGATGAAAACAGGAAAGAAACTGCACAGTACTTGTGGATTGTAAACCCCTTTCAAGAGTCACAAACCAGAAACAATTAAAAAACAGCAATAATAATAAACTCCTGCACATTTGCTATAGTTTTTTTGTTACTTCCCATGTTTTCTCTTCACTCCTATTTATCCAACATGGGTTTCCTTTACTAAGCATGAAACTTTTGGTTTAAGTATCCAACATAATATGGCACCATTGTACAGGTATCTGGGCATAATAGTAGCCAATTCCTTTGAAAGCATTAGATACACTTCTACTATTAAGGGGGAAAACTATAGTGGCATGGTATTTAAAGAAAACCTTACAGACATATTGTCCAACAGCAATCAGCATCTGGAATTTGTATCATACAAAGAAGTAGCTATGATATAAGGGATACAACTTCCCTATTTGTGGTCTGCTTCACTTCTCACTTGAATACACAACTTTGATCTTACACATTTGATACCGCATGCCCTTATGTGGTTTACTGGTTGTATAGTGAAATAACCATAATACTTGTAAGCTAGTGTGGTTACTGTTGCAAAATCTATGTAATTTGTGTATTGGTTTCCCTGTTTGATCATTATCTTATAATTCCATTTTGACCTACCTGCTGCTTTCTGATGAAAGAAGATGGCTATGAACAGAATTCCCTTACCGCATGGTTGAACCAAAGTAATGTATTACTAAAATATTAAAAATTCCAGATGAAATCCATAAGTTCAGTAGTTACATTTGATCATTCATTCCAATCTCCTCAGGAAATCCAATAGTTAGATAAGTAATCCATTGGAAACAAACCTATCATCTTGAAGTAAATATGTTGCATTTTCGATTCTTTTAGTTAAAATGAATTGCTTATAAGGTGTCTATATTCTATCTCAAACACACTGCAATGGAACTATTCTTAAATATACCAGATGCCAAGATGCCAAGAAACTTCTCTTTTATGGGTAGTTGTTGCTCAATTTTGTCAGTTATTTCAGAACTTTTAGTTTGTAGAAATTGCCTTCTATGTTATACGTACCTAGTACCTGAAAACACTTATCATTCCCCTGAAAACCTCCCTAAAAATAAAACTACAGAAACATTATGGGTGATTGCAGAAAGCACATAAAATATGACAAATTATCAAGCAAACTACTAGTTCTACTGTGGATTCAGTGACTCATCAACAACAAAATAGATACATAAACAAGAGAGTGCACTGTGTTATGGGGAAGAATATGAAAAGTCAACTGTCATTCTTGAATACCAACATACTAACATTAAATCATCCAAGAAGCTTACCTGTAGGTCCAGTGTAGAATGCAAGCTGCCTGCAGCAGAAAAAAGCTGAGCTCTATTAAGCACTTGTAAAGTCATATAATTACAAAAGCCATTCCAATGACAAATGTTATAATATCACACCCAAGGATTATATGAATTACTCTGTAGCATAACCCAAACGTTCAGCCAAAGGTATAATGCCCAGTAAGGTAAGAAAGAAAACCCAGCCCTGTATTCCATTTCAATAAATAAATCAACCTGTAATGAAGGTAAAAGTGACAGACAAATATATCATAATAGATTGAGGAAACTTACATGACGACCTGTGAGATAATTGACAAGAATTGCAAGGGGGCCAAATGGCAAAAGTAAATTGATTTTGCTTGACAGCAGAACAATCTTTAGATTCTTGAGCACTCTATTCCTCATATATATGTTTTTGGAAGCTTGCGGAGAACCTGAAAATGATCCGTGCTGAATTACATCCAGAGGATGACTCTTTCTAGCAGGTGAGACAGGGGTAACAAGGGTCTTGTCTTCCAACTCAAGTACAGATCTTTCATCCAGTGATGTCATCTGTGTCATCAAATTTTTTTCATTAGACACCATCACCAAAAAGAAACAAGCCTACCTCCTCCATGGTCTAATAAACAACTATTAATCTAATCACCATTTATTAGAAATAGCTCATGTATTCATTTCTAGGAATAAAGGTTCCAAATTTTTAGATAGAGCTAGGAATCCAAGTGCTAGAAATGTGGCTAGTGGTTATCTCAATTTGTGCCATATGAATGAATGCAATGCACTGCTAATGGGGCATTCTACAACATGAATATTTTTGTTTTCATTTGTTTCTGAAATTGCCACATCAGCAAAAAAACAAAAACATGTTCTTGAACTCTGTTTTTGTTTTTAAAGGAAAAAACAAGTTGGTTTTGTTTCAAAAAACAATACATATTTTTGAAACCATCAAAATGATGGTTTTTAGAACAATAACAAAATTTGTGGTGTAGAATTACCATATGATTTATGGAACATGATATGAATAACCTCATGAAAACATGTCCTTGAAACCAAAATTCAAAAACATGTTTTCGGTTTTAGTTTTGAAAACAAAAAACACATACACAACCAAGAATATATTTTGTGTGTTTTTGTTTTAAGAAACAATCTGTTTTTAAGCTAGATGATTTTGATTTGTTTTTACAACCAACAACAATAAAAACAATTCACATTGTAATTGTAGAACACCTCCTAAATCAAACATAAGTAGAAAATAAACTCATATGTGAGTGAACTCTATCCATGTTTCCCTTGTTATCCACCTTCTATGAAACAGCTGTGAGTAACTTATTCCTAATCATGAGCATCACTGCAGGAACAAGCATTGGAATTTTCTAAAATCAAAAGGAAAATATCTACAAGAAAGCAATTATATCTCCAAATCTCCAATAAATGACCACATGTATCCCTAGAGATTCAAATCGCTTCAAAGAGAAAAGAACAAACTTTAACAAGGCTAAATTGATTAGCCATCAATCAAAGATAAAGAACAAAGTGAAAGTCAACCAACTGAAATTACTGCAACCAAGATGATAGTGTAGAATGACAGAAAAAATGGGTGGTCCCTCTAGTTCTATCTCCATCACTAGAAGCATAAATGTAATTGACTAATAGTGGGTTAGGGCTACCAATATTTGACACAACATGTGAACACAATATGAAGTTAGTGGGTTTGGATTTACTTTAATTGTGTTCATGTCAAAATCCTTCGACCTGTTTAACACGATTAATAAATGTGACAATTTCAGGCCGAACCACTTAACTCAAAAATGACCCGTTTATGACCCTAAGTTTCTAGTATTAGATCATATATGTATATTTGGATTAAACACTTTATGGTAAGTAAGAATGATATTGAATGGATTGTATGAATTTGTTTAGATAATGGATGATTGAATGTTTACTATTTAAGTCTATTTATTGTTTAATTTAAATAGGTTAAGCATTAAGCTTGTTGATTTCGTGTTCATTTGGGTTATACGTGTCATTTAGTATAGAATTAAACAAGTAAGTTGTGTTAATTTAGATTACACGGGCTGTATCGTGTTCATGTTGACATAGAATGCCCCTACATTGACACCCCCTATAACCTCCGTGGGATCCAAGAGCCAAGATAAACGGAAAACAGAGAAGAAAATACACAGGTCTGAGCTGAGAATGAATAATACCCGCAGAGAAATTAGATAGAAAAGAAAAAGAAAGAAAAAAAAAGGACAAAAGAGATTAATAAATGAATGCAAGTCAAATATCAGATCCAAAAGGCAAGATCAATGAACACGATAAAGAAATAATGTTTGATCTTCCAGTGAACAAAGAAAAGAGGGCATTGCAAGTTTAACTAAGTCCAGTAATTATAAACGTCAACCGAGTTCAAGAATATTGTCAAAATGCGAAGGAACAGAGCAAACAAAAATCCCCAGAAACAATAACAATTCTCAGTCACACCTGCAGCCAATTAAAATATTAAAAGAGAGAGAGAGAGAGAGAGAGAGGACGGTTAGACCAACTAACATTGTAACATTGAAACCATTAATGCGAAGTAATGGGAACAAACCTTTATGCGAGTTTGCCCAAGTCCAGTAATTATAAACGTGAATCGGGTTCAAGAATATCGTCTAAAATGAGAAGGAACAGAATAAAGAAAACCCCCAGAGAAACAAGAACAATTCTCAGTCACACCTGCAACCAGAGAGAGAGAGAGAGAAGACGATTCAGAGCAACTAACATTATAACACTAAAACGTTAAAACCACTGGAACCCATATGTCTTGCATGTCCGAATTCTACGTTGAGGCAGACATACATGACATGGGCTATGTATTTATCTCTTCTTTTTTGCCTGTCGGGCTTATTATTTTCTTCTTTTTTGCTTGTTATTAATGCTTTTTTATTGGTTATCACTTCATTGTTCGTTGTTCCTACGACTTATTTTATGTGTTGTAGGGGGAGAAGCGGCAGCGATGACTTTATTGATTTCCCAACTGACTGGGTTGTGTTGAAGTTGGACAGATGTATCTCTCTGTCGTCCGTCGCGAAGCGAGGGCGATCGCTGCTGCAGCTTCTCCCTCGCTTCGTGGATGCAACCGCTCTTTCCGCCCTCTCGCTAAGTTTTAGGTGATTACCGTCTTATTATTGATTTCTCTCTATCTCCACGAAACATCTTTCCTCCTCGGGAAAATCTATGACGCGGAAAAGATACGGTATTGGAAGAATTTCGACCAATCAATAAGACGTTTTCCGCTTGTCCATATCGGAAGATGTTTTCAATGTGAGGAGGATATGTAGGCGCGATCTGGTCGAAGGATGATAATTCAGTCGGGCAAGTCCAATTCGTAATATTCATAGTTCAGGCATTCAGCCACCTAGGCCCAAAATTCGTCTCGGTATAGAGGTACCTTGACACTTAATCCAGTTTAGGATTAAAGAATAGAAGTTCCAGCTCGAAGCTAATGAGTCGAAGCATCGCATAACCGACTCCAAAGGCCTTTCCAACATATCCCAAATCTCTTGAGGTCACAATGAGTCAACAAATCCCAAATTTCCTGAAATCACGATAAGAACTCATCCTGGTTCCGCCTAAATCAGAAGTAGACGATAAACCTTATCAACGTACTGCTCTCCTTCAAAAACAGAACCAACCTTATCTCCACAACTCAGAGATCCTGGAGCTCTTCCGTAAAGCCCACGACTACTCTAGTATATAAAGACTTGAAACCTCAAGGCAAAGGTACGCATGATTATTCTACTCACCAGCACTCAAGCTCTCAACCATTCAGCTTTCATTCACAACATAAGTACTGACTTAAGCATCGAAGCGACCTCGCCGGGTTAGCTACCCCGGGTTCTCTGATACATTGTTTTGCAAATTGATCCAACTCGTCGCCCATTTGGAGTTCGGATCACCCTCCAACTAGGAGTACCTAGATCGCACACCATCAATTAGCGTCGTCTGTGGGAATCGGTCAAAAGTTCATCCCTATCTCTCTGTAGCTTCAAACTTAATCTCAACCTCAATGGCATCCTCCATCCACACCGGGAAAAGTGTTGAGATGAACGTCACCAGGGGGCAAGCTCAGCAATCAACCTTCCCCCAAACTCCTACGGTGTGTATCGATCAATTCACTATTCTGCTCACAACGCCCGGAGTCTCATCATTGTCCGCACCACCGAGCACCACACAAGTAAGCATCCCATTTCCACCAGTGGTAGGCGAAACTTTCTCTAAGCCATCCGTGGTTCCCCCGGAATCGAGCATTCCTAGTTTCAAGACCTCGTTTAGTGCATCCAGGCTATTCAGATCCAAATGCAATAGGTCCAACAGTTCCAATAGTACCAACAATACTATTTCTGCCAATAATATCAACACCAGTTCCCTCCACTACAGCCAAACCAGCAGCCGGTTCCACCTCGGCACCCAGGGTCCCATTAGGGTTAGAACCCAAATCGACTTGGAAGTAACCAGAACATCAACTGATCCCCCCATCAGAGTGAAGAGACCTCACAAGTACCGATTCCTCTCAAGAGTCAGGTCTCGCCCCGTGGGAGGAGAGACGGTCAGCACACTCCTCCAGTCTCGCAAGGAAATCTCAGAAACAGGTCTGGGGATAGTCAACCCAATCCACCTCGGTACTCACAGCAAGAAAACAATGGCTCATGAGCAGATAACCAGTTCGGGGTTCAAGGTGCAAACTCGAGACAAGGCCTCTCCGTCCCTCGTGATAGCCAATTCGAGCCCCATAACCTACAGAATCCAACAAGGAACCAGGATCTACCTCGCAAGCCGATAAAGAAGCAGCAGTGGCTACGTCGCAAAACATGTCGCCTCTCGGCCAGGAACAGCCCGCCAGTGAATCCAAACCAACGAGAAGAGCAAACCAAAGGAACGGAAGAAGCGAGCTCGGTGACTACAAAGACTGCGCCTCCACTACTTTGCCAGTCATCCCCTCTATCTCCTGAGCTCTTGGCAACTCCAATGCCAAAAGACTTTAAGATGCCCCCATTAGACAAGTATGATGGGTCGTTCGACCCCAATGACCATGTGGACTCTTTCCAGTCTCAGATGCACCTAGCTGGGGCTGATTAGTCCTGCATGTGTGTGGCCTTCTCTACTACGTTCAAGGGGGTAGTTTGAACTTGGTACCGAAATCTCACGCCGGGCTCCATCAAAAGTTGATCCCAGTTTGCTGATTTTTCACTACGCACTTCATTACTAGCAAGAAGTGTCCGAAGTCACAGGAAAGCCTACTAAACATGGTTCAGAGGGAAGGAGAGTCGATCAAAATTTATATCAAGCACTTCAACGATACTTGCATGCAGATACCGGACCTCGACCCGACAGTACGACTCACTACAGCAAAGAAAGGAAACACCCACAAGGAGTTTAAGTGGCATGTGGTAGCTAACAAACCAAAAGACATCACCGAATTCCTTAAGTTAGCAGATCAGTTCATCGGTACCGAGAAGGAGATCAATCAGAAGATCGACAACCCACTGCCGGAAAAGAGGAAGAGAGAGAATGAAGGAATGAGCAATGGTGGACAGAAGAGGAAGAAAAGCAAGTCCTCGAGCAGGGGAAGAAATAACTCCAGAAGTCGGTCCCCCTCTTGAACTCGCAAATCAGGTCGACGCTCCAGGACCCCACCTGTGGAGAGAACGAGCTACATGCCTTTGAACGTTAAGAGAGGAGAGATCCTAATGGCTATTAAGGACTCCTCCTTCGTCAAATGGCCTCCTAGGCTAAGGGGAGACCTAGCAACAAGAAACCCAAACATTTACTGCCATTTTCACCGAGATCATGGACACAACACAAAGAACTGCAGGAATCTCTACGATGAGATCAAGGAACTTATTCAATGCGGATACTTGAAGAACTTCATTTTGCGAGAAGAGAGGGGACAAACAGATTGACAGGCAGATCAACAGGGGGACCAGAGGAGAAATGCCCCCAAGGCCAGTAGGCAGAATGGGAAACCACCACAACAGTTGCCAGAGGAAAGACCGATCCACGGGGTAATCAACATGATTACCGCGAGTTAGAGAACGAAGAGGAAAACCTACCAAAGCGACCTCGGCTCGAAGAACCGATATACTTCACTGAGGATGATGCACGCGAAATCCAGTACCCTCACGACGATGACCTAGTGGTGAAGTTACGAATTAATGACTTCAAGGTAAAGCACATCTTGGTAGACTCAGGTAGCTCGACAAATATACTCTTCAAGGAGACATTCGATAAATTACAGTTACAGTAGAGCGACCTGAGACCGACAGATACTCCTTTGGTAGGTTTAGCGGTGAGGAGGTCAGACCTCTTGGTCGAGTCACATTACCCATGGAAGTCATGTGAGGTTTAGCGACTCTCTCTCCCTACAACGCCATAGTAGGCCGGCCCATCACACATGTTTTACGTGCAATAGTATCCACTTACTATTTGGCAATGAAGTTCCCAACTGATTACGGAGTGGGAGTCATGCAAGGTGACCAGCTTGAATCGCACAAGTGCTATGTGGCTGCTCTAAAAGGGAAAGCAAAGCTAGTAGAGGATGTCGAGCTTGAGCGACCAGCAGAGTATACTGACGAGCGAGCTGCCCCGACAGAGGAGACGGTCCACATATCGGTCTCTGTTGATGAACTAGCCAAGACTCTCCAGATCGGTGCCTCGGTCAACGAACCACTTCGCTCTCAGCTAGTAAGCTTCTTACTTGAGAACTTAGATGTTTTTGCTTGGTCTACGACAGAAATGCCCAGAACTGATTAAAAAATTATAACTCACAAATTGAATATCGACCCTTTAGTCGCCTCAGAATGTTGGATCGTAGTTGATGAAGAGGTTGGGAAGCTCCTTGCGGTAGACTTCATCAGGGAAGTCCATTACCCGAGCTGGGTGGCAAACCTGGTTCTGGTGAAAAAAAAGCCAATGGTAAGTGGCGCATGTGCATCGATTACACCAACCTGAATAGAGTCTACCCAAAAGATTGCTTCCCGCTACCCAAGATCGACCGCCTAGTGGACGCGACCTCAGGGCATGAGTTGTTGAGATTCCTGGACACCTATTCTAGTTACAACTAGATTAGGATGGATCCTACTGACGAAGAGAAGATCGTCTTCATAACTGAGCTCGGGTTATACTGTCACAAGGTCATGCCCAGTTTTTGAACTCTTTGTTGAATGATTTAAAGAATGTTTTTCAAATTTTACGAAGACATAACATGAAGCTTAATCCAAATATGTGCATCTTCGGAGTCACTACGAGTAAATTTCTAGGCTATACAGTCAACCAATGTAGCATCGAAGCCAACCTAGATAAAATAAAAGTCATTCTAGATATGAGACCACCCCAAAAAATAAAAGAGGTTCAGAGGCTGACTAGTCAGATAGCCGCCTTGAGCCGCTTCTTGTCCAAGTCGGTAGATCGGTGCCTACCCTTTTTTAAAGCGATAAAAAAGAGTAAGGACTTTGAATGGACTGAAGAATGCCAACTCGCCTTTGACGAGCTAAAAAGATACTTAGGTACCACCCCAGTTTTAACCTGACCCGAAGAAGGGGATGTGTTAAAGCTATACCTCTCTACGAGCGATGAAGTGGTTAGTTCGGTATGATCAAAGAAGTAGATTGGGTCCAATGACCCATCTACTATGTTAGCAAAATTTTGTAGGATGCAAAAACCAGGTATCCGGAGATCAAAAATTTAGCATACACACTAATCATAGCAGCCCGAAAGCTTTGCCCATACTTCCAGGCCCACAGTATCAGTGTTCTCACCAACAAACTCCTGAGGCAGATTCTGTTCAAACCCAAGGTGTTTGGGAGATTGACAAAGTAGTCCATCGAACTGAGTGAATACGATATCCAGTATGAGCCTCGGCTAGCAATCAAAGCCCAAGTCTTGGTTGATTTTGTAGCAGAATGCACGTTTAGTACAATGACCCCCAAGCTGACCGAGCTCGATCACACGACGGGAGCTTCAACCAGTGCAGCGCCAGTCACAGTCAGAGCGGAACCGACCTCGGACCAGGAGCCTTGGATCCTCCACGTCGACAGCTCATCCAACCAGCAGGGAAGCAGTGCAGGACTGATATTGTACAACCCAAACAAGGTGAAGCTGGAATATGCTCTCCGGTTCGGATTCGAGGCATTAAACAACGAGGCAGAATATGAAACATTGGTCGTCGGGTTAACCTTAGGAAGGGAAATGAAAGCAAAGCACCTCATTGTATGCAACGACTCACAACTAGTGGTTAACCAAGTCACTGGCGAGTACGAAGCTCATGACCCCACTTCATCAGACAGATTCCGAGGTCTAATAACGCTGAGGCCGACGCCTTGTCACGACTAGCTAGCACGAGTAGCAACACCATGCGAACTGTGTACATAGAGGACCTACCTCAGCCCAACATTCTCGAGGGGGTAGAAGAGGTTGCTCCCGTATCATAAGCTGAACCGAGATGGATCGACCCACTCATGAGTTATCTACTCCACAACACCCTACCTACAGAACGTAATGTGGTCTGAAGGGTAGAGCGTCAGTCAGCTAAATACGTCCTCATAGATGGATAGCTGTGAAGATCTTTCGTGCTCCCTTACATGCATTGCTTGCGACCCTCAGAGGCTGAGTATGTACTTCGCGACACCCATGAAGGCTTGTGCGGCGGACACTTGGGGGCAGAGCTCTCACACATAAAGTGTTAAGGCAAGACTATTATTGGCCCATGATGAAGGCGAATGCACTCGACCTAGTCAAAAAATGTGTTAGGTGCCAGAGGCATGCCAACATTCATCATCAACCTGCTACTAATTTGAAATACCTCACTAGCCCATGGCCCTTTGCGTAGTGGGGGAATCAACGTCCTTGACCCCTTCCCCCCAGTAACAAGGCAGAGGAGGTTCTTGGTTGTAGCAGTAGATTACTTTACGAAGTGGGTGGAAGCCGAACCCTTGGTAACAATCACAACCCACAACATATAGAATTTCTTTTGGAAAAGCATAGTATGTCGCTTTGGACTACCTCGGGTGCTGATATCCGACAATGGGAAACAATTCGAAGATATTCAACAAAATTTTACCTCGGTGGTACACCCCCAGGCGAACGGGCAAGCAAAAGTAACTAACAGAGCGATACTTCATGGATTGAAAGCTCGCTTAGCTCGAGCCAAGGGGTTGTGGGTGGACGAATTGCCCAGTGTCATTTGAGCCTACTGAACTACTATTAAGACCGCCATAGGTGAAACCCCTTTCAACCTCACGTATGACACAGAAGTGGTGATCCCGATGGAAATCGAGGTACCCACGTTACGATTGGAGGCTTACGATTAGGAGGCGAACGATGATGAGCTCCGTACCAACCTAGACCTACTAGAGGAGGTATGAGACCTAACTTACATTCAGACCGTAGCTTACCAACAAAGAGTAGCTCGGTACTATAATGCCCGGGTTAGAAAACGATAATTCCGCGTCGGCGACCTAGTTCTTTGAATGTTATCGTACCTAAGCTTAGCATTGGCAAGCTTAAATTGAATTGGGAATGTCCATACCGAGTAAAGCGGGTGTTTGGGGAAGGCACATATGAGCTTGAGACTTTAGAAGGGAAGTAGGTACCATGAGCGTGGAATATCGATAACCTAAGAAGGTACTAGTCATGAATTTGCAACTCTAAGGCAAAATTTTCTCAAGTCTATGTGACCACCGAACTGGTCGAAAAAGATGACAGACTAGAGAGAGGTCTGCGAGTTGGTGCCGAGCTGACAAAAGACTTCGGCACTACGAAAAGTCCTAGTCACCTCTTCAGCATGGGCAAACAAGTCCTAGTCACCTCTTCGGCATAGGCAAACAAGTCCCAGTCGCCTCTTCAGCATAGACAAACAAGTACTAGTCGCCTCTTCGGCATAGGCAAACGAGTCTTAGTCGCCTATGAGGCATAGACAGCTCGGGTGCAAACCCTATAGTGTCTAATTCACCTCGGCGTACAACAACGTAAGGTTAATCCCACATGGAGTCGAGCTCGTTAACTCGACACTTAGGGATAACCAACACTTAGGCAAATAAGTGACCCAGGCATAGACAGTTCGGGTATGTACCCTACAGTGTCGTTCCTACTAGTGTCGAGCTCACCAACTCGGCAACAACCTATACTTAGGAAAAGTTCACTCCTATTTGGTTTAGTTCGCTAGCTCGGGAATAATCTACACTTAGAAAAAAAATTTGCACACAAAGATTGCCAAAACACTTATATTTCATTGATGTAGAACTTCGAGTACAAAAGAAAAACTACTATAACCGAGCTCGGAGGCTCAGAATGTACATTGTACGTAAGGAGGTCCAAGAAAAGAGGCACGATTATACATCTGATCTGCCAGAATCCCCTCTAGTAGGTAGGTCGGTTTCCATGTGGTCCTCCTCCATGTCCTCTTGGCCTGCCTCTCCTAACGGCTTTGCCTCAAGAACTTCATCGTTGCTTTCTCCTTCGGAGGAGTCAGGTTCATTGTCAACCTCCTTCGCCATCTCAGGAGTGATGACTGACATGGAAACAAACCCAAAGTCAAGCTCGGGAAACTTTTGTCGCATCAGCCACTTGCAAAGCTTGAAGCCTGATCGGTACGAACTAGATCCATACTCGACTTGGAGTTCGTGAAAGTCCGGGGGCTCCTTGAAATCCTTGATGGCGCAATCTCTCTCTTGAACCTGCGCCTCTTGGATGGCGGTGTCAAAAATCTCGGTGCGCTTCTTGATCATCGCCTCGAGGTTCTTGTTCTCTAGCAAGAGAGCCCCCTTCTCCCCCTTGAGTTTCTCCTTCTCCTCTGTCAGTACAAGGATCAGCTTCTGCTGGCTCCGAGCTCCCTTCTTGGCTTGAAGAACCTCACCTCGAGCTAAATTTAGTTCACGGTAAAGCTTCCCAGCGTTCTCTTCAGCCTCCTAGTCTCGCTTCAAACGGACCTCAGATTGGTAGACAAGGGAATGAATAGTGGAGTTCACCTGGCAAATGGAAAGTAGGCGTAAGTACTATTAACGAAAGAATAGAAAAAAATTAATAATAATAAAAAACAAACAAAAGGGCGGGTTACTCACCACCATGCAGTAACTAGCCACTCTTCCTTTGATCTGACTTGTTGGCATGTCAGCCCATTCTGCGACCTTCATAGGAAACACGACGTCCTTGCTCTTAAGGAGCTCGAGCTGTGGAGTCATTATGCTCTCCTTCGGGAGCTGAGGTTTAGGCACCGAAGTACCCTCGGGCTCGCGAGGTGGGGTTCCTTCGTCCTGGTCCTCGTCTAGGTCAACAACTGGAGGTTGGGGATGAACCTCCTCCTCCGGGAGCTCAGCTGAGATCGGCTCTGGTGTAGCGACCTCAGGTTGGGCAGGAATCGGAGGACCGACCTCCTCTCAACGGGACCTCTTCGAGGCCTTCCTCTTCTTTCCCTGCTGAACACTTCGCAGAAGGTTTGCTGCATCAACGCCTGTCATAGCTGTTGCAAGAGAAAAAGAAAAATGTTAATCACGAAGTGAAGTAAGTGCAAAATAAGAAACAAAAAGAAATGTGTGTGCCAATGTGGAGGCCTACCAGGAGGACTCAGCCCAACTCGTACAAGCTTCTCCTCACCCAAGAAATATTTCAATTCAAGGCCAAGGTCCCTCTAGGAATTAGTGACCGCCCTAGTCTCAGCATCCAGCCGAATCTCGAGGTCCTTAATGGTCACTCACCAATGAGTCGGGAATGGCCATCCCTCAGGGTTCCGAACAAAGAAGTACCTCCTCTTCCAAGCCGGTACTTTGTTTGGGCTACCGAACAAGACTTTGAACTTAGGGTGGGGGGAAATGTAGTAACTCTGTCAGGTGTTCCCATGTAGGCAAGCAGAGTTCTTCTTATTGGAGTAGATTGAACTAAAGGTGTCTAGGAAAAGAGGTCAGTTATACTCGTGGAATAGAGAGATCATGCCAACAATGGTTTGGATGGAGTTTGGGTGTAACTGGTCAATGGTAATGTCGAAGAACTTAATAATTTCTATGATGAAAGGGTGGAGCGGAAAGTGCAACCCAGCTACGAGCTGCTCCTCAAAAATCGCGAGCTCGTGGTGACCATGAACCCAAGGGTACTGACCCAAAGGAATACTAAAGGTAAGGGTGTTGGGAAGACGGTAACGGGCTACCAAGGACAATAATTTGTCCGAGGTCATCATGGAAGGGCCAAAGTCATTTGGATCCTGACCCCGAGAAGAAGATGGGACCCCCTCTCCGGAGGTCGGTCGCTCTACCCGAGATTCAGGTTCCTCAGGCCGAGATGGCCCGACATCGGTAAAGGTGTTTCCCCTAAGAGGTGTAAAGAGGAGCTCTCTAGCGAAGAGCTGACCTCACCGGCAGGAGCCGAGGACCGCACCTCGACACCCTCGAGCTCACTAGAATTACTAAGTAACCTATCTATGCTAGCACTAGACATACTGGACAGGAAAAGGAAAGGGGAACAACTAATAAAGAAGATGAACTCACCGAAAGGACGACAATGACCTCAAACGCAAAGGAAGGAGTGGCGAGCTGAAGGACTCCAACGCTACCTTAGGAAAGCTCAATTACAAGATTTTTGGCGAAGGTAATGGGCCCTTTGGCCCCCTATTTATAGTCCACCGCATCTGGCGATCAATGGCTGAGACTTGTACGATCTGATGGCTCCCATGAAAACTGGTTACACGCTACCCAAGTACAAAATCGGTTGAGTATGCTCTTTGGCATCCGCGGAATCTATAAATAGTGTGATATCCGTGTGTGCCTGGGACGCGACCTGGGTCATTTCGTGGTTGAGCCAGATGGTTGAACACGCTCGACCAATGGTTCGCCCTCCAAATTGACTAGACCTCACGCCAAATCCACCTACACTCTTCATGAACACTCCACACTAGGTTGGGACTCCCAGCACGAGGAGTGGGGGGCAATTGATGAAGGGTGATTTGGCATGACCTAGCAAAAAGGGGACACGTAGGCGCGATCTGATCGAAGGATGACAACTTAGCTAGGCAAGCACAGTTCGAAACATTCACAGTTTGGGTATTCAGCCACCTCGGCCCAAAATCTTCCTCGGTGTAGAGGCACCTCGACACTCAATCTAGTTCGGGACTAAAGAATCGAAGTTCCAGCTCGGAGCTAATGAGCCGAAGCACCGCATAACCGGCTCCAAAGGCCTCTTCAACAGATCCCGAATATCTTGAGATCACGATAAGCCAACAGATCCCAAATTTCCCGAGATCACGATAAGAACTCATCCCGGTTCTGCCTGAATCGGAGATAGATGATAAACCTTATCAACGTACTGCTTCCCTTCAAAAATGGAACCATCATTATCTCCACAGCCTGGAGATCCTAGAGCTCTTCCGCAAGGCCCATGACTACTCCAGTATATAAAGACTTGAAATCTCAAGGCAAAGGTACCCGTGATTATTCTACTAACTAGAACTCAAGTTCTTAAGCATTCAACTCGCATTCACAACATAAGTACTAACTTAAGCATCGGAGCGACCTCGTCGGGTTAGCTACCCTGGATTCTCTGATACACTATTTTGTAGATCGATCCAGCTCACCGCCCATTTGGAGTTCGGATCACCCTCTAGCTAAGAGTAGCCAAATTGTGCACCATCAGGTAGGGGTGAGGGGGGGGGGCAATTGATGAAGGGTGATTTGGCATGACCTAGCAAGAAAGGGACACGTAGGCATGATCTGATCGAAGGATGACAACTTAGCTAGGAAAGCACAATTCGAAACATTCACAGTTCGGGTATTCAGCCACCTCGGCTCAAAATCTACCTCGGTGTAGAGGCACCTCGGCACTCAATCCAGTTTGAGACTTAAGAATCGAAGTTCCAGCTCGAAGCTAATGAGCCAAAGCGCCGCATAACTGGCTCCAAAAGCCTCTCCAACAGATCCCGAATCTCTTGTGGTCACGATAAGCCAACAAATCCCAAATTTTTCAAGATCACGATAAGAACTCATCCCAGCTCCACCTGAATCGGAGGTAGATGGTAAACCTTATCAATGTACTACTTTCCTTCAAAAATGGAACCAACATTATCTCCACATCTAGGAGATCCCGGAGCCTTTCCGTAAGGCCCACAACTACTCTAGTTAAGGCAAAGTTACCCGTGATTATTCTACTCACTAGCACTCAAGTTCTCAAGCATTCAGCTCGCATTCACAACATAAGTATTGACTTAAGCATCGGAGCGACCTCGTCGGGTTAGCTACCCCGGGTTCTCTGATACACTATTTTGCAGATCGATCTAGCTCGCCGCCCATTTGGAGTTCGGATCACCCTCCAACTAGGAGTAGCCAGATCGTGCACCATCAGGTAAGGGTGAGAAAAAAACCGAAAAACCGAACAAAAAACCAGTGGTTAACCGAACTAATCAATATACATGTTTTTCTATATATTTATATATTTATGTATGTTATATATATATATATTATATTGTAAATTAATAAATATGCATTATATATAAATATATATTATACATTATATATTATTTAAAATATAATATTATATATATATTTATAATTTTTATTATATATATATTAATAAGTATTATAAAAACTAAAAAACTGAAAAGTTGATTAGCTGAACCGGTGAACCGATTAACCGACTGATTTCGATTCAGTTCCGATTACCTGTTTTTCAAAAACCAGTACTACCAATTCGGTTCACAAAAAAAGGCTCATGGGGTAACCAATAATGCACCCCTATAGGTAGGAGATCTAAATTGCCATGTGAGAATAGTTCAACTGAAAAAGAGAGAGATGAGTAAACCATAAGGATCATCGTAAGGATGGTTTTGTGACGACTGAATCCGAATTACTATAACCCTCTATTTGATCCTCACAAGTCGCGATCACACCATTCTTATAGTCCCTTGCAGCCTTGAAAAACCGACCTCAAATGCTTCAGCCTTACAATTTGCCACGTAGCAAAAGAAAAAGCCCACTATCTTGAACTGAGTTTGGATTGGATAGCCCACTATCTCTTGAATATGTTTTTTCTTCTTTCTTTTGTTTGTTTGTTTTTTTTTTTTTTTTTCATTTTTTGGATAGAATTGAAGAGTTTGGATTTCCTCCTCACAAAATTGGTCCTCACATCCCTTTAGCTGTCCATCAAGAACATCTCCATGCTAGTATGTTTTTATCTATGGGGAGATGTTCTCAGGTACCCAACTTCCCCAACCCCATCGAATTGGGGATGGAGAGTGAATTCCTCGCCTCATCCCACTCTAACTTCGATTATATATTAAATATACAAATATAATATTATTTATATTATTTATGACATTATTTAAATCAAAATATATTTAAAATAATTTTATATTTTAAAATATTCCCCTTGTTTTAAGTGAATCTATTTTCTAAAAATAATTTTAATTTAAAAAATTTGAGGATCCAAGTCCCCAAAAAAGAACCCATCTTGGTCGGGAGTTGGGGATGGAGAGGGTCATTTTTATCCTCAGTGGGGATTGGGTCGAGGATAGGGAATATGTGAGGAGGAAATCCAGATTTGCAAATGAGATACAAGCAATTTGGATGGCTCCCCACAAAACGCATCCCAAATGCGCATCCCTCTTGTGCAATAGGAACATCTCCCAATGACATGGATGAGAGATGTGTTGTGGGGTGCATGGTTTTTGAACCGTCGTTGACCTAGATAGTCAGGCCATTCAACTCGGACATCATCTAGGCAACCAGTTTTGTTTTACACTCAAACCATTCCTTTGCCAAAAACCGTTGGCTTGATCAACAACCCATTGACCCGGGTGACTAAATGGTTGATCCATTCAACCTGGACAATAGTTTTTGGCTGTTTATTATTTTAAGTTTTAATTTTTTACATTTTTTTAAATTGCAATGAGCCATCCATTTGAACCAGATGATTGAACCGCTAACTTGAAAACCAGTGGTCAAAGTGGTTTCAGTTCTGTGTCAAATTTTAAAATATTGGTAGGTGTGCTATACGGGAAGTTCATATCGGCACCCCACAAAGCATGCTCCACAAGCAATCCACATGCACATCTTAGCGTGCATTGGAAACATCTCCCACACTTGTCAATGAGAGATGCTCCCAATACGCAGTTGGGTGCCTATGGGCTCGCTCTGTGGGCCTTCCATGAGAGACAATCCCAACTCAGAGACAACTAGACGAAGGGTTAACTTTGGCTGTTGGGCCCAACAGCATAGGCTGTTGAGACAGTTTCTGGGCTGGGCACGTTCTAGGCAGTTCACCTATTCACGTCCATGCTTTGGTTTTTAGTAAAAATAAATTAATATATAATTACTAATTTACCCACTCTTATGGTGATGTGGCATTCCCAGAAATTCACTTAATAGCACAGGCTGTTGGCCCCAACAGCTAAAGTTTTTCCCTAGATGAACCTAAGTTTGGATTTCCTACTCATATGCCGTAATTGTATGTTTTCATTTATGGGATATGTTCCTAATGTACAGCTAGCTGTGGGTAAGGATGATTATGTGAGGAGGAAATCTGGAGTCAATGAGCCTGGGGCAAGTTGAGCCCCAACCCAGCAATTAGAGAAAACAACATACAAAAGCAAACTCTTTGCAAAGTCTGTTGTTGTTCTCACTAAACAAATTTCTAGACTCATTAGCCATTCAGCTAGTTCTATACTTGGTTGGCCTCTCGAAATTTTCCATTGTCCCTTGTTATAATGTATTCAATGCTCCCCCATGGTGATATTGTTTGGTTGTAATGCAAATAAATATGCACTGCTGCAAAACTATTGCAGTGCAAATGATTTGTGTAAATTCTGATTTATTTTTGTATTAAATTTTAGCTTATTTTATTTGATTACAGTACAAATGAAATAAATTAAGACATGAAACAGAATAAAATAAAACCCAAAACAAAATCAAATGAGAATTTGCATTTTTTACATTTGCACTTCCATGTATTTGTACTAATACAAATAAATTTGCACTGCAACCAAATACTTAGGCTCAGTTTGGGAGGAGTACAAATAAAAAATATGTAAAGTACAAAACTTTGTATTTTGTATTATTTTGTAAGTATTTGCATTGTAAATATTTGTATTTGTATATTCTTTCCAAACTGAGCCTAGGCAATCCATCTTAGCTTTGCATCTCCCTCAATCCACACTTTCAATCCGCCACCCTTTGCCATGAGAAGAGCTTCCCTAGCCGCCACTCTTCTTGCCAATGCAACCCATAGAAGTTATGCCTTCTTTACCTTTTGAGTTGTCCAAGTTAATTTTATAGTCATGTTGCTTGGGTGGTTTATACTTCTGGAGGCTGGGAGGATTTTATTTGGATCCTTCCCTTAGCCAAATTTCATTCATCAACAATCAAGTCTCAAAAACCAGAAAGGCCCCAAACATAGAAAATACTTTGCTACTTTATGGGCTGGAATGTTCCCTGATCCGTAAACACGAGAGATGAGTTGCAACTGAGACAGTATGTTCTATAATTATGAACAATTGTGTGGATGTGCCAATGTAGAGAGGAGAAACCTCGGTTTATCTCCCTCAATGTGAATTTGATTCAACTTCAGAGCTGACTTGATAGAGAAATTCCCATTTGGGTTCTCTCCCCATATTAACTTCTTCTAATGCCGAGTATGGAATTGGGGTTGTTTCATTTCCAGAATTCTATTCCTTGAATATAATCGATTATTGCTCAAGTATTTTCTCTTCCAATACTAAGTATCGTGATCAATAAACCCACTTGTTTTTTGATCTAGGTTAGTTGTGGATATGTTCAAATTTGACCAAAAAATCAGTTGTTCATCCAAGGTTCAAAGTATCGATACAACCTGAAATATTAGATGGAGCATATCAGGTGTTTTGATCACAATCTTTTTAATTTTTTAAGTTGTCAAAGGGGTTGATCGAATGCCTGCCTACCAAAAAATGGGTCCAAACGCCAAAAATCACATATTTAGCATATCAGTGACCTACAAGTACATGCATATTGGCTGATACGGGCTAATACGTTGCAAAATTTTGATCCTCAGTCCATCCAAAACCTCATTATATTGGCACACAGGTTGTTTTCCTTTGTTATTATTTCACCCCAATCTTGCCACATGCCACATTGATCCATTTGGTTCCTCTTATACCAAGATTGGCTTGCATATTTTATCAAAGGCAATAAAGACCATGCTTCTGTCATTTGCACTGTATAAATGCATAGGAGTACAAATGGACTGTAAATCTTGGTTTGCTTTTGCTTGTGGTCTCCTTTTGTTTGTTTATAATAAATAAAATGATATGGTCTAGTGGTCCTCAATTTATATGAAAGAAAAATGATGCTGGAGGAAGGTTATTTATTTTGGGGGAATAAGGTAGGAAGCAAATTGATCTCCAAGGAGAGAATTAAGGTAGGAGGATGTGCAAATTTTGCATCAGTTTTTTAAATGCAAAAATTTACACTACTAATATGCACAAACAAATAGGTGCAAAATTTGTTTATGGTTCAAAATTTTTTGGAGTTTATCGATTTCATTAAGACAAATTTTCAGGAATTGAAACGTGTTCATTAAATATAGATGCATAGCACTGTTAACAGCTTTGATCAATGTAATTTTCCTAGTCTTAGAGAGGACTTATTCTTTTTCCAGTGTGAATATCTTTCTCTAGTTTTGCAATACATTAACTAGGGCCATATTTAGGCTTCAAAAAAAGAGTAGGGTCATGTTTGAAACTAATGCCATTTTCGGAGAGGTGTTTTATGAGAAAACAGTGCTGCATTGGTATGTAATTTTCCCATGAAATTGTTTTTGGACTGTTGTCGTTTGTTGCCAAATAGGTGTTTTTCAACACCACATCAACATAAGGTTACCAACAACAATAAAAAAAAGAAAGAGAAAATGCTAAAAAGGAAGTTTTCTCAAATCACACATTTTCTAATTTTTAAGGCATGGTTGAAGAACAAAATTTTCAAAAAAACATGTAACCAAACTGTAGAAAAGATGGGCCAAATGGCCCATAGACTGTTTATCTTATTTTGTTTCTTTATGTTCTTTTCTGTAATGGGCCTCAATTTGGGAATTTTCTCTTATGTTATGTCTTTTAATTATCTGCCCAACTAAGGGCCTCTTTATAAATTACAAAAATTAAGTTAATGAAATAGGATTAGGGGTGTAAGAGGAGGTTATGTTAAAAAATCTCTCTCTGAACCCTTATTGCCGCCACCTTTTTCTTCCTCTTCTCTCTTCTTGAAACCCGATTTTTGCTATTCCCAATTAATCTTCTACAACATTTTGAACAGTCCTTTCATTTCAAAAGGTTGTTTTTCTTCTCAAACGTCAAAGATTGCTCTTCTTCTTCTCCTTTTCTCCTCTTTCTTCCCATACACAATGTGTATGGAGAACTGAATTGGATGAATAGTTAAATAAACATTTTTTAGCCCAGTTGTTAGTGGTTTCTAGAGAGAAGGAGACTATCTTTATCATCCTCTTGGCAATATCAATTGTGTCGCCCAAACCTTAATTAACTGGACAAATCTAATTGCGGGCACCACAAGGAGTTCGATCTGGTCGTTCAATGACTGAAAGACTTCTTGTTCTTCATCTTGAAGATCAATTCAAGTGGCTTGGTGTTTTGTGAAGTCTACAAGGTGTGGCTGAGCTTTTTCTATTTCTCTCATGTTCCAGGTGTAACACAGTTAATAGGTATGACTGCATGAAGGTTGATTCACAACACAATATTTTTTTTCTATCTTCATTGATTGTTATTTAAAGTTATTAGACTTTATTTTTTAAGTGTTTTAAGAAGATGGACCCTTCATAAGTTGAAAACAAGCATGTTGTTGAATCTAGACAAGTTCCGAGAGCCTCTATTGACACTCTACTAGTTGTGACCATAGTTAAGTTAGATGGAACTAATTTTATAGCATGGTCACAATCAGTAAAAATTCATATCTGCAATAGAGACAAATGGGGTTATATCTCTGGGAGCAAGAAGGTTCCATCGAAAGATGATCCATCCTATAAAAAATGGATGCAAGAAAATTATACCGTATTCAAATGGTTAGGGAACTCAATGCAACCTCAAATTAGTCAACACTATTTGTGGATGAATTCAACAAAGGAAATATGGGACAGTGTTGTTGAAACCTATTCCCATAAATTAAATGTAGATAGAGCATACAAGTTGAGAGATGTGAAAAACTTAAGGTAGGGGGAGAAACCTTTGGCTATTTATTTCTCTATACTGAAATCTCTATGGTAAGAAATTGACTTGATGAAAACTATAGCCTGGGAAAGCACTAATGATGTTGATACCTACAGAAAACTTGTTGAGAGAAACAGGGTGTTTGAGTTTTTGATAGAGCTGAATCCCGAATATTACATCACAAAATAGAATATCTTATCCAAGGATAGTGTTTCATTGCCTCAAGCCTATGCCTTGATAAGCAGTGAAGAAAGCAAGAGGCTAGTCCAGGTTCAAGGGGCTAATCTAAATGATCACTTTGCTAATATGGGGGTGAAACCTAAGGGAATTACAGGAAGTCTAGTTGGCTCAAGGAAGAAAAAATTATTTGTGAGTATTGTAAGAAACCAAAACACACAAAAGACAAGTGTTGGAAATTGCATCCAAAGCTTATTCCTCTTTGTTTTCAAATGAAATATGATAATATGAAGGCAGGGAGTGCCAATACCGTTGCTGATCCAGATAGTAACAGATGCCTAATTGAAGAGAGGACTGCTAGTGAGTAGTTAGCAGCTATGAAGGCAAAGTATGAGAAGTTTGGAAGGATGATCAGTCACCTAGAAAGTGTGGCCTCTTCTTCCAACCATTTGGGAAATTCAACATCTTCTGCATTTTCTCATTCAGGTATACGGGCTTTTGCCAACCATGCAACTATCTCAGGTAATCGTAGGATCCCTTGGATTTTTTATTTTGGTGTTTCTGATCATATGACCATTATTTCCACTTTATTTATTTCTTATGATTTGCTTCCTAGCCGTGACAAAATCACCCTAGCCGATGGCTCTCTTGTTCTTATCTCTGGCAAGGGAACCATCAAGGCTACAGAGTCTTTGGTACTTCCTTCTACTCTTCATGTACCCAAACTAAATACAAATTTGTTATCTGTAAGCAGCCTAACTAAGTGTTTGAATTATTGTGTAATATTTTTTCCTTCCTACTGTGTTTTTCAGGATCTAGAGTCCTAGAAAGTGATGGAGAGTGGCCATTTGGCAAATGGAGTATATCGCTATTGGACAATCCTGGATAAGGCCATTGACAACCTAGGAAAACTGCTTTTGGATCTACATCTTCAGAGTCTGTTAGTCGTGTCATGTTATGCAATTTTCGTTTGGGTCATTTTTCTTTTACTTCATTGAGTCATTTATTCCCAGAACTATTCAAGGGAATTAGTTTGTCGAGTCTTCGTTGTGAGTCTTGTGAGTTGTTAAAACATTGTAGAAGCAGTTACCCTTTGAGTAATAAAAGATCTTCTCTATTCCATATTGTGCAGTCTGTTATGTGGGGGCCTTACCACTTACCCTCTATGGGTGGCTACAAATATTTTATCTTGTTCGTTGATGATTTTTCACGATATACTTTGATATTTTTTATGAAGTTCCCAGACTTGTGAGGCAATTCCCTGAATTTGTTATAACCCAATTTGATACCATAATTAAAATTTTTAGATCCGACACTGCAAAAGAATATTTTGAGAAAAACCTAACATGTTATATCACTGATTTGGGGTTATTCACCAAAGGTCCTATGTTAGGACCCCAGAACAGAATGGAGTTGTTGAAAGAAAAAATAGGCATATATTGTTGAAGTCGTAAGAAATATCCTGTTTGCCTCACTTACCCCTATAAGATTTTGGGGTGATGTTGTTTTCACTACAACCTACCTAATCAACCGTATGCCATCCAGGGTGTTGGGATTTAAGTCTCCTTTCAGTCTTCTTCATCCGAGTAAGGACCTTTTTCCTATTACACTCTGTGTCTTTGACTGCACTTGTTATGTACATATTCCATGTATCTAGAGATATAAATTTGAACCAAAAGTCCACAAGTGCATTTTCCTTGATTATTCCCCCACACACAAAAGGATTATTGTTGTTTTGATCTAAAAGACCAGAACTCGGTATGTATCAATGGATGTCACATTTGATGAACTTTATTCCTTTTATGATCCTTCTCAGGAGAGGCATTGTCCAAAGGGAGAGAATTTATTATAGTTGTTTGGTCTTCCCCTTCTTGTTGAGTTAAGTCTTCTTTTGAGCATCTTCCTCCTTCAAATAATTCAAGAGAGGATCAGTCATCTCATTCTCATTCTAGTGTTCCGATTCCTCCTCCATTACCTCCCCGTCCTCTTTTTAATCCCAGGTTGTACTAACGGCAGAGAACTAGAAGTGAGCAGATTGTTTCCTTTACACCACATGAGCTTCTTGCACTTCCAGTCATAGAAGAGACAACATGTATTGATACAACCCCTTTGGAGCCATCCTTCCTATACCTTGGTGTCCCTATTGCTATCAGGAAAGGTAAAAGGAAGTGTACTGCATATTGCATTTCCAAACACCTTTCTTATAGTTTGCTCTCCTTCATATTTTGGCTATCTTTCTTCTATTGCTTCTAACATAATACCTAGGTCTGTGTCAAAAACTCTTACTATTCCAAAATGGAGGGATGCTTTAAGAATAAAATTTGATGCCCTGCATAAGAATGACACTTGGGAAGTGGTTAATTTTCTTGAAGGAAAGGAACCAGTAAGCCCTAAGTGGGTTTTTACCATCAAATATCATGTTGATGGCACCATTGAAAGGTACAAAGCTACATTGGTTGCAAAATGTTATACACAGACATATGAGATTGACTATCTAGAGACCTTTGCTCCTGTTGCAAAGATGACTTAAGTGGGAGTTCTACTATCTCTGGTTTCACACTCAGATTGGCCACTTTACTAGTTGGATGTAAAGAATGCATTTCTGAATGGGCAGTTACATGAGGAGGTCTATATGTCTCTACCTCTAGGGATGTATGAGACAGATATAGAAGGGAAAGTCTACAAGTTGAATAAATCTCTTTATGGACTTAAGCAGTCCCCTAGGGCATGGTTTGAAAGGTTTAGGAATGCCCTTGCTAACTTTGGCTATGTACAGACTCAGTTTGATCATACCCTCTTTGTGAGGAGGAGAGACTCTTTGGCAGTATATCTGATTGTGTATGTTGATGATATAGTTGTGATTGGTAATGATGTATCAAGGATTTATGATCTTAAATCTTTCCTTCATACAAAGTTTGAGATCAAAGATTTGGGGGAATTGAGATATTTTCTTGGTATACAAGTTGCTCAATCTAAGAATGGGATCCTTACCTCTCGACGAAAGTATATACTTGAATTGCTCACTGAAATAGGGAAGATGGGTGCTAGACTAGTTGCTACTCCTATTGATATGAGTCATAAACTCTTTGCTTCAGATGGAGTATTGTTGAAAGATAAGGGAGTCTTCTAGAGGTTACTTGGGAAACTGCTCTATCAGTGCATGACTCTATTGTTAGCTACATTAGTCAATTCATGCATGCTCCTAGGGACACTCACATGGCAGCAATAGAATGAATTCTGTGTTATTTAAAGGGTTCTCCTAGAAAGGGAATTCTATTTACTAAGCACAGTCATATGAAACTTGGAGCCTACACAGATGCTGATTGGGTTGGAAATATCGATGATAGAAGATCTACCTCTAAGTATTGTAGCTTGGTGGCAGGTAATATTATTTCTTGGAGAAGCAAGAAATAATCAATTGTTTCCAAATCTTCAGCCAAACCTGAATATAGAGCCATGGCTCACGAAGTTTCTGAATTGCTGTGGCTTCGATCCTTGATGGAGGAACTGGGTATTGAGCATGATAAGCCATTGATGCTATACTGTAATAATCAGGTTGCCATCAACATTGCTCACAATCTAGTGCAACATGACAGAACCAAACATATTGAAGTTGGCATGATTGACATCTACACTCAGCTTGAGGGGGAGTGTAGAGAAGATGGGTCGAATGGCCCATAGACTGTTTGTCTTATTTTGTTTCTTTATGTTCTTGGCTATAATGGGCCTCAACTTAGGCCTTTTCTCTTATGTTATGTCTTTTAATTATCTGCCCAACCTAGGGCCTCTCTGTAAATTACAAAAAATTAAGTTAATAAAATAGTATTAGGGGTGTAAGAGGAGGTTATGTTTGAAAATCTCTCTCTGAACCCTTATTGCCGCCACCTTCTTCTTCCTCTTCTCTCTTCTTGAAACCTAATTTCTTCTATTCTCAATCAATCTTCTACAACATTTTGAACAACCATTTCATTTCAAATGGCTATTTTTCTTCTTAAACATCAGATGTGGTCTAAAAAAATGAATTTCCAACATGACACTAATGCAATAGAATACTGACTAAAAGTCTCTTTTGTAGCTCTCCCTCCCAAGTATTTTGAAGGGATGAGAGATCCATCGTATGGACGCCAAAATCTTGTGGAATAAGATAGGTGAATTTCAAAATTTTTTCTCTCTCTTTCAACTGGGAATCGAACTCCCTATTTAGAAAATCATATTTTCAAGGATCAATCTTGAACCATAAACTGAATCAGATCTGAACAAAAGCAATAGGAGAGAATTATACATGATACGAAGAAGTAATATCTCCCGATGAAGGTGTTCACGCCCAAGGAAGGATCCAAAGACTACTCCCATTGAAGATGGCGCAGTGTAGGATGGAGCAGAATCAATAGTGTTCTTCTCCAAGAACTCTGTCCTTCGCAAGAAACAACAGGATGGCACGTGAGCACAACTTCCTATCAATCATTTCACAAAGAACTGATGTCAAGATCGAATCTTGACTTCTCCCACAACCGGAGATCGAACTGGCAAACTCGGCGGCAAGAAAAAATTCTGTAGGGTTGCTTAATTCTTCCTTTTGTGTTTTCAGCTCTGAAGAGGATGTGAGTATATATCTTCTAAAGGCTGATGCCCCCCTTCTTTTGTAACCCCAAGGGATCAGTCCTAATCCAATTAAGACTTGCTGATCCAAATCATATTTGGATCAGACATCATTTTTGGTGATAAGGGTAAACCCTTATCTTATCTGTAGATTAGATCAGCCTTCTCCTAATCTCATTAGGAGGTTTCTAGATCTGAATATGATTCAGATTTGGACTCTTTGAGTGGATAGGGTTAAGATCCTATCCTATCTACTGATCCATCTCAGAATTTGCCCATATTTAACTTATTAAATTAGTCCAGTTCGAAATAGGCTTTAGGCCCATTAAGCTTATGTTCTCACTTAGCCTGCCTAACTGCTGCCCAATTGGGCTTCCTTGTATGGCATGAGACCCAAACATTGATCTACACATCAGCCACATGGGTTTGGCCTAGCCTTTGTTACAAGGCCTGGCCGAATACACTACCAAGGACAATGCACCCCCTGAAACCCATCAAATGGGCTCTATGGGCCCAACACTTACCCTAAGTGGTCCCTGGGCCAAGCCACCTTGTAACACCCGGGGACTGTGGGAAGATGCAAGATTAGCCCATCAGGTATTACCCTCAATGGTCTTACACTTAATCTCTCAGCCCATAATGATCAAACACTACCTGACAAGAGATGACCTCTCCCTCGGCTGTAAGGAACAGTGTTGCACTCTCTGCTTATATGGATCCCGAGAATTGAAACATTTTGCAAATATTTTAGAAACCATAATATATATACTTTTATATCTCATATAAAATATATTTTGCAAAAGAAGTCTCAACGATTAAAATCGGCAGCCGGCAGTCTTGGTTTCCATAAGTGAGAGTGCATCCTTGATCATTACCTTTGTCCGACAAATGGGCTGATCCTGTCACTATGATCACCCACTTAGATGAATTCTTAGACTGTCCCAACATACCCAGATTTTGATCCCCGCTAAGGATCTCACTGATTGGTACATTAAAGACAGCCTAATTCGACACCTAGTGCAGTATCATAATCGAGCCTAGGGGTCGGGTGTAACTTTCCAGTTTTGCCCATTAATCTCCAAAGTCCAGGGCAATTAATCCTACACTGTATGTGACTAGGGTCTCACCCTGGTAGCTGAGACAGGCCACCCCAACCGACTTGGTGGCATAACAGTGTTAGCCTTATCAGGATAGGTCTCCCCAGACCGACCCACTGGCTGTGAACATTCTAAACTAACACGAGTCTCATTAAGTGTCCAGTTTAAGGGTATTAAACATAAACATACCAAGGGAACATGAATCAAATATGCACTTTTATTCATTTACAATAAACTCATAATGTACATCATTCTGATTGAAGCTAAGGGCATACAAAACTGTCTAACATATTTGTCTTTTCTTTTATTTCTAATGGAGATGCTAATTGCTCATGGATTTTTTTGTTGTCTGCTTAGTAGAATTTTTTAACAAAAAGTTGTTATATCTCTCATGATTTGGTTACTTTCTAGAGAGATAGCCTATACTAGAAAAAGTCCTTAAGCCACACAGGACTTCATTCAACATATATACTAGACTCTTCTAGACCCCTCTTGGATAAAATATGGGCCAGCTGATTACCTATCCTGTTTACATGATTAAAATAAACATTTAAACTACAAGCTAGTTCTAAAATATCTCTATAGAAAAATAAAGCATCCATTGCCACTTCAGCTCTTTGACTAGATAAAGCTTGAATGAGGGAACTGCAATCTAACTCCACTATTACCTTGGAAAGGTTCAGGTCTTTTATCAGAAGCAAACCTTTATCCAGAGCAGGATCCTTTGCTTGAATTGAAGATGATCATTTTGAAGTGCCAAAAGAGGCTGCTACAAAATTACCCGAACTATTTCTAACAACAACACCAAAACCCTAAGTACCTAGGCTTTTGAAACTACTATCCATGTTCAACTTGAACTTCGTAGAGGACACTCCCCAAAAAATAAATTTCCCCTCTGATTAGGAGCTTGCAAAGAACCTTGCCATCTTTTTGGGGAAATCTTCATCCTCCCCATCACAATCTGCTTAACACAATCATAGTAGCTCTAGGATTTGTGTTAGAACCTTCAAAAACCTTCCTATTTCTATATTTCCAAATATTCCACATTACTAGAAAGGAGAAAGCCAACAAAATATCCTTTGCATCCCTCTCTTTATTATAGATTTCCAGCCATACAATCAGCCACTTAGAGAAAGAGGTAGAGTCATTTCGAACTGGTTCATTAGACAACCTAGGGGGCTTCCAAACCAAATTGATTTGGCAAAGCTCCAGAAAAGAAGGTAATGAGTAACTGATTCAGGGGAATTGTTGCAAATTGGACACAATTCATTCTCTATTAACTCCTTTTTAAAACAGTTTCTCTCACCACAATGGCATTTCTGCAACATTTCCAAACAAAGTTTTTAATTTTTTTATCAATTTTTGCTTCCCACAATTCCTTTGATTAGGATTTATCTAAATTAATCCTTTGATTCTCATTTGTTGAAGATAAATCACCTTCTAGGTGGAGCCTTTAGCAATGAAGTAGGCTATTTTAACAATGAAGACTCCATTTTGGTTTAGATTCCATCTCAGTTTATCCTCCCAGTTCCCAATAGTTAGATTGATGCTAAGAATATTCTTTGCATTGATCTCATCAAAGTTTTCTCTTAGAACTTTATAAGCCTCTCATTCCCTCTCATTTCCCCTTGCATCATTAAGTCCTTTACCCATACCAAATTTTGTGTGTTTGGTTCTAGGCCCATTATTTTAAAACTCGAGTTCTGTTGAATCCATGGGTCTTCCCATATTTTAACTTTGGAGCTTGAGACAACTACCCAATAAGTTCCTTGGCACAACACTTCTTTGGCAACTAATAGGCTTTGCCAACCCCATGAACCTTTTTTTTTTCAAATTTGATGAGAGAAAACTTTTCCCTCTAAGGTACTTTGCTTTCATGATATTTACCCACAAATTGTTTTCCTCAGTGATTAGTCTCCAAACTTGCTTAGCAAGGAGAGTACGGTTAAAACAATGTGGGTCTCTAAAGCCTAGACCACCATCCCACTTGTTCCTACTTAGGATTTCCCACTTGACCCAATGAGTTTTCCTTTGGTTACTGGAGTCTCCCCACCATAAACTCCTTTATAACTTTTTTAAATCATTACACACACTTATAGGCAAGAGGAAACACGACATAGTATAAGTAGGGATTGCAGTCACTATTGATTTTAATAAAGTTTCTTTCCCTACTAGAGAAAGTAAAAGACTCTGCCATTTGGCTAAATTTCTTTCCACTCTTTTCTAATAAATGATTGAATAGAGCTCTTTTGGATCTCCCAATTTCTGTAGGAATGCCTAAATAAATTGAGGGTTGGTCAACCTTTTTCATTTTAAGAGCTTTTGCCATTTCTTTTTGCAACTTAGGATGCATCTTGCTAAATAAAATCTTAGATTTTCCATAAATTACCTATTTACCGGATACCCTTTCATACAATTTGATAGCTTCCAATAAGGTTTTGCCCTCCAAGAGGTCAACTTTGGGGAAGATATAGCTATCATCTACAAAAAATAGATGATATACTCTTGGTCAGTTCCTTGTAATTTTAATTCCTAAGATCTTTTTCCGAGTTACTAAATGGGTCAGTAGAGCATATAAAGCTTCTAAACAGAAGAGGAAGAGGTAGGGAGATAGGGGGTCTCCTTGTCTCAAACCTCTTTCAAGTTTAAATTTGTTACCTAGAGAACCATTTATCAGGATTTGGTAACTCACAATAGTAAATCATTCCATAACCCAATCCACCCACACTTTCATCTGAAACCCATCTTTAACAACACATTCTCTAGAAAAACCCACTCTACTCTATAATAAGCCTAGCTCATATCCAATTTTAGAGCCATCAACAGGATTTTTCCTTCTTTTTTTTTTTGTAGTGGATGATCTCATGGGCAACAAGGATATTATCTTGAATGAATCTGCCCGAGGTGAAGGCACTTTGGTTTTCACTTACTAGCTTTCCCAAAAGAGGCTTGACCCTATTAACAAGGATTTTGGAGATTATTTTATTTATTGTATTCATAATTTTAAAAGGCATCTAAGAAAAGGTGAGAGGTGTACGCCTCAAGACGAGGCACCCAGATTTTTCCTAGCCTCAATAGCCTCAGTTGCATGACAAGAGGCATAAGCCTCAAGTTGTTTGAGGCATAGCCTTTTGCCTCAGTTTAAGTGAGGCGGGGGCCTCAAATTAAGTTACTTTGGGCTGGGGGAAAACAGAATTTATTATGGGTAAACTTGTAAAAATGAAAAAAAAACTCAAAACTCCAAAACATTAGGGCTCCCATCGATCAAAACTGTATTTTCAGGCCAAAGAGGGATTGAACTCAAGGGGAATAGGGGATTTTCTCACCAAACTCTACTCTACTCTATTGTTGGCTTGTGGCTTCTTCATCCAAAGGAGGGACTGATGAAACCGTATAGGTTAGTCATCCTTCCCCTTTCTTCTTCTTACATTCAGTCCACCTTGTAACTCACAGTCCTGAAAAACTCTACAATGGAGAAGCCAACACCAATTAATCTACAGAAATTATAAGCCTTTTTCTACTTCTATGGAAATCTCTATAGGCAGTTGATGGTGTTCGGCCTCTTGTGATTCTCTGGCACTATTGATGTCATAGGCTCATCCTGTCGAGTCTCTAGTGCTTTATCTCTTGTGACGAACTGCTATACCGAGTGAAGCACAACAGTAGCTAGTTTTCCCTAGCTCTGCCAAGAAAAACTGAGCTTCTCTTTCAACTTTCGCATTCTTTACTTTCTCCATTTCAAATTATAACCATATACCCTATGGATTTCATGTTTTAGTACCAAAAATGGACCTCATTCTCTTGTATCCAACAAGAACAAATTTGATTGCTCTATTACTGATTTACTGTTGGAACTTCATTGAATCATTTTTTTCTTTTCTTCTACTTTTAGAGTTGGTAGATTAATTGGTGTTGTAATTCATGGTTTATTTAATCATTTTCAGTGTTCTAAATTATTTCCCTAGGATGAATGCCAATTAGATTTGGGTAGGATACTCCTCTTGATGTAAACTGAATTATATGAAAGATTTTTTTAATGCATCCAACATCAATAAAATGTAAAACTAGAGTTGCAAACAGATCCAATCAGTTATATTAAAAGTTTCAAATTATAATTTAGGTCTTTTCAATAGAGATGACTCTAAACTGATTTACATGTTGATCCATGGAAAAAAAAAACCTTGTCTCTAATCAGATTTGAATTGAATTCAGATTTCTTTTAATTCATTACTTGCTAGTTGATGAGATGCTACTTGTTTTTTCTTTGTCTTGGAGGCATTTACATATTGTATAATTCACTTGTCTTATTTCTTTTTATTAGTTATAAGTTATAACTTAATTTGATTACTATTAGTTTCTAAATTTTTACATAAACCCCTCCAGTTATACTTGTTAAAATTTCAATTATTTATTTCTTTTTATGTTTCCATAATTCTTAAGTTTTAATTTGAGGCTTACACCTTAAACTGCCTTGAGGCTTACGCCTCACCTCTTTAGCATCCAACCGCATTGCCTCTGCCTTTAGCCTTTTAAAACCTTGATTGTATTACATAGGCTAATGGGTCTGAATTGACTTGTTGTCTCCAGGTGTCTTGTCTTTGGGATTAAAGCTATAAAGATTTCATTGTACTCCCCCAAAAGCTGCACTGTATTGAAGAACTGTTTAATTGCCCTAACCACATCCTTCCCCACCCTAGTTCTAGAAGATAAAATTTGGATAGCCATTTAGACCTGGGGCTTTCCTTGGGGCCATTTGGAAAAGGGCTACTTTGGTATCATCCTTGTTGACTTCTGCTTCTAGAGCCTTTTTATCATGGTCATCCTTGGGGTTGAAAAAATTAATCAACTCATCCAATCCACCAGGGTTTGATGACTTGAATATTTCCTTGAAATGATTTTCTAACTCTTTTGTAATCTCATTCTCAGTACCTATCCAATCTCCCTCATTGTTTTTCAAAGCATCTATTCTATTTCTTTTTCCTCTACCCTTTGCTATGGAATGGAAATATTTTGTGTTTTTATCACCATATTGGAGCAATCTTACTCTAGATTTTTGGTGCCATAACATCTCTTCCCTTTTCAGCCAGACTTCAAGTTCCTTTTCTAAATTCTTGACATCAGTTGGGTTGAAATCTGGGCCCATCTTGTATGAATCAACAACTACTCTTTCTTTTAATTCCCCTATCTTTTTCTGTACATTTCCAAAAACATTTTTGTTCCACTACACCAAACTATCCCTTAGAGCTCTAGTTTTTTTGCCTGAGGATATTCTAATTTGAGCCCCTTACCTCTGCTTGAGTCCAAGACTGATCCAGGATTCCATCAAAATCCCCATGGTCAGTTCACATTTCTTCAAAACTGAACAACCTTCTAGGTTTCTTGATTTGTCTTTTTGTGGTTAATAGAATTGGGTTATAGCTAGAACCTAGAGTACACAAAACTTTAGCTATTCCATTAGGGAAGAGGTCTAACCAAGGTTTATTGCAAACAACTCTGTCTAGTTTAGCTCTAATACAATTTGTTCCCTCCCTTTTATTTGTCCATGTAAACAGGGGACCTAACTATTCCATCTCTTGAAGATCACAACTTTCTAGAAATTCTCTATTTTTCCTAATATAGTTTTTAGCAACCATCTTCCCCCCTTCTTTTCATAGACATGGAAAATCATATTGAAATCCCCAAAATAGACCCAAGGCCCTTTACTAACCTCCCGGGAAAACCCCATTTCTATAAGAAGTCTTTCCTTTTTTTTTTCTTTTTTTGGTTCTCCATAAACAAATGAGCAATACCATGATTCCCTGTTTTGTTTAATTATTCTAACATGAATCAAATTTACATTAGCATATAGAACTTCAAGATTTAATTCCGGCACCCAAAATAAGGCTAAATCCCCACTGAGGCCTCTAGAATCTACCCCCCAACAACTCCACTCATTTAGGAATTTCAAGGAATTCTTACAAGAGACAAGGGTAGATTTAGTTTCCATAAAAAAAAAAAAAGATTTCAGCTCTTTCCTTTCTTTGGATCTCTTTAAGGGATTAGACTATTAACGGTGATCTTAATCCTTGACAATTCCATTCTATTAGCCTCATTGGCACCCTAGAGCCTATTGCGATTTGATAGGACCCCTAACTCACTTGTTTGAGCTCATTTTAGTAAACTCCCCATGTTCATGATGCAGGAGCTCCTTGTGAACCAAATCAGCTAGTAATTCTGTTAGGACTAGCCTAGAAATAGGCCCAATTGTGGGGAAATAGGCCCATGACACTCCTCTGAGGTTTGTTTACATGCGTCATCCACGTCATGAAGAATGATTAGAGATCGTTAGTTTGTTACAAGACGCTCACTACTACAAATATCTATAATAACTGTTGAGCTAGCATGAAAGGAAATATTCTCTGAGTCTTCTTCTGCCTCCCTTCTTCTTCTCTTCCTCTCTGTTCTTCCTACTCTCTTCATCCATTTCAGGAGGGTGAGCTCCCTTGAACCAGCTCCTCTAATTGTAACTAAATTAGAAGAAGCAAGTTCATCAGTTGGTATCAGAGCCTAGCTTCCATGCTGACGACCAAATTTGCAGCGGCAGAGGAAAGGATTGATCGGATCAAAGGGGAGGTGCGGCAGACCACCAATGAGTTGAGAGACATCAAGGAGACGCTCTTAGAATTGGTCGGTTAGTTCAAACAGCTATCGGTGGCACCCAGAGCTTCGGAGGTCGAGGGATCCAGTAGTAGCAACGGGAGAAAGCGAGGTGGAGTCTTTCCTATCAAGGCAACCAAGATTGACTTCCCACTATACTTAGGTGATAACCCTGTTCCTAGGATATACCTAGCTAAGCGGTATTTTGAGTTTCATGAGACCCCAACAGAACAAAGAGTTTCCATTGCAGCCATTCACATGGACGGAAAAGCAATTATGTGGTACCAATGGTACCAGAAGACCCACCCAAAAAACCACCTGGTTGGACCTCACTAAGGCTATACGAGTGAGGTTCGGGCCCTCTCGCTATGAGAACTTCAATGAGTCCCTCTCAAGAGTGAAACAAACCGGTATTGTGAGAGAATAACAAAATGAGTTTGAACAGTTGGCCACGAGAGTTCATGGCTGGCCGGGGGTTGCTCTGGTGGGATGTTTCATAGGGGGATTGAGGGATGATATAAGGATTGAGGTGAAAACCATGCAACCAGATACATTGGTTGCGGTGGTGGGTTTGGCAAAACTGCAAGAAGAAAGGCTGGATCGACTTAAGAAACTAGGGAAGTTTACGGGATCTTAGGCGGGTCCAATGCAAAAGAACCCCTACCCGAAGGCTAAACCCAACCCGGGACCATTGCTTCCAACCCCTACCACTCTGGTAACCACCACTGTTAAGCCCCTCCCACCCACCAAGAAACCTGGTTCATCAACCCTACCCTACCAAAAACTGTCATGGACGGAGATGCAAGCCCAAAGAGAGAAGGGTTTGTGCTACAAATGTGACAAAAAATTCGTCCTAGGTCACAAATGTAAGGCCCAACATGTTTACCTTCTGCAAGTTAACGAGGAAGATGACCTTGACCTTTCAGAAGACCCTAGGGTTTAGCAGATGGAGGTGATTCCAGAAGTGGAATACTATGTTATTTCTCTCTAGGCTCTATCTGGATATCAGGCTCCCTAGACCATGTGGGTTCACAGCCAGATCTTAGGGAGGAGAGTGGCCATCTTGATTGACAGTGGGAGTTCTTTGAATTTCATAACCATTGGATTAGCTTGGCAGCTGGGACTAATGATTGAGGTAGTCCCAACTTTTGCATTTAATGTAGCCAATGGCTAGCGAATCACTTGTGATGGAAAATGTAAGTCAATTGAGCTCAAGGTTCAGGGGTATGCCTTTAGGGTAGACTTGCCCCTTAGAATTTTCTGGAGCAGATGTGGTTCTGGGAATACAATAATTACAGCTTTTGGTCCTTGTGATTTATAATTGGGCCAAGCTGACCATGCAATTTACTTAGGAGGGTCATTCCTACACCTTGAAGGGGGTTAAAAACTAGCCCATAACGGTAGAAGACTTGGATGTTATACTCAAACAATGTCAATATGGGGCTACTCCCTTGCTAATGAGTATGGGATCCATGCCACTAGGGCCCACGATTGTCCCTTTTGAAACTAATAACCTTAGTCTAGAACAAAACCAGCAACTGCAACTGTTGCTCCAAGCCTATGCTGACACCTTTCAGGAGCCCACTACCCTTCTTGTCTCGAGAGCCCATGATCATAATATACCCATTCAATTAGGAGCTCCTCCCACCAATGTCAGGCCCTACCGTTACCCCCATTACCAGTGGGAAAAAGTGGAAAGGATGGTAAAGGAGTTGTTGGACAAGGGCTTTATTCGTCCCAGCAGTAGCCCGTTTTCATCACTCATCATTTTGGTGAAAAAGAAGGATGGAAATGGGAGATTTTGTGTTGATTACAGAGCCTTGAACAATATCACTGTAAAAGATCAATATCCAATACCCTATATTGAAGAGTTATTTGATGAGTTGGGTAAGGCTAAATATTTCTCTAAACTGGATCTATAGTCAGGTTACCACCAAATTTGAGTACTTCTAGATGACATACATAAGACTGCGTTCCAAAACTCGGATGGGCATTTCGATTCCTAGTGATGCCCTTTGGTTTAACCAATGCACCTTTGACATTCCAAAGACTCATGAATGAGATCTTTAAGCCCTGTTTATAGATATTTGTGCTGGTATTCTTTGATGATATACTCGTTTATAACCCAAACTGGGCAGCTCACCTGGATCATTTGCAGTGTACTTTGAGCTTATTATGCCACCATCAGCTATTTGCTAAGCCTTCCAAGTGTTCATTCGGGCAGACCCATATTAGCTACCTAGGCACATCATCTCCGACGGGCAGGTGCATACTAATTAAGAGAAAATAGCTTGCATGGTCACATGGGCTAGGCCCAATTCACCACGGGCCTTCAGGGGGTTCCTTGGACTTACGGGGTACTACTGCCGATTCATTAGAAACTATGGAGTTCTTGCAACACCACTCACTAGCCTCTTGAAGAAGCATTCGTTTGAGTGGGATCAAAAAGATGATGAAGCCTTCCAACTACTCAAGAAAGCCATGACCACACCACCCACATTAGTCCTACCTGATTTCAACCTAGAATTCATGGTAAAGGCTAACACCTCAGGCAAAGGAATAGGTGTGGTCTTGATGTAGTAAGGCAGACCACTGGTCTTCTACAGCAAAGCCCTCTCACCTCAAGCCCAAGCCAAGTTGATGAATGAAAAAGAACTTATGGCTATTACTCTAGCGGTTCAGAAATGCAGAGCATATCTCCTGGGCTGAAGGTTTCTTGTTCGGACGGACCACTGCAGCATCAAACATTTGTTGGAACAGAGAATTCTAGGCCCTGACCAACAGAAGTGGGCCTACAAGTTGTTGGGTTATGACTTTATCATTGAATATAAGCCTGGACCTTCTAATGCAGTCGTAGATGCACTCTCCCGGGTGAAGGACCTTCACATAATAGGAGTGTCATAGCCAACCTATCCCTTGATAGATCAGTTAAAGCAAGAAGCCCATAACGACACTCACCTAGCCCAGATTCGGGCTCAGGTTCTCAAGGAACCAACTCTCACTTCATGGTACACCGTGAGGGGTGATGTTCTCTTTTACAAAGGAAGGATGGTGATTTCTAACAGATCCCAACACCACAAAGAACTACTATGGCTCTTTCATGACTCATCCCAAGGAGGACATTCTAGGGCTCTTCACACCTATAAACGCCTGGCCTCTCATTATCATTGGAGAGGCATGAAACACATGGTGCAAAAGTATGTCGCAAGGTGTGCTACTTGCCAATTGCAGAAGTATAACACATAAGCCCCGGTGGGTTGTTACAGCCCCTACCCATACCGAAGAAAGTTTGGGAGGAAGTTACTATGGACTTCATAATCGGGCTCCCCACATCTCAAGGGAAGTCGGTTGTGTTGGTGGTCGTAGACAGGTTGAGTAAGTATGCACACTTCATTGCACTCTCCAAACCTTACTCAGCATCCACAGTAGCCCAAGCCTACATAAGGGATGTGGCCAAACTCCACGGAACCCCCCTCTCCGTCCTAACGGACCAGGATCCCCTCTTCATGAGCTCCTTTTGGCAAGCCTACTTCACCGCTCAAGGGGTGCACTTACTTCACTCGACCAATTATCACCCATAGATGGACAGGTAGTCGAAAGTGGTCAACCGATGTTTGGAATCTTACTTATGGTGTTTTGTGGGAGATAAAACCAAGCAGTGGGATCAATGGTTGTCTTGGGCCGAGTTTTGGTATAATACTACATTCCAAATCTCAGTAGGAACCACTCATTTTAAGGTGCTTTACGGGTGTGACCCTCCATCTATCTTACCATATGAAAAGGGAAAGCCATCAGTTGCTGAAGTTAAGACCCAGCTTTCAACAAGCGACAACATACTCAAGACTCTTAAGTTCCATCTTCAACAGGCCCAACAACGCATGAAGATAGCTTATGATAGAAAGCACCGGGAGTTAGAATTTTCAGTCGGGGATTGGGTCTATTTGAAACTCCAACAATACAGATAGGTGTCTCTAGAAAGAAGATCATCCCAGAAATTATCTCCCCGGTACTTTGGCCCATTTCAGGTGGTTGAATGCATTGGGGTTGTTGTCTGCCATCTCAACCTTCCTATAGAGTGCCAGTTGCACCCCATCTTCCATGTTAGCCTTCTAAAGCCCTGTCTATCCTCCTCCGATGTTACCAGACCCACGCTTCTGCCGTTCACAGAGGATGGAGAGGTGGTGTTTGAACCACAACAGATTAAGGACATTCGTTGGGTGAAAAGGGGCGGCAAGGTCCACAAACAAGTCTTGGTTGTGTGGAATGGACTGCCATAGGAGGATGCTACTTGGGAAGATTTTAATCAGCTTCAAAAACAATTCCCCACCTTCAGCCTTAAGGACAAGGTCATTCTTGATGGGGAAGGGGATGTTAGGACTGGCCCAGAAGCAGGCCCACTTGTGGAGAACCAAGCCCATGATACTCTGGGCCTAGCCTAGCGCACTCCACAAATCATGCATGCAGCACCTCCTCTAAGGTTTGTTTACACGCGCTGTCCACATCATGAAGAATGATGAGAGGTTGTTAGGTTGTTACAAGCCGTGCTCATTACTACAAATATCTATAATAATCATTGATCTAGCATGAAAAGAAATATTCTCTAAGTCTTCTTCTGCCTCCCTTCTTCTTCTCTTCCTCTCTGTTCTTCCTACTCTCTTTGTCCATTTTAGGAGGGTGAGCTCCCTCGAACCAGCTCCTCTAATTGCAACTAAATCAAGAGAAGAAAATTCATCAAATTCCCTGTATTGTAGATCAATAGGAATTGTAGAAAGCCCCATTTTTTATTAGAAGATCTATTTTTTTATAGTTCCAATGGCTTCTAGAATCTTTTTTTTAGACAAACACTCCTATCAGTTTTTGACAAAGGTCTTTCTTTATGTAGAAAACATCTCTTTGCGATTTTTCCATTTAAGATTTTGGTACATTTTGTTGTTCCTTTTTGCCTTTTTTTCTTCATGGTCTTGTCTTCCTAAAAATTCCCCTTAGGGAAGGGGTAGCATAAAGACTTTGTGAATTTATTCTAATATTTGAAAGAAAAAAAAAAGACAAAATTTAACAAATTGGGCTTAAAATAACAAAATGTTACCTCATCAAAATTTCCCATAGATGGCAACACTGTTGCATCTGCTTCTATGTTTTTTATCTCCATATTTGTGATATAGACTCCTGCCATTGCAGCTTCATTGTTAACTTTTTCCAGTAGGGTATCATTTTCAGATAGCACCTCATCAATGTCGAACTCCCCACTCTAACTAGGCATTCACACTTGAACTTGATTCGGTTGGTTCAATTGGCTCTCCATGGGTCTATAGAAGTGTTTCACTCAAGGTTGGTTCAACTCGAGCTTTCTTTGCATTAGCTTTTGTCCTTTCCTATGATTTGCCCATATCAAGGTTGGTTCAATTGGTTCTCCATGGGTCTCTGAACTGTTAAATTTTACACCATCCTCAAGTATAGTCTGCCCTCTTTCTTGTTCTCCTTGCATCACCTTTAGACAACTTGAGATTTGTTTCCTACATCAGATTTTCACTAGTCCCATCTTGAGAGTACTCTTTACTTCTGAGACATCTCCTTGAGCCATCTGCACTATCTAAGGTCAACTCAACAATCATATCTTCTTCCACATTTAGGGCCTGTTCATTTGCTCTGAAGTCTGATATCTGAAAGTGCAATAATTACATTAAGAGGTACATTGGTATTGGTGAACTTTTCTTTCCTCTCAACTCTGAATGTAGAGAATGTTGTTCTAAATTTTGAATTATGAACTTCTGAAAATTATCAAATATCCATTTTGACCTCACATATAGGAGTTCCTGTTTGTCTTTTTGAGGGTTATCATTGGAAAATAAAAAGTTGTATGATTGCACTTTAAGAGATAAGAGGAAACAAACAACCATTTTTCTCTTAAAGTTAAGTGATTCCTATTAAGAGATAAGAGTTAAGAAGAAACGAACAGCCCCTCCGGCTACTCCACACCTCTTCTCCGTCGAAAAGATCAAGTAAATGGCACCTTCCATCCGCAACAGATTTCTGACTTCCAAACACAGACCCGGCAAATCCCGAAACAATCTCCTTGGACAAGAATCCACCATTTTAGGTATTGTTACCTTTGTGCAGCGGAGAAACAACTTTGTTAGTTCGAACAACCGGTAATTCTCGTTCTCCATCAATATTTCCTGGAACCTTCTCAGGCTTAGGCCCTCACTTTTTTCCTTTCAAAGTCTCCACCTTCCTTTTTTGAGCTCTCCCCAGCTTTCCTATTGATAAACTTGAACTCATCCCTTTCAATTATCGCTCCCAGACTCGGTCCGAATTTTGGAATCCCAACCTCCTGTTCGATAGTTTGGCTTGCCATTTGGTTTTAGAGATCCTCTACTGCCTGGGAATTTGATATTATCTTGCAGTTTGCTTCCTCATGGCCGATACAACCACACCTGAAACAAAAAATTGGAAGTTTTTCATATTAAAAACTATACCAGATTTTGCTCCCTTCATCGTCACAATCAAAATTTCCTACAGCCAAATGAGTATTTATGTTTATTTTAACTCTAATTCTGAAGAATCTATCCCACAAAGGTTCGTCCATATCCGCCATGTCCTCTTCTTCATCATCTTCCAAATCCTCTTTAACAACTTCACTGACCACCGCCACTAGGTTTGCTCCCCACTCCCAAAATCTCTTGTCAACAAGGACCTTTAGAATCAGGACTGTAATACAAAGCTGATCAAAACTTAACGAGTTGAGAGATTCATTTGGGTTTCATCTTTTCAGAAGGAGGGGGTATCCATTCACAACCCAAGGTTCTTGATCTAGGAAAACCTGTAGATCTTTTTCCTTTTTGAAAAATTTCCAGAGCACCTCATTCTCAATCCATTTAACCTCATACTTTGATCCAGGCCAAAAGTTCCGTATCTTCTGCAGAACTCCGTGTGCATTAAGTTGTTTGTCTGAGATTACTTTCTTGTAGAGTGCCTTTCTGCATCTATTCTACATTTGTTTCTTGCTTTTTTTCTAGCAGACATGATTTCTGATTTTCCTCGGGTGAAGAATCCATTGTTGGAGGGATCAACAAACTCCCCGGTGTATAGAGCAAGCAATTTGCGGTGAGTAAGATGTTCGAAAGAGTTACAAAAGCAAAACGAAAAGACTGCCCACACAACCACAACTTAGGGTCCCTTTGGTTAATAAATGAAATTGGAATCAGAATCCTTCCGAAATGGAATTGAAATGATTTATTCCCCTTGTTTGTTCATAATGAAATCGGAAATAAAATCAAAACTGACAAATGGATTTTCATTCCCAAGGGAAGGAGAGGCCCTATTCCAATTCCGGACCCCTATTCTTACAGACCAAACAGGCCCTTAATCAGGGGTGATCATGGTGGGGTTAGGCTCTAGGTCTAAGTCAAAGTCACTAGTTAAATTTTAGGAAATATATATAAAATATATTATATAATTTATACAATTTAAAATATTATATAATATATATTATATGCCATTTTATAATATTTATATACATTGTATAAAACATATATATTACGATCTAGGCCAAACCATAAGTATTGACCCTAGGCCAGACCTAAACACAAAAACTAGCCCAAGTCTGAAAATTTGTGGGCTGGATTGAAAATGATTGCCTCTAAACTTGAGTTGAATCAGGTTGGTTAAGATTGAAAAGCATGAGCCTACTTAACTTTCTGTTGGATTAGGGATTGAAGCCTTGACCAATAAAACCCAACCCAAACTCAATGTAATTTGTATGTAAGTACTTATTTATGAATATTATATAAACATGTATTTATGTATATAATTACTTATATATGTATTTATGCATCTATGTATATAGAATCATACATCTATAAATGTATATCTATGTATTTATGTACTTATTTTTTATTGCAAGTGTGTGTGTGTATGTTTGAGTTTGACTATAATACTGGAAAGACATATATACTAGTAAGGGTGTCAATGGACCGGTTTTGGACTAGACACCGTCCAATCCCAAGTCAATTTGGACAAATTGGACAGACCAACAAGACATATTGGATTTGACCAATCTGGTCCAAAATATTTATTAGATTGGATTGGACATGGTCCGTCTAAAATAAATTTATATTGGATTGGGTTGGATTAAGCCAATATCTAGTCCATTGATATAAGATAAGAATATAAGTGCCAATGGAAAGGGTTTGGGTTGAAATCAATCTAAATTAAAACGAATTTGAACAGATTGGACATCCAAACATTGAATTGGACCAGTCTAAAATGGTCTAGAATATTCATTGGATTGGATTGGGCCTGATCCATTTGTAATGGACTCACATTGGACTGGATTAGATTGGACCAAATTCAATCCAATTGATACGTTATATACTAGAAAAAACTTACAACCAATCAATCGATATCATAAAAGAGGTGACCAAAGGTGGTATTCAACAAAATTCCCACGGGGTGCTTTGATTGATCAAAGCTCTTATGGAATAGAGTAGGCCATGATAATTATGCTCTTCTAGGTAATTTCAAATTTCAAATTTAAAGTCTAAATTTTTTCTAAAGCATGATAATTATGCTCTTCTATACATGATTATTGAATTAATATGGATCCCCAAGTTTAGGAAATAAGTACACTTGGCAAAAGAAAAGTATAAGAGTTGGGAAAACATGAGGCTTTTGAATTGGGTTGAGGTTAGGGTTACATATAGCAAAGCTCCAGGGAGTAGAATAGGCCATGCTAAGGCCAGCTTAAGGGTCTATTTGGTTTGCAGCCAGAATTAGAATCTATTATCTTTGGTTCAGACAGAAATTAAAATCTGAATTAGAATAAGTGGAAATGAGATTTTATTGCCAAAGAAGGAGGAGGGGGGGGGGGGATGTTAATTTTACTAAGAATGAAAATGGGATTTTAATTCCATCCAACCAAACCGATGAAATTAGAATACCATTTCGATTCTGGGCCCCTATTCCCGTGAACCAAACGGGCTTTAAGACTGGAATGAACTAAATCGACTTCAAGGTCTACATGTTTATGCGTAGTGTGATTATTTGATGAACACCATTTGTTGAGTTAAACCTCCTGTCCAAGGATACTCAGTTTCAAAACCAAACGTACGTTGAATTTTTCCTATTAGTTAACCAAAGCGAACCGAACCGAACCATAGGGACCCAACCCGCGGTCCTACGCATCACTGTGAATATCATTCGTTGGCCTGCTGTTGGCTCGAGCCTCGAAGTACAATAAATAAATAAAAAATGATTTACAGTTTTTAATCTGAAAATTTCAGCCAATGACTGACAGACACAGAAGGGTTCTCGTGGCTTACTACTTGCTAGAGTAAGAGCGCATTCATTGTATCATCAAATTACACCGTATCGCCACGTGGCTACTTAGAGTTGCGCCTGAGGATTTTATTAGTTTTTGAGATGCAGCAGACTAACGACAGAAGCCTTTCCCTTAATCATTTATTGTTGAAGTGACATTCACGGCCATATATTCACCTGCGACCGAGGAGTGGGGCCCCTCTCACGTGATTCCTCCCACCTAATACCCTGAACCGTATCTCCTTGCGGGGGCCAGCTGGGGACGGTTTTGCGGACAGATCTTGCTTGTGTGGGTGCCGTCACGCACGTGATGGTAATCTTTCCAAGCATCCATGGAATATTTGGATTTTTCATAATTATTTTTATTGCCTTGCAACGAGTACCACAAAAATACGGGAGACACCATTTAATGTTGATTTTTTTTTTCTGCCCATATTACCCTCATCTCTTGTTCTATTTACGAGAAAATAGTACAACAACTCGATCCTCTTGTTCTATTTACCAGAGGACTCGTGGTTGCAGTATCCAACCGCTAAATCAAAATGGGACCCATAACCCATTTAATGACAAACACCAAGAATGCTTATTTAGCGTCTGTTTGGCATCGTTGCCGTTGTTTCAAAACACGGCGCTACGTCAGTACCGCATCGAAAAAATAGTGTTTGTTTGGATTCGATTTTTTTTTTATATATAAAAAATAGTATTTCAAGATATGTCTTAAAAACCAGGAAGGCATAGCTTGGAACAATGTCAAATTTAACATTTTCCCGGAACTGCGGCTTGTGAGGTTGTTGTTGCTCTAGAAAATGTTTTACATTATAAACAAAAAAAAGAAAAATGTATTATCAACCGCACTATTTTCTAAAAAAACAGTGATGTATCTGTAGCTTAAAGGTAGTACAAGTATTTTTAAAACCATTGTGGTTAAAGGTACTCATAGTTCAATTAATAGAACTGTGGGCCACTTTTCCAAATCAAATCAGTTTTTTATTCCAATTGTTTGGTTGGATAAAATCAGAATTCCATTTTCAATTTACGGTGGAATGACATTCCCCCATTTGAGGGAATAGTTAATTCTCTCCCATTTTTCGGAATGAAGTCTAATTTTTGTTGATCCTAATTTGTATTTTCATTTCTGTTTGAATCAAACAAATTATGAAAATAAACCATTTTAATTGATTTTGATTTTGATTCCTATTTTAATTCCGGCTGCAAACCAAATAAACCCTTAAAAATAAGCTTAACATTTAGGCAAGTACTTATTTTCGGCACTTCTGAGGTTGTTTCCCTTGCGCAAAATGTTTAATGATAACTTAGTTTCAAAAGAGTATAAATATGTACTCTACATATTTGTATTTGTATTTGTACTCATGGTTCCGGTACAAAATTCCCAATACGCAGTCAAAAGCACTCCCAAACATGCTTTGGTTCATTTGGTAATTTTGTTTAAAATCAGCTCCATATTTTTTCTCGAGGTCTGCGACGATCAAAATCTACATATAAAAATGTCTCTCTCTGCTTGGCGTCTTTCATCGTCTTCCTCACCCTTCTCTGGCTTTCTATCTCCTTCTTCGTCGTCGAAGCAAGAAAGCAGACTAAGCGAAAACTGCTTCTCTAATAAAAAACAATACAAAGAGAGCTTTGCTTCAATGGCAATGGCAGCAGTAGGAGGAGTGACTCGAATTCCGTCGTCGAATCTCATCACTCAGAAAACCAGCACAAGACCCACTTCACCTTTCCTCAAACCCATCAACCAGAGCCTCTCCTCTTCTTCATCTGACCTTTCCGGTGACAAGATTCCGCTCAAATCCGTTCTCCGAAGTCTCAAAGCATCTTTCAATGCTAGAATTCCTATCTTGGTTTCTCCTAAAGCGGTTTCCGACTCTCAGGGTTCCCAGACTTGTCTTGATCCTGATGCAAGCCGAGTAAGTCTGTTTCTGTGTCTGCCTGTGTTTGTGTATGGTTTGGTTTTACTTGTTTGTACGGTTACATTTTGAGTTTGAGTTTCTGGATTTCTTTATTATTTCTCTTTGGAAATTTAACCTTTGAATGATCTGTAGATGCAAATGCTGTTAAGAAAAAGATCAAAAGTATTTTAAGGACTGAAGTTTTAAACTGTGAATGGTTTATCTTGGTTTATATAATTCGTGTATTATTTTGGTTTGAACAGTATAGCTGATCTGCTGCTCTTTCTTTTGCTTCTTTGTTAGATTTGAGTTTCGAGGTTGATTGGTATTACTAGACCCAACTTTTAGAATTGTTTTAAGGTTTTCACTAAAAATTGAATCTTTCAATGATCATTAGGTGGAAATGCTGTTAACAATAAGATTAAAGTGTTGCAAGAATTGAACCTTTCAATGATCTGGGTCTCTGTAATGTGTATTTTGTTTTTCTTTTTTGTTTCAATGTGTGCTTTATCACTTTGTCTTCCTTTGTTAATAACATATAAGTTTGATCTTTAAGCAGTAGTTCGGTGGTTAAGTATACTTCTGCAGAGCTACCTAAGGCAGATACTCTGCAGTTGGCTCCATTCGTTATCTATTCAAGTTTTTATTAAGATCTGCATTGGGAATTTGGCAACATTGTCTGTGATTTGAAAAATAACAACAGATGATCCACATGATTGCTCTGGGGTTTAGAGTAATTGATGTGAAACTGGGGTTATAATTTTCAATTACCAATTTGATTGCTATTGCGTTTCTTTTAATAATAAGAATCTTTGCATGGTCTTTTGGTTGGTGGCTCTTTTTCTTGATATTCCAGGTATGTAGATGCCCAACTTTGGGGACTCTTGACTCTTGAGCTATGATATTGAGCGGCTGTGCCGATTGTGTAATCTTCTTGATATAAAAAAATACTGTTTTCTGTTGCCTAAATCAAAACAACTGTTAGATCTAATTTTTTTGTGTGGATTCATGACGTTGGTTTCTGCCTAGATATTTGGAGAACACTTATTTCCGTACCTCTACCAATAATGAGGCTTTCAGAGTCTTCTAATTTTATGTCTCATTTCAGTTTTAGAATCCTTTCTCACCTGGATTTATTTGGATCAGTGTTTCTTCTTATAAGGTGGATGGAGTATTTGATACTATGCTTGTAATTCTCTGCAGAGTGTTCTGGGAATTATACTTGGGGGTGGAGCAGGAACTCGTCTTTACCCTCTTACTAAGAAGAGAGCAAAGCCTGCTGTTCCTTTAGGAGCAAATTACAGGCTGATTGATATTCCTGTCAGCAATTGCTTGAACAGTAATATATCAAAGATCTATGTTCTCACACAGTTCAATTCAGCATCGCTTAATCGCCACCTTTCTCGGGCATATGCCAGTAACATGGGAGGGTACAAGAATGAAGGATTTGTTGAAGTTCTTGCTGCACAGCAGAGCCCAGAGAACCCAAACTGGTTCCAGGTAATTACGTAGTATTACTTTTTACGCTTATATCTGATCCAATTTTTGTTTTTGATGCCAAATCATATTAAACTTGGTTTCATACTCCACAGGGTACCGCTGATGCTGTAAGGCAGTACTTGTGGCTCTTTGAGGAACACAATGTTATGGAATTCCTAGTTCTTGCTGGAGACCATTTATACCGTATGGACTATGAGAAGTTTATACAGGCACACAGAGAAACTGATGCAGATATCACTGTGGCAGCACTACCAATGGATGAAAAGCGTGCCACTGCATTTGGCCTAATGAAGATTGATGAAGAAGGACGCATAATTGAATTTGCAGAAAAACCCAAGGGGGAGCAGTTGAAAGCAATGAAGGTACATTCTGCCAAAAGGATCAACATATTCATGAATTTGTTTTTTGTGCTTTCTTATCACTAATGCGTCATGTTTATTTTATTTCTAAAATACAAGTTGTTGACAGAACAAATTAAAGGTGTATTTCTTTTCTTATTGTTCCAGGTTGATACAACTATCTTAGGACTTGATGATGAGAGAGCTAAAGAGATGCCTTACATTGCAAGCATGGGAATATATGTTGTCAGCAAAGATGTTATGCTGCAATTACTCCGTGAGAAGTTTCCTGGAGCCAATGATTTCGGAAGTGAAGTTATTCCAGGTGCAACTTCAATTGGAATGAGGGTATGTCTAATTTTCACACACACACACACACATATATATATATATTATAGCCATGCATCTTGTTTTTGACTGATAAGTATCTGCCAAGGGGTGATTCTCTGTGTCTCTCAGTATGCTGCCTCAGACCTCAATTTGATCCTCTGCATTGCTATTGTCAAATTTCCTCATTTCCTGACATCTTATTGCTACTCTAATTTCAACAGGTGCAAGCCTACTTATATGATGGTTATTGGGAAGATATTGGTACCATTGAAGCTTTCTATAATGCAAATTTAGGGATAACTAAAAAACCAATTCCAGATTTCAGGTTAGTACAACAAATAAAAATCAAGAAAGACGTTTTACATCGTTCATTTGGTTAAATATTCTATGCCAGTAGCTTTATTCCCAATCTCATGGCATTGATAAACCTGAACTTTAATGCAGCTTCTATGATCGTTCATCTCCAATCTATACACAACCTCGATATTTACCACCTTCTAAAATGCTTGACGCTGATGTTACAGATAGTGTTATTGGTGAGGGGTGTGTGATTAAGGTATGCTGGTTACAGATAGACATCCCTATTTATATTCTGAAGTAGATGTGCTCACATCATTATCTTGTTTTTTTAATGTCCAAATGCATTTAAGTTCATGGATATAAGGCTAAGCACATGTCCATATCTTTATTCTATTCCCTCTGCAGAATTGCAAAATTCATCATTCTGTTGTTGGGCTCCGATCTTGCATATCAGAAGGTGCAATTATAGAAGACACATTATTGATGGGAGCAGACTATTATGAGGTAATTATTTCCAGTCAGAACCAGCCGCTTAGCACTTCCTTTCTGACTTAGAATTGACCAAGCACAGTGAATAGTTTTGCCTTGTTAAATTTGAGTGTTTATGGTTTTCTTTTCTGTATTCTCTAGACGGATGCCGACAGGAGGTTTCTGGCTGCGAAAGGTAGTGTACCAATTGGTATTGGAAGGAATACCCACATCAAGAGAGCAATTATTGACAAGAATGCTCGCATTGGGGACAATGTGAAGGTTTGTGCATCTGATTCATCTTCCTATGAATTATTTTGTATTATCCCGCATTTCTGGATTTACAGCAGTAGTTGTTTTGCCAATCAAACATCTAAATTAGCATTCCCAATTTTTGTGGGGAAACAAGAAGAAAATAATGAATCAACTGACGATTTTCTTATTATTAACATATAGCTATTTAGTAGTTGCTTGTTTTTCATGGTATTAACGTTGATTAGTTCACTATGATTTGGAATATAGTTTGAGTACTGTACTGCTGTTGCAGATCATTAACAGTGACAGCGTTCTAGAAGCGGCAAGAGAAACAGATGGGTATTTCATCAAGAGTGGAATCGTCACTGTAATCAAGGATGCTTTGATACCCAGCGGAACCATCATTTGAAACCACTTTTGCTTTCCTCTACCAATCTCCCTTGTTATTAGATATTGGGCCTTAGGACTAATGTAGTAAGGGGGTCAATCACTACTTGTATCCATCGTTTTATGGACCTGAGAATTAGTGTATAATGTATATTTCCTCACTAGTGTAGCAACAGTGTAAGACGTAAAAGCAAGAATTAGTGCTTTTTTTAAAGGTTTCATTCACCATTTTGTTTGCCAAAAGTAAGTTTCTCGTCCATGAATCCGTTTGTTTCCTTCCTATTTTAGGTCGTAATCATCCTACTAGTCACTTGGAATTGGATGTAAATGACTGAATGCTATACAACATGGATTGCATAAGAAATGAAGAAGAAAAACTGCAGTTATTCATTAATCATTACCATTTAGTTACTGAAAAAAAAAACTTGAAACTTGTTCTACTAGTTGAAAAACGCGTGCACACACAGGATAGAGAGAAAAAACGACCACACAAACCCAATGCACGACCAGTTCCTCTCTTAACTGCATTTCAGCATATGCTTTTCTTTATTTATTAATTTATTTTTTTGGGTCTATGATATAACTTATCCAGGTAAATGATATGATTTGTTAGGTGGATAAATAATTTTTTCATTTTATATTTAGTTTAGAAAGAGTATAAATGCAAATATGTACAACATAAATACATATAAAATATAAGGTTTTATACTCTACATATTTATATTTGTATTTTTTCCAAACTGAGCAGGAAAGTTGTCAACACTTGAAAGGACAAAATTGTCTCTTTAATAATAACTTTTTATTGTTAAAATGATCACTATCTTATTTAACTAGAAAATAACATAAATATTTTTTAGGAAATGCTTATCGGATAAATGTATTTACTCGAATAAATAACTTCTAAAAAGTGAACGGGGCCTTAATTTCCTTCCATACCATGTTCTAAAATTCTCAGGTTGTTTTACATAACATGCTTTATAAATTATTATGGATTGAATCCCGCCCCACCCGGGTTGGGGTGACCACAGAGGTCCAAAGTTACAAAATATCTCATCTACACCAGTACGAACCCTGTGTGATGCACTGACTCGTGTTAAAAGATGGCTATCTTATATAAAGAAGTGATTACAGGTTTTTTTAATAAAAGGGAAACTGAATTGGTTGTTCATAAAAAAGCCAACGAAGTTCTAACGGGGTTAGGAAGAAAGAGATAGTAGGCTGAGATAGACAACTGTATTTTAGAATATAGTAATAGATTCTAAATAAAAGCGGGGATACTTGTACAAGATATTTGTCTACTGTTGAAAACACTTGTACAGGTTATTCATCAATTCATTCCCAGAGAGATACAAGCTCTCATTCTCTCTCTATTCATTTATTTAGCTTATTATTGAAGTTGATCATTGTAATGCATGATTAGTCTTGATCTGTAGTAGGCAAAACATGGCCATGCCCATGTCTCTTGGTCTGGGAAAGCAGTTATCCTTGCCTGGGTGATCTTCCTCTATTACCAACTTACCATGGGAGGAGGAGATGGGTCAGATGGATCAGGAAATGGTTTATATTGGGGTAAAATATAAAAAACCTCCCCCGAGATTTGTAACAATTATAAAAACCTTCCCTCGAGTTTCATTTTAACAAAAATCTCCCTTAAACTTTTTGAAAATTCAACAGAAACCTTCCTTCAGTCACTGATTTAAACAGAAAACATTTGAGTAATGCATTATTTTTTTTCAAAATATCTATTTTACCCTTTTATATGATTTTACATTTCAGATAGAGCTTTACTAAAAAGAAAATTTCACTTGAATAACCCATTTGTCTCCTCTTCTCCTCTTTCGGTCTTTCCATCTTCTACCCTAGAAACTTCATCGTATCAAATAAAGGAAGCGTTCAGCCACTGTAAAGTAGTGCGACCGTCAAGAATAAGGGAAATTGCAATGACCTTGACACTTGCAAAAAGTAGAAAAGTGTTGAGACTTGAACCAAGAAGCCACTTCCTGACAACCAAATTGGTGGGCTTTTTGGGAAATAGGACTAAAGCTGAAATAAAGGCTTCTCCTTATTGTGTAGTTACTCTAAAAGCATTATTCAGAGAAGAGTAGCCTGACCATAAAGATGCACAGAATGGTGAATCTTCCAAAGAATATCTGGTTCTATGCAAAATGAGGTCAGTTATACCTACAATAAGATCTCAGATGACGAATTTGAATTCTCAGATTCCCCTTTCCTATGTTCATGGTGAAATGGATCTCAGTTCCTCGAAGGACTAGCATAGTTGTGAGAAGATCTTTTTGTTACCCAAGTTTCATTTCTGAGTTCAACGATAGTAAATGTAGTTGTTGTAAATGCCTTGCAGACCACAATCAACGTCCAAGTTTCATTTGCTTTCTAGCTATGGTGGTTGAATGCTTCCTCTTTTCTTGTTGGGAGTTTCATTGGTGGTAGATTGAAAGAGAAAGATGACGATAAATAGGTCATTCAAATTACAGTTTCTTTTAGAGTTATTTTACTAGTATGTAAAGTTATATGCAAAAGGATAAAATGGGTATTTAAAAAAAATAATGCATCAGTCCAACGTTTTCCGTCTGGGTTGGTGATGGAAGGGAGACTTTTTCCGAGTTTTCCAAAAGTTCAGGGGAGGTCTTTATTAAAGTGAAACTTGAGGGGAGATTTGTATGATTGTCAAAAACCTCAGGGGAGGTTTTTATATTTTACCTGTTTGTATCGTCTTCTAAGATTTGCCATTGGAGTAGGAAATGGGATCGAAAGCTAAGGGTGTCGATTGGACTGAATTTGGTCCAGTCCAATCCGGTCTAATATGAGTTCATTACAAATGGACGAGGTCCAATCCAATCCAATGAATTATTTGGACCATTTTGGACTGGTTCAATTCAATGTGGTACCGTCCAATTTGTTCAAATTCATTTTAATTTAGATTGATTTCAACCCAAACCCAATCCATTGACACCCATATTCTTATCTTATATCAACGGACCAAATATTAGCTTCCTCCAATCAAATCCAATATAAATTTATTACGGACAACCGAATCTAATCCAATCTAATAAATATTTTGGACTAAATTGGTCCAATCCACTATATTTTTTTTGTCCGTCTAATCCGTCCAAATTAATTTTTGACCGGTCCAGTCCAAAGCCGGTCCTTTTGACACCCTTTCATATATCGCCGTCCAACATATGTATCCTCTTGAAAAAGTTATCATCAAATAAAATAAAAAGAAAAGTTACTGAGTTGAGAGGTAAAACCATTAGATTGCTTCTTTCTTTTCTTTTTACGCTTCTTATATTCTGTTTGTCAAGTTCACATCAATCATGATAATCGATTGCAACCTCCAATGTAATAATAACACAATAACCTATGAATCAACAAAAGAAAATCAATTGATGTAATATTTTATTTTTCTTTCAAATGTGCATGTGGGTTGCAACCGTGCAACGGTCACAGTAGATTTTTTTTGGGATTCTAGCACCTTTGGTAACTTTTGACCTCTATTGGTAATCGAAGGTAGCTCTTTTGTAAAATATATGATAGATAAGGCATCTTTTGCAAGGGCAGTAAAACATGAGGTGCATCCGCTGTATGGGAAATGCCTTTGATGCATTTTTTATGACAAAACTGCCCCTCTATCTCTTTTTATGCATTTTTTAATCGACTAAGCTTTTGAAACCCCATTGTTCTTCTTCCTAAAGAAATAAAAAACTATTAAAAAATCTTAGTCATCTCTCCAAAATTGAAAATAAACCCTATTATAGCCTTCATTCTTCATATGAAATCCTGTTCATCTTTTTGTTGCTAATAAGCTCCGGCAGCTAAAATCCAAGAGCTTCCTCCCGACGGTGAATTTTTGGTGTTAGCCTTGCTCATGACGTAAAACCTGCCCAGTTTTTATTGCTCGTGACATCAGCCTTGTCCACGCGAAGGCCGGTGATTCTGCCGTAACAGCCAAGAAAGTATAGCATTACGCGACCGACGTCACTGCGCAGGGCTCGCTCGCTCGCCAGGTAGAGGTCTCCTCCTGGTAATCTGATTTCGCTGGAGGAGACATAGACGATGTGGGTAATGTATCCTACTGGTACTGGTCTCCCCCATTCCTTGATGCAGGCAAGGCTTGCTTCCAGCGCCATCTCCAGCACTGCTGGGTTTGCTATTTCGAGCCTTTGCTTGATCCTTGGTGAGCCCTCTGTTGTCAGTTCTGGGTACTTGTCTAAGATCTCCTTGGGGAAGCAGCCACCGCCTGAGAGATGGTCTTGTTATTACCAAACCCATCTGCGGCCACCACAACACCAGCTCGTAAAGCTGCACTGGGTGATTGAAGAAGCTTCCGATTTGCAGCAGAGACCCGTGTCGGGAAGCCATCAGAAAGCAACCGGCGATTAACATCTTCATCAATGAACAGAGCAAAGTATATTTCTTAATTTCTAAGAACAGTCTAGAGTAGGAGGTTTTTAACAGAGAGGGTAATTTTGTCTTGTATGATATAAATTCAATGTATATGTCAAACGGTGAATATACGTCATATATCAGTGCCCCTATATGATATTTTTATCAAAAAATGCCTTAAAGCTGATATTTTCAAAGGATCATACCTTTGAATGACATTAAGAGTGAAAAGTTACCTCTATTGGTTATAATTTTTTTTCCTCCTCTTTAAAATTATCACCATGACCTGTGCGACTGAATTTAAATGCAGTTTCAACGTAATAACCGTTATGAATCTCTTCCTAGGACTATCTTTCAAAATCATGTAATTATCTATCTAATGTACGTTTGAGAGTATTTTGGTAAATATTCGGCCAACCTGGCAATTTGGTTGAGTGGTTGGGGTTTGGGTTAGGTCAAGATATTTCGGGTTGATTTTAGGTTGAATTGACAAATGTTAGACCTTAATCTTAGCTGTTTGGGTTAAAATTGACTTAGCGGTCAATTTGCGTCATCCTTGAAAATAATTTGGAATTTAAAAAAATAATACAGAAAAAATGCCAAAATTAAAGGAATTAACCTTAAAATTCTAAAAATAAAATAAAAAACTTGAAACATTAAACAGTTCAAAGAGTAAACGATGTAAAGATTAAAGAATAGAAACTTATAACAATACATAAATAGTCCTAATTAGATCTAACAATCGGGTCGACGGGTTAATCCATGACCCAACCCAGTTTTTTTTTTTTTTTTTTTTTTGTGTGTGTGTTGGATCATTCTCACATTCAGGTAGTTAAATATGAAACCCTAACCTTATTTTTTTCAGGTTAGGTTGAGTTGGGTCGGGTTTGCGGTTTGGGTCATCTTTTTACCAAGTCTAATGAAATTGTATTTATCACAACTAAGGATTAAAGTATTGGTATTGAGTATCGTATCAAACAACTTGGTACGGATACTGATACAAATATGCTTTAAAAACACATGGATCAATTTCATAAATATGAATTACACTAAACCCTAAATGGATGAAAGATATGAACATACATAGATATGCTAGAAAAATACACACAAATTTCATAAATACATCAATTATGCTAACTTTAAGGTCAAAATAACCACAAATAAGGTATAAATATATAAGAAATGTATATTTTAATGGTACGTATAAAGAAATATTTTACAATTAATATAATAGAATGCATATATATCATACAATTTTGTTGATAACCCATCAATCAAGAGTCCAACACTCATACTATATAGATCTTTACAAATTATTACATGCATAAAACCATTATTATGTTATATTCTATTTAATTCCAAAACAAAACATATATAATTATTATATTTTAATTACTATATCAATTATTTTTTATTTTACTATTTTTACTTTTCAACATTAATGAAGAAAGTCAACTAAATATTAAATTTTAAAATGTATGATAAATAATAAATTTCTTTTTGTAAATAAAAAAATTTTATTTTAAAATGTAAATTAAAATATCAAATGATAATTTATAAAATATATAATCTTACTTAAAATATTTTATATCTATATATTAAAATTTTTAAAATATATATCATACACAAATTTATAATTTTTAATTACTAAAATAAGTATTCTATTATTAACATTTTTATTTCAATAAATTTTCTGAAGTAAGAAATCATTTTTATATAAATTTAAATTAGTGTATTTGATAGATTCAATATAATATTATATGCTTGAATATTTTGTAAACAAAATTTTTAATTTTTATAAATAATAAATATGTTATTATCTAATGTAAATTAATATATATATATATATATATATATACTCATGTACAAATGTATGAATTTTAAGTAATAAAATAATTATTCTATTATTAGTATTTTTATTTGTATAAATTTATTGTGAGTGGAAAATCAATTTTTGATATAAATATAACATTGGTAGAATTTTTATTTCATTTCTAATTATAAATAATAATTTTGAATATTATTCTATTTAATTTTAAGTAAAAATTATTGAACATATTAATATTTAATATGTCATTTCTTTAAATTGCAGGTTTACAATTAAGATAATAAAATTAATTATATTTCACTTATAATCACAAATTAAATGATGACTTAGTGGATTAACGGCTTAAGATGCTTAAGTGTTTAACATTTAAACTTGAGTTCAAATCGTATATGCTGCATTTTTAATATCAAAGTTGTGCACATATCCATTTGTACTGACGCGAATCAGCCCGTATCAGTCGATACGATGTGATACGCACTGATACGGTGTCGTATCGGTCGATATGATATGATATGATATGTATCGATATGGTGCCGTATCGGTTGATACGATATGATACACATTGATACAATGTTGTATCGTATCGGTACGCATGACTGATACGATTAAATGCCAATCGTAGCGTATCCAATATTGTTCACTAACGATACCTATATGATACGTTCGATATTAATGATACTTATATGATACACCCAATTTTAATCATACCTATATGATACACCTGATACTAACGATACCTATACGATATGCCCCGTATCAAACAAAAAAAGCTACAATATACTTAAAATGGAAAAATGGTATGCCTTGAAACAGATACTACTTTTATGCTACAAATATTAACAATTGAATTGGTTATCCTAAAAAGGTTAACAAATCTTAACAATTCATAATTGCCACGATATAGGTGACAAGATCAATCAAAGGATAACTTTGATATTGAAAACATATAAAATATGAAAATGAAGAAAAACTAAATTTCCATAAACATGAATTAAAAGTGTAAAACATCCCAACTACAATATTAAATTGAACAAAAAAGGTATTAAACGTGAAAATCAAAACAATAATAGAACTAAAACTTCTTCTAGTATAAAACTGTAACTACAACTACTGTGGTATATGAAAGAAAATGTGGTGACCGCTATTTTTACCAACATTTTATTCGTCTCTTCAAGCATTTTTCTATTCATTTCCCTTATTTCTCTCAACATTTCTCTGTTCATTTCCTTTATTTATCTCAACATTTTGTTGTTCATTTCACTTGTTTCTCTAAGCAATTTCGTGTTTCCATCATTTATTTTATTTTCAATGTAGTCAATTTCTTTCATGGGCGTGTTTCTTCAACTGTTTTTATGATTTTTTCTCTTTTTTTATCGATTTTCCTCAAGATCTTACTTTCCTCTATTGCTCAAACTGTTATTAAAGATAAACGAAAAAAAGAGTAAGAGAAAGAAAAACTTAAATCAAATGAATAAGAAGATAGAGTATATTACCTCCCTCTACTACTCCAGTCACTCCTAATGATTAAATATCAGTATAATTATAAATATTAATTATATTAAAATCAATTTTTGATATAAATAAAAAAATGGTAGAATTTCTATTTCATTTATAATTATAAATATTAATTTTTAATATTAGTCTATTTAATTTTAAGTAGAAATTGTTGAACATATTAGTATTTAATATGTCATTTCTTTAGACGACATGTTTACAATTAAGATAATAAAATTAATTATATTTCACTTATAATTACAAATTAAATAATGGCTCAAGGGCTTAGCGACTTAAGATGTTAAGTGGTTAATGTTTAAACCTGGGTTCGAATCGTATTTGTCACATTTTTAATATCAGAGTTATGCATGTATTCATTTGTATCGACGTGTATAGGCTCATATCAGATACGATGCAATACACAATGATACAGTATCGTATCATATCGATACGCACGACTAGCATTATACAATGCCAGTCATAGTATATCTAGTATCATTAACTAACCATACTTATACAATGCACCCTGTGTCGGGCGTATCGTATCGATATTTTAATCCTTGATACCACATTAGTAGTATTATGGAACATCATGAAGCATTGTGCCTTGATTTGGGATTGAGACTCAAGATGGTATTATAGCTGCCTATTAGCAAAATATCATATCCAAATCTTTATAGTTGATTTAGGAAACATAGGGAGCATATCAAACAAAAAAAAAAGTTAAAATACACTGAAAATGGAAAACGACATGGCCTTGAAGGGGATACTAATTTCAAATTAAAAAATAAAAAGAAAGGGTTTTTTGAACATATTTTGGATTAAAATTCAATGCGTAATTGAATTGGTTATTCCAAAAAGATTAATAGATCTTAACAATTTCATAGTTTCCACGACATAGGTGAAAATATCAATCAAGAGATAACTTTGATATTAAAAACGTAAAAAATATGAAAATGAAGAAAAATCAAATCTTTGTAAATATAGATCAAAGTGTAAAACATCCCAACTACAATATCTAATTGAACATAAAAGGTAATAAATAGGAGAACCAAAACAATAATAGAAATAAAACTTCTTTTGGTATAAAATTGCAACTACAACTACTGTGGTATATAAAAAAAAATGTGGTGATCGTCGTTTTTACCAGCGTTTTATTCATTTTTTTAAGCTTTTCTCTATTGATTTTCCTTTTTTCCTTTTACATTTCTCTTAACAAATCCGCATTTCTATCATTTATTTTATTTTTAATGTACTCCACTTTTTTTATTGATGTTTTCCATGCAACGTATTGCTTCTTCTTGATTTCTTTAAATACTTCTATGATTTTTTTTTCCTTTCGCACTGATTTTCCTCAAGATCTTACTCCACTCTATTGCTCTAGTCTTCATGAAAGATAAACAAAAAAGACAGTAAGAGAAAGAAAAACTTAAACCAAATGAAAAAAGATAGAGTTTATTACCTCCATTTGTTGCTCCAATCACTTCCAAGAATTAAAGTATCAATATCGAGTATCGTATTAAACAAGTTGGATAATGATATAGATACACTTTGTATACACAGATACAGATGAAATATATGAAAGTACATTGACACGTTAGAAAAATACATACAAATTTCACAAATTCATCAATTATACTAACTTTAAGGTCAAAATAACCATAAATAAGGTATAAATACAAATGTATATTTTATTGGTATATATATAAAAAAATTACAATGGAATGCATAGACATCATACAATTTTTTTGATAACCCATCAATCAAGAGTCTAAGACTAATACTATATACATCTTTACAAATTAGTTCTTGCATAAAACTATTATTATGTTATATCCTATTTAAGTCCAAGAAACAAAACATATACAATTATTATTTTAATTATATTGGACAAAGAAAAGACTCGCAAGAGTCCCGAATAGACTCGCGAGAGTCTCGGATAGGAAGTCAGCTTTTCTTTTTGGATTAGGAAGACCTTTGTTTTTAGAAAGTTTTGGAGAGCAATGAACTCTATCGTTTTGTATATAAATATCATAAGGCATCAATGGAAAAGGGACACCTTTAGCTTTCAAAAATTTTCATGGTATCAGAGCCATTGCTATTCATTGTGCAACCAACGGTTATTGCTATAGATTTTGATCCGACCATAGCTTGTTATTTTCGAGACTTCAACTATTCTGGTCTTCTCAAACTTTGCTTGTCAACTAGAGAGAAGAGGAGTTGTCGATCGCCGGGTGCCATCGCTGCAGCCGTGGCATAGAGGAACCGCCGACTACTAGGTCACCTTCTCCACCTGCTCACCTTCCATGAATGGGAGTACGTGAATTTGAACCAATGCCTTCTTCAGCATAAGCCGAGAAAGGTTGTCTGCGTCGCTTATTGTCAGCGTCTTCTTTAATACCCAAGGATCTTCGTGCAGCTTCAGTTCTGTCGATATACCGAAGTGATCATCATTTAATGCTCGGGAGCGATCATGGTAGCGATTCATCCTTTGATCCAAAATAACTCATCACTTTGATCTCCTCTCTCAGGGCGGTTGCGGCGTGGATTAATCCTTTCATCAACTGCGGCAACGTGGACGATAGGGAATATGATTTCTTGTAGGTTTTCGTTGTTGCTCTCCTCGCCGACAAAGAAACCGGACAAGGTAACTTCTTGTGCTTCTACAAAAACTTGGTGAGAGTAAAATAATCCAATTAAAATTTCTTTTTGTAAATAAAAATTTTTATTTTAAAATGTAAATTAAAATATTAATTGATAATTTATAAAATATATAATCTTAACTTAAAATATTTTATATCTATATATTAAAATTTTTAAAATACATATCATACACAAATTCATAATTTTTAATTACTAAAATAAGTATTTTATAATTAACATTTTTATTTCAATAAATTTTTTGAAGTAAGAAATCATTTTTATATAAATTTAATTAGTGTATTTGATAAATTCAATACAATATTATATGCTTGAATATTTTGTAAACAAAATTGCTAATTTTTATAAATAATAAATATGTTATTATCTAATGTAAATTAAAATATCAATATATATATATATATATATTCATGTACAAATGTATGAACTTTAAGTACTAAAATAATTATTCTATTATTAGTATTTTTATTTGTATAAATTTATTGAGAGTGGAAAATCAAATTTTGATATAAATATAACATTGGTAGAATTTTTATTTCATTTATAATTATAAATATTAATTTTTAATATTATTCTATTTAACTTTAAGTAGAAATTATTGAACATATTAATATTTAATATGTCATTTCTTTAAATTGCATGTTTACAATTAAGATGATAAAATTAATTATATTTCACTTATAATCACAAATTAAATGATGACTTATTGGATTAACGGCTTAAGATGCTTAAGCGTTTAACATTTAAACCTGAATTCAAATCACATCTGCTGCATTTTTAATATCAAAGTTATATACATATCCATTTGTACCGACGCGAATCAGCTCGTATTGGTTGATGTGATGCGATACACACTGATATGGTGTTGTATCGGTACGCATGACTGATACGATTAAATGTCAATTGTAGTGTATCTTGTATCATTCACTAACGATACCTATATGATACGCCCGATATTAATGATACTTATATGATGCGCTCGATATTAATTATACCTATATGATACAGATACTAACGATACCTATACGATATGCCCCATATCAGGCATATTGTATCGACATTTTAATCATTGATACCATATTGATAGTATTATGAAACATCATGAAACACTACACCCTAATTTAGGATCGGGACTTGAGATGGTACTATAGCTACTCATTGACAGAATATCCTATCCAGTTCTTTGTGATTGGTTTAGGAAACATAGGGAGTGTATCAAACAAAAAAAACTACAATACACTTAAAATGAAAAAATGGCATGCCTTGAAACATATACTACTTTTAAGAAAAACAAAAAAATGGGGTATTTTGAACATATTTTAGATTAAAAATCAGGGCGAAATTGAATTGGTTATGCTAAAATGATTAACAAATCTTAACAATTCATAGTTGCCACGGTATAGGTGACAAGATCAATCAAAGGATAACTTTGATATTAAAAACATATAAAATATGAAAATGAAGAAAAACCAAATCTCCATAAACATGAATCAAAGTGTAAAACATCCCAACTACAATATTAAATTGAACGGAAAAGGTAAAACATGAAAATCAAAACAGTAATAGAACTAAAACTTCTTCTAGTATAAAACTGTAACTACAACTACTATTGTATATGAAAGAAAATGTAGTGACCACTGTTTTCACCAATGTTTTATCCGTCTCTTCAAACATTTCTCTATTCATTTCCCTTATTTACCTCAATATTTCTCTGTTCATTTTCCTTATTTATCTCAACATTTTGTTGTTCATTTCACTTGTTTCTTTAAGCAATACCGTGTTTTCATCATTTATTTTATTTTCAATGTAATCCATTTCTTTCATGGACGTTTTCCACGTAGCGTATTGCTTTTTCTCGGTTTCTTCAACTGCTTTTATTATTTTTTCTCTTTTTTTATCGATTTTTCTCAAGATCTTACCTTCCTCTATTACTCCAACTGCTATTAAAGATAAACGAAAAAGAGAATAAGAGAAGAAAATTTTAAATCAAATGAATAAGAAGATAGAGTATATTACCTCCCTCTACTACTCTAATCACTCCCAATGATTAAATATCGGTATTGGGTATTGTATCAAACGACTTGGATACGGATACAAATACGCTTTGAAAATGCATGAATACAGATGAAAGATATGAAAATATATGGATAAAAAAATACACACAAATTTTCATAAATACATCAAATACATTAACTTTATGGTCAAAATAACCACAAAAAAAGTATAAATAATAAGAAATGTATATTTTAGTGGTTTATGTAAAGAATTTTACAATTAATATAATGAAATGCATAGATATCACACAACTTTATTGATAACCCATCAATCAAGATTCCAACACTTATAAAATCTAGATCTTTACAAATTATCACATGTATAAAACCATTATTATGTTATATTCTATATAAGTCCAAGAACAAAAATATACAAGTATTATATTTTAATTACTGCATCAATTATTTTTTATTTTACTATTTTTACTCTTCAACATTATTGAAAAGAATTATATAAAATTAAATTTTGAAATGTATTATAAACAATAATTTTTTTTTGTAAACAAAATTTTATTATAAAATGCAAATTAAAATATCAATTGATAATTTATAAAATATATAATCTTAACTTAAAATATTTCATATCAATATATTAAAATTTTTAAAATACATCATACAGAAATTCATAATTTTTAATTACCAGAATAAGGATTCTATTATTAACATTTTTACTTCAATAAATTTTCTAAAATAAGAAATTATTTTTATATAAATTTAAATTAGTGTATTTGATAGAGTCAATATAATATTATATGGTTGAATATTTTGTATACAAAATTTTTAATTTTATAAATATTAAATATGTTATTATCTAGAATAAATTAAATATATATACTACTACTACTAATAAAAGAGCGAATAGCCCCATTTTCTAGGCTTTTCATTAGTCATTTTTACCCCTTATCTAATCAATATACAATGGACATAAAAAGGGGCATATGTGTCCTTTACTCTCACTTCAAAAACTACCCACTTATAACAATTAAGAAACTGTCCACTTAAAACAATTAAGAAACTACCCACTTATAAATGTTCAAAAACTATGAATGAGTTGTAAATAGTTTTGTTTTGAAAATAATATCACATGCAAATGCACGTACATATTTACTAGTTCATGTAAAATGTATAAATTTTAAGTATTAAAATAATTTATAAAATGTATGAATTTTAAGTACTAAAATAATTATTCATTTTTTAGTATTTTTATTTGTACAAATTTATCGAGAGTGAAAAATAAATTTTTAATACAAATATAAAATTGGTAGAATTTTTATTACATTTATAATTATAAATATTAATTTATAATATTATTCTATTGAATTTTAGATTGAAAATTTTGAACATATTAATATTTAATATGCCATTTCTTTAAACTGCATGTTTACAATCAAGATAATAAAATTAATTATATTTCACTTATAATCATAAATTAAAGAAGGATTTAATGGCTTGGTGGTTTAAGGCACTTAAGCGCTTAACGTTTAAATATGATACAAATCTCATTTGTCGCATTTTTAATATTAGAGTTGTGTGCCTAATCGTTTGTATTGACGCATATCAGCCTGTGTTGCGTCTTGATTTGGGATCGGGAGTCGATTTGAAAATGGAAAATGGCATGGTCTTAAAGCAGATACTAATTTTAAATTGAAAAATAAAAAGAAATGGTATTTTGAACATATTTTGGATTAAAAATCATGGTGAAATTGAATTGGTTATTTCTAAAATATTAATAGATGTTAATAATTTCATAATTGTTACGTTATAGGTGACAAGATCAATGAATGGATAACTCTAATATTGAAAACGTATAAGATATAAAAATGAAGAAGAATCAAATCTCCATAAACACGGATCAAAGTGTAAAATATCCCAACCACAACATCAAATTAAATGAAAAAATGTAATAAACATGAAAACCAAAATAAAAATAGAACTAAAACTTCTTCTAGTATAAAGTTGCAACTACAATCATTGTCGTACATGAAAAATGTGGTGATTATCGTTTCACCAATGTCTTATTCGTTTCTTCAAGCATTTCTCTATTCATTTCCTTATTTCCTTCAACAATTTTCTCTTAATTTCCCTTATTTCTCCCAATAAATTTGTGTTTTCATCATTTATATTATTTTTGATGTTGTCATTTCTTTAATTGACATTTTACATGTAGTGTATTTCTTCGGTTGCTTCTATGATTTTCTTTCCATTTTCATTGATTTTCCTCAAGATCTTACTTTCCTTTATCATTTTAGTCGCTATGAAAGATAAACGAAAAAGAGAGAGAAAAAGAAAATTTTAAATAAAACAAAAGAAAATAGAGTATTACCTCCCTCTACTGCTCCAGTCGCTTTCAAGGATTAAAATATCGGTATCAGGTATTGTATTTGACAACTTAGACACAGATACACTTTGAAAATGCATGAATACGGATAAAATATATGAAAATACATATAGTTACACTAGAAAAATACATACAAATATCATAAATACATCAATTACACTAACTTTAAGATCAAAATAACCACAAATAAGGTATAAATATATAGAAATGTATATTTTAATGGTATATATAAAGAATTTTACAATTAATATAATGAAATGCATAGATATCATACAATTTTATTAATAACCCATCAACCAAGAGTCTAAGACTAATACTATATAAATTTTTACAAATTAGCCCTTGTATAAAACCACTATTATGTTTTATTCTATTTAAATCCAAGAAACAAAACATATACAATTATTATATTTTAATTACTATATCAATTATTTTTATTTTACTATTTTTACTTTTCAACATTAATGAAAAAAGTTAACTAAATATTAAAATTTGAAATGTATGATAAATAATAAATTTCTTTTTGTAAATAAAAAAAATTATTATGAAATAAATTAAAATATCAATTGATAATTTATAAAATATATAATCTTAACTTAAAATATTTTATATCTATATATTAAAATTTTTAAAATACATATCATACACAAATTCATAATTTTTAATTACTAAAATAAGTATTCTATTATTAACAATTTTATTTCAATAATTTTTTTGAAGTAAGAAATCATTTTTATATAAATTTAAATTAGTGTATTTGATAGATTCAATATAATATTGTATGCTTGAATGTTTTGTAAACAAAATTTTTAATTCTCATAAATAATAAATACATTATTTTCTAGTGTAAATACAAATCTATGAATTTTAAGTACTAAAGTAATTATTCTATTATTAGTATTTTTATTTTTATAAATTTATTGAGAGTGGAAAATCAATTTTTGATATAAATACAAAATTGGTAGAATTTTTATTTCATTTATAATTATAAATATTAATTTTTAATATTATTCTATTTAATTTTAAGTAGAAATTATTGAACATATTAGTATTTAATATGTCATTTCTTTAGACGACATGTTTACAATTAAGATAATAAAATTAATTATATCTCACTTATAATTACAAATTAAAGAATGGCTTAGTGGCTTAGCGATTTAAGATGTTAAGTGGTTAATGTTTAAACCTGGATTCGAGTCGCATTTGTCACATTTTTAATATCTGATTATGCGTGTATTTGTTTGTATGGACGTGTTTAGGCTGGTATCAGATACAATGCGATATACAATGATACAGACCCAAGATGGTATTATACATGTCCATCAACAAAATATTATATCCAAATCTTTGTAGTTGATTTAGGAAAGGGTTTTTTGAACATATTTTGGATTAAAATTCAAGGCGTAATTGAATTGATTATTCCAAAAAGATTAATAGATCTTAACAATTTCATAGTTGCCAGGACATAGGTGAAAATATCAATCAAGTGATAACTATGATATTAAAAACATAAAAAATATGAAAATGAAGAAAAATCAAATCTTTGTAAATATAGATCAAAGTGTAAAACATCACAAATGCAATATCTAATTGAACATAAAAGGTAATAAACATGAGAACCAAAACAATAATAGAAATAAATCTTCTTTTGGTATAAAATTGCAACTACAGCCACTGTGGTATATGAAAAAAACGTGGTGATCGTTGTTTTCACCAGCGTTTTATTCGTTTCTTTAAGATTTTCTCTATTGATTTCCCTTTTTTTCCTTCTACATTTCTCTGTTCATTTCCCTTATTTTTCTTAACAAATCTGCATTTTTATCCTTTATTTTATTTTTAATGTAGTCCACTTTTTTCATGGATGTTTTCCACGTAGCGTAATGCTTCTTCTTGATTTCTTTAACTACTTCTATGATTTTTTCTCCTTTCGCACTGATTTTCCTCAAGATCTTACTTCACTCTATTGTTCCAATTGCCATGAAAGATAAACAAAAAGAGAGTAAGAGAAAAAAAAAACTTAAACCAAACAAAGAAAGATAGAGTTTATTACGTCCCTTTGTTGCTCCAATCGTTTCCAAGAATTAAAGTATTAGTATCGGGTATCGTATGAGATAATTTGGGTAAGGATACGGATGCACTTTGTATACACATGGATATAAATGAAATATATGAAAATACATTGACACATTAGAAAAATACATTCAAATTCCACAAATTCATCAATTATACTAACCTTAAGGTCAAAATAACCACAAATAAGGTATAAATGCATAAGAAATGTATATTTTATTAATATATAAAAAAATTTACAATTAATATAATGGAATGCATAGATATCATACAACTTTGTTGATAACCCATCAATCAAAAGTCTAAGACTGATACTATATACATCTTTACAAATTAGTTCTTGCATAAAACCATTATTATGTTATATTATATTTAAGTCCAAGAAACAAAACATATACAATTATTATTTTAATTACTAGATCAATTATTTTTTATTTTACTATTTTTACTTTTCAACATTAATGAAAAAAGTCAATTAAATATTAAATTTTGAAATGTATGATAAACAATAAATTTCTTTTTGTAAATAAAAAAATTTAATTTAAAATGTAAATTAAAATATTAATTGATAATTTATAAAATATATAATCTTAACTTAAAATATATATATCTATATATTAAAATTTTTAAAATACATATCATACACAAATTCATAATTTTTAATTACTAAAATAAGTATTCTATTATTAACATTTTTATTTCAATAAATTTTCTGAAGTAAGAAGGTTTTTATATAAATTTAAATTAGTGTATTTGATAGGTTCAATATAATATTATATGCTTGTATGTTTTTAAACAAAATTTATAATTTTTATAAATAATAAATATGTTATTATCTAATGAAAATTAAAATACCAATATATATATATATATATATGTATGTATATATATATTCATGTACAAATGTATGAATTTTAAGTACAAAAATAATTATTCTATTGTTAGTATTTTTATTTGTATAAATTTATTTAGAATGGAAAATCAATTTTTGATATATATATATATATTTGTTTCATTAATAATTGTAAATATTAGTTTTTAATATTATTCTATTTAATTTTAAGTTGAAATTGTTGAACATATTAATATTTATTATGTCATTTTGTAGATTGCATGTTTACAATTAAGATAATAAAATTAATTATATTTTGCTTATAATCATATATTAATGGATTACTTAGTGGATTAGCGACTTAAAACACTTAAGCACTTAACGTTTAAACCTAGATTTGAATTACATATGCCGGATTTTTAATATCAGAGTTGTGCATGTATTCGTTTGTATCGATGTGTATCGGCCTGTATCCGTCGATACGATGCCATATGCATCAATATGATGTCTTATCGTATTGTATCAATGCGCACGACTGACACGATATAATGCAAGTTATAGTGTATCAAATATTGTTCACTAACGATACCGATATGATATGCCCCATATCAAACGTATAATATTGATATTTTAATCATTGATCACAACACACCTATTTATTTTCTTGTAGCCTCCTTATCTTTACTATATAATACTGCTCTATACTTCAAACTAACAACTATCCCAAAATTTTGGTCCTTATTTTGTTTCTATCTTAACCTCTCAAGGGTTGCAAGCATATTAGGTTGGATATATACTATGATTTAAATTTGATTTATTGATATTTGGATTCAAGGCTCAGTTTGGGAGGAGTATGAATGCAAACATGTACAATGTAAAACCTTCTAATTTGTATTATTTTATCTGTATTTTTACTATACATATTTGTATTTGTACTCATTTCAAACTAAGCTTTATTCATTAGATTAAAAGCAACCAAAATATTTATACATATTAATTAACTAAATTAAAAATCAATTTACACATTTAGAATAGATCCTGATTGAATTCATTACAAAATCACCATCCCTTAAGTATTAACAAACAGATTTACAAAATCAAAGTCAAATGCTTTGATACTCAAAGGAACCATTATTTGAAACCACTTTTCCTTCCCTCTAAAAGTTGTAATGAAATCAACCTCTCTTGTTAATTCTTTTTTGATAGATTTTGTGCCTTATGATTAATGTAGTAAGAATGATCAATCACTACTTGTATCCATTGCTTTTGGGCTTGAAAATTAATGCATAATGTTTATTTAATATTTTCCTCAATAATGTAGTTGTGAAATAGTGTAAGGATTTTAGTATAGGAGGGTAAAAGCAAGAACTAGTGCTTGCAAATGTTTCATCTACCATTTTGTTTGCCAAAAGTAAGTTTCTCGCCCATTTCTGTTGGAGATTAAAAACCTATTTAGGGACCTAAAAGCTTAAGCTTTTAGATTGGTTGGTTCTTCGAGATGGTATGAGAGTCTATTTGACCAAGTGATCCAATGCATGTTTGATACTCATCACCTCCATTATAATTAATTAAATTTCAGCACAAGGTAAGGGTGAACTTGTGCTTGACCACAATTCAAGCCTAATGAGCTTTCATGTGAGGGAACATGTTAGATATTAAAAACCCATTTAGGGACCTCACCTAATAGCTTAAAGTTATGTTTGGTTCCGTGAGCATTTATTTAAAAATTGTCACTGCATCGGTGCCACATAAACGCTTGGATTTATGTGCTTGAGGCATTTGAGGAAACACCAAATTCTTATTTCCCTCAATGCCCGAATGTTTCTTGAAATGAAATGCTTATGAGACATACTTTATGGGGTGTTAATTTGAGGTGGAAAGTAAGATGGTGTTTAGAACCATTGTGTTTTTTTTTTTTTAAACACCAATACATTGCTAAGTCATTTTATCAGAGAACATCAAAATGGGTATTTCGAACGATTGCTGCCACCTAAATTTTCTCAAAAAGCAGCAATGAATTTGTTTGGTTGTGTTTGTTAAAACTGATTTTTGCAGTTGATTAATATACTTTCATGGATTAACATTGAATGCCATGTCATCTAGAAAAAAAAAAGATCTAAAATGCTCTAAAACTCACAATGACTTTTTAGCATTTCTCTTAAACTTATCATAACTTTTCAAAACTTCTAGGGAACCCCATATCATCGTTAGTGTACATTGATAGAAATTATCCACATCAGCAGAAATGCAATTTTAATTACTAAACTTCCCCTAAATGGTAAATCAGCCTTATTATTATTTTTTTTTATTTACCAAATGTACATGAGTTAACTCATATGTCAATTTATATCTGCCGCAACAGCCTCTGAAGTAAGGAAATTTATGCTAAAGCATATAACTAAAAAATCTAAATCATTCTTCAATGTGAGATTAAAAGTTGAAACAGAGTTCTTATGAGATCAGTAATTGTCAGCCCCTCTTACAAGTTACAAACACCCCCCATTATTTCTCCTTTACCTGACCATAATCTTCAATCACAACTCTTTCTAAGGTCATCCCACTCTCTAAATCCACATTCTCCATTTCCTTCACCATATTATAACCCTCCATGACCTTCCCAAAGAGTACATGCCTTCCATCAAGCCACGGTGTCTTCTCAGTGCAAATAAAGAACTGAGAGCCATTCATGTTGGGTCCAGCATTCGCCATCGACAGGACGGCCGACCTTGTGTGCTTCATCTTGAAGATCTCATTTGTAAACTTCAGTCGATAGATTGATTCTCCGTCAGACCCATTATCCCTTGTGAAATCCGCACCTTGGCCCATGAAGTATGGGATAATGTGGTGGAAAGTTGAGTCTTTATAATGAAGTGGTTTCCTGATAGTCCAACCCCTTCTCAGCTGTGTAGAGGCACCGGAAATTCTCTACACTTTCAGGGGTCAGAACTACAAATAGCTCCATCAAAATCCACCTGGCTTTCATCTTTCCAATAAAAATGTCAAAGAAAACTTTTGGGTTCGACATGGACTTTCTCAACCAAGTATGGATTTTGGAGGAAGGGTTTTTTCTAAAGAGTTTTGAGATGATTGAAGAATGCAAGTCAGCTTTATTAAACATATTTTTATGATTAAAATGCCCTTAAGTGTCCAACTACCTGTGGAATTATAATAGGGGTATTTCTAAAATATTGAAAAATGGGTTGAATATAACAAAGGGTATACTAACACCTGTTTAACATCAAGTTACTAATGTGGGGTTTTCTAGATGTTTTGAAAAGTTATGATGAGTTTAAGAGAAATGCTGAAAAGTCATAGTGAGTTTTGAACAATTTCCTTAAAAAATCAATTCAGTTAGTAAATGGGAAAACGTCAAATTTGATGATTTTCATAAGCCCTACATTAATGTTTTCTCTATTTTTTTTTTTTTGGAGAATAAGTCGAACCAAATAGCAAATTCAACCATTTTTATGAATCACTATTGTGCTCCGACTTGGCACCATTCTCTCAGCGTCTGTTTGGCATCAATGTCGTTTCTCCAGAAAGCGGTGACACATCAGTGCCACTTCGGAAAAAACAGTGCTCCAAGAAACATCTATTTGTTTGGAACCATTTTTCCATAAAAATGGTGCTCCAAGCTACGCCTTGGAAATCGATAAGGCATGGTTTGGAGCAACATCGAATTTGGCATTTTCTCATATTGCAGGTCGTTGGTACTAGTGTTGAAAACAGACATGGAGCACTAGTACCAAACAGAAAGTGTTGTTACTCCAAGAAACGTCCAAACAGAAGAAAAAAAAAAAGACATTGTTTTCTCAACAGCAGAAAATGGTGTTGTATCTGCAACATCAATGCCAAACATATATTCAGAATATGGCAATGGTCCAAACACTGTCCTAATGCATGACCAATTCATGTCTCTGAACTGCATTTCGGCATATACTTATTCAGTTTTCTTGTCTATCCCTGCACTTCCTTGGAGTGGTTTGGTTAATTTGTTTGCTTAGTTGGTTAAGTGGCTTTAGTTCCTGCAGACCCCCAAGACCCATGAGACAATAATTCATTGACAATACAAGAAAGACAGAAACATCAAACAGGTATCCTAACATGAAGCTCCCTGTTATTCAAGATGATGTGGTCCCCTCTCTAGAGAATTGTGGTAAGAGGAAGATGGTGTAAATTTTGCATCAGCTTTTGGGATGCAAATTTGGCACTGATGCTAGTGAGTGCAAATAAGACAGTGCAAATTTTGCATTAGATAAGAGTGCAAATCATAATAGCAAATAGTTCCAAAATTGAACCAGGTGCAAAATTTGCACTTGATTCAGATTTGCATTGCAAACAAGACCATGCTTCCACAAGCCCGTTAGTACACCTAAATCTTACATTTGGCATGTTTGTCATTAATATACTTGAAACAAAGATATCTATACTATACATAAAAGTGAGAATGCAATGTGACACTTTTTTTGGACTAAAATTACCCTCTACTTCTTTGCTTGAGAAAGGGTATAAAAGTCATTTTATTACAACTTTAATGCCAGTTTTAAAGGCTACTAAAATGCCCATAATTGTGTATTTAGTCTATCTCTAATGGCAAGTGCTGAAAATGTAACTTTAATTATTACTTCCCACCTCATTTAATCCTTCTCATTAAGTCTTATACTTAAATTATTAACTCTCATTTTTTGGACTAAAATTACCCTTTACTTTTTTGTTTGAGAAAGGGTATAAAAGCCATTTTATTATTATAGCTTTAATGCTAGATTTAATAGATACTAAAATGCCCATAGTTTTGTATTTAGTCCATCTCTAATAATAGGGGTTGAAAGTGTAACTTCAATTATTACTCCCCACCTCATTTAATCCCTTCTCATTAAGTCTTATACTTAAATTATTAACTCCCATTTTCTCTTATTAAATTAGATATGTGTCAACATTTTTAACATTATAAACCCATATATTTTAAAACTGACTCAAATTGGTTAACTTATGAAGTCATAATTAGGTAATAAAATTTTTAAATAGAAATAAATATAGAAACTTACAAGAAAAAAGAAAAAATAGACATATTTATGATATTTTTATTAATCAAATTAAAAAAAATAAGTGTAATAAACAATAATTATTTTTATTAGTAATGAAAATGAAATACATAATTTAGAACTGATAAAAAATGTAATTATTTTATTGTTTGGCAAAGATCAATAGTTCAAATTTTGGGTGAAACATCTTAACCTTTAATGTCATAAATAAATAATAAAAAATAAAAAAAAAACAAAAATGAGAAAAATATAAATTTTGAAAAAAACATTCAAGCACATGTATAATATCATATATTTATCATATTAAACAAAAAGTAAGTGTAGCATATCAAAATTATTTTTACACACAAAAATACAAAAATGCCTATATTTTTTTAGAAAGGGTATAAAAGTCATTTTATTATAACTTTAATGGCTATTAAAATGCCTATATTTATGTATTTAATCCATCTCTAATTGTAAAGGTTGAAAATGTAACTACTTTTATTACTTTCCACCTCATTTAATCCCTTATCATTAAGTCTTATACTTAAGGTATTAAATCTTATTTTCTCTTATTAAATCTTATATTTTTAAGTTATTTTTCACTAATAAATGTTATTAATTAGATCTATTAGAAATGGCAACAGGGCAGGCAGGGCGGGGCGGGGCGAGGTGGGCGGGGATGAGGAGCCTACGAAAATCCCCATCCTTGTCCCTGCCAATGGGGACAAGGTTAAATCCCCGCTCCTCATGATTTTTTATAATGTTAACCATTTTGTTTTTGTTTATTTTTTATTTAAAAATTAAAAATAAAATAATTAAAGTTTACAATCTTATTAAAAAAGACCCAAGCATATTCAACCATATTTTTAAAAATATTAATATATAGACGTATGTATACATATATACATATATAGATGTATGCATATACATACACATATCGGAATTGGGGTGCTCTCCCCATTCCCATGGGGGAAAATCATCCATATCCTTGCCCCATTTAGGGTGGGTTCCTGCTGGGATCAAGGAAATAGGGAAAATTGTCATCCCTAGCCCATTTTTTTAATAATACAAACCCATATATTTTAAAACTAGCTCAAAAACAAAACCATTTTTTATCCAAGTGGTGGCTAAGCAATTTAACTGTTTGAATCAAATTAATTTACCCACAAAGTCTTAGTTAGGTAATAAAAATTTTGAAATAGAAATAAAGATAGAAAGATAGAGAGTTATAGAAAATGTAGAAAAATATTAGACACTTTTATGATATTTTTATTATTCAAATTAAAAAATAAGTGTAATAAACAATAATACTTTTATTAATAATGAAAATGAAATATAAAAATTAATAATAAATAGTATAACTTTTGGGTTTAATATGTTAACCTTTAATGTCATAAATAAATAATAAAATATAAAATATTAAAAATATTAAAAAATACATAAATTAAAAAAAAAAAGCATTCATGCACATGTATAATGTCATATATTTATCATATTAAACAAAATGTAAGTGTGATATGTCAAAATTATTTTTACACACAAAAGTACAAAAAATTGAACACATCTATAATTATACATTTACATTATTATTGAAAATATGAATAAGATTATGCAACCTTCTTTTGACTAAAATACTAATTTTTGAATTTAGTCCCTATTTAATTGTAAGGTTTAAATTGTAAATTGAATTACTACTTTTTACATCATTCAATTCTCTTTATTTAAATCTTACAATTTTTTTGATAAATGAGCAAAAGAAAAAAGATACAACAAAAAGATAAAACACTACAAAAAGAAGAGTTTAGCCAAGGTAGGCCTGTCAATGATAGTTGAAACTTCACAACTCAATTCGATTATCACATATTTGAATGAGGTGTTTATGTAATCAGATTTAGATGTTGCAATCTGAATCCAATTAATAATAAAAAATACATAAAATTTATAGAAAATTTTGGATATATTATTACTATCATTGTCATCATATAAAATTGCTACGTGTAAAGCATGTGCACGCTTACTAGTAGACTTATAAAAGTGTTAACCCCTTGAATTTTCATTTGCAACAAAGACCCCTGAGCTTTTAGATTCCAACACTTAGATAATGCATCTCTTTATTGCATAGCTTTTAAATCCTTTTTTTTTTCTGGTGTTTGGTGGCACGCCCTAGTCCCCACAGGGGCTGTTTTGATTAGTGCATTACTACATTGAGCCCCCTCCCCAAAGGTGGTAGCGGGATTTGAAGTCCCATCTCTGCTTGAATGAACTAGCTAACGTACCAACTGAACCACCTCTCAGTTGGTGCTTTTAAATCCTAATTAAACAAAGACCCTCACTACAAGTAGGGTTCAAGTTGGGCGGGTTGGGCTTGGTTTAAGCTCAACTTAGACCCAACACTAAGAATAGGGCCTAAGGTTCGAATAAGTCAAGCCCAAACTGTTCAACCTATGCCCTACCTGAACTGAAATTTGATGCACTTGGGTTGGGCTAGGGCCTATGCAGGGCTTGGGTTGGTCAATCAACCCACACTAAAGTTTATGTAAATGTATGCATGTATGCATATATGTATGATTTATCAATAGAATATGCATATATGTGTTTGTATATGCATATATGTATGTACTAAAGCAGGTTGAGCTCGAGTTAGAATAAGATAGGGTTGGGCTACCTAAGGGCTACACCTGGGCCTAGCCCAAAAAATAAAAAGAATCCCAAACTTTTGAACCCAATCCTAGCCCAAGGACCAAAACTTCAAGCCCAACCCATGTAAAGTTGCATATGGGTTAGTCCGGGCTAAGGTTCAAAGTATTGACACATATCGATCGATACGTATCATTCCGGCACCCCACCGATACACCCCGGTGGTCTGACCAGTTTAGAGTGTGGCAAAGACCTAAACCGGCTCCCCTTAACCAGTTGGTGAAAAAAAAAAACACCAAAAGGAGTATCGATTTGCCCAATATGCTCATACCGACATATCGGGCGTATTGATATTTTGAACCTTGATCTGGGCTTGGCTTGGGCCAGACTAAATTGCAGTCTTAACTGCAAGAAAGAAGAAAGAAAGGAACATAAGGGTTGTTCTAATATGTAAAGAATAGTAAAATGATCCCATAAATTAAAAAAGGGTAGTTTAGGAATTTAAAATTGTTTAACAAGCACATCCAACCAAACCATGAGCACGTTTTACTAACCAAATAGAAATATCCGAACTGAAATCAAATTAAATTAACCGGTTAATCAATCAATTGTTCTTTTTATAGTAATTTTCATGTAAATAAAAAAATCTTCTTTCCCTAAATTAAATAAATTACAATTTTTTTAAATTATCCTTCAAATTTAGGAAATTGACAAACTCTTCCTACCGTTTCTAACAATTGACTAAATTTTCCTTACCGTGAGTTTTGGTTAATGCAAGGATTAAAAAGAATATTTTGCCCATCTTTCTTCTTTAAATTTTCAAAGTGAAACTTTTGACTGCAAAAGTTGTGATTTGGGCTGGCTAGTTAGAATTACAGAAAAGCAGAGGAGGATCTACGAACTGGGCTCACTTCCTGGTGAATCAAACAAGGTAGCAGGGCTTAAACCAGGCGGAACCCTAAACATAAGGATAGGGGATTTGGACTCTCGCCGGCCGATGAGTGCCAGCCTGATGTTCTCTATTACCAAGCTTGGACTGGGGTCAGGGTCAGGGCTAGGGTTTCAACAACCAAGTTGCGACCCCGAGTTTCTGAACTGGACCCAGGCCCGGATTCTCTTCCTATTTGGAACTCCTCTGCTACGACTACAACATCTGCCACTACCACCACCACCACCACTATCAGCGAAGGGGCTGAAAACTGCAACATCTCCTTCAACCGTAGGCCCGTGTTGAGTTTCAACCGTGAGAAGCTCGAAAGCTCGAAGGAGCTTCATTGCGTTCTAGGTGACAATAATATGTCTTGATTTTTTTCCGGGGTTGCAAGAATTGGACGAGATGAAGAAATGGGTGAAGGAAGAAGAGGCCCAAATTCTTCAAGAGCAGGACATGCATCATTAGGCAAGAGTCTCTAATCGTGTCAACATCTCAACACCCACCATGCCCTCTTCGAGATGATGGATGATGCCTGGTCCTTCCTCATTGTGCTCATCTCCCCTGTGTTCTACCCATCGCTGCAAATCGAACCAAGAGCGGCGGGTTCAACATCTTCAATTTCTTCTTCTTCTCTCTCTCTCTCTCTCTCTCTCTCTCTCTCTCTCTCTCTCTCTCTCTCTCTCTCTCTCTCTTTTCTTCTTCTTATTCTTCCCACCTCGTTCCAACCACCGTTTTCCAGTTAGAGTGTTCAAGAATGGTTTGGGGTTAATTGGAACAGTCACCATAACCTATTTCTTCATTCTCCAGTATACCTCAACCGACGAGTTGAGAAGAAGGAGAGCTGCTTAGCGCTCACTGCTCTTAAGCCTGTTTCTTCTTTTTCAGACGATGCTTTCTACGGCTGAGTCAGGATTCCGACAGCTTTGGTAAATCAGAGAGTTTTGCTGTCGGAGATAAGTGGTTCTTTAGTTCCTAGTGTAAGTTGTGCCCTTCGAACCAGACGGATTACCGTAACACTGATTTGAAAATCCACCATCGATTAAATAGAGTCAACCTGGAAATTCGTCTTGCTCTTCCTGGTCTTCTCATTGCTAGCCGTGGAGTGCATCCCTGTGTGAATAAGAGCAAGATGAGGTGAGAAGCCCATTGAAATCCCCTTTTGCTGCATCAGTTCTCAAGGAGGAGAGCGAGGGAGAGAAAGAGAAAGATATTTCATCACCAAGACAAACAAAACAAAGATCTACAATAACATTTCGATAATATTTATCTGAATACAACCAAAGATTTTCAATGTTGAGCTCTATTCCGACAACAACGATCAAACTTTCTGCTTTTTTTATTTGCAATATCAGGTTATAAATTTAAAATAAGCTTTGCAGCTTTGGTCTTGTGTGACTCATTAGTAGGACGAAATCTCTATTGTTCTCACTTAAACAAAAACAATCTCTATTTCTTCTCCTTTTCTTTTGCAAGTGGTTTACAAAGTGGGTTATATATATCGTTTTGATTAAGTTCCTTGTAATATATGTTTGTATGACCATTGTGAAAGCAAAACGTATAAATCAAGAACATTCTCCGTTTTCATATTCTCTCATCTTTACTCTTGCGTTGCTGAAAAAAAAAATTATTCAAGAATCTGGTTCAACATAATTTAGAAGAAGCATACCAATTTCGTCAACAATCGTTTCTAGGTTGGTGCAAAAATCTTCTGGTGTAGCAAATATTTCAAGCTCTAATGGTTTTGCCGCCATGTTGGGTTTGGGTGGTATATATTCACAAAACCATTGATACCATTCTATTTCTATAGCACTGCCTTCAAATCAAGTGGTGCAAATAGATTGGATAATGATCAAATCTAATCTGACATCTTTGATCCTATTGGGTCGAATTTGGATCACTTCATTCGGATTTTCGGATCGGATTGCCCCCCGTTTGATCCGATAAAATCTGACCTTAAATATATTATATATTTATAAACATATATGTTATTTATTTATAAATATATTTATTAAATTTGTTATATTATTTATTTTTTTTATAAAAACATGTATATATATGACAAAAATAATTAAAGAAATACTTGTATTTTTTGTTTCTACTTTATTTAAATTAGTATATTTTATTTCTTTTAATATTTTATTAAATTTTAAAGAAAATAAGTCGGCTCGAATCAGATTTGAAGTTCTGACTTACCAATAGGATTCAAATTCAAATCGAGTCCTATCAGATTCAGTCGAATCTTCAGATCGGATCGGATCTAACATTAGCAATGTCGAATCAGATTCAAATATGATCTGATCCGTTTGCATCTCTATTCAAATCCTAGGCTGGAAACTATAACCCACTCCTCCTGTGGAACTCCATTGAGCATAAAGAACTACTACTAGAATAGCAACAACCATCCATCAAGCTGAGTGTCGTTGAACCTGGGCAAATCAAGTTTGAATCTCCTACTGTGGGCTCTAGAGTAAGAGCCTTCAGATCGACTGCCGCTGGCTGAATTCAACCCTGGTGGCATAGCCTCTTCTGGGTTTTACCATGAACAACCATCATTGGTTAATTGCGCTAACTTCTCCAGAATCTCGTCTAGCCATGCATGGATAGTCTATTGCCCTTTCTCTACTCCGCTCAACCTTTCTTCAACGTCCACCATACGAGGTACCTAGGTAGACGTCTGCTCTCATACCAAAATGCATGGTTTTTAAAATCTGATCGGACGGGAAAAATCAGGAAGACCATTCAGGTGACTGGTTTCAATTTTTCCCAAAACCGGATTTTTGTTAAAAAAAACATTGATTTAGTCAACAAACCACTAATTCAGGCGGTTGAACCATTCGAACTGTTCAACAGTTTTGATTGTTATTTTATTTTTTATTTTTCTGTTAGAACGGACCAACCGTTTGATTCGAACAATCGGATCATTCGACCCAGAAACCAGACCCCTAACCGGTTCGTTCTCCAGGTTGATTTTAAAAACCTTGCCAAAATGTTGTGGACCTACTTTAGGGGATGTCGACCTCCTAGCCTTTGTGAGAGCTGAACCTCTATTTCAATGGTGGAGATACAAAACCAAAGAAGAACAAATAGGCTTCTCCCTTCCATTAGTAGTGTTATAGTACTATTGTCCTTAAACAGATATATAGGTCAAATCATAAAAATGCTTCGGTTAATTCAGTTCACAACATCACATGAATATCAAAATGTTTACCAAGAATGAGCATTTTTCCTAATGACAAGGCCAAATACTTGTCAGATTGAAAGTTTCCAAAATATGGTTTTGGTTTCACCTTCTATTATGTTATGCATTTGTTTTGATATTACTCTATATTCTGTATGATTAAACTGTTTTACATGGTTCAAGTGGTAATTAGCACACCTACTTTTATAGTAGCTGTTGATATCTTTGATAACACTCTCCCTCCTGCAAAATTTCATTTCTGAACCATCAAAATAGTGTTTCTGTATAATTTTTAGTTTGTATGAATTGCATTCCTCAACACGTATCAGTAATTGTGTTTATTAGTTTCACCGTTAAAAATCATAGACAATTCATCTATACATGAACGTCTGAAAAAAGTCCATATTTGGGGCAAGGAGTGATTATATATGGTCCTGGACTTAGAAACAGTTTGGTTTAGTCTGGGATCATTCAAAATTTGGTTTACAATTTGGTTTGGTTTTCTGAATTTAGAAACCAAACAAAAAGATTTTAAGTGCTGAACGTCTGAACCTACAACTCCTAGCCAGCTTTTGTATCACGGCACACAATTTAGCTGAACCAGAGAATTGATCCAGATTCGTAGAAATCTTGTCGATGGGTTTAACTGGTTTCATCCAAGATTTTAAACTTTGCAACATATTGACCGACACATAGATCATATACGATTAAATAGTTTCGTAATCTTTCATCTGTATCAGCCTTGTATTGGACCGTTTCAGATATGTATCAGCCGATACAATCCTGAAACAGGCTGATATGCATTATGTATCAACCGAATTTAATTTTCCTCATTTTTAAATTCAAATTTAAATTTAATTCATCTCTTCTCTCTCTCTCTCATTAATATCAATTTTAATTAAGCCTTTAAATTTGAGACCTCATTAAATGCTAATATTATTTAATTCAATGCTCATTTGAGCTACCTTTAATTTATGCATTTAATACATCATTAAATGTTATTTAAATCAAATAACTTGTTAAAAATCACAAACCTGAATTAACAAGCTTCAAACCCTAATTATTTACTTACAACAATAATTAATTAACCACTATGCCAATCTTAATTGCTTATCATAATATGTTTTTTTATGCTTAAAATAGTATTTCTTGCCATTTTTTTTTATCAATAATCATCTTTCTTGCCTTGGTGGATGATTCCCAACAAATGCTAAGATTTGATTATTCAAATTCATATAATAATAAGATGAATACAAATTATATTTATTTATTAAAAATTAAGGTATATATTAACTTATATAATATATACATAATAAATATTATCTAAATCTATATAATAAACACTGAGTAATAAATAGGTTAAAAAATATTAACAAATAAATTAGTTATAATCACATAAAACTCAATTTTATTGTTATTAATATTTTTTAAAGATTTTTTATTTTTATTTTCTAACGTGTCCATGAGTATCTTAATTTTTCATCCATATCTATGCATTTCTAAAATGCATCTTAATAAATTTCTTAAAATTACCTTTCCAATACACCTTGCGTTTCCGATACATGGAACCTTGGTTCCATCCACAAATCTAACCAAGTGGCAACTTTATACCCCGGCTGATTTATAGTTTTTTTTTCAGTTTGTACCGTCTTTTGTTATACTTCCGCAGGTATGTTTACATTTATTCCCATGTTCACACATAACACTTATTCTTGCTATCATAATTCACGCATATCGATAAATATACACGATGTTTTCAAGACAGGACTTGATAGCAAATAAGAGGGGAGCCAAGGGGCATGTCGACATTGCTGATCCAATAAAAAGCAACTGAATGCTTCTCCACTTGGACCATCTGATTTGAGATGCAATAAATTGTTTTTTTAGGAGCCCCAGTTCAACTTGGTCTGAGAAGCTGGGCAGTTTATTAAAACATTGAAACATTCTTACATCAAAATGACAGTTACCAAGTGTGAAGGTCTCCTTTAGCTCTGTGCACTCTTAAAATGATAAATGATGAAACATATCAGAGGTATGGATACAAAGAACTTGCATTTATTACATAATTAGACACTAGAAAGAAAAGGGGGAAGGGGAAGAAATGGAGGATTTAAGTCACAAGTTGAACATAAGAAACAATTAACTGTTCTATGGTAAGTTTGAAGTATAACAAAGTAACCTAGGTTTGACTTCCGTTAGCTGCCAAAAAGCACATGCCAAATGTATTATTAGAAAGAAAAAACGAAAGCCTTTCCTTTTCACATCAACCAAAAGCTAGGATGATCCATCATAAGCTTATCTGGGAAAAATCACGTCTCAACTACTAATTACCTCAACAAGCTGCAACCGAAAGACTTCAATATTCAAAATACAAATATAATTGGCCATCTAGTAAATAGAAACCCGAAAAGAGATAAGCCAGCAGCAACAAGAGGTTGTTACTTGTTAGGTCTCAACAAGAATTCATGATGTAATTCCAGAAGGAAGAAGTGCAGCAGCAACAATCCTCCCTTCCTCATTCAGTATGTTATAAGTTGATGCAGCATTTCTCTGTCAACCAGATGAAATAAGGAAAGAAAAAGGCCAACCATCAGGTGTATTTTAGCAGAGGAGAATAGTTGCATATAAGGAAGCTGAAACCATCTCATCCATGGAGTAGTGTTAAAAGCCAAGCATCATAATTTTCCATTAAGGTTCCATTTGGTTTGTGGGTTGGGAATGGAAAATATGAAATATTCTCAAACATTATTCTTCCCTTCCCAGGTTTGTAGGATATCATGAGATGGGATAGGAAAAAGGTGGGATTACAGATCTCAATTTTAGCGATGTGGAATCCCACCATTTTTGGTGGGAAACAAGTGGGAAAGGAGGGAGAAACTTGTTTAATAAGAAAAAACACCTTCCTTGTAGTGTTTTTAAGAGTTAACATTAGGCCCATGATGCATTAATAAACTTTATTTAATAAGACAATAATCGAATAATTAATTACAATTTATTAACAAATACAAATTAATAAAATAAAATATTAACAATAAGCATACCAAATAGTAAAAGTTATTATTAATTAATTCATAATTATTTAATAATTAACAAAAATTAGTTAATAATTAAGTAATTATTAAAAAATAATTAGTTATATTATTATTAATTTAATTAATAAATAAATAATAAAAGTGGTACTTAATTGAAAATAACTAGTAATACAAAATAAAATTATTAATTAATTCATAATTGTTAATAACTAATTAATAATTAATTAATACAATAATTATCAATATTCATTAATTAACTAGTTATTCACAAAATTAATGAATAAAAATATTAATAACAAATAATACTAAATCATAAAAAAGTAGTTAATATTTAATTAATAATTAACAAAAAGTAGTTAATAATTTATTGATTAGGTATTAATGAATAATTAAATAATTATTTATTGCAACTTCAATTAATACATAAGTAATAAAAATTTCGAGTCATTAAAAATAATTTGTAATACAAATATTAATAAATATTTAATATTATCAAAAAAATAATATTTAATTAAGTAATTATCTAAACATAAAAATTTTAATTATTAATTTTATTAAATATTACTAATTACCTAATGAATTAATTAACAATTGTTATTGGGGTTGATTTTCCCACTGTTTTCCCTTTTGCAACCAAACAAGGGAATGGGAAAATTTTCCACACATTTTTCCTTGTCTCATCCCTTCTCATCCCACTGAAATCTTCCCTCAAACCAAACATAGCCTAAATTCACCAACTTATAGACCAGGCTTGTAAAAGTTTCACAACTCTAAAGAGATTACACTCTCGTTCTTAAAGGTAGCTAAGAAAGACCCAAAATTTATTCTTGGCAACACTATATCATGTTCCCAACTTCCAAGTTCCAATCATCATCATCATCTAAGTCTCATCCCAATTATATGGGGTTGGCTACATAAATCCAGTTTTGCCATTACATTCTATTTAGTGCCATATTCATTGTTAAATTAAAAACGCTTAAATCATTTCTTACTACTTACAACCCATGTCCTATTTGGTCTATCCTAACCCTTCTAACCCCTTCAACTTGCACTAGATCACTTCATCGCCACCCGCTGTTGCCGCTGTAGTTCGCCATCGCCGTCACTGTTGCCACTGTAAGTCGCCATCGTCGCTGCCACTGCAACCTGCAAGTCCTCCTCTTCTTCTTCTAAACTCTTTCAGTTTCAGCCGACAGTTTTCTCAAATCTCTCTCATTCAAAGTTTCAAACCTTATTTTCTCTTATATAGTATGCATCTTACCCTAACATTCCAATCTAATGGGTAAGATGTTCAAATCGTTCAGACCGTCTGACCGAGATGGTCGAACCGCTGACCCGGAAACTGGTGGCTAGAATGGTTCCGTTTCCAGGTCAGTTTTTAAAACCTTGTGACTAAACCATTTCAATCTACTTTTCAATTTATCATCTATTGGAGCTACTCCTTGGTTCCTTCGGATAACTTCATGTGTGACCCTATCATCATCATCATCATCATCATCATCATCATCATCATCATCCATGCCTTGTCCCAACTATATGGGGTCAACTACATGAGTCCTGTTTCGCCAATCCATTCTACTTAAAACCATGTCCACAGTTAAATTATTAGTGCTTAAATCATTTCTTACTACTTCAACCCATGTCCTTTTTGGTCTACCCCTAGCTCTTCTAGCCCCTTCCACTTGTAACTCATTTATGACCCTATTTTCCACTCATCCATCTCAGCATATGCATCATCTTCCAACTTCCAGTGCATGCCAGTTTAGCACTGAGGTCTAGTGGATACCATTTACCCTTTGAATGAATCAAGACAAATAATTCTTCGCAGCAAGTTTGATATTGAGGGCACTCTAGCAGGATAGCAGCACCATGCCCAAGAAACACAGTAATGACATACCAGCTCTTGAAGGTGTTTTACTCACTAATACCAATATCAGGCATCATCCACCTTCAATCAAGGCATTGATGCCATCCATTCTATTATCCTGATTCTCATTTATCATTCTTTTTGCATTAAGGTAGCATTTGGTTTGAAGGAAAAGAAAGGAAAATTTGGAATATCCTTAAAGATCCCAAATGAAGTTTCAAATGGTGAATCACTTGCAAGATATACATATAGTCTAATTCTAAGCTCTGTGTATGTGTGTGTGTGAGAACTGACTTGAGAGGCTATGATCACTGTTTGACCCAAATGTCCCAGGTGCATGACCTTGCTCAAGCAAGTGTCAGAAATAGGATTCACTCAAGACCATGGTTTTAAAAAATGACCCAGAAATGGAACCGTTCTGGCCACCAGTTTCTGGGTCAACAGCTCAACCGTCCGGTTCAAACAGACAGCCCGTTCTGACAAAAAAAATTAAAAACATAAAAAACGGCCAAAAACCATTGAACGGGTCGACAGTTTGACTGCCCGGGTCAACGGGTCATTGACTGATTCAATGGTTTTGGCCAGGGACCGTGTTTGGGGTAAAATGGAACCGGTTGCCTGGATGGTTCTCAGGCTGAACGGTCCAACTGCCCAGGTCAACGGCGGTTCAAAAACCATGCTCAAAACATAAACCTCTTGGACAAAAAAAAAATGTGTTGGCATTATACTTTTCTCTTTTCCCAACATTACCACTTCCTATTCTTTCACTGAGTTTCCCAAGACAAACACTAACATGTTAATGGTATAGGAGAAAGAAAATGAATAACTGAACCAAAGAAACAAATCCAAAATTATGAAAGGATTAACGACCAAGATAAAATAAATACCGAATCAATGGCTTCTAGTTTCATCCCAATTGACCGAATGAAGTTTCTAAGTTCAGGATTCACATGTTCAATGTGCCTTCCACAGCCAAGAATCAAAATTTCTGAAACAGAAAGAATATTGTAACAAGTAATTAATAAGTACAAAAGAGGATTACATAACGATTTGTGCTACTTGCAATTTGCAAACAACCTTGCTTTTTCTGTTTCTAACACACTTTCAGCATGTCATATCTTTGATTATGTTGCCATATTTGTTACCTCAAATATCAGTGCAATTGTAGTTTCTGTAACACTTCCTTTCTGTTTCATTGAATTTTAGAAAATCTCATGTGAGATCCTCATAAGGGTCATTACATGGTGTAATGGTAAAATCTCAGGCTGGCAAGCATGAGAATGCAGGTTTGAGTCTGAGAGCAGCTACTTTGTGAAAAAAAAATAAAAGGCCAAAGGACCATATCCAGTGTACCCCTCCCAACAGCCCAGATATATGGGACCGACATTGTGTAATAGCCTTTTTTTTTTCTTTCATTTGAGATCCTTACCTTTTTTCCAATTTTCTTCTTCGCTTAGCAAATGACATTTTCACTCTTTGAATAACTATAACTATAATTATATTGAATTACTTTTATTTATTTTCATATGTATACCTTTATAATTACTTTGTTCAAAAACCTAAAATCTAGACCTAACTGAGCTGCATGTGGAAGCAACTAGGCCATCACCTCAACATCATTTTATCTTCTTTTCTTTGTGATCATCTAAAAGTTTAAATTAAATTACAAATTGCATGTAGTATACATAAAATCTATACATAGTTAAAAATAGTAAATAAGTTATTGTATACGTTTCTCTAATGTGCAAATATATTTATATGTTTTTTGATCAATAAAAATCATAAATAATTTAGCCTAGGCAATCAATCACTCAGTCTTGGTGGCGGCACTGCATGCCAAGACAACCACATAAGGCATGGGCAGCATGCTAATAATTACTTACAAAACATCTAATTTTTTGTTTAATGCATTTGTTGTGATGGTTGTAAAGAAACAGTTGATCACCTCTTTCTTCACTGCTGATTTGCTGCTAATATGTGGGTGAAGGTGTTATGTTTACTTGGGACACAAATTTGTTTTCAAGCAACAACAAAGGAGTTCCTGGAAACAACACACACACACACACACACACACACACACACAGAGAAAATACACTATGCGTTGCTCTAGAACATACTATAGTCCAAATATACAGTCATATATACCTCTCCTATTAGGGTTTTTTTTTAATGGTGCACCATCCTTTGGGCATAGGCTGGAGAACAGAAAAACCAGAAGGGATTCGCTATCCAATATTAATATAAATTGGATAGAAAAGAGAACAGGTATAACTGTTGGAAGGGAAGGTATGTACATCAGGAGGTTAAATCTCCTTCATTGGTTTATTCAGTCTATGCCCCATTCAGAAGATGGTACATTGATTGAAGCCTGCATTGACTAATTGTTCAAAGACATGAACAAAGGAAGTAGGACACCACCACCTTTTTTTTCGATAAGTTAGGACACCACCACCTTTCTTCTCTAAAAAGATGTCAACTAGATGCTCACCTGGTGTAGGTCGAATAACCTTGAGGATAGATAAGCTGCAATAATAAAGAAAATATGATGTTAGTTACAACTGATATTTGGAGATTTGCACATACATATTTTGATAGTTTGACTGTACAACAAAATTCAGTTACACCAATGATGTTATAAAGAAAAGACTTAATATCTAAAATTCCATGATTTCAGAGTGTAGGCTATGAATTTCTTAAGGACACTTCTATATTTAGGAAAGCCTCTTGTGCAATTGATGGTGCATAAAGTCTATGACTATAAAAGTTTACACCTTGAGTTGGGATCTGTTCCTCAATGCAAAGCTTTTGTGAAATGCCAGAAGCCTAGTCTTCAATTATTTATTCCAAGGCCTACTCAGAATGCTGAGAGTATTACCTTTACAACATGCCTTAGGCTGGGCCCTAAAATCAGAAGTAAATTTAAAGTTTCTTTTCATTTTCTTTACCTTTTTCTTGGTGAAAGTATATATGTAACTATAAAGAAATTGCAACCTCAAAGAGTGTAACAAATGATTTCTACTACCGCTCTGATTAACAATGGACATGTGAATGGGTAAGGATTGGCACACAGGGAGGTCCTTGCTAGGATGACAAGATAGCACTAGGAGGAGGTAGTCAGAGGTTGAAGGGGAAGTGAGCTCAGATCTATGATTTAAAAGAGTTAGAGCAGGAAGAGGAGTCTCAGAAGGTGCAGTTGTCGGATTCAGGGACTCATGAAGGAAGAATGGAAATCTGATCTCTTGAGACCCTGCCTTGGAGATCCTATTTATAGCTTTTCCTGAAGGCTTTTCCCTTCCAGAAAGTTCTTTCTGGACTTGCTTCTAGAAGACTGGCCGGATTTGTGCCATCTGGACTAGTTGGGGAGTCATCATGTGTCCCTACTGGGCTTTAGTACTTGGGTGTTCACCCTACCACGACATGCATGTGTGGGGAGCTGCAACTGCAACGCCCTTCCCTAAGTTTGTAGCACCCATGCAAGTGATTGTTTGCGACCTGACTAGTTGTTAATCTTTTAGATTTGTGATTTGGCTATCTGGCAATTCATTTTGACATGCAACTAGGTACATTGTTGCGATGCAGCATGTCCCGCTCGCATCGCATTCCGGATTGCAAATCATGGTCCCTTGGGTTTTACTTATAGTTCTATGTTGTTGGCTCAATCATACCCTTTTCAATGGAGGATCACTAATCACATTCTCCTACAAGACCTAAAAGTTTTTTAAATATTTTTTTACATATAGCTGTTATGCTCCTTTTTCTACCATGTATGCCAAGTTGTATATAGCTCCTTTTTCTAACCATGTAAGTTATATTTTGTTGGAACCATGGTTGCCAATATTAGCGAGATTCAGTGAAATCTCCTCATTTCACTTAAGGGGCAATATGAAATATTCCAAGAATCTCTCTCCCCCTCGGTCCCTCCTATCTCTGAACTCTGATACATTGCCAATGTAGTGGGTATGTTTCAAATTTCATTGACAAACTATACATCTAAGGTTTAAAATTTTATATATCATTGAAATTTTTCAATATTTTGTTAAAATCACAAAAAATAAATAAATCTATTTCAAAAAGAACAAATGGGGACTCTACAATTGGATGACAGATTACTCTACTAAATGCTAAGTCGCTATAATTCAAAAAAGAAAGAAAGAAAGAAAAGATGATACTCAACTATAAAGGGGAAAAATGGAAGTTAAACTGGCAAGTGAATGGCATGGCTATAGAAGATAGGATGGCCAAAAGGTTAAAAGGGAGACAAAGAGAGATGCCCATTTAAGTCTCTTAATCTTCTCTTATTTGATGTAATAGTTGTTTGCTATGTTTTTTGAGTCTTAATGTGAAATTATACTTCTGGGTTATCAAAGCTCCTGTGAAAATGTCCAAAAAAAAACATAACAGTGACGTTTTTCCAGGTTTTTCAAAACTCCAGCCACTAACTACTGGTAAACTTGTGGCCTGTAGTACTCTAGAAGTGTGTTCTTTCTTTTTTTGTTTTTGGTGGGCTAACCTAGAAGTGTTTCTTGCCATTACCTAGAAGTTGTGGGGATCCCCAAATGAATTCAAAATGGAAACTGAGAGAAATTGTCTTTCCGTACATTCATTCAAAGTCAAATGAGAAATTGTCATGAAGCAACAAAAATGATTTGATAAACCATATGAAAGGATCTACATAGATATATCATTTGTTATCTGTCAAGGTAAAAGAGGAAAACAAATTCATTCAGATATTTCATAAGAATAATGAAGGGAAACTAAATAAACAATTAAAATAGGCTCATGGTTATTCCATATTACACACCAAAGCACCACTGAAAGATTCCTCCACCAAAATATGAGCAATTAACCATTTGCCTAATTTGATTTCTACAAAGGAATAGAACCAATCCCAGGTACAGCATTGGAGTAACTGGAGCAAAGCAATAGTACCAATCCCAGGTTCAACAATGGATTAGCTGGAGCATTCACCCCAAGGCCCAAACTAGGTAATAACACCAAACATGACCACCTAAGTCCAAACTCATTAATCCAGACTATTGAGTCGTAAGGCTACTTCCTCAGTGGCGAATAACCCAAAACACACACACACACACACACACAAAAAAAAAATCGAAAACAACTAGGATAAGTTTTAGCCACCCAGTTCACTTTAATCAAAATCAATAAGTTAAGTGCTAATCAACCTAAATTCCAATTTCACCAGCGTAAAGCCCATAGTTATTGTTGTTCAGTCTCCTCGTTCAGACAAAACTAATATGGAAATAGAAATGGAAGTCATCTTCCTAGACCATTCAAAAAATTACATCCAGAATCAATTCAAGAACATACCTGTCTGCAGTGATCTCTGAGAACTTCTTGGGGCCCCAAGACATAAGCAAGTTTCCGATACAAAGCAAGCTACCCTCATACTTAACTCCATTTACTGTAAACCCCGTATCAGTATACCTAGACAAAAAAGGAACGAAGAAATAGATAAGAAAAAATGAAGGACAATAAATTATCCGATCAAATGAGTTGCATAGAACTAAAAACCACTCGACGTGCAATCAAAACGCATAACTCAAGCAAGTAATCATAGCAAGTCAACATACCCTTGGAAGCGCAATTGATCCTCAGGGACATTATCGATGAGATTGATCTGATCGTAGAGAGAAAAGGCGCGCCTAAGAGAAGGGAGCGGCTGATTTGCAGGTTTAATTGTACTCTTGCTTAGGGTTCGTAGAAGGGAAGGTAGGGTCCTTGCTGCTGTGTGCCTCGCGGCAGCCATTTCGTTCCACCAGCTCGATAGCTCGCTCACGCTGTCTTCTTCTCATTCCTGGTTCTCTGACCCTCCCCAAAACTAGGGTGAGCAAAAAAATCGAAAACACCGAACCGACCGAAAAAACGACCGAAACCGAAGGTATCGGTTCAGTTTCAGTTAATCAATATAAAAAAACCGGCAGTTAACCGAACTGACCGATATACATATATTTCTATATATTCTATATATATTTATATTTATGTATATTATATATATTTTATATATCATAAATTAATAAATATACATTATATATATATATATATATTTATAATATATTATTTATTATTTATTATTTAAAATATAATATTTTATATATATTCACAATTTTTTATTATATATTTATATATATTTGTATAATATATATTATAAAAACTAAAAAACTAAAAAACCGGCTAGCCAAACCAACAGTTAGCCGAATCGGTCAAGCGGTTAATCGACTGATTTCGGTTCGGTTATGGTTACCGGTTTTCCAAAAACCGGTGCTATTGGTTTGGTTCAAAAAAAAGGCCGGCAGTTCGGCCTCAATAAGCACAAATTTTTGCCACATGGCACATGCATAGGCTCTACCTGATACTAGCTCGGATCAAGCCAGATCGACCATGTTTGGAGTTTAGAATCAGTATTCGAAAATCCAAATTGGAATCTAAGATTAGGCATAATCAAATCGAATTCAGATATTCGGTCAAATTTGAATACCATTTTTTTGCCGAATATACTAAAAAAAGGTTAAAAAAGAAAAAAAATGAGAAAATGAGAAATGAGTTTGAAATCAAGTTTTAAGTCTTTTGACTTTCGAACCTTACCTCTCTCCAGTCTCCACTCTCCATCAAGTTTCAAACCCTAACCCTAAGTTCCTAACCCTCTGTCCCTCCCTTTTCCATCACTGGACACCGCCAAAGCAACCACCATCACCAGTCACCGCCCCTCATCCTCTGCTACTTTGTCTAGTCGTCTCTCATCTAGTCACCTCTCATCTTTCCTCTATGTCTCTTCTCTTAGTGAGATAGTGACTTAATATCGCCACCGCCCAAGCAACCACCATCACTGATAGCGTCAGTGATGGCGGTTGAGCACCGGTCACTGGCCACTATCGTCTCCTTTGCCACTGCTCAAACTCCTCAAGGCCTCCAACTGTCCAGCATCACCGGCCAACACTGCTCACTAGTTACTACCATTGCATTTGCACTACTAGGAACCCATGACTACCGCCATTACACACTCACACTTGGCCCACTGCTGGGAATCCACAATTGCCATCGTCAATCCCCTGCCTCTTTTCCTAAGGTAATCACTTGCTTTTCTTTGCAAACTCAATCATTTAGGATTCTAGGCCTCATGCCAATCGAATTCGAACTCAAATTCGAATATTGTTCTTTATAATCAGTTTTGAATTCAAATTTAGCCTGATTCGATTCGAATTTGGTTTGTTTACAGGCCTAAATTTTTACTTCTAGGCCAATGACATCAATTGGATCACCAGGGTGTTGACCTTGCATTTTGGTGTGGTTTTTGAGAAGATTTTGGACCAAGCCATTAAATTATGTTTAAAAAAATTTTTAAATAAAATTGACCGTTTTGGCATAAAAATCAAATCATATTATTACGACTAGTGTGATTTTTAATACGGTTTGGGGAACTTTGAATCACTGTTTGATTCTATTGGGCTTAACTCAATTAGAAATCCCAAATAGCACCCCTAAAAATTACTTAAAACATCTATTTATTATTTTATTGTAAAATAAAAGAGTTTATTGTATATTTATAATTTTATATATTTGGCTTAGATATATTATATTACATTATTGTATATTTATACATTTATATTATACTAGTAAGTGTGCATGTGTTTTGCACGTGACAAATCTAGATGATGACAATGATAGGAATATAATGTATCCAAAATTTTCTATCAAATTCGTGTATTTTTTATTTTTTTATATTTTTTGTTTTTTAACTATTAATTGGATGTAGATTGCAAAATCCAAATCTGATTACATAAGCACCTCATATTGGGCTACAAAGTTTTGGGTATCATTGGCAGACATTCCTATTTGGCTGGACTCTTCTTTTTTAATGTTTTTATCTTCTTAGTGTATACTTTTTGGTTTATTTATCAAAAAAAAATGTAAGATTTAAAAAGGGGGAATTGAATGAGGTGAAAATTATAGTTCAAGCTACATTTTAAACCTCACAATTAAATAGAGATTAAATTTAAAAAAAGGTTTTTTAGTGAAAAAAATTCACAATTTTATTCATATTTTTAATATTAGTGTAAATATGGAGTTATGGATATGTTCAAATTTTTCTATAATTTTTTTTATTTCTATGTGTGTAAAAATAATATTGTTATTTACACTTGTTATTTTGTTTAATATGTAAAATATATGATATTATACTTGTGACCAAATACTTTTTTGTAAAATTTATATATTTTTTATTTTTGTATTTTTTATATTTTATTAATTTTTATTATTTAATTTTGACATTAAAGGTTGACATATTTGACCCAAAAGTTGAATTATTAATCTCCACCAAATAGGAAAATAATTTCATTTTTTGTTAGTTTTAGATTATGTATTTCATTTTCATCATCAATAAAAATAAATATTCTTTATTGCACTTGTTTTTTAATTTGATTAATAAAAAATATCATAAATGCGTCTATTTTTATCTAAATTTTTATTAATTTCTATATTTATTTTTATTTAAAAGTTTTATTATCTAACTATGACTTCATGGGTTGCCAATTTGCTTTGTATAGTTGAATTGCTTAGTCATGGATTGGATAAAGAATGATTTTGTTTTTGAGTAAGTTTTAAAATATATAGGTTTATATTGTTAAAAGTATTGCACATAAATCTAATTACTAGCATTTATTAGTGAAAATTTAACTTAAATATGTGATTTAATAAGAGGGAATGAGAATTAATACCATACATACAAGAGTTAATGAAAGGGGGTTAAATGAGGTGAAAAGCATTAATTGAAATTACATGTTCAACCTTCATAATTGGATATGGACAAAATAACAAATGTGGACATTTTAGTCAAAAAAGTTCCACACCCTCATTTGTACTTTATATATAAAAATGAACACCCCTTGTTCCTTGTGGAGTCAATAGTTCCACTAGCATAGAAACTTAATGAGTTTGGTGAGAAGCAATTTGATATCTAACAGAGGTACAATGCAAAATTGGATTCATTAGTATTTAGTGGCCATTAAACCTATTCATGAGCAGGTTCGAGTTGCGCTTTACCCCCTTTTAATAGATAATGTCCATGTCTAAGCCCAAGCCTGAGTCTAGCCCAATTGTTAGGCCTATTATTAAGCTTGAGCCTAGACGGTAGGGATGCTCATGGTTTGGTTAATTGAACAATGGACCTTTTTTCTGAAATGAACCGGTAGTATCGGTTAATTATATTTTTATTAGTTATTTATTTTATTTTCATTATTAATATATTTTCAATAACTGTGTATTTTTTTTATAAATTTTTAATAGTTATTGGAGATTAAATAATTGTTATTTATTAGAGATTAGACTATAAATTTAGCTGAAATTATGAGTGGTCATGGGTTAGTTCAGTTCAGTTTGATTATAGGCTATTTGTCCAACCAAAATTGACTAACCATTAGTGAAAATCAGCCAACTCGGTTTTGTATTAGTTTGGGTCGATTTTCGATTTGGTCAGTCAATTCAAAAGATTTAAACTTAAAAAATTAAATTTAGATTTAAAAAACTATAGTGGCATTATTAAAAAAATAAATTTATGATCTAAAATGTTTTAGACTAAGAAATATGAGAATTTCCCACTTTCCCATATTAAAAAATTATATTAGGGAAAATTCTCGATTAATACCCTATACTTTGGTCCTAGTGCCACTTTGGTCCCCGAACTTTAAAATGCGACAATTCAGTATCCAAACTTTTAAAACGTGACAATTCAGTACTTGTTGTTAACTGGCTGTTAACCAATTGTTAAGTGGCATTTGAAAAAAGACATGAATGCTCTTCAAGTGTTATTTAATTTTCTTTATCAACCACCCAGACGTTGACAAAAAATTAACAGCCCCAAATCTTTCCCTTTTCCATTGAAGAAAGTTGGGGTCACGTTTGAGTGTGCATTCTAGTGACCCCAACATTCTTGAATAGAAGAAGCAAGGATTTGGGATTGCTAATTTTTTGTCAATGTTTGGATGGTTGATAAAGAAAATTAGATGACACTTGAAGGGCATTTGTATCTTTTTCAAATGCCACTTAATGATTGATTCACAACTAATTAACAGTAGGTACTAGATTGTCATGTTTTGAAAGTTTGGGTATTGAATTGTCTCATTTTAAAGTTCAGTGACCAAAGTGGCACTAGGCCCCTAAAGTATTTGGATGGTTGATAAAGAAAATTAGATGACACTTGAAGGGCATTTGTGTCTTTTTCAAATGCCACTTAACAACTGGTTCACAGCTAGTTAATAGTAGTACTAGATTGTCATGTTTTGAAAGTTCAGGTACTGAATTGGGAATTTTCCCATTATATAAACCAAAGTCGACTGGAAATACTAGAAAACTGATCCGTTGGTCGATTTCATCAGTTTGATTTTAAAATTAATTATTATTATTTTTGTATTATAAAAATGATTAAAAATAGTATATAAAATACAAATAATTATTAATTATTTAAAAATTAAAAATATAAAACAATTATATACTTTTATTTGTTTCTATTGTTTAACTTTTACTTAACTGGCCCATATTGCATCAAATAATCCTTGGTAAGGTGTCATGTGATGATAAAAATAGAGAGAGAGCACCAGTTAACCCACAAGTCAATACATCAGAACTCCATGTCAATGGTAATGTGGAAATTAGATATCATTATTTATTTATTTTTTTTCCTTTTTCTGTTGAGGATTGATGATGAAGAAGAGATGAATCTGGATTTGCTAGAAACAACATTGTAACACGGGCTAGTAACACCCATTAGAAGTAAATACGTCAATTGCTTCCTAGGTAATGAGAGGCGATGATGGGCTAGGCCCGGGCTGTTTTTAGCATCTCATTTTAATATTAAAAATCAATGATGTGGGGAAACCATGAAATCGGAATTATGATACCAGTTGACTAGCTAGAAAATTTTCAGATATCATATCTTTCTTATATCATATTATATCTTCATATGAAGGGACTTTAATAGGAATGTGATTGTTGACGTGTTTATTTTTTATTGGGTATACTAGCCCATTTTGCATATCTTCTCAAATGGATATCTCAATGCATAAAAAAGAGGATATAATATCTTAGTCACAAGGGTTCAACCTTTTCGTTGGTTTATAAGATTAGCAATTTTAGAGCATCCCTTCAAATTTTATTCCAATTAAATGGAATTTTTTTTGGATAGGAAAAACTTAGGGGCTACACAAGATAGGGGGGTAGCCCTTCCCCATGAATAAAATAAATAAATCTGACTAAAATTATTTGGGACTGAACCTAAACTAGCTGGACGATAGGACGGGGCATTGCATGCTAGCCAATCAGCCGCCTGGTTTGCTTTACGAAATGTATGCCGGAAGGAAATGCTTGAACTAAACTCGGATTTGAGGAAGGGACACTCACTGATGATGCTTTTCAATCTCCACGGGGGCTTAACTCTTTCCTTGAGGCAATCAACCATGAGCTTAGAGTCTCCTTCAATAATGATATGGGAATCCTTAAAATTCAAAGCAATGTTGATGGTCTCCCAAGTGGCTCAGGCCTCAGCCTGATTAATTGAAGAGACCCTAATACAATAGGCTTTGAGGTCCAAAATAAAACCCATATGGTCCCTAGCAATGCACCCTATGGAGCACCAACCATCTGACCTACAGGATGCATCAAAATTTTGTTGAAAGAAAAAGTAAACTAATTATGAAGTACTTGACTTCATGACCAGTTCAATGGATTACTAAAAGCATCGTCATAGTTTATTACAAACAAGACAAAAGGAAAAAATGTTTAGGTTCCCTAAGTTATTTATTCGGGTAAGTACATTTATTCCTGTTCTTTTATTTTTCAAATAAATAAGACAATGACCATTTTAGCTATAAAAAATCATTATTAAAATGTAAATTTTGTCCCATTCAAGTGTTAGCAGCTTTCTCCCCAAAGTGGGAAAGTTATTTATCCTCCTAGGAGATGGGTATACCCAGGGAAAATAAAATTTTCATAGACCCCACATAAATCTGAAAAGAGAACATAGGTATCTTGGTCAATGAGAACCAAAATCCTATTGACCAACTCCTACAATCGAGTAGCCTACTAAGGATTCTTAAACCAGTAAAATCAAGAAGTGAAGATTATCCTAATCCCTCCAATAGTGACAAGGTCCCTCCTCTTTGTGGAACTATAGTCACCACCATCTCATCCTCACCTTCAACATCCAAGTCCTCCAGCAATTGCATGCACATATTTAGCTTATTTATGCTAATATTAAATATGGATGGGTTTGGGTTTGGGTGGGTTGTGACCCTTTAAAAATGATTGATGACGGGTCATGGTGGGTTGGTATTCAACCCTTACCCAACCCAACTCACCCATTTGCCACCCCTAGCCAATATATGATGGATAAGTTTCTAACTTGTTGTTTAGGAGTTTTGCTAGAGTATACTAGGTTGTAGTTGAGATCAACCAACATCAGCGGTTGGTGTTTGGCATTGCGAATCTCATCATAAAGAGGTGTGTTTGGGTTGGCATAAATGGGCAGCATTTACATGTATGTAAGAAAGTCCTAGTTCTAGAAGGGCAAGGTGAAAGTTAGATCGTTAATTAACTATTAGGTTTCTGGGACCCACTCAGGTGTTGGGTTGGTTGCCTTGGTCAACATGTAAGTGACTTAAGAAAGAAAAATAAAAAGACAAATACAGTTGTGAGACTCTTGATATTCTCTCATTAGTGAGAAAGAGACAAATTATCTTGTCTTGGTTCATGTTAGTGGATGGTAGGAACCACTCTCCACTATCTCTTGTCTTTGTCTACAAGCCTAATTTTGTGTTAGAGTAAAAAGTCTCTTGGACTGCTAGAGAGTTATATTGGTGTCCTCTTTTGTGAGAAAAGAGAAGAACGAGATATTCAATCTTCTTGTTAAGTGAATAAGAGCACTTCAATCAACGGTTTTGGTTGCTACCTCACACTTATTCTATCAAGCATTTGATGGGTTTCTTGGCTCTTCAATAGTGGTTTAGGAGAGGGCTTGGGTAGCTTTGTTCGGTGAGATCTTTGTCATGTTTGTTGATTAAAATATTTCTTATTTGATGATTGTTTTTGTGCATCCAAAAGAGCTTCTTATCTCTTGAAGTATTTATCGTCTAGTTGGAACTAAAGAAGTTGTAACCCCATTATTTTGTTTAGAGTGGAAGATTCTTGTATTAGTGCCCTGTGGTTTTTCCTCTTCACGTTGGAGAGGCTTTCTACATTAAAAATTACTGTGTGTATTTACTTTTTATTATGTTGCTTATTATTGATGTTATCTTGAATCCCATTGAGATTTGAATCAGCTTGAAACAAGACATTTCACACTATAGTGCAAAATAGAGTATTGTGAATCCATAATACTTCAATTTAATACCAAAATAGTATATTATGAAGACAAAAATAGGGTATTTGCAAAAAGGCCTGGAAGAGACATTAATATGAAAAGCCTACCAACCTTGCTAGGCCTGGAAGCTGAACAAAAGAGCAAAAAGGCTCAATCATCATCATTGATAGTTGCCACTCGTCCAATTGAAACTAATAAAACTACTGAAAAAACTGAGAACTATAAAGGTAAAGAAAAAAAGTATCATAATAAACCTATTTTTTTCAAAGAAGTTCAAGAAAACTAAAGGCAAATGTTTTATTTGTGGGAAACTAGGCCATACCAAATATAATTGTTATCAAAACAAGAAGAATAAAGATAACAATCATAATAAATCAACAAAAAAAGATATCATCTGTGTGGTTTCTAAATCGTTACTTACTGATATTGATTATGTTGATTGGTGCATTGATTCGGGTTCTTCTCGCCATGTATGCAAATCCAAGGAACTATATATGGAGATGAAGGAAATGAAGCCTGACGAACATAGGATCTTCATGGGAAACAATACCTATTGTGATGCACTAGGTGTTGGGAAAGTGAAAATAGTAATCAATGAAAATACAAATCTAATCTTAAATGACGTAATGTATGCGCCTAGTGTTAGGCGAAATCTTTTGTTTGTACCCCTCTTGGATGAAAAAGGTTTTGAGGTTCGTTTTAGAGGAGGAAAAGTGTCAATTAGAAAACATGGGAGAGTCTTATTGTTTGGAACTAAGTCTGATGGTCTGTATCATTTATCTATTAATAAAGTGAATGTCTCTTCTACTTATTTTAATTGTGTATATAATGTGGATGAAAATGCCTATATATGGTACATGAGACTTTGCTATATTAGTAAAGACAAAATGATGAGGATGTCTTCAAGTAGCTTAATACCTAAGATGGAAATTAACTTTAAATATTGTGAACTATATCTTAGTGGAAAATTATCTAGATTACCATCTAATAAAGGAAGAAAATCAAAAGAATTGTTAGATATTGTGCACTCAGATGTTTGTGGTCCACTAAATGTCAAGACACACAAGGGAATGGAATACTTTGTGACCTTTATTGGTGATAGCTCTAGATTCGGATATGTTTATTTGATTAGAAGAAAATATGAGGTATTAGAAAAATTTAAAGAATACAAGTTAGAAGTAGAAACCAATTAGGAAGAATAATAAAGATATTAAGAAGTGATAGAGGTGGTGAGTATATATCTAATCTATTTAATGATTTTTGTATATAAAATGGAATAAAACATCAATTAACCATGGGTTATTCTCCACAACAAAATGGAGTTGCTGAACATAGGAGTAAAACTCTATTTGACATGGTAAGGTCAATATTATCACACTCCAATCTAGGAACACATTTCTGGGGTGAAGCATTAACTACACAATTTATATTCTAAACAAAATACCAACTAAAGTGAATAAATTGACACCTCATGAAATCTGGACTGGTAGAAAACTATACCTATATAATATTAAAATCTGGGGTTCTAGTGCCTATGTTAGAATTCCTAGTTAACTAAGAAACAAACTAGATAACAAAAGCATAAGATGCACCTTTATAAGACATTTAGAAAATAACAAATGTTACAAATTCATAAATCATAAATCTGATGGATCTATTGAACTCATAGAAAGTTGGGATGTCATGTTCTTAGAAGACCAAATAAAAGATGAAAATGATAGTGTCTTGACTCAATTATTTGAAATAGAAAAGGAAGATATACAAAAAGAAAAATGTACAATGGTTTTTGGAGCATTGCTTGAAAGCCCACTCAAAAGTTAAGAAAAAAAAAGTGTTCACTACAAATTAATAAAGGGTGTACAATGGGATGCAACATGGTTTTTGAACCATCGTTGACGTAGGACCCAACCACCTATATAAACCACTGTTTTCATTTTCTTCCAAAACCACTTTTTCCCCCAAAATCGTTGATTTTGGTCAACAAACCGTTGAATCGGTCAGTTAATCGTTCAAACGGTTTTAATTGTTTTCTAATTTTTTAAATTTTTAATTTTTTTCAAAACGGGTCGGCCTTTTGGGTCAAACGGTCAGACCATTCGAACCGGTAATTGGACCCCTAAACGGTTCAGCCACTGGTTTGTTTTTAAAAATCATGATATAAACAGTTCAGTTTTGCACCTAATTCAGAATTTCAAAAAAAAAAAATTGTTGACTTGGTCAACAAAATGCTGCCTAGATAATTGAACTGCTAAAAGTTCAACCTTGACAACGACTTTAGATCAATTTTATATTTTAATTATTTTTTATTTTTTAATATTCGATATTGTAATGGATCATTCCATTCAATTGAGCTATTGATGGAGAAACCATTGACCAAAACAGTTGTATTTCTGAATCGGTTTTAAAACATTGGACTACAAAACCTGATTCAGAATGCCAAGTAATGGTGGCTGTAAGTTGATAAAATTTCCAGTTGATTGTAGCAATTATTTAGATCAAGGGGCATTTTTGTAATGGCAAGAATAATATGTCCATTTGGAGAATTGGGATCTGTTCCTCACATGCAGAGCGCTCCTCATATTGACTTCACAGCCAAATCCCACCGTGTATTGAGAACATCTCTCCATGAATAATAAATACGAGATGTTCTCGATATATGACCAGGACTTTCTGTGAGGTGGGTGTGAAGAGCAAATCCAGATTCCCATCTGGATGCCTTCTTTTGACCAGCATTTGGTGTTTGTAGGATGTTGAAAAGTTGCATACAAAATTGTATTGTCCATTAACATCTCCAGGCCCTAGCAACAAAGCCAAAGCCTCTGGCTCTCCAGTGAAACCTTTGAATAAATTGATGGAAGCGGATGTAGTTCAGCATTTAAGTTTGAAAGCAACTTTTGTGATTCTAAGTTATTTTAACAAACCCAAGATAAAAAATTATTGACAAGCAGAGAAAATAGGAAGAAAACATAAAACAAAGCAAAACAAAGCATATAAGAGATTTACATGGTTTAGCTTATATATAGCCTTTGTCCACAAGCATGAGAGGAAAAGAAATACACTACCAAATAGTAGAAATTATAGCTATAGTGTTTATAGTCTTTTCACCAAAACCCTAGCTTCCAACTTCCAAGGCACAAGTCGGGTACCCAATTTGAAGATTTTATACTATATTAGGGCCAGGCTTTTGGGCTAGGTCCATCAAAATTTTAATAAATCCCCAACCAACCCAAGCTTGCCCAAGTTGTACCCCTATATAGTAAATACAACCAAAGTTTTTTCTCTCTCTCTCTCTCTCTCTGCTCTCTTTTCTTAGCTCTCAAGACAAAAGATCATTTTTGTGCAAGATAAAAAGTTATATAATACACACACACACACACACACACTAGTATGCGTGTATGTGCTTTGTACATGACAGTTCTAGAATTGAATGAGGTCAATAGGATTCATAATCCCATTGACCAGACTTTCCCCCCTTCACTTCATGAAAAACAAACATGCCCTAAGTAACATATCGTTCATTGTCTTCACCCACTAGAAAATGAACAAGAGTAGTAGCTAGGAGATCCTCTCTCTCTCTCTCTCCCTTCTTCTTCTTCTTCTTCTCTATTTCTTTCTTCCTTTCTTTCTCCCTTTCTGCACTACCAACAAATGTAGCAAAGAATGAATTCCGGTATGTCTGAAGCTGAGGAATTGAACCCTCTCACCTCTTCTCTCCGCCTCCCTCTTTCTATTTTTCTCTTCTTCTTCATTTCTTGTTTTATGTTTTTCTTCTATTACTTTCACTCATTTCTCCCTTGTAATCAACACCAATGGACTCCACCTCCCTCTTTAATAGCCACACTTGGTTGTTACACCATCTAAAACAATGCAACAACTTCCATTATTGCCAATTGCTATAATCAATAGAGATAGATCCTAAACCAACCAAAGCTTACCCGAGAAGAGCTCGAGATTTGATTCATCACTTCCTAGAGGAGAGTTCTATTTATTATAGCTCTATCAATGTTTAGTTCCATCACTCAACCTATTGCCATCAAAGGTAACTTCCATAGGAAGGCCAACATTCCTTTGGCCATGGACTTAAAAGGCTTAAGCCTTGAGGTGTGAGAGGCTTACACCTTGAGGGAAGCACTTAGATGTTGCCTTAAGGTCTGATAACTTTAGGTTGAGGCATAAACCTTGTTAAAAAGAGGTGTTAATGAAGGGGATAAAGAATCAAATTTGGAATTTTCTAAAATTTTATATGTTTTTGTATTTTTGGGCAATAAGGGTATTTTTGTCATTTTGACCAGTCCCATGTGGACTTGGGTTATAGAATTTTGTTCCTTTAGCTTAGTAATCATTTTCTTTTAATTTTAGGTTGTTTGCATTAGGTGGAAAGTTATTGTGTTTCTTGACGCACAAGACAAGGAGCGACATTTTTTTAATTATGATGAACAATATTTCGAATCACGCAAGCCACTCAATAATGTATTCTCTTCCTTTTGAAGCTAATGGATGAATGAAGATTTCTTGAAAGCTCATTTGTAAGTTTGTTGTATGGAGTGGTTCCTATAAACCCTATATTCTAGGACCCTTAGAGTGATTGTTTGGGATTTCTCTCTTTTTTCTCTACCCTTTTCCTTTTGTCTCTATTCCCTCTTTGTCTATCTTGTAATTAAAAGAGACCAATTCTATAACAGTTTTGGTATCAGAGCTAATGGTTAGTCACCATGTTCTCAAAAGTGACCATTAATTCTATAGGCTTAAGGTATCTTCTAAACAATCTCATGGGTCTAGAATAAAGGATTATCCATTTTTTGAACCATATGAAGGGCCAATGGTTGACTTACTTGAGAAGTTGGTGGAAGAAAAGATTTAGTAGTTGTATGGAGTGGTTCCTACAAACCCTAAATTGATTCTAGGACCCTTAGAGTGATTGTTTAGGATTTCTTTTTCTTTTTTCTCTACCCTTTTTATTTTCTCTCTATTCCCCTCTTTGTCTATCTTGTAATGAAAAGAGACCAATTCTACAACAATTTTGGTATCAGAGCTAATGGTTAGTCACCATGTTCTTAAAAAGTGACCATTAATTCTATAGGCTTAGGGTATCTTCTAAACAATCTCATGGGTCTAGAGTCAATGATTATCCATTTTTTGAACCATATGAAGGGACTATGGTTGACTTACTTGAAAAGTTGGTGGAAGAAAAGATCTAGTAGTGTCAACTATAGGAGTAAGGTTTTCAAGAATGTTAGAAGAGAAAGGGAAATACTTAATTTCAAGGGAGATGAAGACCTATAAGCATTCTTTGATTGGGTTGTTGAACTAGAAAAATATTTTCATTGGCATGATATGTCTGAAAAACAAAGGTTTAAATTTGCATGCATGAAAGTCATGGATCATGCTAAAGTATGGTGAATTCTTGAGCAATGATTAGAATATAGAGGTGGATATCTTATTACTACATGGGTAGAAATGAAGAAGTGTTTGTGAGAAAAGTACATTCCACAACACTTCCATGATTTATATATGGACTTGACTAATTTCAAGCAAAGCATGTCATCTGTAATTCAATATATGCATAAGTTTGATGAATTGTATATTGCATGTGACATTATAGAAAGTGAAAGGCATAAATTAGTTTATTAATTTCATGAATGCACTAAGGGATGATATCAAGAATAAATTGTCTATAGTTCAAATTTATGATTTAGATCATGGTTTTGAATTGGCTTTCAAGATAGTGAAGAAGCAATTGGTTACAAAAAAGAATTTGAAGCCAATGATTAGATAGTACAAAGTTGAAGATAAAGAAGATGATTTCTTGCATGTTGATGCCCATCCTAGAGCTAAAGTTATGAATGGAGAATTTTAACCTATAGATGTAAACATTGAATATCAAAAGGGTGGGGGCCAAGAATAGATAGGAATTGTTGAAGAAGGAGCTCCCAACACCCATGGCCAGCTTGAGGTTAATGATCAATAAGTGAAAGAGATAGAGGCTAAAGCAAGTTGAAGAAGTTCAAGTGCAAGATGCAAATTTTTTGGTTGTAGTAGATCTTATTGGGGATGGAAGTCATGACTTTAACTTACAAGTTCAAATGGAACCAATTCAAGAATGACAAACTTACATAGTACAAATTCTACCAACATAATGGAAGAAGTTCAAGAGAATTTGTTGAAGAACCAAGGGTAGCTAAATGCATAGAGATGGACATTTCTCATTTCTCAACTAGAGATTGGAGGAAAGTTCCAAATTTTGCAATTGAGATTTTGGATATAAAAGTTCGTAATAATGATGTAAGTGTTCAAGAAGCTAATGTTATTGATGATTTAAGAAATAAGGTTTTGGAAGGCAGTACTTTAGACATACATTGTTTTTGAGATCCATTTCTAGTTATGTATGTGGTATAGTCCAAGTGTGTTGAGGTGGGTATGGGAATGACTAATTCATTTTGTAATTGAGGTACATAAAAAATTCATCCTCAAGTTTTTTAGAGCTCAAAGACTTCTTTTTTTTTTTTTTGAAAGGGAGAGAATAATACAAGAGCTAAAGAACCAAATTCGGAATTTTATGAAAGAAATTGTATTTTTGTATTTTTGGGGAATAGGGTATTTTCATCATTTTGATCAATTTCATATGGCTGTAGCGTTTTGTTCCTCTTGTTTAGTAGTGCTCCTCTTTCCATTTTTAGTTTATTTGCTTTGGTAGGCAGAAAGTTATTATATTTTTTTTTATGCACAAAACAAGGAGTGGCATTTTTATAATTATGATGAATAGTTTTCCAAACCACACAAGCCACTCTATGGATAGATGTATTCTCTTCCCTTTGAAGCTAATCAATGAAGGTTTCTTTAATGGTCTTTTGCAAGTTCAATGTGTGGAGTGATTCCACTTCTCTCTCTCTCTCTCTCTTTGATAGTTTATTCCCACCCTACTACATCATGTTTAAGCCTCAAGGTGTGAGTGTAGAAAGGCATAAGCCTAAAAAACCTACAACAATTCAGTTATTTAATACAAAAAAATTGATTTATTTATGTTTGTTTTCTAAATTTAAAACATATGGTGGGAAGGGCACTTTTGTAATTATAGGTCAATTAAAATGATTCAAATGAAAGGCTAGTAAGGAAAATAAACTTTATAGTTTATCTTAGGCTCCGTTTAATTTGTAGGATAGGAAGGGAAAATATGAAATATTCTGGAATATTCCTCCCTTCCCATGTTTGGTTTGTGGGATGTCATGAGATGGGATGGGGAAAAGGTGGGATTATGGATCCTAATATTTGGGATGGGGAATCCCACCATTTTGGTGGAAAACAAGTGGCAATGTACGGGGAAACTTATTTAACAAAAAATGACACTCCTTGTAGTATTTCTAAGAGTTAGTACTAGATCCATAACCCATAAATAAATTATCAATTTTTAATAATATATTAATAAAATAACTTAATAAAAAATTAATAAATAACATAAAATAAATAATTATTTTTTAGAATAAAATATTAAAATTATTAATTAATTCATAAGTATTAACAAAATAAAATAATAATAGTAATCAATCAATAAAAAATTAAATATTAATTAACAAACTAATTAATATCAAATTAATAATCAAATAATAAATTAAAAATATTATTATTAATTAATTAATAATTTAATTCAAAAAATTAAAATAAATAATTAACCAATGAAGAATAATTTAATTATTTATGAATAAATTAATATTAAAATATTCAAATAATTAATTAAGTTATAGGTATTAATAAAATATAATATTAATAATAATTATAATCTAATAAATAATAAAACAATAATTAATTAACTAATTATGGATTTTTAAATAACTAATCTCTAATTAATAATGAAATACTGAATAATTAAAATACTATTACCTAATCAATAATTAATAATTAATTAACTAAGTAATTAATGGATAAATAAATAAGTATTTTACTATTAATCTATTTAATGATTAAATAAAATAAATAAATAACAAAATGTTAAATAATTAACAAATAAAAAATATATTTATTTATTAATTCATAGTAAAATATTATTAAAATAAGGGTTAAATACTTAAACACCCCCTAAGGTTTAGCAAATGGACACAAACCTACTTTATTGTTTAAGAAATTACTTAAAGTCCCCTGGACATTTCTAATAATGGACAAAATCCTTCCTTGCCGTTAGCACGATGTTATAATCCATTCAAATGTGATGCCACGTGAGACTTTTGTTTTCTCAAAATGCCTAAACTACCCTTTTATGTCCAAAATACCCTTCACTTTTGTAATGGCATCTAGACCCTTGTGGCTTGTGGCTTAAAAATGCAGAGCTCAAAGACGAAACCCTGCAACACGACCGTCTTCAGTTTGGTTTTCTTAGGCGATTCCGAAATTTTATAAATCAACCGACGGTAGGAGCCTTCAGTTCGGAAAAGCAGAATATTCAAGGAATGACGTGCAGGGGCTTCCTTGTATACCCTTCTTTAGGTCCTCGGAACTGGCACCATCCCCAAGCCCGGTGGCTATTGCAATCTTCTCCCATCTCATTGAAAATCTTTTGGAAATGCCTTGAGAGCACAGATGAGAGAAATATCTTCTCTAGAGCTCCAATTTGAACTCCCGCTTTCTTTCTTAGCTTTGACACTATTCGTGTTGAGCCACTTAGAATTTCTCCTTTAGTGGCTTGAGTCCACCTATCCAAAGGTTTCTGCTGCTTCAAAAACTAAGAGAACGAATCCCCACCACCTGGTTTCTTCTTAGACATCGATTTTGCTGTCTTAATAACACTATCCAACCCATGCAACCCTCTAAAAGCCTCGACAATCAACTCCCACTGTCTCCTCCATTTCTCATTTCTAAACTGAATCCATTGCTAACTAGTTTCTTTTAGTAATTTATGAAGTTCTATATCGATTTCGCATATAACAATTGTCTACTTCTTGTTCGTCCTTTATATATACTTCAAATAGAGGGAAACTAAACTGCTTTTAATTAAGCTTTGGCATCAAAATGAGGGTTGTCATTGCTACCGGAGTGTGTGAGTTGAGCATAGAAGTGGGTTACAAGGAACCCCTACTACAATTAAAACAAAAGATCAAACAACTTTTGGGTGTTCCATTTGCTTCACAAACTCTTTCACCATGTGAGTGGGAGTTAATGAATGGACTTGACATGGAAGGTTATCCGATTGTTGTTGATGGCACAAAAATCCATCATGCCATTGCACCGCTTCAATACCTTCTAGAAACTAGTAGTAAAATCCAAATTTTACTATCATTACAGTAGCAATTTCCACTGCCTCAATGCTCCAATGGGGTGCTTCGACATCTGTTTCTTTAGTAAATCATAATCCTCATCGGTCCACTCCTTTTCTTCCTCAATCACGAATCCATTACCATAGGGACAAGTCAAAAAGCAAAGCTGTTTTAGTTCATGGCAGCAAGAATATCATTGGATCTCCATAGATCAATGGAGTTTCCACCCCATGATGACATTCTAAATGTGATTCGACGTTGCGATGGGCTGCTGCTCCACATCACTGTCAGGTACAAGCATGTTCAAAACATGTTCTAGGGTCTCCTCCTTCACCATTACATGTTTAAAACAGGCATCACCACCATCATAATCGCTACCAAAAAGAATAAAATATTGTAAATCAATCCAAACTCGGCAATTGTCTCTTTATTGACTAGAGACAATAGTTGGGTTTCACAGGAGATTCAGAAACCCCGTAAATTGTCCAACAGGAGGAGTTGAAGTCTTCAGTCAAGTATTTTTCCACTATTTTCATTTTCTCTCTCTTCTCCCCACCAATTTTTGTCCCTTTGATTCCGTTTGGATACGGAGTACTGCCCCACCACTGCAACTCCTCTTACTGGGATTTGCAACAGTCACTAGAGATCTTGTTGGAATTTGTAGTGGTCATCTTCTCTTGTGTGTTCTTGCAGCGGTCACCATGTTACCTCTTTACTCAATAGAAGGGCAGTAAGGCCTTTTTACCTTTTCCATCCATATTTAAGGGGGTTGTCAATTGTCAGAAATGTCTGGGGTACTAAGTAGGGTAAGTTTGTGTCCATTTGCTAAACCTTAGGTAGTGTTTAAGTATTTAACCCTTAAAATAAATTTGAAAATCTTAATTCTAATAATTATTAATATTAATTAATTATAAAAAAACTATATTAATAGCTAAAATAGGGATGCAAATAATATCCCATTATCCGATTCCAAATTCGAATTCAATCCTATTAAGCCTGATCCGAATTCAATCCATTTATAATTGGATAAAATATGGATCTACCCCTATCTGATCCAATATAATCCAATCCGATTTGATTTAAATATATATGTTCATATATACTTAAAATGTATATTATATCTATCATTAAAGTTGGTCTTAATGTTGTATTTTCACTAAAATGTATATTATATTATTAAAGTCATTTTTAGCTCACCTTATTAATAATATATAATATTTTGGTTTTTAGTCTAATGTATTTATACTATTTAGTATCCGATTATAATCCGAATTTGATTTGAATCCACTAGATATTCGATAGATATGATCTATTCGGATTCGAATGTTAACAAATCAAATTCAGATATGTCTATATCTGATTCGATCTGATCCCTTTGCAACCCTAGCTAACAATAGTAAAATGTAAAATAAAAAAAAATACTAATTAATTAATAATTGTTTCTAGGGTAAATTTTCCCACTATTTTTCCTTTTGCAACCTAACAATGGAGCATGAGAAATTTTCACACATTTTCCCTTTCTCATCCCATCCCACCAAAATTTTCCTACAAACAATCAATAAAAAAAAATCTTCCCACAAACCAAGTGCAGCCTTAGGGTTTTAGAAGAGTTCAATTCAACAAGGGCCTAAAAGAACTTGCATCATTCTCTCCATTTTATGAAAAATCAAGTGAGAATTCTTTTTTTATTATTCTACAGTTTTGGGTGACTATGAATCTAATATTCTTGGTTTGTCATTTTTTTTCTATTTTTTCCACAAGAAAATACCATTCACCTTATTTTTGACTCTCAATTCTCTTCCTAATGGATTCCTTTTGTTTTTATTTATTTATTTATTTATTTTTGCATAGATAAAACCATCTAGTTGTTACTTTCTTTTAAAATGTTAGGTAGCTAAAAGTTTGGTATGAATTATATGGATGATTCATTAGAAGATTTCATTAGCTAATGAAAGAAACTTGATGAAAGGGAGTTTTTGATAATCTAAAACATATGTTTGGTCATTTGAACATTTGAGAATTCTGTATTTCGAAACATGATATAGTTGGCTTGAGGTTATTATTTCATTAGTTATTATCTTGTTGAATGCTAAAAGCCTAGAACTTGTTTGTTTTTATTTTTTATTTTTTTGGAAAAGAGAACTTAATTCATTAAACATAGAGGAAAACAACTACAGCCACCAAGACAATCATAAATAGGAAAACAACATAAAGCAACAAGACAACAGAAAAAAAAAAAAAAAAGACAAAAGGACACTAGAAACTACAGACTAACTACTACTTAAGTTTGACATAATTCTAGGACTGTTATCTAAGTCACTCAACAATACAGAAGATAACCAAGCTGGCACCCTGCTCAAGAGACAACCTGAAGAAGAGAGAGGCCTTTTTGGGCTGCCACATGGGTAGCTCTATTTGCTGATCTGTATACCCAAGAAAAGGAGATATCTAAGTCTTGACTTAGTAAAACAATGTATGCAGAAAAACAAGTCCTTTGGGCAATTTGATCCTTTCTTCAAAATGTTGGTAACTAACTGTTTGCAGTCAGTTTCCACCTGAGAAGCCTTGACTTTTGGCTAACGTAATTGCTTCCACCATTGCGAGGGCTTCAGAAACAGTTGGTGGTGATGCATGACTTGGACCAAAAGAAGTCGTCACACATGATCCACTGGAGTCACTCAACCACACCAAACGCAACTGAGTTTTGATTGACAAAAGTACCATCTATATTCATCATTAGACTTGGAGACTGTGGCTACCTGACCCAGAAGGGGATGGAATGAATGATGTATGGATGGAGTATGGAGTTAGAGTCGCCACCTAAATTTTTGGAAATGGGAATATAGGAAAATCCGGGATTTTCAAGAAAAATTAAGGTTTTATTGATGACTCGTTGCCCAATTGGAATGAGATTCTTAGGGTTCAGGGACCAAAGTACGGTGTGAGAAGGTGTTAGACACCCCACACATGCCCGGTTAACTCAGATTCTCTATTTCACCAATGTTCCAAGTAGAATTTACTCATTTTGGGCCTTAGAGAATAAATAACAACACACTAAATTATTTAAAACTAAATATTATATCCATGTATTAAGAGAAAAAAGATTTGCAATAAAATAAATAACCAAACATAGCTCTAAATGAATAGAAAACTATCTATACAAGCATTGATTCTAAAGGGATTAACAAGAAGTGATGAAGACTAAATGTTAAAAGAAAATTGCTAAATGATATATGCTGAAATGGCAAGAACAAGGTAGACGACATAATTACTTGAAGAATAAACTAAACAGTAAAGAAAATGGCTAAATGAGAAGGTCTATAGGTGCAAAACAGAATGGGGTTATTAAACTCCTAATCCAAACATAATATGACATACGGTATTCAGTGGTAATGCAAACATAAGCTATTAATGAACATATGGTATTCGGTGGTAATTACGACAGCCAAAGAGTGACCCACTTGGATGTATGACTGCACAAAACAGAATTCAATCATAAAAAGGGGCATGTGATGTGACAAATCTATTCTATATTTTTTTAAAATAATATATACTAGAAGATGTGAAATACAGATACACATGTAAATGATTAAGAATTCTAATAATGTCACGTTCATCTTTAGATAGCTAATAAACTAATCCTACTCGTCTATTTATTGATAACAAAGTAGAAACTGAAAAAAGAATATAATCAAAATTCTAATTTGTTAAAAAGACAAACGTTCAACTTATATTCATATCACACTAACTAATGGAGGTAATGATAAATGAAACACAACCTAATTTGTAAACTTGTTTATCAATAATCATGACTATCAATGAACAATATCATCTTGATCTAATATGGAAATAGAGAAAAAAAGATTAAAATTCCTAGAAAATGTAACGACAAAAGAGAATTGGTTGAACAAAAATGACCGAAACCTTACAAGTAATTAACTTTCTACAGTTGTATGTACCTTGCTCATGAAACATCCTCATGCAGTCTTTTGTGTGTCTCTTGCAACCGTTCCTTCTTTGGGTCTTTTCTTTAGAAATTCTTTGTCACTTGGTGTAGTATGTAGATTGAGGTGTAGAAAATGCTGCTGAATATGTGTATCTTTTACTGCACCATTTCTTGCTTTAAAAATGCTTTCGACCTGATCTCTTCTATGTGTATACGATCTCATGGGTGTCCATTAGCTTCAAATATGTATGGGAGACTCTAGGGATGTTGGAGAGTGAGTAGGCAAAGTCTTGGGACATGAAGGGAGTATTTTCTAGGCTAATGGGTGTATGGTTCTCTTCCTAAGCTAGATTGTGTGTCCTCTTGTGTGTGAGAAATGGGGTATTTATAGATTTTTGAGAGGGGAATGGAGGGCTGAGATAGGGATTCAAGGGAAATCAAAGGCTGAGGTTTAATCAATCAAGAGAATAAGTGGAAGATTTCACCAATTTATCTAAAATGGACATTCCAAGTTTAAGAGATTGGCTTGACTGACTGGAGGCTTCTAACTTGCCAAATCTCGGATTTAAAGATGATTCTAGAGGTTGGGAGAAATGTTTGGTCGTGGAATGCCCTAGGTTCGAAGTTGTGGTGGAGAGGATTCCAAATGGAAGGCTCAGATCGAGTCTAGCTTCGGGTCTTCCACTACAAATCTACTAATGTTGAATAGGTGTTCGAAGGAGAAGAAGATGACTTCAGTGAAAAAATGGCAAAATTCTTCACAATCTCTTAAAGAAGAAAGTTAGAATGTTTTTTGGAAACCTCCCAAGGAGATGCTGCAAAGATAAATGTTAATGCAAGTTTTGATGTACAGGAAAGGCAGCATTTGGAGTGGTGATTAGAGACAATCATGGGTTAATTTTGGCTGTTCTTTTTGGATCATGTGCTAGCTGTTTTTCCCTTCAAGTGGAACCAATTGCTTGTCTCAAAGGGCTCCAACTAGCAAAACAAAATTTCCATTGCCCTTTTGTGTTGGAAAGTGACAATCTGACAATCACGAATGCTCTGAAGAACATGGACCCTTCATCAACAAAAGAAGCTTTCTTTTTGTGCAAAGACATCTTAAACTTTTCAAAGAACTTGAATGTGGTTTTTTCTTTTGTAAAAAGGGAAGGTAATTCTCTGATTTAGAGAAGGAAATTTGAGTCTAGTTGTTTTGTAGATGCCATACTCTTATAGTTAATGGGCAAAATTGACTCTATTTGTATTTCTATTTAGCTTTTGTTTTTTAATGAATTCCTTGTTTACAAAAAAAATACATAATGTATATATTATATTATATAATTTATAAAATAAATTTATATTCATATTTTATATCATTAATATATATATATAATATTTTATATTATAATATAACCCGATAAGCCACTAGGCTATGCCTAGAGTAGGGGTGCAACTTGGGCAAGCCCAACCCAAAATTTTACATGGGTTGGGCTAAGATTTTCGGTCCTCGGGCTGGGCTCAGGCCCAAGAAGTCAGACTTTTTATTTTTATTTTTTGGGCCAGGCTCGGGCCTAGCCCTTAGGTAGCCCAAACCCTGCCCGAGCCCAGCCCAACTATACATATTCATACATACCGGGCTCGAGCCGGTAGTTAGAATGATTCCATTTCCAGATCGGTTTTTAAAACCTTGTATATATATACATACATTTGTATACATATTTACTTATTTACATACATATTTTGCATATATATTTATTTATATATATACATATTTGCATAAATACATATATATATAATTTAGAATGCGTTCAATGACCAATCCGAGCTCGAACCCAACAACCAAATACATCAAATTAGAGTGCAGGCTGGGCTCGAATTGAAAAGATTAGGCTTTACCTTGGGCTCGGTCCAGGCTTGGGCCTTAAGCCCAACCCGCCCGACTTGCACCCCTAGCCCAGACTCCAGAAAAAAGGGGAAACCTTTTAGTGGCAAAATGCCAGCGTAAGGTATATATAAACCTTTTAGTGGTTGTAGCGGAGACTTGGTCCCGCCTCGGCCTGTCCACTGCACCAGAAGTAGGAATCGTTAATCGTTTCGACGGGAGCGCCAAGGTATATATAACCCCACTCCTCTGACTGCCTCTGTCTTTGTAGATCCTGTGAGTCCAAAGGATGAAAACCAAAACCCGAGCATGCAAAGCCACGGCTTCCAAAATTCCTTCCAAATTATGTTCAGTGGCTGCCCGAGTCCTGAACAAGGTAAACTTCTTTTCCGTTTCTCTTCTTCAAAATTTCATATTCTGATGCTCCTGCTGATTGTTTTGTATCATAAACTTGGATTCCTGAGAGGAGTAAATGTTTGCAATCATCCTTTCCTGCTACCTTTCTTGCTTTATTTGTATTTGTATTTCTTTTTATCTGTTTCGGATTCTCTTATCACCAAACGAACAACCTTGGCATACCCTAGAATGGTGGTATGGCAGTTATTTTTGGTAATTGCAATGGCTGTTGCAATTCCAGTTGGCTAAATGATTGAACTCGGGTTTTACAGGCAAATAAAAAAAATTGGGGTTGGAGGTTATTTAGGGACTATAAGTGGCAAGCTTTGGGGAACGGTGGTTTAATCGAAATATGGATTGTCGGGGCTAAGGCTGTCATAAATTTCATGTGGTAGGCACCCATTGCGTCTCTCATTGAACTTGGGAGGAGAATTTGCAAGTGTTTTGGTAATCTATGAAAGTGCATTGCTTTCAAGGTTGGGGTAGGAGATGTGACCAGCTCAGGTATTTCCCTTGAATGACACTCGGTTTGGTTGAGCCTGTTGCTATATCGGGTCTTCCCATGGCTGTATTGTTTGGTGGGCTGGCAGCTATTAAAGAGGTGGTGGTCAGGGAGTGGTATGAAATCTCGCCAGGTCAAATAATATGGCATCTTCTATTTTATATGGCCCCTAATGGTCGGATACTGCTAGTCTGCTACTTCTATCAAGATTGGAAGACTCTGCTATAGCAACTCTTCTTACTCACCCACATTAATGAGGTCTACTTATCCCCTAACACTCAAGATCTTAGGACTTGGACTCTCCATCCCTCTGGCAATTTCTTGGTTAACTCTTTCTCTCAACTCCTTGGTCCAGATGCTCAGGTCTCCACTTTCCCAGCTAAGAAAGTTTGGGATAGGATTAACACTTGTGATGTCTCTCAAAGAAAACATAGAAGGAAGGAACTCCTGTCCCCTCACATCTGTGTGATGTGCTTACAAGATGGTGAATCGGTGGATTGTCTCCTTATCCATTGCTCGGTTACAGGTCTAGAGTCACTTCCTTAGTTTGGTTGGAGTTATCTGGGCAACCCTGCAGCATGTCATCGATTTCCTATGACAATGGAGAACTGGCAATCTTGGCAAGAGAGGGAAGTTCTATTAGAGCTTCATCCCACATACTCTGATGTGGGGTGTGTGAGAAGAGGGAAATTGCAGAATTTTTTAAAACAAGAAGAGGTCTATTATCGACTTGGAGTCTCGCGTCATTATGTTATGTAACTCTTGGGCCATTTTTTGTGATGATTTTTCTGGCTTCACAATTGGAGATTTAACAGGAATATATCACATGTTCTCAACTCTTCTCCAAGGCCAAAACCTTCCATTGCCTCAGGTCAGTGGTAGCTCAGAGGTGTGGCTAATGTTTGACAGAAGTTCCATGTGAAACCTGGGTGCAGTAGGCATAGGTGGAGTTATATTGTTGAGAGGAGGGTGTCCTTTGGGCCTTTAGTGGTCCCATTAGAGTTATATTCCTCTAACTTGCAGTATCTTCAATCCTAAGGAATGGAATCCACTAATTTTTGAGGAAGCTAAGGTGGTGGATGAAGTGGGAATGATCCTCCATGGTTCAATTGCTGGATCTCTATGCTGAAGGGCTTCTAGAATATCAAACTTTATGAATTTCTCCATTGGTTGGGAAGAATTAATTTACAGACCATTTTAGATTTTGATATGATTTTGTGTTCAATATGTGAAAGCTCTTCCTAAAACTCACATATAATTGGATTTGTCCCCTTTTGATATTAATGTTTATTTTTCATTATCTATTAAATGCTCTGTAATTGTTCAAAACTCATCAAGTATGAGACTGATGATTTAACAGAAAAATAAATGATGAGTTTAACAATTGCAGTCATCATAAAGGTCAAAAATAGCTATCACGGGTAATAATTTTTTGCATGTTTTTATCTATTATTTTGAGTACGTACATAGCACATGATTTTGTTTTTCCCCTCCAACTTTAGAATTTTTAAATCAGAATGTTAGCCAGCATGATTTCTTTAAAGAAGCAAAGTTGGCTAATTGTATGCATGGACTGGTAGATGAGTTCCTCTTGGCTTATTTATTTCATCAAATGATTCTCCTTCACCAGTTTACTGTGTTAACATAATTGCTCTGACTTATTACCAGCTTCTTGAAGGCAACCAGCCAACTGCAATATCATTGTCAGAAAGGAGTGAATTGGATGAAGATAATGGAGATGATACTAGAATTCCTGTAGATGGATGTGATGAAGGAAATGAAGGTGTAGAGAGGCTTAATCAATGTCAAGCAGCTAAGAGGCTTGGAAGGAGCATAAAAAATGTAGATCAGCTGACTGCAGGATCATTGTTGGAAAGGAGTAAAATGGCTGAAGATAATGAAGAGGATAGTAGAATTCCTGTAGTTGGATGTGATGAAGTTAATGATTCCATTAAAGGGGTAAAGGGGTCTGATGAATGCCAAGCAGATAAGAGGCTTAAGAAGAGTACAGAAAATACAGATAGGCCAAAAGTTAATCTGTTGGCTGATGAATCCAATCATCAACATGAAACTGAACCTAATAATGCAGATAAGCTGCCGAGCCATGGTATTTTGGCTGTTGAAATCAATGATGAGAGTGAACATAATACTGTCCCAAATAATGTGGGTGGGCTCAACTTTACTGATGATGAAGCCAATGATAAGAGACAATTTCATACTCTAGTAAATGCTGCCATTAGCCCGAACTGTAGTATTCTGGTTGATAAGGCCAAGGGTGAAGGTCAACCTAATACTGTACCAGAAACATCAAGGTGCAGTGATGGATATCATGGTATAACTCCTATTTCAACTTCAAGTAATAAGGTTGATGTCACCAAGCAGAAACTTTGCCTCTTGAATTCCCAGGACCTGTTAACTCTAGATTTTGTGGGAGCAACAGATGGAACAGAAGAAGGGGTTTGTTTAAAGTGTGCTGAGGGTGGGCAGGTGTTGATGTGTAGCAGTAATGACTGTCCAGTAGTGGTTCATGAAAAATGTTTGGGCTATCCTGCTAACTTTGACAATATGGGCAACTTTTACTGTCCATTCTGTTTGTACAAACATGTAACTGTTGAATTTAATGAAATTAAGAAAAAAGTATATTTGGCAAAAAAGGCTCTGTGTAGATTTTTGGGTACAAATTTGTCAGTGAGGTTAGATGAGATTGGGAAGCAAGTGGATACTTCTATAACTTGTCATGCCAATAATGCACATTTTAGAGAAGAAGAGATAATTCCAGAGGAAGATAGACTAAATACTCTGTTAAACAAAGCAAATATGCATGGAAATGGCACAGTTGAGAATGAGGCTGATGTCTCCATAGAAGACACAAACTCTGATGGTGAGACACATGATGTCTTAACAGAAAGAAAACAAGACAAGCCAAGGATGCTCAAAGACAACCAACATCTAACAGTGGAAGAACAAATGCCAGCCGAAAGCAATACTGCAGGTAAAAGAAATGCATCCTCAACAACTGTAAAACATATGCAGCAAATGGACCATAATCTCAGAAATTTTGTAGAAGATCATCTGCAGAAAGTGACGTCTATCGCACAGAGTGGTGAAGATCTACCTTGCAGAGAGGACTTTCCTTTGCTCAGTGATACGTTTGACAAGTGCTCAACCAAAAGGAAAAGAAACCACTCCAATACATTTGAAGGGTATAGATATATAAGAGAGGCTGAACAAAAGAGACATGTAAAATTTTGTGCTACGTCTGAAAATAGTAACTCACCCTGTGAAGGCACCATTTGCGCAGTAATCAATGACAGTGATCATCTAACAGAGGCAGAGGAACAAATGCAAGTACAGGGAAATATTGAACATAAAGGTAGTTCATCTTTATCCAAAGGAGAACATGCACAAAAAGTTGATTGTCAAACAAAGAGAAATGTGGAGGATCAGCTGAAAAAGGAACAATCTACTGCACACTATGGTGATAATGACCCAAATATGGTTAAAGAAGACCATATAAGAGAGGATGAAAGACAGCCATGTGAAAAAGCCAATGTGTGGTCCAGAAATAGGATCTTGCCCTGCAGAGACACTGAGACTTTACTAAGTGACAGTGACAGATATTCGGCACAGAGAATTCAAAAAGCAATACTCCAACCACAGATTTATGATCAACCAGAAGAACCTTCTTTGAAAGCAAGTAGTCTTGTGGATGAAAATGCAGAAGACCAGAATAGAAAGGTTATTGCTTCCAGCAAGTCAATAAAATACCAAAGGGCAGCTAATCATTCGTAAGTTCCTAATATGTTAAGTATATATTTATCTTAATATAACTATTTTACTGTTAATTATAAAAGTTCAACTTTTTTGTAATTCATTATCAATCTTGTAGCTAGAAAGCAATAGGAAGAGTCTGGACAGCACTGGTGTTTATTAGTTGACATTAACATCATTATGATTTACAGCCCCAGCTCTTCATTTTCTAATTCAAGACGTAAGAAACTACCTTGGAAGGCTGAAGAGGAAGAAACTCTAAAGGTGTCATTCTCTCAAACTCTTGTTTAGCTCTTTATTTAACTGAATGGTTATTGAAGTTTTTTGTGCAAGCTGCTTAACTACTATGTTATTCACTTTGGATCTGTTAAAGTTCCTTAAGGATTCTTCTGGGGTTTTAAGATTGTAATGTCTATAATGTTGTACTTAATGTTATTGTAGAAAGGAGTGCAGATGTTCTCAACTACAGTGAATAAAAATATCCCCTGGAGGAAGATTTTGGAATTTGGTTCTAATGTATTTGATGGAACTCGCACCCCAGTTGATCTGAAGGATAAATGGAAAAACATAAAGAAGGCTAAAGGGAAAGATGAAGGTAATTGTTATATTATTAATGTTTTATGTGTGAGCTATAGGAAAGGTTTAACTGGGCCTTTACTTTATTCTTTTGGTGGTGGAAAACTTTTGCATGGGAAACTGAATAATTGGTCATGTTTTCAAACTTCTTGGAAACAGGGATAACTCAATAACGAAAGAAGGAATTCTACCTGTTTTTTTGCTCAAGATCAAGATAAGAGAAAGTCTAAGCTCAGGGACAGTTTGTTTGGTTTGATATTTTTCACTATTTGTAATTCATAACCGGTTTCCATAAGGATAAGTGGAAGATTATTTTAATCAGATAGAAATCAAGAGGGATATTTACTTTCAGGGGTTTAGATTTTTGGATTAGGTTCACTTTTGTAGGCTCACCAGGAAAATTTTTGTTTTTGGTGGGATGTTTTGAGTGTGAATTTGGGAATCTTTTCAATGTAACTACTAATAAATTTCTGATCTTTTTGTACAGTTATCTTGATGTAGATGCTATGTAAATAATGTGCACTTTTCTTTTTGTATGCCAAATAAGGAAATGTCTATTTCTCTATATCACTTCTGTATGAATATTCAAATAAAATATGTAGTAAATGAGTTGAGCAGATAAATGTGGTTGTGTTAGAAACTGGGAGGGAGCTTTGTTGTGTTGCTAAATATGGTTCTTATCCTAGTGTTTCTCCTTTATTTTCAGAAGCTTGAACTGTGAAAGAAGGTGTTGCTTTTTGCAGGAAATTGGGCTTTAAATGTATCACCATTAAATCAGATTGCACCCAGCTGCTGCCTAGTTTTATCTCCTATAATAGTATCTGGTCAAAGGTAAGTGGGCTCCTTGTTTTCTGGATATTTGTTTCGTTTTGGGTGCTTAATGAATTCCTAGAGAGAGAGAGAGTTAAGCAACTAATCTTTCCTTGTCAGAACACAACATGTAACAACCAAGAGAAGTTGCTTCAACAACTCTCTTAGTCCATTATACTTATAGATGCTATGAACTGAATTGTTTATCAATTTGCCTTTTAGTGCATAAAATAGTCATAGAGTGAAATGTTTAAGAGTAAGGTAGTAATGTAGACATGCCATTCGGCAATCAAGGAGCCTGTATCCTTAATTGCTTATTCAATAAAGGATAAGCCGATAAGCAAATCAGCCATTATCAAATGACCCCAGAATGGATCTGATTCAGAAGAAATAATTGCCTAAAATGTACTCGACTTGTTTGGTTCAGAGAGACCACGCAGGAAGTATAAATGAAGGTGGGTGTTTATATTTTTTCTGGTAGTGGGGACCATAATTATTGAATGTTCTGAAACCAATTACTTTATAGGATAATTAAGGGTCTATATTTTTTCCCTCTTTTGTTAATTATCATTGTGACAAAAGTCATGGTCCGTGTATCCTTCATTTTTTCCAGTCCAACATGAAGGGATAATTTCTGCACATGCTCGAAGACAACATAAAAGGGCATCAAGATGACTAACAAGCTTCATGCTGATAATTTTGTGGTAGAAAGTGGCTGCCTGAACCTAATTCAAGCATTGGAAAGGGGAAACTCTCAAATGGTGAGGGATGCTTTTTTTTTTTTTGTGTGTGTGTGTGCCAGGACATCTTGGTGGCTTTAAAGTATAAAAACATTACTTTTTTGTTTTGTAAATAGAAATGTAAATTCAGTGGCTCATGCCTTTAGCCAAGAAAGGGTTAACTGAATCTGGATCCTTTTGTGTTTAGCTGCCCTTGGTGGGTAGACCTTTTTGTGAACCATGGCTCTGTGTCCCTGGGTGGTCTCCTTGTGAGCCATGACATCTTGGAGGCTTAAAGTATAAAAACATTACATTTTTTGTTTTGTAAATAGAAAAGTAAATTCAGTGGCTCATGCGCTTAGCCAAGAAAGGGTTAACTGAATCTGAATGCTTTTGTGTTTAACTCTCTTCGTGGGTAGAACTTGTGAGCCATGACTCAGTGTGACCCTGGCTGGTCTCTTGATGGTCTGCTATTTATTCTTCTCCTATCTTATAATATAACCTTCATGTTTATCAAAAAAAAATGAAAGGTAGACGGAATGGAGTTTTGATGGAAATCGAAACATTCAGTACCTACCTGTGAGAACTCCACTTGGGAAGAATGCCCAAACCGAATGAACAGGGGTTGCAATTCTTTAGCAAGGAACCCTCCCCAACTGTTGGAAACAGAAGTATAAGGAAGTAAAATCATCGCTAAAATGGATTAGATAAGCAACGTCCATGCAGCATAAACCAAATTATATCGCCATAGTCAATAGGGTACTTTGCAGGCATTATGGATGTGGAAACTTGATGCCTAATTGTTGAGAACGTTTAGGCAGCTACATTCAGAGCACTTGAACTTGATGTTTTGAGATGCAAGCAGGGATTTATCACGAAATCTGTAACATTTGGCAAATTGTTTGAGTCCCATTGTGAATTATAAATCTTGTGATCTTGAAAGGAGAGCCTAATTTCTATGATATCATCTTGTGCGTTGGTGCTTTGAGTTCCAGTTGCAAATCTGTTTTATGATCCGGACAAAGTTGAGAAAAATCCAGAAGTTAAATGTTATATTCGCAGTCATTTGGGTATTGCAGCTCGTAGCTTAGAATCACTGGCTAGATTCATAGTTCTCAGAATTACGACTCTGGGCTCACGACAGGGGCATTGTAGGACTTGTGAAATCCATTCGATTCACAGTTTTGTGGGATTAACCTGATTTTGGGTTTCTCATATAAATAGAGAGGAGTGTGTGTGAGATACAGGGAGAGGAACTTGGGGTGTATTGGAAGCTAGGGTTTTAGTGAGAAGCCTATAAACATTACCTGTAATTTCTACTATTTGGTAGTGGATTTCTTTTCATCTGATGCTCGTGGACATAGGCTATAAGCTCAACTGCATTAATCTCTTGTTTGTTTTGTGTTGCTTTGTTTTACATTTTCTTCTTATCTTCTCTGCCTGTCAATCGTTTTCTTGTTTTTGGGTTTGTTAGAATCACAAAAGTTGTTTTCGAATTTCAATGCTGATGAACTACATCCTCTTCCATCAATTTATTCAGAGGTTTCGTTGGAGCTTTTGCTGGAGGCATTGGCTTTGCTGAAGCCTGGAGATACTAATGGATAACACGCTTTTGTATGCAACTTTTCGAACATCCTACAAACGAGGTAAGGGTCCGTTTGGTTCGTAGTTGAATCGGAATCGAAATTCTCCAGAATCGGAATCAGAATGGTCTACTCCCATGGTCTGTTTGGTTCAGAGAAAAATGAAAATAAGAATTGAAATCAGCAAGAATGGGATTTCATTCCCAAGGGAGGGGTAGAGAATGACCATTCCCTCAAATGGGGGAATGCCATTCCAGCAAAAATGAGAATGGGATTTCAATTCCATCCAACCAAACAGTTGAAATCAGAATAGCCCATTCTGATTCTGATTCCAGACCCCTATTCCTATGAACCAAACAAACAGGGCCTTAAGTTCTGAAAGAAAAACACCAGATGCCGGTTAAAAGAAGGCATCAAGATGGATACAGGTGTGTGATAGATGTGGCTGTCCTGGTCGCGCGATATTATATTTTGTGTGGTTAGACTTCAACCGTGGAATTCGGGAGACATAAAATTATAACTCTCATAGGATATAATATCTATCAACCTCTCCATATGCATACAGCTTGGTATTGATAAGTCTTGTATAATAAACAACCTGATATAGAGGAACGCCAGAAGAGCAATCAACAATGAGGAAGTTGTTCATCAGTAATGCTGCTATGTGTGTTTGGTTTTTAGCCTTTCTCATCTTATCGATGAATTCCTGGTTTCTTACTCTTTCAGACGCAAGAGTTGTCCTAGGTAACCATTACTCTAATAGCTTCATTCTCTTAACTTCCCAAGGCTTTTTCCCTAGTAATTTTTGACTAATTTTAAGTGTAATAGCTCTAAATTCCCATGGGAGTTATTTTAATTTTATTGGGTATATTGACAACATACATTATCAAAATCATTTTTAGTTCATAACCGTCATTATCGTTCAAGCCTTAGGATCAGCTACATGAATCCTGTTTTGCTTAATGTCATATCCATTATTGAATTATGGGGTCCTAAAGTTATTATTAATTCAGTTTACTAATAGAAGTGAATATTTTGATTGCTTTTAGTACAATTAATTCAATCAGGATTTGATCTAAATGTGATGGATAAAATTCAATTTGAATCCCAATATCAATAAATCAAATTTATATTTCGGTATTATATCCAATCTAATATGCTTGCAGCCTATGGAGAGTTTAAGAGACAAATATAATAAGGACTAAAATATTGGCATTGTTGTCAGTTTAATTTGACATATAACAAAGGCAAGTAGCAGATTACATGGTAAAAAGATAGGAGGCCACAAGCAAACATACAGATGTGTTACAAACTTATGATTGATGCAATCTCATATTGGCTAGATATTTACCAAAATACTCTCAACTTACATTACATAGATACATGATTTTGAAGCCTATCTAGTATTTAGTCCTTTTTAACATAAAAGATTCATAAAAATTAAGAGACTGTTTGGCTTGCAGGAATAGGGGTCTGAAATTGGAATTGGAATGGGTACTGTTTGGTTGGATGGAATCAAAACCCCATTCTCATTCCTGGTGGAATGACATTCCTCCATTTGAGGAAATGGCCATTCCCTCCCCCTTCTTTGGGAATGAAATATCATTCCAGCTGATTCTAATTTCCATTCACATTTCTGTCTGAACCAAATAGACTATGAGAATAGACCATTCCAATTCCAGCTGTGAACCAAATGGACCCTAATACATTGAAACTGCAACCAAATTCAGTCATACAAATGATGGTGATAAACAAGAGAAAAAAAAAAACTGCTGTGACTGTCTGGCATGCAACCCTTAATGAAATGAGAACATATATATATGCATTTGAAAGAAAAACTAGAACATCACATCAACTGAGTTATTTTTTTCAAAGACTATTGTATTTGTATTTCATTCGAGGTTGCAATGCAACGATGGTTGCAGCAGATGTGAGCTCCACAACCAGAACTTAAGAAGTGTAAAAGAAAAGAAAAGAACCAGTCTTAGCTTGCTTTAGGGAAAATTCCCAATTAGTACCTTATACTTTGAGTTTAGTGTCACTTTGGTCCCCGGACTTTAAAATGCAACAATTCAGTATCCAATCTTTTAAAACGTGACAATCCAATACCTACCGTTAACTAATTGTTAATCAACCATTAAGTGACATTTTAAAAATGCATAAATACCCTTCGAGTGTTTTGAATGGAAAAAAGCAAGGATTTGGAACTGTTAATTTTTTGTCAACATTTAGATGGTTGATAAAGAAAATTAAATGACACTTGAAGGACATTTGTGTCCTTTTCAAATGTCACTTAACGACAGGTTAACCATTGATTAATGTCAAGTACTAGATTGTCACGTTTTAAAATTTTGGATACTGAATTATCATATTTTAAAATTCGAAAACCAAAGTAGCACTAAGCACAAAATACAAGGTAATAATGAAGAATTTTCCCCTTATTTTACTTTCCAATTCATTTATTTCTATTTTGTCGTTTTTTTTTTTTGTTGATGACTTCTTTTGCAGCGTCTTCATATGTTGGACGGCGAGATTTCCCATCTCCTCCTCCTCCTCCCATTGTAAATCCAGGAAGATCACCCATGCATGGATAACTACTGCTTTCCCATGACCAAGAGACCCATGAGCACGGCCATGTTTTGCCTACTATGCATCAAGACTAGTCGTGTATTATATGGATCTGATTTTATTGCTTAAATAAACGAAATTTGTACAAGTTAATTAAACATTTCTCAGAGAGAGAGAGAATGTGTCTCTTTTGGGAATAAATTGAGGAATACCCTATACAATTGTCTTATCTCTAAGATTCTGAAACCAATTACTTTATAGTTTAATTAAAGGTCTATATATATATATTTTTTTTTCTCTTTTGTTAATTATTATCAATGTGACAGAAGTCATGGTCCTTATATGCTTCATTTTTTTCTGGTCCAACATAAAGGGCCAATTTCTGCAGAAGCTCGAAGACAAGTCATAGAGAATAACAAAAAATAGTTAAGCCTAGTTGTCAGTTGAGAGTAAACTATATATCCTAATTGATTCAATTTTTCTATCTTAATTTCATTAGTTGTAGAAATCGCCAGTAAATCTTCCTAAATAATCAAGGACTTGCTGCAAGTTAATTTTCTTATTACTGAAAAATTATTTACCGAATTAAAAAGCCATCATAAATGGATGCAGAATTCATGAAGTAGAAATTAGAAAAAAAAAGACAAAAAATACAAAAAAAAAAATAGTGACCAGAGTTGTTTTGATACGAGATGATAATGTTATCTAGAAATTCAAAATTTATGTAAATACTTACAGTGATTCACAAAGTAGATATTGTTTTCTTTGTTTTGATTCCAAAAATTTAGGTATCACAGTTGATCTAAAAAAACCAAAATACCATATCCAAGAATTCTGAAAACAAAAAATCAAAATAAAAAAGGAAATCAATTAAATAATAATAAAAGAGGAACAGTAAGATGAGAAACAACATTTTTTGAATGGAATGAAAAAAATAAGATGCATTATGTGCATTACAGAAAACGGTGGGTCAACAGGAAGATGAATAGCGATTCTTACCATTTTAATGGAGGAAAAACCGATGAGTAGCGACGGAAACTAGGTGGAGCAGTGACTCTGACAATTTGGCAAAGCAGCGGTAGCAACTGGGAGGATCAATGGTTTCGGCAACAAAGGGGCGATGAAGATGACAGATTGTATGAGGATAAACTCTCCGGCATTGGCGATGACTAGATGGAGCAGCATTGATGATTAGATCAAGCGGTGGCAGCAACTGAGAGAACCAATGGCAACAAGATGACGGAGTGGAGGAGGAGAAACACAACAATGATTTTTGGGAGAAGCAGAAGTCGTAGAGACACTCTCGAACCTTTATATGTTGTGGGGGCAATTTTGAGATTTTCAATTTTTATGTACTTATCCTCCACTCAAAACATACCATGAGTCCTATATTTGAAATCCGAACACAGGTAAATTAGTCAATGGAATTGTGAATCCCATTGACCAAACTTTCCCCTTCACTTCACTTCACGAAAAACGAACACCCCCTCAGTATCACTTCTCAAACTTTAGTCAAATATTTTATTTTCACAACTCATGTGGTATGTTTGTATTAATTTCCTCTTTATGTGTTGAATGGTTTTTTTTTTTTTTTGAGTGAAAAAATGGATATTGATATATACCCAAATTCGTCTTATGAAGTCAAAAAAAAGACTGTAAATGGGCTATGGTTGAATATATGACCCTTGGGGCTTCTTTAATTTTCTACTTTTATTTTATATCAATTATAATGATTCTTTTTGTAATTAATTAATTAAAAGATAATTGTAATTAAAAATTCTTTTTAATAATAATTCTTGTTTTTAATTTTCTATTCATATTTTTTTTATATTATTTTCCCCTCTATCACACGGAACCCAACTAATATACTATAAAAATCATCAATAACAAGTCCGACGATGTTGCTGATGTGTGGGCACCATTTTCTGAGAAAATGGTGTTTTTTTTGTCTAGAAATGTTGCTGCCAACCTGCCAGGTAGGACATTTCCTAGAGCAACAACACCACCTTCTGTTTGGTACCAGTGCTCCATATCTGTTTTTGGCACTACTGCATTGGTATCTATTATATGAAGTCCATGTCATGCTATATCATGTCCTCATTGGCAGCAATGAGCTCCAATCTGAGAAAGCGTCAAATTCAACATTGCTCCAAACCACACTTTCTCGATTTCAAAAACGTGGCTTGGAGCACCATTTTTTACGAAAAAATAGTTCCAAACATTTTGACATTTTTTGAAGCACCGTTTTTTTCAACATGACGTTGATATATCACTTGATGAAGGGTGATTTGGCACGACCTAGCAAGAAGGGGACATGTAGGCGCAATCTGATCGAGGGGTGACAACTTAGCCAAGCGAACCCAGTTCGAGACCTTTGGAGCTCGGGTATTCAGCTACCTCGGCCCAAAAAAATCACTTCGGTGTAGAGGCACCTTGACACCCAATCTAGTTCGGGACTAAAGAATCGAAGTTCTAGCTCAGAGCTAATGAGCTGAAATGCCACATAACCGACTCCAAAGGCTTCCCCAACAGATCTCGAATTTCTCGAGACCATGATGAGAACTCGTCCCGGCTCCGCCTGAATCGGAGATAAACGATAAACCTTATCAACATATTACTCTCCTTAAAAAATGGAACAAACTTTATCTCCACATCCCGGAGGTCCTGGAGCTCTTTCGTAAGGCCCACGGCTATTCCAATATATAAAGACATGAAACCTCAAGGCAAAGGTAGTGATTACTCTACTCACTAGCATTCAAGCTCTCAAGCATTCAGCTTGCATTCACAGCATAAGTACTGATTTAAGCATCGGAGCGACCTCACCGGGTTAGATACCTGGGTTCTCTGATCTACTGTTTTGCAGATTGATCCAGCTCATCGCCCAATTGGAGTTCGGATTGCCATCCATCTAGGAGTAGCCAGATCACGCACCATCAATTAGCGTCGTCTATGAGAAGTGATCGAAAGTTCATCCCCAACTCTTTACAATTTCAAACTCAATCTCAACCTCAATGGCATCTTCCAGCCACATCGGAAAAAGTATTGAGATGAACATCACCGGGGGGCAAACTCAACAATCAACCTTCCCCCAAGGTCCTACGGTATGCATAGGTCAGTTCACTATTCCGCTCATAGTGTCCGGTGTCCCATCACTGTACACACCATAGAGCACCACACAAATGAGCGTCCCCACTTCCCCCAGTGGTAGGCGTGACTTTCTCTGAACCATCCGTGGTTCCCTCCAGAATCGGACATTCCTAGTTCCATGACCTCGTTCAGTGCATCCGAGCAATTCAGATCTAGGTGCAGCAGGTCCAACAGTACCAACAATACTATTTGTACCAGTGGTATCAACACTAGCTCCCTCCACTACAGCCGAACCAGCAACCGGATCCACCCTGGCACCTAGGGCCCCATCAGGACCAGAACCAGAATTGGCCTGGGGTCAACCAAAACATCAGTTGATCTCCCCATCGGGGTGAAGAGACCTCAAAGTACCGATTCCTATCAGGAGTCATGTTTCACCCCGTGGGAGGAGAGATGGACAGTGCACTCCTCCAATCTCACAAGGAAATCTCATAAACAGGTCCGGGGATAGTCAGCCCAATCCGCCTCGGTACTCCCAGCAAGAAAATGATGGCTCGTGAGCAGATAATAACCAATTTGAAGTTCGAGGTGCAAAGTCAAGACAAGACCTCTCTATCCCTCGAGATAGCTAGTTCGAGCCCCACAACCAAGAGAATCCAACGAGAAGGAAGTAGGATCTACCTCGCGACAACGCCAAAGTACCAAACCAGACCTAAGTGAGCAGTACCAACGTCGAACTGGTGAAGAAGCAGCAGCGACGATGTCGCAAAACATACTGCCCCTCGGCCAGGAACAACACATCGGCGAAGGCAAGCCAACAAGAAGAGCAAGCCAAAGGAAAGGTGGAAGTGAGCTCGGTGGATATGAAGACTGCGCCTCCACTACTTTGTCGATCATCCCCTCTATCTCCTGAGCTCTTAGCAACTCCAATGCCAAAAGATTTAAGATGCTCTCGTTAGACAAGTATGACGGGTTGTTTGACCCCAACGACCATGTGGACTCTTTCTAGTCTCAGATGCACCTATCTGGGGCTGATGAGTCCTGCATGTGTGTGGCCTTCTCCACTACGTTTAAGGGGGTAGTTCAAACTTGGTATCAGAACCTCGCGCCGGGCTCCATCAAAAGCTTGTCACACTTCACCGATCTGTTTACTGCGCACTTCATTACCATCAAAAAGTGTCCGAAATCGCAAGAAATCATTCTCAATGTGGTTCAGAGGGAAGGAGAATCAATCAGAAGCTATATTAAGCGCATCAATGATACTTGCTTGCAAATACTAGACCTCGACCCGGTGGTATGTCTCACTGTAGCAAAGAAAGGAATCACCCATAGGGAGTTTAAGTGGCATGTGATAGCTAACAAACCAAAAGACATCACCGAATTCCTCAAGTTAGCAGATCAGTCCATTGGTACCGAGGAGGAGATCAATCAAAAGATTGACATCCCACCGCCGGAAAAGAGGAAGAGAGAGAATGAAGGAACGAACAATGGTGGGTAGAAAAGGAAGAAAACCAAGTCCCCGAGAAGGGGAAGAAGCAAGTCAAGAAGCCAATCCCCCTCACAAACTCGCAAGTCAGGTCGGCGCTCCAAGACCTAACCTATGGAGAGAACGAGCTACACGCATTTGAATGCTAAGCGAGGAGAGATCTCAATGGCTATTAAGGACTCCTCCTTCGTCAAATGGCCTCCCAGGCTAAGGGGAGATCATGGAGTTGTGCTTATCTACTTTTGTTGGTGATTTTAAATTTGAACTTTGTTTGATTACAGAAGTTCATTATGTTCTCCTTCATCCATTTATATATTTTGTTCTTCTTGAAATATTGTATCTGGGTTCTAATTGGCTATGTTGGCAATTCTCAGTACTTGTATCAATTTCTTGAATGAATGAAATATGCTTTAAGCCTTAAAAAAAAAAAAAAAAAAAAAAAAAAAAAAAAAAAAAAAAAAAAACTCTATAGGGCTGGAATGTGTGAGAATGTGGGTTCTAGCCTATGGGCGACCACTTTGTGTGAAAAAATGCCGAAAGCTATATCCCACATAGCTGGAACTAACATTTGGGTAATGACATTTTTATCATTGTATATGGAAATGAGTTAAAAAAAAAAACTAAAACTAAAACTAAAATAACACAAGAGAGAGTATAAATAAACAATTTTTTTCTTGGTTTTGAAATTAGCATCAATTTATAGAACCTCACCAGGTCATGAAGGCATGACTATTAGTTGGATTGCTCTGTGGACTGTGGAGAAGCCTCAGTGCCAATTGTTCATCTATGTGGCAATGCAATTGGACCCAAGAGGGCCAACATATTTCTTTCATTTGTTCATCCCTTTGGCTCCGTTTGTTTGCGATACAAACGCCAAACTGAGGTATTTATGTACCCCGGTTCGTGTTGCAAGTGTTTGTTTGATATGTAACAAAGTAATGATTATCAAATCAAAAATGTATTTTTTGACACTTTTTTACTTTGAGAAGAGAGCATTACTGTACCTATTTTTTTTTATACAATTTTGTGTTCTTTTGATAATTAACTTTTTGACCAAAGTTAAGGCATTGGAGCATAAGATAGTTGGAGCAAAAACAGTTTAAAATGTGTCATATTTGCATTGATAAACCAAAAAAAAAGAATAAATATGCAGTGTACATATTTGTATTTGCATTGCAACCAAACGCAGCCTTAACATCAATATTTAAATTTCAACCCAAATACAATTGTGGGGCCAATAAGGAAGCAAACAGATTGGATCAGGTTCAAATTGGGATAGATTCGAATCCAATCTGGCAATACATATCCCTAAATTCACTCCAATCTCAAGATCAAATCAGATCTCACAAATGGATATTCGAATATGAATTCGTTAAGGATGCCAAATATTCAAATCTTATCCAATCTGATTTAATATCTGAATTTTTAATAAATTATTAAAAAACTATAACAGTTTATATAAAGAAAAATAAAAAACAAAAGTATTTTTTCAAGTAAATAATTTATTGGGAGTGATTCAAATTTTAATCAGATCTTATATCCAATCTGATTCAACCGAAAAATCTGACAATCAACTATCTGAATCCAGTAAAAATGGATATTGGATTGGATGACGGTCCAGTCCATTTGCACGCCTTGGGGTCAATGGGGCATAAATAGATGATAGTGCTAGTGTAGCTGGATAGATGAGAATAAGATGGGCCTCACAATAACTCCACATGGCAGAAAGAGGTGGGGTCGTGTGGAAAGCTTTACTGCTTGCTTCACTTTAATATCTCTTTTGTCTGAACAACGAGCTTTATGCAACAGATCTCCTATGGTGTGCATGCATGAACTGAGGCTAAACTGAAGAAATAATGTTTTACCTACCACCTCAGAAACTGGGCCATTAGAGTCCAGCTATCATACCGAAAAGGTATCTTCCCTAAATAATTGATAACCAATCAACCGGTATTGTCTTATTTGCCCATTTATGGAGAAACAACAAACAAAGAAACCGATTTAATCGATTTTTATTTTTATTTTTTTTCCAAGGTGTTCTGCTGGTTGTAATGAAGATTTGGGATTGAATTCCGCCTGAGTTGAGGAATGGGTTATCCCCGTTGTATAGCCAACCATCCATTGCAACGTCAAAATTACATTAAAAGATTACATTTTAGTGTTTTCTTGTCTTTTTGGCTATTACTAAAAACACCTTTCTCTCTCTCTATGTTTAATTTTGTTTACATTTATTAAATAAATATTTATTAACAGTACCACGTAGGAACCCATCATCAAATGACTCATTAATTGCATGTGTGTAGTGCATCTCTCCCGTTTCAAAAAATTTCATTTTAGAGTTTCCTAAAATAAGTAAGTATTTATTAACATTTTATTGATGTGGTGTTTAATGACGCCTATGCATCATAAAACATTTTCATTAAATGTATTTCTCGGTTTTGTAATCACACAAATACAAAACGTTTATCAAATAAACTTAAACGGAACTAAACAAACAACATTTGTCATTGTTTCCAAACACCACCGTAAATATCGGAAGAATCGGTACAATACATGAATGAGTACATGGGAAGAAAAAGACATCGAAGCGCAATCGTTTTGGCTAATGATGCATCATTCGCAACAGTAGACAAATCGTAGACGCCACCAACCCAGGTTCACCAAACGGAATCGCTCGAAAGTCGAAACCCCAAAACAAAATGACAGCACCACGTGGAGCCACATATCTGCCAACAACTGCTACAATCCAACACAGACAAATAAAAGATGACAAAAGATGGCCAGATCTTGTCGTCAATGTCAATTGAGTTCGGGCCCTCCATGTGATGGTAGCCCCCCCTATTATAATAATGTGGGCCCAAAATATAATAATGTCGGTATCACTTTAAATTGCCCATCCAGTCATCCACCTGTCGTCACGGACTCACGGGCATTTTCCTTACATTCTCACTTCCCCAGCAAAAGTTGTCCAACGACGAAACCCCATTTTTCAAGCACCACAGCTTTTCCATCCAGAGGACAAACGCATTTTTATCTGGGACCCATAGTGGTGGGTCCGGATCCTATGAATTACCACGTGGCAGGCTATCAGCAGAGCTCACGGCAATTACACCAAACTCAATGAAGGCCAATCTGTCGGTAGTGCAGTGAAAGAATCAACCCGCAACCGCTAACTTTTTTTTGACATTTACTAAAATACCCCTATTTATTTATTTACTTAATCATCTTTTCACTAATTGTTTTTCACAACAACATGATCACCTAAACCTCAATTAAATAAAAAAAGGGCATGAACCCATAAATCTTTTTTCCAAAATTATCACTAACACTTCGTATAAAAGCAAAATGATCCTTTTTTAGTAAAAATGATATTTTTATTTTTATTTTCTTTTGATTAAATTTATTTGAATAATCATTAAATTTAGTAAATCCAATAGGAGGCGTTTTAATAAATGACCCTTTTCTTTTTATTCTTTTTGTTAAAACAACGGTTGCTAAGGTAAATTGAATTAACTACAATCTCTGCGTTCTCAAAGCAAGAGTATGATTCATTGATCACATAAGAAGAAGAGCTAAAAAGTTCGATGGGCTTCATACGACTTACGGAGGAGAGTACAAAATCATAAAACGTATAAACTTATGTTAACTTCAATCACTAATCACTGAAACATTTACAAATGTATCTGCACTTTTTTCCCGGATGGAACTGGAAACAAATTTAAGAGATGAGAAAGATTTGTGAATTGGGGGGTGGGGGTGCCAAGACTGCGACTGACTACACTTGGGTTCAGTCTTGAAAGTAACAACTTTTGATTCAGAAGAAAAAAAGAAACCAAGGTAACACAGAGATGCAAAAACCATATGTTACATTTGGCGTTGGAAAAAAATCGAAAGTTGGAGGTGGGATACATGGTCTGCTTACGGATTGATGTTGCACTCTCGCAAATAAACTTGACCATAGTTGATGAATCTTGCCCAGTAGTTCCGGTACCTGGGAATGCCTATCTCAAGCCATGGTTTCATGTTTCCGTTGTAGTGTATCACTGCTGCTCGCTCAATCTCCTTCTGGTTCATACTTGGATTGTAGCCAAGACCCAACACATGCCAAGGCCTATCAAGGGGGAGTGTGCGGTTCCAAAACGTTATCAGACCAGGTGGTAGAGTTCCCAACTTCCACAGTCGTCTGTCATGGTTCTGCGCACAAAACAAAGATTTGCTTTACAATTTGGATTTTCTTTTAACAGTGTTCAAGAACGACAACCATTTGAGTTAAGACAGTGCTAACATGAGGAAACATATGCTGGATGCACGCCGCTAACATCACTCATTACAACTTGAAACTTTAACTAAGGAAGTATGTATCCTTTTGCTTGCATTTAGTTTCTGGTAATGGTATTTCAAATTCTCTCAACTACTATGTCAAAAGAAATCTGCCAGCATTTGCAAGAGGGGGTTGCGGTATAATTCTAAACTGCACAATTTCAGTAGATAATTTCAGAATTCAGACTTCAGTTTCAATGCTAGAAGGCTTTCCTTCTTTTGGTTCAGATAATCATGTGTCTAATAGTTTTAGTAGAAAAGAGAAACTATTCAGATATTCCCTTACCAGATTCTGCCATGTATGATACACCCCTGTTATGTTCTGCTTTTTCCACTCCTCCAGATCAAAGATATTCATTCCATATGCCCAACCACAGGCATGGGGATCAAAGTTCTTAGAAATGAGTGGATTTGAGAAATTGAGGTACCGATCAAAACGGTGAAAGCTTTCTCCACAGGTCTCTACTGCACCATTAACCTTTCCTTTTAAATTGACCGACCAAAGTCCAGTAAGGTCTTTCTGCACCACTGTATCATCATCTAAGAAGAGAACTTTGTTGAGCTTTGGAAAGATCTCTGGCAGGTAAAAGCGGAGATGGTTCAAGATAGATAGGTACTTTGGGTTCCGGAACTTTAAATTTGAATCAGAGTTTGCACGATGAGCCTTGAAGTAATAATCTATCATGGATGGAGAAAGAAGCTGCTTCAGTACTGGACTATAACTTGAATTTAGCCATGTGAACTCTTCAAGGTTCTGAACCTGGATAGTAGCTTTGCCTGGTGGATTAGCTAGAAACCACATTCTCATTGCTGCATAATTAAGTCTGTCGGTTACAATGTGGAAAACATGTTTTTCTGGATCCTGAAGAAGAAAATAAATCACCGTTAATAACGAATCCTTGTATACTTAGAAAGAATATCTAATTACATATTATGTTTGTAGACCATCAACTTTACCTTGGCATGAAAAACAGTTGAGTTTACAACGACTGCAGATGCCAATATGTTATCTGAGAATAGTGCATAGTGGTACAGCCTATTGTCTTCTAGTTTCTCTTGATTTGGAAATTGCTGTTGGCCAGGATCCAAAGAAAAGTATTCAGTTGAAAGGCGTAAAGGAAGGCAGTGAAGACCCTTGGGAAGGGTCTTTGCTGCAAGTTGTGTCAAGAAGATGATCTGCTTCTTGTGCACTTTAAGCTGCTCTTCTGTTGAGTGGAGGATAGCACGGAGCTTCTTTACCACAGCAGCACAATCATCTTGGATTTGCTTGCCCTTAGCCAATGTTTGCTCCATTGCTTTCATTTTGTCATAGGCACTGGATTCATAAATCGCATCTTAGAGATTGATCAAAAATAAATAAATCATATCTTAGAGAGTGGAAGTAACAAGAACATGAATCTAAAGAAGCAACTATACAAGGCAACTGATTAAATTGCCAGAAAACAGAATCATTAATACACAGTCATGCATGCAAGCACAGCCAACACCCTCTTCCCCTTCCCCCCTTTGAATGGAAACTCACTAATAATCTATTTAAAGAAGGGACTTACTTCCTTGGAAGTTGAGAATCCTTGACTGCATCTCCAAGTGCTTTCTGAACTTCTTTGACCCGCAGTCGGAGCTCCCTTATGAAGTGTGGGTTGTTTCTTGTAGCACCAAGTCCAAGATAAACCCTTGCCCTGATCAACTGATCTCTAAGTTGTCGGACATGAGCATCAGGCATAACTGTCTGGTCACTCCTCCTCTCAGTGTTTGTTGTTAGATGCTCTTTTGAATCACCTTTACTAGAGGTTTTTGCAGATTGCTTGCCACTTTTATCGTCCTGACAGAATCAGGAAAGAAAAAATTAACTTCGCCACTCAGGTTTATTTTCTCTTTTTTCATTTAATTTGAGAACAGGCAGTCATCTTCTTTTTAATATCATTCTAACAACCATTTTCCTCACCAGGATGATAGAAGGGCTATTAATCAATGTTTGAATCCTGGCTATCCAGTAGGTCTTGGGATGGGTGAACAGTGAACTGGACACAGACCATACCTTTGGTGCTTTTTGTACAAAAGTAGCAGCTCTCAGACTTGAACCTGTGTTCTCACACTTGTCAGCCCAAATTTTACCATTGCACCAAGCAATGACCCCTTTTCCTATCAGGATGAGGATATAGGAAATTCATTTCAAGTTTGATAGAAAGTTGCATTTCATTTTCTATACAAAATGGTTCAATATATACAATTAACAGTCTCTGGCCTAATGGAATTCTATGAAACATGCACTTAAAAACTAAAAGAAAAATTAAAGAGACTGCAAAATGGAGAATTTTCCCAAACAAAGACATCGTATAGCTCTAGGTTTTCATGTGCAACTCAAATGATCAAAAGTTGCTTTATTTTCAATTTCATAAGTCCCATGATAAATTAGGATTATTAACAGTTTTCTTCTGTATCATAATTCCATTGACTTCCGGCTTTTTCAAGCTCCACATCTCAGAACTCTATTTTGCGTAACATAAACAATAGAATGCATAAACTGTAGCAGCAAGTATTTTTAACAACTCTGGACTTCAGGCCAATTCTAATCAGCTTAGCTGAAACCAAATTTTGGGAGAGTCAGAACCCTCGGAGGTAAATATTTCCTCCACCAAAGTGACTCCAAACCAGAAAATGCTTATGTATCCATCACGAACCAATAAGCCAATGAAACCCATGGCATGATAAATCTAGACCAACAAGCTATGGATGACTCAAGGTTGGCACATTCTCTAAAGGACTAAAATTGACAGTACAACAACAGAAAAAAGGATTCAAAAATTACCGTCACCATCTTATCAGAGGCCTCGTTGGAAGTCTGCTCAGCCAAATGAGGTTTCTCTTCCTTCTCCATGTTATCATGTTCTTCACCTTTCTTCTCCACAGTTGACTCATGTTTCTGTAAGCCATTGTTTGTGTTTTCTCCCTCAGCTCTGTCAGTTACCTGCTTGATAAGGTTCTCCTTTTCCGACTGAGTTCTTTCATTAGTCGTTGACAGTACTCTGGTCTTAAGATCCCTGGATTCTTCCAATTTCGATACTATAAATAATAAAAAGAAAATGAAGCAACCAAGAAGAAACTTTTGTTGTAAGTTTTTCATTCGCCAATTGTCGAACTGTAAATAATAAACACAGTTGAAGGGTTTCATCAGAAGTTTAGAACTAAGAAATCAAGAAGAAAAACTGGTTCAAGTTTAGAACTATCAAACCCAAACTGTACAATTCCCAAAATTAAAAGAAAATCCACATTACATTTTGAGAAAAAAAGGCATGTCCAGATTAAAACGCGAGTTCCTGCAAATATTACCATTTGCGGATTCAATGATTTCGCCGGAGTTATCCCCTGTCGATCCATCAGAACTTGAAAATGCAGTGCTTGTGTTATCAAAATAAACGAATCCAATCGGTTCTTTCAAATTATTAGATGGTTCCTAAAACAGAAAAAAAAAGATTTCAAATACATTTTTCGCATCCAAAGCAATGTAAATGAGTCAAGAAAATCAAATAAAAAAATACCTGTCGAAGCAAATTCAAATTTCCGGTTTCACCAACGAAACTCTGAAAAGAAGACCGCCAAGAAAAAAATAAAACAGATTAAATGATTACACTTCATAAAAAATAGTTCAAAAAACGCGAAACCAAAATTTCAGATAAAGAAATCACTCACGATAGTTGAGAAATCCTCAATGAATTCGCTTCTAGCTGCAGAAACACCAAAAAAGAAAAGATCCAGTTAGCTCAAAAACTAATCTTTTTCCTTTTAAAGTTTGCAGTTTCTTGAAAGAAAAAACAAGCTTACTGGACGAATTGGTGAAGCTTCCAAGCCTGTCGGTGTACAGAACAATCGGAGCAAGAACCGTAACGAAAAGCAAGAATAGAACCGGTTTCCTCAGCTTCATCTTTTTCAACAAAAAATCCGGCTTTCCGGCAACAGCCCGCCAAACACCCCCGTGCATTCAAAGAAAACCACTCACCACCAGAGGCAAAAACCGCTCATTGCCCGATAAAGCCATGCTCTGGGACAAATCTCATCGGAAATAATAAAGAAATTACAAAAAGTAAAACAAAAAATGCTTGTTGAGAAAACAAAAACGGGTTTGTTCTTCCCAGAGTGCTGGTCGAAATACAGCGGGCTTGGGGCTTCTGAGAAATATTATTTCCGAAGTTGCAAATCAGCAAAACCGCTTTCAAGAAGACAAAACCGCTTTTTATCCTAAGAGAGAGAGATGATGTATGTTCAACAGTTGTGCGTGCTGTAAACCAAGATGTCGGCGCGTTTAACGAGTTGGATTGAGACGCGGACGCGTTTATTCACTCGCTTGAGCGGCTTGATTAACGGCTATTTCAGACGTCACGCTTTATTATGGCTTGATTCATTGATATTGATTGAATCGAGACCCCCACCCGACACCTGGCACCTGCTGAATGACTCTTTTGCCCTTTGAGGGAGTGTTGACTACTGAGTACTGGTGACTTTGATGAGTGATGAGTATGGAGAGTAAGGATCCGTTTGGTTGTAGGGTGAAATCAGAATCGAAATCAAAATCTTTTTATACCCAGTTTATTTACCATTAAATATGTACGGAAAAGTTGGTCAATGGTTTTTTTTCTATACAACAAATTTTTCACGTTCTTTTTCCTTTAAACAAAGAGCCTCACGATAAAATCATCTTTAATTTCTTGAATAAAACTTATCCATCTCCCAAAATAAGTAGGGACCATTTTGCTCATTTTAATACTAAATTTTTATAGGTAGAAATGTCATTCTGTTACTCAAGAATCCTATAAATCAAAATAGCATGGATAAGTGAATTTACCCAGCTAAATGCTACCCAATAAATATTTACCTTAATAGATTAACTTGTAAAATTGTAGATGAACAAGGCCTTAATAGAATTTGATTTCATAAAATATGGAAACTCCCAAAAAAGAATTGGTGTTAGCAAAATAGAAATAGGTTTGATGGATTTTTAAGCCCTTTGTCTTTTTTTATTGGTAAGAATGAGATTCTCACTCCCAAAAGGAGGGGCTGGAATAGCCATTCCCCCAAATGGAGGAATATCATTTTATGAATTTAGGTTTACCAATGACAACTCATGGGTGCCGACTCGACACATTGAGAGTATTGATACTAATATAAAGTATAAGAGATGTTCCCAATGTATATTTAGGTGAATGTGATCATGACAATCGGTTAAGTTCAAAGGAATGGGGGTTTTGTAAATTCTAAAGCTACCCACCTCCCTAAATCTCCCCCCCCCCCCCCCCACACACACACACAATGGCACAAGAAAACATAGAATCTTGTTGGGTTTAAAAGTTAAAACTCACATCTAATTTCCTCTAATATATAAGTAATGAACAAATAAAATAACATGAAGAAACGTAAGAAATTTCTAATTATTTGATTAAAACATATATAAAACACAAACTATCAATTATCATTTGCATAAAATTCAAAGTATTATTAAATTCAATAACCATACATAACTTCACATGCCTTCCAATAACATAATATGAGTTGGGAAGGGTTCGATTTAATCTAATACTTCACCCTATTTAAATTGATGATTCATTGACCAAGAATATATATAAAATCCCAAAAACCAGTACCTGTCCCAAAATCTATTTTTCAAATAAAAAAATGGCCCCACGGGATAAGACAGAAATTACCATCCCCCAATCAATCCAGTTAACTAGACCCTAATTTTTTTTTTTTTTTGGGTAGAAATTAGCAAGATAAAGTTCATTCAAATAAAACAAAAAAACATGTAAGTTAAGGAGACATTAATTGACTAATGAGCATTGAGTTCTTTTTTTTCTTTTTTCTTTTGCTTTTCTTGCCCACATATAAATTAGCATCAATTTCGAACTGACACCCACCCCAACTGTATACACTGGGCTGAAAAGCCGCCACCTGCCTTATCGGCATAAATCCAGCCAGGTTGAGCGAACTTTGTCAATGAATCATCAATCGGCGAAATCCCGTTGGCTCTGTCTATAAGAATCAAACACGTCATCAGTGGATCCTCTTCAATAATAACTCGTTAAAATCATTAACTACTTGGGTTGTTATATTTGAGTAAGACCGACAAGAAAACCTGATCCATATCCGATTTCTGTTATTAATCCAACCCGAAATAGCTATCATTAAAGCTCTTCCAGGTTGAAGTTGAAATCAAGGCTGTGTTTAGTTGCAGTGCAAATTTATTTGCACTAGTATAAATGTATTAGAGTGCAAATGTAAAAAATGTAAATTCTCGTTTAATTTTGTTTTGGGTTTTATTTTATTCTGCTTTATATTTTAATTTACTTCATTTGTGCTGTAATCAAACAAAATAAGCTAAAATTTGAAACAAAAATAGGTCAGAATCTACACAAATCATTTGCGTTGACATGGTTTTGCATTGCAACCAAACACAGCCCAACTGATTTTGATTTTAGTAGAACTAGCTAAGGGCATAAATAGTTTTCAAATAAACAATTTTATTGTAAGGGTTGTAAGATTGAAAGACATTATAAAAAGAAAAAAATTGTCTTTTAAAAAACGAAAAATAAATAATTTTCATTAAAATAAAAAATTATTATTTTTTAAATAAAACATTTACAACCTCTCTTTTCTAGCACCAGGCCCTATCGAGTCCCATATAACCCCTCTCTTTGATACAAGGCCCCAACCAATCATCTCTCTCTCTCTCTCTTCTCTTCATTTTGATCCACATGTTGTCTAACCAAAATAAAGATAGTCTTAGTTGAACATAGTAGCTATTTAGTAAGCTATCCAACTAAAATTAAATACATGGGACCCACAACCTAAAATTAAATAAATAAAGTAATTAATTTTATGTGATTGAATTATGTTAAATTGATTTAGATAATTGAATTATGTCAAATAAATTAAATTCATTTAATGTATTTTTAATATTTTGTTAATTAATTTTAAAATAAGATATTATATTTTTAAAATATTTTTTTAAATCATTAAATAAATTAATTTAATCTAAGTAATTAAATAACTATATTAAAAACTTAATTATATCTAGGGGGGGTCAATTGATCAGCTTTGGTTTGGATCCAATCTGATCCAAACCTTATCAAATCGGATTTGGACGGTCCATTATAATTATTGGATTGGGCCAATCCAAAATAAATTGTCTATATTCTTATTGGTTTGAATTAGACCTAAACCAAAATTTCAATAATCCGATCATGAGGCCAAACCCTTGTCCAATTTGAAATCAATCAAAACTATAAACAACATAAAATCACTATTATGAAAGTACTTTTACGAAAGCATTTTTATGAAAACATTTTTATAAAAACACTTTTATAAAAGTACTTTTATGAAAAGTATTTTTACGAAAGCATTTTTATAAAAATACTTTTACAAAAGTACTTTTATGAAGGCACTTTTACAGAAGTAGCTTTATAAAAGCACTTCTACAAAAGTACTTTTACATGAGAGCACTTTTATGAAATCACTTTTACGAAAATACTTTTATGAAAACACTTTTATAGAAGAACTTTTATAAAAGCACTTTTACGAAAGCACTTTTATGGAAGCTGATGGTGAGCGATTTGGATGCTCCTAGCTGGAGGACAACTTAGATGTCTGTTGCTTAGCTGGCCAGTCAAACTGCAAAAGAGGAAGGCTAAGAGGGCCCGGGGTGGCTTACTCGATGTGCGCACTCCGATGCTTAACTTAGTACTTCATTGAGCAAGCTGAATACTTGTATCCTAGAATGCTAGTGAGCAATAAATCGCGTGTACCTTGTGTCATTGGGGTTGATGCCCTTATATAGGTGAGTTGCCATGGGTCTTATGAAACACTTTCGAGATCTTCGGTGCATGCTGTTAGGAGCAACGTTTTAAAAATTGACCCGGAAAAGGAACCGTTTTGGGCACCGTTTTCCGGTTTGTGGTTCAACTGTTTGGGTCGAACGGTTCAACCTGTGATGTCATAAATAAATTAAAAAACAAAAAATATTTATATATAATAAAAAATTACATAAAAATTAAATAAAATACACAAAAATATAGGAAAAAACAACATATAAAAAAATAAAAACATCTAAACATAAAAATAATAAAATACAAAAAAATATGAATGGCGAATGCCCAACAGAGTTCACGAATATCACGCGATCTCTTCCACTCAATCATCCCTGAAGCCCAACACTTGGTTGTCTAGTCAATAGTCTTCTTTGACCAAAACCTTCTAATAGCATCCTTCTCCACTGGGCCAACTTGTTCACCATCCTTGTCAATGAACATCCATTTCTTGAGTGGTTCCATGAAAGCAATTGCAGCTAACAAATTCGATTGCATAGGAATAGAGGTCTTCTCCGAAGCTTCATGAGAAACTGTCAGAAGATCTACAGCTAACATACACCCACTGACTAAGACACAACCTCAGATTCTGTAGTGGCTCAAAAAACAAGGGATTCCTCAACCCTAGATTTTCCAGTGGCTTTCAGCTCCAATGGAGTGGTCACTGGTGCAAATGGTGATTCGGTTCCTTCAAAATCATAGTATTGCAACAAAAAAAAAAGAGTTAATTAAAAGTCATTGAAATGGCTAAATGAGAAATAAAAACTAAAATTTAAAGTTCTAAACTGCATAATGGTGGATCTGAATTGAGCAGTGGTCGTCGGGTCACTTAGTTACCTGGAAAATCACAGTGGTCATCGGCAGCCATAGTGAAGATAGTCGTCGGAGGTTGGAGTCCACAGTGGTCACTGGCAACCGCAGTGAAGATAGTCGTCGGAGCCATTCCTTTCAAGATGCGGTTGAGAAAGAGTGAATATATCAAAAGTCAAAGCTTTAGTTGCCAGCTGCCACTACAACTTTGGTCACTAGTGGGTGCTTGCTTGGATTCTAGGAAGGGCGATGCTGGTGTATCGCCTCCCTCGTCTTCAGTGAACACCTGAAGGCTTTTGGTTTTGGGTTTGGCAAAACAAGACCCTAAGAGGCTAAGACTTTCAAAGGTAAGAAAATCCTATTAGGATATATGTGGCATTTTATTTTTATTTTAAAATAAAAAATTATAAAATACCAAACCACTTACCGTTAACCAGGTCAATGGTCTGATCCACACCAGGAGGTGGACTTTGTGCTAGCCGATAAGGCTTATCGAGTCCGTTCGATCCAAGCAAGATGAGGATAAGGCTTATAGATGTGCGGTGTGATTCCAAAGAGGTTGGGGATAGCTAGCTTACTTCTAGAAGTTGGCTACATGTCACCTCCATAGGTTGGGTCATCACAAGCTACTCGAGCCTTAGTCCTAGCCGAGGTGACCTGTATCGCTGAGGTGGTAGGGAATGCCGAGTCATCATCCAATCAGTAGGTTGCTTTCACATGTATGTCCATGAATAGGTCGGGCCAAATCACCCCTCATCAATTGCCCTCCACTTCCCGTGTCGGGGGTCCCGACCTGGTGTAGGGATTTCATGACGAGCTTAGGTAGATTTGGCCCGATCTTCGTCTTCGTCGAGGTCTGGTCTAGAGGTCAAATTTTAATGACCCAATCGGCTCAACCATAAAGTTAGATCGCGTATCGGGGATGCGCGGATGACACTCAGACTAAAAATTTCACGAACGTCAAAACAACACTTAATCGATTTCAGCCTTGAAAGTTGTGCGGCCGGTTTTTATGACCCATCAAATCAAACTGATCTGAGTCATCCATGATTGACTACAACGGCTATAAATAGGGGCCTTGGGGTCCCATTCACTTTGTCTTGACCTGAGTTCTTTGCATTTCGGAGATTGCGTGTTAGCTTCTAGGTCAGTGGTCTTTCTCCCATCTCCGAGGTCATTCTCCTTTCTCCTTTCTTGGGTATGTCACCTCTCCTTGCCTTAGTTTTCTTGCTTTGAGTTTGTTTCTTGCTTTCAGTATGTCTAGTAGTAGCACTGGTAGTTTATTCGGTGATAGTGGGGAGTCCGGTCAGGCCGAGGTGGGAGCCTTGGCTAAACGTCTTGGGTCCAACCTGGCTAAGGTTACCTTGACACAAGACTCAGACCCCAGTCCATCTGAGGTGGATGGCTCGGTTCATGATCCCAACGATTGGATCCAAGCCTTGGCGGATCAATTTAAAATTCTAGATAACTACAGTTACAAGATTGTCGTATTCGAGGAGCAATTGATCCCAACAAGATTGTCATATTCGAGGAGCAATTGATCGTCGGGCTCCGTTTCCCTCTTCACCCATTCGGTATTGAGGCTTTGAAGTTTTTTGACATCACTGTTGACCAACTCCATCTGAACTCAGTTAGCACCTTGGTCGGAACTATCTCCCTTTTTCATGACTATGACCTCCCTCTAGATTTAGACGTCTTCAGCTCGCTTGTACCATCAAGAAAAATCCAGCCGACCCCAAGGGAATAGAGAAGTATAATTATTACCTCGCTTACTGGCCTAGACACAAGCTTCTGCACGAGTATCCTTCTAAGGTCCCGGCTTGGAAGAGGAGGTACTTCATTTTTACTATTGATGGGGGGATGGCCATTCCCAACTCACTAGAGAAAGGGCATCAGTGACACCAGGGACCAGGTAAGTAGAAAGATGAGGAAGAAGATGCGCTCCATGGTGGAACTCGACCTGAGGAGTCGAGGGGGACCAAGAGAAGAGTTTACTGCCTCACTAACCCGAGGTGGTTTCGTCGTCCGAGCCTCAGTCAATTCATCATGGGGCTGGATCTTCTAGTGAGGGCACCTAGGGGGTCCAAAGCATCCTAAAAGCCTAAACCAGCCTCATAAAGAGTAGGGAGGTGATTTTCCTGAGGAGGTCTCCAAGTTTGCCAGGCTGCAACATTCTTAGTCAGGTGCCAAGGCGTTGAGTCACATCATGGTGGTATGTTTCTGATTCTGACACTATGCTTTTGTTCGCGTCCTCTTTCATACTTAGTGGATTTTTCTCTCTTTGCAGGCAAATTCTATGATTCACTCACTTCTCCAGCAGTCTGACCAGCATGTTGTGTAGATGAAGGCCTTCGAAATGAAGCCATAAGCTGCCGAAGTAGCCCTTGCAGAGTGTCAGGCTCAGATGGTGAAGGCCATCAACACCATTAGGAAGTTGGAGGCCAAGGTGGCAATGTGGAAGAAGCAAAATGATAGACTGGCGAAGGAGGCCGAAGAGCAGAAGGTAGCTTTTTCCAAGTGTGAGGCTGCTCTTACCCGAGGGATCAAAGATGTCAAGGTAACTGCAATCAATGCCTACAAGGGCTCGCTAGAGTTTAACCAGCTAAGGGAGAACCTCCATCTAGATGCCTTCCAGAAAGGTTTTAAACTCTGTCATGTTAACCAAGCGTAGGTTACCCGAGCTTGACCTCAGAGTCATCACTACAATCAGAGCTACCACCGAGATGGTTTTGGAAGCTAACGAAGAGGCAAACTCTGAGGAAGAGAGTGGCGAGAACCTTGACGAAGGAGCGGCAGAGGAAAGCCAAGATGCTACTGTTGAGGCCATGGAGACCGAAGAGCCCAAAAATTCTTCTGAAGCTGCTGGTGATGGGGGCGATGAGCCCCTTGATGTTTAACTTCAGCCTCTTTTCTTCGACCCCCTTGTGAAAACAAACATTTGCTCTTAGTGTGTGTGTGTGTGTGTGTGTGTATATATACATATATATATATATATATATATATATATATATATATATATATATATATATATTTAGGAAATGAAATACAACTCTCTTTTTTTTCACCTCGCATACAACACATTTTTAACAAAAAAAAAATTTAAGTGTAGGTTTCCACGAGGTGCCTAGCTTCAAAAATAACTAGCCATGATAAGGGGTAACCCGAAGTAACTACGAGCCGAGGTGAACAGACATTGCAGGGTATATGATCGGAACTGCCTGTACACGAGTGAGGCATAAGTAAGGTTTGCCCGAGCTGCCCATATGCTTAGAAAGTGACTGAGTCTTATTCATCTTTACTGTCGAGGTCATTATTGGCTCAACACTGTGGCCCTTAGGCTTTTAGAGTGACTCGTGGTCCACTCTTCATTATATAATTTTGCCGATGTGCGGCTTGACTGAATCGCTTGAGTGAGTGGTCACTTGGACTCAGAAAAATTTGACAGATGCTTGGTTCCTGAGCTCACAACTAATATCTCCTTAGGTTGTCGACATTCCAGGCACGGGGCACGCCTCCCTTCCAACGTCTCGAGCTCATACGTTCCTTCACTGAATACTTGCCTTACTCAGTACGGACACTCCCAGTTCGGTCCGAGCTTACAGACATTGGGCTCAGGTACCATCACTTTCTAGAGTACGAGGTCGCCAACTCAAAACTAGCATCGCTTGACCCGGGCGTTATAGTACCGAACTACTTGTTGCTGGTAGGCTATAGTCCGAATGTAGGCCAGGTCGCGTACTTCTTTGATCAAGTCGAGGTTCATCCACAACTCGTTGTCATTGGCCTCCTCATCATACGCCTCTAGTCGTAAGTTGGTACTTCAATCTCGGTTGGGATGACGGCCTCTGTACCGTAAGTCAGGTTGAATGGTGTTTCACCCGTCGCGGTCTTGATAGTAGTCTTGTAGGTCCATAGGACACTGGGCAACTTGTTGACCCACAAACCCTTAGCTCGCGCTAGTCGAGCTTTCGGTCCATGGAGAATTGCCCTGTTCGTCACCTCGGCCTATCCATTTTCTTGTGGATGCAACACCGGTGTAAAGTTTTGCTGGATCCCCATCTTGGCACACCAATTTTGGAACTTGATATCCTTGAATTGCTTCCCATTGTCGGAGATCAACACTTTTGGTAGTCTGAATTGACACACTATGTTCCTCCAAAAAAATTTCTATACGTTTTGGGTTGTGATAGTCACCAAGGGTTCGACCTCTACCTACTTCATAAAGTAATCAACCGCTAGACCAGGAATCTTCTCTGTTTGGTTGCAGGTGGGAATGGACCAAGGATGTCGATTTCCCAATAGGCGAAAGACCACAGGCTGGTCAGATACTTCAGGTTAGCAACGGGCTGGTGAAGTATGTTGGCATTTCTCTAGCAGTTGTCACACTTCCAGACGAGCTCGAGCGCATCCACTTTCATAGTAGACCAGTAGTATCCTTTCCTTAGTGCTTTTTGGGCAAGCGCCCTGCCCCCCAGGTGTCTGCCATAGAGACCTTCGTGGATCTCATGTAGCACCTGACTTGCTTCTGAATGTCGTAAGCAACGCAGGTAGGGGAGCGTAAATGATCTCTTATACAGTCACCCATCAATGAGAACATATCGGGCTGACTGACACTATACCCTCCAAACTGCATTACGCTCTGCTGGTAGGGTCCCGTGGAGTAGATAATTGACAAGTGGGTCGATCCAGCTCAGTTTTTCTTACAACACAAGAGTGACCTCTCCTGCCACCCTAACAATGCTACGCCGAGGCAGGTCTTTGATGTACTCCGTCCTCATAGTGATGTCGCTAGTGCTAGCCAACTTTGAGAGTGTGTCAGCCTTAGCATTCTTTGACCTCAGTACTTGTCGAATGAACCAAGAGTGGAAGCTAGGCAGGAGTTCCCTCACTTTGGCCAAGTAAGCCATCATGGCAGGTTCCCGAGCCTTGTACTCACCATTCACCTGGTTCACGACCAGCTGAGAACCGTTGCATCCCACGACTTACTTCACTCCGACGTCCTTCACCAATGCCAACATGAATATTAGTGCCTCGTACTCCGCTTCGTTGTTTGATGCTTCAAATTTGAATCGGAGAGTGTACTCTAGGTTCATTTCACTTAGCCCATACAGTATGAGTCTAGCTCCACTTCCTCGCTGATTAGACGAGCCATCGACGTGGAGGATCTAGGGCTCCTCATTCAGGTTGGGACTTCCCTCACCGGAACAGGTGTTGTGTTGGCTGATGCCTCTGAGGTGCTGATCGGCTCAGCCACCTTAGGGGTTAGCATGTTGAACGTGTACTCCACGATGAAATCCGCTAGGACTTAAGCTTTAATGATTTGTGTGGCTCAAATCGGATATCATTCTCGCTCAGCTCGATGATCCACTTCATTAGTCTGCCTAAGACATCGGGCTTCTGAAGAACATGCCTCAGTGGCCTATCAGTTAGGATGATGATGATATGGGATTGGAAGTAAGGGCATAGCTTCTAAGGTGCAAAGACTAGTGTGTAGAATAGCATCTTAATGTCGAGGTACCTGGTCTTAGCTATCTGCAAATCTTTACTTATATAGCAGACGGGCCTTTGGACCCGATCTACTTCTCTTATTAGTACCGAACTGACCACCTAGTCGCTCGTAGAGAGGTATAGTCTGAGCTCATCTCTAGGCTTAGGTCAGATTAAAATCGGCGAGGTACTTAGATATTTTTTGAGCTTGTCGAATGCGAGATGGCAATGCTCAGACCATTCAAAGTTCTCATTCTTTTTATTGGCCTTAAAGAAAGGTAAACGCCAACCAACCGATTTAGACAAAAGCCAGTTCAAGGCAGCTACTTGGCCAGTTAGTCATTGTACTTCTTTTATGTTCTAGGGTGGTATCATATCTAAAATGGCTTTTATCTTTTTCGGGTTGGCTTTAATGCCACGTTGGTTCACTGTATACCTAAGAAACTTGCTCGACATGACCCCGAAGACACATTTATTCAGGTTGAGATTCATGTTAAATTTTCTTAAGATTTGAAAAACACAGTTTAAATCATCAAGTAAATATGAAGAAAATTGGGTCTTCACGACCATGTCATCAACATAACACTATTTTATTTCCAATAAGAGGTCCAAAAATTTTGTTTACAAGGTGCTGGAAGGTCGCTTCAGCATTTTTCAGTCCTATGGGCATCACTTTATAATAGTATAGCCCTAGTTCACTTACAAATGTTGTTTTGTCCTGGTCGGCTAAGTCAATCCTAATTTGGTTGTAACCGAAATAGGCATCTATGAATCTCAGCAACTCATGACCTGAGGTCGCGTCTACCAGGCGGTCTATTCTTGGAAGGGGGAAGCTATCCTTTGGGTAGGCTCTATTGAGGTCGGTGTAATCGATGCACATGCACCATTTGTCATTGGCCTTCTTTACGAAGACTGGATTTGCTACACAGCTCGGGTATTGGACCTCTTTAACAAAGTCTGCTACGAGGAGCTTCTTGACCTTCTCATCTACTACCCTCCACCGTTCTGGGGTGAGGTTCCTTTTCCTTAGTCTAACTGGCCTGATTAAAGGGTCCACATTAAGCTTATGAGTTATTATACTAGGGTCAATGTCGGGCATTTCTACTGCCGACCAAGCAAAAACATCTAAATTACTTAATAAACAACTTACCAGTTGTGACCGAAGTGGTTCATTTAGGTGAACGCCAATCTGGAGAGTCTTTGTGGGCTCGGTATCTAAGACCGGGACCTGGACCGTATCCTCCATCAGTGTAGCTCGCTCCTCGGTGTGCTCGGGGGAGGTTCCAGCTCGACGTCATCCACCAACTTTGCCTTGCCCTTTAACGCCACGACGTAGCACTTCCATGACTCTAACCTGTCACCCGGTACTACCCCCACTCCGTAGCTTGTTAGGAACTTCATTGAAAGATAATAGGTTGACACCACCGCACATAGTGCATGCAGGATGGACCGACCTAAAATCACATTGTAAGGGGACAGGGTGGTGACCATGAGGAAGGTGTGATTGAATTGGACTGTATTGGGCTTCGCTCCCATTGCTACTTGTATTGTGATCCTGTCAAGAGGCTTCACCACATCCTCGCTGAAACCGACCAGGGGTGTGTTTGTCGGCTGGAGATTCTTCTGATCTAGCTTCATCCTGTTTAACACCTCCAAGAAGATAATGTTCGTGGACCTTCTAGAATCTACCAGGTGGTTGGTCACAGTCGTTCCGCCTGCTTGACTTTGTGCATCTTTTCGCTACTTGGTAGGTCAACTCTCTGTCTCTCTGTCTTCATACTTGATGAACTTTCTCAAGCAACCACGGAAAATCATCTCCTCGATCTAGTCCTTTAGGGTGCGGCAACTCTCTGTGTCATACCTGATGTCCCAGTGAAAGTGGCAGTACCGGTTTGTGTTTTTGTTCACGGGATCTCCTCTCATCTTGGCTACCCCCTTGACATAGTCGATGTCCTTAATGGACATTGGAATCTCGCCCTGCTTGACATTAATGGCGGCGTAGCTTGTTCTATGAACTGGCGGCGATCCTAGATCGCTGACCTGATTTAGAATCCCGAGGTGGAAACCGTCTTTTCCTTGGCGACCTGCTTCACCTAATGTGTGGTGACCTGCTTTGCTTCGGTGACTTACTCTTTCACTGTTGGTGCTTGCTGTTGCTTTCATCTTCTGTTCTCTTCCTTTTCCTGACCTGGTACAACTCTAACTGGGACCCGAGAGCCTCTTCCGCTTTGATAAACTTGTTGACTTCCTTGAGGAACACCTCCATGGCACTTGGTAGGTTCAACTCGAGGTGACAATGGAGATCAGGGTGTTGTACTCCTCTTTGGGCCACAATAAGCTGCATGACTGAGTTAAGGTTTAGTACCTATAGTCTTTTTGAGTTGAACCTTTTGATGTAGTCTCTCAAGGACTCATTCTCTTTTTGGACCACATTCAGAAGGATTATCACGGACTTCAAACACTTCTTACTGGTGATGAAGTGCGTCGTGAAGAGTTCGACAAACTGCTTCCAAATCTTGATCGATCCTAGGGGTAGAGTTCGATACCACAACCTTGCGTCCTCTCTGAGGGTCATTGAAAAGGCCATGCAAAGGCTAGCTTCATCAGCCCCCGTGAGCAGCAACAGGGCTTGGAAACTATCTACGTGATCGTTGGGAATCTATGCTCCCGTTGTAAGTCTCCAAGGTGTGCATCTTAAAGCTTTTCGGCCATATGGCCGAGAGGATCTCTAGTGCTAGGTGGAAGGTCGGCTCAGCGAAATGGGAGCCGATTGTGCTGCTATCGAGCTCACTTCTTCCCTCCTCTCAACTTCAATCATTGGGACAGTGCTACTCTTACTTGAGGTGTGGCGTGCTCATCAATGGCATCGCTTCTTTGCCAACTCATTGGTGTTGTTCACCTTGGTGTTGGCCAGAGTCTCGACCCTAGTGTTCTCCTGATCTCGGACATTGTCATGAACAGGGGTCTGATCTTGGTTGCCGATGTTCTCAAAAATACGGGCTAGATCCTAATGGATGATGAAGCTAGCCTGATGTTGTTCACCTTGCCGATTGGAAGGGTCCCGGGCTGGGTCCTCACCCCTTACCCCAGGCTGTTGGTTGTTGGGCTACCTATCGTCCTGACGGCGGTGCTACGGGTCATGCTGATCATGATGTTGTTGTTCATTTCATGATCATTGCTGATGATTGCTCTGTTGGTTGCGTTGTGGCAGGTTGTTTTGCTGGTCTACTATGATTTGACACGGTGGTGATGAATGCCGACCTAGTGTTGGGTCCTAATGTGGAGTTGGGCCTTGAGGAGGAGTTGGGACCCGGGATGGCACCAACCCCCGGGAGGTGACTGGCATCTATGCTGTTGGTTATGGTTCTATTGGTTCTAATCGAGAGGAGGAAATTGGTACTGTTTGTACTACGGAAGGACGCTTGCTCCAAATCTTTATTCCCATGACTACATTTGCAATTCCATAATTCGTACGCTTTGCATGAGCTCATGGAACTGTTGTGCTTCTATCCCAACAGGAACCACAGAAAGCTCTACAACTGGGAGAGCGGCGTTCACATGAGGCAAAGGCAAACAGACTTGCTATGAGAAGAATCCCGGGTTCTGTGCTGCTGATACCCTAGGAAGAGTGAGGGGGATAGTGTACTATCTGATGGTCACAAAGGGGGTCTCTAGATTAAGTGCAAGCTAGTTCTGCCCCCTAGTGACGGTAATCTCTACACTCTTGCCAGTGCTTGACGAAGCCATTAATGAAATTTGCAGAAAGTGAAATGGTGCGTGATCTGGATGCTCCTAGCTGGAGGGCAGCTCGGACGTCGATTGCTTAGTTGGCTGGTCAAGCTACAAAAGAGGAAGGCTCAGAGGGCCCGAGGTGGCTTACCTGGTGTGGGCACTCCGATGCTTAAGTTAGTACTTTGTTGAGCGAGCTAAATACTTGTATCCTAGAATGCTAGTAAGCAATAAATCGCATGTACCTTGTGTCATTGGGGTTGATACCCTTATATAGGTGAGTTGTTGTGGGTCTTATGAAACACTTATGAGATCTTCAACATGTGCTGTTAGGAGTCCGTTCCGCACCAAGAGGTGGACTTTGTGCTAGCCGATAAGGCTTATCGAGTTAGTCCGATCCAGGCGGGATGAGGATAAGGCTTACAAACATGCAGCGTGATCCTGAAGAGGTTAGATACAGCTGGCTTACTTCTAGAAGTTGGCTACGTGTCACCTCGACAGGTTGGGTCATCACGAGCTGCTCGGGCCTCAGTCCTGGCCGAGGTGCCTAAGGTACTCAAGGTGACCTGTATCATTGAGGTGGTAGGGAATGTCGAGTCATCATCCATTCAACAGATTGCTTCAACGTGTCTATGCATGAATAGGTCAGGCCAAATCACCCCTCATCAGAAGCACTTTTAGAAAATCACTTTTATGAAAGTACTTTTACGAATGCACTTTTACAAAAGTAATTTTGTGAAAGTACTTTTGTAAAAACACTTCTATTAAAGTACTTTTACAAAAGCACTTTTATAAGTCTATGGAAGTACTTTTTGAAAAGCGCTTTTACAAAAGTACTTTTATAAAATCACTTTTCCAAAGTACTTTTATAAAAACACATCTACAAAAGTACTTTTATAAAAGTACTTTTACAAAAGCACTTCTACAAAAGTACTTTTATAAAAGTCTATGGAAGTACATTTCAAAAAGTGCTTTTATAAAAGTACTTTTACAAAAACACTTTTCTAAAGTACTTTCACTAAAGTTCCTTTGTAAAAGCACTTTTATGAAAATATTTTTACCAAAGTATTTTTTCAATGCTACAAGTGCTTTTATATAATTTTTGATATTTCATTCGATTTGGATTGAATCCAATCCAATCCATTCACATTTTAATAAATTAGATTGGATTTAGACTGAATTGGGTCTAGTCCATTTATAAGTGGACTCACAATAGACTAAATCGGATTGGACCAAATCCATCCAATTGACACCTCTAATTATATGAAGTGTTTGTTAGGAAATGGGACGAATCAATTGTACTATGTCTTTCATTGAAAGCTCATTGATTCAATAGCTTCAACAAAAACGGTTCTTGTTAGGCTTGTATAGTCTACTCCATAAAGCATAAGCAAGAAGAAATTTGACACAGATATAGGTAGACCCATAAAACTCTCCTTTTAGGTAAGATAATAATTCACAAGGTCCCATCTCATATGTCAATATCCTATGAGGGTTTTCTGAAAAATGTTGGGTAGGGTTGGCCGATCATTATACGTCACTAGTTTTTATTTGTCATTTTAAATCTCTCTCTCTCTCCACCAGCCCCATCGATTCATCGTGCCCCTCATAACTCCCTCTCTATCTCTTTCTATCCCCTCTCCATTTTATCCATGTGTAATATAAATTAATTAATTGATCCAACTCAACTTGGTTAAATTAAATATATTTTAATAAAGATAAAAATAGAAAATAATGAAAAGATATCAAAGTCTAGCTGATGTTGCACGATCCGGGCACTCCTAGTTGGCGGAAATTTGGCTCCTAGCTGGTGACGGATGGTACTTGAAATGAAGAGGAAGGTGAAGAATTCCCGGGGAGCTCGCCCGGCGGGAACACTCCAATGCTTAAGTTAGAACTCTGAAAGAACTGAAGAATACAAAGAGAGAGCTAAGAGTGCAGATGGTGCAAGTTCAGTACCTTGGCTCCTCGAGGGTCGGGGTCTTTTTATATTGGGGATCTCTCAAATCAGGCGTAACCGCCTCTACCACAGCCATTATTGCCAGAGCCGAGGTGGTGGATTCGGGTAGCCATTGCAGGGTATGGACCTGTCAGGCGTGCCACATCTGGCAAAAGTGGCAGGCACGATGTGGGTGCAACCTCCAGATTCGGCAAGTACTATTGTTAGGCAGATCTTTCCTGCAGGTTGCCGAGTTACTTTGCACCGAGTTGCCTTGGTCCAAGCTACCTTACGCCGGGGCGCTGGGGGTATGCCGAGGTGCTTATGCTTGAGGCGAGCCTTAGGTAAGTATGGACAGGAGTGTTAATGGGGCTATCCAGAAGTGCTTCCACTTCGGGATACTTACCCGTAGGTTGTGTTCCCTTCTCAGGAAGGAAGAGTTCAAGGCCCGCTAGGAGGAGCTCGGAAGTCCTTGAAGGGAGCTCAGGGCGCTCCTCCCTTAGGGAGAATTCAGGGTAAGCTGGATGCTTCTTCTCGACGAGTTGCCACGCCCACCAAGTTGTATCGCCGGGCTCTGGCGAGTTCATTACGCTGAGTTATGCCCAGGCTGCCACGCTGAGTTGTCACTTATGCCAGGTTGTACCCACATGTCCCCATGTTACGAGGTCGAGCAAAATCACCCTCTATCAATTGCCCCCCACTCCCCGTGCTAGGGGTTTTGACCCAGCGCGAGGAGTCCGCGATGTGCTGGGTGGATTTGGCTCGGAGCTCTGGCCTTCTGGTCAGGTGGCTTATTGGTCAGACCAGTTCACTACTCGGCTCAATCAAGGGAAACCCAGGTCGCGTATAGTCTACGTGCGGACATCACGCGATCTATGGACTTCGCGGAGGTCAAAAAATGCGCTAAACCGATTTCACCTCGGGGGTCATGTAGCCGGTTTTCTTGAGAGCTGTTAGATCGTCTTGATCTTGACCATTGATGCCCAAGTACAGTGGCTATAAATAGCGGGGGTCCTGGTCATTTTTCCCTCGCCATAAGTTCTCAGCATTTGTCTTGAGCTCACGTCTAAGGTCTCCGGCTCAGGTCTATTCTCCCTAGTTCGGTTGTTTTTCCTTGGTGAGTCCCCTTAGCTTTTCTTTCAGTTTCCTTTCCTTCCAGTTCGTTTTCATTTTCTCCACTATGTCTAGTTTCGATAGCCAGCTGGATGAGCCCGAGGTGGAAACCTCGACTCAGGGTGACCCCACCGAAGTCCAGTCTCACGAGGTACGGGAGGCCTCGGGTAATCTGGCGTCCACCTCTCGTCGAGGTCGGATGCTAGATAGGTTCGGTCCCTCCACTATGACACTGGATAGGCTCTGATACCTCATCCGACAATACAATCTACCTAGGGAGTATACCTATAGTCTTCCTGACGAGATCGTGATCTTCCGGGAGCAGCTTATAGCCAGGCTCCGTCTTCCTTTCCACCCTCTTATAATAGAGGTCCTGAACCACTTCAACGTCACAATAGACCAACTTCACCCGAACGCCGTTCGTAACGTGGTCGGGACCATATCCCTTTACTTCGTGTACATCCTTCCTTTGAACTTAGATATTTTTTGCTCGATCCTCTCAATAAAGAAGAGCGCTTCAAGCGTTCTCCCTAAGCACAGGCGGGCCTACTACCTGTCCCCTCGCCTGGGTTTCAAGTTACTGCACAAGCTTCCTAGCAAAGTCTCGGCCTGGAAGCATGACTACTTTGTAGTCCGGAACACCGCGGGGTGACCTTCCCCCACTCATTGGAGGGCGGCTATTCAAGACCCCGACGTTATCCTGGACAAAAAGACAAGGGAGATGCTCCAATCATGGGTTGAGCTCAGGTTTAATTACAAGGATTATATCATCGAGAGAAAGCTCATACAGGTCGGCTTGAGCCCGGGTAGGTCGTCTTACCTAGAGTTAAAGCATTTTCCCTTTGTGGTTTGTACCTTTGAGTTACTGACGCCGAGCTTTATTGCAGGACCAATGGAAGAAAGAAGCTCAAGGGGGGAGAGTCTCTTCAGCCATATAAAGGGGAGGAAGAAGCGAGCTACCAAGAGAGTTCACGTCGAGTCCCTATAGGCCTCCACTTTCGAGCCCGAGCTTCCGTAGGCTCCTACCTCTGAGCCTGAGCTCCCTGATGTTCCTCCAATCATCGACTTGGAGGAGATATTACCACCTTGGAAGCTTGAGACATCAGCAGAGCCTACTTCCAAGGTAGCTATGGAGCCCGAGGTCGCCACCAAGGCCGCTGATGCAGCGGCTGAATCTTCCGTTGAGCCCATTCGCATAGCCAAGATGGCCATTTCCAGCTCGGGGAGTCAAGAGGGAGCCCAAAGCATCCTGATTCCTCAGTGCAGCCTTCAAAAGAGCAAGGGGGTTGTCTACGCCGAAGAGATCTCTGTTTGGGCCAACCTCACTCCTGCTCAGCTCGAAGCACAGGCTGCCACCCATACAATGGTGGTATGTTATAAAGACTTCTCCCCCTATCTCCCTTCTCTTTTTTTTTTAACATCTCTTTGGTGTTAACCAATTCTCTCTGGTCAGGTGAACTCCACCGTGCATGCCTTGACCCTTCAATCCGAGAGGCACCTGAAGTGGGCTCTAGCTACCGAGGACTCGGCTCGCGCAGCCCACACCGATTTGAGGGCAGCTCGCGACCAAATCTATCGGCTGGAGAGCGATGCTTCAGCTCTGAACAATGTCATCGAGGTGCTGATGGTGGAGAAGGAGGAGCTGGCACACGAGAGGGATGAGCTGAAGAGCGAGGTGAACGCCCTCAAGGCAGGCAAGGGGGCTTTAGAGTTCGAGGTGAAAGTCCTCAAGGAAGATAAGGGAGTCCTAGAGCACGAGGTGGAGTTCCTCAAGGCTGACATCGAGGAGAAGACCGAGATCTTCACCCAGGCCATAGAGGAGACCAAGGTGAAGGCCGTCATGGACTATGTCAAGTCGAACAGGTTTGACACCATGCTGGGGGAGGCCTATCGTAAGGGCTTCAAGCTCAGTAGGTGGTTGATAAGGCACACATACCCCGAGCTTGACACAAGTGCCATCACCACTTCACGGATCACGAGTGACATAGCCCGACAAGCTACAAAGGATCCAGATTCTGAAGAAGATGATGGTGATGATGAGGTGGATGTCACTGACCTGCCCAAAGCTCCTGAGGAGGTCCCGAGCAGAAATGATGAGCCAAAATATTTATCCTTGTACTATGAGCCTGCGAGCTCAGTTTTAGTTTCTTCTTTTTCTTCTTTTCTTTTTTATCGAGCTCATCGTATAGAACTCTCCATTAATGGAATTTGTTTTTTTGCCAAGTGTTGTTACTTTACGAAGTGATTGTATTATCTGAGCTATCATAGTTAAGTGCACGAAGTAGGGTTTCTCAACTATCACCTCCCCGAACTATCTCCCAGTACCTTGTAGGGGTGGTTTTTATAACGTACACCGAGGTGAGCGACATAGTAAGGCATATGCCCAAATTGTCTTCCAGTACTTGACTTGCCGGCTGTCCCTAGCGGGTCCAACCCATTATATGCCGAGGTGGACTAAGCACCATAGGGTCCATACCCGAGGTGCTTCCATCCCTGGCATACTATGCACTGCAATGCCGAGGCCCTTGGTTAGCTCGGCGTTTTAGCCCTTTGGCTGGGGGGAATGACTTTAGTCACTCCATCCTAGAGTCTGCCCATGCCGAAGAGGCGACTGGGTCTTATAGTGCTGAGGTCATCGTTAGTCCGGCATTTGGGCCCTTAGGCTTTAGGAGCGACTACAGTCCACCCCCTCCTAGAGTTTGCCCATGCCGAAGAGGCAACTGGGTATTATAGTGCCGAGGTCATCGTTAGCTCGGCATTTTGGTCCTTAGGGTCTGGGAGCGACTACGGTCCACCCCCTCCTGGAGTTTGCCCATGCTGAAGAGGCGACTGGGTTTTTTTGTGCTGAGGTCATTGTTAGTTTGGCATTTTGGCCCTTGGTTTCAGAGAGTGACTCGTAGTTCACTCAGCTCGATGATCATGGGTAATATTGCCTTAAGTTAACAATGTAAAATGCCCGAGGTACTTTTTTTCCTTCTAGGGTTTCGAGCTCGTATGTAACTTCCGCAAGCACCTGCTTTACTCGGTAGGGTCCTTCCCAATTAGGGCTGAGCTTACCAACGCCAGGCTCAGGCACCATAACTTTACGAAGAACCAGGTCTCCGATGCGGAAGTTCTGCTTTTTGACCTTGGCGTTATAGTACCGAGCTACTCTTTGCTGGTAGACCGCGGTCCTGATATATGCAAGGTCTCGTACCTTGTCAAGTAGGTCGAGGTTGGTGCGTAGCTCATCTTTATTTGCCTTGTCATCATATGCTTCTAGTCGTAGCGTGAGGACCTCGATCTCAGCTGGGATGACTGCTTCAGTGTCGTAAGTGAGATTGAAGAGAGTCTCGCCTATTGCGGTCTTTACTGTTGTCCGATAAGCCCATAATACGCTAGGCAGCTCATCTGCCCATAGTCCCTTAGCTCGGTCTAGGCGTGCCTTTAGTCCTTAGAGGATAGCTCTGTTCGTGACTTCCGCTTGACCGTTTGCTTGAGGGTGTGCCACCGAGGTGAAGTTCTGTTGAATTCCCATGTCTTGGCACCAGTTTTGGAATTTGATGTCCTCGAACTGCTTATCGTTGCCAGAGATCAGTACCTGAGGTAGTCCAAAATGGCACACTATGCTCTTCCAGAAGAAGTTCTGCACATTCCAAACTGTGATTGTTGTGAGGGGTTCAGCCTCAACCCACTTAGTGAAATAATTGATTGCTACCACTAGGAATCTTCTTTGCCCTATTGCTGGTGGGAATGACCCGAGTATGTCAATCCCCCACTGTGTGAATGGCCACGGGCTAGTAAGGTACTTTAGGTCAGCGGTAGGCTGGTGGTGGATGTTGGCGTGCTTCTGACACTTGTCGCATCTTTTGATGAGCTCGGTCGCGTCTTCCTTCATTGTTGGCTAGTACTACCCCTATCGCAGTGCTTTCTGGGCGAGGGCCCTGCCCCCCAAGTGTCTGTCGTACAGGCCCTCATGAGTATCACGGAGGATGAGCTTGGCCTTAGAGGGTCGCAAGCAGCCCAGATAGGGGAGCATGTAGGATCTTCGGTACAGTCGTTCGTCTATCATGACGTATTTGGCTACCTAACGCTCTACCCTTTTGGCGGCGTTACGATCTATAGGGAGGGTTCCGTGTAGTAGGAAGCTCGCACGCGGATCGATCCAGCTCAGCTTTGCTTGAATGACGGGAGCGACCTCCTCTGCACCGCCTCCCCCCCCCCCCGAGAATGCTAGGTCGAGGTAAGCTCTCTATATACACGGTTCTCATGGTGTTATCACTAGTGCTGGCTAACCGGGATAGGGCATCGCCTCAGTGTTCTCTGATCTGGGATTTGTTGGATGAAGTGTGACAGGAAGTTGAGCAGAACCCCTCTTACTTTGGCTAAGTAAGCTATCATGGTTGGCTCGCGAGTTTCGTACTCACTCGTAACCTAGTTGACCACGAGCTGAGAGTCACTGTAGACGACAATGTGCTTGGCTTTCACTTCGTTTGCTAGATCCAACCCGGCTAGTAACGCCTTGTACTTTGCTTCGTTGTGGGATGTCGTGAACTCGAACCATAGGGCATACTCCAATTTCACACCGCTTAGCCCGTATAGAACGACCCCAGCTCCACTACCCTACTGGTTTGACGAGCCATCTACGTGAAGGATCTAGGGCTCCCATCCTAGTTCGCGCTTGGATAACTAGGAGAGATGCTGCACTGGTTACTACTTCACGGTGCTCAAGCTCAACTGGCCTGGGAACCTCGGGCTCGCCCGAGCTGGGGACCTCGTGTTCGACCAACCTGGGGACTTCGGAGCTTTCTACGACAAAATCTGCTAAGGCTTGGGCCTTGATAGCAGTTCGTGGCTTGTACTGGAGCTCATACTCGCTGAGCTCAATGGCCCACTTCGTCAACCTTCTGGAGACCTCGGGCTTGAGCAGGACTTGCCTTAGAGGTTTGTTGGTAAGGACGATGGTGGTGTGAGCTTGGAAGTATGGACGAAGCTTCTGAGCTGCAATGACTAGTGCATAGGCTAGCTTTTCTATCTCTGGGTACCTCGTCTCTGCTCCCTGCAACACTTTACTAACATAGTAGATGAGTCGTTGGACCCGATCTACATCTCTTATTAGTACCAAGATGACCACCTCGTCACTTGCCGAAAGGTACAACTCTAAAACATCACCCTCTTTGGGTCGGGTTAAGACTGGGATGCTGGCGATGTACTTTTTGAGCTGTTGAATGCGAGCTGGCACTCTTCAGTCCATTCGAAGCCTTTGCTTTTTATTGCCTTAAAGAACGGCAGGCAATAGTCTGCCGACTTGGACATGAAACGACTTAAAGCGGCTAAATGACCATTCAACTTCTGAACCTCCATCAATTTTTGAGGTGGTCTCATTTCTATGATAGCCTTAATTTTGTCTGGGTTAGCCTCAACGTCGCGCCGGTTAACGATGTACCCTAGGAATTTATTGAAGGTGACACTGAAGACACACTTATTCGGGTTCAATTTCATGTTAAATTTACGCAGAATTTCAAAAACTGAATGCAAATCTTGTATTAAATCATGTGAAAATTGGGTTTTGACAACCATGTCATCAACATAACATTCTATCTTCTTGCCAATTAATGGCTCAAATAATTTATTTTCAAGTCTCTGAAAGGTTGCCCCAGCATTTTTCAACCCAAAGGGCACGGCCTTGTAACAGTACAGGCCGAGCTCGGTTATGAAGGCAGTCTTTTCTTCGTCAGCGGGGTCCATCCTGATCTGGTTGTATCCCAAATAGGCGTCTAAGAAACTCAGCAACTCATGCCCTGAGGTTGCGTCCACCAGACGGTCAATCCTGGGCAGTGGGAAGCAGTCCTTCGGGCAAGTTCGGTTCAGGTCGGTATAATCGACGCACATGCGCCACTTATCGTTATCCTTTTTTACTAGAATGGGGTTGGCCACCTAGCTCGGGTAAAGGACTTCCCTGATAAAGTCGGCTGCGAGGAGCTTCCCGACCTCCTCATTGACTGCCCTCCATCGCTCTAGGGCTAAGTTGCGTTTCTTCTGCTTAACGGGCTTGACTACAAGATCAGTATTCAGCTTGTGAGTTATGATGCTAGGGTCTATGTCGGGCATCTCTGCCACGGACCATGCAAAAACATCTAAATTTTTAAGTAAAAAACTTACTAGTTGGGATCGTAGAGGCTCCTCAATAGCAGCACCTATCTGAAGTGTCTGAGTTGGGTCCTCTGTCGATGCCGGGATGGAGATAGTCTCTTCTGTGGGTGCAGCTCGTTCCTTTCATTGTTCCGTTGGTCTCTCCAGCTCGAGGTCGTCGGCCACCTTGGCTTTCCCTTTGAGGGCGGCGACGTAGCACTTGCGGGACTCAAGCTGGTCACCTCGCGCTATCCCGATTCCGAAGTCCGTGGGGAACTTCAATGCCAAATAGTAAGTGGAGACCACAACACGTAGGGCATGGGTGATCGGCCGACCTACTATGGCATTGTACGGGGAGGGGGTTGCGACCACTAAGAAGTCATGGTTGAGCCTCACTATGCTAGGCCAAGTGCCAACTTCCACAGGTATTGTAATCCTTCCCAGGGGCCTGACTTCCTCTCTACTGAAGCCTACCAGGGGAGTATTTGTGGGCTTCATGTCGCTTTCTTGGAGTTGGAGCCGGTCGAATGCTGCTTTGAAAAGGATATCCACCAAGCTGCCCGAGTCAACGAGGACATGCCTGACTTCAAAGTCATTAATCATTATCCTTATGACGAGCGCATCATCATGGGGGTAGTGGACCCCATGCACATCATCCCCTGTGAAGAAGATCGGGTCTTCTATCCTTGGCCGCTTTGGGGGATTCTGCTCTTCTCTAGCGGCCTCGCGAGCCGATGTCCAAGCTGCAGCCGATGTGCAGCCCGCGACAATCGAACCTCCAACGATCACGTGGATAGTCCCCCGAACTGGTCTCTCTTCCGGGGGCTGCCTCTGTAGTTGCTCTGCCTGCCTGTTGGGTTCGGGAGCATCTCTACTATGCTCCCCCTGCTGACCTACTTTATTATTATTATTATTCTGTACAAAATTCCTCAAGTATCCGCGACAGATGATCTCCTCTATCTCATCGCGGAGGTTTTTACAGTTTTTGGTACTATGACCGTGGTCTTTATGGAAATTACAATACAAATTTTTATTCCTTATATTAGGGTCTGCCTTCAACCGAGGTGGCCACTTCACATACGGGGCATCCTTGATGGCCATAAGGATCTCGGCCCACTTCGCGTTCAGGGGCATGTAGTCCGTCCTTTCTACTGCTGGAGCTCGGAAAGGCTATCCTGGCCTTGCCCCCCAAGCTTGGTCCTTCTTCTTCTTACTATCGCCCTAAGTTGAGGGCTCTATCTCCCTTTTTTCTTTTCTCAAGGGCCTGTTCACCTTTCTAGTTGATCTCCTCCTCAGTCCCTATAAACTGATACGCAAGCTTGAGGAACTCGGTCATAGTCTTGGGCTGATTAACAACCACATTCCACTTGAATTCTTTATAGGTGATGCCTCGCTTGGGTCCAGGTCTGGTATTTGCAAACAATTGTCATTGAACTGCTTGATATAGCTTCGGATGGACTCTCCTTCATTCTAGACTATGCCAAGGAGGCTCTCTTGAGTTCTTGGGCATCTCTTGCTGGTGACAAAGTGGGAAACAAAGACTTGCAAGAACTGCGCCCAGCTTCTTATTGATCCGGGCACAAGGTTTCGATACCATGTGCAGGCTACCCCTTTGAAGGTGGTGGAGAAAGCCACACACATATAGGATTCACTGGCCCTTTCTAGGTCCATCTGGGACTGGAAGGCATCCACATGGTCGTTCGGGTCGAAGGATCTATCATACTTATCCGATGGGGGAAGCTTGAAGTCCTTCGGCATAAGAACAGCAAGAAGCTCTGGCGACAGAGGAGAAGGAACTGAAAGAAGTGGAGTAACTTTTATTTCGCCCGAGCTTACCTCTTCCTTACCCCAGAGCTCGGGTAGATCGTGAGTGGGAGCTCGACGAGCTCGGCGGTGCCTCCGCTGCTTCCTTGCTAGCTCGGCGTTGGTGCTGCTGCCTTCGGTATTACCGAGCTCGATGGGCCCAGGTAGGGGCTCGAACTACTGTTGGTAGCTGCGAACTAAGGGGCCTTGCCTCAAGTCTGCGGCCAGCACTTCGAACTAGTTTTTAGCAAGTGGGAGTTTGAACTGTGAATGCTGAGCGACGCGGGCCTAACTGGCTGGGAGTCCCTCGACCTGGGTGCAGACTGCGAGGCAGGGGTAGCTGGTCTCTCTTTCCCGCCATGAGACGATGCTGAGGTCTCTCCCCGACGAGAAGGAAGTTCGTTCTGGTGGCGGGGTTTGGTTTGCTACGTGGCCGAATCTGAGGAGGGAGTGACTACTAGGCCTGAGGCAGTGGGGGAAATTGCTGTTGATACTGATACTAGGAAACTTGGTGCAGCACTTGCTGCTGATAAAGTTGAAGCTGCTGGAACTATTGCATTTGAGCTTGCATAGCTCGCATGCTTTGCATCAGGTCCTCAAGCTGGCTTTGGCTGGCCACCTAAGGGATGATGAAGGGTTCAGCGAAGGTTGTTCTGATCGTAGGGGGAAGCGGAACATTCACGGGTGCCACTGTCTGAGGCACATTCAGACTGGGAACTCCGTCCGTAGAGAGGGGGACGATGAACTGTCCAATGCAGACAGTGGGAAGCTGGGGATGTTCCTTAGAGGTGTTTCGGTTTGCACCTCATCTGCCATTGCTGGAGGAAGCCATGGATGCTGAGTTCTGAGAGTTGCAGAGATTAGAGGAAGGCCTTTTGAAGCGGTTCCCACAAAGGGCGCCAAATGATGTTGCGTGATTCGGGCATTCCTAACTGGCGGAAACCTGGCTCCTAGTTGGTGACGGACGGTACCTGAGACGATGAGGAAAGTGAAGAATTCCTGGGGAGCTCACCCAACGGGAACACTCCGATGCTTAAGTTAGAACTTTGAAATAACTAAAGAATACAAAGAGAGAGCTAAGAGTGCAGATGGCGCAAGTTCAGTACCTCGAGGGTCGGGGTCTTTTTATATTGGGGATCTTTCAAATCAGGCGTAACCGCCTCTACCACAGTCGTTACTGCCAGAGCCGAGGTGGCGGATGTGGGCAGCGGTTGCAGGGTACGGACCTGTCAGGCATGCCACATCTGGCAGAAGTGGTAGGCACGCCGCCGCCTGACAAGAGACGTGGGCGCAACCTCTAGATTCGGTAGGTACTATTGTTAGACAGATCTTTCTTGCAGGTTGTCGAGCTACTTTGCATCGAGCTGCCTTGGTCCGAGCTACCTTACGCCGGGGTGCTGGGGGTACGCCGAGGTGCTTATGCTTGAGGCGAGCCTTAGGTAAGTATGGGTAGAAGTGTTAATGGAGCTGTCCCGAAGTGCTTCCACTTCGAGATACTTACTCGTAGATCGGGGTGTTCCCTTCTCAGGAAGGAAGAGTTCGGGGCCCACTGGGAGGAGCTCAGGTCTTGCGAGGAGCTCGGGAGTCCTCGCTTGGAGGGATCTCGAGGCGCTCCTCCCTTAGGGAGAATTTGGGGTAAGCTGGATGCTTCTTCTCGACGAGTTGCCACGCCCACCGAGTTGTATAGCCGGGCTCCGGTGAGTTCATTACACCGAGTTATGGCCAGGCTACCACGCTGAGTTGTCACTTATGCAGGTTGTACCCACGTGTCCCCGTGCTACGAGGTCGGGGCAAATCACCCTCCATCACTAGCTATTAGTAATATTAGGAAGAATATTAAAAATATAAATTAATTAATTGACCTAAGTTCACTTTGATTAAATTAAAAAGATTTTAACAAAGATAAAAAAAAATCACATCTTCTATTGCTCACATTAAACAATAATAAAAATCATAAAAAGTATTTTAAAGATGTTAGTATAACATTAAAAATGCAGGAAATAATAAAAATGTATAAGAACAAAAATAATAAAGTTGTTAAATTAATAGAATCGCATCTTCTTCTTTGCTGAAATGACTTGTGTTGAATATTTTTTTTAGGTACGACTTGTGCTAAAGTTTTTTTTTTTTTTTAACCACCACTTATGATAAATTTAAGTTAAATTAATTAATATAATTAACTTGCTGTAATTTAAGGTTTAAATTATATTGACATAATTGATGGAAGAGAAAACGACTTAAGTTATAACACACTACACATCTACCACAATCAGAGTAAAAAAATAAAAAAACAAATTCCATACATATAAATGAAATAAAATTATAAAATATGTGCACAAGTCGTTCCAATTGGGGCTATATGCGCACTTAAGTTAATAAACTAAATGTTTTAAGTTTATTTAGTTAGTCTTTATTAATTAATTTTTTAAGGTGGTTATGGTAATTAAATGATTAAATTAAATTATTTATCTTATCATATTAAACTAATTAGGTTAAATTAAATAAATTAATTAATGTTATGTAATTGAATTATGTAAAAAAATTAAACTCATTTAATGTAATTTTTAAAGATTTTGTTAATTAATTTTAGAGTTAATAATTATAATTATAAATTATTTTTTCTAAATCCGTAAAATCAATCAATTTAATCTAAGTAATTAAAATAACTATATAAAAAACTTAATTATATCAAGTGGTTGTCATGAGATGGGTGGGACGGATATCTCACATGAAGATGAGACCATTTGGGCGTTGGATCAATTGTATTGTTATCCGAGATCACATCTATGCCCCACAATATATCCCAACCGTATATTGGGAACATCTCCCACTGACAATTTCGGGAGATGTTTTCAATGCACGCTGAGATGTGTATGTGGGACATTTGTGGGGCACCCTCTATAGGCCGTAGATGTGATCTCCTGCTATTCATGAATGATCCAACCAGATCCGGCCCAAACCAATACAATGGAACCCAATCCCCCTTCAATCCAACCCATCCCACCAATATGCATAACCTGTAGTAGGTGTGAAAAAGATAGAAATGTTAATAGTAAAAAGGATACAAAATGATGGGAGAAATGAAAAAATGAAAATAATAAGAAAATGCAAGCCAAATTAAAAAAAAAAAAAAAAGAGAGAAATCATCATAAATATAAAACGGAAAAAAAATGAAATTTAGACCGAAAAAGAAAATGAGAAAAAAAATCATGAGTATGAGATTGAATCATTGAAAGAAGGAATTTTCGACATCAAAACTCACAATTGATGTCGTACATTTCCTTACGTAATTTGACTTATTACATTAAAAAAGCGATAAAAAGTTAAAAAACTAATATGTTAAAATATTATAATAAAGTAGTTTGTTTTCTAAAATAACATTTTGAAGTTCAATTTGAAAAAAGTATAAATAAAAATACATACAAAATACAAGGATTTACACTCTACACTCTTACCAAACTGAGCGTCAATAACATAGAAGGGAACCAACAAAACAGTTTACAGAACTGGAAACATAAAAGAAGAAACAGATAAAGATAACAACAACACCTAAACTACAAGCAACAGAAAGAAAACAGAACAAAAACAAAAGCAGCTACATTGCAGAAATTGAATGAAAAGGGAGATCAACCTCCAACTCCAACAAAGAAAACAGCCACTCAGGAAACTCCGATGACATTTGTCATGTCAACAAATCACCTCTTCGTGTCTTCTCACAAAATTATAAAAACTTTTAAAACGATCCGCCCTTAAAAACCATATCAATTAAAAATCAAGAGAAAAATTAAATAGAGAAAAAGGATGTGGGGATAGAGTCCAGACAAGGCTGTATGGGGAAGGGAAGAAATGATGTGAAAGAGAGAAAGGAAAGAGAGCTGGTGCCTCTCGATCCTAGAGCCTATGAGGGGGTAGAACCTAGGGCTCCGAAGGCCATGTGAAAAACTGAAAATCAATAGGTTTGCTAATCGGGTCATCCAATTATATAAGTGCATACAATTATTTTATATTCTAATTTTAAATAATTAATAATTATTTATATTTTATATATTAATTTTAATAATTTTTTATAATACAAAACTTACAATAATTAATTTTTATAGGCTTATTTATTAAATCGATGAAATTGACCAAATTGATGAGCCCAATTCAATCCAACTTGAGTTGCTTGGTTTTCTACTATTTCTACTTGGCTTTGGTTCAAATTCCCAACTCGACAAAATTGGGTTAGTTTCAATTTGGCCATTTGTAAACGAATCAAAATCATGGGCCTAAGGGCAAAACAAACACTCCTTAATGAAACCGTGGTCCTAAGGCCCCGACCTCGATTCTAAAATTAACCCCCATCTCCGATCCTTGGCAGGGATAGGTTCCCCGTGGGGACCCAAACCCCCAAAATGTTTTCAACTAATTGTATTTTTTTAAAATAAATAAAAATTTTAAATTATAAATAATGTTTTAAATATGTTTTGATATATATATATATATATATATATATATATATATATATATAAAATATAATAGTACATTTAATATACACACACACACACATCACACACACAATTGTTTTATATTTTTTATTTTTTTAAATAATTAATAATTATTTATATTTTATATACTACTTTTAATAAAATATTTATAATACAAAAATAACAATAATTAATTTCAGTTAGGTTTATTTATCAAATTGATGAAACCAACAAACCCAATTAACTTAATCCGAGTTGGTAAGTTTTCTAGTATTTTAGGTTGACTTTGGTTGAAAAATTTCCCAATTTGACCAAGCTGGATCAATTCCACTTTGTCCATTTATAAACTAAGCAAAATTAATGACCTAACCATTGATATATATTAATATTTATATTTTAAATATAACTTTTAATATGAAAATTTGGGATTTTTTCCATATTTCTTAGTCTAAATGTTTTATATCATAAATCTAATTTTTTAATTTATTATTTAATAAACATATTGAAATTTTTAAGATTAAATTATATTTTTAAGTTTAAATCTTTTGAATAGACTAACCAAACCAAAAAATCGACCCAAACCAATACAACTTGAGTGGGTCGGTTTTCACAAAAGGTTAGCCAGTTTCAACTGACCAACTCCCTAACTTGACCAGGTCAATTAGCCTACGACCGCACCGAACCAACTCATGAACACTCATAATTTCAGCTAAATTAATAGTCTTATCTCTAATAAATAACAATAGTTTAATCTCCAACAATTATTGAAAAATTATAACAAAAACACACAATTATTGAAAATATATATAATGAAAACTACAATAATTACAAAAATTACAAAAATACAATAAGGACTAAAAATATATTAACTTAGCCAATAAATAGTATAATCTCAAATAATAGTTTAATCTCTACTAAATATTAATCAATAACATATAACATAAACACAATAAAAACAATAAGTAAAATAAATTAAATTTAAAATTTTCAACAATAGTAATTTAATCTCCAATAATTATTGAAAAAATTATATTAAATAACTAAACAAAATAAATTTATACAAACTTATTGAAAATGATTTTATCACAAAAGACAATAAATATTAATTTTAGTATATATAATTATAAAATAAATATAGACTAAGAGTTTAAAATTATTTTTTTGAAAGTTATTTTTCTTGAATTATTACTTGATATAAGTGAAATTAACTATTTACAATATTATGTAAAAATATTAAATTATTATTAATTTCAATATTACGTTATAATTATTTTTCTACTTTTTAGATTTTTTTTAAATTTATTACATAATTTATTTATTTTAACTATTTAGAATCTAGTTATGTTAAATATTTTTTATTTAAAATATTTAGTTATTTAAATACTTAAATGATATATAAAATATTTAAATTTTAAAATATTAATTATTTATTGAATTTAATTATCCACAAAATCATAATTTATACTATGATTACATAATTTCATTATTAAATTTGTAATATATTAAATTATAATTAATTTAACTATTATGTTATAATTATTTTTTCTACTTTGTAGAAATTTTTTAAGTTTATTACATAACTTCATTATTTTAACTATTTAAAATCTAGTTATGATAAATATTTAGTTATTTAAATATTTAAATAATCTATAAAATATTTAAAATTTTTTGTTATTTGAATTTTATTTATTTAAAGCTATTACATATTATTAAATATTTAAAAAACATTTAAATTGATAATTATGAGAGAAACTCTCTACTAAATTAGAGATAATTTTGAAAATAAATAGGAATTAGAGATAATTTAGAAGATAAATAGGAATTAGAGATAATTTTGGAAAAAAATGGGGGATAGTGGGTGAGGTAGTTTAGGAGTAATTTTAGGAGAAGAGATTATTTAGGTTATTGTGAAAGTGATTTTCATTGGTTGTTTAAAAAATGACATGGAATTAAAAATAAATAAAATTTTCAAAAAAAGGAGAAAATAGATAAATAACTTCTCTCAAATGAGAGACATGCTGACATGGCAGGACCAATTTTAATATCTATCTATCTATCTATCTATCTATCTATCTATATATATATATATATATATATATATAGAGAGAGAGAGAGAGAGAGAGAGAGAGAGAGAGAGAGAGAGAGAGAGAGAGAGAGAGAGAGAGAGTTGGCCTCTTCATTTCAAGTTCCAATTAAATAACAATTAGGGGTGCAATTTGGGTGGTTGCAACCCGAGCTTGACCTAACCCAACATGAACTGGGCCTAAAAACTTGGGATGCAAGTTGGGCCTAGACTAGAAAACTTAGGCCTGACCTGAACTTGAGTTGAGGCCTTGAGCTAGGGATGTAATTAGATCGATTGGATTAGATTCAAATCAAGGTACATCCAAATATAATATAAATCTTATATCCAATCCTATTGATGATTCAATAAGTCTCACCCCTAGCTTGGATAACCCAAGCCTGAGCCCCCAAACCAACGCAGGCCTAACCCAACCCAAGTCTACCTAAAAAAATATACACATGTGTTTTATATTTGTATAAACAATTATCTTTTTTTTTTCTCTAATTATGTGCATATTTGTAGATGTATAAAGTACATGTTATGTACAATTGTAAATGAAATTTGCACATATTGTTTGTTCCACGGTAAGGCTATGAAGGTTGGTCAAGTCTCTGAAGGTCCGGAGAAGGCAACGGAAAAAAGAGAGAATGTGGGGAAGAGAGTAGAAGAGGAGAGAGAAGGGAGAATCCCCTTGTTAGAAACCCTAGGTCAAAGTTATATATTGTCTTGTCCCCCCACTAGGGAGAGTTGCTCCCCTTTATATAGAGAGGACCCTAGGGTTATTATAAGGAGAGGGATCTAAAGGAGACCTTTCCTATTAGGAAAGGTAATCTTTTTCTTTATGTATTAAGGGAGCATTGTTGGGGTTTTGCCACGTGTCGAGCAAGATCCTTTGAAGATAGGGTTTCATTTCCCTTAAGGATTCTCTATGTATGCTACTTCTTTTCGTAGCCCTTTTATACTGACATGAAATGGGTGACATTGTTATTTGCATTGCTCACCTTTACTAGGCCCATGAGACATCCTGTCACACGTGTAATTTAAAGATGCACATGTATCTAACATTCATTCCCGGTTGTACAGTAATTCCACATTTGTCATGGGCATGTGATGGCTTCAAGCTCACCACAGGTTTGTGTGCATCCAAAACTCATCGCGGGTCCATGCAAGCCGAAGCTCATCGCAACCTATTTCGGGTATGAATTCATCCCAGATGTGTGACGAGTTATAAACTCTTCGTAAATGTGCAATGGGTTATGGATTCATCATAGGAATCTGTGTAGTGTTGGTTTGACACCTTGTGAACTCTGATGATCTTAGGTGGCGTTTGATAAATCTGAAAATTCAAGTTTGGAAAGTTAAAAAGATATTAAGTCTGAAATCTGAAAAGTGGCATAGTTGCTTTTCTGCTTTTTAGAGGATTTGAACCCATAAGTTTGTTTGTGTTGGATGGACCCTTTACCATATGAAATTTACTTATTTTACTATTTTACCCCTAGAACATACTATTTGGAAATGTTGAATTCTATTTACATTATCTCATAAAAAATAATTTTCAACCTCAAAATAATATTGAAACAATACAAATAAAAAAATAATAAATTATTAATTATTAATTAATAAATGAGACAATTAAAATAAAAAAAAAATAATGACTATAAAAATATTAAAATAATTAATAATTACTAATTAATAAGTTACACAAATAAAAGTTAAAATAATTTTTAAAAATTAATAAAAATATTTAATAAATAATAAATAACACAAGTAAATTTAATAATAAATAATTAATGTTTAATAAAAAATAGAGTTGCTGCTGCAAGTTGGCGGTGGTGGAAAGACAAGGGAAGGAGGGAGAGAGAGAGAGAGAGAAAGGGAGAGAGAGAGAGCGAGTGAGCGAGAGAGAGAGAGAGAGAGAGAGAGAGAGAGACCGCAACGGTGGTGGTTCTCTCTCGCTCTCGCTCTCTTGTAATAGTGGTGACGAAAGACAGGGCAGAGAGAGAATGAGAGCGAAAGAGAAGAACCACTGTGGCGGGAATACATGAGAGAGAGAGACAGAGAGAGTGCAACAGTGGTGGTGGCGGTGAGCTTCGTTAGTTCACAATGAGGGTTTGGTTCAATTTACATGAAGGACAAAAATATGTAATATCAACATTTTTTTTAGGGTATTTATGTCTTTTACGCACCTCTCAAATACGTCTGAACGCATAAGTGTTAGGCTATTACTTAAATTTTCATATTTGGAAAAAGATTTCAGATTGATTTTCAGACACAACACCAAATGAGCCTAGTGTTTGAAAAGCAAGTTTTTCAGACACCAAACCTCTGAAAAGTGTTATCAAGTGAGTCCTTAGTGACCACTTTGTACCTACACATATTTCAACAATTTTACTCTTAAGTTAGGTCATAAAGACCAATCGACCCCCCCAATCCCAACTAACCCAACCCGATGCAACCCTAGCCCAATCTCAATTGTGTTGGGTCAAGCTCAAGTTGGGCATGGGTTGATAAACTTGGGCTTAATTTTGCACCTTTAACATTAGGCTTGGGATAACATGCAATTTTACCCAATTCGATTGAATTGCACCTTAGGCTTAGTTTGGAAGGAGTATAAATGCAAATATGTAGAGTGAAAAACCTTATATTTTGTATTATTTTCTATATATTTGCACTGTATATATTTGTATTTGTACTCTTTCCAAACTAAGCCTATTGAAAAGAGTACAAATAGAAATATATTCAATGCATATACATATAAAATAGTACAAAATATAAGGTTTTACATTTTACACATTTGTACTTGTACTCCTTGTACAAATATAAACATATATAGTACAAATATAAATATAAAATAATACAAAATACATGGTTTTCACTCCACATATTTATATTTATACTCCTAGCCTTAATAAGCATTTTTATGAATTACTAGCGGAGGGGGCCTGCTTCACAGGGACTGTAATGAAATTGCAACATTTTTATTTGCTACATTATAAAAGACAATGGTTTCTTAATAAGAAACTTGTAATTATAAGTACTCAAGTCTTGAAACTCATATAAAGACTTAAAAGAGATCAGCATATGCTCGTTTTTTAAATATTGCTTCACCAAAGTATCTCATATAAAAGAATATGATCATACAGTGATAGTTCTGAGTTCTACTTCATAGTTGTCCTTTGTCTCATATCGAGAACTCCCAGTTGACCCAGACAATAGGACCGTTCAGCTTGAGAACCGTCCAAGCAATTGGTTCCATTTTACCCAAATCCCAGTCCTTGGCCAAAAATCATTGAATCAGTCAACGACCCGTAGACCCGAGTGATCGAACCTCGACTCATTCAACAGTTTTGGCCATTTTTTATTTTTTAATTTATTTTTTTTAACTTTTGATGTTATAATAGGCCATCCATTCAAACCAGATGGTCAAACCGTCAACCTAGAAACCAGTGGCCAGAATGGTTCTATTTTCGGGTCATTTTTTTCTAGATGTCAATAATTAGACAAAATAACTTTGTAGTCATACACATGGGAAGGTTGGACATTGCAAGGGATTCCAAAACCTTGACAGATAAATCCAAAGCGAATAAACACACAAAAAAAATGGTGGTAAATCTAGCAATCTGGAAAAGCCAAGGAAAAAAAATCAGAAAATCGAGTCCAAAGTTTCGCTTTGAGATGGAGATAAACATTTTGGCATAGGAACCATCCAGGCAACCGGTTCCGTTTTACCCCAATCCTAATGGCAAAAAAACCCTTGAATCGATCAACGACCCATTGACTCGGGTGGTCGAACTATCGACCCATTGACCTGTTCAATGGTTTTGATCATTTTTATTTTTTAATTGGGAATTGTCCAGGCAACCGTTTCCATTTTATCCCAATCCTGGTCCCTAGACAAAAACTGTTCGAACTGGAAGTTCGAACTACCATTTTTTTTATTTTTTTAATTGTGAATTATCTAGGCAACCAGTTCCGTTTTACCTCAATCTCGGTCCCTGGCCAAAAACCGTTGAATCGGTCAATGACCCATTGTCCCGAGTGGTCGAACCATCGACCTGTTCAATGACTTTGGTCTTTTTTTTATTTTTTTAATTTGTGTTGTCAAAACGAGCCATCCATTTGAATCAGATGGTTGAACCGTCTACCCAAAAACTGGTGGCCAAAACAGTTCCGTTTTTGGGTTGTATGAGTTACGCACTCGAATGACATAACACGTATGATACTGCTTAATGGACCTAACACACTCAATTTTTTTTCCTATAATTTTTGTTGTCAGAATGGGCCGTTCGTTCGAACTGTCGACTCAAAAATCAGTGGCCAGAACAATTTTGTAATTTTTTGCTTGTAATTTTTATTGTTAGAACAAGCCATTCGTTCGAACTGAACCATCGAACCGTCGACCTGAAACCAGTGGCAAATGGGGAGACCTCCCCTATCCCTTTAATATATATATATATATATATATATATATATATATATATATATATAAGATATAAGATGAAAATATATTTTAATGACAGGGGTATAAATGAAAGAATGAAATCAGGGTCCTTTGACAATAACATTATTATATAATATATTTTAATGGACGATGGACGCTCATCCATTTTAAGAGGTGATAAGATGGAAATGTATTTTAATGGAAATATATTTTAATGACAAGGGTATAAATGAAAGAATGAAATCAGGGTCCTTTGACGATAACATTGAACCATTCTTATTTTTATTAATGGGTAAGAAACAGAATTGTCGAAGTGTCTCACCTCTCACGCTTTGTGGGCATGACCAACATCTTAAATAATTTAGTTATTTAATCATTTATTATTTTATTTTAAGTTTTATATGGATATTTCATTAATCACTCACTCATTTTAAGAAAAAAAATTCATTGCTCTGATGCTCTTCCTTGCTTTCTCAAAAAGTTTTTGACTTTGCACGTCTTCTTCTTAAACCCGTCATCCAATGAATGAAAAAATGTTCTTGAAATAAAAATGCTCCCAAAGCCCAGTTGGCCAAAACAAATGAATTACTTCTTTATAAATGCACGATTTTAATAGAAATTGGTTCTGCATTTCTTTGAATTCTATACATCAAAATAGCAGTCCAAAAATGCAGAACCTGAGGATTTCGTGGATTTATAGAATTCATAAATCCAATTTCAAACCCATCAAAATCCAAACGGGATTCCAGTGAAGTTGTCAAAAAGTTAAAATCTACCCACCAATTATGACCTTCCACTACAATTTTGTTTTGAATTAGTGAAAAAGGAAAAAGAAAAGGAAGAAGGGACCAGGGATATGAAAACGATCAGGAATCTGTAGGATTTCAGAAAAGGGGAGACAACAAGTGGTAAGGAGGTTGAGGGTAAATTGGTATTGAATGAGGAGGAGGACTATTTCAACTAACAGCTTTTGCAAATGAACAATTTGAGCTGATGCTAGTCTTATTTAGGTATATATATAATGTCAATGGTAGTCTGTCTTAGAGTTAGGGCTGTCAATGGGTGAATAAGTTTATGAATGAACCAATTATAATGGTTTGGGTTCTATCATTTTGTCCCAACTCCCAATTAATAATTACGTCGATTTTAGTTCTTGCCTATCCTAAATCAATTTAGACTTGGAACTGATTATTTTATTAAATATATATAAGATTTTTTTTTAATTTTTATCACATTTTATGTTTAAATGATATGATAGGTAATAAATAAGATAATATTACTTAAAAATGTTTAATTTATTAATATGTAAATAATTTAGTATTTTTATTAATGTTATATTATCAAAATCTAAATTTTGATTTGTTATTTAAATAAATAAATATAATTTTCAGTATAATCAGGCCTGGACCCAGAAGACCCAACTATTAATCGAGACAGTTCTGCTTCTGTGACTTTGTTCCAATTAATAATCGGTTCAAGACTGATTCTACCTACACCCAACCCCTCAACTGCCCTAGTAATAGTTTTTTTTTTTTTTTATTCACAAAAAGAATAGTAGTTGTGGGTCGTCTTTTTCATCACAGGTACAAAATGAACCAGCTAATTTTGCATGGTTCATGGTACATATGACCGAGAAAAATTAAAACTGAACCTATTCATCACTTTGGCTCTTAGAGGGCATTATTTTTTTTGGATTTTGAGAGGGGGAAAGTTGGTCAATGGGATTTTGGTTCCTATTGGCCAAGAATTTCATGTTCTTTTTTCAACTTTATGTGGGGATTAATAAAAGTTTATTTTTCTAGGTATTACCTTCCCAAGAAAGTGTTACCCATCTCTTAGGTGGGTAAATAACTTTCCCAATAAGGAAAATTTTGCCAATACATGAATAAAACAAAAGTATCTCTTTTAATAATGGATTTTTATGGTTAAAATAGGCATTATCTTATTTATCTGAGAAATAAAAAAATATAGATAAATACATTTATCCGGGTAAATATTTTCTAAGAAAAACTTATCTAAATAATTATATTTACCCAAATAAATAATTTACCCAAAAGCAAATGGGGCGCAGAGAAACAGAACCCCGACGCCTTCGAGTATCTATTAGATTACGGTGTCTTTTACATCTCCCAAGCCTTTAGCTAAAACATCCAAGGCCGTGCAGCCAGCAAAAATCTGATGGTCTGCACGATCAATGTTCACATTGTTTGAATTAATTAACTCAATTTCATCAAAAAGTGGCATGATAATTACATGAATTTTCTTTTTCTTTACAAAAATAATAATAAATTCATCCTCCATTAATTGCCGCCCATCAAGTTCCATAATTCAAATTATTGTAACTGTAATTTTTAATAGAAACCGTCGCCAGCTCCGACTCTGGAACGGGTTTTGAAATTCAAGCTGATCTTAAGACATGTGGGGCGCTTGGATTGTATTGCTCCACTGTCATTACTGCGGTCACCGTGTAGAACACAGTAGGAGTTCAGCTTCAGGTTGAATTCTAAATTTGCTCATCACTTTTATTAGAGTATATCCAGTTATTACACTCTTGTATATCTAGAACTCCATCCATAGGACAATTATCCTTATGAGTTAGGATAATTATCATCCTTAGGAGTTTGGATAATTGGATTCCATCCAATGGCCAATTCATTGTGCCCAAATATTTCTTAGCCTTTCTATCCTCTAAGTTGGTATGAGAGCATTGCCGAATCCATGGCTTCCAGCGGCTTCAGTTCTGCTTCTCAACAATCGTCAGGTGCGTCATCCTCCAGCAATGTGGCAGGTTCAAATTCGGTTCCCCATAGTGGGATCCATTATCTCCCTATCAAGCTCACAAACAGCAACTACCTGCTTTGGAAGGCGCAGCTGCTGCCAGTTCTCTACACCGACCGTTTAATGGGGTACATAGATGGCTCTATTGTTGCACCTCCTCAGTATATACTAGATCCAACAGACGTAGGTCAAATGATTCTCAATCCAGCACATGTAGAATGGTCTGAGAAGGATCAATCGGTTCTATCCTGGATCATTGTGTTGCTCACAGAGAACATGTTCGACCAAGTTGTAGGACATCGATCATCCTGTGACGTCTGGAATGCTCTAGCCAAGTCTTTTGCAAACTACTCACGATCCAGGCTAATACGGTATAGAAGGCAGCTTTAGAGTTTCAAAAAGGGAGGTATGTCTATTTCTGAATATGTTAGAAAAGCTAAATCGATAGCAGATAGTCTTGCAGCTATTGTAGAACCAGTAAAAATGAGTGATTTAATTCTGTATATATTAGTCGGACTAGGGTCCGAATATGAATCTGTTGTTACTGCTATCACTAACAGGTCCAACATAGAAGACCTCAATATTGATGATATTTTAGGCATTCTTCTTGGCCATGAAGGCTGGTTAGAATAGAATTCTACCACGGTTGATTCACCCCTTGCAACCAATATGGCCAATTTTAAAAATAAAAATCAGAGTAATAATTAGTACTCTCCTTCCGGGAACACCTGCAAGAGAGGCATGGAGTGTGGTTCTTCAGATAACTGCCCAAATAATGGTGGCAGAGGGTGTGGTAACACAATTGTTTGTCCAAAAATTTGCTCGAAATAACAAATTGTTCTTTGAGTTTCATGGTGATTATTTTCTTGTAAAGGATTATATGGGGAACATCTTGCTACGAGGAACCAGTAGAGACAGGTTGTATCGGTTTTTGGGTGAGGTGGTTCATACAAATCAGCCTTCTGCATTGTTGATTGGCACAAATGTCTTGGGTGCCCAACAATGAGAGTAGTCAAGCAAGTTGTCACCCAGTTCAGTCTTCCCTATGAAGGTCAATTTTGTTTCAACACTAATTCATCCTATGAGTCATGTCAAGTCAATAAGAGTCATAGGTTACCTCTCCCCTCGTCCTTCTCAGTTGTCTCTCGTCTACTAGACTTAATTTTTTTAGATGTATGGAGACCAACCCCGATTTTATCAAATGCAGGGTTTTGATACTATGTAATTTTCGTTGATTCTTTTAGTAGATTTTCTTGGTTATTTCCGTTGCACCAGAAATCTGACGTGTTTGATGTCTTTTTATCTCTTAAGCGTCATGTCAAAAATTTATTTAACACCAAAATCAGGGCTCTGCAATCGGACTGGGGTGGAGAATACCGCAAACTGTCTTCTTACTTGGAATCTGTTGGCATTACTCATCGACTTGCCTGCCCTCATACACATGAACAAAATGGATGTGCTAAACGGAAACATCGTCACGTCACTGAAGCAATCCTATCTCTTCCGGCTTCCTCATCACTCCCTTTCTCCTTCTGGGCAGATGCTGCCCTTACAATAGTTTATCTAATTAACCGGCTTCATACTGCCACTCTCCAGCACAAGTCTTCATACGGGGTTCTCTTTGGCTCTCCTCCAGATTATAGGTTCCTCAAAATTTTTGGATGTGCTTGTTATCCTCTCCTTCGGCCATACAATCATCATAAATTTGTTTTTCATTCCTAGCAATGCATTTTCCTTGATAATTGTTATCCTACTGAGATGACATCTATTTTGTGTGTTATCTCTTGGTTGTTATCTAGGACTCTATCTTAGATAGAGTCCCCTCTTTGTACAATTCCTCCATTATAAATACAATGCAAGGCTAATGGCCAATTCACTGTGCCCAAATATTTCTTGGCCTTTCTTTCCTCTAAGTTCTTTACTCACAATCCCTTTATAAAATTAAAAAATTGCAACGGTCAACAGTTGCAACAACATTTTAAGGAAAGGGTTGAGAGTGGTCTTTGGCGAGGGGAACGAGTGACGATAAAATATTCTTGCGGATTGAGAGTATTTGGCAGTTAGTTACAACTGCGGATTGAGCAAAGTAGAACTTTTGTTTTATTTTGGCATAATCCTACATTTTCTTCAGCCTGGAGAAGAGGTGATCAGAACCAGAATCCCCACAATAACATTTCATCTAAAATAAAGGTGATCAGCATCGGAACCAGTAGAATCTTCATCTTCTTAAATTTTTTGGAGAATGACTGTTCAACCCACCTTAGAATTCTTAGCTCCATAGTACAGGTGAGATGAATCCTAACCATGGATTGATGCCAAATCCATGGGTAGGATGCGGTTTACGGAGGGTTACTAATAGACTATGGGGGGGCTGTAATTTTATAATTTTGCAGTGGGCTGTAGTGTACTTCTCCATAATTTTTTTTATCACTTGGGTTTTATTTTAAAAATTTGAGGAACAGTAGAGGATAAATTTGACATTTTATTTTTTTCATTAATACTTAACAACATTGTCAATTGTTAGAAAACTTAAGGCTACTTTAAACAATAAGGGTAGAATTAGCCAATTAGCTTAACCATAAGAATAGTTTAAGAAAATTTCCCAAACAATATAAGTTATTGGATGTCGTTGATCCATATATTTTAGGATTTTCCACTTCTATTTGCATTTTGCACCTAATTAAATTACTTTGGAAAATAGTCTATTTGGATGTACAAGGTAACGCCCATCAAGACGTCACTTCATTTGTGGAGCCACATCAATACATCAAAAGGCTCTAATTTTGTTGGTTTTGGAAAATAAAATGAAAAGGCTTAAGGTTGGGTTTATTTTCAGTATAAACTAGAGGAGGTAACTAAATGTATGTATAATTTAGTTTGAAGTTTACTATTTAGTTATCAATAATTAAATTAAAAAAAAAAACTAATATGGGTCTTGCATTTTTGTAATTGACAATCTAGTATAATCTATTTTATTTGAAACCTGATGATGCGCTATTTTCTCACTCTCTCGTGTCAGTGACTGGGCCTAAACCAATTTCTGATCTGGCAATGCCAAGCTGTAAACTATAAGTTCGAGCTGAGAATGGTTGTAAAGAGAGAAGAATTAGAGTGCCTGGGTAGGTTTTACCTAGGAAGACACTCCGATGCTTAAGTCAATAAGGAGATTTTAGTGAGAATACGTGAGAGAGTTCAAGAGCTTTTATGCACATACCTTTTAGAGTAATCCTAGGGTCATTTTATAGCTATCTGAGGTTCAGGTGCCATCGGGAAACGTCTCCAAGTCTTCTGTGGAGCTGTTTCCACAATTTGGGGCGTGTTGGACAATTAGTTGCTAGATTTGTGTGGTAGTTACAGGTCACCCACGAGTCTTGTGAAGGGCAGTTTGGCGAGCTATTCCTATGGTCGCCCCAGCTTGGCTGCACGCTTGATGTCGGTTGCCACGTGCTAGTTTGTCGAGCTGTGTTTCTGAGTTGGACGTTGTGTTGCCAGCAGCGTCCACATGTCGGTAGTTGCATGGGGTGACCAAAATGCCCCTCATCAATTTCCCCCACTCTCAAGCCACTATCTAGTAGACGAAAAGAGTATAAGCCTTTTGGGGCATTTTGGGTCTGCTCACTTTGGCTATTGGTCCAGTTTACTCTTGTCGCTAGACTAGATTGCTTATGACGCCGGTTCAATTCGTTCAGTTCGGTTTTGGTCAGGAATGCTCTGAAGAAAATGACGGGGTTTCGCACGAACAGAATGGTGGGATTTTTGAATTTTGAAGGCACCCCCCCCTTTTTTTGAATTTTCTAAATGGGCGCGCTAATGGGTTAGGCGTGTGTGCCGAATTCCTACTGCAGCCAGGTTGTCACACACTAGCACCGTTGGATTCTTGACAGTGTGCTCTTTCCAGTTGTAGCTCTACATCTAGGCCGTTGATTTTTTAATCCGTGAGCTATACATATGGGGCCCCTCGAGGTCCCCACTCTGTCACTGTTTTTGGATTTTTTTGGAGAGAGGAGAGTGATCTACGAGTGAGTTTCTGGTGTTGGTCTTCTAAAGCAAGCTCCATTTTTCACTGGTGAGCTCTTCTTCCTTCTTCTCTCGAGTTCGGTTGCTGTCATTACGGGTCCCTTTTTGCATTTTTTGGTGAGTGTTCCTACTGTCTCCTCGTCATGTTTCATAACACTACCGATGATAGGGTTTCCAGTAGTGGGTCGGAAGAGGAGTCTAGTTCCTCCGGCAAAGATACTTTGGAGTTCTTTTTCGATGGGGCCATGGTGGGTAAAAGGGATGAGGTAGAGGCTATGATAGGCTCGTTTGGGCGAACCCAACTGTCCGGGGAAGAGATAATTGGGTTGTGCCATAGATACGAGATTCCTGATGAGTACCAAAGGATTGCACCTCCCTCTAGTCCTTATCGTTGGGACTATGGCAGTGAGGGGCTATGTGTTTATGAGGAGTCCTGGGCAGTTGGCCTCTGCTTCCCCCTCCATCCTTTTATCATGGTTGTATTGAGATGTTACCAGGTGTCACTGGGTCAGCTCGCCCCTAACGGGGTTACGACGCTGGTCGGGCTGATAAGCTTGTTCCATCACCGTGGCTTCCCTGTGGGTATCGAGGCCTTCTTGACTTTGGTGCAAATGAAATGAGTTTCTGGCCCATTCTGTTTCTACCTTCCTTTCCGTAGCAGGAGGAAAATTTTTAACTTCCCCAGTAAGGTTAGGGGTTGAAGACATAGGTTCTTTTTTCTTGAGAAGAAAGCCAGTTGGGATGTCAATTCTACCTAGTACAATAGTCCTCATAAAGTTGTTGAATGCAAGGATGACAAGCTATGGGCCATTTTTTAGCGGCTCACCCAGGAACGTGTTAGGATTAAGGAGTTTTAAGTCGAGCCGATGCTTGTGCAGGTGGGCCGAAGCTGTATAGGTGGGTCGGTTGTCAGGTCACACATTGCATGTTTTGTTCAGATTGCATATCTACTCATTTTTCCTTTTTGCTAGCTCAACAACTGATGTTTCTGTTTCTACAGGCATGGCAAGCTTGGCTTCTATCATGTCTACTGAGGAGGAGATGAGGTCTTCTTGTAAGAAGCGTCGAGCTGAGCGTAGGTTGTTCAGGGGGAGAGTCTCTTCGTTTGGGACTCCTCCTATCATTGACCTGGAGGGGGAGAGAGACCCGATGAGTACTGAGCAGGGCTCTTTTGATCCCTTACTCACCGAGGAGGCACGAGAGGGGGGCCCTTATGTTTCTGACATCCCCCCTTTCATTCCTTGCATTCCAGACGTGAAGGTGATAGATTGGTCAAGCGACAATCGAGTGGCACTCCGAATTGGTAGGGGCATACTTCTTCTCGAGGATATGCATCGAATCAGCGAGATGGATCTTGCGGAAGCTGGGGCTCAGATGACCCAATGCATTATTCAGGTTTTGTTGTATTTTTCTCCATGGGTTTTGTTGGTTTCTCTCTACAAGGTGCCTTACTTTTGTTTTCGATTTTGTAGGCAAACTACTATGGCTAGGCCTTGTTGGATCGTGCTCATTCTAGCTAGAAGGAGAGGGCTAACTTGCAGGCTAGTGTCGGTTTACTCAATGCTGAGGTGCAAAAACTTAGGCTGGATTTGGAGGAAGAGCGCGTGGAGCGCTAATGCTTGTACAATGCAAATCTGAATCTGCAGTGCGAGCTGACGGAGTCAAGGTCGAAGCGTGCCAAGAAAGTATGTCTGGGAGCTGAGCGAGTTAGGGAGGAGGCCATCGCTTATTACTTGGAGTCTCCCGAATATGAAAAGCAGTGGTCGTTAGATGGTATCCCCTCGATGAAGAAGGGGTTCAAACTATGCCACCGCTATCTCAAGTCCCTATTTCCCAATCTTGACATCAGCTCTACCACTTCATGGAAGGTCCCGCATGAGATCTTCACATAGGTGGACAAGGAACCTTTGACCCCAAAAGAGGAGGAGTATGACGAAGAGGGGGTCGAAGGAGAAGGCAACGAGGAGGCTTGGGATGATACTAGTGGTGACGAGTAGCCTGCTCTCTATCTCGGCCAGCAGCTCTATGGTGGTGTTGGTGGTTTTCTCTATTGTTATGGAGGCTTCATGCTCCTATAAGATTTTGGGGCCTGTGTGCCCTGTATTGTTCGAACCTGCTCAAACTTTCCCTTTTTCTCTTTTCTTTTTTTTTTAAGTGACCACTTGGCCTTCTTCTTGTAAGGTCATTTTGGCCCTCTTCCTCTTCTTGGTAACGGAAATAGTTGTCTCTTCCAGTACTTTATGCTTGCTTGTTTAATGTAGTTCAGATGCCTTTCATTTTGGGGCTACTTTTTCTTTTCTTTATCATCACTAAACGGGATGTCAGCTGGCTCCAGCAAGCTCGACATGTGACTATTGATTTATCATTGTTGAGTGTGTTAGACAGTTTTGTATGCCCTTAGCTTCAATCCATTTTGATGTACTTTTGACATTTAGTGTAAATAAATAAAGTACATGTTTGATTCATGTTGTTTGGTATAATTCTGTGTAAGACTCTAAAATTGGACACTTATAGAAACTTGTGTTAGTTTTAAATGTTCACGGCCATTGGATAAGTTTGGGGAGATTTATCCTGCCAAGGCTGATACTGATGTACCACCAAGTGTTGGGATGGCTTGTTTCGGCCATCAGGGTATGACCCAAGGCACATGCAGTATGGGATTACTTGAACCCTTGAACCGGACCAGATTTCCAGTATTGCCCTAGACCTTGGAGACATATGGGCAAAACTAGAAAGTTACACTTGACCCCTGAACTCGATTATGACACATCACTAGGTGTCAGATCGGGCTATCTTTGATATGTCAATCAGTGAGATCCTTAGTAGGGGTCAAAACCTAGACATGTTGGGACAGTTTGAGAATTCATCTGAGTGAGTGATCATAGTGACAGGATCAGCCCCTTTGTCGGACAATGGTAATGATCGGGAATGCACTCTCTTTGATGGAAACCAAACTGCCGGCAGTTGATTTCAATTGTTGGAATTTTGTTTTTGCAAAATTAATATATATATATATATATATATATATATATATATATATATATGTATATGTACGGTTTCAAAAGATTTGCAAAAGGTTTTAATTCCCGGGATCCATGTGAGAAGAGAGTGCGGCACTGTTCCTTGCAGCCGAGGGAGAGGTCTTCTCTTGTCGGGCAGTGCTTGATCATTAAGGGCTGAGAGGTTAAGTGTAAGACCATTTAGGAAAATACCTTATGGGCTAATCTTGCACCTGCCCACAGTCCCTGGGTTTTTATAAGATGGCTTGGACAGGGATGTAATTGTTGGGCCCATAGGGTCCATGTGATGGGCTCAAGGGGGTCACTGAGTTTTTCAGTGAATTCGGATGGGCCTTGTAATAAAGGTTGGGCCAAACCCATGTGATTGGCGTGTAGATCAATGCTTGGGTCCCGCGCCATACAAAAGAGCCCAACTGGGCAGTATATTTGAAACTAGTTAAACACTGAACACTTAATGGGCCAAAAGCCCATTTTGAACTAGGCTGATATGATCACCTATTCATGGGGTAAATCTGAGATTAATGTTAGTAAAAGGATTGGGCCTTTAACCTTATCCACTCTAGGAGACCAAATTCAAATTAGATTTGAATCTGGTAACCTCCTGATAAGATCAGGAGTAAGCTAACTTAACCTGCAGATAGGATTAAGATTATCCCCTATCCAAATACTGATTTGGATTGGGATAACTCCCAATTAGGAGGTTTCTTAATTAAGAAGAAAGAGGAGAAACCCTAAGAGATATATCAAATTTCGAACCAGGGTTGGTATGCAAGATATACCTCCTGCGAATTGAGATTTGATCACACACAGACTCCAGAGAGAAGAGAAACAGTTCAGCCCTCTTTGTCCCTGGAGTTCTCCTCCAGCCGCCGCCATTCCCTCTTGCAAGATTGGATCTTTGCAGCAATAGGAAGTCAAGAAATCAGTTCTTGACATCAGTCTTGCAGGAAAGACTATAAAAGATTCGGTGTTCAGAGTTTCCAGAGGATTTTTGCGAAGGATCTAGTGTGTAGGACGCACCCTGCTGTTCCGTTCCATCCACAGTTGTGTCATCTTCAGCAGGAGCGGATCTTGGTTTCTTCTTTGGGCGTGAACACCAACTTTGGGAGATACTATTTCTCCGGATCAGGTATATTCCTTCATTTCTCTTTTGGTTCAGATCTAGTTCGATTATGGTTCAAGTAGAATCATTGAATATTGTATTCTAAATTTAGGGAATATGATTCCCAGTTGGGAGAAGGTAGGAAAATTTTTGAAATTCGCCCACCCATTCCGCACCCTTCATGTCATCCATTAGATGGATCCTACCATTCTTTCAAAGCGGGCTATCAGTTGGTAAGCTACCTGAAACACTGCTTAAACATAGTATTGGCGCTAGTTGTCCACATTCTATGCCCAGAGTACTACCTTACCCTCAAGCATCTCAAGCTCTTACGTGTTCCCACCTATGGTTTTAGAAACACTATAAGGGCCTTCCCAATTCAGGCCGAGCTTCCCTACACCGGGCTCGGGTATCATAACTTTTCTGAGCACCAAGTCGCCAACTCTGAAGTTGCAATTCCTGATTCTAGCATTGTAGTATTGAGCTACATGTTGCTGGTATGCTACAGTCCGAATGTAGGTGAGGTCTCTAACTCCTATCAAGTCAAGGTTAGCTCGCAACTCTTCCACATTTGAGTCTTTGGCGTATACTTCAGATCGTAGAGTTGGAATCTCTATCTCAGTTGGTATACTACTTTAGTCCCATAAGCCAGGTTGAACAATGTCTCGCCTATTGATGTCCGGACAGTGGTCCTGTATGCCCACTAAAGGGATGAGAAATCCATCATATGGATAGCCGAACCCTGCAGGTAGGTAGGGCAAAATTTTAAAAATTTCTCTTTCTCCCATATGGGAATCACATTCCCTATTTTAGAAAACTACATTTTCAAGGATCAATCTTGAACCTAAACCGTACCAGATCTGAAACCAAAAGGTAGGAGAGGGATGTACCTGATATGGAGTAACAGTAACTCCCAACGAAGCTGTTCACGCCCAAGGAAAATGCCACTGCTCCCACTGAAGATGAGACAGTGTAGGGTGGAGCAGAATCAGCAGGTGGTTCTTCAGTAAGAACCGAACTCTTCAACAAGAATTCGTTGGAGGGTGAGTGAGCATGACTTCAGATCAGTTTTTCACCAAAAACTAATATAAAAAACGCTTCTTGATCGCTCCTACAGGTGGAGAACGAACTGGCTATGGCGGCAGCAATAGAGGGAGGCAAGAGCAGAAGATCGCGTCAGTTTAACTGGAGTTGTCTTCTCTCTTGAATCTGTAATCTTGAAGGATGAACTAGGTTTGCCCTCCTCTATTTATAGCTTTAAAGAGAACTTCTCCTAGTCGCATTAGGAGTTTCCTAATCCAAATCTTATTTGGATCTAGACTCTCTTTAAGAGATAAGGACAAACCCTTATCTTATCTGCGGATAAAGATCAACCCTCCTAATCTTATTAGGAGTTTCTTAATACAAATCTTATTTAGATCTGGACTCTCTGAGTGGATAGGGATAACTCTCTATCCTATCTACTGATCTAAATCCCAGAACCGCCCCTCTTTAAATAATCATATTATACTAGTTCGAATTGGGCTTTAGGCCCATTAAGTCCATGTGCTCACATATCCTCCAAACTGCTACCCATTTGGGTATCCTTGTATGGCGTGGGACCCAAACATTGATCTACACATCAGCCACATGGGTTCAGCCCAGCCTCTACTACGAGGCCTGGTCGAATTCACTGTAGGAAACAGTGAACCCCTGATCCCATCACCATGGGCTATTAATGGGCTCAACACTTACACTAAGTGGTCCATGGGTTAAGCCACCTTATAAAAACCCAATGACTGTGGGCAGATGCAAGATTATCCCATCAGGTATTACCCTCATTGGCCTTACACTTAACCTCTTAGCCCATAATGATCAAGCACTGCCCAACAAGAGAGGACCGCTCCCTCGACTATATGGAACAGTGCTGCACTCTCTATATAAATATATTTTGCAAAAACAAATTTCAACGATTGAAATCGGCTACCGGCAGCTTTGGTTTCCATAAGAGAGAGTGCATCCCCGATCATTCACTTTGTCCGCCAAAGGAGTTGATCCTGTCACTATGATCACCCACTCAGATGAATTCTCGGACTATCCCAACTTACCTAGGTTTTGACACCCTCTAAGGATCTCACTGATTGGCATATCAAAGACAGCCCAATCCGGTACCTAGTGCAGTATCATAATCGAGTCTAGGGGGCTAGATGTAACATTCTAGTTTTGCCCATCTATCTCCAAGGTCCAGGGCAATACTGGAATTTTGGTCCGGTTCAAGGTTTCAAGAAAAACCCACACTACATGTACCTCAAGTATCACCCTAGCAGCTGAGACAAGCCACCCCAACCAACTTGGTGGCACATCAGTGTTAGCCTTGGCAAAATAAATTTTGCTAGATCAATCCAACGACTGTGAAGATTCAAAACTAACACGAGTCTCATATGTGTCAAGTTTAAGGGTATTACACAGAAACACACCATAATAACATGAATCAAATATGTATTTTATTCATTTACAATAAATGTCATAAAGTACATTATTCTGATTGGAGCTAAGGGCATACACTGTCTAACACCCACAACACGTTGGGTAGCTCGTCCACCCACAAACCTTTAGTTCGAGAAAGTCGAGCTTTGAGTCCTCGTAGAATAGTTTTGTTGGTGACTTTAGCTTGTCCGTTAGTTTGAGGGTGTGCCACTGAGGTGAAGTTTTGCCTTATTTCCATTTGAGCTCACCAATTATGAAATTCAATGTCCTCAAACTGCTTCCCGTTGTCTAAGATTAGTACTCTAGGTAAGCCGAGTCTACAAACTATGCTTCACCAGAAAAAAAAGTTCTGGACATTGTGAGTTGTTATTGTCACTAGAGGTTCAGCTTCCACCCATTTGGTGAAGTAATCCACGGCTACCACCAAAAAAACTTTTTTGTCCTTTAGTTGGTGGAAAGGGTTCAACAAATCTATCTACGCGAATGGCCATGTGTTGATCAAGTATCTCAGATTGGTAGTGGGATGATGTAGGATTTTCGCGTGCCATTGACACTTGTCACATCGTTGGACTAGCTAGATTGCGTCTACTTTAATGGTTGGCCAGGAGTATCCTTGTCGCAAAGCTTTCTGAGCAAGGGCTCTGCCCCCCATGTGTCCTCCGCAGAGGCCTTCGTGGATCTCCTATTGAACTTGGCTCGTTTCAGCTCGCCTTAGGCACCGTAGGTAAGGTAGTGTGAAGGATCTCCAGTATAGCAGTTCGCCTACTATCACGTAGTGAGCTTCTTGTAGTTCTATTCGGCGAGTTGTGTTCTTTTCTATCAGTAGCATTCCTTTTTTCAGGTAATTGTAGATTGGGTCAATCTAGCTTGGCTCCATGTCAGTTATGTTGCCGACCTCTTCACCTCCTCTTTCTATTGAAGGGCGAGGTAGTTCTTCAATGTAGATAGTTCACTTTGTCGAGTCAATCATGCTTGCTAGTCTAAAAGGGGCATCTGCCTCTGTGTTTTCCAATCTCAGAATTTAATGGAGATACCAAGAGTCAAAACTAGGAAGGAGTTCTCTTACTTTGGCCAGGTATGTGGCCATGGAGGGTTCTCGGGCTTCATAGTCCCCATTTATTTGATTCACAACGAGATGTGAGTTGTTGTAGACAATTATGTGTTTAGCTCCCACCTCTTTTGCTAGTGCTAAGCCTACTAGTAGATCCTCGTATTTGGCCTCATTATTCGAAGCTCGAAATAGCATTAACCCAACTCTGCTTCCACCTTGATTGGATGAGCCATCCACATGAAGTATCCAGGGCTCCTCATCCCAACCTGCTATCTCGCAAGCTGGGGGAGGTGCCATGTTGGATGAGGCTTCTGCTTCTAGCTCTATTAGTTCTGGGGATGGTGAGCTAAAGGTACACTCGGCAATGAAGTCTGCTAGGACCTATGGTTTTATCGTTGTGTGTGGTTCATACCAGATATCATATTCATTGAGCTCGATCGCTCATTTTGTAAGTCTCCTCGAGACCTCTGGTTTCTGAAGAACTTGCTTCAAAGGTCGATCGGTTAGTGCCACAATGGTGTGGGCCTGGAAATAGGGTCTTAGCTTTCGAGCGGCTAGCACCAATGCAAAGGCGAGCTTTTCTATGTTGGAGTACCTTGTTTCAGCAGCGTAGAGAACCTTGCTTATGTAGTACACCAATCATTGCATTTTATATACCTCTCTTATAAGGACTGAGCTAACCACCTCATCACTCGCAGAGGTAGATTTTAAGCTCATCTCCAATCTCTAGCCTAGTCAGTAGGGGTGGCGAGCTGAGGTACTGATTTAACTCGTCGAAGGCAAGCTGGCATTCCTCAATCCACTCGAAAGCTTGGTTTTTCTTTATAGCTTTGAAGAAGGGAAGACGCTTCCCAACCGATTTTGACATAAATAGGTTCAAAGCTGCTATTTGTCCAGTTAGTCTTTGGGTTTCCTTAACTGAGTTGGTTGGTCTCATGTCTAGGATAGCCGAGATTTTTTCGGGGTTGGCTTCTATAAAACACTGGCTAACGATGTAACCTAGAAACTTACCTGAGGTCATAGCGAAAACACACTTGTTTGGGTTTAATTTTAAATTATGTTTTCTCAAAACATCGAACACAAGATTTAAATCAGAAATCAAATTCTTTGAAAAAAGTGTTTTTACAACCATATCATCTACATAACAATCCACTTTACTACCGATTAAATCAGAAAAAAACAGAGTTGACTAGTCACAAGAAGGTCGCCCCAACATTCTTTAAACCAAAAGGCATGACCTTGTAGTAGTACAAGCATGTTTCAGTGATAAAAGCGGTCTTCACTTGGTCTTCCGGATCCATTAGGATTTGGTTGTAGCTTGAGTAGGCATCCATGAAACTGAGTTGCTCAAATCCCGATGTCGCATCCACCATGCGATCTATGCTAGGTAGGGGGAAGTTGTCCTTTGGGAAAGCTTGGTTCAAGTCCATAAAGTCTATGCACATCCGCCACTTGGATTGGTTATCTAGCTTGGGTATTGGACTTCTTTGATGAAGTCTGCTCCTAGCAGCTTCCCCACCTCCTCGTCCACTACATGCCACCTTTCTGGGGCGAGGTTTCTCTTCCTCTTCCAGACGGGTTTAACTGTAGGGTCAACATTAAGTTTATGAGTTATTAAACTAGGGCCTATACCAGGCATCTTAGCTGCTGACTAGGAGAAAACCTCTAAATTATTTAACAAGAAGCTTACCGGTTCGGATCGCAGGGGTTCTTTCAAGCGAGCTCCAATCTAGAGCATTTTCTTAGGTTCGGTTCTAGAGACATGTACTGCAACGATTTCCTCAGTTGGGAGAGCTCTTTCTTTTGTGTCCTCTGGCGGTGGTTTCAGGTCAATATCAACTATTATCTTGCCCTTGGCCTTCATCAAAGCTACATAACACTTCCGGGATTCTAGTTGGTCCCCTCATAGCACTCCTATACCTGTGTCCATTTGGAATTTCAGTGCAAGGCGGTACATTGAGACCACAGCCCGCAATGCATGTAAGATCAGTCATCCCAAGGTTGCATTATAAGGCGATGAGGCGGCCACCACCAGAAAATCATGCTCGAAGCGCACCGTGTGGGGCGGTGAGCCCGCCTCAATTGGCACCCTTATCCTATCAATCGGGCGAACTACCTCACCGCTGAATCCCACCAATGGTATGTCTGCGGGCTACAGGTCAGTTTTACTAAGTTTCATCCTCTTGAAAGCTTCTTTGAACAAAATGTTTTCCGAGCTACCTGAATCCACTAGAATCCTCTTCACTCTAAAATGATTGATTAGTAGCTTTACCACTAGGGCATCGTCATGGGGGTACTGGACCCCACACATGTCATCCTCTATAAAATAAATTACTTCCTCCTTTCGAGGGTGCTTGCATGGCCGACTATCCTCTTGCTCTAGTTCTCGTATGACATTCTTTCCTGGTAATGCGGTACAACTTGCTATTATCGAGCCTCCGGTAATTACATTTATGGTCCCTCGGATTTACCTCTCTTGTGATTGTTGGTTTTTGAGAGCCTGCTCTTGATGCCTGCTACTCTAGGGCAACTCCCTGCTAGTTCTTGCTTCAGACTGTCATTCATCTTTGATGAAGCGCCTCAGATAGCCTCTTTTGATGAGGTCCTCAAATTTGTTCTTTAAGTTCCAGCAATGCTTATTATCATGTCCAACACCTTTGTGAAAATGGCAATACTTATTTGGGTTCCAAGTAGTAGGATCCCCCCTCATCTTTGGTGGCCATTCCACGTAATCATTAGATTGGATTTGCATCAAGATCTCCTTTCTTTTAGCATTCAACGAGGTAAACACTCTTGTGTATGCTGGTGGCCTCGCTGAAAGCCAATCTAATCTTTTGGTTGGCGACTTGCTCTTGTGGCATGACGAGCTGCTGTGCTTTCTTCTTCGTGAGTTGCTTCTCTTCGGCAACTTGCACCTTCGCCCAGTCGTATTTGTACTCACTTCTTCTTCAATACACTTTCTCTTTCTTGTTGTATCAGACTCTATCCCTACTGCTTCTTCCGCCTTGATGAAGGGGTGAGGTACGTCAAGGAATTTTTCCATGGTAGCTAGTGGATGTAGTTCGAGCTCCCATTTTACTTTGCGGTGCTTGACACCTTTCTTCGCTGCTATGAGCTGCATGGCGCTGATTTGGAATGTCTTACTGGTGGCAAATTGATCCCAATTTTTTATGGATCCTAGTGTCAATCTAGAATACCAAATCCAAGCTTCTTCCTTTAGTGTTGTGGGGAATGCAATGCACAAGCTAGAGTCGTTTTCTCCATGGAGGAACATGAGGGCTTAAAAGTTGTTCACATGCTCCACCATGTTTGTCTTTCCCCTGTAGGGCTCGGAAGTTCTTTTGACGCGGCACATTAAGGATTTCTAGTGCAAATGGGGTTTCACGTGCCAAACTAGGCGGTTCTGAGAGGGATACCATCCTACTGGTCGCTACATTGTTCTCTTCAGGTTAGGCCTCGCTGCTCGCACGGGCGAGCTGTACTTTTCTTCCTGCACGGTGTGTTACTTCTTGCTCTTCTTCTTGGTGCATTCAGTGGAACTTGCGACATCGGTCCTGTCAAGAACCTTAGCTTGGCTTTCTGCAAGGGCCTACTCATTTCGGATTACTGGGTCCACTCTGTCTGGGACCTAGATTTGACTACGTACTTGTGGGCAAGGTGGGTCTTCATTATTCGGGCCATTGTTCTGTGGAGGTAGTCATTGGCTGCTTCTCAGAATTTCTTGGTTGTTGTATGGGACCTGCTAATCGTTGGCTGGCACTCGCTGGCTGTTAAATGGTCATTGCTGGCTGTTATGCGGTACTTGCTGGCCATCTCATGACATAGGTTGATCGGGTGTTGCAGGATGCTGTTGTTGTTGGCGTTGTTGCTGCTGCTGTTGGAATTGTTGTTGCTATTGTCCAACAATGAAGATGAATATGTTCTCCCATGACCTAATCTACTCGATCATGGTGTGCACGCTCTGCACTAGGTTGTTGAATTGTTTTACGTTGACTGTTGCAGGAGGTACCGCATGGTCAGCTACTGGGGGCGATATATTCATGTTGCCTTGTGCTTCGACTGGTGGTAACAGAACGTCTATTTGGCCAATTATAACAGTAGGAATCTGGTCGTTGACATTGTTGGTAGATGGGTTGTTGGAAGATGCCATTGAAGGATTTCTTTTAGAAGAATAAGAGAAATGAATGAAGGGAACACTAGCTTTTTGCTGCATTTCCCACAGACGACGCCAATTGATGATGCACTATTTGCTCACTCCCCCGTGTTAGTGACTGGGCTCTAAACCAAGTTCTGATCTGGCGATGCTGAGATGTACTGCCAAGTTGTAAACTGTAAGTCTAGCATGAGAAGGACAATAAAGAGAGAAGAATTAGAGTGCTTGGGTAGGTTTTACCCAGGAAGACACTCCGATTCTTAAGAATTTCTGTTTTTTTTTATTCGATTTAAGATATTAAATGAGATCTTATTGGTAAACAATAACCCACTTTATTTGGTATTTACTATTTATCTAATAAATCTATTTTGAGTTATTTAGTTTTAAAAATTATATTAGGTTGCTTCCTAAAAGTTAAATCAAGTTTGTAATTAATAAAGTATTTTCTTTTTGAAAAAAAAATCATTTAAAAACAAAAGTGGGTTTATGCTAATCTTTTAATGGGTTCCACCATTTGTATTTAATACACTATGGATAAACATATTCTAAGCTAATAAATAATTTTCTATTGGGAATGTTTAGGAGTGAAACAACCCACTTTTTAAATCTTATTTCTTGAATTAATAGGATGCCACGTGTGTGAATGGTGGTAATGAGTTGTGGGATTTAGCAACAACTTCTCTGAAAATGCCAAGTGTATAACTTTCAAGAAAAATGAGAAAGCCACATGTCTGAAAGGTAGGGGACCCCTAGTAGTGGGTTGCAGACTTTAACAAGAATTTCTCAGAAATTGCCATGTGTCTAGCTTTCTAGAAAATGAGAATGCCACTTGTCTAAATGGTGGCAATGAATTGTGGGTTTTAACAACAACTTCTCAAAAAATACATATCTAGATTTTCAGAAAAAATGAGGTCACTGATGAGGACGGATTTGGCCCTCTAGTGGCATCATGACACATGGCATCTCAGAACAGCTGGATGACACCTCGGCACCACCTAGGCAATGACTTGCCTTAGCCAAAGAGATGGAGTCCGACCTGGCGACCTGCCACCATCACCGACCTAGCGAAAACCTAACTAACGACCTTGTCCACAACTTTGAGTGGCTTGTAGCACCTCGTTAGTATAGTCGAAGTGACCTCGAAGAGGATCAACCTCTCTTGAGGGCTTGCCAACCTGATTGAGGTCCAGGTGGCGACTTGCAAGACGTGTTCACCGACCAATTTGGCATGCATATCCCAACACTCCCGGGTTTCTCGAAAGTTGGCCCCCGTACCGAATGTTCCAAAGGAAACCGAACAAGGTGCGAAGACCGGTCTACATGCACAGTTACCTTTGAGGACATCGGGCCGACTAGGCATGTCTTCCCGAAGACCTCGGATATGATGTGTGAAACCCATGCCAAACAACGCCTATATAAGAACATCTACCTCAGTAACACATGGTTCGCACAATACAATGCATTCTAGCTCTCAAGTTTACTTACTTTCAGCTCGTTACTTACATTCAATATTGACTTGAGCATCGAAACGACCTCGTTGGGTTAGCCACCCCAGGCTCTCTGATCTATTTATCTTGCATTTTGACCGATCTACTTCAGAACTGACGTTCGAGCTACCTTCCAGCTAAAAGCATCCAGATTGTGCACCATCAGTCAAAAAATTCGAACCGATGTAATACTCCGCCCCATATCTGTATTTTCATGTATTTATTTTCAGTGTCCTATTGACTGAATTTTCCATTGATAATCGCATCAATTATCAATAGTTCATAAAATTTTAAACCCATCCATGTTGAACTCCATCAATTGAGTTTTACATGGATAGAATTTATACCAAAAATTATACCAAAAACAAACGTAGCCTAAGGACTATTTGTTTTTTCTTTATTTATTTTGAAATGAAGAAAATTGGTCAATGAAAAGCGAAACCCCCATTAACCAAAATACCCTTAATTTCCTTAGTTGAATGAGACAAAATTATCCTTTTTAATAATAATAAAATTTTAAAATTAAAAAATAAAAGAAAAATTATCCAAAACTCACCATCAGTTTTCGGTATTTCTCTTAAACTTACCACATTAAACTCACCACGTCTAAAACTTACCATGTCACTAACTTCAGATTAATAGGTGTTAATATATTATCATTTTAACTTTCATAGAAAAATATAAAATATATATAAAATAAATTAGCGGATATTAATATATTACCATTTTAATATTTAGACATGAAAAAAGGAAATTTTTCAAAAAACTTTTCAAATATAAAATACATTAAAATTACAAAAAATATAAAAATTATAGAAATTGCAAAAAAAATAAAAAATTATTTTCAAATTATAAAAACTATAAAAATTGAAAAACAAAATCAAAAAATAAAAATTATAGAAAAACAGAGAAATTATAAATAAATAACAAAAAATACAGGGAAATTTATAAATTGTAGAAAATATAAAATATAAAAAAGTAAAAATTATAAAAAACATTGAAAATTATAACAAAATACTAAAATTGTAAGAAAAAAACAAAAAAAGTTGAAAACTTAAGACCATTGGTGCACTAACGGAAGGTAAGTTTTGAACTATATATATGTTAGACATTTAAAAAAAATTGTGGCGAGTTTAAAGAAAATGTTCAAAACTCAGACAATTTCCCAAAATAAAAAAAAAAAGAAAAAAAAGACATGAATAAATGAACTTACCCACGTAACCGGCTAACTGCATTTACCCAAAAAGCAAACGGAGCTACATGAAACCTTTTATTTATTGTCTTCTTGTGCATATAATTGGTGCGTTTTCTTATTCTAAAGTCAGTTAAGTTCAATAGGTAGTGTTTCCAAACTGACTGAAATTATATCCCACTGCCAATTATTTAAACCTGATCTAACTCCTATTTTACAAAAACAGTTCTTATTGTCAGGACTCAGGAGTATGGGTTTTAAGTTTTAAGCTAAAACCGAAAAGCCCAGAACTTCTACGTTCTACGCCCAAATCCCCATGTTTACATTTAACATACGACATCATTGTTTTCTTGCATTCATTCCATTTCCATGCTAAATGAGCGGTGGGTCCCAATTTGGATCTCGCATCAATTCCAATCCAAACAGTCTCAGAAGAGCTATGCGTGGGATGGTACAATGTTTGTTAGTTGCAGCAATCACCAGTTCACCACCGCACGTATGTAGGACCCATTAATCCACCATCCTTGAATCAAATCGTTCAGGGATCAAAATCGTATGGTCAACAAATTCAGAGACAAAGAACAAAAAAAATTGGAAGAAAAGAGAAGATGAATCATAAACGAATTCAATCCCTTTTTATAATCAGTGGTCACGCGTTAGGAACCTTGCTGAAACCGGTGGAAAGCGGCTGACTCAGCACGGAGCTCCAAATGCAATCACCACCGTCGATATCATTCATGCCCCCCTCGCATGGCCACGATTCTTCATCCAACGTATCGCCGGGAAGAATCTCAACCAACGCCGGAGTCTGGCACAAACACTGGCCCCCAAAATCGACTCCCCCACCAACAGAGACCGATACGTCGCCCAAAGAAGCAGAGAAGACGTCGTCGAATTTCCAGTCTTCCGATTCGAGCACCAGATTGTCTTTAAGCCAGGGGAAATCGAACACTCCAAATGGCCGAAACGGATCTGATACTTTGAAGATATCGGAGTCTTCGAAGCCGACGCCGACATGCTCTTGCTTTTTCATGCACACATTCCAGTCCGTCTTCTCTTCGTCGTCGTCGTCTCTTCTTCTCTTCTTGCTGTCGCGCTCCATTTCAGAAAAAGCCTTTACCCTCCAAAGAAAAAGAAAATAAACTGAGAAATCTCTGTCAAAGAATGAAGGAACAAAGACACACCACATTAAGAAGAAAAAGCTTGCATTGGGAGGCGGATCAGAAAGCGGAATCGAATTAATGCCGGAAAATTGAAGTGAAAATGCAAAAGAAAACTTGTGATGATGAATTGATGATTACCGTTTCCATTCGCTGGCGAGAGAAGGATAATCGATTGAGAGCTTAGACTTAGCTCGCACGCCACGCGAACCCAAGCGAAACCGTCTTAACGACCCACGCTCTCCATTACTCTCATCACGCCTTTACCCATCTTTTCTTCCTTTCTTCCTCTTACTTTCTAGTTTTCTACTTTCGTTCTGTTTTGCATTTTCGCTTTAGCTCCACTAACTTCGTCTCTATTTATACATCAACCAGCAAGGAGAAATGCATGAAACCAACGGCTTTTTCGTTCACTTCCTTTTAATAATAAAACCTTGGCTTATGTTATGTGGACAGATACTTCAGTACGTCGGTTCACTGTTTTCCACGTGGCAAACATAAAAGCCTCATTGCATGAAGCATGACGCACACTCCACTGACTGACACGTACTCGGGATTTTAGAAAATTTGGTTGGCCATCAGTGATGAGGTGCGTCATGCAGGGGAAGGATAGAAATTGAACTCTCGTGTCTCGTACATCATCCTCCTTCCTGGGACAGTATTTGCCACGTGTTATACGTTGGAGAACCGGTGCACACGAGTCAATGGGTCCCGCACGGATGTTAACTGGGTCAAAATCAGCTTTAGGTATAAGAATCCATCCCCAACCGTGTTTAATTTGTGTGTTTATTGCATCAATCGCACACACATCGCTAGTATTGCGTATTGGACCTACTGACCTAGTATTGCATATTGGGCCTCGGGTAGGAGTTATAATTATAATTTATCAAACGTAGGAATGATCAATGATCATTTCTGCCCGGGCCTACATTGCCTGAACCGAGCCTGCATCAAACTCGCACATAACGCAGACGTTTCCAGTACTAAAAATCTTAGGTCCAAAATGCCTAGTCCACATAATATAATAAATTACATATAATACTAGCAGGACCCGTGCGATGTACGAGAAAGTTTAAAAGATTTAATAATTTTATTTAATATTAAATTAATAATTAATTTTTTTTTGTTAATTAACCAAAATTATTCAAAGTTATTGTTAATATCTAAAATTTTAATAATTGTATTTTTATTTAATGTTGATTAATAAAAAATAATTATTAGTAATTTCATATGAATAAATATTTTTAATAAATTTAGTTTTATTAATAATTTATAGTAATTCTAATAATTGTTATTATTTTTATTATTTTTAAATGAAATTTTGATTAACTTTAAATAAATAAAAATAATTACAAAAACTAATATTTTTATTAATTTCACTAATAATTAACAATTATATAGGAATGACAATGGGTGGATTCAGGGCAGGGCACCGACATCCTTATCCTTGCCCCATCATCAAGACACTCAACCCCATTCCCGCCCGGTCCCCAATGTCAAGCGGGTTCAAGGCAAGGCAACCATTCCTCAATGTCGGGCAAGTTTAGGGGCAAGGGACCCCCTTCCTCATCAAGGATGGGGAATCCTCAAATTTCCCCACCCTGTCCCCAGTATTGGGCAAGTTCAAGTAGAGGTGTAAATTGGGTCATGTTGGACCGAGTCTTGGGCCAAGTCAGGCCACAAATCGAGCCAAGCTATGAGAGGTCCATTTAAAAAAAAATGAAAAAGATGTTTAAATTTTTATTTCATATGATTTTTGATGTATACAATTGGTTATATATACAATTAGACCTATTCATGGGCTAGGTAGTCCGATGGCCCGGCCCGGCCTAACCCGCTATTTTTCAAGCTTGGACAAAATTTTAGGCTTGTGGGTTCAAGCTTGAGCTTTCTCAAATAAGCCCAGCTCGATACTATTATATATATAAAAAAGTATTTATGTTATATATAATAAATATAATATATATTTCTTAAATTATTAATAAATATCAATTTACTATTAGGAAATATAAATTAGTTTATTAATTTATTAAATTATTACTAAATTAATATAATATTAGTTTATAAAAGTATACTGAAAATAAGACATTTTGTATACAGATCGGGCTTTGGGCTCAAGCTCGGGCTTGAGCTTCGGGCTTTATACAAGGGTTGGGCTCGGGCTCAAGATCTAGGGCCAATGATCAAGTTGGGCTCGGGCTTGCACATTTTTCTGTTGATAAAGATGATCTTGTTAATTATAAAACTATGATTTTTTACAAATTAAATTTTCTATTTAATTCTAATCTAGTATAAAAATATATAACATTTCTATATATATTAATATAAAATTTGTTATTTAAATTATATATAAAAAATGTTTACCATATATGCATAGAAATTCCAAATTGAGCTTATTAGGGGTTGTTTAGCTTGGGCCCTATCCACTAAAGATATCATTGGACTACAAAAGTTGGATACCCAATTAGACTTTGGATCTAATTATCCGTGACAATGTGTGGGCATGGTGTATATCTCACCTAATTCAAAAGAAAATATTTGCTTGAGCTTGCAAATTTATAGACCTAATCGGGTTAGGTTAAGTTATAAACGATTTCTTACTTTTTATTATTAATTATTAAAATATTGTTAGCTGTTAAAATTTTATAATTATTAAATTACTGTATCTATTTAAAATATAGTAATTTATGGAAATTATCGTATTTTTAGAAATATTGCTAATTTCTTAGCTAAAACTTATTAAATGTAATTTCTACTACTTATAGCTTAAATTATAATTACTGCTAATTACAGTGTAAAAATAATTGTTGTTAATTATATTACCATTAATAATGGAAATGCATTATTATTCAGTATTTTTGTAATAAAATACAAATAATTTATTTTTTTAATTATTTTTAGTATTTTAATTAAGTTTTAGGTTTTTCATAATTTTTGGATTTTTAATTAATTTTTGGTGTTTTTATTATTATTCAGTATTTTTTGCATATGGGTATTTTTCAATAATTTCTAGTATTTTAATCATTTATTTTTGCATATTAGTCACTACAAAATTAATTTGCATTTGCTTTCGGTAAAAATAATTAAATAACTAAATAAATACCATAGTTATTAAAAATACAACTAATTTTCATTATTTTTCAATAATTTATGGCTTGGGTATTCTTTAATAATTTTTGTTATTTTTTAATAATAAAATACTATTAATTGTATTTTAGTATTTTAATTATTTTAAGTAAATACCCTTATTAATATAAAATTGTTAATTTTCAATATTTTTTTAATTATTTTTAGTATTTTAATTACGTTAGGTTTTCAGAATTTTTCTGATTTTTAATTAATTGTTGGTATTTTAAAACTATCAATTAATATTTTTATTAGCATTTTTAAGGTCTCAACTCATAAGTTATCTAATAATATTATTATAACTATCAATTAATACTTTTATATTTAAATCTTATTTTTATTAGCGTTTATTAAGTTGGATTTTTAAGTGGAATTGAAACACATTTTTATTATTTACTAAGTTTTATTAATATTTATTTTTAGTGAAAGTTTAGTGGATTTTTAAATTAATAATTTTTTGATTGTTTAAGTACAACATATTTATATTATTTGATTTATATCATGTTTTTCAAAACCGGACCATATCGGAAAAATCGGGAACCGGTCAGGTGATCGGTTCCATTTTACCCGAGAACCATTATTTCACCAAAAACTATTGATTTGGTTAGCAAACCGCTGACCTTGGCGGTCAAACCATTTGAACCGTCCAACGATCTTGGCTGTTTTTTTTTTTTTTTTGTCAGAATGGGTCATACGTTCAGTTTGAACAGTCGGACCATTTGACCTAGGAATGGGACCTCTAACTGGTTCGTTGTCTAGTTCGGTTTTAAAAACCTTGATTTATACTATTATTACTACTCTCTCTCTCTCTCTCTCTCTTTAAATGTAATAATAACATGCATTAAAATAAGAGGCCTTGGAAAATTCAAAGGTCTCTCTCTAATAGGGTATAGCTTTATTAATCTATATTACTGTTTTATATTATTAAAACAAAAGAAATTAAGAAAAAAATACAAAAAATAGAGAAAAGAGATAAATAGCTTCTCTCAAAGGAGAGACATGCTCACATGGAAAAACCTATTTATATATATAATTTTAATTATTAATAATTTTTAATAATAATTTTAATTTTAGCTTTATTTTGGAACAATAATAAATTGACATTTTATTATTTTCTATTAAATACTATTTTTGTTTAATAAATGCCATTGAACTTTATTTAGTAATATATTAAAAAATTTGTTTTATTAAATATTACTTGATTAATTTTTATTAAATGTTATTAATTTTATTAGTTCTTGTAAGTATATTAATTATGAAGTTAGATTTTTTGACGTACTAACTTTTATTAATAAAAACATTTTTATTAAATAAATTGCATTGATTCTAATGAAAATTAATTTTATATGTAACAATGAATTTTAAAACCATAATTTTTTTATCTAAGAACCTTAAAATTTTGTTTAATTGACTCAAACATGGAGCATGGATTTGAAAAACGGTTTAGATCGAAGTACGGACCGGTCTATCCAATAGAAAGTTATTAACCCATTTACATGGATTGACAAGGGATGAACAATACATGTTTACTTTGTCGTCCTTACCCGAATGTATAAATGATCTATACGCGCAATCAATTACTTCCAATTGCCCAACCCCAATTAAACGGAAAATGGCCAGTGGCCATTCTGAAGAAATCTAGTTGTTCCAGTCATTGGTTGGCTTGTAAAGGACCGAAGAAGAAAATTGAGAAGTGAGAAAGGGGACGTTAAAAAGGAAAGTAGAAACTCCTACTTTGTCTAAGCAAAAATCCTGACAGTAACAGGTGGATATATATATATCTAGAAACTCATCTCTATGGTTCTCTAATGGAACTACCAACACCGATTACAATCTATTCATCTCCAATTGGGTAGGCAGTAGGCTATCCTCAAGTCTTCATTACGATCTATTCATCCATCGTGGACAGGTTGTGTCAGGTTACATTTGCAGGGAAATTTTCATCTTCGTCTCTCCAACTCAGGTAAGTCGTTGTGGGGGTCTATTTATCTTCCCATGCCTGGGCTCTTCTATCGATGTCGATAGTTGTTCTGGTATCATTGCCAGGTGACCAAAGACAAAGCTCCCAATCCTCTTAGAGGCCTTGATGGTGTTGTGCTTCTAAAATCTACAATTGCAGCAGATATATACTGTATGTTACATTCGACTTCCACTTAGAAAAATAGAGAATAAAGATTTGAACTACTACTAAACTAAAGAAAAGAATAATGCATAGCACGAAACTGGGTCTGGCTTCAAATGAAGAGACTTGGTTTCTCAAACAAAAACAGTGAACTGTTCATATGAAGAATGCAATGCATAAAATAGAGGTAAAAACCTAAAAAGGGTATTAGAAGAAATAGATGAACTGTCTGAGATGGTTTCTCAAACATTAAAATAAGAAATGATATTTCTTGGATAGGTGGAGGGAGAATGGGGCGGAGCCCTGTTTTGCCATCTAAAATGTGATTTTCCAACAGAGAGTTTACCTGAAACGAAGGTTTGTGTTATGGTACATGAATTGAGTTGTTACTACCACTTGAATAACCTGTTCATGTAAAACATTAAAAGATCTTCGTCATTCAAGGATAGTTTGAAAGGGACAATGGGGCGGAGCCCCTGTTTTGGTATCCAAAAGAAAGACTTCAAACCTGAACGCAGTCTTTGTGTATGTTTCTTGTACCTCTATATCCAAGATGTGTAGTTCCTCATATACATAACAGAGGAAAAGGTTTGTACTTTGCCTATCTTGAAGAACGACTGGAGCTTTGATAGTGAAATCAAAGCTTTGAGCTAGAGCCTCTATCTTGGAGAATGGCTAATAAAACCCAATCTATTTGCAAAATCCAAATGAATTCAGGAAATGAAAATAACAAAATCAAAATAAAGAATTGGAATTGGAAGAAGGATTGGCACTTCCAAACGTCTGGCATTCCAACTTGTTAAACGAATTAATAAGGGGGGCAGAAGACGTCTTGGAAGTTCAAATGTCTCTCGCCTTTCATTGGGTTTAATCACAATTACGTGGAATAAAAAAAGAAGAAAATTAGGAAGGGGGTTTCCTGCAATACGATACGGAGGCAGAACTTCAAACGATGTTGTTTTCTTTCTTCCCAGACAACACGAAAAGGGGAAACACAAAAGGGGGGACGGGTAGTACCTTGATTTCTTCTCAAGCGGCAGCTAGCAATGGTTGGTGCTTCTTTCTTTTTCTCATGTGACAACAGTGCGTGGTTGATCTTCTTCTCTTCTCAGGCGCAGCGACAAAGGTTTTTTCTGCCCATGGCAGCAGCAATGGTTTCTTTTCCCTACGATGAGCAACAGTGATGCCCAGACCGAATAGAACTTTTAATCAGGTTATTTTGGTCTTTCTAAATTTTATGATTTTAAAATATATAAGGCCATTTCGATAATTTTGTAATACAATGTAACATGAGTTTATGGAAATGAACGCAGGTGTCTATTTTTGAAAGTTCAGGGTACCCAAGTCTTGCATCCGAAAGTTTGAGGTACCTATCTATAGTTTACCTAATAATATATGTATATATTATAATATATAAATTAATAATATATGTATATTATAATTTTATTTGCTTTTCAAAATGAATATAAACTTAAAATTTAACTTTAAAAAATAGTTTCATTAGTTTATAAAGACAAGCCTAGATTCCCAACCCGACCCGCATAGAACCAGGCCCGGCCAAGTATTATCAGGGCCAGAGTTGTAGGCTGAACCAATGAACCAAAGATGAACAGCTGAAGTATCAAAATACTGTTTAAAATCTAGAAAAATCCATCCTGGCTAAGCGCATGATAAAGCCTAATCGAGCATATATATAAGGTCTCGTTTGTTTTCACTTATTTGGGTACATGAATTTACTCAAACAAGTGTTTCCCAAGTTTGGTTTCAAGTGTTCTTGGCCTCAACAAGTTACACAAGTAAAGGGAGTGGTGGGAGGGAGAGACCCTTATCAGCGCATGGATATGTAATTTATCCACCCTCAAGGAGGGTTGGTTACTCAAGTAATTAAAACTCTCCAAAAAATGGATTACCGTAGAACCCAATATAACATCATATGAACACAGGGATCATGGTAAATTACCTGATTAACCAATTTACCCTTCAAGAGATATACGAATGGGGCCTAAAAGGAAGAGATGTAATGAACAAATCTAATCTTTGACTAGAATAGTTAAAGTTCATCAGATCATCTAAAAATTCTAAGGTGCCATTTGGCAAGTCCTTTTAGAAAGATCTTTTAACAATCCAAATGACCAAAAGGTATATTGAGCTTTTGAAGTCTTGTCTTTAAAGACAAAAACCATTTAGTAAGTGGCTCAGTGTACGAGCTTTTAAAAATGCATTTAAAGGCTATCTGTCATGCAAAAAGACTAGAAAACTTTATTTGAAGCTTTCCAAAATTCAGCGTATTTGGTCTTTTTGGGTCTTTTTATGCATACGTCTCCTTATCTTTCCAATTTTTAGTTACCAAATGGGAATAGACCGATTTTTTATCTTTCAAACTTTCTAAAGCCTAAAAAAATATACAGAAAGACTTGTCAAACATCACCTAAATCTAATGTAAAAGCTGGCATTTGGACCAAACCCCATGATAAAAATGATTTAGTAAGTAGATTGAACCAAGTATGGGCAAGCTTATCAAAAAAAGGTATGCCCTTTACGTGGAAGCATTTATTGGGAAATGTTTAGTATTTGAAATATTGATAAGTCTTGTGGCTTTAGGCTTCCCCATCTTAAAAACATAAAAAGAGAGAGAAAAACTAAAAACTCGAAATAAGATTAGTAGTGGATCACCCACAGTGATACGAGTAAATTATTTTGATTTGGTGGGTCCCATCCACTATAAACAGAAACAGAGTTTAATGATCAGAATTCAATGCCCCAGTGGACCATACCCACTCCCATAACCGGTTTTAAGTAATCTGATTTGGTGGGACCCATTCATCATAGTGGGCCCCTAATAAAATATTTAAGTTAAAATATCAAAGTGGGTCATGCCCACTATTAAATTAGTATAATGGGTCCCACTTTTTAATGGATTTATTATAAAAATATTTAAATTTAAAATATCAAAGTTGGTCAATACCCCTAATAAAATATTTAAGTTAAAACATAGTTGGTCAATACCCCTAATAATAGGCCCCTTATTAGCGGGGCCTATTGTTAAAACATTGAACTTAAAAATATCAAAGTGGGTCATGCCTACTACCAAATCAGTATAGTGGGTCCTAATTATCAATGTGGCTCACTGCTAAAATATATAAGTTTGAAATATTAAAATATGTCATGCCCATTATTAAATCAACCCAATTTTTTTTTGAAAGGTAAAGAGATTATATTAACAAAAAGAGCAAAATATAAAGTTTTGTACAATAGGATAAAAAGGGTACTAAGATAATACAAAAGATTCTTGCAAACTTTGTTTGCTCAAGTTAGCTATTTGGTGTGCAGGAATATTGTACCTCTTTTTAATATATAAGAGATTAAAAGACCTAAATAAAGATAATAGGTTCTTTGTTTCAGTTAAAAGTCCTAGATTGGACCAATGCAAAGAAGAGAGATCTGGGAGTTCTTGAATCACAGATTGGGAATCTGAGCATATCAAAAGATGAGATTTCCCCAGTTCTTGAACAATAGAGATCCCTTGATAGATGGAAAAAATTTATGCTTCCTCTACCAATCTTAATATTTTCCTTCCTCCTGTAATTTGAAGACATTCTGGTTGAATATTCAAAAGAATAACCCCATAAGTAAATGAGATTTGGTTAATTTTCCCTGCATCAGTGAAGATAATGCAATCAGTGTCTTCTTTAACTTGTAGGCATAATTGCAGAGGTGGTTCTGCAGTTGTGTCTGTAGCAAAATGAGAAGACAAAATACCTTGAAAAATAATATTAGTTTTTCAAATGATCCAAATATTTGAAATAGTGTTATCTCTAAAAACTTTCATTTCGTGCAAACCAAAGATAGTATAATGAGATAGCATACCAAGAAAGAATTTGCCTTAAAAAATATTTATCTGAAATCTTATGATCAAGTCCAAAAATATAATTAATCCAAGAGTCATAAGAAGTGTCAGAAGAGTTTATATTCCAGGAAGAGGCAAAGAGAACAAATTTTGTGAAAGGGCAATTAAGAAATAAATGGTTCAAGGATTCAGAGCCATTTTGACAGAAAACACAAGATCTGTCTTGATGATTGGAAAAAATCTTTTCTTTGATCGGGATGAAATTATGAATAACTCTCCAAAAAAGAAGTTTATACTGAGGAGGACAGAAAAAGCACCAAATCCATTTGTTACAACAATTCAATTGGGGAGATACTTGAGGGATGTATTCCTGAATTAGATCTTTATGGGCTAAAGAAGTTTTGAACCTACCTGAACAGTATTTGGTCCAAATCCATTAGATAGTAATATTATTAGGAAGAATAGGAGTATTAAGAATTTAGGAAAATTGAGTAGGATCAAAAGCAGCCTGTATGGCAGGTATATGCCAATGTCCATAATTGATAAGATCAACAAAGGTGATATTTATTAAATGAGGAGAAATAGACCGATATATCATCAAAAAGCGACCTTCATTTTGGATCCATGGAAACTGAGTAATATTTTCAGTAGAGTTGTTGAAAACCAAATAGCCTAATTCTTGGGAAAGCTTTTGAAGTTTGGGTTAGTAGATTTCCAAAAGAAAGAACTGGTTTTAAGAATGAAACAAGGAAAAGAAGTATTATGAGGTAAATATTTAGATTTCCAAATTTGAGGCCACCATTTCTGAGGTTCATTGAGGAATCTCCCAGCCAGTTTTTTTAGGAAATTTACATTGACCAATTTTGTTTGTCGAAATCCTAAGCCACCAAAAGATTTGGGAAGGGTTAATTTATGCGAAGGTCCCTAGTGATAGGGATAAGGATTTGTATCAGATTTATCCCACCAAAAAAAATTTATAATTTGATCAACGTTGTAGATTGTTTTTTGGGGTAATTGGTCTACAATCATAGCATGAGAAGGAATAGATTGAAGAACAGATTGGATAAGAACTATTTTTCCTACTTGATTCATAGAAGAGGCTTTCCAATTGTTAAGTTTACTCTTTAAGTTATCCGGGATAAAGGAAAGTTGTGAGTGTTTATTTCTATCCTAGATTAAAGGAAGACCAAGGTACTTAGAATTTTTAGGAAGATTTTTCATCTAAAGTTCTCGCCTAATCATTCGTTGATGTGTAGGATGAGTATTTTTTCTAAAGTAAATTCCTGATTTTACTAAGTTTATGAGTTGTCCTAAAGCATCCTGAAATTATTGCAGAAGAGTCTTAAGAGTATCTAATTCATCTCTATGACTTCTTAGAAATAATAAAATATCATCTGCAAAAAGTAAATGAAAACTAGTAGGAGCTTACCTTGAAAGTTGTACACCTTGAAGTTGGTTATCAATTTCAGCTTTAATAGTCATTTTGTTTAGGCATTCCATAGCCATAATGAATAAGTGATGAGATAAAGAATCTCCTTGTCTAATCCCTTTGGTAGGCAAAATTTTTCCTTCTGGGGTACCATTAATGAGAATAGAATAGAAAATAGTAGAAATACATTCAGAGATGATTTGACAAAAGTCTTGGTTAAACCCTAGAGCTTTGAGGATTTCGAGGAGGAAAGGTCACTCTAGGTGATCATAGGCTTTAGCCATGTCCAATTTAATAGCCACAAAACTAGTGCCTCGTTTATGGTGTTTTAGAAAGTTAAAATTTTGGAGATAATTTTATACAAGACATTACAAATACTGATAGGACGTTAATATGTGACTGTAATACAATTTTCCTATTTTGGAATGAGACAAATAAAAGTATGATTGAGACATTTCAGTAATTTCTTATTTTGGAAAAACTCATTGGCAAATTCAATAATTTCAAAACCCATCAGACCCCATAACTCTTTATAAACTAAAGTAGGAATACAATCAGGTCCTAGGGATTTAAGACTACCTATACTAAAGAGGGCTGATTTAACTTCTTCATCAAAGGGGATAGCCGTTAGCCATTCAGTATCTTTTTCAATAATGATAGGGGAAAAAAGATTATCAATAAAGGACATATCAGAAGATGGGTTTTGGGAAAAAAGATCTGAGAAGTGCTCACTAAAAATTGCTCCAATGTCTTTATGGTTAGTCATCCAAGTACCTTGATGATTTTTGACTCCCTGTATTTCATTTATTCTCTAGCGACATATTGTACTTTTATGAAAATAATTAGTGTTTCTGTCTCTTACATTCAGCCAGAGTTGTCTTGATCTTTGTCTCCAAAAACCTTCAATTTGTAATTAAGTCTCATCAAACTTTTTATATAAAGCCATGATATTTGGATGATCCCAAGGAGTAGATTGTTTCACCTAGATAATTTGAGTTTCAATATCCTTTAACTTATGATAGGGATTGGTGAACTTAGATTTCCTCCAATTAATTAGATTATGCTTAATTTTATCAGTCTTTGAGGAAATTCTGAAAGTAGCATACCCATTAGTTCGAGAGTTCCAACCATTTAGAATTTTTTTTGTCTGCAAGAATCATCTGATAACCACATTTCAAAGAATTTAAATGGTTTTGGGTGTTGGTTTTTAAGAGGAGACATATCAAGAACTAGGGGATGATGGTCAGATCCCCATCTTGCAGAAAGAATAAGAGTGGCATGAGGAAATACTGAGATCCATTCAAGAGAAGCTAAAACTCTATCCAAAGTTCTACTAATGAGACCAATGGAACACTTGTTAGACCAAATAAGTTTATCACCTTGAATGTATAATTCTATGAGATTATGATAAAAAAATTAGATTGTGGTATTGAGTAGAAGAAAGGCAGTATGGGTTGCCAGATGTGGAAGGGTCTTGAATAGTAATATTGTCCACCTCATTAAAGTCTCCAATTAACAAGAAAGACAGGTTAGTGTATTGGGGATTTTGATTTAAATGAATCCAAAAATTACTACGATGGACTTTAATTGAAGGTCCATAGATAAAGCCTAAAAGCCAGTCATCAAGAAATGGGGGAGAAGAAACTATAAAAAGGGCATACATTGGATGGCTCAAAAAGACAGAGGCATTAATACCATTTTTCCAAAACAACGCTAATCCTCTAACTCATCATTCAGGTGGTAGAAAAAAGAAATTAGGATAATAAAATCGATGTGCTAACAAAATTATTTTGTCAGAAGGAATTTTGGTTTCGCATAGAAAAATAAAGTATGGGTTATGGTTTTTTTCCAAATCCTCCAGCTCATCCTTCAGGTGGTAGAAAAAAGAAATTAGGATAATGAAATCAATGTGCTAACAAAATTATTTTGTCAGAAGGAATTTTGGTTTCGCATAGAAAAATAAAGCATGGGTTATGGTTTTTTAACAAAACCCCTAGTCCTTGAACTGTCTTAGGGTGTTCTGCCCCACGACAATTCCAACTAATAATCAACATTAGCGACTTTGTGGTTGTTGGGGGCCAACCACCACCACCCTTTTTAATGAATAAAAAAAAGTAAACAAGAAACTAACCAGATTAGCTATATCTGCACGGATATTCTCTCGGTCAATAAAGTTTGGTTCTGACTGATCAAAATTGTGTCATCATTTAAGTTAGAAGGAGCAATGGACAAAATTCCTTTTGTTTGGTCACTACGAGAAGAAGATTCAGGTCAATCATAAATAGGAAGGTTGGTTGAATCTTCAACCTCCAAATGATGAAGTAGATCAATGCGGGGTCAATTACCTCTAGAAGATGATGGATTAGAAGGACCGGAAGAGAAAAGATTGGACAGCTTGAGTTTGTTGTGTTAGACAGAAGGTTTCCGGGGTGACTCTCACAGTAGGAGGGTTACTCATTGAAGGAACTAAAGTAGAACTAGAAGAGGTCACTCTAGTTAGAGTAGTATCAATTGGAAAAGTGGAAGGTTGTGGCTATAGAGGAGTAAAAGAAGGTGAAGGGGTAAAGGGAGGAATAATTACTCACAAAATGAAGGACGTTTCCAGTTGCGTCTCATAGGAGTTTCTGCTCTTAACCAAGGTCTAGGATGGTGCATGGATCTTTGGTTAAAAAATTGTTCGAAAGATTGTCCAAAAACTTGGGGAATAGGTTAAGAGCAATGACGAAACAAATCTCCAACACGTCCATAAACATAACAAGTTGAAGGAAGATCTTCATAACGATAAGTAACCCAATTCATGACATTGAGAAAGCAACCTAGTTTAAGAGGTTGATCAATGGTGATTGTAACTTTTGCACGAATATAATTTTGGATAACCGAAATATGATGGGTAGGTCCTATGCTTTCAAAAATTGGCAGCACTATTTCTATTGAAAAAATCTCATAGGGAAGATCATGGAATTGGATTCAAACGTCAATATAGTTGAGTTTCCACTCATATTGAGGTCGACCCAGCATCTAGGGTTTTAAAACAATCCACTGCCCATTTAACATCCAGGGGCCATTGTCACAAATTCTAACATAATCGTCTTCATAACGAAAACGAAGACGAAAGTGACCATATAGGAAAGGTGGCGTAAACAAACGTTCATGGTTTAAATTCCAGAGAGAGTAAAAACCTTGCTCTAGTTCATCAAATTGATCTGTGAGACACGAAAATAATCGACAGATGAAAGAAAAGGCCCAATCATTTTGGAGACTTTCAGGTATATGAGGGTGGATGTCTATAAGTTCAATACTTGGAATATTGTTAGTATGGAGCATAGGCTGGAACACTGCATTCAGGGCATCTAGATCATCAATGAAGAACACAGGAGGAGAGAAATGGGAGGTAACAGAGCAGTGAAAAGTCAATAACCAAAGAATGAAGAAACAAGAAGAAGATTAGTAAGGCAATAGGTTAAGATCTTTTCGGAAAAGACGTAATTAAGAAGGGAGGATTTTCAATACCAAGTGGCTACAGATTCAAATTGATTGATTACCTTCTTTCTAGTGCTGAATGTCATTTCAAATGCAACTATGGAAAGAGGAATAGCTAAAATGTCTCAAGTCATTGATGCCAACTTAGGATATCTAAGTGAACTCTTACTCCAATATAACAAGCATCAACATCTGCCTTTATATCAAGGTTTTTCTCCATCGAGTAAAGATCTAATTGAGTTTTATCATTCTGAGACTTTTTTTGAACTTAAAAACTTTTAATAATCTTCAAATCCATCGCCATTATCATTTGCCTCATGTTAATTTGACTAGAAGATCCAACCATGGAGGTGGAGGAAAATTTTTCCTTATATTCAATAAACAATGCATGAGGAGTATTTGAAATAAAATTATCACGCTCCTCCCCATAAAGCTTATTAAAACAATACTCCACTAACATTATTTTGCAACAGGAATCCAACACCGCAGCAAAGAAAAAATCATATTATATTCAACCCATATTTATCAAAATTTTCTTTCATATCTCTAACCATGTCAAACATAAAATTACTAGGTTCCTTACTCACTTCCAACAAATGTCTATGAACCATCCACACTCCCTTAAAATAAATGTGTGAAGTAGGGTGCTTGGTATCAGAAATCATGCAAGTAACATAATAAAATATCTTCAAGAATTTCCGAACTCTATCCACATTTTCCCACTTTTCTTCTAAAAGCATAAACATTTTAAAAATATTATTCCTTTGCCCCTAATGCTGTAAAAATTGCTTATTATAAATGGCATGGTCAAGCATCAAATAAGTTCATCTTACATACATATCTATCCTCAATCTTTTGGTTGTGTTCAAATGAAAACTTTTTTAATCAATTTCATTAAATTTATTCTTTCGAGCAACCGATTTCTTTATAAATTTCACACTATTATGACTTTTAGCAAGAACATCATCAAGTCTCAAACCAGCTTCCACAATAAGATTCAAAATATGGATACAACAATCCATCACATTATTATAACTTGCATTGTCCAATTGTGCATCGACTGATACATTCTGATACACGTTAATATGTATGCATCTCTTGTCATGTTTAAAAAGCACTCTTACAAAGATTTGAACTTAAGTCTTGGCACAAATGCCACTTGAGCTAACATTCTAAGCCATTATACCATCATTCAATTTGTGATATTAAGTGAAATAAAATAAAGTTTATTAACTTTATCATTAACATGAACCTAGACAAATACTATATGTTTAGGTTCAATAATTCTAACTTAAAATAAAAAATAATAATATTAAAAATTACTATTTTAGAAACATTAATAAATTAAATAATCTATCAAATTTATATTTATATCAAAAAATGTTTTTTACTCTTAATAAATTTGTACAAATAAAAATATTAATAATAGATAATTATTTAAGTACTTAAATTTCATAAATTTCTACATTATATGTATTCAAATTTTAATATTTGTTTATAAATTATTCATTGATATTTTAATTTAGACTAAAAATAACATATTTATTATTTACAAAAATAAAACAATTTTGTTTACAAAATATTCAAGAATATAATATTAAATTGAATTTATCAAATCCACTAATTTAAATTTAAATAAAAAATGATTTTTTATTCCAGAAAAAACTATAGAAAATAAAAATGTTAATAATGGAAGTCTCCCATATAAATTTAACCTAAGCTTTCATTTGCCCTAATCCAAAAATCCGAGACTTAGAAGGATCGACCATCCATCGTCTCTCCCCTTCGAGCGTTCGAATAAAGTTGCAGCGGCGGCAACACCCCCTCCCAATCCAATCTCTTCCTCTCCTCCTCCTCCTCCTCCTCCTCCTCTTCTTCTTCTTCTTCTTCCCCCTCTTTCCTTTCTCTGTTTCATTCCGCTACTGCAACTGGTTGCAGCGGCAAATTCCAACTCAGCAATCTCCCATTCCACCACCGGCCCCTCTCCCTCTCTCCTTTTTTTCTTTAATTATTCATTTTTTTTCTATTTCTGCACCGAACCAGTTGCCGCCCCCTATCACCGTTGAACCCACCACCGAACCAGAAGCGGCGACGAATCCCATTGGATCTCTTCGTCCCCCTCTCTCTTTCTCATTTCTCTTTTCCATCTCTTTCTCCCTTCCATCGGATGAAATCCCCCTGATCGTTAGATTCAAAATCAAACTGTCCACCATTGGAACCGAACCACAGTAGTGGTAGATCTCAGCCCGAGATCGATAGTGCAAATCTTTCGGTCACAACCTGTCCCTTTGGCATCACCATTTTCCCAATCAATAAAGTTCACTCTCGAATCTGCTTTTGATCCCCTGATCTAACTCCTTGAAGTCTGAAGACCAGTGATGCGCATTTGTCAGTTTAGCCGATTCCCCTATTCATACATCGTCGAGTTTAGGCTGACATACAACCCTGGTAATCCCACTCTAGTGGTATATTTCTTTGTTATTAGGTTGCTTCCTGTGTTTTGTTTTTCTATCCTATTTACCATGAGTTTTAATGAACTATTGATCGTGTATTTCATTTCATTGATTATAATTTTTTTCATCTATTGTTGCTACCGCTAATGCTTGTGCTCAACATATTATGTTCTGTGTATATTCTGTTCTACGTAAATAGAAGAGTGGGAAACTCTGAATCCAGATTGGATTTCTATTAAATGCTTGCATGCTTAGGATTGGATTTAATATCGTTATGATTTCCTTAACTTTTCTTGAGCTGAGTACTCCAAATGTTCTATTCAGTTTTGTAAATCGCGTTGAATGATCACTAAAGTTGGTTTCTTGGAATGGAAAGGAGGACCTGGAAGTTTAATTTTCCTATTATGCTTTAATCAATTAGATAAATGTTTGTTAGTACACCATGTGGGCCCCACTTATTGGACCCAGGAGAGGGGTGGGGTGTCTAACCCCTTCCCTCTCCTTTCGGAGTCTTACCTGGATTGGTTTGGATCGGTGCCTTGGGTTTTCGAGTCACTATTAGAACAAATCATTTCAAATCATTCTTAGATGTCTAATCATCTCCATTTCTTAATCTGATGGGTGTTGACTCCATTTCCATCCCAAGTGGCAAGTGAGCCGGTTTTTCTGACGCTCACAATTAGTAATATATTCTTTTATGTATTTATGCTTTATTTATGGTTATTTTGACTTTTAAAATTAGTGTAATTGATGTATTTATGAATATTGTATCATTTTCCTAGCATATCCGTGTGTTTTCATATCTTTTGTTCGTATCCATGCATTTCTAAAGCGTATCCATATCCATATCCAAACTGCTTGATACGATACTCGATACCGATACTTAGATCCTTGTTCACACCTTTTCTCTCTTTCACATAATTAGACATGATATCTCTTCTAGCTTGATCACACTTTTAAACTCAAGGTTTATAGATTATATAAAAAATCTAAAACCAAGTACTTCAGCAATGGTAAAAGGGTTTTCTCCACATCAAGAAAAATAGAAAGTGCCCTACAAGACTTCTTGGTCAATTCATAATTTTTAAAAGATGTACTCCCATCATTGTTTGATTATGTGGTTACCTTATACTACTAAGTGTCACAAATCATATACATCTAGGGCAATATGTTAAATGATGTTTTAAGTGAATGGTTTCATTACTTTATTTAGCTTTTAAGATCCTACAGTGATTGCGTTGTGCCTTTTCTGAATTAATATTTTCCATTTCTAGTGTTGATAAGAAAATAAATGTACTAAAAATTTTGAATGATGGCATGGTTGCAAAGCCAAGAAAAGTATCAAGCTATCAGCATTATACAGTGTAAGGATAAGTGAAACTATTATACTTGATTCATATTTGGATATACAAACAGCCAAGCAGCTACCTTAATGATTCTTCTTTTCATTTCCATAACAATCCATGACTATTAAAGTAAATAACAGGTATCTAATCTTCCCCTTATTTAACCACAATGCTAAAGACAGAAGTAATCCAAGTATCAACCAGAACTAAAGAACATGCAAAAATTCTAGTTTCTTCTACGCATTTAGAGCAAGAAAGTTGACAAAGTTTCCAGTTCTCTTTACATGTAAATGTAAGACTTAAAAGAAGAAAATTTAAGAATTTAAGATGGCCAATTGGCCACTTTGATCAGGACATCAAAAATTGCATAATTGTCCATTGTAGACTTGTCCAGCCCGAAATCTGAATACATTTCTGGGTTCAAAATTCATTTTTAAGTCTGAATACATTGCAGACTTGTCAGTCCAGATACTAGCGCTACCGCCGGCTGTCGTTGTTCGAATAAAACATGGGATGAGACGAGGAAGACTATCGATTTGAATGAAAAAAATGAATTAGGGTTAGGAAAAATATATAATATTATATTTTTAATAATATATTATTAATATTTTTATTATATAAAATATTGGTGGGTCGGGCTTTTTGTGAATTTCTAAGCCTAGCCCGAAACTAAGTCAGCCTTAGATAATTGGGCCCAAGTCCGAGCCTATGGGCCTAATAATATGTACAATTGTCGGGCTACTCAGCCCATAAACATGTCTAATCCACCATAAACAAAAAACAAGATCTAATGATCAAAAGTTAATGATATTTTTTGGGGTCCACTATCATATTCAATGGATTTTATCCACCTCAAAATAAAGATCATAGGTGTAAATTATTTTGATTTGGTAGGTGCTAACCACCATAAACAAAAATAGAGTTTAATGATCATAGTTCAATGCTTTAGTGGGCCATACCCGCTACCATAACCAATTTTAAGTAATCTAATTTGGTGGGACTCATTTAGTATAATGGGTCCCATTTATTAGCGGGCCATGCCCACTATCAAATCAGCATAGCTGGTTCCACTTATCAGTGGAGCCCACCATTAAAATATTTAAGTTTAAAGTATTAAAGTGGGTCTTACCTAGTATCAAATCAGTATAGTGGGTTCCACTTATCACTGGGGACTATTGTTAAAATATTTAAGTTTGAAATATTAAAATGGACTATGCCCATTGTTAAATCAGCATAGTGGGTCCCACTTATCAATAGGGCCTAGTGTTTAGAGGTGCAACTTGGGTGGGCCCAGCCTGAGCCCAAACCAACTCAACCCGAAATTTTACACAAGCTGAACTTGGATTTTTGATCCTCAGACTGGACTTGGGCCCAAGAATTCAGATTTTATTTTTTGAGCCGAGCTCGATCCTAGCCCTTAGGTAGCCCGAGCCAGGCTCAATTATATACATTTATACATCTATATGTGTATATATGTAAATGTTGCATAATATTTACATATATATACATATATATTTGTATATATAACATTTGTATAGATATTTTGCATACATATTTACATACATATAAATATATGTATATATATTTGCATAAATACATATATATATATAATTTTAGAGTAAGTTCATTGACCAACCTGAGCCCAGCCCGGGCGTAAGCCCAACCTGAGTGCATCAAATTATAGGGCGGGTTGGAAAGTCGGGCTCTGGCTAGGTTTGGGCCTTAAGGCCAAATTTTAGGATTGGGCCTGGATTGATCATAAACTTGACCCAACCCGCCCGACTTGCACCCCTACTAGTGTTAAAATATTTAAGTTTAAAATATTAAAATAGACCATGCCCACTTTTAAATTAACATAGTGGGTTCTGCTTGTTACCAATCAATGAGGCTCACTATTAAGATATGCAAGTTTAAAATACATAAATACCCATATATAACAATTTACCCTATATTGGGTGGATCCCATAACCCATCCCCTGCTTATGGGGCCCACTCATTAGTATAACCCATTGAGAGCCCAAATTGGTGGGCTTGCTCATTCAGACCTGATGGAGTACAATCCGACCGGTCTTAGCTGTCAACGATTTTGCCTCTAACTGGAGCGACGGAGAACCTGAAACGGAGAAGATGAGGGAACTCCGAGGGGAACCCGGTGAGATAACTCCGAAGCTCAAATTAGTATTCTCTCAAAGGCAAAGTAAAGACCAGATGGCGCAAAGTTCACATACCTTATTGTCAGGGGTAGGGGGCCTTTTTTAACCACTTCGCGTACTCACTCCGAAGCCCCTGTCAGGTCGGGTATGATTACCTTTGTTTCTGCCAGTTCGGGTGTCGTCCTTTCTGCTGGGACAAAACCGCCACTGCTCCTTGTCGGAGCCATCTCTGTAACAGGAGATGGCGGTGGCAGGTGATCGTTTGAAGTGTAGCCGTCAAGCATCAGATCCCAAGTCAGTCAGGTGCGCTGCCCCTGGGTACGAATTTCCTTGGTGTCAGGCATGGTACGGTTTGTTCGGTTTGGCATTCTGGAGGCAAAGTGCTGGAGTGGTGAGCGAGGTGAAGTCTTGAGTTCGGAGGTATGTCCTGTATTGCCATAGTGCAGACTAGTTCGGTGAGGTGAGTCCCGAACTACTATAAGGCAGGCCAGTTCGGCGAGGTGTGTCCTGAACTACTATAAGACAGGCCAGTTCAGTGAGGTGTGTCCCACACTGTAGGCGGGCCAGTTCGGCGAGGTGTGTTCCGAACTACTATATGGCGGGACAGTTCGGGTTATTGTCTGAGTGGCTTGGGGCCTAAGGGAGAGTTCGGGCTCCTAGTAGGGAGTTCGGTCTGCTGGTTTCTCCCCTTGGTGTTCGCGCCTTAGGCGTGTTTTTGTGTCGAGCTATTGCCTTTGCCACGTGTTACGTAACTATGAGGTCGGGCCAAATCTTCCTTCATCAATTGCCCCCCACTCCTCGCGCTAAGGATCTTGCCCTGGCGCGGGGAGTTTGCGAGGTGGTAGGTGGATTTTCCCCGTTCTTCAAATCTTGATAGCGCGAGGTGCTTTGTCAGGGTTCTTCGGTTTTCTGGAGTGTCCAAAAAGGCGGGAGACGTGCCTACCTGCTTACAAATGTTGACAGACGTGGCAGCGCGCGTTTATTTTAAATTTCAAAAAATCGCGCCGCTAGGAACGTGACGGCGGGTCTTTTGATTTTGAAAAAAGCACGCCATTGCCGTTTTGAGGAGACGTGCGCTGGCAGTTGTCAGTTGCAGAAAGACGTGTGCTGGCACATCATCGGTTTCAGAAAGACGTGCACTGACGTTTCATCCATTTCAGAGAAACGTGCGCCAATCACGTCTCGGTCTCAGGGGACGTGCAGTCAGCGCGAATGCGGGCTGTCAGATTGGCTTTGATCTGCACTGTTGGTTCTTGGTTACTGTAGCTATAAATAGTAGGGGACCCCACTTTATTTGTCACTTTTGCGGTTTGCTTCTTGAGCTCGCATCCAAATTTTCAGCTCGCGCCCAGGCCTTTCAGTTCGCGTCTAGACTTGTTATTTCGCCTCCAAGGTCTTCTTGCTTGTTTCAATTTCCGAAGCCTTCGAAACATTTTTTCGGGTGAGTACTTTATTGAATCCACCTTTTCTCCTTGATGTCTAGCTTGGATAGCTCAGACGATTCTTCGAGTGATCATGAGGTGGAACTTGAGGATGACTTCGAACCAGTAGGCCGAGTCGTTTCAGGCAATTTGGAGTCTACCTCTTGTCGAGGTCGGATGCTAGATAGGTTTGGTCCTTCGACCATGACGCCCGGGAGCTCCAATCTCTTATTATTTCTTACCATTTGCTTGACGAGTACCCCTATTTCATTCCTTCGGGTAGCTTTCCTTGGGAATACGGTCCTGATGAGATCGTGATATTTCGGGAGCAGCTCGCTATGGGGCTACGATTACCTTTCCACCCCCTTCTCGTCGAGGTCATAAACCACTTTGGTGTTATCATTGGCCAACTTCATCCGAACTCTATTTGGAACTTGGTGGGGACAACCTCCCTTTTTTGCAAACAAGGCTTCCCTTTAGACTTGGAGATATTCTCCTCTATTTTAATGCTCAAGAAACAAGCAGGTTCTCTTCCCGGGGGAAGACGGGCGTATTACCTGTCTCCTCGCCCGGGTTTTAAGCTTTTGCACGAACTTCCCAACAAGGTTTCGGCGTGGAAGCGAGACTACTCCGGGGTGCGAAGTGCACAAGGGTGGCCTTTTCAGACCAGGTGGGGGGAGGCTGCTCCTGATTCTGGTGTCACTCTCGATAAAAAGATGGTGAAGGGCCTCCGGCAATGGGCATAACAAGGGTTACAGTGTCATTAGTACCTATTGGAGGCCAAGCTTATTGCGGCCGGCCTGAGTTTAGGTAGGTTTCTTGCTCAGAGGTTTCTTGTTCACTTTGTTCCTTCGTTTTTTCTGATGTCGAACTCTTTTCTGTAGATGTGGACTCAGAGAGTACTCGTGGGGGGCATCTGTTCCAAGGCATGAAGAGGAGGAAGTGAGTCGCCAAGCAAACTCATACCGAACTGCCCCAGGAGGAGCCACAAGTTCTAGACCATACGTCGGAGGATCTGCCCAGGGAGCTCGAGGTGGCTCCCTCAATGCAGGAAGTGGCATGTGCCCCTTACGCCGAAACCACTCACACAGGTGCTCCCGCCTACTCTAGTGCTCCCGCTTATTTTGGGTCCGCTCATACGCGAGCTGGGCCCTCGGGCTCGGGAGATCAAGGGGAGTTCAAGAGCATGTTGTCGCAGAACTACGCTCTTCAGAAGAGTAGGGAGGCCACTTTCCCCGAGAAGATCGCGGCATGGACTGATCTTCCCTTGAACCATATTGTCTGTCATGCCATAACTCATGCTATGGTGGTGAGTCAAATTTCGTCTGCCCTCTTTGTTTTCTATCCTTCTTGCTGTTGTTAATCCTATCCTTTGTTCCTTTTCGTAGGTGAACTCTTCTATTCACGCCTTAGCGGCCCAGGTGGAGAGGAGCTCGAGGCAGGCGCGAGCTGCCGAAGAGGCTTTTCGTGCTGCCGAGGTGAATACCCGAGCTGCTGAGGTGAATACCCGAGCTGTTGAGGCGGCCACTCATGCTGCCAAAGAGGTTGCTCGCGTTGCTATGGCCAGGCAGGCGATGTCTCAACGGGATGCCGAGGCCATGGGGGTAGTCGTGAAGCATATGGCAGATTTGAGGTTGAACCTGTAGCATCAGGTCGAATATCTTCAGGAGGACATCAGGGAAAAAACACAAATCTTTTCCCAAGGTATCGAATATGCCAACAAGAAGGCCGTTGAGGACTACATCGCCTCGTCGCGTTTTGACGATCTGATGGTGGATTCTTACAGAAGGGTATTCAAACTAAGCCGGTGGATGATTCAAAACATGTACCCCAACCTCGATATTAGCGCCATATCCACTTCGTGTATAACCTAGGAGATGGCCAACGCTACTGATGGCGAGCCGGATTCCGAGGGCGAGATAGGGCCTTCGGGAGTCGTTGAAGTGCCTTCTGATGGGGAAGAAGTAGCTCTGGGCTTGTAATTTTTTTTCTTGCAATGAAATAGACAATCTTTTTGGTTAAGTGTTGTTCTTTTTTTCGAACTGATAATTTGCCGAACTGATAATATGCCCGATCTGTATCTTGCCTGGGTTATTGCACTCGCGCGACCTATTTCAGTGTTTAATACTTGGTATCTGCTTCGCTTTAGTCTTTTGACTGATATTTTGCCGAACTGATAATATGCCCGTCTTTTCTTTGCTTGCCTATGCCGAGGTTCCTCTTGTTAGCTCGACATCCTAGCCATTGGGCTCTTGTAGAGATTTCGTCCACTTCGCTTGGCGGTCTATGGGTAGTATCGCCTTAAGTTAACGATGTTCCACGCTCGGGGTACTTGTTTGCCTTCTAAGGTTTCGAGCTTGTATGCCCCCCCCCCCCGAGCGCTCTCTTTACTCTATAGGGCCCTTCCCAATTTGGTCCAAGTTTGCCCATGCCGGGTTCGGGCACCATAATCTTACGAAGAACCAAGTCACCGACTCTCTGGCGTTGTAGTACAGAGCTACCTGCTGCTTATAGGCCACTATCCGGATGTGCACGAGGTCTCTTACCTCGTCCAGTAGGTCGAGGTTGATACGTAACTCGTCTCTATTCGTCTAATCGTCATATGTTTCTAGTTGCAGTGTAGATACTTCAATTTCAGCTGGGATTACCGCTTCAGTGCCGTAGTTGAGGTTGAAGGGGGTCTCTCCTGTGGCGGTTTTTTCTGTAGTTCAGTGATCTCATAGAACACTTGAGAGCTCTTCCGCCCACAACCCTTTAGCTCGGTCTAGACATGCTTTCAGTCCGCACAGGATGGCTCTGTTCATTACTTTTGTCTGACCGTTTGCCTGTGGGTGCGCGACCGATGTGAAGTTCTGTCGAATTCCCATACTCTGGCACCATTCTTGGAACTTGATATCCTCGAACTGCTTGCCATTGTCGGAGATCAGTACCCGAAGTAACTCGAAGCGACATACTATGTTCTTCCAAAAGAAGTTATGTATGTTTCAAGCTGTAACTGTTGCCAGAGGTTCGGCTTCTATCCACTTTGTGAAGTAATCTACTGCCACCACTAGGAACTTTCTCCCACCTGTTGCTGGCGGAAATGCCCCAGGAGGTCGATGCCCCATTGTGCAAAGGGCCATGGGCTGGCGAGGTATTTGAGGTCAGAAGTGTGCTGATGGTGGATATTGGCGTGCTTCTAACACCTTTCGCATTTTCTGACGAGCTCGACGACTTCTGCATTCATCGTTGGCCAGTAGTATCCTTGTCGAAGTGCTTTTTGGGCGAGTGCAGTGCCCCCAGGTGTCCGCCGCACAGACATTCATGAGTGTTGCGGAGTACGAGCTCGGCTTCGGCAGGTCGCAGGCAACGCAAGTAGGGGAGCGTATAGGACCGTCGGTACAACCGTTTGTCAATTATGACGTATTTGGCTGCCTAGCGCTGCACCCTCTTAGCCGCATTGCGGTCCGCAGGGAGGGTTCCATCTAGCAAGAAGCTCGCGAGTGGGTCAATCCATCTCGGCTCTGCTTCAAGGACGGGAGCGACCTCCTCTGCCCCACTGAGAATACTAGGCCAAGGTAAGTCCTCTATGTACACGGTTCTCATGTTGTTGTGACTCGTACTGACTAACTGGGACAAAGCGTCGGCCTCAGTGTTCTCTGACCTTGGGATTTGCCTGATGAAGTGTGATTGGAAGTTGAGCAGGGCCTCTTTTACTTTCGCTAAGTATGCGATCATGGAGAGCTCGCATGCTTCGTACTCTCCCGTAACCTGGTTAACCACGAGTTGGAAACCGCTACAGATGACTATGTGCTTTGCTCTTACCTTTTGCACTAGGTTCAGCCCGGCTATCAGTGCTTCATACTCTGCCTCGTTGTTGGATGCCGCGAACTCAAAGCGTAGTGCGTATTCCAATTTTGTGCCACCCGGGCCACATAAGACTATTCCAGCCCCGCTGCCTTGCTGGTTCGAGGAGCCATCTACGTGAAGGATCCAGGGCTCCTCATCCCAGTTCGTGCTCGGCCTAACCAGGAGAGATGCCACACTGGCTGCTACTTCATGGGGTTCAGACTCTATTGGCTTGGGAGCTCCGGGTTCACCCGAACTAGGGATCTCGGGCTCAACCTGCTCATGGGCTTTGAGGCTGAATGTGCACTCGGTGATAAAATCTGCTAAGGTTTGGGCCTTAATGGCGGTTCGTGGTTTGTACTGGAGATCGTACTCGCTGAGTTCGATGGCCAACTTCGTCAGCCGACCGAAAACTTCGAGCTTGAGCAAGACTTGTCTCAGAGGTTTGTCAATCAAGACGACGACGGTTTGAGCCTGGAAATACGGGCGAAGTTTTCGAGCTGAAATCACCAGTGCGTACGCTAGTTTTTCTATCTGCGGGTATCTCATCTCTGCTCCCTGCAGAATTTTACTAACGTAATAGACGGGCCGCTGGACCCGATCTACTTCCTTTATTAGTACCGAACTTACCATCTCGTCGCTCACCGAGAGGTATAGTTCTAAGACCTCGCCCTCCTTGGGTCTGGCTAAGGTTGGCACAGTGGCGAGGTAGGTTTTTAGCTCGTCGAACGCGAGCTGGCAATCTTGGGTCCATTCGAACCCTTTGCCTTTGATTGCCTTAAAGAAAGGTAGGCAGTGGTCTGCCGATTTGGACATGAAGCGGCTCAGAGTGGCTATGCGGCCGTTTAGCCTCTGAACCTCTTTTACTTTTCGGGGTGGTCTCATGTCTAGGATGGCCTTTATTTTGTCCGGGTTGGCCTCAATACCGTGCCGGTTGACAATGTACCCTAGGAACTTACCCGAGGTGACATCGAAGACACACTTGTTTGGGTTCAGTCTCATTTTATACTGGCACAAAATTTAGAAGACAGAATTTAAGTCTTTTATTAATTCCTGTGAGAACTGTGTCTTGACAACCATGTCGTCTACATAACATTCTATTTTCGTACCAATTAAGGGATGAAAAAGATTATTTACAAGTCTTTGGAAGGTCGCCCCAGCATTCTTTAGTCCGAAGGGCATGACCTTGTAACAATACAGGCTGAACTCGGTTATGAAGCTAGTTTTTTCCTCGTCGGACTGGTTCATCTTGATTTGGTTGTAGCCTGAGTAGGCGTCCAGGAAGCTTAGCAGCTCATGTCCCGAGGTCGCGTCCACTAGGCGGTTAATTTGTGGTAGGGGGAAGCAGTCCTTTGGGCAAGTTCGGTTCAGGTCGGTGTAGTCGACGCACATGCGCCACTTGCCGTTTGCGTTTTTTGTCGATCGCCCTCTAGCGCTCCGGGGCTAAGTTGCGTTTCTTCTGTCTAATGGGTCTGACTACAGGGTTAGTGTTAAGTTTGTGAGTTATAAGGCCATGGTCAATACCGGGCATATCCGCCGTGGACCATGCAAAAATATCTAAATTTTGAAGTAAGAAACTCACCAGTTCAGTTCGTAGAGGCTCCTTGACGGAAGCACCAATCTATAGCGTTTGCGCCGGATCTGTAGCCGAGGTCAGGACTGCGACTGTTTCCTCAGTGGGTGAAGCTCGTTCCTTGCCCTGCTCCGTAGGCCGCTCCAGTTCGAGGTCGTCGACTGCCTTGGTTTTTCCCTTTAGGGCGGCAACATAGCATTTGCGGGACTCAAGTTGGTCGCCCCGCGGGAAACTACATTGTCAGATAGTAGGTGGAGACCACTGCCCGTAGAATATGCGTAATTGGTCGCCCTATTATGGTGTTGTATGGGGAGGGGGTCGCGACCACCAGGAAATCATGGTTGAGTCTTACCGCGCACGGCCATGTGCTGACTTCCACAGGTACTGTTATCTTCCCCAGGGGCCTAACTTCCTCTTCGCTGAAGCCCACCAGAGGAGTGTGCGCGGGCTTCAACTCGCTTCTCTGCAACTGTAATTGGTCGAACGTCGATTTGAAGAGGATGTCCGCCGAACTACCTGAGTCCACAAGTACGCGGTGGACTTCGAAGTCGTTGATCCTTAGTTTTATGACGAGCGCGTCGTCGTGGGGATAGTGAACACCTCGCGCGTCGTCTTTTGTGAAAAAGATTGGTTCTTTCGTCTTCGGCCTCTTTGGAGGGTTCTGCTCCTCTCGAGCCGCCTTACAAACTGACGTCCGTGCTGCTTCCGAAGTGCAACCTGCTACCACTGAACCGCCCACTATCATGTGAATGTTTCCCCGAACTGGCCTCTCTTGGAGTAGGTCGCTGCAAGGCTTCGGTCGGTCTGCTGCTCGACTCGGGGGCATCCTTTCCGTGTTTCTCTTACCGACCTGCTTTATTATTATTGTCATTATGTATGAAATTTCTCAAGTATCCGCGATGGATGAATCCCTCTATCTCATCCCGGAGATTATTACATTGTTCGGTACTATGACCGTGATCCTTATGAAAACTACAGTATAGATTTTTTTTTCTCTCGTTTGGATTACTCTTTAGGCGAGGTGGCCACTTTATGTAGGGGGCGTCCTTGATCGTCATCAAGATCTCGGTCCGCCTTGTGTTCAACGGCGTGTAATCCGTCCGAACTACTAAGGGAGCTCGGGACAGCTGGCTTGGCTTTGCCTCTCGAGCCTGGCTTCTTCTGTCACCTCGGTTGGAGGGCTCGCCTTCTCTTTTTCTTTTTTAGACCCCGCCTTCGGTTCTTTGGTTGATTTCTTCCTCTGTTCTCATGAACTTGTCCGCAAGCTTGAGGAAATAGGCCACGGTTGTTGGCTAGCTGGCCACCATGTGTCATTTGAATTCTTGGTGCGTTACCCCTCTTTTGGCCGCTATGACCTATACCGCGAGGTCTAACCGTGGTATCTGCAAGCATGCTTCATTGAACCGCTTGATGTAGCTCCAAATGGGTTCTCCTTCCCTCTGGATTACCCCGAAGATACTTTCCTCGGTTCTGGGGCACCGCTTGCTGGTAACAAAGTGTGCGGTGAAGATCTGCACGAACTAGGCTCAACTTCTTATTGACCCGGGAGTTAGGTTCCGGTACCAGGTGCGGGCCACCCCGTGAAGGTGGTGGTGAAGGTCATGCACATGCATGACTCACTGGCCCTAGCGAGGTGCATTTGTGACTGGAATGCGTCGACGTGGTTGTTGGGGTCAGAGGACCCATCATACTTGTCTAGAGATGGAAGTTTGAAGTCTCTAGGCATGGGGACTGCCAGAAGTTCTGATGCAAGGGGGGAAGGAATTAAGAGAATTGGGATGGTTTTTACCTCGTCCGATCTCGTCTTTTCCTTGCCTCTGAGCTCGGGTAGGACACGGGTAGCAGTTCGGCGACTTCGTCGGCGCTTTCTTTGAGCGGGTCTGGTGTTGTCGTTGCTGGCATCCGTGTTGCCGAGCTCGATGGGCTCGAAATGTTGGCCTGCTGCTAGGGCACTGAACCAGTTCTCCGTGAGTGGGAACTCGGGCTTGGAGCGCCGAGGTGACTTTGTGTGTGAGGTTCCTGACCCACCTGCGAGCTGCGAGGCGGGGGTGATTTTTCTTTGCTTTTGGCCTGGGGATGAGGCTTGGCTATTAGGGGGGTTCTGGGGTTGGGAAGCTTCTCCTTGGTGAGGTCGTCCACCTTGAGGGGAGGCCTTAACCGGCTTCGAAACAGGGTGCTGGGGGGGGGAGCAGTGACTAGTTTAGGGGTAGCTGAGGGAACTGCTGCTGATAATGGTGTTGGGAGAGGTGGTGCAGTACCTGGTGTTGCTGGAGTTGGTGCTGCTGGAATTGTTGCATTTGGGCTTGCATTGCCCGCATGCATTGCATTAAGTCATCCAGTTGGTTCTGGCGGGTTGCCAGTGGGACAGTAGTTGGTTCAGCGAAGTTTGTTTTAATAGGGAGTGGAAGAGGGGTGTTCAACGAAGGAGGGTTCAGGGGCGCCACTGCTTGTGGCACATTCAAATTGGGGATCCCATCCACTGAAAGAGGGATGGTGAACTGCCCAATGCACACCACGGGAACTTGGAGTTGCTCTCCGGTGGTGGTCGTTTCTGTTCCACGTCCGACACTGTTGGAGGAGGCCATGGGTGTTGGAGTTCTTGAAAGAATGATAGGTAAGAGAGGTAAGAGAGGTAAGAGAGGTAAGAAAGATCTAGAGGGAGACTTTTAGAAGCCTTCCCACAGACGGCGCCAATTGATGGAGCGCAATCCGGCCGGTCTTAGCTGTCAACGATTTTGCCTCTGACTGGAGCGACGGGGAACCTAAAATGGAGAAGATGAGGAAACTCCGGGGGGGAACCCGGTGAGATAACTCCGAAGTTCAAGTTAGTATTCTCTCAAAGGCAAAGTAAAGACCAGATGGCGCAAAGTTCACATACCTTGTTGTCAGGGGTAGGGGGTCTTTTATAACCACTTCGCGTACTCACTTCGAAGCCCCTGTCAAGTCGGGTATGATTACCTTTGTTTTTGCCAGTTCGGGTGTCGTCCTTTCTGCTGGGACATAACCGCCACTGCTCCTTGTCGGAGCCGTCTCTGTAACTAGAGATGGCGGTGTCAGGTGGCCGTGGCAGGTGGCCGTTTGAAGTGCGGCCGTCAAGCGTCATATCCCATGTCAGTCAGGTGTGCCACCCCTGGGTACGAACTTCCTCGGTGTTAGGCATGGTATAGTTTGTTCGGTTTGGCGTCCTGGAGGCAAAGTGCTGGAGTGGTGAGCGAGATGAAGTCTTGAGTTCGGAGGTATGTCCTATATTGCCATAGTGCAGACTAGTTCGGTGAGGTGAGTCCCGAACTGCTATAAGGCAGGCCAGTTCGGCGAGGTGTGTCCCAAACTGCTATAAGGCAGGCCAGTTCAGTGAGGTGTGTCCCGAACTGCAGGCGGGCCAGTTTGGCAATGTGTGTCCCGAACTGCTATATGGCAGGACAGTTCGGGTTACTGTTTGAGTGGCTTGGGGCCTAAAGGAGAGTTCGGGCTCCTAGTAGGGAGTTCGGACCGCTGGTAGGAGAGTTTGGTTCGTTGGTTTCTCCCCTTGGTGCTCACGCCTTAGGCGTGCTTTTGTGCCGAACTATTGCCTTTGCCACATGTTACGTAACTATGAGGTCAAGCCAAATCTTCCTTCATCAATACCTATTAGGGCAAATTTCTTAAAGTATCATTATTGTTTAGTTAATTGAATAAATTGTACCTTTACTCTTTATATATTGTCTTAAAATACCCCAAAATTTTTTGATAATTGACATCACTGTTAAATAGTAACGAAAAATAAAATGTCAATTTTAACCTTCATTGTTGTTCAAACTTCCAAAATAAAATCCATGAGATGAAAATTTTCAAGTCGGTGCAACCACTCAAGCTCCCTGATCTTGAATATTGGGTCGCAATAGCTACTCTCCTTCAAATAAGCTGCCTTCCTCCCCACCACTTGAACCAAATACAAACCCAGAAAGCAAGACATAAGGAAAGCAGCAACTCTAGCATTAGTCAAGACAAAAGCAAGAGCCAATTGCTTCTTGCTATCTACAGATATGGCTAGTGGTAGCCCAAATATGCAGGCAGCACGCGTGCTCTCGGGTCTGTACTCATTTACAAAGGCAGCAGCATAGAAAACTGTGAAATAGAAGCAAACTAACTTGGCCTGAACCTTGAACCAGAACCCAACAACGACGCAGGTGGTGCTGATATTGAGGTTCATCTCACACTCTCACCCCTCTCTCCAACTCCCAATTACCTTTCTCATTAGGCTGTCAAATAGGAAACTGGCAGCTGCTCTGAAAAAATGATGACACAACTTGAAGAAAAATTAATAAAATAACGCAGACATCTTGAAGACACAAAAATACATGCAATAACTTAATGCAAAGCAAATTGGTTCAAATTGAAGAGCATTTGGGGATCTAATTCACCATCAATTCATGCATAGGAACGGAGATTAAGTCTGAACTCGTGTTAAAAAAAAAATGAAGGACAACGAACATATTTCAGCATCACGTACCCAACAATGATCTTGATATGGGAATTGTAGACATGAAATGAGATAGAGAACCTACCTCTAATGAGCCCTTAGGACACTGGTTTTGCTTCCGAGAGATTGAACCAACTGGGAAAACATAATTCAGATTGATTGGCTAAGGATGAAGTGATATTATGTGAATCTCTTTAGCAAAAGGCGAATGCGCTTGGAAGATGATGGATCGGATCCCTTGTGTCTTTCTTTACGTATCCTGTAGAGAGGAGACAACGGCAGGATTCAAAATACAAGTCAGTTGGTCATTGGAAATGGTGTGGAGGTTCCTAGACAGCATTTTTGGTTGATGGAGTGTAGTGAACTAATTGTCCAATTCATACTTCTTCCTTTACTCAATCATCCAAATGGAGAAGCCCGCAGTGGAATGGGCTAATAAATAGAAGGTGATGCTATAGCTATGGGGGTGATTTGAGGATGCGTAGAGAATGGGGTGTGGTCATGGAGGGGGAGATCCGTTCTTTCTCTCTCTCTCACACGCACACACAATTCAAGGCCAGTTGATCCTCAACATCTGTCGGAATCAAAGAGCTTGAAATGACCACCATTAAACAAGATTTCTCAGCAAAGAATTTGGTAGGTAAATTTGAAACAGAGAAAGTTTAGGGTTTTCAGAGGTGGGGTTCACCGTAAATGCTAAAATCCACACAAAAAAATTGCATTCTATCTCTTTTTATTTTCGTTGCTTCGCGGATGGAGACACTCTCTGCTCTCTTGGTCTCTACCTCCCAACACAGAGGAGGCTGGAGGCTTATCCCGTTTACGAGTGTGAGAGAGAGCGAGAAAGATCGAAACTCAATAGTTTCACTGATCCCTCCGATTCTGCCGAATCTCCCCACTGCTTCATGGCCTTTAGAGAAAAGCCTAGCTCTGATTAAGAACTGTGCAAAAGGACGATGAACATTGTGAACGTGAAGGTAGTGGAGGAGAATACCCAACAAAAGAGGGATGGAGGGTAATATTGGATTTTTAATTTTATAACCCATCTTGTGTCACATGTTTATGGATTTTGACGGATCATGGAGGCTAACAACAAGGGTAGAACTAGCCAATTATCGGAAAATTTAGGGGTACTTTGAGACAATATGTAAATAATAAAGATAAAATTAATCAATTAGCTAAACCATAAGAATAGTTTAAGAAATTTGCTCTGTTATTGGGCCTAACCCTTGGAAGCGTTTGACATGGTCTTGCATACCACATTTTAGAGGTGCATAATAATAATAATAATAATAATAGTAGTAGTAGTAGTAGTAAAAATAAAAATAAAATGATATTATATTATTTAATATTATTTTTATTAATTTTAATATTATCGAATGATATTGTTCTCAGGGTAAAATAGTAAATTTCACAATTTTAGACGTTAGAGGATTACTCCAACTCAAACGATTTTGTTTTTTTGTTTATTGTTATTATTATTATTATTATGAAAAATTTCCAATTAGTACCTTGTACTTTGGGCCTAGTGCCACTTTCGTCCCCAAACTTTAAAACGCGACAATTCAGCGAACTTTCAAAATGTACCAATCCAATATTTATCGTTTACTAGTTGTTTAATCAACTCCTTAAGTGGCATTTGAAAAGACATATATGCCCTTTCAAGTGTCATTTAATTTTCTTTATCAAAAAATTGACAAAAATTGAATAGTCTCAGATCCTTGAATCTTTTATTTCTAGAAGTTGGGGTTATGTTTCAATGGACATTCTTATGACTCTAACTTTCTTGAATAGAAAAGTCAAAAATTTAAAATTGCTCATTTTTTTTATCAACGCTTGGATTGATAAAGGACTGTTCATTTTTTTATCAATGTTAACATAATTAATAAAAAAAATTAAATAACACTTAAAAGACATTTACATCTTTTCAAATGTCACTTAAGACCTTATTAACGTTGGTACATTCAATGAATTAGTCCATTGTGGCATTTTAAAATTTGGGGAATAAAGTAACACTATACCCAAATGCATAAAATGATTTTTTCCAGATTTAAGACTCAAATAATTTTGACTTTTCAGATCATAGTTCAAAATTTAAATTTATCGTACGCCACTCTAAATAATTCAACATGTATACAACATATTCCAAAATTCCAAATGTGAGGTGTATGATCGAATAGCTACTAAACTGCTAAAAATTCCAGATCTACGGTATACGATGCAATTGTAAGTGATGGAAGATGAAAAACAGAATGTTTCTTGTATTCAAAGCACGCATAAGGGGCCTGGGCCTCGTAATCTCGTGGTGTCGGAGCCCAGCCCTTACTAAACCCTTGTCGCTTCAAAACCAGGTCTCGCCTCCCGCTTCTTTACTGGCTTTGCCTGCTGCCCTAGTTTCCATTACTCGCCAAGATGAAGCTTGTTAGGTATTCCATCTTTATTTTTTTTATTTTTTTTTGTGGTTTTAGTGTTCTTGAGTAGAACTCTTCTGACCCCTTTTGTTTTGGGTTTTTGATTGGGATCTAAAAAACAGGTTTTTGATGAAGTTGAACAACGAGACAGTGTCAATCGAACTCAAGAACGGGACTGTTGTTCATGGCACCATTACAGGTTCCTCTCTCTACCTCACTCTATTCTTAACTTTACCTCTTGAAGCTTGCAGGTTCTGTTTCTTTCTGGTTTCTTGAGTTCCGCTGGATTTTGCAGATTTTTGTTCTATTTGTTAGGGTTTTGCTAAATCCTAGGGTTTCCCTTTTATTTTTATTTATATTCTCATCTTATGCTCTTGATAGAGAACAGTGGCGGGAGAGTGTTCGTCTAACCCTCTCTGTTGGGGCGATGTTCTGCACTCTTTGCTACTGAATCAAATTGGACAATTTAGAGCTTTCCTATATTTTTGTTGGTTTACCAATAGAATTTATTTGAGATTTTCAGGAGCGTTGTAAATGCCCTGTTCGCGTAGTATGATTTCGTTCATTTCTCTTCATTTTTTTAACTTTCTTTCTTTCTTTCGTTTATTTATTTATTTATTTTGCTGCTGGGGTTGTTGAAAAGTAGGATATTAGTTTAACTGAGACTGGAGGGTCTCTATTTCTTTCTTTTTCTTTTTTATTTTTTTTTCGAGGAAAGGAGGATCTCTATTTCTCATTTTAGCACCATAGTGTACAATGCAGGATAAGAATTTAGAGCGTTGAAATGGAACTGAGTTTTTATTATCGTCGATATTAATGGGACCTTTTGGGTTCTGCAACGCAGGAACGGGGCAAGCCTACATGTAATGGGAACATTGAAAGACCCACATGAGGAATTGGGAACATGCCAATCTTCTTGGAACTTTTACCTTTACTTGGGAACCTAGAAGTAGCCAAAATAGGTAAATGTAAACTAAGATGGTTTTGTCACTTGCAAAAAAGAAAAAAAATCCATCTAAAACACCAACGAGAAGTTGTCTGTTACAAGTTAAAGGCTCTTGAAGAGCTAGGGCAGGCAAAAAAGGATATGGGTTGAAGTATGTAGTAGTGAGAAATGATTTGATAGCCCACATTTTAACAATGAAGATGCAACTGAACATAGTGGAATAGTGGAACAGGATTGAAGTAGCCGACCCCATATAGTTGGGATAAGGTTTATTTGTGTTGAATTGGGTTGAGTTGAGGGAATTTATTTTTTTCTATTGCAGAAGGGGAGAAGAGGATATGGTGGATATATTTGCATGGACTTAGGATACATGGACTTAGGATATATTTGCATACGGAGGGTACATTATGGGCAATTTTGATATACATGGACTTAGGATATATTTGCATCACTTGTATGACAGCAGAAGTGGTGTATATGATGGATTGCCTCATTCATGGATGCCATATCTTATACATTACTTCCACATTCACTTTCTCTTTTTCATTTTTGTTTCAGTAATGTTAGACAGACATTTAGTATGGGTTCTAGAATGAATATTTCTTGGTTCTAGATGAATCGGTTACTAAGGGACCATGTCCAAAGTATTCACTGGTGCATTTCTTCCCCTAAAAAAGAGTTTTATTTGTTACATGCAGTTTCTTGAAAGGTCCTATTTTTTAGGTCCTAAGTATCTATCATGCATGCAATTCTTGCATGTACCAAGTATATATACAAAGAAGGTTTTCCTGTTAAAGGTCCCAAGCATTTGTTCTAGTTCATAACTGCAAAAAAAAAAAAACTATCTGTATTATATCTTTTTAGAAATATATGCTTTTTCCCTATCTTTTCTTTTATGGAACTTTGTGTGGTTAATGAACTTCCATGAAAATGTGATCAATGTGCTTCTCTGGAGTTTGTTCAATAAATGATGGTTACTGGATCATTTGAGACCATAATCCATGGTTTATTCAATAATGATTTTTTTAATAGAAACATTGTTCAGGCGATCAAAGACAAATTAATTGTACCTTAGAGTATCTAGGTTACTGGATCTTTAGTGCTTTGTAGGTGATGTTTAAGTCTTGACTCTTGCCAAGTTCACCAAACTGAGAATGTTAGGCTAGCACTAAATTATAGATCTAATCCTTTTTTGAGACTGAGTGTGCATGTGTTTGTCCATACACGTGTGTGTGTGTGTGTGTGCGCGTGTGTGGTGTTGTTGTTGCTGCTGCTGTTGCATGGAACTCAATATGATCTTTGGCACTGGAATTTGATGTGCCAATGTTATATATTTAACAAATGTTTTAACATAGGGTAATGTATTCTATACTGCAATTTCCCCTCATTTTAGTGGTGAAAGTTTTGCATTTAATTTCATATATTCACCTGCAATTTGTCCTTAGGATTGTAAAGGGAAGAGATAAAGAATTAGAGCAAGATGGGCAAAATGGAAGGGTGCATTTGGACTTTTATGTGATAGGAGAATACCACTTAGACTAAAAGGAAAATTCTATAAAACAGTTGTAAGGCCAACCATGTTGTAGGGAGCAGAGTCTTGGGCAATCAAGAAATATGTCCAGAAAATGAGTGGCAGAAATGCAAAGGGTAAGATGGATGAAGAAAAAAATTAGAGAGGATAGGATCAGGAATTGTGTCATCCATAAGAACCTAGGAGTTCTCCAATAGGCAATAGGTGATAAAATAAGAGAAAGACTAAGATGGTTTGGTCATGTGCATAGAAAACCATGAACAACACTAGTTAGAAGAAGTGATTTATTACAAGTTGAAGGGGCTAGAAGGTATAGGGATAGACCAAAAAGGACTTGGGTAGAAGTAATAAGATATGATTTATGCACTAATAATTTAACAATAGATATGACTTTAAATAGAACAGATTGGCAAAACAGGATTCGTGTAGCTGGCCCCATATAGTTGGGATAAGGCATGATGATGATGACCTGTTGGGTTTGTTTCCATGGATCTGGGAACTCAACATATCCAAACTTTACATGCAAATGCTGATTTAGTCCAAATTTCCTTTATAAAGAATCCAAAGTTTCATGTGCTTGGTATTCTGATCTTGTTTCTTTGTTTCTTTTTGGTTTATGAGGATGTGTATATGCAAACAAAGATGATAGTTTGACTATAATAACTTATCATATAGTGGTTTATTCTTATGTTGTGCTGCCACTGCTGAGGTGAGTAGAAAAATCTACCAGCACACATCTGAATATAACATTGGCCTTGCCTGGACTATTGCAGGAGTGGATATTAGCATGAATACACATTTGAAGACGGTGAAATTGACATTGAAGGGGAAAAACCCGGTTACTCTTGATCATCTTAGTGTTAGGGGTAACAACATCCGGTATTATATCCTTCCTGATAGCTTGAACCTTGAGACGTTGTTGGTGGAAGAGACACCTAGGGTCAAGCCCAAGAAACCTACTGCTGGTATTGTGCATGTTTTGCTTTTTTTTCCTGTCGTGTTTTATTCATTCCGCCGTGCTTCCTTTCCTTGAATCTTTTCCTCGGTTCTTTGCCAGGTTTACTAATGATGTTGTGGCTTCTATTTTGTTAACCAGGGAGGCCTGTGGGACGTGGTCGTGGCCGGGGCCGTGGGCGTGGACGTGGTCGTGGCCGCTAGTCCTGTTGCACTCTTTCGAATTTTTGCAGCATCTGCTTATGTACAAATAGTGTGCTGGCGGAGGGAGAATTTATGGAGATGTGTGTCTGGGACTCTGGAGCATATAAAAATGTGGGATTGATATTGCAACTTTCTGTTCTATTCCAATTACTCAGAATGTAGCTCTTATACTTTGGTACTTGAGACTCTCTGCGACACCATTAGAATGAGATCTACTTTTACATTGTTAACTCGACATATCTTTTCATGGTTAGTAATCTAAAAAGAATGAGATCTTGGATTTTATTGATGATCCCCGTTTGTTGTTGCACTTGACATGTGCAGTGGCAGCCAAAATGCTTGGATTTTATTCTATTGGTTGATCAACGAACCTGCCTCAACAGAGATATAATAGAACTTTTGAATTATACTCGTGTGATTTATTCTGGGTGACATACTCCAGTTCTTCAGATGAAATGTTAAAAGTCAAGTTTTAAGAGCACAGTTCAGCTATTGCCACTCCCTTCTCCATATGCTCGGCAACGTCTGCCGGTTTTAATGTGGCCACTGGACTAAAGCGAGTCCCCACTCAGACGCGCAGTTTGCTACTGCCTAGTGTTTCTGGTTCTGGACCTTGCGTTTTGTCACATCGTACATAGTTGATCTTGAGTTGCACATGGAGATTGAGCAAGAGCTAAGCATGTATAGGTCTATCGTGTGAGCACCCACCGTGTACGTGGGGCCCATGTACCAAGCTGACATGGCACATTGTGATTGGCTTGGTATCTTTTCTATAAACATGCTTCACTTGTAGCAGTGGAATGACTACTGGACTTATTCTCTTCTATCTTTTTTCTGTTTTTTGGTAGAATATAGTTTTAAAAAGTTTGGTATAAATTAAATTTTCATTGGATATTTATTGACTGGGTTAAAGGGTAACCTGATAATTCTGGAAGGATATCAAAATTATGACTTGAATCCACCCAATCAAGTTTAACTCCAAAATTGGTTTTCGTAAAGGTAAAGCTGCTACAATTCGGGATCCGGTAGCCAAGTACTAAAGGGTGTTTATGGACTGGACCGTGGGCCGTTTCTTCAAATCAAACCGATCCTTTCGGATTTTTGGAAAACCACAAATCAAATCTGATGCTGCTCAATTTGGATGTTCCTACCAGGAGGTGATTTGGCTTCCAGATGTGGTGGATTTGCAAAAAAAAGAATCAAGGAACCCGAGGGTGGTTACCCGACGAGGTCGCTCCGATGCTTAAGTCAGTAACTTACGAGTTGGAGGTAATTTAGAAAGCTAGAGAGCTAGTGAGCAGTGATTACGTGTACATTTGCCCCCGAGGGGTTGGGGTCTTTATATACTGGAGTCCTCGCAGGATTTTCGGAGTGGTTCCGGGATTCTCGTCGTGATGTGGCATGTCCGAATCGGTCGGAGGAGATAAGGCTACTTGTCACGAGGCATGATCCTGTGAAACATGGAATCCAGTAATGAAATCTTCGGGGTTATCATGTGGAGGCCAGTCAATATTATTCGAACTGATGCCCTCGGGTCTGACCTGTTACGAACACCGAGGTGCCTGGTAACCGAGGTGACATTAATGCAATCGTGCCCCGAAGTGAACTTGTCCCGAGGTGGATTCGCTTTCGAGGTGGGCCTATCACGAGGTGGTTCGGATATCCGAGTTTGGCCCGTCGCAAACTTGGGTACGTCGGGATGAGTTGTCGCCCAGTCGGCTAGGTCGTGTCCATGTGTCCCTCTATTATTAGGTTGGGCCAAATCACCCTACACCAATTGCCTCCCACTCCCCAGGCCAAGGGTCCTGACTTGGTGCGGGGAGTTCATGACGAGCCAAGTGGCTTTGGTCTGAGGACCGAGCAGTTAGTCAGATGACTCACGGGTTGGACTTGTTCGGCCACCCGACTCAACTAAGAAAATGCAAGTCCTCTCTGGTTTATGCGGACGTCACACGAATTATAAACTCCGCGGACGTAAAAAAACACGCTAAACTGAATTTACCCATGGGGGTCGTGCAGTCGGTTTTCCTAGGAGCCGTAGAATTGCTTGAATCTTGATCGTTAGTTCTCGGATATAGCGGCTATAAATAGAAGGGTCCGCGACTCATTCCTCGCCACAAATTCTGCAATTGAGCTCTCCCGAGGTCGCGTCAGAGTCTTCCAGCTCGGTTTTCTTTCTGCTTCCCACTTCGTTCCTTGATTTCGGTGAGTCTCTTAGATTTTTCCTGTTTCCAATTATGTCGAGCTCTAGCATAGATAGAATTGTAGATAGCGTTAGCAAGGAGGCGCCGCTGTTCTTGCTGGGGAAGTCAGTCAACGGCAGGGTGCCTCCCCTCATCAGTCTATAGAGGGATCCTCTGACCCCAAAGTTGGGCCATCTTGTTGGGGAAGTCAGTCCTGGCGTCTCGGTATCGCTTTCCTGACAACCTAATCTTCAGTCTTCCACTAGGTCAGTATCCTTAGGATCACAACCACAGCAAGCTCGCTGTTTTTGAGGAGCAGCTCACGGCAAGACTGTGCTTCCCTCTTCACCCCTTTCTGATAGAGGTTGTTAGGTTTTACAACATCACTATCGACCAGCTTCATCTGAACTCTATTCGGAACATAGTTGGCACCATCTCTTTGTTCCACGCCTATAACCGACCTTTATCCCTTGATATCTTTACCTCGATCTGTGTGATCAAGCGAAACTCAGCTTGTTTGCACAGGGACATATGACAGAGCTATTACATCTCCCCCAGGCCTGGATTCAAGATCCTGTCCGGCTACCCGAACAAGGTTCCGGCCTAGAAAAGAGGGTACCTCATCGCCCATATCCCGGAGGGGTGGTCTTTCCCAACTCACTGGAGGGTGGCTACCTAGGACCCTGGGTGATCTTTCCTGACTCTTGGAGGGACCTCGGCCTTGAGATGAAGAGCTTGTTGGCCGAGGAGGCGCTGCTGCAAGCTAGTTTGAGCCCTCCTGGTAGGTTTCCTTTCAGATACATTGCTTAAAACACCCTTTATGCTTTTTGACTAACTGTTTGTTTTCTGCAGCTATGATGCCAGAGGTTGATGCAGGAAGCCTTCTGATGAGCTCTTAGAAGGGGAAATCGAGGCCCATGTTGCTGAACCAATCTCCACCAAACTCCCAAGGGAGGAGGTCGAACCCACGGTACCCGAGGTTGTTGCGATGGAGGACTACAAGGAGGAAGTCTAGCCTCAGGAACCAGAGGATGCATCTGCACCAGAAGTGCCTACTGCCGAACCGGAGCTAGCTCCTGCTGACGAGGAGGAGAGTAATACGAACCATGTGTTCACGATGTGAAAAAGTCGGGATGTTGTCTTTCCGAAGGAGGTCAAGCGATGGGCTCAGATGCTCTCGAAACGGCTTCTAGGACTAGCTACTAGTCATTGAATGGTGGTAAGCATTCTGCCTTCGGCTTCTCTCTCTTCCCCCTTTTTTTTATATTGACCTCGATTTTCTTTTGATAGGTTAACACCGCCCTTCACGCATTGGCTTGCCAGTCTGCGATCCAGTCAAAGCAGGCTCGGGACGCCAAGGTGGAGGTGTGAAAGCTCCATCACGACCTGGATCTAGCCCGGGGTGAGGTACTTCGGGTAAAGAAATGAGCTGAGTGCCAAAAGGAGCTAATTCTGGATCAGGAGGGGCAGATCCTCTCACTGACCGAGGAGAATACCAAGCACAAGGAGCAGATTTCTACGATGGCTACGAAGGAAGAGGAGCTGACCGAGGAGAGGACGCGGTTTCAACGAGAGATCGAGAACCTTGAAGCAATGGTCCAAGAGCAAACTCAGATCTTCGAGACCACCATCGAGGAGGCGCAGTCAAAAGAGAGAACTAAGGCCATTGAACGCTTCAAGGAGTCCTCGGAATTCCGTGCTCTTCAGGTCGAATACGGTTCAAACTCCTACCGCTCTGGATTCAAACTATGCAGGTATCTAGTCCGGAAAAAGTTTCCTGATCTCGACCTTAGGGCCATCACAACGGTGGACTTAGCTCCAAAAGTGGTTATGGCAGCGAACGAGGAGCCTGACTCGTCCGAGGAGGAGAGCGATGACGAGGTCGAAGTAGTGGGCCCCTCGGACGTGGCTGGCAGTCCTCCTGTTTGAGAATCTTCTCTTCTTTTATGTTTTCCTTCTAATCATGAATGTACACCCCGAAGCTATTGAGCTCATGTCACAAATGAAGTTTTCTGTACTTACAATCATTTTGTTGATGAAATACATCTTTTTGTCTAATCTCTGCATAGAAATATTCTAAGTGTGAGTGACTTCCGATCTGGGCAGCAAATGCATAGGTTACCCGAATTGCCGAGCTACCGAACTGGACGATAAGGATAACCAACCATAAGAATTTTCTAAGTGTGGATTACTCTGAACTACCTGCCCAAACAAGTATGAGTAACTCGCACACGTGCTACTCATTTAAATGTCGGTTGTCCCTAACGGGTCCAACCAGTTGTTTTACGTCGAAGTGGGCTAGACATCGTAGGGCTTACACCCAAGCTGTCTATGCCTTAGGCATTTAGAGGCATTTTGCCTATGCCGAAGAGGCGACTAGGACTTATATACCCATGCCGAGGAGGCGACTGGGTTTTGGGTGCCCATGCCGAAGAGGCGATTGGGACTTATATAATGACGAATCCGTCTATTCGGTACCTTAGCCCTTAGGCCTTGGGGGGCAACTTATTGTCCACCCTTCTTGATTCTACCCATGCCGAAGAGGCGACTGGGGTTTATACAATGCCGAGGTCTTTTACTAGTTTGGCACTTTTAGTCCTTAGACTTCTGGGAGTGACTTGCAATCCGCTCTCCAATTAGACGATTACAAATAGTACCGCCTCAGGTTGCTGGCGTTCCACACCTGGGGCACCTGTTTCCCTTCTAGGGTTTCGAGCTCGTATGTACCTTCCCTGAGCACCCGCTTTACTCGGTAGGGTCCTTCCCAATTCAGTCCAAGCTTACCAACACCAGGCTCAGGCACCATGGTTTTACGAAGCACCAGGTCTCCAATGCAAAAGTTCCACTTCATGACTCTGGCGTTATAGTACCGAGCCACTCTCTGTTGGTAGGCCGCAGTCTGGATGTATGCGAGATCCCGTACCTCTTCAACTAGGTCGAGGTTGGTGTGTAGCTCATTGTCATTTGTCTCTTCGTCGTATGCCTCCAGGCGTAGCGTGGGCACCTCGATCTCGGCTGGGATGATTGCCTCCATGCCGTAGGTGAGGTTGAAAGGGGTTTCACCCGTGGCGGTCTTCACAGTGGTTCGATAGGCCCACAATACACAGGGCAGCTCATCTACCATAGTCCTTTAGCTCGGGCTAGGCGTGCTTCCACCGAGGTGAAGTTTTGTTGTATCCCCATTTGGTTGCAGAAATTCTAAAACTTGATGTCTTCAAATTGTTTGCCGATCGGAGATAAGCACTTAGAGTAGTCCGAAGCGACACACTATGCTTCTCCAGAAGAAGTTTTGGACGCTTCATGCTGTGATCGTCGCCAGTGGTTCGGCCTCCACCCACTTTGTGAAATGGTCTACTACTACCACTAAGAATCTCCTCTATCCTGTTGCTGGCGGGAATGGTCCAAAGATGTCGATTCCCCACTGCACGAAGGGCCATGGGCTAGTGAGATACTTCAGGTCAGCAAGAGGCTGGTGGTGGACATTGGCGTGCCTCTAACACTTGTCGCATCTTTTGACGAGTTCTAGTGCATCTGTCTTCATCGTTGGCCAGTAGTAACCTTGTCGAAGTGCTTTTTGGGCGAGAGCCCTGCCCCACAAGTATCCGCCACACAGACCTTCAAGAGTATCATGGAAAATGAGTTCAGCTTCTGAGGGTCGCAAGCAGCGTAGGTAGGGGAGCGTGTAGAATCTTCGGTACAGTCATCCGTCTATTATGACATACTTGGCTGCCTATCGCTCTACCCTTTTAGCTGCGTTATGATCTGCAGGGAGGGTCCCGTGGAGCAGGTAGCTCGCGAGCGGATCAATCCAGATCGGCTTTGCTTGTGTAACAAGAGCAACCTCTTCTGCCCCCCCCCCTGAGAATGCTAGGCCGAGGCAGGTTCTCTATGTACATGGTCCTCATGGTGTTGTCGCTTATGTTGGCTAACCGGGACAAGGCATCGACCTCTGCGTTCTCGGATCTCGAGATCTGTCTGATGAAGTACGACTGGAAATCGCGTAGAGCCTCTCTAACTTTAGCTAAGTAGGTGACCATGGTTGGCTCGTGAGTTTCGTACTCACCGGTGACCTGGTTGACCACGAGCTGGGAGTCGCTGTAGATGACAATATGCTTGGCTCTTACTTTGTTCGCTAGGGAAATCCCAACTATCAATGCCTCATACTCCGTCTCATTGTTGGACACGATGAACTCGAAGCGAAGCGCATGCTCCAGCTTCACCCCACTTGGCCCGTACAGAATGATACCCGCTCCGCTACCTTGCTGATTTGATGAACCGTCCACATGGAGGATCCAAGGCTCCTCCTCCCAGGTTGGTGTTGCTCTGACCGGGGGAGGTACCGCACTGGTTAAGCTTCTCCTCTGTGCTCGAGCTCAATCGGTTCTAGAACTGCAGTGCTGAAGGTACATTCTACGACGAAGTCAGCCAAGACTTGGGCCTTGATTGCTGTCTGAGGCTCGTACTGGATGTCGTACTCGTTGAGTTCAATGGCCCACTTCATCAACCTATCGGAGACCTTAGGCTTGAGTAAGACTTGCCTCAGGGGTCTGTTGGTGAGGAGGATGACGGTATGAGATTGGAAGTACGGTCGAAGCTTCCGAGCTGCGGCGACTAGCGCGTATGCCATCTTTTCGATTTCTGGATATCTCATCTCTGTGTCCTGCTAAACTTTACTAACATAGTAGATGGGTTGTTGAACCCGATCTACTCTTTTATCAGTACCGAGTTTACCACCTCATCACTTGCAAAGAGGTACAATTTCAAAATATCTCCCTCCTCGGGTCGGGTTAGAACCAGGATACTGGTCAAATACCTTTTGAGCTCGTCGAAGGCGAGTTAGCATTCTTCGATCCACTCAAAGTCTTTATTCCTTTTAATTGCCTTGAGGAAAGATAGGCAGCGATCTACTGATTTAGGCTTGCATCCTGATCTGGTTATAGCCCAAATAAGCATCCAAGAAGCTCAGCAACTCATGCCCTGAGGTCGCGTCCACCAAATGGTCGACCTTGGGAAGTGGGAAGCAGTCCTTCAGGCAAGCTCGATTCAGGTTGGTATAGTCGATGCACATGCACCACTTTTTGTTGGCCTTTTTTACCAGAACGGGGTTAGCCACCCAGCTCGGGTAATGGACCTCCCTGATGAAATCGGCTGCAAGAAGTTTCCCGACTTCCTCATCAACTGGTCTCCAATGCTGCGGGGCTAGGTTGCGTTTCTTTTGTATAACGGACCTAACTACAGGATCAGTGTTCAGTTTGTGAGTGATTATTCTAGGGTCTATGCCGGGCATCTCTGCCGCGGACCATGGAAATTCATTTAAATTTTGAAGTAAGAAGGTTACCAGCTGAGAATGTAGAGGCTCCTCAATCGTCACACCGATTTGGAGAGTCCTCACTAGATCTTCTACTGAAACGGGTATAGGAATCGTCTCTTCTATTGGTGAAGCTCGCTCCTCATGGTATTCCGTAGGTCGCTCCAACTCGAGGTCGTCTGTTGCCTTGGCTTTCCCTCACGCATTGTCCTTGGTAACAGATATGGGGTCCGCAAGTCATGGGCGCTTTGGCGGATTCTGCTCTTCACGCTCCAGTTCACGGGCCGAGGTCTTACTAGCTGCTGAGGTGCAGCCCGCGACAATGGATCTGCCAGTGATCATGTTGATCACTCCACAGACAAGCCTTTCTTCGGGTGGTGGTCTCTGCCCGTTCTGCATATTACTTGACTTGGGAGCATCTCTCCTCTGCTCCCCTTGTCAATCTACCTGATTCTTATTACTTTTTTGTACAAAGTTTTCAAGTATCCACGACGGATAAGTTCCTCAATCTCGGTACTGTGACTATGATCTCTATGGAAATGACAATACAAATTCTTATTCCTAGTGGCGGTGTCCCCCTTTATCCGGGGTGGCCACCTTACAAAAGGAGCATCTTTAATCGTCATCAAAATTTCCCCTCGCCTCGCGTTGAAGGGGGGTGTAGCTCATCCTTTCCTCTGTAGGAGATCGGGGGTGCCATACCGACCAGCCATCTCCTCTGGTCGGGGACTTGCTCTTCTTCCTCTTACCGCTTCCGTGGTGCATCTTGTCATCGTCTCTCCTCTTCTCTGTTGGGGCTCCGACCTTTTGGTTCACTTCCTCTTCAGTCTCGATGAATTGGTCAGCGAGCTTGAGGAAGGCAGTGATATCCTTGGGCTTGTTCATCGCCACATACCACTTGAACTCTCGGTGAGTGGCTCCTCTCTTTGCTACAGCGAGTCTTACCGTGGGGTCCAAGTTCATGATCAAAAGGCAGGTGTCATTGAAGCGCTTGATATAGTTCAAGATGGATTCTCCCTCTTTCTAGACTATGCCGAGAAGGCTTTCCTGCGACCTCGGGCATTTTTTTGTTGGCAACGAAGTGTGAGGTGAATGCTCATACAAACTGCGCCTAGCTCTGGATTGCTCCGGATGGGAGGTTTCTATACCACATGCGCACCACTCCTCTAAAGGTTGTGGAGAAGGCGACGCACATGCAGGCTTCATTGGCCCTGACAAGGTGCATCTAGGACTGGAAGGAGTCTATGTGGTCACTCGGGTCAAACGATCTGTCGTACTTGTCTAGGGGAGGCACCTTGAAGTCTTTTGGCAAGGGAGCTGCTAGGAGATCAGGAGAGAGGGGAGATGACACCGAGAGAAGAGGGGTGGCCCTCGTAACCCCCGGGCTCACTCCTTCTTACCTTTGGGTTGCTTGGGTTGACTAGGCTTCGCGAGCTGTTCAGGAATATCGCGCGGCGAGCGTTGGGACACCGCCTTCGTTGCTTCTTGGTGGACTCTGCGTTGGTGCTACTTGCTTCAGTGCTATCAGGCCGAGTCTTGGCCTGGTGAGAATCAAGCTAGTACTGGCTTCCGTGGACCGAAGGGTCTTGTTCAGAGCTCGCGGCCAAGACTTCGAATCGGTTGCCCACCAGTGAGGCTCCCAATTGCTCGTGTTGGGATGGACCGGCCTTGGTGGGGCGAGCGCTTTCTGACCTTCCTTGTAGCTACGAGGCGGTGGAAGCTACTGGCTCTCTCCTGCTACGGGATGAGGCTTGGGAGGTTTCCCCTCGGTGAGGGTGGTTGCTTTGGCGGTGTCTGAGCGGCTGCTAGTTCTGCGGCGTTATCGGGCACCGTGACTGGGCTAGTTGTCAGCTTTGCTGGAACGTTGGGAACTACTACTGATAGAAACGACACAGGACTTGCTGTTGGTAGTGTTGAAGTTGTTGGACTTGCTACATCTGAGCCTAGATGGCCCGCACGCACTGCACTAGGTCACCCAGCTGGTTTTGCCCCACGGCGGGAGGAACCATGAAGGGTTTAGTGAAGGTGGTGTTCATCGCAAGAGGGAACGGGGTGTTCACCGCCTCAGCGACTTGGGGTAGCTCTAGTGTGGGGACCCCAAAGGCGCTGAGAGGTACAGTAAACTGGCCAATATGCACAACGGGGGCCTGAAGGTGCCCCCCAGAAGTGTTCGTTCCGCTGTTCTGCCCGGCGTTGCTAGAATATGCCATTAACGCTGGTGAAAGTTTGGTAGAGAAAGCTTTTTGAAACAGTTTTCCACAGATGGCACCAATTGATGATGCATAATCCGGCCACTCCTAGTTGGACGTGGCTGAGCTCCTAGCTGGCGACGGGCGAGAGATACCTGCGTGAAGAGGGATGAAGGAACCCGGGGTTGCTCACCCGGTGAGAACACTCCGATGCTTAAGTTAGTATTCAACGGTGAGCTGGAAGAGAATAAGTTTGCAAGAAGAAGAAAAAGCTAGAGAGTGGTGAATATGTGATACCTTGACCCCTGGGGGTTGAAGTCTTTATATACTAACACTCTAGTAGGTTCGGAGGGGCTGTTCCCAAATCTCTGTCGTGGCGATCTGTTGTCAGATAACAGTTCGGAGTGATTGGCCATCATTTGTCGGAACTGGGGAGTATGTGGGCTCATGTGACTGTTGTAGGGTACAGTCCCGCCAGGCAAGGGACAACCTCCAGGGTGGGCAAACACGACGCTGCCAGGTGAGAGACAATGAATGCGGTTCTCAGAGTTAGCAGACACTGCTGTCACGGGTGACCCCTTCATCGCGCCATCAAGCACCTACAGTGAGCCATCCGAGTGCCAGCCACGTGCTTTCATGGTGCCTACATGTGTGTCATGGGTGGGCTTTGCTTGTATTTTGTAAGGGGGACCGCCAATGGCGTAATTGTAATTACTTAGTATGCTTTTCCATTATTTCGATGTTCCATATTGTCACTCCCCCAAAAGCTTAACGTACTCTTTGAGGGGAGGTAGGTAGTCGAGTGAGCTCATAAGCGTGTAAAGGTTAAGCACGAGATCCCCTCGACACTGTACTGTGTGCTTGTGCTTACCACTGATTAATGCAATACAAGTAGCCTTTTGCTAATTAGTGTGCCTTCTTGTTGCCTTTCTGTGTGTGTTTGCTTTGTTTCGTAGGCTTACTCGCCCATTTCGAGTGCCGCACGGGGCCCCAAAGATTACCCCCGTGACAGTTGGTATCAGAGCGGGTTTCTCCTCAACGCTCGTGACCCTTCCATAGCAACACTAGTGGTGGCGCAATGAAGCACAACAAGGAACTCACCGACGAGATTGGGCATGGCCTTGCCCATGCGAGGGAGACTGATGAGTCTCTAGGCGATGAAGCCACCATAGAGAAGGCCCCAAGGGGTCGCACATCCAAGACAAGCAAGCCTGACAAGTTAGCTGACACGCTTGCTGCCTTCGACACGCGCATCCTTCGCTGTGAAGTGACTGTTGGGGAGATGCGGGACCGAGTAGAAGAAATCCACTTGAATGTGGAAACAATTGAGAGCTCCGTGGTGGAGTTAGAAGCCCGTCTGAATGGCGTTGTCAATGAGGTCCAAGATGTCCTGAATAGAACCCTCAAGGAAGTCCTTGGAACAAAATCCCGACAAGAAGGGAGCTCATCTCGATCCGACATCCAAGACCAGGTGGATGAGATGAGAGCTGAATGGGGGGCCATGAAAGTAGCCATGGCCTCTCCCTCCGACCTCCAGACTCAATTGGATGATCTAAGAGGAGACATGACGCTCCTCAAGAGACTAGTGGCCAGCGCTCCAAACCCCTCCACAACATTGGCCCCTGCTCGTGCGAAGATTCGGGAGCCCACACCTTATGCTGGCTCCCGAGATGCCAGAGAACTTGACAACTTCTTGTGGCAAATGGAACAATATTTCCATGCTGTTGGCATTGATGATGACCTAACGCAAATTCGTACAGTGATTATGTATTTGACTGACATTGCTATGCTATGGTGGCGCAGGCGATGCCAAGACATTGAACGGGGTACGTGCACCATCGAGACATGGGCTGATTTCAAGCGAGAACTAAAGCGGCAATTCTACCCAGAGAACGTGGAGTACCTGGCGCGGAAGAAGTTGAAATCACTCAAGCATCAGGACTCACTCCACGATTATGTTAAAGAGTTTTCAGCCCTTACCTTGGAGATCACGGACATGTCTGACAAGGATCTATTGTTCAACTTCCTGGACGGACTGAAGCCCTGGGCCGAATTAGAACTCCAACGCCGCAACGTACAGGACCTCGCCACGGCAATGGCAGTGGCGGAGCAACTCAATGAGACTAACTCATCAGACGAAGAAGCCCCTGAGCCAGAAAGCCCGCGTTCCCCTAATTTGAGTGGGGGAGCAGGTCCCTCACGCCCTCCGTACGACAACTCCCGCTTCAACAAGCCAGCAAGACAAGACTATGGGAAGAAACCACAAGGAGAACAAGGCCCTCAGCACCGTTACAAGCCCAGAACCGCTGGGTCCCCAATTTCTTGCTTCCTTTGTGGGGGAAATCACTTGGTTCGCAACTGCCCAACCAAAAGGAAGATCAATGCCCTCGTCGCCAAGCTCAGTGATGATGAGCAAAGCGATGAGGAAAAATCTGTGCAGGCGCCTAGAGTGGGCGCCCTTCAACTCTTCAACGCCATGGTGAAGAAAGAGGCCAATCATGGAAGGCCAAAGAATGCCCAAAGGGGGCTGAAGTACGTAGACATCCTCCTCGGCGGGAAGCCGACCCAAGCCCTTGTTGATACAGGGGCCTCCCACAACTTCATTTCAGTTGCCGAGGCCAAGCGACTCAATCTGAACGCTGTGAAAGAGACAGGGTGGGTCAAGGCCGTGAACTCCGGGGCAAAGGCGATTGAAGGCATGGCTCGTGGGGTTGACCTCCAAGTTGGACCGTGGACAAGCAAGGTTAATCTTTCAGTGGTACCCCTAGATGATTTTCGAGTTGTCTTGGGAATGGACTTCATGAGACAAGCAGAAGCAGCACTCCTACCTCACATCAACTCTTTGTGCATCTTGGACGAGCGCTCCCCTTGCATGGTACCAGTTACGACTTCCACTAAAGTTCATGGGAAGCGAGTTTCTGCACTACAACTTTTTCACGAAGACAGTTCTGCGTCAACAAGGAAGAACCCCTGTCAAGTACCTCACATCGACACTGGAACTGGTTGGGAAGTCGTCACCAGGAAGAAGCCACCTCCGAGACAGTTCCATTTTCAGCGTCAACACCAACGTCAGCGCCCAAGTCAACACCAGCAGCAACATCAGCTTCAACGCCAACCACATCAGCAGAAGTCGACTTCCCAGCAGAAGTCGCAAGTGCCCGCAACTAGTGGGCCCAACAGAAGAAGACCCAAGGCCGTGTCAAACGTTTCCCACACCTACTACCACGACCACCGGGGAGAGCGAGTGCCACCCAAGCCATCTAGGGACCACAATCACACTATCCCTAAGGCTAGTTCCTGTAGTAGCCCTGTGAGATACCCTTGGGGAAAAATGCATGGGAATCCACACCTTAATAGTCCAAAACACCATTTTGATCATTCCCTGGCCCAAACCTACCCCTTAGCCAAACAGGACCAGCCACTATCATACCTTGAGGCTGCCAGGAAAGGACTTAGCCATAGGAAACCCCAACAGAATGAGCCAACCCGACCATGCCACCAAAATATACACCTCGGCCTTGGACGACAGCCGGTTCGGGGAGCAGCAGAAGAACCCTCCTTCCGCAACAATGACTCTAAGCGACCAGCCGAAGCCGATCTCCGAGGACGTAGATCGAATTGAGTGGGGGAGAATGTCACGGGTGACCCCTTCATCGCGCCATCAAGCACCTACAGTGAGCCATCCGAGTGCCAGCCACGTGCTTTCATGGTGCCTACATGTGTGTCATGGGTGGGCTTTGCTTGTATTTTGTAAGGGGGACCGCCAATGGCGTAATTGTAATTACTTAGTATGCTTTTCCATTATTTCGATGTTCCATATTGTCACTCCCCCAAAAGCTTAACGTACTCTTTGAGGGGAGGTAGGTAGTCGAGTGAGCTCATAAGCGTGTAAAGGTTAAGCACGAGATCCCCTCGACACTGTACTGTGTGCTTGTGCTTACCACTGATTAATGCAATACAAGTAGCCTTTTGCTAATTAGTGTGCCTTCTTGTTGCCTTTCTGTGTGTGTTTGCTTTGTTTCGTAGGATTACTCGCCCATTTCGAGTGCCGCACGGGGCCCCAAAGATTACCCCCGTGACACTGCGGCACCAAACAAGGGACGTGGGTGCAGCTTTCGGGATTGATAGGTGCAGTTGTCAAATAGGAAGCTTCTCACAGGACTTAAGGCTACCTAATAACGAACCCTGTAGCGAGCTACCTTGTGGCGAGTTACTTGCGTCGAGTCGCTGGTGGTATGCCGAGGTGAATCTTACTCGGGGTGAATTGTCTTCGAGGTAGCTCACTTGCTTGGGTCTAGACTACTGTGAACTTGGTTGTTTTCCCCTTCCCGAGGCAACCACCTAAAAATAATCTAATTTGTGGATATTTTATAAATAGGATTATGGGAATTTGGGGTATTTTAGGAATTGGACTATGACAAATTGGGGGTATTTTATAAATAGAATTAAGGAATCATAAGATTATAAGAATATGAGAAAAACTTAGAGATATTTTAAAAGTCAATATTAAATTTATTGATATTTTACTAATTTACCACCAGGTTTGGGGAATTATATGCAAACCCCGTCCCTTCCCAATCACTGATTTGGAGAAAAAATATTTTCCCCGTCCCTATTTAAGATTCGAGAAAACTTGTCCCGTTTGAGGTGGGTAGGGTATTATTTATGTTTCATATACTATTTTTTAATAATTATTTATGTTTTATGTACTATTTTTAAATAAACTTTAAATGTTTTTTACATAAAAAAAATGAATGTTAAATCATATTTTAAACTTTGTTTAAAAAACAAAAAAAAAATATTCAATAACGAAATTCTATAGTAACTTTAATAAGAATATAAAATATAAAAAATGAAAAAATAAATATTGTTGAAATAGTGGAAGTAGATTAAATAATTGAGAGGTATTAAAGATTTTTATTAGTTATTTATTGTATTTTCGTTATAAATATATTGTAAGCAATTGTGTATTTTCGCTATAAATTTTCAATAATTACTAGAAATTAAACTATTGTTATTTGTTAGAGATTAGACTATTAATTTATTTGAAATTAGGAGTGTTCACTAAGCAAATCAGTTGAGTTGGAGATTGTTTGGCTTGCCAAACTGATCTAGTCGGGTTAGGGATTTGGTCACTCGAAACCGACCAACCATTAGTGAAACTAATCATTGGCTAATTAATAAATGTTAAAATTTTTAATGTTTAGCGTAATTTATATAAATTGTTGTAATATAATAACTTCTCATTAAATTTTTACAACAATTATTTATTCATAAAAGATATTACTAATTGGTGTAATTTTCTAATTTCTATAAAATCAATAATTACAATTATCAAATAATTCAAGGAAACTCGTTCAATAATAATCCATAATTTTTTAAACAAATAATAATTAAAAAATTAGGAAATTAATTTACAAACAAATATTCTCCAGAACTATTTAAATAATAGTCACTTATTATTATTCAACTAAATAATTATTAAAAAATTGAAAATTAAATTAGGAAATTAATCTATCAGAAATTGTTTCATACTTATTTCAATAAAAATCCATTATTATTATTTTAATAAATAATTGTGAAATAATTAAGGAAAATTATTAAATCTATCCACACTGGTCTAGACCACTTGGTTGACTTCAACTACTCTTGGTTTTACATTAATTAACAACAAATTATTTACTTATAATTAAAATTAATGTAATTTACCATGATTACATTAATTTACTATGATTACATCACATTGATTAATAGTAAATAATTTAGGCTTAAAAAGTAAATAATTTGCATTAATTCGCATTAATTTAGTGTTAGTTTGTTGTAAATAATTTACTTCGCATTAATTTATGTTTTTTCCAATCAAGTAATCAACAACAACTTTATTAATTTTTGGAAATATTTATCATAAAATATTGTAATTTATTGTTAGTTAATTAGTTATAAAAAATTATTATAATTGTAGGGATGGCAATTTTCCTTGTAAAACTAGGGCCTTATCTTGCCCCACCCCGAACGAGGCAAGTTTTCTCAAATTTTAAATAGGGATGGTGAAGAGACTAGGTGGAGACAACGAAAATATTTTTTCTCCAAATCAGGGACGGGGTTTGCATAGAATTCCCCAAACCCGATGGTAAATTAGTAAAATATCAATAGATTTAATATTGATTTTAAAATATCTCTAAGTTTTCCTCATATTCTTGTAATCCTAAGGTCTCACAATTCCATTTATATAATACCCCCAAATTGTCATAATCCAATTCCTAAAATACACCCAAATTCTCATAATCATATTTGTAAAATATTCACAAATTAGATTATTTTTTTTGTGGTTGCCTCGGGGTGGGGAAAATTTGGGGATTCCCCATCACTAATAGGGAATGGGTGCCTCGCCTTGAACCCGCCCCACCACCGAGGATGGGCGGGGATGGTGTAGAGTGTCTTGACTATAGGTGCAAGGGACAGGGAGGAGTGCACCATCCGGTGCATCACAGGGGGGCTTTCTAGTATGTATATATATATATATATATATATATATATATATATATATATATATATATATAGGCAGATAGATAAACAGTCCACACATGCATGCCTCTCCTTGCTCCAAACCCTCATTCCTAATTTCGTGATTTTTTGAATTTTTATCTTTTAATTCTACATAATTACCCATTAAAGCAATAAGGTAATAATATAGGCTTAACTATTTCTAAAAAACATAAAGAAAGTGGGTTTTGAGTTTCTAATGTTTAGCCATGCACCAATTTCCCCCACTTTATTCTAAATTGTCTCTAATTCCTATTTATCTCCTAAATTATGTCTAACTCGTATTTTTCTCTTAAATTATTTCTAAATTAGTAGAGAGATTCTCTCCTAAACTATCCCTAATCCCTATTTATCCTCTCCCTAATTCCTAAAATTCATCATGGAATTATATCATAACAATATATATTATAATTTTATGATCTATTCAATTTAAATTATATTCAAATAATAAAAATTAAAAATTAAACAATTTAAATATTTCAAAAACTAAATATCATAAATAACAAAACATTAAAAATATTTAAATAATTATATCAAAAAATATTTAATACTATGTAATAACTTTAAAATAAATAAAACTCAAATAATGAAAACTTTTGAATATTTTACATATTATTTAAATATTTAAATAATGAAATGTTTAACATGACTAACCTTTAAATAGTTAAAATAACGAAATTATGTAATAAATTTAAAAAACTTCTTAAAAGTAGAAAAATATTTATAATGAATATCATAGTATTCATATCAATAATAATTTAATAGTTTACAAAATTAACAACGAATTATGTAATAATAGTACCAATTATAATTTTATGGATTAATAAATTGAATAAATAATTAATATTTTAAAATTTTAAATAACTAAATAATATTGTAAATAACTAATTTAAGTTATATCAATTAATAATTATAGAAAATAACTTTCAAAAAAATAATATTTATTAGTAATACTTTCATTATATTATATATATAATAAAATTAATATTTATTGTATTTTTAATAATTATTTTTTATATTTTTTGATAAATATGTTTTCAACAATTATTCATAAATCTATTTTTATTTTGTTATTTAACACAAAATTATCAATAGTTATTGGAGATTAAAAACTATTATTTAACTTTTGAAATTTAATTTATTGTATTTTTGTTATAAATTTATTTTTAGTAATTATGTATTTTTTTATAATTTATTGATTAATATTTATAAGAGATTAAACTATCATTTGAGATTACACTATTTATTAACTAATTTAATATGTTTTCAGTATTTATTGTACTTTTACAATTGTTGTATTTTTATTAGATATCTATTATATTTTCATTATAAATTTAATTTTAATAATTGTGTGTTTTTGCTATAAATTTTCAATAATTATTGGAGATTAAACTATTGTTATTAATTAGAGATTGGACAATTAACTTAGCTGAAATTAGGAGTGTTCAAGGATTGGTTTAGTTCGGTTGTAGGATGGGTCAGGTCGGGAGTTTGTCACCCGAAACCGATAGACCATTAGTGAAAACCTATCAACTCGGGTTGTATCAGTTTGGGCCTATTTTCGATTTGGTTTGTTTGTTCAAAAGATTAAAACTTAAAAATTAAAGTTATGATATAAAATATTTTAGACTAAGAAATATGGGAATTTTCCCACTTTATTGTAAAAAATGATATTTAAAATATAATATATATATATATATATATATATATATATATATATATATATATATATATATATAACTGAGTATTTTATTTGAGATTACATTTTATTTAAATATTTAAATAACTGAGTATTTTAAATAAAAAAATATTTAACATAACTAAATTTTAAATTGTTAAAATAACGAAAATACATAATAAACTTAAAAATTTTATTAAAAGTAAGAAATTATTATAATAGATTTCATAATATTTGAATTAATATTAATTTTATATTTTATAAAATTAATAACGAAATTATGTAATAATAGTATAACTTATAGTTTTATGGATTATGAAATTCAATAAATAGATAAATAATATTGTAAATAACTAATTTTAAATAATAAAAAATTAATAACTAAATCATATTTTTAAATGTTATTTAAAAATAAATAAATTATGTAATAACCTTAAAAATTCTATCAGAAATGCAAAATAATTATAATAGATTTAATAATATTTGATAATAAGAATATGAAATATAAATAAATTCAAAATTTTTAAATACTACTGAAATAATTAAAAATAGATTAAATAATTTCGACGTATTGAAGCTTTCAAATAATAAAAATAGGTAATAAATTTCAAAAAAAATGTTTTTAATAAATAATAAAAATATAAAAAAATATAATATAATTGTAATTGTTAACGTACTAATAATAAAAAACATTATTTCACTTATATCAATTAATAATTCTAGAAAATAGCTTTCAGAAAATTGATATTTATTAATAATAATTTTAAAATCTGCCTATATTTATTATATATTTATATATACTAAAATTTATATTTATTTTATTTTTGTGATAAATTTCAAAAACTCAAACCCAACCTATGCAAAAGCTTTGATTGAACCGGGTCGGGTTTAAATTAGATACACCCAACTTCTTTCCTAGCTCTATTGCTTGAAATTGTTTAAACAAAGCTCGTGTGGTATGCCGATCGGTTCAATTAAGTTTTTTGGATCAATTAGATTAACTAGGGGGTCATTTGGCAAATCTTTTTGGAAAAATCTTTTGGTAGCTCTGATAGTCAAAATATGCATTGAACTTTTGCATTAAGATCTGAGCAGCCTGAAGCTCGTTTAGTTAAGACATGTCTTTCCGTGCATTTTTCTACACGAAGACAAATGAAAAAAAAAAATCTTCATTTGAAACTTTTCAAAAATCACCTGTTTTAGGTTTTTTGCATCTTTTCGATGCATCAACTTTTAGCAGCTAAATCTACCGCGAATCAAATGAGAAAAGACTGAATTATGGTCTGTCAGGCTTATAAATAGCCAGCAGACCGCACAGAAGTCATACCAAACAGAGCCTAAATTTTTTTGTTCAGTTTGGTTTAGGGCCGGCATGGCGGGTTATTTCTTCTGCTTGATTGATTGGGTGTCGGAGTCGGGCTGGTCACTTGGTTTTTGTTTGAAAATCATTAAATTTCAAGAAAACTTCATTTGAAACTTTCCGGAAATCACCTGTTTTAGGTTTTTTGCATCTTTTCGATGCATCTGCCTTTAGCAGCTAAATCTACCGCGAATCAAATGAGAAAAGACTGAATTATGGTCTGCCAGGCTTATAAATAGCCAGCAGACCGCGCAGAAAGTCGTACCAAACAGAGCCTAGTTTTTTTGGTTCGGTTTGGTTTAGGGCCGGCATGGCGGGTTATTTCTTCTGCTTGATTGATTGGGTGTCGGAGTCGGGCTGGTCACTTGGTTTTTGTTTGAAAATCATTAAATTTCAAGAAAAATAAAGATTGGAGGTGCGGGGAATCGAACCCCGTGCCTCTCGCATGCGAAGCGAGCGCTCTACCATATGAGCTACACCCCCACGTTGTTTCCTATAGTTATCTTTGACTTCATAATGACATAATCTCCTCCAATCCAAGGCTAGAACCAATTATTTTTAAATTGTTAAAGAGGAAAATCTAGTGTTTCTAAATTATAATACCTAGTCTTTGTTTATAAATCCTAATTCACTTCACAAATTGTTCCATAGTACTTAGTCCTTTATGTCGGTAAAGGATTCATTGAAATGTGCCGTCTACATTGATGATTCCTTAGGCTGTGTTTGGAAACAATATAAATACGTAGAGAATAAAACGATTTATATAAATTGTAAAATTGGGTTATTTTTGCACCGATAAATTTACCTTCTTACCAAATAGATTTTTTAGCTATAATGGATGTAAGCATGAATTCCAATAAAGCATATGCATTTTTTTTTTTTATCGAAAACCCACTTGAATGCAAATTTACTTCTTTTTTATTGATGTACTTTTAAATCTTATTATCAATGTAAATATGCATTGGTCTATCATTTGTCAATGCATAAATGTAATGTTACCAAACACAAGCAAAAGTGAACCAAAGTGCAAATTTACCCTGAACCGGGATTTACACTTCATTTGCATCATTTCGAAATGCAGCCTAAGAATTGTTTCTAGATTGGATGTGTATCATGTTGTTGAGGCCCTGATGACTTTGTCTTAAAGTCTTTATCCTTAACACCTCCTCAAGTGAATGGTGAGCAACCATAATCACAACTTGTTGTAGAGAAGAGAAAAATGAGGTAGTCCCTCTGTGGCTTGGTTAATGCATCAACTAGCTGATCTCTAGAGAAAATGAAGCTGATGTGAAGAGTTCTATTTGGTAACCAGTTCATGAACAAAATGAAAGTCAATGGCAATATGTTTCATCCAAGAATGGAAGAGTGGGGGCAAAACCAAGTTCAAGAAGAAGAGAGCATAGGCAAAGTACTTCAGAGGCGACACAAGCAATGCTCCTGCTCCTGTACTCTGACTCGGTGCTGGACTGAGACACAGTGTTTTTGCTTGCGGGAGGCCCAAGAAATATATAGAAAGCCCTTTATGGCTTACGCTCATCTGGACAACCAGCCTAATCGGCATCAGAGAAGACCTGAACAATTGCAACTATTGGTGTCGTGGCACTTATTGGGTAATTAAAAGGAGATGAGACGAGCAATGGTGGGCCAAGCAAAGTGATCGGTTGATGAGTAGTAGCTTTAGAGAATGGAAAGCAAGTTTTATCAAATTGAACATGTGGAGAGAAGAACATATATAACCCCATTGGAAAATTGTGAGCAACAATAGCCTTTTTGGGTGTCTGAGTACCCAAGAAATTCACATTTGACAGATCATGGTAGAGTGTGAGGATAAATTTTAGATTATGACATATAAAATCAACAACTTTAGGCCATTGGAAATTGGCCTCATAGAAACTTTTTTGTCCTGTTTTTTGTTGTAAGTTATAATTCTTAATGAGATGTTCAAAACGATAGGTAGAATTACTCATTTGGACTTTTGGACTAAAAGTTATGATTTTTACAAGTTATTTCAAATATATTAAATCCAATGTAAAAAAATTTAGCGATCAACCAATTTTAAGCCATCATAAAAGAGTAGACATGTTTATGGGCCGGGTTTTTACTCTTAATTAACAGATTGTTTAAGGCCCGAGCACGAGCCCGATTCGACCATTGGACCTATAATTTGGGCCCAAACCTGACCCTCATAAAAAGCCCGAAGCCTAGGCCCGGGCCCGAGCCTGAAGTCTAAAGTTCATGCCGCTGATATCGCTGAAGTGGCTGGCTGAACAGAGAGAGACAAAGAGAGAGAGAGAGAGAGAGAGAGAGAGAGATTATAAAGAAAAAATAAAAATTATATATATTAAATTATTAATATATATATGTATGTGTGTATGTATATTATAATAAATATTTATATAAACTAGTCGGGCCAGGCTGGGCTTTTTTGACAAATCCCAAATCAGCCCAAAATACAGTCAGGCTTGATGTTTTGAGCCCGAGGTCAAGCCCACGAGCCTAACTACATGTTCAAACCCGATCAAGATGCGGGGCAGGCCGTCAGAAGTTTGTGTCTAAGCTGTAATATGTTGTGAGATCTTCATGATGATAGGTCACACTTGAAAAACAGATAATTGATCTGGAAGTTAAGAATCTAGGATGTCGAGTTTGTGAACATAATATTTGGAAAATTCTGGGAATGCTATTTGACAACCAACTTTGGGCTATCGTAAATCTATCGTTTTATGACATTTTTTTATCGGAACTCAATTCTAATTTGTAATATATTGTGAAAATTTTATATTGGAAGAATAATTTCTTATTTTAAGTGACTAGAGTGTGGAGTGTAAGTTATGGGTGCCAAATTTTGGTTTTATAAACTAGAAATCTAAGAATCTTGAGGGCAGGGTTCTCATGGGCAGGAGATCCGAACTCGCATTGAGGTCAGATCTCCTGCCCATGTTTATCGCAGCCACACATGGAGAACATCTCATCCTCTACATAGTATTATACAGGGGGAGATGTTCCTTATTCATGGGGGGTAGTGTGTTGTGGGTAGACGTGGGCAAGGTTCTTGTGGACAGGAGATCCAAACTCACATTAAGGCCATATCTCCTGCCCACGTTTATCGCAGCCATCTCCCCCTGCATAATACTATGTAGAGGATTTGATGTTCTCCATGTGTGACTGTGATAAACATGGACAGGGTTCCCATGGGCAGGAGATCCGGCCTCTCACAATACAAGTATTGTGAGCAGGATTCATCACGACAAATGATAGCATGATGCATGATTGGGCCCCAAGAGAATAGATGAATCCATTGCTCCCCACATATAGGTATTGTGAGCAGGTCAACATCGCCAAACCCATTAGTGACAGCATGGTTTTCAAAACCGGACCGTTATTTCGCCAAAAACCATTGATTTGGTCTATAAATTGCTGACCTGGGCAGTCGAATTGTTCAAATCATCCAACAATTTTGGTCATTTTTTATTTTTTATTTTTTATTTTTTATTTTTTTTATTAGAATAGGCCATCCATTCGGTTTGAACAATCAGACCGTTCGACCTGGGAACCAGACCCCTAACCAATTTGTTGTCCGATTCAATTTTAAAACCTTGAATGACATTTTTTTAATTGGCACATAGGTGGTTGCCCCTAGAAATATTAGTCTTTAGTTGTAGTAATTTAAAACCGCCTCTAAAGATTAGATTGACTGCCACTATGCAAGAAGCGTGAAAACTAGGATTTTCCTTCTTTTGCTCTTCTTTTTTTATCATTTCTTCCTCTTCATCCTCTCTCACTCTCTCTCTCTTGACCTTCACACCATCGGATAGAATGCCAATGATTTAGCCAAAGTGTTGAAATTCAAAAGTTCAAGGGGGTTTTGTCAAAAAAAAATATATATCAGGGTGGCTGCCTATAATTTCCCCTTCTAAATATATTGCTTATGAGAACCAATCTCCCTAGAAACTTTTTGACACAATTCCTAAAGAATATCTAGCTGACATGGAAACATCAGCAAGTTTTCTCATGGACATTGGAAAACAGAATTTTCCATAAGAGGTAGTATGAACAAAATATTTTTTAGTAAAACGATGCTATAATACCATGGGCCTTGTCCACCATAGCCTTTAAATCACAAGATTAAAATGGTAATTAATATGGGTTTTCATGCAAATAGTATGAGTTAATTAAAAGGTGTTAAATGTTCCTCTTTTGTGATTTAAGGTCTATGTAAGCATAACATACATAACCATGTACTTTTGTTTGATCACATAACCGAATATGCATTTATCAATATCTAATTAAAAGTCAAGGGAACGTAAAGATGTATTGAAAAATCAGAATGAATAAATATTATTTTAATTAATGATATCAATGGTGTCCAATTGACTTTGACGAGCCAAAGGAAGCTATGCAGGGCATCATGTTGAGAAACTGTATTTTCTAATTAGAGGGCGTTTTTTCTGGATTTTGAGAAGGGGAAAGTTGGTCAATGGAATTTTGATTTTTATTGACTAAGAATTCCATGTTTTTTTTTTAATTTATGTGTGGATCATCGAAAGTTTATTTTCTTGGGTATCACTTACCTTTCTAAATGGATATATAACTTTCTCACTTGGGGAGAAAGTTGTCAACATTTGAATGGAATAAAATTGCCCCTTTTAAGAATTGATTTTTATGGCTAAAGTGGTCATTGCCTTATTTACATGGAAAATAAATGAACATGGGTAAATACACTTACCCAGGTAAGTCTTTCCCAGGAAACATATACCCGGGTTATTAGTGCATTTACCTAGGTAACTTATCAAACAGCAAACAGGGCCTTATATTTAATCATTCTACCTGTTGAGAAAAATTATTTCCATCACCGATAGGGGTAATGTAGGCAGTGTTCGGAATCGCATAAATCTCGTGTACAGGACCGTTTCAGTCCCGTCCATGGGATTTGGTTGCGCTCAGCTGGGTGTGGATAGGACTGGTCCCATCCACACCCCAATTTCTCATCCACGATAAAATCTCGTGGTTGGGGACCGTCCATACTTGATTTTTTACCCCCTACTCCACACTATCCTTGAAAGGCTACCCTATTGTTTGTTTCACATTTTAATCTTTTTGTCAATAAAATATTAATTATTTTACTTAATTTTTTTAAATTTTTATTATTTTATCAATAAAATTATACTTTAAATATTCAAAATATATTTTTAAAATTTTTAATTATTTTACTATTGTTTTTATAAAAATTTAATATTTATTGGTTAATATTAATTCATTGATGCATTTTTTAATATATTTATCATATAAAATGAAAAAAATTATATATTTATGATTAACTATGTAGATCAAGGTTTTCGAATCGTTGTTGACTCGGACGGTCAGATCGCTTTTTTTAATCTATTTGTCAGAATGAGCCATCTATTTGAATTGGACGGTCGGACTGTCAACCCGGAAACCGGTGGCCAAAACAGTTCCATTTCTAAGTCATTTTTTAAAATGTTGGTGTACATCATTCATAAATGTATATAAAATACATGGAATCAAAAAGTATGGTGTGGAATGATCCACACCATGCCTATAGAATGCCACTATGGGTGCAGATTGGTCCAATCTACACAATTTGTCCACAATTCAGAACAACTATAAGCTATGGTATAATGTGGATTTGTCCCTACCACAAGGTATAGTATTGACTAGTCCACACCCATCAATTTCTTCTCCACACTATAAAACACCCCCATAGTTATTCTAATTGTCATGGATATTTCTATATTTTCATCTTACAAATATTTCTATATTTGGTTTTTTTTTCTTGTTTCTCTCTTACTCCCTTTTCTTCTCTAAACGATCAACCAATTGAATCTCCATGCTTCAATAAAATAATCAAATTCCATATGAATACCAAACAGATTCAAACCATTGACTGGTCACTGCAACAAGCAGAAGTTTTTTTTTTTTTTTTTTTGTAAATGAAGTGCTTTGATTTAGATGATGGAAGGGAAAACAATTTATTTGAAAGAAACTTCAGGTTATTTGGAACAAAGTCCAAGTTCTGGTAGGTGAAAAAATAAACTAAAATGTTATTCTAGCAGATAAAAAAAAATTGGAATGTTATTCTGCCATTTTGGCAGCAGCCAAAGGATGTTTTGGCGACAGCTATATATTGACAATCATGCTTTTTGTCCCATTGCTATTCCCTCATCACATCTGGGAGACCGGATCTCCTCCTCACTTATGGCGCCTCACACCGACTTCACATGCACATCTAAGCATGGTTTTTAAAATTGGATTGGATCAGACAGTTAGACCAGAAAAACAGAGAATTAGTCAAATGACCAATTTCGTTTTTCCCCAAAACCATTGATTTTAGTAAGCAAATCACTGACCTGAGCAGTTAACCGTCCTAACGGTTTTGATCGTTTTTTATGTTTTTAAATTTTTTAGTTTTTTTGTTAGAACAGGCTGACTGTTCGGTTCAAATGGTCAAACCATTTGACCCAGTAATCGGACACCTGACCGGTTTGGTGTCCGAATCAGTTTTAAAAACCATGCTTATAAGTTATTATTCATGGAAAATGTTCTCAATGCATGGTGGGTGTGTTTGTGAGGCGCCCATGTGTGAGGATCAGATCCCATTCCCACATCCGGTGTCGTCCACTCGGCAATATTGCATTCTGTTTAACCCCTTTTTGAAGGTTTTGTTTGGATGTCATTCTGAATGATTTCTGATGGAGGCAATGCACTCCTTTTTTTTTCTGCATTTTATGATTTTGAGTCATTTGCAGAAGTTTCTTATGATAGTTTGTTCATGTCAATTTACGTGTCTTTGGGGTCAAAATAAGTTTAATTAAATTTTTGGAAGGTATCAACTGGTTGGTTGGTAAGGCCTTCCGCTGGTTGTTGGGGAGGCTTGTGATCAAATCCCACCTGCACCTACACCAGGGTTGGGGATAGGGATGGACTATCCCATTGTCTAGCCTCATGGACCAAAAACAAAAGATTAGTCTAATTTTTAAGCTGTATTTTTCACTTTTTTTATATTTGTTCTATTATGACAATGTAATTTGAGGATCGATAGAAGGTATATCTGATCCGATTCAATAAGAAATCCAATATATCCGGATTCGATAAGAATTCATCGAATTTTTAAGAGTATGATTCGAATTCGAATTTGAATATCTTATCGGATATCCGATTCAATTAGAATTGGAATAAAAATTATATATACATACATATATAATATATAATATTTCATAATTAACAGATTGAATCGGGTCGTGACGGATCAGATTGGGGTATTTCTGAATTCAATCCATTAACTAAACAGATCAACATTTTTCAATTGGATCCAATTTATTAGGATAAAGGGAGGTATCCAAATCTAACTCTTATCAGATCAGATTCGGATTTCAATCGAATCTGACCCGACTTATTTGCAATCCTATTTATAAATGAATTCTTGCCTTCGGAACATATCAGGGATAGGCAATAAATATGATATTGGGCTTGGTATAGTTAGACCCAGTGTTTTCAACCCAACATTGATCCGATCAGTTGAATCGTTAGAACTACCGTTTAGTTAAGATTTTGGGTCCAATTTGAGTAAAACCTAGAGAATGTTAAAAGACTGTTGACTTGGTCAAAAACCGTTTGACCTGGATGGTTAGACAATTAACCCATTCAACCCAGCGATCGAGTCGCAAGTTGCATACTAACTATGTATGCAAAGTTCATGAGGCCATAACTTTGTACTCTGATGTTAGATTGAGATGTTCCATTTTTTTTTTTTTTTTGATAACTATTTAAGACCTGTGTCCCAAGACACCATAGGCATCTTGATCCTTTTTTTTTTCAAAAAAAAAACTTTTTTAGCCTCAATTTACAAATTTTAATAATTTTTTACAAATAAAAAATTTAAAACTGAATTAAAAGCATAAATTAAATATAACATATTTCATATATTACATGTAAAATATAATTATACATTATTTATATATATATATATATATATATATATATATGCATACATATACATATATACATAAATAAATATGTATATGAATTTCCAAATGGTTGATTTAGCACAGTCTAACCTGTCCGACCTATTCGATTAAACAGGTGACATGCAACCTAGAGGCAAAAACGGTTTGACCTCCGAGTTGTTTTTTAAAATATTGGTTAGACTAAATTGATTTGAATAGAAATTTGAATTGGGTCCATTAGGCTTTTTTCTCTAGATTAGTTGGGTGGGACGTGCAAATTGAAAGACGTGAGACCGAAGGTAGATGTTGAAATGTTGAATTGATAATATGATGCATCATGGATGGGCCGTTGGGGTGGTGCATAAGACCCTTCCAATTCTAGGCTAGGTTAGGTTAGTCCACCAGACCCATCCACCCAAGTAGGGGTCTACTACTATAAAACACTCACAACACTGTACCAATGGACCACTGTAGTAATTGCTTATCATCATGGGAGATGATTCTAGATATATACGGTTGTAATTGCTGATTGGGACGTTGTTGGAACGATGTTTAGGTAGCTGATTCAAACCCATTCACCCCATTATATGTACTTTCATGTCCATACGAACTATTAGCCTGCTTTTGAGCCTAGCCCCTTAATTAATGTAAGGATGTGTTTGAAACTTTCACTTCCCTCAGGCCAAGGTTGAAGAATTTAGACTTTGAGTACCAATCTATTCTTCGTATAACTAGCGCTCCTTACACCAATCTCACAGCATATCCCAACAGTACATTGGAAATCTTTCTCGTCTTTATTTGTTGTTATTCATATAGAGATGTTCTTAATATAGGGTGGGATGTAATGGAAGGTTGGTGTGAAAGCGCTCTGAAGAGAAAATAAATCCCTATTCATAGATTTTAGACCTCTCGCAATGACTTGTTGTCTTCCTCCCAGTTTGTCCACTTGTTTTGGACACGCTGGGTAAGACTGGAAGTAGCAAAAGGACATGGTTTGGACCCCATGATACCATGTGTCGTCTAATTGCTAATTGGGTTCCATATGTGAATTAATCAATGGAAATAAAGGTTATAGGGTTGTTAAGAAATCAATCAATTGGACTAGAGATTATTAGAAAAATATAAATAATACAATATTTGGAAAAGTCTAGTGGTTCGTTTGGTTTATAGTTGAAATTAGAATGATTTATTCCCATAGTCTGTTTGGTTCATAGTCTTAGGCAGAATGAAAATTAAAATTAAAATCAATAAGATAGAATTTCAATCTCATAGAAAGAGAGAGAATGACCATTCTTTCAAATAAGGGAATGTGATTCCACCAGGAATGAAAATTAAATTCCGATTCCACCCAACCAATCTGTTGGAATCCGATTCTGAACCCTTAATCCTGCAAACCAAATGGGACCTCAAACTAGTGGGAATTGTGATTTTAAGATTTTGGTGATGTCATATGTAAAAGGTTTCTCGTTTCTGATTTTTGTTGGTGTTCAAAATTGAGGTAAGGCATGCCACATGCGCCTGTTTTCAGTTTTCATAAATAAATAAATTAAAAGAGCATTAAATTCTCTCAAGTGTAGCTAACTGTCAATACATGGGTTTGTCGTTTGTTCTAAGTCTTCTAGAAGCCATCCCACAGCTAATACATGGGTTTGCTATTTGTTCTAGTTTTCTAGAAGCCATCCCACGCGCTAACCTTTCTTCTCCGTCTATGTCGACTGCAGTACACGCAACAAAGACAAAGACAATCCTTGTAAAAACTAATTGATAAATTACAAAGATATTTTGTAGTATGGACCCGACAACTTGACCTCGTCAGTTGACTTTAAAATATATATATATATATATATATTCATTCACCTGTTTAATTTTTATAAAATCTTTAAATTACCATTTTTTTACTTATTTGATTTCTCTAATAGATTTATGTAAATTCCTATTTGGATTCAATATTCAAATGAAATGGCATAGGCTTCTTTCTAAAATAGGGGCGACCATAAGCTGAGCTTTTTATGAGATTTTCAGGCTTAGTTCAGTCTAAATTAAGTTTCAAGCCGAATTCAAGACTAAGATATAGGTTTGTTTGCTCATCGAGCCAATATCGAACCTAACAAAGCTCAGCTTGTGAGGCTCGCGAGCTTAATCAAGTTTTTACATATGTATATATGTACATAGGGTGTCAACTCTGTTGGATTTTAATCTCATAAGATATTAAATCCAATGGGTTTGATTGGTCAATTACATGAGAAATTGCACCTGCACACTTGGTTGAAAAATCAGTTTTTCTCTTACAAAAAAAACAAACCCAGTTTTGAACTTGTCCCACATTGGATAATTACAAGGATTGTTTTCAGTATTTCAATATGAGTTGATTTACACTCCTTAGAATTAGTAGAGGAGAGTATGGGGATTCGATACCACGCAACACGCGTGCACGCGTGTGCGCGCGTGTGTGTGGCGCAATGAGGCGAACTTTGCTCGCGATGGGCGACTCTGGTTTTGATGCATTGATCACCATTGATCACCGTTGATGAGATCAATGGTCACGATTCGATCGGGTGTGATCAAGAGGCAAAATTCAAAGTTAACAATCACCAATTGTTAACAACTTTTTAAACAGTCACAATGGTTGAAATTGTGACTGTTCAATGTGTCTTTTCTAAACCAGTACCTACATTTTCCTCATACCTCTTCACAAATTATTTAAGGAGCATGAATCAAACTCCAAAACGCACAATTTCGAAATTCACTATCTCTCTCTCTGTCTGGTCTGCTACAGTCTCATAGAAGGTTTTTTTGGAGACTCTTCAACTTTTCTGGTTGCAGATTCTCGCCCAAGGCTCTGTTGTATCCTGTGAACGAATTTGCCTGTAACCCAACAGCAAACTCAGTAAAACTGAGTGGGGGCAAATAACGTTCTAAAGACAGTGTCTTCAGATGCGCCTCAGAGCTTCTCCTCCAAAGTTACAGTGACCCCATCTTCTCCAACAATTTTTAAAACGTTATTCTCAATGGAGGCGGAAGCAAGCATGACTTCAATCAAGATGATGAACCGAGATCTTGTTCGACTATACTAGTTCGATGGAGCAAATTTCAGCCGATGACAATAAAAGATGATCTTCTTTCTAACCACACTGAAACTATACTATCTGCTAGATTCGAATCTATAATCACTTCCTGAACCCACTAACAAAGACTCAAAGAAACTAAAGAATGGAAGAGCAAAATGAGAAGAAGACTCACTTCTGTGCCGATGACACATACTAAATGCTTTATCAGACCGGCTCTACAACTTCTACAAGGAATTTACATCTCCAAAAGAAATTTGGAAGGCCCTGAAATTCAAATACAAAGTGCAAGAAGCAGGTACGAATAAGTATCTTATTGCAAAATACTTTGACTTCACCATGAACGACCATAAACCCATATTAGAGCAAGTTCATGAACTACAGATGATAGTCAATAAAATTCGATCCCTTAACATCATCCTTCCTGAATCTTTCCAAGTGGGAGCAATCATTGCCAAACTTTCACCCTCTTGGAAGGATTACAGGAAGAAACTTCTGCACAAGGCTGAAGAACTTACCTTGGAGCAAATTCAACAACACCTTCGTATTGAAGAAGAGTCTCGAATTAGAGACAGTAGGGATAAGACCCTGACCGATATGCTGAACTCTAAGGTAAATTTTGTGGAAAACGGATCAAAGAAGACTAACCATGCATTACAAGTAAAGAAGAAAGATGGAAACTTCAAAAAGAGCAACAATAAGAAATGATCTTGCTATGTTTGTGGAAAGAATGGGCATTATGCCCGAGTCTGCCGACATCGAAAAGGCGAAACCAAGTCTACAAACATGGTAGAAGACAATCTCGTGGCCATGATTACTGAAGTCAACATGGTAGAATCGTCTTCTGGATGGTGGTTTGATTCAGGCGCCACAGTCCATGTTTGTAAGAACAAGTCCTTATTCAAAACATATGAAGAAGTGACTGATGTACAGATGGGAAACTAAACATGTGCCAAAGTTGTTGGAAGAGGCAACGTAGAGTTGAACTTCACCTCCGGAAAGACACTGACTCTCTTGAATGTTCTTCATGTTCCTGACATTAGAAAGAACTTGGTCTCAGTAAATATTATTTGTAAGAGGGGATTCAAAGTTGTCTTTGAATCCGACAAACTAATCATATTCAAGAATGGGATGTTTGTTAGAAAGGGATATAGTTGTAATGGTATGTTCAAATTAAGTATTAATGAAGGAAAAGTTTCTGCTTATATTGTTGATTCTTTCTCTTTATGGCATGATAGATTAGCACACTTGAATTTTAAATCCATAAAGAACATGAGCAAACTAGGTATAATTACTTATAGTAATGAATCAACTGAAAAATGTGAAATATGTGTAAAATCTAAAATGGCTAGGAAACCTTTCCCTAGTCTTGAGAGAAATTCTCAATTTTTAGAATTAATCTATTCTGACATCTGTGAACTCAATGGTGTATTAACTAGAGGAGACAAGAGATACTTCATAACATTTATAGATGACTTTTCTAGGTACACCTATGTCTACCTTATGAGAAATAAGGATGAAACATTTGACATGTTTAAACTATATAAGACTGAAGTTGAAAATCAACTAGAAAAGAAAATTAAATCCTTAGAAATGATAGGGGTGTTGAATACTTTAAAAATGAGTTTAACTCTTTCTGTGAAGAATTTGGAATAATACATCAGTGTTCTGATCCCTATACCCCTCAGCAGAATGGCCTAGCTGAAAGAAAAAATAGAACACTTACAGAAATGATAAACTACATGTTGTTAAAAGCTAATGCACCCTTAAATCGATGGGGGGAGGCACTCCTAACAGCCTGCCATTTACATAACAGAATTGTTTCTACAGTTAATAACAAATGCCCATATGAATTATGAATAGGAAGAAAACCTAATTTAGCATATCTAAAAGTGTGGGGGTGCTTAGCATATTATAGAGTTCCAGATCCTAAAAGAACCAAATTAGGACTCAGAGCTAAGAAAAGTATGTTTGTTGGATATGCAGAACATAGCATGGCCTATAGGCTTCTAGACTTAGAGTCCAACATAATGATTGAAATTAGAGATATTGAATTCTTTGAAAATAAATTGTGTTCTTAACCTGTAGAAAATGAACCCACAGAAAATGATAGAGAAACTCAGATCTCAATACCTGTTGATAATAATAAGATTGAAATAAGAAATGACACAACTATAACACCTACAATAGGACTTAGAAGAAGTCAAAGACAAAGAACAGAGAAACACTTAGGTTCAGATTTTATCTCTACTCAGTCAATTGTATTTTTGGTTGAGGCTGATAGAGAGAAAATTTTAAATAAAATACCCATTGTCCTAAACATTGAAAATGATCCAAAAACCTATAGTGAGGCCATGATCTCTAGAGATGCTGCCTTTTGGAAGAAAGCTATAAATGATGAAATTGATTCAATAATGTCAAATAACACATGGGTACTAATAGATCTGCCTCTAGGATCAAAACCAATAAAATGTAAATGGGTGTTTAGAAGAAAATACAACACTGATGGAACGGTGCAAACTTTTAAGGCTAGATTGGTAGCCAAAGGATTTAGTCAAAAGGAAGGGATTGATTACTTTGACACATATGCACCAGTGACTAGAACAACTTCTATTAGAACATTTATAGCATTAGCATCCATTTATCATTTATCTGTTCACCAAATGGATGTTAAAACTGCTTTCTTAAATGGTGATTTAAATGAAAAGGTTTACATGGAACGACCAGAAGGATTTGTTCTTCCTGGAAATGTGAAGAAAGTTTGTAAACTAGTTAAATCACTATATGGATTAAAATAAGCACCTAAACAGTGGCATGAGAAATTTGATTATTGCATTCTAGCTTTTGGTTTTAAACATAATAGTGCTGATAGATGCATCTACTCAAAAATCACTGAAAATTATGGAGTAATTGTGTGTCTTTATGTGGATGATATGCTTATTGTGGGTACAAATATGGTTGGCATAAATGAAACTAAAAACTATTTATCCTCTATTTTCAAGATGAAAGATTTAGGAGAAGTAGATACTATCTTGGGAATAAAAGTTAAAAAGTAGAGTAGGGGCTATGCATTAAGCCAATCACATTATATTGAGAAAGTACTTGAGAAATTTAAGCATTTAGGGTTTAAAGAATATAGCACGCCATATGATTCTAGTATAAAGCTAGTATAAAATACTGGTAGAGCAATTGCACAACTTGAGTATGCTAGTGCAGTAGGGAGCTTGATGTATGTTATGCTTTGTACCAGACCTGATATTGCATTTGCAGTAAGTAAACTCAGTCGGTTTACAAGTAATCCCGGTGCAGAGCACTGGAAGGCAGTTGGGAGAGTTCTTGGGTATCTCAAGAGAACCATGGAACTTGGCTTGTTTTATTGTGATTATTCAGTTGTACTAGAATGGTACACTGATGCAAGTTGGATTACTGGTAATGGAGATAACAAGTCAACATCAGGATGGATTTTTGTCCTTGGTGGGGGTGCGATCTCTTGGGCATCCAAGAGACAAACTTGTATATCTCACTCGACCATGGAATCCGAATTCATAGCCTTAGCAGCTGATGGAAAAGAGGTTGAATGGATTAGGAATTTATTATTGGATATAAAACTTTGGCCTAGTCCTATGCTTCCGATTTCCATTTACTATGATAGTGAGACAACTCTGTCAAGGGCCTACAGTGGTACCTACAATGGTAAGTCCAAACATATAAGTCTGAAGCATGAATTTGTTAGGCAACTGATTCAAGATGGAGTCATCACTATAACCTATGTGAGGTCAAGTAAAACTTAGTTGATCCTCTTACCAAGGGTTTAGCCAGAGAATTGTAAGAATGACAACCAAAGAGATGGGATTAAAACCCTTTACTTAGTCACCTGTAATGGTAACCCAACCTGAACTGAAAAGCCATCAGTATTGGGTTTAATGGGTAACAACAAGTTACAACAATGTGACTGTTAGCACTTACATTGAGAAATTTCCCATCACAACATAAACAGTGTTGTCTGTTATGATGAGAGGTTGAGATAAACTCTTAATGAAGTTCTGAAATGTGTCAAATAACGGAGCACATAGTGGAACTTCACCTATGTGAACATAGAAGTGGTGCCGCTTCTCATGAGGGTTTGGGTTTGTTCTCGGGATTGTTCATGAAACCAGGAAAGAAGCACATGGCCATAACAGTGCTGAGCAAAATTTGAAACTCTTGTAGAGATTGAACATTTTTATGTGTATAGGTGTCTCCGATCTGTCTTAAGAGTAGTTGGTTTAAAGTCTTACCACCAATAACTTTGACAAGGCTCTGAGATAACTATACTAACAAGAGGTTTAAGTTGATAAGCATCTTTTGTATGCATAATTGTATCATAGTAGTTTGGATTGAGAGAGAACTATGTAATTGATCAATCAATGTGGGGGATTGTTGGATTTTAATCTCATAAGAGATTAAATCCAATGGGTTTGATTGGTCAATTACATGAGAAATTGCACCTGCACACTTGGTTGAAAAATCAGTTTTTCTCTTACAAAAAAAAAAAAAAAACCCAGATTTGAACTTGTCCCACATTGGATAATTACAAGGATTGTTTTCAGTATTTCAATAGGAGCTGATTTACACTCCTTAGAATTAGTAGAGGAGAGTATGGGGATTCGATACCACGCAACGCGCGCACACGCGCGCGTGTGTGTGGCGCAATGAGGCACACTTTGCTCGCACCCGCGTGACTCGCGATGGGCTACTCTGGTTTTGGTGCATTGATCACCGTTGATGAGATCAACGGTCACGATTCGATTGGGTGTGATCAAGAGGCACAATTCAAAATTAACAATCACCAATTGTTAACAACTTTTTAAACAGTCACAATGGTTGAAATTGTGACTATTCAAAGTGCCTTCTCTAAACCAGCACCTACCTTTTCCCCATACCTCTTCACAAATTATTTAAGGAGCATGAATCAGACTCCAAAACACACAATTTCAAAATTCACTATCTCTTTCTCTCTCTCAATCCGGTCTGCTACAGTCTCACAGAAGGTTTCTTTGGAGACTCTTCAACTTTGCTGGTTGCAGATTCTCGCCCAAGGCTCTGTTGTATCCTGTGAACAAATTTGCCTGTAACCCAACAGCAAACTCAGTAAAACTGAGTGGGGGCAAATAACGTTCTAAAGACAGTGTCTTCATATGCGCCTCAGAGCTTCTCCTCCAAAGTTACAATGACCCCATCTTCCCCAATAACCTCGACTCAACACCTCAACTGCTAAGGGGGACCTTGGCTTGGCACCTCAGCAGTTGAGTGAGGCCTCGGCTCATAACCTCAAGAGTTGAGGAAGACCTCAACAACTAAGGGAGACTTGCAATCAAAGGCAGCCGAGTCGAGCTCGAACTTCTAAGCTTTTGACTAGAGCTAAGCTCAAGCTCAAGTCTCTAGCTTAAAGTGAGCTCGAACCTAATAGTTTATTAGCGAGCAAAGCTCAAATAACCAAATATTCAACTCAGCTCAGCTTGAATCGGCCCCTATTAATAGATATAAATATAAGGTTTAGTTTGGTTTTTCTCAATTTATTGGACAAAGGAGTGGATAGTTTTTATATTCTAAGATGAAGAGACATTCATATGAGTGAAACCAAAGAAGAATTTAAAGAAACATGTTTTTCTATGCCAATGAAATGATTCTTGTTATTTTAGTTGGTTTCACAATGGAAGTAGTTTTGGGTCAATTAGTACCCTGCACTTTGGACCTAGTGCTGCTTTGGTCACTGAACTTTAAAACACGACAATTCAGTATCCAAACTTTCAAACTAGTCGTTAACCAACTATTAAGTAGCATTTGAAAAAACACAAATGCCCTTTAAGTGTCATCTAATTTTCTTTATCAATCATCCAAGCGTTGACAAAAAATGAACAATCCCAATCTTTTTCTCTTTTATTTAAGAAAATTTGAGTCACATCTTAGTGGACATTCTGGTGACCCCAACTTTCATGAATAAAAGAGACAAGGATTTGATATTATTCATCTTTTGTCAACGTTTAGATGGTTGATAAAGAAAATTAGATGACAATCGAAAGATGTCTTTTCAAATGTCACTTAACGATTGGTTAACGGTTGATTAACAGTAGATACTAATTTAACACATTTTGAAAATTCGGATATTGAATTATTGCGTTTTAAAGGTCAAAGACAAAAGCGACACTAGGCCCAAAGTACAGCACGGTATTAATGGAAAATTTTCCTAAAGACTCGATTTTAAAAAAGTACAAATGCAAATATATAGAATGTAAAACCTTATACTTTGTATTGATTTTGTATGTATTTATACTATACATATTTATATGTGTTCTTTTCCAAACTATGAAAATGAAAAGAAAATAAGAAAAGTTAAATTATTTTGATAATTTAACGCATTCCAGCTTAACAGCCATGAATTATTTATTGCAAAAAAAAAGTTACGAGGGTCTTTTCGCAAATGAAGGTTAAGAGGTCGCTAACTATAAAGGGTCTTTATAATTACTGAAAAATAATAAATTATGTATTAATCCAAACAAATTTTCGCCATCATCATCATCATACATGCCTTATCACAACTAAAAGTAAATGGGCTACATGAATCCTTTGGCCAGTCTATTGGACAAATGCTTCTAGAAGGCCCATTAATTAGCCATTACCCAACGATTCTACTTCTTCAACGACAGCTATCACTTCTCTCTCTCTCATCGCCCTCCAGTCTACGATCAGCGGGCAAAGTCTCACTCCTTTCTCCTCTCTCCACACTCTTCATTATAAATTTCGTGACTCTCCGCTTCCTCTTTCTTACAACCCCGTCTTCCCTTCCATTTCTTCAATCCTAATCTCCTTCCCTATCCCTACCAACCCTAGAAGAAAACTAATATCTTTTTCCATATAGAATCGATGTCCGGAGCCCTAACTTTTACCGCCGGCACCGTTCTCCGAATCAGATGTCAGCATCGTCCGATTCGTGCCCTGGCGCAGCACACCACCACAAGGACAAGAACGGTAGATGCGGTCAACCTGTACCAGATACTGCGTGTCAAGGAAACCGCATCGCTGGTTGAGATCAAGGCCGCGTACCGTAGGTTAGCAAAGCAGTATCACCCGGACGTGATGTCGGGATCCGACGACGACGACGAGGGAAGGGGTTTTATGGAGATTCAAAACGCCTACGCCACGTTGTCGGATCCCATGACTAGGGCTTGCTACGATCTCACAATAACGAAAGGACGACGGTATAAGGCCGCCTGTGTTTTAGGTAGTGGGCGTGGGCGGACCATGTCCACCACAAGAAGGTGGGAAACCGATCAGTGCTGGTAGTTACTTTCACTTGTACCCCTGGCCCTGGTCCAAGCCACGTGAGCTCACGTGGTCGTGTATGCATGCATATCCCTAGTCCCTACATTTTATTGTACAAATATATTATTATTAACAGTCTTGCCAACCACACTTGGAAAATTGACAAATTTTTGTACATTAAACTTGGCTTCAAAACCAGAAAATTAACATTACTCCTTTTTCTTAAAACAATACTTCAAATAAGGGAAAATTCTTGATTAGTATCCTATACTTTGACTCGAGTGATAATTTGGTTCTCGAAATTTAAAATGCAATAATTCAATACTTGAATTTTTAAAATGTGAGAATCCAGTATTTGAATTTTTAAAATGAACAATCCAAACCTACTGTTAATAAGCCCGTTAATCAATCATTAAGTAATATTTGAAAAGTCAAAAATGTCCCTTCAATGCCATCTAATTTTTTATATCAACCATTTAAATGTTCTGAACAGTCCCAAATCCTAGCCTCTTATCTTTTATTCAAAATAGTTGGTGACTATTTGGAATAATCTAGAAGCTGTGACTGTTTATTCTATTGTTAATGTTCAAATGATTGATAAAGAGAATTAGATGACACTCAAAGCATATTTTTGACTTTTCAAATATCACTTAACGGTTGGTAAACGGATTTACTAATATCAGGTATTGAATTATCATATTTTGAAAATTCAAGTACTGGATTGTCATATTTTAAAAGTTCAGAAACCAAATTCACTCGAGCCAAAATACTGGGCATTGATCAGGAGTTTTCCCTTCAAATTAGGACCAGTACAGGACCAATGTAATTCAAAAATTGACACCACATCATAGCCATGCCAGCAATTGTTTTTATGATTCAAAAGTTGTTGGTTATTTTAGTGTTTGGTTGGTAGATTTTTCAAATTAGTTAGAAAACGATTACTAAAGTCGAGTTAAAAATAGACATCAGCAAATTTGATGATTTTCTTCAGGCCAATTTCGATTATTTTTGAATGATGTGGCATCTGACATGGATGGGAGAAATAATTCAGATAGGTTTAAAAAAATTAAAAAAAAAAGAATTGAAGTATACAGTAGGAATTACCGGGGAAAGGTGGGGAAAATTTGAGAATCCCCATTCCCCACGGGATTAGAGATGGGGCTAGAATTTCTAACCCCAGTCGGGTTTAGAGCAGGGACGGGGCAGGGCGGGATGGAGCAGGCAAAACCAGGCCCTGCCCCGTTGGTCATTCCTATTTGACAATAACCCATAACACTCACAGATGAAGGTTTATGAAAACTTCTACAACTGATTAATTTGTTCATCAAAATTAAAATAGTGACAGACCAAGTCTGCAAATGAATTGAATCATCTTATTCTACGGATATTCATAAACTAGGAAAGAAAGAGAAAAGACACCATTAACAAGAGATGGGGAGAGAAATCCCAGTTCTGGTGGAATTCATTTCTTTCAATAGGAAAAGTAATACAAACATCGGACAGAAAAAAAAGGAAAAAACAAAAGAAAAGAGGGGAAAAAAGGAAAAGATGAGACGCACATCTTAAACTAATCTACTTTACATAATCACATTTATAATCCTATGCAGTAAAAATTATCCCATTCAGAAATTCCTACTTCTCTATAGTGTCTATACAACCCTCTTACGGTCCCCCCCACTAGGCCACTACACAACCAACGTTGTACGAGTAATGACGCCGAGAAAGAAAACCGATCATTTACAGCTCATCAACATGGAGTTGATGACGTGCATGACAACTCTAATGCTTGCAGCATCGGCAGCATTTACAGTGGGCATGGTGCAGTGATGGGCTAGTATCTGATAGACCTGCTCGAAGATGGGCCTTACATGCATTGCGATCATTGAATCCGTTGGGTTGATGGCAATAACCGCATCCGTCATCCATGTCAGCTTCCGAGGGGTTTCTTTGCTGATATCACAGGCCAACTGCTGAACAAGAGAAAGCAGAACTCCTTGGCTCAAAGGACGAGGCACAATCGACAATATACTCTTAAAATCAACCTGACAACACAGAGATCGTTAAAATAGATGAATGCTATAATAGACAATTCTGAAATAAAAATTAAAAAAAAATGAAAAACACTGTAACGAGGAAGGCATCAAAAGCAGCATTGTTTTGACCAACTATTCACGCAGCATGGACTTCGGTGGTTAAAAGTAATTTAAAATGTTTATCAAGGAAGCTCATGGTTAAGTGGTGGGAGTCATATTAATAGACATCTTTTGATCTGTAAGAAACTAAATAAATGAAAATGCTGAAAAAAGATATTCGAGAACTGTCCGAACAGTAACACAGTTCATTTTGTCATTCCCCTCCATCCAAGGCTTCTTATGTTAAATTGCAACTGCTCTACAACTTTTGTATAAAGCATTACCTCAGTTAATTTGATAAGAAGTTCTGTTGTGCTCAGACAATAGAGCAAAAAGGTCCTTACAAGGAACTTCCTGACCATGAATCTCACGCCCCCTCCCTCCCTTTCCCTTTTTACTTCTGTCTTTGCCTAAAATATATTCCAAATGACTTTTCCACCTTGTCTTGAAATTATACATCCCTCTATTACTCTACAACTTTATATTCCTCTGAAGTGAGATTACATGCAAGGGATCTAAAAATATACCATTCAAAAAAGATAAACTTGAAACTCTCAAAATATGAACGATGCTCATGATTATATATTTAGATCTTATCAGCAATGTCAAGCAAATACCAATCTGACTTCCTCTAGAATACAAATCACAAGTTTTTCCCTTTGACGACAATTCATCAGATAGACCTCCCAAAAATTTACATGATTTGTAAGGTCTCCTGCTGGGCATAGCGGAGGCTTGGGATTGAATCCCGCCTGCACCTGGGTTTTGGGATGGGCTAAGCCCTGTTGTGTAGCCCTTCAAAAGAAATAAATAAATAAAGGAGCCCATCAGCCCACCCTGTGCATTTTTATCACCTAGGGGATACCTTGACATCTATAGCTTGTCCATGAGTTAGTTTATTTATTAGAAAAGGCAATCAGGTATATCTGAATCTGATTGTTAAAATTAAAAGAAACCCTAACAAAAAAATGTTGAGAGATGGTTATTAGTGTCATCTCATTGATGCCAAGTCATAGTGTTATCCAAAAGAAAGTATCAAGGTTTGGAGATGCTGTGAGTGCAGGAGCGGATGCAAGTATCAAGGAGTCCAGTTACTGATTAAAAAGAGGCTTAAGAAAAGATGGAGGCACGTAGGGCTTTAGGATTGGAGATGCTGTGGAGAGTGCATTATTAAACAGCCAAGCTGTTCAGTGAGGTTATAAACATGGAGACAATGCAGACAGATAAATGGCTAAATTATTATTTATGCTTTATTTAAGAATTTTAAAATAAAACATAGAAGTTTGCTCTCTCCTACATTACAATGCCAGTCTCTAAGATAAAACGATTTGTTTTGTTTTGAGAGGAAAACTAATCTTATTAGAAATAGCATTACCACTTTTTCATTGGTATGCGAAATTAGGGAACTAACTCAACACCCAGTTTTTTCTTTATAAACTTTTATGACCTAGGTGCCCACCTAGGCACCTAGATGACTAGAAACTCCACCGTTGCCTGCCTAGATGCCTTAGCAACTGGGACATACAGATATTAATACACGTGCAAAGGAAATTAAAGGTAATTTACAGGTATGCACATGAAAAGTAATGTAACAAGGTTGTGGTAAGAGCCATGTTGCTACACGCCACTACCTGCTACCATGGAGATTTAACAAATCCTCGACTGACCCACCAAAAAGTTCATTCTGTTCAAGGTTCCATGACCATTTGAAAATTTCCTTCTTTCATCTTAGCATCTTATATCAACAAATCTATAGAAGAAATCATGGTGGTAATACAGTTAGGATCTGTATGCATGTGTACATGAACTCATGCATAAATGGATCATCATTATCATCCAAGCCTTATCCCAACCATATGGGTAGGTTCCATGAATCCTGTTTCACCATTCCACTCTGTTTTGATTCCATATCCATTGTTAAATTATGAGCATTTAAATTTTTTTTGATATCTTCTGAAGGGCTATACAACGGAGGGTAGCCCATCCCCCAACCCAGGTGCAGGCAGGATTCAATCCCAAGTCTCCACTACGACCAGCAGGAGACCTTACCAACCCAGCTGGTTGACACCTTGCATTATGAGCATTTAAATTTTCAATCATTTCTTACTTGCAACAAATCACTTCTTATAGGTGCTCTCAATGGTCCTTTATATCCACATACATGATCAAACCATCTCAGTCTACTTCCTCTCATTTTATCACCCATTGGAGTCATTCATAGATTCCTCCAAATGACTTCATTTCTGACCCTATCATTTGTAGTATTTCAACTCATCCTTCTCATGCATAAATGAAAACACATGCTACTCCTAGGTTCCTGCTAATGTCTTCATTTCTGACCCCATCCTCAATAGCTTTTTAGCTCATCCTTCGCATGCATAAATGGATAATTTATAAAGAAATGTGCATGCAATATGTTTGTGGATATAAAGCATACCTGAGAACATAACCAGGACACTATAGAGACGTCACTTCTTTGCAGTGCCGCAGTGAAAGCTTCCTCATATTTGCGCTCAGATAGCAACCTTGAGAGTTCTTTGGTTGGATCCAATGGCACTTCAACCTGTTGCACAGGCATTGCATGTTCAAGTCAGAAATGCCATAAGATGGCTTTCCAGAATCTTACAAAATTCTACAAGTAGGCATCTATTTGATAGACCAAAATAGTAAAATACCATCTCGTGCAGACCACCCAAAGGTCCATTGCTTAATTGCGTAACCAAAGGATTTACAGCTTTTGAGTTAGCCCCCGCAGCTGCAAGAGCTAAAAGCTTGCGCTGGCCATCAGCAAATTCCCCACTTAGGGTTTGGGTGATTGATGAAGCTGAATTAATAGCATCCTGCAAAACACCATCAACAATACAAGATGAAGTTAATGCACCATTACACACATCAAACGACCCTGGCACCTCCAAAACAAAACATACAAACAAACAGAACCTATCATAAGGAAGTGACCAACAGCTTGATTTTAGGTAAATCTATAAGCAGAACCTACCATTGTTTCATATGATGGAAGAATCTAGGGCTGACAAGCATGAGAATGCAGGTTTGAGTCTAAAACCAACCACTTTGCTCCAAAAAAATATGTCAGGGACTCAGGGGTTAGGTTTATATCCAGTCCACCACTCCCACTACCACTACCCCAGATAGCTGGGACCAACATAGGGTAATAGCCCTTTATAAGATAGGCCAGAGAACCATTCAGATAATAAGGTACACCAATGCAGATGTGAAGAAAGGGAAAGAGAACTTGAGAGAAGAAACAAATTATGCCCATTTATTCCAAGTCAGTGGCAGATTCATAATATTTGGTTAGTATAGTTTGAGTCAGCTTTTTGTCCTATACTTATTTCGTAATTTATTTTTTTGGTTAATAAATTAGACTTATTTCGTAATTTACAGTTGCTTGGGAACAACTTATGAGCCTAAGTTTAGGTCCGGACCCCAATTTTAAGTCCAAAAATACGGTCCTCTTATAGTGTTGTTAATAGGTAGAAGCCTCTCATAGATTATTTGAAAAGTTAACTTTAGTAAATGGACTTGCAGGACCTTGCTCCATCAATTCAGTGTTGTGGGAGCTCCTCGGGTACTCATTTCTTACTCTCTAATTCCAGTTAAATTTTGATAGAGGCACTAAGGAAGTCCAATAAGGTGGGCTAATCAGGTCTCCCGTGCTGCCCCTATTGGGAAGGGTATGGTATGAGAATAATCAGGATAGGATTGAGAAATGTCAAATCTTCACCATGGATACTGAACCCGCCATATTGAGGTCCAATGGAGCCTAGCCAGCCATTGGTTTCTCATCAAACAGCACGAATAAGTCAATAAAAGGAGCCTTTTTAAGGGATCTTTTGTACATTATCAAGTACTCTGCATCCTACTTGTGTTGTTTTATTTGGCCTTTTTGTTTAAAAGGTTGTTTCAGTGTGTGTAGTTATTGAGAATGTTAATCAGTGGTTTTATTTGATTTCTCTTTGTTTGGTTGGTTATAAGCAGTGTTTTAAAAGGCGTGGGAGGCATACACCTGGAGGCACACCTCCAGGTGACGCGCTCCCAAAATGCCCTGAGGCGTATGCCAGAGGCACTGACACCTCTGAGCATAGTTTTCAAGGCGCCAAGGCAAGGCTAGGCGACAGGGGGTGCCTTGTCACCTAGTCACCTAGGTGGGCGCCTAGGTGACAGCGATGGATTTTTTCAAGTGAAAAATACATATCCTAAGTAGTTCCCTAGGTTCCATAACCATCTTTCCTTAATAACTATCTATAATTTTCATAAGAAAATTATAAACTTCATGTTTATGTCTAGAAAATCAACATATTTATAAGAAAAAGAAGAAAGAAAAGAAATTTCAAAAAATATGGGGACTGAACCCCTATTTCTGTTATAGGAAAAGAAGAAAAGAAAAGGTGGAAGAAGAAGATGTGGAGGAAGAAATGTGTTGATTAGACAATACTTTTTAAGTCTTTCCCTTACTTATTGGTTCAAATTCTGAAGTCTTTGAGGGTTCAATACAGCAGTTAACAATGCTTGTGTTGATTAAACCCTAACAAATAAGAAAATAATAAAAAGAAATTAATTTATAAACACAAAAAATGAAAATTTTTGTTTAATAATGTCTATTTTAAAGTTATAATCTCAAAGAAGTAACAATATAAAAGTATATTATAAGACAATACACAAAACTGCTAGGTGACTGGGCAAGGCGAGCCTCCAAGGGCGCCTTGTCGCCTTGACAACTATGCCTCTGAGGCAATATGCCTCAGGTGCAAGAGGTGCACGCCTCATGCACTTTTTTCATGAGGCATGCTAGAGGCGTATGCCTTATGCGCCTCATGCACATCTTATATAAAAAGACAAAAAAAAAAGAACAAAGAAGAAAAAGGAAAGGAAAGGAAAGGAAAAGAAAGGGAAGGGAAAGAAAAAGAAAGAAGAAAAAAAGAGAAAAGGAAAGAAAAGAAAAGGGAAGGGAAGGGAAGGGAAGAATAGATAAGGGGAAAGAAAGTGGTTTGCCCCCTACCCCTTCGGCTGGGGGGCTTCGCCCCCTTTTCGACAAGACCCCCCCCCCTTCAACTAATGTTATGCATCTTTATTCTTCTTAAACTATCTAGAGCATGATATTTCAATGAAAAGTGACTTCCGAGAAAATGACATTTTGGCCTGAAAAAATGCAAATGAATCCAAACCTGCAACTCAAATACTCCAAGGGCTGGCTACTAAATCACTCAGCAGATGTCTAAGTAGCACTAAAGCACATGTCCATTAAGCACAGTCTGTTAGAAGATTTGGGATTTGATTGCAACTCCCCATATTCTTGTCTCTTTTTTTGGTTATTTCTTAAGGTCATTGCAAATCTACACAACCATGGTTAAGGTAATTACAGGTGGCCCTTACAGTCTTCCTTGATTTCGGCCCTTATGGTTAAGAAAGATGTTCTTTATATTGACTGGATAGTTAAAGTAGCACTGAGCCTTTTGAAGAATTCACAAGATAATATCTGATAATTGCCCTTTGGTGCAAGTAATACAAGGAGACAATGAAAGATCACTGTCCTCTTGCCAAAATATTCTCATAGAGAAGGTAATGAAATCCAAAGAAAACTGTATTCAATTCATTGAATTTGATATTGTACAGTGATCCATTTTTATGCAAAGCAAGGCTTTGCTGAAAATAGTAGATTTACTAAAAATAGTAGATCACTTAATCAGACTTAACTTTCCAAGATGCCATATTTTAATGAAAGGACACTTCTTGATCAAACTAGGACCCTAAAACAGTAAAGATACAAAATTACTATAAGGAATGTTTTTAGAAAAAACAAAAGAAAGAAAACATGTTTAGAGGGTGGTAAAATAATGGAACTTGTGCCAAGAAAAAACATATGAATACAAAGGGCCAATCGAATTACCCAGGAGCCTATCTAAATCACTTGGCATATGTGAAATCAAGTTTATGGAATTCTGTCAATTGAAAGCAATCTCAAAAAAGTATTAAAATCATTGAATTTGATGTTGTACAGTAGCCCACTTTTATGCAAAGCAAGGGTTTGCTGAAAGTAGTAGAAAAAGCAAACGTAGAAAATCTATTAATCAGATATAAACTTTCCAGATGCCATATTTTAGTGAAAGAAGACTTTTCAAATAAACCAGGACTAAATGCAAGTTAACAGTAAAGATATAAAATTACTATAAAGTCATTTGTTTCTGGAAAAAAAAATTGTTTAGATGATAAAACGATGGAACCTGTGCCAAAAAATCAAATCAATACGAAGGCCCAATTTTAAATCCCTAATTGTTCTTTCCGTCACATATGCCATTTTTGTGGAATATGATAGAGAGAAGATACATTGGCAGATAAGACAAAGATTATTTCACCAAAGCTAGCTTCCCCCTTTATACAAATATCTTGATTACCATGCTTCTAGTTTCTTTTCCATACACTCTCCCACTGGATCCCAAAAAGACTTGCTGTAGCACTTGGACCCCAAAGGCATTCCCAAGTATTTTGGTCATATACCGCATTCTTCAGCCCATTGATTCAAATCTTTTGGACCCCACTGCCATGGCCATGGCCTCAGATTTATTAGTATTTTGGTCATATGCCACATTCCCAAGTATTTTGGACCCCACTGCCATGGCCTCAGATTTATTAGTATTTGGGTGAAGACCTAACACCACCTTGAACCATTTCATGATTGATGGTATGCCAGTTGCTCTTTGCTTGCATTGCAACAAAAAAGATGTGTCATCAGCATATTGGTGCAGTGCTACTTTCCCAAGATTATGTCCATTCCCCCACCATGAAACCCTCCAACAAATCATCAGACATGGCCCTTTGTGACATTCATCCCTTGAACTAGCGAAACTCCTACTTGCCACACCATTCCTTAGTACCATACAAGCACACCTTTACTCAATTTTCCCATCTAGAACCAGAGTTTGTATAACCCTAAAATTGATTAATTTATATGTTCATAGGCATAGTTTTCAAGACACCAAGGTGAGGCTACGCGACAAGGGAGTGCCTTGTCACCTAGTTGTCTAGGCACTGGACTTTTTTCCTTGATCAGTAACAGAAATTTTATTAATGAAACAAAGTACATCAATTACAGCCTCCTAGGGAAGGGGTAAACTCTCTTAACCCTTCCCAAGGATAAGCATAATAATAGAAAAAGCAATTACAAACAAGCCCAAAATGAATGGACAAAGGATTTAAATATCGATCTAATACGCCCGATATGAGGCGTATCTTATCGCTATCGACCCTACCCGGTATGTCACAACTGTAAGTGTATTCCTCCGGTCATGCGTATCGAGTCAATAAGGTGCATATCAGCCCATATCGATGTGTATCGGTCCGATACAATGCAATACGAACCGATACGCCACACAGCCGTGCCTTTTTATTAAAAACAGATTTTGAGGAAGCCAGGGTTTAAAGTATCGATATGATACACCCCGATACGAGCATATCGTATTGTATATTTTGGTCTCGATACACCTATTTACAGGTTTTTGGGACCCCCATTTATTTCAATAAAAAGACTTAAAAAACATTTCCAAAAATCAAGTTTTGAAAAAAAAACTAAAAACACATTAAGCAGTTAGTTTTTAGTATACACCCCTATCGATACACAGGGGCATATCGATACTTTGAACCTTAGGAAGGGGCGATTCGAACCTGAGTCTCCCTGCACGTTATGCAATTCTAATTCACCCCTAAACCATTAGTCCAACTTGGCTCTCAAGTTATTTATTGAAATACAATTAATTTTATTAAATACTGCATGTACATACTACATGTAATCCTATTAAATAACACATATTTATGTTTAACAATTCCTACTAAAAATTAAAAGAATAATATTAAAATTTGTTATTTTATAAACTAATGCAATAACCAAATAAATAAACTAGCAATTTCACAATAAAATCAAGAAATGATTTTGATCTCAAGAAACGTATGCAAATAAAATTATTAATAATAGAATAATTATTTTAATACTTAAAATTAACATTTATATAAATTATTAATTAATATTTTAATTTACCTCACATTAAATAACAACATTAAATTTTTACAAAAAAAAAATGTTTACAAAACTTTTGCGAATATAATATTTAAATAGAATTTATCAATTATACCAATTAAAATTTATACCAAATGTGGTTTTTAATTTTAGAAAAACTATAAAACAAAAATACTAATAATGTAATAATTATATTAGCAATTAAGAATTTGCAACTTATATATAATATATAATTTTTAATTTTTAAGTGCTATATATATCTTAGAAATTTTAACAAATTTGATATATTTAATATTTTAAATTGAGAATATATATTTTTATAAATTATTAATTGATATTTTAATTTACATTTGAGAATTTAATATTTGGTTGACTTTTTTTAATGTAAAAAGTAACAAATAGTAAAATAGAAAATAATTGATATAAAAAAATAATAAAATATGTACATATTTTATGTGTCTTGAACTCTTGATTGATGCATTATCTATAAAACTGTATGATATTTATGCATCTTGACATATTAATTGTAATATATTTTTTTCATACATACCATTAAAATATACATTTACTAGGTATTTATACATTATTTGTGGTTATTTGATTTTAATTTTGGTATTATTAATATATTTATGGAATTTCTCCGTGTTTCATATTTCCTTAATAATTATCCATAATTTTCATAAGAAAAGTATAAACTTCATGTTTAAGTGTAGAAAATCAACATATTCATGAGAAGAAGAAAGAAAGAAAGAAAAGAAAATTCAAAAAATATGGGGGTTGAACCCCTATTTTTGTTATAGGAAAAGAAGAAAAGAAAAGGTGGAAGAAGAAGAAGAAGATGTGGAAGAAGAAAATATGTTGATTAGACAAAATGCTCGTGCTGGTTCAGGTTTTGAAGTCTTTGAGGGCTCAATACAGCATTTAGCAATGTATGTGTTAATTAAACATTAACAAACAAGAAAATAATAAAAAGAAATTAGTATATAAACACACAAAATGAATATTTTAGTTTAATAATGTCTATTTTATAACTATAATCTCAACAAAATTAAGATTATAGAAGTATTTTATAACACAATTATAAAACTGTTTGGCAATTAGACAAGGCGAGAAGCCGGTTCTCTAGCATAGTACACGGTTAATGATACTGTTAGAAAATATGCTAGGAAAGATATTTCTTATTTTTATACACCTACAATTTCACTTTCTTGCAATATCCATAATTTTTCATGGAAGCTTTCAGCCATGACAAAGAAGCATTATCAGTTTCAAGGGGAAAAAAATCTATGAAAAGATTAATAGCCTCCTAGAAAGAACAAGGTTAGATTTGAAAAATATCTATGATATATTAATATGTTGTATAGAACAGACATGAAATTGTACAGTACGACATACCCTCAAAGTAAGTGCCAATGAGGAATGTGCAGACTCGAACTGCTTTTGAGCTGCAGTTGTATGTTCACCCATTCCTTTCTGGAATGCAGCATCAACTTGCTCAAACATGGCTTTGCAAGACATCTCAAAAGCTGGAATAACTGAAGTTTCCAAATTAGACCTTAATGCATCCTGCAGAATAACAAGAAAGGACTAAGACCTAGTAAAAATAATTAAATAGAATAGCAGTTTACTCTTTCTCTAGGTGCATAGAATGCTACTGACTATTTTATCATTCAAAAAGCTGACGTTAAAAACTGCATTCAAGAACCTAAAATGGTACTTGTTGTATACCAGTACAATCAAAGAAAATACTTCATCCATGTGAACTTTCACCTACCTGAAGAGCTTGCTTGCCCGAAGTTTGAAATTGTGATTGGATCTGTCTGGCCAATGTAGCTTCAAGTTTTGAACTAAATGACTTTTCTAGCTGATTCACTGCCTTGTCTCCTACCCCTCTCTGCACAACAACGAGCAATTATCAGATTCAAGACAGACACGACCAACTAAAACCACACATAAACATGCATGGAGAACTAGATGGAGAGAGAGAGAGAGAAGTAAAAGGGTGATCATAAAACACATAGTACCTAGCACCTAGGATACGGAGCCCAGGCCCTAAAACCAAAGCTGTCAAGGTGGGAAATCTGGAAACCAAGTAGTTTGTTATGGTTTTCCCATACAAACCTACATAAGCTTATGGATTCACACAGGCACAGCATACAAACCTACATAATACATATATATTCTAATCATAGTATTTTCAAACTATTTTTACTTTGTAGGGTATAATTATTGCATGGATCAAGTCATCATATAATATTAGATGCAAAATATGTGCAATTATTTGGAGATGGGTGTACCTTACCACAAGATGTTTCTGGATCATTTTATTCAAATTGGCTTGGGTAAGATATTATGGAGGTGCTAGATGGCAAGGGTGTAGTGCACTACTTGGGAAGAATGAAATACCAAATTTTTTCTGAAAATCAATAGACAGTGAAACATTGATTGACTTTGTCAAAGTTTGAGTAGCTCACTGGGTATGCACAAAGAAGGGAACTCAGATTATTCACTGATGATATAGTAAGGAATTGGGTGATGGTTGCATCATCATTGGAACAATTGGACACTCCAATACAGCAATGGACTCCCTTTCCAGGAACATCAAATGAAACTTTGATGGTTGTTATGGTAACCTGGGCAAATTTGGTGTCAGTAGTTACCTTTGGGGATATGATGAAGGTCCACAGAGATAAAGGCGTCCCTAAGGGAAGCACAATCAGATAACAGCTACCTATTCCAATGGATTAGAAGATCACATCCAATCAGATTGCTTACTCCATAGCTAGGTTTAGGATCCAAGGGATGTACTGCACTGGGACTCACTCTGTAGCACATCTGTGTATTTTCTTAAACAGTATAAATAAATTTTAAGTTTCTGATAAAAAAATAGCTAATGCAGCAAGTAAAGTTTAACTACTATAGACTTTGTTTTGAGTCAAAGTAAATTCCTAATATCCAGCCTCCTAATGACCCACATTGCAAGCACCTAAGAAACCAGCCAGGACCACTGCTCTAAGGCTTTCAATGGACTGGGTAAAAAAACTATTTCTTTCAAGAGTAATAACCTGGAATGACTCGGTTATAGCTGAAGAAATTGCTTTCTCCACAACTGGGGTAATAGCACGAGCTACAGCTGGTCCTATTGAAGTTATTTCCTTCTTCAATGTTCTTTCTAGAAGAACTGGTAAATCTTTGTTCATAGAGTTGGTGATCAAACTGGTTATCTGCTGTAGACGCTCCCGTTCTAGCTTCTCATGTTTTGCATTCTCCTCCTGGAAACGAGCCCATAGAGCATCAGTGTTGGCTTTAATAACTTTCTCCAAACTCCTGCCAAGGGCTGCCTCAAGTCTTCTGCCTTCTTTAGTAATTGGCACAGCCACCACCACCGGGAGCTGTTTCTGCATTTCCTTCTGCATGGCCATTAGCTGTGAACGAAAAACAAAGTAAAGAGTTAACAGCAGAAGGAAAAGATGGAATGCATTAAAAATCCCCATTAAATAATACAAATCGAACATGGGAAACAATGCTTTGCATACTGCAAGTACACCAAGTATCACTTCATTACTTAACAGGATGACCAGAGTCCTTGCCATGAAAATTTTAAGAAACATTTGCTTTCACAAGTCTTGGCAATGCAATCTTCTAGAAAATAATGCATGCAGAACAAAATACACAAGGAAACATCAAAACAATCACCTGGTTCAGCATATCCTGCATAGCCAGAATCTGAGAAAAGGCAGCCTCTGTAGAAGGAACACTTGAACTGCTACCAGGTTCATTAGAAGAATCTGTAGAATTGAAAGGACTTGGAGATGGGGAAGATGGACCAGAAACTTGAGAGCTTTTTCCCTTCTGTTTTTTCCCTTTTGTAGCCGGTGCTGGGGACTGTGGAACGATTGTAGCTGCAGCCGATTCAGCAACTTTTCCATGGACATCCTTTGTGGAATCTTGGGCCTCTTCCTCACCAGCATTTGAACTTTGGTCCAAGGCTTCAGTAACACTAGCATCATCAACTTGTCGAGTTTCCTCCAAGTTAAAAGTTTCAGTGGACAAAGCATGACACTCTCTAGCCATTTCAACACCAAGATCAGAAGCCTGGGAGCAAAAGGATTTCTCCCTTTTCTCTAAAACAATAATGTGGGTTTCTCTCTGAGGGTTAAAATCGTCATTCTGACTAGGTCCAGTTTCACCAACAACTTTAACCTCCACCTCAACACTCTCCACATCATTGTTGACAACCACGTCTTGAACCTTTGACTCTCCCCTTTTCATGCCTTGACTGACCTGTGTACTCTCAGAAGATGAAACAGCCATTGATAGAATCTCAGAAGGAGTAATCAAATGGGTAGGATGTTTGAACATCATTGGAGGATTAGGTACCATAGAAATATCATTTTGTGCAACTTTATTTGCGTCCTTCCTGGTAGTGTCATCCAAGGAAGGAACATCGGCCAAACTTGAAAGAACATTATCCACTCTCCTATCAACTGAATAATCAAGAACTGACTGGTCTCCACTACGATCACCAAGAGAGGGACCAGGCTCATAGTTATTAGATGGACCTCTAAAACCAGACAGTTTTCCAGACAGCCTAGGACTCAAAGGAAGTGGTGGTGAGGCAACACGGATGTGATCAGCATCAGAAGTTGCTGCCAGTAAGGAAGTTGGCTTAGATTCCATACTCGGAGTAGCCAGTTCATGCAAGCTATGAACTTCAGTAGAATCTGGAGTCACAGGATACTTAGAAGCAGGTGCACTCTCAGTACAGCTTACCAGTGAGGCAGGTTTGGGTCCTGTGCTTCCTTCTACAGTTGATTCAACAGATGTACTCCCAAGCGATGGCTCCAGTGTGAACCCATCTGAAGCAGGTGCTTCTAGAGCACGAGAAACACCTGAATCTGTCTTTTCTAACCCAATATTCTCCAATGGTGGTGGTAAGCACTGGGACAAGTCCAGAGCATACTGTTGAATAGCCTGCGTTTGAACACAGTAAACCTGAACAACTTGTTCTCCATCAGGTAAGCAATCACTTGTTCCAGTAAGACTGAGAATAGGCATGGTGACAGTAAACTCAGCAATATAATCCATGCGGGAAGCTGAAGGGCATGGACCATATTCTATGTGTACAGCATATATAGCATTCTTCTTAGCATTTGCAAGTAAAAGAAGCCCTGCACGCGGCAATGCTACTACTTGATTAAAGAATGCCTCCTCAAGTCTAGGTTCGTCAGAACTCTTTAAGTCAAGAGTCTGAGTACACTTCCATGATTCAGAATCACTAGGCAACAGCCAGCCTTCTTCACTTGCTGATGCCCACATCTTGACTTCCCGGTTCTGTGGTCCCTGCAAAAAACAAGATAGAAAAAAAAAAGTTTGTGAATCAATATTAATTAGGCAAAGTGTAAAGTATGAAACTTAATATTAAGAATTACATTAACAAATAAAAAGATGAAATGAGAATGTACCGCTGTGATGAGAATAATGTGATCTGGCCGGTGAGGGGCAGTTACAAATGTAACCGAGTTAACTGGTTGCCCATCATGTGGCCTTAGTACCACAAGGGGTAATGTCTTACGGTCTTCCCATATCTTTACCTGTTACACAAGATAGGTATCACAAGGCAAAAAAAAAAAAATCAAGAACTTGTATGGTTCTGAAACACAGGAAATAAAAAAGAAATAAATGGAAAGCTTTAAAAGAAAAAAAAAATGTCAAGAAGATAATTTATCAATACCAATAAAGAAATCTTAACATTTCTTTTAGCAGGACAAGCTTCTGTAAGCCAAGGAAGACTGCATTTCTCAACAACAGTACCAGAAATTCCAGGCTAACTTTCCCCAAAAAGTAAAAGTTAGTTGAGCATCTATATTAGATTAAAAGAACATATTCTTAAATATTTTCAATGGACACAACAGAAATTTTCTGGCCAGCATTGCTTCACAGCTTCATTCAAACTTTCATATTTAAATGCAGCCAATACAACCCCTTGATATCTATCAATAAATACTACTATTAAAAGTGTAAATGAGAGTGGAACTTTTGTTTGACTAAAATACCCCAACTTTTAAATTTGGTCCCACTCTAATTGTAAGGACAAAAATGCAATTTGAACAACCACCTTTCTCCTCATTCAAATTCCTCTCATTAAGGCTAAGTTTGGAAGTGCTTAAAAACAAGTGCTTATTTGAATAAGCACTTATTTTGGGCCAGAACCGCACCAATAAGCACTTATTTGTGTTTGGAAAATAAGCCCGAAATAAGTGAAAATAAGCACTCATTTAAAAAGCCCAAATTTTGGGCTATTTTTAAGTGCTTATTTCTTTTTTGGCCTATCTTGGCCCACCATGTCATCTTAAAAATACCTTTACTATCCCTATTTAAAATAAGGACTTTTTTTATAAATTAAAATAACTACTTTTTCACCAAACACTCGTAAGTGCTTGTTAGAATAAACATTTGTTTTTAAGCACTTACTTTCAAATAAGCACTCTCAAACTTGGCCTAAGTCTTATATCTAAGGCATTAACTCTCACTAATACCCCTGTTTTTGAATTTTTAACTCTCGTTAATCCTAAGTCCTGTTTTTGAATTTGGTCTTTCCCTAATTGTGAGGGCAGCACAAAGTGTAATTTGAACTACTACGTTTCTCTTCATTCAATTCCCATTCATTAAATCTTATATTTAGGTTTTATCAACTCCAATTCTTTCATTGAATCATATATATTAAATAACCATATTAAAGAAAAATAAGTGTGACAGAATTTTTTATTAATAATAGATAACAGAAATAAAATACAAATTTAAAACCAACCCAAAATTGGAATTATTTTCCTGTTTGATAGCAAGTCAACAATTCAATCCTTTGGGTCAAAACATGTCAACCCTTGATGCCATAGTTAATAACTAAAGTTAAAAAAAAAAAAAAAAAAAAAAAAGAAGATGAAAACACACAAAAGTGTAAAAAACACAAAAAAAGATATATATAGAAAACATTTGGGTTGGGTGCATCTCTAATATCTATTCATCATATTAAACAAAAATGGGTGTGACAAATAAGAATAGTTATTATAGTTATAGAAATATAAAAAATTTGTAGAAAATTTTGGAAACATATTATTTACTATCAACATCAAAACACGTGCAACCTTACTAGTAGATTAACAAAGATTACGGGTGGTGCACAAAAAAAAAAAGAAAAAAACAGAAAAGCAAAAACCTGCCATTATGGAATTCACCATTTCATTTGTATCCAACATTATTCAAGCAATAGCTTACAACTCAAATACAATCGTTAAGATACCCAGTGTTCTAAAAGCACAAGGTGCAAAAACAGCAAAAGGGCCATTTTGCAGGAGACATGAGACACAAGGCGAACTACATGTCTTTTGAAGCAAGGCACAAAAATGCTAAATTTTCAAAAAAAAAAAACAAAATTTTTCAAAATGCAAAATATTAAAAATATTAAATGCATTATTAATTAAAAATACAAGCTTAAATTTCAAAATAAATATGAAAAAACTATTATCTCGAACTAAAATGCATAAACATGTAAAACATACTCAAAATGAAAATTAAAAAAAAAAAAACGTACAAGTCCCCCAAGGCAAGGCCAAACAAGTCCATATCAAGGTCTTAAATTCTTAACCCCTATAAAAAAAGGTTTTATAATTTGAAGTGTCTTCTAAAAATATCTCTTATTAGGATGAATGGATTAGCAACATTAACAAATATGGGGTTCTCTGTTGTCCAGCGGTCGGGGGTTCGGGGGCTCAACTGCTAAGCACAAAAAAAAAAAAAACAGAAAAAAAAATTTGCACGGGTTTTCAAAAGGCACGCATCTGAGCTGATGGGCAAGGCGCACCAGACACACCGGGTGCACACCTTTTGAAAGTGCTGCACCTAGGATCTCAGCAAGGCACAGACCCTAAAATGCACCTCGTCTGTATGCTAAGGCACACTTGAGGGATGCCTATTAAATCACTGACATAGCCCATGCCAAAACTTAATTAATGGCAAAAACTAATGATAGACCTCCCACAGAAATTTTCACAAAACCAGATTTTATCACATCCTTCTATAACTTTTCTCACCTCATCCCTGGTCAAAAAATGATACAAGATTTTCAAATAGAATATGCCTAACAGTTAAGCCATTCTATCAATCAGATGTTGATTAACATGATTTCTAAATTAGAAGTAAATACAGCTTGCAACTCAATACAGGCTACTGCTCTAGGAAGAAACCGAAAGCATACCACAAAAAGCAACTAGTAAGTATCAAGAGCAATGTATACAGACCGTGCCATCTGTTGATGCTGAAGCTAAACGGGTGGTCATCCATTGGCACATCGATAACTCGGTAACCTCTCCATCATGTTTACCAACCAACTGGACTCCATCAATCAGCTTATCAACAGGACATCTAAGAGGTTCCTCCGCAGAGAACACTTCTCCTTTTCCAACTTTTGTTGTATCAATTCTCAGCACACGTTTTCCAATACCAACTACCAATACTTCCTGCAAACATAGTTTGTAGATAATATGTTAGGAGATTCCATAAGTTCACTAGCAGCTCAATGAAGTATGAAAGTTTATTATCAAGAGATAATACAACATCAGCCATTTCAAGCCTTGAAAGGAAATCCCAATAGTAAATTATAAATCTCTTTCTCAAAAGTTCATACTAAGAGCCCATTCTTACCTGTTTGTGACAGTGCCAACAGATTCGTGGATGTACTGGTTCCCCCTCCCCAACTATCTGAATTGCAACAATAATTTTCCCTGTAATTTGTGGCTTATCTTCTTCATCTGGACCTTCATTAATCTTCCACACAAAAACTCTGCCATCTATGCTCGCACTGCAGAAAAGCAAGTAAGAATATCTGTAATAATAACCAGATCAAGGAGATTAAAGAGTACAAACAAGGAGTAACCTGGCCAAAAGATGAACATCCTCAGCAAAGAAAGCCATGTCCGTGACCCTCTGATAGAAAGGACAATACAAAATTCATCCATGAGAAGGTTCAGGAAAATAGGGTCTTGGAAAAAAAGATAGGAAAAAAAAAGCATTTTTAAAGAAAGTGCAGGACATAAAGTGCACACATTACTTCACATGAATTCAGGAAAAAAACGATTTCACACATATGGGAAATTGCCCAGAAAGAATTAAATAAATCAATCACATTGAAGGCAAGCAAGGGAAATGAGAGCATTGCTTTGTGAATTAGCAAATATCGTGCCAAAAAAAAATGAACCACTTCCAATCAACGATACCACCGGGTTTAACTCAGCAGAGAAAAAAATGAACCCTTAACCAACTTAAAGAATCAGAAATGTTAGCATTATATAGGCAACATAGAAAATTCCACAAAAAAAAGGATCTTTTTTATACACGGGATCCAGGTTTTATTTGACAAATCCATCCAAGAAGTAGGAGCAGTAACATGAAACCAAACAGTTACAAACTTTAACATGAAGAACCAGAGAACCAGGTGGATGTAACTGTTGCAGTAGAATCCTATAGGTCACAAATGGCATAAATAACTACACTTCAAACAGAATTAATGATGAGAAAAAAAAAATCCTAGAACACACCAGAAAAATAAGGTGATGTCATAGCAATTGTCCACCTAATCACAAGGATGAGTTCAATATAAACATTCTCAATGAAATTAAATATATTAATGGAGAAGAAAGTTAACAGGGCATATGAGGAATGTAAAAGACAAATAGTTGGTAACCTCACAAAATAAACTAAAGGAAAATACAAAAATGAAAGGACATAGACACCGATTCCAACACAACCAGACATCCAAGAAGGGATCCAAAAAATTCCACTGAATTGTTAAAACAAAAGACATATGTGAAACACCATCACTGACCCACATCCATCAAGGCAAAACCAATCAATGCAACGGAAAGATATTGAGTTGAGTCATCCTTCTCCAAACCCTACCCTTACATCAAGATGCACGTCATCTACCCCAATCTACCTTAGCCCTACAAAGTCCACCCTCCACAGGCAATCCAACCACCTTAAGGATTCAGTTGCTTTCATCCAAACTTCTAAAATTTTTGTAGGCTTGAAAACTTGCACTAAAAACCAACAAAAGGGGAACTTTTCTCAATTTTACAAACAAATCCAAGCATACTTTTCTGGTTCATGACTAACTTCCCCTGTATACAACACATGTATCATCGTCCAAAGCTATCCCCTCACCATTATCAACTCTTTGTTCTTTGATGAATTTGTTCCCCAAGAGCCAGACAAATTCTTTAAAATGCAGAGGCATTCCACTACCCAAAGGCATGAGGCATAGTTAAGAACATAAGAGGCATAAACCTCAGAAGAGGATGAGAAGGCATATAGCCTCAGAGCATTTTAAGTGTGCCTCACTTGGAGGTGTATGCCTCAAATGTCTTTTAAAACATTGGACAAGACTCCCAAACCAATATCTCCTATAAACAATTTTGTTTCCTATATACCACCCTTCTCACCAGAGTCGACCACTGAATCTCACATCAAACCCTCCACTTCCTTTCACAACTCACCAGATCCATCATGAGCACTGGAGGTCTGCTCCACCAATTTAGTGTGGGCATCCAATGAATCCATGCCAACATGGGCAACAATCAGACCAAATCACCTCCCAGACCATCAACTGAAGCAGTAAAGCTTATGAAGATTCGCCGCCTTCAACACCACCCACCCCTGCACACCAGTAAACCTTTGGCAAGCCATCTCTACACAAGCTCACCTCATCCTTTTTGTCAAAATCCTTCTTGACAAGAGGTTTAATATCCATCAGCTCCACTTTCTGAACACATAAACCCCCATTAGCTTCTGCCAGTGACACAGTGCAGCAAGACTTCCTTCCAGGTTCTCCTTAATGTCCTTAATCAGTTGCTCCCCAAAAATCTACTGAATTGCCAACATGTGAAACTTGACCATGATAGTATGCCACATTATATATTTGAGATGGGCGAACCAACTGACACCCAAGTATTTACAAAGACAAAGAAATTAAAATGAAGAGCAATCAGGAGTAAGAGAATCAGCAATCACTTTGTATAAATCAGTCCAAGTGATGTTCAGAAGTAAGAGTGTGAAGTATTCAGCAATAATGTTAACGTTCAATTTGATCAATTATATTCACCTTACAACAGTAAAATTTAACAAGCACAAACCTGTGTTTTCATACACACCGACACCATGAACAAGCATATAAACATGGTACAGTATTGCTGACATATGATCCTTCTTTTCATTCCAAAATGAAACTCAGTTGCATCTCAAGTGTTTGAGCCTCCTCATTTCTGCATCTAAGATTCTAAATAATGCATCTAACAACTACATATGAGGGAAAAAAGGGAAAGAAAATGCCTGCTCTAAATGAAAGTCAGATGTTGTACAAGTATCAATATGAGCTATCATATTTTATCTCACTCCTCTCCATAAGATAAAATTAACTTCTCATTTGTGCTCAGTGAGTCCAAAAGTAATTTCTGTTCTTCCTTACTTAGGCGGGACATGTGTTTATGGACTCTTAAGTTATCACAGGTGGCAGGTTTTCAATTTTAATGCTTATTACCTCAGCAGTGTGAGACCACAAGTTCGCATCTTAAACTACATGGCAACAAATGCAACATCATCACGTAGCAGACTAACTATGCAAGACAATAGTAGCACAGCCATAAAAGCACATAACCCACCATTAAATATAAGTAACTTAATTAAAACGCAAGATAATCCAAACTAGCCTTTAGAAATGCATTCAACCCACGAAAGATAGGGCTTGAGAAATTCTTAACAAGAACCAAACCTGAGTGTGACCTCGAAGCAAAGATCTCAATGCAGTATTGATGTTAAGGACCCGAATCGCCCCCAACTTCAACCCATAACATATATAAGTCCTATTAACCGCAATCTGACGACCCACAACAAGTCCCGGATCAGAAACATACTTGGTGATTGGTGTAACTTCGAGCTGAGGCTGAACCTCGCCCTGCAACCTAACGTCCACGTCATACACCACATGGTCGCCAATTAAATGACGCCCCTTTGGGAGCTTGCTGCTCGGCAACCGCATAGGCGTCGGTGGGGGCATCGCCGGATTCAAGGGTGGCGCTGAGGGAATCACAGGCAAGATTGGCGGATTCATGGACATTGGAAATTCGGAAATGCCCGAAGACGGCAATGCCGCCGAGGGAGAAGGTACCGCCGGAGGCGGCAATTCGATGTTGCTGGATGGATTAGTGCCCAGTAGGGCCATGAGTCTGGCTCCAGGGTTAGGGTTTGGGGAAGGGAGATGAGGAGGCTGTAGAGGGGGTGTGGGATAAGAGATAGGCCTCTGGTGGTGCACGTTAGAGAGCTGGTCTTGTGGGTAGTGGAGGTAATGGTGCTGAAATGGAGGAGTTGGGGGTGGGTACGAGAATGTGCCGGTGGGCAGAGGATAGGATGAAGAAGGTGCAGGGTAAGAAGACGGAGGGAACGGTGGGGGAGTTGAGGTGTTGGGGTTTGCTGGTGTAGGGTTTGAGGAGGGTTTGAAGAACTTGTGCATATCGAAGGGTGCGGATTGATTTGGATTCCCGGAGGAAGCCATCGAAGGGAGGGATGAAAGGTCAGAAGAACAAGACGTAATCGTGTGCCGGTGGTATGCAGGTGGAGATCTGGTAAATTTTAAGCATCAAAGCGCACGCTAAGGCCTGATCTACTTTGAGTGAAGAATGAAGGAGAAGGAGAAGGAGGAGGAGGAGGAGGAGAAATGCTGGAAATCGGGACGAAAGAGTAGGGAGTGGCAATTTAATTAATACCCTAAGTTGTGATTTAAATAACAAAAATGCCCTACTCAAGGTCCATCCCATGTTCAATATTCTGATTGCCATTAGTACAGGATACAGCACTAATCTAAAGAAGCCACGAACCCGATTTAAGTTTTTTCCTTTATCCAACCCAAAAATCCGGTTTAATTGCTATTGGCGATGAATGATTGAATGGAGTGGTCAAACAAACTATTATAAAAATAAGAACTTGACAAATTCAGGAAGCAAAAAGCAGTGTGTTGGATCTGAAACCGCAAAACCCGTGAAGAGGATTGAATTTGAGGCCCCCTGTGACACAAACCCAACACGTCCACACTCCACATGGCCCATGTTTAATAAGGGTAGTATTTCATCTGATTTGGGCATTGCTTTTGAGCCCATCTATCTTTTGGTGGCCCTATAATCTAGACGAATGGCAAGTTTTTTCCTTTTTTCAGCTTTTTGTTTTAGGATGAGCATTGCACGTGCAGGGCCCATGTAAGCGTGTAAACGATAGAATGATATCCATCAAGATCAAGAATGCTTATGGCTCCCCCCATCATGCACCTTTGATGTGGGCCACTTGGCAAAAGATGTGATGATGGGTAGATCATTTGTCGTTAATTATTTCTTTTCCCATATAATTCAAGGGTTGGACTATGATACCGGAAAAACATATGATACTAGAAAAAATAAACTTATAATCAATCAATAGGTATCATAAAAGAGGTGACCAATTAATTCCACTAATCCACTTGTTATGTAATTGGGATTTCGTCTTCACACCATTCTCACAGTCCTTACAGCTATGCATTCAAATATCTTCTCCCCATAAATAAAAGATGTTCCCAATGCACGGACGCAAGGGCTACTCCTTGGTAGTAATGGGGGTGTTAGATAAAACTGTTGGTTTATTTTATAAATGGTCAATAAAAATAATATAATTTTGTTAATGTATCAGTTGTTTTTTGTTTTTCAAAATCAAAACTAATCATGTTGTCCAATGCCCCACTAACTCAAATACCAAAAAAGTAATAATTGCACTACTGTGGATGTTTCTCATAATTCTTTCCTTTCTTAAATCCCACATCCTTCTTTGAGAGGGTTCCATTTGTTGAATTTAAGTCTGTTGACAACAAGACCTTACAGTTACACATCACAAACATTTACTGTACTTTTTTTTGTTGTTATTCATGGTGGAATGTTCTAAATGTCTAGCTGTAATGTCTTGTGTGTAATATGGGGAAAAAAAAAACAACAAACAAACAAAAGTTTTCCTAAATATTATTACTTCACAATGTTTCTTTGCTTGTAAATTGCTCGTAGGAAGTGAGGCCATGTTTGGTTCAATTCTCATTTTTATCAAAGATAAAATTCTAAAATAGATAAGAATAGGTAAAAATAGGCAGAATGAGAAAAGTGCTTTCATGTAAAAATATGTTTATAAAAGTGTTTTCGCAAAAGTACTTTCACAGTAGCCCACTAGTAAACATCTATGGCAAAAGTTTTGTAGGTAGAGTTTCCTCAAAAAATGAAAATGAGCAAAGCATGATTATTTTTCATGTTGTAGGCTATCTCAACTGCTGTGCTATGGGTACATTTTTCATTCTAAAAGGAATGTAGTCCATGGCAAGAATTTTGTAACCAAACACTCTAATGTTATTCATTATTGCTCATTCTTACCCAAAATGAATAAGAATTAAAAGAATGAGACACATAACAGTGAACCAAACATGGCCTGAACATTTTCAAAGGAAAGTAAGTATTAATGTTACATTCCATATAATTTTTAGGGTAAATTGTTGAAACCTCCACTGAGGTCTCACCATTGCTGAACCCTCTCCCAAAGCTTGGTAATTGCAATCACCTCCCCACTAAACTTTCTAACGCAATTGCAAGTAGATCTCTTTTGTTATCCTATGCATCTTCCATTAAGGTTGGTCTCTACTTTATATAGAGAAAATAATACATACTTTATGAGCAACAAAAGAAAAATAGTTTTTAAAGCTGCAGTTTTACCTTTAAGTGATTGATATAAAGGGCAAATTTGAAAAACAAATTAATTTTGTAGAAGATATTGTAAGGACTTGGGGTAGGCAATTGATATGAAGAGAAATTTCGAAAAATAAACATTTTCGTCAAAATTAAAATGCATGGGTACTTTGGACATTTGTGTGCCTCTTGTTAATGGATTCTAATTGAGAATGTCTAGTTGCAACTGTGTCAAAAAGTTGAGGGGAGGTAATTGCAATTAACTTCAAGAGAGGTTTCAGAAACAATAAAAAACTTTGGGGAAAGTTTTAGCTATTTGCCCTAATTTTTAATATGTTATTTCCAAATAAATGTTGGTCCTCTTGATTCAAAATCATGCAATATTTATATATTTAACAACTAGCTGGATGTATTTTATAGATTAAGAAAAATACCCAAAAAAAATAGGGATCTATAAGTCATTTCACACACTGTTGTTTTGAACTATGATCATCGTGGAGGAGCAATTTCATGTTTACAAACTTGCTACGTAGGGTTTCATGAAAAAAAGAATAGCTCATCTTCCATTTTCCTCTTGAGCTCTTCACTTTTGCTCATTGTGACAATGGCCTTATGCTTAGGTAATTTTGTGGCATTTCTTAAAACAAATACAGCCAAAGAGCCTTCTAAAAGTGCTGGTCTTGGAGATTACTAGCAAATATTATGAAACTTCAAATTATACTTTGTAATTTTTTGTAGTTAATTAAGAATTTAAGATGATTTTATTAAGACCCCTGAAACAAACATCAAGACCCGGACACCCCCAAGGGAAAATATTTTGGTGGGATGGGATGGGGTGAGATGAAAAAGGGAAAATTGGAGGAAAATTTTCGCATTCCATTATTTGATTGCAAATGAAAAAATAGTGGGAACAGCAGCCCAATAACAATCATTAATCAATTAATTAATTAATTAATTAACAGTGATTATTATTATTATTTAATATTTTGTTAATTAATTATTACTCTATTTACTAATTATTAAATTTTGTTAAATGACTACTCATTTTATTTATAGGTCATAGGTCTAATATTAACTCTTATTTCTTATTCATCATACTTGTTTTTGTCTAATATAGTGGATACATATTAATATACTATCAAATATATGCTAAATTTTGCCACAATATTTTGTGTTTCCCTATAAATTTTGTTTGTATTTTATTTATTTATTAATTATATATTTTCTTACTTATTTATGACATCACAGATTAATCCATTTGACCCAAATGGTTGAGCTAATGACCCACCTGAACAGAATTGTGGTTCCATTTTGGATTGGAATTAAAAATACCATAAAGTACTTTTTTGTTATGTTAAACAAGCTTCCCACTCTTTTTTCACACTAAAAAAATGATGTCATTCCACTTCCAGAATTTGAAAACTGCAATCCTATATCCTGCAAAGCAAACATATAAAAAGAAGAATATTTGAGAATATTCATTTTTTTTCCTTTCCAACCCATAAGCCAAACACAACCTAATTTCCTTACAATTACTCTTGGCACACAGCATTTGATGAGATGATACACTGAAGCAATTTTGAGTTTTGTCGTGGATCTAAAATTCTAAATCGGTTCGAGAAGGTGGTCAAGCTTGCGGCATTTCACTCCTTCGACTCAGCATTTGATGCTCTCAATGGATTGAGGCATTGAGCCATCTGGGTTTTGTAAAACTTTAGATATGTATTCTTTTGATGCAACGAGCTTGCTTCAATTCCTTTACTTGTTTTTGGAGATGGTGGCAACTTTTGATTTTAGACTTTAGACCTTAGACAGGGAAACTGATATACGTCCGTTTCAACGTGGCACAAAATAGAACTTTTCACCCGACGATCCCAACCAAACACAAAGGACTCGAGTGGGTAGTCTCAGGTAAGGAGTGGATTTGAACCTAACCCAAGGATTTGTTCTACCACTGTAACCAAAGAAATGGTTATGATTCCTATTCTGAAAAATTATTTGCTATTACTGATGCAATGACCCCTAGCCACACATGTTAATCAAAACCACTTTTGAATATAGGATTGAGTACATGAATCCAACCCATCTTACACTTGTTTCAATACTACGATCCACTGTTTTCAAGCACCAAGCACCAAAAACGGGTTTGACCAACAAGCATGGCTTGCACTGCATTCGTCTTAGTTATTTTATCATGTTTCATTTATTGCAGGTTTGTGGGCTCCTTGAATGAACTTGGCTGAACTGGAACTGGGTGTCTACCCAAGAACCCAAGTCAAAGATTATAAGCTGGCAGTTGATTCATAGCCATTCTGACTTTGGCCTCGATTAGAATCGATGGTCCTATAACCTACAAGAGATTTGCTCCACTTATAGATCAAGATTGGAATGGAGTGCACTGTATAAATGGTATTATAACCACTAACCAGGACTCTTTGCTTCACAATCTGTCCCGCATAAGCAAGTAGGTTCATGGTTCAAATTAAACGGAGTGTGCATCAAAATCAAGTTCCGTTGACATTAAGATGCAACTTCACTAACAAGAACAAACTTCACAATATCACTAAATGGAATACCAGATTTACAAGCCAAGTAACAATTAACAAGAACAAACCAAAGGGAATTATACAACTATATCACATTTCCATATTGGATTAATTCGTTGGTTTGGTTCCTATAGTCGAAACAACTAATAAGATTCAACAAACAGAGAATATACTATCAGAATGGAAAAAGTAAGAGCTATCTGACTTGGTAAGTGTGTTTTCAAATCTCAACTGCAACAGCCTCCTGCTTGAGAAGCAGAGCCATCTCTGCCTCCTGATGGGCCAGGGATTCCTCCATATCCAACTTTTATTCCATAAGACTGCAGAGAAAAAGGGCAACCAGATCATCAGAAGGTCCATCTTCCATCAAGCTGCTATAATATTCAATCATATCTTTCTATTCTATATTGTAACTTGAAAAGATTTAAGGAAGCAAACCTCATTTGAAACATCAAAGACCCCTTCCTGAATCTTCTTATAAATTGTAGCAGCTGTGCTTATGAACGCCTGAAATGAATTACTTGCCAGCTTCAGAAATAAGGAAAATAGATAGCAAACCTCAAATTACAATGACCATTATAAAACCACCAAGCTTCTGGTAGCTCTCACAGTAAGTAGTAAGGTCCACTACCTCTTCAACATTCTGAGCAGTTTTTGCAGAGGCTTCCATGAATATCAACCCATTCTCCTTGGCAAATTGTTCACCTTCTTCTGTACTCACTGCCCTTCTATGAGCAAGGTCACACTTGTTACCAATAAGCATAATTGTCATGTTTGCATTTGCATGCTGCCTTGCATCTTCAAGCCAGCTAGCCAAATGATTAAAAGTTTCCCTCCTGGAAAAATATGAGCAATAAATAAAATACATATAACTAGAAAAATATACACTAAAGAATATATAATATTAAGGCACGATCAGGACGTAATCTACACCTATTTAATTTAATCATATCCCATGCATGTCTTTGGAGCAAAACCAGCTCTCCTTTCATGCCATATTTTACCAATAGGACAATTCTGCAGACTGCAGAACTAGAAATTTTAAATTAAAATTATCTTATTATCCTAGCTATTTGAAATTTAAAAAAAAAATATTGGTTTCTATAATTAGATTGAGTAGCCAACATGCCACATGCATTGCAGGTGTAAATTGGGGAGAACCCATATTTGTCCCCTTTACAACAGGTAATAGAAAGTAGAAGATTGGGATCTGGAATTCAAAATTAATGTGGAATGTGGACTAACTGGAGGAAAAAGAAGGGGGATTATAACTGATAAGGGCAACTTTTAGGCCCTAATATCAATAAAAGAAACCCTTTTAATATAATTTCTAAAATAGGTTAACTCTTTAAAAAATATATCAAATAGGAGCAAAAAATACTGTTCATCTTCTTCCTCTTCCAAACCACTTCCGCCCCAGCCCAGCCCTGCAAACCTCAATGACCACCATCCACCAGCGCCGCCTCTGGAAACCTCCGGCAATGCCTCCGCCCACCTCCGGCCACCACCGCCCACCTCATGTCATCAGATTGGTGTTGCCAGAGGTGGGCGGAGAAGGAAGTGGTGGCAGCGGCACTGGATGGTAGTCATTGAGATTTGCAGGGCTGGGGCAGAGGTGGGCAGAGGCGGCGGCGGCGGTGCTGGTGGATGATAGTCATTGAGATTTGTAGGGCTGGAGCAGAGGTGGGAAGAGGTGGAGGTGGGTACAGGCGGAGGCATTGCCGGAGGATGCCAAAGGCGCTGGCGGCGCTGATGGATGGTGGTCATTGAGGTTCATGGGGCTGCGATGGAAGTGGTTTGGAGGAAGAAGAAGATGAGCAGTGTTTCTGCCCTTATTTGATATATTTTTTAAAAAGTTAATTTATTTTAGAAATCATATTAAAAGAATTACTTTTATTGATATTAGGGCCTAAAAGTTGCCCTTATCAGCTATAATCCCAAAAAAAAAGTGTTGGAGCAAAAAAGGAATAAAGAAGGGAGAAAGTTGATGAGAAGGGGATGGAACTCCCACTTATAGAATAGCTAGTAGATAAATGGACCAATCAATACAAGTTTGACTGACAACAAATACTTAGACAATTGGTTTCCCATTTGATTCATCCAAGCACATCAACTGTGTTTCCAAAGGATAGGATGCTCCTATGACATAGTCTCACAATTCAAGTAGGAAAGTTACCTGGTTATATCGTAGACTAGCAAAGCACCTGCAGCCCCTCTGTAATATGACCTTGTAATTGATCTGAAAGATTCTTGACCAGCCTGATATATTCATAGGAACTTCAGCATTCATAAAATTCTAATTTTGGTGGATAAGAAACAAATTAACCTCAGTTCAGAATTATTGTACCAAGGTTTTATGCAATTCTAGAAGCACAATTACATTGTCACAACCTATCATACCCAGATACCTGTACAATAAAAAAAAATTGCTCCTTGAATGAAGGACGCAAGTGTCTTTCTGAGCAGCTAAGTGGACAGGTTAACCAGCATTGAACTAAGGGTTTTTTTTTTTTTTCAGGCTGATGTTCAACCTGAATACTTGTGTGTCAGTAAAATGCACAGAAGGATGCTTGCATCCATCATTCAAAGAGCAAAGATAAACTCTGTCCAAGGGTGTTGTATCATGTTGAATACTTCAGTTTTTAGTTACATACCCAACAGATACTCAATTATGATTAACAATGTTAATACAATGCAATCCAATTACAGATACTCAAACAAGGTGATATAAGTTTATTAGGTTGACCTTGAAAATATACATTTGGCTTCCCATAGTGAGGTTTATTGATGGAGAAAAAGCCTCTCCCCCCCTCCCCCAAAACTCCTACAGACTAAAAAATTCTAATCTCATCTTCAGAGCAAGACATATAGGAGGAATTGACTTTTAACTTGTTAGGTCAGGTTAAGGCCAACCCGACCTACCAGACCTAATCCTAACCCGAACTAAATTCCTTCAACCCTAACCCAACTCGAAGTCTCGGTTTGGGCTGGGCTTGGGTTGGGCCCAATCCAACCTTCTTCCAATCCCTTAAAACCTCGTAGAACTTTTCAATGTCAGATCTTAACTCAACTTTCACTACATATATTAATCCTATGTTTCATTAGTATTTGTTTGTTGACATTTTTAATGGTTCTTTTGGTACAAAATTCAGAAAAATAAGTGTTTAAAATTACTATAGTTTATTATGAGCAATGACTTATGAAAGATCTTTTATGGGTGGCAAATAAAATATTCAAAAAACATAAAATATGTTAATAAGGTTTTAGCCTTTCCGATTAGGATTAAGTGAAGTGATTATTGTAAAAGCAATACATGATACTATGTGGTGGGGGCTATACAACTATTATGCATCTAAACAAATCAATGTATGATATATTACATATAACATATATTTATATATGACATGTACTATAGAGTGGGGTTCAGGCTAAGTCAGGTTGCCCAAGGGGTTAACCCTAACACAACCCAAAGTAAAGTCAGGTTCATGAATTTCAACCCTAACCCTAACCCGAGCATTGACCTAACCCAACCCAACCCGACTTTTTTGGGTTGGGTTCGGGCCAACCCAGCCAAAGTTGCAACCTTACTATCAGATCCAATCGGATATTTGGATCAAATCGGATCTAACATGAACAATGTTGGATCGAATTCGGATATACCCTATTTGAATCCGATCCGATTTGTTTGCATCCCTAACAAAGGCAAGAAAGAGGGAAGGATAGCATGGATGTCCTTCCAAGGGGAGGCCAATAGCCCTAGTCAATACTCCAACATCCCAATTGTCAGCTGCAAGCCCATGAATGCCTACCAGTACCACTATTATTTAAATGTTTAGATAATAGGTTTTTTAAAACATTTATTTTAAAATTTTAAGTTTATATTTTTTTATTAACACTATGTTTAATATTTTGTTTGCATTTTTTTTTTTGCCTCCTTTTCTGACTTTTTTTAGCTCCTTTTTTTGTATTTTTGCACCTTACTTCAAAAAGGCGCATGCATCGCTTTGCACGTTCCTCTTTTAAAACACAGCTTTATCCACTTGCACCATCTCTCCCTAAACCCAAAGCTCCTCAAAACTTCCAACAAGAAAGAATAGTCCACCATATCATAAGCTTTTTCCAAATCCAGTTAACACACAAAGCCTTCCTTTCCTTTTCTCTTGAAGTCCCCCACGAACTCATTGGCAATTAGGATTTGATCAATTATTTGTCTACCTCTTACAAGAGCACCTTGATTTGGAGAAATAATGGAAGGAAGAGCAACCATCATTATCATTTGCCTTATCGACCAAAGAAATAAGGTTTTAAATAATCCATACAATCTTCAATACATTACCTTTTCAAAAAAGAAAGAAAGAAACAATACAATATTGAATATCTTTTGGATTTTCCATTCAGGCTCCATTTGGTTGCATGTAATATGGAGCTAAATAAATCATTTCTGCAGAAAATGCTATTTTAACATGCCTGGCTGGATATAAAATGACCATGGAAAACAAACTTTCTCCAAGAAGTGCATGGTATTTGTAGGAAAAACAGAATTCCTTATTATTTTCCACATGTCATTTTCCTAACAGTATCTAGCAACACCTATATATTTCTCAAATCTCAACCATCCAGGTTTGCCTTTCAAATTAAGAAGAAACACCAAGAAGATAGAAAATTAATTTGTTTTCTTATAGAGTATTATTTTCTGAGGATATCATTATCACATGCTCTAATGCAGTACTTTTATTACATGAAAACCCCATGTTATCAAGCAACAAAACTATCAATGCAAGCTCTGGAAAAATACTATTACTCTGACTGCTCTTTATAAAATATAATATTTCATGCCAAATAATGGCTGCCTTACCAAAGCCTATTGACTTAATGTTAGTTCATGAAGAATCAACCAAGCATATTAGTATTTAGTAGTAGGAGCAGAGGATCCCTAGAAGAGGCTCAACACTCAACTAAGAATGTTGACCAAGAGATATCGCATGCATAAAAAATGATGAAGGTGAAATAAGCACTTTAGATTTCATCAATTTATGTGGCCCTTTAAGCAAACCAAAATAAGCGTTTGCCTGTCAAGTGACTAAATATGATTCACGAATTATTGAGAAATAACTATAGTGTCATGTCAATCAAACTTTTGTCATCAGAACCTAAATAATTAAAACATCTTGAGGACCAAATTAGAACAAATTCAGACAGATAAAGTATTAGGTATAGCCAAATACAGAATGAAGAGTATGATGATGGTGGTATGGTGATGCAAAAATATAATCGTAATGAAGAGCACCAATATCTAGAGATTACAGACTTGCAGAAAAGAAAACATTCTACTAAAAGGGCGAAACTCAAAATCAATTGTGAGAAGCAACAGCCAACATTAGTGTTGCTTTAAGTTTTTTTTTAATAAATGATAGAAATTTTATTAGAGCATAATTAAGTATCACATGATTACAGAGTACATCCAGCAGAAGTGCAAGATGCAGCCCCGGCCATATAAACAGATTACAACTGAACCCAGAATAATTCAGACTTATGCACCCACTGTTTTGCAAAGAAATCAACCATCCCGTTAGCTGGCCGCCTTTCCCATTGGACTGAAATTGTCATATCTCTGACCAGCCACTTAAATCTTTTCATATATTCTTTGTATTTCCAATTACAGTTTCAGGTTCCTTCAGCCATCCCGTTAGTGTTGCTTTAAGTTAATAACCATTGAACTAGCAATATGAACAAATTCATCTCAACATATCAGTCTGAGTCCAACTAGCTTCTGTATGTAAAAAGGCCAAAAAAAAGAAACAAGAAAACAAACCGTGTCCCATATTTGCAGCTTTATTGGCTTATTATCAATTGTGATCATTCTAGCACCAAATTCAACCCCAATAGTTAAATCATGCACTGGTTGGAACCGCTTGTCTGTGAACTGTAAAAGAAGACATGATTTGCCAACTCCTGTAAAACAAAAAGAAAAGAAAACAGTTGTAAATCACACCTGCAATAATTTGAATTAAAAGAAAAGAAACAGGAGAAAAGAAGGAGATTGAAGAGAGAGAAGTGATGGATGAAGAAGATGGAAGAAAAGGAAGAAGAGAGTAGTTCAAAAGCTCTCTTCAACCCCCAATGATCTCGTTTATTCTTTTGTTGTTAAAAATAAGGACAATTACATGAATGCACTTAGTAGGGCGTCCATCACTAAAGAAAGCAATAAAAAACAATAATAAAAGAGATAACAGACCCATAACTAAGGCCCACTACCTACTAACACAAGTCATAAACCTAACTTACAGAAAAACAAAGAAACTAAGTCCCATTCGACCCATTATCTCTACAAAAACCTATACAAATGAACTGCCTCTTCCTCTCATCATAACTTAAACAAATAAATTCCTAATCTAAGATGAACAATAAACACATTAAAAAGACAGCTTGAGATAATGCTTAGGTAGATAGTACAAGTCCAGACACTAACATAACAGCCTGGAGAAAGAGAAATTAAGTTTGGGATATGTTTTTGTTGGGGTGCCCCACAACCCACTACCACCATTCAGATAAGTGGCCTTCTCATTTTATGGAAAGCTAGACACGTGGCAATTTCTGAGAAATTCCTGCTAAAGCCCACGGCCCACTACCAGGCTACAGCCCCCCACCATTAAGACATGTGACCTCATTTTTCTAGAAAGCTAGACACATGGCATTTTCTGAGAAATTGCTGCTAAAGCCCACAACCCACTACCACCATTCAGACGCATGGCATCCTATTAATTCAAGAAATAGGATTCAAAAAGTGGGTAGTTTCACGTAGACAATTATTTATTAGCTTAACACATGTTTATCCATAGTCTATTAAATACAAATGCAAGGACCCATTAAAAGATTACCATAAACCCACATTTGTTTTTAAATGTTTTTTTTTTCAAAAAGAAAATACTTTATTAATTACAAACTTGATTTAACTTTTAGGAGGCAACCTAATTTAACTTTTAAAAATAAATAACTCAAAATACATCTATTAGATAAATAGTAAATACCAAATAAAGTGGGTTATTATTGTTTACCAATAAGATCTCATTTAATATCTTAAATCAAATAAAAAAAAACATTAATTAATAGTGGGTTTCAAATAAAATAGGTCAGAATAAATTGTTAATTACAAAGATGTAAGACCCATATTAGTTTTTTTAGTTTAATTTGTTATAACTAAATAGTAAACTTCAAACTAAATTATACACACATTTAGTTACCCCGTACTTGGTACAGGGGTCATTCTCTAGTATATAATAAAAGGAAAGAAAAATAACATGACAGCAGGATTAAAATGGAACCCAGAAGCCAAAGCGAGAATAGAAGGAATGCATAGAGAATGCAAAACTGAGAAGTTGACCGAATGTTATACATAATAACAGAGACAACTATGACTTATTAACCATGCAACAACTATGTACATGTGAAAACAACTCCTTAATCAGGTCAACTAGGGAGTTTCCCTCTGACCTACCCTATTGCTGCCATTAGGAGAAATGGTGTGGCAGATCATAACTGTCCAATAGGTAAGGTATCCTCCGGATTGGAAGTGTCCAGTCCTCTGGTCCACATCAGCACCATACCCCAACTTATATTAGTAGTTCCTTAATAAATATTAGCCATTCAAAGTAGTAATATTTATAATGCAAAACTTGCCCAACAAGGACCTAGCATGAACACATGGGAAGTGCTTTGGAGCATAAATTTTCCCCATGAATAAAGGGCAGCAAAACAAAGAATTTGGAGCCCTTTGGAGTTCCCTAAACAATTCAACTAGAAAATTTCCATATAAATGAGAGAGAGCAGATAAATGTATAAAAATACAGGAGTACTCCATGTGGCAGCATGATTTATCACCCCTGCTTGTCTGCACTCTCCATCACCCACTCTGGGGGCAAGTTTCAGCCTGCAAGTCCTTGACACTTGTCCAACATAAAAACCCTTCTATTTGGTTTTCATGTATTAAAATCCTAAAAACTTTGACCTTTTTCTGGTATTTTTAATTACCAATTACATTTGGACCACTAATATCACTAGAGGAAAGCTCAAATACAATGTTGGGTATGGGTTGACATGGCATGTGAAGGTAACATGGCCAACCCAGATAGTCCCTTCTGATGAAGAATCTGCACCACTTCCAGCATCTTACCACTTCTAAGGGTAGAGGTTTATTGTTTAATATTTATAATACAAATTTGACCTAATAATCTTAAACATGGCACTTCAGTTGTCAGTCCAAACTCTTCATTCCATCAGCTTTTATGCATGACATAAATTTTAGCTGAAAACCCCTGCCACTGTATTGTCCAAACCAAGACAACTTTGTTCCAATTCCACCCAGTGAGCTAAAAAATGTCCCACTGTCTCCTAAACCTAAAAGTTTCCTATATTTCTCCTCTTTCTTCTAGGTTCTCCATGCCCTCTGTGTTTGGTAGAAGCAGTGTTTCAAAAGGGTGTCCCTTGGGTGCACCCAGGCTCACAATCAAGGCCTATATCTTATAGTGTGCACCTTACCTAACTTGTTGCTACATTTAGATGAACTAACCTTGAAGTCAATGTTGGAACCATAATTTAGTATACTGTAGCTTGCAGGGTGTACTTAACTACCTATGATTTACAGAGTTTAAACAGTTTCTCCTATGTAGGACTTGAATGTACAAGGTTAGAACTTTCATTTTAATGAGATGATACACTAACCAATTGAGCAACTAAGATTTTTGAAATATTTTAATCCTTTGAAATTTTAGATTTCATATTTTCTTGTATTTTAAGTTTTCTGTTCTTTTTTCAAAGTGGAAGCTCACTTCATTTAGGTGCGTGGCTCACCTTACACTATGCACCTAAGGCTCTAAGAACCTTATACTTCTTGCTCTTAAAAAGAATGGGTAGAAGCTATTTGGTCAAGCAACTCAAGCCCCAGAGTTCCAACAAATATAGCTTCATGTTGAGAAGTGGTGCACACTAGCATAAATAAAAAACTTCAAAATCATCTCTCATATTAGCATTTTGTGCAAGAAAATAGGGAGTCAATTAAATCACCTCAGTATTCACAGTGAATTCACTACCAGAAGTTAATATCATACCTTAAATCAGCTCACTCATGGTGGAAACTCCATGCAAATAACCCCAGCCAATTCTGGCATGGTCTTGTATCACCTCACACTAGAAGAGAACATGGTGATACTACTTTTTGGAGCATTTGGGAGGAAAGAAGTTCTCAAATTTTCTCCAATGGAGTATAGTATTCATAGAAAACTATTAATCTTGTCATGATTAGAGTAGCCTTTTAGATCTTAAAATAGACAAATCCATAAACATCATTACAGGAGGTAGTGTCCTGTACAGAACTGATCCCTTCTAACACAAGGGACCAGTGAGCTCAAATTTGATGGATGTTTGTTAATAACCCTAAGGACTTCTGGTGTGGGTTAAAGAAAAGGGCAATGTCATTGTAGCATTTTCCAGCATTGGCATTGATGGGAAGGGGAAATGCTGAGAAAAGTGCCCATCAGGTTTTAACCCAAGTAGACACTTGCTCTCAACCTCTCAGCCCATAATATCAGTACACTGCCCACAAGGAAGGACCTCTTCCCTAACTGGAAGATGTAGTGTCACACCCTCTGGTTAGATGGATCCTAGGATTAAAACTTTTTACAAACATTTAATAAAATAACTATTTATAGATACAAAGACATTTTGCAAACTAATTTCAAAACAAGTTGAAATCCATTGTCAGCAGTTTTAGGTTTCCATTAGAGAGGGTGTAAACCAATATATTCTCTTTGTCTGACAAAGTGGCTAATCCTATCAAATGATAACCCACTCAAATGCTATTCTAAACTACTCCAGCATACCCCAAGTATTTGACCCTAAGTGATCTCATTGGTTGTCATATCAAAAGCAGCTCAATCCAACATTTAGTGAAGTATCACTATCAAGTTTGGGATTAAATGCAACTTTCCAGTTTTGCCAAAGTCCAGGGCGTAACTGGAAATGGTCCCTGTTTAATGTTTCACTAAACACCCACTCATTGTACCTTAAGTCTAACCCTAGCAGTTGAGACAAACTGCTCAACCATTTCAGTAGTAAGTGTCAGCCTTGACATGATAAACTTGGAGAGCTTATCAAATGACAAAGAAAATTTTAAGTTAACATGAGTCTCATAAATGTCTAGCTTAAGGGGTATAACACAGAAACACACATGAAATAGCAATGCTTTGATTTCATTCAATAATAAATATCATATTACATCAACCTGGTTGGAGTTGAAGGCATACATTGTCTAACACTTGTAGCATTTTCCAGCAATGGTATTGATGACATTGACTTCTTGAAAGTTATGACCTTACTTCAAGTTTCCATTTTCTCCTTAGGCTTTAACTAATTCAGATAAAAGGGAACTTCCTTTCACAAGCTAGCTAATGGAGACACAAATCAATAGCAATGTGGCAGAAAGCAGAAGAAAATAATACTACTTTCTTCCACAAGCTAACTAATGCAAGAAGGGTCAATTCCATAAAGAAGATGGAAAATGGAGGATGGATAGTAGATAGTGGAGCAAGAAAAGGAAATAGCAGATACTTTCATAAGTATTTATAAACAGCTTTTTAGTGACCCCTACAAGCAAAGACCAAATTTGGATGGGTTACAATTTGGGTTCCTCTCTGAGCAGCAAGCAACAAGTTTAGAATAACCCTTTTTCTAAGGAAGAGGTAAAGAAGGCTTGAGATGATGTGGAACAGAAAAAGGCCCTAGGCCCTGATGGTTTTACCATCTTATTTTACAAGAAATTTTGGGAGTTAATCAAAGATGATCTGTTAAAAGTGCTTGAGGAATTTCATAACTTTGTAGCCCTGGAAAGAAGTCTGAATGCAACTTTAATCTCACTCATTCCCAAGAAGATTGGAACTACAGAGTTGAAGGACTTTAGGCTAATCAATTTGATTGGTAGTGTCTACAAAATCTTGGCTAAAATTCTGGCTACAAGACCAAGGAATGTGTTGGACCCACTGATCTCTATATATCAAGGAGCTTTCATCCACAACAAACACATCCATGATGGTGTTCTTATAGCCAATGAGCTTATTGACTCAAGAAGGAGAAGTGGGAGGAATGGGCTTGTGTGTAAAATAGACCCAGTAAAGGCCTATGACCATGTTAATTGGGCTTTTCTGCACTACATGTTGGAAAGAAAGCATTTCAGATCAAAATGGAGAAGTTGGATGAAAGTCTACATAACCACCCCAAGATTCTCGATCTTATTTAATGGGCCAGCAAGAGGCAATTTCAAAAGTTCAAGAGGCTTGAGGCAAGGGAACCCTCTATCACCCTTGCTCATTCTAATTGTGATGGACGGTCTTAGTAAAATGGTAGCAAGGGCCTCAGATTTGGAATGTTTGGGAGGTTTTAAAGTAAGCACTAACAGCACAAGGGTTCTATCTTGCAGTTTGCAAATGATACCCTCTTCTTCTATAATGCCTCGGCAGACCAGGTTCTTGTTGAATCTGTCAGCTTTATCCTTATTTTAGTGCCGCAGGGGCACATATGTAATTTTATCCTTTTATTATTAGAGTGGGTCGCCCTAATATAAATACTAAAAAGACTGGCACTGCCAGTGAAGTTTTGACTTTAAATCTCTTCTCTCTTCTCTCCTCTCACTGCTCTGAATCCTTTCTGTGTTTTTTACTTTTTTACCAAGAAAACGTGGTATCAGAGTGACAGATCTGTGATTAGGAGCAGTGCGATCAGCTTTTTTCTCTCCAGATTTTTTTTCTGTCTACTGTGGATCAAATCCAAGAAAGGGTGCAACGGGTTGACCTAAGAAGCCTTTTCGTGTATTTATTCCCTTTTCCTCTTGGTCATGTGCCAAGAAAACACCAAAGGGAGGGAAGCCAAATGCTGTGAAGGTGGTCCCCTGCTTTTTCTCTCATCTTTGTGGATCAAATGATCCTTCCGTACCCAGGTAAGTGTGATATGTAGGTCTGATGACCAGTGGCTGCTGTGAGGTTGTGTTTTCTCAGCCTGTGTGGATCAAGTGATCCTTCTTTGTGCCCCGAAAGGTGCGCTGTTGAGGTATGAATGCTTGGTAACTGCTGTGACAGCAGTTTTTTTTTTCATTGTTATTTTTTAAAACTGCAGTAGTTGTGTGGCAAAAAATCTGGTGAATTGTGTGGTAAAAATCTGTCAAAAAATCTGGTGAATCGTTACTTGTAGGGACTGGACTGTTCAGACCTAAACTTGATCTGTTTTGCCTCTGAAACTGGTTCTGTAGTGTGGTGGTAGTCTGAGAAAAAGTACTGTTGTGTGGTCAGAGATAACTCTGCTGTGTGAGAACAAGAACTGATTTGTGCCTAAACTGTTACTGGACTAAGAACTGTGACTGAACTAAGAATAAGTATATTGGCTGAACTGTGAGACTGTGACTGAACTGAGAACAAGTACCTTGACTGAATTGTGACTGAACTGAGAGCAAATACCAGGTCTTCTGAGGATTCTAGTGTGACCTCTAGTCAAAGTGGAATGAATGGAGGATTTGACTTGAGTTTTCCCCTGGCTGTGATCCCCTTTGATGGTCTTAATTACCTAGAATGGTCAAGGGGAATCAAGCTTTACATAACTCCAAGGGGAAAAGTGGGGTATATTAATGGTAAAGCCAAAGAACCTTAGTTTGGAGGTGTAGAACATGATAGGTGGGACCAGGAAAACAGCATGGTGATGTCATGGCTGTTATTGTCCATGCTGCCACAAGTGAGAAAGACCTTCATGTGGGCAGAAGCAGCTCATGAGATTTGGGAGCAGGCTAAATCTACATATTCAGCTCCACCGGTTTTTCCATTTAACCGAACCATGGGCACTTTTTGCAAACCGAACCGGTATCACCGGTTTTTCCATTTCTCCAAACCGAAACCAAAACGGTACCACTGATTAACCGCTCCACCGGTTTTGGTTTTTGATTGGTTCGGTTTTTTTATATTTATAATACATATTATATAAACATATGTATAATATTATCTTATAAATAATAAATGATATATATTATATATAATATATTTATAAATAGATTATTTTTTGATAAATTATATAATGAATATATATTTATATATAATGTATAAAAAATATGTGTCATACTAAAAATATATATAAAATATACATGTAAATATATATACCGGTCGGTTCAGCTAAAGGCTGGTTTTTTGTAGGTTAACCGAAAACCGAACTGGTCCTTCAGTTTTTCAAAAATACCAAACTGAAACCAAATCGATTGGTTCGGTTAACCGCATTTTCCAGTTCGGTTCGGCTTTTCGGTTTTTCATGGAAACCCCTAGATGCAGATGCTAAAGCCTACAAGTCTCTGGTTTCCCAACAATGGGTTTTTGCCTTCCTCTTGGGGCTGAAATCTACATATGAGTCTATCAGGGTCCAAATATTGGGGAGTAAAGATCTCCCATCAGTAAAAGAAGTGTATGCCCTAGTACAATCAGAAGAGAGCAAACGAAATGTGATGAATAATTCTAAGGGGGAGCAGATTTCATTAGTAGCTAAAGGGAGTATAGTTACAGGAGGTGGTAATTCCTTTAAAAGAGTGATTTCCAGAAGAAAGCTGATGACAAGGATAAACTATGGTGAACTCATTTTCAGAAGTCTAGACACACTCGGGATACATGTTGGGAACTTCATGGGAAGCCAAAGTGGGCCCAGGAGCTGAGTAAAAAATCATACCAAAATATGAAACCAAGACAGCAAGGTCAGAAGAAGTTTAATGCAGCAAACTTGGCCTCTTAGGAGTTTCAATCATCTACCACTACCTTGAGCTAGGACCTCCCTTCCATGACTGATCCCAAGGAAGATATCATTAACTCTTCCCATGACCACTTGGAACTGTATGGGAGAGCAATCCACCAAGTGGACTCAACTCCTCCCCCCTCGACTTCCTTTATGTCTACATCAGTGGTAATTCTACCGCAGCTTTCCATGTGTCCTCTCATCCCTCAAACTCCCCTTGGATAATAGATTTTAGAGCCTCGAACCATATGATTGGTAAGTCAATTTGTTTTCAAACTTGTCATCTTTTATCTGGTAGGGACAAGGTGAGACTAGTTGATGGCTCTTTCTCCACCATTGCTGGTCAAGGAACCATCTCCCTTCAGTTGTAAAACCTTATTTTAACCCTAAGTTCAAATAAAATTCTCTTTTGCTGATAAAAAAAAAGGAACCATCTCCCTTCCTCTTGGACTCACCCTTTCTAATGTACATGTTCTAAAACTACCTATAAATTTGTTCTCTATCAGTAGTATAACAAATTCGTTAAACTGTTCAGTAACCTTTTCCCCTTATTCTTGTGTGATACAGGATTTGACCTCGGGGAAGATGATTGGTAGAGGTTGTATGGTGGATAGTCTCTACATGCTGGAGAATAAAGCTAGTATTACGGTTATTGAGTCCAAGAGTCCATCTAGTAAGAGTCAAGTCTATTAATGGCATAGTCTTTTAGGCCATTTATCTTTTAAGTCGTTAAAAGTTTTGTTTCCAGACTTGTTTAAGTCAGTGTTAGTGTCTGAACTCACATGTCAAACTTGTCAGTTGAGCAAACATTGTAGAAATCATTTCGCTTCGAGGAATAATAAATTTGATTTTTCCTTTCCGTATTGTTTATTTTGATGTTTGGGGTCCTATTACTTTACCATTTGAGACTAGCTATAAATATTTCATTACACTTATTGATGACTACTCAAGATATACATGGGTGTATCTTATGCGGTCTAGAGATGAAGTATCCAAAATTATTAAAAATTTCCAACGCTTGATATTTACTCAATTTCAAACAAAGATCCAAATTTTCCAATCAAATAATGCCAAAGAGTATTTTCATAGTAATCTCACGAAGTTTTTTGCTTCATGTGGATCCATCCATCATAGCTCCTATGCTATAACCCCCCAGTAGAATGGTGTTGTCAAAAGAAAAAACAACCATCTCCTTGAAGTTGCTCGTGGGTTACTCATACACATGAATGTTCCTAAACATTTTTTACTAGACTCTGTGTTATATGCTACCTACCTTATCAACCGTATGCCATCTCGCTTGTTAGGGTACAAGGACCCTCATCAACTCCTATTTCCTAAAAGTCCCTTCTTCTCCATTCCTATATGTGTGTTTAATTGTCAACCATATGCCATCTTGCGAGTTACTCGTGGTAAACTTGATCCTCGTACTATCCCCTGTGTGTTCTTGGATTACCCCTCTTCTCAAAAGGGTTATGGTGTTTTGGCCCCGTTTCCACAAAATATTATGTTTCTATGGATGTATCTTTCTTTGAGAGTGATCCTTTTTTCCCTATTTCTCCTTAGGGGAAGAGTAAGGTGGAGGAGAAAGGAGTCCAGGTTCTTCCTCCTTTGCCCCACCCTACTCCATTCTGTGGTTTTCTTCATCACCGCAAGGGCCAACCAAGTTCAAGAGCTGTGGAGCAACTTGAGTTGTACCACCAACATCATCAGACTCATCGGGGACAAATCCTATCCAACCAGGTATTCTTATTCCTATTGATGTTTATGACCCTCTTGCTATTGATACTTCATCTGCTAATGACCTATACATCCCTATTGCTCAAAGGAAGGGAGTTAGGTCTTGTATCACCAAGCATCCTATCTCCCATTTTATCTTCTATGAGAACATCTCATCCTCTTCTCGTGCTTTCCTTTCTTCCATTGATAGTGTCCCTATCCCTAAAAAAGTGGCAGAGGCCCTCTCAGTACCTAAATGGATAGATGCAATGACAGAAGAGATGAATGCCTTACATAAAAATGGTACATAGGAGTTAGTGGATCTTCCTGAGGGTAAGGAACCGATAGGGTGTAAGTGGGTGTTCATAGTGAAGCATAGGCCTAATGGTAGAGTAGAAAGATACAAGATCGGGTTGGTGGCAAAAGGGTTTACTTAGGTGTATGGAGTAGATTATGCAAAGACTTTTGTTCCAATAGTTAAGATGAATTCCATCAGAGTTCTTTTCTCTCTTGCTACAAATCTTGATTGGGATCTTCATCAGCTAGATATTAAAAACGCCTTCTTGAATGGTTGCCTTGAAGAAGAGGTGTACATGGTACAACCCCTGGTTTAGTGCCCAAGGCAAAGAACAAAAAGTGTGCAAGTTAAAAAAGCCCATGTATGGACTAAAACAATCACCAAGAACTTGGTTCAGCAAGTTGCATCTGGCTATGCAGCAAATTGGCTACAAACAATGTCAAACTGACTATACATTATTTGTGAAAAGAGGAGAAGGAAAGATTGCAACCTTGATAATGTATGTTGATGACATAGTGATCACAAGTGATTGGAAAGTTGAAATTCAAAGGCTAAAGGACCTCTTGGCCACTAAATTTGAGGTGAAGGATCTAGGTCCCTTGTAGTATTTCCTTGGAATTGAAGTGGCCCGCTCACAAAAGGGGATCTTCATTTCTCAAAGGGAATATATCCTAGATCTGTTATAGGGTTCAAGAAAACTAGGAGTTAAACCAGCTGACTCTCCTATGGATCCAAATTATAGACTGGGCGATTGTTGTGGTGAGATTATCAAGGATGTAAAGCAATTCCAGAGACTTGTGGGCAGGCTCTTGTATTTGTCCATGACCCAGCTAGACATTGCTTATGCTTTGGGTGTACTTAGTCAATTCATGCATGCTCCTAAGACCACACACTTAGAGGCAGCTGAAAGAATCCTCGGGTATCTAAAGAAGTTTCCAGGAGTTGGTTTACTATTTCAAAAGAACGGGCATTTGAAGGTTGAAGTATATACAAATGCTGACTGGGTCGTATCAATTGATGACAAAAAGTTCACTAGTGGGTACTGTACTTTGATGGGAGGAAACCTAGTCACATGGAGAAGCAAGAAGAAACAAAGTGTTGTGGCTAGGTCTAGTGCTAAAGCTGAGTATAGAGCAATGTCCCATGGAGTGGCTGAAGCTACATGGATAAAGAACTTGTTGAGCGAGCTGAGTTTTCCAGTTGATAGCCCCATGTCCTTGTATTGTGAAAGCAAGGTTGCCATCAACATTGCAACTAACCCAGTTCTTCGTGATAGAACTAAACATATTGAGGTAGACAAACACTTTATTAGAGAGGAAATTGTTAATGGGGAAGTGTGTACTCCATATGTTAGTTCTAAGGAGCAACTCACAAACATTTTTACAAAGGGCTTACATCACTTACAGCACAATGACTTATGTGACAAGTTGGGCATGATTGATATCTATGTCCCAACTTGAGGGGGAGTGTTGAATCTGTCAGCTTTTTCTTTATTTTGGTGTTGAAGGGGCACATATGTAATTTTATCCTTTTATTATTAGAGTGGGTCGCCCTAATATAAATACTAAAAAGACTGGCACCACCAATGACAGTTTTGACTTCAAATCTCTTCTCTCTTCTCTTCTCTCAATGCTCTGAATCCTTTCTGTGTTTTTTACCAAGAAAACAGTTCTCAACCTGAGATATCTTCTCTTTTGGTTTGAGATAGTCTCAGGTTTGAAGGTGAACTAATCAAAGAGTGAAATGATAATTGTCGGGGAGGTTCCCAACATTCAGGTGCTGGCTGATTTGTTGGGATGCAAAGTTGGAAGACTTCCAAATGTTTGGGTTTGCACTTCCAAAGTCATTTGGAATCCAATCCTAGAAAGGATGGACCAAAATCTGGCTACTTGGAAAGCAAGGTACCTAAAGGTGGTAAGGTAACCCTCATCAAAAGTGTCTTGGCAAGCCTTCCGGGCTATTACATGTCCTTGTTTCCAGTTCTTTTAGAGGTTGCAGATAAAATGGAAAAAGAAGATGGAAGATTTTCTATGGTTGGGATGGAAAGACTCTCCCAAGTACCATCAAGTGAGTTGGAACCAGGATTATAAGCCCCCTGTCCCAAGGTGGTTTGGGGATCAGACATATAAAGATTTTCAACTTTGGGCTACTGGGAAGATGGCTCTGCAGGTTTTCTGATGAACCAGATAACCTATGGAGGAAGATCATAGACAAGAAATATGGTCTAGGAAGAATGGTTGGGATGCCAGAATTCCCCCAATGACATAAGGCTGAGGTGTTTGGAAAGGAATCTATAACGCTTTCACACATTTCAGCAGAGGAATAAGCTACAAGATTGGAGATGGTAGAAGGCTAAGATTCTGGTTAGATCCTTGGACTGGTGACAGCACTCTTAAAGATTTGTTTCCAGCCTTGTTCAATGTGGTAGTAGACAAGGAAGCCTTGGTAGCCAATTCTTTTTTGATGGCTGATGACGGTATTTGCAGGACTCCTTCCTTTAGAAGGGGCTTTAATGATTGGGAGATTCGGTAAAGAACATGATGCAAGAACTTGGAAGTGGAATAAGTCAGGAGAGTTCTCTGTTAAATTTTTTTACAATTATCTAGTGGGACAGTGGCTCCTTCAAAAGTCAAGTCTTTTGTTTGGGTGACAACTTGGGAGAGATGACTTACCAAAGAAATGTTATTGAAGAAGGGTACATGAGATGTTGTCTTTGCAATGTGGAGGTCGAGTCTTCAAGACATCCATTCTTCCGTTGCAAGTTCAGTACATCAGTTTGGAATCACTTTTTGAAGGTCCTAAACCTGAGCTGATACATACCCGTTTCAGTGAAAGCTTTGTTGGAGGAATGACACATTTCTGGATTAACCAAGAAAGGGGAAGTTTGCTGGTCTTCCATTCCTTTGGCAATCCTGTGGGCTATATGGAACGAGAGGAACAATAGAATTTTTTAGCACACAGCAACTTCTGAAACTGAAGTCATCAATTTGGCTTTAGGTGCTATTAGAAATTATTGTTTATACATTATGTTTTTAAAGGTGTATAAGTGAACTTTCAGGTTGTGATTTGCTCATTGCTACATGGCTTTCAGGATTCCTCGAGTCTGAGACAACTTATTAGAAAAGCTAAAGCCTAGGCATCAAGAATACACTTCTGCCGCAGATTGATCCCCAAGTAGCGAACTTGATGGCTGACAATGTTGCCAGATTGAGGATCATTCTTACCAGGTTATCTTTGTTGGTCATCTCTTGAATTGTTGGCCTTTCTAAGATCTTTCGCTGCCTCCATTTCTTTGACTTGATAGTCTTATACTTCTATCTTCATTTGATCGTGAATACAATTTTATCGTGGATTAAAAAGAACACCAGTACCTCTTGTGTGGTTTCATTGAATTGAACTGATAAAGTTAGAAACAAATGTTTCAGAAATTGAGAACACTTTGAGAGAAGATCCAATTTATGGTAGGGTATGGGAAATTGGCTATGGAAATTAACAAGGGGTAAAGCTAAAGCAGAGGACCAAGGTTTCTAGACAGTGGAGTAGAAAATTGAGAAGAAAACGTGCAAAGTGCCAAAGATTTACAGAGTTCAATACTTAACAATATTGACAGAAAAGAAACAACTAGTAACAAAATAAACCCGTAAAACGTTCAATTAAAAACGGACAGGTTTACAAGACAACAATAAACTAAAAAAGTTCTCTATATTTGAAACAAAAAGATCCCCAACTATGAACGGAACTTGCAAGCATTTCACGAATTAGGATTACACAGAAAACTGATCCTAAATTTCATGAAAAAAAAAACAGAACATTTAAACCCATGAAATATTTTTTGAATATGAAATTATCATAGATTCATAAATCTGGCCAATTCTATCATATACAAGAAAACATACAAACGGAGTACGAATAAAATATTTTTATTAAGGCGTTCCCAAACCCCGAACAATGTTCCACGCCGAAATCAAACATATGCCCATAAAACAGAACAAATCATGATTCAAACGTGTTTACTTTATGGAAAAAAAAAAAGGAAATAGGAATTGATGGAAGCAAATCACCTGTGTCTCCGATGATTATGTATTTGAAGAGATATGCGTACGACATTCTGAAGAATGAAATGAGATGCTCAGAGGAAAGTGTGAACAAACACGAAGAACAGAAAACGAGAGTATGATGATAATTAATTTAAACATTAAACAGGTCATAGAATTCAAGTTATATATAGCAATAATATAGGAATCTGTTATCTGTATAAATAAATTAATTAATTAATTGATTGAAGTCAAAGCGGTTTCATGAAAAAAGTATTTCCTTCAAGGACGCGTAGCTGTTGCCTGTTATTAACCCCAACAGTGAAGAAACTTCTAAAGTAAATAATGAGGCGGTGGTACGTGCAAATCCAGGTTGTAAGCACATGCGCCAAGTGGATCGGGTCAGGTTGTAGGCGCATGCGCCAAGTAGATGAATCCGGTTCATCCGGTCCAATTATTTTGACCAATGAGAGAAGTAAAAAAAGTAAAGAGAGAAGACCGGTCCAATCATAAATCCAACAAACCTGAAACTGTGGAATTAATTAAAAATGAAAATAGATTACTATTATCAAGAGGGTGAACAAGAGTGTCGAACTTTTTTTCATTGAAATATCCCAAATTTTGAGTTTGGTATCTTTGTAATTATAGGGATAGAAATATAATTATAAACATTTATTAAATATTGTTATTGATTAAAATGTCCTTATTTTTTGAATTTACTCTCTAATTTTGAGGTCATCAAATATAATTTGAACTACATTTCAATTATATCTATTAAGTCTTATATTTAGTGTATCAACTCCCATTCCTTCATTGAATCTTATATTAATAATTAACTATATCAAAGAAAAATGTGTGACAAAGAATAATTGTTTTTAGTATTGATATAAATAAAATACAAATTTAAAGTCAATCTAAAAATGGAATTGTTTTCCTATTTAGTGGTGAGTCAATAATCCAACCCTTTGGGTCAAAATGTATGAACTATTAATGACATACTTAAACAATAACAACAACAATTAAAAAATATGAAAACACACAAACGTATACAAAATACAAAAAAAATGTACAAAATATTTGGGCAATTCTCTAATATCATATATTAATAATATTAAACAAAAATTAGCATGATAAATAATAATAAATTTTATAGACATAGAAATATGAAAAAATATAAAAACTTTTGGAAATATATTATTTACTATCATCATCATTAAAAATTGCCACATGTATACTTACTAGTGCTTTAAAAAGGGGTCAACTTCTTAACCAGCATTGGCCATTATGGCAGGATCTTCAAAAGGAGCCTAAGATCATGTCTTGATAGATTTCTGATTAAGGATTGTCTTGCATTTTCTCTCATCCAAATGGCTTATGGCATGACTAATATCATTCCAAACTCAACTTCAAGTAAAGAATGTGGCCATGTTTCTTTCTAACTCTCAAAGTGTTATTTTCCTTTTTTTATAAATAATATACATTTCATAACTCAAGGTGGATTAGTCATGAATCATGATGACTATTTGTGAATGTCAAAAAATGGCTCACTTGGGTTGGATTTGGAGTTGCCACCCACCAATAGGAGTGTACAACCGGTTGATTTGGTTAGAATCGAGGACCTAACCGACTATTCGGTTTGACCATTTTTCTCAAACCGAACTAAGCAAAACTAGAGTTCAAAGTTGAACTGACCCTAACCAAATTTGGTTCAATTTGGTTTGGTTAGGCCCTAATTCCACATAAATGAAAAACATTGATCAACAAGTAATAAATAATTTATAATTAATAAGTGCTATTAATTAAAAGTTAAAATAGTCCATAACCCAATGGTTTTAATTGACCGTTATTATTAATTAAAAGCTAGAATGCCCCAATGCCCAACTGAACAGAACTAGGGTTGTGCCCAAAGCCCTATGACAATGGGGAATTGGTGAATTAGGCATTTTTCAAAAACAATTAATAATTAACAATTATTAATTAAAAGTTATTCACAATCAATTAAAGCCTAATGAGAAATTGCCAAATTGGTCATTGGGAAATATAATAATTAATTAGCATAAAGTATTAAATAGATGGATCACATTAAAAATTTAATATACTTCATTAAATAAACACTAATTCGGTTTTCAGTTCGATTCAGTTGAAAATATCAACCAAACTGAACCGAAACCAAAAATCGATTTAAAAAAAAAAAACAAAAAATGAACCAAATCGATATCCAAATTAATCGAACTGAACTTGTATTTGGTCTAGTTCAGTTCGGTTTTTAGTTCATCAACCGAATTTGAGCAACCCTACCCATCAGTAAAAAAATGGAGGTTATGAGACATTCAATAAAGATTTTCAAAACCGTTTTGTTTTAATGGCGACTCCAATAGCCCGAGGCACCGGCCAAACTAGTATGGGTAAGTCTCAAATAGGAGAGGGAAAGGGGTTAGGCACCCCTCTCCCAGGCTTAATAGGTGGGGTCCACACGGGGTTCAAAGTGGTCATAAGCATAAAAAGCATAATTAATTATTTAAAACAATAGGATAATCTATACTACTTATAAAAGTGAGAATGATGAGGTATTGACTTCTGGAATTTTCTTTACTAAAATACCCCTCATCTTGAATTTAGTTCATCTCCACTGAAATGGCAGAAAATGTAATTAAAAGAATACCATTAAGTACATTCAATTACCACTCATTAATTCTTATATTTAAGTCATTAAATAAATCACATTCTCTCTCATTGAATCCAACATTTATACTTTTGTTTATCATCATTAAATTCCACTAATAAATCCATACACAATAATTATTAATAGAATGAAAGTTTATATTTTTTTAAATAAACATAGAAATGAAATCATATTTTTCATTTAGGTGGTGGGTAAGTAGTTCAACCATTTAGGTAAAATGGATAATTTCATGATGTCATAAATAAATAATACAAATTTAGAAATATAAAAATTACTTTTGTTTATCATTATTAAATTCCACTATTAAATCCAAACACAATAATTATTAATAGAATAAAAATTGATATTTTTAAAATAAACCTATAAATGAAATCATATTTTCCATTTAAGTCACGGGTAAGCACTTCAACCATTTGGGCCAAATGGATAATTTCATGATGTCATAAATAAATAATACAAATTTAGAAATATAAAAAAAACAAAAAATATAGAAAAAATAAAATTTGGAAAAAAATTAGATAGGTTTCTATTGTTGTATGTTTGTCATATTAAAAAATAAGTATGATAAAATAGACATAAATTTATTATTGGTGGACATCAAATACACAACTAAAACCCAATGGGAAATATATAGGGGGTGGGTTAGTGGTTCAACCTTTTTTGTCAAATAGGTTAGCCCATGACGTATATATATATATATATATATATATATATATATATATATATTTCAAAATAGAATAGTACAAAAAATATGAAACAATTTTGGGCACATATATAATATTATATACTAATAATATAAATAAAAATAAGTTTGATAAACAATAATTATTTCATAAATGATATTCATGATGTCATAAATAAATAATACAAATTTAGAAATATAAAAAATACTTTTGTTTACCATCATTAAATTCCACTAATAAATTCATACACAATAATTATTAATGGAATGAAATTTTATGTTTTTAAAATAAACATAGAAATCAAATCATATTTTTCACCTAGGTGGTGGGTAAGTAGTTCAACCATTTGGGTCAAATGAATAATTTCATGTTGTCATAAATAAATAATAAAAATTTAAAAATATAAAAAATACTTTTGTTTATCATTATTAAATTCCACTAATAAATCCAAACACAATAATTATTAATAGAATGAAATTTTATATTTTAAAATAAACCTATAAAGGAAATCATATTTTCTATCTAAGTCGTGGATAAATACTTCAACCATTTGGGTCAAATGGATAATTTCATGGTGATAAATAAATAATACAATTTTAGAAATATAAAAAATACAAAAAATATATATAAAAAATAAAATTTGAAAAAAATTGGACACATTTCTATTGTTATATATTTGTCATATTAAAAAATAAGTATGATAAAATAGACATAGATTTATTTCTAGTGGACATCAAATATACAACTTAGAACCGATGAGAAATTAAACCATCTTCCTATATAGGGGGTAGTTTAGTGGTTCAACCACTTAGGTCAAATACGTTAGCCCATGATGTATAATTAAAAATATTTTTTTAAATAGAATAATACAAAAAATATGAAACAATTTTTGGCACATCTATTATATTATATACTAATAATATAAACAAAAATAAGTATGAAAAATAATAATTATTTTATCAATGATATAAATGAAGTGCAAAATTTAAAACCAATTTGAAAATGAAACCATTTCTATATTTAGATGGTAGGTGATGGTGCGCTATCTGGAAGCTCCTCGCTAGAGGATGAATTGAACCTTAGTCGTGTAGCGAGCTGGACCAAGCTCCAAGATAGAGGATTAGAGCACACAGGGTGGTTAACCCAGCAAAGTCACTCTGATGCTTAAGTCAGTACCATGTTGCGATTGCAAGATAGAATCTGAGTGCTAGAGAGCTTCAATACAAGTAATCGCGCATGTACCTGGACCATGGAGGGGTTGACGCCTTTATATAGCCGAGTTATTGCGGGTTTCCTGGAACAGTTTCGAGATCTGTGGCCTGAACGGGCAAGATCTGTTCCCGCTTTAGTTGGGGAGTAACGTATTAGTCAATGAACTTCATTATCGCCGCCTGATTTGAACGGGGAGAAGATAAGGCTTGTCATTATGCGGTATGATCCCGCAATATCCGAAGTCTATTGGGATTTTTTACGTGTCACTTCAGTAGCCGAGGTGGCAATACGCCGAGGTGAGTTGTTGCCGAAGTGACTTTATGCCGAAGTAACTTCACGCCGAGCTCCGCATAGCGCTGACTAGGCTCCCCTTGTTGACTTGTCATCCTACGTGTAGATCGTGTCCACGTGACATTTATATACTAGGTCATGCCAAATTACTCCTCATCAATTGCCCCCACTCCTGGCGGCAGGGGTCCTAAACCGACGCGGGGAGTTCACGATGAGCTTAGTTGGATTTGACACGAAATCTATATAATGTGGAGGGGTAGCCGCTGGTCAAACCCGTTCAACCAGGAAGTAACCCAGATCGCATACCAGGTACGCGTGGACGTCAAGTTATTTATAGACTCTGCGGACGTCAAAGCATGCACTAAATCGATTTCAACCTTGGGGGGCATGCAACCGGTTTCCCTAGGAGTCGTCGGATCGTGTTGATTTTGACCGTTGATTCCTGGATATACTGGCTATAAATAGAGGCCAAAGGGCCCATTTTCTTCGCCACAAGTCTGCAAATCCACAATCTTTGAGGTTGTGCTCAAGTCTTCCAGTTCGGTATCAACCTTTTCTGGGTCCAAGGTCGCCTCCTTTTCTTCGGTCTTCCTTTTGGTGAGTCCACCTTCCTTTGCTTTTTCCTTTTGATTCTGTTGTCCTTTCCTTTAATATGCCTAGCCTCAGCTTACATAGTCTTTTAGATGGGAGCGGCGAGTTTGCTGAGGCCGAGGTGGGTACCTCGGCTCAGACCGTGGATCCTCGTCCTACCAAGGTGGTCACTTCTAGACAGGACGCAGTCCTCAGTCTGCCGGAGGTGAACTCACCTCGGTGAGAGCGAGAGGCCTCTGGTAAATTAGCTTCCACTTCACAACAAGGTCAAATGCCAGACTTCGGCCCATCGATAATGACAGAGGACAGGCTCTTAGCCTTAGTAGCCAGTATAGACTCCCTAACAACCTTGTATATAGCATCTCCCTAGGCAACTTTCCTTGGGATCATGATCACAATGAGATCATGATCTTCGAGGAGCAGATCGTAGCTGGTCTGCATCTTCCACTTCACACTCTTATAATCGAGATCGTTAAATTCTTTAACATTACCATAAACCACCTACACCCAAACTTTATCCATAATATCGTAGGAACCATTTCTATTTTCCATGATTGCAACCATCCCCTTGACCTCGACGTCTTCTCTTCGATCCTTTCCATTAAGAATAACTCATCTGCGTTTTGCCTGAGCACATGCGAACTTACTACACCTCGTCCCAGATACAAACTACTGCACTTGCTCCCTAATAAGTTCCTGGCCTAAAAGAGGCATTAATTCATGGTCCGCAACACGGAGGGGTGGCCCTTCCCGACTCATAGGAGGGCAGCCATTCAAGACCCCAGCATTAGCTTGGACCTGAAGACAAGGGAGGAGGCCTGATCTTGGGTAAGGCTTGTCCTGAAGTTTGAAAACTTTGTAGCCGAGGAGAAGCTCGTGCAGGCCGACCTAAGTCCTCCTGGTAGGTCGCTATTTGTTGTACCTTTTCTATTCATTTTACTTTGGTACTATATCTGATTTAGCTCATTCTTATCACAGCTGCCATGGACGACATCCCTACCGATGAGCTCTTCGGGAATATGAAGAAGGGGAAGAAAAAGAAGAGAGCCTTCAAAAAGGCTCGCGTCGAGACTGAAGCAACCACAATTGAGGTTGCCGTTCCTGAGCCCGAGCACCCACCAATTGCCGAGCAGCCTCCCGTAATCAATCTGGTTGAGGAGGACTCAGGCAAGGCCACCTCACCCCGCATGCCCAAGGAGGCTACATTTTCAGAGCCCATCCTAGCAACCGCAACTTCTTCTGGCAACGATGCTCCAATTCAGAGCATTTTGACTCCAAAGTTCAGCCTTCTCAAGAGCAAGGATGCGTGTTCATTGAGGAGATCACTCGTTGGGCTGACTTGCCAATTGCTCAGCTCCGGGCCTGAGTGGCCACACACTGCATGGTGGAACGTTCTTGAACTTGTCTTTCAAAGTGTCTTGTACTTAGATTTTTTGTATACTGATACTCGTTTTCTTCTCTTGGCAGGTGAACTCCTCCATCCACACCTTGGCTTATCAATCCAAGGTGAACCTAAAATGGGCCCTTGAAGCCGAAGAGTCTTCCCAAAAGGCCCATGCCGAATTGAACTTAGCTCACAATGAAATCAACCAACTAAAGAATGACACGCGAGCTAAGAAGGAGTTGCTAACTCTATTGATGTCAAAGAAGAAGGAGCTTGAAGAGCGTAAAACGACATTGAGGAGGGAGGTCGAGAATCTCGAGGCCCATGAGAAGGATTGAACCAAACTACTGTTTTAGGCGATGAAGGAGGTCAAGGTTAAGGCAATTGAGGAGTACAATTGACCCGACGTGAATTTCCCCACCTCGACCTCAGTTCCATAACCACGTCGAAGATCGCCAAGGAGATGGCAATTGAAGCTGCCAAAGATCCGGACTCCGAAGCGGAGAGTGATGATGACCTACTTGATGACGAGGAAGAGGAGACCGGTGCTGGCGAGGATCGTATGGAGACAGATCCTCTTGCCGAAGTCTCCAATAAGGATAAAGAGCCCCGAACAGATTGAAGCCTCTTTTCTTGGACCCCCCTCCTTTTGTAATGCTCAATGTTCCAAACCTCCGAGCTTGGTCAATTGCAATCTTTCTCTCTCTTTTTTTTGTACTTGAAGTTCTTTATAAATTAAATACAAGTGTTTTGCAAATTTTTCTGTGTAGATTACTCCTGATCTAGCGAGCTGAACCAAATAGGAGTTAACTTTTTTCCAAGTATAGATTACTCCTGAGCTGGCGAGCTCGACACTAGTAGGAATAATCTAATTTTCATCGTATGCCAAGGCGAATAGACACTATAGGGTACATATCCGACATGTCTGTGCCTGGGTCACTTTTCTTTGCCCATGCCAAAGCGACTAGGTTTTAAGCTACCTGTGCCGAAGAGACAACTAGGACTTTTATCGTGTCGAGGTCTATTATCAGCTCGACACCATAGCGGTTAGACTTTTGGGAGTGACTAATGGTCCTCTCTCCAGCTCGTCGTCTATTTGACTAGTTTGGTGATTTCATGAGTGACTTATACTTGGAGTTGTGGATTCATACAACATCTTCTTAAGTTGTCGTTGTTCCATGCTCGAGGTGCTAGCTTCCCTTCCAAAGTCTCGAGCTCATATGTGCCTTCCCCGTACACCCATCCTATACGGTACAGACCTTCCCAGTTCGGTCTGAGCTTACCCACATCGGGCTCAGGTACCATAACTTTTCGTAGGACTAGATTGCCAACACGAAATTGCCGCTTCTTGACCCGGGCGTTATAGTACCAAGCTACTTTCTTTTGGTATGCTACAGTTCGGATGTAGGTCAAGTTTCGTACCTCTTCTACAAGGTCCAAGTTGGTACAGAGCTCGTCATTATATGTTTCATCATCATAAGCCTCAAGTTGCAACGTGGGCACTTCGGTTTCTGCTGAGATCATCGCTTCTTTACCATATGTGAGGTTAAAGGGGGTCTCACCCATCACTGTCTTGATGGTAGTCTAGTAGGCCCAAAGAACACTAGGTAGCTCATCCACCCACATCCCGTTAGCTCATGCAAGACAGGCTTTCAGCCCGCGAAGGATGGCTCTGTTCATTACTTCGGCTTGCCCTTTTGCTTGTGGATGTGCTACTAAGGTGAAGTTCTGCTGAATCCCCATCTCAACGCACTAGTTCTGAAATTTAATATCTTCAAATTGCTTCTTGTTATCCGAAATCAAGATTTTGGGGAGTCTGAAACGGCATACGATGTTTTTCCAAAAGAAATTTTGCACGTTCCGAGTTATAATGCTTATTAGCGGTTCGACTTCCACCCACCTCGTAAAGTAGTCTACCGCCACGACTAAGAACTTCCTCTGTCTGGTTGCTAGCAGAAATAGACCAAGAATGTCGATTCCCCACTACGCGAAGGGCCACGTGCTAGTAAGATACTTTAAATTGGTAGTACGTTGAAGGAGGATGTTGGCATGCCTCTAACACCTGTCGCATTTCTTAACGAGTTCGAGTGTGTCTGCTTTAATTGTGGGCCAATAATAGCCCTGCCTTAATGCCTTTTGGGCAAGGGCCCTACCCCCCAGGTGTCCTCCGCATAGACCTTCATGGATATCATGAAGTACAAGCTCAGCTTTTGTGGGTCGCAGGCAACGTAGGTAGGGGAAAGTGAATGAACTCTTATACAGTCGTCTGTCTAAGAGGATGTACTTGGCCGATTGTCGCTCTATCCTCCAAGCTGCATTGCGTTTTGCAGGTAGGGTCCCGTGGAGCAGATAATCAATGGGGGGATTAATCTAACTCGGTTCAACTTGCAATACGGGAGCGGCCTCTTCTGCTCCCCTGAGAATGTTGGGTCGAGGTAGGTCCTCTATGTACACAGTCCGCATAGTGTTGTCGCTCGTACTTGCTAGTCGTGATAGGGCGTCGACCTCGATATTCTTGGATCTCAGGATTTGTCTGATAAAGAAGAAACAGAAATTCGACAAGATCTCTCTGACTCTGGTTAAGTAGGCTGCCATTGTCGAGTCATGAAAGGGAAAGAGATAAAGGAAAGCCCTTATTTGATTAGGCAGGATTGAATTAGTATAAATAGATAAGTTACATGATAAGATTGTTATAGAATTCAAAATTTAAATAATAGTTAGTACAAATTAGGAGTCCATTGAGTAATCCTCATCGTTCTTACGTATAGAATTTCCAGATGGTACGTCATTTGGATGTACTCCTAACAACGACAATGATGAGATTGGATTGGTGTCACAAATATCATAAGAGCTGATTCGGCATGAGCTTCATCTCCAGTCCCAAGCAATCTCCCCCGGACCCAATTTAATCCAAGGTCGTGGTGAGCATTAAATCCAGACTTCCTAAAAAAAAAAAAAAAAACGAATAGCAAAGAAAAAAAAGAATGATCGACCTTACCTTACTTATGTCCTGCCCTGTAGTTAAAGATCTGCAACGAGACCTAAGTTAGTTCTAACTCAGACTGTTCATTTTTGAACATCAATGGTTGTCAAAGACATAAATAGGAGATGGCCATTGTATTTGATTGTTGCAGGTAGGTGCCATTGTGAACAGATGTCTGTTGTGATCTCCTTATTGGATGATGAAGATAACGACCCGGGGGATCGATAAGTGATTTGAAGATGTTGATCGGATATCGAGCTGAACACGACTGCTGGAACAGGGGAGCTTCAGTATGCTAGGATTGGATTAGTGAACGCTAACTAGAAGAGAAATGCCCCCTAACATTAATGGCTATGATTGGATCTGCTCCATGGGGGCATAGACGATCAAGTTTAGGGAGCTAATGAACAACTGCCATTACCAGAAGTTACAGTGGTGGCGATGAGGTTTGAAAACAGGTGGCAAGGTGTTTGGACAAATAAAAAAAAAAAGAAAAAAAAATGAGGGAGAAGGCGAGTGATTGAGAGGCCGAAATGAGAGAGAGAGAGAGAGAAATATAGGGGAAAGAAATGGAGAGATGAGGGAGAGACTATATCATCGCCGCTACTGTAAATTGTAGCGGCAATCAAGAAGAAACAGGGAGGGCGGAGCAAGAAGAAGAAAAAGAATGGGAGGAAACGAGTGAGAGAGAAAGGCCAAAGGTGGAGCTGAAGAGGGATCTGGCCGGAGGTGGAGAGAGTTGTTGTCGGTTCGTCACCGATGTGTGTCACTACGAATGCATGAGACAATGAACAGTTCTGAACAGTGAATCCCCCATTACCGCGATTAAGACATTGGGTTAGATTTTTATAGAGCACCAGGGGCATTTTCATAATTTTTAGTAATCCGAGGGTAGTTTTTGGTAATTTCGTGCACCCAAGTCAAAGTCGCTCAAGGGGGTCAAACCAGGGGTCTGGTTCAATGATGAAGGGGTTTGGGTCAAAACGTAGAGGGTTGAGATGGATCAGACTACAGAGAGTGGCTTTGTGCGTGGGTCAACGAGATTAACCAAAATAGAATCTTTTTAGACGGATGGCTAAACAATGGCATTTCTTAGTGAAATTTGGCAAGGTGGGTTTTTGGACACTCTGAGTTTAATGGTCGGGTTGGGTTGGCCCAATCAGTCGTGAATTTGGCAAGTTTGGAAAAATGGCTTGATTTAATTAATACGGGGCCTCAAAACATAATCTCTGAGCGATGTAGGAGCAAACAAAAGGTATTTTGGGATAAAATTTTACAGGTGGGAATTTTAGAGTATTTGGAACATGGTGGTAATGTTTGATCGGTTCATGGAGGTAAATATTGTAAGAATTTGGGTCAACGAGAATATTCAGAATAAAATCTTTGTTTGATGGAAGTGTAAATGGGGGAATTTTGGATCAAAACTTTATGGGCAGGTTAGGGATCAATTGTATGGTCTAATTGGGCCTTATGTGTTTGGGTCAAGGGGATCTAGGTTGTGGGTGTTTCAAGCTAGCGAAAGGGGTCGAAATGGAATCTTTGTTTGATAAGAGGGGAATTGAGGAATTTTGAGTTTAGATTTGCTTGGTAGGTATTTTGGGAGGTCTTGACTCTCATGGTGGTGTTTGATATGAGGTTTAAAGTGTGGACAAGGGTTGATTGAGGCCATCAAATTGGTATCAAATAGGTTTAACGGTGGATTTTAGGGATCTTAGGGCAAAAATTTGGTGCTTTGGTTTTTTTGGGTGTTTCGAAGTGATCGAAAGGGTTTGATTGTGTGTTTGGGGTAAATTGGAGGTTATGACGGTGGATTGAGCAAAAATCTGGTGCTAAAACTATTAATGTGGCATAGTGATTATCCGATCAATAGAATTTAGGGTTACATGAATAATTATAAAACCCCACAAAGAAATAACTAATGGATTTGGATGAGCTTTTTTGTAGTCTTGGGTGATAATCTTAACTTCAATGGTACACCCTCTCACATGTAAGTGATTTAAACTTGGCTTCTTTTCAATCGATATTTCATATGTTGTCCTAGGCACTAATTTGGAGGCATTATGTTCAAGATGTGAACTCTCATCTTAAAGATTTAACCCCAAAAAGATGTGCATAAAGTGGCATTGTTCATCATACTATGCACCATATCCATTAACGATCTATTTCTTTTGTTGGCAACACCATTTTGTTCAAGTGTACAAGCTATGTAGGTTTGATGAAAAATCCCATGCTCCTCGAGAAAAGTATCAAAAGTCTTAAACTCGCCACCTCTATTAGCTATTATAATTTTGATTCTTTTACCTAGTAGATTTTCCACATGAGCCTTGTAAACTTTAAATTTTCATAAGCCATTTGATTTATTCTCGACCTATAAAAATAACTAAATATAAAACAATCATTAATTAATGTAATAAAGTATCTATGCCCACTTTGAACAAAAACTTTAAAAGGACCACGAATATCAATGTGAATAATCTATTGGAGCTCAAAACACCTAGTACCCTTGGGAAATATTTTTCTAGTCATTTTTTCCCTTAAGGCAATTAACACCAATCACAAAGATCATCAAAATTTGCAACTGAAAATATTCCATCTTTGACCAATCTATTAATATAGTCTTTGGATATGTGACATAACTTCGATAACAAAACATGGATGAAGATTCCATCTCTTTTCTTTTAAGCGAAAAATTATCAAGAATACAAGATCCAACATTCACAAGTAATAAAGATTTTGTATATGATTGGTCAAGATTCAATTTATAAAGCCTATCTAAACAAGTTGCAAAGCCAATTTTATTCAAATTACAAGTAATAGTAAGAGTTCCACAAAAAAAATGAGTACCTATAAGCATTTAACTTTAAAACTAAAGTTGAGTTTGTTTAAGTAAATAACACATAGTAAGTGTCATGAAGATCAAATGTGACTCCAGATTCTATAACAAGTTTGTAGATGCTAGCTCCTAATACTCTGGCATGCTCTCCCTTTCCCATACAGATGTAAATTTTCTCCATATCAACCTTCTTTATGTTCATAAACCCCTAAATAGTATTAAAATGTGAATAATACATCCATAATCGATCCAACATGTATTCATGTGTATATCCTCTAAATTTAATTCTAAACACACTAAGGTTGAAGAGTTACTCTGCTTGCTTTCATTTTTCTTTAACTTCTAATAATTAGATTTGTAGTGCCCTGGTTTCATACAATAACTATATGTAATTCCTTATGGTTTCTTTTTCCTAGACTTTGTGGAATTTTTCTCCTCGGGGTTATACTTTTGGTTTTTCTTTTTCGCATTCTTCTTAAACCAATTTTCTTTAGTCCCAAAAAACATGTATATATTCAATTATAACCTTCTTTGTCTCTCATCCTCCAAGTCACACTAATTTATCAATTCATTCATACTTCATTTGTGAATACAAGTGTTGTAATTAATCGCAAAGGTTACAAAGGATTTAGGTAAGGCAGGTAGCACAAGATAAATAAGGAAACCATCATCTAAATCCATTTTCAAATCAAGAAAGCTGATAAACAATCCTAGATACCTTATTGATAAGCTCTTTTATACTCATAAGGTGTTTAAAACTTTGTATCAAAAAATTAGAAAAGTAGACTCATAATCATAGCCTTTATGGAAACTATAAATCGACTCTTAATAGTGTTAAGGTTTTCCCTAGTAGTATCAAATATGGTAATGCCAGCCTTTAATGGCTCAAAAAGCAAACTTTGAATGATAAGAAGAGCCAGTTTGTTGGCTTACTACCAATTGTTATATCTAGTATAGGATTTAACTACTCACATTTGTTGGAGGTTGTAAAGGGTTGGGTTGTGTGAGGCAAACATCATATTAACAAGCCCTTAAAGACTATATCAATCTGATTTCTTCATTTCTTGTAATTGGTTTCGCTCAAAAGGTCAATTGATTGAAATTAAGCAAAAAGGTTTTGAGTATTCATGGTTGCCATTCAAATATAAATACCAATTTTACTTTACACAAATGAGAGCAAATTAAACAGATTACAAATAATGGAATTAGGCATGATTATCAAATGGCAAGGTTGTATATGGTCTCACCCTCTCTACTCGTTTAGGTTTAAGAGAGATCCCATGACAACCAAACGAATTTAAACACACAAGACAAACAGTACATGTACATAACTAACTATTAATCACTTAAACCTCTAGGTAGAGGTGTAAATCGGATGGCTCGGCACGCGTGTGGCATGTGCAAAGTGCAGGCTGACCGGGCCATGTTTCCCTCCCCTAGGATACTTTGGGGGGTCAAGCCAGCATAGCCCATGGCTCGATCCTATGTGAGCCCAGGTCAGGCTGGGCCACGACGTCGGCTTGGGTTGGGCGGGTTGCAGGCTGTAAAGTAGGTTGGGCTGCGGGCCAACCCTTGGGCCCAGGTTGAATTGGTTCAAATTGTTTTTTTTTTTTGCTTTTTGACATTTTGATTTTTCTTTTGCTAGAATACTTCACTTTCCTTAATTCAATAATTCCTTTGAGCGTTGGGAACAAATTGGAAAAATAGAAAATCTAAAAAATAAATTAAAAAAATACTTAAATACTTAACAAAATACAAATTGGAAAAAATTGTAATTTTATTTCTTGAATTTGAAAAATACAATGGGCAATGGATGAATGAAATATAAAAAATTGAATAAAATATAATACAAATATAAATTTAAAATAAAAAATTACATTGTTGAAAAATAAGAACTAATATAAATAAAATTGGAAAAATTACAATAATTTTAAATGTTGAAAAAATCACAATAATCGAAATAATGTAATATTAAGTAAACAAAAGAATAAAACAATATTGACTTCATTTTTCTTCAAGTTCCACCTCCACTTACATCCTCATCTAGTCATCCTTGATTGTCATCATCTACTTCAAGTGAAATATCAGGTGTAATGTCATGCCCTCCTTTGTCTTGTAACTTATCTTGACCATCCAACCAATCTTTAAGGTAGGTGCATATCTCCAGGCATTCATCATTCATAAAACTTCTCCTTTTGTCTAGAACCCTAGTACCTACACTAAAACAAGACTCCAATGGAACTATAGACACCAAAGGGGTTAGAAAGACTGGATAGTTTTTTTTTTTAATGTCCTTTCCACTAGGCAAAAATATCAAAATTATTATCCCATACATCGTTGTCGGAGGAATCAATTAAAGTAGAAACCCTTACTTGTAAATAAAAATTAAGTTCAGCAAATGAACTTGCTAATGAACTGGTAGTAGATTTCTGCCTCTTATGTAGTAGAGACCAAAATTTGTCTCCACTATTGGAAATGGAACTAGTTGTTTTAGAAGTGGAACTTGCACCAGTACAAGATTTCTTATGCCCACCCACTTGATTCATATAAACTGTACATTTCAAATAATAAATTATTAACTTCTTATATTTTATTTCTAAATTCAATATTCATATTTTCACAATATGAATCAAGTAAAATTTTTAAGCCATCTTTCTTAATGCTAGGATCCAATATTACAACTAAGCAACAAAAGGGAGATAATGGGTCAGACCAAACTACCCCTCATCAAATGCCCCCACTCCCGTGCCTGAGGTGCAAAACTTGGGGCAGGAGTTTATGACGTGTTTGGGAGAATTTGGCATGTTCTTCGGTTTGGCCGAGGTCCGACTTACGAGCCAAATCTGATCGACCCAACTGGCTCAACCTCAGGGCAAGATCGTGTCTCAAGAGCACACAGACGTCACGCAGACTAGAAACTCCACGGACATCAAAAACGCATTCAACCGAGTTTGCCCTTGAAATTTGAGTGATCGCCCTCCTAGGAGCTGTTAAATCTGCTCGATTTGGACCGTCTATGATCAGTTATATCGGCTATAAATAGGAGCCTTAGGGGGTCCATTTTTCTTCATCCTACTTTGATCTCTCACATTTGGGGGTCACATTGTCTTTGGTGTTTTCGATGTTGTTAGGTCGATCTTTCTCCCTTTTTTGTAAGTCATCTTCCTTGCTCATTCCATTTCATTCTTGCTCTAAATATGTTGGGTAGCTAGTCTAGAGAAGATAGGGCCCAGTTTGGTACGACCGAGGAGGCCACCTCGATCCGAGATTGATGAGGTCCCCACAAAGGGGCCTCGTCTTTCCATCGGCCAGCTCATCCTAGAGAATCAGACCGTTTCGGTCTCACCCAGATGTATGTCGAGGAGATTCGTGCCTTAGCCACTTGATATAGATTTCCTGATCATTATGGCTATTCTCTTACCATGGATGGCTTTTCTTGGGAGCATCACAATATTGAGATAGTTGTCTTCGTGAAGCACCTGAAGGTCGAGCTCTATTTTCCACTTCACCCTTTCATTCCTAAAGCGTTAAAGTTCTATAATATTACCATCGATTAGTTACACCCGAACTCTATTTGTACCTTGGTCAGTACGATCTCTCTTTTCTTCGACCTCAACCTCCCTCTTGGTATAAAGATCTTCACCTCGGTCTTCCAAATCAAACAAGACCCTACCAGTGCCCCAAATAAATTTAGTTATTTTTTGCCCTACCAGCCTGGGTGCAAGTTGCTCCACGACTTCCCTTCGAAGGTCACGGCCTAGAAAAGTAGATACTTCTTCCTTGCTCGGTTTAGGGGGTGACCTTTCCCGAAACATTGGAGGAAAGGCATCAAGGATACCAAGGACCACCTAGGTGGCGAGGTGTAGGCCAGAATGTGAGACTTAGCTGAGCGCGATCCGAAGCTAGCTAACAACTTGGTCGAGGACAAGCTTATTTAGGCTGGGTTGAGTCCTCCAGGTAGATCATCACCTCGGGTGTGGATACTTTATCTCATGCTGCTTTACTTTATGTTGACTTGGCTAACTCTTGACTTTCTTCTTTAGGCAATATGGCAGATATTTTGGCAATAGGGATTACCAAGATGAAGAAGAAGAGGAAGAGGAATTCATTCTGCAAAGATGCATCTCTGGTGCTAGCTGCTGAGCCCGTTTCCCCCACCACAGTCGATGAGGTTTCAGTCATAAACTCGGTCGAAGAAGACCAGGAGATAAGGTCGCGACACTAGCCCGAGGTGTGGCCCAAATGTCTTGGAGATAGTTCTACGGATGAACTCCCCGAGGAGAGTCGAAGCATCATGGATATCCAAACCTGCCTCTTGAAAAGCAAGGAGGCCACCTTTCCTTAGGAAATCTCCAAGTTCACTGAGATGCAGCCTGTCGAAATGGGTGCAAAGATAATGCATTGTGCCATGGTGGTAAGTTCTCGAGCCAATTATTGTGTTGCTACCGAGGTGCTCTATGATACTTAGTGAATTTCTCTTCTTCCTGCAGATTAATTCCATGGCGCACACTTTTGTAAAGCAGTTTGAGAAGGTTGATGAGGCCAAGGTGGCGGCAGCTGAGTATAAGTCTAGGGTGGAGCGGGCCGTCGATCCCATCGGAAAATTGAAGGATGGGTTGGTGTTTGAAAGGAAGCGCAACGAAGAGCTAGAGCTCGGCCATACGCAACTCAGGAAGGATCTTGAGGAGAAAGGGGCCCCCTTCGCAGAGCATGAGACCATCCTCATTGATGCGATCAAAGAGACCAAGACACATGCCATCAAAGAGTACAACGCCTAGTAAGAGTTTCATATAGAGAGGCAAGACCTCAACACCTCGACATTTTAAAAGGGTTTCAACCTTTGTCGGATGGTCGTGAGGTCGATGTATGCTGGACTTGACCTTGAACCTGGACTCTGAGTAGAAGGAAGATAACAAGGTTGACGAGGATGCCATGGAGGAGGCTGACCTGGACGACGCTAAAGAGGACGCTATGGAGGAAGAAGTTGTCGAGGAGAATCCTGCCGCTGCTATGGAAGATGGGGGCGAGGAGCCCCAAGGTGTCTGATGATCTTCTCGCCTATTTTCTTGGACCCTCTACACAAATGTTACTCACTGAGCCTTTGAGCTTTGTCTAGAAGATTTCTCTTTTCTCCTCTTTTTTTTTTACAACATGACATAATTTTTTTGTGAAGTAATAAATGAAAGTTCAATATTCTTCTGCGCATCTCGCGTTAATTTGTTTGAGGTTCTTGAACGTAAAAAATAATTCTAAGTGTAGGTTCACTCGAGGTGCCTAGCTCCCAAGGTGTCTAGACACGATATGCGATATAACTCGGGGTAACTATGTGCCAAGGCAATTAAGCATAGTATGGGATATAATCCAAACTGCATATGTGCCAACAAGGAATAAAAGAAGATATACTCGAATTGCCCTTATGCTGAAGTGACTAAGCTTTAATCTGGTGCTAAGGTTATTACCAAGTTAGTGTGGGGGTCTTTAGGCTTAGAGTGACTTAGCATCCCCTCTTTGGTATATAATTTAGCCGACGTGCAATCTTTGTAGGGCAGCTTGACCAAGTTGCTGAAGTGGAAGGTCTTTCATACTTAGAGAAATTTTATTGATGTTGCGGATGCTTGATTCCCTATCTCATAAATAGTACTTCATTCGGTAATCAACGTTCCAAGCATGAGGTACCTGCCTCCCCTCCAATATCTCGAGCTCGTACTTCCCTTCACTGAACACCTGTTGTACTCTGTAAGGATCCTCCCAGTTCGGTCCCAGCTTACCTACATCGATATCGGACACCACAACTTTCCAGAGTTCAAGGTCGTCGACTCAGAAGTGGCGTCACTTATCTCGGGCATTATAATACCGAGCTATTCGTTGTTGGTTTGCTGCATTCTAGATATAGGCAAAGTTGTGCACTTTTTCTATTAGGTCAAGATTCAACCACAGCTCACCGTCACTAGCTTCTTCGTCATATGCCTCTAACCGCAAGGTCGACACTTCAATTTTGGTAGGGATGACTGATAACCCTACATTTTAATGCCTTAAGGGCATCAATTAAAGGGTATTTCCAGCCATAGAGTTGTCAAATTGTACCATTTTCCCAATTAAAGTCAATTATGTGATCTCTAAGGGTCTTTATGCAAATATTAAAGAAAACTGTGAAGTTTTCTAGGCTGAAGTGCATTTTTTGAGAAAGTGGTGTGAAGACCAACTAAGAGAGGGGTTGTTTTTGTAAAGAACTAAGAACAAGAGGGCGCCTCCTATTTGCTAAGCCTAGTTGGCACTCATCTTATTGTATTGCCATGCTCCCCTCTCCTTAGCAAGCCCTAGAGGGAGCATTTTTAACCTAATATTTTCAATCTTAGCAAACCCTAGCTGCCCCTAGGTCTTTATTCTCCATCCTCCACCTCTTTTAATCTCAACCACTCATTTTAGGGCTTTCCTTTATAGCTTTTAAACCCTAGGGCGACACCTATTATGCTAATCCTCACCATTCAACCCCTTACCTCCAAATCTCAGCCAATCCCTCCATCTTATATCCCAACCATTCTATCTAGGGCACCACCAATTGTTTTAATCTTAACCCTTCAACCCTAGATGTTTTAATATACACCCTCCATTTTCGGGAGCCCAAATCTTTGCCCTACATAATATTGGGCACCCTTCCCTTTTATTTTCAGCCATAGGATCACCCCAAAACCATCTTAGCCATCCATTAGAAACCCTCGGGCATACCTAATGTTGCTAAACCCCAGTTATCGCCCCCCATCTTTCTCCCTATTTTCAATTGTGTCCACCATTCTCTATAAAAAGGGTTCCAGGGTCCCTATAAAAGGGGTTTGTCAATTCACCCAGGTAAGAAGCAAGGCTGATCTTGAGAAGTTTAAGGGTAGAGGAAGACGAGGACGCCTAATCAAGAGGAGGTGTTCCAACTTGTAGTTTGCCAACACCACTAGTGCCACATCTGGATTTGAATCCCAACCATTTTTTCTTCAATTTTAGAATTAATTTTTGTTCTTTAGTTTCCAGTTCATTTTTTTCTTCCTGCAAATTTTACTTTTATGAGATTTTATTTGTATTTTATTTCTTTTTTGCATTTCTAAAATTCGGTCAGGTAAGATGAAAGGCCTAGCTCAAGAAGTTCGAGGGTCAACGGAAAGATCTAGAGATTGCTACCTCTGATCGAATTGTAGATTTCTTCTTTTTAAGTTTTTTGTTTATTTATTGGTGTTATTTATTTTATTTTTAGCAATGTTCGAACTCCATTTTTATTTAATTACAATTTAAATAATGAAAGCTTTGTGATTCTGCAATTTCCCTTTGCATTCTTTTACCCGGATTAAGGTTTGTAAGAATTTTTCCTCACTTCCCTGTGGATACGACCCATTCTCACCATTTACAATGTTTATAGTTGCTGTGAGAAATGGAAAAAATTATAAATGTTTAAACTGGTGTTCTGGAGTCTATAACGATGCTCTTCCGGATCACACGAATGGCGACATCCGTACTATACGTCAAGTTAAATGGGGTCTCTCTGGTCACCGTTTTGATTGTAGTCCGGTAGGCCAAAAGGACGTTAGGCAGCTCATTCACCCACAAACCCTAAGCTCAAGGATTGCCCTATTCGTCACCCCGACCTGTCCATTTGCCTATGGATGCACTACCGAAGTGAAATTCTGTTGGTTCCCCATCTCGGCACACCAGTTTCAGAACTTTATGTCTTCAAACTACTTCCCATTGTCGGATATCAACACCTTCGAGAGTCTGTATCTGCATACTATGTTAATCCAAAAAAACTTTTGTACATTTCAGGTTGTGATTGTTACCAGTGGCTCAACCTCCACCAACTTCGTAAAGTAGTCAGCTGCAACGACCAAGAACCATCTCTGCTCGATCGTTGGTGAAAATGGACTGAGGATGTTTATTCTCCACCAAGCGAAGGGCTGCGGGCTGGTCAAGTACTTGAGGTCAGTAACGGGGTGGTGAAGTATGTTGGTGTGCCTTTGGCAGTTATCATACTTCCTTACGAACTCGAGTGCATCCGCCTTCATCATAGGCCAATAGTAGCCTCTTCTTAGTGCCTTTTGAGTGAACACCTTGCCCCCTATGTATCCTTTAGAAAGACTTTCGTGGATCTCGTGCAACACTTGGCTTGCCTTTGATGGATCTCGTGCTCTACCCTCTGAGCTGCGTTATGATCTATTGGTAGGGTTTCGTGGAGCAAATAATCAACAAGCAGATCCATCCAGCTCGGTTTTGTTGTCAACATTGGAGGGACCTCTTTTTCCGCCCTCACAATGCTAGGTCATGATAGGTCTTCAACATATACCATCCATTTTGTGAGATCACTTGCACTAGCCAACTTCGAAAGCACATCAACCTTTGCGTTCTCTATCCTTGGTATTTGTTGGATGAACCAAGAGTGGAAGTTAGGCAGGAGCTCTCTTACCTTGGCCAGATAAGCCAGCATGGCGGGCTCCCGCACCTCATACTCTTTATTCACCTGGTATACGACCATCCTAGAATCGTAGTTTACCACGACATGCTTCGCGCTGTCCACCCTCGCCAAAGTCATCTTGACTTTTAATGCCTCATACCATGCTTCGTTGTTCGATGCCTCGAATGCAAATCAGAGAGAGTACTCTAGTTTCACATCGCTAGGCCCACAGAGTATAAGTTCAATTCGGATTCCTAGTTGATTACGTGAGCCGTCGGCATGGTGGATCCATGGCTCCCCATTCCAAGCTAGGGCTTCCCTGTTCAGAATTGGTGTCACGTTGGTCAATGCCTCTGACATGTTAACAGGCTAAGTCATCTTAGGGTCTGGCGTGTTGAACGTGAACTCGGCTACAAAATCAACCAAGACTTGCACTTTGATTTAAGGGCATGGATCGAACATAATGTCATATTCACTCAACTTGATTGCCTACTTTGTTTGTCATTCCAAGACCTCAGGCTTCTGAAGTACATGCCTCAGAGGTCGATTAGTTAAGATTATGATGGTGTGGACTTGGAAGTATGGACATAGCTTCTAAGCTGCTAAGATTAAGGCAAAAACCAGCATCTCAATGTCGGGGACCTGGTTTTATCAGCATGCAAAATCTTTTTATATAATAGATGGGTTTCTAGACTGGGTTCACTTTCCTTATTAACACCGAGCTCACTACCTCATCACTCGCAGAGAAGTAGAGTTTTATCTCGTCACCAGGCTCAGGTTGGGTTAGTATAGGTGGTAAACTTAATTATTCTTTGAGCTAGTCAAATGCGAGTTGGCACTCCTTGAACCACTAGAATTCCTCATTATTTTTAATGGTCTTAAAGAAGGGTAAGTACCGCCCAGCCAACTTAGACATAAACCGGTTCAGGGTGATAATTCAGCCAATTAACATTTGTACCTCTTTTACTGACCTAGGTGGTCTCACATCTAAGATTGCCAGGATTTCATCTAGGTTGGCTTCAATGCCACATTGTTGCACTATAAAACCAAGAAATTTTCCCGATGTGACCTCGAAGACATATTTATTAAGGTTGAGCTTCATGTTATACTTTCTTAAAATTTGAAAAAAATAATTTAAATCATCAATAAAAGAATTTGAAAATTGAGGTTAGGCACCCCTCTCTCTTGTTGGTGTGACTACCGAAATTCCCTCATTGCTTGCATTCGAATTTGAGCTAAGAACCCATGTTTCTGGCAATAAGGAGTGATGTGAAATAGTGCTCCCTCACCCTCTAGTCCAGCCCCCTTTTGAACGCAGGGGACTGAGCAAAAAGGTAGGAAACCATACCCCTTTTCTATCAGCACCCCCACCTTCGGACTCAATCGGCTGGTCTGAAGGGTTGAAAGAGCACATCAATCCCTTCCAAATTTCTAGAAAACATAACAATCTAGAAATTCACAGCAACACGACTATAAAGAAATGATAGAACAAACATTAGAAAAAGAAACATAGGCTAAAAGCATAACCTAATCTAAAAGAAAAGCATCTAATAAATGTAAAACTCAAATCTAAAAAATCGAGTGTGAGGTAAGCGTATTACCTCAATGTAACCTTAGAACAACCAAACAATGTTGCTATCGATGTTGATTGAACTAGAAAATTCTGGAGCGTTGGTTCAAGTGACTTTACTGGAATGGAACTTTAAGATTGTTGTTAAAAAAGCCTTTACTAACGTTGATAGTGGAAGTGAGTCGAGGGTAGAGCAACAACAAACTGAGACTTCAGCCAAATTCAGTTGGAGACCAAAGAGCATGAACTAGAGAGGGTTTGCCGGATTGATTCTCTATATGAGAGCAGTGGTCGATTGGTTCTACTCCAAAACACCCTATCCTCTAAACCGTCTTTATTAGAACCCTCTCTACCATATTCTTAGTCTTTTCTTCGTAGAACCCCTTTTCTTGAATCCCTTCTACTCTTGCATGAACTCTCTTTTTCTTTTTTGAAATCCCTTCATCTTTCTCCTCTTGACTCAAATCTCTCTCTCTTTCTCTTTTCTTCGCTCTGCCCAAAACCCCTCTCTCTTCACTTCGTTCTCTCTCTCTCTCTATGTTTTTTTCTCTCACTAGAACTCCCTCTCAATTCTCCATTCGGTAGCTCTCAGACTTCCCAACAGGAAAATATCGAGAGCCCCTTAATCTCTCTCACTCGAACTCCCTTCTTAATCTCTCCTCTTCAAGCCACCCTATTTGGGAATAACACTTCTTATTTATAATGGGAAGGAAGGGCAGTTTTTTAACGAAAACTGAGAAAAAAGGGTATTACAATAAGTAAGGTCAAGGGGAATTGACTAGTATTTTTTTTCAAACTTAGGGTAATCTGGGAATTAGGTCAAGGGGGATTTTGGGCAACTTAGTCAAGTGTGTTTTGGTAATTTTGGAAGGAGGGGTATTTTAGTAATTAACTCAGGGGTAATTTAAAAATTGATCAAACGGGTAGTTTGGGAAATTTTGGTCAAGGGTATTTTGGTAATTTTGGAAGGAAGGGTAATTAGGAAATTGGTCAAAGGGGTATTTTGGTAATTTTAGTTCTAAAGGGTATTTAGGTATTTTCAACTGAAATTTGGTAAGGTGGGGATTTTGGACATTCTGAGTTGAGTCGTGGAGTTGGATTGGGCTAAATGGTCCTATATCAGGAAGATCTGGCAAAGGGGCTAATATAGGACCTTCAAATGGAATCTTGGTGTGATTAAAGGGCCAATGAAGGTATTTAGGGTTGATATTTCACATGTAAGCATTTGGGGGTGTCCGAGAAATGATGGTTGTGTTTGATCTGATGGTTGAGGTGTAAGTGTGAGTCGATCGAAGCAATCATATAGGTATCGGGTAGGTTTGACAGTGGATCTAAGGGATTTTTTGGTGAAAGTTGGGGTTTTTGGGTGTTTTGGAGGGATCAGAAGGGTCTGATTGGGTGTTTGTGGCAGATTGGAAGTTCAGTCAGCGGACCGAGCAAAAATCGGGTGTTGATAGCCACCAAAAGCCACAGCCTTGAAAAGACACAAGAAGTCCATTTTGGGCTATATTATGGAAGCTCCCAATAGAGCTTTTTGCCTTTTTATCAGTTCATCTTCTTATGGAAAGACGTGCGGATAAACGCGCCTTAACCAAATAGTCTTCAAACTGTTAAGATCTTGATGCAAAAGCTTACATCGTCTTTTAACTGCCAGAGCTTGGAGAGGATCTTTAAAAAAAAACTTGCCAAAGAACCCCGAAGTCTGCTGCAAGGAGCTTCTCGACCTCCTCATCTACTACCCTCCACATCTATGGGGTGAGGTTCCTTTTTCTTTTCTTGACTGGTCGAACTAAAGGGTCTACATTCAATTTGTGAGATATAACAGTTGGGTCTATGTCAGGCATTTCTGATGCCGACCATGCAAAAACATGTAAATTACCAAGTAAAAAAATTACCAGTGTAAACCGAAGTGGTTTCTTTAGGCGAGCTACGATCTGGATAGTTTTCACGAGCTCAGTATCAGAGACCCGGACCAGGATTGTGTCCTCCATTGGCTGAGCTCGCTCATCTATATGCTAGGGGGGCAGCTCCAACTCGACGTCATCTGTCAACTCCGCTTTGCCCTACAATGCCATGACATTGCACTTCCGCGATTCCAACTGGTCAGCCCATAACACCCCTACTTCATACCTTGTCGAGAACTTCATCGACAACACTGCATGAAGTGCATGCAAGATGGATCGACCTAAAATTGTGTTGTAGGGGGATGAGGTGGTGACCACCAAGAAGGTGTGCTCGAATGAAACTGTATTGGGCTATGATCCCACTGAAACCAATACATTGATCCTGTCGAGGGGCTTCACCACGTCTCCGCTGAAGCCAACAAGGAAAACGTCTATTGGTTGCAAGTCTTTTTGCTCTAGCTGCATTAGGCCTCCAAGAATAGAATGTCTGTCAAGCTCCTTATGTCGACCAAAATCTGCTTTACCTCAAAGTCCTTTATGATCACTTTGACGACATCGTCATCAGTGAAGTAAATGACTTCTTCCACCCGAGGGTGCTTCGACAGGTTTTTGACTTTGTGCTCTAACTCCCAGACTACAATCTTCCCCACTGTCGTGCTGCACCCGGCTACTATAGAACCTCTTGTGATCATGTTGATCACACCATGGATTCGCCTATTTTGTCATGGTGGATCTCGAGGTGGCTTGTTATGATCTTGTTGCCTGCTCGATTCTTGTGCGTTTCAAGGCCGGTCAGTAGGTCGGGCATCTCTTTCATCACGTTTGATAAACTGCCTAAGGTAGCCGCGATGGATCAACTCCTCGATCTCATCCTTCAGATTTTGTCAACTTTCTGTGTCATGGCTGATGTCATGATGGAAGTGACAATATTTGTTTGGGTTACGGTTGGTGAGGTCGCCTCTCATCTTGGTGGGGTTCTAGATCACTTGCCCGATCTAGAACCCCAGTGAGGGGATCTACTCTTCCTTGGCGATCTTCTTTGCCAACCGTAATGTAACTGGCTTCTCTTTGGCAACTTGCTTCTTCGTCGTTGCTTGTTGCTCTCTGCTTCTTCCTTTGGATGCTTTCTCTTCCCAGCCAGTTATAGCTCTAACCGAGATCCCAGTGCCACCTCTACTTTTGTAAACTTGTCAACTACAATGTGGAACACCTCCATAGAGGTTGGGAATTTGGAGATGTTTGAGATTAAACTGCTTGATGAAGTCACAGAGCTTCTTGTTTGGTTGTTGTACGATGTTCAAAAGGCAAGTCACAAATTTTGGGCACCTTTTGCTAGTGGCAAAGTGTTTCATGAAGAGGTTCGTAAACTGACTCCAACTCTTTAATGAGTCCACTAGGAGTCCTGAATACCACATCCAAGCTATTTTTCTGAATGTGATCGAGAAAGCCATGCAAAGTCTTATGTCATTTGCCCCTATGGATCTTCATCAAGGCTTCAGAACTGTCAATGTGGTGTCTGACATTGGGATGCTGATTGTTTTGATTATTGTTTTTGTTGTTTTCATTCTATTTGAAGTTTTGCTGCTTGAAATTCTATTGGAATGGTTGTGGCTATTGTGGTTGTTGTGGAAGTATGAACGTGATGAACCTTTCCTCCCATGCCCGCATTTGAAGGTTCATGCCGCAGACGTACTACACTAGTTTGTAGAACTGTCGCACATTGATCCCTGTAGGAACTGATGATGGTTCTACCGTGGGGAGAGAGGCATTCTCCTAGTACAGCGGGTAGGCCGAGTGGGGTTAATGGCACTATAAGCTGCCCGATTGTCATATATGGGACTTCGAGGTTCATTGTCGGCTGCTCTTGCCCCCTGTGACTTTCATGTTGTTGTTGTTGATGTTAGTGAGCTGGTTGTTGCTAGTGGATGCCATTGGATCAGTGAGTTGAAGAGGAATGGTGAGAACTAGGCTTTTAGTAGTGGATCCCAGAAATGGTGCTAATTAATAATAAACGATCTAAACACAACTAGTTCGAAGGCAGCTCAGGCGTCAGATTAACACGTGGCCAGTCGAACTGCAAGAAGAACAGTATCAGAGGTCCCGGGTGCTTTACCTAGTGTGGGCACTTCGATGCTTAAGTTAGTGAAAGAGTGTTATAGTGAGCTGGTTTGCTTATAAGTATGAGAGCATCAGAGCTAAATCGCACTACCTTATGAAGCTGGAGATGATGCCCTTATATAAGCAAGTTAGTTTAGGCCTCACGAAACATATCTGAGATTTCTAGCCCGCATAACCAGGAGTCCATTTTGCACCCGAAGACGGACTTCATGTGAGCTGTAAGGCTTATCGAGTCCGTCCAATACAGATGGAATAAGGGTAAGGCTCACTAACGTGTGGTGTGACCCCAAAGATATCAAAGATGACTGGCCAGCTTCTAAAAGATGGCTATGTGACACCTTCATAGGTCGGAACACCACAAGCTGCTCGGACCTAGGTCTTGGCCAAGGTGCTTGAGCTAACCTAGCCTAATGAGGGATTCAGAAATGCTGAGTTGTCATCTAATCATCAAGTTGCTCCACATGTCTGCGCACTAATGGTTCGGGCCAAATTACCCCTCATCAAGTTTTATTACAAATTGGTTTGAAATTTTACATTCCATTTTCATCATTAATAAAATATTTATTATTTATCATACTTATCATTGTTTAATTTGTCAAATATATGGTGTTAATAATGTTCCAACATTTTCTTTAATTTCTATATATTTTGTATTTTATCTATTTTTTATGTTTTCTTATTTTTTAATTGTGACAACATGAGAGGTCCATTTGACCCGAAATAGTTTAATTTCTTACTTCCACCTAGATGAAAATACTATTTTTTCCATGTAGACTTTAAAAGTACAAGTTTTCATGTTATTAGAATTATTAATTTATTATGTATGGATTTAATTAGTGGAATTTAGTGTTGAGAATAAACAAAGATGCTTTATATATATGATTCAATGAGGGTGAATGGGATCATGGTTCAAAGTATCGGAAATGCCAAGTGTATCGGAAAGGCAATTTTAAGAGACGTATCGGGATACACTTTACGTATCAAAGAGAAACTAAGATATGCATAGATACGCTTGAAAACACTATAAATACTTTAATAAGTCATAAAAATACATCAACAATACTAATTATAAGACCTCAATGAGGTGTATATACATTAAATTAATATACTTTAATCGTTTTAAGAAGAAATATATTATAGCTAGTTATAAGTCATTAAAAATCCTATGCTTAACTATAATTTATAAATTATAATTCTTAAGTTTTAAAGTTTTATGGGATGAGAAAAACCCAAATCTCCTGTGCAACCATAAAACATGCATTGACACAACTTCTATGTGAACATATAATTAATTATTCAAAAAATAGTTATTAAAGAAGAAATTTCAATTGCTTTATGGATGAGATAGATCACCATATGAATTATAATATATTCAATCATTGTGATCAAATGATAAAATATAATTATAAATTAATTACTTTTTTAATTCTAAAATATATAAAAAATTAATTATTAAAGAAGAATTTTCAATTAGTTTGTGGATATGATAAATCATCCATAGAATTATAATATATTCAATTGTTGTGATCAAATGATAAAATGTCATTAATTATTATTATTATTATTATTATTATTATTATTATTATTATTATTATTATTATTATTTAATTCTGAAAATATAAAAAATAAAAAAATATTAAAGAAGAAATTTCAATAGCTCTATGGATATGATAGATAAATCCAAAGATTTAAAACACATTTAATCTTTATAGGTACAGAAAAAATTACATTTTCAAAATTTTTTAATTTATGTTTTCCCCAAATATCTTGAGTAAATTTCCATAAATATAGTGATAACACAAAAAAAAAATTATGATTTTGAATGTAAGAAATGTAGAGCAACATAAATTTAAAATAATTATGATATATTCAATTTGAAAAAATTTACCTATTTTTGCCATTTTTTTTTCAAATTTTGAAAAATCTTAAAAAAATTAATGATGAATTATAATATATTCAATCATTGTCATCAAATGATAAAATATAATTAATTAATTTTTAATTATAAAAATAAAAATAATAATAATTATTAAAGAAGAAATTTCAATTGGTTTGTGGATATGATAGATCATCCATAGATTTTTAATATATTCAATTGTTGTGATCAAATGGTAAAATATAATTAATTATTATTAATTTTTTAATTCTAAAATATAGAAAAATAAAAAAATATTAAAGAAGAAATTTTAATTGCTCTATGGATATGATAGATAAATCCATAGATCTAAAACACATTTAATCTTTGTAGGTACAAAAAAAATTACATTTCCAAATTTTTTTGTTAATTTATATTTTCTTCAAATTTTGAAAAATCTTAAAAATAAATTAATGATGAATTATAATATATTCAATCATTGTGATCAAATGATAAAATATAATTAATTAATTTTTAATTCTAAAAATAAAAAAATAATTATTAAAGAAAAAATTTCAATTGGTTTGTGGATATGATAGATCATCCATAGATTTTTAATATATTCAATTGTTGTGATCAAATGGTAAAATATAATTAAATATTATTAATTTTTAATTCTAAAATATAGAAAAAAATATTAAAGAAGAAATTTTAATTGCTCTATGGATATGATAGATAAATCCATAGATCTAAAACATAATTAATCTTTATAGGTACAAAAAAAATTACATTTCCAAATTTTTTTGTTAATTTATATTTTCCTCAAATATCTTCATGGAATTTCCATAAATCTTTTGATAACACAAAAGAAATGTGATTTCGAAAGTAAGAAATGTTGAGCAACATAAATTTAAACATTCAAGAAAAAAAACAATTACAAAATATTATAAAAGGTTGAAATTTGTTTTCATATTTTTGCCATACTTTTTTCAAATTTTGAAAAATCTTTAAAAAAATTAATGATCCACACTTGTTTCTTGCAAACTTTTGCAAATCTAGCACACGAAGAATGAAGTTTGGAGTTTTAGAGTCATTTGGGGGGTGAAAGAAGACTTATTTCGTGGAAAAGAATTTGTTTTTCCCCTTTATTTTTTTATTTTTTGTTTTAAACAACCGATTTCTATGCGTATCTTATATCGGTTTTTTCAAAGATACGATATGATATGCCCCATAGTATCAAAATTTTAAACCTTGAATGGGATTTAATACCTAATATGTGATTTAATGAGAGGGAATTGAATGCATTGAATAATTGTATTCAAATTAAATTTTCTACCATCACAATAGAGGGATCATATTTGAAAAAAGGGGGTATTTTAGTTAAGAAAAATTCTAGAAAATTGAAAGGCTATTTTTACTTTTTATAATAGTATAGATATAGATTAGGAAGTTATAGTGTGTACTAGTTTGAAAAGGAAGTTTCTATTTTTTGTTTAAAGTTTGAATACACGTAAGTAGGTTGTCAATTGGACTGGATTTGGTCCAATCCAATCTGATCTAGTCCAACATAAGTCCATTCACAATTGGACTGGACGAAATATCAAAATTTATATAAAAAACATAAAGAGATTGGATTGCCTTGATAAGACCAAGTTGGATCCAATCCAATCTAAACTGAATGAAATATCAAAATTTATATAAAAAACATAAAAAATATAAAAATTACATAAATATATTAAAATGAAAAAATATGAATCGTTGAAATAAAAACTTCTTCACACAAGGTTTCCTTAAATTTGTTCTTTGTACAGATCAACAACTTTGTTACTGTAGCTTGTTTTAATACAAATAGTCTTATCAAGGAACCAAACAAAATGGAAATCCCTCGCTTGTCAAATAGAGTTGTCAAGAAGGCTGAATCATATTTACAATTACAACTTTAGAAGGCTGGATTTTACTTGCCATAGATAACCAAGCTTCTTGATCATAGCAATAAAGTTTTCTCCCTGTCACAATGGTTGTAGAAGTTAAATGATTTATAATCATTTCAAATATGTTATCATGCTCACTCACTAATCTTAGGTTCCTCTTATAACAATTCATATAGACAAATCAATACATCTCAAGAATTATAACCTAAATAGATAACTTGTAATAATAATAAAAAAAAAAAAGAGATTGGCTTGCCATGATGGAAGCTAAATAATGGATACAAATCTGAGCGGGCTCTAATTTGTGGAAAAATTATTGGAAAAAGCATAAGTATAAATGTAGAGGTGTAGAATGGACCACGGGTGGCCTGCGCAAAGTGCTAAAAATATGGATGCCCTAGGGTTTAGAATGAAGGGTTAGGATTGTTCTAGGGTGATTCTAATGCTAAGAAGAAAAGAAGAAGACACCCAATATTATGTAAGGCTGAGATTTAATGGCTAAAGGCTGAATGGTGAAGAATATAAGTTAGGTGGCTCCTAGGGTTAGAATGTTAAAAAGAGAGTGCCCTATAATGGATGGGGGAGATTAGAAGGGATGTAAGGTAAGGATTTAGCAGTTAGGGGTGGCTAGGGTTTGTTAAGAGTGAAAAGAATGGGTTAAAAGGCGCCCTAGGGTTTGCTAAGGCGTGGGGAGCATGTAATACAGTGGGGGGGGGGGGGCGCCCAACTGGGTTTAACATCTAGGAGGCGCCCTCCTGCTTTCAGTTTTTCACAAAAACACCCCCTCTCTCAGTTTCCCAAAATTTGTATTTTAGCCATGAAAACTTTATAGTTTCCCTAGAATTTGCATAGAGACCCTTAAAGGCCACAACATTGCATTTAATTGGGATAAGGGCATATCTTGACTATTCTAAGGCCGAAAATACCCCTGAATTGATGCCCTTAAGGCATCAAAATGCAAAGTTACCACCAGCACGGATGTGAACATCCAAATTGAGTTTGAAGTTCACTTCATGGCTAAAATGGCGTGGAACCGCCACGCATCGAAGAAAAGAAAATGGGAGTGATGGGCCTCCCAAGTTCAAGAAACACAACAAGACATGAATCACACCCAAAACATAACTAATCTAGGTACTTTTTTTAAGGGAGAGAGGGAAGGTATTAGGCACCCCTCCCCCACAATTGATAAGTAGTACTATTCCCCTAATTTAGTGAAAAGAAAGAAAAAAAAACTATAAATAATTAAGTCTATGAGAATGCTAGTAATTTTATGCATGAAAGAGGGTGATTGTCATAGAGGAATCTCCTCTCAAATGATTTAACCCTTCCATTCTCAATTTCGGGTTTGGGAAACCCTTAAAGGATCAAAGGATTTGGCAACTACACGCCACTCTACTTTTTTATTCAATGTTCCCCTCATTCCTATCAAACAAATGGGAAAGGGAAAGCCACAAGTGATTCAATCCCCTATGAAAATCCCTTCCAATTGTTATTCTTTCTATAAAAAAATTCAAGAAAAAAGACCATTTAACCTAGACTAAATCAAATTGAAAAGCTATGAAAGTCAATAGATTTCAGCATTGAAACAAATTCAAATTCAGCCAAAATAAACACTATAAGACAAGGGATATTCATTCAAAGTGATTAACAAAATGTTCTAATGATTCCTACATCTAACCACCTTGAAAACTTACTCAAAATAATTACATAATGTCACTTACATGAAAGGGGTCACTTGCTGAAATTAGAGACTACCTAGGATACAAATAAAGTTAAAAAATGTATAAAAAAAGAAAAAAATGAGATGAGAAGCTCACCTTTTTGTGGCCTTTTGACAAGCAATTAGTGATGGATGATACGAGCTGAAATGTTGATGGTGCTGAAATGCTTGATGGTCTTCCTTGCTTTGGCTGAAATCCAGTTTTCTTCTTCCTTTTACTCCTTCACATGGCTTACCCTCTTTACATTTGCCCTTGCTTCTCTCTTGGTCGAATGGCTTGTCTTGGCTTCTCTTGGTCGAATGAGATAGTGTCCCTAAGATTTCAGTTGTGAGATGGTGGTGGATGGGAGACTTTGGTGGTAGAGTGAGAAGGGAGATAGAGGGATTTCGGTTTTTCTTTGGGTGTGAGAGAGGTTAAGGGAGAAAGGAAATGGGGATTAGGGTCTAGTTTGATTTGAGAAAGAATGGTTAGGGTTTTAGGGTTTTAGGGTTTTGGGTAAACTCTCAAAATGATGGATGGCTAAGATGATTTGGTTCCCATCTAATGGATAGGAGGATTGACACATATATTTTTCTTTTTTTTCTCTTTTTCTTTTTCTGTCATGGGTTCTCCCTCCCTCTTTGACCGAATTTTAGACTGGGGGATAACATACCTTGAAAGGCTCCCCCTATCTCCCTTATTTATGGCTAAAATGTGGGAGATCTAAATTTAAATTTTAAACTTAAAATTTGAAAATTGAATTTGAGAGGTAAATATGAAGGTGGCGATTTGGGTTTTAAGAGTTAGGGTTTTGGGGGTGTGGAAGTTAAGGCTAGGTTAATCCTATGGTGGAGAAGAAAGGGGGCTCAAACCAAGGGCTATGATTGATTCCATGTTTAGTGGGGGCATTAGGTGATTTCTCAAGAGCGTGTAGGGACTTAAATGAAAAAAAAAATAGAAGGTGGTTTTTTACAATGAAAAGGCAAGTCCAAGGGGAATGATGTGTATGATTCAAGGGTCGAGATTAAAACTCAAGATGTTAGGGTTTATCTCGAACAATGAGATCGCACAAATTGGGTGATGATAGGGTTTGATGGCCTTAGGGCAGGTGCTAGAGTGAGAAATCATTATTTGGAGTGTGTTGAACAACAGGGGGTGTTGAGTCGAGATTTATCTAGATTGAAGGGTAAAATGATCATTTTGGGTCTAAAATTGGAGAAGGTTTATCCAAGTGTTTAGGAAGGTGATGAGGTGATCTTAGTATATTGAAGGGTGTACTACAATGCAGATCTTGAAAGAAGAGTAACGGGCAATGAGAGCCCTCAATTTGGAACCTTTATAGATGAGGGGTAAATTGGTCATTTTAAGGTCTAGAGTTTAAAGGATCAACAATCAGGTGGTTTTGATGAGGTTTGGGGATGTCAGATGATGTGTAACAATGGATATCTTCAATTTTTAGAATATCGGACGACAAGGATGACTCATTTGAAATCTTTTTAAGCGATGGGTAAAATGGTCATTTTTGGGTCTAAAATGTGATGGATCATCAATCGAGAGGTTTTGATAGGGTTTGGTAGGTTTTGAAGGTCTTAGATGATGTGTCTCGATGAAAATCTTAGATTTAGAGAGTGGTGGCTAATAAGGATCATCGGTTTGGAATCTTTTAAATGATGGGTAAAATTGACATTTTAAGGCCTGAAGTTGGATAGGTGGTTGATCAGGAAGTTGATGAAGGTTTTGGATGGTTTTTGGGGTCTTGAATGATGTGCCTTGATAAAGATCTTATATCTAGAGAGTGGCAGCCAATGAGGATTGTCAATTTGGACTCTTTTTAGATGAAGGGCAAATTGGGTATTTTGAGGTCTGAAGTTGGATGGATGGTTGATAGGGAAGTTGATGGAGGTCACGGGGTCTAGGATGGAGTGTCCCGATGAAGATACCAGATTTGGAGAGTGGTGGCTAATGAGGATCGTCTATTTGGAATCTTCTTGGATAAAGGGTAAAATGGGGATTTTAAGTCTAAAATTTGTCGGATGGTCAATCAGGTGGGTGATGAAAGTTTTGGTGAGGTTTGGGTGCATTAGGAGTGGTGTTGTGATCGAGATCTAAGATTTCGATAGTAACGAACAACAAAAGTGATTGATTTGGAATATTTGTGTATTAAGGGTAAAATGGGGATTGTTGGATCTGAAATTTGGGTAGTGGTATCCTGGTGTCCTTGGAGTCTAATGGAAGTGCTCGATCGATTTAGTGGTGTGGAAACGTGATGATCTAAGTCATGAGTATTTTGGCCAACGAATGGGTTGAAAATGAAATATTGGTTTGATTGATAGGTAAATAAGGGAATTTTTAGTTGGACTTTGGTGGAGTTACATGGATTTGAATTATGAGGCAGAGGGTTTGATCATGTTGGGGATGTGTGCATAGTAGGTTTTTGGTTTAAAAAGCGGCATAGTGTTAAATGTGTTGAAATGGAATCTCTAATGAATGAATGGTGAAATGAATGAATTTAGGGCTGAAATTTGGTGTGATTGGATGATAAATGGTTTTGTTTCATGTGATGGAGTTTGATCGGGTTACAAGTGTGGTGGTATGGCATAATTGTGATCATCAGTATAGAATCTTGTTGATTTAAAGGTGGATTTGAGGGTATGTGAGTTAAGATTTGGTTTCTTGGGGTTTTTGGCTTGTTTCAAGGAAATTAGTGAGGTTTGAATGGGTTAGAGAGGGAACCGAACAAAAATTGGGTATTCTCTATCGTTCTCCCTCAGTCTTTCTCCCGCTACCTCTCTCATTCTTTTTTAATTTTTCTTACAAATATAATATTAATCAGACCATATAAAAGAACTAAAGGGATCAACCACTAGTACAATCAAGTTATAAATTTCTATCAAGTTGATGTAAATTTCATAGCCAAGAGTTTCTTGTAAGTTTTTATCAAATTACGGTCCATTTCGTATGTAGGAATAGAGCTCTGGAATCGGAATAGGAATAAAAATGGATTATTTTGATTCCAACTGTTTGGTTGGGCATAATCAAAATCCCATTCCCATTCCTACTGGAATGGCATTCCCCCATTTGAGGGAATGGCCATTCCCTCCCCCTCCCTTGGGAATGAAATCCCATTCATGCTGATTTTAATTCTCACTCCCATTCTTTTCTGAACCAAACAGTCTTTGGGAATGGACCATTCCAATTTTGATTATTGAGTATTTCATTCCGATTCTCACTACGAACCAAACGGACCTTTAGTGTAATGATTTTTTAACTATACCAAGTTGGTCTCATGTTCTTTTATACGGTTTGATTAATACCATATAAGCATGTAATAAAAAAAAAAAAAAAAGAACAAGAGAAGGAGTGTGAAAGAATAGAAGGAGAACAATATAAATTATGAGAGAAGTGATTGACCGAGAAAGATAATGAGAGAGATTGAGGAAGAAGGATAGGTAGAGAGAATGTGAGAAATTGATAGAGAAACGTAAATATAGAAACCAAAAACCATTTTTATTTTATTTTTTCAAATCACACAGTTGTTGAGAAGAGAGAGACGATTGTGAAAGTGATATATATATATATATATATATATATATATATATATATATGAGAGAGAGAGAGAGAGAGAGAGAGAGAGAGAGAAACAAGGAGAAACTGAAAACCATTTTCTCATTTTCCAATCACCCAACATTAAAGGGCAATTTCAATATACGCTTTTTGTTAGGTCCAACATTGATTAAGAGTCCCATGTTGGCAATAGCCACATAAGCCTCGGATGACATGGCATGGGTTTTTATAATTTGAAATATAGAGTTGATTTGTCAAAGTTTTGTTGATTTCTAGACTAACCTATAGCCCAATTTTAAATGTACAACCGGTTCTTACTATAATTTTTCCAAATTTAAAACTAAACCGAAAGCAATGTTATTTTCTTATCTAGATGGTGGGTCAATGATCAAACTTTTCTAAGAATCCCAAGATATTATAATTTAATATTAAATATTTAAAAAAAGATAGAACACAAAAAATGAAAATATACAGAATTTTGTTAAAAACATTTGAGAACATTTCTAACGTTATATATTCATCATATTAAATAAAATTATTGTTAAAATAAAAAATATATTTATTTATGATAGAAATGGAATACAAAATATAATAATAATAATAATTGTTATTTGGTACAAGCATTTAAGTTTATTTTTAATCACATTGTTATTCTTGTTAATTTTTAATTTATATCTTAACTACGTTATATCTAAAATTCAAATAATTAATATGTAGAAAAATTTATCACGTGCAATGCATATGCTTAATTACTAGTCCTTTAAAGCTCACTAAACAACTACCTCACATTTATTCCAAAGAATTAACCAAAATTCCTTTTACTTGACTATAGTGAGACAAGTTAAGGACCATTAGATGTTTACATCTCAACAGAAATGGCAAGGATTGTTGAAAACACAATAAACATTATTGCAATGAACCAGAAAGTGAACAACAAAAAATCCATCAACTCTAAATGTGATAAAGTGATGGGCATATCCAACTTGATAGGATGAGGTATTAAAATGAAGAAAAGAATAAACATGATAAGATTGAATATTTTGGAGGGATGCAAGGGGATTGAAAAACGTACAGATGGGAAATTATGATACTTAAAGTTACAAGAGTGGAGAAGGAAAACCGGAAGAAAATGTGCTTTCAACTTCTAAACCCAAACTCCAAAGTCATCAACAAAAAGATGGCTTACCAAGTAGTGTTTTTAGAAACAAGGTAGTAGTCTTTAAATTTGTCTCCTAATAATTCAAGACTAGCGGAGTGTCCTTACTTCGGTGGCTTGAAATTGCAACATTGATATTTGCTGCATTAAAAATGACTAAGGTTTTTTAATAAGAAACTTGCAAATATAAGTATCCAAGTCTTGAAACTCATATAAAGACTTAAAAGAGATCATCTGTGCTCATTTTTTAAGTATTGTTTCAGCAAAGCATCTCATATAAAAGAATACGATCATATAGTGAGAGTTCTGAGTTCTACTTCATAATTGTCATTTGTTTCACTTCGAGAACTCCTAGTTGAATCAAACAGTATGACCGTTCAGCCCGAGAACCATCTAGGAAATCGATTCCGTTTTACTCCAAACTCGATCCCTGGAAAAAAATTGTTGAATCAGTTAACGACCCGTTGACTCAAGCAGTCGACCCATTCAACAATTTTTTGCCATTTTTTATTTTTTAATTTTGTTGTTAGAATGGGCCATTTGGTCGAATCGTCGATTTGGAAACTGGTGGCCAAAACGGTTTCGTTTCTGGGTTGTTTTCTCTAGATGTCATTAATTAGACAAAATAACTTTGTAGTCATAGTCATGGCAAGGGTGGACATTACAAAGGATTCTAAAACCTTTAAAGATATATCCAAAGTGACCTTAAACACACACAAAAAAAATATTGCCATTAAATTCACCAAACTAAAAAAACCAAGTAAAACAAATTAGAAAATTGAGTCGAAGTTCCACTTAGAGACGGATTTAAACATACATGCAATCAAAGAAACAAACAAAGTATATTGTCTTGTAAGAAAAAAAAAGCATTGTATAAGAAAACCCAAAGAAAATACAAAAGAAAAGAAATAAAATTGTGGAAACCCTATACCATTTTGGAGGATATTTAACAAGAAGACAAAAAAAAAAAAACAAAGCAGAAAATGAAAAAAAATGAACATACTGCAGACACACGCTCAAATAAAGCCAATAGTATAAGCAAGGATTTAAATATCGATACGATACATCCGATATGGGGCGTATCCTATCAGTATCGATGGTGGCAGGTATAGGATACGTTACGACTGGCATTGTATCATGTCAGTCATGCGTATTGCTATGATATTATACTGTATCGGTCGATATGGATCGATATGCGCGATATGTAGATGCACACAACTTCCATCTTAAAAAAAATTGTGACTTGCACAACTCAAACCCAGGCCTACTCGCAACTTAAAATGCTTAGCGATGTAAGCCACTAAGCCATCTTATAATTTGTGATGGTAAATGAAATACAATTATTGTTATTATCTTTATTTAAAATGTAATATGAATAAATGTCATATCTTTATATTAAATAGTTCTAGCATAAAATTAAATACAATAGTATTAAATTTTAAGATTTATAAATTTAAATAAAATAAATAATCTACCAATTTTATATTTATAACAAAAATTGATTTTTTACTCTATAAATTTATACAAATAAAATGATTAATAATAGAATAATCATTTTAGTATTTAAAATTATTATGTTATATAATTTTAATATATTTTTATAAATTATTAACTGATATTTTAATTTTCACAAAATAATAACATATTTTATTACTTATAAAAAATAAAAATTTTGTTTAAAAAATATTCAAGCATATAGTATTATATTGAATCTATTAAATACACTAATTTAAATTTATATAAAAATTATTTATTATTTCAGTAAAATATTGAAATAAAAGTGTTAATAATGGAATAATCATTTTAGTAATTAAAAATTATGAATTTGCAATTTTATATGCTTTTAAAAATTTTAATATATACATGTGAAATATTTTAAGTTAACATCATATATTTTATAAATTTTCAATTGATATTTTGATTTACATTTTATAATAACATATTTATTATTTACAACAATAAAAATATTGTTTATCAAGCATTTCAAAAATTAATATTTGGTTGACTTTTTCTGTTAATTGAAAAGTAAAAATATTAAAATGAAAAATAAATAGTATAGTAATTTAAGTATAATAGCACTTGTTTGTATTTTATAATTAAATATATAATAATGGTTTTATGCATGCATTAATTTGTAAAGATCTATATAATATGAGTCTTAGTCTCTTGATTGGTGGATTATCAACAAGGTTGTATGATATCTATGCATCTCATAATATTAATTGTAATATATTTCTTTATATATACCATTAAAATATATATTTCTTATTTTTTTGTATCTTATTTGTAGCTATTTTGACATTAATGCTAATGTAGTTGATGTATTTACGAAATTTGTATCTTTTTTGTTAGCGTATCCATGTGTTTTCATATATTTCATTTGTATGCATGCGTTTCCAAAGCATATCCGTATCCGTATCCAAGTTGTCTGATACGACACCCGATACTGATACTTTGATCCTTGAGTATAAGATACCTTTGAATAAAAAAAATCCAAAAGCACAAAAACCATGGTTTTCGAACCGCCGTTGACTCGGATGGACGGACATTTTGGCGCGGGAACCATCTAAGCAACCAGTTCTGTTTTACTCCAATCTTGGTCCTTGGCCAAAAATCATTGAATCGATCAACGACCTATGGACCCAGGCAGTTGAACTGTCGACCCGTTGACCCATTCAATGGTTTTTTACCCAGTCCTTGGCCAAAAACTGTTGAATCGGTTAATGACCCACTGACTCGGGCAGTCGAACCGTTGACTCGTTGACCCGTTCAATGTTTTTTGCCTTTTTTATTTTTTAAAATTTTGTTAACAAAATGGGCCATCCGTTTGAACCGTATGGTCAAACCATCAATCAAAAACCGGTGGCCAAAACGGTTCCATTTTTTTGTCGTATGAGTCACACGCTCGAATGACATAACACATATGATACTGCTTAATGGACCTCACACACTCAATTTTTTCCTTGTAATTTTTGTTGTCATAACGGGTCATCCGTTCAAACCCTTGACTCAAAAATCAGTGGCCAGAACGGTTCTGTAATTTTTTGCTTGTAATTTTTATTGTTAGAATGGGCCATTTATTCGAATCAGATGGTCGAATTGTCAACCCAAAACTGGTGGCAGATATATATATATATATATATATATATTAAAGGGCTGCCATTTGGCAAAAGGGGAGACCACCCGTATCCCTTTAATAAATATACTAGCAGAGGGGCCCTGCTTCGCAGGGGCTGGAAGGAATTGTAAAATTGCTATTTGATACATTAAAAAAGATAATGATTTCTTAATAAGAAACTTGCAATTATAAGTATTCAAGTTATGAAACTCATATAAAAACTTAAAAGAGATCATCATGTGCTTGTTTTTAAATATTGGTTCAGCAAAGCATTTCATATAAAAGAACACTATCATACAGTGATAGTTCTGAGTTCTACTTCATAGTTGTCATTTGTTTCACACCAAGAACTCCTTGTTGACCTGGATGGTATGGCTGTTCAGCCCATGAACCATTTGGGCAACTGGTTCCATTTTACCCCAAACCTCGTCCCTGGCAAAAAATCGTTGAATCAGTCGACGACCTATTGACCCGGGCAGTTTAACCGGTGACCCGTCGATCCATTCAACGATTTTTGGCCATTTTTATTTTATTTTGTTGTCAGAACAGACCATTTGTTCAAATTGGACGGTCTAACCATCAACATGGAAACCAGTGGCCAGAACGGTTCCATTTTCGGGTCGTTTTTCCTAGGTGTCAATAATTAGACAAAATAACTTTGTAGTCGTAGTCATGGGAATGATGGACGTTGCAAAGAATTCCAAAACCATGCAAGATAAATCCAAAGTGACCTTAGACACAAAAAAAATTGGCGGCAAATCCACCAAACTGGAATGGAAAAACCAAAAAATCGAGTCCAAATTTCTGCTTTGAGATGGAACTAAACACACATGCAATAAAAAAAAAGAGACAAAGCAGATTGTCTTGTAAGAAAAAAAAATTGCACAAGAGAACCCAAAGAAAAAAAACAACAAAAGAGGATAAATGAAATGGTGGTAAACCTAAGATCATTTTGAAGGATCTTTAAGAAGAAGACTAAGCACAAAAAAAAACAAGAAATGAAAAAAAAAAGGAATATACTACACACGTTCGAATAAAGCCCATAGTAAAAAAAAAAAAAACTTTGAATAGTAAAAATCCAAAAGCATAAAAGACCATGGTTTTTGAACCACCGTTGACCCGCACGGATGGACATTTTGGCCCGGGAGCCGTCAAGGAAACCAGTTCCGTTTTACCCCAATCCCGGTCTCTAGCAAAAAACTGTTGAATCGGTCAATGACCCATTGACCCGAGCGGTCGAACTGTCGATCAGTTGACCTGTCCAATGGTTTTTGGCTATTTTTTATTTATTTTTAATTGGGAATCATTTAGGCAATCGGTTCTGTTTTATTATAATCTCGGTTTGTGGTGAAAATTTGTTGAATCGGTCAACAACCCCTTGACCCGAGTGGTCGAACCATTGACCCATTCTATGGTTTTTAGTCATTTTATCATTCTTTTTTTTTTAATTTTTGTTGTCGATGGGCCATCCATTCAAACCGAACAGTCGAACCATCGACCCAAAAACTGGTGGTCATAATGGTTTTGTTTTCAGGTTGTATGAGTCACACGCTCGAATGAAATAACACGTATGGTACTACTTAATGGACCTCAAACACTCAATGTTTTGCTTGTAATTTTTGTTGTCAGAATGACTCATCCATTTTTTTTATTCTTTTAATTGGGAACCATCTAGGAAACTGGTTTCGTTTTACCCCAATCCCGGTCCTTGGCCAAAAACCGTTGAATCGGTCAATGACTCATTAACCCAAGTGGTATAACTGTCAACATGTTGACCCGTTCAATGGTTTTTGGCCATTTTTTAATTTTTTTTAATTTTTGTTGTTAGAACGGGCCATCCGTTCGAATCGAAAGATTGAACAGTCGAACCAAAAACCAGTGGCCAAAACAGTTCCATTTTCAGGTTGTATGAGTCACACACTTGAATGACATAACACGTATGATACTACTTAATGGACCTGACACACTCAATTTTTTGCCTATAATTTTTGTTGTCAGAATGGGTCATCCGTTCGAACCAGACGGTCGAACCATCGATCTAGAAACCGGTGGCCATAATGGTTCCGTAATTTTTTGTTGTCTGAATTGGCCATCTGTTCAAACCGAATGGTTGAACTGTTGACCCAAAAACCAGTGGCCAAAACGGTTCCGTTTTCATGTCATATGGGCCACACGCTTGAATAACATAACACGTATGATACTACTTAATGGACCTTACACACTCAATTTTTTGCCTATAATTTTTGTTGTCAAAACAGACCATCTATTCAAACCGCCCGAAAATCGGTGGCCATAACGATTTTGTAATTTTTTGCTTATAATTTTTGTTGTCAGAACGGTCCATCCGTTCGAACTAGACGGTCAAACCATCGGTTGTCAGAGTGTTATTAACAACATTTATCAATAATAGTAAGTAATTATAATATTTTATTAAATAATCATTAATGATAGTTTTAATAATATTATTTATTTATTTTTATTATAACAATAATTATTAAATGTATGAATCAGATTTATTAATAATATTCATTAAATTAATAATGACCAAAATTAAATTAAATTAACAATATTTATTAGTAATAGTCAATAATTATAATATTTTAACAAATAATCAATAACAACACTTTTAATAACATTTTTAATTATTTTTAATATAACAATAATTACTAAATTTGTTAAAAATATTTAATAATAATAATATTTATAATTTTAATTTAAAGTAAATATCTATTTATTAATGATATTTATAATAACAATAATTATTAATTATAATCACTAATTATATATTTATTAAATTACTATAATAAGTAGTAGTTATTAAAATCGTATTACCAAATTTATTAATAGTATTTACAATTTTAATTTAAAGTAAATATCTAGTTATTAACAATATTTATAATAACAGTAATTATTAATTATAATCACTAATTATATATTTATTAAATTATTGTAATAATCAGTAATTATTAAATTACCATAATTATTTATTATAATAATCAGTAATTACTGTTATTTATAATCACAATAATTATTTATAATCGGTAATGGCAGTAATTAAAGGGAATACTGCCCTTACTACAGATCTAGGTTGCTCTCACGTGGGATCTACTCGCACGAGTAGATTCCATTTCCTACACGTAGAGAGTACCCATTTCCTATTAATAGATAAATATAAGATGACTCAGTGCAGGAACAAACTACATGCTATATTTGCTTCATGAAAAAAAATGCAAAAAATCTACAAGAAAAGCCCTTACTCTTAAACAAAGTTTAACTCTCAACTCTTAGGAGCCCATCATTTCCACCATCTCTGGGCCATCTTATGATAAACATACAACAACAGACCATCAACATTTGCTTTGTTAATAGACTTTGATCCACTTATAATCTATTCTCAGCTTGCAATGGTTAACTCTCTTGTATTGCATATGTAATAATCGCATTCTCATGACATAAACTTAATTGATATAGGTTCTATGTCTATTCAGCTTCTCTATATAGTTTATTTGGAGTGCCCTGAAGCAGCACGACAAGCTTAATTGAATGTTAAGGTCAGCCCTAAAACCCTATTTGGAAAGGCTGAAGTGCAACCATTTATAGCTTTTTGACATTGACAACCTTTATGATTAGACCTGTTCATGGGCCGGCCCGGCCCCTGGACGGGCTTGAACATGTTTATAGGCCCACAGACTTAAACTCGGGCCAAAAAGCCCGGCTTGCGATAAATTCGAGCCGAGCTCGGGTTTTGTTAAAATAGCCCATCCCGACCTAAAATTAAACTTAAAATGGGTTATGTGATTATGTCCATTTGAATAAATTTTTTGATTTAAGAATGTAAACCTATGTTTTAAAACGTAAAAGAAAGGGAAAAAAACCATCTTGTAGGCCCATTGTTCATTTAAATAGGAAAAAAAAAACATTTGAGTTTTTAATTCTAATTTGAATAGGGAAAATTGTAATTTTTTTATTAGGTCAGGTTCAGGCTTTTTATCAGGGCCGCTCGGGCTTGGGCCTAGCGTATTTCCATTAGTGATGAGTAAAAGCCCGGCTCGGCCTGACCCATGAACAGGTCTAGTTATGATCAATGACAAAACCGGAGAGTCCAAATCGATTGTCAAATCGATCATTTTTTTGGGCCGTCCACTCCTATACTGGTGTTTATGGTCCAGTTCAGTGCAATTTAAAGAAGACCTCAAACCAAATCAATAAATTACATATTTATAATTTTATACATTTGGTTTATATATATTTTATATAATATTATATGCTTATACATTATACTTACATAATTATGTATTGATATTGTATATTTTTATCAACGTTTGGTTTGATTTATAAAATCGAATAAACTAAACTGAAATTGTAAACCGTAATTTAATAAAATAGCAAATCAAACCAAACTGTTTTTCAATGCAAATCAAATCAAACCGCAAATTTAATTTGATTTGGTTTGGTTTTACCGTTTGAACCGGATAATAAACACCCGTACCAGCCTTTCTAGTCAGTTTACGAAGAGCGGCTCAAAGCTGCTGAACCAGATTAGCAGAATGTTCAGCTCAGCTCTCCCAAATGGCAGCGGGCACCGTTAGAAGCGACGGAATATGCTCTTCACAAATGGGCGTCTCACGTGCACATCCGCCGTGCATTAAAAACATCTCCCGTGAATAATAATTAATAAATGAGGGAGATGTTATCAATGCATGGTGATGTGCGTGTGAGTGTGTGAGGAACAAATCCGGTCTCCCGTTAGAAACCGGTCCTCTCCCGAGTCCCGAACCTCTAAACGATTGATCGGCACGGTAGATGGGTTTATGGGCCGGCTTGGCAATCTTAGACCGTTATGGCCCATCTAATACAGACCTTGAACTCAACCGTGGTCCGTGGGCAGTGGACTTGACTGGCTCGATTTTGGGCCGAGTTTTGGTGGTTGACTGGTGGGGATTTCGTACAATCGAAAAGCCGTCGTGACACTGGCGAGCTAACCCCCCTTTCGGCTTCCGCTTCTGTCGTTCAATGGAATCAATGCGCGAGTAAGGAGGGAAAAACTCATTCTGGCTCTGGTCAACAAAATTGAAGACAATTTTTGGAAAATCTCTTGAAAGAGGTCCAATTTATTTTCCAATCTGAGAAGATGAAGATCACTGTAATGACCGCCGACGAACAGTTCATCACATTAGACGTTGATCCAGATGAATCTGTAACACCCATTTCTTATCCCAAACCCTACTGTTTCTTACATTCTACTGTATTTCATACATTTAATTATTTTGCAATCGAGCTAGGTTGTTCCATCTCGAAGTATGAAGTATGTTTTTCTTATATTCTTCTATTATTTGCTTTGGGCTGTGCATTAACAGGTTGAAAACGTGAAAGCACTGCTTGAAGTGGAGGTGAGAAGACATAAATAGTCGATAGCACCTTTTCTTTTTAACTGTTTTCTATTTTTTTATTTCTTTTAATTTCCTTTTTTCCCGATTCTTGCTTTTTATCTCTACAGACCCGTGTGTCACTTCAACAGCAGCAATTGCTCTTCAATGGAAGTGAGATCAGGAATTCTGATCGGTTAAGTTCCCTTGGTGTTAGAGATGGGGATTTAGTGATGATGATATCTCGTGCCTCCTCTAGGTATCTCTTAGCACGATTTACTTTTCCACTGACAAACATCTGCAAATTACATTGGCAATTGGCATTACCCTATAAGTTATAACGTCACTTAGATTGATGGATGCTTGACGTCAAATCCTTAATTTCCGATAGAAGTCTTCGTTTGGATTACACTTTCATTTTTTTTTTTTTTTTTGTGTGTGGGTTGCATTGGGCTCAGGTATATAACTTGGTTTATGTACTCATTTTTTTTGATCATCATTGGTTTAAGTACTCATGGTTGATCTTACCTGCCAAAAGCTTATATAGTCTGACTAGATTATACCTACGACTTCAATATAACCACCGTTTTACATGGCTTGGTTCCATTTCTTTTTATCAAGCAGTTCTTAGTCTTGATTAATGACCTCAACTCTCTTGTTTTAGTTTTTTCTTCTCCTTTTTTTTTTTTCCAATTATCATTAGATCACCGGCAGTCCAGTACAAATACAAAAACCACAAATCCATCTACTCAACTCAATCAAAAAAGTCCTATCCCAAATCCCAACTATATGAGGTTGATTCTTATTTTTCAACTCGACTATATAGGGTTTTATCCATGTTAAATTGTAATTCCTCATATTCTTCCACTCTATCATGTATTAAGCTCATTCAAAGCACTATAGATTACTGTGATTGCATTACTCAAACACACATGTCATTCTTGTGAGCCCAAGTTTTACCATAACGGTCTTTAAGGCTCAGTTTGGAAGGAGTACAAATACAAATATGTAGAGCACAAAGCCTTGTATTTTGTATGTATTTGCACTGTACATATTTGTATTTGTATTCTTTCCAAACTGAGCCTAAATCATTTATCTTCTATATCAAATAAATAGACGGAGAGAAAAAGTACTGGTTTTACCTTTTGTGTTACAGACCCATGGCACTGTGGTTAAGGCAAGTGGGTCTTTTTGCCTGGCGAAGTGAGTTGATGTGTAGGTGACAACTAGGTTGCCAAGGTGTCATTATATAAAGAGATATATCCTGTAATGTATATATAATAATACATAAAGTATTATGTAACTACATGTTAATTCAAAACTATGAAGTAAACCACTAAACAATCTAATGACAACTATAGAGCACCTTATTTTCAGAAAAGAATAAGAAGATTTTTGAATAACCAACCTGTCTCAAAGTAAAATGCCCACAGTGCACAAAGGGATTAATAGTGCTAAGTTTAGGTCTAAAACACTCATATTGACTCAACATACATTACATTCACTAATTGTCAATATATAAAAGGTGGGAATAATTACTTTTTTTGCCCAATAGAATTTTATCTATAATATACAACATGCCTAATTGACACTTTAACTACATTGTACAAGGGAAAGAAAATTAGTTCAGTATTAACATTGAAATAAAAAAAAAAACATATACAATATTAGAATGCAGTGAACAGATTAGAGCTCTATGCACAATTTTTTCTTGCCTCCTTTCTGATGATGCTTCTGTCTATGCTAAACTTAAATGATCATAGATCCTGATTTGTCTTTTCATGCTCAAAAAAGAACAGAATGGCAAAACAGGATTCATGATGCCAGGCCCATATAGTTGGGATAAGGCTTGGAGTTGATGAACTAGACTTTATGTGTAGCATTATTAGCAGTCCTTTTTCTAGTTGCGACCTGATGGGATTAGCCTTTTGCCTTTTAAGTTTCTTACGAAAAGTGCTCTTTTCCTTGGATTAGCAACTTTTACAATTTTCCTCATTGTTTTGCTTTTAAGAAACTCAATCTTCAACACTTATTAAAGAACTTCTCTGCTGCGGCTTCTAGTTATACAATATGCCTAGCTTTCCACTACATCAACTATTGATGCCTCTGAGGAACTGATGCTGAATCTGAGAACTAATGAAGCAGGGATTTGGAGGCCAGTGATTGAACGAGTATAGAAAAGGCTAGAGAGATGAAAAGCCAAATACCTATATCTGCTGGGAAGACTGGAAGAATTACACTAGTGAGAAGTGTTCTCTCAAGTCTGTGGACTTATTATCTATCTCTTCTGAAGGTTCCAGCAAAGGTGGCAGAAAAAAATTGAAAAGATTCGGAGGGACTTTATCTGGGAAGGAGTTGGTGGTGCAAGGAAGTTTCATTTGGTGAAATGGGATATGGTGTGTAGGCCAAAAAAACATGGTGGCTTGGGTATTAGATGAGTTAAAACTTTCAATAAGGCCTTGCTGGGAAAGTGGCTGTGGAGGTTTGGGTTGGAAAAGGAAAGGGAGTCCCTTTGGAGAAGGGTTGTAGCAGGAAAATATGGGTTGGTGAGGTTTGGGTGGGAGTCAAGGGAGGTCTCCAACTCTTACGGAGTGAGTGTTTGGAAGGGGATCATGTTGTTCAATCAAGAGTTTAAAGATGTAGTCAGATTTAAGGTGGGAGATGGGGCAAGAATTAGATTCTGGGAAGATGAGTGGTGGAAAGTGGCTGTGGAGGTTTGGGTTGGAAAAGGAAAGGGAGTCCCTTTGGAGAAGGGTTGTAGCAGGAAAATATGGGTTGGTGAGGTTTGGGTGGGAGTTAAGGGAGGTCTCCAACTCTTACGGAGTGAGTGTTTGGAAGGGGATCATGTTGTTCAATCAAGAGTTTAAAGATGTAGTCAGATTTAAGGTGGGAGATGGGGCAAGAATTAGATTCTGGGAAGATGAGTGGTGTGAAGTAGGGAAGCTTTGCGAAGTGTTCCTGAAACATTATAGGCTGTCTGAACACCAGATAAGAATTGATCAATGCTTTGAAGTGTGCAGAGAAAAGGTTGTATGGTGTCCCAAATTCAGAAGACCCTAGCTAGACCAGGATATAGAAGAATGTGTTCAGTTGTTGAACTTGCTTCAGAAAGTGGAGGTATCCACTTCCTCAAGGGATGGTTTGTGGTGGAAAGAGTGCAAGAATGGGGTTTTCTCAGTGAAATCTTTCTATCTAGCTATGTTAAAGGACCAGCAGTGATCAGATTATAAGGGTGGAATCTGGGGGAACCCCATTCGACCTAGAGTGGAAGCTTTTGCTTGGCTGGTTGCCATGGACAGCATCTTAACACCGATCATCTGAAGAGCAGAGGGTTTTCATATGGCAAACTTTTGTGTCATGTGTAGTGCAGATGAAGAATCTGTTCTGCACTTATTTTCTACCTGCAAGAATAATTTGGAGTTGTTACACTTCTTTAATTGGGAAAAGTACGATTCAGCCAAGATCTGCAGCAGAAATTTTCTCCACCTGGCCAAGAATTGGGGGAGGTAGGAAAGCAGGGGTAGTTTTGAGCTGCATTCCCATTTGCTGTGTGCTGGACACTATGGAACGAAAGGAACAGAAGGATTTTTGAAGACAAACTCAAGAACACAGAAGTTCTGGTGGCTCTGGTTGGGAAGCTAATTGCAGATTGGGTTTGGGTTTTACCAGATTTTGATCAAGTAAACAGATCATATTTGGGGGAAAATTTCTGGTGTTTGCTCGAGATTCAATGATGTATCTGTACCGATCTTAGTGTTGGACTGTACCTAGTTCAGTTTTGCTCTGTTTTGTTAGTTAGGTGCCATCTTGTCACCCTACTACATGTAACTGATCTTTTTCTTTTAATAAAATTTCTATTTTACTCTTCAAACAAAAAACTATGGTTATGATTGTTAATGCATGTACCATTACTCAAGGCTTATGATGGCACTTGATTCTGTTTGCCACATAGGAACCTCAACCTTAAATCCTGTTTCGAAGTCTCATATTTGTATAATTGCCTTATACCTTGGTATATTAACTAATTTACCAACCAACTTGTTCTCTAAGTTTTGTTTTAATAATAAAATAAAAGGAGAACTTATTGGAAGGAAAAAAGTTATGATCAGAACAATGAAAGTTTACAGGTAACATTCTCAAGATCAACCATTTATCAAAAAAAAAAAAAATCTCAACATCAACCATAATATCAAAGCAAGCCAGAAAAAAATAAAAGAAAAGAGAGACCCATTTGTCATCAGCTAGAACCCTCATCCAAATGGTTTGGTACCCCCCAACCTCTCTACCAAGTCAAGCTTTTTTTTTTTTTGAACAAAGGTAAAGTATAATTATATTAATCAACAGGTCCTTTGTACAATGAGAAGCTGTACAAAAACAAACCTTAAGGACCTCAAAAAAGTCAAGCTAAATTTTGACAGCTTTAGTGTAGGTAACCCAGGGAACTCTAGTGTTGGAGGTGTATTTAGGAGGAGTGCTGGAACCATATTAGCCATATTTAGGTCCTATTGAAGTAGGATACTCAACAAGAGCTAGATTGTTAGCAGCACTATAGGGGTTAAAAGGTTGGGTAACCTCTCAATCTTAGGAACTTGGTGGTGGAGGGGGATTCCAAGGTAGTAGCGGTATGGCTAAGAACTGACTACCAAGGCTCATGACATATAATGAGGGAAATTAAGCATTAATCAAGGAGAGCTGGAACCTACTTTCTCATGGGTCCAAAGGTTAGCTACTCATGTGGCTGATAATATGGTCTATAGCTAAGCAAGGGGTAAACAGGGGACAACTATTCTAGGAGTGGGGGTTAGTCTGTAATGGTGTAAGCAAAAGGATAAATTTGTGGTTGGTAGCTGGGCTAGTCCAACATATGGGGGATGTAATCACTGTTGTACATAATTCTTTTTCAACAATCCCAAGGAGCTTTTGTTGAAGGTAGACAAATTGTTCACCAGATTTTAGTGGTTAATGAATGGGTAGTAGAGAAGAAAAAAGGTGGGAAAGGTTTTATTAGTAAGCTGGATTTGGAAAAGGCTTATGATTTGGTGGATTGGTCCTTCCTTCTTGAGGTTATGGAGAAAGCCGGTTTTGGGGAAAGATGGAGGCGGTGGATTAAGGGATGCTTGAGCTCAGTGCAATATTCAATTCTGATTAATGGGTTTGCTAGAGTTTTTTTACTAGCTCAAAGAGGATTGAGACAGGGTGACCCCTCATCCCCCTTTCTTTTCACCTTGATTGCAGAGGTCCTGAGTGGAATGATCACAAAGGCGGATTTGAATGGTTTAATTAGAGGTTGGAGGTGGGAAGGAATGAGATTATAGTTACCCACTTGCAATTTGTAGATGACATTATGCTATTTTGTGAGGAGACTAGTCCTAAGACCCTTAGGAATCTTACAGATTTGGTAAGATCCTTTGAGAAGCTTTCTAATTTAAGGATCAACTTGGGGAAAAGTTGTCTGGTGGGCTGGACTTGCAAGATGGGAAAGTCCTTGGTATAGCAGAGGTCTTTAGGTTGTGAAGTCAAGAATTGGACTTTGGAGCATCTAGGACTTCCCCTGGGTGGAACCTAAGATTTGAGAGTTTTTGGAAGAGGAACTACATTTCTTTGGGTGGAAGGATTACTTTGATCAAAGTCACTTTGGCCAATCATCCCATCTACTTCTTAACCATTTTTCGCATTCCTGTCAAAATTGTTGGGAAGATAGAATAGTTAATGCTAGATTTCTTGTGGGAATCGGGGGATGGAAAGAAAGATCACTTGGTGAAATGGGAACATGTTAGTAGACCTAAATAGAAGGGTGGGGTGGGGTTAGGTAACATAATCTAGAAGAATTTAGCTCTCCTAGAAAGTGGTTGTGGAGGTTTCCTCTAGAAAGAAATAGGCTCTGGCACAAGGTTATTGAAAGCATACATGTATGGGTGGATAATATTGGTATGCAAAGGTGGCTCCCAATGCAAATTCCTTTTCTCCCTGGAAAACAATTTATGTGGTATATCCTTTGTTTATTAACCTCATTCGGTATGATCTGGGCAATGGGCTAAGAGTCTTATTTTGGGAGGACCTTTGGATTGGTATTCAACCACTAAAGGTCCAATTTTTTGAACTTTACGCACTGTCCAATTACAAAAGTGAACCCATTTCTAAGTTTGTGATCTTCTTTGCCTCGGGCTTAAATTGGGATTTTGGTTTTAGAAGGTGTCTTAGGGAATTGGAGTGTGAATCCCTTATCTAGGGGTGGATTCGAGCCAAGATGAGCTGAATACTTGGCCATTCGAGCTCAACTCGCTGAAATTGTGTTAGGCTCGAGCTTGAGCTCGAGTTCGATTCGAGCTAGAGACTTGAGCTCGAGCTTGGCTAGATTTAAAGCTCGCAAGTTCGAGCTTGGCTTGGCTCAGCTTGAGCTCGTCTACAAGTCAATTGTTTTCTAAAAAATAAAATTATACATATATATTTTTTATTTTATATACAACAAATTAAGAATTATAAAAATTATTTATTGTTATACATATAAAAAATAAAAAATATACATATAAAATTAATTTTATTTTACACAAAAAAATAAGGATTATAAAAATTATTTACTATTATACATAAAAAATAAAAATATTATATATAAAATATCATTATATATAATAAAATGATTTATTATATATATTTATATATTTATATGTATGTATGTATGTATATAATAAAAAATTATTTATTTATTATACTAGGTTCAATTAGGCTTGTGAGCCTCATGAGCTGATCTTCACTGGGCTTGAGTTTGGCTCGACTAGCAAACAAGCTTATATATCAGGCTTGAGTTCAGCTCGAAGCTCAGTTTAAACTGAGCCGAGCTTGGCTCGTGGGCACCCTTACTCTTATCCTTCTTTTGGCCAGACTTGACTCTATTTTTTGGATCAATATGTTGAGGGTAACAAGGTATGGTCTATCTCCTCAGAAGGCTTTTTCACTTGTACTTCCTTCTTGAATTTCTTGATTCAGCTTTCTACCCCAAGGGTGTCATTCCAGGTGAGAATTTTGGAGCAAGCCAATCCCTCCTAAATATCAGGCTCTTTCTTTGATCCAAACTTCTTGGGATAGCCAAGAAAAGAGGGACAATAATGTGGAAAGCTGTGAGATCCGCCTTGATATGGACTATTTGGGTAGAAAGAAATGAGAGGATCTTCAAGGATAAGAGTAGAGCAGAAATGGAAATCATGGACACAGTAAAAATAAAAGTTGTCCTTTGGGTTAAGAGTATGGAGGATTTCCGAAATTTCTCTCTAAATGACATTTTGAGAAAGTGGAAGGAAGTGGCATTGTTGGTTCAAAACAAGGAAATAGTGATCACGGTGTGGAGACAATCAGCAGCCAACTTTGTTAAACTAAACTTTGATGGGAGTTACTGGCAATCAGACAGCGGCTGGGTTGGGAGGGGTCTTCAGAGATTCAGAAGGAGGGGGTTCTGGCCTTATATTCAGGACCCTTGGATAGTAGTGATCGGCCTACTCCAGGGACTGAAATTTGCTAAGAAATTTGGGTTTCATGACCTGGAGGTAGAAGGGGACTCACAAGTGGTCATTTCGTGGACAAGAAGTAGTGTATCCAAATCCCATGGATCTCTAGGCACACAATCCAGGAAATAGAAAGCGATTTTAGATGGGTGAGAAGAACGGCAAATGGGATGGTGGATACTTTGGCTAAACAAGGGGCTGCTAGACAACAATTAGTTTGGGCAAACTCTAAAGTTTCCTATTGGTGGAGAATTTTCCACCTTGATGTAATAACTTAATTGAAGTTAATAAAATCCTTATTTATTGATAAAAAAATCAATAAAGATAACATTACTTATAAAAAAAAGTATTGAAAAATAATTCCGTCCCACCCAAAACTAGAGGACACCAATTACTAAAATCTCCACTCCCTCCTTCAAGTCTCAAAGTTAAAATTTTCTTCAACATTCTCCTTTGTGAACTTCTTGTATTCTTTAATTCTTGGGTTTATAACAGTGTCATCTTGTTTTTCTCCCTCTAGTTTTTCTTTTATAGGATGATTAGCTAATTATTGTGGTGAACTTCTTGTATTCTTTAATTCTTGGGTTTATAAGTGTCATCTTGTTTTTCTCCCTCTATTTTTTCTTTTATAGGATGATTAGCTAATTATTGTGGTGTTCAAGTCTTATGCATCAAGTTGTTGAGATTTACCTTTTTTTACTGCTTATATTATCATATATTACATGCATTTGAAGTTTCTTATGTTGGTTTTATTTATTTTATTCTTATTTCTATTCCTTTTTTTTTTATATATAGCATGTATGGTGAACATCTTTCTTTTTTCTCCTTTCCTTCACTTTTCTATTATAACTCACACATCTTTCTTTTTCTAATCAACAACAGAAACATTTCTTTAATAATAACAATTATAAAAACATATCATTAATAATAATAAAGCATAATTATAATCCAGGCAATTACATCCTGGAGCCAATGAATATGATACATCACAGCCCAGAACAATTGGTCCCTGGCAACCCCTTGCTTGGCTAATAAGTTTGCCAAGCCATTTGCAGATCCTCTGACCCAAGAAAAGGTAGCTTCAAGTTCCCTGACAGTGCATCCAATCTCCCTTAAAGCTTGTATGTGAGTCCATGCTCAGTTTCTGCTTTGAAGTCATGATATCATCAACTTTGAGTCCCCTTCTACCTCCACCTATCTGTGTTCTAACTGCTTAGCTAGCCTTATACAGTGCTGTAATTTCTGCATTTAGGGAGTCTCGAGTCCCTATTGGACCCGAATACATGGCCATAATCGAACAATTGCCATCCCTAAATACACGTCCTATTCTAGAGGGACCTGAATTGAGAGCTTCCGTCAAAATTCAGCTTGATCCTATTGTTAATTGGATGCCTCCATTATTCATGTATTTGATTGCACACTGAAGAAGAAGCTGCAACCACTCCCCAAGCTCTCAGAAAGTCATCCACTGTGTATTCCTTGAAGATATTCATTGTTTTTACCCAGTGAACACCTTTCAAACTAATACTTTCTATGATTGGCTCCTTTGTTTTGTTAAGCTCTTTGAATATTCTAGTACTTCTCTCTCCCATAATGTCTAAACTATTGCAGTTCTAGTGGCCCTCCACCTAATTCTACCTCTCTTTTTAGGTTCTCTAGAAACCTGGGGTTGAATAAGCTGGCAACATCTTGAGGAGGACCATACCTTCAACCAAAGAGAGCAAAAGAACACCCAATAATTTCATGAAAGAACAGAAGATTAGTAAATGGGAGATAGGTTCACCACTAGCTTTGCAATGGATACAGAAGTGGGGCGAGAGACACCAACTTGGTCTTTCTTTTTTGAAGCATAGCAGAGGTGTTAATTTTACCTAGCACCACTTCCCAAAAGAATGCCTTAATCTTAGGAAGTTCTGGTATACCAGGAGTGGCTGGCCAAATACGACTATCCCCACAAGAGTGATCCAGGAACACACTCCCAAGCTTAGATTACAACTCAACCACAGAGGAGCATTGCCCATCCCTAAGACCCCTTCTAAAACCAAAGTCCCAACCAACCCCATTGGCAGATGACAAACAAAATTTTCAAATAGGTTCCTTCTTGTAAGAAGAAAGAGAATATTATAACTCACACATCTTGCTGGTCTAATTCATTTTATTCTAAATTTGAAAGGGTCTACTGTATAAGTCTAGTCTAGTGCTATTAATGTCAACTAGTCAGTGATTAGCCAGCTGAGGATCATACCAAATACATCACTAACTAGTTGGTGGTGCCTATGATGCAGTCACCTAGGGCTAAGCATCAACTAGATCGACTAGATTGACTGAAAACTGGTCAGAATAGCCAACCTAGTCAACCACAAAACTATTTTAAAGTTCTATTTGCATGTCTTTATTTTGTTATATGCACATTATTTGCTTTAAACATTTTAACATTTCTGATGATACATGGTTGGGTGATGATATATAGAATACAGACAAGGCATAAGATAAAGAATAATGGTGAAAGAATTCTTTTAGTTATTCAATTATCAAAAAAAAAAATCTTTTAGTTATTCTTGCAATCAATTATGCGCCGGTATGGAATTACCACAAAGGTACAAACAGGGGGATCACAGTAAATAATTCAAATTGCATTGTTTTTTTTCCTGAAAAGAAAGACTGCCACTCCCTATCTCAATGTATCTAACTTTTTTTTTTGTTTGCAAAAGAGACACAGTAAATTACATCTTTTATATCATTCTTTTATTGCATATTTTTCTGTCTTTATTGACTTAAATATGATACTGCATTAATATCTTATATATATATATTGTGTGTGTGTGTAATCGGTTCACTGCGTTGTTTAGGGATGTTTAACGATTAGCCATCCTTTCATTGCATTGATAAACTGCTCTATGCTAATTTTTTTTTTTTTTCTCCTTGAGTGATCTCAGTATGCCCGGCAATGATCTTAGCTTTAATCCAGATGGATCTGCTGTGAACCCTGGAGCCTTCCAACAGCATGTGAGGCGTGATTCTAATATGATGGCCCAACTTCTTCAGGTAGACTGCATTACCTTGTTCTCTTATCTTCTTGTCTATTTAGTGATCATGAAACTCTGTTTTAATTAATCAGTATCTTCCAGTTGATTAGAATCTAAGTTCATATTATTTAGATGTGATTAATATTTTTGATTGTTAAAATTGCTATTAATTCAAGATAGAAATGTAAAATATACAATGCCAATTAATCCAGGATGGGCTGGATATGCTTCCACCTAACCCATACTTTTTTTTTTGAGAGAAAGAACTTTTTACATTACTTATTCTTTGAAGAATAAAGAACCAAATACCCCACAGCTTACAGGCTTGAAAACCCATCCAACCCAAGATAAAACCCGAAATTGACCCAAAGCAAATCCCCAAAGAAATCAAAAACATTGGCCCGACAGCTGACCCAATCAAAACCCTTTCCTGAAACACCACCCTTCAGTTTAGATCCGTGAGAACATCATCCTTCTGGTCCGAGACATCCTCATCCCAGACCTTGTTTCCTTTGGAAAGTAATTTTTTCTTCAATAACTCTTCCTTTTTTCTTTTCCTGAATTCCTCAAAGGCTTTTTCCAATTGTAACCTCTCTATCCACCAATTTCTGAAGAGCTTAATCACTTGATTCTCTGTCAATAGTATCACTACCCTTCTGCAACTTGTTCTCACCTGGGTCAATTACAGTACCTCTTAACTCGTTCTCCTGATGTTCCTCCGTCGAATGGGGAGTTGAAGCCTGAACTTGCTTCGTTGCCTCTCCATGGTCTGAACCAGATATCCCCTTACTTTCTCACTCTCTTCCTTCTATACACCCATTTGTATTTTTTGTAGGTCCTGCCCCCACTAGGCCGATTTTGAGCCTAGAAAAAATCTTTGTCACATGTACAATGTTATGGTTTCTCAAATTACTTAATTTCTTGTTAATTATCCCGTTGGTCTGTTCCTCCTCCTCCTCCTCAAGTTTGCTCCTTCGGCCTAAGTTGATTCCCAACCTACCAATCTTTATTTCTTCAAAATGCAAATGATCCTTGACATAGTGCACCCTGCCCTTTAGGGAGTTCCTCACCATTTGAAACTCCCTTTCCTCCGACCGCACCTTCACTTTCCATCTCGACATTGGTGTTATCTCTCTTCTGAGCTGCCTCATCCCTCCCTTCCACCCTCTCTGCTTCTGCTGAGGCCATCTCATCTGAAAACTTCGGATCCGGTTTTCCTACTTCACCCCCAACCACTAGGGGCATCAAACCTGTAATTGCAGATTTGGAGGAACCTTGGATCCCTTCAGGATCCCTGTAACCTGAGACAGAATCTCTGCATCACCATTCACAGGAGAAGAAAAGTAGTCGTTGGGAGCCTCTTGTGGTCCACTTACAATCCTCTCCCTACCTTTTTTGTCATACCTGGCGATCACCCAGATCCATCTTTCTCTAGCCTCATGCGAATTCCTTCTTCCTGTCGTTTCACTCCTTTTAAAATTTGGTCTGATGAATCCAGGATATTTTTTCTTGTTGATTCGTTCCTTCTGAAGTGATTCTCCTTTTTGCCATTGAACTCAACATTGATGTAGCCTTCATTCGACCTTTCTATTGGGCAGGACAAAAACTTCAGTTGAGTACCCTATTCAGAGAAAACCGACGATTGTTGTGCATCACGCTTCTTTACCTCACCATCGATTCCTGGAAGGGGTTCATCTGTTCTCGCTGAATCCCCGTAAGTCCCATCATGTAATATAGTAGGGGAGACACAGCAGGAATGGCAACTAAATTTGAGCAGGCCTCATCGCTCGAATTTATCAAAGGCCCAAGTTTCAAGTGATTAATAAGGTAATCACATGAGTTTGTAACCTCAGCTGATCTATTCTTTTGAACTGCTGGCTAACCATTCTCTTTGTATGGTGGACCCCACCCACTCGTCGATTCTCCTTCAATGCTGTTTTTTTTTTTATAATTTAAAGATTCTTTAAATTTCATTAAAACAGTAGAGATAAACAACTGTTACAAGCTTCTCCAATAGAGGCACAAGATGCAGCCTCACTCATAAAGAAAAGACAGCACAAAAATTACAATCAAGCCCAAAACAAATGATCCCTAGTTACCCCTTGCTTAGCTAAAGAATCAGCCATAGCATTTGCCTACCTCTCCACCCATTGTATAATCAAGCTCATCTGTTGTGTTAACCATCTGAATTTCTTCATTTCGTCTCGATAGCTTCCCTCCCTCCCCTTCAATGCTGTTTCCCTGTGCAATCTTCTTTCCCTGTGCGAGCCTCTTTCTTCATTAACCTCATTTATTCCCTCTTCTGTATTCAAGTCTGGAATTTTAAGCGTCTCACCCTACTTCTTCCCAGCATCCTTTCCAGCCTCCATGTCACTGCCCACCTGTGAGAGGTCAGTTACCCATACCTTGCCACTTGTAGCCCGACCTACCATGTCATCACCGTCCTTCATCCTCCCAAACCAGAGCACCGCTTCCATTTCTGAAGCCACCCACACCCTGTTCCATGGGCCTCCGGTGTGCAGCATGAAGGACCTTGGTATCATCTCCGACTTGACTCCAGCAATCTTTAGGCATAGTGCCCTCAGACCAAGTTTGTTGAATGAAAGCAGCACACCTCCTATTGCTGTCGCTATCTGCTGAAGGATATCTCCCTGCCAAAGATTGAAAGGCAGGCCCAGCAGGCTCAAATGAAAACAGCCATTGTTTAACTCCAGATAGTTGCAAGACAGGAACCATTTCCTGATCGTCACAGTCTCATCTTTTGTGTCCACTGTCTCACAATCCAACTGTCTTTCCTGCCTCCAGAATAGCCTTCCTCTCATTGAAAGGTATGAGAACTGTTTATTCATGAACCCTTACTCTTTTTTTATGTCTTCTGAGATTCTTGTCCAGTTCTTCACTTCTTCTCTTGCCATAACAACTAGCTTTTGCTCCCAGTCCCCCTTCTCTCCATATAATCTGATTCTTGGCTCCGATGTGAATAAAACACTTGTCACAGGGTTCTTACAATTGAACTTATCTTCGATTCCTTTTGCTTCTCCTGTAATTTTTTCCTTTGCTGTGTTGTTTTCCCTTTTTCTCCCCCAACCTTTGCTAACCACAGCATGAAGTTCATTAGCAATTCTTGTCCATCCTTCCCATGGTTTTAAAAGGCGGCTGAGGCAAGGCGGCCAAATTTCACCTGGCCTTAGTAGCCTCAGTCTCAGCTCAAGGGGCATTAGCCTCAGTTTTAGTGAGGCATAGGCCTTTGGCCTCAATTTACATGAGGTGGTAGCCTCAAGTTAAAAGGGTTTTGGGTGGGGAAAACTTGATTTCATGATGGGTAATTTTGGAAAAAATTAAAAGAAAAAGTGAAAACCCAAAAAATGTGTGTTTCCATCGACCAAAACTGCTATTCCCCCTTTTTTGTTCAACCGAACTCAAGATTTCAAGAAGACTTCTCAGTTCTCACAGACCAAACTCAAGATTCAAGATCAAGAATATTGGAGGGAGGAAGACAAATCGAATCGTGCGTACAGAGGTACAGGTCCTCCTCCTCCTCCTTCTCCTGTATGAATCCAGTTTCAATATTAAATGCATTTCAATATTTCCTGAACTGAAATGCATTCCAGAAATATATTGAATCTGGATCAATATTAATTTGTTATATTGTTAATTTGTTTTTTACTTATTTATTAATTTGTTATTTCAATGAACATGATAAATGCTGTGATGATACATGTTGCATACAATGAACATGATATTGTTATTTATTAATTTGACTACAGATTTGTTATTCTCATTTGAATGTTTCCTATTTTTTGTTGACTTATCCTTGGGTTATTTTTTATACAAATTTTAGCATGTTCAACTTGATTTGAACAATCAGCAATTGTTGAACCATACATTAAGTCACAAACAATTGTGTAAACTTTCAATTATTTATTTTTTCATAATTTTTTAATTTTTTTAATTTGAGGCTTACACCTCAAACCGCCTTGAGGCTTACGCCTCGCCTCTTTAGCACCCAACCGCCTCACCTCCGCCTTTAGCCTTTTAAAACCTTGATCCTTACTGATTCTTACCTTCTCGTATAATAATCATTTGCTTCTTTCCTTTCTCGAACCTTTCTTCTAACGAAACAAACCCACCTTTGAGTTTCTTCTTCTTGCTGCAAAGTAGTCTTTATGCCTAAAGCCGAGTGTCTTTCCAGTCCATTCTCCAGCTCACATTCACTGCTCCATCTAGGAAACTCTGAAACCAGAATACCGCTTCCCCCACTAGCAAAACTGTGCCTCTCTTGCCCCCTCGAATCTTAACTGTAATCTCTTTCTGTTGAGACATGTTCTCCAACAGAAACTCCTTCTTTCCACTTTGAAAAAACTCCACGTCTTCTACCGGGTACTTGAGATCCCCAAGTGGTGAACCTGCTGTGATTTTTTCAGAAGAGCTGTACTAATGCGGTTAATTTACAAATGATGAATTTTTGACTTTTATGAATACTTTCGTATAATACAGTTTTATCTTTCTTTTTATCTTTTTTCATGGAAAGAGCATGTTTAAACTAGCATCCAGAAGGAAAAATAAAATATTTAGCAATGATTTGAATAGTGGAACCAAGGAAAGTGAAAAAGATGGGATACAAAAGCAGAACATAACTCATTAAGGTCACCATGGAGAGATTACAAAGCCAAAACAGAAAAAAGAAGGAAAAAAAAGCTAAGAATAGTCCCAATTCTATGATTCCTTCACCATGCTTCCCCGGGTGAAACTATCTCTTAGCAAGGTCTCCAATCTGGGAATTCATTTTGAGAAGATATTTACTCTATATGCAAAACTCTTGCCTCCCTATTAAACTGTCTTAAACTCCATGGGCCATCTGACTTGTCTCTCAACCACCTAATGGTAACATGGGAATTATCCTCCATCTCTCATGTCTGAAAACCCAAAACCTGAGGAGAAGAATCAACTTATGCAACACATACATGATAAGGACATCTCTTTGGTGAAGTTTTTGGACACAGAGTTTATATGAAGTGTTTGACATGGATGCAACATCCATTTTTTAGTGTCCATTGAATGTGGAGAAAGATATCTCTTGTAGAAAAGACAAAGTCCCTACTTTGTTGGAATCTCTCACTATCATTGTGCTAAAATAGGCAAGAATCACCCATTCCCTCTGTGACTCCGTCTCTAAATACATGTCCAATATTAGAGGCACCAAAGATCTTAAGCAAACAACCATCAACATTAAGCTTGGTAAAAGAAGCTATGGACTGTGGCCGTCTGGTTGGCATTGACAAAGCCACTCAAACAGTGATCAAATCAATCATAGGCTCAAATGAGGTAATCTGTTGGAAAGAAATTGTGGGATTCGTCTACTGGAGAGGTTGTTGGAACTAAATCACAGTCTAAGCTGTAAATATCATTTTGTTTTGATAAATGAGTGGTAATTTTATTAAGAAGAGAAGAAAGTGTACAGTCAACAGCCCAAAAGGAGGCACAAGATGTTAACCTCCCTTTAGGAATGAGGATATAATCACACTCTTAAGCTGTAAATATCATGGCTATCTGGTTAATTAAAAGTAATAATTCTCTCATGATCAAGTTTTGTGTGACCTGAATCTGACCTATCTTTGCATACTGTCAATCCTCAGTAAATTTGAACTGCTGGCATAATTATCATTTTTGGAGAGAAGAGCAGATGAAGTTTTTGGGTTTAGAACTGGTTTTGATTTCAACCCTGCCCACCTTATCAGTTCTATGTTGCTCCCTGATAGGTAACTGAAATTTAAATCAAAAAATATATATTTTTAAGATAAATAAAGAAAAAAATTTTATTACTAAAAAGAGTTTACAGCTCAAAAGATGACAAGAGGTCACCCCAGAAACAACCAGAAAAAACAATAAAACAGACTTAAATGCAAAATACATCAGAAACCCTGAAAATTAAGCTTTCAAAGAGCTCCAGAAGTCTGCCCCAAAATCTTCTTTTAATCCTTGAAAATCTGGTAGAGGTAACACCCAACCAATGATTGATGAACTGATCCAAGCCACCCACCTCTTCCCAACTTTTCTTCTTATTCTCGAAGATTCTTCTATTTCTTTCCTTACAGACTTCCCAACACACCGCAAATGGAATGCAGCTCCATATCAGCTTGACCTTAGGACCACCCTGAACTCTTGGCCAAAGTCTAAAGATTTCAGACTGGTCTGAGATTGACCACCGATCCACTTTAAACAGCTTGAAAAAGTGGAACCATATTGGGGAAACGAAGCTGCACCCTAGAACAAATGCATAATGTTTTCTTCTCCAGATAAGCATAGGGCACACCTGCTTGGAAATTGAAATCCTCGACTCTTTATGATGTCCTGAGTCAGAATACACCCCCTGGCTATTAACCATGCAAAGGCTTTCCACTCTTAGGGCACAGGTTTCCCCCACACTCTCTGAATTGGATCAGTTTCCACCATATTTCTGATCAGAATAGAGTACATTGACTTGACTGTAAATTTTCCATCCTTACATTCCTTCCACCATCTGATATCACCAACTGATGGATTAATTTCCAAAGATTGCAATTTGGACAGCAGCTCCACACATTTCTCTAGCTCCTAGTCGAGTAAAGGTCTTCTGAAATTTGGTGTCCACACAACAGAACCATTTTGAAATTTAAATCAAAATATGGTATGTATGACATGCCCATTGTCCCATAGATTAATATTAGCAATTCTATGTTGCTCCCTGAGAAAGGGGAGGCAAAAACAAAAAGAGGAGTAAATGCATCACAAAACAGATGTCAATCCCTTTGTTCTCCCTGGATTTCGTCATAGTTCTTTTTTTTTTTTTTTTTTCTTTTTCCCGCTTCATAGTTTGTGTCTTGAGCTTCAAAATAGATATAATAGGACTTTCAACTTGGGCTGCATTTGGAATGTTGTCAGAGAATTAATTCTGGAAGTTTGGTTTTATGAAAATTGTTGGAACTAATTCTTTTTCTGGGCTGAAAACTCACTATAAGAATTGTTCAGGCTGGAACTAATTCTTTTTCTGGGCTAAAAAATTTTACTTCAAAAGAACCATTTTGGCTCAGAACTCATTCTTCAAATAGTGATTCTCTGAAGCAAAATTTTAACCAAACATAAGCTTAGCCTCTTAGCCTTTTCAGAATCTTCTTGGGAGATAAAAATGAAACTGTAAGGTTGAAGTGGACTTTCCATTTTATCGTCTTGGAAATGCTAACACCAATGGAACACAGTAGTTGTTTAGGAATAGTTACACTAGGATTAAAAGAGGTGCTGACAGAAGTACTTCAGTGCTTTTTCTGAAAGATGCTGATCTCCCTTTGCCTAATTGTGCACTGCCACCTCCCTTGTACACTACTGTCTATTCTCATTGTTGACTGTTAAGGCCCCCTTTTTCCTTTTATTCTTTTTAAGCATAGTGTGTTTTTAATAATATTCACAACCTCAATCCTATTTTGACTTTTCCCCATTTTTTGTCTTGGGAAGAAATAATTATTGTCAAGGTAGATTTTATTTTGATCACTAACCGTTAAAGTTTTACTAATATGAATAAGATAATGGTATATGTGCAACTATGTGCCTAATCCCCAGATGTTGGCCTAATCGATGCAAATCACCCATCAGGGGAAATCAGACCCCAATACAACTGGCTTCTGTTTTCTCCTTATCTTGCTAACCCATTAGCCACCTCATTCTATTCTTTAACCAGACTACCACTGTGTGGAATCCCCTTCCACCATTAGATCTCTATATTCAAGAGATTTGCCTCAGTCCTAGTAGAACTGCCACTATTTCTTCCTCAGTCGAATCTTTGTGTCTGATAGGTCCAGGATACAGAGCCAAAATGACCCCACACTTTTTTGATTTCTCCCATTATTCCTGAGAATCCTGGATTATCCAAACTGTCACAACACCCATCAAAGATTAATTTTACAATATTAGAGTTTGGAGGGATCCAAGGAAGGTCAGGAAGAGTCCTTGTCAAAGATGTCACCATGACCTTCCAATTTATAATAATGTTGGAGAAGGGTGAGAAAGCCTCCATGGATTTTATCTAATGTGCTGTCCTTAGTTTTCAGGGTAGATTCTTATATGAATTTTATTCATCTTAACCAATGTATTATAATATTTTGAAGATTTTGTTAAAATTCCATGATTTCTTTATTCTACCATCTTTCCTTTGTTTTGTCGAACCTTATTTTTGTTGTGATTTACAAGTCTTTGCTGTAACTGGTGTTTATACAACTTACAGACTGATCCAGAACTTGCACAAGCTCTTCTTGGCAATGATCTCAATAGACTGCAGAACTTATTGCGTGAACGGCATCAACAAAGATCTGATCTACGCCGCCAACAAGAGGAGGAGCTTGTAAGGGTTTTATTTCAGTATATCATTTGTTCTTCTGTACTTGGTCTTTCAGGAATAGTATTAGTGTTTGCATTTCAACTGCAGTAATTGGCTTGTTTGATAAAATTTTATGGTAATGAGTGCATGGTTTTGACATCAGGCTCCTCTTAGAACCACTTATTGAAATAAATGCATTTCATTTACTTCTTGTTTGGCTTAAGCATCAGCCATGCTATTAGTACACCTTGGGTTCCACTGGAAAGTAACAACCAATTCTTGTGCCAATGATATGGCTTCCCTCAACAGAAATCTAGATTTCAATGTTCCTGCACATTTTTTTCTTAACCAACCCACTACTACCTTGCAATCCCCCTCTGCTATGATATTCCTATACTTAGTTAAGAACTCTGCCCAACCTTAGTTCTTACAGAACCACCAGGTGTTCTGCCCTAATGCAATCTCCATATCTATTGGGCCCTGAGAAGAGTGCCATAACAGTCCCATCATGCCTTCCAAAAACTCAACCAATGCTTTAGCTACCCAGGTTCTCTAGGCTGCAATTATCAAAGCTCATCTTGAAATTGGGTTCAGTGGGAAGCAGTCATTGGACAATGACTCTTGTTTTAGCTGTGGAGTCAGAAACGACTTGCTAAATCCTAGCAATATTAAAACAGAAGTATGTGAAAGTGGGCAAAGTCTTCACCCAATTCACCATCCTTGCCTTGTTCATTTCCATCAATGCTTTCTTAGTTTGACTTTAATTATGTAAATTTAATAAGAAAATAAGTTTTTTTTTTTTTTTAAAACCAGGGTACACTTTGAGACCAAGAGACTCAATGTGACCTCTTCTGTTACCTTGATTCAATAAGAGAGAGAGGGAGGGAGGGAGGGAGTTGCCCATGGGATTAGAGCAGGATCAAAGGTGTATACTACTCAGGCCAAAAAAAAGAGGAAAATTTTATACAAAGAAGAACACTTGAAGGATAGGGAGGGAGGGAGTTGCCCATGGAATTAGAGCAGGATGAAAGGTGTATACCACTCAGGCCAAAAAAGGGAAAATTTTATACAAAGAATAACACTTGAAGGATAGGATCAGAAATGAACTCATTTGAAGGAGCCTTGGAGTAACTCCAGTAGGTGATAAAATGAAGAAAAGTAGACTAAGATGGTTTGGTCAGTACAGAGAAGACCATCTACAGCACCCGCAAGAAGTACTGATCTATTACAAGTTGAGGGCGCTAGAAGAGCTAGGGGTAGACCAAAAAGAACATGGGTTGAAATAGTAAGAAATGATTAAGTGTGAGGCTTTTCAATCTCTCCTTGGCCGGTGGTTGTGGAGATTCTCTAGTGAAACTGATGATCTCTGGAGGAAGCTTATTTTGGGCAAGATTGGCAGGACAGCCTGGGCAGTGATCCCTCTAGCAGCTTTTTGGGCGATTTGGTCTGAAAGGAACTTGTCTTTTTGAGCAGAAAAAGAGTTAGGTAGAAGTTGTCATTAACTTGTCTGTTGGTCTGATTAGGAACTGGCTCTCAGCAAAAAAAAATAATTAGTAGGGAGCAGTCTTACTTTTTTGTCATATTTGAAGCCTTGTGGATGGATTGTATAGAATCTCTTTTTACATGGGTGTTTATAGTTTTGATATCTAACACAAGTTTTTAACTTTTTTTTCAAAAAAAAAAGGGGCTCATAATTTGATAATGGATATGGCGCTGAACAGAATGGAACAGAGCGAAACAGGATTTGTGGCCAACCCTATATAGTTGGTCAAATGGGATGTGGTGTGTAAACCTAAAAAAGATGGGGGTTTAGGAGTGAGAAGGGTGGGAGTCTTTAATAAAGCTTTGTTGGGAAAGTTGGTGTGGAGGTTTGGGAGGGATTGAGGGAGAGGGAGGCCCTTTGGAGGAGAGTGGTGGCTTGTAAGTATGGGGTGGTGAACTTTGGGTGGGATACAAGGGAAGTGATGTCTTCTTATGGGGTAAGCGTGTGGAAAGGGGCACTGAGTTTGAATTCCTTGGTGCTTCCTTTCTTATCTTGGAGGGTGGGGAGTGGGACCAGTATAAGATTTTGGGAGGATGATTGGACAGGGATTAGGAAGTTGTGTGAGATATGTCCAAGGTTGTATAACCTGTGTAAGAAGGGATGCCTATATCTGATTGCTTTGAAATAATTAATGGCTCTGTGGTTTAGAGCCCGGATTTTAGAAGACCATTATTTGATCGGGAGTTGAACGAGTGCTTGGAGTTGCTGGCAAAGCTTCAGATAGTGGAGATTGACCCCTTGGCTTCAGATACCAGATGGTGGAAAGAATCTAAGGATGGAAAGTTCACTATCAAATCTATGTTTATTGCTTTGATTAGGAATCAGGAGGAGCCTGAACCAATTAGAGGTGTTTGGGGGAAACCTGTTCCCCCTAGGGTGGAAGCTTTTGCTTGGCTGATTGCTAGAGGCTCTATTTTAACACAGGACATATTAAAGAAAAGAGGTTATCAGTTTCCAAACAGATGTGTGCTGTGTTTTACTGAAGAGGAAAATATTCTTTACCTGTTGGTTCAATGCAATTTTGTGAAATCAATCTGGTCCTACTTCAAACTCTTCAATGTGGATATGTTGTCAGCATTAGACACGTCTGGGATTTTTGGTTTCTTTCCAAGGTTTCAGGGTGGTCCTAGGGCAGAAATTTTATGGAGCTGTATCTCCTTTGCTGTATGTTGGGAGGTGTGGAGGGAGAGAAACAGGAGGATTTTTGAGGAGAAGAGGAAAAGTTTGGAAGATGTTGGGGTGGCAATCAGTTCTTCAGTTATTGGCTGGGTTCTGTTTCTTCCAGATTTTGAAGGTCTATCTAAGGAAGACTTCGGTGCTGACTTTTGGGTCACTCTGCATGCTTAATATGGGTTTTTTGGTTATGCTTTATGTACTTTGAAGTTTGTTTGTTGTGATTCTTCTCCTTGTCTTTTGTATTTGATGGATGGGGTGACTCCTTGTCACCTGTTTAAGATGTATCCTCCTTGTTTAGCAATAAAATTTTCTTCTTTATTTATCTTCAGAAAAGCTGATGATCAGTTCTAGTTACGGTGGTTAACACGAAATCTAGGACTGTACATAGGTTTATATTTGTTTATGATGATGAATATACTTTAATTGTCTTTATTTAAAAGTATCAAATAAAATCACCCTTTCAGAATCTTTCAAATAGTTCATCGAGCAGGTCAGAAAGAGTGCATTTTTTTTTGGGGGGGGGGAAGATGTTGGGGCATGGGATTCATTTTGAAGTGTTGATGGGGTTGTTTAACTGTGTTTTGAGGGTGTGTGGTGAGTTTTTATTTGTTGAGGTTGTCTGGCCAAGTTATTGTTTTGTGCTGTTGATTGGTTAGGGGTATGCAATTGTTTCATCCTGTCTTAGGTTGTTTTGTGTTGGAGTTGTTTACGATGAGCTCCCAGTTCCCTGGTGGAATTTAAGGTATTAGAGCTTTTGTTGATTTTTCTATTTTCTGGTTTTTGTTGTGGATTTCCCTGGTGTTGTACTGTGTTGTTTTGGGTGGTTCTTTGCTTATTGTCTTGGTGATGTCTTATCACCTTAGATTGTATTTATTGGTCCCTTCCTTTTTTAATATATTTCTTTTTATTTACTAAAAAATTAAATATTTTTAAGTTGGATAGTTTTGTCCTCTATTTTATCCCCTTTCTGTTTTGCAAGTGTTAAAAATGTCATAAATAATGTTTGTAACATTGAAGCTACTATTCTGTTTGTATGTAAATGATATAATGCCATATCCGTCTAAGTCTATTTCCTCCATTCTATCACATCTCCATGATACTGATACTTTGGTGCTACTTTTTGTTTTGGTCTTCAGGCATTGATGTATGCAGATCCTTTTGATGTGGAAGCACAGAAAAAAATTGAAGCTGCCATCCGCCAGGTTAGTGCCTTTTTGTGCAAGAAATTTTAGTAATTCTACTTTTTTTTTGATAAGTAATTTTATTAGAAACAGAATAATCATCAGTACAAACATCCCATTCCTTGGGAGAGGTGTGAGGTTCACCTCATCCAAATACAGAAAAAGAAAAAGTACAAGTTACTTTTGAGCCCAGAACAAGTGATCCCTATAAACCCCCTGTTTGGCTAGAGAGTCAGCCATTCCATTGGTCGATGACTCCCATTGAAACAACACTGTTAAGTTACTGGTGAGCCATTTGGCCTTCTTAAATTCATCCCTAAATTCCCAATTAACAGTTTCCAGGTTTTGTAGCCACCCCACTACCATTTTGGAGTCTCATTCCACAACTAGTCTGCTCAAATTCAAACTTTTGCTATTTGTAGACCTTGAATTACTGCCAGAAGCTTGGCCTCGATTGAGTCTCCCAGACCTGCTGGACCTGAAAAACAGCAATTACATGTCCATCTTTGTTCCTGAAAACTCCTCCAATCCCAGAAGGGCCTGGATTTCTAAGGCTGGTCCCATCAAATTTAAGCATAATTAAGTCATCTACGGGCAGAATCCAAGTAATAATAGTCATCTGCCTTCTAGAAGAGCTATCTGCCACCTTGCCCCAATTCCTCCAAAGGTCATCAAGGGAGAACTGAGAAAATAGGTCCAATGTTTTCACTCCATGTATAACCTTTGCCAAAATGCAATCTTTCACAGCTTCTACACTCCTTTCCTTCTCAAGAAAGAGCCTTGCATTTTGTTCTTCCCAAATAATCCATGACACTGCTGACCGCTGCCCTCGTGCACCTCCACAAAATTCTTTCCCTCTTCTTGGGCCACTGAAATATATTAGGCTTGAACAACCCGCTCACCTCCATTGGTAGAGTTCATGTGATTCTAAATAAAGAAAAGAAACAATCCCAAATCTCTACAACAAAGGGACAAGAAACTAATAGATGGCAACAACTCTCTCCATTAGCCTTGCACAAGATGCACCAATTAGGGGATGAGCAAAGATAAAGTCTCCTTTTTTGCAGATTACCTATAGTATTAATTTTCCCATGAAAAACTTTCCAACAATAAGCACAAATCTTAGGGAGGATGGGATTTTTCCAAAACTCCTTGAAAGGAGCGAAAAGGGCTTGGGCTGAAGAGCAGAGAGAGCTAAAGAACAAGGCCCAAGTGAAGACCCTTTTTGGGTGAGGGGCCCAAACACATTTATTAGACATAGAGAGATGAAAAGAGGCTTTTCCCATAACATCCAATAGCTGGACCAAATCCCCAACCTCACTCTCTCTCAAACCAAATTTGAAGTTGAAATTCTAGTTCGAATTCACAAGAAGCAATGGCTGAGTCAGGAACCTAGAGATAGATTCCTTTTTAAACAAAGAAACAGAGTACAACGAAGGAAAGTGATCTTTAAGAGATAAATTACCAATCCACACATCTTCCCAAAATAACAGAGTCCCTAGAGCAGACATCATACTTGACATTAGACCTGTTCATGGGCCGGGCTTTGTCTATGTATCAACAGAATACATTCAGGCTTTAGCCTGAGCCTGGCTCGACCATCGGGCCTAGGTCTTGAGTCCAAGCCTGGGCCCAAACCTGAGCTTGACCAAAAATTTAAAAACAGAATTTTCTTTTTTATTCAATATAAAAGTCTTTTATTTATATTAAAAGCCCTCAAAACTCAAAAATAATAAAAGATCTCATTATTACTAGAAAAAAGAGGAGAGAAACAAAGAAAAAATATTGTATATATATTTTTTATTAAGTAAAATATGTTTTTTATTATATAATATATATTATCAAGTCGGGCTTGGGCTCGGGCCGGGATTTTTTGAGAAAGCTCGAGCCCGTAGGCCAAAAAAGCCTGAACCTGTAGGCCAAAAATAATGTACAAGCCCGACTTAGAACGGGCAGGGCTGGCCCGGCCGGTTGGGCTACCTGGCCCATGAAACAGGTCTATTGACATGATTTAAAGAAAGAGGGAGAATACTACCAATATCTCTCCACTGTGAAGCCAACATTTGCCTGGCAGATATACTAGTGTCCTGGCCATTACCTGAAGCCCTATGAATGCTCGTCGCCAATCTGCTTCACAACCTTTCCCTCTCAAGTGGCCATCTCCACAACCACTTCCCCAATAGAGCTATGTTCTTGCTAAATTCCCTATTTGCAAATCACCCTCCTTGTAGATACAACCTCCCACTTTATCAGGTGATCCTTTTTGCTCTCTCTAGGTCCCACAAGAAATCCCTCATCAACTTTTCTGACTTACAAACCTCCTTCTGGGGGATCCTAAAACACAAAGAGAAAATATACTGGGAGGTTAGCAAGTTTGAACATAATCAGAGTAATTCTACCCCCCAAAGAAATATAATTCCACTTCCCAAACAAATGGAATTCTAATTTATTTGAATCTTTATTGTTTTCGAATCTCCCTGAATGGAAGGATTGCCTTTTTATTCCAAAACTCATGTTACCAAGATACAACAAGGACATGTTGTTGAACAGGGATTTCACTAAAAATTGAAGAATCTGACACAATGTGCCACCCTTGTACAGATATCCAGATATCAAATCCAATGCACCCGTCATATGTTCACCTATCCAAATTTGTAGAACCTATTTAGATTTTGGTATTTAGCCTCTTGTTACTGAGGAGTGAGGACACCAATTTGGTTTTGTAAAAACCACTTATTTTTTCAGTTTTTGCATAAACTGAAAGCCTTCCCACCCTTCCCCTAAGTATCAATTCCACCTCTCCTCAACATTTTCCTTGAAGGTAGGGTGTGTGATCCACATATTCTCAAATTTAAAAGGAATTGGTCCAAAGAAGGCTCATCTAATTGTAACAAAATAGGCCAATGGTCAGAAATAGGCCTAACCAATGATTTCATCTGACTGGTCCATAATGTTCCTCCCATTATGTAGTAACCAGGAATCTGTCCAACTTACAGCAGATTGTATTTTCTTGCATGTTAGACCACGTAAATTGTGCATTTTGCAGGGGCAAATCTCTTAACAGGCAGTCTGAAATAAAGTTGTTAAGGTTCCTCAAGCTTTTTTGTCACTCTAGAAGTTGCATTACTCTTTTCAGCACAGAAATGGGTAACATTAAAACCACCTGGATATGGCTATGCTTGAGGCCAGACACCCAGGTTATTTCCAATACCAACTTGTCTTTGATGAACTTGCAAAACCTAAATAGGCCCTTTGAAACCTGGAGGCTTGAATCCATGGTGCTAGGTAGGTTCTCCAAAACCTTAATGGTTGAACAATGTGCTGGGTGAACTTTTGGGGCTAGTTTTGCAAGGGGCTCAGGTTCATTCAAGTGTCTGGTCAAGCCAAAGGAATTCAAACACTGGTTAATTCCATTTCTTTTTTAATGCTATTCATTTTACGGCCATGAATACCCCCCCCCCCCCCACAAACACACACAAGAAAAAAAAAAAGGTTCTTGATTTTATTGTTTAAGTGTGGCCAGCATATTGATGATTGAACTTGATAATTCTTGTATGCATGGGTAATGAATCCCAATTCCTTCGTAGGTCTAAAGAGAAAAAAACTTGTGACTCGTAATTCTGGAGAGATGAAGATTTTTTTGATCAGTGTCAAACAACATATATTCATGTCAGAAAAGAGGACCATACATTCCAAAATTGGAATATAGGACTAGTACAAGCAGCTTATTGCTGACCATATAGATTTAAGAGTGTTGAGAATGTTCTTGATACAAACTCTTCCCAGGCCCAGGCAATCCCCAGTCCAAAAATATTTTATTTACTCCCTCCCTTGCCAGCCTATCTGCTAGACTGTTTTCTGATGCGGGAATTGATTTGAACAAGTGGTTCATTCTGGATACCAGTAGCTTGATTTCTCTTATCAGATGCCTTAGGCTTCATGGGCCTTGTTCTTCTGATGCTAGCTATCCAATTGCAATTTGGCAGTCACCTTCTATGGTAATCAGCCCAGCCCATTGAACTGCTCAGCTTGAGGCCCACCCCCACAACAACAAACCAGCTACAGATCCCAGAGACTCATTAAGCAATGTAGTCAGATATTGATGCTGCAACCCTCTTCTAACCAAGTTATCCTTGGTCAGGTATCTGTCCAATACTGCAGTCCAAACCAAAGCATTGGCTCCCAGAGGAACCCTCAAAGTTAAAGTTTTTTTTTTTGGGAAGAGTAAAGGGAAAATTTTCATTAAATAAAAATAAGGAAATACAATCTAAGAGGTGACAAGCTGACACCTGACCCATACAAAACAGCTATAGACTAACAAACAGGGAATTGTTCAGTAATACAAATTTATAATTCAAGGACATTCCAAAAATTTCCCCCAAATCTGATCCATTAATTGATCAAATTGGCGAAGCATCAATAACTCTGCCTGCCACCATGTTCCGACCAAGGTTCAAAGTTTCGCAACGTATCAGACTGTATCGGCTGATATGTATGTTCCAACAAGAGCCTGATACATGGAACATGTAGAAATCAGCCGTTCTGTTTATTTTCGTATGTATCACACTGATACGGGCTTGTATCGGGTTGTTTTGGCTCTATATTGGCTGATACAAGCCCAAAACAGTCTGATACAGCTTGATACACTTGATTTTTTTGGGGTGTTCATTCATTAATCTCATTAATTACTTCTACATTTAATTCTAACTTTTCTTTCATTAATTATTTAATTACTCCTACTTTAAATTTAAATTTGAATTTTAGCGCCTAATTCAAATTCTCTTATTAATTCTGCTAATTGATGATCAATTCTCATTAATTTTGTTTTGTTAGTATAAAAACTACGAAATTTAAACAATGGCAAGATTCAAACCTTAGTCACCTGGTTTTAACAACCGTAAGTCACCACTAGGCCACGCCCATTTGTTTGTTATGGTTGTATGCATTATTATTTTTAAGTAATTTTTCTCTTTTCTTAGTGGATATTTATTAATAAATGCTAGAATTAATTATTAAAGTTTATATACTAATAAATATTAAGATAAATTGATGTATACACATAACATTTATATTGGTTATTTGAAAATTGATGTATACACTCTCATATTTTAGTTTTTTTTTTTTTGTTTTCTCACATTTTATTTATTCCATCATTATTCAACAGTTACTAATTGTATCCCAATATCTCACACTATATAAACCATTAAATTATGGATTTTTACATTTAAATGACTTATTTATAATCATTTAAAACTTGTAATTATTGTTACTAATATATTTTTTAGGATATATTTGAATTTCCTAACATATTTATGTGTATCTTGATTTTTCGTCTGTATCTATGTGTATCCAAAGCGTATCTTGATACGTCTTATAAAATTGCCTTTCTGATGCACCTTGTGTTTCTGATACTTTGAACCTTGGTTCCGACCAGAGTCGCAAGCACCTCATTATCTTAGCCTTAACTTCGAGCAAACTTCTGTTCTTTCATTCCAAAGGACCCAGCAAATAGAAGAAGGGAAGCAACTCTACCCTATCCTTGCTTTTCTGCTACTATTGATCCTTTCTCACCCTCATTCTTACCCATTCTTCCTCGTTACCTTAAAAAGATTGAGCTTCGATCCCTCACATGTCTTCACCCAGCACCTACTCCTCAGCCTTTCTTCGCCCCAACCTCTATTCTTCCCAATTCTTTCCCGTCTTATGTTTTTCTCCTCCCTTCTCACTTTCTCAAACTGCTTGAAAGCTTTCCTGGCAAAATCTTCCCCTCCCCAGAAGAACAGGCCTAGGGATTTCCGAACTGACACCTCTCTCTCTACCAGCTTGCAAATTTCCACCTCTCCATTAAGTTTCAGTTTACCAGTCTCTGGTCTTTCCCGTTGTACTAAAGTGGGTTGTCTTCTTGGTGCAGATTCCAGAGATGAGGATTTTGATATCTTAAATATATTTTAAACATTGTCCAAAATAAGTACTAAAGTGGATTTGATGTTTTAACAAAGTCGATAATAAAATTTTGTTCCTTGTTTTGCTTTTTGATTCTTGCTATGCATACCTATGAGTACAGAAAGGTATTGATGAGAACTGGGCAGCTGCACTAGAATACAATCCTGAAGCTTTTGCAAGGGTGGTATGTGTTTATATTTTATTTTGTACACACTATATGTGTGTTTTCACTTTCCTTATTTTTTTTCAAATTTATATTTAATTTGAATTTGTTTCCAGGTGATGTTGTATGTGGACATGGAGGTCAATGGCATACCTCTGAAGGTAGCAATCAGGAATAATATCTTATAATTTGGCATGGTTGATCTCGTGGTTTGCAATTTCAATATCAATGGATGTTTCATCATGCAGAAATATGGGAATTTTTGGGATATTTTGATGAACTTCCCAAGATATTTAGAGAATCTAAGAATCAGGAAAATTACAAAATTTTGAATTTGTTAATGATGGATTGTTAGAAGAAGTATAGTTGCACATTTAAGACTTAAACAACCATGCAAACAGTGGACTAGAGTGTCCTTATTTTTGGATAAATGGGGAGTGGGGATTAGTCTATGATTGGAAAACAGTGGACTAGAGTAGACTTGAGTGTCCACTATTTTAATATTTAAATTGGTGCAGAATTACAACTATGCCCTTAGTTATGAAAACAGTGGACTAGAGTGTCTTATTCTAAGATAAAAAACACTTAACTACCCTGCTGCCCATATACACCCAAAGTAATGCTCTTTCAACACTTATATTCATACTGTTGCTTTAAATATTTGTGATGGAACACAATTGGATGATGGGATGCAAAATGGCATAAAATAAAAGGATGCAGTGGAGGAATTAGTGATGTGCTGGTGTGGATTTGCTACAAGCAAAAGGCACATCTGATAGTCAAGGCTGCACTCTTTCTTTGGAAAAAATGCTGTAATTCCCTATCCTAGTTTTTTCAGCCTAACTTTTTATGTTTTCAATAGGAAGATCATGAACTAAAATTTCCATATTATTCATCTATAAAAAATCAATATTATTCTTTTGTTGCATTTTTGTAGTATATATTAACTTATTTATTTGATTGCATCAATATGATAAATTTAGAAAATATCTTTTTTCATTGACTAGTCAGTGCCTAGGCACCAACTAGTCATCACATTGACTAGCAAGGTAAAGAACGATCATTGCCTCATCGCATTGATAATTCAATGAAATTTGCTTGTTAGGAAAGTTTAGTATGGTCCATGTCAAAATTTTCCATCAGTAGACTCATTATTTGGATGGCATGACCTCTTTCATGTGCTTTTTCTCATTCATCCATTCGTTTTAGGTGAAGAGGATTTAAATTTATCATCATCCACTTTCTTCCATTCCAGGCATTTGTGGATAGTGGAGCACAATCAACAATAATATCTAAAAGCTGTGCTGAGCGTTGTGGGTATGTTTTGGGTTTTTTGAAGGAAGAAAAAGTCAAACTTATTATCGGTAACAATCAAATATTGATGTCATTCATAAAAAAAAATCAATCAAATATTAATGTCTAATAAAGAATGCTATGCAAATAGGATAAGCTGAGACTTCCTTTGAGTTGGACAAGCACCTGCTACCCACCCTATTCTTTTGCATTTATAAGAAGGGGTTTCTTGCCTTGTACCGATGGTTAAATTTGTTTGTACGTATGTAACATGCACTAAAGGATCTGCATCAAAAGGAAGGCATGAAAAAATTGAAGATGCATGTGTTTATCTGCCAGGTTTGAAAATTGAGGCTGGGATAAACACATGCATCTCAGATATACCGTAAAACATGTCACATAAAAATTCAGTGTAGTTGGAAGGTGCTAGTCCATCTATTCTTATGCTAGCAGTACTGTGTCTTTTTAATAAAGTAATTCCTGCCTGCCAAAAAAATAATGAGCAGGGCACAAAGAGAAAGAATTTAGCTATTCAACCCCAGATCTAAAGAAACCATAAACACTATCAGTTTAGAACCCAGCACTGGGCCCTGGATATCCCCATACAAGATTATCCTTTGTAACCACAATATGATTATCCCTTTTCCTCTCTGTTGATGACATTTTTCTTTATCAGATTGTTGCGACTCTTGGATCGACGTTATAAGGGTGTTGCTCATGGAGTAGGCCAGTCTGAAATACTGGGACGGATACATGTGGCACCAATCAAGGTTATCTGTTAACTAATTCATGGTTCAGCATGTCTTTTTTCCTTTTTTTTTTGGTCTGAGGATCTTTGTCTGTCTGTTTGTTTGTGCATTTTCACATTTATGTTTGCATCTCATTATAGGAGTTTACTTTTAATGTTTTCCCATTGTGGAAATTTATTATTACTATTAGAGTTGCCTACTAGCAGAACTGAGCTAGATTTTCGATGTTTATTAAGAAAATTCTTGCCTTGGGTCCATCTATGTCCAACATGCTTGAGATTGGTCCTATGGTGAGATTGTACGTCTAAAAAACCAGAACCTGAGCATCTTGTCAAATTAATTGGTCCCATAGTGAAAGGTGGATTTATGAACTTCAAAAGAGGGAATCTAGAAAACTTCTATGATGACCTTTGCAGAAATACTGCATTGAGGCATCTTGGCAAATTAGTAAGTGATACCCAAACTCACCATCAGCTTTATAGAGGACACACCAGTGAGGACAAAAACAACTATTGGGTCTTTTTCTTTGAAGTAAATCTGCTATGTTAACTCTTTCCAGAAAGGCTTCCCAACAGAAACTCCCAACCTTAGGCGGTATAGGATGACACCGCACCTCTTTAATAGGGAAAGACAAGCAAGAAGAAGAAGAATGTGTGAGAGCACTAAAGAAAGAGGCACAAGTGAAAGAACCAAAGGGGGTGAGAGTCCAAATTCTACTATCTGCCTTTGTTGGCTCTAGGAATACCCCTTCAAGAATGGATAACAATGATGAGATATCATCAAGCTCTGTGTCCCTGATATCTCTTCACAGGCCCAAGTTCCAGTCGACCCCAGAAATAGAATTAGAAGGAACAATGAATGAAGAAACCGGCCTATTTTTAAAAGTGGAAAGGGCAAAAAGGCTTGGGAATTGATCTTTTAGGGTGGAGTCTCCAAATCCAAACATGTTCCCAAAAGTTAATGAGATTGCTTGAGTGCAGGTCATACATGATCCATGAAGAAAACAAAGGTAGAATAGCTTTCTAAGGAGATGCTCTTGTACTCCTTGCCAGAATCCTAGAGTCCCATCCATTTGTTGCAACCCCATGAATACTTCCCACCGTCTTCACCCAAAGTTTGCCCTTCTCCAATGAGAACCTCCAAATCCATTTCCCCAGAAGAGCCAAGTTCCTATTCCTTATGTTCCCGATACCCAAACCTCCCTCCCTCTTACTCCTACAAACCATCTCCCACCCCACCCTATGGTGCTTCTTCTCTCTCTCTCTCTCTCTCCCCCCCCCCCCCCTTCCAGCTCCCAGAGAAAGTCTCTCATTAGTTTTTCTAATCTACTAGCCACCTTTATTGGAATCTTGAAGATTGACAAAAAGTAAATAGGAAGGTTAGCTAAAGTACACTTGATTAGAGTGGTTCTCCCTCCAAGAGACAAATAATTTTTCTTCAAAGTTGCTAATTTCTTTTCAAACCTCTTCACAACCGGAACCTAAAACTCACCTTTCTGAGGGTTATCACCCAATGGCAAACCGAGGTAATTAAGGGGCCAATTTGCTATTGCACATTCTAAGATGTCTGCAGCCTCAGAGATCTCCCCCTCGCCCATATTTACCCCAACTATACAACTCTTCTCAAAATTCACCTTAAGGTTTGACATTTGCTCAAAAAGTCGTATAGTGAGCTTCAAATTTCTAATCTTGTTAGTGTTCCCTACTTCACAAAAGAGTATGGTGTCATCTGCAAATTGCAAATGTGTGAGTGGCATAAGCTCCCTCCCAACTCTCCAACCTCTGATTAAGCCCTTGGAATCTGCTCTATAAATTAGTCTCCCCAGAACTTCAGCTACCAAAGTAAATAAAAAGGGAGAGAGGGGGTCTCCTTGCCTAATCCCTCTCAAGGCTGGGAAGAAATCGACCACTGTCCCATTTACCAGTATGGAGTAATGGCAGTTCCTGATACAACCCAAGACCCATCTGCACCAATTATCCCCAAAACCAAAATTGGTCATCACCTCCATCAAGAAAGACCAATCCACCAAATCATAAGCCTTTTCCAAATCCAGTTTACAAATCTCCCCTTGGTTTTGAGTGGGGCTAATGTTGTGTTGGGGGTGTAATGGTTGCACCAATTGGGTCCTCTGCTGTGTAATTGGGCCCAATGACTATGGACTTTGAGCTGGATGGCAAGTCATGCCATCTTGGCTTGGATTTTCATCTCAAAAGCTTGAAGGTACAAGGGCTGTACTGAAGGTGTGTTTGGGCCCAGAGCTCACCAACCCATTACTTAGTTCAGATTCAGACCCAGGGTGGCAGCCCAGTCTAGGGGAATTATCAGACCTCTAGGCTATTTTGGATCAGTATTTAGACGTGTTTGGGGAGCCCAATCAGCTGCCACCAGCCCGTAGCCAAGAGCATAGCGAGATGGGCCTGGGGTTGTATTTTGGGTAGCTCAGGTCTCATCAGACTGCTGCTAGGAAAATAGAAAGTTTCCTTAGATAGGGAGTTTCTGCCATGAGAAGTCATTGTGCATTTAAAATAGATGTGGTTAGAAGGGGAATATTCAAGGTTGTGGCAGTGATGGAACTGAGGGTGAGAAAGGAGAGAGGAAATAGACCATTTTGTCCTCTGATTTTATGTTTTTTCAGTTCTTTCGGTGCTTGTTATTAAAAAGATTTTCAACTTTAGAAATATTAAAAAATCTATCAAAAAAACAAAAAAAAAACTATAGAAATGTTTAGCCCTCAACAGTAGAAATATTAAGGTGGCGTGGACTCAAAAGTGGTAACAAGATGGCTAAAGGAGAGCAGCTGATCCCATGGCAATATGGGAATGCCATGAAGGAGATAAAAGAGCTAAATGGGGAATGGGTTATCAATGTAACATGGGTTCAAAGAACAGCAAATGGGATGGCTGATTGGTTGGAAAAACAAGGAGTAAATCAAGATCAAATTATTTTGGCTGATAGGAAATGAGGATGTAGCAGATGGTCTGATGGTATATAATACTTCTTTGAGAGGTGGCCTTCTCAGCTATCTAATCTAAGGGATGCTTGGCAACTATGTAAAGGTGGTTCTCTCTTTACTAATGAAATTCAGTTATCCATCAAATAAGGGGGTGTTTGCTAATATGTTTGATTTTGTTTATGAAAACAAGAACAACTGCCACCTCAGCAAAAAAAGTATGATTTTACCGATGCATCAATTGTTTCTGTTTTGAAAAACAAAATCATACATATTGATGAATGCCTCCCAAATGTACATAATATGGACCTTTTATTATACATATTCAACTGAGAGCTCAGCCTTCTTAGGCTGGTTTCATTATCTTTTTTCTCAATCAAATTCCATTTCATAGCAAAGGATTTGGGGGTGTCTTTGGGAATGGGGGACACAAAACTGGTTTCATTATCTTTTTGCTAAATTGAATTCCTGTCAAGGTATGAAGATTGCAAAACAACATGGTTATCAACATATGTAGGTAGAGGGGGATTCAAAACTGGTAATAACTTGGATGAATGACAACAACCTGGGAGGATCCACAGGCATATTATAAGTGATCTTAGGAACATAGCAAAGGATTTGGGGGCAACATTCAGATGGATAAAGAGAACAGCAAACGGGATGGCTGACATGCTGGATAAACAAGTGGTGCCTAGGGAACAACTCTTTTAGGTAGGTTTGTAATTGGAGTTCCTTTCAAACTGTTAGCGGGACTGAACTCACTTGTAATAGAAATACTATGTAATTATGCTAATATGCTTCTATTGGAATTAATGAAATGAACCTTTTTACTGATAAATAAAAATTCGAATTCCACTTTAGGCTTAGGCTTGGTTATAACTATATGCTGAACAGAGTTCAGGCCCACTTTATGACCTAATCACTCCATTGAGCTTGGCATGGCTACTGGTTGACAGCACCAGTTGTTTTTTGCTCCTTTTGACTACTGGTGGTAAAACATTGGACAGCAGCTGTCTGTCATTTCAGTTACATAGGTTTGACATTTTAAAGTATAATTATTTGCTCAATGCTGTGTTAAATTATGCTTTATTGATTCTTTTCTTTTCTTTGTATAGATTGGAAATATATTTTATCCTTGTTCTTTCATGGTACTTGATTCTCCCAACATGGAATTTCTTTTTGGGCTTGATATGCTCCGTAAGCATCAGGTAGCATCCTTTTTTATTCTTGCTTTGTGATTTATGACGAAATCTTATAATGATTTCTAATAAAGCGGCTTTGTACAGTGCATAATTGATTTGAAGGAGAATGTCTTGAGAGTTGGTGGAGGAGAGGTTTCAGTGCCATTCTTGCAAGGTGTCTTTTGTTCTATGTGCTAATCTTTGTAACTATTGTATGACTAAAAATACCTGCTTTATAAGTTTATCCTTGCTAGTGTGACTTTTAAATTTTAAGCAGTGTTCTCAAGTTCTATCATTTAATTGGTTGCCTTTTTCTACTTTTCTTCTGCAAATATATTGAAATCCCTAATTATTTTCAGAGAAGGACATCCCATCCCATTTTCTAGATGAAGAAAGGTTTTCAAAGCAAGCATCTGCTTCAGGTTCAATTGCAGTAAGTAAACTCTGACAAATTTCCAAATATAAATAGTGTTCCGATTGTTCGTCAGCTGATTAGATGCACTTTTTTATAAAGTTGTTAATATTCTAAGCTGTGTGATACGAAATTGTTAATTTTTTTTTGAGAAAGGTAGGAATATAATTTCATTACTAACCAAAAAGCATGATTTTTTTATTTATGAATGAATATAATTTATTAATTCAGAAAAAGGCAGTACAGGGAACCCAAAAGAGGCACGAGCTGTTACCTCTTCAGGGTAGTATTACATCAAAATAAAAAGCAGAATTAGCCATAAATACAATTATAAAGCAGCCCAAAATAAATGTTCCCTTGTAGCCCCCCGCTTAGCTAAACCATCCGCTAAGGTGTCTTCCCACCCAACGAAAGGTAACAGTTATATTTCTTGTAAGCCAGGTGACTTTCCTTAATAAGTTTTTGTGTCGCCACATGGCTGAAGCTGGATCTGTCAGCCATCCCACAACAATTTGAAAGTCTCCTTCAACTACCAAATGCTGAACTCCTAATTGTTCTGCAATCTGAATACCTTGTACCGCTGCTAAAATCTCAGATCTATTAGAGTCTCCTATTCCCATAGGGCCTGAAAACAAGGCTAATATATTGCTCTCCGTATCTCTCAGCACCCCTCCTATTCCCGATGGGCCTGGGTTTCCTTGGCTGTTGCCATCAAAGTTCAGCTTCACCCATCCTTCAGGCAGAGGGGTCCACACTGCAGAATCTCTGTCCTTCCTTGTATGGCTGCTAGCCACCACTATCCAATTTCTTCAAATATCATCAAAGGAAAAAGTATGAAAGAGGTCCATAGTTCTCAACCAATGAATGCAAGCAACGGAATGGCGCGAAAGCCGTTGCTTGTTTCTTCGCATGCCCTAGTTAAGATACAATCCTCAACAGCCTGAATGCTTCTTTCCTTTTCCTTGAATATCCTTGCATTCCTTTCTTCCTAGATTGTCCACAATGCGGCTGCTATAATACATCTCCACATCATTTTTCCTTTTTTTGTAGGCCACACAAAAAAAAGAAGGATGACTTGAAGTCTGTGGACAAATTCCACCCGTACCCAAACAAAGAAAAAATCCAACTCCAAATAGGTCTAGAAAAGGAACAAGATACAAGTAGGTGGGGGCAATCCTCACCATTAGCCCTGCAAAGTTCACACCAGTTAGGGGATAAACACATGAAAGGCCTTTTCTTCTGCAAGTAGTCCAAGGTATTAATCTTTCTATTAAACACCTCCCAGCAGAAAATAACAATTTTAGGTGGAACAAGTCTAAACCAAATCTCCTTGGTTGAAAAACCCCACTGACTCAGGGAAGAGGAACGGGACTTAAAAAAGGAAGCACAAGAGAAGAAACCTTTTGGATTGGGGGACCATAATCTCACATCCATACTAAGAGGGTCCAAAAAGACATTGCCAAGAAGAGACAACAGATCTGAGACACTGTTAAGTTCAACATCCCTCAAACCTCTCCGAAAGCCAAAATCCCAAGTTAAGGATGAGGGTGATATAGGAGATGGGAGAAAATGAGAGATAATTTTTTCCTTGTAAAGGGAAATAGAATAGAGAGACGAGAATTGGTCCTTTAGAGCAGCAGTCCCCTCTCAAGTGTCTTCCCAAAATAAAATAAGGTTACCAGAATTGACATTATACCTGACAAAGTTGAGAAATTGAGGGAGGATACTTTGGATTGCTTTCCAAGGAGATGTCAACGTTGCTTGCTTGTCTTGATACACCCGCATCCCATCCATTTTCCAGTCTTCCATGTATTCTAGCTATCACTTCGTGCCACAACCTCTCCCTTTCTCTAGGCCACCTCCACAACCATTTTCAAGAGGGCTTTATTCTTGAGAGTTAACCTACCTAACCCTAGTCCACCTTCATCTTTTCTCCTACAAGCTATTTCCCAATTAATTAAATGATCTTTCTTTTCCTCCCTAGCTCCCAAAGAAAATTTCTCATTAATCTCTCTAGCTTCTTAGCCTCCCTATTAGGTATCCTAAAAATGGATAAGAAATAAACCGGTAGGTTTGCTAGGGTTGCTCTCAATAAAGTCGCTCTACCCTCTATAGAGATATAGTTTCTTTTCCAAGCTGTTAATCTTTTCTCAAAATTTTCCAAAACTGGGTTCCAAAAACCATTCTCTCTTGGTTTAGCCCCTAGAGGGAGACCTATATTGCAAGGGCCAAGAAGAAATGGGACAACCTAGACAATTTGCCACAGATTGAATAATCCCTCATTCATATTGACACCGACCACACAACTCTTATCCAGGTTTATCTTCAATTTGGAGACCTTCTCATAATGTTGTAACAATGCTCTAAGGTTCCTCACTTTTTGCCCGCCACCTCTTTCATAAAATATTATGATATCGTTAGCAGACTGTAGATGGGTTACTCGGACATTGTTCCTTCCTATCCTCCAACCACTCACTTCCTCTTCCCTATCTGCCTTAGAGATTAATCTACTGAAAACATTTGCAACTAAGGTGAAAAGGAACAGGGAGAGTGGGTAACCTTGTCTAAGGCCTCTACAAGCTGGGAAAAAAGTCTTTGACCAACCCATTAACCAAGACTGATTAATGGCAAGAACTAATACAACCCTTTACCCAATTGCACCATCTATCTCCGAAGCCACAACACCCAGGGATCTCTAGTAAAAAGCTCCAATCCACAAGATCATAAGCCTTCTCTAAATCTAACTTACACGCAAAACCTTGATTCCTCGACTTTCGCATGTCATCCACACACTCATTTGCTATTAATATCTGATCTGTTATTCGCCTTCCTTGCACGAATGCACCTTGTGCTTGACTAATGATGGATGGTAGTACTACTCGGATTCTCAGAGGCAACGCTTTAGCCAAAATTTTATAGATGCTAGTCACAGGACTGATCGACCTAAAATCCTTAGGGTCCTTTGCATCTATCTTCTTTGGGATTAGGGCTAAGAAGGTTGCATTAACTCCAGGACTTACCTTTTTTTATCTGCAAATTCCTGAAACAACCCAACAAGGTCTTCTTTAATCACATCCCAACAGTCATGATAAAAAGCCATTGTGAAGCCATCTGGACCAGGAGCTTTGGATCTATCCATTGAAAACACTACCTGTCTGATCTCTTCTTCACTAAAATCCCTTTCTAACCAGTTTACTTGTTCTTCAGATATCCTGGTCCACTCCAAATCTTCCAATGTTGGCCTATCATTCAAGGGTTTCCTATAGATCGATTTGAAATGATCCACAAACAACCTTGCTATCTCATCTTGATTTGTTAGTTCCTCCCCATTCACCTCTAACTTAGCCACAAAATTTTTTTCTTCTCCTCCCATTAGCCAACGCATGGAAAAATTTTGTGTTCCCATCCCCTTCTTTAATCCATTTATGTCTTGACTTTTGCCTCCAAGAAATTTCCTCTCTCAGAAGGACTTCTTCCAAATCCTTCTTTAAGTTCCTTCTCAACACCCTTTCTTTTTTGCTCATCATTCTTTGGGCTTCTTTGGAATTTAATTCCTCGATCCTAGACAACGAGTTACTTTTTTGCTCCTCTATTCTTCCAAATTGTTCCCTGTTCCACTCCTTGATTTTGGATCTCAACCTTTTTAGCTTTTTGTGGAATCTCACTCCCTTCCACCTCACCCCTCTTAAATCTTCTCTCCATCACTCCCTAATCAAATGCACAAAATCCGGGTGAATTAGCCGCATATTCTCAAATCTAAAAGGCCGTGGACCAGAGGCTAATGTTTCAGGGCTTGACTGGATAGGGCAGTGATCGGAAGTGACTCTGGGTAATGCTCTAGCCATCATGTTCCTTCAATGACTCTCCCACTCTTCATTAAAGAGGAATCTATTTTCGAACAAAGGGTTTTCTTGGAAAGGAGACCAAGTAAAGTTGGCTTGTAAGAGAGGTAAATCCTTTAGACCACAATTACTAATAAATTCATTAAACTTTCTCATACTGGTAGTAACTGTCCTCTGGAGGTTGTTAGATTCTATATAGAACCTAATTACATTAAAGTACCCCCCAAGACACCAAGGACCCTCCCATTAGCTTCGTATTCCATACAATTCTTCCCACATCTCATTTCTCTCTCTATACGTGTTTGGCCCATAGACATTGGTTAGAACCCAGGTAAATCCATCCCTCACATTTCTGACCTTTAAAGACACAGAGAATCTCCCTATTAGCTCGTCCACTGATTCTACAATATCCTCCCTCCATAATGTTACCAAACCTCCAGAGGCACCCCAAGAAGGGGCCGAGGTTCAACAAACTCCTTTTGATCTCCATACACTTCTGACTCACCTTTTATCCATTTTTGCCAACTTGGTTTCCTGTATCAACACTATGTCCGGTTTCTCTCTTTCTTTTACTGTAGAATCTTTCTTCTTTCCCCTCTCCCACTAAATTCAATGTCACCCTCAATATCTGAAATCAATCTCTCCACTTCTGGTCTCTTTTTCTTTTTCCTTTTATTGTTACCCTCGATCTTCCTGGATGATGCATTAGCTTCAGCTACCCCTCCCCCCAACTTGGAACTTCTATAGAATTCCTTCTCTTGAGAAATTTCTGCTCTCTCCCTTTGATCTAGTTCCTCCTCCTTCTCTTTGTATTCCTCCAACAACGCACAAATCATCTCCCATATTCTCTCTAATTCCTCCTCCTTTCTCTCTCTAGGGGCCACTTCTTCCCCTCAGTTCACTCTCAGAATTGCCGTTCTCTCCTCTTTCCCTCGACTAAAACTTCCGCTCAGGATGCTGGAGTATCTGTTACAAGCATAGAAGGCACATTAATAACCAAAACTGAAAGGACATCCATACCTGTGTTGTTGGGAACCAATGGGCCATCAATCAAGGGAGGGGGATGCGCATAAGGAGAGAGGCCTTAATCTGTTCCCTGTGATTGATCTTGCTTTAGAGAGTTTATAGTAGGAGTCAATACCCTGTCAGCTTTAGCAATTGAACTATTCTTCCTGTGCTTCCCTTCTTCCGGTATTACATTACAGACCAAAGTGTTAGGATTTTTCCTTACCGGCCTCGTATCCTGTTTTTCCTGAACTACTGGACTGACTTCCCTTGCGAGTGCAGGCATCACCTGAACCTCAGCTCTGGTCAGACGATCCAATCCATTCATATTGTCTTCTTCAACTTTTTTAGAATCATCTTCTTCCTTGTTCTCTTGAAAAAGCACCTCTGTACCCAAACTATCTTCATAAAAAACGGTTCTCGTTCTGCTCAGAGCAATGCTCCCCAAGCTCACTGTATAGTCTGAATCGGTATCACCGGCATAGTGGCATCTTCTTCCTCAGAGCACTCATGCTGTTTCCGCTCTTCAAGATCACTTCGCCTGATGCTCCTTTTTTGCTTTTCAATTATTTTGATTTTTGACAATTAAGGATTATTATAATCATATTGAAAGAAAAGGGTGGACCCCATACATAAAAATCTGCATTATTATGAGGTAAGATGCATGTGCAAAACAAATATATAGGCTATACATCAAATCATAGGAAAAAGAAGTCGGATGTCCACTTCCCTGTGAAATCATCAAATTTGATAAACTCTTTGAGATCCTACAGCCACTAAAAGAGTTATTGCCCATATTTCTCCAATCACTGTGATAAATTTTGAAAACCTATCTTTTTAAAATACAACTACTGCACTATGTCTTCTGCTCGAATGGAGTGTGAAACCTCTATTTATAAATCCTGTTTAAATGGCTCATGGAGTGGATGTTCCAGAGAAAAAAAACATTCCTTTTAAATGACAAAAATTCTTCGGAGTTGACTGGAACTTGTTCTGCAAACCAAAAGAAGATGGAGGCATCATCTTGTGCCCAAATTCCATTTACATTCATTACAAAGTCCATTCTAGAAATAGCTTTGGTGTTTTTGGATGGTAAGCGATCATTTGTGGTGGAGAGTGGTTGCAAGTTGCAACAACACATGGGAGAAACATTATTGGTTTGAACTTCAATGAGGTTGTGGGGAGTTGTGTGAAAGCGTAAGGAAGAGAATGCAAGAGGTTGCTGAAGGTTTCAACAAGGTCACTTCCTTTAAGATTGATGTTGAGGGAGAGAATTAATGATTATGTTTTGCATGATGTTTCGTGTGGGGACATGCCTTTTAGACTTATTCCATTTTTCTTAAAATGGAAGTTGATAGGGATGGAATTAATTTTTTTTTTTGAAGATAAAAGAAAACAATTATTGAAACAAAAAAGAAGGTACATGGAAGGTGATAAGCAATCACCCGAAAGAAAAGACCAGACCAAAGAGACAACCCAAAGGAGGCTGACAAAACCCAAAGGTCCCAAGCAAACAATACCAAACCAACTAAAGATAAAATGAACTAATGAAAACCCCTCATTAAAACAACGAAAGAAAAACGAAGATAAAAAACAAAATAGAACCCAAAACAACCAAAGCAAACTCTGACACCCACAAGATACCCAAGAAAAGCACCCTGCCCCCATAATGGGACTCCAACACATTAACTTTTCTTCTCAGTTTTTTGAATGCAACCCTCTTGTTGTCTTCTGATTGATCTTTTGGATTTTTTGACAAGCTTGTTAGGCCCAACACCAAACAGACATCAAGGTTTAAAATGTCGATGTTGATGGAAATGTCGCTTACCAAAATATAGGACATATGTTGGAAATGTCGAGGGGAAATATTGTAAAAATTAGAGACATTGTGGAAATATTATGAAATATGTGGAAATATGCAATGATATTTTGTAAAATGATAAAAGAAGCACTAATACATATTTCTAGACTATTATCTTATTCCCAACCATTATATAAAGCTAAGAAACTAAGATCAATAACAAATTAGTAAATGACGATTTACTGATTTATTATGCATTTTGATGTTTTTACAAGGTTATCCGATATTTTCTTTTCTTATTTTTAATTCTGATTTATTATAAATTTCAATATATTTATTTCACACTAATAAATAGAAATACATTTATTCTGATTTTTAAATATTAAAGTTATAATACATAATGTTTTATTATAAATTTAATAAACTGATTCTCATTTTTGTAGTATTAACTATTAAGATTATGATAAATTCTGATTTCTTATAAAATTTAATGAATTTTTTATGATTTTTAATACTAAATTGATAATAAATTTTGATTTGGTATAAAATTTAATAAATTTATTCTCATTTTTATATTAAATTTAGAGTATGATTTATTATAAAATTTAATAAACATTTTCTGATTTTAATAAATATTTTAAAAATACTAACTAGTTAATATTTTATTACTTGAAAAATATTTTATGTTTTATATTATAAAGTAATTAATTTATTCTTTTATTTTTTTTTTGTTAATTATTTTTTATATATTTTATTTGAAATATTAAATAGAAATTATTAATGGAATAATTTATATTAATATACTGTATTATATTAATATAATATACTAATATATTATATTATTAATGTACATTAGTTGACATCCTATCGACATAATAGGAAAAACTGTTTTCTTTTTGTTTTTCGTTATTTGGACCGATTTGGTCGACATTTCTGAATTATAAGGAAATGTTGACCGAAATAATGAAATTTTTATATTACCATCCATTTTCATGTTGGTGAGCCTTGACATCGACATATGTCGGGCGACATTAGCGAAATTTCGTGACATTTGAAACCATGACTGACATCCTTTATTCTCACAAAAACCTTAGAAACTAGGATCTGCTACTGATTTCTTTTATTCCTTTGAAGTCTGAATCTTCTAACTGTATTCAGAGTTCCCACAGTTTCTTCTGACTTTCCCATGGACTTCTGACCCCTCTCTGAAACCACCACCCCCTCAAACTCTTCTTCTGGCTCCTTAGCTACATCCCCACAACCTCCAGCAGCTGCTTCCAACTCTTGAATTATAGAGTTATCGTCATTGCAGTTAACCACTGGAGCTACTCCCTGATCCTTTCATCCACAGACCTGAATGCTTCCCTTGCAAACTCCTCCCTTCCTAGGAAAAACAGACCCAGAATTTTGCTGACTTCCACTCCCCTATTTACCACTTTCTTGATGTCAGAAGTCTTCTCTACCTTATGGGTCTCATCAATCATCGATTCAAACTCACTTTCCTCCCCCCTCTCTGTTCTCCTCTGTTGTCCCCTGATTCTGCTTCCCCCACACTTTCTCCTCTTTTAAGCCTCTATCCCCTCTCCTCCTTTGTTCCCCAAACACTCTTCCTCATCTCTCGTTTTCTTTGCCTCTTCAATCTCATCCACCTCATCTCCTTGTCTGCTCCCCCCCCCCCCCCCCCCCCCCCTTCTGCAATTCTACTTTCATTACTTTCTGGCAAAGTCAGAATAGTCCCTCCATCATTCTCTTCTTCCGTCACCACTCTTTGCTCACCCCAATCCTCTCCATCAATCCTTTCCAAAACTTCTCCCTTACCATTAGTGGCGTCCAAAATGTCTTTCCCATCCTCCCCCCCTCCTTTTTTTTTCTGTTGAAGAAAACTGACTTCAAAATCCAGCTCAACATCTCCCTTCTCTTCCGCACACCTCTTTTCACCCATATCAACCTTCTCTAAGGTCATTGAATTGTCCTTATTTTTAACAAAAAAATTTTCCATTCTCCAGACAAAACCTCGTCATCACAAACTGCCTCCTGTAACCTCCTTCTCTATTGACACTTCTCCAGACACTGAACTACTTGGCTAAAAAAATATTGTATCCATCAACCGGCTTGACCCCAGAAAGCCTCTTAAAATCTTGGGCTAATGTGCCTTCGTTAGCGGGCCCACCCTTTGGCCTAGAACTAAGTAACTTAGTTTTCCTGGGTCCACCATTACAGTCCTGCCCAAAGCCCATTTGTTTCCTGCCCAGCTTATCTCCCTCTTTTGGACCCATGTGCTCCCCAAGAGAATCACATGTTGGGCTAATAATGAGAGGCCCATCAGTTGTAAATTACCCTCTTTCTCCCGAAGTATTTGTTTGCCTTCTTTTCCTCCCTTTCCAATCTCCCCTTTCTCAAGATCAGCACCATCACCACCTTTTTTTGAAAATTGAAAATACAAATTGTTAAGCATTAAACTTTTAACACCAAGTCACCAACCCTTTCAACTTCTCCCTTTTCCCCTGTTTGTGTCACATGGATTCCACTAACCCAATTGGCATCATCTTCAACCACTCTCCCCCTGGACAACAGAAACGCTTCAGCTTCTGATGCCACCCAGAGCTTCCACCGTCTTCCTTTGGCAAAGAGATCAATCAAACGGGGAATCCTATCCAGTTTAGCACCAGCAATTTTAATCTTCACCACATGGATATCAGCGGTACAAACATCTTCCAGAACTCCTCTGCATACCGCTGCTATCTTCTCACAGATATGATCCATCCATAAGTTGAACGGAAGTCCAAAAACCTATGAGGTTACACTTCCTTCAGGGATTGAAAGTGTGATCACTCATGATTGGTTATATCTATTGCATATGGCCAGTGACAGTCTCCAACACCGATGAAAGTGGAACATATGACAACGAATTTGCATAGCATAGTATATGAACCTTTCGGTCCACATGATACATAAACTGACCAACAAATAAGTGCTGTGTCTATTAAGGGTGCAAAAAGACAAAAATAAAGGAGCTCTCCTCTTAACGACAATGACAACTCATTATTTTTAGGGTAAATTACATGGACGTCCTCTGTACTATGGGGTCTGTGACAAAGACCCCCCTGCACTTCTTTTGCGAAAAAGACCCCTTGAACATTGGCTGTTAGACAAAGTTCCCCCTTCGTTAGTATTCTGTCAATTATCATTGGAAAAGATTCTCATTTCGTTGTTACAAGAGTTTTAATTCCCCAAACTACCCTTTTGATAATTATTCGAACAATTTTGCACTTATTATCATTTTTATATTTGCCTTACACTCTGTTGTCTATCTCCTACACCTGGTCCCATTATTGGTGCCTGTAACTTGCTTTAGCTCTCACTTTGCTCAACAAAAAGAGAGGAGATGTGGTCTCTATTGTAGTTTCGAATGTCCCAGCCATGTACGAGCTCCACTTCGCCGTCCCCATGGTCAGTGCCATCCTCAACACCATAAATACCCACCTGGATGCCCAGACCATCTCCATCCTCCTCCATCACAGTGAGACCAAGCTTGTCTTCGTTGACTTCCTGTATTACTCCCTTTTCCTCAAAGCCATCTCATTGCTCCCACCCGCCACGCAAAGCCCTCTTCTTTTCTTCATCACAGAGGAAGGAAACAAAACAGTAGCTATTGAAGATGATCCGACTTACAAAGATGATATAGAAGTTTTCTTGTTGATTGGAGGGAACAACCATTGTTGATTGGAGAGAACAACCAATCTGAACCGGCACCCATATTTTTTCTGGCACTGTTTCATCCATTAGGATGACTCAAAATATGAAAAGCCATGGATCAAGACATTCATTATTATGATATACAATGGATTAAGATGGGCTCAAATGGCTAAAACATTAATCAATCAAGGATATTCAAGATTCAAGTACAATCCATGGTAAACCTGCATTGTATAGTTGGATTTTTCTTTTTTTACTTTTTGTTTGGGGGGGGGGGACCAATAACCCTGCTTTCAGCAATTCATGGCTAGCCTTGTACTGTAAATTACGGATTTGTCAAAACAGTATATTTTTTTTTTGGTATTAACCATTAAAAAAAAACTTAAATTGATCTGGGGGAGACAGAGAAAGAGAGAATACTTGTGAGTCCCTCTCCAGAACAAGAGTCAAGACTCCTTCAATCAAAGCATTGAGAGAACCGGTGAACACCTAAACAGAGAGAGAAAGAGGAACAAAGAGAATAAAGCCTGGGAACCAAGTAAAGAAAAGTTCCGAACTGTTCGATAATAGGAATATAGGATACAAAGAAGATGAAGATTTACAATTTCATAGGAAGGAGATGCAGTTTATCGGTTTGCTTCGATTACTTCTACTTGAGGGGGTGATTTGCAGATTTGCAGAATGATTTACGATTTACAATATTTGACTTGTAAATTTTGAGAATCCACTACTGGTGTCTGATTTATGATTCATAAGAAGGGAGATGCAGTTTATGGGTTTGCTTCGATAACTTCAACTTGAGGGGGTGATTTGCAGATTTACAGAACAATTTATGATTTGCAGATTTGCAGGTTTGCTTCTACGATTTACGGTTTATGAAAAGATGTTGATGGTGTTTGATTCGCTTGCTAATTTGCAGAACAAGAAGATGAAGGCAAAACATGAAGTTAGGTTAGATTAGGATTTAAGAGAGAAGGACTATAAAAAGAAAATACAAAAAGTTCAGATGGGCATTTTGGTAACATAATTCATTCTGTTATCTGGCATAACGGTTAGGGGGGTCTTTGTCTAACAGCCAAAGTTCAGGGGGGTCTTTGTCGCAAAAAAAGTGCAAGGGATTGGGAGGATTCAGGAGTTTTTATGGAACTTCAATTCAGAAATTAAACAAATTCCATCTTGTTAAATGGGATTGGGTTTCAGGGTAAAAAAGGGGGATTGGGCATTAGAAAGGTGAGGGTGATGAACAAGGCATTATTGAGAAAGTGGGGGTGGAGGCTTCAGTCTGACGGAGAAGCCCTGTGGAGAAGGGTAATGGAGAGTAAATTTGGGGTTATTAATTTTGGGTGCGATTCGACGGAGGTGGTTTCATCTTATGGTGTGGGGGTTTGGAAGGGAATTGTTAGTGTTCGGTCTGCCTGTTAGACTGATAAGTCGAGGAAGAGAGAAAGAGAGAAAGGAGAGAAAGAGAGAAAGGAGAAGAGCATAAGAGAAATAAGGGGAAAAGATTCTGGTTTGAATGAGAGAAAAAGTTCTCTCTCCCATTCGGTCAGATGTATTTTATATTACTAAAATAATGTGGAAAAGTCACATATGCCCCTACTTAAGTTAGGGACATTAAATCTAACGAAAACTTACACATCAGCACCTAAACACAAGCGCAAAGACAGAATTACCCCTACATACTCAACACTAACACTCCCCCTCAAGCTATAGAGTATATATCATATAATCCCATCTTGTTACATATGTAGTCCACTCTCCCCTGACTCAACCCTTTAGTAAACAAATCTGCCCACTGGTTCCCTGTGTTGATTTATGCAGTGTCTATCACTCCACCCAACACCTTCTCTCTAACAAAGTGATAGTCAACCTCTATGTGTTTGGTTCTCTCATGAAACACCGGATTAGAGGAAATGTGAACTGCAGCCTGATTGTCACAGTAGAGCCTCATTGGAGTATCAATAGTGTATCCCATCTCCTGTAGAAGGTTCCTTAGCCACACTAATTCACAAGTAGTATGTGCCATAGCTCTATATTCTGCCTCTACACTGCTTCTCACCACAATTGTTTGCTTCTTGCTTTTCCATGTCACCAGATTACCCCCAAGAAAAGTGCAATAGCCTATGGTAGATCTCCTATCAGATACAGAGCTGGCCCAATCAGCATTAGTATATCTTTCTATTTCAAGTTTTCCACCACTTCTGTATATCAAATCACGACCAGGAGGCCCTTTAAATACCTCGCAATCCTTATAACCACATCCCAATGTAGAACCAGAGGGTTTTGCATGAACTGACTTACCACACTAACTGTGAATGAAATGTCTGGCTGAGTGATGGTTAGGTAGTTCAGTTTACCTACCAGCCGCCGGTATCTGCCAGGGTCTTCAAACACTTCACCCATATCACTACTCAGCTTAGTGTTTGTTTCCATAGGAGTTTCAGCTGGTTTAACACCTAACAAACCTATTTCTTCAAGCAAATCAAGAGCATATTTCCTTTGACACAAGATAATACCATGCTTGGACCTTGCTATTTCTTTACCACCTTACTAAATCTACCAAACCATGCTCGGGGAGACTATTTAAGCCCATAAATGGCCTTCAGTAGCCGGCACACCTTACCATCCTCCCCCTGAGCAACAAACCTTGGTGGTTGCTCCATGTAGACCTCCTCGAGCAAATAACCATGCAAGAAGGCATTCTTGATATCAAGCTAATAGACGTGCCAATCATACATCGCAACAAGAGAAATCACAACGCAGACTGAGCCAATCTTAGCAACCGGAGAGAAAGTCTCGGTGTCATCAATACCATAGGTTTGGGAATACCCTTTGGCAACCAATCTAGCTTTCAGCTTCTCTACACTACTATCAGGTAAGTACTTAATTGTATAAACCCACTTACAACCAACAACCTGCTTACCAGGAGGAAGAGTGGTGAGTTCCCATGTATGATTATGAGCCAGAGCTGAGAGTTCTTCTTCCATCGCACGACACCATCCTGGAGAGGCAACAAAGGATAACAAAGAGATAAATTGGCAATGGGAAGTGGAAAGGTGAGTCAGTGAAACATAATTGGAAATAGGATGAAGGGTACAATTGCGCTTACCTTTCCGCAAGGCAATGGGAAGATCAAGATCAAATACTGGGGTAGGGACTGGTGTGGTAACAGCTGCCAGATCTGTCGACGATGATGAAGCTGGAGGAGGTGTCGGTACATGTGGGCGATGTGTATACACATGATGGATTGGTGGTCGTTCAACAAGTGGTGGCACCGGAGGCAAAGACTTGGTCACTACGGGAACAAGGAGAACAGAGTCCACAACTGGAAGAGGAAGGGGAGGAGGTTATGAGGAAGAAACATCATTGGACCCCAAGAAGAATGGAGTAGACTCAAAGGAAGTAACATCAACAGATACAAAGGAACGTCAAGAGCTAGGGTGATAATGCTTATACTCTTTTTGAGTCCGGGAATAGCCAAGGAAGATGCACTTAATAGACCGTGCATCTAACTTGTCCATTCCTGGCCCCAAATTATGAACAAAACAAACACATCCAAAAACTCGAGGAGAGAGAGTAAACGGAGACAAGGTAGGAAACAATGTGGTGAATGGAGAATAACCATCAAGGATAGACGTGGGCATCCGATTAACCAAGAAGCAGGAAGTAAGCACTGCATCACTCCAAACGGATTTGGGAACATTCATGTGATGTATGAGGGACCGAGCTGTTTCCAAGAGGTGACGATTCTTTCTCTCAGCCACCCTATTTTGTTGTGGGGTGTAGGTACATGAAGTCTGATGGATAATGCCATGTTGGTCTAGGTAGTCTTGAAATGATGAAGAGAGGTATTCACGGCCATTATCAGAACGAAAAATTTTAATGTGAACACCAAATTGGTTGAGAATCTCAGCATAAAACTTTAGGAAAATGGTAAACAATTCACTTCTTTCTTTCATTAAATAGAGCCACGTCATCCTTGAATAATCATCAACGAAAATGACAAAATATTTATATCCATTGTATGACATCACTTTATAAGGACCCCAAACATCTGAATGAACCAAAGAAAAAGGACTCAATATACGATTATCAACTCTTGGACTAAAGGGAACACGATGATGTTTCCCCAACTGACACGACTCACGATCCAAAATAGAAAGATGACTCAATGAAGGAACCAAAGACTTCAAAACTTTCAGTGAAGGACGACCAAATCGACACTGCCACTAGAGAGGAGAGAGGGACGATTGGAGAGCTGTTGACGTACTTCCACCACCATCAAGATAATACAATCCACCAGCTTAATGCCCTCCACCAATCTTCATCCCCGTCTTGAGATCATAAAAAACACACGAAGAGGGGTAAAAGGTAATGGAACAATTAAGAGACTTGGTCAACTTACTAACAAACATAAGATTAAAAGGAAATTTAGGGACATACAAAATTGAGGATAGGGATATAGGGTCCAGGTCAACATTACCAACACCACAAATGGAGGATGTGGAACCATTAGCAAGGGTAACAGATTGTGATGTTGGGCAATGAGAGAGGGAAGAAAACACACCTGGAGTTCCAGTCGTGATCGGAGGCTCCAGAATCAATAATCCAGGGATGGGGTGTAGATGCCAGACAAGCCGTATCTGAGTGTGCGAGAGTAGCCGTGTTCTGTTGAGATGTGGCCTGTACTAACCTCTCATACTCATCATGGGGAATACTCATCATCTCCTTCCTAGCAACATCTGTGGATGTAGGAGGTACTTGATCGGCTAAATGGCTCTCCTGTCTGAAGCTACTGTCACTGGTCACGGCATGATTGGCCCGAGTTGAAGGTGGACCATGCAAGTCATAGCAATAATTGATGGTATGTCCATCCATACCACAATGTGTACACCTCCTTGGACCCGAACTGCGTCCTCTGCCACGAGCTCCCCCTGAATCTCGATCTCCAGTACGACCACCACCATGGTTATATGTAGGTCCACTACCGCCACTCTGCCATATGCCGGTCCACTACTACCACTACGGCCAGACTGAGCTCCCCGAGCTCCACCTCTAACACCATGGCCTCTGGATACTACTAGGGCTGATCTATCGAAAATATTAGGGTTCTCGGTAGATCCAATGGAAATCCTCCTGAGTCTAGCAAACACCTCTTCTAAGGAAGGGAGAGCTGACCCTCCTAGTATATGGAGCCCGCACGGGTTCATATTCAGATTTCAGCCCCACCAAAAACCGAGTCACATCAAATTGTTCTCTCTGTTGTTGCTGAATTTTGACATCAGAAGTGAGGGGGTGATAAACATTCAATTCATTATGGATGTTTCTCATACAAGCATAGTACTCCTCAAGACTCTGATTACCCTGTTGTAGATTAAAGTATTCTTGGTACAACTGATATACTTTGGTTGTGTTGTCTTGACCCGAATACAACTTCTTTGCATGGTCCCACACTTCTTTGGCAGTATCAAGGAACATGAAATTTACACTAATCTTGGGTTCCATACTATTCCATAACCATGTGATGATCTGTGCATCTGCCTGCTCTCAATCATCATACTCAGGAGAACCGGTGGAAGGTTTTTCATCCCTTATGTGCTTCACCTTCTTCTTTGCCTTAAGAAGACTTCTACAGATATGGCCCAAGGTACATAATTTTCTCCATTCAGCTTAATGGAGGTCATTTGAACATTCAGGTAGTCAGTAGGGACCATCACACTAGTCTTGCTATCACTGTTGTCTCTCATTGCTGAATTCTGGTATTGCTGAATTCGGCAAACTGCACACTAGATCACACTACACACTGATTTCAGCACTTACTACTGCTGCAAATTGCACTCTTTACACCACAAACCCAACTCCATGACTGCTTGAAACTTCCCAACATTGTTGGAGGAACAACCCCCCCCCCCTAGAATCACACTGAAGGGTGCACAAACCCTAGCACACTACAATCTGAAATCCCACTATACTGTCTGAAATAGACTTCTCACGATTCACACAAAAAAAAAGCATAAAACCTCTTACCTGATCACCGAAAAATGGACCACACAAGACACCCACTGCACCACACGTATCAGCTCTCTTCTCTTCATCGATTAGGGGAGGGCTTCTTAGAAACTGCAGCAACCAACCACAAACACCACAACTGGAGGCATAGATACCTCCAAGGGAAGAGGGCGATTACTCCTTTTCAGCCCTGTCCCTTATCTCTAGCTGATGGCAAAGAAAATAAGAGAAAACCCTAGGCCGGGTGCGCAGACAACAGAATTCTGGGCAGATCTGGTTTGCTCAGTTCATCTCTGATACCATGTTGGTGTTTGGTCTGCCTGTTAGACCGATAACAGTCAAGGAAGAGAGAGAGAAGAGAGGAGAGAAAGAGAGAAAGGATAAGAGCAGAAGAGAAACAAGGAGAAAAGATTCTGGTTTGAATGAGAGAAAAAGTTCACTCTCCCATTCGGCCAGATGTATTTTATATTACTAAAATAATGTGGAAAAGTCACATATGCCCCTACTTAAGTTGGGGACATTAAATCTAACATAAACTTACACATTAGCACCTAAACACAAGCACAAAGACAGAATTACCCCTACATACTCGACACTAACAGGAATTATGAAATTTCATCAGTTGATGGTCACTTTGACAGGATGGAGGGTAGGTTTGGGTAACAGTAACGCCATTAGGTTTTGGGAGGATGATTGGTTGGGAGTTGGAAAACTCTGTGATATGTCCAAGACTTTATAATCTAAGTGAAAAGAACATTGTTATAGCACAATGTTATGAAATCAGGCAGGGTTTGGTGGTTTGGGCTCCAAAGTTTAGGAGGCTGTTGCTGGATCGAGAGGTGGAAGAATGTATACAGTTGCTGTCCAGACTACAAGAGGTAGAGATCAATGTTGAAATGCCAGATGAGAGATGGTGGAAAGAGTGCAGAGATGGATGATTTACAGTGATATCTTTCTACAAAGCTCTTGTGAGAAATCAGATCAAAAGGTCAGAGGTTAAAGGTGTTGGTGGAAATCCAATCCCTCCAAGAGGAGAGGCATTTGCTTGGCTGGCGTCTTTAGCCATATTCTGATGCAAAATCATTTCAAATGGAGAGGCGTTCATCTAGCAAGCAGGTGTTGTCTCTGTGAGTTGAATGAAGAGGATGTGCTTCACCTTTTCTATGGCTGCATGTTTGCTTTCTTTGTTTGGGGTTTTTTCTTCTGTCTCTTAGACAAAGACATTTGGCCACTGGGTTCACCAAGTGAAATCTTTGCATATTGGCCTAATTTACTAGGAAGCAAAAAAACTTAAATTTTCTGGAGCTGTATTCCTTTTGCAGTCTGCTGGGAACTATGAAAAGAGAGAAATAAAAGGATTTTTGAAGGAAAAGTGTGTAGCAGGATGAAGTCTTGTGCACGGATTGGGCTCTAATTTACCAGAATTCAGAGAAGATTCAAAGGCTCCTTTGAGGCAAGCGTTTGGAAAACAATTGGATGGGAAAAGGTCCTGGGGTAGATTTTTTTTTTGATACAAAAGTTTAGCAGTCTGTCTTTTCTATGTTGGTGGTTGCTCGTCACTTTTTTATCAATCTTATTATTATATTGGAATCTTTGTACTCTTCCTGATTTTCTCTCTCTTCAATAAGAATTTATTTTTATTTACTACCAAAAAATGTTGTGCCTTTTAATATGAGTTTTGCTGTGCTCTTTATAATTCTGGTTTGTCTATTTGTCTCTTTTAGGAAGCATCTGAAACAAAGAACGATGGCAAATTGTCTACTGGAGGGCAATCTTCTGGTTAGTTTTGGAAATCATCCCAGTTTTCATGCCTTCCACTATTTTATTTGACTCTGCAATAGCATATCTTTCCTTAGGAGTTTCTCTTTTCCTCATTAGCTTTACTTGATTCTGGTCCATTTAAAACTGAGTGCCTGCTGTCCAAACCATGTCAATGATTATGGCATGGGCAACATGGTTTCTGGTTGCTTTTGCCAATATGCTATACATTAGGTAGTTAGGCATGGCTAGTGGGAGACATATCTATATATTCTATCTCCTATCTGTGGAAGTAATGCTAACCATAGTTCTCTCTTTGCTCACAGGTACCCCGCAAACTGACCCAACACAGGTAAAGTGGATCTCTTGTTTCAGCTTTAAATTATTATAATTAATGATACTAAAAATTATTTGCTTGCATCCTTTGAGGTAAGATATCCTATTAGTAGGGGTAGGAAAAATAGCATACATGGTAGTTTTGCTGATTCAAAAAGGGTTGCAGAATTACCAAATCCTGCAACGTCCCTTAGATGAACAAAAGGTCCTCCCCTTGGCACTTGTCCCATGTATAAGGGTGGTAGGTTGCTCTTCCTTTTTTAATTAGTAGTAGGATTGGACCTGTTCATGGGCCGGGTGGCCTGACAGGCAGGCCGGTCTGGCCCGGCTGGGCCCCCGGACGGGCTTGAACGTGGTTATAGGCCCGTGGGCTAAAATTCGGGCCAAAAAGCCCGACCCTCAATAAATTCGAGCTGGGCTCGGGTTTTGTCAAAATAGCCCGGCCCGAGCCCGGCCCGGCCTGGCCTGGCCTGACCTAATATTAGACTTAAAGTAAGTAATGCAATTATGTCCATTTGAATAAATTTTTTGATTTAAGAATGCAAAACTGTGTTTTAAAATATAAAAGAAAGGGGAAAAAAACCATCTTGTAGGCCCATTGTTCACTTAAATAGGAAAAAAAACTATCTGAATTTTTAATTCTAATTTGAATAGGAAATTTTTTTTTATTAGGTCGGGCTTTAGGCTCGGGCTTCGGGCTTTTTATCAGGGCCGGGCTCGGGCTCGGGCCTAACATATTTCCCTTAATGACAAGTGAAAGCCCGGCCCGGCCCATTAACAGGTCTAAGTAGGATGAAGCGTTTACTGTTAATTGAATGAAACCCTCACATCATCAAAGCACTGTGGGAGAGACCAGAACATCCCTGAGGCTGGCTATATGTCTTTTGTAGATAAACGATACAATAGCATGCTAGTTGATGCAGGGATATATTAACTTTTATCATTAAAGCATGATATATAATGTAGTTGATTTGTCAAAGAATAATTGAGATTGCTAAATATTTATTTAAAGCCTTATAATGGTCATATTTTTTATTTTGGTAGTAATGATCCTGAAATTATGCGATAATGGCCTTTGTGATCAAACATAAACATTCACAATGTGAAGAGCCAATAATCCTATATGTAACTTTTGGAGTTATCATCTTGTTTGATATTTGATATCCTGAAGTGTTTCCTTAAAAGAGTTGATATTTCCTAGTTGAACACACTATGGGTCTCTTACATTGTGCAGTTGTGATTAGTTGTGCCCCATATCATCAATTTTTACTGCTTAATGGATGGTTCATGGTAGGATAGTGAGCTGATGATATTGATGTTAAATTGATTTTATGATCAAAATAAATAATAGTAGGTTCTAAATGATTTTTAACTTTGGCTGCAGGGTCCAGACTTTGAAGCCAAAGTTGCGAAGCTTGTTGAGCTTGGATTTGGGAGGGATGCAGCAATACAGGCTCTTAGGTTTTTTGATGGTAATGAAGAACAGGCGGCCGGATACCTATTTGGGGGTTAACAGAAAAATCTGGTGTGTTTATTATTTTTTTTAATGCCTCCCGCGGAAACAATGTAATTTTACTGTGTATTTTGCACGTGAAGTCGATTCATTTACACTGCAAGCTTTCCGATGGTTATTAATTTCAGACAGGTGTCTCTAATTTTTATATATTTATTTTTTTGGTTGGGGGTGCATACAAATACAATTATTAAAACATTTGCACATGAAATCAATTCATTTGGATTAATTGATCTGACATGTAAACGAGTCCTTCAATACTAACCAAAGCATAGAATTGTCTTGAATGTAATTAACAATTTCATGTTATTTTGCCGATACTATTAGTCCATTACCATCAAAGTGGAGCTTACAAGAGCCAGTGGATATGATGTAATTAACTGTTAGGGTCTGTTTGGTTTACTGTTCGAATTAAAATTGAAATGATCTATTCTCTCTTTTTGTTTGGTTCAGACAGGAATTAGAATCAGTTAGAATGGATTTTTATCGGAATCAGTTAGAAGGGTTGATACATTTTGACCCAAAAAGTTGAATTGTTCACTCACTACCAAATAGGAAAACAACTCTTTTTTGGTTGGTTTTAAATTTATATGTTATATATATCATCAATAAAAACAATTATTCTTTGTCACTTATGTTTTAAATATGGTTAATTAATATAGGATTCAATAAAAGAACGAGAGTTAATATCCTAAATATATGACTTAATAAAGGCAATTGATTGAGGGGAAATGTAATAGTTTAAATTACATTTTGTGACCTCATGATTAGAGAGGGATCAAATTCAAAAATAGGGATTTGAATTAGGAGAAAAGTGGTTGCTCAAATAATATTTCTGTACTTAGAGGGAATGGATTAAAAAATCGAGTTATTTAAGTCAAACAAAAGTTTCAAACTCTCGTTAAACTTTTAATAGTAGTATAGATATAGGTATAATATAGCATATATTTGTTAATTTCTAGTCTAATTGTCTTTGTGAAAATCTAAATTTCTAAATATTTTCAACTCTTAAATGGCTAAGTGACACTCAAGCATTCACAAGTCAATATGCAGTGTTTCTCTATAAAAAAGTGCAGGCTTGGTGGCGTGTCCAAAGCCTTGCACCTTAAATGCAATTCTAAGCCATTAAACCGTGTTTTTCTTGTGATAATAAATAAAATTAAATAAAATTTATTAACTTCTATCTGTATATGCAATTTTAACAAAAAGCATATCTTTATATTTAACAACTCTAACTAAAATTTCAAAACAAATACAATAAAAAACTAAAATTTCAAAAGAATAATATTCAAAAACAAAATTTTATAAACTAATACAATAAATAATCTATCAAATCCATGTTTATATAAAAAGATGATTTTTAATATCAAGAATACAAATAAAATATTAAGAATAGAATAATTATTTTAATACTTAAAATTCATAAATTTGCAAATGATATGCATATTAAAATTTTTATATATTTTTACAAATTATTAATTAATATTTTAATTTATATTAATAAGTAATAACAACATATTTATTATTTATAAAAAAGAAAAATATTGTTTATAAAATATTCAAGAATATAGCATTAAATTGAATTTATCAAATCCACTAATCTACATTTATTTCAAAAATTTATTTTTCATATTAGAAAAAATATATAAATAAAATATTAATAAAGGAATAATTATTTTAGTAATTAAAAATTATGCATTTTATAATATGTATATTATAAATTTTAGCAAATTTGATATAATTTAAGTTAAGATTAGATTTTTACAAATTATTAATTAATATTTTAATTTGTATTTTAGAATTTAATATTTAGTTGACTTTTTGTTAATGTTAAAAAATAAGAAAAAAGTAAAATAAAAATAATTTATATAATAATTAAAATATAATAGGTGCATATGTTTAGTGCCTTGAACTTAGGGGTGGCAATGAATTGAGCTTTTCACAAGCTGCTTGATCTCGGCTCAGCTCGGTTTTAACCGAGCTCAAGCCCAATTCATTAGCTCGAGTATGAAATGAGCTGAGCTCGAGCCTACTATATATATAATATAATATAATAAAATTGTAGAAAATAATATATATATATATTAAAAATATTATAATTATTAATTATTATAATTCCTATTTTTTTAAAAATATCAAATAAAAATATTTTTATATATAATTTTTTATTTTTATAAAATATTTATTCTCAAAATCAATCTTGGGCCGAGCTGAACTCAAGGTTCTGGCTCGAACCGAGCTCGAGCTCTAGCCTTGTAGAATAGTCTCGAGCCAAGCTCGAGCCTCATACTATTCAGCTCGGCTCGAATCCACCCCTATTTGGACTCTTGATTGATGCATTATAAATAAAATTATATGATATTTATATTATTAATGTAAATAAAATTGGCTGATGTGTGTCGTTTCGAAAGAGGTCCGATACACGTAACATGAATAATTAGATGGTTTTGTATTTTTTCATCTATATCGAACCGAGTCGGCCTCGTATCAGACCGTTTCGAGTATGTATATACAACCCAAAACATGCCGGTATGCATTATGTATCAGTCGAATTTAATTTCCCTCTCTTTTTTAAATTTAAATTTAATTTAGCTATTCTCTCTCTCTCTCATTAATATCAATTCTAATTAATCCTTAAAGTTTGAAACATCACTAAATGTTAATATATTTCAATTAAATGCTCATTTAAGTTACCTTTATACGTCATTAAATGTTATTTAAGTGAATTAACTTGTTAAAAATCACAAACCAAAAATAACAAGTTTTGAACCCAAGTCATTTTACTTACAACAATAATTAATTAACCAATATGCCAACCTTAATTGGTTATTAAAACAACATGTTTTTTTATACTTAAAAATAATCTCTTTTGCCTTGGTGGATGTTTCCCAATAAATGCTATAAATTTTATTATTAATATTTATATAATAATAAGATGAATACAAGTTATATTTATTTATTAAAAATTAAGGTATATATTAACTTGTATACATAATAAATATTATCTAAATATATATATATATATATATAATAAATATTAACTGATAAATATTAGTATATATAGACATATTTTAGTTCTATTATTTTTCAATGGTTACTAATTATATCCCGATACTTTATATAAATCATTAAAGAATGGTTTTTAAGTTTAAATAAATTAGTTATGCTCACATAAAACTCAATTTTATTATTGTTCATATTTTTTAAGGATTTTTTTTTTGGATTTTCTAGTGTATCTATGCGTATCTTGATTTTTTGTCCGTATCTATACGTTTCCAAAGCGTATCTCGATATGTCTCTTAAAATTATCTTTTCCGATACACCTTATGTTTCCGATACTTTGAACTTTGTTTCTATGTATTTTCCTAGTGTATCCATGTATTTTTATATTTTTTGTCCGCATCTATGCATTTCCAAAACGTATCCATTTCCGATTTGTCCGATACCGATACTTTAATCCTTGATTCTAACTTTTACGTGTATCTTCTAATAGAATTTTGCCATGTCATCAAGTTCATTCCAAAATTAACAAGAGGGTGCTTAATGGAATTTCACTATTCAAAGTCTTCCTTGCCTTTTCATTCATCCGACAAAGCTCTTAGAGCAGAAACCCAAAGTGTCTTTTTGGGTTCATTACAGTAATGTGAGCTCGAGCAATCAGAACTGGCGCTGGAAACCAAATTCCGGCCACAACTGCGTCAATCTCATCTCTCACCAAATGCCATCAAGAACTTTGATTTCCCCTCAACCACTTTTATAAAACATTCAAAGAACTACAAAAATCTTTTGCTCGTAAAGTGCCAGATTATGGTTTGTTGAGTCACATATATTGTGGCATTACATAATATATTATGCAAAAAATATGAGGGAGAGTACAATCAGTTCAAGCATTCTTGGTTTCTGAAGAATTTCTCTGTTATCCATCCATAAAAAAGTGAAAAAAAAAGGAGAAATTGATAAAAACTCCCATCATTTCAAACTCGAATTTGATGAATGCATTGGAATAGAGCAATAAATAAATTTGAAATTTAATAATTCAATCTATTATCAATAGAAGTCAATTACAACGCCTTGAATCAAATAGAACATAGATATGAATGTGAATTCTCTTGTGTTATAGAGAAGCTACAGTCGTTATGTAACTAAAATAGAGCATGGTGATGTTGTAGGAGAAACGTGTATGATGGACTTTCTAACATGCGCCCCTCAACTGAAATTGGGGGGTGCACATTAAGCTTTGTCTTTAGGAAAGTAAAACATTTGACAGGTAAAGCCTGCGTAAAAATGTCTACAACTTAGGTGGTGTTTGGTATCGTGGAATGATCATGAGATATTGTGTTTTAGAATACACAGCAGTGGCTTAAGATGTTCGGTTGGCCCATGGTGTACACCAATTCACGCTATTTCGTGGATCGGTCCACACCACGGGCCAATTTCTCATCCATAGGTTTTTCTTATGGATCAAAACACACTACCCCGTTGTATGTTATGAAGACTGATCCCATGCTTTACATCTGATGTTGACCTAACATAAACCTGATTTCTTTTACCGTTGCAACTTCTCTTGCAGAGCACCGCCGTTGCCCCTTCTTCTCTACTCACCTCTATAACTCCGACCACCACTTACCATTGCAACTCCAACCACTGCTGCACCGAACCACTGGTGGTAAGTGCTTCATCTCCATCTACTCTTACCCCTGTTTCATATTTGTTTTACGTTTTTACATATGTGGATGCTTATGTATTGTGAGAAACAAAATTTATTTTCATTTGTAAAATTATAAAAACAATAAACATATATTCTATTCAAAGCGGATGTCAGTAGCCCCTTGGTGTTTTCGATCCTTCTTGATCTGAGCTTAATGTTGGGCTTTTGCAATTTACTTTCTGCCCCAACATCAAAAACCCACAAAAGGCTGTCACACAGTGATTATGGAAAGAGGCAACCTTACTTTGTCGAGCACTTTACCTAGAAGTCAAAGCCCATCTTCGCGCTTACTTTCCAGGACAAAGGGCTAACCTTCTATGACAAATGGGACCCATATATTTTTCTTTACATAATTTGTTTTTATGGATGGGTAGTTGCAATATGAATTAGATCTTTGAGTCTTACAAAGCCTTGGCCACATCCATGCTATGTATGCAAACCATTTAATTATTGGTTCTCACATACCGATCTTGGGGAAAATTGAACCACCAACTCTGTCTCTCCCTCTAGTGGGACCCTATTAGTTCAACTGTAAAGATGCAACCAACACTCCCAAATTTCTCCAGCTCAGTCAAGCTCAAGTACGCAATCTGAATTGAAATTTTCTGTAGATCTTCAATTTTCTTAAAGGTTTTAACAATTTGGTATCTAATTGAAATTTTCTTTGAGGATGAATAATCCATGAAGGTCCATAATATATAAATATTAGTTAACAGTCTTGCATAATCTGAATTTTGGTCAGATTGATTGTAATCTATAGTGTTTGATTTTGAGGTACAATTTGTTGTATGTAACACTATATACAATTTGATGTATGCAACAAATTACAAGTTCCTTTGAGTATTGAAATTTTCTTTGGGTCAACATTTTGTTCTGTTCAATTTCTTTGGGTCAGCATTTTGATTTAATGTTTCGATTGAGTCCAATCAATTTTCAGGTTGGGTAAATAGTCTTGATACTTTGTATTAGCTCAAGTAGCATGCCATTAGAGTCATCTTTTGATTTTTAATAGAATTTTACCAATTTCCATGCTAGGTTCATGCCCAACTATAACAGTAATTTGCATTTGTATATCTTGATCCACCATTTGTATTAGCTTAAGTTGTATATCTTACTCAGTAGGACTCAACATCACCTCAGGATGCTTCTTCCATCTAGGGTAATTGCAGTAGAGGCAATACCCAATTGACTCAAGGAGAATTTTTATCTGTTGAATGAAGTGTTATTATATTTCATGTCCCAATAATCTACAAAAATAGTAGAATTGAGACCTCTACGTGAATCTTCATTCACTTGATCGAATTAGTCTATTTCTTTTGATAACTTTTGCTTTGAAAGAATTTTGATTGAATGACTCAATGCCTTTTCATTCTGATTTCCTTGAATATATAACTGAATATACAATAATTAAAGGCTGATTTACAAAGATTTAAGGCTGGTTTATCTCTACCTACAGCTATACAATCTACTTATGGAAAGATAATATGAATACAAAATAAATAGGCTGTACAAAATAAATGTTTGCTCTATATGGCAACATCCCCCCTCCAATTGATATTGGTTGATCAAGAAGCATTAATTTGCCAATAAGAAATTGATGGCGTTGTCGAGTAAGAGACTTGGTAAACACATCGGCAATTTGCAAAGCTATGGAAACATGTTGAAGAGAAATAACTCGAGTATTTACAACATCTCGAATATAATGATAGTCAACTTCAATGTGCTTGGTGCGCTCATGGTAGACTGGATTAGTAGCAATTTGAATAGCAATGGTATTATCTGCATGTAGAGGAGTAGGATTAGATTGAGGAAATCCAATCTCAGTCAATAATCATTGAAGCCAAGTAATCTCAGAGCAGGCAACAGACATAGCCTGATATTCAGATTTAGTAAAAGATTTAGAGACCCGATCTTGTTTCTTACTCTTCCACGATATCAAAGAATCCCCAAGAAACATACACCAACCTATAATAGAGCGACGAGTATTTGGGCAACTGACCCAATCGGCATCGCTAAAAGCACTAAGGCGCAGAGAAGACCCAGTGGGAAAAAATAAACCACGACATGGAGTACCCCAAAGATATCTTATGGTGCGACGAACTGCAACCAAGTGAAGATGACAGGGAGAGTGCATAAACTGACTAACTTGTTGGACAACAAAGGAGATGTCAGGTCTAGTAATAGTCAAGTAGTTTAAGCTGCCCACTAATTGTCGATACAAAGATGGATAAGAAAGTAGCTCTCCCTCATCCGAGTGGTACTTGACATTCACTTTGAGAGGAGTATCAACCAATGAAGAATCCTAAAGACCAGCCAATGCAACTAAATCTTGAGTATATTTATGCTGATTGAGAAATATACCAGAGGAGTTAGATTGAACTTCCAATCCCAATAAATATGTAAGGTGGCCAATATCTTTCATATGAAAGGACTCTCGAAGATACTACTAAAGCTGAGTAATCAATTAAGAATCTGTTCCTATTATAACTATGTCATCAACATAGACCAAAAGAAGGACAATTCTAGTAGAAGTTTTATGAAAGAATAGAGAAGAGTCATATTGACTTTGCACAAACTTAAACTGTAGCAAGGCAGATATGAACTTCTCAAACCATGCACGGAGCTTGTTTTAAGCCATACAATGAGCGATTCAATTTACAAACTTCCAAAGTAGAAGAGGAAAACAAACCAGGAGGAGGTGTCATGTAGATATCTTCTTTGAGATCACCATGGAGAAAAGCATTTTTGACATCCATTTTTTTAAGTTGCCAACTCTGTGAAGCAGCAATGGCAATGATTGTTCGCACAATAGTCATTTTAGCCACAGGAGCATATGTCTCCTCATAGTCCACCCCATACTCCTGTTGATAACAAGAGTAACCAACCTAGCCTTATAGCGCTCTAGAGTCCCATCAGAGCGAAGTTTCATTGAGTAAACCCACTTACACCCAATAGGTTTAACTTTGGGTGGACATGGAACAATATCCCATGTATGATTATCTTGAAGAGCTCGAAGTTCTTGCATTGCTTGTTGCCAACACTCATGCTTAACTGCCTGTGAGTAAGAAGATGAAACCGAAACAGAGGACAAAGTAGCACTAAAGGATGTATGATAGGAGCCATACCAATTAGGAGGATGGGAGACTCTAGTGGAGAATCTCAAGATAGCCGGAGCAGGATCAGGTGACAGATCTAGAGTCGGAAGGGGCAGTGGTGAATGACGTCGTTCATACACATATCCAGGCTTGAATCGTTCAGGAGAAGAAGATGATTCATCAAAACTAGGAAGAATAGCAATGTCGAAGAATGACTGATCACAATGTGGAAAGAAAAACTGATTAGAAAAAACAACATTGCGAGAAAAACTGATTTGTACTATATCCCATAAATGCACATTTAATAGATTGGGTAGAAAGTTTATGACGTTCAAGAGGAGGCAAATGAACGAAACAAACACAACCAAATGTATGTAAATGCCCATACTGAGGATGTTGTTGATAAAGACGAAAATAAGGAGACTCAAGTTTTAGAGTTTGAGAAGGCAGTCTATTAATAAGATAAATTGATGTAGATAAAGCTTCTACCCAAAACTTAGGGGGAACGAAAGACTCAAGTAGCAATGTACGAGCAACTTCTAAGAGATGATTTTTTCTCTCCGCCACACCATTTTGTTGAGGTGTGTGTGGACAAGAACGTTGTGAGAGAATACCTTTTTCATTTAAAAAATCATGAAGTGCATGAGACATGTATTCACCACTAGAATCAGATCGAAGAACTTTGATGACAGTAGAAAATTGAGTTTCAACATTGATGTAACCGTTTTCGGCCACGTACCAATGTTTTGTGATGTAAATATTTTTGGCTAAGTACCTCGTTATTTGACCCGGTGGTGGCATACCTTAGTGATGAGCTACTTGGTAGTGAACTGCCTGGTGGCGAATTGCCCGGTGGCGAACTGCTTGGTGGCGAATTGCCTGGTGGTGAACTGCCTGGTGGTGAACTGCTTGGTGGCGAACTGCCTGGTGGCAAACTGCTTGGTGGCGAACTGCCTAGTGGCGAACTGCCTGGTGGTGAACTGCTTGGTGGCGAACTGCCCGGTGGCGATCCGCTCAGTGGCGAATTGCCTGGTGGCGAACTGCCCAGTGGCAAGCTGCTCGGTGGTGAACTGCCCGGTGGCGAGCCGCTCGATGGTGAACTGCTTGGTGGCGAACTGCCCGGTGGTGAACTGCCTGGTGGCGAACTGCCTGGTGGCGGACTACCTACTAGGCGGCCGATGACTTAGAGAATGCTGGAGATCCCTGGTACGGTGCAATCCGACTGCCCTCAGCATGAGGTGGTCTTCTTTCCTTTTTAGGCTGCGGGAGCTGAGGGACCTGCGAAAACTTCATCTTTTCCTCCTCTTTGTAGGTGGCGGGAGTTGAGAGACCTGCGAGAACTCCATCTTTTCCTCCTCTTTGTGGGCGGCGGGAGCTGAAGGACCTGCGAGAACTGAATCAGAGGTCCCAGGGGTATTTTCCCGGTGGGGGCTCTCCGACGCTTAAGTTAGCACACTTATTGTAGAGAGCTTTGAAGATAATATGAGAGAGTGAGAGAGCAGGGGTTACTTCCCTTTTTTCCTTCCCCTCCCCTTTGGGGGTGACGTCTTTATATACCGGAGTCCTCGCGGGTTAGGTGGGTGAAAAAGCCTCCAAACAGTAAGACTCGTCGCATCCTATCAGAACCGGGGTATGGTGGTGAACTCCTCGAGGTCGTCAGGCTGGCGCTTGTGTCAGGAGGCCAGGTCAGCGCCTGGGCCGGGTTGTTAGAGGGGTGCCTGCGTCAGTCGGCGGGTCAGTGTCTAGGCCAGGTCGTCAGGTCGGCGCCTGTGTCAGTCGGCGGGTCAGTGTCTAGGCCAGGTTTGTCGGTGGGCGCCTTGGCCGGATCATGCGCTAGGCTGGTCCAGGTTGGCCAGGTCGCGCAGGCCGCGCGCTAGGCCTCGCGCAGTTCGTGCAGGCCGCGCGTGCACCGCGCAGGTCGCGCATGCCGTGCGTAGGTCGCGCAGGCCGCGCACGCGCTGCGCAGGTCGCGTGTGCCGCGCGTAGGTCGCGCCAGGCCGGCCAGACTGGTGCCCAGGTGGGTCACCAACTTCGTAAGTTTGTTGGCTGGTTGTTTTACTAGTTGTCACGAGGTGCCACGTGTCACAATTTCACTGGAGGTTCAAATCTGCCCTCATCAATAGCCCCCCACTCCCGAGCTGATAGTAACTCAACGAAGGGAGTAGATTTCTTTTGGCCCGTAAGTCGATGAGCTAGTAAGTGCTGATCCAATTACTAGTGTGGCCCGTAGGCTTTGGGAGCGACTCGCAATTTACTCTTCTTTGACTTTTGCCCGTGCCGGAGAGGCGACCGGGTCTTTAGTGGTAATGTGGCCCGTAGGCTTTGGGAGTGACCAGTGGTATACTCTTTTCTAACTTTGTTCGTGCCGGAGAGGTGACCGGGTCTTAAGTAGTAATGTGGCCCGTAGGCTTGGCCTGCATCAGCTTCATAATGCCGGTCACCTACTCCTACAAGAAGCTACTAGGGACTCGACCTTCGGGGGCAACACTACTAACTTTAGGTTGCCAGCTCACACGGGAGCCTTGGAAGGCTCGACCAGTAAGGGCGCCTATGTAGTCAGTTGGCCGCCAACTCCCGCGAAAGCCACGAAGAGCTCATCTTTGTAGGGGGGACCTTGCGGAGAGGACTGATGTGGCATTATCTGAATTGAAAGTAAGGTTGGTAGAGCTACTTAGTCCGTTAGCTCCCTGCATAGTCTCTGAGTTCATAAAAAATGTAAACTATAAAACGATAGCTTCAATTTCTAAAAAGTGAGGACTTAGTTTTGGCAAGACGAGAACTTAGCTTTTGTAGGATGAGAACTTAGCTTTTTGTAGCGTGTTCCCACAGACGTTGCCAATTGATGTAACCGTTTTCGGCCACGTACCAATGTTTTGTGATGTAAATTTTTTTGGCTAAGTACCTCGTTATTTGACCCGGTGGTGGCATGCCTTAGTGATGAGCTACTTGGTAGTGAACTGCCTACTGGCGAACTGCTCGGTGGAGAACTGCCTGGGGGTGAACCGCCTGGTGGCGAACTGCCCGGTGGAGAACTGCCTGGGGGTGAATTGCCTGGTGGCGAACTGCCCGGTGGTGAACTGCCTGGTGGCGAACTGCCTGGTGGCGAGCTGCCTGGTGGCGAGCTGCCTGGTGGCAAACTGCCCGGTGGTGAACTGCCTGGTGGCGAACTGCCCGGTGGTGAATTGCTTGGTGGCGAACTGTCCGATGGCGAGCTGCTCGGTGGCGAACTGCCTGGTGGCGAACTGCCTAGTGGTGAACTGCCCAGTGGCGAGCCACTCGATGGTGAACTGCCTGGTGGCGAACTGCCCGATGGTGACCTGCTCGGTGGTGAACTGCTTGGTGGCGGACTGCCTACTAGGCGGTCGATGACTTAGACAATGCTGGAGCTCCCTGGTGCGGCGCAATCCGATTGCCCTCAGCATGAGGTGGTCTTCTTTCCATTGTAGGCTGCGGGAGCTGAGGGACCTGCGAGAACTTCATCTTTTCCTCCTCTTTGTAGGTGGCGGGAGCTGAGAGACCTGCGAGAACTCCATCTTTTCCTCCTCTTTGTGGGTGGCGGGAGCTGAAGGACATGCGAGAACTGAATCAGAGGTCCCGGGGGTATTTTCCTGGTGTGGACTCTCTGACACTTAAGTTAGCACACTTATTGTAGAGAGCTTTGAAGATAATATGAGAGAGTTAGAGAGCAGGGGTTACTTCCCTTTTTTCCTTCCCCTCCCCTTTGGGGTGAGGTCTTTATATACCGGAGTCCTCGCGGGTTAGGTGGGTGAAAAAGCCCCCAAACGGTAAGACTCGTCGCATCCTGTCAGAACCGGGGTATGGTGGTGAACTCCTCGAGGTCGTTAGGCTGGTGCTTGTGTCAGGCGGCCAGGTCGGCGCCTGGGCCGGGTTGTTAGAGGGGTGCTTGCGTTAGTCGGCGGGTCAGTGTCTAGGCCAGGTTGTCAGGTCGACGCCTGTGTCAGTCGGCGGGTCAGTGTCTAGACCAGGTCGTCAAGCTGGCGCCTGTGTCAGTCGGCGGGTCAGTGTCTAGACCAGGTCGTCAAGCTGGCGCCTGTGTCAGTCGGCGGGTCAGTGTCTAGACCAGGTCGTCAAGCTGGCGCCTGTGTCAGTTGGCGGGTCAGTGTCTAGGCCAGGTTTGTCGGTGGGTGCCTTGGCCGGATCATGCGCTAGGCTGGTCCAAGTTGGCTAGGTCACGCAGGCCACACGCTGCACGCAACTCGCGCAGGCCACGCGCTAGGCCGCGCGTAGTTCGCGCGGGCCGCGCGCGCGCTGCGCAGGTCGCGTGTGCCGCGTGCAGGTCATGCAGGCGTGCGTCAGGCCGCGTGCAGGTCATGCCAGGCCGGCCAGATTGGTGCCCGGGTGGGTCACCAACTTCGTAAGTTTGTTGGCTGGGTGTTTTCCTAGTTGTCACGAGGTGCCACGTGTCACAATTTCACTAGAGGGCCAAATCTGCCCTCATCAAACATGCACAACAAAAGTCTTGAAGACCGAAAAAGCATCATATTTGGAACGAAGAAAATAAATCCAAGTAAATCGACTATAGTCATCAATAAATGTCACAATATACTTATAATGTGCATGAGAAATAATGGGTGTAATCCCCCATACATCACTATGAATAATATCAAAGCATTTATCTGCACGACTACCGGCAAGAGGAAAAGGAAGAATTTTACTTTTTCCCAATTTACAAGTTGAACAATCAAAAGAAAGGCTTGAAAAATTATTATTATTGCCTAATAAACCATAATTCAACAAATAAGACAATATAGTAGAATTGGGGTGTCCCAAACGTTTATGCCACACCTCATTTTTATTAATAACAACATAACATGCTAAAGAAACATTACTAGGAATGGAAATATGCAGAGGAAATAAACGTCCGACTTTAGGCCCCTTTGCGATCACCATCCCCGATTCCTGATCCTGCACACAACAACCATTACGAGAAAAATGGACATTATAGTTATTTTCTACTAATTGGCCAACTGAAAGAAGATTATTAGAAAGTCTAGGTGATATAAACGCATTGTTGAAAACTGGAGTAATATCACTAACACTAGTAATGGGCAAATTATTTCCATTAGCAACTTGAATATTTTCTCAACCCTAATAGGACCGGACATTTTGTACCAAATTAGCAGAACTAGTCATGTGATTTGATGCGACAGAATCAACAAGCCAAGACTTAGATAAAGAATTACCATTACCTTAGAGTCTCAGAGCTGAGAGGGTTGAAACTATTATTTGTTGCACCATTTTAGGAGTAAGAACAGTGGATTGAGCATTTTGATTGACTGCTGACACAGTTGAGGACCCAGTTTGAATATGATTTGTAGAAGAATTGCCAACTGTTGCTTGAAAAGCAATGTTTTGACGATTTTGAGGGCGAGTTAAACAATCTTTGATGATGTGCCCATGCTTTTTGCAATAATTGCAAAATTTATGGGTACAATTTTCTACAATATGCCTATAATTCTTGCAACTAAAACACTGAACCTTACTCATATCTTTACCCTTGCTTTTTCCATGTGCCGAAAATGCCATGTGTTTTGTAGTCATTTTCTCTTATTTAAGAGTGGTTTATATAAGAAGACATTGTTCCTCACAAAACAATTCACTCAAACACACATCTAAGGTAGGATGAGGATGACGGTTCATCAAATTAGAATGAGCATTTTCAAAATCTGATTGTAGCTTTATAAAAAACTGATTGTGCTTGCTAATCTCATGAACAACCAATACATCAACAAGAGAATATTTAGACACTGCAGCACACACTATATCAGAAAATTCAGCCCATAAATTTTGAAAACCAGAGTAGTAATCCTAAATAGAGACTCCCCTGTGTATAATTTGTAATTTCACACTCCAATTGAAATCTCCTCGCTGAATTTGTTTGATTATAAAGCTTTTTCAAATATTCCCACATGGTTTGAGCACTTCTATAGGGGCGTAAATTAAGAACAATTTGAGAATCACATGACCCGGTAATCCAAATGAGTTGTTGGAGTTCCATTTGGATGTTGACTTTCAATCAAAATATATTTTGAAGCCTGTCAAGTGTTGATATTTTATGGTTAAACACTACACCTACACGGTGAAGTCTCATGATCAAGTGTATCTTCCATTGGTTAAACACTACACCAATCCAGACTAATCCATCTTTAATGCAGTTAAGGTCCACCGATATCCAGTTAATCTGAACAAGAATGTATGAAAGAATATCTTATTTCGATCAGATACAGATAATGAAAATTTGAAAATGTCTCCATGAACCCTTCCTTATATCTGTTTATATTCAATACCCAATAAACCTACATCAGAAGCTGTGAACAAAGAGAAAACACCTAAAAGCTAGTCATATATCAAAAGCTAGTTTTTTCTTCCCTCTTCAACTACAAACAATTGCACTAAATGTCAGATTTCTTTCTCTACAAATCAGACAAAACTATACAGCTTCTAGACGTCACAGTTCTAGGTGTACTTCATCTCAAAAAACTTGCAATTTCTCAAAGAAAGAGTTTGGTTGAATGGCAAGGCTAACCTGGCAATATCCCTTTATTCATGCTGATGTTGTTGATCTAATTCAATAATATTTTCAACCGTTGGATTTAAAATTTTAGGCCAGATATTATAAAACAATCATCACCATTTGATAAGCATCTTTATATAATTTGGTATGATATTAGTGTGCATCATCTTATGGGGTAATGTGTGCACATACATGAAAAGCGGTGATGAAAATCACTTTACCAAACAACACAATGTTGCTCATTGCCTATGTGGCAGAAACACTCCCAAAACATGGACGCTTTTTCTTGAAAATTGGTCCCAAAAAACACCCACACTTCCAAACACCATCTTAATCAGTAAGGAATGTAGAGAAGATAGCGTCCAATTAAAAATAAGGAGCTGCCGTTGCCGTTAGAGGTGAGCTTAGTTACTTTTATCTTCTTGCATTTATTTGTTGGTCAGTTGATGTATCATGTGGATGAAGGTTTTTTTTTTCGTATTTAATAACTTCCTCATGACCCTTTTTTTTCCTAAAGTGTTGGTTGCGGGATTTGATTCCACTAACAAACCAGCTAATACACCAATGAGCCAGCCCTGAGTTGGTGGTTGGTGTGGATAGAAAGGTTCATACTATGCAAATTCATTGTCATTGGTTCCACTTGACTGGATCTACTATCCACACCTACTCACTAGATACTACACATTCAGCTAATCTGTTCATGAGTTCATATCTAAGCCCCACAAGTGCCCCACTGCACATCTCAACCGTATATTGAAAACGTCTCCTGTACTTGTACTTGCCATTGGGAGCATTCTCAATACATGGTCGGGATGTTTTGTAGAGCACTTGTAGGACGTCTTCTATGGAGTGCAGATGTGAATTCAAATTTCAAAGTTTGGCTTCAATCAGGGCAAAGCCCATTGAGTGAGTTCAAATCAGCCCCCCACAACGTCTCACACATTTCTATCATGTATTGGAAACATCTCCCGATGATAATATCATCATTTTTGGGATTATCATCGGAAGATGTTCCCAATACATGATAGGGATGTGTGTGAATGTTGTAGGGGGCTGATTTGGTCTCCATTGAAACAGTTTTTACTTCTTGCATTGAGGATCGGTACTTTATTTCCTTGCATTGAGAATCCGTACTTGTGTGCTTTATTTCATGGCGAGATATTCTCAATCCAAAGTTGTAAAAGACTGTTAGAAAGTGTCGGCACGGATATGCCTGATAGAAGCCGATCTCCAAATTTCAGTGTGTTGGAGTTGGTCGTATGCAATACATATAACCAATCATGACTGAACACGTCAGTATTTTGCACATGGGACGAGTCTAATGTGTACGGCTGCAGTGGATTCTGGAAAAGCGTTGGGAGCGCTTTGTTGGTAGCAGATCCTTACCGACCGGCTCACTGGCGTGGTTGGTTCCACAACCTGCTGAAAAAGCCAAAACGTTCAGCTAATCCTAAAAATTGGGATCCGCTAAACCAACATATTTGGACGGTCGAGATGTATTTACAGGCATTATAATCCAACGGTAGATGAGAAAGACCGGAGTCTAAGAGAATATATAAACAGCGGCGATGGGAAAGATTGGTGTAGTTAGGGTTTCAGAATGTGAAAGAAGGAAATTTGGAGAAGCGGGAATGGGAGCTGATCTATCGAAATCCTTAGTAATGTGCGGGTTGGAAACGAAAACAGCAACCGCACTTGCTCCTACTCCTTATCAGGGTTAGAGGGTTTGTGGTGTTGCTTCCAATTCCGCCCATTCGTAAGTCTTTCAATTGTTCCTCCCTTTCCCTTCTCCTCTTCTTTTCAGTTTCAATTTGGTCACAAGCACAAAATCAATCTCAACAAGTTAAAGGTAGTGAGTTCCTGTTACTTTTTCTCTCTGTTGATCTGTAGTTTCGTTCGATCTTGCATTCGTTTCCCCTTTGCAGTAATGATTTTGTCTTTCTTTTCGATTTTTGCAGCTTCTTTAGATTGTTTTCCATAGATAACAACGATGACGATCGATAGAAATATGTTAAGAGTGGAGAGGATGGATGTTTCTCGTAGATTTACCCTTTCAATTTTCTTTCTTCTTCGTTTCCTCCCCTAATTTTATTGTTTGATTTGATGTGGATAGTTACTCGTTTTACCTTGCTAATAATGAGGAATTATGGTGTTTGCTGGGATAAGTGATTCTACACTCCATCTGGTAAATCATGCCCACCACGCGTTTGTATAAATGTATTCTTGCAAGTAGTGAAACCCTAATTGCAGATTCCAGCAAATACTTAGGCCTGACCTAGCTTAGCCCGAGTTGCAGTGACGATAAAGGTAAAGAGGTTGAATTGGAAAGGGGAAATAACCAAATCAGAAAAGAAAAAGCTTATTCTGCTCTGAGCGATGGAAAGACAAAGACACGATCTTCACTTAGCCATGGAATGTGCGACATTAACAAGGAAATGGTGAAATTAGAAAACACATGAATTTAGAATTATTTGTGAGCTTGTGATCTTTGCTGCTTCTTTCTCCTAAAGGTTTTCCTTGCAACTTGTAGATGTTATAGTTGTTTTGTGTACTTGTAGAAAGCGACATCTCGCCCTACTCTGTAACGAAAGAGAGATTTAAAATCACTGTCAGAGGCAAAGACTGAATACATTACAAAAACGATTTATTCGTTACGAAAGTATGGCAATTGAATACCTTTGTTTCAGTAGATGAATATTAATGAAGAAGTTTCAGATCCATGTGAATGTCCTTCCAAACATTCCACCTGAGCCTGTGAGGAAATTTTAAAGAAAGAAAACCCAGACCCAGATGAGATTCAGGCTAAAAAATCCTCACCAAAGCTCACAAAAACGAAAGCATCAGTTCCTACCTCTATGCGGCGTTGATCACAATTGGACTCCTAACATAATGATTTCCATCCGACCATAAGAGCCGCCCAAATACATAGTTGCTTGCTGCTCGAGCTTTCTTAGGCTTGAGCTTGAGGGTAAGCTTGAAGCTCTTCTCCTCCCCCAGTTTGTCGAATTTGAGGGTGAGGGGTTCGACGGAAATAGAAATTCCAGGTGGTGGACGGAAGCGAGCTTTGTAAGTTCCTGGGGTGCCAACGTTTTTTACAGTTCGACTGATTGTGGTAGGGCCAGAGAGTCTAGGCACAGTGATAGAAGGGTAATTGAAGTCCAAGAGTCTAACGTGGTTGGGGCATTCGTAGGGCTCCTCCCAGAAAGATTTGATCTTGGTTTTGTTGTAACCAAGAGCACAGAGGAAATTCAAGTAATCTTTGACAGTAAGGTCGTAGACCAACCCAGGATCCATTGCCCGGTTTGGTCGGACGTGCCCTGCACCATAATCAAATGGGTTCGCCTTGATGTAGGACGAGTTGAGCATTGGCTCCCTCTTGTTATCTCTAGTCCTCGCTGTAGAAGAAAAGTTAGCAAATGAACTTATTTGATCAACTCATCAAAACTTGTAATTCATCAACTAGTGGCTCCGTAATAAGAGTCTAACCGCTAGTCATGATGGCCGATCTGATTGCCGACGGGCTCCAGTCGGGGTGCAGTGTTTTGAGAAGGCCAGCGATGCCGGCAACATGGGGACAGGACATCGATGTGCCGGATTCCGAGTTGAATTGAACTCGACGCTCATCGTTCTTCTCACCTGTTGGTCCAGTTTCTTGGGTGTATGCTGCTATGATACTCACCCCCGGTGCAGTGATATCGGGCTGAATGGTAATATAATCAATGAAATATGTTATTAACTAAACATCAAATTATAATATGTCGATATGTCATTCAGAGAGAGAGAGAGAGAGAGAGAGGACCTTGAGAATTTCGGGTGTAATGGTATTAGGACCACGTGACGAGAAAGAAGCCATGAAGGGAGCAGGCTTGACAGCCATTTGGGTGACGGGACGCGTGATGTAAGCGATGGGTGATCTGTGAAAGATAAGAAAAAAGAGTGCGTAAGCAAAAATCGAGTCAACGATGGAGTTAGTGGACATGTCTGGACCGAAGATGGATGCGATTGCCGCCATGATGGCAAACAGAATGTTTGCCATTTTTGTAATTTACTCACTTGGTAGAATTGATGTAAGCAAAGAGATCAAGACCGTCCTTGTATATGATATGAGCAGCAGGAAGGACGTGGGTATCGGCTATTATCTCATTCCCATTGATCTCGTCGTTGGCCAGAACCATCCCCACTGCACCGGCTAGGGCCGCCTGAATGCCCTTCTGTACTCTCCCGTTGACGCCTCGGAGGCAGGCCAATATCTTACCCTTCACCTTCTCAGGATCCAGCGTCCCTGCCTTGCAGAGCAGACTGCAAGATATTTGATATATAATTCAACCAAGCATCCTTAGCCGATGGCAGAAATCAAATAGCTATCTAAAAATGGGTTGTCTCTGTACTCACGCATCCTTGGCCGATGCATTTGCAGCTTTGGCTTTTGCTCCGCTAATCAGTGGGTAGTACTTCGCTGCAGGCAGGGAACTGGCAGACAGACTTTGTCCCTGGTAGAGGAAGGGGATCAACCATTACATCTGTGACTGTGACTGTGAGTGGAGAGAAGAAGAAGAGACAAACCTTAAGCTGAACTTTATTGCCAAGTTTAACGTAAACAGGAAACTCCCGATCGATGGTGCTGGCTCCAACGGTGAACAACCATGGGGAAACGTTGGAAACAGAACCAGCGTCGGGTCCTGAATTGCCAGCAGAGGTGACCACAACGATGCCGTTCTTGACGGCATGGAAGGCTCCAATTGAAATGCCGTCCTGGAAATAGTCGGAGGGGGCTCCGCCGAGGGAGACGGAAATGATATCGACGCCGTCGTGGATGGCAGCATCGAAGGCAGCTAAGATGTCGGCATCGTAGCATTCACTACCGTTGATGGGAGGCCAGCAGACCCTGTAAGCAGCCACTCGGGCTCTAGGGGCCCCGCCCTTGGCCGTGCCATTGCCGAAACCGAGGACGTTGGCACCGGGTACAAAGTTACCGCCGGCTGTAGAAAGGGTGTGGGTCCCGTGGCCGTCGTCGTCTCGTGCGGTGGCCAAAGTCAAGGATGACTTGAGGAGGGTCCCCGCAGCCGAAGCGTAGCCTTTATTGAAGTACCTTGCTCCGATCAGCTTCCTGCTCAAGATTTTCTAATGTGAAATTCAATACAAAATACAGTAGTTGAAGCTCCTAACCCAGAATACATACATCAGCAAAATAGAAAGTTACAAAAACAGATTCCAGAGTCAAACTCCCCTCTCTGTCTGTCACTCAAATCGCTCAGATACAGAAAAAATAAAATAGTATTAGTTGCAGCCGCTTTGGACTTCAGACATGGTTGAATTTAGAGATTCAGAAATGAGAAATACGCTCGGATACAAAGTCAAACTCCTCCCGCCGCCTTTCGCGGTGGCCAACTACCGTAGAACAAGCTGTAATTATCAGCAGCAATAAAAAATTTCCTCCTTTAGACAGTGGAAACTATTGGACTCTTGGGTGCCGTCCATACTGAATACTAAACCCAATTGCTTTCGTAGTTTTGTTTGACTTAATGAATGATTATTATGAGGGTACTAAGCCAAATGTGTATATATATAATAGCCTTTTGTTTTTGTTAACAAAACATAGCCATGTGCAAGATATTAATGCTGTTAATTGCATCACTCAGATGAAGAAATGAGGTTTGATTAAGAGCCAGTAAGCCAGTCATGGTTTAATCTAAAAAAAAAAAAGAAAATTAAACAATATAGAATGCTGGACCACTTCAGTCATGGTTTTAATTGATCCAAATGAAGCAATACAACTTGGACGAATTATGTGAATCGATTAAGTGGACGAGACGTCCCAAAATCCAAAGCACCCACCACGCTCTATTCAATTATCGAATCATTCATGCATCAAACAACTGATAATGATATATAATTCATTTGGGTTGCTCTGTCTCCAAGTAGTTACAGACATGAACAAAAACAGTAGCAACCCGTTCGATATGGAACAAAATTGTATTCAAGGACAAATTTCGAGCCAATGGGTTGTCTGCTATCCTGTATCCTCCTCTCCGTGGGCATGTGTGAAGGTGGTTCATTATTTCATGCTCATTAACCATTTTCTTTTCAACAAAAAATGAGCAGATATTATTGAATATCAGTTGGATGCAAACGCGGATAAAGGTAGTCTGAAATACAAATGCGAAAATAAACCGACCAAAATAATATTGAAATCAACCAGTTTCAACGAGGATCACTCGTCAAAGCCTCCAAAGTTAGATGAAGCCCAACTGGTTTGGTGGGATTCGGCCAATCTGGTTTTTCTATAAAAAGTGGAAATCTTTTAGTGGGGACCCAACTACGATTACATAAAGTCGAACTACGTTATATCAGAATTGTATTAAACAAGAAAGAAAAAAAGCAGATTTCCTAGGATGAGATGAGATCAGACATACACAAAAGAGAAAAACAAGAAACGAACCACTGGTTTGCTGTTTTTTAGTAAGAAAAGTAGAGACCTGTTGCAACGAACTACGTCCTTGTTGGTGCCACTCTGCTGACAGAATCCTTTCCACTTGGGTGGAATGGGTCCATACCCATCATCGCTAAAGCTCTTTGATTCGGGCCACACGCCTAGCACCAATCCCACCATCACCCACATCAGCCAAGGTGGAGATGAAAATGTCAAGCATGATAGCAATTGACAAACAAACAGTGATGCACGTTAAATGGATGCACCAGATAGCCTAGTTGTTCTTTTTTTTTTTGGTTCTGTTTTCAGGAAAATGGGAAAGGAGAATTGGGAGAGTAAAGTCAATGATTCATGGCTTTTTTCTTTAACCTTTCATTGACAAACTAGCTAGAATGTGGACCAATAAGATTAAGCACCAGAATCATTATGACTATGAAAGAGAACACTAGTAATGAGGTAATTCTGTTGGATTGACATTTAGAAGAAATTAAAAAACAAAAAGAGAAATAAATACTTCATCCTGGTCAATGCATACTTTGATAACCTTTCACTTCTTCAATAGTCTGAGCATATTTGATCCACTTCATACAACTTTACTTAAATCGTTGAAAAGAAAATAAAAATCAGTGTAAAACAGTTTATCACGAAACCCAAATGCATTGACCTTTTTCTGTTTATGCTACAAATCTGTTCGTTTAATTTGTAGTCAAGTCAAACACCCAGAAGCATAATAAAGTGAAAAAAGAAGTAAGTCCCAAAAATCAAACCCATGGACTAGACTCTGGAGACATTAGAGAAAGTAAATGGAGTTTATTGGCGATGGAAAATCAATCTTATGGTGCTAGTCTCGTTGGAGACCAAATAAAATGGCCACAGCATTACGACTGTCAGTGTCGACTGATTGAAAATTAACCAAAAATGTTTATTAAAGTGTATGTTTGACTTTGTTCTTCTAAATTCTAATATGCGATTAATCGAAGTTTTGATAGTTGAAGGGGGAAGCTTGAGCTGTCTCTATTGAGAATATACTTGTCTCAAAAATAATCGAGAGTGTACTTTGGTGTGATGTAATAATCGAGTTAATCCCATAACAAAAATCAAGATGCATCGGTGAAAAATTCATGACGATGTAGAGAAGAAGAAGGATTATTGAAGATGAACCCTTACCAGTGTCAATGTTCCCAATGATGGTATCTTCACCGAACCTCGCCTTACTCCAAATAGAATCCGACGAGATCGAGCTCTCTCTCTCCTGCAGGCCAAGGAAATCCCATGACCGGGTTGTATGTAATTTCCTTCCTTCGTTCAAGAAAACAGAAATAACTCTTGGGTTCTCTGCAATGGGAGATTATAACACAGAGATGAGAATTGAGAAGATAATGAACTAGATTAAAAGAGACAGAGAAATGGGCATTATGGGCTAACAGTACTTCTTACTTGCTATCTCGGCTGCTTCTTCCTCTTCGAGGGTCGCAGCAAAACCATTAATATGTCTATTATACGAATAGAAAATGGCGTCTTCGGCCTTCTTGTAACTGAATTGCAGAAAAAAATGGAAGAATTTTCAGTCTAAATTGCCGATAGATAAGAAATGATTAAGACAATTCAACAAGGATAGAATACCTTCCCAAGAAGGAGCCCAGAAACTCGCAATGAGAATGTCTAACTTCATCCAGATCCAACGATGAAAGCTCCGGTCCATGTGAATGTCCTCCCATGTATACCACATAAGACTGCACCATAAACAGCCATTAGTTACCAACAGCAGCAGAAGAAGAAGAGGAGGAGGAGGAGGAGGAGGAGGAGGAGAAATGGTGGTTGCCTTTTTGATTGCAAAAGTGGGACTCTGCAAGAAAGAGAAAAGGAGGAGAGGGACAAGGAAGAGAGGAAGTCTCGACAACACCATTGCTTGGCTCAGTCCCTGATTGTCTTCTGCAGAAAGAAGAGCAAAAGAGACTTTCCCTCTGGGCTTTTCCCCTGTTTCCGAGAGTGCTGGTTTCTGGCTTCCTGCCAGCCTTTTTAATAGCGGATAGTGGAGGAATAAGGGATTCTTTTCTAAAAATAATAGGGTTTTAGTTTTACAAGGAAACAATGAAAACCAAAACGTATTCTGTAATTTAGGAGTTAATATGGATATTTAGTTCAATTTGGTCGAACATCTAAGGGAGAATAAAATGCAACAGCTTAATGAAAAACTGAAAATGGGTAAATGAAAAGAAGTAAAAAGGAAAAGAATAACTACTGCTTGGGGGCAAACAGCTTTCTTTCCTCTTATAGGATTACTGGGTGAGACTGCATCTGTCTTCATTGTAATAGTAGTAGTAGTAGACGGATGCTTGGTTTTCTTTGGATTCCAATTTGACGATTCTGGCAGCTCACTTACACAATGCCTTTTGTGGGTTCATTATGATGGGAAAAGAAATGGGGTGTATATTAATTGAAAATTTGAGTGGGAGATCTCCTTAAATCTCGATTTATTGAAAATAAGAAGCGAAAATTAAGCAAGGAGGAAGGAAAGACAGACCATTAATTCCTGGAATACAACAGTAGATCGACAAGCACTGGTAAAGCATGAGCTAACAAATTCAATTCTCTCCTAATAAAAAATTATTAAGGAATAGATCAGAACAGTATTGGCCAAGCTCCTCTATTCAGGGGGACCATGCTTGAAGGGTGACGCATAATCTTGATAATGGACAAGCAATCACCCAAAACAGAAATTTTGGCAGACTGATAACACCAGTCACCGCCTCAGCAGCCTTAGCATCCATTATGGGTTGCATTCGTTTGGGAAGAGTGCAAATGCATATATGCAATTTGCTTCAATTTCGCAGGTGTTTTGATAAGAATGCATTTTCATCCAATTTTCACACTCGAAGTTGGTCAATATTGAAAAAAGGCGGATTCTGATCTCGGGATTTGTGTTTGTATGCATTGCAACCAACTTTGTATTTTTATTAAAAAGACTAGACATATTTGCAATTTTACTGAACATTTTTTTTCTTTGAATTTGTACTTTTTCTAAAAAAAGGAGCTTAATCTCCGTGTTAAATAAATTGATACTCGCCCGGCCCCTTATTCAAGTGGTGATAACAGGGGAAGGAATTGCCTACCAACTCAAGGGCCATCAGGGACCAGACCGGTCCATCTCATAAGGGCTACGTTAGCCTGCCCCAACTTGATTCCCCCTTTTTATGGTATTTCATAGTACACATGAAGGGATTCAGAGGTAGGGGTGTCAATTGGATTTGGTCCAATCCGATCCAGTTAAATGTAAGTTTATTATAATTGGATCCAGTTCAATGTCTGAACCATCCAATTTGTTCATATTTATTTTGATTTAGATTGGTTTCAACTCATACTCGGTCCATTGATATTTATATTCTTATCTTATATCAATAGACCAGTTACTGGCTTAATGGATGGCTTATTCTAATAAAAAAAAATAAAAAACAACCAAAAACCACTGAACAGTTCAAACGGTTTGATCGCCCGGATCAGTGGTTTATTGACCAAATCAACGGTTTTTGGCCAAAATGATGGTTCTGGGGTAAAACGGAACCATTCAGATGACTGATTCCCGGTTTACTGGTCGGACAGTCTGGTCCATCTGATTTTGAAAACCATGGCATTAAGAGTCAATTTTAGGTACAAAAGTAGGTTAATGTCCTCCTCATGGGTGAGTGTGTATCTTTGGCAGGGCTATCAAGATAGAAGTAGAAAGGTGTGAATCAGTGAATCAGAAAGTAGTGGAAGCTGGGGCAAACTTGAATTGGTAATGGGGAATTACTCGGAAGTGATTACAGAACTTTTCTTAAGTAAGATGGTGTTCTACAACATGAATGTTTTTGTTCTTATTTGTTTTAGGAATCGCCACATTAGCCAAAAAATTAAAACATGTTTTTAAACTCTGTTTTTTGTTTTCAACAAGAAAAACAAGTCAGTTTTGTTTCAAAAAACAATATATATTTTTGGAACCAGCAAAATATTGATTTTTTTTTAAATAAAAATAAATTTTCTAGTATAGAAATTATATGATTTATGAAGTATGATGTTAAATAATCAATGAAAACATGTTTTTAAAACTAGATTCAAGAATATATATTTTTGTTTCAGTTTTGAAAACAAAAAACTTGCACAATCAAAAACATGTTTTTTATATTTTTATTTTAAGAAATAATCTATTTTCAAACCAAATGATTTTGATTTATTTTAGAACTGCAACAAAAAAAATATTTCATGTTGTAGAATACCCCTAAATATTCCACTTATTCTATTTTGCATGTTTCAAGGACGAGAAATAGTGCAGCCCATTCTATGGCTATATTTGGTGTACAATTTCACTGTGTCTAGACCCATCCGGCTACTGCTGATTTTATGTTATATACACTCAACATGGACATACAGTCTCGCTCACGCTCAAAGTGAATGTGTGCTCCGGCTTCAGCAGCCTTTACAGTCTTTACAGTCTTGCGTTGGAATATCTCTGTAGTTATCTGATTTATTTCATAGGAGATATTTCCAATGCAAGGTTGAAATGGGCTGCTTGAATTCACACCGACCTGCCATGATAAAAATCGAACTCATATTGGAAATATCTTCCCATGAATAATGACATTAAGTAAGGAGATATTCTCAATGCACGCCTACAATGCACTGTGAGGTTGGGGTGAGGTGCATTTTGTAAGGAGCAAATCCGATTTTGATTTGAGAGAAATTTTGCCTTTCATACAAACTGAGAAACCATTTTTTAATCTATTATGTGGATATTTGTATCAATGAATATGTGCATATTATATGAACAAAAATACCTTTATATACACTTCTTGAAGCCATAGAAAAAATTGGTAATATTTGTTAATTTTATAAAATAATAATATATTGGGGACATATTTTTATTGTTAAGGTACTTTGGTGAAAATACTTAATCTGGTCTTAATTGTCTATTTTATTAATAAACCTTGTAATATAATCTGAATGATGAATGATGATACAATTATGGACACCATAAAACTATGGGGGGTTATTATTGGAAATAGTGTAATTTAAGACATAAATAGACATTTACCCAAATGCCCTTAACAATACAGATTAGTTTTTCTCCCAAAAAATATAATGTGAATATTTATTAAAGTACCAACTTTTATAATTTTACCATCTATAGATATCCAAATGCCCTTAACAATACAAATTAGTTTTGCTCCCAAAAAAATATAATTTGAATATTTATTATAGTACCCATATTTATAATTTTACCAACTCAAACTTTTATATTGTTTTATTTTTCCTGTATCCATATTCAATATTTTTTTACATGATTTTCAAAACCGGACTGTTGGACCGGAAAAACTGGGAACCGGTCATCTAATCGGTTCCATTTTCCCCCAAAATCACTTTTTTCCTCAAAACTGTTGATTTTGGTCAGCAAATTGTTGAATCATTCAGTTAACTGTTTGAACCATTTGAACTGTTTTGGCCGTTTTTCAATTTTTTTTTTTAATTTTTTAATTTTTTTGTTAGAACAGGCCGATCATTCTGGTTGAACAATTGGACGTTTGAACTGGTAACTAGATTCCTGACCGGTTCGGTCACATATTTGGTTTAAAAAACCGTATTTCTTATTCTCACTAACTCAAAGTGGAAAAATTTTATCCCTTCAAAAAATATAAATGAGGATAATAGACAAGAAGGTACCATAAAAGGTTAAAACAGACTTTTAAAAGCTTTAAATGTCATGGGAACACTTTGAACACTAAAGCTGATCACATGTTAGTGGAGCGGTGGACCCCATACTACAAAAAGGGAGTGAGTCAAATAGGTAAATCTGAGGAAATTGGTTGCAAGAAATCTTTCAGTTAAAAAGAACTGAATTGATGGACAGAGGGGGTTGAAAGAGAAAAGCATACATGTGGCAAGTATAATAGGGTAGATTTAGAAAGGGTTTTGTAAATTTTAGACCTTATTTGTTTCTCTAAACCTCCAAATTCATACTCTCCTTAAAATCCGAAATGGGTTAAATTTGCAGAATCCAAATTCTTCCTGTAAATGAAAATGCACAGAGCCTACCCTCTCTGCATTTTAGTGTGTGGTGGATCGATTTTAAAACTCGGATCTAATTTTAAATAATAAATAAGTAAAATAATATAAACAAACATCAAAATTTTCAATTATTTAATTAAAATCTATAAAAAATACATAATCTATCTATTATCTTTCATATACGATTGCGAACAGTATTAAATTGAACACGTAATACATAAGCATTAGGAGTTGTGTATATCCCCTAATATATTGATAATTTGCTTATAAGCCTTAGAGATATTTTGTAAATTTAATGTGTATATCTCAAAATCTATATCCGCCTCAAAATCCATTTTTTCAATAAAAAAAAAAAACTGCCCTGTCCGAGTGGATACACTCCGATTCCTCTTTCCAGTTCAATAAAATGGGAAAAAAGAACCTCTATGATTTAGTAGGGTCTACTTTGGTTGGATTATGCACTTGGATCGGATTATGGGTTGCATCTTAATATGCTTAGACCCATAGCTGGCCCTAATATTGACCGGATCTCATACAAATCGGGTTTTGTTTAAAATATGGATCTTTAAGAGGCTCCAAACTCATTGTATGCGGACATTTGCAGGTTGATTCCTATTATCAAGGGTATGTGATGAAGTAAGAGTACCAAATACAAGTAAAGGTTGCTTCACTTATATGGTAGCTAGTAACATATCTATACTTTTTAGGCTGTGTTTGGTTTGGAAGAAAGGTTGGGAAAGGAATCATTCCCACTTCCTCATTAAACCTTCCTTTCTCTATCTACCTTTTATTTCAAACCAAACACAGCTTTAGTGATGCAAATTAACCATGAAGTATATGGACATTTTATTTATTTATTTTTTGCAAATATCCAGTTGAACTTATGCTTTATTGGGTCTTCCCATTCAAATTCTGCCCAACCATTTCTAAAATGATTTTACACATTCAATAACATTTTTCATTGATTGTTATTATTTCAGGGAGGAGATCCATGTATTAAGATGGATTGGTATTTTTCTTTGACTTACTTTCTATTTTCTTTTAATTTTATTCTAATATTTATTTACTTTAATTATAAACCCATGTACATTTCCAATACAATGATGCTAGGAAGCCAAGTTTCAATGAAAATCACACAAGACAAAAGAACAGTAAGAAGATATTCTCTTTTTATTCTTAAATTTTTTTTGGTAATAAATATTACATATAATAAGGGGATTAAGGGGTGAGGAGAGAGGAACGCGAACTCCACTAACCTTAGAGAGAGAGAGAGACTGCAATTAGATGGGTTTGATCCCAAGCCTCTGTATTCAGAGGGACACGAACGAGCATCTCAGCTACTGGGTCATCGGTCAAATTTTCTCTAAAAGTGCTATCATCCACCCATTTCTAGAAGATTCTCTATAAATGTGTAAGTTGTGCTTTGTTTGGGTGCTCTCTCTCTCGTGTACCTAATACCTTGTAGGAAGGTGCCATTGGGTGCACTATTATTGGTTTATTTGGACAAGGACGAATCTTTTCAAAAGTTTTCTAGTGGTGGGGAAGCGTCCATATGCATAGTTACATTAATCAATGTTTTTTAACCGTCGTTGACTCGGACGGTCGGATTGTTAGGATCGGAAATTGTTCAGGCGATCGGTTCTATTTTATTTTAAATTTGGTGTCTAGTAAAAAACAATTGAATTAATCAATAAATCGTTGATCTAGATGGTTTGACCATTGAACCATTCTACCCGAAAAATAATTTGCAATTTATTAACTTGTAACAACAAAATGAAAAGGGAAGAAGATTTCGCAGATCCGAGATCTATTGAAAGAGATGTGTGAGACAGTGAGAGAGATCTCACATTTAGAGATCTGGGAGAGAAGTTTAGAGTCTTTAGACTCTAGATGACAGATCTGCGAGAGAGAGAGAGAGAGAGAGAGAGAGAGAGAGAGAGATCTGAACAGAGAAATCTCATATCTACTCCCGTTTTTCACCATTGCCGCCGCTATTGCCGCCATCGCCGTCACCGCTGTAAGTCACCGCTGCCATCGCCGCTGCAGCCTTCAAGCCCTCATCTTCCTTCTTCTTCTTCTTCTTCTAAGCGCTTTCAGCCGACAACTTCTCAAATACCTCACATTCTATCTTTATTTTCTCTTTATATTTATATGCATCTTACCCTAATATTCCAATCTAATGGGTAAGATGACATATCATTGTTAAAATACTCAAATTGTCCAAACTGTTTGACCCGGATGGTCAAACCACTGACCCAGAAACTGGTGGCTAAAACGATTCCATTTCTTGGTCGGCTTTTAAAACCTTGCATTAGATCATTATCATCAGCATAGCCTCAATTGAAATGGGTTTGTGTACATGAATTTCCATTTGGCCATTCAGTTCTGTTTAGTTTCATATTCCTTGTTAAATCATGAGTGTTTAAATCATTTCTTACAAAAACTCAGGTGCTTTTTGGTTTGCCCCTAGTTCTTTTACTCCTTCAACTAGCAATAAATTGCTTCTTTTTATGGATGCTGTAGATGATCTTTATGCGGTAGAAATAAATTGCTTCTATTTTCTTTCATTTTATGGCCTATCCAAGTAATTTCTAGGTTCCTTGGATTGATCTTTTAATTACATGGCATCAAAGTTCAAAATATCGATATGTTATATATCGTATCGGGGGCTTCCCGATACACCCCTATGGGGGGTGTTTTGGGGTTTTGACCAGTTTAGAGGGTGGATGAACCTTAAATTGGCCCCTCTGAACCGGTGTATTGAGCAGTATTGATATTTTGAACCTTGTTTTGCTTGTGATGAGAGACCCCTCTATAATTAGTCTCCATAAGCAAGATGGAAATGGAGAGATAAAATATTACAGTAGGCATGTTGAGTTTTCAGCGCAGGAGTTTCCTGTAGATACTTGTTTGCCTTCACAAATTCCTAACGTAGAAAGACTTCATAACAACACCATGCTGCCATCCCCCAAGGCATTTTCCTAAGGCTCAGTTTGGAAGGAGTACAAATGCAAATATGTAGAGTGTAAAACCTTAGGCTGCATTTGGTAGAGGTGTGAAATCAAACCCAAGTAAATTTTACACCTCGGTTTGATTTTGCAAGCATTTGTTAAATATGTAATTTTAAACTGAAAATGGGTATAAAATTACATTTTACAGTTTAATTACATCGATAATCGATGCAATAAATATATCAAAATTATCAATGTAATAAATACATTGCTCTCTCTCTCTCTCTTCTCCGTCTCTCTCGCTTGCTCGCTATCTCTCTCTCTCGTTAACCTTTCACTCATTCTTCTCCATCTGCTGTCTTCAGAATCCTCATCCTCGTAATCAAAGTTGTCGTTGTTCTCTCTTCTCCAAGTGTCCCTGTAATCCTCCCTGAGGGTCTTTGACCAGTCGGGTATGTTAATTGGCAACGACGTCGAAGTTGCAGTTGCTCCACCACCCCGATCAACATTCTCGACCCTTTTCTCTTCTGAGCCTTTGAGAATTTCTTCCTTTTCTCTTGGTTTTGCTAATTTGCTCTGCTTCTATAAAAGATGTAAATGGATAACGTTGTCCGTTGACTCCCTTCTGCCCTTCTCTCTCTCTCTCTCTCTCTCTCTTTCTCTCCCTCCCTCCCTGAATAAATCTCCTGCTGCAACAAGCCAGAAAACAGGGTAACCTTCATTTACATTGATGTAACCAAACAGAACAAGTGCAAATGGGTACAATGGCCGGTCCATATTTTACACTCTCACCGAACCACCGTGTCTCAATTCCATCGGTGTAAAAATGCATTTACACCGAAAATAAACGAGACCTTATATATTGTATTATTTTATATGTATTTACACTGTACATATTTGCATTTATACTCTTTCCAAACTGAGCCTAAGAAGTTTTACACCATAGTAACGGTTATGTGATGCACTGTAACATCCTGGCTTCACATTGCAGGCAACTATAATCTTTTGCAACGTGATTCGTTTCCCCCTCATCTCAACCTTGTAATCAAACCTCACCTACATATCGACATTAGCAACACTTAGATATTTTCAGAGAAACTGGCCAAGCTTCTAGGAGAGTAGCTACACTTGTGCTCATGTGTGGATTCTACGAGAAGAGAGAGACATGTTCGGTACTGGCATCACCATATGGACATGTGGCAAAACCCTAATCCACTTACCAACATCAGACCTAACGAACTTAGAATTGCCTTTCCAATGTGGGAAGGCTTCCCTCCTTTCCCCAAGAAAAAACATTATAAATAGGGGAGCTGTGAAGATCCCCATTCAGACTCATTGTGAAAACCTTGTGTAAACTTTGCTATTTCAAAAACCTTGGCCTCTCTAGTCCCTTTAGTCCTTTTCATTCTCACACTTACCAAGAACATTTCCACTACCATCTACCGTCCTTCAGGTAGACATCCCCAGTGCCACACACCTACCAATATCGTCAACAACCTCTAGAAGGTTGAATGGATTTACTGCTTAGAGTAATAGAAGGCAGAGATTAAGTAGATGATCCTGCAATTGGGAAATGTTTACCAGCAAACTCAGTCATGACATTAGAACCACCCCTAGTTCTTGCGCCATAGATGCCCCATCTGGTGTTCCAAACACCGGAATTGTTTAGACCCACCTACTTCACCAGGGGGACTGTCTGTCACCACTATAGTTCCAGCACCACGCTGACTTGCCGAATGAGAAGGCTAGTGCACCTAAAAGTTGATCATCCATTGATCATATTGTGCAAAAAATCCCAACAATTAGAGAGGTAACATTTAAAAAATTCATAAAACTCTATTGTTGAAATCGCATAAGTGAAAAAACTGGTTTTTCTCATTGGATCGATTAGGTTCTTGGGCCATGAAAGATCAAATCTTTTAGATCAAGGTTTAGTGTATTACCTGATTTTGATATCCACAAGTGCAGAATTGAAGTGGTGTTCACACCCAGATTTGAATATTCTTGATAACATTGCAATAAGTTGAAGATGGTGAAACTCTATCCTGTAGTCTTGGAATTCTTCTCTAGAATTTGCAGCAGAAAAGGTCCAACCTTTCTCACGTTTTTGGGCCATGTTTCTGACCCAAAACTGATTTGGAATAGTGTTAGAAAGAAGGGATAATAAGTCTAGTTGAATGGGGTTCAAAACCCTAGGTGAATGGTCTCACAACGTGGGATTGGATTCAGCTAGTATGTAAGAGCTTGTATGGTTCGATCTTGTCTAGTTCCCCTCTATTTATAGACTTTGGAGGGCTGCAAGAGCCATTTCTTAATCTATCTATAACTCCTTACTTGTTTAAGATTAGAGTGGAGAGAGTCCAACTCTCTTAAACCAGCCATAGTTTAACTAGTCAAATTAGTCAAATTCTAGTCTTATTAAACCTATCTAGGACTTTTATGTAAAACTTTTAATTATCCATTAGCACTATAAGAATTTCTGAAAAAATTCTTATCCAATTAGAAGATTACAACTCGTATGATGTGGGCTGCAACTTAATGAGAGCTAACATGTCACATGCTTTATGTAAGCTAATGGGGTAGGCTACTTTAGTGATTTGGCCCATTAGGTGTTAGGGCTTAAGTGATCAAGCCCATTAAGTGTCTAAACACTTAAATCACTTGACACCTTACCATGTTAAAGGCCCAAGTCTCTTTGCACATGATATGTATCTTAAAAATTTTATTAATTATTAATTGATATTTTTATTTATTGTTTACAAAAATAAAATTACTATTTACAAAATATTTGAGAATATAATATTAATTGAATCTATCAAATCCACTAATATACATTTATATCAAAAAATCGATCTTATACTTTAGAAAATTTAAAGAAATAAAAATATTAATGAAATTATTATTTTGTTAATTAAAAATTATGAATTTACTTATGATATGTATCTTCAAAGCTTTAACAGATTTGATATATGTTAAGTTAAGATTATATATTTTTGTAATTTATTAATTGATATTTTCTTTTACTTTTTATAATAACATATTTATTGTTTACAAAAATAAAAATATTATTTTCCAAACATTTGAGAATTAATTTTTAGTTGACCTTTTTGTTAATGTTAAAAATTAAAAATAATTTATATAATAATTCAAATATAATAGTTGCATATGCTTTTTTTTGCATTAGACTTTAATAGAAAATTAATTAATAATGGCATAGTGCATGTATTAATTTATAAAAATCTATATAATATGTGTCTTGAACTCTTGATTAGTGTATTATCAATAAAGTTGTATGATATCTATGAGACGAGCTATAAAAATGATTACCCCTAGCAGATGGTGAGTTATAGGGGCCACCCATATACATATGCATATGTAGGGAAAGAATGGTTTGCCAAATACCATTTCTATTATTTTATTTTTTAAGAAGACAAACACTTTCAAACCACTTAAACTTCCTTTGACGTATTTGAAAATTACCATTAACAACCATGGCATTTTTGTTATGAAATTATTCAATATTCCCTTTGAAAGAATGGTAGGATCCATCTAATGGATGCCATAAAAATTGCGGAATGGGTAGGCGAATTTCAAAAATTTTCCTACCTTCTTCCAACTGAGAATCATATTCCCTAAATTTAGAATACAATATTCAAGGATCCTACTTTAACCATAATCGAACCAGATATGAACCAAAAGAAATGGAGAAATTATACCTAATCCAGAGAAGTAGTACGCTCCTACTGAAGATGACACAGTTGTATGTGGAGCATTTTGAAACCGTATATATATACGATGAAGGAACATCTTGGGAATTAAAACCATTTGCAAATATTTTGAAACCGTATATATATATATATATATATATATATATATATATATATATATATATATATATATGTGTGTGTGTGTGTGTGTGTGTGTGTGTGTGTGTAAATTTTGCAAAACAAAATTCCAACGATTGAAATCAACTGCCGACAGTTTGATTTCTATCAGAGAGAGTGCATTCCCGATCATTACTTTTGTCCGACAAAGGGGCTAATCCTGTCACTATGATCACCTACTCAGATGAATTCTCAGACTGCCACAACATGCCCAGGTTTTGACCCACGCTAAGGATCTCACTGATTGGCATATCAAAGACATCCCGATCCGACACCTAGTGAAGTATCATAATCGAGTCTAGGGGTCAGGTGTAGCTTTTCTGTTTTGCCCATTTGTCTCCAAGGTCCTGGGCAACACTGGAAATCTAGTCCAGTTCAAGGATTCAAGTAATCCCATACTGCATGTGCCTTGGGTCTTACCCTGATAGCCGAGACAGACCATCTCAACACTTGGTGGCACACCAGTATCAGCCTTGGCAAGATAAATCTCCCCAGACTTATCCAATAGCTATGAATATTTAAAACTAACACGAGTCTCAATAAGTGTTCAGTTTTAGGGTCTTACATTATACCAAACAACATGAATCAAACATGCACTTTATTTATTTACACTAAATATCAAAAGTACATCAAATCAGATTGAAGCTAAGGGCATACAAAACTGTCTAACACCCTTATGAGTTGATGTGGCATTATGATGACCTTCTTTTAGTAACCCTCATAACACATGATAAAAACAACTTTTTTTTTTCTTGGATCATTTACTATAACATCTCTTATAGTTTTGCATTTTTATTAAAACCAATTCTATAGTTTACATTACTAAAACTCCCCTTATATTTTGCAATCGATTTACTTAACCGACCTTCTATCAAGGGCATGGGCCTATGGTATTTAAGGCAATTTTTTGCCCTGAATATCAATAAAAGATAATATTTTTATAGAATAACAAAAATAGGGTAGCTTTTTTTGAAAAATATCAAGGGCAATTATACTGTTCATTGTCTTCCTCTGCCCTTCCTCTAGTGATGGAGGCCGGAATTCCCTTTCTATACTGGTGAAGGAAAATCGAAACAAAAACACTGTTGTCTCCGATGTGCCACGAACATGAACACAAAGACGAAAACCAAAAGACGAATACAGCGGTTGTCACCTCCTTGAAACCCTTACTAAACCCTTAGAGTCGTTCATGATGAATACAACGGTTTCAAGGAGGTCCTTGCTGCTGCTCCAGTTTCGCTGACGAGGTTCATGATGAATACAGCGATTCCACTGCTCCAGGGTTTAGTAAGGGTTTGAAGCTCAAACGGGTAAGATCGTTTAAATAATCGAGGGTGTTGTGCATTAATGAGGAACACATGTGATTACATTGTTTTGGACGGCTCCGCAGTTGACTCCAATTCAGTTGTGAGGTTCAGGATGAATACAAACGCAGAGGAAGACAATGAACTATCATTGCCCTCCCTTGATATTTTTCAAAAAAAAAAAAAAAACTACATTATTTTTATTATTTTATAACAATATTATCTTTTATTGATATTCGGGGCAAAAAGTTGCCCATATCTGCAAAAAACCCTATTTTATTCCAGAAGTATTCTTAACACTTTATATTGAACTTTTAAAATTAACCAATATTTGATTTTCAGATCTACCATACAATGTTTAGTTTTAGAAAATGAAGAGAGAAAGGTGCACATCCCATTAGTTTGCAACATTCCTTTCTTCTTTAAATTGAGAATAAAATTTGATTGAAAAGAATTGTTGCCCATGTTTTATTAGGGGTAAGAATAACATTTTCAATTATATTTTTTGTAGATTAAATTGACCCCAACAGACATTAAGGTCAAAACTGTCATTTTCTATTAAATAAATTGTAAACTATACAGGGTGTTTTGTAAAATACAAATTATAAGGTAGGTTTTAATAAATTCATTAAACTACGGGGGTTGTTTTAGTAAGTTTTTTTATTTTTTATTTAGGGCTTCAACCTAAGGTGGGCACCTGGTGGATGTTTCTCCAAGTCCAGTCCATATTGGGTTTGGGCCAAGCCTATGACAAGTCCAAACCCAACCCAACAACTGAGGTCAGATTGGTTTCGAGCCACTTCCGGGCCAGCTTAAGGTACCTATTTCTAGCTGGGTTGGGTGATATATGGACAGACCCATTCTAAATTGCAGGCCACTTAGATCCAAGAATACTTAAGAGGCTTCATATTCAGAACAAAAGGTTGCTCTTAGGGAGCTCACAGGCTCAGCCTGGTTAAGCGCAGACTGCACCTGTGAAGGCCTTATAATCTCATGTTGATCTAACCCTATTCATGACGCATTCAATCATACAGCCCTAATGCACCAGATCCCATTAAAATGAATTATAAAGTGCAAAGTGGTAGAGAGGATTTAGGTTTAGTCGTTTAGGCTGTGTTTGGTTGCAGTGCAATTTTATTTGCACTAATACAAATGTATAACAGGGCAAATGAAAAAAATATAAATTATAGTTTAACCTTATTTTGGATTTTACTTTATTCTACTTTATATCTTAATTTACTTTGTACTATAATCAAATAAAATAAGGTAAAATTTAATACAAAAATAAATCAGAATTTACAATCAAATCGTTGGTACTGCCATAATTTTGAATAAGTAAAAATTTATTTGCATTGAAACCAAACACACAGAGCCTTGGAGTGAAAGTGATATAAGTGAATGGGTGGTAAAATGGTGATGGAGCCCGCAAAAGTGTCGGTGGTGGTACCGGTGCTCTCAATGACAATTGACAACATCACTGTAGATCAGATGTGTGGATATTTTTTTGACTCATGCTCGCTTTAGCCTTTAGTCTACCAAACCAGCAGGAAGCAATACAATTACCTTATAAGGCTGTCGAAGCTTCAGAGTTCAGAGTTCAGACCATTATTACCACGGCCATGAGTTTTTATTTTTCTCTTAATTTGCTAGAGGTGTAAATGGGTCTTGCCGCCGGCGGCCCGAATTTTGCAGTGGTCTCGGCTTGAGTTTTATGGACAGGGATGGTACGACTTATATATATATATATACTATCAACAGCTATAAATAGTTATATAGGGAGGTATTTATGTATTTTGGTTTTAGAGAGAAATAGTATCATAAATGTCTCCCAACAACTATATAATAGCTATTTTGGGGGCATTTTGGGTAAAGTAAAAAATAACTTTACAATGATCAAAATATCTGTCTCAATAACTAAGAAATTACTAGTTTTTAAGGTATTGTAATAATTGAATTATTTTCAATTCCTATAAATAGTCCTATTCTCCACCATTCTCATCAAACCAATTCAGCAATTCCTATAAATAGCCCTATCCTCCACCATTTTCGATTCCTACAATGGTTAAAGTAAAAAATCAGGAACAATAGGAGAAAATGATGAAGCCAATATTTTTTGTATACTCAATAGTTGTATAGCATTTTTTTTCAAATTATTGTAAATTTTGTTTTAATTTTATTTAATTTATTTGATCATTTGAATAACGTAACTTTTTATTTTCAATTTGTAACTATATTGTATTTTTTATATTTAGTAATTTATTCAATTTTCCAATTTTCATTTTTCATTTATCAAACCATTGTATGCTTTGTATCATTCTAATTTAAATGAAGTAGACTTCCTATTTTTCTTCCAATTTGTTATTTACTTTAAGTCTTTTATTTCTTTGACTTCTTATTTGGTTAAGTATTTTTTTTTCATTTCTGTTAGATTTCTCATTTTTTCAAATAGTTCTCAAAGAAAAGTTAAATATTTTAGTTTTACTTAGCAAAGAAATAAAAAAATAAAAAATGTCAAACAAAAAAAAAAAAAAACAAAAAACAAAAAAAACCAGTTTTGCTTGGGCCTAGGCCCATGGCACGGGCTTGGGCCATGGACCGTGCTGGGACGACCCCCCTAATTATCCCCGGAGAGGGTGGCATAGCCTAGGACGACTTGCACTTTGCACGGGCCGCAGGTGGGGCCCAACATGGCCCATTTTAGACCTCTATACTGCACTTCCTCTTCTTCTTCTCTCTCTCTCGCCTTAAAAATGACTTTCACCAGTTGATCAAATTCATGGCGGCTACAAGTAGGGGTGTTTATTATATGAATCGGACTGTCAAATTGCACTGAACCCAACTCAAATTGGTGATTTAATTTGGTATGAAAAATTTTCGGATCATAATTTTTTGATTGATTTTTTTTTAATTTTAGAAACAAGATGAAACCATAATAGAACGGTTTGATCTGATTTGGTTTTTTATATTAAAAGGAAACTTATGGAATATTTTTATAAGGCCGACACCGAACATATGGAATATTTTGTAGGGCCACTATATTATTGATATTGTTTTGGGATTTATGGCTTCTATCGATCCGTCATAGTGATCTATATTCCTGATCTTTGCGAGATCACAGGGTCCCACAGGTGATTCACATGCACATCTCAGCATGTATTGAGAATCTTTCGTACTTGCCATTAGAGATGTTCCGAATAGATAGTTGGGATGTGCTGTGGAGCGCAGATACGAACTCGATCTTTGGTGTTCGATGCAGTTGTAGCAGATACCAGTTTGACAAACTTGTAGTTGTAGTATTGGAATTCTCTGTCCCGACTGCTGACTGTGCTTATCTAGCGCCAGCTCGGAGTACTGGATTTTCTCTATTTGTTCTGAGGCCGGATCTGTTCATAACAAAAAGTTGTTCCAACACCTTCCAATATGATCTGTATCCGTATATTGCAGACATAGTGGATCCGTGATGTGTGTGGACACAGATCATGTTGGTACCATTGGTACAATTTTTGTTATGAACAGATCCCACTCACTTTGTTCTTAGTTCTTACTTCTAACCTGAGAGGATATAGGATATTAGGATATTCCTTCCCTGTTTAGTATATCCTCTTCTGTGCTCCAACAACCAGCATATTCTCTCTGAGGGAAGTGGTTTAAATTTCCAAGGTGAATGCTTTAGAGAGAAAGCAAGAGATAACACGTAATGGGCCTGATCGAATTCGCATTGGATTTGAATTCATAACATCCTTAGATATCTTCTTAGCTGGTAATCTTTGCTTCTCTTCTCTGCTATTTTTTTTTTATTATTATTTTTAAATTTTGGGTCTGCATATATATTTTTTTCCTCTGGGTGATTTAAATTTGGTCATAATCACTATTAACATTTGAATGGTATGCGGCTTTGATGACAATTCATTCTTCTGTCTAACTCATGGATTAGGCGTATTCTCTTTGCTTCTACAGACATATATAATCTCCATTTTATCATTTTTTGGGTACTTTTCCTCCTTAGCTTTTACTTACACAGTCGTCGTAGTTCTAAGCTCCATTTGCTTTGAATATTTTGTTTTTCCCTAGAAGATTGTAAATCACCATCTGAGTCACTTCTCAATTCATAAAATCTGGCCGCTGATTTTTGTGTATAACAATACTGCTTCCTGCTTCTATTTCTAGTGTCATTTCCTTTTTGCTTCAGTAAAGAGGAATTCAAACTGCTTCCGTTTTTGAGCCAAAATAAAACTCCAGAGCTTAGTCTGTTCAGACCACCCCTTCCAAGACCCTGGATAGCCAGAACCATCATTGAGTAATGACATTAAGAGGGGGAGCTCAAATGGCTTCAATCTTATGAAAACGTCAAGCTAATGGTAACTAAATGGTGTAATATCAGCTTTAGATGAGAAATTAAGGTCAAATGAGCCTATTGTAGCTATTGCATTGGCTGTTTGGAACCCAAAACTATGCCAGTGCAGCAGACATGCACGGGAATATTAGAAATGATAGAATCAGAAATTAACTTGTTCATAAGAACCTAGGAGTAATTCCAATACGTGATAAAATAAAGGAAAGTAGACTCAGATGATTCGGTCATGTATAGAGAGAAGACCACATAGAGTCTCAGTAAGAATAAGTGATTTGTTACAAGAAGGGCTTAGAAGAGCTAAGGGAAGACCGAAAAGGATAAGGATTGAAACCAGTGAGAAATGATTTCAGGGCCCATAATTTAACAATGGATATGACATCGAAAAGAGTGGAATGGTGGAACAGGATTCATGCAGCCAACATAAATAGGTTGCACAAGGCTTAGTTGTGTTGAAGAAATGCAGAGTGGGAGGTTGACTGTCATTGGTGTATATGTCCTCTGACCCACAATTTTCAATTCAAGGAGGTGTATTTTAATGGTCCATCCTATCAAAACTGGATTGGATGATCTTGAGAGCTGAAATCTTTGTTGTTAAATCTTTTGAATGGAATTTTCCAGTGGCTTTTTAGTTATATATTTGTTGGATGATTAGGATTCTATAAATAATATAAATTTGGGACTATAATCTATCTAAAAGATGCTCCATGTATACCTATCCTGTTCCATGTATAAGCCACTTAGCATTTTGGTGTTCATACATAAAATGCAAGCCTTAGTCATACCTCTTCTATTTTTCATGTTAAAAACCCTGTTTCTACCGTTAAATTTTGGGGCTTGACTACTGCTGCTACATTTTTCATATTATTGCCACCAATTGGGGTTTGTTAAAAGGATTGTCTAAATGCCAACATATACTAAATTTTTCTTAAAAATAACTGCATTGAAATCTGTGGTTTTTTCTTTTTAAGATAGGTTTTATATCAAGCACCAGCAGAAATATCAAACACCAACATATATTAAAATTTTCATTCTTTTTTTTTTACAATTGCTAGGCAAACTTGGGGGTGGGGTGGGATGGATAAAAGTGGAATATAATCCCAGGTCAGTTGGAACTATCATGGCATGGCAATAAGATTTTCAGATGACTTGTGTAATCCTTTTTTTTTTCTCAGCAAATCATCAGTCATTACTCTCTGTTTGGTTAACTTGGTTTCAATTCTCTTTCTTGTGCTGTTTTGGAGCCTTGATAGGAGGCCTATCAGAGTTTTTGTTTATTTATTGCTAGGAAAATTGGCTACGTAGACCGGGTGGCCCGTCCACCAATCCCGACCAAGGAAGCCTTTGATCCCAGATCTCTCTCCACTGCAGCCAGCAAGAGGCTATCAACAAGCCAGCTGGGACCTATTAGGGTTAAATGTAGCAAGGACCATTTACTTGGGAAAAAAATCTTATTTGGTGTCATGTACAATTGCATATTTCCCCCTCTAGTTAGTTTCATTTCTTATTTCTGTTTTGGTTTGGGGGCAAGAAATTTTCTTTCTGCAGGCATGCTTGATGCTTCCCATTCAATGCTTTATGCATGTTTTCTTTTTTATACATGATGAAGTGGACAAATAACCACGTGAAATTTGATATGAAATTTCTCTTTCAAAAAAAGAAATGATATGAAATTTTTGTTCAATCATATAACTTACCATAACCATGAAAACTTTATTTAGTAACTTGGAATCAACTTTGTAAGCGGTATTTGAGTTTCAATTTCAGAATCAGGCCAGAGAAAACTCACTTTTCTTGTAAATGAGCTTGATAGTTCAGCATGGTACTAACTAGAGACCAGATAGCAATCATCTAGACTTCAATGTTTCATTGCATGGTTGAGATGTATATGAGTATATCTTCTAAGTATGACTTATTGACTTGTAGGCTATAGAGAAGATTCAAGAAAAAATTGAAATCTGATCATTAAATACTGGTATATATCAAATTATTTACATTAATCTTTTTTTACAAAGCAGTTCATGAGTAAATGTTTCTTCAATGACATTTTCATCTAAGGAGAAATATACACATTGACATAATCAAATCCACCTCAACAAAAGAACGTTATAATGAAAACAAATCCTGCACAAATAGAATTTCATCCCAGCTATCCATCTGCATGGAAATAATTACATAGAACACTAGCCCACATAAGCACACTTCATTACTTTTTCCTTGAGCAAATTTTAGAAGCCTTTCCAGGTGGCAAGAATCTCATGGAAGATCTCAGCTATGAGGTCCCTATCGGCACATTGTAAAAAGGCATTAAAATCATCTCGAATGTCAAATACCTTGCCAAATTTCACGAGATACCTCATGCAACTGCTCTTTAGCCTTGGCAATTGATAGAGAGAAGCATTCTGTAGTCTCTCAAGTACGTTCTTAGTGTCAATGTCTTCTAGAAGGCTCTCATGGCATGCTTCTTTCAGGTCAGAGATGTCATACTTATCAGCTGAACGGAGAAGTGCAAGCCGGTGGGTCAGAAACTCATCCTGTTGGATGTTGCCATAGATGTAGTTCAGGAAAGCCTGGCAAGCTTCAATTGACATGTCTGTGATGTCTATAGTTGATAGTTCCTTCTCTTTGAGGTCATGTGAGAACATACTCCGGAAGACAGGTGATCTTGTAGCTAGCACAGCACGGTGGGCTCCAATGCTCCCATTGGAGGCATTGATTGTAATGTCCGTGTGGATACTTTCAGACAACATTCGGCTGAGGCAGGTAAGGGCTGTTGCATTGGACCGTCTCCGAGTGGATCCTTCAGCCCAAATGGAGCAAGGTTCACCGCCCTGTATATTACATGACAAATCACAACTGAGGGAGGACTCAAGGGAACAAGATAATACAGGCAAGTAACAAAGCTTTCCTGGACTGAAAATCTTAGCTAAATGAGTAGCCTGTAGTCTTAAATGGCGTCAGAATGTCTCTAATTTCTCATAGCCATAATGTGCAACACATACACAGAATGCAACTCCATTTAACTTTCCTATAAAGAAAATCTTTTGGGACAAGACTTGGATGGACAACAATCATCTGAACTATCAGCATTACTTTAGTAAAGGTGCCATGAGATGTTCAGGTTATCTGCAAGGCTGATACTTCAGATGATTATAGTCCTCCTCTGATGTTGCAAACTTGCAATTGTAAGACCAGAAGTTTCAAAGTTCATCCTGAATAAAAGTTAAGGGCATTTATTTATTTGTTACGGAAATCAACCTTCTATCTGTTAGTATTTTCTTTTGTAGAACAGAATTGAACAGGGAGAGAGAGAGAGAGAGAGAGAGAGAGAGAGAGAGAGAGAGGTAACACTTAAGGGAAAAAATGGCAGAGAGAGAATCATACGTTTGGCGATGAGATCTTCAAATCAAGGAACTCGACGTCAATAATGAACTTCCCGGTTAACTGAGTATCGATCACCCAAACAAAATCGTCGTTACTCTTTATCTGTTTGTTTGTTATTCCTGCAATCTCAAGTAGCATAAAATAAGTTCACGAAGAAAGCAAGAAGCTGTTCTTTTGCCATGGATACGCTGTTTTAGAAAAAAAGGGGAACTTAACTAATTAGGCTCAAGTAATAAATAAATAAATAAATATTGTGCACTTACCCGGATGAACCAGTGGCTTTCGATCTCCCAAAGAACATACGACTCGAATGATGAAAGATGCAATTGGGGGGTTGTCTCTCGTTAGATTTGATATTTCTGGGTATAGTTTAATGGACAATACCCGATTCTTCTCTACCGATAAATGCCTTCAAGACCAGAAAATTTTGAAGATAAAAAAAAAAAAAAAACATAAGGATTAATTCTTCTAATTCCATCTTTCTAAGAAAAAAAATGTTACAAAGATAAGCACGGAGAGTGAGAGAGAGAGAACAAAAAAAGGTCATTTCATTTTTTAACTTTGTATACAGAATCGAATGATTGAACTGATAAGAAATAATTGCAATTTTCTATCTTTTAAAGATAAAGAAATGATCATTCGAGATGTTTCTTGAAATTGGGGAAAGGCAAGAATTGATTGGATGTCTCACCAATTCCAGTTGCCCATCTTGAAAGGATCGGATTTCCGGTAGGTGCAGGAAGTCAAGCTGTCGATTCTCCATTGGGCGAGACGGGACGTGGTATCGACTCTGTAAGCTGAGGAATCGGTCATCCTAGTGAAGGGGAGAGCAGCAGTGATCTCATGGATGCAGTCGAATATGCTGTCGAAGAAATCGCCAGGCTTTCCCAGGTTGATTCCCAGAGAAACCACTCCTCGTAAACATGGAACAAGAGGCAGCACAAAACTTATCTCTGCTGCACTCACTCTGACCACTATCAACCACTATCAATCTCCTACCCAACCCCAAGCTATTAAACAAACTTGGGGTTTGCCCTGTGAAAGTTTCGGACACGCAAAGATTTTGAACTTGCTTTACGCGATTGAAGGCGAGAATTGCAGAGACTCAGAAACACAGAGAGAGAGAGAGAGAGAGAGAGAGAGAGAGGGGTGTTGTTTTCGCAGACTTATACTGCACTTCAAGAGGGGTCTTTATTTGAGTGGAACGTCTTTGTTCTTTTCTTACTGGTAATAATTAACATTTGTTTTTATAAGTAAAAAACATTATTATTTATTAAGGTAGCGTTTGGTTGTAATGTAATTTTATTTCTATTAATATAAATGCATGGGATTACAAATAAAAATAATGTAAATTTTGGTTTAATTTTGTTTTGGATTTTACTTTGGGTGCATAGAACTATTGCTCTTTTATTTACTTTTAACACATGGCGTTTTGTTAGCCATTTTCTTAAAAAAAAAAACAGTAAAAAAGAAATTGCCGTTTTTATTTTGAAAAAACTGTCCATCTTAAAAGATGCCATTTTTGGTTAGTTTTTTTTTTCTTTCCACGTTTTCTAGTATGGTGGCCGATATGGCTCCTCCTATATTGCACCGTTTTATCAGAAAACAACAATGAAACCAAACAGTACTATGAAAAAACGAATTCTCAAAACCTCAAGTATTTTTTTGAAAAAAACGCAATGAAGTAAAAAAAAAAAGAAAAAACACAATAGTTCCAAATACCTATTTTATTTTGCTTCAGATTTTATTCTACTTTATTTGTATTATTAACAAAAATAATCTAAATTTGCACCCATAATCATTTACACTATTATAATTTTGCACCAATGCAAATAAATTTACACTACAACCAAACGCAACTTTTTATTACCCAACTTGACAGAAAAAAAAAGAATTTTTAGTTCTGGTACTTTGAAGCAAAGTATCTCCATTTCTATTATTTTCTGTTACCCGCTAAAAATGACCACAATTAGCCTCTGTTTTTGGTTTGGCTAACCAACCTCTATTTCATCTTTCTCCTTTGGCTTAGTTTGGAAGGAGTATAAATGCAAATGTATAGAATGCAAAATCTTATATTTTGTATTATTTTATATATACTTATACTGTATATATTTGCATTTGCACTCTTTTCAATCTGAGCCTTAGATTAGACTCAGTTTGGAAGGAGTACACATATTAATGCAAATTTATAGTGTAAAACTTTGTATTTTGCGTTATTTTATATATATTTGCACTGCACATATTTGTTTGTACTCCTTTCAAACTGAGCTTAAATGAATAAATGGATAATATTGGTCAAAATATTCAACAAATAAAATCAAGTAACCAATCAGAAACCACATACAACCATTAATTGTAAGATTAAGACAATGAGAATGAATGGAATAACAATGAATGTAGTATGTATATTGAATTCATGTGATCATGTATCTACATGTATCTATTATTAATGGATTTCGCTATGATGCCAGAAAGACATGATATCAAAAAAACTTACAACCAATCAATCAGGATCATAAAAACTAATCAAGTGGGTTTTTGTTAAAATTCACAAGACATTGTGATTGGCTAAAGCCTTTTTGATATCATACATTTGTGGTATCATAGATTTTTCATTACTAATATATATACATACATACATATATGTACATTTTAGCAATGAAGGATCTGGGCTCCGGATATCCTATCCACAAGAATTCTACCCATATCTACACACAATACACTACTCCTCTGCATTAGGAACATATCTTTCCGTGCATAATACTATATACAAGGATGAGATGTTCTCTATATATAACTACAATATTATGTGAGTAAAGATGGACAGAATTCTTGTGGACAGAAAATCCGGACTTAAGGATTTGATCCAATGCATTTCATTAATCTTAAGGTTTTTGGCCAATGCATTTCATTAATCTTAAGGTTTTTGGCATATTGATCAAATACTTTATTTATTTTTTTGATAAAATTGTATTGATCAAATACATGATACTATGACTGGTGGGCCTCGCAAGAAGTATTGTGGTCCCACCTCCATGAGTGTATCTATTATTCAAATCTGATGCTCAAATGCTCTCTTGTTGCTATGTTTCTTGCTGCCATGTCCTGTTTAATTGTTTATTCCCTAATTGCTATTTGGAATTTACAAAGTACATATGATTATTTTCTTTCCCTTTCATTCTCTCTCCCTCTTTTTTTTTTTTTTTTTTTGTCGTGGTAGCATTCATATTCATTGAATGAGGAGGATTGGAATCTGGGGTTTGTTTGTTTCTCACCTCACTCTTCCCCAGATTCTTTTTTATTCATTCATTATTTAATCGGTAATATAGAATTGATTTCTTGGGCTTTTGGGTGCAAGGAAAAATCGTCAAGAAAGGTATCTGTGTGGGTGGGGCCTTTTATAACCGGAATCTTCAAGCATTCCCATTGTTAGAAGCAACCACCAATAATTCGCTTCTCTTTTTCGTTCATTGTTTCTTCTTAGTGAATACAATGACAAAAGCCAAATATTAATTAATGCACCCTTGACCCCTCTCTCACGTCACCTGGACTCTCTTCCCTTTCTACAACAAACCTTACTTACAAAAAAATATATAGATTGTGCTAGTACAAATGAAAAAAAAAAAAATACAATTTTCATTTATTTTGTGTTTTACTTTATCCTGGTGCATGTCTTAATTTACTTCATTTGTATTGCAATCAAACAAAATAAGTTAAAATTTGAAACAAAAATATGCCAGAATTTACATTTAAATCATTTGTGCTGCCATAGTTTTGTATCAGTGTAAATTTATTTGTATAATTGCATTGTAGCCAAGCATAGTTTAATTAATTCCATTTCATTTTGAAATATTTTTCTCAAATCCACATACTTCCATCAAGTATAATGTAAATTAAGGGTTTTCTGTGCAAGATGAATGTTTTTGTTTTCATTAGTTTTTTGAATTGTCACGTCAGAAAAAAAACAAAGGGTTCAACTAGATGTATAACCAATTAGTTGGTATCAGTATCATAAAAGTGGTAACCAATTGGGCGAGTTTGAATCACAATTTATTGAGGGTTCCATTGGTCAAAACCTTTGCAGTATCATGTCTTTCTGGCATCATAAAATTTTCCAAGCAAAATCATATGCTCTTGGACTATACTTTGCAAAAATAAGTTAGTTTTGTTTCAAAACCATCAAAATGGTGTAAGAAAAATGTTAAGGGTACAGATATTGATTGATTTATGAAAGATGATGAGATATGTGTTGTATAATTTAAAACAAAAACAAGTTTTAAAATCAGAAATTGAAGAACGTGTTTTTAACTGGTTTCATGCAATTTAATTAAACCAAACAACACATTTACAACCCAACCCAAGAACATGTTTTCGATGTTTTTGTCGTAAATAACAAATTTCAAACTAGATAATTTTAATTTGTTTTTAAAACTCATAACAAGAAAAAGAATTGACATTGAAGTTATAACCACCTGATTTTAGATATTACAATATTTAATATATACAAATTTGGGAATTGAATTACTATAGATATATGAAGAATGTGCACATACAGGATTGCAACCAAACCCAACAAATAACAATCACAGCCCGAAATCGGCTTCAGTACTCACAATGCATGATGTAGGTACACTGTTCCCATATTCCCTTGCATTAAGAATATCTCTCCATGAAAAAAAATCAAAATAAGTATGAAGATATTCCCAATATAAATGATGTAAAAAAGGTTGTATGAACTGTGTGATTACAGTCTTGTGAGTACTGAACCCAATCTCTCACAACCCACGGGCACTGATCAAATAAGGGAACCTAGGGTCTATCACCATAGCGATTATATTAATGATGGATAAGGTTATTATGGAGAGATCGATGGTGACTGATGAGCTTTAGTACACTCGACCATCTTACCTAGTTAATTTATAGGATTATTAAATGGTTGAAAGGGACATGCATCGACATGGTGCAATATGGCAATGCAATGTTGGCTCTCTACTAATTTTAATTCACCAGTCCAACGACGGAATCGTTGTTGGAGTCCATTTGCACAAGTGGCCAGCGTGTTCATTTCTATCTTTTGATTCTAGCTAAAACACTTACCATTCTTTACAATGGAAATCCTATTAAAAATTAACAAAATAAAAAAAAAAATAAAGATGGATCTTCTACACTTATATATCTTTAGCAAGAATAGCTAGAACATATTCTTCATCTCTGCCCCTGATTTTGGAACAGATTTCTATCCCCAATTTTGATTCTTGTAAAGGGATAAAAGTTGCCCTTCGTCCTTGATCTTGACAGAGATGAATTCCTTAGGAGATCCAAATTCTCAAATGTTTTAATTAAAAGTACTTTTTTGTTTAAATAAAGAAAACATTTTGAAATATAAATAATATTTTAAATATATATAATATTTAAATAATATTTAATATATATAATGTTAGACAGTTTTGTATGCCCTTAGTTTCAATTAAAATGATGTACTTTATGAGTTTATTGTAAATACATAAAAGTGAATATTTGATTCATGTTCCCTTGATATGTTTCTGTGTAATACCCTTAAACTGGACACTTAATGAGACTCGTGTTAGTTTATAATGTTCACAGCCAGTGGGTCGGTCTGGGGAGACCTATCCTGACAAGGCTGACACTGTGGTGCCACCAAGTCGGTTGGGGTGGCTTGTCTCAGCTACCAGGGTGAGACCCTAGGCATATACAGTGTGGGATTAATTGAATCTTTGAAGTTGACCAGATTTCCAGTATTGCCTTGGACCTTGGAGATTGATGGGCAAAACTGGAAAGTTACACCCAACCCCTAGACTCGATTATGATACTGCACTAGGTGTCGGATTAGGCTATCTTTGATGTACCAATCACTGAGATCCTTAGCGGGGGTCAAAACCTGGGTATGTTGGGACAGTCTGAGAATTCACCTAAGTGGGTGATCATATTGACAGGATCAGCCCCTTTGTCGGACAAAGGTAATGATCGGGGATGCACTCTCACTGATGGAAACCAAGACTACTGGCAGCCGATTTCAATCGTTGAAATTTGTTTTGCAAAATATATTTTATATGAGATATAAAAGTATATATATTATGGTTTCAAAATGATTTGCAAAAGGTTTTAATTCCCAAGATCCATATTTGAGAGAGTGCAACACTGTTCCTTGCAGCCGAGGGAGAGGTCCTTTCTTGTCGGGCAGTGTATGATCATTATGGGCTGAGAGGTTAAGTGTAAGGCCATTGAGGATCATGCCTGATGGGCTAATCTTGCATCTGCCCACAGTCCCTGGGTGTTACAAGGTGGCTTGGCCCAGGGACCACTTAGGGTAAGTGTTGGGCCCATAGAGCCCATCTAATGGTTTTCAGGGGGTGCACTGTCCATAACAGTGTATTCGGCCAGGCCTTGTAACAAAGGCTGGACTGAACCCATGTGGTTGATGTGTAGATCAATGTTTGAGTCCCACGCCATACAAGGAAGCCCAACTGGGCAGCAGTTTGGAAGGCTTAATGAATACATAACCCTAAATGAGCCTTAAGCCCATTTCGAACTGGGCTAATTTGATTAGTCTTTAAGGGGGCGAATTATGAGATAAGATCAACTGAAAGGATTGGGCCCACACCCTATCCACTTAGAGAGTCGAAGATCTAAATGAGATTTAGATTTGGAAACTTCCTAATTAGATTAGGAACTGGCTGATCTAATCTACAGATAAGATAAGGATTATCCCTTATCTTAAAGGGACTTCTAATCCGGATATGATTTGGGTTAGCGACTCCTAATGGGATTAGGAGCTGATCCCTTTAAGTCTATAAAAGGAAGAGGGGCGGCAGCCTTTAGACACAACATCCAACTGACTCAAGTCTTGTCTTCAGAGCTGAGGTCATAGAGGAGAGAATTCTGCACCCTACAAATTCTCTCTAGCCGCCTCCCTCCTGTAGCCGCCGCCTATAGAAGTTCGATCTCCATTGCTTGGGAGAAATCAAGATTGGATCTTGATTCCAATCGTTTGCAGAAAAGATTGGTAGGAGTTGTATTCACTAGCCGTCCAGGTGATTTTTGGGAAGAATGAAGTTCTTAGGAAGGACACTGCTGATTCTGCTCCACCTTGCACTGCGCCATCTTCAGTGAGAGCAGATTTTGGTTTCTACCTTGGGCGTGAACACCTCCATTGAGAGATATTGTTTCTCTGTATCAGGTATTATCTCTCTCTCCTCCTTTTGGTTCAGTTTATGGTTCAAGAATGATCATTGAAAATATGATTTTCTAAATAGATAATTCGATTCCTAGTTGAAGGGAATGAAAAATTTTTGAAATTCGCCCCCTTTATTCCGCAATCTTGGGCGTCCATGTGATGGATTTCCTATCCCTTCATATAATTGGAACCAGAGTCGAATCTTTATTAATCCCATCCCCGATGACCCGCGAAGGCAATTTTCATCCCTTACCCCATGGGGTCGTTGCCCGACAGGATGAGAGGTTAATGAAGATTTTTTATTTTTATTTTTGCTTTTTAGGTTCATTAGTACACAATATGCGTACTCCATCATTCTTACTCATAAACCCCCAACCTAAGGCTGTGTTTGGAAATGATGCAAATGGAGTGTAAATCTCGATTCAGGGTAAATTCGCACTCTGGTTCACTTTTGCCTGTGTTTGACAATATTACATTTTTTAATTGACAAATGACAGACCAATGCATTTTTACATTGATAATAAGATGTAAAAGTACATCAATAAAAAGGGAAAATCTATGATGCAGAAAAGATATGGAATTGAAAGAGCTTTGACCAATCAAAACCCACCCATGAATTTTGATAAATAACACGTAATTGACTACCACGTTTCTGATTCCAGTTGACTGGTAAGAAGTTTTTCAGATATCATATCTTTTCCATATCATAGTCAAACCCAAAAAGCCAATAAAAAAGAAGTAAATTTGCATTCAAGTGGGCTTTTGATTAAAAAAAAGCATATGCTTTATTGAAATTCATGTTTGCATCCATTACAAGTAAAAGTCTATTTGGTAAGAAGGTAAATTTTCAGTGCAAAACTAACCCAACTTTACAATTTATATGAACCGTTTTACACTCTACATATTTGCATTCACACATATTTGCATCATTTCCAAATATAGCGGTAGTAGCAGGATTCATTCGATCTCAAGTCTATCATTCCAATCGAGCCAACAAAGTCGTAATTGGCTCCAAGTTGGCAACTGTAATAGTGGATTATTTAATTCTTTTGCCTCCATTAGACGGTGTAATAAATATAATCTCTTGACCAATGTTTTCGAAATTGGACCAGACCAGACGATCGAATTGGAAAAATTGGGAACCAGTCACTTAATTCCATTTTACCCTAAACCCACTATTTAGCAAAAAATCATTGATTTGGTCAGCGAACCATTGACTTGGGCTATTAAACCGTCAAATTGTTCGACCTGAGAATGGTTTTTGGTCATTTTATTTATTTTTTTAAATTTTTTGTCAAAATGGGCTGTTCATTCAGACTAGATAGTTGGACCATTCAATCCAAGAACCAAATCCTAGAACTATTCCTTGTTCGGTCCGATTTTAAAAACCTTGCTCTTGGCACGAAGATTCTCATGGTGCGTGGACTTCTGATGCATGTCATTTCTTTTTTCAATAAACTCTGCCATATAGACACCACCTATGCATTTCGCGTGATAAACGTTTATTAGAATTTAAATGGATGTTTGGTGCAATTGTTTATCGAGAAAACACCGATAAATGAAAATGGGTGGATTTTCGTGCAAGGAGCCATTAAGGGAAGCGAGAGTGTGCATATGACATGGCGCCAACATGGGTGGTGATGTGGCAATTGAGGGAGAGAGATCCAGTGCTTCGCATATCATTGGAATTTAACAAAAAAAACACCTTGCCCAAAACCCTAACCGCTGTGCAAGAGGGACTTTCGCAAGGATAGCCATAGAGAGGGATAGTCGTATAGAGGGACATGCGTAGGGAGATTGCTTCTCATGCTGGCCAGAGGGTGTGACGTCGGTAAGTTTGTCCTTAACAGATTGCTTTTGAAGGGGGTGTTTTATTTTCTGAAAATTTCTCTTTATTATTTTGTTTTACTTTTATCTTTTTCTTCATTTTCTTTATTGGGGACCTGGTCAAATATGGGGATAGAACCTAGAAAGCTTGTAAGCCACCCTTCTTCACATTGTGAAGACTGGAACATCTATCTATCTATATATATATATATCTATATATATATATATATCTATATATATATATATATATATATATATATATATATATATATTGGTGCGGCACGATCCGGGCACTCCTAGCTGGCGGGTGACTGGGTCCTTGTTGATAACGAATGGTACCTGAGAAGATGAAAGGAAGGATTCCTAGGGACTTTACCCGGTGGGAATACTCCGATTCTTAAGTTAGAGCGCAAGAAAGAAGGAAAAGAAGAGTCGGTAGCTAAGAGTCTAGGTCGCGCTTTATCACTATGCTCGAGAGATTAGAGGTCTCAAGAAGAAGTTTCCCTTCTACCCTGAGGGCTTTTATAGGGACACTCACATTAGGTCGGGCATAACCACCACTGGGCTCCTGCCATAGCCGTTACCTGCCAGGGCTGTGCAGGTGGCCGTTGTGGTGTACGCTTCGCCAGGGTGAGTGACACATTTCCGAAGTGGCAGGCACGTCTTTGCTTGTCGAGAGGCGTGGACACAGACTGTCGAAAGGACTGAGACTGCTTCGTCAGTAGAGGATATGGCGCAGTCTGACCGGTACGGTCTGTCAGTTGGAAGCTTCTTGGAGAGTGTTAGTGCAGCTCATTTGCGAGCTATCTCGTGGCGAGCTTGGAACATTCCAGGATTACCCTTAGTAAAATTGGTCCTTGAAGTGACCTGTCTACTAGGGATCTCGGGCGAGTTAATAACTTTAGCTCACAAGCTATAGTTGCCTCGGAGTGTCCCTTTAGAGGTAGCTTGGGGAACCTGGAGCTCGCGTTGTGGCGAGCTCTTCCCTTTGCGTGCTGCGATGTAGCGGGCTGCTTTATGGGCCCGTTACTTGGTTGTACTGGGCCACAATGCTGAGCTGTCGCTTATACTGAGTAAGTGTCTACGTGTCACCATTACATAGGTTGGGTCAAATCATCCTTCATCAATTGCCCCCCACTCCTCGAGCTAAGAGTACCGCCTTAGCACGGGGAGTTTATGAAGTGCGATGGACTGGTTTGACCGAAATTCAAACTTGATTGACTGTCCTTATTAAATGCATTTGCGGGAATCAAGAGATTTTATGACTTTCCTGGCTTTTTGGATTCCGAAAACGTGCTAAGGTGACCTTCAACTCCGAACGTCGTGCGGCTTCGACTACCTTAATTATGGAAGACATGCCGCCAATCGCCTTTGGTTTTCAGAAGGCGTGCGGTCAGGGCGCCCACGGACTGTTGGATCTGCTTTGATCCGAGCCGTCAATTTGAAAGGGTGGAGACTATAAATAGGGGGCCCCCTCGGGCCCTATTTTCTCCCATGCCATCTTTGTTGTCTTTGGATTCTGAGGTAGCGCACTTCACTTAGTCTATCCGAGTTCCTCAATCTGCTCCATTTTGTCTACTCTGGTGAGTCCCAATCACTGTCAGCCATGTCTGGGTACCCATACCATACCTATCACAGGGGCGATAGCCAGGATGATGATGCTCCCTCGAGCTCAGGGGGAGCCTGGGAGCAGATCCCGGAGGCTCGGGAGGCCTCTAGCAACATGGCGTCTACTTCTAGGGGAAGGGAGCCTGATACCTTTGGCCCTTCCTTAATGAAAGTGGAGGGGTGCCATCCAGGACCCTGGGGTCGAGCTGGACCTTGAAACTCGGAAAACGATGCTGTCCTGGGCGTCAGTAGGCTTCCTTTGCTCGGACTACTTGACCGAGGAGAAGCTCGTGCAGGCAGGCTTGAGTCCGGGTAGGTCGGCCTTTTAGGTCGTGTAGTGCCTTGTACACATGTATTTTGTTCCTTGTCGAACTAATATCTTGTGGTCTTTTGGCAGCCATTATGTCCAGTGCCGATTCGCGCCACCTTCTCTCGGGCAGCCGGAGACGCCATACAAAGAGGACGTGCCTCGACCAGAGCCCTCCTTCGGGAAGTACTGAGTTCGGGTCTACTGAGGCAGTTCTACCCTCTCCTCCGCCCGAGGTTCCGATGCCCCCTCCTAAGGGGGCTAGTGGGATTAACCCTGGGGGAAATGAGCTCCCTCAGCCAGGGAAGGCTCCCTGTAATCCCCTTCAACCCCATCCTTACCATGGTTCCTAGTGGGAAACTAGGAAGGGGTAAATGATTATATGGTGGCTCGCCGGAGGAGCCGGAAGGCGATTACTAATGACGAGATCCCTTAGTGGGGAAGCATGGAGCTCGGGGACCTCTCCGTGTTTGCCTTTCCTCATTGCATGGTGGTAAGTGACCTTTTTCCCTCTTCTCTCTCTTGTTTTGCCCTTTTCCGCTATCTTCTGATCTTCTTTTCCGTCGGCAGGTGAATTCCGCCATCCATGCCATGGCTCTCCAGACGCACATCCATCGCGTCGACGCCCTCGGCCAGCGGGCTACCAACCAGAAGCTCTAGAGCGAGCTCGACCGGATCTGGGGTGTGCTCCATCACACCCGCAAGGGGAGCAATCCCAGGAGCTGCTCATCCACGACCAAGAGCCTCAAATCGCCTGGCTTTCTGAAGAGAGCACACGTTACAGGGAGGAATCGTCGAGGAGGGTGGCGGAGAGGGAGCTCCTCTTGTAGGAGGTGCGGGAGTTGGAGTCCAATCTTCTAAATCGGACTTGAAACTTTGATCAGATGGTGGAGGTTGAGCGAGAGAAAGCGGTCTAGGATTTTAAAGACTCACAGGAATTTTAGGACCTCTGGGCGGAGTACGGTTCGGGTTCATACTACTCGGGGTTTAAGCTTTGCCAGTGGCTGGTTCAGAAGAAGTTCTTTGGACTCAACCTCGACGGCATTACTATGAAGGGTCTGTCCCCTGAGACGGCGGACCAAGTGGGGGAAGAGGAGCCTGACTCTCCAGAAGATGAGGAGGCGGATCCTTGAGGTGGCATTTCTCAGGGCTTCTGGTGGCTTCTGGGTGCCATAAACCCGATCTTGAAAAGATCTTGTTGGGCGATTGTGCCCTTTTTACCTTCTGTTAAACTTTCTCGAGCTGTTTAGCCCGATTTTTTTTGGTAATGAAACTTCTTCCCTTTTTTTCTAAGTATGGCGTGCTCCCTTTATTTTTGCTAAAGCGATCTCATCACTTGAACTTTTAGAGCTACATGCCCGAAGTAGGACTTTTCGGTAGTCGTTATCCCGATCTGTCCTTTAACGTTTAAGGCGTCTCTATGGTATACCGCGAAGTGATTACCATGTATGCCCGAACTATGCATTTGTTGGTTATTCCTCAGTTCAACCAACGTATTGAGAGGAGCTATGCTTCGTAAGGTTTAAACCCGAGTTGCTTACGCCTTTGATATTTTATACTTTGCCTTCGCCACTGAAGTGCCTAAGTCTTCCTTGATGCCGAGGTCTTCGTTAGCTCAGTGTTTTGGCCCTTAGGCTGAGGGGCTGACTTATAGTCTGCCCTTGAAGTTTGCCCATGCCATGGAGGCGACTGGGTCTTATAGCGCCGAAGTCGTGTTAGCTCGGCATTTTGGCCCTTATGCTTTGGGAGCGACTCAGGGTCTACTTAGTAGTTTGTCCATGCCATAGGGGTGACTGGGTCTTGTTGCACTGAGGTCATGTTAGTTCGACATTCTGGCCCTTAGGCTCTGGGAGTGACTCGTGGTCTACTCAGTAGTTACAGGTAATATTGCCTTAAGTTGACAATATTACATGCCTGATGTACTTGCTTCCCTTCAAGAGTCTCGAGCTCGTACATTCCTTCCCTGAGCACTCGCTTCACTCAGTAGGGGCCTTCCTAGTTGGACCCGAGCTTTCCAACGCCGGACTCAGGTATCATAACTTTACGAAGGACCAGGTTGCCAACGCGGAGGTTTCGCCTCTTGACCCTGGCGTTATAGTACCGAGCTACTCTCTGCTAGTAGGCTGCGGTTCTGATGTACGCGAGGTCCCTTACTTCGTTGAGCAGATCGAGGTTGGTACGTAGCTCATCTTCATTCGTCTGATCACTATATGCTTCTAGTCACAGCGTGGGCACTTCGATCTCTGCAGGGATTACTGCTTCAGTGTCGTAGGTGAGATTGAAGGGAGTTTCTCCCATGGCGGTCTTCTCTATGGTCCGGTACACCCATAGAACACTGGGTAGTTCATCTACCCACAATCCTTTAGGTCGGTCCAATCGTGCCTTTAATCTATGGAGGGTGGCTCTGTTTGTTATTCTGCTTGACCGTTTGCTTGAGGGTGTGCGACTAAAGTAAAGTTCTATTGGATTCCCATGTCTTGGCACCAGTCTTGGAATTTGATGTCTTCAAACTGTTTCACCGTTGTAAAAAATAAATACCCGATGTAATCCGAAGCGGCATACAATATTTTTCCAAAAGAAGTTTTGAACATTTCGGGCTGTGATCGTTACGAGGGGTTCGACTTCTACCCACTTGGTAAAATAGTCCACTGCTACCACTATGAACTTCTTTCCACCCATTGCTAGCGGGAATGGCCTGAGTAGATTGATGCCCCATTGTGCAAAGGGCCACGAACTGGTGAGATACTTGAGGTCGACAGCGGGTTGGTGGTGGATATTGGCATGTCTCTGGCATTTGTCACATTTTCTAACGAGTTCAATGGCATCTACCTTCATTGTTGGCCAATAATACCCTTGTCAAAGTGCTTTATGGGCAAGGGCTCTGCCCCCCAAGTGCCCGCCGCAAAACCCCTCATGAGTGTCCCGGAGTACGAGTTCAACTTCGGTAGGCCGCAAACAACGCAGATAGGGAAGCGTGTAGGATCTCCTGTACAGCCGCTCGTCCATCATGACGTATTTGGCTGCCTGGCGCTACACCCTTCTGGCTGCATTGTGATTTGCAGGGAGGGTCCCGTGTTGCAAGAAGCTCGCGAGCGGGTCAATCCAGCTCGGCTCTGCTTGGACGACGGGAGCGACCTCCTCTGCCCTCCTGAGAATGCTAGGCCGAGACAAGTCCTCTATGTACACGGTTCTCATGGTGATGTCACTAGTGTTGGCTAACTTGAACAGAACGTTGACCTCAGCGTCCTCTGACCTAGGAATCTCTGTCTGATGAAGTGTGACTTGAAGTTGAGCAGGGCTTCTCTAACTTTGGTCAGGTAGGCAATCATGGTTGGCTCGTGAGCTTCATACTCGCTGGTGACCTAGTTAACCATGAGCTGGGAGTCGCTGCAGACAACAATGTGCCTTGCTTTTACTTCTCTGGCTATGGCTAGTCCAGCTATCAACGTCTCATACTTTGCTTCATTGTTAGACGCCGCAAACTCGAAGCGTAGCACGTATTCCAGTTTCGTACTGCTTGGGCTGTGCAGAACTATTCCGACACCGCTGCCCTGTTGGTTTGAGGAGCCATCTACGTGAAGGATCTAGGGCTCCTCATCCCAGCTTGTGGTTGGCCGAGCTAGGAAAGGTGCCACACTGGCTGCTACCTCACGGGGTTTGGACTCGACCAACCCGGGAGCTTTGGGCTCACCCGAGGTGGGAGCCTTGCGCTCAACCGGTCTGGGAACTTCAGAGCTGAATGTGCATTTGGCTATGAAATCTGCTAAGGCTTGGGCCTTAATGGCAGTTTGTGACTTGTACAGGTCGTACTTGCTGAGCTCAACGGCCCACTTCGTCAACCGACCAAAGACCTCGGGCTTAAGCAACACCTGCCTCAAAGGTTTGTCGGTGAGGACGACAATAGTATGAGCTTGGAAGTACGGGCGGAGCTTCCGAGCTGTGATTATCAGTGCGTATGCTAGCTTTTCCATCTTTAGGTATCTCGTTTATGCTCCCTACAATACTTTATTAACATAATAGATGGGTCGTTGGACCCAGTCTACTTCCTTTATTAGTACCGAACTGACCACTTCGTCACTCGCCGAGAGGTACAGTTCTAAGACATTGCCCTCCTCGGGCCGGGTTAAGGTCGACACACTAGCGAGGTATTTCTTGAGCTCGTCGAACGCGAGCTGGCAATCTTGGGTCCATTCGAACCTTTTGCTATTAATTTCCTTAAAGAATGGCAAACAACGGTCTGCCGATTTAGACATGAAGCGGCTCAGGGCGGCTATGCGGCCATTCAACCTCTGAACCTCCTTCAGATTTCGGGGTGGTCTCATATCCAAAATGGCCTTAATCTTATCCAGGTTGGCTTCAATGTCGCGCCGGTTAACAATGTATCCTAGGAACTTGCCTGAGGTCACACCAAACACGCACTTGTTTGGGTCCAATCTCATATTAAACTTATGCAGAATTTCAAAAACAGAGTGCAAATCTTGTATTAATTCTTGTGAGAGTTGAGTTTTGGCGACCATGTCTTCTACATAGCATTCTACTTTTCTGCCAATTAACGGTGCAAACAATTTATTTACAAGCCTTTGAAAGGTTGCCCCTGCGTTTTTCAACCCGAAGGGCATAACCTTGTAACAGTACAGACCGAACTCCGTGATGAAGGCAGTCTTCTCTTCATCCGCCAAGTCCATCTTGATTTGGTTATAGCTCGAATAGGCGTCCAAGAAACTTAGCAACTCATGTCCCGAGGTCGCGTCCACTAAGCGGTCAATTCTGGGGAGGGGGGAGCAGTCTTTTGGGTAAGCTCGGTTTAGGTCGGTGTAGTCGACGCACACCACTTGCCATTGACCTTCTTTACTAGGACGGGGTTGGCTACCCAACTCGGGTAGTGGACTTTTCTTATGAAGTCCGTTGCGAGGAGCTTTTCGACCTCCTCATCGACCGCTTTTCACCGCTACGGGGCTAGGTTGTGTTTCTTCTGTTTAACGGGCCTAACTATAAGATCAATGTTCAGCTTGTGAGTTATGAGTTTGGGGTCTATACCGGGCATCTCGGCCACGGACCATGCAAAAATATCTAAATTTTGAAGTAAGAAACTTAGCAGTTCTGATCGTAGAGGTTCTTGGACGGAAACTCCGATCTGAAGCGTTCGAGCTGGGTCCGCTGCTGAGGTCAGAACCGCTCCAACTCGAGGTCATCAGCTACCTTGGTTTTTCCCTTCAGGGCGGCGATATAGCACTTACGGGACTCGAGCTGGTCACCCCGCGCTACTCCCACACCGAAGTCGGTTGGGAACTTCATAGCCAAATGGTAAGTGGAGACCACCGCCCGTAGGACATGGGTGGTCGATCGACCTACTATGGCATTGTAGGGGGAGGGGTTTGCGACCACCAAGAAGTCGCGCTTGAATCTGACCACACAAGGCCACGTGCCAACTTCCACAGGTACTGTTATTTTCCCAAGGGGCCGGACTTCTTCTCCGCTGAAGCCTACCAAAGGAGTGTTTGCAGGCTTCAGGTCACTTCTCTGCAACTGGAGCTGGTCAAATGCAGCTTTGAAGAGAATGTCGGCTGAGCTGCCTGAGTCGACGAGTACACGCCTGACCTCAAAGTCGTTGACTCTTAGTTTTATCATGAGCGCGTCGTCGTGGGGGTAGTGGACTCCTCGCGCATCATCTTCTGTGAAGAAAATTGGCTCTTCTATCCTCGGCCATTTTGGGGGGTTCTGCTCCTCCCGAGTGGCTTCACGAACCGTAGTCTGAGCTGCTGCTGAAGTGCAACCTGCGATGATAGAGCCTCCCACTATCATGTGGATGGTTCCTCGGACTGGCCTCTCCTCTGGAGGCTGCCTCTGCGGTTGTTCGACCGGCCTGCTGTTGGACTCGGGAGCATCCTTACCGTGCTCCCCTTGCCGACCTGTTTTATTACTATTATTATTATTCTGTACAAAGTTTCTTAGATATCCGCGACGGATGAGCTCCTCTATCTCATCGCAGAGGTTTTTACAACTCTCGGTACTATGACCGTGATCTTTGCGAAAACTGCAATACAGATTCTTATTCCTTTCATTGGGATTCCCCCTCAGACGGGGTGGCCACTTCACATACGGGGCGTCCTTGATCGCCATCAGGATTTCAGCCCGCCTCGCGTTCAGTGGTGTGTAATCGACTCGGTCCGCTGCAGGAGGTCGGAATAATTGACCTGGCCTTGCCCCCCGAGCTGTGTCCTTTTTCTTTCGGCTGTCTCCTTGGCTGGAGAGCTCTCCTTCCCTCTTTCTTTTTTCGAGCGCGCATTCGCCCTTCTGGTTGATCTCCTCTTTGGTGGCTATGAACCTGTCCGCAAGCTTCAGGAACTCGGTTATGGTCGCTGGTTGGTTGACGACCATGTGCCATTTGAACTCTTTGTGTGTCATACCTTTCTTGGCTGCTGCAAGGCATACAACGGGGTCCAGGCGCAATATCTGCATACAAGCATCGTTGAACCACTTGATATAGCCTCGAATGGACTCTCCCTCTCTTTGCACTATGCTGAGGAGGCTTTCTTCAGTTCGGGGGCACCATTTGCTGGTGACGAAGTGGGACGTGAAGGCTTGTGCGAACTGCGCCCAACTTCTTATCGACCCAGGTGCCAAGTTCCGGTACCATGTACGGGCTGCTCCTCTAAAAGTGGTGGAGAAGGCCATGCACATGCACGACTCACTAGCTCTCGCCAGGTACATTTGCGACTAAAAGGCGTCCACATGATCGTTTGGGTCGAACAACCCATCGTAGTTGTCAAGAGGGGGGAGCTTGAAGTCTTTAGGCATTGGGACTGCCAGGAGTTCAGAAGACAGGGGGATGGAACCGAGAGGAGGGGGACTTTGACTTCAATCGAGCCTACCTCTTCTTTGCCCATGAGCTCGGGCAAATCGCGGGTAACAGATCGGCGAGCTCGGCGGCGGCGTCTCTACTTCTTAGTGGGCTCGACGTTCGTGTTGCTCATCTCTACGCTGTCCGGAATGGTTTGTGCAGGAAGTAGCCCGATCTCCTGGTGATGGTTGCGGACAGAGGGGTCCTGCTTGGAATCTGTTGCCAGGACCTCGAACCGGTTCTCAAGGAGCAGGGTTTCAAACTTTGACTGCCGAGGTGACATAGACCTGGCGAGCTGGGGTCCTCCCAACCCGTCCGCCCGCGGTGAGATCGGGGTAGATGGTCTCTCTCGTCTACCGTGGGGGGAGGCCTGGTTTTTGGGAGGTTTTGGGGGGACCTCTCCTTGGCCTGAGGGGCGCTCGTCTTGGCGGCGAGACTTAGCTTGCTGCGAGGCCGGGTGCCGAGGTGGGAACTACAGTTGCTGAAGTTGAGGTTGAGGCAGCTGGGGGAACTGCTGCTGATACTGATGTTGGGAGACCTGGTGCAATACGTGTTGTTGATAGAGCTGAAGTTGTTGGAACTGTTGCATTTGGGCCTGCATGGCCCGCATGCACTGCATCAAGTCCTCCAGTTGGTTTGAGCTGGCCGCTGGGGGCACGATTGAAGGTTCGGTGAACGTCGCTCCGACTCTAGTAGGGAGTGGGGCAACGACAGGTGCCACTGTGAGAGGCACATTCAAGCTGGGGATTCCATCCGCTGAGAGGGGGGTGGTGAACTATCCGATACAGACAGTAGGAAGCTGAGGCTGTTCTCTGGAGTTATCCATTTCCGTGCTTCATCCGACGTTTCTAGAGGAAGCCCTGAGCGTTGGATTGTTTCGAGGAAGATAAGAACTGAGAAAGTTTAGTGAGAAAGGCCTTTTGAAGCGTTTCCCACAGACAACGCCAAATGATGCGGCACGATCCGGGCACTCCTAGTCGACTGCTGACTGGCTCCTCATTGGCAACGGACGACACCTGAGAAGATGAAAGGAAGGATTCCCGGGGATTTTACCAGGTGTGAATACTCCGATTCTTAAGTTAGAATGTAAGAAAGAAGGAAAAGAAGAGTTGGTAGCTAAGAGTGTAGGTCGTGCTTTATCACTATGCTCGAGAGATTAGAGGTCTCAAGAAGAAGTTTCCCTTCTGCCCTGAGGGCTTTTATAGGGACACTCACATTAGGTCGGGCATAACCACCACTGGGCTCCTGCCACAACCATTACCTGCCAGGGCTGTGCAGGTGGCCATTGTGGTGTACGCTTCGCCCAGGTGAGTGACACGTTTCCAAAGTGGCAGACACGCCTTTGCCTGTCAAGAGACGTGGAGGCAGACTGTCGGAAGGACTGGGACTGCACGGTTAGTAGAGGATATGGCACAGTTTGACTGGTACGGTCTGTCAATTGAAAGCTTCCTGGAGGGTGCTAGTGGGGCTCGTTCGCGAGCTATCTCGTGGCGAGCTTGCAACATTCCCGGATTACCCTTAGTGAAATTGGTCCTCGGAATGACCTGTTTGTTAGGGAGCTCAGGCGAGCTAATAACTTTATCTCGCGAGCTACAGTTGCCTCGGAGTATCCCTTTAGAGGTAGCTCGGGGAACCCAAAGCTCGCGTTGTGGCGAGCTCTTCCCTTTGTGCGCTACGATGTAGCGGGCTGCTTTATGGGCCCGTTACTTGGTTGTACTGGGCCACAATGCTGAGCTGTTGCTTATGCTGAGTCAGTGTCTACGTGTCACCATTTCATTGGTTGGGTCAAATCATCCTTCATCATATATATATATATATGTATATATATATATCTGTTGGGAACAAACATGCTATCTCACAGTAGCCAAATAACAAAATATATTTGAACGGAAGCACAATAATTCTCTTTCCCTCTTTGTACAATCAAATGGGCATGCAAGCCAAATAATATAAACCAAATAGAAAATCTATATAGGCAATAACAAGAACACAATCCACAAATAGAAGACACAAGATTTTAACGTGGAAAACCCTCCAAAGCAAAGGCAAAATCCATGGGCTCCTAGCCGCTTAAAAGACTTCCACTAATAAATCAATGGGATAGTATAAAGTTCTTCTTTAGCAATAAATCTAGAGGATATCAACATCAACTACTCACCCAAAGGTGGATTTCAACATATATCACGAAATAACTCAGAGACAAAAATAAATCTCACAAAAAATGATAATAGAGAAGAGGAATAGCAAATCAAACCAGTAGATATGCAGCTTGAGATGCCATCAACAGCATACTAAAATCCTAAGACTATCGGAAAAAGGATCACCACTCAATCTTGCATTTTTCACCCCAAAAAACCCACAAAACCTCCCTTTTCTCTCTTCTCCTCTCTCTTTCTTTTCGCTCTTTCTCTCTCTTCTATTTTCGGTGGAAGGCTTCTCTGGGCTCTTCGAATTCTCCCCACACACCGAGCAAGTTTATTTGCTCATATATGTATCTCCTCATGAGAAGACACGTGAGGCTTCTTTTATAAGCCTCTTTGACTTCTACCTCATTTTTCTTTTTTTTTTTTTTTTTGAAGTGGGCTCTCGGGAGCCCAATCAACAATATCTTGGTGTTAGAATTAATATATCATTTAATTTAATTGGACATCCATTTTCCAACTTCCCACCAGTCCCACAACCACCCTCTCATCTCTAATATAAATTAACCAGTCACAGAACCATAAGAACATGGCTATCAAAGGCAAAGCTTCTATTACCACTTGCTTCCCATTGTTTTCTTGCTGTTTTTTGGTTGCAAAGTGGGGTATGTGGTTCAATATTGGTGAGCCCAGTTTTGTTCAGGATTTGATTATTAATCTGTAAGTTTTATGAAGAGGAATTGAATAAGATCATAAGAGAAAGCTATATCAAGACTACACTCTCTCTGAAGGAAACCAAAACTACCGGTTGTCGATTTCAATAGTGTTTGAGATTTTTTTTGCAAAATATATTTATATGATAATATATATTATTTTTAAGAAAAAAGGTTTGCAAAAGGTTTTAATTCCCAGAATCCATCCGAGAAGAGAGTGCAACACTGCACCTTGCAACCAGGGGAGAGGTCCTTCCCTGTTGGGAATTATTTGATCATTATAGGCTGGGAGGTTAAGTGTAAGAGACCATTAAGGGTTGTTACCTAATGGGCTATATCTTACTTAAGTCCATTTTCCTTGGGCCTTCATAGGATAGCTGGACTCAATGATCATTTATTGTAAATGTTGGGCCCATTAAGAGCCCATACTAATTGACTCAGGGGTTCACTGTACTTGACAGTGACATTGTACTTGATAGTGAATTCGGCTAGGCCTTTTCACAATGGCCAGGTCGAACTCATGTCGGCTTATGTAAGGCCATTGTTTGGGTCCCACTCTATACAAAGTGAACCTAAATGGGCAAGCAACTACCTAGGGACATGAGCCACTTACTTATTGGGGCCTAAAGCCCATGATTAATTGGATTAGTTAGGATGTCAAATGATAACTTAAGCAGTCATGTGATTTGGAAGAATTTGGGTTTGGATAAGGGTCTGGATCAACCATTAGGATAAGAGGATAAGTCTTATCGACTTTAAGAGTCCAAATTTAAATAAAGATTTGGATTAGGAACCTCCTAATTCGATTAGGAGTGGTGATCCTTAAGGCTAAGAAAAGAGGAGATCAAAATTTGCTCTGGATAACTCTACTCTCAGTTCTCTTTCTCTGTTCTTGCCGCCCCAGAAACCCTAATTCGACCTCTAGTCTTGGATTGACCTTGATCAGTTTTGACTTCTGATTTTTGCAAAAAAAAATATATTAGAACCAATTCGTGCTCATCTCCCTTGTTTGATCAAAGGTGTTGTGTCATAGTTTTGCTGAAATTTGTGTTGTTGAACTGGTTTCAATTCAAACTGTGTCATCTTCTGTAGAAGCTGATTTTGGAATTCAGTTTGGGAATGAACTACCACTTTGGGAGCTACACTTTTGGAATCCATATCAGGTATATTTCTCTCTTCCTTTTGGTTTCAGTTCTGGTCCGGCTTCGGTGCAAGAACGATCCTTGAAAAATGCAGTTTTTCTAAAACTAGGAATACGATTCCCGGAAGGGTGCAAGAAAATTATTTTATATTTCACCCAGCCATCTAGCATGGTTCAGCCATCCATATAGTCAATTTTCCCTTCCTTGAAAGGGTGTCTTTCAGCCGAATCAACCATTGTGGCACATGTATGCTGACCGAAGCCTCGGTCGTAGCGTACTCTAGAGTATCCCCCTCTTTGATGACGACCGCTTGAGCTGGGTCATAGATTCTTTGGAATTAACCACCATGACTTCCTTCATTGTCCTTGGCCTTTTCACTTGTTGAAGCGTGCACTCCAATGAACGGGGTTGATGGTCTGTGGCCCCGGATTGTGTGCCTGAGGTCCTCACTACCTACACCTTCCTCACAGCCACGACCTGCATATGCTGAGTTCTTTCCTCAACACCAACCATGTCTGAATCTACACAAATCACCATGGGCATAGAACCAAGTAAAGACATAGGCTCACCAAGAAAAGACCATGTAACCTATAGACCAGATTGACATTGGTCACCTAAACGGCACATCAGTCCAGCGAGGGTCAACAGTCAAGACATTGTGTACTCCCCATTGTGCACCTACACTATACACCTCACGACATCTATCTCCTCCCCCAATAGCTCGACTTTGGAAGAGTCCTTGTCCTTGGTCTTCGGAGTGGATTGGGTGAGGGGAAATAACCAACCTCCTCGGTGCTTTACGAAGAAAAAACCTTATTTCTAATGTTTAATGGAAGAGGGTGCCTCGATGAGCACCTAGGTGTTTGACCTAACTGACAGGTAGTAGTACCCCTACTTGTGCTTCTTTAGGTAGAGGAAATATCTAAACATCGGTAGGGTCATCTCAATCTCCTTGAGAGTGCAGTAATAGAGTCTGACCTGGTACCAAAACGAGTTCAACATCAACTAAACAAGCAAGACTCGATACCACCTTAGAACAACCACTACCCCAGGGTCTAAAGAAAATATATGGCTGGCAATCAGACTGTGGACGTACACACAAATCTCCTCGGGATGGGCCGAAGTGGCCCACTCCTCGATCCCAGGACACCTTAGTTTATACTCCTCAGGAATGTGATACAAGTACCAGATTTGAGCCAGGTTGGCCAGAGAAAGGCTACATGGAGCCAAGCCAAACTGCTCCCCTAATCTCCTCTTGAGGGCTTAACCTTCTGACTCCACATTGGCTTTAGTAGCCTCGGCATCGTCCTTGTCATCGACCTTGGCCGTATTGGCATCAATCTCCAATGCCCTAACCTCAGATAGCATCCCATCTGAAGTTGTCTAATTCAAGGTGTTCCAAACTGAGGATGTAGTCAAATAGTCATGCCAACTTGATGAGGCTAAGGTGGAAGGATGAAGTCGGACAATGAGATCTACAACCACAAGAAGAGTTAAAAGCTCAAGGAGTTATTTCCTAGGTAGGCATTCCGATGCTCAAGTTAGTAGGGTAAAAAGGGTTGCCCAGGACGAGCTGTTGAGGCAATGCTGGTTCCGAGACAAAGAGATAGTGTGGAGAGGTAGAGAATGATGAGTTCCCAAAAAGGTTCCTTACCTTGAGTTTAGGATGCCTATTTATAGCTGAATACCAGTGTTTTGGTCGAATAGGACTTTCGAGGTTGTTGGGATGAGGTTGTCTGGTGATGTCTTCGGGGGGTTACCTCTTGCCTGATGGAGTCCGCTTCATTGTCCATGTAGGACACTTCTTCCTCATCGTGCTCTCCTATTATGTGATTAATACTGACGCAACCCGAATAGGGTGGCCACAGTGTCAACCACGTAGCACTCTTAGGCTAGCTAGGTAATCACCCAAACACCACTTCCCCATTTCCAAAGTTGAGGAGGTAATCACCCAAACACCACTCCCCCATTTCCAAAGTTGAGGAGTGTAGTGCTCAGCCGTAGATGGGCAAAAGAGTCTAAGGTCCTTGGTTGAGGAACTCTATTGTCCTTGAGCTGGTTGTTCGAGGTGAGACCGGTTTGATGTGTGGATTGGGCAATTTGACGTGCGTGTTGATGTTGCGCGATTTGACTACTCCCTACTGGAGGATGATCCAGCTTCTAGTCGGGTAGTGAGCCTGGTGAATATACAAAAAAGGATCAGAGAACTCGGGGTGGCTAACCCGGCGAGGTCGCTTCGATGCTTAAGTCAGTAAACTGATGCAAGCTAAAAAGCTTTGAGAGCTTAAATAGCTAGATAGGTAGAGAATAGAAAAATCACGTGTACCTTATGTCATTGGGGATGGTGCCTTTATATAGTTGAGCCCTCACGGGTTTAGCGGACCGGTTTTGGGATCTTCATTCTGATGGGATCTGTTTCCACTTTAATTGAGGGGTAACATTATCAATTAATAAAGATTATCAATTGCGCCCGATCTGGTCGAGGAGAAGATAAGCTTGTCGTTACGCGGCGTGATCCCGTGAGGTTCGGAGTTTGTTGGAGAAACTTCTGGGATCATTACATGATGGTCTAGATTGGTAGCCCTGAGCAGATACTTCAATCTTTTTGGCTCCGAATTGGATTGAGTGCCGAGGTGACTATACGCCGGGCTGATCCTGCACCGAGGTGACCCTGTGTCGAGGTGGCCCTTGTGCCAAGGTGACTGAATACCCGAGCTCAATTGTTGCGAACTAATCTTGCCAGGCTGAGCTGTCATCTCTTGGTCAGGTCGTGCCCACGTGTCCCCTTTTCGCTAGGTCAGGCCAAATCATCCTTTATCAATTGCCCCCCACTCCCCAAGCTAGGGGTCTGAACCTGGTGCGGGGAGTTAATGACAAGTCCAGGTGGATTTGGCACGAGGTCTAGGAGGTTGACGGGTGAATCATTGGTCGGACAAGTTTGGCTGCTCGGCTCAACCAAGAATAACCCAGGTCGAGTCAGGTGTACGCGCGGACGTCAAGCCGTTTTATAAACTCTGCGGATGTCAAAACACGCACTAAACCAATTTCAACCTCGAGGGTCATGCAACCGGTTTCCTAGGAGTCATTGGACCATGATGATCTCGATAATTGATTCCTGGGTACACCGACTATAAATAGGGGCTAGGGGACTAATTTTCTTCGCCACAAGTCCGCTAATCTTCAATCTGAGGTCACACTCGAGTCCTTCAGTTCGTGTCTCTTTAGTTCGGTGTTGTTTCAAGGTCGTCTTCCTTTGTCCGATATTTCTTTTGGTGAGTCTTCCCTAACTCTCGTTTTCGATTCTGCATCTTTCCATTATGTCTAGCTTTAGTACCTCAGCTCAGGCCGCAGATCTTTGTCCTACTGAGGAGGTTACTTCTAGTCAGGATGTAGTCCACGGTCCTCCTGAGGTGGACTCACCCTAGGGGGACCGAGAGGCATATGGTGACCTGGCTTCCACCTCGCATCAAGGTCGGCATCCAGATAACTTTGGCTTGTTGACAATGACGGCAGATAGACTCCTATCCCTAGTAGCTTGGTACAGACTTCCCAACGACCTCGTGTACAGTGTCCCCTTGGGTAATTTCCCTTGGGAGCACGATCCCTAGTAGATCGTGATCTTCGAGGAACAACTCGTAGCTGGTCTTTGTCTTCCACTTCACCCTTTGATAGTTGAAGTCATAAAGTTGTTCAACATCACCATAGATCAGTTGCACCTGAACTCCATCCACAATGTAGTAGGAACCATCTCCCTTTTCCACGACTACAACCTTCCTCTTGACCTCAACATCTTTTCCTCTAATCTTTCCATTAAAAAGAACTCATCCTGTGTTATGCCTGATCACAGGCGAACTTATTACCTATCACCTCGTCCTGGCTTCAAACTCTTGCACGAGCTTCCAAACAAGGTCTGAGCCTAGAAAAGGCATTATTTTATGCTCCGCAACACTGAGGGTTGGCCTTTCCCGACCCATTGGGTGGCATCCATCCAGGACCCCGGTGTCCAATTGGACTTGAAGACAAGGGAGGCACTTCGATCTTGGGCGGAGCTCGACTTGAAGTTCGTAGACTTTGTGACTGAGGAGAGGCTCGTGCAGGCCGGTATGAGTCCTGGTAGGTTGTTGTTTGTTTTTGTTGCAGCTATCATGGACATCCCCGCAACCGAACTCTTTGAGAGTATGAAGAAGGGGAAGATCCGGACTCCGAAGCAGAAAGCGACAATGACCTGTTCGATGACGATGAGGAGACCAGTGCTGGCAAGAACCGCATGGAGATGGATCCTCCTGCCAAAGCCTCCGACAAGGGTGAGGAGCCCCGAAGTGATTAGATGCCTCTTCTTTGCCCTTTAAAGATATATACCCTGATCCTCCAAGCTCGATCCATAATGAAAGTTTCTCTTTTTTCTTCTCTTTTTATTGTACTCAAATCTTTACATCAATGAAATATAAATATACCCTGATCCTCCATGCCAAAGAGGCGACTGGGACTTATCGTAGTGCTGAGGTCTTATGTCAGCTCGACATCATGGCCCTTGGGATTTTGGGAGTGACTCACAGTTCTCTCTCCAATTCTATGATCACAAGTAATATCTTCTTAGGTTGCCGATGATCCACACTCAAGGTACTTGCTTCCCTTCCCCGAATACCCGTCTTACTCGGTACGAACCTTGCCAATTTGGAATGAGCTTACCAATGCCGGGTTCAGGTACAATAACCTTTCGATGAACCAGGTCGCCGACACAGAAGTGTCGATTTTTGACCCAAGCGTTATAGTACCGAGCTACTCTTTGTTGGTAAGCTACAGTCTGGATGTATGCCAGGTCTCGTACTTCTTCTACCAGGTCCAGGTTAGTACGGAGCTTGTCATCATTCGTCTCTTTGTCGTAGGCCTCCAAGTGTAGTGTAGGCACCTTGATCTCTACTGGGATCACCGCTTCTGTGCCATAAGTGAGATTAAAGGGAGTCTCGCCTGTGACAGTCTTGGTGGTAGTCCGGTAGGCACAGAGTACATTGGGCAGTTCGTCTACCTACAATCCTTTGGCTCGAGCTAAGCGAGCTTTCAGTCCACGAAGTATAGCTCTGTTGGTGACTTCCGCATGCCCGTTCGCCTGGGGGTGTACCACCGAGGTGAAATTTTTCTGAATTCCCATTTTGACACTCCAATTCTAAAACTTGATATCCTCGAATTGCTTCCCATTGTCAGAGATGTGTACCCAAGGTAGCCCGAAGTGACACACTATGTTCTTCCAAAAGAAGTTTTGTATGTTGTGGGTTGTGATCGTTGCTAGAGGTTTAGCTTTCACCCACTTCGTAAAATAGTCTACTACTACGACTAGAAATTTCCTCTGTCTTGTCGCTGGCAGGAATGGGCCAAGTATGTCGATTCCCCACTGTGTGAAGGGCCACGGGCTAGTGAGGTATTTCAAATCGGCTGCAGGTCAGTGGTGGATGTTAGCATGCCTTTGACACTTATCGCACTTCTTGATGAGGTCAAGTGCGTTTGCCTTCATCGTGGGCCAGTAGTAGCCCTGCCATAGCACCTTCTATGCGAGAACCCTGCCCCCCAAGTGTCCGCCGCACAAGCCTTCATGGGTGTTGCAGAATACGTACTCAACCTTTGAGGGTCGCAAGCAACGCAAGTAGGGGAGGGTGAAGGACCTTTTGTACATCTGTCCGTCTATAGTGGCGTACTTAGCCGACTGGTGCTATACCCTTCAGGCTGCATTGGGTTCTATAGGGAGGGTTCTGTGAAGCAGGTAACTCACGAGTGGGTTGATCCAACTCGGTTCTACTTGCTCTATAGGAGTGACCTCTCCTGCCCCACCTCGAGAATATTGTGTTGAGGTAGGTCCTTTATATACACGGTCCACATGGTTTTGTGGCTTGTGTTGGCTAATAGGGACAAGGCATTGGCCTTAGCGTTCTCGGACCACAAAATCTGTCTGATGAAGTAAGAAATGAAGTCGCATAGGATCTCCCTAACTTTGGTCAAGTAAGCAGCCATGGTGGGGTCGCGAGCTTCATACTCTGCTGACTTGGTTGACCATGAGCTGAGAGTCGTTGTATATGACGAGGTGTTTTGCCTTCATTTCTCTTGCTAGGGTGAGCCCGACGACTAACGCTTCGTACTCTGCTTCGTTGTTCAATGCCGCGAACCCAAACTGGAGTGCGTATTCCAGCTTCACCTCGCTTGGGCCGTACAAAATTATTCCTGCACCACTTCCTTGTTGGTTGGACGAGCCGTCAACATGAAGAATTCAGGGCTCCTTGTCCTAGGTTGGACCTGCTCTGACTGGGACCAGTGCTACATTGGTTGATGCTTCCATCATCTGTTCGAGCTCGGCCAGCTCGGGAGTTGTGGTACTGAATGTATATTCTGCAACAAAGTCAGCCAAGGCTTGAGCTTTGATGGCCGTTTGATGTTCATACCAGATGTCGTATTCACTTAGTTCGATAGCCCACTTCGTCAATCTACCAGACACCTCGGGCTTGAGTAGGATTTGTCTCAGAGGCTTGTTGGTGAGGACGACGATCGTGTGGGCTTGGAAGTATGGAACCTTGCGAGATGCTATGATTAGCGCGTACGTTAGTTTCTCAATCTCCGGATACCTAGTTTCTGCGTCCTGCAAAACTTTGCTAACATAGTAGATGGGTCGTTGGAACCGATCTACCTCTTTGATTAGTACCGAGCTGACCACCTCGTCACTCGCGGAGAGGTACAACTTTAATACGTCCCCTTCCTCAGGTCGGGTTAGAACCAGGGTGCTAACTAAGTATCTTTTTAGCTTGCCAAAGGCGAGTTGACGCTCTATAGTCCACTCAAAGTCTTTACTCTTTTTTATGGCTTTAAAAAAGGGTAGGCAGCAATCTGCCGAATTGGACATAAAATGGCTCAGGGCGGCTATCCGGCGTTTCAGCCTCTGAACCTCTTTTAGTTTGTGGGGTGGTCTGATATTTTTTTCGGGTTGGCTTTGATGCCATGTCGGTTGACTATATAACCCAAAAATTTACCCGAGGTTACCCCGAAGACACACTTGTTGGGATTTAATTTCATATTATATTTTTGTAAAATTTGAAAAACGCTTTGCAAATCATCTAATAAAAAATTTGAATACTGGGTCTTCACGACCATGTCATCAACATAACATTCGACTTTATTACCGATTAATGGCTCAAAAGCTTTGTTTACAAGTATTTGAAAGGTTGCCCTGACATTTTTTAGTCCGAAGGGCATGACCTTGTAGCAATACAACCCGAGCTCGATTTTAAAGGTAGTCTTTTCTTCATTGGCGGGGTCCATCCTAATCTGGTTATAACTGGAATAGGTGTCGAGGAAGCTTAACAACTCATGCCCTGAGGTCGCATCCACTAGGCGGTCGATCTTGAGCAACGGGAAGCAGTCTTTCAGGTAGGCTCTATTCAAGTCAGTGTAATCGACGCACATGCACCACTTGTCATTGGCCTTTTTTACTAGAACTGGATTAACTACCTAGCTCGGGTAATGGACTTCCCTGATGAAGTCTGTCGCTAAGAGATTCCCGACCTCTTCATCGACTATCCTTCAGCGTTCTGGGGTGAGGTTGCACTTTTTCTGTCTAACTGGCTTGACTAGGGGATCGGTATTTAACTTATGAGTTAGAACCTTAGAATCTATTCCAGGCATCTCTGTCACAGACCAAGCAAATATATCTAAACTTTGTAGTAAAAAGATTACCGGCTGAGAGCGAAGTGGCTCCTCGATCGAAGCACCGATCGGGAGCGTCTTGGTTGGGTCATCAGTTGAGATCGGGATGTGGACCGTTTCCTCTGTTGGTGCAGCTCGCTCATCGGCGTACTCCATTGATTGCTCGAGTTCGATGTTAGCCGTTAGCTTTGCTTTCCCTTTGAGGGTGGCTACATAGCACTTGCGAGATTCATGTTGGTCACCTTACACAACCCCTACTCCATAATCCGTTGGAAACTTCATTGCCAGGTAGTAGGTAGATACTACCACAAGTAGGGTATGCGTGATTGGTCATTCTACTATGGCATTGTAAGGAGAGGGAGCTGCGACCACCAAAAATGCGTACTCGAATCTCACATTATTCGACCACATGCCGGCCTCTACGGGTACTAAGACGTGCCAAAGAGGTCTGACTTCTTCGCCGCTAAAATCTACCATGGGAGTGTCTATCAGCTTTAGGTCGCTTTTCTGGAGTTGCAACTTGTTGAAGGTGTCTTTGAACAATATGTCTGCGGAGCTACCTGAGTCCACCAGGATGTGCTTGACTTCAAGGTCATTGAACCTCTTATCACCAAAGCATCATCGTGAGGATATTGGATCCCACACGCATCATCCTCTGTGAAGTAAATTGGCTATTCAAGTTGAGGTCTCTTTGATGGGCTTTGCTCCTTGTTTTCTAGTTCGCGAACTAAGGTTCGTCCTGCTACCGAAGTACACCACATGATGATGGACCCGTCAGTAATCATATTGATTACTCTGCGAATCGGTCTCTCCTCGGGCAACTGTTAGACAGTTTTGTGTGCCCTTAGCTTCAATCAAAATGATGTACTTTATGAGTTTATTGTAAATGAATAAAAGTGCATATTTGATTCATGTTCCGTTGGTGTGTTTCTGTGTAATACCCTTAAACTGGACACTTAATGAGACTCGTGTTAGTTTAGAATGTTCACAGCCAGTGGGTCGGTTTAGGGAGACCTATCCTGACAAAGCTGACACTATGGTGCCACCAAGTCAGTTGGGGTGGCTTGTCTCAGCTAATGGGGTGAGACCCTAGGCACATATAGTGTAGCATTAATTGAATCTTTGAACTGGACTAGATTTCCAGTATTGCCCTAGACGTTGGAAATTGATGGGCAAAACTGAAAAGTTACACCCGACCCCTAGACTCGATTATGATACTGCACTTGGTGTCGGATTGGACTGTCTTTGATGTACCAATCAGTGAGATCCTTAGCGGGGCTCAAAACCTGGGTATGTTGGGATAGTCTGAGAATTCATTTGAGTGGGTGATCATAGTTACAGGATCAGCCTCTTTGTCGGACAAAGGTAATGATCGGGGATGCACTCTCACTAATGGAAACCAAGACTGCCGGCAACCAATTTCAATCGTTGAGATTTGTTTTGCAAAATATATTTTATATGAGATATAAAAGTATATACATTATGGTTTCAAAATGATTTGCAAAAGGTTTTAATTCCCGAAATCTATATAAGCAGAGTGTGCAACACTATTCCTTGCAGCCGAGGGAGAGGTCCTCTTTTGTCGGGTAGTGTATGATCATTATATGCTGAGAGGTTAAGTGTAAGACCATTTAGGATAATACCTGATGGGCTAATCTTGCATCTGCCAACAGTCCATGAGTGTTACAAGGTGGCTTGGCCCAGGGACCACTTAGGGTAAGTGTTGGGCCCATAGAGCCCATCTGATGGGTTTTCAGGGGGTGCACTGTTCATAACAGTGTATTCGGCCATGCCTTGTAACAACGGCTGGGCCGAACCCATGTGGCTAATGTGTAGATCAATGTTTGGGTCCCACGCCATACAAGGAAGCCCAGCTGGGCAGCAGTTTGGAAGGCTAAATGAATACATAACCTTAAATGGGCCCTAAGCCCATTTCGAACTGGACTAATTTGATTAGTCACTTAAGGGGCGAATTCTGAGATGGATCAGCTGATAGGATTGGGCGCAGACCCTATCCACTTAGAGAGTCCAAGATCTAAATGAGATTTAGATCTGGAAACCTCCTAATTAGATTAGGAGATGGCTGATCTAATCTACAAATAAGATAAGGGTTATCTCTTATCTTAAAGGGACTTCTAATCCAAAGATAATTTGGGTTAGCAACTCTTAATGGGATTAGGAGCTGATCCCTTTAAGATTATAAAAGGAGAAGGGGGCAGCAGCCTTTAGACATGCAAGCAATACACACTCTTGTTTTCAGAGCTGAGATTACCAGAAGAGAGAATTCTGCACCCAACAAATACTCTCTTGCTGCCTCCTTCCTGCAGCCGCCACCTACAGCAGTTCGATCTCTAGTTCTTGGGAGATATCAAGATTGGATCTTGATACCAATCTTTTGGAGAAAATATTGGTGGGAGTTGTATTCACAAGTCGTCCAGGTGATTTTTGAGAAGGGTCATGTTCTTTTGGAAGAACACTACTGATTCTGCTCCACCCTACACTGCGCCATTTTTAGTGGGAGCAGATTTTGGATCATTCCTTGGGCGTGAACACCTCCATTGGGAGATACTATTTCTCTGTATCAGGTATTATCTCTCCCTACTCCTTTTGGTTCAGATCTGGTTCAGTTTACAGTTTAAGAGTAATCCTTGAAAAATATGATTTCTAAATGGGGAATTCGATTTCCAATTGAAGGGAGAGAAAATTTTTTGAAATTCGCCCCCTTATTCTACAATCTTTGGGCATCCATGCGATTGATTTCCTATCTCTTCAGTGGTATCAGAGCCATGGTTCAAATCTTGAACCATTCTGTTTCAGATCTGAACCTGCGCAAATGGGGAGAAGGCGTTCTACCCAATTTGCATAGATATGGGTTTTAGGAAATTTGTTCCCAAAACTGATGGGAAAATAATCTGAAATTAATTTTATATAAATCTGATTATTATTTAGAATAGTTCTATATGATTTTCTTGATTTATGGGCTATTCGTACAAGAGGAGATCAAATTCTTGATTTGCGTAGGGAGAGCTGCAAAATTTGCAGTTTCTTGAATTTATTTATATTTGGTCTGTAAATAATTTTTTATTTTATTTTTAGACTCAATGTATTGGCATTTGATCTAATGTAATTATTAATAAAAATAGGATTTCTATCTAATTTTATTTTGGATCGAAGATGGCGACGTAGACAAGGAGATTTCGCAGATGGTACATTCGCTATCTGCGATTTGCGGTTTGTGAAACTGCAATCTATGATCTAACATCTGTTTTGTAGGATGGAGTGTGCGAACAGCCCTGATTAACTGATTCTTGATTTTCTTTTATCAGTTATTTAATTTCAGATTATTTTCATGAATTAAGGATTTAATTAAAGATCAAACCCTAGACCCATTCGAACCAAGATTGGTTCAAAACTGTTTGGACCAAATCTAGGGTTTAATCAAGGCTAAAAGTCAGCCCTAATCTTCCCACTAATGGGCCTGAGGATTGATATTTAATTAAATAGTTAATTTGGCTCAACTTGTAAAAGTCCAGTTTTAAATAGTTAAAACTGTTAAAAGCCCAGTTCAAAGGATAAAGCTATATGGGCCGAACTGGGTAACCCTAATTCTGCCCATATACCTAGATAATATTAATGGTTAATATTATGGATTTGTAACGGGCTTCAATGGGCCTTACAGATAATTAATTGATTGGATCAATTTATTCCTGCATGAGATGTTTGGATGTGTGATGTGCTGCGTGCATGGGCCATAAGTGCTTGGCCCATGCTCATTCGACAGTGGCTCTTACGTACACCATGGCTGAATGCACATCATTGCCATGGTGTCCCTTTTGGTCATTGGATGACCTCCCTCAGTGATGAGCCCCATACATCATTGAGAGGTTACGTGCGGAACCCTAGCCGATTAAAGGCCCACCGAAATCTGACTTTATGAAAGCCAGTGGGAGCCACTTTGGTTTGACCTAAATCAAATTAAGGCATAATAATTGTTCCCTCCAGTTAATTTGAGTGCAAGTGATAGGGAGATTCATATGATGAACTCTCTAAAGGCCTTCCATCATTAACATGAGGATGGGTCCTTCAGTAATGAGGAAACACATCAAAAAATGGGCTATCCATTTGTTGTTGGGTTGTCTAAGTGTTTCATAAGATGATAGGGGCGTCATAGACTGATGTGGGAGGGGCTTCACCAGAAAATGGGAACTCTCTCACGGTACCTTGGCGTTCACGAATATGATGGGTAAGCACTCACTGGATAGAAAGGTCTACTTGAAAACGTCTCTGAACCTTGTCTAGCAGAGGCCAAAGGGAAAACTCATATGATGAGTGGATATGATCCTTCACAGAAAGGTGGTGGGGTTATGTAGCTAAAACAGTTGGCTCCATGCACCCTATGTGATTTCCCACATTTCCAGAGACAACCCGTAGTCTCCGTCACTGAGAAAGGAAGGAAATCTCAGAGATGAATGAATGGAAATGGATCATAGATTAAAATCCATATCTATGAAATGAACATGAATCAAATTAGGTTGTGGATTGATGTTTGCTCTTTTATCTGAAAATGGCAAACGGATCTTTTGCAAAGCTTCTTGATGACAACAATCTTAAAGGCCCAAACTATGTCGACTGGTACAGAAACCTTATGCTGGTCCTAGCTTCTGAAAAATTGGACAAAGTGGCAAAGAATCTTGCCTCGGAGTGTCCGGGTGACAGGGCTTCTGAGGCCTGAAGGAGAGACTATCAGGAATGGGAGGAGAAAAACTCCCCCGCCCGGTGTTACATCATTGCCTCCTTGGACAACCCAATACAGAGGCAGTTTGATCAGATCGAACTTGCCAAGGACATATTGCATAGTCTCAGGACGATGTATGAAGAGCAAAATCATTTTATTCGACAAAAGGTCTTGAAACAGTTCATGACCACACAAATGTCCAAGGGCCAACAAGTTCACGACCATTGTCTTCGGATGATGGGATACATCAATGAGCTGGAGGCTCTTGGATCTGGGCTAGACCTTGCGACCTAGATAGATGCTATCTTTAATTCTTTGCCTCCTTCCTTTAATCGGTTCATCCTGAACTATAACATGAACAAGCTGAATGTCAGCTTACAAGAGCTCAGCAATAATGTGCAAAGAAACGAAGAACTGATTAGAAAGGATGAGCCTGTAGCTATGGTTGTTGAAGCTAATAAGACGGGAAAGAGAAAGAGGAAGGCAAAGAAGCATATGAAGAAAGCCACTAAGGGTAAGAAGCAGAAGAAAGACAAAGTATCGGATGCTTGTCACTTATGCAAGAAGACCAGCCACTGGAAAAGGAATTGTCCTGCCTATTTGGAATCCAAGAAAGGTAATTTCAAATCTTGTGTTATAGAAACCAATTTATTGGTAGCTTCTGCGTCCTGGTGTATTGACTCCAGGGCTTCAACTCATGCGTGTAACTTGCTATAGGGGTTCAAGGTAAGTAGAAGGCTGAGTGAAGGAGAAGTCACTCTCTACTTGGGGACTACTGCAACTGTTGCAGCCGCGGCCATAGGAACCGTGGAGTTATTTTTTAGAGAATGAACTATTTTACTAAAAGATTGTCTTTATGTACAAAATTTAAGAAGAAATTTGATTTCTGTTTCAAAACTGTGTTCAGACGGTTATTCTATCTTCTTTAGTAATACGATTACTATTAAAAGAAATAATAGATTCATCGCATATGGGGAATTGGAGAATGGTCTCTATGTTCTACGTCCTTCTCTAGAAACTAACATAACCGAAACTACATCGGCTGAAATCCACAAGAAGAGAGCCCGTGATACAGTTAATCCCACGTGTCTGTGGCATTATTGACTTCGCCACATCGGTGTTGACCGAATCACAAGGTTGGTAATGAAAGAATGGTAGGATCCATCTAATGGACGCCAAGAAGGGTGCGGAATGGGGGGGCGAATTTCAAAAATTTTCTTGCCTTTTTCCAACTAGGAATCGCATTCCCTAAATTTAGAATACATTATTTAAGGATCCTACTTGAACCATAAACAAACAAGATCTTAACCAAAAAGAAACAAGAAGGATTATACCTGATCCGGAGAAATAATATCTCCCAAAGTTGGTGTTCACGCCCAAAGAAGTAACCAAGATCCGCTCCTGCTGAAGATGACACAGCTGTGGATGGAACGGAACCAACAGGATGCGTCCTACACACTGGATTCTTCACAAGAACCCTCTAGAAACCTTGAACACCGAATCCTTTTATCTTTTCTTGCAAGACTATTGTTAAGAACTGCTTTCTTAACTTCCTGTTGCTGCAAAGATCCAATCTTCCAACAGGTAGTGGCGGCGGTTGAAGGAGGAGAAGTCTAGGGATGAAGAGGGCAGAATTGTCTCTTCTCTCTGGAGTCTGTGAGAGATCAAATCTCAGATTGCAGGATGTGTTTCTTGCTCTCTGAAACCCCTAGTTCGAAATCTGATATTTCTGCTGGGCTTTTCTCCTCTTTCTTCTTGATTAAGAAACCTCCTAATATTTTTGGGAGTTATCCCAATCCAAATCAGTATTTGGATAGAGGTTAATCTTAATCCTATCTACAGATTAAGTTAGTTAACTCCTGATCTTATCAAGAGGTTACCAGATTCAAATCTAATTTGAATTTGGTCTCTTAGAGTGGATAAGGTCAATGACCCAATCCTTTTACTAACACTAATCTCAGATTCGCCCCATGAACTGGTGATCATATCAGCCCAATTCGAAATGGGCTTTTGGCCCATTAAGTGTTTAGTGTTTAACCAATTTCCAACCTGCTGCCCAGTTGGGCTTCTTTGTATGGCGTGGGACCCAAGCATTGATCTACACACCAGCCACATGGGTTCGGCCCAACCTTTATTATAAGGCCCAACCGAATTCACTGAAAGACTCTATGACCCCCTTGAGCCCATCACATGGACCCTATGAGCCCAACACTTACATTAAGTGGTCCCTGGGCCAAGCCATCTTATAAAAAACCCAGGGACTGTGGGCAGGTGCAAAATTAGCCCATTAGGTAATATCCTAAATGGTCTTACACTTAACCTCTCAGCCCTTAATGATCAAGCACTGCTCGACAAGAGAAGACCTCTCCCTCGGCTGTAAAGAACAGTGCCGCACTCTCTACTCACATGGATCTCGGGAATTAAAACCTTTTGCAAATCCTTTTGAAACTGTACATATACATACATATATCTATATCTATATATATATATTATTTTTGCAAAACAAAATTCCAACGATTGAAATCAACTACCGGCAATTTGGTTTCCATCAGAGAGAGTGCATTCCCGATCATTCCCATTGTCCAACAAAAGGGCTGATCCTATCACTATGACCACTCACTTAGATGAATTCTCAAACTGCCCCAACATGTCCAGGTTTTGACCCCACCAAGGATCTCACCGATTGACACATCAATGACAGCCCGATCCGACACCTAGTGATGTGTCATAATCGAGTCTAGGGGTCAGGTGTAACTTTCCAGTTTTGCCCATCTGTCTCCAAGGTCTAGGGCAACACTGGAAATCTGGTCTGGTTCAAGGGTTCAAACAATCCCATACTGCATGTGCCTTGGGTCATACCCTGATGGCCAAAACAAGCCATCCCAACACTTGGTGGCACATCAGTATCAGCCTTGGCGGGATAAATCTCCCCAAACTTATCTAATGGCTGTGAATATTTAAAACTAACACAAGTTTCTATAAGTGTCCAGTTTTAGGGTCTTACACAAAATTACACCAAACAACATGAATCAAACATGCACTTTAATTTATTTCCACTAAATAACAAAAATACATCAAATCCGATTGAAGCTAAGGGCATACAAGACTGTCTAACAGGTAAAGGATGGTCCTTTGGATTTTCTAACTGTAGAAGATCTTCCCATCTGTGAGCCTTGCCTACAAGGCAAGATGACGAAGCGACCTTTTAATGGTAAGCCTGAAAGATGTACAGGCACACTTGACCTAATACATACTGATGTATGTGGTCCCCTGAGTGTTAGGACATGAAATCAACACGTGTATTTCATCACCTTCACAGATGATTTCTCACGATATGGTTACGTGTACCTAATGAGACACAAGTCTGAATCATTTGAAAAGTTCAAAGAGTTTAGACAAGAGGTCGGGAAACAGTTAGGGAGAGAAATTAAGGCCCTTCGATCAGATCGAGGTGGCGAGTATCTCTATGACGAATTCAGGGACTACTTAAAGGACAATGGGATAGTATCACAATTAGCTCATCCTGCTACACCACAACTTAATGGTGTTTCAGAGAGGAGGAATAGGACCTTATAGGATATGGTCCGGTCGCTTCTCATACACTCAGAGTTACCCACATCCTTTTGGGGTTACGCATTAGAGACTGCGATTTACGTGCTGAATCAGGTTCCAACCAAATCGGTTTCGAACACTCCATATGAACTTTGGACCGGAAAGAAACCAAGTGTCAGACATTTGAAGATTTAGGGTTGTCCAACACACATTAAAAGAATGAGTGCTGACAAGTTGGAATCCAAGACCAGTCGTTGCCTATTTGTAGACTACCCAAAAGGCTCTGTAGGTTACCTATTCTATGACCCAAGTGAGCAGAAAGTGTTCTGCAGTTGAAATGCCCAATTCTTGGAGATCGATTACATCCTGGACACCCATCGTGGGGAAATTGCTCTTGATGAGGAGAGCTCAGGAGTAGTGGGAGATGTCCCACAAGTTCCAGGTAGTGACCAACCTAGAAGATCCACTCAGGTATCCAGGCCACCAGTCCGTTATGGTTATGACTAGGATAGTTACCTGGTGGAAACCTTGACTAGTGAGGAGGATCCTGTGACTTACGTGGAAGCTATGTTGGACATAGATTCCCAGAAGTGGGTGGAGGCCATGCGAGCAGAGATGGACTCAATGGAGATCAATGGAGTCTGAACTCTAGTAGATCCACCCTCCGGGGTAAAAGCAATTGGTTGCAAATGGATTTACAAGAGGAAGAAGGGCCCTGATGGCAGGGTTGAGACCTTCAAAGCTCGTCTGGTGGCGAATGGGTACACTCAGAAAGAGGGCATCGATTATGAGGAAACCTTTTCACCTGTGGCCATGCTTAAATCCATTAGGATCCTGCTAGCTGTAGCAGCATACCATGATTATGAGATTTGGCAGATGGATGTCAAAACTGCATTCCTGAATGGAGATCTTACTGAAGATATCTATATGCAGCAGTCGCAAGGCTTCATAGTTGCAGGTCAGGAAAACATGGTATATAAGCTTAATAGATCCATTTATGGACTTAAGCAAGCTTCTAGAAGTTGGAATATCCGTTTTGACTCTGCTGTCAAATCGTTTGACTTCGAGCAGAATCCGGATGAACCTAGTGTTTATAGGAAGTACAGTGGAGATAAGGTTACCTTCTTGGTTCTGTATGTAGATGACATTCTACTCATTGGGAATGATGTAGGAATGTTAACTACGGTGAAAGTATGGCTTTCATAGCAATTCTCCATGATAGATCTTGGAGAAAGCTCCCATATACTGGGTTTTTGACTCTATAGAGATAGATCAAAGCGGATAATAGGATTATCCCAATCTGCCTACATTAACAAAATAGTCAAAAGATACAACATGGAAAACTTTAAGAAAGGAAATGTTCATTTCAGGCACGAAGTCACTCTCTCCAACAAGATGTCTCCCAAGACTTCTGAGGAGATTGGTGGTATGAAAAACGTTCCCTATGCCTCTACCGTAGGGAGCATCATGTATGCCATGCTATGCACTCGTCCTAACATTGCTCAAGCAGTGAGTGTAGTAAGCAAATTTCAGGCCAACCCAGGGCAGGAGCACTGGACTGCTGTAAAAAACATACTTAAGTACCTTCGAAGGACAAAAGAGTTTTGTCTAGTATTCGATGGTAGCTCACTACAAATCCAAGGGTATACGGATGCCGATTTCCAGTCGGATCCAGATGATAGAAAGTCTACATCTAGAATGAAGGTGTTCATTCTTGAATTTGGAATTCAGCACATCACCCATTCCACTGTTGTATGACAACGCTGGACCTACGGGAGGATGATCTTAAGAGGTAGCATCAGCGGAGAGTGTGGTAGACCCATTGACTAAGCCACTAACATAGAAAGTGTTTAAGAAACAAGTGGAAAGCATGGGACTCCGGCTAGTACCTGATTGCACCTAAGTGCAAGTGGGAGCTGTTAGACAGTTTTGTATGCCCTTAGCTTCAATCAAATTGATGTACTTTATGAGTTTATTGTAAATGAATAAAAGTGCATCTTTGATTCATGTTCCCTTGGTATGTTTCTGTGTAATACCCTTAAACTGGACACTTTATGAGACTCGTGTTAGTTTAGAATGTTCACAACCAGTGGGTCGGTTTGGGGAGACCTATCCTGACAAGGCTGACACTGTGGTGCCGCCAAGTCGGTTGGGGTGGCTTGTCTCAGCTACCGGGGTGAGACCCTAGGCATATACAGTGTAGGATTAATTGAATCTTTGAACTAAATCAGATTTCTAGTATTGCCCTAGACGTTGGAGATTGATGGGCAAAACTGGAAAGTTACACCCAACCCCTAGACTCGATTATGATACTGCACTAGGTGTCGGATTGGGCTGTCTTTGATGTACCAATCAGTGAGATCCTTAGCGGGGGTCAAAACCTGGGTATGTTGGGATGGTCTGATAATTCATCTGAGTGGGTGATCATAGTGACAGGATCAGCCCCTTTGTCGGACAAAGGTAATGATTGGGGATGCACTCTCACTAATGGAAACCAAGACTGTCGATAGCCGATTTCAATCGTTGAGATTTATTTTGCAAAATATATTTTATATGAGATATAAAAGTATATACATTATGGTTTCAAAATGATTTGCAAAAGGTTTTAATTCCTGTGATCCATATAAGCAGAGAGTGCAACACTGTTCCTTGTAGCCGAGGGAGAGGTTCTCTCTTGTCGCGCAGTGTATGATCATTATGGGTTGAGAGGTTAAGTGTAAGACCATTGAGGATAATACCTGATGGGCTAATCTTGCATCTGCCCACAGTCCATGGGTGTTACAAGGTGGCTTGGCTCAGGGACCACTTAAGGTAAGTGTTGGGCCCATAGAGCCCATCTGATGGGTTTTCAGGGGGTGCACTGTTCATAACAGTGTATTCGGCCAGGCCTTGTAACAACGGATGGGCCGAACCCATGTGGCTGATGTATAGATCAATGTTTGGGTCCCATGCCATACGAGGAAGCCCAACTGGACAATAGTTTGGAAGGCTAAATGAATACATAACCTTAAATGGGCCCTAAGCCCATTTCAAACTGGACTAATTTGATTAGTCACTTAAGGGGCGAATTCTGAGATGGATCAGCTGATAGGATTGGGCCTAGACCCTATCCACTTAGAGAGTCCAAGATCTAAATGAGATTTAGATCTAGAAACCTCCTAATTTAATTAGGAGATGGTTGATCTAATCTGTAGATAAGATAAGGGTTATCTTTTATCTTAAAAGGACTTCTAATCCAAATATGATTTGGGTTAGCAACTCCTAGTGGGATTAGGAGTTGATCCCTTTAAGATTATAAAAGGAGAAGGGGGCGGCAGCCTTTAGACATGCAAGCAATACACACTCTTGTCTTCAGAGCTGAGATTACCAGAAGAGAGAATTTTGCACCCTACAAATACTCTCTTGCTGCCTCCTTCCTTTAGCCGCTGCCTGCAGCAGTTCGATCTCTAGTTCTTGGGAGATATCAAGATTGGATCTTGATACCAATCTTTTGGAGAAAAGATTGGTGGGAGTTGTATTCACAAGCCGTCCATGTGATTTTTGAGAAGGATCAAGTTCTTTTGGAAGAACACTACTGATTCTGCTCCACCCTACACTGTGCCATCTTTAGTGGGAGCAGATTTTGGATCATTCCTTGGGCGTGAACACCTCCATTGGGAGATACTATTTCTCTGTATCAGGTATTATCTCTCCCTACTCCTTTTGGTTTAGATCTGGTTCTGTTTATGGTTAAGAATGATCATTGAAAAATATGATTTTCTAAATGGGAAATTCGATTCCATGTTGAAGGGAGAGAAAATTTTTTGAAATTCGCCCCCTTATTCCACAATCTTTAGGAGTCCATGCGATGGATTTCCTATCCCTTCAGCAATTGTCGTGGCGGCTGCTCATTCTGCTTGTTGCTGGACTCGGGGGCATTCCTTCTTTGGTCCTTCTGTCGGTCTGCTTGCCAATCTGCCTCACTTCTTTCTTCTCGTTGTACAAAATTTTTCAAGTACCCGTGGCGGATGAGCTCCGCTATCTCATCGCGGAGGTTTCTTCAGTTCTCTGTATTGTGCACATGGTCTCTGTGGAAGTGACAGTAGATGTTCCTGTTTCTTGTTGTGGGATCTCCCCTCAACCTAGGAGGCCACTTGACAAAGGAGGAGTCCTTGATGGCCATTAGGATTTCTCCTCGCTTAGCATTGAGAGGTGTGTAGTTCGTCCTTTCAACAGGTGGGGTCCTAGAGCGCCGACTTGACTTGCGAGATCGCGAAGGAGATCGGCTCCCAAACTTGTTTCCTCCTCTGCTCGAGGACTTACTCTTTCTTCTTTTGTGCTTGTCATTTTCTGCATTGTCGCTGTCTCTTTTTCTTTTTTGTGCCGGGTTGTCAATCTTTTGGTTATTCTCCTCTTCGGTTCCAATGAACTGATCAGCTAACTTAAGGAGTTCTGTGATGTCTTTAGGTTTATTGGCCACCACATGCCATTTGAACTCTCTGTGAGTTATTGCCTTCTTGGCTGCCATGAGTCTTACCGCTGGGTCTAAGTTGGGGATCTGCAGGCAAGTATCGTTGGAGCATTTTGATGTAGCTTCTGATCGACTCCCCTTCTCTTTGAATCACGTTGAGGAGGCTCTCATGCGACCTCGGGCACTTCTTGCTGGTGCATCTGGGACTGGAAGTGGTGGAGAAAGCCACGCACATGCAAGACTTGTCAGCCCCAGCTAGGTGCATCTGGGATTGGAAGGAATCCACATGATCATTAGGGTCAAAAGACCCGTCATACTTGTCCAGGGTAAGCATTTTGAAATCTTTGGGCATTGGGGTCGCCAAGAGCTCAGGAGACAGGGGAGACGACCCAGAAAGTAGGGAAGGATCGACCTTTATAGCTATCGATCTCGCCTCCTCCTTACCTTTAGCCTATTCTTGTTGGTTCGGTCTCACTGGTTGGCTGTTCTAAGTTGAAGTACAACATGCCTTGTGACGCCTCCGTTGCTGATTCTTTATCAGCTCGGCATTGGTGCTGCTAATCTCGGTATGCTCCGATACTGTTCTGCCGTGAAGTATCTCCTGGTTCCTTGTGGGATTTTGGGGTTGGTTGTCATGGACGGAGAGGCCTTGCCTTGAGTTTGCATGCAGAACCCCGAACCGGTTACCTGCGAGTGACCCACCTTCTTGTTGCGAATGCCGAGGAAGATTGGCCCTGTTAGGCTGAGTACCCTCGGACCTATTTCCGAGGTTCCCTTGCAAAGCAAGTGGAATGACTTGACCATCTCCCCTCCCGCAGGGTGAGACCTGACTCTTGGGAGGAACTGGGACTTGGGAGGTCTCTTTGCCTTGGTGGGGAGATCAAATGTTCTGGTTTACACGAGGTGGTCTGTTCTGATTCTGCTGGGCCCCTAGGTGTTGAGGTGGAATCGGCTGCTGGTTTCCTGGTAGTGGGGGGAACTGCTGGTAGAACATGTATTGTTGGTACTGTTGGAATTGCTGAACTTGCTGCATTTGGACCTGGATGGCCCGCACACACTGCACCGAGTTGTCAAACTATGACTATCCAACTCCAGGGGAACCACAGATGGCTCACAAAAGGTTGCACCTACCATTGGGGGAAGTGGGGCATTCACCTGTGTGGTGTTTTGGTGGCATGGTCAGTGTTGGAACCCTAGCCGCAGTAAGCGAGATGGTGAACTAGCCAATGCACATTGAAGGAAGTTGAGGTTGCCCCTTGGAGACGTTCGTATCGTTGCTCTATTCGACATGTCTGGAAGATGCCATTGATTCAGAAAGTTGATAGAGCTTGCCTTTACGCGACGTGATCCCGTGAGGTTCGGATTTTGTTGGAGATACTTCCGGGATCGTTACGTGATGGTCCAGATCGGTAGCCCCAAGCTGATACTTTAGTCTTTTTAGCTCCGAATTGGATTGAGTGTCAAGGTGACTATACGCCGGGGTGATCCTGCACTGAGGTGACCCTGTGCCGAGGTGGCCCTTTTGCCGAGGTGACTAAATACCCGAGCTCAATTGTTGTGAACTAATCTTGTTGGGCTGAGCTGTCATCTCTTGGTCAGGTTGTGCCCACGTGTCCCCTTTTCGCTAGGTCGGGCCAAATCATCTGTCATCACGTGTAAAGTGCAATAGAAGTCCTATGCCGTTGATTTGGATTGATCTGAACCGTTAGTTGCCTTTATACAAAGGGAGGTAGCAAGCCATTTCACTTTGTCATTTTGGCTGAAAGTGATCTTAGGAGCTCGACGGGTGTTAGTCCTCGACTAGTGTTTCATGTGTTCCACGATGTTACTCTTCAGTAAGATGTCTTGATCTTCTTTCTCATCTTCTTGTTCTTGTTCTTCTTCATTTAGCTCTTGTACGTTGGGTAGTGAGTTCAAGCCAAGGTTTCAACCAAAGACTACCGCTCTCGTGGTCTACAAGACTAATGCCCATGGGGCCAAGCTCAAGAGGCTTGAGGGTGAGGGTACTTTCGTAGAGGAGGCTGAGGTCCTTTGGGAGGCCAAAATTGGGGAAGCCTACAAGGCCGAGGTAATTATAGAGGTGGTGTCCGAAGAGGGTCTCAATGCTTCTGTGCGGTTTGGCAGTCACTTTGCTTCTTCTCCCTATAGGTTAACATCCCGAGACTTGACCCACATTAGAGCCCTTTATTGCATCCCCGGGATCTGCAGAGAGACCAATGACTACATGAACGGGGTTCTGGAGAGCACAACTATCTAGGAGTCCATCGCGATAAGGTTTCTACACTGTCCATTTTGTTCATCAGTTTACTTGGTTGTGCTCATTGACTTTGTGATTTGCAGGTTGTCTACACAATCACAACATTGGTCGATAGGATGTTCCCCTTCGTCAAATGGTCGAGGCTCGAGAGGGCGAGTTTTCTTGTTTGCAAGTGGAAATGGCTGAGCTAAAGCAGGCGGTGGTGGCCAAGGATGAGGAACTGCAACGGTTGAAGAGTCATGTACGTGAGCTCAAGGCTAACACTGATGTGCCGCCAAGTTGGTTGGGGTGGCTTGTCTCAACTACCAGGGTGAGACTTGAGGTATATGAAGTGTGGGTTTTCTTAAAACCCTGAACCGGACTAGAATTCTAGTATTGCCCTGAACCTTGGAGATTGATGGGCAAAACTGGAATGTTACACCTGACCCCTAGACTCGATTATGATACTGCACTAGGTGTCGGATTGGGTTGTCTTTGATATGCCAATCAGTGAGATCCTTAGAAGGGGATCAAAACCTGGGTATGTTGGGACAGTCCGAGAATTCATCTGAGTAGGTGATCATAGTGACAGGATCAGCCCCTTTGTTGGACAAAGGTAATGATCGGGGATGCACTCTCTTTGATGGAAACCAAAACTGCCGACAATTGATTTCAACCGTTGAATTTTTTTTTGCAAAATATATTTATATAGAGATATACATATATATATATATATATATTACGGTTTCAAAATGTTTGCAAAATGTTTTAATTCCCAGGATCCATGTGAGTAGAGAGTGCAGCACTGTTCCTTGCAACCGAGGGAGAGGCCCCCTCTTGTCAGGTAGTGTTTGATCATTATGAGCTGAGAGGTTAAGTGTAAGACCATTGAGGGTAATACCTGATGGGCTAATCTTGCATCTGCCCACAGTCCTTGTGGTTTTATAAGGTGGCTTGACCCAGGGACCACTTAGTGTAAGTGTTAGGACCATTAAGAGCTCATGGTGATGGGCTCATGGGTTCACTGTTTCCTACAGCGAATTCAGCCAGGCCTTGTAGCAGAGGCTGGGTTAAACCCATGTGGCTGATGTGTAGATCAATGTTTGGGTCCCACGCTATACAAGGATACCCAATTGGGCAGCAGTTTGGAGGCTGAATGAGCACATGGACTTAATGGGCCTAAAGCCCAAATCGAACTGGTTCAATTTGATTAGTTAAAGAAGGGCGGTTCTAGGATTTGGATCAACAGATAGGATAGGGAGTTATCCCTATCCACTCAGAGAGTCCAGATCCAAATAATGATTTGGATTAGGAAACTCCTAATTAGATTAGGAGGGTTGATCTTAATCTGTAGATAAGATAATGGCTTATCCTTATCTCTTAAAGAGAGTCCAGATCCAAATACAGATTTGGATTAGGAAACTCCTAATGAAATTAGGAGTTGCTCTCTTTAAAGCTATAAATAGAGGAGGATGGCAAACCCTACTTTATCCAACAAGATCTCAGATCCAAGAAAGAAGACAACCCATTAAGACTGATGCCATCTTCTGCTCTTGCCTCCCTCTATTGTTGTCGCAATTGCCAGTTCGTTCTCCACCAGTAGGAGTGATCAAGAAGTGTTATTGATTTCAGTTTTGTGGAGAAAAACTAATCTGAAGTTGTGCTCATTCGCCCTCCATCAGATTCTTGGTGAAGAATCAGGTTCTTGCTGAAGGACCACCCTACTGATTCTGCTCCACCCTGCACTGTGTCATCTTTAGTGGGAGTAGTCTTTGGAGATTTCCTTGGGCATGAACACATTCATTGAGAGTTACTACTACTCTGTATCAGGTATATCTCTCTCCTACCTTTTGGTTTCAGATCTGGTTTGGTTTAGGGTTTAAGAATGATTCTTGAAAATGCAGTTTTCTAAAACAGGGGATGTGATTCCTAAATGTGAGAGATAAATTTTTGAAATTTCGCCCTACCTTTCTGCAGGATTCGGCTGTCCATGTGATGGATCTCTCATCCCTTCAATGTTCCCCTTCATCAAATGGTCGAGGCTCGAGAGGGCGAGTTTTCTTGTTTGGAAGTGGAAATGGCTGAGCTAAAGCAGGCGGTGGTGGCCAAGGGTGAGGAATTGCAATAGTTGAAGAGCCATGTATGTGAGCTCAAGGAGGGTCGCGGCAAAGTGCAAAAGGCGGTTGAAGAGGTGGAGGTGAAGCTACTATGCGTTGAGGAGGAGGCAATCGCCAAGTATAAGGAGTCCAAGGAGTTCCAGATTGCCCTCGATGATTTTGCTACACTCTTAGCAAACCGTCTTTGCTTGTTGCTAGAGGAGGGTCATGCATGATCACCCTAAGATTGCTGTGACCTTGGAGCAATATGGTCCCTTTGATGTCGAGGCACTGCTAGTTGAGCAGCTTGCCCCAAATGGCAACGTGACCATCCCCGCGGAGGTGAACCCTATAGATTGTACGGTTGCCCTAGAATGATTCTCTCTTCTTTTTTTTCTTGTTGTACACAACTCGATATGCCAACATTATAATCATTATATGATCCTTTTGATTAATGGAAGTTCACTCTTTTTGCCAAGAATGTTCTGTGTTATTTCTCCTTTCTTTTCTAAGTTTCTCTGCTTTGGAATTAGGTTGGTCATTAGGGTCCATAGATTGCGCTTCCATACTTGTTGTTTGGCAGGTTGGTTATCGAGGGGCTCTACCTCTTTGGTGTCAGTCTTCATGGCTGGGCGGCCCTTGGGTGAGGTGAGGTCTTGGTCTTGGTGGTCGAGGCCGCGGTCCACGTAGACTTGTTCTTAGGTTGGTTAAGGCCTCGGACTTGACACTATATGGTCGGGGTCTTTAGCTTTGTAGCATCAATCTCATGTTGGTTGAGGTCTCGGGCTTGACGCTAAATGGACATGGTCTTCGGGTCATGGCCTCGGTCTCATGTTGGTCAAGGTCTTGGGCTTGACGCTAGATGACCGGGGTCTTCAACTTCGTGGACTTGGTCTTATGTTGGCAGAGGTGCTTTTGAGCTCTCAACATTGTCAGGGAGTTCGGTGGCACCTGGTCTTAGAGAGCCTTACGTCCTTTAACTAGGCTAGCCGTGGTCCTCAACTAGCTCTGCTCCGATTGTCAGTCGGCTAGGTGCACAAAGTTTGATGGTCGTCCTCTTGTTGTTGTGGCAGGGGCGTTGTTCTTGCAGCACCCTTTGGGAGATTGTCCTGGCCTCAACCATTTATGGTTGATTGGGTCTCTCGTGTGGTGATTGTCAAGCTTTGATCGTTTGAGGTTGGTTGAGTATTTGATGAGGTCACCACCATGCTACAGTGGGTCAGCGGCCTCGACCATTAAAGCTCGGCTGGGCTGGTGCGCGTGTGTAGTGGATCGGTGTTCCCAGGTCGTTTAGAATTTGGCGGGACTATGTATGGGTGTTTTCTCATTCACGATTCAAAGAAAATCTTTTATTTATTTTGCGTTTGTATAATGCTATCCAGTCACCGTAGTGTGATTGTTGTCAGTGGTTTGTACAATGTTGTTCTAAGTTCTCGACATTTCGGCTCCTTGGTGTGGGCCCTCCGTGCCTAGCTATTCTCTACCCCGGAGTCCATCCTACCCAAGACGACGGCGATGATCCTGACGGGGGGAGCTTAGGCTGGGGGCGCGTCGGCGTGGTGTGGCTCCTCTTTGGGCTTGTACTCTTTGATGTTGATGAACTCACAGAGGTATTTGTGTCGAACCAGGTCTTCTAGGTGGTGGCAAAGGTCATGGAAGCTTTCGGTTTCGTGGTCATGGTTCCAGTGGAATTTGTGGTACTTATCCTAATCTCTCTTGTTGCCTTAGGTTTTCATCTTTTTGGGCCACTTGACGAAGCTGCGGTCATGGATTTGCATCAATTTCTTAGCTCATGGTGCGTTGAGCAAAGTGAAATTATGATAGGTGGTGGGGTTCTCAACCTATGGTTAGCTCAATTATCCGGTCTCTTACCTTCTTGGTCTAGCTTTCAACTATCATGGTCTCTCCGCTTCCGGTCGTGCTGGTCCTCATCATTGTGTAGCGCCTGAGCTTCTTCGGTGTTCATATATTTTTGTGCATACTTCGTGAGTGTGGCCAGAGAGGGTAGAGGATTCTTTTGCAGAGAGAAGCTGAACATTCACGAGTGCAGCCCAATCATGACGACAGCCACAACCACCGACTGGTTTAGGGTTTGGACCTAAAGGGCTTTGATGTTGAATCTCGTTAGATAGTCCTATAGAGTCTCTCCTCTCTTCTAGTGCACTTGCATGACGTTGGCCGATGTCTTCTAGTGCCTTTGGATGGTGGTGAATTATGCTAGAAACTGCATCTCTAGCTGCTCCCAAGAGGCTATGGATCATGGAGGGAGCGAAGCATACCAAGTTCTGCCAACTACATGTAGGGTTGCAATGAAAACTTGCACATGAGACATTCAGATGAGCTGTGCAACATCATTATTGCCTTGAACCCTTCAAGGTGGTCGTTGGGGTCCAAGGTCCCATCATACTTCTTGAATTGAGGTGGCCACCATCCGGTCGGGGGAGCTCATCTACGATTTCCTGAGCGAAGATAGGTTCTTTGGCAAGATGTTGTCCACGATGTGGTTCTGTTGGTCTAGTCGGAGGAAGAGCTGCATTGTGGTTTGCTTGGTTGCGTTCCAGTTTAGCCAATCTTTCTCGTAGATCCTAGATCTCAGCTTCCTGGTCCACCAGTGCCGCATTCATGGCCTTCTCTACTTTCGGAGCCACATGATGGTTTCGAACCGAGCTAGATTCGGCTATCAAGATTGAGGACTTCTACAAGCGATAATCGAGCTATTCTCAGGCTGAAATCCTGACGCCAAAGTGGCAAAATCTACTACAGGCGCTGTGTGTGATGCCATGAAGGGGAACTGAACTTCCAAGCTTTCTAGTGGCGCATGCGATTTGATTGGATCCTCTGTTTGTCTACGTGGTGCCTTTTGGAGTCCTCAGTTTGAGGATCAACTGTGGTAGGCGCCTACACGATGGGGTGAGTGACTGGGGGAGCCTGCACCGACTGTCCTAATGCTTCCATCATGGCTAGGATACAGTCGACTTTCTACTGCATGGCTTGAAACTAGGCAGGGTCGATCGTTGTCTGAGGCTGAGGTTCTTGAGGTGGAGACGTATAGAATGAACGGGATCCTCGAGGTGGGGAATGAGCTACAGAGCGGTTGAATTCGTTCCTTGGCATGGTCGCATTTGGTGTACGATAAGAGGTTAGGGAATTGGTGTTTTGTACGGTTTCCACATATGGCACCAATCTGATTGTAGAGGAGCGTTCTCTTCCCTAGCACATTTGTGTGGTGATTGATGACTATAGACTTCTCATGCGAAGTTTTCCCTTTTGCTTAGTTTCTTGGACTCCTAGAAAGTGCAACATGGTTGCTCATAGGGTTGCCAAATTTGCTTTAACTATATCTCATTGTATTACTTGGGACTCTATCCTTGATTTCTTACCATCGAGAACATTAATGGGTGATGCCTACTACAATATATTCCTTACAGATTGCACCTCATACCGGCTTCACAAGACATTTCATTGTGTGTTTTGTGTATTAGGAACATCTCCCATGAATAAAAACATACAAGTATAGGAAATGTTCACGATGTGCCGCTAGGATGCGTTATGAGATTGGTGCGGGAGGCTCTAGGAAGAGCAGATCCCATCCCATAGACAATTCCACATATAATATGAGATGTGTTCTCATATTTATACATTTGTTGTTGTTCAGAGATGCCTAAGTCTCGAAGGTGAGAAAACATTACTTACGACCAAAGTCATGGAACAATTCATGCATCCCTATTGAATTACGAACTCACCACCGAAATAAAAAATCAATTAATATAATGTGTTGAATTAATTGCAAAAGGTTGTGTGTGATTTTCATTAGGCTCATTTTTGGAAAGAGTACAAATACAAATATGTAGAGTGCAAAATTATGTATTTTGTATTAATTTGTATGCATTTGTACTATATATATTTGTATTTGTACTCCTTTCAAATTGAGCCTTAGGGGTGAAAATGGCCGATCCAATTCGATTAAAAAATCTGATTCTATTTTGTTAGATTCAAATATTCCCTTATTGGATATTTGGATTGGATCGGATAATAGGATATGATTAGAAATCAGATTGGATTCGGATCATCCATATCTAATATGAAAAAATCTATGTCATCATTTTGCATTTTTTGTTATTTATTGATGTATATATACATATGTTATTTATTTATTTATTTATTTATTTATAAATATATTTGTATTGCATTTTATAATTTTTTTTTATAAAAAAATCTATCTATCTATTTATATATATAACAAAAATAATTGACAAAATACTTGCTTTTTTTGTTTTTCTTTATATAAACTGTTATGTTTCTTCTTTTAATAATTTATTAAAAATTTCAGAAATTAAAATTGAATAGGATCAGATTTGGATATCCAACATTCTTAATGGATTTGGATTCAAATCGATGTGTATATGATCTAATCAGATCTACTCTTTGTATTATTGGATCAGATTTGAATATACCTTGGTTCGAATCCTATTATCCCTATTTTTCTTTTAGGCTGCATATGGATGTGGTGTAAATCCTGGTTTGGTGTACTTTTACACTCCCATCCAGTTTTGTGGCCGTCTGAATGGGGTGTAAAGTACACCAAAGATCGGTGTAAACTCGATTACTGAAACCTTTTTACTTCGATTATCGTTATATAAAATAGATCAATTTTTTCGATATAAAACTTGATCGAAGAACGACTCTTTCTTCCCCTCTCTCTCTGTCACACAATCGAGTTTCTTTCGACAATACCCTCCACCATCGTCGAGCTTCTTTCCATCATCGTTTCCTACTCCATGAGACTCCCTTCTCTCTTCCTCTCTCTCTAGATTTCGTCGTCATTTTCAACTCCATGTGACCCCCCCTCTCTCTCTCCATTCTCTATTCTCTCTTCCTACTTCATCGTCGTTTCTAACTCGTGCGACCCCATTCCCTATTCTCTTTCATGATTTACACTGATCTTCCAAACACACAACAGTATAAACTAAATATAGACCAATTCATCTTTTGCACGGACATAGGGGGGGTTGCTGAATTCCAGAAACACTTGATGAGAGCTCTCCCTCACCTGAGTGCACTGATGAAGCGAAATCCGCTACCTTTAACGGCATAGCCTTGGATTAGAACCTGAAATCATAGCCTTTGAATATACTTTGGGGCCCACCTTAATGTCACTTCTTCCAATTCAAAATGGACTCACATCAATACATCAAGAGTGTGTGATTCACGGCCTTAACACAAAGCTACGACAACTGATGTAGCAGATATTTGCATTTGGGGTTTTTATCAAACATAGGCTAAATTTGGGAATGCTTATTTGAAAAATAAGTATTTATTCAATTAAGTGTTCATAAGTGTTTGGTGAAAAAGTAATTATTTGAATTTTCAAATAGGGGTAGTATAAATATTTCAAAATAACATGATGCGCTAAGACAGATTAGAAAAGAAATTAAATAAACAATTAATAATATATTTTAGGTTTTTGAAATAAGTATTTATTTCAAGTTTATTTTCCAAACACTGATAAATTGATATAATCCCAACCCAAAATAAGTGATTATTCAAATAAACGCTCATTTTTAATCACTCCCAAGACCCATTAGGAGTAGAATCAAAATCATTGCTTTTGCTTACTTCGGAAATTGTTTCCAGAATTCGTATGTTAGAGATTGGTTTTTTTTTTTTTTTTTTTTTTTTCAATTAATAGGTCTTGACCGAAATCTGTCCGAGTGAGTGACGGATTGACCACTCCGATCTGACGGTTCGACCATGGGTAGAAAGCACTGGGGCGCGCCGCAGCCCGCTTCCCGCAATTCATTTTTCAGTTGGTTTCTGACTCAGTTCCGCGTGTTCGTGTTAACTCTTTTTCTAGGGTTTAAGAGATGGCTTTAGTAGATTTTCTAAAATTTGGAATCAGCACAGGAAATGAAAAAAAGAGGCCTTGACTTTTGATCGAGCAATGCAGAAGCTCAAATTGTTATCTGGATCTCTGAGAAAGCGGGGGTTCTCTACATCTTCTCATTCAAATACAGATAAGATTGTGGCAGCTGTATTATTCGAGAGATTACCAGTCGTGATACCGAAGATCGATCCCGTAGTTTACGCATTTCAGGAGTTCTCGTGAGTGTATTTTATTTTCCTTTCATTTTTTTCACCGTCTTATATTCATTTATCGGATTGTTTTTATCCTTTACTCTTACAAATAAATAGTAAGTGCTCATGTTCTGATGCATTCGGAGATCTTCAATGGGCTGTAGGTTCCGATGGAGGCAGAAATATCGGCGGAAATACCCGGATGAGGTCTTAAGCAAGTCTGATGCCAGGTGAATTAGCCATTGCTTTTGGATGTTAAGTTGTACAAATGTATATATGCATGCATGTATGTAAGTATTGATGCTAAGTGACTTCCCATTTCATTTGTATTTGAAGTTCATCATGGGTAATGGTAAGTGGATTTGAAGTTTGAATGGGATTATAATTGGAACTGGATAGCTGAATATTAGTAAAGCAATCAGTCCTTTAATTTGGGCGAGGGGAGCTTTTTTTGGCATGATTTATTGAAAGCAAAAGAATGTTTGGCATGGAATTTGGAAGGGGAGAGCCAAGATTGAGGGAACTTGTGAACTCTTCATCTAAGAAAAATTGGGTTGTCATTGGAGAAAGTTCTTTTTGGGGAAACTTTAATCCGCAATTTGAAGCCTTTATAAGGACATAACAAAAAGCAAAATGCTATAGTGTGAGAGAGACCTGATTTCAGGACAGCAGACTGAAATCCATGTATTACTGCATTCCAATGCCAGGGTGGGTCATGGAACCGTTTTCTTGATGAGCTTATGGCATGTTGGGAATTGGGATGCCACGTGGAATGAAATGATCTTGTTGTTGTTTTCCTTTGTTTGAGTTCATCATCTAAAGTGAAGCTAGCTCTGGGTATTCTTTCAAGGTTTCAAGATATTAGCTAATTTTTCCATTTATTTATTTTTCTTAATAACCAGAAGTGATTCCATTTTAGATGTTATATTATTAGTTTAGTTGCCTTTAAAAGCTATATGAGATGATTTAGTTTCATTCTGCATTGTAGAACAGTAGAAGTATGACCATCTCCACTTGTAGGACTATTTGTAGTTTTGTACACTACACTGCCTTGTAGGATGGCTTCTTAGAGATCTGATAATTTATATCTCCCTCCATCCCAACCAAAACTTTTGATGAACTTTGAAATATTAATCTTTTGGTAGCATGGTTGAAAGTGGAAACCTAGTTCAGAATTGGAATTTAATACCTTAAAGGTTTAAACTCATCTATACATGGTGGATAATTGCATGCATTTTTCCCTATATGCCTTTTTCTTCTTATTGCAGGCTGAATTTTTAGCAGTACCACAACATTACTCATTTAGCAGTTACTTCTGTAATCAGGGGAAAAGGTGACTACCAGATTGACTATGTGCCAGCTCCACGGGTCACTGAAGCTGACGAGAAAAATGATAGAAGGTACAAGGTTATTTATATGAAGTGCATTTTAGCAGGAGAACACCCTCATTCACAAATATGTATATTTCTCTTTGTGTATAAGTCTATCTTAATTCATTCCATTGGTATAATTCCTTTTGGATCTATGTTTTAATTAGCACCTATCAGCATGGGGTACATGTCTGATCCTTTTATGAAGAGGATATTCTTCTCTTTTGAATTGCTTTATCATCGGGTTTTTATCTGAGGTATATTTTCATATTTCTGTGTCCATGTCTAGGCCATCTTCCATGTATCATCCATAATATCTGGAAGACACTATATTATGGCCTCTGACTCATAAACACTTAGTTGAAAATGACAAGGGAATGAAAATCAACAAACAGTGTACATATATGCAAATCATGATTATTGTGAAAACTGCAATTGCATGGAATGCTGCATGCAATTGGAATATCCACTTGTCTTGTGTTACATTTCTAGCTGCAGGGAGTCAATTTGTCTCCTACTTCAGTAATAGGGAGCTACATTTATATTGTTGCTCATCGTCTTTTCGCTTTTCCTGTGTCTTCATTAAATTCAGTATAATTTTTGTATCAGGCAGGAGTGCAAATCAAAGTTACAAACAAACTGATGCAAAACTGAACTAGGTGCAAAATTTATATCTGGTTCAGATTTTTGCTGCAAACAAACAAAACCTAAAAAAATAGAACTGTAAATATTCAATAGCAGATATGATGTAGAACATTGATCATACAGGGTCTTGTTTTGCAAACATAAGACCTAAAATTTCTTTGTACTTCTCTACAAAAAGTGTACCATTGATTGGAAGAAGAATTAAAATTAATTCTTTTACTTGCCTATGTTATGCCTTGCTTCTAGTTCATACACGCTCATCCAACTTTATGCTATCATGAACACAAGGATAGTACAATATAAAGTTATCTATGATACTATTTATGTAGTTAGAGGTACACACAAATAGTTGTTCGTTGAACTAATTGATACTTAGTGATCCTGGTGTCTGCATCATGAGTTAGTAATTGGTTAGTGAATGATGCAAATGCAATCAGAATGGCCCTCAACCAACTAGTCAATGTCATTGACTGGTTGGCACTTTTATAACATTGCATGCCATAAACTTGCAAAACTGATGTTGACAAGTATGGTTTAAGCAACTGTAGAGATCAAGAAAAAAGAAAGAATAAAAAGGAAAAACTAACTCTAGAGATCATGACTTAGTAATAAAGGCTTAGCTATATTACTTTTGCCTCTTTAATATTTATTTATAATACTCACCATTTATCGAAAAAGAAAAGTCTAAACTTCAGCTTATTGCAATATTCATGTACCCTTGCGTGTTTGCAAGACAGAACAATGTTTTTTGTTCATCAGTTTTTATTTTATCTTCTAGTTCTTTCTTCAGTCCTGAACTCTAAATAACTGATTTTTCTAGTTCTTCATTTAACATTCATTAAATAGAGTCTATGCTATGAAACCATTAGTGTTACATAGCTTTACATTGGTTTTGGACATTGGAGATCCCACAAGAAAACGCAATCAGATTTTCTCAAGCTTTAGTACCTTGATTATTGACTTCAAAAATATTAAAAAAAAGAATGCTTATACTATGACATACCTAGTAGTAGCCTTACAGCCAACTCACTAAGTGGTATTTTTTTAATAGAGTTACTGATACTGGTTTATGATACTATCAGAGTTCTTAAAGGTAAATATAATTTCTAAAAGAAACCTTTATTACCTGATATGCCTTTCCCCACATTTAGGTTGGTATACAAAAATATATATTGACCTATTTGTCGCTAGATAGTGTCTTTGTGCCTAAGGCTCAGTTTGGAAGGGGTACAAATACAAATATGTAGAGTGCAAAACCTTGTATTTTGTATGTATTTGTACTGTACATATTTGTATTTGTACTCCTTCCAAACTGAGCCTGAAGAGAAAGTAAAGTAGTAACATTAAAATTTTCAAATATGTACTTGTTTATGTGCTAAGAAGTGCAGTTTGGAAATTTTCTACTAGATTGGTTCTGGATGTCTTCGAGCCGAGTAGGATGTATTATCTATAATATATAAAGTGGGTACTTTCCTTAGTTTTGGTGCAGTCATAAAAAGTGAAATCAGAGTAACTTATGTTTTTCTCTTCATCTTTACTTGCACATGTGCGATAGCATGTGACTCCTTACACTACTAACTTTTATGCTTAACCTCAGGTATCTGGCTCTGAATGATTAAATGCCTTTGAGCCATAGATTGTAGTGTGGTAGTGGAATCTATGTTTAAGCACAAAGATCTAATTTTCTTTTCTTTCTTTAAGGTCATTACAGAGAGCACTTGACAGACGACTTTATCTCCTTCTCTATGGTAGCAGTTATGACTCTCCAGCAGGAAAGCCAGTCTGGCATTTTCCGGAAAAGGTTTATGAGAATGAAGAGACACTACGCAAGGCAATATGAAAATTCTATATTTTCTTTATGCTTTTTTTATTTTCTTTTCTACAAATCCTTTTTTTTTATATGCTTAATTTGCAGTGTGCAGAGTCTGCATTAAAATCTGTTATTGGAGATCTCTCCAAAACATATTTTGTCGGAAATGCACCTTTTGCTCATATGGTTATACAATCAACAGGAGATGCACCTGATCTTCCTTCATTTAAGGTAATTATTGATGAGTGCCTTTTCTTCTAACTGCTATCTGGCTTCTTATAGAGTGCTTACCATATTAAACTTTGCTCTTTACTCTCGGAAGAGTTTTATTTCTGTAAGAAACAAGGTTTTTGTGGATGGGCTCTATTTTCTGCGTGCTCGTATTCTCTACTTCCTTTTACCCCATACTATGGTTTTAAACTTGGTGGTGGCATAGTTGTCAAGGTGTTTAATCTAGGCAACTAGGAGAATGGCACTCCCCTGTCACCTTGATGCCTTGCAGCTATGCTACCATAGTCCTACAATTTTTAAAGCATCCTTCTGTATATTATTCATGGTGTATGTTGTATGAATGCATGTATGTGCATGTGTATGTGTATGTATAAATGGCCTGATATGTCTTGGTGGGGCAAAGTTGTCAAGATGTTTAGTACAGGAAACTTGGACACAAGGCACTCCTCGGTCACCTTGAATTACCTACATGCCTTGACACCTTGGGCTGGGTTGAGATAATGAGATTAGGTCAAGGTTGGCTGGGATTAGGGGGACCAATATGGGTTCAGGCTACCCAAGGGCTAGGCCAGGGCCTAGACTGAGAAATAAAAAGCCTGAGGTTTTGGGCCCAAATCCAGCTTGAGGACCAAAACTCCACGCCCAACTTGTATACAATTTTGTGTTGGGTTGGTCTGGGCTTGAGTTGGGCCTACCCAAGTTGTACCCCTAATAGAGAGCAGATTAGGGGGACCAGCTGGAAGAAGAATTTATCCATTATTAGGGGTGAGCAGGGGCCGGACTGGGCCAGCCTTAGCACCTATGCTAAGGGCTCTATGTAAAATGTCCCCATTACCAGTTACCTCCCTGCATACCCAGACTCTTTTAGACCTTGACTTACCGTAAACAAATTAGCTTATCTATGACTAGTGTAAACAAATATAAGGTAAAGGTTGTCTCCTAGTGTAGACAATTTATAAGCAGAAGCTCTCAGTTTCTTCTCTAGATGTTCTTACACTAGCAAATAGCAATTGCACCATTAAAAGTGCACGTTAATACCAGTCTACCATCTGATAAAAAAGCATGTTAATGCTCCTGTGTACCAAAATGCAAATAAATTACCTAAAAATTTATATTTTGCTGCAAAGCCTGCAAAACATTAATGCCTTCAAAACAAAGACAGCTTGATTGAAATGAGCTGTGCCCAGCTAAACTGTAAAAACTTTGTTGTTTTGACGTTGTAACATGTAAGAGAAACCTACCAGTAGAGGTTGTCTTTGTAGTGTGTATATTTTTTAACATAATTCTTCATGGTACCTTGCTACCCCCCCGGGTTTTGTACTTTCCCCTTTTGACCGTCTTCTGTTTTGTCTGTGACATCCATTCTTTTACCAGCGATTCTTTTTCAAGTCACAAGTTATTGCAGCTAACAAGTTCAAGATTGGTAAGTGCGAGGATCATGTCTGGGTAACCAAGGATGAATTGATGGAGTATTTTCCGGAGCAGGCTGCCTTCCTTAACCAGATGATCATCAGCTAAGTGCCCAAGTCTATGTATAATCTCCATCATGAAACTGCCATTAGGGTTTTTCAGGCAATTATTAACTCTTCAGTTTGCAAATTTTCCTCTGAAGTTCTTTCTTATATCCAGTGATTTGGCATGGATTTCATACTTGACAAAATTAAGTTGTAAGAATGCCATGAGGACCCAGAAAATTACCTATTTTTTTAGAAATGAAAGTTCCTTGCACTCTGTCATATTGTCCTTTGCAATTCACATTATAGTTCCATGCTGCTTCCTCAATCATCATCATTTCTTTTTCTTTTTTCTTTTTTCCTTTTTTTTTTGATAATTGAAACTTCGATCATTTTGATTATGTATGGCACTAGAATGATTGAAGTAGGCTCCTAATATTAGTGAATAGATTGTCTGATTTCTGGAAACACGTTACCATGAGTTTTGAACATTGCACTATCTTATTAATTGGATATCCAACAATTAAATAAGATCACGACCTCCTTTGTCTTAGAGTTGACTGAGATTTCTTTTTTCAAGACCTCCTTTGTTTTTAATTGTATGGTGTATAGATTTTATCGAGGGATAAAGCTTTTACCCCTTTAGGTGTATTTTCTCTTGCTTAATAAAATTTATAGTAATTTCAGATAATATTTATAATTTCAATATCCTTATTAGAATCATTTGAAAAGGATAAGTAATAAAACACAATGTGCTGGTGTATTTAGATCTGATATTTCATTTTCATTGTTAATATAAATACTTCTTATTTATCATATTTATTTTTATTTGATATGATAAATATATGTTATTAGAGATGTGCACAATTTTTATAGACAAATTTGTGTTTTTTATATATTTTTTTATTTCTATGTATTTTTGAGTTTTTATTATATAATTAGGACACCATGTATTGGCCTATTTGGCTTGAAAAAGAAGAAAACTCATTTTTGGGCAACTTTAAATTTTTATTCCTTTTGCATAGTTAATTATAAAAATAATTCTTGTTTATCATACTAATTTCGATTTGATATGATAAGTTTATAATATCTTAAATATCTCAATTTTTTTATAAATTTTATGTTATTTTATTTTTATTTTTTTGTATTTCTATCTATCTTTTAAATTTTTATTATTTAATTATGACATCATTGATTTACTCACTTACCCAAAAGATTGGACCATTATGGTGCAAGCAAGATGGAGCCAAGTATATTGGTGGGGGGTCCTTGGCCCCTCAAACTTTTTTGTTAAACTAATATTAATTTTTACATTGTGATAGGAGTCTGAGAAGGAATTTATAACTCGAAGAGGCATAGAAAAAAAAACTCGAAGTGGACACTAACACCCTGTTTAGATAGACTTTTAATAAAGTACTTTCATACTTTTATAAAGTAATTTAATACTTAAGAAAGTGTAAAAGTATGAAAAGTACGATATAATGTTTGTATGGTATATTTTGTGTTTCTACTTTTATACTTTTTAAAAGTACAAAGACCTCCAAAAGCACGAAGTCGTCTTTTTATACTTCATTCTTTTGGCGAAATAATACTATTGTTTTCGTGCGAATGGGTGGTCACGTGTGATCACTTTCCGATACAACCCACCATGTTGGTAAAAGAGAAGATGCTATTTGTCTTTTATCAAACATGGGAAAGATAAATGATACAAGTCAATGGATGTAGATTCATGAATAAAGTATGCCTGTCGGAGATTGGTATTAAACCGAGAAAAACACAAACAAAACAATGGCGAATTAAATGGATTTAGTTCCAGGGGTTAATGTATTTGTAGGTGCTGAGTTCATGCATTTTTTTAATTACTTTTTAATTTTTTTTTTTAATTTTGGGACTCAGAGACAAAACTTGGTAGTACCTTACTGTATACCACAGTAGCTATACAAATGGCCAAGAATTTTTGAATTATATGTAAAAGGGAAAAATTAAGGCAGTGTTTGGCATCAATGTTGTTGCTCCAGAAAATAGTGTTACATTAGTGCCATGTTGGAAAAATTGGTGCTTCAGAAAACGATAATATGTTTGGAACAGTTTTTTCATAAAAAACGGTGCTCTAAACCATGTCTTGGAAATTGAGAAGGTGTGGTTTGGGGAAACGTTGAATTTGATATTTTCTCAATTTGGAGCTTGTTGCTGTCAATGAGGTCATGATGTGGCAATGATATGGACTTCTTATATTGGATACCAGTGCTGAAAACAGATATGGAGCACTGATATCAAACAGGTGTTGCTGTTGCCCCAGGAAATGTCATATCTAGCAGTAATGTTTCTAAAAAAAAAAAACGGTGCTGTATATACAGCATCGATGCCAAACAAACACTAAGAATACCCTACATTGGGTTTCCAATGATAGCAGATATTTATGCCAGGTTTCTAAAATTGCTCTATACTTGGATTGATAGTTGTGCCTCTAGTTTCTGTCTATAAGACATTTGATACAAGTAAAATGACATTAAAATTAAGTAGACTGAAGATAAATTGATGCAGGGTGTACATGAGGACCACCGGGTTTACCGCCGAGAGTCGAAGAACTTGCAGTTATGTGGGTTTGATCCTGTGCCTCCACATTGGGAGGGATCTCAATCCGACTGTATCAGCTACTAGGTCATTGGCAAATTGGAGAATAGTTGGCATTTGAATCAAATACAAGGGTATTTATGTGATTGCATATTTGCCATTAAAAATGTCTCTTATTTTACTTCTTACTAGAGGGTTGATTGTAATTTCAAAACAACAGGAGGTTGGTATGTGTTACCATTGGAAACCCTTGTAAGGGCATTTGTAATTCACACACCCCTATGTTAAAATGAATAAAATAAAGCGACATTTGATAACTTGAACTTACAAAAACCAAATGGTCATAGGCCTAGAGAGAAAAAAACAGTAAAAAACAGAGGGAACTCGTAGGCTTAGCCAATAATAAATAAAGGCAAAAGCTTGGGTCTGGGCTTTGGTGGTCCATTGGTCACCTGTTATATATTTGTTGGATTTAGAGCCAACATTTGTTTGGTTCCACACTTCCACCACCTCATTGATCAACTGGGCTCAACAGACTCGTAACCATGTGGTTATGCTGCATAGTAGAATTATTTTAAGCAGCTATTGGAGTAGTACTGCATAAATCAGAAGGCCACCCCCTATTATGATGCCGGGAAGATACGGTATGAAAAGAGTTTTGACCAATTAAAACCCATTCATGAATTTTGATAATATTTTATTTTTTATCATATTTATAATTCTAATTTATTGGTCAATTGTTTTTCAGATATCATATTTTTTTTATATCATAATCAAACCCTAAAAAGGAAATTTATGCATGAAATCGGAGGTTCTTTAAAAATTAGGTGATTCTAATTAAAAATTAAAAACAAAAGAGTTGGCTCAATGGGTCATTTTGGTTTTTATATTTACATTGGTTTTCATTAATAAGCCAAACCAAGGTCATGTTTGCATCGGGTCTATTAGAGAATGAAAACCTATTCACGATCTCATCTAACAGTTCAATCTTTTAGGTTGACTGCTTCCTTGAAATGGTATAGATTTAGCTTAACAAAATTGCTTAGTGTTTTATCTTCATCGCTTTCATTATAATTAATTAAATTTCAGCATAAGATATAAATGAGTCTGTGCTTATCCATGCTTCAAGTTTGAATATTGTATTAATCTAATCGTGGCCCTTTGGTTTGATCCATTTGGATTAGAACTCTACGATACCACATCTACTACAACTGGATTTACTAGTCAAGATTCAGCCTATCAAATAAGCTTCAATTTGAAATAAAAAAAAAGAGGCTTGACAGTGGTGACCGAATGAATAACCAGCCCTACTTAAATACTCATAAATTAATACATGAGCCATTGAGATCCAAAATGGAAACAAGGCTCTAAATCAAAATTTGCAGAGTTGAGTTCAGTAATCAGTTCGGTTTATAGTAATAGATTCCACGGAGGTATTGCTGCTATTTTCCATAGATGAATGTGTGTGTATGCTTAGACTTCAGAAATCAGACTTCAGACATGACAAACAATAAATTAAAGGGGCTACAAAATGGAATAGTGGAATGTGTCGGCCACAAACAATAAATGGGTAGAGCAGGAACAACGGTTTTGATCGAATCGAACATATTTAATTCACCATCAAGACATTAATTTTCAAGTTGCTCTAATGAGTAATGGCAATGCCCCAGTCCCCAATATTACATCAACTCTTTCGTTACTTGTGCATCTGTAGTCAACAGAAACTGAATTTTCTAATTAAAAGTGTTATTTAGGTAGCTAGCTTGGTTTAGTTGTTAATTAATTACTAAAAGATTCTACTGGCATTCAAATTAGGTTTTTGGGCTGGCTAGAGATGGAAATTGCTCAGGTTTCAGGTTTACCATGGATACCGGGGATGGGGTGGAGATGGTATTTGTGCATTCCGCCCTGGCTTGGTCTCCAAATTCTCTCTATATAAAATTATTATATTACATTATATAATATAATATAATTCTAAGTAGGTTTTGAAAAAAAAAATTTATAATTTGAAATGACTGGAGCAGGGCAGGGCAAGTTCCAAGTTTCCATTTCTCAAGAAGATGAAAAAAGGTGATGTTTGGCATAGATGTCCATTTTTGAGAAAACGGTGTCACATTAGAGAAAGCGGAGCTTGGAACGATATCCTCTTGTTCGGTACTGTTTTTTTAAAAATTTGTTACTCAAAGCTTTAAAAATTGGGAAAATATGATATAGAGCAACGCCAAATTCAATATTTTTCCGAGAAAATGATGAATTACCCTCAACGGTGCAGTAATATAGATGGTACCAAACAAACTAATGTTATTTTATAAAAAATATGTCAATGTAACAGCACCGGTGTTTATATCTCCATATGCCGGACACCATTTTTCCCGCTCCGTTGCCACTCCTAATGGCTGTGGCTGGAATCTGCACTTTGCTCTGGTTCTTCCTACATCCACATTCTTATCCATTTTTTCTCAATTATGCTTGAGTCCTTGCTTCCTGTATTGCAATCAAACATCTGTCATTGTGTTTCTGGGAAATAGAGATCTACCTAACAAGGCAACAAAGCTACGTGAAGTGGGTGCCCGGAAATAAATTAAATAAGCCAACCTAGCAAATTAAAAGATGCTTGTCGACGGCGATAAATTGTGTGGACGTGTTGAGTGAATCTCACTTCCATTAGAGCTTCAGAAAATTATTCTATCCCATTATATATATATCCACCCAGCAACGTGTCGTTTGCTTCTTCTCAGCGATTGCACGACTCAGATTCCGAAGCTGGACCTTGGTTGTTTGATCTGTCTCCCATCTCTATCGCCTCCCCCTCTCTCTCTTTCTCTCTCTCTCCCCTTCATTAGTTTCTGGCTTTCTTCCTAAAACAAAGAAAATGATTGTTAGTATATTATAAGGAGATCTGGGGTTGCAACTGATCAACTTCGGGAAAAAGATAAAAGAAAGGAAAATGGTTTACCCAATCAGGAGTCAGAACGAGGTCAACCTGAAAAGAAGCAGAATCTACGACGTCATCTGTGCATGATCGCGTCGCTCACTTGCTAGCTCTTATCAATTCACTATTTTCGTACTCCACCCCTCCAAGCTCCAACCATCTACTTATAACGCCTCAGACTCAAACAGCTAGAGGCTGTTAACTGCTTAGCACTGAAGCTAGCTTCAACGTTGTTTATGTGCAGTGATGAATAAGAGCCCTATTCTTCTTCACAAAAGACGGAAGAAAATGGTTCAACCACCCCCACCCCCACCCCCACCACCACCACTTCCATCACCACCGTCACAAAACACTCAAAGTCATCGCTTTGTTGTGGATGACCTCTACTGTAAAGAAGAGGATGAACGGAATAACAATATCGGAAGAAACCTTTTATTGGACCACGACCAGTTCTGGGAAGAAATTGAGCTGCACCTTCTCCTGTCAAAGGAAGCACAGACTCATCCCGATCCCACCCTCAACAATTGTGAAACAGATGTTTCTCTGACGTCTGCCCGCCGGAACGCAGTGGAGTGGATACTGAAGGTTGGTGGTCAGTACAGCTTCTCTGCTCTCACGTTAGTTTTATCAGTCAGCTACCTCGATCAATTTCTCTCCACTCTTCAGATTCAGATAGACAAACCATGGATGATGCAGCTCATTGCTGTGGCTTGCCTTTCTTTAGCTGCCAAATTGGAGGAGACCCATGTGCCCCTCCTCTTAGATTTGCAGGTAAGTAAACCAAAATCTCTATCTCTCTCTCTCTCTCTCTCTCTCTCTCTCTCTCTCTGGATTCACTTTTTTCTTGTATTTCGATTTTCGTAGGCTGTGGAAGCGAGATATGTGTTTGAACCAAAATCAGTTCAGAGAATGGAGCTCCTTGTGCTGTCTACACTCAAGTGGAAAATGTATCCCGTTACTCCTATTTGCTTCATCAATCACTTCATCGAAAAGCTTGACGCAAAGACCTGCTATCAACCTGAATTGCGTATATTGTCTGAGCACGTTCTTCTCTCCGTCGTCACTGATTCGAGATTTGTCTGTTATCGTCCATCCGAATTAGCCGCGGCTATAATGATTTATGTGATTAACAGGACTAGAGCCAACAGTCAGTCGGTTAATTACAAGAAGAAGCTGTTGAGTATCCTAAAAATCAGCACCGATAGGTTAGAAGGTTGCAATCAACTGATAGTCAGATCTAGTTCAGATGTACAAATTCAATTATGTACTTGACTTACTACTGCAATGGCAATTCAATTATCAGTTGGAGCCATTTTGGTGCTGAAGTTTCCTTTCATTTGCTCTTGCATGTTCTCTAACATAACAATCATCTTAGGGTCCGTTTGGCTCGTGATGGGATTCAAACAGGTTGGTTGTGTGGTATAAATCCATATGGTTTCTTTTCAGAGTTTACACTAAAAAACACGAAATTACATTAGTATAAAAAATCCAGGAAAACTCCACGTCGGAATTTAATTTATGTATACATTTAATTCTCACACCCATCTCACGGCACGCTTTACTGTGTATTAGAAAAATTTGCTATGAACAACATGCAAATAGGTATGGTTTTCAAAACCGGACCCGACCGACGGTCAGACTGAAAAAATCGAGAACCGGTCAGGTGATTGGTTTCATTTTACCCTATAACTGTTATTTCCCCCAAAACCGTTGAATTGGTCAGTAAATCACTGATACAGGCGGTTAAACTGTTTGAATCATTCAACGGTTTAACCAGTTTATTATTATTTTTTTTAATTTTTTTGTAAGAACGAACTGTTAATTCAGTTTCAACGGTCGGATTGTTCAATCCATTTGCAAATGTGCGGTTAATACGTGCTGTGGGTTTGTGTGAGGAGCAGATCCAAATTCTACCCATGACGTAGATATTGATCCAGTCAGATTCTTCTTCCTAGCTAGTTTGGATGAGCTCGGCCTTGGCCCGACCATTCCCAGCCCAGGGATGCTCTTTATAAGCATCAAAATTTTGAAATTTACAGGAAAATCGAGACCAACTGACATCAGATCAAGGGATGCAGGAAGTGCATATGGGTCTTGTTCCTCACTCAGTTTTATTTTTTCATAGGCTGTGTTTGGTTACAGCACAATTTTATTTGCATTAGTACAGATGCATGAGAAAATGCAAATGAAAAGAATGCAAATTTTAGTTTAATTTTGCTTTTGGTTTTATTTTATTCTGGTCTCATTTTACTTCATTTGTACTATAATCAACTTGATAAAATAAAATTTGAAGCAAAAATAAATTAGAATTTACACTACTACCGGTGCAAATAATGCAAACAAATACAGCATTAATGTTAAGTTTTGAATCCCCTTTTATCAAGACATTATCATTAATTTATTTGGTAATCAAATCAAGGCAGCACCCCCCTATTATACTCTAAGGTTCGAGTTCAAATCAGCCCCCCACAATGTCCTACAGTACATTTTCGCCGTGTATTGGGAACATCTCCCGATGATAATACCAGAAATGGTGATATTATTATTGGGAGATGTTCCCTATACACGACAGGAATATGCTGTGGGACATTGTGGGGGGCTGATTTGATCTCTTAAGGTTCCTTGCCATCTTCTACTGTAATAATGGTGGTGTTGCCAAGATTTTTGGCTTTAATTTTGTGTGTTGTTCTTTTTCTTGCAATGCATTGCAGCAGATGGGCCATGGACGCGCCTCATCCTTTATGCCTTTAGTTGAAGTAGGGCTGCAAGTTGGATAGGTTAGGCTAAGTTTAATATCAATCCAAGCTAAATCTTAAGAATTGGGCTTAAAGCATTGAGGTCAAAATCAGTTTATTAACCTGGGCCCAATCTGCATTGAAATTTGATATATTTGAGTTGAATTCAGGTTAATCAATTAATTCACATTAAAATTTGACATAAATATATATACGTATGGATCAATATATGCATATATACAAATATGTATCTATGTATGTATGTTATATAATTGGGTCAAGCTTGAACCAGGCCCAAATAACCTATAGATTAAACATGGGCCAGCCTAAAAGAGACTGAACTTTTGGGCCAAGCATCTGCAGATTGAGATGATAGAGGCTCAGGTTAGGCCTACCCAAGTTGCACCCAAAGTTGAAGCATGATAATTGATTTGAACTAGTGTGCCAATTTATTGAGACATCCGATTTCACCCATTTATTGATATTTCTTCCACGTAAACAAATCCTACAGCTGATCTGGACTATCCAGCAGATACTGTTGCATCCGACGGTCCTCATCAATCCTATACACAGCTTTAAGCTGGAATTTTGCACAACAAATAACAGAAAGCAATCCATACTTGGGAGTTTAAAGTTAAGGGAAATTTATGATGGAAAATTATGAGAAACTGGAGTAAAGCCATACCTGTGGGCTGGTTCACTCATTGCATGTGTGAAGAGGATAATATACAGCAGGGGCACTTTTGTCACCAAATGGGCCTCTTGTGTTTTGTGCCTTTTCCTATCCGTGAAATAGGGGTGTTCACGGTTTGGTTATTTCAACTGTGGGGTTATTTTTCAAATCAAACTGGTATTATCGGTTTTTAAAAAATTGAAAACCGTAACAGAAATAAAGCCCATCAATTAATCGATTGACCGATTCAGTTTCCAATCAGTTTGGTTCATTAGTTTTTTTATATTTATAGTATTATATATATATATATATATATATATATTTTATTTATATTTGTAGTATTATATATATAAATATAATTAACATTTAAGCATGGATTTGGTATGATTATTGTTTTTCTAAGTCATTTTCTTTATGTTAGCACCATTTGGGTGTTTTGTCTTTTCCTCTATTTATAGTGTCAGCACCATGTGAAAAACAACATTTTGAGAAAATGTCATTTTGGCATTTCTTATAATAGAAAAATGTTTTCTCCTTTTTGCCTATGTGACACCTAATGGTGTGTATTTGGTATATTATTTATAAAATATGCATTAAACCCAGAGTACTTTATCAAAATTCAGAACATGCCTATTCCTTGAGTGTAGGGCTGCAATCTAACTGAGCTCTAATTAAATTATTTGGGCTTGAGATTGAATCTCGAGGTAAGCTTGATTAATTATTTGAATTCGATCTCAACCAATAAAAAAGTTCAGCTTGAGAGCTTGAAAGCTTGGCTCAATTAACATATATAGAAAATAGAGTTTGAATGAGATTGAACAAATTCAAACCAAAAAAAATAATAATAATAATAAAATAGTGTTTGAATCAAATTCGAGCCGAATGATATTTTAATCAAGCCAAGCCAAGACATGCAGAAATTGGTTCGGATTGATTCGATTGCACCCCTACTTGAGATAACAGCAATGATACCAAACAAGGCCTAACATATATAGAAAATATTAAAATAAAAACTTGGGGGGTATTTGGTATAGTGGTATTGTATTGCTATTGCATTTTAGGTTGATTGTGAGAGAGATATTTCTACCTGAAATCTTTTGAAAACATTTTGGGTTGGTTAATACAAATTGTTATTTCTTTCTAAAACATAAAATTTAATATTTCTCACACATACATCTTTCTAATTAAAAAAAAATTGACACTTGTATATGATGCAACAACACGTATTTCTTATAAATTTGTAATTGATCAAATCCAAAACGCAATAACAACACCACTGTACCAAACACCCCCTTAATATATACATACATTTATTGAGTTATATGCTTGTCGGATACTGAGAATGGAAGCAACAGTACCAAAAGGCAGATGAGAACATAACCCTTGCTCAACTCAATGTAGGGAATTGATTTATCCATTGTATCACAGAGGTTGAAGAAGAGAGGATGAGAGTGAGTTCCTACATGAGCCATACATTAGATGCCAATCCTTATTTGACAAAAATACATGATGTACCTGGACTGGACAGCATTGTGAACTGGCCAAATGATGTGGAGATTCCCCACAAGAAATGGGTTCATCAATATCAATCATGCTCTGAGGCAGCGACAATGAGGTAGCTGGTCTTTTCAATAAGGTTGGAACTTGGTTGGGAGATTGTCTGTATCTGAATGAATGTTTACTTCACCAAACAAAAACAAGAGTGATTGTTTATTATTACAACCACATTTCTTTGATTCTTTCACTTCACTTCTCACTCCCATTATTTATCCTTCTGCCACTCACTGCCTCCTGCCCACATCTTTTTTCGCTTTCTTTTGCTATCTATTCTATGGTAATTTGGTACCGATATTCCCATTTGGACCAGGTCCAATCCAAATTCCAATCTCATGAATACTTTGGAGTTTGGGCTATTTTGGATTAGTTCAATTCATTATCTGAACTGTTTAATTTGTTCAATTTGGTTTTAATTTAGATTGGTTCTAATTCAAATCTGATCCATTGACACTTGTATTTTTATCTATTATTAATAGATTGGATATCGGTTCCGCCTGACCTGATCTAATATAAATTCATTACAAATGGATCAGGTCCAATCCAATTCAATAAATACTTTGGACTGGTCCAATTTAATATCTTATTGATCTATCCAATCCATCCAAATTAATTTTAATTTGAAGGGAATTGAGTCCAACCCAAAACCGGTCCATTGACACCCTACTTGCCATCTATATGGTCATCCCAAGGGCTTACCATATTGCACTCACATCTAATTGAATAGGGATATGAGCCACAAGTAGTTGAGATGGTTGCTAAGCATCAATCTAAATTGGAGGCATGGAATTAAACCCACTCTGTATACAGTAATTTTTGCTGCTTTCACTATTTTAACATTAAATCAGAGGTTTATTTTGGCAATGAAATTTTAATTGGGCCCAAAAATTTTCATCGGTTGAACGATAGTAAGGATAGATCCACACTATTCAGAATCCGAAGATTAATTATTGTACATTTACTAATATTATTTATACATTAAATCCAAATCTCAATCAATCACATTAAAATCTACTTATTTTTCATTGATTTATATTCCACAAAGTCAAATTTCATGTTAAATAAGATTTGATTACCATCATATTCAATTAATCACATCTTTTGATATGCAGCCGATGATGCACCATAGATTTTTCCTTGAATCATTGAGAGGTGGGCGTCATGTTCAATCAATCTCTTTCTTAAGACTAGTCCAAAGGGGTTGAGACGATGAGCTTATTGGATTGACCTAGCTCATCTCAGATATTCAAGTGTTGACATCAACATCCATTTCAAGGAGACCATAATCATCTATGGTCTTTTTGGGTACCCAGACCTCTTACCAACTGACCCATTTGATACTTCATGTGAGTTGTATGTTTTGTTCTGTTTTGAACCCTGAACTGAGTTGGGTTGAGCTGGTAATAAAGTATGTTTCTTTGTTTGGGTTGGGGGCCATAATCATTTATGGTCTTTTTTTTCTTTCGATAATGGCTAATAAAATTGAAGGTGGCGACCCTTTTACCTTTGGTTAAATTTAGAGGTTAAAAATAAGGTCATATATATATATATATATATATATATATATATATATTTTAAAAGAGGGCTTTCAGGCTATAACTCCCATCATTCATGTATGTGGCTTTTTCAAATTTAAACATACCGCATTTTCAAAGAAGTTGTTGTTAAAGCCCGTAGCCCACTATCATCATCATTCAGGCAAGTAACTTTTTCATTTTCTAAAAAGGTAGACACGTGGCAATTTCTGAAAAGTTTTTGCTAAAGCCCACAACCCACTACTAAACTACAGCTCCCCACTATTCAGACACATGACTTTCTCAAATTTTTTGGAAAACTAGACACATTTGGAGAAATTGTTGCTAAAGTCCACAATCTATTTCCACCATTTTCAATCCATTCCTAAAAAAATGCAGAAAATGCAAAAATGATTATCCACAGCTATCCATATTCTAATAATTATTGAAATTTTATTTTTTGAAATAAATATTTCATAAAATTTTAATAATTATTTAAAATATTAATAAATATAAATTTAACATTATTGATTTCATAATGTTAATTTAACATTACTGATTCCCCCTACTTAGTTTATTTACAATCATAGGTATTGTAAGAACAAGAACACATGGCATTAAAATTTGTTACCTAACACTTGCCAAATTGAAGAAATTGAATAATCTATGATTTTTTCCTACTATCAATGAATTTGCTTTTGGATCAGGCACCTTGAATATGAAAGCTTGTTTTATGTGGCTGCAGGTGAATCTGTTGATAATTATACTACTGTGCTACAATTGGAGCTGTGAACTGTTCTTCTCGCAAACAAAATAACTATAAATTGATATGAATTGAAAGGAGATAGTAGTGGAATCAAATTTGGCAAAAGCCAATTCTAACCCTAATCCAATCATCAACCCGGCTTTTTTAAATTGGGTTCGAGAAAACCCAATCCCAAGTTGCAACCTTTACCATTACATCAAGTTATATCACCACATTCCACTCTAATCTCTTACTTTGCATGTATGGCTGATGTGGGGCATTATTATTAGTTAAATTATCTCTAACACTGCAATAGGCAATGTAAGATAGTTTAACTGACAAAACAACCCTGAAAACTAACACCATTTCATCTTACTTGATAACAAAAATGGCTTTAGGGCATGCAAACCATCCAATAACAACTCCCCCTCCCCCTCTGTATAAACCGATTGAAATGCCCTCAGAACATAATCAACACTTGAAATGAAACCAGGATGGACATATGAAGCTATTTGCAAATGCCACCCATCCTCAAAAGCTCTATAAAAAAGTTGCACAGTCACAAGTTCATCATAATTTTTGATTAACTGTTCAACCTAAAAGTTTAAGTTTCTACATGAAGTTTCTGAATAGGCTTTTATTTTCTAATACGTCCTAACATGTGATTTGATGTGTGAGCAAGTACAAACCCATTCATATCTTGTGTTGAAATAGCAGTCCTGATGGGCAAAAGGCTTATTGAACTTTTGGGGTCTTATCTTTAAAGACAGAGACCATTTGGTAAGAGTTTGGTCTATCGGGCTTTTAAAACATGTTTAAAGGCTATTTATCACATGGGAAGATTCGATAACTTCATTTGAAGCTTCCTTCTTGACAATCAGCATTTCTGGTCCTTTCGGGTCTTTTTTTTGCACACGTGTCTTTTATTTTTCCAACTTTTAACTATCAAAAAGATAAAAAGACCAATTTTTGCTTTTTTGAATTTGACAAAGCCCAAAAGACCACACAAAAAGACTTGCTAAACACCACCTTAATTATAATGGGATAACAAGGATCAAGTATTAGACCATTTGATCAAATAGGCTCTAATACCATATTAAAAAACCTTCCAATCTAAAAGCTTAATTGATGGTAAAAAACTTTCTCACTTTATCTCAGTACAAACATTCTACTGCTTACCCAAAAAATACAATTGATGGTAAGAAAGTATAGAAGAAAGCTTCGAACTTGATCAATAAACCCCAATTAAAACTGCTGAGAGAACTTATTGCCGTCTTCTTGCTCAGTCCATGTCCATGGAGATTTGGCGATGAAAGCGTGCTTTCAAACACTGTTGACGCATGGAATCGTATAATCAAGCATTAAAAAAGCATTTTAGCTGTATTTGTGCATAGTGGGATGAACGACCCCATATCTTGTTAATCTGTCCATGTCGTCTGCTTTCCAATGTCTTCAACCCACGGTCCAATTGGCTGATTGTACTGATGAATCTGTCATGTCAACAGGTTTTTGGGTCGGTTTTACTTTGAACCAGCTACTTACTAAAAATCATTATCTAAAGTGGTGGCAATTTAGTTGAATCATGTGATCTGATCACTATAGGTCATTGATTAAATATTATTTATTTTTTCCACCATTTTTATTGTTGATAATAGTAATTTTTATTTATAATATCTTAGGGTTTAATATCAGGTGGTATTTATCAAAATTCGTGTTTTTCTGGCATTGTAATTTTTTCCTTATTTTATTTGTTTTTATTTAATACGATGATTAAAAATATTTTTACTTTTATAAATTTATATAATTTCCACCAACGAAAAAACAGTTCTTATTTGGATAAAAGAATTAAATATATCTTGAGTTTTTATAAATTAACTTAGATATACTCCGAATTTTTCAAATAGATTTGAATGTACCTTATGGGTTGGACCCATTACACTTAAACATATAATACCCTCTATTCATAAAACGTTACGTGGCATTTCATTTAATTTTTTTTAATATTTTAAAAATCCCATTTTACCCCTTGTCCGTTGAAAATAATATACCCCTTTTTTGCAATTCCAGATGAACTGGAGATAAAATCATACACACCCGGCTGAATTATCTATCACAGTTGAACATGCCAGTGCTCACTGTGAGTCTCATCTGGGACCCAGTTATACTGAACACTAGCATGTTCAACCGTGATAGGTAGTTCAGCCAGGTGTGTATGTTTTTGTCGACAGCTAATCCGCTCCCCTTTCTTACTTGCTGGGTGCTAGGTATGAGTTGTGTTATGGTAATAGTGTCTTTATGTCTTCTCTGTCTATGTTGGATATCACAGGTCTGTCTGCAGCTCAGAATCTTATGTCAGTTGTTTTGGCATCGGATGGCCAAGATCTACAACCAGTGACCGAAATCAAGTTTGTTTTACAAGACATTAGATAGGAGACGCTGAAATTTGTTTTTACTTATGCTTATCATGTTGCCAGTAAGGATTGTAATAATGGTACGTGGTTATCTCTTATGAATAGGTTTTAGTGTAGTGTTTACCAAAAAAGAGTTCATAGATCAGATGTTGTGGAGACACTTTTCATATGAATTTGCATTTTCTGTGATTATCCCTTTTTTAGGCTCAATTTGGATTTGGATGGAGTACAAAGAAACACAAATATGTAGAGTACAAATTGTAAAACCTTATATTTTGTATGTATTTGTACTGTATATATTTGTATTTGTATTTTTTTTAAATTAAGTCTTATTTATGTCGGATCTGATCTAATTCGATCGGATATGATAGGCCTCGATTTGAATTCAAATTTTATTAGTAAATTGGATTTTTGGATCTGATTTGATCTAACTTGTTTTCTTTAAAATTAATAAATTATTAAAAAATGAATAAATATATTAATTTAAATAAAATAAAAACAAAAAGTATAAATATTTTTAATTATTTTCATTATATATACATGTTTTTTTATAAAAAATAAATAATATAACAAATGTATAAAAATATATTTATAAATAAATAACATATATATATATATATATATATATATATATATGTATTATATATATTTATATTTATAAATATATAATATATCAATCGGATTGGATCGGATAGGGAGGGTGATCCGAATCCGACCCGAACAGGATTGATCCGAATTCAATTCACCCTAGATATGTCTGAGTGACGTATTCACATATCTCCCAGAAATAATAAATTGCCACAATAATAAGAAAGCCAATTCCGGTCTTAAAAAGAATATTGTAGCAACCCTGATCGTATTCTGTGTAAACAGCTTCTGATTTCATCTTTTTCTGATTTTTATTAAAAATTTGAAGAATAATTAAGAGTAAAAATAATCTCTCTATTCGTTCTGTCAAATTTAACGCCCATAATGTTTAAGTCTTTTCGAAAAAGCTATATTTAAGTCAATTTATAAAAATTCAAGGTATATTTAATTCTTCTATCCTTCTTATTTTCCTGAGGATATTGAGAGAAGGATACCAAATTACCAAATGAAAAGTGAAACTGAATTCATCAATTTATTTTCCACCGTATAGGTTGGGCCGTTGGATGATAAAGATGATAAAAGAACTCTGAGTCTGGGCGATCGGACCAGGATGGGGCCTACCTACCCATGGCCACTTTCTGGTTTCTTGTTTATTTATGGGCTAAAGAGAAAGAAATGTCATTGTGTAAACGACATAGCCTTTTTGCTTTTGTTTGCTAATTATTACTTATTTGTTTGTAGGGAAGATTCGGTACCCAAACTCCCCAAGTATGGAGAGAGAGAGATTAAAGTTAAATTGTGTTATCAGCTTATTATCTTGACAGCCTTATCCACAGGAATAACCCTTTTATCATATCAACCCTTTTTGATTTGTCTTCTCAACCTTGTGAAGAGACAACTGCTTACTTGCTTAGTTGTGAGGAGATGATGAATGCATGTTACATGGTGGATAATGGGTATCTTAGTAATTCCACCATCTTCATCATCCTCCATTGTTTTGTGTTTTGGACCTTTTGGTTTTGATTAATTTCTGCATCGGTTCTTGTTTATTGGTGACTTTGGTCTATTTGAATGTCCATATGTGTTTTGTGGCTTTTAAATGAAATTTATTTTCACCCCCCAAATTAAAAAAAAAAAAGGAAAACGATATCAGTTAAGTAAAGGGAGTTATTAAATAAAATCCCTAGAAGGAAGATGATACTTTGTGCTTATCAAATGATTCAAGAATAACATTGAACTATTCCTCCCCCTAAATACATGATTAAGGACGATTAGGGGTGCCAATCAAATAGGCGATTTTAAGATTTTACACTGCACTGAGCCCGGGTTTTCGATTTGGGCCCATTTAAATTTTGACAAAACCCCAATCTGAGCCCGTCCAAGTTGCACCCTTAAAAGACTGTATATTCAGACAGTTCAGAGGGTTAGAGCACTATAAGAACCATAAATTAACAGTCAAAAACTGTTTTTGGACTTCCTGGTTGGCTGGTTGTTAGAAATATTAACTTGAGAAAATTTACCCCAAATACTTACAACCCATACTGTTCATTGTTTCAGGTTTAGTTTAATATATAAAATACCTTCAAAAGATTATCTGGAATTATTCGTTGAATTGTAGTCTTTTTTTTTTTTTTTCATCCGAACAGGTGGAATAGTTGAAGTTGAACTAATTGGCCTGTGACCCAGCAACCAAAATGGTTGTGTCAGGTCTGAGTTTGACATCATTGGAAAAGAGAGGGAAAACAATGGAGGAAAATGAAAGTGACAGATTTCTTCTGAGGGAGGCAGGGGTGCAACTTGGGTGGGCCTAGGCTGACCATTTTGTCAAATTTTCCAAGGGTCTGATCTGAAGCCCAGGCTTGACACTGTTTATTAACTGGGGGTACTCGAATTTGCACCCATCTAGTCCTTAGTCCACTAGTTCTTGTATTCTTTAATGCTGTCTTCATTCTCCAGCAACCATTCCCTTATTAGGGACAGTCTTGCCTGGGCTGTCTTATTTTATTTGAATTAGAAGAATGTTGATTACAAATTTATAATTACTCTTTTACCCACATCCTTTAAAAAAAAAGGCCCTATCAGTCTTTTGGGTCTAGAGTTCTTCTCTACTGATTACCCTTATTCTTTACCAATTGATGGTGGTTCAGTTGATAAGATTTTTGACTCGCTGTAACAGAGGCCTAGTATCAAATATCACTGCCACCAGGGTTGGAGGGTTAAGGGGACGGGATGGGTTATTTCTGTTGTATAGCGCCATAGAAAAAAAAAAAAAAAGAGAAAAAATCCCTCTTGATGAATTCTCATCAATTAAAAGTGTTTAAATCTACAAGAACTGAATTGCTTTCTGTTAGAAAATATCAATTTATTCAAAGACCTCACCTAACAACTTAAGTTTTTATGTTGAATGGTTCTTTGAGATGGTGTTAGAGTCACTTTGACCAAATGGTCTAGTGTTCGATCCTCATTACCTCGAGGTCAATAAACTTTCGTGTAAAGGGGCTTTTAGGTTGAATGGTTTTTTGGGACTTTCTAAAAATAATTTGATGTTTATATGTTCTATACTTCTTCTTCTCTACGGGTCTCAGGTTGCTTGGTTTCTCTCCTGAGACAACCCAACATATCCCTTAATTGTTCTAATCTGTTTCTTTTGGCAACGTCCTTTTGTTGGTGCCACTAAAACCAGCCTGTTTGCTATTCTTGTTTCTTTGGCTACACTTGCTCTATGAATCAACAGCTTTATTTTTTATTTGTTGTTAATAAATCATTATCGTTTAGATCTTTTTCCACTGTTTCCTTCATTCAGTAGATTCTCTTTTCTTTGGCTCATAATATATCTTGATGCATATAGTGTTGAAATTAATTATTGTGGGTAACGTATTAAATGGCAGCTTGTAATGATTTATGGCAAGGAATAATACATATAGGTGGGCATAGGTATGTCATTAATCTTATTTTGAATAGTGGGCCCATACAATGTTCCTCATCAATGTCTATGGATATTTATTTCATCATCCTCATCAATGTCTATGGATATTTATTTCATCATCATCATCTAAGTCTTATCCCAACCATATGGTGTCACATACATGAATTCATTTTCATCGTTTCATTGTATTTAATGTCATATCTATTATTAAATTATGAAAACTTGGTAATATCACTATTGGGTGACAATTATGAATAGCCCGAGGTATCGAAACAACTGTTAATGTTTTTGATACTGACCTGAATGTTGAACCAACAAGTTTTCAGTCATTGGGGGCGGGATGTCTCCATTTAAAAGAGGAAAGAAATATTCGTGTTCATCTTTTTTTAGATTAAACCACAAACAAGAAGAGAAACAAAACCGAGACAAATTAATTAAAATTCCAAGAGAGGCATTGTGCATGGTACAATTATATATAGTAGCCTTCTCATTATGGTATTGCGTATATATGATATATGATAATTGAATTTAACTTTTATGATGTGCATGTAGTATTAGGCAAGTATCTACCTTAAACAGTATCTGATTCCAATAATATTTACACTTTCATAGTGGATAGGTTCTATTGTGATTTGTGATTCCAAAAAATGGTTAATAAATCAATTAATTGAAAGTTTTTGTTCTTTTGCTTTTGGTTTCATATGGATCATCATCTATTTGATGATGGGTCCAAATCCTCTATAAATAGAACACGTGGCAATCAAAGAGAAATTCTTAATATAAAAAACAAACTTTTAAGAAGAATACTATAAAGAAAGACAAGAATATACTATTTTGATCTTCCAGGCAATTAAATAGAGTAACATACTTTGTTTCTAAGATTGAATAAATAGATAAGAAAAGCCATGGCTTCCACTCAACAGTCTGGTGTGTCTAAGCATAATAAGTGACTTTGTCCAAAGTAATAATCAATCACTTTTAAGCTCTTTGTGGTACAAGGTTTAATTCCATTTATGGCCTAAAGTTCTAATTTGTTACCCTTAACCCAAACAAGAATTTTATTGATTCATAGAAAAACTAGAGGGAGAGAGAGAGAAAGAGAGTTGAAGATGAAGGAGCTTTTCGAACAATTTTCAAAGCAGCCAAAAGCTACAGGATGCTCTCGCTGATAGATAGTCCGCATTAATCAACTGTTCAAGTCAAATCAAAGTCAATTCCACAGGCAAAACCATCACATACAATTTAACTTCGAACTTACGTCCGGTTCATTTTGCATCCCCCACAAGATTCGGGGGACACGTGTATCCAATTCCTTGCATGTAGAGACTAAAGAGGGAGGACCCATCCATCTCTCTCCCTTTCTCTCTCCTCCCCTGAGCCCCTATAATTTCCAAAGCTGCTAGAAAGCCAAAATCTTTGTTTTTTAAAATATTCTAAGCACAATGACGTAGATTCCTAAACGGCCGTTAGTGAATGCATTCACTCTGAACCAATCAACGTTAAAAAATGGAGTTCATTGGTCATGACGACGTCTACAACCGGTCTGTCAAAAGACTCAAAAACTCAAAAGTCGTTACCTGTCCTTGGCCACTATAACTCTATAACCAGTAACGAGTTTTATAAATTAGATTAGAACTAATGACAATGGAGGTATAGGAAATTTTTAGGAGAAAAGGTAAAAAAGAGACAGATAGAGAGAGAGAGAAGATGCGGTCAGCTTTTCCAATGAGAGAAAAGTCCAAACTGGTCTGCAGGCTGCTTTTGGCTGTAGCCATGGACTTACCGGTGAAAACGAAGCTTTTTCTGCCGCCTAATCGTGGACCTGTGCTTCCCCCCTTATACGTTTGTTCTTCTTGTCCTGCAGGCAGTTTGGGTTGGGTTGGGGCGGGAGGGTCTTTCCCCGTTTCCTACTCTAACAATTCTACTTCCCCCCTTTGGAGGGAGGTGTCGATTTAAGGGATTGGTAGAGTTGGAAACTCGAAATGAGAGAAGCAGAGGAGAATTTTGAGATTGAGAGACAGAAGAATAGAAAGGGACATGAAACGAAACAGGCCCATTTGATAGGAGTATCTGAAACCTTCTCTCTTGATCCAACTCTGCTAGTTTCAAGCAGCTAACATACCAGGAGTAATCCTATATATATATATACACTGCAGGCACCATACAAACAGTAAGTTTCCTGATTCACCTCCATCTTTTATTCCTTGTTTGTGGGTCGTCTGGCTGCTTCATCAAAATTTTTCCCTTCACATGGTGTGTGGGACTGGGAAGTGAAGCATAGGTTCTCATAGCTACTTACTTTTACTTTAGTTTCCAGCCATTAATCTCAGCTTTCTGCTGTCTAATAACTTTGCTCTTAATTGCGTGCGTTTGTTGTGATCTAATTCCTCATCAGTGTTTGAATCGGTTATGTATTTCAATCGAATTGGTTCTCTAGATCTCAAAAATTTATTGATGACCATGAAATTAATAGATGGTTAATTTGTGTTTTAATTGATATTGATAGATCTTTTCCTTTTGTGGTGCACACCCCACTTTGCAGGTTGGGAAGATGGAGCTCAAGGCGAGTAGTTCATGAAACAGTCAAGCAATTGATCTGCCTGGCTCCCTGAATGCCATCTGAGAAGCCTGTCAAGAGCTTTGACACTCTTCCTAGTTGGCATCAGGGGAGTCATGCAGACCCAATAAATATAGTACACACACACACACACACTACTTGACGATTTCAGTTCAGGTGACTTTGTTTCAAAACCTCCATTAACTTCTCTTTCACATGTATATATGTCTTGATTCTCTTTGTCCATGATCACTAATTCCATTCCAGCCTCACGGGTGAATGTCTTTTTTCTTTCTTTCTTCCATGCATGACCATCTTCAAACTATTCTTCACTTTTCTTTCTCAGAAAAAAAGAAATTACACGCGATACACAATTTGGACATGAAATATTGAAGAGGTGTAATGAAAACTCTTTCTAGAGTTGCAGTAAGAAGCAAGGAAATTGGCCACCTGATCCCCTCAAAAGAAAAAGAAAAGAAAAGAGAAGAAACCATTTTTTTTTTCAGTAGACTAAAATTGGTGCAATTAATTTAAAAGCTACAGCAGAAGCTACCCCCAGCATGAACTTAGTTGCTTCCTTATTGATCACCAGGCTAAGACCTCTAGATGAGTACTCAGTTCCAAACTTCAGATTGTTCAGCCCTTGGAAAACTCCAGAGAAGGCCAAAGGCTGAGTGTCAAAAATTATTCTTTTAGTTGTTCCTTAGCTGTACTTTCCATCGTAACCCAACTGGGTCTAAAGAGAGCCATCACTGTTTAACTACCAAAAAGAAAATGATAACATGGAGGCTTTGGCAACATACAAATGCACCTTGAAGAGAACAAATTAAAACTGCTTATAGATCTTCTTGATTAATTGTTATTGCCTTGCATCGTCGTTTCTTTTTAGGAAGAGAGAAGAGACTGGTTTCTCAGATCAAAGCCTGAAACTACATCAACCAATAGAGCGGCTATCTCATGTACGTGATTAAGGAGAGAGCTCCACTGGAGATGGAGTTAGACAGAGAAGCTACAGGTATGTATTATGATTATTGATGGTTAATTTCCTATACCAATATGATTTGAGACTTGATAATAGTTTATAGCTCTAGCAATGGTAAATTTACAGCGTATAGAAGTTAGAACAATAAGAAAATAATTCATGGGTGTTCACTCAACCGAGGCACCTTGGAGTCTGTACTTTGGTAAATACATTGAATGGGTCTGAGCTTCACAGATATGTGACCTGTAAAGAGAACATGGGTGTCTTCACAAGGACAAGTCAGATGAAGATTCTCAATGATGGGGCCCAACTTTGTTCTTTGCTATTCAAATTCTTGTGTCAATGATGAAGATCAACAGTGTGGATAACTCCACCAACAGTTCCTGAGCAATCTTGTTTGTTGTTTCAGGATTGGAAAAAGCGAAGGCCTTGGTTCAGACTTCAGAGGAAGAGCTGCAGATGCTTTGGATCGTCAAAATGCAATATTCCAATTGAAAACAGCTCTTTAGTTTTCCAAGGGAATAGTTTTTCTTTTTTATTTTTTTGTCTTCGGAATTCATTAAGCAGTTGGGACAAGGAAAAGCAACAAGAACAGCCGACCCAGGCAAAAGATTGGTCAATTTAGCAGGAATCAAAGAGGAAAACACTTACTTTATTTTAAAGCTTGTCAGTTTCTTCACTGATCCACTTGTGTTAAGAGTGAGCATCTGTGTCTGTTCTCATTATAAAACCAGAATCAGAGTCAAGTTGGAGTTTCCAAGATTGACCCACATCCTCAAAACCCCATTCTTATATGAGATGAATCCTGTCCCAGCATTAGTTTCACTTGACCAACATTTCTGATCAACAATAAAGGTAACCAAATGTAATATTAAATGTGAGTGTCTTGTTATTTGTTTACTAATTCATCCAATGTACCAAATGTCAACACTGCACTATCTCAATATCTAAATGTATTTATTATTTTTTCATGGGACTACAATTAATATTATAAAAGCCATTGTGTATGTGAGAGAGAGAGATTGTGTGTACATGTAAAAAATTAATGATCCTAACTACCCACACCAACACTCCCTCCCAGACATGCATGCAAACCGGTCAATGTGACCTAGATCCATCTATGGATTAATTTTTTTTAAAGAAAAAGAAAGCTTTGTTGATGCAAATAAAAAAGGGGCAAGAGATCTGATCCTTTATTGATGCAAATAAACAGAAAGCTTTATAGAGCAAAATTTGTTCTATATTCCAGTAAAAGAACTATGAATTAATTAAACCCACCAAATAGATGTTAATGAAGTTAAGTGTTGAGGTTATTTTTTTTTCTTTTGTTTTTGATATTTGGAGATACACTTGAATCCTTATAGGAGTTCACATTGCACCCCACAATGCTCCACAACACATCTCAACCTTGTATTGAAAACATCTCCTGATAATTAATGCCATATCATCTTCTATATTATCATCCAAGATGATGTTCCCAATACAAGATGGAGATGTGTTGTGGGGCACTCTCTTGTGAGGCGCAGATGTGAACTCTTATAGGAATGGTTGAATTCCTTGTTTCCAAAATCGGAATTAATGGAAATCGAATCCACATCTCTATTACAACAAACCAACTAATCTACCAACTGACCCACTCCTCGATTTGCTGAATAAAGCATATTATGTAATGCCCAACATCATCATGCCATATCTATAATTATAAACAATGTATAGGACGAGCTCATCACATCTGCAGATTCCACCACCTATAAGCTATAAAGCAATGGAGGATACAGGGCCAATCATGTCAGCCTGATGTGGGAACCCACATATACAGAGCTGACTTGGTATAGCTTGATTGGACCAGTATCACGGGTAGAACTGTAGAAAAATTCCAGCTCTAGCTCTCCTCCAAAGGTTGCATGGAGTACAATTCAAATCCACAATTCAGTTAAAACGTAGGCATAAATTTAATATATATGCAACTCATACAACATATAATACAAATAGTATATTGAATCGCATGATTGGAGTAAACCTGAGAGAAAGTGGACTGATTCCCATTGAGTGCGTTGCACATGCAATGCCTGTATAGTACGTGTAGCAGCATCAACAAAAACAAAAAAGTTAGAATATTGATCAAGTAGTGCTTTTTTGCTTTAGGGCTTTTGCTTTTAAATAACAGTACACACGCTTCCCGGAGAATGGCTGGTAGTATCATATAAAGCACAACAGGCATATAGTTAATATGTGGAAGTTGGGTCCACCTTATTTCAAAAAAGATGCTACAAAACAGGAGGGAAAAGAAATGCAATCGGAATTCTGGATTGTAGTTGGCTATATATACTGAGAAATGCTGAGTCCTCAGTTTGGCTTTGGAGAGAGGAATTAGGGACCACTATTTTACAGATCTTGGTGTGGCATATACATGTCAGAGACTGAATTTGCAAGTACAGAATGAAATTAAATCAGAGAGGCTTTTAATGAAATAAAAATAAGAAAAATTGAATGCTTTCTAGATTTTAGTGCAACATTCTAGGCTGGCAAGGAAATGAAACAAGCCTAAAGTGTTACTATTTTGGAAGTAAGATTGGAAAAAATAAATTGAAATACAAATTATTAGAGAATAGAAAATTTATTAAGGGCCTCATGTATTAGGTTAAGCTTTTAAGCTTTTAAGTTGAATGGTCATATGGTATCAAAATATATTTGACTAAATGGTTTAGTATTCGATTCTTGTCGCTTTCATTATAATTAATTAAAGGGAAATTGTAAAAAATTCATCATGAGTTTTCATCATTTCTCTTAAACTCATCACAACTTTTCAAAATCTCCAAAACTTACTATGTCACTAACTTGACGTTAAAGAGACTAACGGCTGTTAATATATTACTATTTTAACCTTCATAGAAAATGTAAAATATATACATATATTTTAATATTTAGATATGAAAAAAAGGAAAAAAGCTCAAAAAATATTTTCAAATATAAAATACATAAAAAAGGAAATTACAAAAATATTAAAAATTATAGAAATTGCACACAAAATAAAAAAAAATATTATCAAATTATAGAAACTAAAGAAATTGAAAAACAAAATCAGAAAATAAAAATTGTAGAAAAAACACCAAAAATTATAGAAAAACACAGAAATTGCAAATAAATAACAAAAATACAGGAAATTTTATAGATAGTATAAAATAGAAAAAATGTAAAAAAAAACAGAAATTATAAAAAAACATTAGAAATTATAACAAAACACTAAAATGTAATAAAAAAACCAAAAAATGAAAAATACCATTTTCCTCTAACTCGCCATTCAAGGGTGATTTGGTCATAAAAATTGTTACTTATACTGATGTGACACCTCTGTTAAGAAACATTAATGGTGCACTAACGGAATGTGACTTTTGGAAAATAAAAACTTACTGACATGGTGAGTTTTAAAAGTTTTGAAAAGTTGTGGTGAGTTTAAGAAAAATGCTGAAAACTCATGGTGAGTTTTAGACAATTTCCCTTAATTAAATTTCAGCATAAGGTATGAATGAATCAGTGTTTGTGAAAGACTTTGACAGTGGCAACGCCTCATGAGCTTGTGTCAAGTTTGGACATTGGGCCTAAACTCTTTCAACAGCCCAGGTGAAGACTTTTTACACCCAACTTTTTCTCTTGTTGATAAATAGATAAGAAGAGTTGTTAGAAGGAAGAATTTTTCTCAAGAGTAGTCTCTTCAATGTGTTGTATCCTTTTTTTATGGTAATGTGGTATATCTTATGAGGCACTTTTGGATCTCTACTTATAGAAACTCCCAATTGAACATTGGGTGCTCTAAAAAATAGGGAGCAACTCTAGTTCTTCTTCTAAGAACCTTGGGGGCCGGATTCCTTCTACCTAGGTGGAGACACTTGTCTCTTTAGTTGAGACTTTTCTTAACCAAAATAACAGCTTTAGTGGACCAAGTTCAAAGAGAGATAAGAAAGACCAGATTTTAGTTATTATAAGAAAATAATAATAGTATAATATATAATACTAATTGAAAAAAGGGTATTGATAGTATGTACATACTAGTTTTCATAGAGCAAATAGTCCAATAGTTTGTCCACACTTCAACTTCAATAGGCTTTCGTGTGAGGGGTTTTGTTGGACAATAAAAACCCATGCAGGGAAAGATTACTTGACACCAATCCTAACAATTAAACCATAATAAAATAGGTCTGGTTTAAGACAAAGAAGCAAAAAACAGCCTGGTTTAAGAATAAGAACTATGGCAATAGGCTTAATAGGATTGAATGTCAGTCTATCGACACATTTATTCTACTTGTCAATTAGACTGGATTTGATCCAATCCAATCCAATCCAATGTGAGTCCATTACAAATGGACCAGGTCCAATCCAATCCAATTTAATGTTTGGACAATCCAATCTATTCTAATCCAAACCTGGTCTATTGACACCTATATTCTTATCTTCTATCAATGGATCAGATATCGATTCAATCCAACCCAATCCAATATAAATTCATTATGGATGGACCAAGTTCAATCCAATCCAATAAATACTTTGGGCCATTAAGTCTGGACTGGTCCAATTCAATATGTCTTGTTGGTCCATCCAATTCGTCCAAATTGACTTTGGTTTTGACGGATCCAATTCAAAACTGGTCCATTAACACCCCCACTACTTAGGAGCGTAGACCCATGCAACTGTTTTAATATAGAGTTCTGGACTGATGGAATGGAGTTGTTTGTAGCAGCAGCAAGAGGCCAAGGTTTTAAAATCACCTTAGTTAGACTTGTAAAATAAAAGGTTTGCCAAGGCTTCAGCCTTCAAGTTGAACTAAACTACTACAATGACAAAATAGGCCCAGACCTGTTTGTTGAGCTGAGTGGGACATCTGGACTGGGCCTTAAGCTTATTGGGTTCTCACTAGTCACTTACAAGTTCCATCTCCAGCATTCTTTTTTTGTTGGGGATAGGGGAAAGCTTAAGCTAATACTTTCATAATCCATCCACTTATGCATCTCATCAAACCATTCCTATGGATTTTACAGAAATTATTAATACAATTTTACAGGTTTTGAAATGGAAAGGAGACTAGAGTGACAAGTCACTATTTGTCTGGTACAGAAAATTTTCTATACCAAGAGTACAGAAGATGTGATTTGGTCTCATACGTTGTTTAAGTGAGTAATTCTCATTGTTTTGTTTGTTGGGCCCCTACAAAACTGCCCCCCATAAGGTCTCACAGTACATTCCCACCGTCTATTTGAAACATCTCCAGATGATATATCAAGAATGATGATGTCATCATTGGGAGATATTTTCAATACATAGCAGGAATGTACTGTGGGACGTTGTGAGGGGCAATTTTGTGGGGGGCTGATTTGGTCTCGTTTGTTGGTGACTGAGTTGAAGCGCAACGGCTTATGGGTTTTTGAAATGAGACCAACATGGATGGTTGTTAAGCTCTGTTTAGTGAAAAAACTGGAGAATCAAAGTCCATTGAACTAGGAAGTGTTTGGTACAGTCGTGTTGTATTGTTATTGTGTTTTGTGTTGATCGATACAGATTTCTGAGAAATATATCTTGTATTTGAAGGGTTGTCTGGTTATTTAGAGTGCTTCAAAGCAACTGAATCAGCATTGATACGTCTTCAGCTCAGTGCCATTAATGAACTAAGGACTCCATGTTCCACACTCTGTGCTTACCGAACCACGAGGGTTATTAATGGTCATGATCAGTCTTTGCAAAGCCAAGTATATTGGTGTCCCTAATAAAGTGGAGGTAGGGTCTGTCATTGAACTCTCAGAATTTGAACTATAATGTTAAAGGATCACTCTCCAACGCTCAAACAATTCCAAAAATTATAACATTTGTTTATTTTTTCTTTAGGTTGCATTTGTTTGCGGTATAAATACAAAACTACAATCATGGAGTTTAACAACCCTTAGATTTCTGAGTCTAAAAAGTAAACCCACTTTATATTCGTTTTACACTCTTGTGTGTTTGGACGATCGATGTAAAAGATAGCATCACTTAAGCCTTCTATTGCTCAATAGCCTAAGTTGCAGTTGGGATTAAATGCTTTCGTTTTTTCATCATAGAGCAAGAGCCCCTATTTTTCTACGATGAATCAGTTGATGAATGATGAATAGATGTTAACTATTTGCAAGAAAGTAAGAAGGAAAAGAGGAGAAAGAACAAAAACTTCATAGGATTTCTAGTCAAAATCTAGCCATCGAAAATCAATTTGGGAATGAAATCTGGCTTTGGTATCAAAATCTGCAGCATCCATGACAAGAGCTTCGTAGGATTTACTGTGAGGCTCTAAGCTTGTCAATTTCCTTCCCACAGCCACATGTACCTTAATTACTCACCTTTGAGATGCTCCTCCCATCGGTTTCCACCAACGGCAAGTGCTCTCCAGTCAGCATTTTGATGATGGATGCAGTACTGATGGTCCTCTGTGCGTTCTTCTGTTTCTTCTTCCATTTCGTTTCCGTACTCAAGACGGCAAAGTCATCTACGGCTTTGTGACTCACAAAGGGTTAATGGTCTTCAAATCGGATTGTAACCTGCAGGTTCCAGACGATGAGCGGTTTAAACTTTAAAATCGGGATAACGGATTTTATCCATGCCACCATGTCGGTGATGGTGATTGTAGCGGTTGCCTTCTCCAATCACCGCATGATGGATTGTCTCTTCTCGAGACGTGTGAACGAGGTGAACGAGGTGATGCAGAGCTTCCCTCTAATGGTGGGTATCATTTGTAATACTGGACTGTTTCTGATCTTTCCAAACACTTGCTATGGCATAGGGTGTGGATGGCTGCCTAAAGGGTGTCCGTCTGTACTGTCATGTGTGTGAGCGTGGTTCCTCTCTCCCAGATTTAGGCTTATAGATTGAGGCTCTGGTTTTGGGATCAAAATCTTGAGCTTCTTTGCCACTACTCCGAAGCTTCTTTGGTTTCGGAATGAACTCTGGAGCTTCTTTGGAGTCAAAATTTGGGAATGAAATCTGGCTTTAGTATCAAAATCTGCAGCATCCATGACAAGAGCTTCTTTGCCACTGAGGCTCTTCTTTCCCACAACTGCTTCTCTTTGGCTCTCCCTTCGGAGGTGGGTTTAGATCTACCTTCGGAGGTGGATTCAGATCAGTTGCAGCGGCGGTGACGGAAAGAGAAAAAAAGGGGGAAGAAGAAGAAGAGAGAGAAGGAGAAGAAGAAGAGAGAAGAAGAAGAAGAGAGAGAAGGAGAAGGAGAAGAAGAAGAGAGAAGAGAAGAGAGAGAGAAGGAGAAGAAGAAGAGAGGAGGAGAGAGCGCGCGGTAAATTTTACATCGATAATACATCGATTACCGGCGTAAATAAAATTCAAAATGAAAATTTACACCGATTTTCGATGTAAAATTACGTTGTTTACCAAATGCATGTAAAATCAAACCGGGGTATAAAGTTTACCCTGGTTTGATTTTCCACCCCAAACTAACATAGCCTTAAAAAAATTATAATGGACTCAAACCTTCCCATCACATTTTCTCTCCAAACCCTATTATTTAACTTGCTCCCCCTTGCCCCTCCAAATGAAAATTTATGGCTCTGCCATTGTTTTGGGTTAAGCTGGACCTGAATCCCCAAATTGGCACTACCATTGCCAAAGCTTCCCCTAGTCATTTTCTAATTCTTATTCAATGATTTTATTTTATTTAATGTTCCTCGAGATTGATTTATTTACAGCAAAATGGAGAAATATCTACTACGCCAAGATGTAGCAAGTAGCCTTGGGCTATGTTCCAATTTTAATAAAGAAAAGAAAATGATAGAAGAAAGAAAGAGAAGATGATAGGAAGAGAAAGAGAAGGGAAAGAGAAGAAAATGAGAAGAAAAGAGGGAAGATTAGTGTTGACCAAGGTTGTATTAGCCTTCAATGTATTTAATCCTTTCAGGAAGCACTAGATTGGAGGCAATATGTATTGTAGCTTGGTTGTCACAAAACAATTTAATGGGTTGACAAATTGTGATATTCATCCCCTAAAGAAAATGAGATTAAGTAGTAGTAGAAGAGGTAGGGTTTGGAGAGAAAATGTAGACAACACTATATTTAGTTGAATATAGGGCGGAGAGAGCAAGTTAAATATGGGCCATTGCCCTATATTCAACTTCAACTTTACTCCTAGCAACCACACTCTACTTCTTTCTCTTCCAAATAACGAGATTTTTGCACAATAAGATACAATAACCTGTGGTAGAATTCTTGTTCATTGGAGACCCTACCTAATCTGCATCTGAGTATCCTACTAGAGACATATCTCCCCCTTTCTTATACAAAAGCCCTTGACCACAAGCACCCTTTAGATACTTCGGCACTCTCATAACACTATCCCAATGAGAAGTTATTGGTGCATTAATTGACTAAGGACTCCAACACTAAATGAGATGCCAGGCTTAGTGATGGTAAGATAGATCAACTTGCCTACTAGTCTCTGATACCATGTAGAGTCTTCTAATGGCTCCCCCTAATTATCAATCATTATCACATTGGGATCCATAGGAATTTCAACCAGCTTGAATCCCAACAACCAAGTTTCATCAGACATATCCCAAACATACTTTTGTTGGGACAAAGAGATTCCTCACTTCAATGGAGCTACTACAATTCCAAGAAAGTAGTTCAAGATTCCTAGATCTTTAGTTTGAAAGTGTTGTTGTAGTTCAATTGACACATCTTTCCTGACTCCTCCTGAGTGACATACTTAGGAGGTTGCTCTATATATACCTCATCTTGAAGATCATCATGGAGAAAAGCATTTTTAACATCAAGCTGAAATAAGGGCCAATCAAAGTGGGCAGCTAAAGAAATGAGCACTTGTACAAAACCTATTTTAGCCACAAGAGAGAAGGTTTCTAAATAGTCCACATCATAGGTCTGAATATACCCCTTAGCAACAAGTTGAGCTTTGAATCGATTAATATGCCATTTTGATTGGGCTTAACTGTATAAATCCATCGACAACCAATGACCTGCTTCCCAGGTGGTAAGGAAGTGAGATCCCAAGTATTATTGGATTGAAGAGCATAAAATTCTTCATCCATCGCCTTCTTCCAGTTAAGAGATGAAAGGGTTTCCTATAGAGAACAAGGTAGAGAAACAAATGATAGAAGAGAAATGAAACATTGATGGGAATGAGACAAGTGAGCAAAGGAGATATACTGAGAAAGGGGATGATTTGTGCAAGTACGCTTACCCTTACAAAGAGAAATAGGAGGATTAAGATCTGAGGATGGTGGACCTGTCAACGACAAAGACTCTAGTGGCATGTCAGAAGCTAGAATTGGATCGACTACTAGTGACAATTCTGGTTGTTTATCACATTTAAAGTACACTCTGTGAATAGATAGTTGAATAGGCTCCTCCATAGTAAGCAAGGGAATAAAGACATCACCAAAGTCAGAGGGAAGAGTAATAGAAGGAGAAGGTTCGCATCAAGAGAAATATGGGTAAACTCTAGAAGAAAGTAATATCCGGAATAACAAAAACTTTCCATAAAATAGGATCATAACATTTGTGACATTTTTGAGTACGAGAGTAACTAAGGAAAACATATCTAATAGCTCTTGAGTCAAGTTTATCATGGCTTGGACCTAATTTGTGAACAAAACACACACAACCAAGCATACGAGGAGGAAGAGAGAAAGGTGAAGTGGAAGGAAACAAGATAAATAAATGTGACTCACCATCTAGGACTGAAGAGGGCATACGGTTTTTGAGAAAACGAGAGATAAGAACTACACCACTCCAATAGATTTTTGGAATTGACATTTGAATCAATAAGGCCCGAGTAGTTTCAATCACATGACGATGTTTCCTCTCAACTACACCATTCTGTGGAGTGTGTGAACATGATTGATGTATAATATCATGAGAGTCAAAATAAGACTAAAAATTATTATGAAAGTATTCATTGGCATTATCAAAATGAAATACTTTAATGTATACACCAAATTGATTCCTTCACTAAGTAAATCCATGTCATTCTTGAATGGTCATCAATAAATCTATACTACTTATAAAAGTGTGAATGAGGAGGTATTGGCTTTTTAGATTTTTTCTTTACTAAAATACCCCTCTTCTTGAATTTACATCTCCATTGAAAGGGTAAAAAATGTAATTAAAAGAATACCATTAAATACATTCAATTACCAATCATTAAGTCTAACATTTAAGTCATTAAATAAATCACATTCTCTCTCATTGAATCCAGCATTTACACTATTGTTTATCATCATTAAATTCCACTAATAAATCCATACACAATAATTATTAATAGAACAAAATTTTATATTTTTAAAATAAACATAAAAAATTAAATCATATTTTTTATCTAGGTGGTGGGTAAGTAGTTCAATCATTTGGGTCAAATGGATAATTTCATGATGTCATAAATAAATATACAATTTTAGAAATGTAAAAAATACTTTTATTTATCATCATTAAATTCCACTAATAAATCCATACACAATAATTATTAATAGAATGAACTTTTATATTTTTAAAATAAACCTATAAATGAAATAATATTTTCCATCTAGGTCGTGGGTAAGTACTTCAACCATTTGGGTCAAATGGATAATTTCATGATGTCATAAATAAATAATACAAATTTAGAAATATAATAAATAAAAAAATATAAAAAAGAAATTTTGAAAAAACATGGACACATTTCTATTATTAAATATTTGTTATATTAAAAAATAACTATGATAAAATAAACATTATTTTATTAATGATGGACATCAAATACACAACTTAAAACTGATGAAAATCTAAACCATCTTCCTATCTAGGGGGCGGGTTAGTGGTTCAACCTTTCAGGTCAAATAGGTTAACCCATGATGTATAATTAAAAACATTTAAAAAAAATAGAATAGTACAAAAAATATGAAACAACTTCGGGTGCATCTATAATATTATATACTAATATTATAAACAAAAAAAGTATGATAAATAATAATTATTTTATCAATGATATAAATGAAATGCAAAATTTAAAACTGGTTTGAAAATGAAACCATTTCCATATCTAGATGGTAGGTAGGTCAATGATCTAACATTCTGGGTCAAATGGGTTAATCTATGATGTCATAACTAAGTAACAAATATTATATGCATATATACATACATACATAATGCATACAAGGAAGTGTCTTCTTTTTTCTCATTTTTCTAAACTTTTGATTTTTTTTATTCCATTTTACTTTTACAAAGAACCAATAGATATTCCAATTCCCTTTATTCTCACCTCCAACTGAAAAAGCAAAATTGCTTTTCCATTAAAGTGATGGATTAGTGGTAAACTATCCATGTCAAATGGATGTTATTATTAAATAATAAAATACATAAAATTCTAAAAAATCTAGAAATTTGTCGATAATTTTGGGTACATTCTATAATATTATACATTCATCATATAAAAAAGTGTGATTAATTAGAATTATTTTCATTAATGATAGAAATGGGATGAAAATTAGGATAAAAAATAAAGAGCATTAATGTCTAACACATGACCTGACTAACTATGTCAAATGGTTCAATAATTTAATTAGCTAGGTCATCGAAGGCAAGTGGTTTGTTAGGGTATATTCAAATCTGATCATATCCAAAGATTCGATCGAATCTCATAAATATTGATTCGAATTTGAATCCGATAAAAATGTCAGATATTCGAATTTGACAAGGTTCGATTTAATTTTTTAAAAAGTAATAAATTATTAAAAGAAAAAAATATAAAAATTGAAATAAAAAAATATAAGTATTTTTTTAACTATTTCTATCATATAAAAAGTTTATAAAAATGTAATATAAATAACATATTTATAAATAAATAATAAATAGCACATATATTATATATACTTGTTCAAGTCATGGCAGAGTTGGTCCAGAGAGACACGTGGCCACCCAGTCATCGCCTAATCAGCCCATCCACGTCAGCATAGCTCGGCCAACTCTGTAGTATTCATTCATTCCATAGCCAAGGTCGAGCTATGCTATTACTATGGCCCCCCATCTCAACCTCTCAGCCATGTCAGCTACACGTCACGCGAATAAACATAACTATGGATAAGGAAGAATAAGGAGGATAACTCTGTTGGGGATTAGGACTCTATCCTGAATACCTTGGCAGGGAACCTCATCCCGATAACCCCAAAAGCCCAATTCAACCAGGAGAGGGATCTTCGGCTATAAAAAGGTATTCCATGCTCAAGGTAAGGGATTCCAAGTTCTGAAACCCATACTACTATTCTGCCTGGACCAACATCCTTATACCCGGGGATAACTCCTCGGGCCTTTGACTTCTCCTTTCTTGATCACAGGTCTTAAGTGTGGCCTCATCCTTATAGCTTGACACCGCCCTGTTGACAAGGACTATCTGGTTGCTCTCCTCAGTTCGTACACCACATCGGATTTAGCAGCATCAGATTGGCACCATTTGTGGGATTCACACAAAAAACCTTTCTCGAAAATCTTTCATTCCTCACCGTGCAATCAAGAAAGCGATCAAGATGCCTAAGAACTAGCCCGAATGATCAACAAGTCGATCCCCATCTCAGGAGTCTCGGCATCGCAGCCCTCTGCATCAAGAAATTCCACAGCCTCCAGCCGCGGCTGATCCTATGCAGTTCCGAGCAATGCAAGAGAAGGTTGACAAGATCTTCGAAATGATGCAAAACCTAGGATCCACGGCACCACCCAACAAAGTCATCCACCCTCATGCCCTGATGTGTACGAAGGATGATCCTTGCCTCGAGGACCCCAAAGCGCGTCGGGTGGACAAGGGTGTAGCGTGGTCCAACCAAGAAAGGCAAGATACAACAAGAAGGTTGTCCCCCTTTGTCTGCTCTCATAGTAGGACACACCAAACCATAAGGATCCCTGCCAAAGAAAGGCTCGGTAGACGAACGCTGCCCCACGTGGTCTCCATCATCGAGTCCAATTCAGTGAAAGACTTCACTGCAAGCCCTAAGAAGGAAAGGGCAACGCACACTGCGGCCCCATACCATAGGGATAATGAGATTCGGGAACTTCGACAATGCTTGGAAGAGTTGGAGAACAGCCAAGGCCAAAGGAACCACCTTACACTCAGGAGATTGTGGACGAGGTGCCTCCCACAGGATGGCGGGCACCTTAGCTTGACAAGTACGACAAGAATACTGATCCCACTGATCACATTGAGGTACTGAAGGCTCAGCTAATATTATACGGATCTTCCGAGGGCCTGATGTGCAAAGCCCTAGTGGCTACTCTCACAGGTCCAGTCGTAACCTGGTATTCCTCTCTGCCTCCACGTTCCATAGCGTTGTGGGAGCAGTTGGAAACTCAATTCCATGCACAATTCACAACAAGTCAAAAGCATTGGAAGACCTCGACCAGCCTTATGCAGGTATGCCAGAGGAAAGCCAAATCTCTCAGGGACTACTTAGCGAGATTCAACAAAGAGGCACTACAGGTTAGAAACCTGAACCAGTCTGTGGCTGTCACCACTATTCAATACGGCCTCTGCCCATCGCCATTCAACTTCTCCACCTCTAAGCCATCTCCAATAACCCTCCACAAACCCTAGCTACGCTGATGAGTCATGTGTAGAAATACATCAACGTGGAAGAAGCGCAAACACAGTTGCGGGACGAAGAAGAGAGGCCCGACAAGAAGAGGAGAGATACTGAGGAGCAAAAGTTAGAAATGTTAGACCGAGACCATAAGAGGCAAGACTTATGACCCAATCATAGACCACAGACACCTCCATGACCTATCAGAACTTCACGCCGCTGAACACACCATGGTTTGAAGTTTTGATGCAAATCCATAACCATAGCTACGTCTGATGGCCCGAGAAGATGGAGACATAAGCCAACAAGAGGAATCGCGACAAGTACTGCAAATTCCATAGGGATCATGGCCACAACACAGAAAATTTCTTCAACCTGCGCAACCACATCGAGGACTTAATCAGGTGCGGGTACCTCGGCGAGTTTGTCGACAAGAACGAAAAGCCCACACAGGAAGAACAACGTGCAGAGAGTGCTCGGCCAACACCCTGAGCCCCTCCTACTAGTGTGATCCACGTTATATCGAGAGGAATCGCTGTAGGAGGGGAAAGCATCTCAGGGCGCAAAATGTATGCACGACTATGCAAAATTGACAACCGCATACATAAAAAGAAGCACGGTCTGTCTATTACCTTCATCGACGATGATCTCCAAGGGGTCCAATCCCACACGAGGTCATCACAACTGAGGTTGCCTACTTTGAGATGGGGTGAATCATGGTTGATATGGGTAGTTCCACTGATGTACTCTTCAAGGATGCATTTGAAAAGCTAAGCATAAACAAAAAGTGCCTCACCCCCATCAACACTTCCCAAATGGGCTTCTCAGGGGAGTCCCTCTTGCCCACTGGAAGAAAGCCCTTTCCCTCTTGATAAGAGATGGTGACATTATCACAACAACCATGGTAGACTTCATCGTGGTCCGTTGCCTCTCGTCCTACAACACAATCCTCGACAAGCCGACCCTTGATGCTTTACAGGCCACGGTCTCAACGTTCCACCTCGTCATGAAGTTCCCCATTGAATATAGAGTGGGCATGGCACGTGGGGACCAAAGAACTGTGTGACAATGTTACTTGCTCTCCTGTCGAGGACTGCACCCAACCACGGAAACATTGATTGTTGGAGCCTATGATTTAAGGGACGAGGTGAGAGCACAGTGCAGCCAACCTGTCGAAGACCTCATCCAAGTGCCGCTTAACAAAGAAGACCCCGAGAGGATGGTCTAGATCGGCTCTCTCCTAGATGACTGCCTCTGAGAAGACCTTGTGCAGTTGCTGAGGGACCACGCCGATGTGTTCGCCTGGTTTGCGGCGGATATGCAGGGGATTGACCCCGAAGTCATCACGAACCGCCTGAATGCCGACCCCACTACCAACCTATCAAGCAAAAGAAGAGGAGCTTCACAACAGAACAGTGGTAGGTGATTGCAGACGAAGGGCAAAAGTTGCTTAACACTGGCTTCATTCGGGAAGTCAAATAGCCTGACTGGCTAGCCACCATGGTAATGGTGAAGAAAGCCAATGAGAAGTGGAGGATATGCATCAACTTTACCAACCTAAACAAAGCTTGCCCCAAAGATAGTTTTCCTCTATCGATGATCGTCCATCTCGTTGACGCAACAATAGGCCATGAACTCTTGAGTTTTATGGATGCCTTCTCGGGGTAGAATCTAATCCAAATGCACCCTGACGACCAAGAGAAAATAGCTTATATTGCTACAAGGTGATGCCCTTCAGCCTAAAGAATGTTGATGCCACTTACCAATAGCTGGTGAATGAGGTATTCAAGGATTATCTCAACCGAAACGTGGAAGCATACATCAACGACATGCTTGTGAAGAGGAAAAAGGTCGAGCACCACCTTGCCGACCTAAAAGAAGTCTTCGGTACCCTCAAGAAATATAAGATGAAGCTAAACCCAACTAAATGTGCTTTCGGGTTTGGTTCTGGTAAATTCCTAGGGTTCATGGTGACACAAAGGGGGATTGAGGTGAATCCAGAGAAAATATAGGCCATTCTCAACATGCACTTGCCCCAGACTCACAAAGAAGTGCAACGACTCACCAGTAGAGTAGTCGCCCTCAACAAATTCATGTCCAAATCCACGGACCGGTGTCTTCCCTTCTTCAAAGCCCCCAAGTGACCAAAGGACTTCCAGTGAACCAAGGAATGCAAACGATCCTTTCAAGAGATAAAGTAGTACCTGAACTCACCACTTTTCCTCACCAAACTAAGCCTCGGGGATGAGCTATTGCTCTACCTCTTAGCCGGGGATGAGGTCATCAGTTCGGTGCTGGTTAATGAGGAAGACTGGGTACAGAGGCCGATCTACTATACCAGCAAAGTCCTTAGCGGTGCGGAAACTTGGTACTCCAACTTGGAGAAAATGACACTGGCATTTGTCACCTCAACAAGGAAGCTCAGGTCATATTTCCAAGCCTACATCATCAAAGTGCTCACTAATTAGCCCCTCAAGTAGGTCCTTCAAAGGCTAGAAGCATCTGGTCACCTAATCAAGAGGATCATAAAGCTTAATGAGTTTGACATCAAGTATGTGCCCTGTCCTGCGATCAAGGCCCACTCTTTGAAAGACTTCATTGCCAAGTGTACCTTTACTTCCGAAGACCCAGCCCTGCTGCAATAAGTATGGACTCTGCATGTGGACGGTTCATCAAATAGGCAAGGCAGTGGGGCCGGCCTCATCCTCCTCGGTCCAAACGATACTGTGCTAGAGCATGCTCTCAAATTTGAGTTTAAAGCATTTAATAATGAGGCTGAGTATGATGAGGCCTTGATTGCCAGACTTCGCCCTGCCTTGGACCTGGGAGCTCGGAGAATAGAAGCACTCAGTGATTCTTAGCTAGTAATCAACCAGTTCGAGACATGAACGTCCACCATGGCGAGCTATCTACAAAAGGTACAAGAACTTGTGCACCGGCTTGAGCACTTCAACATCTAGTAGATCCCTCGAGTAGAGAAAATACGAGCTGACACACTGTCCAAGCTACACAGCTCTCCAAAAGCCAACCTCGACACGACAACACGGTTGGACACACTGGTCCAGATGAACATCGCACCAACGGCCCTTCTCATCCTCCCGGTACAACACGGTCCATCCTGGATGGACCCCATTACATAGCACCTTCAGGAGGGCACACTTCTGGAAGATCGGACAGAAGCAAAGAGGTTACAACATAGAGCAGCCCGGTACTTTCTTATCCAAGGTCAGCTCTATCGCCGCTCACATACTCTCCCATACCTAAAGTGCCTCTCCCCAGGCGAATCAGATTACATCCTTAGGGAGATTCACAAAGGTGTCTACAGAGACCACCCTGGTGCTTGCAACCTGGCACACAAGGCACTCTAGCAAGGTTATTTCTGACCGACGATGAAGCAAGACTTAGCCCATCTAGTTAGGAAATTTGACAGTTGCCTACGACATTCAAATCTCCATTAACAACCTGTAGTCCCCTTGAAGTTGATCACTAGCCTGTGGCCATTTGCGTAGTGGGGCATGGACATCCTTGGTCCCTTCCCCACCATGATTGCATAGAAGTTCCTCTAGGTAGCAGTGGATTACTTCACCAAATGGGTGGAAATCGAAGCTTTAGCATGCATTATCGAACAAAATGCCTGAAACTTTTTCTGGCAAGGTATTGTCTGTCGATTCGGTATTCCGCACATCCTCATTATAGACAACGAAACGCAATTCACCAACCGAAAGTTTGAAGCTCTCTGCGTTGACCTAAGGATTGATCATTGAACCACTGCTATACATTGATCCTAGAGCAATGGACAAACCGAGGTAACCAACCGAACATTGTTACACGGCCTGAAAACTCGACTGGATCAGACCAAGGGAAGGTGGATCGAGGAACTGCCGAGCATACTCTAAGCATATAGGACTACTCCACGGATAGATACCGGAGAGACACCCTTTAGCCTCAGCTATAGGGGCGAGGCCATGGTGCCCGTGGAAATAGGCTCTCTAAGTCTCCAAACCGTGCTTTGTGATGAAGACCAGAATGATGAAGACCTCCGCGTGGAGTTGGACTTAGTGGAAGAAGCTCGGGACCGAGCACATGTTAGAATAGTGGCACATCAGCAGAGGATGGCGAAGTACTATGATTCCAAAGTCAGAATATGCGAGTTCAAGACAGGCGATCTTGTCCTTTGCAAAATCATCATACTTACACCCGGGGAAGGCAAGCTTGGGCCAAACTAGGAGGTGCCATCCAGAGTCACTAGAGTGCTTAGGCTAGACACCTATAGACTTTAAGACCTCGATGATTGACCAATATTGAGGAGTTGGAACATGGGGAATCAACAGATGTACTACCAATAATTTGATTATTAATGCATAATGTTTTATCCGAGCCATACGTCTGATTGCCCGACACATCACACACACACGTATCGCACTAGATTGCACACACACCTCGCCACACATGCCGCGCAATACACCCGTAGCTTGACACACCTCACTGACCCAACCGATCTTTGAATGGCCTGGGCTTACATTACGTAGCTTGGCAGCACATCGCCAGCCAAGAAATTTGACTCGGCTGTCGATGGTCAAGCCTAAGGTAGAGAAGAACGCTCCCACCAATTAAGGCCTAAGGGTGGTGATGAACCTACAATTTATCTATATTTTATGAGGTTTTTGCATGAAATTTTATGCCGGTTTAATTAGATTTTGCCCTATTTTAGCTTGATTGCAAAAAAGAATTCAGGGGCAGCCAAATCAAGAAAAAGAAGGAAAAAGCAAGAAAATAAAGCCCAAAATTTATCAAGTTCAGCCCAGCCCAGCCATGAGAGCAAGGGAGTTTCATTCGGCCCAAGTAGTGCAAGCTAACTCTTTGGAAAACCCAAGGGAAGAAGTCTAGCAAGAAGGAAATTTCAGCCCAGCCCATTTTTAGCCCAAAGAACAGCCTAGAGTGTAGCCTACATGAGCTCAAAAGCAAGCTAAGTTGTAGCCCAAAGGGAGCTAGGGGCGACAACTCCTAGAAGTTTCTTGAAGAGAAGGAGGGAGCACTCTAGAAGGTTCATGAGGGGTGTAATACACCCAATTCTAGAGACTTCAAGAAGGGGCAAGAGCCCCCTTGAAAAACTATATAAGGAGACCTCTAGGAGGGGGGAGAGGTGTTCAATTGCTTGAGAGGAAGAAGAAGAAGAAGGGCTGAAGGAAGTTCAAGACAAGCAAGCTAGAAGAGAAGGTGAGTTCGAAATTGGGGGTTTGTGATTCAAAGATCATTTGTAATAACTCAATTGTAGTTTCATTCTCCTTTAATTTGAATTTTGTTTCTTTGTTATATTTTCTTTCTTCTTTCTCCTTCTTCCATTATTCCTTGATGTATTTCAGTTTGTAAAATTTCAGTTCAGCAATCTAATTCTTTTTTATTCATTCGAATGGTCATGAATTGTACTTGGAGTTTCTTGAATAAGGGTGTTTTTGTAGATTAATTTGGCCAACTAACCTTCAAAACTCATATCTGAATTCTCAGATCTGAGATTGCAAGATCTGAATTGCTTGAAAGAGAATTCAGATCTGCAATTTTCAGATTGGCCGAATGGATCTAAAGCTTGGAATTCCTAAAGTGCTTGAGAGAGACTCTAGGAATTCAGATATACTGTTCAAGAACTGAATTGGATGCAAGATTAGAGATAACTTGCACAATTCAGTTGGTGATCAATTCAGTTTTGAATTAGTGCCTTAGAAGTGTTTGAAAAAATGCATGCATGGGGATTAGATTCTTGTTAGAGATAGAAGAATTGTCACTCATGCATAGGATGAACATGTGCTTGAGAGAGGCTGTTCATGACCTTGGGGTTTCACCAAACCAAGGCTCAATTATGATTTATTCGAATGATCCAAATTGATAGATTGCTGAATTCTGAGATTGAAATTTATTGCTAACTCTTCTAACCTGATTTGAAGGCAATTGGACCAATGATTTAGATAAATTTTAATTTAGGATTTTTAGCTTTCATTAAAGTTTTGATTTATTTGTTAATCAGATAAGAAGTACTCATTTTAGTATTGATACTTGTTTTCTAAATCCTCGTGGGAACGATACTTCACTCACTACTTTATTACTTGAATGGCTAGTGCACTTGCTAGTGTCACAATGGGCCACACATCAAGTTTTTGGCACCATTGTCGGGGATTTAGAGAAGCAATATTAGGAAACATTGAGCATTCTTAATTTGGTCTCATTCAGCATTGCATTCATAGTTGGTTTAATTTGCTTAATTTTACATTTCAGCTTTAAATGCAACTGTTGTACTACTGTAGTTATGTTTCTTCTTTCTTAAGTAGATTACTTTCTTTTTCTAGTTTCAGTTTAATTTTAATAAAGGTATATTTCATTTCCTTTCAATCTTGGTGTTGTTACATTCAAAAAGAAAAAAAAAAGAAAAAAAATCACAAAAACATGAGTGTTGCAGATCTGAGTTGCATTCGGCACTCAGATCAGCAGAATTCAGATCTGTAGCACTCAGCCGAAAAGAATTGCTTGTGTTTCAGACTTTTATTTCTTTTTCCATTACAAAAAGAAAAAAAATATATAAAATGAAAAAAAATGAGATCTTTTGAACAACAAGAGGAGCAATTGAGAATTCGGATCAGAACTCAGATCTGAGTTCTGCTATTGCAGATCTGCAACAGTTCATATCTGAGTTCCTCTGAACTCAGACCTGAACTGATGCAATTTTGTGGGGAATTGGGTGTCATCATCACCCCAATTCACCCTAGGGCACTTCTGCTATTCCCCCAAAACAATTTGGTAGCAATAACTGAAGGTAAGGCAATTGAGAATTCAGATCCGAACTCAGACTTGAGTTCAGACCTGAATTCTGCTATTGCAGAACTACTCAGTTCAGATCTGAGTTCAGATTAACTCAGACCTGAACTGATACAAGTTTAAGGTGAATTGGGTACCATCATCACCCCAATTCACCCTATGATACATCCGACATGCCCCAAAGGTAATTGGATAGCAACAAATGAGAAAGAAAATTCAGAGCTGAACTGATACAGATCTGAACTGTAGTTGAGGACTGAACTGATACAGAGCACATTTTGGATTTTGGGTGAACTAAACATTTTCTTTATCCACTTGTAACCGAGCTACATTAGCTAAGGAGGTGTATGTTTGGATTGAATAATTGTGATGCCTCAGATATTTAATAAAAAAAAATTAGCACTTTCCAAGTATTTCTATTAGCATTCAGATCTGTAGCAGGGCTGCTATAGTACAACAGTTAGCAGACCTGATTTCAGGATAGGTTTGTGCTTTCAAACACCCACACATTCTTGGATGCTCTTTGCAAAATTAAAAAAAAAAAGAAAAGAAAAAAAATTCTATGATGACCAGCTTTGATCTCTTTTGAGAATGAACTGAACTGAACTCGGATCTGTTCTACAATCTACTAATTTGCAGCAGTAGCAATGCCCATAATGCAAACCTGATTTCAGATTTCTACAAAAGTTGTATGGACCGAATAGCTTGCAATACCAAACATTGCAGACCCGATTTTCAGGTCCTAGCAAGTGTTTGATATGCATCAGCTATACAGGTTTGGGCTTCAATTGTAGAGCTTAAAATCCTTAAACCAAGCCTAACTCAAGACTGGTTTTAGTTTATTTCAGGTCCTTTTAATATATTTTTTTCAGATCAGATCTGATATCAGCCCTAAAGCATCACAGATTTGATTCCAACCTTAATGGATGTATATTGCAGTGTATACCAATGAGTGTGTATGAGATATACAACTCATATCTGAATTATTATTTGTTAATTTTCTTTGGACTAACAATACCAAAGACTTGCAGATCTGAACTCAACTAAATTGGATCTGAATTCAGATGTCGCAATCGATGGATGTAGATAAAGGAACCTTGAATAAGATGTTGATCTGCTTTTAGTTAGCTGTATTTTTTTGTTTTAGGATGTAGGTTTGTATATTCCAAATACTTCACTATACATTTTCAGTTGTAATAAGGTTAGTTATTTTGTGAATATTGGCTTGTTTATTGCCTTGACTTTCACAGTTTTTGACAAGCTGAGTCGAGCTGGAGGAAATACTCTACGACCCGGAGATTGAAAGAACTCTCCGTGTCCAACTAAGAGCAGCCAAACAAGTCCAATAAGAAGCTCAAGAGGCTCAAGAAATGGCTGAGCAAAGAACTATGATGGACTATGCGAAACCCACTCTCACTGGAGCTGCCTCCAGCATTATCAGGCCCAATATTGCTGCTAACAACTTTGAGATCAAACCTGCCATCATACAAATGATTCAAAACATGGTGCAATTCTGTGGATTGGCCCACGAAGATCCCAATGCACACATTTCTAACTTTTTAGAAATTTATGACACCTTCAAACACAATGGGGTAAGTGATGATGCCATTAGGTTGAGGTTATTCCCATTTTCTTTGAAGGATAAAGCCAAAGCATGGCTGAATTCATTACCGGCAGGATCAATAGCTACGTGGGATGAATTGGCCAGTCGTTTTCTCTCTAAATATTTTCCCCCTTCTAAAATTGCTAAAATGAGGAATGACATCACTACTTTTTTTCAGCAAGAGGGGGAATCTTTATACGAGTCATGGGAACGATACAAGGAGCTGTTAAGGAGAGTTCCTCACCATGGCCTCCCCATTTGGCTGCAAGTGCATACTTTCTATAATGGTCTTACTGACTCAAATAAGACCATATTAGATGCTGCAGCCAGAGGGTCCATAAATAATAAAACTCCTGAGGTTGCCCATGCACTTATTGAGGAAATGGCAGCCAACAACTATCAATGGCATTCTGAAAGAACTCAAACTAGGAAGCAGCATGGCTTGCATAATGTAGATACATACACAACTCTCTCTGTACAAATAGGAGCACTTAGAAAAAAATTTGATGAGATGCAGATGGAAGCTATGCATGTGCAGTATGATAAGTGTGGGGGAGGCCATAATAACACTGAATGCCAAGTTGGTAGTCAGTCTTTTTAGTCCACAGAACAAGTAGACTTTGTTGACAACTTTACAAGACAGCCAGGAAATCAGTACCATCATGCCCATAACCCCGGATGGAGAGGCCACCTGAATCAGCCATGGCAGAATCAGCATGCACCTAAGCCTTTCCACCAAAACTTCCATAAGCCGGAACTGAAATCTAACTTAGAGGAGCTGATGACCAAGTTCATAGCTAGTGCGGAAACTAGATTTTAGAATAACGAAACATCGATAAGGAACTTGGAAACTCAGGTTGGGCAGCTGGCACAGATGATTTCAGAAAGGGTTCTGGGTACCTTACCTAGTAACACCGTGGTAAACCCAAGGGAACAAGAGGTTGTTGGGAGAATTCTAAATTCAGATACTTAGTCATAAATTGTCTTACTTGCTTTTTGTTTTTTTTTTCATAGCATTTAAGTTTAGAATTTAATTGAATAAAGATACTGATCTCCTCTTCTAGTTTGCAAGTGATTTCTAGCAGAAGAAGTTTTCCATCGACAACATATTGCAGAATTTAAGAATGATCTTCAGGAAAGTCCTCTAAACACCTCCTATTACTTGATGATGCTCTTGCTAGTTTTATTGTTACTGCCTAACACTACGAACATTGAGGACAATGTTCATCTTAAGTGTGGGGGAAGTGTGGGGGAGTGAGCCCGAGGCTAGGGTATGGGGGCTGAAACCATGCACCTCATTCACCCCAACACACATATGCAGGCAATGACATAACCAGAAAAAAAAAAGAAAAGACTGGAACTCCTCAAGTTCATTACTATCTATTTGATGATTTTTAAGAAGGATTTCAATGAGTTGAGGGAGACCAATGTATTTGCTAAGTTTTTATTCTTGCAAATGACCCAACTTAGTATATGCATGAGAAAAAGGGGAGTTGAATATGTCTTTCATCATAACTAACCCTAGCTACCTTCATGTGTATGAAAGCACTTGATTTCATGGTTAATGGTCAAGAGAGCTAGTGCACATCTAAAGTGCTGATTCTTGAGGTTCAAAGAAGGAAGAAAGCCCAAATTGACTCTGCTATTTTGAGTTGAATAGTAAAACTAGCATCTCAAAACATGAGTTTTTTTTATCTACCTCAAGCTTGTGACTAGTGTGAGATGGAGCATAAAATGCACTCACACCGAAAAAAAAGTGTGTGAGATGGAGCATAAAATGCACTCACACAGAAAAAAGAAAAGAAAAGGGTGAGATGGAACATAAAATGCACTCACCCCTACAAATAATTAATGATGGTGACAGTTGAGGTCCAAGAGGGCATACTAAGTTGAACTCTCATTAAGATAAAGTTACAGATGTGAAACTTAGTGTAATTTGATTATTAACTTTGACAATTAAGGAGCTTAATTATATATTGATTGGGAGTGAAGGCTGGACTTTAATGAAATTCGTATTCTCCTTTCCTTGGATCTTATACATATGTTAAATGGTAATTTACAAGAATAAGAGTTGAGCACTTACAACGGTTCCCCGACTACTCAATGCATTTCTACCTTAAAAAGTTCACCAGGTAAATAGTGAGAATAGAAGGGGGGAATGTTCAGTTTATGACTGATGTCTTTGCTTGAGGACAAGCAAAAGCTTAAGTGTGGGGGTATTTGATGAACTTACAATTTATCTATATTTTATGAGGTTTTTGCATGAAATTTTATGCCGGTTTAATTAGATTTTGCCCTATTTTATCTTGATTGCAAGAAAAATTTCAGGGGCAGCCAAATCAAGAAAAAAAAAAGGCAAAAGCAAGAAAAGAAAGCCCAAAATTTATCAAGTTCAGCCCAGCCCAGCCATGAGAGCAAGGGAGTTTCATTCGGCCCAAGTAGTGCAAGCTAACTCTTTGAAAACCCAAGGGAAGAAGCCTAGCAAGAAGGAAATTTCAGCCCAACCCATTTTTAGCCCAAAGAACAGCCTACAGTGTAACCTACATGAGCTCAAAAGCAAGCTAAGTTGTAGCCCAAATAGCAGCCCAAAGGGAGCTAGGGGCGGCAACTCCTAGAAGTTTCTTGAAGAGAAGGAGGGAGCACTCTAGAAGGTTCATGAGGGGTGTAATACACCCAATTCTAGAGACTTCAAGAAGGGGAAAGAGCCCCCTTGAAAAACTATATAAGGAGACCTCTAGGAGGGGGATAGGTGTTCAATTGCTTGAGAGGAAGGCTCTCCCACTCTTAAAGGTTCGGCCACCTTGAGAGAAGAGAAGAAAAGAAGGTTAACGCAAGGACGAAGAAGAAGAAGGGCTGAAGGAAGTTCAAGACAAGCAAGCTAGAAAAGAAGGTGAGTTCGAAAATAGGGGTTTGTGATTCAAAGATCATTTGTAATAACTCAATTGTAGTTTCATTCTCCTTTAATTTGAATTTTGTTTCTTTGTTATATTTTCTTTCTTCTTTCTCCTTCTTCCATTATTCCTTGATGTATTTCAGCTTGTAAAATTTCAGTTCAGCAATCTAATTCTTTTTTATTCATTCGAATGGTCATGAATTGTACTTGGAGTTTCTTGAATAAGGGTGTTTTTGTAGATTAATTTGGCCAACTAACCTTCAAAACTCAGATCTGAATTCTCAGATCTGAGATTGCAAGATCTGAATTGCTTGAAAGAGAATTCAGATCTGCAATTTTCAGATTGGCCGAATGGATCTAAAGCTTGGAATTCCTAGAGTGCTTGAGAGAGATTCTAGGAATTCAGATCTACTATTCAAGAACTGAATTTGATGCAAGATTATAGATAGCTTGCACAATTCAGTTGGTGATCAATTCAATTTTGAATTGGTGCCTTAGAAGTGTTTGAAAAAATGCATGCATGGGGATTAGATTCTTGTTAGAGATAGAAGAATTGTCACTCATGCATAGGATGAACATGTGCTTGAGAGAGGCTGTTCATGACCTTGGGGTTTCACCAAACCAAGGCTCAATTATGATTTATTCGAATGATCCAAATTGATAGATTGCTGAATTCTGAGATTGAAATTTATTGCTAACTCTTCTAACCTGATTTGAAGGCAATTGGACCAATGATTTAGATAGATTTTAATTTAGAATTTTTAGCTTTCATTAAAGTTTTGATTTATTTGTTAATCAGATAAGAAGTACTCAATTTAGTATTGATACTTGTTTCCTAAATCCTCGTGGGAACGATACTTCACTCACTACTTTATTACTTGAATGGCTAGTGCACTTGCTAGTATCACAATGGGCCACACATCAAGTTTTTGGCGCCGTTGCCAGGGTTTAGAGAAGCAATATTAGGAAACATTGAGCATTCTTAATTTGGTATCATTCAGCATTGCATTCATAGTTGGTTTAATTTGCTTAATTTTACATTTCAGCTTTGAATGCAACTGTTGTACTACTGTAGTTATGTTTCTTCTTTCTTAAGTTGATTACTTTCTTTTTCTGGTTTCAGTTTCATTTTAATAAAGGTATATTTCATTTCCTTTCAATATTGGTGTTGTTTCATTCAAAAAGAAAAAAAAAAGAAAAAAAATTCACAAAAACATGAGTGTTGCAGATCTGAGTTGCATTCGGCACTCAGATCAGCAGAATTCAGATCTGTAGCACTCAGCCGAAAAGAATTGCTTGTGTTTCAGACTTTTATTTATTTTTCCATTACAAAAAGAAAAAAATATATAAACTCACCTGAGCCATAGTCAAATCAATGAACCTCAAAGTGCTCCTCAGATATGTAAGCCGTCATCATACCTCAGAGCAGTTGATAGGGAATCCCTGGGGTTTCCAGCCCATCCCAAGTACAGACCGACCAATGCGAAATGTGGATATTTGAGCTGCTGCCCCAACCCCGGTCTGTAAAGGAGCGGTAGCCCGACGGACCTTCATGTGATCTATGACAACTACATCCTCATCATCACTTCCTCATCGCCGAACTCTCTTTTGGCGACAAGACACCCTCTTAGAAGACCTCGATAAAGGAATCATCTCGGGGGGAACCTACGATGGTGCATTAGCTCGGCTCTGCCTTTGCTGATACTCCCTCGTGCGGCGGATAATCTCTTCCTCAGTTGTTATCTCAACACCTACAGCACGGAAGCAGAGCAATAAGTACAAGGTCATGCAAGCAAGGAAATAAGTATAATTCTATAAGTACGGCAAAGCATGAAAAGAACAGACCGGCCACCACACGCATCAACCCGACGAGCATCAACATCTCCGAGCATGTGTAAGCTACCATGTTTATCTCGTGAATCATGCTCAGAGCCAACCTCTCCTCCCAGGTGAGCGTCGACTACAGAGGTTGGGGCACTTTCGTCCTCGGCACCTGCAGCGCAATAGAAAGGGAGAACCCTCTAGAACAATGCATGAAGAAGAAACTCTCCTTCCAATGCTTCAATGAACTAGGGGCCCCGACCAACACCTTGACATTCTTCCTAGTTGAAAAATAATAATATCCCTATCGGTGATGCTTTAGCTGAAGAAGAAATCTCACCATGCCAGGGTCAGCTCGATGTCACGAATGACGCAGTAAAACATGAGGCCAAACAAAAACCTAAAGGAGTTTGGCATCAACTGCACTGGCAATACTCAGTACCACCCAAGCACCCCGATGATCCCTTCATTCAAAGGAAACCACAGCCCAGCTTCCAAACTATGCTCATACACACATATCTCACCAGGCCGAGCATTTCTTGCCATCTCACCGGGCTACGGGACCTCATCCGGAATTCCTTGGGGATATCGTACATAGCTTGGATCTGAGCCATATCCTAAAGGGTTAAGACACAAGGTATGGTCCCAAACTGACGACCAGCTCGCAGGGAAGCTCTACCTCTACCATTGAAGGACCAACCTCGGTAAACTCAGAGTCCTCAACCTCAACAACCTCAACAACCTCAAACTCCCCAGTCCCCGACTCATAGTTGGAATCGCTAGAACTTGAAGAAGAATCAGAATCAAAAGGAGAACAGGAGGATGAGGAAGACAACTTATCGAACTTGAAGCCGAGGAACAAGGGCACAAGCCGAGCAATGAAACAACACCTTGTCGAGTAATCGAAGCAATCCCTCTCGCAAATGACAAAGGAGGAAGGCCCGTCCACCCCTTCTTATAACCCTCCAGGAACACAAATTGATGCCAAATCAATGGCACAGATCAAGCGACGCCCAGACGAAGCTCGAGAAGATCAATCGACGTGACTGCTACTGTACACATAAGGCCTTGGGAACTGAGGCAACGACTTTGACAAGCAATGTTCAAAGCATTAATTGCCCTAGTTCACCCTTCAGCACTTGTTCAACCAACGTCGCAGATGCCCAGGGTTCAACCAGAACCATTTGTCAAATTAACTGCCTAGGCATCCTCAAGACACAGACCAAGGGAGACCACACTATGCCTCAGCCGAGCACTCCACTCTTCAACTTCAGAATTGGGGGAGTGGTGTTCGGATTCCAAAACTTCAAGAGCAAGTTCCTTAGCCGAAGAATAGAAAGCTCGGCACACGTTGTTGAGCACCAGAGAGCTTGGCACCTTTCCTCAACACACAATGTCCGAACATCACAGTGACCTCTACACCAAAGCTTCGCCTCCACTGGCATCAGAAAGCTCTTCCTTGGCTGAGCTGAGCCCCCGACTCCGGAGCTTGGCACGTCATGGCCGAGCATCACAGTAGCCTCAACACCGAAGCTCGGCCTCCCACTAGCATCAAAAAGCCCTTCCTCGGCCGAGCTAAGCCCCCGACTCCAGAGTTTGGCACGTGCCTTGAAACCCAACTTAACACCTCAACCCTTCCTCAACATAACATGGTCGAGGATCAAATAGGAGTCAATGCAACACCGTTGAACAATAGACTCAGGCGTAGCTTGGATCAACACCGCAACACCCCACCGAGCTATGCGACCGTGCAACACCTCAACCGAACACCTCCCTCTCCTTGGCTCCAGAATTGGGGGAGTGGTGTTCGGATTCAGAAATAACAATTCCCAGAGTTCTGTAGCCTACGATTAGAGGATTCCTTGGCCATAACTCACATCGTGCGGATCTCGGGTTCTAGCATGTGCCAAGGAACATCAAGTGGATCAAACACTCCACTAGACTACAAAAGAACTTCAACTTGAAGTTCCTCAGTCGAGGATGTCAGCTACATGTCAAGCATATAAGCATAACTATGGATAAGGAAGAATAAGGAGGACAACTCTGCCAGGGATTAGGACTCTATTCTGAATACCTCGATGGGGAGTCTCATCTGACAAGGAGACGGATCTTCATCTATAGAAAGGCATTCCATGCTCAAGGTAAGGGATTCCAACTTCTGACACCCATATTGCTATTCTGCCCAAACCAGCATCCTTATTGCTTAGCTCGACCATCCATGACCTCCTACTAACTTGAGCGTCGAAGTACCTACACAGAGATAACTCCTCAGGCCTCTCACTTCTCCTTTCTTGATAACAGGTCTTGAAGCGCCGCCTCATCCTTGTAACTCATAATTGATAAAATTATTTCTTATGTATAAAATTTATTTTTGTTCAATATAATGAATGAACATAATTAGAGGTGTACCAAATATTTTATTTTTTATAAATATATAACATTACACATGTCCTAAAATTTTCGCTATCTTTTATTTTTATTTTTATTATTCTTTGTATTTTCTATTATTAAAAATTTTATTATTTGACTATGACATCATTTAATATCTAAGTAGATTTTGAATTTGGCATTCCATTTTCATCATTAATAAAAATACTTCTTACATTTTATAGTTATTTATTTTAATTTTTATTATTTAATTATGGCATCATTTATTATTTCATTTGACCCCAAATGGTTTAATTGGTTTCCCACCACCGGGTGGGAAGAAAATGGTTTTGTTTTCGAATTACTTTTTAAAATATTTATTTTTATACTATTAAAATTAATACTATGGATTTAATTAAAAGAATTTAATGATGAGAAAAATATATCTTAGATATAGGATTTAAAGAGAGAGAATAGGAAAATATTTTTATTTCCAATTGGTTTTAAATTTTACATTCCATTTTCATCATTAATAAAGAAATTTCTTATTTATCCTACTTATTATTGTTTAATATGTATGTTAAAAATGTTCCCAATTTTTTTAATTTCTATTTTTTTCATTTTATCTATTTTTTTAATTTTATTATTTAATCATGAAAACATGGATTAACTCACCTGAGCCATAGTCAGATCCACGAACCTCGGAGTGCTCCTCAGATATGTAAGCCATCATCATACCTCACAGCAGTTGCTTGGGAACCCTGGGGTTTCCAGCCCGTCCCTAGTACGGACTGACCAATGCGAAATGTATATATTTGAGCTACTGCCCCCAACCTCGATCTGTAAAGGTGCGGTAGCCCGATGGACCTTCATGGGATCTACGACAACTACATCCCCATCATCACTTCCTCATCACCGAACTCTCTTTTGGCGACGAGACACCCTCTCAGAAGACCTCGGTAAAGGAATCGTCTCAGGGGGAACCTGCGACGGTGCATCAGCTCGGCTCTGCCTTTGCTGATGCTCCCTCGTGCAGTGGATAATCTCTTCCTCAGTTGCCATCTCAACACCTACAACACGGAAGCAGAGCAATCAGTACAAGGTCATGCAAGCAAGGAAATAAGTATAATTCTATAAGTATGGCAAAGCAATGAAACGAATAGACCGGCCACCACATGCATCAACCCGACGAGCATCAACATCTCCAAGCATGTGTAAGCTACCATGTCTATCTCGTGAATCATGCTTAGAAACAACCTCTCCCCCTTGGTGAGCGTCGACCACAGAGGTTGGGGCATTTTCATCCTCGGCACCTACAGCGCAATAGGAAGGGAGAACCCTCTAGGACAATGCACAAAGAAGAAACTCTCCTTCCAATGCTTCACTGAACTAGGGGCCCCAACCAACACCTTGACGTTCTTCCTAGTTGAAAAATAATAATACCCCTGTCGGTGATGCTTTAGCTGAAGAAGAAAGCTCACCATGCCTAGGGTCAGCTCGATGTCACGAATGACGCAGTAAGACATGAGGCCAAACAAAAACCTAAAGGAGTTTGGCATCAACTGCACTGGCAGTACTCGGTACCACCCAAGCACCCCGATGATCCCTTCATTCAAAGGAAACCTCAGCCCGGTTTCCAAACTATGCTCATACACACATATCTCGCCGGGCCGAGCATTTCTTGCCATCTCATCGGGCTGCGGGACCTCATCTGGAATTCCTTGGGGATATCATACATTAGCTTGGATCTGAGCCATATCCTAAAGGGTTAAGACACAAGGTATGGTCCCAAACTGACGACTAGCCTGCAGGGGAAGCTCTACCTCTACCCTTGAAGGACCAACCTCAGCAAACACAAGGTATGGTCCCTGACTCATAGTCGGAATCGCTAGAACTTGAATAAGAATCAGAAACAGAAGGAGAACAGGAGGATGAGGAAGACATCTTATCAAACTTGAAGCCAAGGAACAAGAGCACAAGCTGAGCAATCGAAGCAATCCCTCTCGCAAATGACAAAGGAGGAAGGCCCGTCCACCCCTTCTTATAACCCCCAGGAATGCAAATTGATGCCAAATCAATGGCACGGATCAAGCAACACCCTGACGAAGCTCGAGAAGATCAACCGACGTGACTACTACTGTACGCGTAAGGCCTCGAGAACCGAGGCAACGACCTTGACAAGCAATGTTCAAAGCATTAATTGCCCCGGTTCGCCCTTCAATACTGGTTCAACCAACACCGCAGATGCCCAGGGTTCACCCAGAACCATCAGTCCAATTAACTGCCTGGGCATCCTCAAGACACAGACCAAGGGAGATCACACTATGCCTCGGCCGAGCACTCCACTCTTCAACTTCAGAATTGGGGGAGTGGTGTTCGGATTCTGAAACTTCAAGAGCAAGTTCCTCAGCAGAAGAATAGAAAGCTCAGCACAACATTGTTGAGCATCAGAGAGCTCGGCACCTTTCCTCAGCACACCATGTCCGAACATCACAGCGGCCTCTACACCAAAGCTTTGCCTCCACCGGCATCAGAAAGCTCTTCCTTGGCTGAGCTGAGCCCCCGACTCCGGAGCTTGGCACGTCATGGCCGAGCATCATAGTAGCCTCAACACCGAAGCTCGGCCTCCCACTGGCATCAAAAAGCCTTTCCTCGACCGAGCTGAGCCCCCGACTCCAGAGTTCAGCACGTGTCTTGAAACCCAACTTAACACCTCAAACCTTCGTCAACATAACATGGCCGAGGATCAGAGAGGAGTCAATGCAACACCGCTAAACAATAGACTCAGGCATAGCTCGGATCAACACCGCAACACCCCACCGAACTATGCGACCGTGCAACACCTCAACCGAACACCTCCCTCTCCTTGGCTCCAGAATTGGGGGAGTGGTGTTCGGATTCAGAAATAACAATTCCCGGAGTTCTGTAGCCGACGATTGGAGGATTCCTTGGCCATAGCTCACATTGTGCGGATCTCGGGTTCTAGCATGTGCCAAGGAACATCAAGTGGATCAAGCACTCCACCAGACTACAAAAGAACTTCAACTTGGAGTTCCTCAGTCGAGGAACAAGGCATCCTGTTGCGCCATTGAAGGGATGGGATATCCATCACATGGATGCCCAAGTCTTGCGGAATGGACTGAGCGAATTTCAAAAATTTCTCCCATCTTTGTAGGGAATCGAATTCCCTATTTTAGAAAAATATATTTTTCAATGATCAATCTTGAACCTTAAACCAAACCAGATATGAACCAAAAGGAGTAGGAGGGAGGATGTACCTGATACAGAGAATTAGTATCTCCCAATGAAGGTGTTCACGCCCAAGGAAGGATCCAAAGACTGCTCCCACTGAAGATGGCACAGTGCAGGATGGAGTAGAATGAGTAGTGTTCTTCTCCAAGAACTCTGTCCTTTGCAAGAATCAGTAGGATGGAACGTGAGCACAGCTTCCTATCAATTCTTTCTCAAAGAACTAGTGTCAAGATCGAATCTTGACTTCTCCCACAACTGGAGATCGAACTGGCAAACAGGGGAGCAAGAACAGGGAGGCGGCAAGAAAGAATTCTGCAGGGATGCTTAATTCTTCCTTCTTTTGATTTCAGCGCTGAGGATGACATGAATGAATCATTCTCAAGGCTGCGACCCCCTCCTTCTTTTGTTAACCTAAAAGATCAGCTCATAATCCAATCAGGAGCTGCTTATACAAATCATATTTGGATCAGCCTTCTCTTTAGGTGATAAGGATAAACCCTTATCTTATCTAAAGATTAGATTAGCTTTCTCCTAATTTCATTAGGAGGTTTCTAGATCTGAATCACATTCAGATTTGGACTCTCTGAGTGGAAAGGGTCAAGACACTATCCTATCAGCTAATCCATCTCAGAATTCGCCCCATAATTAACTAATTAAATAACCCAGTTTGAAATGGGCTTTAGGCCCATTAAGCTTATGTGCTCACTTAAACTTCCTAACTGTTGCCCAGTTGGGCTTCCTTGTATGGCGTGGGACCCAAGCATTGATCTACACATCAGCTATTTGGGTTTGGCCCAGCCTTTGTTACGAGACCTGGTCGAATACATAGTTATGGACAGTGCACCCTCTAAAACCCATCAAATGGGCTATATGGGCCCAACACTTACCCTAAGTGGTCCCCTGGCAAAGCCACCTTGTAACACATAGGGACTGTGGGCAGATGCAAGATTAGCCCATCAGGTATTATCCTCAATGGTCTTAGACTTAACCTCTCAGCCCATAATGATCATACACTACCTGACAAGAGAGGACCTCTCCCTCGGCTGCAAGGAATAGTGTTGCACTCTCTGCTTATATGGATCCTGGGAATTAAAACCTTCTTACAAATATTTTAGAAACCATAATAGATATACTTTTATATCTCATATAAAATATATTTTGCAAAACAAATCTCAACGATTGAAATCGGTTGCCGGTAGTCTTGGTTTCCATTAGTGAGAGTGCATCCTCGATCATTACCTTCGTCCGACAAAGGGGCTGATCCTGTCACTATGATCATCCACTTAGATGAATTCTCAGACTGTCCCAACATACCCAGGTTTTGACCCCCTCTAAGGATCTCACTGATTGGTATATCAAAGACAACCCAATCCGACACCTAGTGCAGTATCATAATCGAGTCTAGGAGTTGGGTGTAACTTTCTAGTTTTTTCCCATCAATCTCCAAGGTCCAGGGCAATACTGGAAATCTGGTTCAGTTCATAAATTCAATTAATCCTACACTGTATGTGCCTAGGGTCTCACCCTGGCAGCTGAGACAGGCCACCCCAACTGACTTGGTGGCACCACAGTGTCAGCCTTGTCAGGATAGGTCTCCCCAGACCGACCCACTAGCTGTGAACATTCTAAACTAACACGAGTCTCATTAAGTGTCCAATTTAAGGGTATTACACAGAAACATACCAAGGGAACATGAATCAAATATGCACTTTTATTCATTTACAATAAACTCATAAAGTACATCATTCTGATTGAAGCTAAGGGCATACAAAACTGTCTAACAACCACACCTCGGCCGAACGCTGCATGCCTTGACTTTAGAACTGGGGAGTGGTGTTCAGGTAATGGCTGAGTTGGTCCAAATAGACACGTGGTCACCCAGTCAGTCCAGCCATGTTGGCATAGTTTGGCCAACTCCGCATCATTCATTCATTCCATAGTGAAGGCCGGGCTATGCTATTACTATGGCACCCCATCTCATCCTCTAAACCATGTCAGCTACATGTCACGCATATAAGCATAACTATGGATAAGGAAGAATAAGGAGGACAACTCTGCCAGGGATTAGGACTCTATTTTGAATACCTCGATGGGGAATCTCATCTGACCAGGAGACTGATCTTCAGCTATAGAAAGGTATTACATGCTCAAGGTAAGGGATTCCAACTTCTGACACCCATATTGCTATTCTACCCAAACCAGCATCCTTATTGCTCAGCTCGACCATCCATGACCTCCTACTAACTTGAGCGTCGAAGTACCTACACAGAGATAACTCCTCAGGCCTCTGACTTCTCCTTTCTTGATAATAGGTCTTGAAGCGCAGCCTCGTCCTTGTAATTCAACATCGCCCTGTTGGCAAGGACTATCAGGTTGCTCTCCTCAGTTCATGCACCACCTCGAATTGAGCAGCATCAGATACTATATATATAAATAATTGATTTGACCACAATATTAGAAACCAATGTCTTAATCATAGCCCAATTTGATGGTTACTGATTATTATCATCATCCTCATTTGGTACTGTCACATGCAAAAATAAATGCAGAAATAAGAATTTCTTTTATTGATGATGAGAATATAATACATGATATAGAATCAATCAAAAAAGAAATTGACCAATGTGGGTTAGTGGTTCAACTATCCATATCAAATGGATGAACACATGATGTTATTATTAAATAATAAAATACATAAAGTTCTAGAAAATATGGAAATTTGTAGATAATTTTGGGTACACTCAATAATATTATATATTCATCATATAAAAAAGTGTGATTAATGAGAATTATTTTCATTAATGATAGAAATGGGATAAAAATTAGGATAAAAAATAAAGAGCATTAATGTCTAACACATGACCCCACTAACCATGTCAAATGGTTTAATGATTTAATTAGTTAGGTCATTATAGGCAAGTGGTTTGGTAGGGATGCAAATAAATCGAATCGGATTTGAATCAAGGTATATTTGAATTTGATTCAATTCGAAGATCTAATCAAATCTCATAAATATTGATTCAAATCTGAATCCAATCAATTTGTTGGATATCAGAATCTGATACGACTTGATTTAGTTTAAAAAAATAATAAATTATTAAAAGGAAAAGAAAATATAATAATTGAATCAAAGAAAAATTCATTATAAATAAATAATAAATAACATATTTATTATATAAATTATATATATATATATATAGAAATAATTGGTTTGAAAACAATATTGAAAACCAATATTCAAACAATATATTGGAATTGCATTTCCTCTTGGTAAATAAGTAATTTTTATTATCTCAAAAATTAAATAATAAAAAATAAAATATAGAATTTTTTATAAATTTTATAGAAAATTTTGAAAATCCATAAATATTATATATTCTTCATATTAAACAAAATATGTTTGAAAAATAAGAATTAGTGTTAGTAAAGATAGAAATGACTAAAATACAAAGAAAAAAAATGAATTAATGTCTTAATCATACTCCATTTTCCTGGTTAAATAGATTAATGGTTTAACCAGTAAAGTCATTTGGTTGCGGACTATTATCATCATCATCATCATTTGATATTGCCATGTGCAATGCGCATACACTTTTACTAGTGTTAGAAAATATCTGAATCCATTATAAGATGACACACGACTAAGACCCCAAACGTCTGAGTGGACTAAAGCAAAAGAACTCAAGTCTCTTTTATCATCTCTAGGAACAAAAGACACTTTATGATGTTTACTTAGCTGATATAACCCAAACCTAGCTAAGTTATAGACTCCAAAGTTGGGAATTGCTTTTTCAAAACATGTAGAGAAAGATGACCAAGACGACAATGTCATTGATGTGTTGTATAAGAGGAATGAAGAGCCTTCTAAGGATTATAGTCATCCAAGTAGTATAGTCCTCCAACTTCACAACTGCCACCAATTGTCTTCCCCTTCTTGAGATCCTAAAAGACACAGTATGAAGGATAAAATGTTACTAAACAATGAAGGGTTTGAGTAAGCTTATTTACAGACAAAAGAATAAAAAAATTTAGGAACATAAAAAACAAAGCATAAACTATAATCAGAACCAAGAGACACATTATTGGTACCAGTAATAGCAAAAGAAGAACCATCAGCTAAGGTAACGGTTTGAGGGGTAGAAGGTGGTGACAAGGATACAAACATATATAAAGAGCCGATCATGTGGTTTGAGGCTCCAAAATCAATTACCTAGGGTGAAGGTGAAGAATTAGAAATAAGGCAAGCAGTACATGACTTCATAAGTGTAGTAGTGGCAGAGCTAGAAGAGGCAGACTGGCGAATCTTTTCATACTCCTCACGTGAGATAGAGATTGTGTTTTCATCCTTACCAACACTGGATGCAGGAACATTTTTAGTCACACTAAGACTCCAAAAGTCAGGTTCCACCATTGATTAGTTAGCCCAGGAATATGGATGGCCATAAAAGTCATAACAAAAGTTGACTATGTGACCTTGTCCACAATGTGAACACTTACGAGTAAAACCATGACCACTACTACTACGACCACCACCACCCCTTGCACCACCAACCTCTCTACCACCTCTTCATGCACATCTGAGCCCATGGCCAAAACCCCTTAAGTTACCTCCACCCCTACCATGTATATTTCTACTAGGAAAATCTCTTCTGGAAACCACCATGGCTGATCTCTCTGAAGGTGGGAGATGATCACTATGTGGATTTGAGGCTCTCCTTGTGCGTGAGAAAACGATTGGAGAATGATGGAAGATTACTACTCCCTAAGATTTGGGCCTCCATTGGTTCAAATTCAAACCTCAACCCAGATAAAAATCTTGCCACATCCAAATGTTCTCTTTGTTCTTGTTGAGTCTTCAAATCAATGGATAGGGAGAAAAATAGTCTTGGTATAACTGATGAATTTTATGACATTTGTTTGACATGGTCCCAAATCTCTTTGGTCGTGCCTACAAACATAAGGTTCACACTAATGTGATTCTCCATACTATTCCAAAGGGATGTCCTAATTTGGGCATTCTCTTGTACCCATTCATTGTACCCTTCTGATTCACTTTTCAATAAACCCTCCTTAATGTACTTCAACTTGCCTCTTGTAATGAGAGATACCACAATTGACTTGGTCCATGGGATATAATTAATACCATTGAGTTTTACTATAGTTAATTGAAAGTCATGAAATTTGATTGCACAACTAATATAAGTTTAGTATTACTATTTGATGGAGCCATGAGTGAGAAGAGATCATTGATTTGTTGCCTAGGCAAACTGTCAAACAATTGGTACACAACTACTATAACACACATTTTTTTTTTTTTACGAAAAACACAAAAAATCATCAACACTCTACTTTAGAAACACTTGGGAAAGATTGCACACTTACCACAAAGTGTCAACACACTATAAATCACTACAAAATCACCACACATTGAGGAGTACCTACCTCACAACTTGAGACATCACAAGGCTGCCCTCTTTGAACTGCCGAACAGAGGGCTTTTAGGAAAACACCACCAACAAACAAAACACAGCAACTTGAGGCATTAAATCCTTTTTTCCAAGAATGGTGCCGTGAACACTACAATCAACCTCAAGGCTCTGATACCGCGTTCCAATTTTAATAAAGAAAAGAAAAGGTAAAGAAAATGATAGAAGAAAGAAAGAGAAAAAGATAAGAAGAGAAAGAGAAGGGAATGAGAAGAAAAAGAGAAAGAAAGAGGGAAGACTAGCAAGGAAAAATCTAATCCACACCTCCTTAGTGTCGACCCTGGTTGTTTTAACATTCTTCTAAAGCTGAAATGACTACAATACCCTTAATTAAATTAGAGAAAAATAATCTGAAAAAGACAATAATACCCCTATTAACTAATTCTACCATACTAAAGCCATGAATCACAACCCTCAATGTATTGGTGAGGCCCCACCTTCAATTGAATAAAGTGATATTAGAGTCCGGTCATATAATTCATCGAAAGGCTGTGATATCATGTTTTAGCCTAAGCAAGGCACAGGGGAGTGCAACCAAATAAATGAGAAAATAAAGATTAATACAACAAGTACACCGTGGCTTTAACTTTTATTTTGAGAAAAATAGTGTGTGGACTTTTTTTTTTATCATTTAATACAAAGGCGGCTAGTCAATCCCCCGAAATTCATACATCAGTAGAATTTGAGCTCAAGTCCCTACCACAACCAGATAGAGACCTTATCAACTAAATCAGTTGACATAGTTTGTAAAAACTCTTGGAACAAATTAATTAAAATATATAACTGCTTTTATACATCACTAGTGTAAGAGCGTAGCGTAGTCATATGAATCTGTTGAACAGTGAATACGCAGGATCATCAAGCCTCTCACTTGATCCCTATGGAATTTCATTCGCAATGGCACACCTGACCCACCATCGTCTGTCGTCTCTGGTGTCTCAAATCACATGATGCAGCAATTGGGATCAGGTTCTTGGTAGATTGGAGTGAAAACCGGCGGCCAGACAGGCGGACATACCACCGGCACCGGTGTATCCTTTTTCTCTTCCTTCTTCTCATCAGGTCCAACGGTTAACAGATCCGCATAACCAAATTTCTTCCTTAGCGACGTTGTCAATTCAATCGAATCGATCCCCTCCCCGATCACCGCAATCTGATTCTTGTCGTCACCTTGTAAAGCTGCCGATTCAACGCCTGCATCGCATGGGTCCCAATTAGTTATTTTAAAAACTGACAAAAAAATAATAGAATATACCCCAAATTTCAGTGGGCTATAAGCCTATAACAATCTCTCTGATGGGTCCAACTAAGGTCAACTTCTCAAGGCTGAGGCTATTTAATTAATTATTATAATTTAGAGGCCGTTCGGGAGGGCTTCTGCCGTGATTGAGCTGCTTCTGAGAAGCTACGTATGATGGTGCTTCATGGGAAAGTTGATTTCTTTCATGGTGCTTCATGATGCTGCTGCTTTCCCGGAAGATTTTCAGTTAACCGAACTCCCTGCCTATCAGCTTAATTAATCTCCATTGAAGGAGTCGACCCATTCCAAATGGTTGAATTAATGGATCAGTCCAGCTGAGTTTGAAGATTGGGCTCCTCAGTCCTCTCAGTTGTTTTCTTCACTTATTTTAATTAAGATCTCTCTCTCTCTCTCTTTCAAGTTTCTTCTGATCATTTGTAATTTTATATTGCAAAATCCATTTCTTGAAAATTACTGTTCAACGTCAAAACTATAATAATAATTATTCTAACCTACTTTTTCTTTACATTTTTTTAACTATATTAGTATGACTGGGGGGGATGACCCTGTAGGCAGAATCGGCGTCCCCCGTCTACGGAGGCGCGGGATCAAATCCGGTCTCCGTGAAAAGCTCAGTGGACCTCACGTCCACCGGCTCTGACCTTCATCCCCTGCTCACTAAAAACAGAGCACAGACGTGGATTACTCAATTAAACGCTCTAAGTAGTTGTTTTGGGTACGTAGGCAGTTCAAAGTAGTTCTGAACCACCGGAATTGATTCAGTTTTCAATTTTTCTAGGTACCGGAGGAGCTCCTAACTTGATGAGCTCCACATGACAATATATCCCAAACTTCGAAATCATGGACTACTATTTCAGCCTCAGTTGATGAATACTCAATTCTCACAGTTCGAAAACAAGAAAATGTAAGAGGGTTGGTTACCTGATACACCCACTGCAGTCCGCATGGCTTTGCTCCGATCCTTGGCGCTCTGGAGGGAGACCTTCACTACTACCTTTTGCTGCACAGCAAATAACAGAGTCAGAAGAGTCAGACAAGTATAATTCGAAGCTAATTTTGACAACCCAAATCTTCTACTGTAGAAATCATACTTTTGCCATCCTGAATCGGCCTTTCTGCGATCTGGGTGCAAAGGTTTCTGAGTTCTAACGAGTTCTGTGCGTAGAATATATATATCCTCCCCCATGGCTGTATTTATATGCCTTATCGGCGAAGAATTGCTCAGAAAGACCCCGAAAAAAAATTAAATAAACAAAACCAGAGACCGACTAGTGATATGACAGGGTCTTCTTCGATGCAGTTGCGATGCATAAACGTCAACAAGAAGACAAAGTTGTGGGAGCCTAACTCATTGAATTGGGGGATTGAGACTTACAGAGTGATAGCCATTGCCTCATCGGAGACTTGGTCTCGGTCTATGCTTGCTTAAAGTTAAAAAGCTGGAGTCGTTTAATCCTAAACGCGGAAGAGAAGAGGAACCCCATCTCGTAGTCTCTCTTTCACACCTAGCTATTGGACATAAAATAATTTCCACTTTCAACAAAATGATCTCGTGTTTGATTGAAGTTTGAAGATGGTCATACTGTTCGGACTAGGTACCGTCCAGGCAATTGGTTTCATTTTATTCTAAATCCGGTCTTTAGTAGAAAAAAACTGTTGGATTGGTTAATGATTTGTTCAACAAATTTTACCCGTTATTTATTTTAATTATTTTTTATATTTTTTATTTTATTCTTAAAATGGGTCGACTCAAAAACTGATGGCCAGAATAATTCCGGATCCGGGTCATTTTTTACTAGTAGATCGATTTAAAACTTTAAAATTTAAATCTAAAAATAAGGAGGTGATAGGATGCATGGGGCCAAGGTATTGCCCAGGAAAACAACTCCTCTTTCACTTTGCAACCCTTGACTTCTTTGATTCCTTCTTCACATCCATCTTCAATCTCTTAGGGACCCACATGCACATCTCACCATGCGTTGGGAGCATCTCTACTTATCATGGGGAGATGTTCCAATACACAGGTGGGAGGTGTTAATTTGAAAGTGCACCAAGTAATTGCTTAATAGCATATTCTTTTTAATAGAACAACAAACATCATCCTCCTCAAAAGCGGAAGAAAGAGAAATTTTAATTATTTATTTGCTAGAGAGGTTTAGCAGTTTTCTTCAGTACCGATGAAAAAAACCTGAAATTCATCTTGGGATATTATGTAAACTCATGCACCATGGCTTCTTTACATTTTTCTTAAATTCACTATAACTTAGCAACAGCCAAACGGCCCTCTGTCGTTGAGTTTTCATTTTTCAAAACTCACTTTCAATTAAGATTTTCTACTACTAGTGACCAATTGGCCATTAATAAAAGTTATCTATATAAGTATTTAAGCATTTTATATGATAAAATTACCACTGAATGGATGGTCAATCTTATTAAATATTTTTATGACAAAATTACCCCTGACCTGGGCACCATACTAGTCTTGCAAATTTTAAGCCTGAAGTATTTAATAAGGTTGACCGGTCATTTAAGGGATAGTTTTGTTACAAAAATATTTAATAAAGTTGACTGGCCATTTTAGGGGTTGTTTGGTTATGTTAAATACATAAATGACTACATGGACAACTTCTATTAAAATAATATCATTTCCACCGCTCTTCCAAATTTTGAAAAAAAAAAATAGTGAGCATTATGTTCAAAGTACCAATACACCCCTTCCATGCATTGATACTTTGAGCCTGGAATCTACCAATAAACTTCCAACGAACTACATCGAAAACAGAAAAGTACTTCATGAATCTCTAACTTTGGTTGGAAGGAAAAGGTAGAAAAACCTCTACAAACCTTGTATAGTATTTGGTGTCCCATACCTTTTCCTTTCTTTTCCTACCTTTCTTTCAAATCAAAGATAGGTCAAAAGGATGTTCTGTCTCCTATGTATCAGGCCATATATACAGTATTTCATATTTGCAGTTTCGTGGGTTTGATCTTAAGGCTTAGATCGAAAGGAGTACAAATACAAATATATAAAGTGCAAATACATACAAAATAATACAAAATGCAAGATTTTGCACTCTACATATTTGCATTTGTACTCTTTCCAAACTGAGCCTAAGTCTCATATTTTGTGATATTGATTGACCATCCCAATTACTGGGTTGTGGTAGAACACAAAATAAGATGAATTTCTGAATTTTTCATAGTAGGCAAGATTTATATCTAATTAAGGCATAACAAAGGAAAAAAAAAAAAAAAAGAAACCGCTAAACCTCTCTAGTAAATAAATAATTAAATTTACTCTCTTTATTCCTCTTTTTGGAGGATCCTGTTGTTCAATTAAAAAAGTAGTATTACCATATTCAATTAAGGTTATGTTTGGTGATTAAGTGGCTGTTAAAAGAAGTACTTATTGCACAAATACATTTTAGAAGTGCTTATTTTAACATCCACTTAAGGTTGTTTGTTAACCTACTTGCCAAATCACTTATTATGTTTTTTAAACACTTGAAAAATCTGAAAAAGAAATGAATCCAGACAAATATTCACCCAAAAAAAGAAAAGAAAATAACATCAAACATGGAGGGGAGGAGTTTGGGAGAACTCACCTTTGTTCCCCGGCGGCTGGATGGTCGGGTGTCGTTAGTAAACTTGTCCAATCACAGATCTGCGAACAGAGAGAAGAGCAAAACTGGTATTAAATAAATTATTTAGGGACTGAATCATTCCATTCGTTTTGAAAAAGCACTTCTCCAAGAAGTGCTGAAAAAGAGGCACACTTGGGTCACTTTTTCTATAAATACTTCTTTCCAAAAAATGTACTTCTTGGTGACTTTTTTTTACCGAACACATATAAGTACTTCTTTATCACTTAATGTGTGGTCCCAACACTTAAAATAAGTACTTTTTAAAAGTGAAATCAAATAGGGCCTAAGTCTTCTAATTGAATGTTGTTTGCTTGTGAAGTGCTATTGCACAACTACTTAATGTACTTTCAAATTAACACTCACCATTCAAGGCTGCTCACGGTTTGGTGGCCTATTTTCCAAACCAATCCAGCATCATCAATTTTGGAAAACTGTGAACCAAAATCGAACTGATGTCAACCGGCCAATTAACCAGTTAATCTATTTGGTTTTTTACTATTTCGGTCTAGGTTTTTTTTATATATATAATATATATTATAAATAAATATATAAATATATAATAAAAATACCAGAAATACATATAATATATTATATTATAAATAATAAATAATATATTATATATTATAAATATATATAATGCATATATTTTCATTTACAATATATAGATAATATAAAATATATATCAAAAACATATATAATATGCATACATATATATTATATATAATATCTAATAAATATACATATACTAGTTGGTTTGGTTAACCATTGTTTTTTTTGTATTGGTTAATCAAAATCGAATCAACACCTTCAATTTTTTAAAAATACCAAATCAAAACCAAACTGACTAGTTTGGCTAACCAAAATAATTGGTTTTTGATGATCACCCCTACTCACCAAATCTTTGAGAGTGTAGAGATGGATGTGAAGAAAGAATCAAGAAGTCAAGGGTTGCAAAAAGGAGTTGTTTTTTTGGGACAACACCTGGGCTCCTATCGCATTGGAGGACATGCATCCTACCACCTCCTGAGTCAAACGGTCTGATCGTCTGGTCTGGTCCGGTTTTCAAAACAATGGCATAAAGTATAAACACATATTTTATCAATAAATAATATATAATTATAATCTATGTGTAATATATGCATTATTTTATGTTTAGTTTATATTTTTAATTCAGATTTTAAAATTTTATTCATAAAAAAATTAAAAATTACAATACGAGGCCAAAAAAGGGGCTTTTTTCACAAAAATAACGGGGTGATGCATGTATCTCCAAAAGTTGCATACATGTTTAATATATAACCTGTGACCTGCTCACCGGGTCGAACGGGTCAACAGTCCAACCGTTCAAGGCAGACGGTTTTTTACCTCATCAACAATTTTTGACAAAATTCCATGCTTTACTAAAACTGAGCCCGAAATCATGATCGAGTGACAGTTTGATCAGTTCAACCAGCCGGATCAACAGTGGGTTGAAAACATTACTCCAAACCCTTAAATCCTAAACTCTAATCTTAAATCTTAAATCCTAAAACATAAAATCAAAATTCCAAACTCTAAATCCTTGATATTAAACCCTAAACCCTAAATCAATTTGTAAAATGGCTATGGAATGATGCATGTCCAGATGTCCTCCAACGTGGTATGGTAGGAGCCAAGCATTTTCCATTTCCTGGCCATGATACAAATAGAATCAAGAAAAATTCTAACCATGTGACTAAGACGATGATTAGATAATAAATTAAACTCCCTTGTTGTGACAAAACAATGAATCAATAAGCCATTAGGGGTTTACCAGTGATGCTTCGTTCATTCATCTATTTATCTACAACCGACCTATGAATTGAGAATATTCTTGGCCTTGGATGTTCAAACTTCAATTAAACACGAGATCGTTTTGTTGAAAGTGGAAGTATTTTATGTCCAATAACCACCTTTCCTTACAAAAAAGTTAACTTTTTATCCATACGCCTTGCGCAGAAAGAAACAAAATCTCTGTATTTTTTTAAGGAAACAAATTTATTTAATTCTTTAGGATATGCTTGCAAACTGTTGCCATCCAGGTTTGGTGACTGAACAAAGTAGTCTTACAACCAAACTTTGGTGGTATCTGATGAAAGAAAAAGGAATCAAATCTGTTTATTCAGTCGCCTTTATCCATTAAAAGATGAAGAAAGAAAGAAAATCTGTATAATTAGAAAGTATTGGACTCATGGCCCCATTTTGTGTTTGTCTGGTCTCCAATCCCAAACAACTCGCATAAAACAACTTTTTTGACATTTATCAGCATAGTTTAGTTTATGGTTTCACATAAAATATCAGAAAACAACTTTCTTGACATTTAGTTTATAGTTTATGGTTTGATGACCACAAACCCCATGACTCCAAAATCAATATTGTCAAGGATTTCATATGATGAAAATTCAAAAAGCTCATTAAGTTGTGATTTTACCAGTTTAACCACTGATTAGGATGGTCAAAAAGGGTCATTATCTCATACTTCTCTTCACCCTTTAACATTTTTTTTTTAAATTTACCCTGAATCTTTTGTACCTTCTATCTTTGGATAAGGCCGGGAGAATCTATCTCTCTCTCTCTCTCTCTCTCTCTTTTTTTTATTTCTTCCAAAAGTCAATAACGAATTTGATTGTCTAATTCTAGAATGTACCCACGAGCCACAATAGCAATAGCTTCTACTTTCATAGCCAATTTTATTTTGAGTTCATTTGATAAATACTTTTGGAAAGATCTTCTAATAGCTCTAATAGTCAAAAGATGCATTAAGATTTTAGCAGCTTAAAGACCATTTGATTAAGATGTGTCTTTTCGCACAAGGATAAATAGAAAAAATGCAAAAGTTTCATTTGGAGATTCCCAAAAATTGCCCATTTTGGAATTCTCACGTCTTTTCGACGTATCAGCTTTTGATGGATAGATCTACCGCAAATCAAATGGAAAAAGACTGAATCGTGATTTACCGGACTTATATATAACTAACAAACCAAGCGAAAAGATGCACCAAATGGGGCATTTATAAATCACTAGTGCAAGAGTATGTGCCTATGCAAATAAAGATAAAATGGTAAAAGTTTAAGAAAATGATAAGACAATTAAATTTTGACCTTTTTATTTCCCATCTCATTAGTTGAATTTAAATATTAAAATAATTAGTCAGCTACCCTTCATAAATATTAATCTTATATGTTGTATGAATTTACATCATAAAAAACATGTTTAATTTAATTTCCGTAATTTATATAGAAAATATTTAATTTATAATATAATTTATACTATACAAAACAAATACTTGCCTTGAGTTATAACACATGCTCTTATATTAGTTAAAAATATATGATAATTTATTTAGGGTCAATGTATGATGGTAGAAGATATGATATAGGAATAGCTTTAAAACCCATAAATTATGATGAATACCGCTTGATTGATAAGCCCTTGATTGATTATAATTTATTTGGAGAAATACACTACAACCTACGCAGAATTCTGAAATTACAAACCCCTTCCCCTATAAACCGCATCTTATCAATGAATTTATGTTCAATTCATAGTCAGGATTCATCCCCTCTGTAAAGAGGTGGGCTGAACAGTCATTGTCAGAGTGTCATGGTCGAACTATTTACTTTAGTGCGCCAAATCTTGCGACCTTACACCCCGAAGATACGGTTGCGTGTTGAGTGGTACGCAATCCTAGCGCTTGACTTCTGAGTCTGGGCTGTCAATCGGTTGGTTCTATCGGTTCGGCCAGTTCCAGTTTCAGGATTTGTTTTCTGATCATTATTAGGTTGAGACTGGTTTGGGCTATTTTGAATCAATTCTGAAGCGAAAATAAATCAATAACTTTATAGTAGCTCAATTGGTACGTTAGCTGGATGATACCATGTCTTTCTTTAGCATCATAGATTTTTAATCAAATCATTTTATGTTGAAAATTTAAATATAGTTTAGAACTTCTGTTCTTTATAATCTTGTCATATTGGGTCAGACCAGTTTATTATTCCGATTAAGAGTAGGATCTGAGTTTGAAATTATAGTAGACCCTATAGCCATATAGGGTCTGGTTTTGGGACCGGGACGGTGGAATTTTTGTTGGGCCCAGCCCATTATGGGATATTGACCCATATTATAGCCCACTCTCCTTCGGTCAACTGTTTTTTTGTTTTTTAAAAAAAGAAAAACAAAAACTAGGGTTAGATCTTTTTTGCGTGCGGCGTATTGAAGAGAGAGAAAAAGAGAGAATCGAAATACTGTACAGATTTCTCAGTGTGCAGAGTTCATCAAACGGCCGGAACTTTTCGATCCACCGTCCGATCGAGCAGAAATTTGGACGGTAAGTGGATGACTTATTTTTCTTCATTCTGAACTGTCGGATCTTTGATCGGAGCTCTGAATCGCCGGTTATTTGAGGTCGAACAGAAGCAACTTGTAGTTGTTCGAGAAAAGAAAACATCTCGCGGCAGTCTTCATCAATTACTTTGATCAAGGGACATTTGTGATTCGATTTGGCTGAAATTAGGTGGGATTGTTCGAAACTCACAGACCTACGATCTGAACGGTGGAGATCTGATTTGGAGTAGTGAAGATCTCCATGTTGTGGCTGAACAGTAGCCGCGTTTGTGAGTTTTTCTAATTGTTATTTTCACCGCTTTTGGTATTTTCGTTTATATGTTTGAGAATTTGTATTTGCTCTATGTTTGTGAGCATATTGTGGTGTTTGAGTTGCTGTAATTGTTACCTCAAATTATTAGTGGAGATTTTTGGTTGGGTCTCCTTGGCCCCGTGGTTTTTTACCCTTCACATTGGAGGGGTTTCCAACGTTAAATATCGTGTGCGTCTCTCTTTTCTTGGCTTATGATTGTTTTCGTTGATATCTTGCTTGGAGTTGTGATAGCTGAATATATACAAGTTTTTATTTTTGGGAGAGAAATAGTTTATGGATAAACTTAGTTTTTTTCCCAACAAAGTAGTATCAGAGCTAGGTTATTTGTTTGTGGATTTGTTTGATTGCATGATGGAGCCTAATTATAGTAGAATGATTAGTTTGAATGGCACCAATTACCACAAGTGGAGAGGGAAAATGAAGGATCTACTATTTGTGAAAAAGTTACATTTACCAGTTTTTTCTACTCAAAAACCTGAAAATAAATCTGATGAAGAATGGGCTTTTGAGCATGAGATGGTTTGTGGCTTTATTTGACAATGGGTAGATGATAATGTTTTGAATCATATTGCTAATGATTCACATGCCAGAACCTTGTGGGATAAGCTTGAGACTTTGTATGCATCTAAATCTGGGAACAATAAATTATTTCTGTTGAAACAGGCTATGAATTTGAGGTACAAGAAAGGCACTCATATTTCTGATCACATAAGTGAATTTCAGGGGTGCTTTGATCAATTGTCCGACATGGGTATTAACTTTGAAGGTGAAATTTTGGGACTTTGGTTGCTTAATACTCTACTTGACTCTTGGGAAAATTTGCGCATGACTTTGTCCAGTTCTGCTCCTGGTGGTGTAGCGACATTGGAATATGTAAAAGTTGTTGATGAAGAAGTCAGACAACGAACTCAACAAGCATCATCTTCTCAATCAGAGGTTTTGATTACTGAAAACAGGGGGAGAAGCAATGATAGAGACCGAGGACAAGGTAACAGAGGTAAAAGTAAGGCTAGAAGCAAATCAAGGTCTAAGTACAAAAACCTTGAATGCAACTATTGTGGTAAAAAGGGACATATCAAAAGATTTTGTTTTCAACTGAAGAAGGACAATAAAGGTAACAAAGGTAAGCAACAAAATAAAGATAATGACAATGATGATCGTGTTGCCACCACCACTGTAGGTTATCTTGTAATTGTCTGTGATGAGAATTTGATTAATGTTGTTTGTTATGACACAAGTTGGGTTGTTGACAATGGTGCATGTTTTCATGTTACATCGAGAAATGATTTTTTCACATCTTATACTCCAGGTGATTATGGGGTTTTAAAGATGGGTAATAATGGTTTGTCAAATGTGATTGGCATTGGCACTATTTGTCTAATTGATTTTGAAAAATGCCAGACATGCACCAGACATTCGTTTGCATTTGATTTCTACTAGTGTTCTTGATGATGATGGTTATGTTAGTACCTATGATAATGGACAATGGAAACTCCCGAAAGGTTCTTTGATTGTGGCACGTGGAAAGAAGTGTTATGGTCTGTACTGGACCAAGACTTCAGTTTCCATTGATGGTGTGAATGTAGTTGAGTGTGATAACTCATCAGTGTTATGGCACAAAAGACTAAGCCACATCAGTGAGAAGGGACTTAATTGTTTGGCCAGGAAGAATCTACTTTCAGGTTTGAAAGGTGCAAGGTTAGAAAAATGTGCTCATTGCTTGGTTGAGAAACAAAATAGAGTCTCTTTCAAGAACCATCCCCCCTCTAGGAAATCAGAGTTGTTTGAGTTGGTGCATTCAGATCTCTATGGTCCGATGAAGACAAAAACATTTGGTGGTGCACTTTATTTTGTTACTTTTATTGATGATTATTCAAAGAAGCTTTGGGTTTATGTCTTGAAGAGTAAAGACCAGGTACTTGGTGTCTTTAAGTGTTGCTTTCTAAAGAAGCTTTGGCTTTATCTCTGTGGTCTGAAGTGTTGCTTTCTAAACGCCAGAGGTGTTTGGAAGTGTGTCTGAATTTGGGTTTGAAAAGAATTTTCAAATCTGAACTAATAAGACACAGGCCAGGCACTAAATGCAGTCAAATGCATTTCAAACCTAGCCAAAAGTCCAAAATACCCTTAATGATCTGAACAAAAGACACGAGTTTCTCCTCCCACTCAAGGTTGAAATTTTCAATACATATCGGGTTGTATCGGCCGATACGTATCGTATCGGGGCCTTCCCGATATGCCCCTATAGGCGGTGTTTCGGGTCAGGTAGGGCGTATTGGCCTGTATCGATATTTTGAACCTTTTTCCCACTATTCATCTTCTCCACTTGATGAAGTGGCGGCAAGTGACTCCTCCGGCCTTCCCTCTGTCTCTCTCCTTCTTCTTCTTCTTCTTCTTCTTCTTCTTCTTCTTCTTCTTCTTCTCCTCCTCTCTAGTTCCACAGCTTCTGCCTTCCTTTGTTTTTTTCATTTTTGATCGCCACTCCAACTCTCAGGAGCTACAGTCCATTTTCTCCTCTCTGTTTCTTTCTCTCTCCCACTCTCTTTCTCTTCTTCTCCATTTTCTTTTCTCCCTCATTTTTTTGTCTTTCTCCCTCTCCCTCCCCTATTATAGTGATGGTTATTGGTGCTTCTTCAGGCCCCGTGGCCATTGTGCGACAAATAGATTGACTAAAAGGCCTGTCTTAGAGCTATTGCTATAAAAATTGATTAAAGGGCTAGTCTCTAAGCTACGGGTGTCAATGGACCTGTCTAGTCCAAAATCAATTTGGACGGATTGGATGGACCAACAAGACATATTGGATTGAAACAATCCAGTCCAAAAAATTTATTAGATTGCATTGGACCTGGTTTGTCCATAATAAATTTATATTGGATTGGGTTGGATTAAACCAATATATGGTCCATTTATATAAGATAAGAATATAAGTGTCAATAGATGGAGTTTGGGTTAAAACCAATCTAAAGCAAAACAAATTTGAACAGATTGGACAATCCAGACATTGAATTGGACCGGTCTAAAATCTTCATTGGATTGGATTGGACCTGGTCCATTTGTAATGGACTCACATTGGATTGGATCGGATTGGACCAAATCTAGTTTAATTGACACCCTCACTCAAAGCTATTGCCAGATAGATTGATTGAAGGGCCAGTCTCAGAACTGTTGTCATGGACCTGGATTTGAATGCCAAAGGGCTTGTTATTGAGGATCATTTTGCCAGATTTATGTCTGGAAGTGGAGGACTGATTTCCTGGAATATTTTATTTGTATTAATTATTTAATATTTTAATCTTTATTAATTATTACATGTTTTATTTTTTATTAATTATTAACTATTTTATTACTTTTTCATTGGAATTTATCCATATTTTAATAATATTTTGATTTTAATAAATTATTTTTAATTATTTTTATAATTTTTACCAAATAGTCTATTCTAGGGTTAAAATAGTAAAATCAAGGAATTTTGGATGTTGAAGGTCTGATCCAACACAAACGAATTTATCTATTTACAGCCTCTAAAAAGTGGAAAAGCATCTATGCTTCTTTTCAGCTTTCAAACACAAATAATATCTTTTAACTTTTAGATTTCAGACTTCAAACTTATCAAACGCCACCTAAGTAGGCCCTATTTTTATGGGAAAGTCGAGAGAATAGAGCGGAGTTGGAGATAATTTAGAAGTTCCTATAAATCAGAAGCGTAAATGGTAGGGATGACAATGGGGCGTGTTCGTGGAGAGTTTTGTAAATTCTAAACCCTACATACCTCCTTAAACCTCCCAACCTGTACCCACCCCAAAACCCATAGTGGGTTGGATTTTTAGAATCCAAACCCTTCTCGTACATGAAAAAGCAAAGTCTCCCACATTTAAGGGTAGGGATGGGTGAGGTTTAAAACCCACATCTTATTCCCTATTATTTCTTGTTATATATAAGAAATAAATAAGTAAAACAATAGAAACAAATAACAAAATTTCCAATTATTTGAGTAAGACATGTAAAAAACACAAACTATCAATTATCCTTCACATAAAATTCAAAATATTATTAAATTTAACACCTAGTACATAAAGTGTATATACTTTCAAACAATAAGCGAGTTAAGGAGGGTTGGGTTTAACCTAGTATCGTGCCCTATCCATAATTGTATGGGTTGTAGAATCCAAAAACCCATCCTTCAAGCAAAAGAAAAACCTGCCCCATTGGAGTGGGCACCTATAGAGTAGGGTAGAAGTTGCCATCCCTAGTAAATGAATGGGGCTTAGTGAAGGGAGAGGGTAAATAGGAATTATAGATTATTTAGGAGAGAATAATTACCCTACTTTTTGGAGATATGATTGGAGGATAGAATAAAGGGAATTGGAGAAGGGAAATAATTCATTGGTTAGTGTTGAAAATAAAGGGAATTGGAGAGAGGTCCAGAAGGAGGATTGTCAATTGGTTAGTGCTAGAAATAAATTCATTGCATCACATAAACGAGTTTGGAATTCCTACACATTTTCTTGCATCTACTACTACACTTCCAATAAGATTTAACCATGCCAACTATGTATAGGAAACAACAATATTCATGTGAGAGGATATAACTGACCATCAATAACATCTTTCTCTTTATTATTTTTTAATAGAGGGTTCAATGCCCTTTTTTTCCTTCCCCATCTCTCCTCCACTTTTATAATTGGTTTTTCCTTGTACACTAGCCATGTAAATAGTCCATAGGTAAAATGGGTTAACCAATGATGTCATAACTAAATAATAAAAATTTTAAAATAGATATAAATCTAAAAAATTACAAAATACATAAAAGTTATAGACATTTTTGGAATATCTAAAATATTATAAATTTAATATATTAAACAAAAATAAATGTGATAACAAATTATTTTTAAAATCAATTATCTAAAAGGAATAGAAAGTTATAAACTTGCCCAAAAAAATGAGATAGTTTTTTCTTTCAAGTAAAATATGTCAACACATTATGTCGTAATTATATAATAAAAATACAATAACAGAGGTAAATAAAAAACCCTAAAATCACAAAAAAAAAAATTGTCAAAAAAGATTTTCTGAACAACTCTAATACTCTATATTTATCATAAATAAGAAGTATTTTTATTAAGAATGAAAATGAAATAGAAAATGTGAATCCACCACATCATGCTTTGATTACATACCTGTTTTAATAAGTTTTATAAAGATAGTGAAAATATTGTTGTTATCTAAAATTGCCATGTGCAACACATGCATTTTACTAGTTCAAATAGACAGGCTTAATAGGCCTCTCATGAATTGGCCCAACATGCTAAGTCTACTAGGTTTTAGACTTGCTAGTTGGTTTTTCTCCTATAACAAACTATATTTCTTTCTTTGTGATATATTTTTTTTTCTCTTTATATAGTAAGAAACTAATCAGCAATCACTTTGTTGATGCTCCTCATATATATAAAATATAAATCTCTTAAACTATCCCTAGGTTTTAGCAAATGGATTAAAACTACCACTCTAAAACATTTCTAAAATATATATTGTAAAGTACCTTTGGGTTTTTTGACAATTGACTAATTCTACACCAACCGTTAGTGTGTCATTGGATTCCATTTGCATATGATAGCACGTGGGTGTTAAAACATTTCTAAAACATTCCATTTGCATATGATAGCATATGCCACTAGTTTGCATAAAGCATGTAACATATTGACTCTCCCATTAAGTTGTAGGTCCCACACCATACAAGCTTTAATTTCCCAATTGGATAAGAATTCTTCCAAAAATCTTAGAATGCTCATGGATAATTAGAAGTCTCACATTAGTGTCCTAGTCAAATTATGTGTTAGAAAAGTCTAGTAAGATTAGGATTTGACTAATTAGATGGATTCAAATCTAAAGGATGATTTAAGAGAGATGGACTTTCTCTAATATTATCCTAAATAAGTGGACTTGTAATTAAATTAGGAGAGGGCTCATGCCCTAAGTCTATAAATAGATCCCCTGCCCCAAGTCTATAAAAAGATTGGAACATGAAGGGGTTGAATCCATCCCATTCTCTCATTACTATCTGAATTTTGTCCTACCTTTGTGAAAGTTTTTTACTAGAGTTTTGAACCCCGTTAGACCAACCCTTTCATCCGGTCTTTCTAGCACTCTTCTAGATTTGTTTTGGGTCAAAAAAATCTTGCCCAAAAATGTGAGAAAGGTTTGACCTTTGCTGTTGTAACTTCTGGAGAAAGAATCCAAGACAACAAGTTCAAAGTTGCACCATCTTCAACTTGTTGCAGTGATTTAAGGAAGACCTGGCTTGGGTGTGAACACCATATTCAATTCTGTAATTGTGGACTTCAAAATTAGGTAATGCACTAAATCTTGATCCAAAAGTTTAAATCTTCATAGTCCAAAACCCATTTGATCCAAGAGGAGAAAATCCAAAATTTTCTCCTATGCAATTTCAGCATTAGAGTTTCAATAGAAATATGATTTTTCACCACTCTAATGGTTGTAATTTTTTCATAACATGATCATTGGATGACCATCCTTCATTTTAACAGGTAAATATTTATTTAAAATAGAAATAATCTATAGAATAATAGATAGTTGTATTAATTACTTGGATTGACCCTCGTTTTAGTTTCTAAACAGGTTAATATGGACTCAAAAATGCCTTTATATCGGTTATAGATCTTTTTTTCTAAAAAATAACAAAAAATAGTATAAAAACTTGCAAATCCCAAAATGAATGTTCGAGAGTTTGATTTGGGAAGCCAAATCTTACTAAGTAGGACCTTATTTTTATCTGAGAGTGGAGAAATAGAGGAGGTTGGATATAATTTACAAATGCATATAAATCACAAGAATTTAAATGGATGGGTCTTTAGTGAAGGGAAAGGATAAATAGGAATTAGAGATAATTTTGGAGATAATAATGAGTATGTTTTATGGAGATTAGTAATTAAGCACATGCGTTGCATGTGAGAAATTTCTCTTCATATTAATTACTTGAATTTTAGATATATCATAGTTAAAATAGAAATCAAAAATTAACAAAAGTAACAAAATGATTAAAAATAAACTTAAATATTTATTATTCAATTATGACATCATAGGTTTCTTTGAAAAGTTAGGTCATTGACCCATCATCTATATAAGAAAATAGCATTGCTTTTGTATTAGTTTTAGATTAGGGAAAATTATAGTCGGAGCCGGTTGTACATTTAAAATTAGGCTATAAATTGGTCCATAAACCAACAAAACTCTAACAACCGGCTCTACATTTCAAATTATAAAAACCCTCACCATGTCATTGGAGGCTTATGTGGTTGTTGCCAACATGGGACTCTTAATCTATATTAGACACAACAAAAAGCCTATATTGAAAATGCCCTTTAATGTTGGGTGATTACAAAATAAAATAAAATAAGGTTTTTATTCTCTCTCTCTCTCTCTCTCTCTCTCTCTCTCTCTCTCAATCACCCTCACACTCTCACTCATAGTCATCTTTATCTACTCAACAACTATGTGATTTGAAAATAAATAAAAATGGTTTTTGATTTCTGTATTTATGTTCTCTATATCAATTTCTCTCATTCTCTTTCTCTCTACCTATCATTCTCCCTCAATCTCTCTCATTCTCTTTCTCGGTCGGTCTCTCATTATCCCTTAATTTCTATAGTTCTCCTTAAATTTCTCTACTGTTTCCTCTCTTGTTATTTTTTTTTAATTTTTTACACATTTATATGGTATTAATTAGATCATACAAAAGAGCATGAGGCCAACTTGGTATGGTCCAAAAATTATTACACCAATTTGATAAAAATTCACAAGAAACTCTTGGCTATGAAATTTACACCAACTAGAGAACGATAGAAATTGAGGGAGAATGAGATATTGATTAAGAGGGAGAGTGAGGGAGAAGAATGAGAAAGATTGAGGAGAACAATAGAGAGAGAGAGAGAGATGTTTTGATTTGACTACAGACCAAAGCTGAGAGAGTAGGAGAGATAGAGGGAGCAGGAGATCGAGATATGACTGTGAGAATGAGAGAGAAGGGAGGGAGGTTGAGAGACAAAGGGAGTGTGGGAGAAATCAAAAACCTATTTTCGGTATAAGTTTTTTGTTGTATCCAACATGGAATAAGAGTCCTATGTTGGCAATAGTCACATAAGCCTTAGATGACATGGTGGGGTTTTTTATAATTTGAAGTGTAAAGTCAATTATCAGAGTTTTGTTGGTTTCTGGACCAACCTGCAACATGATTTTAAATGTACAACCAACTTTGACTATAATTTTCCCTTTAAATTATATATTTCATTTACATAATATAAAATAATTTTTACTTATCACACTTAATTTTTGTTTGTCTATGGTATCATTTGATTCAAACCACTAATCCACCATCTAAAAATAAAAATTGTTTGAATTCTAGGTTGACATGAAATTTTGTATTACATTTTCATCATTGATAAAATTATTTCTTATGTACAAAATTTATTTTTGTTCAATATAATGAATGAACAATATTAGAGGTGTACCTAATATTTTATTTTTTATAAATATATAACATTACATATGTGCCCAAAATTTTCTCTGTCTTTTATTTTTATTTTTATTATTCTTTTTATTTTCTATTATTAAAAATTTTATTATTTGACTATGACATCATTTAATTTCCAGGTAGATTTTGAATTTGGCATTCCATTTTCATCATTAATAAAAATACTTCTTACATTTTATAGTTATTTATTTTAAATTTTTATTATTTAATTATGGTATCATTTATTATTCCATTTGACCCCAAATGGTTGAATTGGTTGCCCACCACCGGGAGGGAAGAAAATGGTTTTGTTTTCAAATTACTTTTTAAAATATTTATTTTTATACTATTAAAATTAATACTATGGATTTAATTACAAGAATTTAATGATGAGAAAAATATATCTTAGATATAGGATTTAATGAGAGAGAATAGGAAAATATTTTTATTTCCAATTGGTTTTAAATTTTACATTCCATTTTCATCATTAATAAATAAATTTCTTATTTATCATACTTATTATTGTTTAATATGTATGTTAAAAATGTTCCCAAATTTTTTAATTTCTATTTTTTTTCATTTTATCTATTTTTTAATTTTATTATTTAATCATGAAAACATGGATTAACTCACCTGAGCCATAGTCAAATCAATGAACCTCGGAGTGCTCCTCAGATATGTAAGCCGTCATCATACCTCATAGCAGTTGCTCGGGAAACCCTGGGGTTTCTAGCCCGTCCCTAGTACGGACTAACCAATGCGAAATGTGGATATTTGAGCTGGTGCCCCCAACCCCGGTCTGTAAAGGAGCGGTAGCCCGACGGACCTTCATGGGATCTATGACAACTACATCCTCATTATCACTTTCTCATCGCCGAACTCTCTTTTGGCGACGAGACACCCTATTAGAAGACCTCAGTAAAGGAATCGTCTCGGGGGGAACCTGCGACGGTGCATTAGCTCGGCTATGCCTTTGCTGATGCTCCCTCGTGCAGTGGATAATCTCTTCCTCAGTTGCCATCTCAACACCTACGGCACGGAAGCAGAGCAATAAGTACAAGGTCATGTAAGCAAGGAAATAAGTATAGGTGAGCATCGACCACAGAGATTGGGACACTTTCGTCCCCGACCAACACCTTGACATTCTTCCTAGTTGAAAAATAATAATACCCCTGTCGGTGATGCTTTAGCTGAAGAAGAAAGCTCACCATGTCCAGGGTCATCTCGATGTCACGAACGACATAGTAAGACATGAGGCCAAACAAAAACCTAAAGGAGTTTGGCATCAATTGCACTAGCAATACTCAGTACCACCCAAGCACCCCGGTGATCCCTTCATTCAAAGGAAACCTCAGCCCGGCTTCCAAACTATGCTCATACACACATATCTCGCCGGGCCGAGCATTTCTTGCCATCTCACCGGGCTACGGGACCTCATCCGGAATTCCTCGGGGATATCGTACATAGCTTGGATCTGAGCCATATCCTAAAGGATTAAGACACAAGGTGGGGTCCCAAACTGACGACCAGCCCGCAGGGGAAGCTCTACCTCTACCTTGAAGGACCAACCTCGGCAAACTCAGAGTCCTCGACCTCGGCAACCTTAAACTCCCCAGTCCTCAACTCATAGTCAGAATCGCTAGAACTTGAAGAAGAATCAGAAACAGAAGGAGAACAGGAGGATGAGGAAGACATCTTATCAAACTTGAAGACAAGGAACAAGAGCACAAGCCGAGCAATGAAACAACACCTTGCCAAGCAATCGAAGCAATCCCTCTCGCAAATGACAAAGGAGGAAGGCCCGTCCACCCCTTCTTATAACCCCCAGGAATGCAAATTGATGCCAAATCAATGGCACGGATCAAGCAAGGACCTGACGAAGCTCGAGAAGATCAATCGACGTGACTGCTACTGTACGCGTAAGGCCTCGGGAACCGAGGCAACGACCTTGACAAGCGATGTTCAAAGCATTAATTGCCCTGGTTCGCCCTTCAGCACTGGTTCAACCAACACCGCAGATGCCCAGCGTTCACCCAGAACCATCGGTCCAATTAACTTCCTGGGCATCCTCAAGACACAAACCAAGGGAGACCACACTATGCCTCGGCCGAGCACTCCACTCTTCAACTTCAGAATTGGGGGAGTGGTGTTTGGATTCCGAAACATCAAGAGCAAGTTCCTCAGCAGAAGAATAGAAAGATCGGCACAATGTTGTCGAGCATCAGAGAGCTTGGCACCTTTCCTCAGCACACCATGTCCGAACATCATAGTGGCCTCTACACCAAAGCTTCACCTCCACCGGCATCAGAAAGCTCTTCCTTGGCTGAGTTGAGCCCCCGACTCTGGAGCTTGACACGTCATGGCCGAGGATCACAGTAGCCTCAACACCGAAGCTCGGCCTCCCACTGGCATCAAAAAGCCCTTCCTCGGCCGAGCTGAGCCCCCGACTCCAGAGTTTGGCACATGCCTTGAAACCCAACATAACACCTCAACCCTTCCTCAACATAACATGGCTGAGGATCAAAGAGGAGTCGATGCAACACCGCTGAACAATAGTCTCAGGCATAGCTCGGATCAACACCGCAACACCCCATCGAGCTATGCGACCATGCAACACCTCAACCGAACACCTCCCTCTCCTTGGCTCCAGAATTGGGGGAGTGGTGTTCGGATTCAGAAATAACAATTCCCAGAGTTCTGTAGCCGACAATTGGAGGATTCCTTGGCCATAGCTCATATTGTGCGGATCTCGGGTTCTAGCATGTGCCAAGGAACATCGAGTGGATCAAACACTCCACCAGACTACAAAAGAACTTCAACTTGGAGTTCCTCAGTCGAGGAACAAGGCATCCTGTTGCGCCACTGAAGGGATGGGATATCCATCACATGGACGCCCAAGTCTTGCGTAATGGACTGGCGAATTTCAAAAATTTTTTCCATCTTTGTAGGGAATCGAATTCCCTATTTTAGAAAATACATTTTTCAAGGATCAATCTTGAACCATGAACCAAACCAAATCTGAAACGAAAGGAGTAGGAAGGAGGATGTACCTGATACAGAGAATTAGTATCTCCCAACGAAGGTGTTCACGCCCAAAGAATGATCCAAAGATTACTCCCACTGAAAATGGCGTAGTGCAGGATGGAGCAGAATCAACAGTGTTCTTCTCCAAGAACTCTGTCCTTCACAAGAATCAACAGGATGGAACGTGAGCACAACTTCCTATCAATTCTTTCTCAAAGAACTGGTGTCAAGATCGAATCTTGACTTCTCCCACAACTGGAGATCGAACTGGAAAACAGGGCGGCAAGAACAGAGAGGCAGCAAGAAAGAACTCTACAGGGATGCTTAATTCTTCCTTCTTTTGATTTCAGCACTAAAGACAATCTGAATGAATCATTCTCAAGGCTGCCGCCCCCTCCTTATTTTGTTAACCTAAAATATCAGCTCCTAATCCAATCAGGAGTTGCTTATCCAAATCATATTTGGATCAGCCTTCTCTTTCGGTGATAAGGATAAACCCTTGTCTTATCTGAAAATTAGATCAGCTTTCTCCTAATCTCATTAGGAGGTTTCTAGATCTGAATCACATTCAGATATGGACTCTCTTAGTGGATAGGGTTAAGACACTATTCTATCAGCTATTCCATCTCAGAATTCACCCCATAATTAACAAATAAATAGCCCAGTTCGAAATGGGCTTTAGGCCCATTAAGTTTATGTGCTTACTTAAACTTTCTAACTGTTGCCCAGTTGGGCTTCCTTGTATGGCATGGGACCCAAGCATTGATCTACACATCAACTACTTGGGTTCGGCCCAGCCTTTGTTACAAGGCCTGGTCGAATACATTGTTATGGACAGTGCACCCTCTGAAACCCATCACATGGGCTCTATGGGCCCAACACTTACCCTAAGTGGTCCCTGGGCCAAGCCCCCTTGTAACACCTAGGGACTATGGGCAGATGCAAGATTAGCCCATCAGGTATTATCCTCAATGGTCTTACACTTAACCTCTCAGGCCATAATGATCATACACTGCCCGACAAGAGAGGACCTCTCCCTCGGCTGCAAGGAATAGTGTTGCACTCTCTGCTTATATGGATCTCGGGAATTAAAACCTTTTTGCAAACATTTTAGAAACCATAATATATATACTTTTATATCTCATATAAAATATATTTTGCAAAACAAATCTCAACGATTGAAATCGACTGCTGGTAGTCTTGGTTTCCATCAGTGAGAGTGCATCCTCGATCATTACCTTTGTCCGACAAAGGGGATGATCCTGTCACTATGATCACCCACTCAGATGAATTCTCAAACTATCCCAACATACCCAGGTTTTGACCCCCGCTAAGGATCTCACTGATTGGTATATCAAAGACAGCCCAATCCGACACCTAGTGTAGTATCATAATCGAGTCTAAGGGTCGGGTGTAACTTTCCAATTTTTTCCCATCAATCTCCAAGGTCCAGGGCAATACTGGAAATCTGTTTCAGTTCATAGATTCAATTAATCCTACACTGTATGTGCCTAGGGTCTCACCCTGGCAGCTGAGACAGGCCACCCCAACTGACTTGGTGGCACCACAGTGTCAGCCTTGTCAGGATAGGTCTCCCCAGACCGACCCACTAGCTGTGAACATTCTAAACTAACACGAGTCTCATTAAGTGTCCAGTTTAAGGGTATTACACAGAAACATACCAAGGGAACATGAATCAAATATGCACTTTTATTCATTTACAATAAACTCATAAAGTACATCATTCTGATTGAAGCTAAGGGCATACAAAACTGTCTAACAGCCACACCTCGTCCGAACGCTGCATGCCTTGACTTCAGAACTGGGGGAGTAGTGTTCGGGTAATGGCTGAGTTAGTCCAGGTCGACACGTGGTCGCCCAGTCAGCCCAGCCATGTTGGCATAGTTTGGCCAACTCCACAGCATTCATTCATTCCACAGCCAAGGCTGGGCTACGCTATTACTATGGCACCCCATCTCATCCTCTCAACCATGTTAGCTACATGTCACGCATATAAGCATAACTATGGATAAGGAAGAATAAGGAGGACAACTCTACCAGGAATTAGGACTCTATTCTGAATACCTCGATGGGGAATCTCATCCGACCAGGAGACGGATCTTCAGCTAAAGAAAGGTATTCCATGCTCAAGGTAAGGGATTCCAACTTCTGACATCCATATTGCTATTCTACCCAAACCAGCATCCTTATAGCTCAGCTCGGCCATCCATGACCTCCTACTAACTTGAGTGTCGAAGTACCTACACAGAGATAACTCCTCAGGCCTCTGACTTCTCCTTTCTTGATAATAGGTCTTGGTCCATAAACCAACAAAACTCTAACAACCGGCTCTACATTTCAAATTATAAAAACCCTCACCATGTCATTGGAGGCTTATGTGGTTGTTGCCAACATGGGACTCTTAATCTATATTAGACACAACAAAAAGCCTATATTGAAAATGCCCTTTAATGTTGGGTGATTACAAAATAAAATAAAATAAGGTTTTTATTTTCTCTCTCTCTCTCTCTCTCTCTCTCTCTCTCTCTCTCAATCACCCTCACACTCTCACTCATAGTCATCTTTATCTACTCAACAACTATGTGATTTGAAAATAAATAAAAATGGTTTTTGATTTCTGTATTTATGTTCTCTATATCAATTTCTCTCATTCTCTTTCTCTCTACCTATCATTCTCCCTCAATCTCTCTCATTCTCTTTCTCGGTCGGTCTCTCATTATCCCTTAATTTCTATAGTTCTCCTTAAATTTCTCTACTGTTTCCTCTCTTGTTATTTTTTTTTAATTTTTTACACATTTATATGGTATTAATTAGATCATACAAAAGAGCATGAGGCCAACTTGGTATGGTCCAAAAATTATTACACCAATTTGATAAAAATTCACAAGAAACTCTTGGCTATGAAATTTACACCAACTAGAGAACGATAGAAATTGAGAGAGAATGAGATATTGATTAAGAGGGAGAGTGAGGGAGAAGAATGAGAAAGATTGAGGAGAACAATAGAGAGAGAGAGAGAGATGTTTTGATTTGACTACAGAACAAAGCTGAGAGAGTAGGAGAGATAGAGGGAGCAAGATATCGAGATATGACTGTGAGAATGAGAGAGAAGGGAGGGAGGTTGAGAGACAAAGGGAGTGTGGGAGAAATCAAAAACCTATTTTCGGTATAAGTTTTTTGTTGTATCCAACATGGAATAAGAGTCCTATGTTGGCAATAGTCACATAAGCCTTAGATGACATGGTGGGGTTTTTTATAATTTGAAGTGTAAAGTCGGTTATCAGAGTTTTGTTGGTTTCTGGACCAACCTGCAACATGATTTTAAATGTACAACCAACTTTGACTATAATTTTCCCTTTAAATTATATATTTCTTTTACATAATATAAAATAATTTTTACTTATCACACTTAATTTTTGTTTGTCTATGGTATCATTTGATTCAAACCACTAATCCACCATATAAAAATAAAAATTGTTTGAATTCTAGGTTGACATGAAATTTTGTATTACATTTTCATCATTGATAAAATTATTTCTTATGTACAAAATTTATTTTTGTTCAATATAATGAATGAACAATATTAGAGGTGTACCTAATATTTTATTTTTTATAAATATATAACATTACATATGTGCCCAAAATTTTCTTTGTCTTTTATTTTTATTTTTATTACTTTGTATTTTCTATTATTAAAAATTTTATTATTTGACTATGACATCATTTAATTTCCAGGTAGATTTTGAATTTGGCATTCCATTTTCATCATTAATAAAAATACTTCTTACATTTTATAGTTATTTATTTTATTTTTTTATTATTTAATTATGGCATCATTTATTATTCCATTTGACCCCAAATGGTTGAATTGGTTGCCCGCCACCGGGAGGGAAGAAAATGGTTTTGTTTTCAAATTACTTTTTAAAATATTTATTTTTATACTATTAAAATTAATACTATGGATTTAATTACAAGAATTCAATGATGAGAAAAATATATCTTAGATATAGGATTTAATGAGAGAGAATAGGAAAATATTTTTATTTCCAATTGGTTTTAAATTTTACATTCCATTTTCATCATTAATAAATAAATTTCTTATTTATCATACTTATTATTGTTTAATATGTATGTTAAAAATGTTCCCAAATTTTTTAATTTCTATTTTTTTTTCATTTTATCTATTTTTTAATTTTATTATTTAATCATGAAAACATGGATTAACTCACCTGAGCCATAGTCAAATCAATGAACCTCGGAGTTCTCCTCAGATATGTAAGCCGTCATCATACCTCATAGCAGTTGCTCGGGAAACCCTGGGGTTTCTAGCCCGTCCCTAGTACGGACTAACCAATGCGAAATGTGGATATTTGAGCTGGTGCCCCCAACCCCGGTCTGTAAAGGAGCGGTAGCCCGACGGACCTTCATGGGATCTATGACAACTACATCCTCATTATCACTTTCTCATCGCCGAACTCTCTTTTGGCGACGAGACACCCTATTAGAAGACCTCAGTAAAGGAATCGTCTCGGGGGGAACCTGCGACGGTGCATTAGCTCGGCTATGCCTTTGCTGATGCTCCCTCGTGCAGTGGATAATCTCTTCCTCAGTTGCCATCTCAACACCTACGGCACGGAAGCAGAGCAATAAGTACAAGGTCATGTAAGCAAGGAAATAAGTATAATTCTATAAGTATGGAAAAGCAATGAAACGAATAGACCGGCCACAACACGCATCAACCCGATGAGCATCAACATCTCAGGAGCATGTGTAAGCTACCATGTCTATCTCGTGAATCATGCTCAGAGCCAACCTCTTCGCCTAGGTGAGCATCGACCACAGAGATTGGGACACTTTCGTCCCCGACCAACACCTTGACATTCTTCCTAGTTGAAAAATAATAATACCCCTGTCGGTGATGCTTTAGCTAAAGAAGAAAGCTCACCATGCCCAGGGTCAGCTCGATGTCACGAACGACGCAGTAAGACATGAGGCCAAACAAAAACCTAAAGGAGTTTGGCATCAATTACACTAGCAATACTCAGTACCACCCAAGCACCCCGGTGATCCCTTCATTCAAAGGAAACCTCAGCCTGGCTTCCAAACTATGCTCATACACACATATCTCGTCGGGCCGAGCATTTCTTGCCATCTCATCGGGCTACGGGACCTCATCCGGAATTCCTCGGGGATATTGTACATAGCTTGGATCTGAGCCATATCCTAAAGGATTAAGACACAAGGTGGGGTCCCAAACTGACGACCAGCCCGCAGGGGAAGCTCTACCTCTACCTTGAAGGACCAACCTCGGCAAACTCAGAGTCCTCGACCTCGGCAACCTCAAACTCCCCAGTCCTCAACTCATAGTCAGAATCGCTAGAACTTGAAGAAGAATCAGAAACAGAAGGAGAACAAGAGGATGAGGAAGACATCTTATCAAACTTGAAGACAAGGAACAAGAGCACAAGCCGAGCAATGAAACAACACCTTGCCAAGCAATCGAAGCAATCCCTCTCGCAAATGACAAAGGAAGAAGGCCCGTCCACCCCTTCTTATAACCCCCAGGAATGCAAATTGATGCCAAATCAATGGCACGGATCAAGCAAGGCCCTGACGAAGCTCGAGAAGATCAATCGACGTGACTGCTACTGTACGCGTAAGGCCTCGGGAACCAAGGCAATGACCTTGACAAGCGATGTTCAAAGCATTAATTGCCCTGGTTCGTCCTTCAGCACTGGTTCAACCAACACCGCAGATGCCCAGCATTCACCCAGAACCATCGGTCCAATTAACTTCCTGGGCATCCTCAAGACACAGACGAAGGGAGACCACACTATGCCTCGGCCGAGCACTCCACTCTTCAACTTCAGAATTGGGGGAGTGGTGTTTGGATTCCGAAACATCAAGAGCAAGTTCCTCAGCAGAAGAGTAGAAAGATCGGCACAATGTTGTCGAGCATCAGAGAGCTTGGCACCTTTCCTCAGCACACCATGTCCAAACATCATAGTGGCCTCTACACCAAAGCTTCACCTCCACCGGCATCAGAAAGCTCTTCCTTGGCTGAGTTGAGCCCCCGACTCTGGAGCTTGACACGTCATGGCTGAGGATCACAGTAGCCTCAACACCGAAGCTCGGCCTCCCACTGGCATCAAAAAGCCCTTCCTCGGTCGAGCTGAGCCCCCGACTCCAAAGTTTGGCACATGCCTTGAAACCCAACATAACACCTCAACCCTTCCTCAACATAACATGGCTGAGGATCAAAGAGGAGTAGATGCAACACCGCTGAACAATAGTCTCAGGCATAGCTCGGATCAACACCGCAACACCCCATCGAGCTATGCGACCGTGCAACACCTCAACCGAACACCTCCCTCTCCTTGGCTCCAGAATTGGGGGAGTGGTGTTCGGATTCAGAAATAACAATTCCCGGAGTTCTGTAGCCGACAATTGGAGGATTCCTTGGCCATAGCTCATATTGTGCGGATCTCGGGTTCTAGCATGTGCCAAGGAACATCGAGTGGATCAAACACTCCACCAGACTACAAAAGAACTTCAACTTGGAGTTCCTCAGTCGAGGAACAAGGCATCCTGTTGCGCCACTGAAGGGATGGGATATCCATCACATGGACGCCCAAGTCTTGCGGAATGGACTGGCGAATTTCAAAAATTTTTTCCATCTTTTTAGGGAATCGAATTCCCTATTTTAGAAAATACATTTTTCAAGGATCAATCTTGAACCATGAACCAAACCAAATCTGAAACGAAAGGAGTAGGAAGGAGGATGTACCTGATACAGAGAATTAGTATCTCCCAACGAAGGTGTTCACGCCCAAAGAATGATCCAAAGATTACTCCCACTGAAGATGGCGCAGTGCAGGATGGAGCAGAATCAACAGTGTTCTTCTCCATGAACTCTGTCCTTCACAAGAATCAACAGGATGGAACGTGAGCACAACTTCCTATCAATTCTTTCTCAAAGAACTGGTGTCAAAATCGAATCTTGACTTCTCCCACAACTGGAGATCGAACTGGAAAACAGGGCGGCAAGAAAGAATTCTACAGGGATACTTAATTCTTCCTTCTTTTGATTTTAGCACTAAAGACGATCTGAATGAATCATTCTCAAGGCTGCCGCCCCCTCCTTATTTTGTCAACCTAAAATATCAGCTCCTAATCCAATCAGGAGTTGCTTAGCCAAATCATATTTGGATCAGCCTTCTCTTTAGGTGATAAGGATAAACCCTTATCTTATCTGAAGATTAGATCAGCTTTCTCCTAATCTCATTTGGAGGTTTCTAGATCTGAATCACATTCAGATATGGACTCTCTTAGTGGATAGGGTCAAGACACTATCCTATCAGCTAATCCATCTCAGAATTCACCCCATAATTAACTAATTAAATAGCCCAGTTTGAAATGGGCTTTAGGCCCATTAAGTTTATGTGCTTACTTAAACTTTCTAACTGTTGCCCAGTTGGGCTTCCTTGTATTGCATGGGACCCAAGCATTGATCTACACATCAACTACTTGGGTTCGGCCCAGCCTTTGTTACAAGGCCTGGTCGAATACATTGTTATGGACAGTGCACCCTCTGAAACCCATCAAATGGGCTCTATGGGCCCAACACTTACCCTAAGTGGTCCCTGGGCCAAGCCACCTTGTAACACCTAGGGACTATGGGCAGATGCAAGATTAGACCATCAGGTATTATCCTCAATGGTCTTACACTTAACCTCTCAGGCCATAATGATCATACACTGCCCGACAAGAGAGGACCTCTCCCTTGGCTACAAGGAATAGTGTTGCACTCTCTGCTTATATGGATCTCGGGAATTAAAACCTTTTTGCAAACATTTTAGAAACCATAATATATATACTTTTATATCTCATATAAAATATATTTTGCAAAACATATCTCAACGATTGAAATCGACTGCTGGTAGTCTTGGTTTCCATCAGTGAGAGTGCATCCTCGATCATTACCTTTGTCCGACAAAGGGGCTGATCCTGTCACTATGATCACCCACTCAGATGAATTCTCAAGACTGTCCCAACATACCCAGGTTTTGACCCCTGCTAAGGATCTCACTAATTGGTATATCAAAGACAGCCCAATCCGACACCTAGTGTAGTATCATAATCGAGTCTAAGGGCCGGGTGTAACTTTCCAATTTTTTCCCATCAATCTCCAAGGTCCAGGGCAATACTGGAAATCTGTTTCAGCTCATAGATTCAATTAATCCTACACTGTATGTGCCTAGGGTCTCACCCTGGCAGCTGAGACAGGCCACCCCAACTGATAATTGATAAAATTATTTCTTATGTATAAAATTTATTTTTGTTCAATATAATGAATGAACATAATTAGAGGTGTACCAAATATTTTATTTTTTATAAATATATAACATTACACATGTCCTAAAATTTTCTCTATCTTTTATTTTTATTTTTATTATTCTTTGTATTTTCTATTATTAAAACTTTTATTATTTGACTATGACATCATTTAATATCTAAGTAGATTTTGAATTTGGCATTCTATTTTCATCATTAATAAAAATACTTCTTACATTTTATAGTTTATTATTTTAATTTTTATTATTTAATTATGGCATCATTTATTATTTCATTTGACCCCAAATGGTTTAATTGGTTTCCCACCACCGGGTGGGAAGAAAATGGTCTTGTTTTCGAATTACTTTTTAAAATATTTATTTTTATACTATTAAAATTAATACTATGGATTTAATTAAAAGAATTTAATGATGAGAAAAATATATCTTAGATATAGGATTTAAAGAGAGAGAATAGGAAAATATTTTTATTTCCAATTGGTTTTAAATTTTACATTCCATTTTCATCATTAATAAAGAAATTTCTTATTTATCCTACTTATTATTGTTTAATATGTATGTTAAAAATGTTCCCAATTTTTTTAATTTCTATTTTTTTCATTTTATCTATTTTTTAATTTTATTATTTAATCATGAAAACATGGATTAACTCACCTGAGCCATAGTCAGATCCACGAACCTCGGAGTGCTCCTCAGATATGTAAGCCATCATCATACCTCACAGCAGTTGCTTGGGAACCCTGGGGTTTCCAGCCCGTCCCTAGTACGGACTGACCAATGCGAAATGTATATATTTGAGCTACTACCCCCAACCCCGATCTGTAAAGGAGCGGTAGCCCGATGGACCTTCATGGGATCTACGACAACTACATCCCCATCATCACTTCCTCATCACCGAACTCTCTTTTGGCGACGAGACACCCTCTCAGAAGACCTCGGTAAAGGAATCGTCTCAGGGGGAACCTGCGACGGTGCATTAGCTCGGCTCTGCCTTTGCTGATGCTCCCTCGTGCAGCGGATAATCTCTTCCTCAGTTGCCATCTCAACACCTACAACACGGAAGCAGAGCAATCAGTACAAGGTCATGCAAGCAAGGAAATAAGTATAATTCTATAAGTATGGCAAAGCAATGAAACGAATAGACCGGCCACCACATGCATCAACCCGACGAGCATCAACATCTCCAAGCATGTGTAAGCTACCATGTCTATCTCGTGAATCATGCTTAGAAACAACCTCTCCCCCTTGGTGAGCGTCGACCACAGAGGTTGGGGCATTTTCATCCTCGGCACCTACAGCGCAATAGGAAGGGAGAACCCTCTAGGACAATGCACAAAGAAGAAACTCTCCTTCCAATGCTTCACTGAACTAGGGGCCCCAACCAACACCTTGACGTTCTTCCTAGTTGAAAAATAATAATACCCCTGTCGGTGATACTTTAGCTGAAGAAGAAAGCTCACCATGCCTAGGGTCAGCTCGATGTCACGAATGACGCAGTAAGACATGAGGCCAAACAAAAACCTAAAGGAGTTTGGCATCAACTGCACTGGCAGTACTCGGTACCACCCAAGCACCCCGATGATCCCTTCATTCAAAGGAAACCTCAGCCCGGTTTCCAAACTATGCTCATACACACATATCTCGCCGGGCCGAGCATTTCTTGCCATCTCATCGGGCTGCGGGACCTCATCTGGAATTCCTTGGGGATATCATACATTAGCTTGGATTTTAGCCATATCCTAAAGGGTTAAGACACAAGGTATGGTCCCAAACTGACGACTAGCCTGCAGGGGAAGCTCTACCTCTACCCTTGAAGGACCAACCTCAGCAAACTCAGAGTCCTCGACCTCGGCAACCTCAAACTCCCCAGTCCCTGACTCATAGTCGGAATCGCTAGAACTTGAATAAGAATCAGAAACAGAAGGAGAACAGGAGGATGAGGAAGACATCTTATCAAACTTGAAGCCAAGGAACAAGAGCACAAGCTGAGCAATGAAACAACACCTTGCCGAGCAATCGAAGCAATTCCTCTCGCAAATGACAAAGGAGGAAGGCCCGTCCACCCCTTCTTATAACCCCCAGGAAGATCAACCGACATGACTACTACTGTACGCGTAAGGCCTCGAGAACCGAGGCAACGACCTTGACAAGCAATGTTCAAAGCATTAATTGCCCCGGTTCGCCCTTCAATACTGGTTCAACCAACACCGCAGATGCCCAGGGTTCACCCAGAACCATCAGTCCAATTAACTGCCTGGGCATCCTCAAGACACAGACCAAGGGAGACCACACTATGCCTCGGCCGAGCACTCCACTCTTCAACTTCAGAATTGGGGGAGTGGTGTTCGGATTCTGAAACTTCAAGAGCAAGTTCCTCAGCAGAAGAATAGAAAGCTCAGCACAACATTGTTGAGCATCAGAGAGCTCGGCACCTTTCCTCAGCACACCATGTCCGAACATCACAGCGGCCTCTACACCAAAGCTTTGCCTCCACCGGCATCAGAAAGCTCTTCCTTGGCTGAGCTGAGCCCCCGACTCCGGAGCTTGGCACGTCATGGCCGAGCATCATAGTAGCCTCAACACCGAAGCTCGGCCTTCCACTGGCATCAAAAAGCCTTTCCTCGACCGAGCTGAGCCCCCGACTCCAGAGTTCAGCACGTGTCTTGAAACCCAACTTAACACCTCAAACCTTCGTCAACATAACATGGCCGAGGATCAGAGAGGAGTCAATGCAACACCGCTAAACAATAGACTCAGGCATAGCTCGGATCAACACCGCAACACCCCACCGAACTATGCGACCGTGCAACACCTCAACCGAACACCGCCCTCTCCTTGGCTCCAGAATTGGGGGAGTGGTGTTCGGATTCAGAAATAACAATTCCCGGATTTCTGTAGCCGACGATTGGAGGATTCCTTGGCCATAGCTCACATTGTGCGGATCTCGGGTTCTAGCATGTGCCAAGGAACATCAAGTGGATCAAACACTCCACCAGACTACAAAAGAACTTCAACTTGGAGTTCCTCAGTCGAGGAACAAGGCATCCTGTTGCGCCATTGAAGGGATGGGATATCCATCACATGGATGCCCAAGTCTTGCGGAATGGACTGAGCGAATTTCAAAAATTTCTCCCATCTTTGCAGGGAATCGAATTCCCTATTTTAGAAAAATATATTTTTCAATGATCAATCTTGAACCTTAAACCAAACCAGATATGAACCAAAAGGAGTAGGAGGGAGGATGTACCTGATACAGAGAATTAGTATCTCCCAATGAAGGTGTTCACGCCCAAGGAAGGATCCAAAGACTGCTCCCACTGAAGATGGAACAGTGCAGGATGGAGTAGAATGAGTAGTGTTCTTCTCCAAGAACTCTGTCCTTTGCAAGAATCAGTAGGATGGAACGTGAGCACAGCTTCCTATCAATTCTTTCTCAAAGAACTAGTGTCAAGATCGAATCTTGACTTCTCCCACAACTGGAGATCGAACTGGCAAACAGGGGAGCAAGAACAGGGAGGCGGCAAGAAAGAATTCTGCAGGGATGCTTAATTCTTCCTTCTTTTGATTTCAGCGCTGAGGATGACATGAATGAATCATTCTCAAGGCTGCGACCCCCTCCTTCTTTTGTTAACCTAAAAGATCAGCTCATAATCCAATCAGGAGCTGCTTATACAAATCATATTTGGATCAGCCTTCTCTTTAGGTGATAAGGATAAACCCTTATCTTATCTAAAGATTAGATTAGCTTTCTCCTAATTTCATTAGGAGGTTTCTAGATCTGAATCACATTCAGATTTGGACTCTCTGAGTGGAAAGGGTCAAGACACTATCCTATCAGCTAATCCATCTCAGAATTCGCCCCATAATTAACTAATTAAATAACCCAGTTTGAAATGGGCTTTAGGCCCATTAAGCTTATGTGCTCACTTAAACTTCCTAACTGTTGCCCAGTTGGGCTTCCTTGTATGGCGTGGGACCCAAGCATTGATCTACACATCAGCTATTTGGGTTTGGCCCAGCCTTTGTTACGAGACCTGGTCGAATACATAGTTATGGACAGTGCACCCTCTAAAACCCATCAAATGGGCTATATGGGCCCAACACTTACCCTAAGTGGTCCCCTGGCAAAGCCACCTTGTAACACATAGGGACTGTGGGCAGATGCAAGATTAGCCCATCAGGTATTATCCTCAATGGTCTTAGACTTAACCTCTCAGCCCATAATGATCATACACTACCTGACAAAAGAGGACCTCTCCCTCGGCTGCAAGGAATAGTGTTGCACTCTCTGCTTATATGGATCCTGGGAATTAAAACCTTCTTACAAATATTTTAGAAACCATAATAGATATACTTTTATATCTCATATAAAATATATTTTGCAAAACAAATCTCAACGATTGAAATCGGTTGCCGGTAGTCTTGGTTTCCATCAGTGAGAGTGCATCCTCGATCATTACCTTCGTCCGACAAAGGGGCTGATCCTGTCACTATGATCATCCACTTAGATGAATTCTCAGACTGTCCCAACATACCCAGGTTTTGACCCCCTCTAAGGATCTCACTGATTGGTATATCAAAGACAACCCAATCCAACACCTAGTGCAGTATCATAATCGAGTCTAGGAGTTGGGTGTAACTTTCTAGTTTTTTCCCATCAATCTCCAAGGTCCAGGGCAATACTGGAAATCTGGTTCAGTTCATAAATTCAATTAATCCTACACTGTATGTGCCTAGGGTCTCACCCTGGCAGCTGAGACAGGCCACCCCAACTGACTTGGTGGCACCACAGTGTCAGCCTTGTCAGGATAGGTCTCCCCAGACCGACCCACTAGCTGTGAACATTCTAAACTAACACGAGTCTCATTAAGTGTCCAATTTAAGGGTATTACACAGAAACATACCAAGGGAACATGAATCAAATATGCACTTTTATTCATTTACAATAAACTCATAAAGTACATCATTCTGATTGAAGCTAAGGGCATACAAAACTGTCTAACAACCACACCTCGGCCGAACGCTGCATGCCTTGACTTTAGAACTGGGGAGTGGTGTTCAGGTAATGGCTGAGTTGGTCCAAATAGACACGTGGTCACCCAGTCAGTCCAGCCATGTTGGCATAGTTTGGCCAACTCCGCATCATTCATTCATTCCATAGTGAAGGCCGGGCTATGCTATTACTATGGCACCCCATCTCATCCTCTAAACCATGTCAGCTACATGTCACGCATATAAGCATAACTATGGATAAGGAAGAATAAGGAGGACAACTCTGCCAGGGATTAGGACTCTATTTTGAATACCTCGATGGGGAATCTCATTTGACCAGGAGACTGATCTTCAGCTATAGAAAGGTATTACATGCTCAAGGTAAGGGATTCCAACTTCTGACACCCATATTGCTATTCTACCCAAACCAGCATCCTTATTGCTCAGCTCGACCATCCATGACCTCCTACTAACTTGAGCGTCGAAGTACCTACACAGAGATAACTCCTCAGGCCTCTGACTTCTCCTTTCTTGATAATAGGTCTTGAAGCGCAGCCTCGTCCTTGTAATTCAACATCGCCCTGTTGGCAAGGACTATCAGGTTGCTCTCCTCAGTTCATGCACCACCTCGAATTGAGCAGCATCAGATACTATATATATAAATAATTGATTTGACCACAATATTAGAAACCAATGTCTTAATCATAGCCCAATTTGATGGTTACTGATTATTATCATCATCCTCATTTGGTACTGTCACATGCAAAAATAAATGCAGAAATAAGAATTTCTTTTATTGATGATGAGAATATAATACATGATATAGAATCAATCAAAAAAGAAATTGACCAATGTGGGTTAGTGGTTCAACTATCCATATCAAATGGATGAACACATGATGTTATTATTAAATAATAAAATACATAAAGTTCTAGAAAATATGGAAATTTGTAGATAATTTTGGGTACACTCAATAATATTATATATTCATCATATAAAAAAAGTGTGATTAATGAGAATTATTTTCATTAATGATAGAAATGGGATAAAAATTAGGATAAAAAATAAAGAGCATTAATGTCTAACACATGACCCCACTAACCATGTCAAATGGTTTAATGATTTAATTAGTTAGGTCATTATAGGCAAGTGGTTTGGTAGGGATGCAAATAAATCGAATCGGATTTGAATCAAGGTATATTTGAATTTGATTCAATTCGAAGATCTAATCAAATCTCATAAATATTGATTCAAATCTGAATCCAATCAATTTGTTGGATATCAGAATCTGATACGACTTGATTTAGTTTAAAAAAATAATAAATTATTAAAAGGAAAAGAAAATATAATAATTGAATCAAAGAAAAATTCATTATAAATAAATAATAAATAACATATTTATTATATAAATTATATATATATATATAGAAATAATTGGTTTGAAAACAATATTGAAAACCAATATTCAAACAATATATTGGAATTGCATTTCCTCTTGGTAAATAAGTAATTTTTATTATCTCAAAAATTAAATAATAAAAAATAAAATATAGAATTTTTTATAAATTTTATAGAAAATTTTGAAAATCCATTAATATTATATATTCTTCATATTAAACAAAATATGTTTGAAAAATAAGAATTAGTGTTAGTAAAGATAGAAATGACTAAAATACAAAGAAAAAAAATGAATTAATGTCTTAATCATACTCCATTTTCCTGGTTAAATAGATTAATGGTTTAACCAGTAAAGTCATTTGGTTGCGGACTATTATCATCATCATCATCATTTGATATTGCCATGTGCAATGCGCATACACTTTTACTAGTGTTAGAAAATATCTGAATCCATTATAAGATGACACACGACTAAGACCCCAAACGTCTGAGTGGACTAAAGCAAAAGAACTCAAGTCTCTTTTATCATCTCTAGGAACAAAAGACACTTTATGATGTTTACTTAGCTGATATAACCCAAACCTAGCTAAGTTATAGACTCCAAAGTTGGGAATTGCTTTTTCAAAACATGTAGAGAAAGATGACCAAGACGACAATGTCATTGATGTGTTGTATAAGAGGAATGAAGAGCCTTCTAAGGATTATAGTCATCCAAGTAGTATAGTCCTCCAACTTCACAACTGCCACCAATTGTCTTCCCCTTCTTGAGATCCTAAAAGACACAGTATGAAGGATAAAATGTTACTAAACAATGAAGGGTTTGAGTAAGCTTATTTACAGACAAAAGAATAAAAAAATTTAGGAACATAAAAAACAAAGCATAAACTATAATCAGAACCAAGAGACACATTATTGGTACCAGTAATAGCAAAAGAAGAACCATCAGCTAAGGTAACGGTTTGAGGGGTAGAAGGTGGTGACAAGGATACAAACATATATAAGGAGCCGATCATGTGGTTTGAGGCTCCAAAATCAATTACCTAGGGTGAAGGTGAAGAATTAGAAATAAGGCAAGCAGTACATGACTTCATAAGTGTAGTAGTGGCAGAGCTAGAAGAGGCAGACTGGCGAATCTTTTCATACTCCTCACGTGAGATAGAGATTGTGTTTTCATCCTTACCAACACTGGATGCAGGAACATTTTTAGTCACACTAAGACTCCAAAAGTCAGGTTCCACCATTGATTAGTTAGCCCAGGAATATGGATGGCCATAAAAGTCATAACAAAAGTTGACTATGTGACCTTGTCCACAATGTGAACACTTACGAGTAAAACCATGACCACTACTACTACGACCACCACCACCCCTTGCACCACCAACCTCTCTACCACCTCTTCATGCACATCTGAGCCCATGGCCAAAACCCCTTAAGTTACCTCCACCCCTACCATGTATATTTCTACTAGGAAAATCTCTTCTGGAAACCACCATGGCTGATCTCTCTGAAGGTGGGAGATGATCACTATGTGGATTTGAGGCTCTCCTTGTGCGTGAGAAAACGATTGGAGAATGATGGAAGATTACTACTCCCTAAGATTTGGGCCTCCATTGGTTCAAATTCAAACCTCAACCCAGATAAAAATCTTGCCACATCCAAATGTTCTCTTTGTTCTTGTTGAGTCTTCAAATCAATGGATAGGGAGAAAAATAGTCTTGGTATAACTGATGAATTTTATGACATTTGTTTGACATGGTCCCAAATCTCTTTGGTCGTGCCTACAAACATAAGGTTCACACTAATGTGATTCTCCATACTATTCCAAAGGGATGTCCTAATTTGGGCATTCTCTTGTACCCATTCATTGTACCCTTCTGATTCACTTTTCAATAAACCCTCCTTAATGTACTTCAACTTGCCTCTTGTAATGAGAGATACCACAATTGACTTGGTCCATGGGATATAATTAATACCATTGAGTTTTACTATAGTTAATTGAAAGTCATGAAATTTGATTGCACAACTAATATAAGTTTAGTATTACTATTTGATGGAGCCATGAGTGAGAAGAGATCATTGATTTGTTGCCTAGGCAAACTGTCAAACAATTGGTACACAACTACTATAACACACATTTTTTTTTTTTACGAAAAACACAAAAAATCATCAACACTCTACTTTAGAAACACTTGGGAAAGATTGCACACTTACCACAAAGTGTCAACACACTATAAATCACTACAAAATCACCACACATTGAGGAGTACCTACCTCACAACTTGAGACATCACAAGGCTGCCCTCTTTGAACTGCCGAACAGAGGGCTTTTAGGAAAACACCACCAACAAACAAAACACAGCAACTTGAGGCATTAAATCCTTTTTTCCAAGAATGGTGCCGTGAACACTACAATCAACCTCAAGGCTCTGATACCGCGTTCCAATTTTAATAAAGAAAAGAAAAGGTAAAGAAAATGATAGAAGAAAGAAAGAGAAAAAGATAAGAAGAGAAAGAGAAGGGAATGAGAAGAAAAAGAGAAAGAAAGAGGGAAGACTAGCAAGGAAAAATCTAATCCACACCTCCTTAGTGTCGACCCTGGTTGTTTTAACATTCTTCTAAAGCTGAAATGACTACAATACCCTTAATTAAATTAGAGAAAAATAATCTGAAAAAGACAATAATACCCCTATTAACTAATTCTACCATACTAAAGCCATGAATCACAACCCTCAATGTATTGGTGAGGCCCCACCTTCAATTGAATAAAGTGATATTAGAGTCCGGTCATATAATTCATCGAAAGGCTGTGATATCATGTTTTAGCCTAAGCAAGGCACAGGGGAGTGCAACCAAATAAATGAGAAAATAAAGATTAATACAACAAGTACACCGTGGCTTTAACTTTTATTTTGAGAAAAATAGTGTGTGGACTTTTTTTTTTATCATTTAATACAAAGGCGGCTAGTCAATCCCCCGAAATTCATACATCAGTAGAATTTGAGCTCAAGTCCCTACCACAACCAGATAGAGACCTTATCAACTAAATCAGTTGACATAGTTTGTAAAAACTCTTGGAACAAATTAATTAAAATATATAACTGCTTTTATACATCACTAGTGTAAGAGCGTAGCGTAGTCATATGAATCTGTTGAACAGTGAATACGCAGGATCATCAAGCCTCTCACTTGATCCCTATGGAATTTCATTCGCAATGGCACACCTGACCCACCATCGTCTGTCGTCTCTGGTGTCTCAAATCACATGATGCAGCAATTGGGATCAGGTTCTTGGTAGATTGGAGTGAAAACCGGCGGCCAGACAGGCGGACATACCACCGGCACCGGTGTATCCTTTTTCTCTTCCTTCTTCTCATCAGGTCCAACGGTTAACAGATCCGCATAACCAAATTTCTTCCTTAGCGACGTTGTCAATTCAATCGAATCGATCCCCTCCCCGATCACCGCAATCTGATTCTTGTCGTCACCTTGTAAAGCTGCCGATTCAACGCCTGCATCGCATGGGTCCCAATTAGTTATTTTAAAAACTGACAAAAAAATAATAGAATATACCCCAAATTTCAGTGGGCTATAAGCCTATAACAATCTCTCTGATGGGTCCAACTAAGGTCAACTTCTCAAGGCTGAGGCTATTTAATTAATTATTATAATTTAGAGGCCGTTCGGGAGGGCTTCTGCCGTGATTGAGCTGCTTCTGAGAAGCTACGTATGATGGTGCTTCATGGGAAAGTTGATTTCTTTCATGGTGCTTCATGATGCTGCTGCTTTCCCGGAAGATTTTCAGTTAACCGAACTCCCTGCCTATCAGCTTAATTAATCTCCATTGAAGGAGTCGACCCATTCCAAATGGTTGAATTAATGGATCAGTCCAGCTGAGTTTGAAGATTGGGCTCCTCAGTCCTCTCAGTTGTTTTCTTCACTTATTTTAATTAAGATCTCTCTCTCTCTCTCTTTCAAGTTTCTTCTGATCATTTGTAATTTTATATTGCAAAATCCATTTCTTGAAAATTACTGTTCAACGTCAAAACTATAATAATAATTATTCTAACCTACTTTTTCTTTACATTTTTTTAACTATATTAGTATGACTGGGGGGGATGACCCTGTAGGCAGAATCGGCGTCCCCCGTCTACGGAGGCGCGGGATCAAATCCGGTCTCCGTGAAAAGCTCAGTGGACCTCACGTCCACCGGCTCTGACCTTCATCCCCTGCTCACTAAAAACAGAGCACAGACGTGGATTACTCAATTAAACGCTCTAAGTAGTTGTTTTGGGTACGTAGGCAGTTCAAAGTAGTTCTGAACCACCGGAATTGATTCAGTTTTCAATTTTTCTAGGTACCGGAGGAGCTCCTAACTTGATGAGCTCCACATGACAATATATCCCAAACTTCGAAATCATGGACTACTATTTCAGCCTCAGTTGATGAATACTCAATTCTCACAGTTCGAAAACAAGAAAATGTAAGAGGGTTGGTTACCTGATACACCCACTGCAGTCCGCATGGCTTTGCTCCGATCCTTGGCGCTCTGGAGGGAGACCTTCACTACTACCTTTTGCTGCACAGCAAATAACAGAGTCAGAAGAGTCAGACAAGTATAATTCGAAGCTAATTTTGACAACCCAAATCTTCTACTGTAGAAATCATACTTTTGCCATCCTGAATCGGCCTTTCTGCGATCTGGGTGCAAAGGTTTCTGAGTTCTAACGAGTTCTGTGCGTAGAATATATATATCCTCCCCCATGGCTGTATTTATATGCCTTATCGGCGAAGAATTGCTCAGAAAGACCCCGAAAAAAAATTAAATAAACAAAACCAGAGACCGACTAGTGATATGACAGGGTCTTCTTCGATGCAGTTGCGATGCATAAACGTCAACAAGAAGACAAAGTTGTGGGAGCCTAACTCATTGAATTGGGGGATTGAGACTTACAGAGTGATAGCCATTGCCTCATCGGAGACTTGGTCTCGGTCTATGCTTGCTTAAAGTTAAAAAGCTGGAGTCGTTTAATCCTAAACGCGGAAGAGAAGAGGAACCCCATCTCGTAGTCTCTCTTTCACACCTAGCTATTGGACATAAAATAATTTCCACTTTCAACAAAATGATCTCGTGTTTGATTGAAGTTTGAAGATGGTCATACTGTTCGGACTAGGTACCGTCCAGGCAATTGGTTTCATTTTATTCTAAATCCGGTCTTTAGTAGAAAAAAACTGTTGGATTGGTTAATGATTTGTTCAACAAATTTTACCCGTTATTTATTTTAATTATTTTTTATATTTTTTATTTTATTCTTAAAATGGGTCGACTCAAAAACTGATGGCCAGAATAATTCCGGATCCGGGTCATTTTTTACTAGTAGATCGATTTAAAACTTTAAAATTTAAATCTAAAAATAAGGAGGTGATAGGATGCATGGGGCCAAGGTATTGCCCAGGAAAACAACTCCTCTTTCACTTTGCAACCCTTGACTTCTTTGATTCCTTCTTCACATCCATCTTCAATCTCTTAGGGACCCACATGCACATCTCACCATGCGTTGGGAGCATCTCTACTTATCATGGGGAGATGTTCCAATACACAGGTGGGAGGTGTTAATTTGAAAGTGCACCAAGTAATTGCTTAATAGCATATTCTTTTTAATAGAACAACAAACATCATCCTCCTCAAAAGCGGAAGAAAGAGAAATTTTAATTATTTATTTGCTAGAGAGGTTTAGCAGTTTTCTTCAGTACCGATGAAAAAAACCTGAAATTCATCTTGGGATATTATGTAAACTCATGCACCATGGCTTCTTTACATTTTTCTTAAATTCACTATAACTTAGCAACAGCCAAACGGCCCTCTGTCGTTGAGTTTTCATTTTTCAAAACTCACTTTCAATTAAGATTTTCTACTACTAGTGACCAATTGGCCATTAATAAAAGTTATCTATATAAGTATTTAAGCATTTTATATGATAAAATTACCACTGAATGGATGGTCAATCTTATTAAATATTTTTATGACAAAATTACCCCTGACCTGGGCACCATACTAGTCTTGCAAATTTTAAGCCTGAAGTATTTAATAAGGTTGACCGGTCATTTAAGGGATAGTTTTGTTACAAAAATATTTAATAAAGTTGACTGGCCATTTTAGGGGTTGTTTGGTTATGTTAAATACATAAATGACTACATGGACAACTTCTATTAAAATAATATCATTTCCACCGCTCTTCCAAATTTTGAAAAAAAAAAATAGTGAGCATTATGTTCAAAGTACCAATACACCCCTTCCATGCATTGATACTTTGAGCCTGGAATCTACCAATAAACTTCCAACGAACTACATCGAAAACAGAAAAGTACTTCATGAATCTCTAACTTTGGTTGGAAGGAAAAGGTAGAAAAACCTCTACAAACCTTGTATAGTATTTGGTGTCCCATACCTTTTCCTTTCTTTTCCTACCTTTCTTTCAAATCAAAGATAGGTCAAAAGGATGTTCTGTCTCCTATGTATCAGGCCATATATACAGTATTTCATATTTGCAGTTTCGTGGGTTTGATCTTAAGGCTTAGATCGAAAGGAGTACAAATACAAATATATAAAGTGCAAATACATACAAAATAATACAAAATGCAAGATTTTGCACTCTACATATTTGCATTTGTACTCTTTCCAAACTGAGCCTAAGTCTCATATTTTGTGATATTGATTGACCATCCCAATTACTGGGTTGTGGTAGAACACAAAATAAGATGAATTTCTGAATTTTTCATAGTAGGCAAGATTTATATCTAATTAAGGCATAACAAAGGAAAAAAAAAAAAAAAAGAAACCGCTAAACCTCTCTAGTAAATAAATAATTAAATTTACTCTCTTTATTCCTCTTTTTGGAGGATCCTGTTGTTCAATTAAAAAAGTAGTATTACCATATTCAATTAAGGTTATGTTTGGTGATTAAGTGGCTGTTAAAAGAAGTACTTATTGCACAAATACATTTTAGAAGTGCTTATTTTAACATCCACTTAAGGTTGTTTGTTAACCTACTTGCCAAATCACTTATTATGTTTTTTAAACACTTGAAAAATCTGAAAAAGAAATGAATCCAGACAAATATTCACCCAAAAAAAGAAAAGAAAATAACATCAAACATGGAGGGGAGGAGTTTGGGAGAACTCACCTTTGTTCCCCGGCGGCTGGATGGTCGGGTGTCGTTAGTAAACTTGTCCAATCACAGATCTGCGAACAGAGAGAAGAGCAAAACTGGTATTAAATAAATTATTTAGGGACTGAATCATTCCATTCGTTTTGAAAAAGCACTTCTCCAAGAAGTGCTGAAAAAGAGGCACACTTGGGTCACTTTTTCTATAAATACTTCTTTCCAAAAAATGTACTTCTTGGTGACTTTTTTTTACCGAACACATATAAGTACTTCTTTATCACTTAATGTGTGGTCCCAACACTTAAAATAAGTACTTTTTAAAAGTGAAATCAAATAGGGCCTAAGTCTTCTAATTGAATGTTGTTTGCTTGTGAAGTGCTATTGCACAACTACTTAATGTACTTTCAAATTAACACTCACCATTCAAGGCTGCTCACGGTTTGGTGGCCTATTTTCCAAACCAATCCAGCATCATCAATTTTGGAAAACTGTGAACCAAAATCGAACTGATGTCAACCGGCCAATTAACCAGTTAATCTATTTGGTTTTTTACTATTTCGGTCTAGGTTTTTTTTATATATATAATATATATTATAAATAAATATATAAATATATAATAAAAATACCAGAAATACATATAATATATTATATTATAAATAATAAATAATATATTATATATTATAAATATATATAATGCATATATTTTCATTTACAATATATAGATAATATAAAATATATATCAAAAACATATATAATATGCATACATATATATTATATATAATATCTAATAAATATACATATACTAGTTGGTTTGGTTAACCATTGTTTTTTTTGTATTGGTTAATCAAAATCGAATCAACACCTTCAATTTTTTAAAAATACCAAATCAAAACCAAACTGACTAGTTTGGCTAACCAAAATAATTGGTTTTTGATGATCACCCCTACTCACCAAATCTTTGAGAGTGTAGAGATGGATGTGAAGAAAGAATCAAGAAGTCAAGGGTTGCAAAAAGGAGTTGTTTTTTTGGGACAACACCTGGGCTCCTATCGCATTGGAGGACATGCATCCTACCACCTCCTGAGTCAAACGGTCTGATCGTCTGGTCTGGTCCGGTTTTCAAAACAATGGCATAAAGTATAAACACATATTTTATCAATAAATAATATATAATTATAATCTATGTGTAATATATGCATTATTTTATGTTTAGTTTATATTTTTAATTCAGATTTTAAAATTTTATTCATAAAAAAATTAAAAATTACAATACGAGGCCAAAAAAGGGGCTTTTTTCACAAAAATAACGGGGTGATGCATGTATCTCCAAAAGTTGCATACATGTTTAATATATAACCTGTGACCTACTCACCGGGTCGAACGGGTCAACAGTCCAACCGTTCAAGGCAGACGGTTTTTTACCTCATCAACAATTTTTGACAAAATTCCATGCTTTACTAAAACTGAGCCCGAAATCATGATCGAGTGACAGTTTGATCAGTTCAACCAGCCGGATCAACAGTGGGTTGAAAACATTACTCCAAACCCTTAAATCCTAAACTCTAATCTTAAATCTTAAATCCTAAAACATAAAATCAAAATTCCAAACTCTAAATCCTTGATATTAAACCCTAAACCCTAAATCAATTTGTAAAATGGCTATGGAATGATGCATGTCCAGATGTCCTCCAACGTGGTATGGTAGGAGCCAAGCATTTTCCATTTCCTGGCCATGATACAAATAGAATCAAGAAAAATTCTAACCATGTGACTAAGACGATGATTAGATAATAAATTAAACTCCCTTGTTGTGACAAAACAATGAATCAATAAGCCATTAGGGGTTAACCAGTGATGCTTCGTTCATTCATCTATTTATCTACAACCGACCTATGAATTGAGAATATTCTTGGCCTTGGATGTTCAAACTTCAATTAAACACGAGATCGTTTTGTTGAAAGTGGAAGTATTTTATGTCCAATAACCACTTTTCCTTACAAAAAAGTTAACTTTTTATCCATACGCCTTGCGCAGAAAGAAACAAAATCTCTGTATTTTTTTAAGGAAACAAATTTATTTAATTCTTTAGGATATGCTTGCAAACTGTTGCCATCCAGGTTTGGTGACTGAACAAAGTAGTCTTACAACCAAACTTTGGTGGTATCTGATGAAAGAAAAAGGAATCAAATCTGTTTATTCAGTCGCCTTTATCCATTAAAAGATGAAGAAAGAAAGAAAATCTGTATAATTAGAAAGTATTGGACTCATGGCCCCATTTTGTGTTTGTCTGGTCTCCAATCCCAAACAACTCGCATAAAACAACTTTTTTGACATTTATCAGCATAGTTTAGTTTATGGTTTCACATAAAATATCAGAAAACAACTTTCTTGACATTTAGTTTATAGTTTATGGTTTGATGACCACAAACCCCATGACTCCAAAATCAATATTGTCAAGGATTTCATATGATGAAAATTCAAAAAGCTCATTAAGTTGTGATTTTACCAGTTTAACCACTGATTAGGATGGTCAAAAAGGGTCATTATCTCATACTTCTCTTCACCCTTTAACATTTTTTTTTTTAAATTTACCCTGAATCTTTTGTACCTTCTATCTTTGGATAAGGCCGGGAGAATCTATCTCTCTCTCTCTCTCTCTCTCTCTTTTTTTTATTTCTTCCAAAAGTCAATAACGAATTTGATTGTCTAATTCTAGAATGTACCCACGAGCCACAATAGCAATAGCTTCTACTTTCATAGCCAATTTTATTTTGAGTTCATTTGATAAATACTTTTGGAAAGATCTTCTAATAGCTCTAATAGTCAAAAGATGCATTAAGATTTTAGCAGCTTAAAGACCATTTGATTAAGATGTGTCTTTTCGCACAAGGATAAATAGAAAAAATGCAAAAGTTTCATTTGGAGATTCCCAAAAATTGCCCATTTTGGAATTCTCACGTCTTTTCGACGTATCAGCTTTTGATGGATAGATCTACCGCAAATCAAATGGAAAAAGACTGAATCGTGATTTACCGGACTTATATATAACTAACAAACCAAGCGAAAAGATGCACCAAATGGGGCATTTATAAATCACTAGTGCAAGAGTATGTGCCTATGCAAATAAAGATAAAATGGTAAAAGTTTAAGAAAATGATAAGACAATTAAATTTTGACCTTTTTATTTCCCATCTCATTAGTTGAATTTAAATATTAAAATAATTAGTCAGCTACCCTTCATAAATATTAATCTTATATGTTGTATGAATTTACATCATAAAAAACATGTTTAATTTAATTTCCGTAATTTATATAGAAAATATTTAATTTATAATATAATTTATACTATACAAAACAAATACTTGCCTTGAGTTATAACACATGCTCTTATATTAGTTAAAAATATATGATAATTTATTTAGGGTCAATGTATGATGGTAGAAGATATGATATAGGAATAGCTTTAAAACCCATAAATTATGATGAATACCGCTTGATTGATAAGCCCTTGATTGATTATAATTTATTTGGAGAAATACACTACAACCTACGCAGAATTCTGAAATTACAAACCCCTTCCCCTATAAACCGCATCTTATCAATGAATTTATGTTCAATTCATAGTCAGGATTCATCCCCTCTGTAAAGAGGTGGGCTGAACAGTCATTGTCAGAGTGTCATGGTCGAACTATTTACTTTAGTGCGCCAAATCTTGCGACCTTACACCCCGAAGATACGGTTGCGTGTTGAGTGGTACGCAATCCTAGCGCTTGACTTCTGAGTCTGGGCTGTCAATCGGTTGGTTCTATCGGTTCGGCCAGTTCCAGTTTCAGGATTTGTTTTCTGATCATTATTAGGTTGAGACTGGTTTGGGCTATTTTGAATCAATTCTGAAGCGAAAATAAATCAATAACTTTATAGTAGCTCAATTGGTACGTTAGCTGGATGATACCATGTCTTTCTTTAGCATCATAGATTTTTAATCAAATCATTTTATGTTGAAAATTTAAATATAGTTTAGAACTTCTGTTCTTTATAATCTTGTCATATTGGGTCAGACCAGTTTATTATTCCGATTAAGAGTAGGATCTGAGTTTGAAATTATAGTAGACCCTATAGCCATATAGGGTCTGGTTTTGGGACCGGGACGGTGGAATTTTTGTTGGGCCCAGCCCATTATGGGATATTGACCCATATTATAGCCCACTCTCCTTCGGTCAACTGTTTTTTTGTTTTTTAAAAAAAGAAAAACAAAAACTAGGGTTAGATCTTTTTTGCGTGCGGCGTATTGAAGAGAGAGAAAAAGAGAGAATCGAAATACTGTACAGATTTCTCAGTGTGCAGAGTTCATCAAACGGCCGGAACTTTTCGATCCACCGTCCGATCGAGCAGAAATTTGGACGGTAAGTGGATGACTTATTTTTCTTCATTCTGAACTGTCGGATCTTTGATCGGAGCTCTGAATCGCCGGTTATTTGAGGTCGAACAGAAGCAACTTGTAGTTGTTCGAGAAAAGAAAACATCTCGCGGCAGTCTTCATCAATTACTTTGATCAAGGGACATTTGTGATTCGATTTGGCTGAAATTAGGTGGGATTGTTCGAAACTCACAGACCTACGATCTGAACGGTGGAGATCTGATTTGGAGTAGTGAAGATCTCCATGTTGTGGCTGAACAGTAGCCGCGTTTGTGAGTTTTTCTAATTGTTATTTTCACCGCTTTTGGTATTTTCGTTTATATGTTTGAGAATTTGTATTTGCTCTATGTTTGTGAGCATATTGTGGTGTTTGAGTTGCTGTAATTGTTACCTCAAATTATTAGTGGAGATTTTTGGTTGGGTCTCCTTGGCCCCGTGGTTTTTTACCCTTCACATTGGAGGGGTTTCCAACGTTAAATATCGTGTGCGTCTCTCTTTTCTTGGCTTATGATTGTTTTCGTTGATATCTTGCTTGGAGTTGTGATAGCTGAATATATACAAGTTTTTATTTTTGGGAGAGAAATAGTTTATGGATAAACTTAGTTTTTTTCCCAACAAAGTAGTATCAGAGCTAGGTTATTTGTTTGTGGATTTGTTTGATTGCATGATGGAGCCTAATTATAGTAGAATGATTAGTTTGAATGGCACCAATTACCACAAGTGGAGAGGGAAAATGAAGGATCTACTATTTGTGAAAAAGTTACATTTACCAGTTTTTTCTACTCAAAAACCTGAAAATAAATCTGATGAAGAATGGGCTTTTGAGCATGAGATGGTTTGTGGCTTTATTTGACAATGGGTAGATGATAATGTTTTGAATCATATTGCTAATGATTCACATGCCAGAACCTTGTGGGATAAGCTTGAGACTTTGTATGCATCTAAATCTGGGAACAATAAATTATTTCTGTTGAAACAGGCTATGAATTTGAGGTACAAGAAAGGCACTCATATTTCTGATCACATAAGTGAATTTCAGGGGTGCTTTGATCAATTGTCCGACATGGGTATTAACTTTGAAGGTGAAATTTTGGGACTTTGGTTGCTTAATACTCTACTTGACTCTTGGGAAAATTTGCGCATGACTTTGTCCAGTTCTGCTCCTGGTGGTGTAGCGACATTGGAATATGTAAAAGTTGTTGATGAAGAAGTCAGACAACGAACTCAACAAGCATCATCTTCTCAATCAGAGGTTTTGATTACTGAAAACAGGGGGAGAAGCAATGATAGAGACCGAGGACAAGGTAACAGAGGTAAAAGTAAGGCTAGAAGCAAATCAAGGTCTAAGTACAAAAACCTTGAATGCAACTATTGTGGTAAAAAGGGACATATCAAAAGATTTTGTTTTCAACTGAAGAAGGACAATAAAGGTAACAAAGGTAAGCAACAAAATAAAGATAATGACAATGATGATCGTGTTGCCACCACCACTGTAGGTTATCTTGTAATTGTCTGTGATGAGAATTTGATTAATGTTGTTTGTTATGACACAAGTTGGGTTGTTGACAATGGTGCATGTTTTCATGTTACATCGAGAAATGATTTTTTCACATCTTATACTCCAGGTGATTATGGGGTTTTAAAGATGGGTAATAATGGTTTGTCAAATGTGATTGGCATTGGCACTATTTGTCTAATTGATTTTGAAAAATGCCAGACATGCACCAGACATTCGTTTGCATTTGATTTCTACTAGTGTTCTTGATGATGATGGTTATGTTAGTACCTATGATAATGGACAATGGAAACTCCCGAAAGGTTCTTTGATTGTGGCACGTGGAAAGAAGTGTTATGGTCTGTACTGGACCAAGACTTCAGTTTCCATTGATGGTGTGAATGTAGTTGAGTGTGATAACTCATCAGTGTTATGGCACAAAAGACTAAGCCACATCAGTGAGAAGGGACTTAATTGTTTGGCCAGGAAGAATCTACTTTCAGGTTTGAAAGGTGCAAGGTTAGAAAAATGTGCTCATTGCTTGGTTGAGAAACAAAATAGAGTCTCTTTCAAGAACCATCCCCCCTCTAGGAAATCAGAGTTGTTTGAGTTGGTGCATTCAGATCTCTATGGTCCGATGAAGACAAAAACATTTGGTGGTGCACTTTATTTTGTTACTTTTATTGATGATTATTCAAAGAAGCTTTGGGTTTATGTCTTGAAGAGTAAAGACCAGGTACTTGGTGTCTTTAAGTGTTGCTTTCTAAAGAAGCTTTGGCTTTATCTCTGTGGTCTGAAGTGTTGCTTTCTAAACGCCAGAGGTGTTTGGAAGTGTGTCTGAATTTGGGTTTGAAAAGAATTTTCAAATCTGAACTAATAAGACACAGGCCAGGCACTAAATGCAGTCAAATGCATTTCAAACCTAGCCAAAAGTCCAAAATACCCTTAATGATCTGAACAAAAGACACGAGTTTCTCCTCCCACTCAAGGTTGAAATTTTCAATACATATCGGGTTGTATCGGCCGATACGTATCGTATCGGGGCCTTCCCGATATGCCCCTATAGGCGGTGTTTCGGGTCAGGTAGGGCGTATTGGCCTGTATCGATATTTTGAACCTTTTTCCCACTATTCATCTTCTCCACTTGATGAAGTGGCGGCAAGTGACTCCTCCGGCCTTCCCTCTGTCTCTCTCCTTCTTCTTCTTCTTCTTCTTCTTCTTCTTCTTCTTCTTCTTCTTCTCCTCCTCTCTAGTTCCACAGCTTCTGCCTTCCTTTGTTTTTTTCATTTTTGATCGCCACTCCAACTCTCAGGAGCTACAGTCCATTTTCTCCTCTCTGTTTCTTTCTCTCTCCCACTCTCTTTCTCTTCTTCTCCATTTTCTTTTCTCCCTCATTTTTTTGTCTTTCTCCCTCTCCCTCCCCTATTATAGTGATGGTTATTGGTGCTTCTTCAGGCCCCGTGGCCATTGTGCGACAAATAGATTGACTAAAAGGCCTGTCTTAGAGCTATTGCTATAAAAATTGATTAAAGGGCTAGTCTCTAAGCTACGGGTGTCAATGGACCTGTCTAGTCCAAAATCAATTTGGACGGATTGGATGGACCAACAAGACATATTGGATTGAAACAATCCAGTCCAAAAAATTTATTAGATTGCATTGGACCTGGTTTGTCCATAATAAATTTATATTGGATTGGGTTGGATTAAACCAATATATGGTCCATTTATATAAGATAAGAATATAAGTGTCAATAGATGGAGTTTGGGTTAAAACCAATCTAAAGCAAAACAAATTTGAACAGATTGGACAATCCAGACATTGAATTGGACCGGTCTAAAATCTTCATTGGATTGGATTGGACCTGGTCCATTTGTAATGGACTCACATTGGATTGGATCGGATTGGACCAAATCTAGTTTAATTGACACCCTCACTCAAAGCTATTGCCAGATAGATTGATTGAAGGGCCAGTCTCAGAACTGTTGTCATGGACCTGGATTTGAATGCCAAAGGGCTTGTTATTGAGGATCATTTTGCCAGATTTATGTCTGGAAGTGGAGGACTGATTTCCTGGAATATTTTATTTGTATTAATTATTTAATATTTTAATCTTTATTAATTATTACATGTTTTATTTTTTATTAATTATTAACTATTTTATTACTTTTTCATTGGAATTTATCCATATTTTAATAATATTTTGATTTTAATAAATTATTTTTAATTATTTTTATAATTTTTACCAAATAGTCTATTCTAGGGTTAAAATAGTAAAATCAAGGAATTTTGGATGTTGAAGGTCTGATCCAACACAAACGAATTTATCTATTTACAGCCTCTAAAAAGTGGAAAAGCATCTATGCTTCTTTTCAGCTTTCAAACACAAATAATATCTTTTAACTTTTAGATTTCAGACTTCAAACTTATCAAACGCCACCTAAGTAGGCCCTATTTTTATGGGAAAGTCGAGAGAATAGAGCGGAGTTGGAGATAATTTAGAAGTTCCTATAAATCAGAAGCGTAAATGGTAGGGATGACAATGGGGCGTGTTCGTGGAGAGTTTTGTAAATTCTAAACCCTACATACCTCCTTAAACCTCCCAACCTGTACCCACCCCAAAACCCATAGTGGGTTGGATTTTTAGAATCCAAACCCTTCTCGTACATGAAAAAGCAAAGTCTCCCACATTTAAGGGTAGGGATGGGTGAGGTTTAAAACCCACATCTTATTCCCTATTATTTCTTGTTATATATAAGAAATAAATAAGTAAAACAATAGAAACAAATAACAAAATTTCCAATTATTTGAGTAAGACATGTAAAAAACACAAACTATCAATTATCCTTCACATAAAATTCAAAATATTATTAAATTTAACACCTAGTACATAAAGTGTATATACTTTCAAACAATAAGCGAGTTAAGGAGGGTTGGGTTTAACCTAGTATCGTGCCCTATCCATAATTGTATGGGTTGTAGAATCCAAAAACCCATCCTTCAAGCAAAAGAAAAACCTGCCCCATTGGAGTGGGCACCTATAGAGTAGGGTAGAAGTTGCCATCCCTAGTAAATGAATGGGGCTTAGTGAAGGGAGAGGGTAAATAGGAATTATAGATTATTTAGGAGAGAATAATTACCCTACTTTTTGGAGATATGATTGGAGGATAGAATAAAGGGAATTGGAGAAGGGAAATAATTCATTGGTTAGTGTTGAAAATAAAGGGAATTGGAGAGAGGTCCAGAAGGAGGATTGTCAATTGGTTAGTGCTAGAAATAAATTCATTGCATCACATAAACGAGTTTGGAATTCCTACACATTTTCTTGCATCTACTACTACACTTCCAATAAGATTTAACCATGCCAACTATGTATAGGAAACAACAATATTCATGTGAGAGGATATAACTGACCATCAATAACATCTTTCTCTTTATTATTTTTTAATAGAGGGTTCAATGCCCTTTTTTTCCTTCCCCATCTCTCCTCCACTTTTATAATTGGTTTTTCCTTGTACACTAGCCATGTAAATAGTCCATAGGTAAAATGGGTTAACCAATGATGTCATAACTAAATAATAAAAATTTTAAAATAGATATAAATCTAAAAAATTACAAAATACATAAAAGTTATAGACATTTTTGGAATATCTAAAATATTATAAATTTAATATATTAAACAAAAATAAATGTGATAACAAATTATTTTTAAAATCAATTATCTAAAAGGAATAGAAAGTTATAAACTTGCCCAAAAAAATGAGATAGTTTTTTCTTTCAAGTAAAATATGTCAACACATTATGTCGTAATTATATAATAAAAATACAATAACAGAGGTAAATAAAAAACCCTAAAATCACAAAAAAAAAATTGTCAAAAAAGATTTTCTGAACAACTCTAATACTCTATATTTATCATAAATAAGAAGTATTTTTATTAAGAATGAAAATGAAATAGAAAATGTGAATCCACCACATCATGCTTTGATTACATACCTGTTTTAATAAGTTTTATAAAGATAGTGAAAATATTGTTGTTATCTAAAATTGCCATGTGCAACACACATGCATTTTACTAGTTCAAATAGACAGGCTTAATAGGCCTCTCATGAATTGGCCCAACATGCTAAGTCTACTAGGTTTTAGACTTGCTAGTTGGTTTTTCTCCTATAACAAACTATATTTCTTTCTTTGTGATATATTTTTTTTTCTCTTTATATAGTAAGAAACTAATCAGCAATCACTTTGTTGATGCTCCTCATATATATAAAATATAAATCTCTTAAACTATCCCTAGGTTTTAGCAAATGGATTAAAACTACCACTCTAAAACATTTCTAAAATATATATTGTAAAGTACCTTTGGGTTTTTTGACAATTGACTAATTCTACACCAACCGTTAGTGTGTCATTGGATTCCATTTGCATATGATAGCACGTGGGTGTTAAAACATTTCTAAAACATTCCATTTGCATATGATAGCATATGCCACTAGTTTGCATAAAGCATGTAACATATTGACTCTCCCATTAAGTTGTAGGTCCCACACCATACAAGCTTTAATTTCCCAATTGGATAAGAATTCTTCCAAAAATCTTAGAATGCTCATGGATAATTAGAAGTCTCACATTAGTGTCCTAGTCAAATTATGTGTTAGAAAAGTCTAGTAAGATTAGGATTTGACTAATTAGATGGATTCAAATCTAAAGGATGATTTAAGAGAGATGGACTTTCTCTAATATTATCCTAAATAAGTGGACTTGTAATTAAATTAGGAGAGGGCTCATGCCCTAAGTCTATAAATAGATCCCCTGCCCCAAGTCTATAAAAAGATTGGAACATGAAGGGGTTGAATCCATCCCATTCTCTCATTACTATCTGAATTTTGTCCTACCTTTGTGAAAGTTTTTTACTAGAGTTTTGAACCCCGTTAGACCAACCCTTTCATCCGGTCTTTCTAGCACTCTTCTAGATTTGTTTTGGGTCAAAAAAATCTTGCCCAAAAATGTGAGAAAGGTTTGACCTTTGCTGTTGTAACTTCTGGAGAAAGAATCCAAGACAACAAGTTCAAAGTTGCACCATCTTCAACTTGTTGCAGTGATTTAAGGAAGACCTGGCTTGGGTGTGAACACCATATTCAATTCTGTAATTGTGGACTTCAAAATTAGGTAATGCACTAAATCTTGATCCAAAAGTTTAAATCTTCATAGTCCAAAACCCATTTGATCCAAGAGGAGAAAATCCAAAATTTTCTCCTATGCAATTTCAGCATTAGAGTTTCAATAGAAATATGATTTTTCACCACTCTAATGGTTGTAATTTTTTCATAACATGATCATTGGATGACCATCCTTCATTTTAACAGGTAAATATTTATTTAAAATAGAAATAATCTATAGAATAATAGATAGTTGTATTAATTACTTGGATTGACCCTCGTTTTAGTTTCTAAACAGGTTAATATGGACTCAAAAATGCCTTTATATCGGTTATAGATCTTTTTTTCTAAAAAATAACAAAAAATAGTATAAAAACTTGCAAATCCCAAAATGAATGTTCGAGAGTTTGATTTGGGAAGCCAAATCTTACTAAGTAGGACCTTATTTTTATCTGAGAGTGGAGAAATAGAGGGGGTTGGATATAATTTACAAATGCATATAAATCACAAGAATTTAAATGGATGGGTCTTTAGTGAAGGGAAAGGATAAATAGGAATTAGAGATAATTTTGGAGATAATAATGAGTATGTTTTATGGAGATTAGTAATTAAGCACATGCGTTGCATGTGAGAAATTTCTCTTCATATTAATTACTTGAATTTTAGATATATCATAGTTAAAATAGAAATCAAAAATTAACAAAAGTAACAAAATGATTAAAAATAAACTTAAATATTTATTATTCAATTATGACATCATAGGTTTCTTTGAAAAGTTAGGTCATTGACCCATCATCTATATAAGAAAATAGCATTGCTTTTGTATTAGTTTTAGATTAGGGAAAATTATAGTCGGAGCCGGTTGTACATTTAAAATTAGGCTATAAATTGGTCCATAAACCAACAAAACTCTAACAACCGGCTCTACATTTCAAATTATAAAAACCCTCACCATGTCATTGGAGGCTTATGTGGTTGTTGCCAACATGGGACTCTTAATCTATATTAGACACAACAAAAAGCCTATATTGAAAATGCCCTTTAATGTTGGGTGATTACAAAATAAAATAAAATAAGGTTTTTATTCTCTCTCTCTCTCTCTCTCTCTCTCTCTCTCTCTCAATCACCCTCACACTCTCACTCATAGTCATCTTTATCTACTCAACAACTATGTGATTTGAAAATAAATAAAAATGGTTTTTGATTTCTGTATTTATGTTCTCTATATCAATTTCTCTCATTCTCTTTCTCTCTACCTATCATTCTCCCTCAATCTCTCTCATTCTCTTTCTCGGTCGGTCTCTCATTATCCCTTAATTTCTATAGTTCTCCTTAAATTTCTCTACTGTTTCCTCTCTTGTTATTTTTTTTTAATTTTTTACACATTTATATGGTATTAATTAGATCATACAAAAGAGCATGAGGCCAACTTGGTATGGTCCAAAAATTATTACACCAATTTGATAAAAATTCACAAGAAACTCTTGGCTATGAAATTTACACCAACTAGAGAACGATAGAAATTGAGGGAGAATGAGATATTGATTAAGAGGGAGAGTGAGGGAGAAGAATGAGAAAGATTGAGGAGAACAATAGAGAGAGAGAGAGAGATGTTTTGATTTGACTACAGACCAAAGCTGAGAGAGTAGGAGAGATAGAGGGAGCAGGAGATCGAGATATGACTGTGAGAATGAGAGAGAAGGGAGGGAGGTTGAGAGACAAAGGGAGTGTGGGAGAAATCAAAAACCTATTTTCGGTATAAGTTTTTTGTTGTATCCAACATGGAATAAGAGTCCTATGTTGGCAATAGTCACATAAGCCTTAGATGACATGGTGGGGTTTTTTATAATTTGAAGTGTAAAGTCAATTATCAGAGTTTTGTTGGTTTCTGGACCAACCTGCAACATGATTTTAAATGTACAACCAACTTTGACTATAATTTTCCCTTTAAATTATATATTTCATTTACATAATATAAAATAATTTTTACTTATCACACTTAATTTTTGTTTGTCTATGGTATCATTTGATTCAAACCACTAATCCACCATCTAAAAATAAAAATTGTTTGAATTCTAGGTTGACATGAAATTTTGTATTACATTTTCATCATTGATAAAATTATTTCTTATGTACAAAATTTATTTTTGTTCAATATAATGAATGAACAATATTAGAGGTGTACCTAATATTTTATTTTTTATAAATATATAACATTACATATGTGCCCAAAATTTTCTCTGTCTTTTATTTTTATTTTTATTATTCTTTTTATTTTCTATTATTAAAAATTTTATTATTTGACTATGACATCATTTAATTTCCAGGTAGATTTTGAATTTGGCATTCCATTTTCATCATTAATAAAAATACTTCTTACATTTTATAGTTATTTATTTTAAATTTTTATTATTTAATTATGGTATCATTTATTATTCCATTTGACCCCAAATGGTTGAATTGGTTGCCCACCACCGGGAGGGAAGAAAATGGTTTTGTTTTCAAATTACTTTTTAAAATATTTATTTTTATACTATTAAAATTAATACTATGGATTTAATTACAAGAATTTAATGATGAGAAAAATATATCTTAGATATAGGATTTAATGAGAGAGAATAGGAAAATATTTTTATTTCCAATTGGTTTTAAATTTTACATTCCATTTTCATCATTAATAAATAAATTTCTTATTTATCATACTTATTATTGTTTAATATGTATGTTAAAAATGTTCCCAAATTTTTTAATTTCTATTTTTTTTCATTTTATCTATTTTTTAATTTTATTATTTAATCATGAAAACATGGATTAACTCACCTGAGCCATAGTCAAATCAATGAACCTCGGAGTGCTCCTCAGATATGTAAGCCGTCATCATACCTCATAGCAGTTGCTCGGGAAACCCTGGGGTTTCTAGCCCGTCCCTAGTACGGACTAACCAATGCGAAATGTGGATATTTGAGCTGGTGCCCCCAACCCCGGTCTGTAAAGGAGCGGTAGCCCGACGGACCTTCATGGGATCTATGACAACTACATCCTCATTATCACTTTCTCATCGCCGAACTCTCTTTTGGCGACGAGACACCCTATTAGAAGACCTCAGTAAAGGAATCGTCTCGGGGGGAACCTGCGACGGTGCATTAGCTCGGCTATGCCTTTGCTGATGCTCCCTCGTGCAGTGGATAATCTCTTCCTCAGTTGCCATCTCAACACCTACGGCACGGAAGCAGAGCAATAAGTACAAGGTCATGTAAGCAAGGAAATAAGTATAGGTGAGCATCGACCACAGAGATTGGGACACTTTCGTCCCCGACCAACACCTTGACATTCTTCCTAGTTGAAAAATAATAATACCCCTGTCGGTGATGCTTTAGCTGAAGAAGAAAGCTCACCATGCCCAGGGTCATCTCGATGTCACGAACGACATAGTAAGACATGAGGCCAAACAAAAACCTAAAGGAGTTTGGCATCAATTGCACTAGCAATACTCAGTACCACCCAAGCACCCCGGTGATCCCTTCATTCAAAGGAAACCTCAGCCCGGCTTCCAAACTATGCTCATACACACATATCTCGCCGGGCCGAGCATTTCTTGCCATCTCACCGGGCTACGGGACCTCATCCGAAATTCCTCGGGGATATCGTACATAGCTTGGATCTGAGCCATATCCTAAAGGATTAAGACACAAGGTGGGGTCCCAAACTGACGACCAGCCCGCAGGGGAAGCTCTACCTCTACCTTGAAGGACCAACCTCGGCAAACTCAGAGTCCTCGACCTCGGCAACCTTAAACTCCCCAGTCCTCAACTCATAGTCAGAATCGCTAGAACTTGAAGAAGAATCAGAAACAGAAGGAGAACAGGAGGATGAGGAAGACATCTTATCAAACTTGAAGACAAGGAACAAGAGCACAAGCCGAGCAATGAAACAACACCTTGCCAAGCAATCGAAGCAATCCCTCTCGCAAATGACAAAGGAGGAAGGCCCGTCCACCCCTTCTTATAACCCCCAGGAATGCAAATTGATGCCAAATCAATGGCACGGATCAAGCAAGGACCTGACGAAGCTCGAGAAGATCAATCGACGTGACTGCTACTGTACGCGTAAGGCCTCGGGAACCGAGGCAACGACCTTGACAAGCGATGTTCAAAGCATTAATTGCCCTGGTTCGCCCTTCAGCACTGGTTCAACCAACACCGCAGATGCCCAGCGTTCACCCAGAACCATCGGTCCAATTAACTTCCTGGGCATCCTCAAGACACAAACCAAGGGAGACCACACTATGCCTCGGCCGAGCACTCCACTCTTCAACTTCAGAATTGGGGGAGTGGTGTTTGGATTCCGAAACATCAAGAGCAAGTTCCTCAGCAGAAGAATAGAAAGATCGGCACAATGTTGTCGAGCATCAGAGAGCTTGGCACCTTTCCTCAGCACACCATGTCCGAACATCATAGTGGCCTCTACACCAAAGCTTCACCTCCACCGGCATCAGAAAGCTCTTCCTTGGCTGAGTTGAGCCCCCGACTCTGGAGCTTGACACGTCATGGCCGAGGATCACAGTAGCCTCAACACCGAAGCTCGGCCTCCCACTGGCATCAAAAAGCCCTTCCTCGGCCGAGCTGAGCCCCCGACTCCAGAGTTTGGCACATGCCTTGAAACCCAACATAACACCTCAACCCTTCCTCAACATAACATGGCTGAGGATCAAAGAGGAGTCGATGCAACACCGCTGAACAATAGTCTCAGGCATAGCTCGGATCAACACCGCAACACCCCATCGAGCTATGCGACCATGCAACACCTCAACCGAACACCTCCCTCTCCTTGGCTCCAGAATTGGGGGAGTGGTGTTCGGATTCAGAAATAACAATTCCCAGAGTTCTGTAGCCGACAATTGGAGGATTCCTTGGCCATAGCTCATATTGTGCGGATCTCGGGTTCTAGCATGTGCCAAGGAACATCGAGTGGATCAAACACTCCACCAGACTACAAAAGAACTTCAACTTGGAGTTCCTCAGTCGAGGAACAAGGCATCCTGTTGCGCCACTGAAGGGATGGGATATCCATCACATGGACGCCCAAGTCTTGCGTAATGGACTGGCGAATTTCAAAAATTTTTTCCATCTTTGTAGGGAATCGAATTCCCTATTTTAGAAAATACATTTTTCAAGGATCAATCTTGAACCATGAACCAAACCAAATCTGAAACGAAAGGAGTAGGAAGGAGGATGTACCTGATACAGAGAATTAGTATCTCCCAACGAAGGTGTTCACGCCCAAAGAATGATCCAAAGATTACTCCCACTGAAAATGGCGTAGTGCAGGATGGAGCAGAATCAACAGTGTTCTTCTCCAAGAACTCTGTCCTTCACAAGAATCAACAGGATGGAACGTGAGCACAACTTCCTATCAATTCTTTCTCAAAGAACTGGTGTCAAGATCGAATCTTGACTTCTCCCACAACTGGAGATCGAACTGGAAAACAGGGCGGCAAGAACAGAGAGGCAGCAAGAAAGAACTCTACAGGGATGCTTAATTCTTCCTTCTTTTGATTTCAGCACTAAAGACAATCTGAATGAATCATTCTCAAGGCTGCCGCCCCCTCCTTATTTTGTTAACCTAAAATATCAGCTCCTAATCCAATCAGGAGTTGCTTATCCAAATCATATTTGGATCAGCCTTCTCTTTCGGTGATAAGGATAAACCCTTGTCTTATCTGAAAATTAGATCAGCTTTCTCCTAATCTCATTAGGAGGTTTCTAGATCTGAATCACATTCAGATATGGACTCTCTTAGTGGATAGGGTCAAGACACTATTCTATCAGCTATTCCATCTCAGAATTCACCCCATAATTAACAAATAAATAGCCCAGTTCGAAATGGGCTTTAGGCCCATTAAGTTTATGTGCTTACTTAAACTTTCTAACTGTTGCCCAGTTGGGCTTCCTTGTATGGCATGGGACCCAAGCATTGATCTACACATCAACTACTTGGGTTCGGCCCAGCCTTTGTTACAAGGCCTGGTCGAATACATTGTTATGGACAGTGCACCCTCTGAAACCCATCACATGGGCTCTATGGGCCCAACACTTACCCTAAGTGGTCCCTGGGCCAAGCCCCCTTGTAACACCTAGGGACTATGGGCAGATGCAAGATTAGCCCATCAGGTATTATCCTCAATGGTCTTACACTTAACCTCTCAGGCCATAATGATCATACACTGCCCGACAAGAGAGGACCTCTCCCTCGGCTGCAAGGAATAGTGTTGCACTCTCTGCTTATATGGATCTCGGGAATTAAAACCTTTTTGCAAACATTTTAGAAACCATAATATATATACTTTTATATCTCATATAAAATATATTTTGCAAAACAAATCTCAACGATTGAAATCGACTGCTGGTAGTCTTGGTTTCCATCAGTGAGAGTGCATCCTCGATCATTACCTTTGTCCGACAAAGGGGATGATCCTGTCACTATGATCACCCACTCAGATGAATTCTCAAACTATCCCAACATACCCAGGTTTTGACCCCCGCTAAGGATCTCACTGATTGGTATATCAAAGACAGCCCAATCCGACACCTAGTGTAGTATCATAATCGAGTCTAAGGGTCGGGTGTAACTTTCCAATTTTTTCCCATCAATCTCCAAGGTCCAGGGCAATACTGGAAATCTGTTTCAGTTCATAGATTCAATTAATCCTACACTGTATGTGCCTAGGGTCTCACCCTGGCAGCTGAGACAGGCCACCCCAACTGACTTGGTGGCACCACAGTGTCAGCCTTGTCAGGATAGGTCTCCCCAGACCGACCCACTAGCTGTGAACATTCTAAACTAACACGAGTCTCATTAAGTGTCCAGTTTAAGGGTATTACACAGAAACATACCAAGGGAACATGAATCAAATATGCACTTTTATTCATTTACAATAAACTCATAAAGTACATCATTCTGATTGAAGCTAAGGGCATACAAAACTGTCTAACAGCCACACCTCGTCCGAACGCTGCATGCCTTGACTTCAGAACTGGGGGAGTAGTGTTCGGGTAATGGCTGAGTTAGTCCAGGTCGACACGTGGTCGCCCAGTCAGTCCAGCCATGTTGGCATAGTTTGGCCAACTCCACAGCATTCATTCATTCCACAGCCAAGGCCGGGCTACGCTATTACTATGGCACCCCATCTCATCCTCTCAACCATGTTAGCTACATGTCACGCATATAAGCATAACTATGGATAAGGAAGAATAAGGAGGACAACTCTACCAGGAATTAGGACTCTATTCTGAATACCTCGATGGGGAATCTCATCCGACCAGGAGACGGATCTTCAGCTAAAGAAAGGTATTCCATGCTCAAGGTAAGGGATTCCAACTTCTGACATCCATATTGCTATTCTACCCAAACCAGCATCCTTATAGCTCAGCTCGGCCATCCATGACCTCCTACTAACTTGAGTGTCGAAGTACCTACACAGAGATAACTCCTCAGGCCTCTGACTTCTCCTTTCTTGATAATAGGTCTTGGTCCATAAACCAACAAAACTCTAACAACCGGCTCTACATTTCAAATTATAAAAACCCTCACCATGTCATTGGAGGCTTATGTGGTTGTTGCCAACATGGGACTCTTAATCTATATTAGACACAACAAAAAGCCTATATTGAAAATGCCCTTTAATGTTGGGTGATTACAAAATAAAATAAAATAAGGTTTTTATTTTCTCTCTCTCTCTCTCTCTCTCTCTCTCTCTCTCTCAATCACCCTCACACTCTCACTCATAGTCATCTTTATCTACTCAACAACTATGTGATTTGAAAATAAATAAAAATGGTTTTTGATTTCTGTATTTATGTTCTCTATATCAATTTCTCTCATTCTCTTTCTCTCTACCTATCATTCTCCCTCAATCTCTCTCATTCTCTTTCTCGGTCGGTCTCTCATTATCCCTTAATTTCTATAGTTCTCCTTAAATTTCTCTACTGTTTCCTCTCTTGTTATTTTTTTTTTAATTTTTTACACATTTATATGGTATTAATTAGATCATACAAAAGAGCATGAGGCCAACTTGGTATGGTCCAAAAATTATTACACCAATTTGATAAAAATTCACAAGAAACTCTTGGCTATGAAATTTACACCAACTAGAGAACGATAGAAATTGAGAGAGAATGAGATATTGATTAAGAGGGAGAGTGAGGGAGAAGAATGAGAAAGATTGAGGAGAACAATAGAGAGAGAGAGAGAGATGTTTTGATTTGACTACAGAACAAAGCTGAGAGAGTAGGAGAGATAGAGGGAGCAAGATATCGAGATATGACTGTGAGAATGAGAGAGAAGGGAGGGAGGTTGAGAGACAAAGGGAGTGTGGGAGAAATCAAAAACCTATTTTCGGTATAAGTTTTTTGTTGTATCCAACATGGAATAAGAGTCCTATGTTGGCAATAGTCACATAAGCCTTAGATGACATGGTGGGGTTTTTTATAATTTGAAGTGTAAAGTCGGTTATCAGAGTTTTGTTGGTTTCTGGACCAACCTGCAACATGATTTTAAATGTACAACCAACTTTGACTATAATTTTCCCTTTAAATTATATATTTCTTTTACATAATATAAAATAATTTTTACTTATCACACTTAATTTTTGTTTGTCTATGGTATCATTTGATTCAAACCACTAATCCACCATATAAAAATAAAAATTGTTTGAATTCTAGGTTGACATGAAATTTTGTATTACATTTTCATCATTGATAAAATTATTTCTTATGTACAAAATTTATTTTTGTTCAATATAATGAATGAACAATATTAGAGGTGTACCTAATATTTTATTTTTTATAAATATATAACATTACATATGTGCCCAAAATTTTCTTTGTCTTTTATTTTTATTTTTATTACTTTGTATTTTCTATTATTAAAAATTTTATTATTTGACTATGACATCATTTAATTTCCAGGTAGATTTTGAATTTGGCATTCCATTTTCATCATTAATAAAAATACTTCTTACATTTTATAGTTATTTATTTTATTTTTTTATTATTTAATTATGGCATCATTTATTATTCCATTTGACCCCAAATGGTTGAATTGGTTGCCCGCCACCGGGAGGGAAGAAAATGGTTTTGTTTTCAAATTACTTTTTAAAATATTTATTTTTATACTATTAAAATTAATACTATGGATTTAATTACAAGAATTCAATGATGAGAAAAATATATCTTAGATATAGGATTTAATGAGAGAGAATAGGAAAATATTTTTATTTCCAATTGGTTTTAAATTTTACATTCCATTTTCATCATTAATAAATAAATTTCTTATTTATCATACTTATTATTGTTTAATATGTATGTTAAAAATGTTCCCAAATTTTTTAATTTCTATTTTTTTTTCATTTTATCTATTTTTTAATTTTATTATTTAATCATGAAAACATGGATTAACTCACCTGAGCCATAGTCAAATCAATGAACCTCGGAGTTCTCCTCAGATATGTAAGCCGTCATCATACCTCATAGCAGTTGCTCGGGAAACCCTGGGGTTTCTAGCCCGTCCCTAGTACGGACTAACCAATGCGAAATGTGGATATTTGAGCTGGTGCCCCCAACCCCGGTCTGTAAAGGAGCGGTAGCCCGACGGACCTTCATGGGATCTATGACAACTACATCCTCATTATCACTTTCTCATCGCCGAACTCTCTTTTGGCGACGAGACACCCTATTAGAAGACCTCAGTAAAGGAATCGTCTCGGGGGGAACCTGCGACGGTGCATTAGCTCGGCTATGCCTTTGCTGATGCTCCCTCGTGCAGTGGATAATCTCTTCCTCAGTTGCCATCTCAACACCTACGGCACGGAAGCAGAGCAATAAGTACAAGGTCATGTAAGCAAGGAAATAAGTATAATTCTATAAGTATGGAAAAGCAATGAAACGAATAGACCGGCCACAACACGCATCAACCCGATGAGCATCAACATCTCAGGAGCATGTGTAAGCTACCATGTCTATCTCGTGAATCATGCTCAGAGCCAACCTCTTCGCCTAGGTGAGCATCGACCACAGAGATTGGGACACTTTCGTCCCCGACCAACACCTTGACATTCTTCCTAGTTGAAAAATAATAATACCCCTGTCGGTGATGCTTTAGCTAAAGAAGAAAGCTCACCATGCCCAGGGTCAGCTCGATGTCACGAACGACGCAGTAAGACATGAGGCCAAACAAAAACCTAAAGGAGTTTGGCATCAATTACACTAGCAATACTCAGTACCACCCAAGCACCCCGGTGATCCCTTCATTCAAAGGAAACCTCAGCCTGGCTTCCAAACTATGCTCATACACACATATCTCGTCGGGCCGAGCATTTCTTGCCATCTCATCGGGCTACGGGACCTCATCCGGAATTCCTCGGGGATATTGTACATAGCTTGGATCTGAGCCATATCCTAAAGGATTAAGACACAAGGTGGGGTCCCAAACTGACGACCAGCCCGCAGGGGAAGCTCTACCTCTACCTTGAAGGACCAACCTCGGCAAACTCAGAGTCCTCGACCTCGGCAACCTCAAACTCCCCAGTCCTCAACTCATAGTCAGAATCGCTAGAACTTGAAGAAGAATCAGAAACAGAAGGAGAACAAGAGGATGAGGAAGACATCTTATCAAACTTGAAGACAAGGAACAAGAGCACAAGCCGAGCAATGAAACAACACCTTGCCAAGCAATCGAAGCAATCCCTCTCGCAAATGACAAAGGAAGAAGGCCCGTCCACCCCTTCTTATAACCCCCAGGAATGCAAATTGATGCCAAATCAATGGCACGGATCAAGCAAGGCCCTGACGAAGCTCGAGAAGATCAATCGACGTGACTGCTACTGTACGCGTAAGGCCTCGGGAACCAAGGCAATGACCTTGACAAGCGATGTTCAAAGCATTAATTGCCCTGGTTCGTCCTTCAGCACTGGTTCAACCAACACCGCAGATGCCCAGCATTCACCCAGAACCATCGGTCCAATTAACTTCCTGGGCATCCTCAAGACACAGACGAAGGGAGACCACACTATGCCTCGGCCGAGCACTCCACTCTTCAACTTCAGAATTGGGGGAGTGGTGTTTGGATTCCGAAACATCAAGAGCAAGTTCCTCAGCAGAAGAGTAGAAAGATCGGCACAATGTTGTCGAGCATCAGAGAGCTTGGCACCTTTCCTCAGCACACCATGTCCGAACATCATAGTGGCCTCTACACCAAAGCTTCACCTCCACCGGCATCAGAAAGCTCTTCCTTGGCTGAGTTGAGCCCCCGACTCTGGAGCTTGACACGTCATGGCTGAGGATCACAGTAGCCTCAACACCGAAGCTCGGCCTCCCACTGGCATCAAAAAGCCCTTCCTCGGTCGAGCTGAGCCCCCGACTCCAAAGTTTGGCACATGCCTTGAAACCCAACATAACACCTCAACCCTTCCTCAACATAACATGGCTGAGGATCAAAGAGGAGTAGATGCAACACCGCTGAACAATAGTCTCAGGCATAGCTCGGATCAACACCGCAACACCCCATCGAGCTATGCGACCGTGCAACACCTCAACCGAACACCTCCCTCTCCTTGGCTCCAGAATTGGGGGAGTGGTGTTCGGATTCAGAAATAACAATTCCCGGAGTTCTGTAGCCGACAATTGGAGGATTCCTTGGCCATAGCTCATATTGTGCGGATCTCGGGTTCTAGCATGTGCCAAGGAACATCGAGTGGATCAAACACTCCACCAGACTACAAAAGAACTTCAACTTGGAGTTCCTCAGTCGAGGAACAAGGCATCCTGTTGCGCCACTGAAGGGATGGGATATCCATCACATGGACGCCCAAGTCTTGCGGAATGGACTGGCGAATTTCAAAAATTTTTTCCATCTTTTTAGGGAATCGAATTCCCTATTTTAGAAAATACATTTTTCAAGGATCAATCTTGAACCATGAACCAAACCAAATCTGAAACGAAAGGAGTAGGAAGGAGGATGTACCTGATACAGAGAATTAGTATCTCCCAACGAAGGTGTTCACGCCCAAAGAATGATCCAAAGATTACTCCCACTGAAGATGGCGCAGTGCAGGATGGAGCAGAATCAACAGTGTTCTTCTCCATGAACTCTGTCCTTCACAAGAATCAACAGGATGGAACGTGAGCACAACTTCCTATCAATTCTTTCTCAAAGAACTGGTGTCAAAATCGAATCTTGACTTCTCCCACAACTGGAGATCGAACTGGAAAACAGGGCGGCAAGAAAGAATTCTACAGGGATACTTAATTCTTCCTTCTTTTGATTTTAGCACTAAAGACGATCTGAATGAATCATTCTCAAGGCTGCCGCCCCCTCCTTATTTTGTCAACCTAAAATATCAGCTCCTAATCCAATCAGGAGTTGCTTAGCCAAATCATATTTGGATCAGCCTTCTCTTTAGGTGATAAGGATAAACCCTTATCTTATCTGAAGATTAGATCAGCTTTCTCCTAATCTCATTTGGAGGTTTCTAGATCTGAATCACATTCAGATATGGACTCTCTTAGTGGATAGGGTCAAGACACTATCCTATCAGCTAATCCATCTCAGAATTCACCCCATAATTAACTAATTAAATAGCCCAGTTTGAAATGGGCTTTAGGCCCATTAAGTTTATGTGCTTACTTAAACTTTCTAACTGTTGCCCAGTTGGGCTTCCTTGTATTGCATGGGACCCAAGCATTGATCTACACATCAACTACTTGGGTTCGGCCCAGCCTTTGTTACAAGGCCTGGTCGAATACATTGTTATGGACAGTGCACCCTCTGAAACCCATCAAATGGGCTCTATGGGCCCAACACTTACCCTAAGTGGTCCCTGGGCCAAGCCACCTTGTAACACCTAGGGACTATGGGCAGATGCAAGATTAGACCATCAGGTATTATCCTCAATGGTCTTACACTTAACCTCTCAGGCCATAATGATCATACACTGCCCGACAAGAGAGGACCTCTCCCTTGGCTACAAGGAATAGTGTTGCACTCTCTGCTTATATGGATCTCGGGAATTAAAACCTTTTTGCAAACATTTTAGAAACCATAATATATATACTTTTATATCTCATATAAAATATATTTTGCAAAACATATCTCAACGATTGAAATCGACTGCTGGTAGTCTTGGTTTCCATCAGTGAGAGTGCATCCTCGATCATTACCTTTGTCCGACAAAGGGGCTGATCCTGTCACTATGATCACCCACTCAGATGAATTCTCAAGACTGTCCCAACATACCCAGGTTTTGACCCCTGCTAAGGATCTCACTAATTGGTATATCAAAGACAGCCCAATCCGACACCTAGTGTAGTATCATAATCGAGTCTAAGGGCCGGGTGTAACTTTCCAATTTTTTCCCATCAATCTCCAAGGTCCAGGGCAATACTGGAAATCTGTTTCAGCTCATAGATTCAATTAATCCTACACTGTATGTGCCTAGGGTCTCACCCTGGCAGCTGAGACAGGCCACCCCAACTGATAATTGATAAAATTATTTCTTATGTATAAAATTTATTTTTGTTCAATATAATGAATGAACATAATTAGAGGTGTACCAAATATTTTATTTTTTATAAATATATAACATTACACATGTCCTAAAATTTTCTCTATCTTTTATTTTTATTTTTATTATTCTTTGTATTTTCTATTATTAAAACTTTTATTATTTGACTATGACATCATTTAATATCTAAGTCGATTTTGAATTTGGCATTCTATTTTCATCATTAATAAAAATACTTCTTACATTTTATAGTTTATTATTTTAATTTTTATTATTTAATTATGGCATCATTTATTATTTCATTTGACCCCAAATGGTTTAATTGGTTTCCCACCACCGGGTGGGAAGAAAATGGTCTTGTTTTCGAATTACTTTTTAAAATATTTATTTTTATACTATTAAAATTAATACTATGGATTTAATTAAAAGAATTTAATGATGAGAAAAATATATCTTAGATATAGGATTTAAAGAGAGAGAATAGGAAAATATTTTTATTTCCAATTGGTTTTAAATTTTACATTCCATTTTCATCATTAATAAAGAAATTTCTTATTTATCCTACTTATTATTGTTTAATATGTATGTTAAAAATGTTCCCAATTTTTTTAATTTCTATTTTTTTCATTTTATCTATTTTTTAATTTTATTATTTAATCATGAAAACATGGATTAACTCACCTGAGCCATAGTCAGATCCACGAACCTCGGAGTGCTCCTCAGATATGTAAGCCATCATCATACCTCACAGCAGTTGCTTGGGAACCCTGGGGTTTCCAGCCCGTCCCTAGTACGGACTGACCAATGCGAAATGTATATATTTGAGCTACTACCCCCAACCCCGATCTGTAAAGGAGCGGTAGCCCGATGGACCTTCATGGGATCTACGACAACTACATCCCCATCATCACTTCCTCATCACCGAACTCTCTTTTGGCGACGAGACACCCTCTCAGAAGACCTCGGTAAAGGAATCGTCTCAGGGGGAACCTGCGACGGTGCATTAGCTCGGCTCTGCCTTTGCTGATGCTCCCTCGTGCAGCGGATAATCTCTTCCTCAGTTGCCATCTCAACACCTACAACACGGAAGCAGAGCAATCAGTACAAGGTCATGCAAGCAAGGAAATAAGTATAATTCTATAAGTATGGCAAAGCAATGAAACGAATAGACCGGCCACCACATGCATCAACCCGACGAGCATCAACATCTCCAAGCATGTGTAAGCTACCATGTCTATCTCGTGAATCATGCTTAGAAACAACCTCTCCCCCTTGGTGAGCGTCGACCACAGAGGTTGGGGCATTTTCATCCTCGGCACCTACAGCGCAATAGGAAGGGAGAACCCTCTAGGACAATGCACAAAGAAGAAACTCTCCTTCCAATGCTTCACTGAACTAGGGGCCCCAACCAACACCTTGACGTTCTTCCTAGTTGAAAAATAATAATACCCCTGTCGGTGATGCTTTAGCTGAAGAAGAAAGCTCACCATGCCTAGGGTCAGCTCGATGTCACGAATGACGCAGTAAGACATGAGGCCAAACAAAAACCTAAAGGAGTTTGGCATCAACTGCACTGGCAGTACTCGGTACCACCCAAGCACCCCGATGATCCCTTCATTCAAAGGAAACCTCAGCCCGGTTTCCAAACTATGCTCATACACACATATCTCGCCGGGCCGAGCATTTCTTGCCATCTCATCGGGCTGCGGGACCTCATCTGGAATTCCTTGGGGATATCATACATTAGCTTGGATTTTAGCCATATCCTAAAGGGTTAAGACACAAGGTATGGTCCCAAACTGACGACTAGCCTGCAGGGGAAGCTCTACCTCTACCCTTGAAGGACCAACCTCAGCAAACTCAGAGTCCTCGACCTCGGCAACCTCAAACTCCCCAGTCCCTGACTCATAGTCGGAATCGCTAGAACTTGAATAAGAATCAGAAACAGAAGGAGAACAGGAGGATGAGGAAGACATCTTATCAAACTTGAAGCCAAGGAACAAGAGCACAAGCTGAGCAATGAAACAACACCTTGCCGAGCAATCGAAGCAATTCCTCTCGCAAATGACAAAGGAGGAAGGCCCGTCCACCCCTTCTTATAACCCCCAGGAAGATCAACCGACATGACTACTACTGTACGCGTAAGGCCTCGAGAACCGAGGCAACGACCTTGACAAGCAATGTTCAAAGCATTAATTGCCCCGGTTCGCCCTTCAATACTGGTTCAACCAACACCGCAGATGCCCAGGGTTCACCCAGAACCATCAGTCCAATTAACTGCCTGGGCATCCTCAAGACACAGACCAAGGGAGACCACACTATGCCTCGGCCGAGCACTCCACTCTTCAACTTCAGAATTGGGGGAGTGGTGTTCGGATTCTGAAACTTCAAGAGCAAGTTCCTCAGCAGAAGAATAGAAAGCTCAGCACAACATTGTTGAGCATCAGAGAGCTCGGCACCTTTCCTCAGCACACCATGTCCGAACATCACAGCGGCCTCTACACCAAAGCTTTGCCTCCACCGGCATCAGAAAGCTCTTCCTTGGCTGAGCTGAGCCCCCGACTCCGGAGCTTGGCACGTCATGGCCGAGCATCATAGTAGCCTCAACACCGAAGCTCGGCCTTCCACTGGCATCAAAAAGCCTTTCCTCGACCGAGCTGAGCCCCCGACTCCAGAGTTCAGCACGTGTCTTGAAACCCAACTTAACACCTCAAACCTTCGTCAACATAACATGGCCGAGGATCAGAGAGGAGTCAATGCAACACCGCTAAACAATAGACTCAGGCATAGCTCGGATCAACACCGCAACACCCCACCGAACTATGCGACCGTGCAACACCTCAACCGAACACCGCCCTCTCCTTGGCTCCAGAATTGGGGGAGTGGTGTTCGGATTCAGAAATAACAATTCCCGGATTTCTGTAGCCGACGATTGGAGGATTCCTTGGCCATAGCTCACATTGTGCGGATCTCGGGTTCTAGCATGTGCCAAGGAACATCAAGTGGATCAAACACTCCACCAGACTACAAAAGAACTTCAACTTGGAGTTCCTCAGTCGAGGAACAAGGCATCCTGTTGCGCCATTGAAGGGATGGGATATCCATCACATGGATGCCCAAGTCTTGCGGAATGGACTGAGCGAATTTCAAAAATTTCTCCCATCTTTGCAGGGAATCGAATTCCCTATTTTAGAAAAATATATTTTTCAATGATCAATCTTGAACCTTAAACCAAACCAGATATGAACCAAAAGGAGTAGGAGGGAGGATGTACCTGATACAGAGAATTAGTATCTCCCAATGAAGGTGTTCACGCCCAAGGAAGGATCCAAAGACTGCTCCCACTGAAGATGGAACAGTGCAGGATGGAGTAGAATGAGTAGTGTTCTTCTCCAAGAACTCTGTCCTTTGCAAGAATCAGTAGGATGGAACGTGAGCACAGCTTCCTATCAATTCTTTCTCAAAGAACTAGTGTCAAGATCGAATCTTGACTTCTCCCACAACTGGAGATCGAACTGGCAAACAGGGGAGCAAGAACAGGGAGGCGGCAAGAAAGAATTCTGCAGGGATGCTTAATTCTTCCTTCTTTTGATTTCAGCGCTGAGGATGACATGAATGAATCATTCTCAAGGCTGCGACCCCCTCCTTCTTTTGTTAACCTAAAAGATCAGCTCATAATCCAATCAGGAGCTGCTTATACAAATCATATTTGGATCAGCCTTCTCTTTAGGTGATAAGGATAAACCCTTATCTTATCTAAAGATTAGATTAGCTTTCTCCTAATTTCATTAGGAGGTTTCTAGATCTGAATCACATTCAGATTTGGACTCTCTGAGTGGAAAGGGTCAAGACACTATCCTATCAGCTAATCCATCTCAGAATTCGCCCCATAATTAACTAATTAAATAGCCCAGTTTGAAATGGGCTTTAGGCCCATTAAGCTTATGTGCTCACTTAAACTTCCTAACTGTTGCCCAGTTGGGCTTCCTTGTATGGCGTGGGACCCAAGCATTGATCTACACATCAGCTATTTGGGTTTGGCCCAGCCTTTGTTACGAGACCTGGTCGAATACATAGTTATGGACAGTGCACCCTCTAAAACCCATCAAATGGGCTATATGGGCCCAACACTTACCCTAAGTGGTCCCCTGGCAAAGCCACCTTGTAACACATAGGGACTGTGGGCAGATGCAAGATTAGCCCATCAGGTATTATCCTCAATGGTCTTAGACTTAACCTCTCAGCCCATAATGATCATACACTACCTGACAAAAGAGGACCTCTCCCTCGGCTGCAAGGAATAGTGTTGCACTCTCTGCTTATATGGATCCTGGGAATTAAAACCTTCTTACAAATATTTTAGAAACCATAATAGATATACTTTTATATCTCATATAAAATATATTTTGCAAAACAAATCTCAACGATTGAAATCGGTTGCCGGTAGTCTTGGTTTCCATCAGTGAGAGTGCATCCTCGATCATTACCTTCGTCCGACAAAGGGGCTGATCCTGTCACTATGATCATCCACTTAGATGAATTCTCAGACTGTCCCAACATACCCAGGTTTTGACCCCCTCTAAGGATCTCACTGATTGGTATATCAAAGACAACCCAATCCGACACCTAGTGCAGTATCATAATCGAGTCTAGGAGTTGGGTGTAACTTTCTAGTTTTTTCCCATCAATCTCCAAGGTCCAGGGCAATACTGGAAATCTGGTTCAGTTCATAAATTCAATTAATCCTACACTGTATGTGCCTAGGGTCTCACCCTGGCAGCTGAGACAGGCCACCCCAACTGACTTGGTGGCACCACAGTGTCAGCCTTGTCAGGATAGGTCTCCCCAGACCGACCCACTAGCTGTGAACATTCTAAACTAACACGAGTCTCATTAAGTGTCCAATTTAAGGGTATTACACAGAAACATACCAAGGGAACATGAATCAAATATGCACTTTTATTCATTTACAATAAACTCATAAAGTACATCATTCTGATTGAAGCTAAGGGCATACAAAACTGTCTAACAACCACACCTCGGTCGAACGCTGCATGCCTTGACTTTAGAACTGGGGAGTGGTGTTCAGGTAATGGCTGAGTTGGTCCAAATAGACACGTGGTCACCCAGTCAGTCCAGCCATGTTGGCATAGTTTGGCCAACTCCGCATCATTCATTCATTCCATAGTGAAGGCCGGGCTATGCTATTACTATGGCACCCCATCTCATCCTCTAAACCATGTCAGCTACATGTCACGCATATAAGCATAACTATGGATAAGGAAGAATAAGGAGGACAACTCTGCCAGGGATTAGGACTCTATTTTGAATACCTCGATGGGGAATCTCATTTGACCAGGAGACTGATCTTCAGCTATAGAAAGGTATTACATGCTCAAGGTAAGGGATTCCAACTTCTGACACCCATATTGCTATTCTACCCAAACCAGCATCCTTATTGCTCAGCTCGACCATCCATGACCTCCTACTAACTTGAGCGTCGAAGTACCTACACAGAGATAACTCCTCAGGCCTCTGACTTCTCCTTTCTTGATAATAGGTCTTGAAGCGCAGCCTCGTCCTTGTAATTCAACATCGCCCTGTTGGCAAGGACTATCAGGTTGCTCTCCTCAGTTCATGCACCACCTCGAATTGAGCAGCATCAGATACTATATATATAAATAATTGATTTGACCACAATATTAGAAACCAATGTCTTAATCATAGCCCAATTTGATGGTTACTGATTATTATCATCATCCTCATTTGGTACTGTCACATGCAAAAATAAATGCAGAAATAAGAATTTCTTTTATTGATGATGAGAATATAATACATGATATAGAATCAATCAAAAAAGAAATTGACCAATGTGGGTTAGTGGTTCAACTATCCATATCAAATGGATGAACACATGATGTTATTATTAAATAATAAAATACATAAAGTTCTAGAAAATATGGAAATTTGTAGATAATTTTGGGTACACTCAATAATATTATATATTCATCATATAAAAAAAGTGTGATTAATGAGAATTATTTTCATTAATGATAGAAATGGGATAAAAATTAGGATAAAAAATAAAGAGCATTAATGTCTAACACATGACCCCACTAACCATGTCAAATGGTTTAATGATTTAATTAGTTAGGTCATTATAGGCAAGTGGTTTGGTAGGGATGCAAATAAATCGAATCGGATTTGAATCAAGGTATATTTGAATTTGATTCAATTCGAAGATCTAATCAAATCTCATAAATATTGATTCAAATCTGAATCCAATCAATTTGTTGGATATCAGAATCTGATACGACTTGATTTAGTTTAAAAAAATAATAAATTATTAAAAGGAAAAGAAAATATAATAATTGAATCAAAGAAAAATTCATTATAAATAAATAATAAATAACATATTTATTATATAAATTATATATATATATATAGAAATAATTGGTTTGAAAACAATATTGAAAACCAATATTCAAACAATATATTGGAATTGCATTTCCTCTTGGTAAATAAGTAATTTTTATTATCTCAAAAATTAAATAATAAAAAATAAAATATAGAATTTTTTATAAATTTTATAGAAAATTTTGAAAATCCATTAATATTATATATTCTTCATATTAAACAAAATATGTTTGAAAAATAAGAATTAGTGTTAGTAAAGATAGAAATGACTAAAATACAAAGAAAAAAAATGAATTAATGTCTTAATCATACTCCATTTTCCTGGTTAAATAGATTAATGGTTTAACCAGTAAAGTCATTTGGTTGCGGACTATTATCATCATCATCATCATTTGATATTGCCATGTGCAATGCGCATACACTTTTACTAGTGTTAGAAAATATCTGAGTCCATTATAAGATGACACACGACTAAGACCCCAAACGTCTGAGTGGACTAAAGCAAAAGAACTCAAGTCTCTTTTATCATCTCTAGGAACAAAAGACACTTTATGATGTTTACTTAGCTGATATAACCCAAACCTAGCTAAGTTATAGACTCCAAAGTTGGGAATTGCTTTTTCAAAACATGTAGAGAAAGATGACCAAGACGACAATGTCATTGATGTGTTGTATAAGAGGAATGAAGAGCCTTCTAAGGATTATAGTCATCCAAGTAGTATAGTCCTCCAACTTCACAACTGCCACCAATTGTCTTCCCCTTCTTGAGATCCTAAAAGACACAGTATGAAGGATAAAATGTTACTAAACAATGAAGGGTTTGAGTAAGCTTATTTACAGACAAAAGAATAAAAAAATTTAGGAACATAAAAAACAAAGCATAAACTATAATCAGAACCAAGAGACACATTATTGGTACCAGTAATAGCAAAAGAAGAACCATCAGCTAAGGTAACGGTTTGAGGGGTAGAAGGTGGTGACAAGGATACAAACATATATAAGGAGCCGATCATGTGGTTTGAGGCTCCAAAATCAATTACCTAGGGTGAAGGTGAAGAATTAGAAATAAGGCAAGCAGTACATGACTTCATAAGTGTAGTAGTGGCAGAGCTAGAAGAGGCAGACTGGCGAATCTTTTCATACTCCTCACGTGAGATAGAGATTGTGTTTTCATCCTTACCAACACTGGATGCAGGAACATTTTTAGTCACACTAAGACTCCAAAAGTCAGGTTCCACCATTGATTAGTTAGCCCAGGAATATGGATGGCCATAAAAGTCATAACAAAAGTTGACTATGTGACCTTGTCCACAATGTGAACACTTACGAGTAAAACCATGACCACTACTACTACGACCACCACCACCCCTTGCACCACCAACCTCTCTACCACCTCTTCATGCACATCTGAGCCCATGGCCAAAACCCCTTAAGTTACCTCCACCCCTACCATGTATATTTCTACTAGGAAAATCTCTTCTGGAAACCACCATGGCTGATCTCTCTGAAGGTGGGAGATGATCACTATGTGGATTTGAGGCTCTCCTTGTGCGTGAGAAAACGATTGGAGAATGATGGAAGATTACTACTCCCTAAGATTTGGGCCTCCATTGGTTCAAATTCAAACCTCAACCCAGATAAAAATCTTGCCACATCCAAATGTTCTCTTTGTTCTTGTTGAGTCTTCAAATCAATGGATAGGGAGAAAAATAGTCTTGGTATAACTGATGAATTTTATGACATTTGTTTGACATGGTCCCAAATCTCTTTGGTCGTGCCTACAAACATAAGGTTCACACTAATGTGATTCTCCATACTATTCCAAAGGGATGTCCTAATTTGGGCATTCTCTTGTACCCATTCATTGTACCCTTCTGATTCACTTTTCAATAAACCCTCCTTAATGTACTTCAACTTGCCTCTTGTAATGAGAGATACCACAATTGACTTGGTCCATGGGATATAATTAATACCATTGAGTTTTACTATAGTTAATTGAAAGTCATGAAATTTGATTGCACAACTAATATAAGTTTAGTATTACTATTTGATGGAGCCATGAGTGAGAAGAGATCATTGATTTGTTGCCTAGGCAAACTGTCAAACAATTGGTACACAACTACTATAACACACATTTTTTTTTTTTACGAAAAACACAAAAAATCATCAACACTCTACTTTAGAAACACTTGGGAAAGATTGCACACTTACCACAAAGTGTCAACACACTATAAATCACTACAAAATCACCACACATTGAGGAGTACCTACCTCACAACTTGAGACATCACAAGGCTGCCCTCTTTGAACTGCCGAACAGAGGGCTTTTAGGAAAACACCACCAACAAACAAAACACAGCAACTTGAGGCATTAAATCCTTTTTTCCAAGAATGGTGCCGTGAACACTACAATCAACCTCAAGGCTCTGATACCGCGTTCCAATTTTAATAAAGAAAAGAAAAGGTAAAGAAAATGATAGAAGAAAGAAAGAGAAAAAGATAAGAAGAGAAAGAGAAGGGAATGAGAAGAAAAAGAGAAAGAAAGAGGGAAGACTAGCAAGGAAAAATCTAATCCACACCTCCTTAGTGTCGACCCTGGTTGTTTTAACATTCTTCTAAAGCTGAAATGACTACAATACCCTTAATTAAATTAGAGAAAAATAATCTGAAAAAGACAATAATACCCCTATTAACTAATTCTACCATACTAAAGCCATGAATCACAACCCTCAATGTATTGGTGAGGCCCCACCTTCAATTGAATAAAGTGATATTAGAGTCCGGTCATATAATTCATCGAAAGGCTGTGATATCATGTTTTAGCCTAAGCAAGGCACAGGGGAGTGCAACCAAATAAATGAGAAAATAAAGATTAATACAACAAGTACACCGTGGCTTTAACTTTTATTTTGAGAAAAATAGTGTGTGGACTTTTTTTTTTATCATTTAATACAAAGGCGGCTAGTCAATCCCCCGAAATTCATACATCAGTAGAATTTGAGCTCAAGTCCCTACCACAACCAGATAGAGACCTTATCAACTAAATCAGTTGACATAGTTTGTAAAAACTCTTGGAACAAATTAATTAAAATATATAACTGCTTTTATACATCACTAGTGTAAGAGCGTAGCGTAGTCATATGAATCTGTTGAACAGTGAATACGCAGGATCATCAAGCCTCTCACTTGATCCCTATGGAATTTCATTCGCAATGGCACACCTGACCCACCATCGTCTGTCGTCTCTGGTGTCTCAAATCACATGATGCAGCAATTGGGATCAGGTTCTTGGTAGATTGGAGTGAAAACCGGCGGCCAGACAGGCGGACATACCACCGGCACCGGTGTATCCTTTTTCTCTTCCTTCTTCTCATCAGGTCCAACGGTTAACAGATCCGCATAACCAAATTTCTTCCTTAGCGACGTTGTCAATTCAATCGAATCGATCCCCTCCCCGATCACCGCAATCTGATTCTTGTCGTCACCTTGTAAAGCTGCCGATTCAACGCCTGCATCGCATGGGTCCCAATTAGTTATTTTAAAAACTGACAAAAAAATAATAGAATATACCCCAAATTTCAGTGGGCTATAAGCCTATAACAATCTCTCTGATGGGTCCAACTAAGGTCAACTTCTCAAGGCTGAGGCTATTTAATTAATTATTATAATTTAGAGGCCGTTCGGGAGGGCTTCTGCCGTGATTGAGCTGCTTCTGAGAAGCTACGTATGATGGTGCTTCATGGGAAAGTTGATTTCTTTCATGGTGCTTCATGATGCTGCTGCTTTCCCGGAAGATTTTCAGTTAACCGAACTCCCTGCCTATCAGCTTAATTAATCTCCATTGAAGGAGTCGACCCATTCCAAATGGTTGAATTAATGGATCAGTCCAGCTGAGTTTGAAGATTGGGCTCCTCAGTCCTCTCAGTTGTTTTCTTCACTTATTTTAATTAAGATCTCTCTCTCTCTCTCTTTCAAGTTTCTTCTGATCATTTGTAATTTTATATTGCAAAATCCATTTCTTGAAAATTACTGTTCAACGTCAAAACTATAATAATAATTATTCTAACCTACTTTTTCTTTACATTTTTTTAACTATATTAGTATGACTGGGGGGGATGACCCTGTAGGCAGAATCGGCGTCCCCCGTCTACGGAGGCGCGGGATCAAATCCGGTCTCCGTGAAAAGCTCAGTGGACCTCACGTCCACCGGCTCTGACCTTCATCCCCTGCTCACTAAAAACAGAGCACAGACGTGGATTACTCAATTAAACGCTCTAAGTAGTTGTTTTGGGTACGTAGGCAGTTCAAAGTAGTTCTGAACCACCGGAATTGATTCAGTTTTCAATTTTTCTAGGTACCGGAGGAGCTCCTAACTTGATGAGCTCCACATGACAATATATCCCAAACTTCGAAATCATGGACTACTATTTCAGCCTCAGTTGATGAATACTCAATTCTCACAGTTCGAAAACAAGAAAATGTAAGAGGGTTGGTTACCTGATACACCCACTGCAGTCCGCATGGCTTTGCTCCGATCCTTGGCGCTCTGGAGGGAGACCTTCACTACTACCTTTTGCTGCACAGCAAATAACAGAGTCAGAAGAGTCAGACAAGTATAATTCGAAGCTAATTTTGACAACCCAAATCTTCTACTGTAGAAATCATACTTTTGCCATCCTGAATCGGCCTTTCTGCGATCTGGGTGCAAAGGTTTCTGAGTTCTAACGAGTTCTGTGCGTAGAATATATATATCCTCCCCCATGGCTGTATTTATATGCCTTATCGGCGAAGAATTGCTCAGAAAGACCCCGAAAAAAAATTAAATAAACAAAACCAGAGACCGACTAGTGATATGACAGGGTCTTCTTCGATGCAGTTGCGATGCATAAACGTCAACAAGAAGACAAAGTTGTGGGAGCCTAACTCATTGAATTGGGGGATTGAGACTTACAGAGTGATAGCCATTGCCTCATCGGAGACTTGGTCTCGGTCTATGCTTGCTTAAAGTTAAAAAGCTGGAGTCGTTTAATCCTAAACGCGGAAGAGAAGAGGAACCCCATCTCGTAGTCTCTCTTTCACACCTAGCTATTGGACATAAAATAATTTCCACTTTCAACAAAATGATCTCGTGTTTGATTGAAGTTTGAAGATGGTCATACTGTTCGGACTAGGTACCGTCCAGGCAATTGGTTTCATTTTATTCTAAATCCGGTCTTTAGTAGAAAAAAACTGTTGGATTGGTTAATGATTTGTTCAACAAATTTTACCCGTTATTTATTTTAATTATTTTTTATATTTTTTATTTTATTCTTAAAATGGGTCGACTCAAAAACTGATGGCCAGAATAATTCCGGGTCCGGGTCATTTTTTACTAGTAGATCGATTTAAAACTTTAAAATTTAAATCTAAAAATAAGGAGGTGATAGGATGCATGGGGCCAAGGTATTGCCCAGGAAAACAACTCCTCTTTCACTTTGCAACCCTTGACTTCTTTGATTCCTTCTTCACATCCATCTTCAATCTCTTAGGGACCCACATGCACATCTCACCATGCGTTGGGAGCATCTCTACTTATCATGGGGAGATGTTCCAATACACAGGTGGGAGGTGTTAATTTGAAAGTGCACCAAGTAATTGCTTAATAGCATATTCTTTTTAATAGAACAACAAACATCATCCTCCTCAAAAGCGGAAGAAAGAGAAATTTTAATTATTTATTTGCTAGAGAGGTTTAGCAGTTTTCTTCAGTACCGATGAAAAAAACCTGAAATTCATCTTGGGATATTATGTAAACTCATGCACCATGGCTTCTTTACATTTTTCTTAAATTCACTATAACTTAGCAACAGCCAAACGGCCCTCTGTCGTTGAGTTTTCATTTTTCAAAACTCACTTTCAATTAAGATTTTCTACTACTAGTGACCAATTGGCCATTAATAAAAGTTATCTATATAAGTATTTAAGCATTTTATATGATAAAATTACCACTGAATGGATGGTCAATCTTATTAAATATTTTTATGACAAAATTACCCCTGACCTGGGCACCATACTAGTCTTGCAAATTTTAAGCCTGAAGTATTTAATAAGGTTGACCGGTCATTTAAGGGATAGTTTTGTTACAAAAATATTTAATAAAGTTGACTGGCCATTTTAGGGGTTGTTTGGTTATGTTAAATACATAAATGACTACATGGACAACTTCTATTAAAATAATATCATTTCCACCGCTCTTCCAAATTTTGAAAAAAAAAAATAGTGAGCATTATGTTCAAAGTACCAATACACCCCTTCCATGCATTGATACTTTGAGCCTGGAATCTACCAATAAACTTCCAACGAACTACATCGAAAACAGAAAAGTACTTCATGAATCTCTAACTTTGGTTGGAAGGAAAAGGTAGAAAAACCTCTACAAACCTTGTATAGTATTTGGTGTCCCATACCTTTTCCTTTCTTTTCCTACCTTTCTTTCAAATCAAAGATAGGTCAAAAGGATGTTCTGTCTCCTATGTATCAGGCCATATATACAGTATTTCATATTTGCAGTTTCGTGGGTTTGATCTTAAGGCTTAGATCGAAAGGAGTACAAATACAAATATATAAAGTGCAAATACATACAAAATAATACAAAATGCAAGATTTTGCACTCTACATATTTGCATTTGTACTCTTTCCAAACTGAGCCTAAGTCTCATATTTTGTGATATTGATTGACCATCCCAATTACTGGGTTGTGGTAGAACACAAAATAAGATGAATTTCTGAATTTTTCATAGTAGGCAAGATTTATATCTAATTAAGGCATAACAAAGGAAAAAAAAAAAAAAAAGAAACCGCTAAACCTCTCTAGTAAATAAATAATTAAATTTACTCTCTTTATTCCTCTTTTTGGAGGATCCTGTTGTTCAATTAAAAAAGTAGTATTACCATATTCAATTAAGGTTATGTTTGGTGATTAAGTGGCTGTTAAAAGAAGTACTTATTGCACAAATACATTTTAGAAGTGCTTATTTTAACATCCACTTAAGGTTGTTTGTTAACCTACTTGCCAAATCACTTATTATGTTTTTTAAACACTTGAAAAATCTGAAAAAGAAATGAATCCAGACAAATATTCACCCAAAAAAAGAAAAGAAAATAACATCAAACATGGAGGGGAGGAGTTTGGGAGAACTCACCTTTGTTCCCCGGCGGCTGGATGGTCGGGTGTCGTTAGTAAACTTGTCCAATCACAGATCTGCGAACAGAGAGAAGAGCAAAACTGGTATTAAATAAATTATTTAGGGACTGAATCATTCCATTCGTTTTGAAAAAGCACTTCTCCAAGAAGTGCTGAAAAAGAGGCACACTTGGGTCACTTTTTCTATAAATACTTCTTTCCAAAAAATGTACTTCTTGGTGACTTTTTTTTACCGAACACATATAAGTACTTCTTTATCACTTAATGTGTGGTCCCAACACTTAAAATAAGTACTTTTTAAAAGTGAAATCAAATAGGGCCTAAGTCTTCTAATTGAATGTTGTTTGCTTGTGAAGTGCTATTGCACAACTACTTAATGTACTTTCAAATTAACACTCACCATTCAAGGCTGCTCACGGTTTGGTGGCCTATTTTCCAAACCAATCCAGCATCATCAATTTTGGAAAACTGTGAACCAAAATCGAACTGATGTCAACCGGCCAATTAACCAGTTAATCTATTTGGTTTTTTACTATTTCGGTCTAGGTTTTTTTTATATATATAATATATATTATAAATAAATATATAAATATATAATAAAAATACCAGAAATACATATAATATATTATATTATAAATAATAAATAATATATTATATATTATAAATATATATAATGCATATATTTTCATTTACAATATATAGATAATATAAAATATATATCAAAAACATATATAATATGCATACATATATATTATATATAATATCTAATAAATATACATATACTAGTTGGTTTGGTTAACCATTGTTTTTTTTGTATTGGTTAATCAAAATCGAATCAACACCTTCAATTTTTTAAAAATACCAAATCAAAACCAAACTGACTAGTTTGGCTAACCAAAATAATTGGTTTTTGATGATCACCCCTACTCACCAAATCTTTGAGAGTGTAGAGATGGATGTGAAGAAAGAATCAAGAAGTCAAGGGTTGCAAAAAGGAGTTGTTTTTTTGGGACAACACCTGGGCTCCTATCGCATTGGAGGACATGCATCCTACCACCTCCTGAGTCAAACGGTCTGATCGTCTGGTCTGGTCCGGTTTTCAAAACAATGGCATAAAGTATAAACACATATTTTATCAATAAATAATATATAATTATAATCTATGTGTAATATATGCATTATTTTATGTTTAGTTTATATTTTTAATTCAGATTTTAAAATTTTATTCATAAAAAAATTAAAAATTACAATACGAGGCCAAAAAAGGGGCTTTTTTCACAAAAATAACGGGGTGATGCATGTATCTCCAAAAGTTGCATACATGTTTAATATATAACCTGTGACCTACTCACCGGGTCGAACGGGTCAACAGTCCAACCGTTCAAGGCAGACGGTTTTTTACCTCATCAACAATTTTTGACAAAATTCCATGCTTTACTAAAACTGAGCCCGAAATCATGATCGAGTGACAGTTTGATCAGTTCAACCAGCCGGATCAACAGTGGGTTGAAAACATTACTCCAAACCCTTAAATCCTAAACTCTAATCTTAAATCTTAAATCCTAAAACATAAAATCAAAATTCCAAACTCTAAATCCTTGATATTAAACCCTAAACCCTAAATCAATTTGTAAAATGGCTATGGAATGATGCATGTCCAGATGTCCTCCAACGTGGTATGGTAGGAGCCAAGCATTTTCCATTTCCTGGCCATGATACAAATAGAATCAAGAAAAATTCTAACCATGTGACTAAGACGATGATTAGATAATAAATTAAACTCCCTTGTTGTGACAAAACAATGAATCAATAAGCCATTAGGGGTTAACCAGTGATGCTTCGTTCATTCATCTATTTATCTACAACCGACCTATGAATTGAGAATATTCTTGGCCTTGGATGTTCAAACTTCAATTAAACACGAGATCGTTTTGTTGAAAGTGGAAGTATTTTATGTCCAATAACCACTTTTCCTTACAAAAAAGTTAACTTTTTATCCATACGCCTTGCGCAGAAAGAAACAAAATCTCTGTATTTTTTTAAGGAAACAAATTTATTTAATTCTTTAGGATATGCTTGCAAACTGTTGCCATCCAGGTTTGGTGACTGAACAAAGTAGTCTTACAACCAAACTTTGGTGGTATCTGATGAAAGAAAAAGGAATCAAATCTGTTTATTCAGTCGCCTTTATCCATTAAAAGATGAAGAAAGAAAGAAAATCTGTATAATTAGAAAGTATTGGACTCATGGCCCCATTTTGTGTTTGTCTGGTCTCCAATCCCAAACAACTCGCATAAAACAACTTTTTTGACATTTATCAGCATAGTTTAGTTTATGGTTTCACATAAAATATCAGAAAACAACTTTCTTGACATTTAGTTTATAGTTTATGGTTTGATGACCACAAACCCCATGACTCCAAAATCAATATTGTCAAGGATTTCATATGATGAAAATTCAAAAAGCTCATTAAGTTGTGATTTTACCAGTTTAACCACTGATTAGGATGGTCAAAAAGGGTCATTATCTCATACTTCTCTTCACCCTTTAACATTTTTTTTTTTAAATTTACCCTGAATCTTTTGTACCTTCTATCTTTGGATAAGGCCGGGAGAATCTATCTCTCTCTCTCTCTCTCTCTCTCTTTTTTTTATTTCTTCCAAAAGTCAATAACGAATTTGATTGTCTAATTCTAGAATGTACCCACGAGCCACAATAGCAATAGCTTCTACTTTCATAGCCAATTTTATTTTGAGTTCATTTGATAAATACTTTTGGAAAGATCTTCTAATAGCTCTAATAGTCAAAAGATGCATTAAGATTTTAGCAGCTTAAAGACCATTTGATTAAGATGTGTCTTTTCGCACAAGGATAAATAGAAAAAATGCAAAAGTTTCATTTGGAGATTCCCAAAAATTGCCCATTTTGGAATTCTCACGTCTTTTCGACGTATCAGCTTTTGATGGATAGATCTACCGCAAATCAAATGGAAAAAGACTGAATCGTGATTTACCGGACTTATATATAACTAACAAACCAAGCGAAAAGATGCACCAAATGGGGCATTTATAAATCACTAGTGCAAGAGTATGTGCCTATGCAAATAAAGATAAAATGGTAAAAGTTTAAGAAAATGATAAGACAATTAAATTTTGACCTTTTTATTTCCCATCTCATTAGTTGAATTTAAATATTAAAATAATTAGTCAGCTACCCTTCATAAATATTAATCTTATATGTTGTATGAATTTACATCATAAAAAACATGTTTAATTTAATTTCCGTAATTTATATAGAAAATATTTAATTTATAATATAATTTATACTATACAAAACAAATACTTGCCTTGAGTTATAACACATGCTCTTATATTAGTTAAAAATATATGATAATTTATTTAGGGTCAATGTATGATGGTAGAAGATATGATATAGGAATAGCTTTAAAACCCATAAATTATGATGAATACCGCTTGATTGATAAGCCCTTGATTGATTATAATTTATTTGGAGAAATACACTACAACCTACGCAGAATTCTGAAATTACAAACCCCTTCCCCTATAAACCGCATCTTATCAATGAATTTATGTTCAATTCATAGTCAGGATTCATCCCCTCTGTAAAGAGGTGGGCTGAACAGTCATTGTCAGAGTGTCATGGTCGAACTATTTACTTTAGTGCGCCAAATCTTGCGACCTTACACCCCGAAGATACGGTTGCGTGTTGAGTGGTACGCAATCCTAGCGCTTGACTTCTGAGTCTGGGCTGTCAATCGGTTGGTTCTATCGGTTCGGCCAGTTCCAGTTTCAGGATTTGTTTTCTGATCATTATTAGGTTGAGACTGGTTTGGGCTATTTTGAATCAATTCTGAAGCGAAAATAAATCAATAACTTTATAGTAGCTCAATTGGTACGTTAGCTGGATGATACCATGTCTTTCTTTAGCATCATAGATTTTTAATCAAATCATTTTATGTTGAAAATTTAAATATAGTTTAGAACTTCTGTTCTTTATAATCTTGTCATATTGGGTCAGACCAGTTTATTATTCCGATTAAGAGTAGGATCTGAGTTTGAAATTATAGTAGACCCTATAGCCATATAGGGTCTGGTTTTGGGACCGGGACGGTGGAATTTTTGTTGGGCCCAGCCCATTATGGGATATTGACCCATATTATAGCCCACTCTTCTTCGGTCAACTGTTTTTTTGTTTTTTAAAAAAAGAAAAACAAAAACTAGGGTTAGATCTTTTTTGCGTGCGGCGTATTGAAGAGAGAGAAAAAGAGAGAATCGAAATACTGTACAGATTTCTCAGTGTGCAGAGTTCATCAAACGGCCGGAACTTTTCGATCCACCGTCCGATCGAGCAGAAATTTGGACGGTAAGTGGATGACTTATTTTTCTTCATTCTGAACTGTCGGATCTTTGATCGGAGCTCTGAATCGCCGGTTATTTGAGGTCGAACAGAAGCAACTTGTAGTTGTTCGAGAAAAGAAAACATCTCGCGGCAGTCTTCATCAATTACTTTGATCAAGGGACATTTGTGATTCGATTTGGCTGAAATTAGGTGGGATTGTTCGAAACTCACAGACCTACGATCTGAACGGTGGAGATCTGATTTGGAGTAGTGAAGATCTCCATGTTGTGGCTGAACAGTAGCCGCGTTTGTGAGTTTTTCTAATTGTTATTTTCACCGCTTTTGGTATTTTCGTTTATATGTTTGAGAATTTGTATTTGCTCTATGTTTGTGAGCATATTGTGGTGTTTGAGTTGCTGTAATTGTTACCTCAAATTATTAGTGGAGATTTTTGGTTGGGTCTCCTTGGCCCCGTGGTTTTTTACCCTTCACATTGGAGGGGTTTCCAACGTTAAATATCGTGTGCGTCTCTCTTTTCTTGGCTTATGATTGTTTTCGTTGATATCTTGCTTGGAGTTGTGATAGCTGAATATATACAAGTTTTTATTTTTGGGAGAGAAATAGTTTATGGATAAACTTAGTTTTTTTCCCAACAAAGTAGTATCAGAGCTAGGTTATTTGTTTGTGGATTTGTTTGATTGCATGATGGAGCCTAATTATAGTAGAATGATTAGTTTGAATGGCACCAATTACCACAAGTGGAGAGGGAAAATGAAGGATCTACTATTTGTGAAAAAGTTACATTTACCAGTTTTTTCTACTCAAAAACCTGAAAATAAATCTGATGAAGAATGGGCTTTTGAGCATGAGATGGTTTGTGGCTTTATTTGACAATGGGTAGATGATAATGTTTTGAATCATATTGCTAATGATTCACATGCCAGAACCTTGTGGGATAAGCTTGAGACTTTGTATGCATCTAAATCTGGGAACAATAAATTATTTCTGTTGAAACAGGCTATGAATTTGAGGTACAAGAAAGGCACTCATATTTCTGATCACATAAGTGAATTTCAGGGGTGCTTTGATCAATTGTCCGACATGGGTATTAACTTTGAAGGTGAAATTTTGGGACTTTGGTTGCTTAATACTCTACTTGACTCTTGGGAAAATTTGCGCATGACTTTGTCCAGTTCTGCTCCTGGTGGTGTAGCGACATTGGAATATGTAAAAGTTGTTGATGAAGAAGTCAGACAACGAACTCAACAAGCATCATCTTCTCAATCAGAGGTTTTGATTACTGAAAACAGGGGGAGAAGCAATGATAGAGACCGAGGACAAGGTAACAGAGGTAAAAGTAAGGCTAGAAGCAAATCAAGGTCTAAGTACAAAAACCTTGAATGCAACTATTGTGGTAAAAAGGGACATATCAAAAGATTTTGTTTTCAACTGAAGAAGGACAATAAAGGTAACAAAGGTAAGCAACAAAATAAAGATAATGATAATGATGATCGTGTTGCCACCACCACTGTAGGTTATCTTGTAATTGTCTGTGATGAGAATTTGATTAATGTTGTTTGTTATGACACAAGTTGGGTTGTTGACAATGGTGCATGTTTTCATGTTACATCGAGAAATGATTTTTTCACATCTTATACTCCAGGTGATTATGGGGTTTTAAAGATGGGTAATAATGGTTTGTCAAATGTGATTGGCATTGGCACTATTTGTCTAATTGATTTTGAAAAATGCCAGACATGCACCAGACATTCGTTTGCATTTGATTTCTACTAGTGTTCTTGATGATGATGGTTATGTTAGTACCTTTGATAATGGACAATGGAAACTCCCGAAAGGTTCTTTGATTGTGGCACGTGGAAAGAAGTGTTATGGTCTGTACTGGACCAAGACTTCAGTTTCCATTGATGGTGTGAATGTAGTTGAGTGTGATAACTCATCAGTGTTATGGCACAAAAGACTAAGCCACATCAGTGAGAAGGGACTTAATTGTTTGGCCAGGAAGAATCTACTTTCAGGTTTGAAAGGTGCAAGGTTAGAAAAATGTGCTCATTGCTTGGTTGAGAAACAAAATAGAGTCTCTTTCAAGAACCATCCCCCCTCTAGGAAATCAGAGTTGTTTGAGTTGGTGCATTCAGATCTCTGTGGTCCGATGAAGACAAAAACATTTGGTGGTGCACTTTATTTTGTTACTTTTATTGATGATTATTCAAAGAAGCTTTGGGTTTATGTCTTGAAGAGTAAAGACCAGGTACTTGGTGTCTTTAAGTGTTGCTTTCTAAAGAAGCTTTGGCTTTATCTCTGTGGTCTGAAGTGTTGCTTTCTAAACGCCAGAGGTGTTTGGAAGTGTGTCTGAATTTGGGTTTGAAAAGAATTTTCAAATCTGAACTAATAAGACACAGGCCAGGCACTAAATGCAGTCAAATGCATTTCAGACCTAGCCAAAAGTCCAAAATACCCTTAATGATCTGAACAAAAGACACGAGTTTCTCCTCCCACTCAAGGTTGAAATTTTCAATACATATCGGGTTGTATCGGCCGATACGTATCGTATCGGGGCCTTCCCGATATGCCCCTATAGGCGGTGTTTCGGGTCAGGTAGGGCGTATTGGCCTGTATCGATATTTTGAACCTTTTTCCCACTATTCATCTTCTCCACTTGATGAAGTGGCGGCAAGTGACTCCTCCGGCCTTCCCTCTGTCTCTCTCCTTCTTCTTCTTCTTCTTCTTCTTCTTCTTCTTCTTCTTCTTCTTCTCCTCCTCTCTAGTTCCACAGCTTCTGCCTTCCTTTGTTTTTTTCATTTTTGATCGCCACTCCAACTCTCAGGAGCTACAGTCCATTTTCTCCTCTCTGTTTCTTTCTCTCTCCCACTCTCTTTCTCTTCTTCTCCATTTTCTTTTCTCCCTCATTTTTTTGTCTTTCTCCCTCTCCCTCCCCTATTATAGTGATGGTTATTGGTGCTTCTTCAGGCCCCGTGGCCATTGTGCGACAAATAGATTGACTAAAAGGCCTGTCTTAGAGCTATTGCTATAAAAATTGATTAAAGGGCTAGTCTCTAAGCTACGGGTGTCAATGGACCTGTCTAGTCCAAAATCAATTTGGACGGATTGGATGGACCAACAAGACATATTGGATTGAAACAATCCAGTCCAAAAAATTTATTAGATTGCATTGGACCTGGTTTGTCCATAATAAATTTATATTGGATTGGGTTGGATTAAACCAATATATGGTCCATTTATATAAGATAAGAATATAAGTGTCAATAGATGGAGTTTGGGTTAAAACCAATCTAAAGCAAAACAAATTTGAACAGATTGGACAATCCAGACATTGAATTGGACCGGTCTAAAATCTTCATTGGATTGGATTGGACCTGGTCCATTTGTAATGGACTCACATTGGATTGGATCGGATTGGACCAAATCTAGTTTAATTGACACCCTCACTCAAAGCTATTGCCAGATAGATTGATTGAAGGGCCAGTCTCAGAACTGTTGTCATGGACCTGGATTTGAATGCCAAAGGGCTTGTTATTGAGGATCATTTTGCCAGATTTATGTCTGGAAGTGGAGGACTGATTTCCTGGAATATTTTATTTGTATTAATTATTTAATATTTTAATCTTTATTAATTATTACATGTTTTATTTTTTATTAATTATTAACTATTTTATTACTTTTTCATTGGAATTTATCCATATTTTAATAATATTTTGATTTTAATAAATTATTTTTAATTATTTTTATAATTTTTACCAAATAGTCTATTCTAGGGTTAAAATAGTAAAATCAAGGAATTTTGGATGTTGAAGGTCTGATCCAACACAAACGAATTTATCTATTTACAGCCTCTAAAAAGTGGAAAAGCATCTATGCTTCTTTTCAGCTTTCAAACACAAATAATATCTTTTAACTTTTAGATTTCAGACTTCAAACTTATCAAACGCCACCTAAGTAGGCCCTATTTTTATGGGAAAGTCGAGAGAATAGAGCGGAGTTGGAGATAATTTAGAAGTTCCTATAAATCAGAAGCGTAAATGGTAGGGATGACAATGGGGCGTGTTCGTGGAGAGTTTTGTAAATTCTAAACCCTACATACCTCCTTAAACCTCCCAACCTGTACCCACCCCAAAACCCATAGTGGGTTGGATTTTTAGAATCCAAACCCTTCTCGTACATGAAAAAGCAAAGTCTCCCACATTTAAGGGTAGGGATGGGTGAGGTTTAAAACCCACATCTTATTCCCTATTATTTCTTGTTATATATAAGAAATAAATAAGTAAAACAATAGAAACAAATAACAAAATTTCCAATTATTTGAGTAAGACATGTAAAAAACACAAACTATCAATTATCCTTCACATAAAATTCAAAATATTATTAAATTTAACACCTAGTACATAAAGTGTATATACTTTCAAACAATAAGCGAGTTAAGGAGGGTTGGGTTTAACCTAGTATCGTGCCCTATCCATAATTGTATGGGTTGTAGAATCCAAAAACCCATCCTTCAAGCAAAAGAAAAACCTGCCCCATTGGAGTGGGCACCTATAGAGTAGGGTAGAAGTTGCCATCCCTAGTAAATGAATGGGGCTTAGTGAAGGGAGAGGGTAAATAGGAATTATAGATTATTTAGGAGAGAATAATTACCCTACTTTTTGGAGATATGATTGGAGGATAGAATAAAGGGAATTGGAGAAGGGAAATAATTCATTGGTTAGTGTTGAAAATAAAGGGAATTGGAGAGAGGTCCAGAAGGAGGATTGTCAATTGGTTAGTGCTAGAAATAAATTCATTGCATCACATAAACGAGTTTGGAATTCCTACACATTTTCTTGCATCTACTACTACACTTCCAATAAGATTTAACCATGCCAACTATGTATAGGAAACAACAATATTCATGTGAGAGGATATAACTGACCATCAATAACATCTTTCTCTTTATTATTTTTTAATAGAGGGTTCAATGCCCTTTTTTTCCTTCCCCATCTCTCCTCCACTTTTATAATTGGTTTTTCCTTGTACACTAGCCATGTAAATAGTCCATAGGTAAAATGGGTTAACCAATGATGTCATAACTAAATAATAAAAATTTTAAAATAGATATAAATCTAAAAAATTACAAAATACATAAAAGTTATAGACATTTTTGGAATATCTAAAATATTATAAATTTAATATATTAAACAAAAATAAATGTGATAACAAATTATTTTTAAAATCAATTATCTAAAAGGAATAGAAAGTTATAAACTTGCCCAAAAAAATGAGATAGTTTTTTCTTTCAAGTAAAATATGTCAACACATTATGTCGTAATTATATAATAAAAATACAATAACAGAGGTAAATAAAAAACCCTAAAATCACAAAAAAAAAAATTGTCAAAAAAGATTTTCTGAACAACTCTAATACTCTATATTTATCATAAATAAGAAGTATTTTTATTAAGAATGAAAATGAAATAGAAAATGTGAATCCACCACATCATGCTTTGATTACATACCTGTTTTAATAAGTTTTATAAAGATAGTGAAAATATTGTTGTTATCTAAAATTGCCATGTGCAACACACATGCATTTTACTAGTTCAAATAGACAGGCTTAATAGGCCTCTCATGAATTGGCCCAACATGCTAAGTCTACTAGGTTTTAGACTTGCTAGTTGGTTTTTCTCCTATAACAAACTATATTTCTTTCTTTGTGATATATTTTTTTTTCTCTTTATATAGTAAGAAACTAATCAGCAATCACTTTGTTGATGCTCCTCATATATATAAAATATAAATCTCTTAAACTATCCCTAGGTTTTAGCAAATGGATTAAAACTACCACTCTAAAACATTTCTAAAATATATATTGTAAAGTACCTTTGGGTTTTTTGACAATTGACTAATTCTACACCAACCGTTAGTGTGTCATTGGATTCCATTTGCATATGATAGCACGTGGGTGTTAAAACATTTCTAAAACATTCCATTTGCATATGATAGCATATGCCACTAGTTTGCATAAAGCATGTAACATATTGACTCTCCCATTAAGTTGTAGGTCCCACACCATACAAGCTTTAATTTCCCAATTGGATAAGAATTCTTCCAAAAATCTTAGAATGCTCATGGATAATTAGAAGTCTCACATTAGTGTCCTAGTCAAATTATGTGTTAGAAAAGTCTAGTAAGATTAGGATTTGACTAATTAGATGGATTCAAATCTAAAGGATGATTTAAGAGAGATGGACTTTCTCTAATATTATCCTAAATAAGTAGACTTGTAATTAGATTAGGAGAGGGCTCATGCCCTAAGTCTATAAATAGATCCCCTGCCCCAAGTCTATAAAAAGATTGGAACATGAAGGGGTTGAATCCATCCCATTCTCTCATTACTATCTGAATTTTGTCCTACCTTTGTGAAAGTTTTTTACTAGAGTTTTGAACCCCGTTAGACCAACCCTTTCATCCGGTCTTTCTAGCACTCTTCTAGATTTGTTTTGGGTCAAAAAAATCTTGCCCAAAAATGTGAGAAAGGTTTGACCTTTGCTGTTGTAACTTCTGGAGAAAGAATCCAAGACAACAAGTTCAAAGTTGCACCATCTTCAACTTGTTGCAGTGATTTAAGGAAGACCTGGCTTGGGTGTGAACACCATATTCAATTCTGTAATTGTGGACTTCAAAATTAGGTAATGCACTAAATCTTGATCCAAAAGTTTAAATCTTCATAGTCCAAAACCCATTTGATCCAAGAGGAGAAAATCCAAAATTTTCTCCTATGCAATTTCAGCATTAGAGTTTCAATAGAAATATGATTTTTCACCACTCTAATGGTTGTAATTTTTTCATAACATGATCATTGGATGACCATCCTTCATTTTAACAGGTAAATATTTATTTAAAATAGAAATAATCTATAGAATAATAGATAGTTGTATTAATTACTTGGATTGACCCTCGTTTTAGTTTCTAAACAGGTTAATATGGACTCAAAAATGCCTTTATATCGGTTATAGATCTTTTTTTCTAAAAAATAACAAAAAATAGTATAAAAACTTGCAAATCCCAAAATGAATGTTCGAGAGTTTGATTTGGGAAGCCAAATCTTACTAAGTAGGACCTTATTTTTATCTGAGAGTGGAGAAATAGAGGGGGTTGGATATAATTTACAAATGCATATAAATCACAAGAATTTAAATGGATGGGTCTTTAGTGAAGGGAAAGGATAAATAGGAATTAGAGATAATTTTGGAGATAATAATGAGTATGTTTTATGGAGATTAGTAATTAAGCACATGCGTTGCATGTGAGAAATTTCTCTTCATATTAATTACTTGAATTTTAGATATATCATAGTTAAAATAGAAATCAAAAATTAACAAAAGTAACAAAATGATTAAAAATAAACTTAAATATTTATTATTCAATTATGACATCATAGGTTTCTTTGAAAAGTTAGGTCATTGACCCATCATCTATATAAGAAAATAGCATTGCTTTTGTATTAGTTTTAGATTAGGGAAAATTATAGTCGGAGCCGGTTGTACATTTAAAATTAGGCTATAAATTGGTCCATAAACCAACAAAACTCTAACAACCGGCTCTACATTTCAAATTATAAAAACCCTCACCATGTCATTGGAGGCTTATGTGGTTGTTGCCAACATGGGACTCTTAATCTATATTAGACACAACAAAAAGCCTATATTGAAAATGCCCTTTAATGTTGGGTGATTACAAAATAAAATAAAATAAGGTTTTTATTCTCTCTCTCTCTCTCTCTCTCTCTCTCTCTCTCTCAATCACCCTCACACTCTCACTCATAGTCATCTTTATCTACTCAACAACTATGTGATTTGAAAATAAATAAAAATGGTTTTTGATTTCTGTATTTATGTTCTCTATATCAATTTCTCTCATTCTCTTTCTCTCTACCTATCATTCTCCCTCAATCTCTCTCATTCTCTTTCTCGGTCGGTCTCTCATTATCCCTTAATTTCTATAGTTCTCCTTAAATTTCTCTACTGTTTCCTCTCTTGTTATTTTTTTTTAATTTTTTACACACTTATATGGTATTAATTAGATCATACAAAAGAGCATGAGGCCAACTTGGTATGGTCCAAAAATTATTACACCAATTTGATAAAAATTCACAAGAAACTCTTGGCTATGAAATTTACACCAACTAGAGAACGATAGAAATTGAGGGAGAATGAGATATTGATTAAGAGGGAGAGTGAGGGAGAAGAATGAGAAAGATTGAGGAGAACAATAGAGAGAGAGAGAGAGATGTTTTGATTTGACTACAGACCAAAGCTGAGAGAGTAGGAGAGATAGAGGGAGCAGGAGATCGAGATATGACTGTGAGAATGAGAGAGAAGGGAGGGAGGTTGAGAGACAAAGGGAGTGTGGGAGAAATCAAAAACCTATTTTCGGTATAAGTTTTTTGTTGTATCCAACATGGAATAAGAGTCCTATGTTGGCAATAGTCACATAAGCCTTAGATGACATGGTGGGGTTTTTTATAATTTGAAGTGTAAAGTCAATTATCAGAGTTTTGTTGGTTTCTGGACCAACCTGCAACATGATTTTAAATGTACAACCAACTTTGACTATAATTTTCCCTTTAAATTATATATTTCATTTACATAATATAAAATAATTTTTACTTATCACACTTAATTTTTGTTTGTCTATGGTATCATTTGATTCAAACCACTAATCCACCATCTAAAAATAAAAATTGTTTGAATTCTAGGTTGACATGAAATTTTGTATTACATTTTCATCATTGATAAAATTATTTCTTATGTACAAAATTTATTTTTGTTCAATATAATGAATGAACAATATTAGAGGTGTACCTAATATTTTATTTTTTATAAATATATAACATTACATATGTGCCCAAAATTTTCTCTGTCTTTTATTTTTATTTTTATTATTCTTTTTATTTTCTATTATTAAAAATTTTATTATTTGACTATGACATCATTTAATTTCCAGGTAGATTTTGAATTTGGCATTCCATTTTCATCATTAATAAAAATACTTCTTACATTTTATAGTTATTTATTTTAAATTTTTATTATTTAATTATGGTATCATTTATTATTCCATTTGACCCCAAATGGTTGAATTGGTTGCCCACCACCGGGAGGGAAGAAAATGGTTTTGTTTTCAAATTACTTTTTAAAATATTTATTTTTATACTATTAAAATTAATACTATGGATTTAATTACAAGAATTTAATGATGAGAAAAATATATCTTAGATATAGGATTTAATGAGAGAGAATAGGAAAATATTTTTATTTCCAATTGGTTTTAAATTTTACATTCCATTTTCATCATTAATAAATAAATTTCTTATTTATCATACTTATTATTGTTTAATATGTATGTTAAAAATGTTCCCAAATTTTTTAATTTCTATTTTTTTTCATTTTATCTATTTTTTAATTTTATTATTTAATCATGAAAACATGGATTAACTCACCTGAGCCATAGTCAAATCAATGAACCTCGGAGTGCTCCTCAGATATGTAAGCCGTCATCATACCTCATAGCAGTTGCTCGGGAAACCCTGGGGTTTCTAGCCCGTCCCTAGTACGGACTAACCAATGCGAAATGTGGATATTTGAGCTGGTGCCCCCAACCCCGGTCTGTAAAGGAGCGGTAGCCCGACGGACCTTCATGGGATCTATGACAACTACATCCTCATTATCACTTTCTCATCGCCGAACTCTCTTTTGGCGACGAGACACCCTATTAGAAGACCTCAGTAAAGGAATCGTCTCGGGGGGAACCTGCGACGGTGCATTAGCTCGGCTATGCCTTTGCTGATGCTACCTCGTGCAGTGGATAATCTCTTCCTCAGTTGCCATCTCAACACCTACGGCACGGAAGCAGAGCAATAAGTACAAGGTCATGTAAGCAAGGAAATAAGTATAGGTGAGCATCGACCACAGAGATTGGGACACTTTCGTCCCCGACCAACACCTTGACATTCTTCCTAGTTGAAAAATATTAATACCCCTGTCGGTGATGCTTTAGCTGAAGAAGAAAGCTCACCATGCCCAGGGTCATCTCGATGTCACGAACGACATAGTAAGACATGAGGCCAAACAAAAACCTAAAGGAGTTTGGCATCAATTGCACTAGCAATACTCAGTACCACCCAAGCACCCCGGTGATCCCTTCATTCAAAGGAAACCTCAGCCCGGCTTCCAAACTATGCTCATACACACATATCTCGCCGGGCCGAGCATTTCTTGCCATCTCACCGGGCTACGGGACCTCATCCGGAATTCCTCGGGGATATCGTACATAGCTTGGATCTGAGCCATATCCTAAAGGATTAAGACACAAGGTGGGGTCCCAAACTGACGACCAGCCCGCAGGGGAAGCTCTACCTCTACCTTGAAGGACCAACCTCGGCAAACTCAGAGTCCTCGACCTCGGCAACCTTAAACTCCCCAGTCCTCAACTCATAGTCAGAATCGCTAGAACTTGAAGAAGAATCAGAAACAGAAGGAGAACAGGAGGATGAGGAAGACATCTTATCAAACTTGAAGACAAGGAACAAGAGCACAAGCCGAGCAATGAAACAACACCTTGCCAAGCAATCGAAGCAATCCCTCTCGCAAATGACAAAGGAGGAAGGCCCGTTCACCCCTTCTTATAACCCCCAGGAATGCAAATTGATGCCAAATCAATGGCACGGATCAAGCAAGGACCTGACGAAGCTCGAGAAGATCAATCGACGTGACTGCTACTGTACGCGTAAGGCCTCGGGAACCGAGGCAACGACCTTGACAAGCGATGTTCAAAGCATTAATTGCCCTGGTTCGCCCTTCAGCACTGGTTCAACCAACACCGCAGATGCCCAGCGTTCACCCAGAACCATCGGTCCAATTAACTTCCTGGGCATCCTCAAGACACAAACCAAGGGAGACCACACTATGCCTCGGCCGAGCACTCCACTCTTCAACTTCAGAATTGGGGGAGTGGTGTTTGGATTCCGAAACATCAAGAGCAAGTTCCTCAGCAGAAGAATAGAAAGATCGGCACAATGTTGTCGAGCATCAGAGAGCTTGGCACCTTTCCTCAGCACACCATGTCCGAACATCATAGTGGCCTCTACACCAAAGCTTCACCTCCACCGGCATCAGAAAGCTCTTCCTTGGCTGAGTTGAGCCCCCGACTTTGGAGCTTGACACGTCATGGCCGAGGATCACAGTAGCCTCAACACCGAAGCTCGGCCTCCCACTGGCATCAAAAAGCCCTTCCTCGGCCGAGCTGAGCCCCCGACTCCAGAGTTTGGCACATGCCTTGAAACCCAACATAACACCTCAACCCTTCCTCAACATAACATGGCTGAGGATCAAAGAGGAGTCGATGCAACACCGCTGAACAATCAGGCATAGCTCGGATCAACACCGCAACACCCCATCGAGCTATGCGACCATGCAACACCTCAACCGAACACCTCCCTCTCCTTGGCTCCAGAATTGGGGGAGTGGTGTTCGGATTCAGAAATAACAATTCCCAGAGTTCTGTAGCCGACAATTGGAGGATTCCTTGGCCATAGCTCATATTGTGCGGATCTCGGGTTCTAGCATGTGCCAAGGAACATCGAGTGGATCAAACACTCCACCAGACTACAAAAGAACTTCAACTTGGAGTTCCTCAGTCGAGGAACAAGGCATCCTGTTGCGCCACTGAAGGGATGGGATATCCATCACATGGACGCCCAAGTCTTGCGTAATGGACTGGCGAATTTCAAAAATTTTTTCCATCTTTGTAGGGAATCGAATTCCCTATTTTAGAAAATACATTTTTCAAGGATCAATCTTGAACCATGAACCAAACCAAATCTGAAACGAAAGGAGTAGGAAGGAGGATGTACCTGATACAGAGAATTAGTATCTCCCAACGAAGGTGTTCACGCCCAAAGAATGATCCAAAGATTACTCCCACTGAAGATGGCGTAGTGCAGGATGGAGCAGAATCAACAGTGTTCTTCTCCAAGAACTCTGTCCTTCACAAGAATCAACAGGATGGAACGTGAGCACAACTTCCTATCAATTCTTTCTCAAAGAACTGGTGTCAAGATCGAATCTTGACTTCTCCCACAACTGGAGATCGAACTGGAAAACAGGGCGGCAAGAACAGAGAGGCAGCAAGAAAGAACTCTACAGGGATGCTTAATTCTTCCTTCTTTTGATTTCAGCACTAAAGACAATCTGAATGAATCATTCTCAAGGCTGCCGCCCCCTCCTTATTTTGTTAACCTAAAATATCAGCTCCTAATCCAATCAGGAGTTGCTTATCCAAATCATATTTGGATCAGCCTTCTCTTTCGGTGATAAGGATAAACCCTTGTCTTATCTGAAGATTAGATCAGCTTTCTCCTAATCTCATTAGGAGGTTTCTAGATCTGAATCACATTCAGATATGGACTCTCTTAGTGGATAGGGTCAAGACACTATTCTATCAGCTATTCCATCTCAGAATTCACCCCATAATTAACAAATAAATAGCCCAGTTCGAAATGGGCTTTAGGCCCATTAAGTTTATGTGCTTACTTAAACTTTCTAACTGTTGCCCAGTTGGGCTTCCTTGTATGGCATGGGACCCAAGCATTGATCTACACATCAACTACTTGGGTTCGGCCCAGCCTTTGTTACAAGGCCTGGTCGAATACATTGTTATGGACAGTGCACCCTCTGAAACCCATCACATGGGCTCTATGGGCCCAACACTTACCCTAAGTGGTCCTTGGGCCAAGCCCCCTTGTAACACCTAGGGACTATGGGCAGATGCAAGATTAGCCCATCAGGTATTATCCTCAATGGTCTTACACTTAACCTCTCAGGCCATAATGATCATACACTGCCCGACAAGAGAGGACCTCTCCCTCGGCTGCAAGGAATAGTGTTGCACTCTCTGCTTATATGGATCTCGGGAATTAAAACCTTTTTGCAAACATTTTAGAAACCATAATATATATAATTTTATATCTCATATAAAATATATTTTGCAAAACAAATCTCAACGATTGAAATCGACTGCTGGTAGTCTTGGTTTCCATCAGTGAGAGTGCATCCTCGATCATTACCTTTGTCCGACAAAGGGGATGATCCTGTCACTATGATCACCCACTCAGATGAATTCTCAGACTATCCCAACATACCCAGGTTTTGACCCCCGCTAAGGATCTCACTGATTGGTATATCAAAGACAGCCCAATCCGACACCTAGTGTAGTATCATAATCGAGTCTAAGGGTCGGGTGTAACTTTCCAATTTTTTCCCATCAATCTCCAAGGTCCAGGGCAATACTGGAAATCTGTTTCAGTTCATAGATTCAATTAATCCTACACTGTATGTGCCTAGGGTCTCACCCTGGCAGCTGAGACAGGCCACCCCAACTGACTTGGTGGCACCACAGTGTCAGCCTTGTCAGGATAGGTCTCCCCAGACCGACCCACTAGCTGTGAACATTCTAAACTAACACGAGTCTCATTAAGTGTCCAGTTTAAGGGTATTACACAGAAACATACCAAGGGAACATGAATCAAATATGCACTTTTATTCATTTACAATAAACTCATAAAGTACATCATTCTGATTGAAGCTAAGGGCATACAAAACTGTCTAACAGCCACACCTCGTCCGAACGCTGCATGCCTTGACTTCAGAACTGGGGGAGTAGTGTTCGGGTAATGGCTGAGTTGGTCCAGGTAGACACGTGGTCGCCCAGTCAGCCCAGCCATGTTGGCATAGTTTGGCCAACTCCACAGCATTCATTCATTCCACAGCCAAGGCCGGGCTACGCTATTACTATGGCACCCCATCTCATCCTCTCAACCATGTTAGCTACATGTCACGCATATAAGCATAACTATGGATAAGGAAGAATAAGGAGGACAACTCTACCAGGAATTAGGACTCTATTCTGAATACCTCGATGGGGAATCTCATCCGACCAGGAGACGGATCTTCAGCTAAAGAAAGGTATTCCATGCTCAAGGTAAGGGATTCCAACTTCTGACATCCATATTGCTATTCTACCCAAACCAGCATCCTTATAGCTCAGCTCGGCCATCCATGACCTCCTACTAACTTGAGTGTCGAAGTACCTACACAGAGATAACTCCTCAGGCCTCTGACTTCTCCTTTCTTGATAACAGGTCTTGAAGCGCAGCCTCGTCCTTGTAACTCAACACCGCCCTATTGGCAAGGACTATCAGGTTGCTCTCCTCAGTTCATGCACCACCTCGAATTGAGCAGCATCAGATACTATATGTATAAATAATTGATTTGACCACAATATTAGAAACCAATGTCTTAATCATAGCCCAATTTGATGGTTACTGATTATTGTCATCATCCCCATTTGGTACTGTCACATGCAAAAATAAATGCGGAAATAAGAATTGCTTTTATTGATGATGAGAATATAATACATGATATAGAATCAACCGAAAAAGAAATTGACCAATGTGGGTTAGTGGTTCAACTATCCATATCAAATGGATGAACACATGATGTTATTATTAAATAATAAAATACATAAAGTTTTAAGAAATGTGGAAATTTGTAGATAATTTTGGGTACACTCTATAATATTATATATTCATCATATATATCATAGTTAAGATAGAAATAAAAAATTAACAAAAGTAACAAAATGATTAAAAATAAACTTAAATATTTATTATTCAATTATGACATCAAAGGTTTCTTTGAAAAGTTAGGTCATTGACCCACCATCTATATAAGAAAATAGCATTGCTTTTGTATTAGTTTCAAATTAGGGAAAATTATAGTCGGAGCCGGTTGTACATTTAAAATTAGGCTATAAATTGGTCCATAAACCAACAAAACTCTAACAACCGGCTCTACATTTCAAATTATAGAAACCCTCGCCATGTCATTGGGGGCTTATGTGGTTGTTGCCAACATGGGACTCTTGATCTATAATAGACACAACAAAAAGCCTATATTGAAATTGCCCTTTAATGTTGGGTGATTACAAAATAAAATAAAAAAAAAGTTTTTATTTTCTCTCTCTCTCTCTCTCTCTCTCTCTCTCTCTCTCTCTCTCTCTCTTTCTCTCTCTCTCTCTCTCAATCACCCTCACACTCTCACTCATAGTCATCTTTATCTACTCAACTATGTGATTTGAAAATAAATAAAAATGGTATTTGGTTTCTGTATTTATGTTCTCTATATCAATTTCTCTCATTCTCTTTCTCTCTACCTATCATTCTCCCTCAATCTCTCTCATTCTCTTTCTCGGTCGGTCTCTCATTATCCCTTAATTTCTATAGTTCTCCTTAAATTTCTCTACTGTTTCCTCTCTCGTTATTTTTTTAAAATTTTTTTACGCACTATATGGTATTAATTAGATCATATAAAAGAGCATGAGGCCAACTTAGTATGGTCAAAAAATTATTACGCCAATTTGATAAAAATTCACAAGAAACTCTTGGCTATTAAATTTACACCAACTAGAGAACGATAGAAATTGAGGGAGAATGAGATATTGATTAAGAGGGAGAGTGAGGGAGAAGAATGAGAAAGATTGAGGAGAACAATAGAGAGAGAGAGAGATGTTTTGATTTGACTACAGACCAAAGCTGAGAGAGTAGGAGAGATAGAGGGAGCAGGAGATCGAGATATGACTGTGAGAATGAGAGAGAAGGGAGGGAGGTTGAGAGACAAAGGGAGTGTGGGAGAAATCGAAAACCTATTTTCGGTATAAGTTTTTTGCTGTATCCAACATGGAATAAGAGTCCTATGTTGGCAATAGTCACATAAGCCTTAGATGGCATGGTGGAGGGCTTTTATAATTTGAAATGTAAAGTCGGTTGTCAGAGTTTTGTTGGTTTCTAGACCAACCTGCAACATAATTTTAAATGTACAACCAACTTTGACTATAATTTTCCCTTTAAATTATATATTTCATTTACATAATATAAAATAATTTTTACTTATCACACTTAATTTTTGTTTGTCTATAGTATCATTTGATTCAAACCATTAATCCACCATCTAAAAATAAAAATTGTTTGATTTCTAGGTTGACATGAAATTTTGTATTACATTTTCATCATTGATAAAATTATTTCTTATGTATAAAATTTATTTTTGTTCAATATAATGAATGAACAATATTAGAGGTGTACCTAATATTTTATTTTTTATAAATATATAACATTACATATGTGCCCAAAATTTTCTCTATCTTTTATTTTTATTTTTATTATTCTTTGTATTTTCTATTATTAAAAATTTTATTATTTGACTATGACATCATTTAATTTCTAGGTAGATTTTGAATTTGGCATTCCATTTTCATCATTAATAAAAATACTTCTTACATTTTATAGTTATTTATTTTATTTTTTTATTATTTAATTATGGCATCATTTATTATTCCATTTGACCCCAAATGGTTGAATTGGTTGCCCACCACCGGGAGGGAAGAAAATGGTTTTGTTTTCAAGTTACTTTTTAAAATATTTATTTTTATACTATTAAAATTAATACTATGGATTTAATTACAGAAATTTAATGATGAGAAAAATATATCTTAGATATAGGATCTAATGAGAGAGAATAGGAAAATATTTTTATTTCCAATTGGTTTTAAATTTTACATTCCATTTTCATCATTAATAAAGAAATTTCTTATTTATCATACTTATTATTGTTTAATATGTATGTTAAAAATGTTCCCAGATTTTTTAATTTCTATTTTTTTCATTTTATCTATTTTTTAATTTTATTATTTAATCATGAAAACATGGATTAACCCATTTGATCCAAAATGATTTAATTTCTTACCATCACTTAGATGAAATCACTATTTTTGCTATGTAGATTTTAAAAGTATAAGCTTTTATGTTATTGGAATTATTAATTTATTAAGTATGAATTTAATTAATAGAACTTAATGATGATAAGAAATATAAATGACTTAAATATATGATTCAATGAACATGAATGCAAGTTAATAACTTAAATGGTGGATTTAGTGAGAAAGAAATGAATGCATTGAATATTTTTAAATTACCTATTTTCAACTCATTTAATATTAAGAACCAATTACCCTGTTTGCCCTCATTTTTTATCAATAAATTTAAATATAAAAGGGTAAATTTTGTCCTTAGAAAATTCCCGAAATATTCTTGAGGCCATTCGTGCTTTTCAAAGTAGTATAGATATGGTTGGAGGTGAGAATAAAGGGAATTGGAATATCTATTGGTTCTTTGTAAAAGTAAAATGGAATAAAAAATAAAAAATTCAGAAAAAGGAGAAAAAAGAAAACACTTCCTTGAATGCATTATGTATGTATGTATTTATGTATTTATGTATGTATATGGACTAAAGCTACCCTTATTGTTCTCTCTCTCTTTCTCTCATCCATTTTTTGTCGTCTTCTACCTTCAGAGGGAGAAGTAAAAGAGGAAAAACTGTTAAAACTCTACTATCTACATGGATCATCTTCTACCTAGAGATAGATTTGAGCCAAGCCAAGCCAAATAGCTAGCTATTCGAGCTTGGCTCGCCAAGGTAGTATAAGGCTCGAGCTAGAACCTTAAGCTCAAGCTAGGCTCGAGTCAAAAGATCGTAAGCTCAAGGTCAACTTGAGAAAAATGTTTTATAAAAATAAAAAAATTATATATGAAAAATATTTTTTATTTGATATTTAAAAAATTAAGAATTATAATAATTAGTTATTATTATATAAAAAATAAAAATATTATATATACAATATTTTTATTATATATTATTTTCTATAATTTATTATTATTATTATTATTATTATTATTATTATTATTATTATTATTATTATTATTATTATTATTATTATTATCATTATTGTTGTTGTTGTTGTTGTTGTTGTTGTTGTTATTATTATTATTATTATTATTATTATTATTATTATTAGTAGTAGTAGTAGTAGTAGTAGTAGTAGTAGTAGTATTAATATTAGTATTAGTATGTAGCTATTCGAGCTCGACTCGCGAACCTTACGAGTCGAGTTTTATTAGGCTTGAGCTCAGCTCGATTAATAAACGAGCCTGTAAATTGGGCTCGAGTTTGGCTCGCGGCTCAGTTGAAACCAAGCCATGCTGAGATTTTCATGAATCGAGCTCAAATAGCTTGTGAAGAGCTCGGCTCGTGGCAACCCCTAGTTCTACCTTTAGGGGCCTAGAAGTAGGGGTGTCAATTGGACCAGGTTTGGCCTAGTCCAAATATGAATAGATGGACTAGGTCCAATTCAATCTAATGAATACTCTAGACCATTTTGGATTAGTGCATTTCAATTCCTAGACTACCTAGATATTGATTCAATTTGTTCCAATCCAATATAAATTCATTATGAATGGACCAAGTCCAACCCAATCCAATAAATACTTTGGACCATTAAGTCTGGATTGGTCCAATTCAAATGTCATATTGGTCTATGCAATCCGTCCAAATTGATTTTGATTTGGATGGATCCAATCCAAAACTGGTCCATTGGCACACCTACCAAGAAGTGGGCTACATCTTAGCTCCCATCTAGGGTTGTTCACAAAAATCACCAAACCGGTCTGAACTGATCCGATATAGCTAGATTTTAAAGTTTTTGGGTCGGTTTTGGTTGATCAATATGTATAAACCAAATGGTCAATTTGGTTTTTGGTTTATAAGTTTGTAAACCGAAAATAACCTGACCCGAACCAGCTATGTCTTATTATGTTTAGCTTATGTGGTATTCAATCTTTTATAGTTTTTTTATTTTTGGATATCAATTTTTTTATAGACAAACCATAATTTTTTTTATAAAGAAGCCAAAGTCAAATATTTCGACGGGCTTACAATTGAATAAAATGAGAGGGATGTAGAAATGGAAAGATGACTGAATTGAGTGGATGGAATAAAGGAAGGTAGATTTAAGACAGGAACTATATTAATGTATGAATTTGGAGATCTGCTAATCACAACACATTGCTGTCCACACGTCCGTCCAACTGTAACAGCCAATGACCCACATAGCTAGGATAAACAAGCCCATATGCATGGACCGGGCTGGATTGGTAACTAGGAACCTATCACAATAGCCATATATATAGTCTACGGCTCCAGGCTAAATATAAGCTCAGGCCCAAGCAAATTAGAAAGGTAATGAGGCTGATCTTTTAATCAGAGTTCACATTGGCTCCCCACAAAGCACGCCTCGCATGCACATCTCAGCATGCAGTGAGAACATCTTCCATATTCAGGGGCGGAGTTAGGGGTGGTAAGGGGAGCCATGCACGGCGGGGATGTGCTGTAGGGTGGAGATGTGATCTCTACCTGTACTTGTTATTGAGAGATGTTTCATGCAGGCAAATTCTTTTAATCACAAATCAAATCTAATTAAATATAATACCGTGTCAAATAGTAACGGATGAACCCAACACTAATTCTATCCTATAGCAAGCATTTTTATCAATTTAAGATTATTCTATCCACACTTAAATTCAGTTTGAAAAGAGTATAAATATAAATATATACAAAATACAAGATTTTTCACTCTACATATTTGTATGCATCCTAAGAGACTATTCCGGTTGGACTGACCTACAAAACCTAATACGAGTTGTAGTTGATGGAGGATAAACAGGGTTACACTTGCCAGAGGAAAGCATCCGACCACCTCTTGATTTACATCTAAACTCTAAATTCCTAAATTCTAAATCCTGATTAATCTAAATCATAAACTCTAAAACCTAAAATCTAAATTCCAAACCTTTAAATCCTAAAATCTAAAATATAAACCTCCACTCTATATTATAATCTTTAAACTCTAAACCCTTAAAATATTAAACCTACACCCTAAAACAAGAACGGTCCAACCTAGAAAACGCCATTTTTTTTTGCCACGCCAACGAGGAGGCACGCTCCAGGCAACGAGGCAAATGTTTAGATGGGCCGTCTTCGTTTATAACCATTGATCAAATGAGCAATCTCTCTAATTTCTTAGATTGAATTGGGCTGGGCCATCACACACATTGACATTGACGCATACACAATCCTAGTCACACAGACACAGTAAACAAAAAGACATTTCCTGAATCCCGAATCCTGATGATGGGTATACACTGATGGATTCCGTCCGTTCAACAGTCAAGATTTCCTCTTCCACCGTCCATCCATCACTCATATACGTGTCTTGAGAATACTCCATGCAGGTGTGAATGATCCCCGAAGAGAGCCACTTGGTAGAGGCGTAGAGCCTTTGTTCAGCCATGTCCATGACCACCTCCCACAAAATTCTCTACACTCCTCTCCTCCCAGATACTTTCCTTCCCTGTAATTTCCTCCTCTTCTTCTTCTTCTTCTTCTTCTTCTCTACTGGGAAAGCGCCATGGCTATGGTTGACCCGCTCCCAGTTATATTCCCTAATGACACCGGGAGGCAAGAAGACAACCAGCTAGACTCCTCTTTCTCCATAGTAGCCCTTCGGAAGTTACCCCACCTCACCGACTACGTTCAGAACCTCCAGACCTTCACAAACCCATTAGAATACAACCCATTCTACCACGAACCAGCCAGATTCTACATCTCCCCCTCCGACGTCATTCTCCGGCAGGTCGTCTATGACCTTGCCAGTGGCTTCCCCGTGGCCACGCCCCACCTGACCTACCACCGTGCAGGCCCACGTAAACAGATCTTCTACGACCCCTTTCATGTGCGAGCTGCGATTGTTACTTGTGGAGGACTGTGCCCCGGCCTGAACACTGTCATTAGGGAGCTGGTGGTGGGTCTGTGGGAGCTTTATGGGGTGCGTCGGATTTTTGGTATTAAGGCGGGGTACAGGGGGTTCTATTCCACGGAACCGGTGCCGCTTGATCCCAAGGCTGTGGATAATTGGCATAAGAGGGGTGGAACCATTCTTGAGACCACCAGAGGTGGGTTTGATCTCGTTAAGATCGTTGATGCCATTGAAAATCGAAGGTTTAATCAGGTCAGTCTCATCAATCTGACGACGACAAAGCAACAATCTTTCTTCTGTTTGTTTATTTGTTATTTTTTTCTTCTGCTAATTTAATGCTACTTCTTTCCGTTCATGATATGATGCATTCATTCTTCACTTTCGGTTCTGTTCTTATGATCCAGTTAATTAATTAATTACTTGGCGCAATTCCCCGAATTCTGTGAAACCCCTTCCATGTCAGGGAATGCCAATCAAATGTTCATCTTTTTCTCTCTGTAATCATTATTCGTTCTGCTGCTGCAGGTATACATCATAGGTGGAGATGGCACAATGCGTGGGGCTGTCAAGATTTTCGAGGAGATCCGTCGACGGAAGCTGAATGTAGCTGTTACCGGGCTGCCCAAAACAGTCGACAATGACATTGGAATCATAGACAGGTCTTTTGGGTTCTACACAGCAGTGGAGACCGCCCAACAAGCCATCAGTGCAGCTCACGTCGAGGCAGAGAGTGCAGTAAACGGCATTGGCCTGGTAAAGCTGATGGGTCGAAGCACGGGCCACATCGCCCTGCATGCGACCTTGAGCAGCCGAGACGTGGATTGCTGCTTGATTCCAGAAAACGATTTCTACCTGGAAGGGGAAGGGGGGTTGTTTGAATTCCTGGGACAGAGATTGAGAAAGAATGGGCATGCCGTGGTTGTGGTGGCGGAGGGGGCGGGGCAGGATTTGATACCGAGAAGCGACGCAGAGAAAGAGGAGAAGGATGAATCCGGCAACCCAGTGCTGTTGGATGTTGGGGGGTGGTTGAAATCGGAGGTGAAGCGATGGTGGGCAAGAGATCACCCAAGGGAGTTGCTGACGGTGAAGTACATAGACCCAACGTATATGATACGTGCAGTACCTCCGAACGCGACAGACAATTTGTACTGTACGCTGCTGGCGCACTCGGCGATTCATGGGGTGATGGCGGGATACACTGGATTTGTGTCTGGTCCCATTAATGGCAACTATGCGTATATTCCGTTACTGGACGTGGCTCAGACGAGAAACGTGGTGAATACAAGGGACCATAAGTGGGCGTGGGTCAGGTCCGTCACTAACCAGCCGGATTTCTTGAAATAACTGGAGGCTTTGTGATTGGAGTCTCGAAAAAAACCCATATAATGTAACTTCAGCTATCTTTAGACTTTAGCCTAGTAAGTGTTTGATGTTAATCCCCATAAATAAGTGTTGGTATGTAATGTAACCCATGATTACACAACTTCCTTAGAATTGGAAAGCAACTTGGGCCTCAAACTAGTATGGGTTGGTAGCAGGATGAATTTCTTCTGGGTTGTTAGGAAGACATATCTAAAAAGATTTGACAAACGGTATGTAAGCAAATAGCAATAGTAAGGACTTTCTACAAATACAAATGTAGCTTGGGGCAGGCCTTGGCCAGTTGGTCCTTCCTTTAGTTTCTTATAATATTCTGCTTACATGGATGGTGCTGTAATTACAAGAATAATTCTACTTGTAACTCAGGACTTGTTCTACTTGCTTATTGTAGGGATTCTCTTTCCAAATGAATGCCTCAAGCACAACAGTATCATTATCATCCCAAAATACAAATCTGATTCAACATAATTTAAAAATCTAATTGGTCAGATTAGAATTCAATTGATTATTTAATTTTTATATATAATATTTAAAATTTTTTATATAATAATTAAATTATATAAATAATTATTACATTTATATATTTTATACAAATAAAATATTTATTTTCTATATTTATTAATTACTTAAAATAATTAATTGATTCGAATATTTGAATAATATTAATTTTTAATATCTGTCGCATATTAAATTGAATTCCAATATTTTCATAATTCGAATATTGCCTGAATCAATTTGAATTTGATCCGTTTATAAATCATCTCTTTGAAACGCGTAAGAGATCACTCCACGGAGGAAACTATTCACGTTTCTTTTTCTATTGACAGAATAATTGTGTAGGGTAAACCAATTATCACTTGTGCTCATCTCGATTAACGTAAAACTAAAAAGAGTAAAGCAAAGAAGCAAAAGCGTGTTCTTTCTTTGATATCTCCTTTGCCCTACATATTTCATCACTATTTAACCAATTGGCGTGTTGGTAGTTAGTTATTCTGTCTTGTTTTCCAACAATTCTTTATCATATATAAAGAGTTGTTTTTTCCTTACTTGTAGGACAAGTAACTCAGATATGTGACACTATAACTATTTTATAATCAAAATATCAATAGACTATAAAGCATCATTAAATAAGGTATAGTGTAGATGAAAATTTGGTGGACGTGGATTGGTCCATATTACATCCACCAATTTACATCACATCACGGTCTATAGTTATTCTGAATTGTGGACAAATTGTATGCATCGGACCAATCTACACATGCAGTGGCATTCTGTGTCTATGCCATATTTTTTGATTTCACGGATTTTATATACATTTATAAATAATCTACACCAACAATTTAAAAAATAACACAAAAACATAACCGTTATGTCCACTGGTTTCCAGGTCAACGGTCTGACAGTTTGATTCAAACGGACGGCATGTTCTGACAAACAAATTAAAAAAATAAAAATGGTAAAAACCGTTGAACGGGTCAACGGTTTGTCTGCTTGGGACAACCAGTCAAAAACTGGGTTTGGGGTAAAACAGAACTGCTTGCCTGGATAGTTCCCGGGCTGAACGGTACAACTGTCCGAGTCAACAACGGTTCGAAAACCTTGATCTACACAGTTAATTATAAATATCTAATTTTTACATTTTATATGATAAATATATTTGAAAATGCATCAATGAATTAATATTAACCAATAAATATTAATTTTTATAAAAACAAATATAAAATAATTAAAATTAATATATATATATATATATATTTTTTTTAAAATATTTTAAATATAATTTTACTGATAAAATGTTAAAATTTTAAAAAATAAGTAAAATAATTAATATTTTATTGATAAAAATATTAAAATATAAAACAAACAATAGGATAGTCTTTCAAGAAAAGTGTGAAATAGAAGATTAAAAATCATGTGTGGACGGTCCCCAACCACGAGATTTTACCGTGAATGAGAAATTGAGGTGTAGATGGGACCTCTTCATGCCATATTGAGGTGTGTACAGAACTGGTCCCGTCCACACCCAGATGAATGCGAGCAAATCCAGTGGACGGGACCGAAAGAGATGGTTCCGAACACTGCGCCATGGTTCAATTGTAAATATGCAAATCCCATGGCAAGTCACATATTCCAAAGAGATGATTTTCGCTTTGAAAATATGCAACCCAATTTTTTCAGCATGCCATCGGACAGCATTTTTTTTAATGACTCTTTTTACTCTGTTTTTGTTAATTTGCTCTGAACAAGAGAAAAAAAAAATCATTCTTCCCTCGCCATGGTTCAATTGTAAAGGCTTTGTAATCCCTGCAATTGCAATGATGAAAAATCAAAGAATCCATAGTGGTTATATAAATCCAATAATTTTATACCAAGGACCCATCAGCTGATTTAAATGAATCATGAAAGAAAAGATATCGATCATCTCATTCAATTCAGGTTGACAAGAAAATATCAACAAAACGAATTCGATCGGTTGAAAGCTGTTCAGCAGGCTGTGGAACCAATGGTTATAATGCCCTTAGTGAGAAATTAAATGGTAGAAGGAAAAAAAAGAGAAAATAGCAGTTGATAATTATGGGGCATTTATTTTTTGGATTTTGAGAGTGGGGAGAGTTTTATGGTTTTTTTCAGATTTATGTGGGAATAAGGGAAAGTTTATTTTCTCACGTAACATGTGGTTAAATAACATTTCCACATGGGGGAAAGTTGTCAATACTTTGATGAGACAAAAATACCCTTTTTAAAAATGGATTTTTATAGCTAAAATGGTCATTGATTTGTTTACCTGAGAAATAAAAGAACATGGATAAATGCACTTACCTGGATAAGCAACTTACTAAAAAAGCGAACGGAGCCTTAAGTTAGATGAGAACTACTAAGAGGAGAAAAGTACTAGCACTCATAAAATCAAGGATGAAACGATAGAAGCAATAGCATACATAGGGGTGCTCACGGTTCGGGTAACTGAACCGTGGGCCTTTTTTGTGAACCGAACCAGTAGTACCGGTTTTTGGAAAACTGATAATCGGAACTGAACTGAAACCAGTTGGTTAACCGGTTGACCGGTTTGATTCATTGGTTTTTCAGTTTTTTGATTTTATAATATTTATTATATAAATATATAATAAAAAATTATAAATATATATAATATATTTTAAATATAAGTTTATATATAATGCATATTTATTAATTTATAATTTATAAAATATATGATATATATAATATACATAAATATATAGAAAAACATGTATATCGGTTGATTAGGTTAACCGCCAGTTTTTTAAATTGGTTAACCGAAAACAAACGATACCTTCGGTTTTTTAAAAACACCAAATCAACCAGTTTGGTTAACCGATTTTTTGGTTCGATTTCAATCAGTTTGGTTTTTCAGTTATTTTGCTCACCCCTAAGCATACATTACACGATGGCTAATAGGGGAAAATGGTTTTATCACTCCATATTAATTTTTTTTCTTCGTAATTCTTATTAGTTCATTTGTAATGTAAATTTAACTATAATAGGAGTGTTGACAGCAAATCAAGGTGCACTTACGATCAACTAGAGAGTAAGAGATGACTCAATGCGACCATAGAGTTTAACGAGGATGCCATCCATAGATTTAGAGAGTAGAATAAGAAAAATGGAAAAGGTGCAAATGGAGTCTTATGCAATAGGTAACATTTTAAAAAATGATCCATAAATGGAAGTGTTCTAGCCACAGGTTTCGGGTCGATGATTTGACCGTCCAGTTTGAATGGATGGCTCGTTCTGACAGAGAAATAAAACAAAATTAATTAAAAAAAAAAGCTAAAAACAGTTGAACGGGTTGACGGTTTGACCACCCAGGTCAACAGACTATTAATTTTTTTTCAATGATTTTTTACCAAAGACCAAATTTGAAACAAAACAAAACCGCTCTAACTGTCGAAAGCCTTGGTAAATAGTACTTCAATTAAAATAAAAATTTTATAAAGTGTCTGTTAGTTGAAAAACAGCATATCCAAAAGAAGAACGAGTATAGAAAAAATATGGAAGCTTAGATAATGATGATGATAAATTTATGTCAATTGCGAATTGGCCATTTTTTACAAGTAATGTATCAAATGGTTAATGGATGGATAGTCTAACTTGCGGAACTATTAAGTTCATCAAAACTCATAACTTTTCAAAATGTTAAACTCATATCAACATATAGTTTTGAACATGACAAGTTGTCAATTAGGTGCTCGGTGAAGTTTCTATCTTGCTCATTGAGGCCCATTCCTTTACCGATAAATTTAGGGGGAAAGTTGATTAACTTTTACATGTTCTTTTAAACTAAAAAAAAAGGTATACACACATAGAAATGTAAATCAGAAAACTTATCTGGGCAGAAAATAATACTGGTAAATGCATTTATCAGGATAAGTGTTATTTGCGAAATGTTTATTCGGGCAAGTGCATTTACCCAAATAAGTGATTTACCTAAAATGAATGAGACCTAAGTAGACAATCATGAAAGATATACTGTGTTTGGTTTGAAAAAAAAAAAAAAAGGAAAAGGCAGAAAAGCTTTTATAAACTTTGTATAAATTTCCATACATTTCCCTTCCTTTTCCTATTTTTTTTCCTTCAAACCAAAACCAAAGATAGCCTAAGAAATGGTGTACGAGGAAGAATTGATATAAAAGTAGAGGAGAGATATGGGGGAGGAAGAAGAAAGGGCATTGAACCCTCAATTAAAAAACAACAAAATTAAAGACATTATTGACCGTCAGTTATATTCTCTCACATCAAATACTGTTGTTTCATGTGCATCGTTGATATTGGAGGTGCAGTAGGAGATGCAGGGATAAATGTGTACGAATTCCAGATTTGGTAAGGTGATGCCATTTAGTTCCATCACTGACCTATTCATATTTGAACGTGTGTAAGCTTCCTTCATCTCTTGTTTTTATTTCTTCTAGCGACCCATGGGGACATGCTATCCCCGTCTTGTGTAGCCCACCCTTTGAATTAATCAAAAATCAAAAAGGGGCAGTCACAGCATGTCTTCTCAAGTTTTCTAGGGCTTTTAATTTGGGCTCTAGCTGTTATCTTGGCTAGGCTATGAGAGGGAATTTAGATTAGCTCCTCGTAGAGGGGTTGGGATCTGTCAACAACAACAAGGGAAAATGACCGTTCAGTCCAAAATACAAATACAGTTGGGTAGATGTCAGTTCTGAATTTATATCAATTCACGGCAGATATAATTGCATAGGGTGTGAATTTTTTACCTTTTTGCAGTAGAATTCAGAATTCTTAATTAGGCCTGTCCTCACTTCTCCGCAACAAAAACTGTCCCAACATGTAGTGGTGGAGCTGGAGGGACGGCGGAAAGCACTAACATACCCTTTGTCGCATGCAAATCTGAGGAGGAGGGGACCATATAGATAGGCTTTGGTTCGCCTATGGATCAAATAATGAACCTATTAGTTTTTAAATCTCTTCCGTTTTTTAAGTTTTTCATATAAAGCCTGTGTTTAGTTGCAATGCAAATAAATTTGCATTGGTGCAAAACCATAGCAGTGCAAATGATTTGAGTGTAAATTCTGACCTATTTTTCTTTTAATGTTTAGCTTAACTTGTTTGAGTGTAGTACAAATGAAGTAAATTAAGACATAAAGCAGAATAAAGTAAAATCCAAAAAAAAATTAAATAAGAAATTGCATTTTTTATATTTGCACTCTCATGCATTTATACTAGTGCAAATAAAATTTTACTGCAACCAAACACGACCTACCTAATTAATAGAGGAATTCTAAAGTGATTTTGTTTGTTTTTCTTTTTTTTTTTTATTGCTATTTTCTCACTGTATGCAAACTGAAATCGATTTAATACATTTGAAGTTGGAACACCAAACGAAAAAAAGTTTTAGGTCCTATTTGTTTCATAGCAATAAGGGTCTGGAATCAAAATTGGAATTAGAATAGGCTACTCTGATTCCAACTATTTGGTTGGGTGGAATCAGAAATTCCATTCCCATTCCTACTGGAATAGAATTCCCCTATTTGGCCCCTCCCTTGGGAATGAAATCTCTTTCTTGCTGATTTTAATTCCCGTTCTTATTCTTGAACCAAACAAACTATGGGAATAGACCATTCCGACTCCAAAGGATTTCAATTCTAATTACAAGTGTACAATTTTAATTTTTTTTCTTTTTTATTTCTGGTTGCTTTGTTTTATTATTTTCTTTTGTACGATCATTAAATGGGGCATTTTCAAAATATGTAAGGGTTTTAATTTTAAGGGGTTTTTACCATTTAGTCCACCCCTAGGTGGAGCTACTAGTAGACTAGGGGTGGACTGAATCCTGCCCATGGATTGATGCCAAATTCATGGGCAGGATGTGGTTTATAACGGGGGCTACTAGTAGACTAGGAGGGGGCAGCAAATTAGATTTCTGAGGGGGATTGCAGTCCAAAAATCCCTAATTTTAACAAATGGGCCCAATGTGTTTGATAAAAATTGCAAATGGGACCCATGGGCATATGTACGCCACACCTTGCCCAGCATGCACATGCACTCCTTGCCCACTGCCCAATCCACCCACTTGATGCGTTGTGCACTTGCCGCCAAGGTTTAAAATTTCGATACGATACGCCCCATATCGTATCGTATCGTATCTTTGAAAAACATATACGGGATACGCATGAAAATCGGATGTCTAGTCTTTCTTTCATGCGTATCAGACTGTATCGAGGGCGTATCAGGGCATATCGGTAGCGTATCAACGAAAAACATATGGCCAAAAATTGAAAACAAAATAAAAGGAAAAAGCAAGCTTCTTTTCCCTAAAATGAGCCGTCTTTCACCCACTTAGAAGTTGTTCCAATGCATATTTTATGGTTGAGTTTTTCCCATCCCATAAAACACTAAAACTCAAGAGTTATAATTTATAAATTATAGTTAAGCATATGTTGATTGAAATTATAATTAACTACAATATATTTCTTCATAAAACCATTAAAATATATTAATTTAATGTATATACACCTCATTGAGGTCTTATATTTAGTGTTATTGATGTATTTTTATGATTTATTAAAGTATTTATAGTGTTTCCAAGCGTATCAATGCGTTTCTTAGTTCTTCTCCTATACACATGTGTATCTAAGGCGTATCTCGATACGTCTCTTAAAATTGCCTTTCCGATACACTTGGCATTTCCGATACTTTGAACCTTGCTTACCACTACCTTGCTATCTCATACCAACTTGCCCTATTACTATGTTAGGGCTGAACATTTCAGCCTCATTTGCTCAAACCTAACCCTAAAATTCTGGACTTGTACCTAGATTTTATGTTTAGGCCTAGCCTAGCATTATAGCATAACATAAATTTAAATATATATATATATATATATATATATATATATTATATATATATATATTGTATATGTATATATATTATTTTATGATATTACATTTTATATAAATATTATAAAACTTTAATTATAATATATATTATATATAATATTTTATATTATATAATGTATAAAATAAATTTATATATATTTTATATATTATTTAAATACAAAATTATACATATATATATTATTTTATATATAAAAAACATAGGCCCAGCTTTGTCTTTTGGCCTATTATCACCTCTATGCCCCCCCCCCCTCTCGTAATTAATAAGGTCAGAAATCCATTATTTTAAAAATGAAAAATATATAAAACATCAATTGAAAAGTTAAATAAAAATTTTTGGTATTTAAAATAATGTATTAGGTTTTATTTTATTTGCTAGTAGTTTGTTATAAAATTAGGATCCATATTCAAATAATAAATTAGTTTTTGATCCCTAAGAAAAAATCTTGACTTTTCCCATGTTGACATGCTTTCAATATGATCTGTATCTACTAACCATAAAATCACCATAAGACTGGAATCCATCATGAAGGGGTGTCAATGGACCAATTTTTGAGTTGTATTCCATCCAAATAAAAATCAATTTGCACAGATTGGACAAACCAATAAGACATATTGAATTTGACTAGTCCATGACTTAATGGTCTTATATATGGTCCAAAGTATTTATTGGATTGGATTGGAATTGATCCATCCGTAATGGATTTATATTGGATTGGGTCAGATTGAACCAATATATGATCTGATGAAGGGTGATTTGGTCCGACCTAGTAATAGGGGGACAAGTGGACACGACCTAACTAGTCATATGACAGCTCACCCCGACATGCCAAGTCTGCAATAGATCGAGTTCGGATAATCAAACAACCTCGGCATGGGTTACCTCGATACAAGGTCACATCAGGACCACCTCGGCCCCAAGGTACTTCGGCATTCACCCCAGGTCGGATCTAAAGAGCACTAGCTCGGGTAATACGCAGACCACCACATGGCAACCCCAAAGATCTTGCCATCAGATTACAAGCCTTGCAGGATCACGCTCCGTAACGGTAAGCATTATCTCCTCCCTACCCAATTTGGGCGGAATTGATATGCCCTATCAGTTATCCCCCTTTAACGCGGAAACGGATATCATCATGACGAGGATCCCGGAACCGCTCCGCGAAACCAGCGAGGACTCAACTATATAAAGGCTCCAACCCCGATGGCACAAGGTATGTGTGATTTCATTGCTCTCTAACTCTCTACATTCTAAAGCTTTTCAGCTCGTAACCAAGTATACTGACTTAAGCATTGGAGCGACCTCGCCGGGCAAACAACCCCGGGTTCTCTAATTCTTCCTTTGCATATCGATCTAGTCTGCCATTTACTGGAAGCCAGATCACCTCCAGCAGGGAGCAGTCAGATTGTGCATCATCATTTGGCGCCGTCTATGGGAACTCTCTACAAAACGCCTCTTTCCACCAACAACCACAAACTCAGATCCATGGCATCCTCCAGCAACTCCGGACAAAACAACGAGATAAATGTCTCCAGGGGGCAGCCTCAGTATCCTTCTATCTGCATCGGTCAGTTAACCATCCCGCTTAGTGTGGCTAGGGTCCCTACGCTAACCGTGCCCCAAGCAACCATGCCAGTGAATGCCCCACTCCCTCCTATAGTGGGCGCGACATTTGTTGAACCATCTGTGGTTCCCCCTGGAGTCAAACAGTATCAACTCGACGACCTGGTACACTGTGTGCGGGTTATTCAAGCCCAAATGCAACAGGTCCTACAGTTTCAAGACTACCAGCAATAGGTCCTGCACCATTTCTACCAGCAACAGTTCAACAGATGTTCCCTCCGTTGCAGTAGAATCAACAACCAGTTCCACCTCGACACCTAGCAGCAAAGCAGAATCAACCTCATCACCGTCAGTAGAATCGCTCTCCTTGCCAAGGCGAGACCTCCCAAGTCCCACTTCCTCTAGGGAGTCAAGTCTCGTCCCACAGCAGGAGAGACAAACAAGTCACCCCTCCCGCTTCTTAGGGAAACTTGAACAGATCGGGAGACACTTAGCCCTCCAGGGCCACGTTACCTCGGCCTTCCCATCAAGAGGGATCACTCCTAAGAAATCAGTTCGCGCCCCTGGCCACAGACTCAAAGCAAGGCCCATATGTTCACAACAACCAGCCCCAACACCCGGAGCCACTTCACGCCAGAACGGTTCTCAATCGTACGAAGTCAGCAGCACTAATGCAAAACCAATCAATAAGTGACAGCAAAAGCATCGCAAGGCATGGCGAGATACAACACATAGTCAGCCCGTTGAGCCCAGCCAACAAGAACAAGTGAAGGGCAAAGAGGAGGCGAGCTTGGCAGTAACAAAGACCATCCCTCTCCTATCTGGGTCTTCCCCTCTGTCCTCCGAGCTCCTGGCGACCTCAATGCCAAAGGAATTCAAAATGCCTTCGCTGGACAAATATGATGGATCCTTCAATCCAAACGACCACGTGGACTCCTTCCAATCCCAGATGCACTTAGCCGGAGCGGATGAGTCCTGCATGTGCGTAGCCTTATCCACAACATTCAAAGGGGTAGCTCGCACCTGGTACAGGAACCTCACGCCAGGGACAATCAAAAGCTGGGTGCAGTTTGTACAGATGTTCACCTCGCACTTCATCACCAACAAGAAGTGCCTGAGGTCTCAAGAGAGCCTCCTCAGCATAGTCCAAAGAGAAGGGGAGTTGATCCGAAGTTACATAAAATGCTTCAACGACACTTGTTTATAGATCCCCAACCCGGATCCCGTTGTAAAACTCACGGCGGCAAAGAGAGGAATTACTCACAGAGAATTCAAGTGGCACGTGGTGACCAACAAGCCTAAGGACATCACTGAATTCCTCAAGCTCGCCGACTAGTTCATCGAGATAGAAGAGGAGATGAACCAGAAGAGCAAAAATCCAGCGGAGAAGAGAAAGAGAGAAGGTGACAACTCGAATAACAGTGGTAGTAAATGAAGAAAAAGAAAGTCCCCGACCAGGGGATGAAACAAGTCCGAGAACCGATCTCCCTCACATAAGTCAAGTCAGCGTTTCTGAACTCCGCCGTTTGAAAGGACGAGCTACATGCACCTTAACGTGAAGCGGGGAGAGATTCTTATGGCGATCAAAGACTCCTCCTACGTCAAGTGGCCACCTCGATTGAGGGGGGACCCCACCACCAGAAACAGGAATGTATATTGTCACTTCCACAAAGATCACGGTCATAGTACCGAAAATTGTACAAAGTAAAGCTTCAGTTCGTGAACTAGAGCATGAAGAGTAGAATCCACCAAAGCGACCCAGGCTCGAAGATCTCATTTACTTCACAGAAGACGATGCACGCGGGATCCAGTACCCCCATGACAATGCCCTGGTGATAAAGATGGGACTGAATGACTTCAAAGTGAAGCGCGTCCTAGTGGATTCGGGCAGTTCGTCCGATATTTTGTTCAAGGACGTCTTTGACATGCTCTAGCTCCAAGAAAGCGATCTCAAGCCAACGGATACTCCCTTGGTAGGTTTCAGCGGCGAAGAGGTCAGGCTTCTAGGGCGAGTCTCAGTACCTGTAGAGGTTGGCACATGGCCCAACATTGCCAGATCTGAGCACACATTCCTAGTGGTCGTGACTCCCTCCCCGTACAACACCATAGTAGGTTGACCCATTACCCACGCACTATGAGCGGTAGTTCCACCTACTACTTGGCCATGAAGTTCCCTACGGACTATGGAGTAGGGGTTGTGTGAGGCAACCGGCTCGAGTCTCGCAAGTGCTATGTTGCCGCCCTCAAGGGGAAAACCAAGCTAGCAGCTGATGTCGAACTCGAGCGACCTATGGAGTACGCCGAGGAGCGAGCTACACTAACGGAAGAGATGATCCATATCTCAGTCTTAGCAGATGATCCAGCTAAAACTCTCTATATCGGTGCTTCGATCAAGGAACCACTCCGTTCTCAGTTGACTAGTTAGACAGAAGAAACGCAACCTCACCTCGGAGCACTGGAGGATAGTCGATGAGGAGGTCAGGAAATTCCTTGCGGCCGATTTCATAAGGGAGGTCCATTACCCGAGCTGGGTAGCCAATCCGGTCCTGTTAAAAAAGGCCAACGGTAAATGACGCATGTGCGTCGATTATACCAACCTAAATCGGGTATGCCCAAAGGACTATTTTTCACTGATTAAGATTGATCATCTAGTGGATGCGACCTTAGGGCTCGAGTTGCTAAGCTTCCTGGATGCATACTCGGGATACAACTAAATCAAGATGGGCCCTACCGGTGAAGAAAAGACCGCATTCATAACTGAGCTTGGACTGTATTGCATTAAGGTGATGCCCTTTGGGCTAAAGAATGCCAGGGCAACCTTCCAAAGACTTGTAAACAGAACCTTTGATCCATTAATCAGCAATAATGTTGAATGTTAAGTAGACAATATGGTCATAAAGACACAATTTTCAAAATCTTTATTAATTGATTTACAAAGTGTTTTTGAAATTTTGCATAAGTACAACATGAAGTTAAATTCTAATAAATATTATAAAACTTTAATTATAATATATATTATATATAATATTTTATATTATATAATGTATAAAATAAATTTATATACATTTTATATATTATTTAAATACAAAATTATACATATATATTATTTTATATATAAAAAACATAGGCCCAGCTTTGTCTTTTGGCCTATTATCACCTCTATGCCCCCCCTCTCGTAATTAATAAGGTCGGAAATCCATTATTTTAAAAATGAAAAATATATAAAACATCAATTGAAAAGTTAAATAAAAATATATAAAACATCAACATGATTACTGGTGGGTCCATCATCGCGGGCTACACTTCAGCAGCAAGTAAAGCTTCAGTTCGTGAACTAGAGCATGAAGAGTAGAATCCACCAAAGCGACCCAGGCTCGAAGATCTCATTTACTTCACAGAAGACGATGCACGCGGGATCCATTACCCCCATGACGATGCCATGGTGATGAAGATGAGACTGAATGACTTCAAAGTGAAGCGCATCCAAGTGGATTCGGGCAGTTCGGCCGATATTTTGTTCAAGGACGTCTTCGACATGCTCTAGCTCCAAGAAAGCGATCTCAAGCCAACGGATACTCCCTTGGTAGGTTTCAGCGGCGAAGAGGTCAGGCTTCTAGGGCGAGTCTCAGTACCTGTAGAGGTTGGCACGTGGCCCAACATTGCCAGATTTGAGTACACATTCCTAGTGGTCATGACTCCCTCCCCGTACAACACCATAGTAGGTTGACCCATTACCCACGCACTATGAGCGGTAGTTCCACCTACTACTTGGCCATGAAGTTCCCTACGGACTATGGAGTAGGGGTTGTGTGAGGCAACCGGCTCGAGTCTCGCAAGTGCTATGTTGCCGCCCTCAAGGGGAAAACCAAGCTAGCAGCTGATGTTGAACTCGGGCGACCTATGGAGTACACCGAGGAGCGAGCTACACCAACGGAAGAGATGATCCATATCTCAGTCTTAGCAGATGATCCAGCTAAAACTCTCTAGATCGGTGCATCGATCAAGGAACCACTCCGTTCTCAGTTGACTAGTTAGACAGAAGAAACGCAACCTCACCTCGGAGCACTGGAGGATAGTCGATGAGGAGGTCAGGAAATTCCTTGCGGCCGATTTCATAAGGGAGGTCCATTACCCGAGCTGGGTAGCCAATCCGGTCCTGTTAAAAAAGGCCAACGGTAAATGACGCATGTGCGTCGATTATACCAACCTAAATCGGGTATGCCCAAAGGACTATTTTTCACTGATTAAGATTGATCATCTAGTGCATGCGACCTTAGGGCTCGAGTTGCTAAGCTTCCTGGATGCATACTCGGGATACAACTAAATCAAGATGGGCCCTACCGGTGAAGAAAAGACCGCATTCATAACTGAGCTTGGACTGTATTGCATTAAGGTGATGCCCTTTGGGCTAAAGAATGCCAGGGCAACCTTCCAAAGACTTGTAAACAGAACCTTTGATCCATTAATCAGCAATAATGTTGAATGTTAAGTAGACAATATGGTCATAAAGACACAATTTTCAAAATCTTTATTAATTGATTTACAAAGTGTTTTTGAAATTTTGCATAAGTACAACATGAAGTTAAATTCTAATAAATATTATAAAACTTTAATTATAATATATATTATATATAATATTTTATATTATATAATGTATAAAATAAGTTTATATACATTTTATATATTATTTAAATACAAAATTATACATATATATTATTTTATATATAAAAAACATAGGCCCAGCTTTGTCTTTTGGCCTATTTTCACCTCTATGCCCCCCCCCTCTCGTAATTATTAAGGTCGGAAATCCATTATTTTAAAAATGAAAAATATATAAAACATCAATTGAAAAGTTAAATAAAAATTTTGGGTATTTAAAATCATGTATTAGGATTTATTTTATTTGCTAGTAGTTTGTTATGAAAATTAGGATCCATATTCAAATAATATATTAGTTTTTGATCCCTAAGAAAAAATCTTGACTTTTCCCATGTTGACATGCTTTCAATATGATCTGTATCTACTAACCATAAAATCACCATAAGACTGGAACCCATCATGAAGGGGTGTCAATGGACCAATTTTTGAGTTGTATTCCATCCAAATCAAAATCAATTTGCACAGATTGGACAAAACAATAAGACATATTGAATTTGACTAGTCCATGACTTAATGGTCTTATATATGGTCCAAAGTATTTATTGGATTGGATTGGACCTGATCCATCCGTAATGGATTTATATTGGATTGGGTCAGATTGAACCAATATATGATCTGATTAAGGGTGATTTGGTCCGACCTAGTAATAGGGGGACACGTGGACACGACCTAACTAGTCATATGACAGCTCACCCCGACATGCCAAGTCCGCAACAGATCGAGTTCGGGTAATCAAACCACCTCGGCATGGGTTACCTCGGTACAAGGTCACATCAGGACCACCTCGGCCCCAAGGTACTTCGGCATTCACCCCAGGTCGGATCTAAAGAGCACTAGCTCGGGTAATACGCAGACCACCACATGGCAACCCCAAAGATCTTGCCATCAGATTACAAGCCTTGCGGGATCACGCTCCGTAACGGTAAGCATTATCTCCTCCCTACCCAATTTGGGCGGAATTGATATGCCCTATCAGTTATCCCCCTTTAACGCGGAAATGGATATCATCATGACGAGGATCCCGGAACCGCTCCGCGAAACCCGCGAGGACTCAACTATACAAAGGCTACAACCCCGATGGCACAAGGTATGCATGATTTCATTGCTCTCTATCTCTCTACATTCTAAAGCTTTTCAGCTCGTAACCAAGTATACTGACTTAAGCATTGGAGCGACCTCGCCGGGCAAACAACCCTGGGTTCTCTGATTCTTCCTTTGCATATCGATCTAGTCTGCCGTTTACTGGAAGCCAGATCACCTCCAGTAGGGAGCAGTCAGATTGCGCATCATCATTTGGCGCCACGTATGGGAACTCTCTACAAAAAGCCTCTTTCCACCAACAACCACAAACTCAGATCCATGGCATCCTCCAGCAACTCCGAACAAAACAACGAGATAAATGTCTCCGGGGGGCAGCCTCAGTATCCTTCTATCTACATCAGTCAGTTCACCATCCCGCTCAGTGTGGCTAGGGTCCCTACGCTGACTGTGCCCCAAGCAACCATGCCAGTGAATGCCCACTCCCTCCTATAGTGGGCGCGACATTTGTTGAACCATCTGTGGTTCCCCCTGGAGTCAAACGGTATCAACTCGATGACCTGGTACACTGTGTGCGGGTTATTCAAGCCCAAATGCAGCAGGTCCTACAGTTTCAAGACTACCAGCAATAGGTCCTGCACCATTTCTACCAGCAACAGTTCAACAGCAGTTCCCTCTGCTGCAGCAGAATCAGCAACCAGTTCCACCTCGACACCTAGCAGCAAAGCAGAATCAACCTCACCATCGTCAGCAGAATCGCTCTCCTTGCTAAGGCGAGACCTCCCAAGTCCCACTTCCTCTAGGTAGTCAAATCTCGTCCCACAGCAGGAGAGACAAACAAGTCACCCCTCCCGCTTCTTAGGGAAACTTGAACAAATCGGGAGACACTTAGCCCTCCAGGGCCACGTTACCTCGGCCTTCCCATCAAGAGGGATGGCTCCTAATAAATCAGTTCGCGCCCCTGGCCACAGACTCGAAGCAAGGCCCATATGTTCATAGCAACCAGCCCCAACACCCAGAGCCACTTCACGCCAGAACGGTTCCCGATCGTAAGAAGTCAGCAACACTAATGCAAAACCAATCAAGAAGCGATAGCAAAAGCGTCGCAAGGCATGGCGAGATACAGCACATAGTCAGCCCGTTGAGCCCAGCGAACAAGAACAAGTGAAGGGCAAAGAGGAGGCGAGCTTGGCAGTAACAAAGACCATCCCTCTCCTATCTGGGTCTTCCCCTCTGTCCTCCGAGCTCCTGGCGACCTAAATGCCAAAGGAATTCAAAATGCCTTCACTGGACAAATATGATGGATCCTTCAATCCAAACGACCACATGGACTCCTTCCAATCCCAGATGCATTTAGCCGGAGCGGATGAGTCCTGCATGTGCATAGCCTTCTCCACAACATTCAAAGGGGTAGCTCGCACCTAGTACAGGAACCTCACGCCAGGGACGATCAAAAGCTGGGTGCAGTTCATACAGATGTTCACCTCGCATTTCGTCACCAACAAGAAGTGCCTGAGGTCTCAAGAGAGCCTCCTCAGCATAGTTCAAAGAGAAGGGGAGTTGATCAGAAGTTACATAAAACGCTTCAATGACACTTGTTTATAGATCCCCAACCCGGATCTCGCTGTAAGACTCATGGCGGCAAAGAGAGGAATTACTCATAGAGAATTTAAGTGGCACGTGGTGACCAACAAGCCTAAGGACATCACTGAATTCCTGAAGCTCGCCGACTAGTTCATCGGGATAGAAGAGGAGATGAACCAGAAGAGCAAAAATCCAGCGGAGAAGAGAAAGAGAGAAGGTGACAACTCGAATAACAGTGGTAGTAAATGAAGTAAAAGAAAGTCCCTGACCAGGGGAGGAAACAAGTCCGAGAACCGATCTCCCTCACATAAGTCAAGTCGGTGTTCCCGAACTCCGCCGTTTGAAAGGACGAGCTACATGCCCCTTAACGTGAAGCGGGGAGAGATTCTTATGGCGATCAAAGACTCCTCCTATGTCAAGTGGCCACCTCGATTGAGGGGGGACCCCGCCACCAGAAACAGGAATGTATATTGTCACTTCCACAAAGATCACGGTCATAATACCGAAAATTGTAGAAACCTCCTGGATGAGATTGAATAGCTCATCCGTCGCGGATATCTCAAAAATTTCATACAAAAAGAAAATAAAAACCAACCAGATCGGCAAGAGGAGCAAAGAAAAAATGCTCCCGAGTCTAGTAGCAGACAGGATGAGCAGCCATAGAGGCTGTTACCAGAAGAAAGGCCGATTCGCGAAGTAATCAACATGATTACTGGTGGGTCCATCATCACGGGCTACACTTTAGCAGCAAGTAAAGCTTCAGTTCGTGAACTAGAGCATGAAGAGTAGAATCCACCAAAGCGACCCAGGCTCGAAGATCTCATTTACTTCACAGAAGACGATGCACGCGGGATCCAATACCCCCATGAGGATGCCCTGGTGATAAAGATGAGACTGAATGACTTCAAAGTGAAGCGCGTCCTAGTGGATTCGGGTAGTTCGGCCGATATTTTGTTCAATGACGTCTTCGACATGCTCTAGATCCAAGAAAGCGATCTCAAGCCAATGGATACTCCCTTGGTAGGTTTCAGCGGCGAAGAGGTCAGGCTTCTAGGGCAAGTCTCAGTACCTGTGGAGGTTGGCACGTGGCCCAACATTGCCAAATTTGAGCACACATTCCTAGTGGTCGTGACTCCCTCCCCGTACAACGCCATAGTAGGTTGACCCATTACCCACGCACTATGAGCGGTAGTGTCCACCTATTACTTTGCCATGAAGTTCCCTACAGACTATGGAGTAGGGGTTGTGTGAGGCAACCGACTCGAGTCTCGCAAGTGCTTTGTTGCCGCTCTCAAGGGGAAAACCAAGCTAGCAGCTGATGTCGAACTCGAGCGACTTATGGAGTATGCCGAGGAGCGAGCTACACCAACGGGAGAGATGATCCATATCTCAGTCTTAGCAGATGATCCAGCTAAAACTCTCCATATCGGTGCTTCGATCAAGGAACCACTCCGTTCTCAACTGACCAGTTAGACAGAAGAAACGCAACCTCACCCCGGAGCGCTGGAGGATAGTCGATGAGGAGGTCAGGAAACTCCTTGCGACCGATTTCATAAGGGAGGTCCATTACCCGAGCTGGGTAGCCAATCCAGTCCTGTTAAAAAAGACCAATGGTAAATGACACATGTGCGTCGATTATACCGACCTAAATCGGGTTTGCCCAAAGGACTATTTTTCGTTGATTAAGATCGATCGTCTAGTGGATGCGACCTTAGGGCACGAGTTGTTAAGCTTCCTGGATGCATACTCAGGATACCGCTAAATCAAGATGGACCCTACCGGTGAAGAAAAGACCGCATTCATAACCGAGCTTGGACTGTATTGCTATAAGGTGATGCCCTTTGGGCTAAAGAATGCCGGGGCAACCTTCCAAAGACTTGTTAACAGAACCTTTGAGCCATTGATCAGCAATAAAGTTGAATGTTATGTAGACAATATGGTCATAAAGACACAATTTTCAAAATCTTTATTAATCAATTTACAATGTGTTTTTGAAATTTTGCATAAGTACAACTTGAAGTTAAATTCTAATAAATGTATCTTCGGTGTCACCTCGAGTAAATTCCTGGGTTACATAGTCAATCGACGCGACATCGAAGCCAATCCCAAGAAAATAAGATCCATCTTAGACATGAGACCTCCTTGCATGCTTAAGGAGGTTCAAAGACTGAACGATAGGATAGCCGCTCTGAGTCGCTTCATGTCCAAGTCCGCAGGTCACTGCTTGCGTTTCTTTAAGGCCATAAAGAAAAGCAAGGTCTTCGAATGGACTGTAGAATGTCAGCTCACCTTCGATGAGCTGAAAAAATACCTAGTTAGCATCCCGGTTCTGACCCAACCCGAGGAGGGAGATGTTTTAAAGCTGTACCTCTCCGCGAGTGACGAGGTAGTCAGCTCGATACTATTAAAAGAGGTAGATCGGGTCCAATGACCCATCTACTATGTTAGTAAAGTTTTGCAGGATGCTGAAACGAGGTACCCAGAGATTGAGAAACTGGCGTACGCACTGGTTATAGCAGCCAAAAGCTTCGTCCCTACTTCCAAGCTCACACCGTCATCATCCTCACCAATAAGCCTCTGAGGCAAATCCTATTCAAGCCCAAGGTGTCTGGCAGGTTGACAAAGTGGGCCATCGAACTCAGCGAGTATGAAATCCATTATGAACCTCGGATAGAGATTAAGGCCCAAGCCTTAGCTGACTTCGTGGTAGAATGCACGTTCAGCACTGCATCCCCCGAACTAGTCGAGCTTGGGCATGCGGAGGAAGCTTCAACCAGTGTGGCACCAGTCCCAGTCAGAGCAAGGTCAACCTGGGATGAGGAGCCCTGGATCCTCCACATCAACGGCTCATCTAATTAACAAGGAAGCGGAGCGGGCATAATTCTGTACGGACGAAGTGGGGTGAAACTAGAATACGCGTTCCTATTCAGATTTGCAGCATCCAACAACAAAGTAGAGTACGAGGCGCTGATAACCGGGCTCACCTTAGCCAAAGAAGTAAAAGCCAAACACCTCATCATCTACAGTGACTTCTAGCTCGTGGTCAACTAGATCAACGGCGAGTATGAAGCCCACGACCCCACCATGGCTGCCTATTTAACCAAGGTCAGAGAAGTTCTGTGCGGCTTCTTATCCTACTTCATAAAGCAGATCCCAATGTCCGAGAACGATGAGGCCAACGCCTTGTCCCGGTTAGCTAGCACAAGTAGTAACACAATGAGGACCGTGTACATAGAGGACCTACCTCGGCCAAGCATTCTCAGGGGGGGGCAGAAGAGGTCACTTCTGTAGTACAAGCAGAGCCGAGCTAGATTGACCCACTCGTGAGCTATCTGCTTCATGGGACCCTCCCTACAGATTGTAATGCGACTAGAAGGGTAGAGAGCCAGGCAACCAAGTACGTCATTATAGACGGACAGCTATACCGGAGATCCTCCACGCTCCCCTACTTGCGCTGCTTGCGACCCTCAGAGGCCGAGCTCGTTCTCCACGACACAAATGAAGGCTTGTATGGTGGACACTTGGGGGGCAGAGCTCTCGCCCAGAAAGCGTTGCAGGAGGGGTACTATTGTCCTATAATGAAGACAAACACACTCGAGCTTGTCAAGAAGTGTGATAAATGTCAAAGGCACACTAACATCCACCATCGACCTGCTGCCGACCTCAAATATCTCACTAGCCCGTGGCCCTTTGTGCAGTAGGGGATTGACATCCTTGGTCCATTCCTGCCAGCAACAGGACAGAGGAGATTCCTGGTGGTAGTGGTAGATTACTTCACAAAGTGGGTAAAGGAGGAACCCCTAACAACGATCACAGCCTGCAACATACAAAATTTCTTTTGGAAGAATATACTATGTCGCTTCGAGCTACCTCGGGTACTTATCTCTGACAACAGAAAGTAGTTCGAGGACATCAAGTTCCAGAAGTGGTGCGCTGAGATGGGGATACAACAAAACTTCACTTCGGTGGCACTCCCTCAAGCAAACGGGCAAGTAGAAGTCACAAACAGAGCCATACTCTATGGACTAAAGGCCCGCTTGGCCCGAGCTAAGGGACTGTGGGTAGACGAACTGCCCAATGTATTATGGGCCTATCAAACTACCGTTAAGACCGCCATAGGTGAAACCCCCTTCAACCTCACCTATGGCACAGAAGCGGTGATCTCAACCGAGATCGAGGTGCCTACACTACGTCTGGAGGCATACAACGAAGAAGCAAACGACGACGAGCTTCATACCAACCTCGACTTGGTAGAAGAAGTACGGGACCTAGCATACATTCGGACTGCAACCTACCAGTAAAGAGTAGCTCGGTACTATAATGCCCGGGTCAAGAAACGACACTTCCGTGTCGGAGACTTGGTCCTTCAGAAAGTTATGGTGCCTGAGTCCGGTGTCGATAAGCTTAGACCGAACTGGGAAGGCCCCTACTGAGTAAAACGGGTATTCGGAGAAGGTATGTATGAGCTCAAAACCCTAGAAGAAAAACAAGTACCTTGAGTGTGGAACATCTGCAACTTAAGGTGATACTACCTACTATTGTCGAACTGCGAGTCACTCTCAAAAGTCCAAGGACTAAAGCATCAACCTGATAAAAACCTCGGCACCAAATAAGTCCCAGTCACCTCTTCGGCATGGACGAATTAGTCCCAATCGTCTCTTTGGCATGGGAGAATTAGTCCCTGTCGCCTCTTCGACATGGGCGAACTAGTCCCATTCGCCTCCTCGGCATGGACATACAAGTCCTAATCTCCTCTTCGGCATGGGTAGATAAGTCCTAGTTGCCTCTTCGGCATAGGCAAAGTACTTCTAATGCCTAAAGCATAGACAACTCGGTTATAAGCCATACGATGTCTAGCCCACTTCGGCATATAACAATAGGTTGAGCCTGTTAGGGACAACCGACATCTAAATGAGTAGCCCAAGCGTGGATAGGTCGGGTATATATCCTGCAATGTCGCTCACCTCAGCATACGTTACGTGAAGTTACCACTACTAGTAGTCTAGGTAGATAGTTCAGGGTGATCTCCACTTAGAAAACTTTTATTTTTGGTTATCATTACTTGTTGTCCAGCTCGGTAACTCGACAATTTGGGGTAACCTATACACCTACTCCTACCTTTGTCTGGTTCAATTCACCAGATCGGGAGTCATTTACACTTAGAATATTTTTGCACAAGGATTAGTCCAAAAAAGTTCATATTTCATTAATGAAAAGATTTTAAGTACAAAGATCTCATTATGACTTGAGCTCAACGGCCTCGGGGTGTACATCCAAATAGCAAAAAGATGAAAAGGTAGGGATCATGCATGTGAACTGCCAGGCAAGTCAATCTCCATATGCTCCTTCGTGTCCTCTTGACCCGATGGGTCCGCCTCTAGGACTTCGTCGTCACTCTCTTCTTCAGATGAGTCAGGCTCTTTGTTCTCTGCCTCCGCCACCTTGGGAGTAAGGCCAGACATAGAGATGACTCTGAGGTACTTGCATAGCTTGAAGCCGAAACGATAGGAGCTCGATCCATATTCAACTTGGAGATCGTGAAACTCCGAGGATTCCTTGAAGCGGTCGATGGCATGTCTTCTTTCTTCAGCTCGCACCTCTTTGATGGCGGTATCGAAGATCTCAGTTCACTCTCGGATCATCCTTTCAAGATTCTCGATCTCTTGTTGAAGCTTCGCCTTCTCCTCAGTCATTGCTAAGATCAGCTCCTATTGCTTCGCCTTCTCCTCGATCATGGCCAAGATCAACTCCTGTTGGCTTTGAGCTCCTTTCTTGGCCCGAAGAACCTCGCCCCGAGCTATGTCCAGCTTGCAGTAAAGTTTTTGCACCTTCTCCTCAGCCTCCCGAGCTTTCTTCAGGCGAACCTCGGATTGGTAGACCAACGAATGAATGGTAGAGTTCACCTAGTAAAGAAAATCGAGGTAAGTACGTTTGGAAAGTTGACAAGGAAATAAAATGTAAAGTAAAATACTTACCACCATGCAGTAGCTGGCAGCCCGACCTTCGAGCTGGCTTGTAGGCATGTTAGCCCATTCTGCAACCTCGGTAGGAAAAATGGCATCCTTGCTCTTGAGTAGCTCGAGCCGAGGGGTCGTTATGCTTTCTTTGGGGGACTCGGGCTCGGGTGCAGAAGCGCTCTCCAGCTCATGAGGCTGAATGCCTTCCTGCTCGGGTACGGAAGTGCTCTCCCGCTCATGAGGTTGCGTGCCTTCTTCTTGCTCTTCGTCCAGGTCCACTACGGGGGGTTGAGGGCAAACCTCCTCCTCAGGGAACTCGGCTGAGATCGGCTCCGCAGCAAAGACTTCGGATGGGGCGAGGGCAGGAGGGCTTAGTCCAACTCGCACAAGCTTCTCCTCAACCAAGAAATCTTTCATCTCCAGGCCGAGGTCCCTCCAAGAGTTGATAACTGCCCTAGTCTCCGCATCTAAGCTCACCCCGGGGTCCTTGATAGCCACCCTCTAGTGAGTTGGAAAAGACCATCCCTCAGGATTTCGAACAATGAAATACCTCATCTTCCAAGTCGAAACCTTGCTCGGGCTACCGAATAGAATTTTAAACCTGGGTAGAGGAGAGATGTAGTAGCTTTGTATGACGTCCCCGCTCAGACAAGCGGAATTTTTTTTAATCGAACAAATTGAACTAAAGATGTCTAAGGACAGAGGCCGGTTGTATGTGTGGAACAGGGAGATGGTACCTACTATGTTTCGGATGGAGTTTGGGTGTAGTTGGTTGATGGTGATGTGAAAAAACTTGACTATCTCTATGATGAAGGGATGGAGCGGGAAGCGCAGTTCGGTAGTGAGCTGCTCCTCAAAAACCGTGAGCTCATGGTGATTGTGAGCCCAAGGATACTGACCTAAAGGAACACTAAAGACTAAGATATCGGGAAGACGATAGCGAGCTACTAAGTACATTAACCTATCCGAGGTCAAGGTAGAAGGACCGAAGTCGTCCGAATCCTGACCCCGGGAAGAAGATGGGACCTCCATTCTAGAGGTCAGTCCCTCTTCCCGACCTTGGGCTCCGCGGGTCAAGATGGCCCAACTTCAGGCACAAAAGTTTCCTCTAAAGACCGAAGAGGGGAGTCGCCCAGCGAGGAGCTGACCTCCCCAGCAGGGGTCGCAGACTGCACCTCGGCACCCTCACTAGAGTCACCTAAGAGCCTATCTTTGCTAGAGCTAGACATGATTAAAAAACAAAGGAGAACAAACTAAGGAAAAGACGAACTCACCAAAAGAAGAACGACCTTGGATTACAAAGAAAGAGCGAGCTGAAAGACTTCGATGCGACCTCGGGAGAGCTCAAGTCACAGAATTCTTTGGCGAAGAAGAGGGGTCCTTCAGCCCCCTATTTATAGTTCACTGCGAGACGATCAACGACTGTGATCTACTCGATCGGACGATTCTCATGAAAACCGGTTGCATGATGCCCGAGGACGAAATCGGTTGAGCACGTTTTTGACGTCCGCGGAGTCCATAAACAACATGACGTTCGCACAAACACCTTACGTGACCTAGGCTATTACTGGTTGAACCAAAAGTTTGAACAGGTCTGACCAATTGATCTGCTCAGCAGACTGCGTAGACATCGTGCCAAATCTACTTGGACTCCTCATGAACTCCCCGCACTGGGTCGGGACCCCTGGCTCGGGGAGTGGGGGGCAATTGATGAAGGGTGATTTGGCCCAGCCTAGTAATAGGGGGACACGTGGACACGACCTAACTAGTCAGATGACAACTCACCCCGACATGCCAAGTCTGCAATAGATCAAGCTCAGATAATCAAACCACCTCGACATGGGTCACCTCAGGACGAGGTCAGCTCGGTACAAGGTCGCATCAGGACCACCTCGGCCCCAAGGTACTTCGGCATTCACCCCAGGTCAGATCTAAAGAGCACTAGCTCGGGTAATACTGATAGACCACTACATGGCAACTCCGAAGATCTCGCCATCAGATTCCGAGCCTCGTAGAATCATGCATTGTAACAGTAAGCATTATCTCCTCCCCACCCGATTCGAGCGGAATTGATAAGCCCTATCAGTTATCCCCCATCAACACGGAAATAGATCTCATCGTGATGAGGATCCTGGAACCACTCCGTGAAACCCGCAATGACTCAACTATATAAAGGCTCCAACCCTGAGGGCACAAGGTACGCGTGATTTCATTGCTCTCTAGCTCTCTACATTCTAAAGCTTTTCAGCTCACAACCAAGTATACTAACTTAAGCATCGGAGCGACCTCGTCAGGAAAAAACCCCGGGTTCTCTGATTCTTCCTTTGTAGATCAATCTACTCTACCGTTTACTGGAAGCCATATCACCTCGAACAGGGAGTAGTCAGATCGCGCATTATCATGATCTATTGATAGAAGATAAGAAGACAAATGTCAATGGACCAGGTTTAGATTACAACTAATCTAAATTAAAAACCAATTTGAACATATTGAATAGTCTATACATTGAATTGGATTGGTCCAAAATGGTCCAAACTATCTATTGGATTGGATTAGACCTTGTCCATCTATAGTGGACTCATGTAGTATCGGATTGAACCAAATTTGGTCCAATTGACACCCCTACCACCGTGTATGCAATGTGTAGTTGTAGATCATGTTGTTGTTGGAACATGTTGGAAAAGATTTTTACTCGATCGGATCAGATGTGCTGCTACCCACTACTTGTTCCCACATCCCTACCCATGGGACATAACAGGTGCACATTGAAAATATCTCCCTTTTCACACGGCGGCGGTCTTCCATGGGTATAGATGTGGGAACAAGTAGTGGGTAGCAGATCAAAGGCCATTCATACCAATAGCCATGTACATCTCCCTAGGTGTGTTCATAGTTCGATTAACCAAATCATAGAGTTTTTGTTTTTTAAACCAAACCGGTCCTATTGGTTTTTTCATATCCCCAAATCGAAACTGAACCAATATCACTGCTTAACTGATTGACCTGTTTCTATTTTTGACTAGTTTGATTCTTCGGTTTTTTAAGTTTTTGTATTTATAACATATATTACAAATAAATATATAAAACATTATATTATAAATAATAAAATGACATATAATATATTATAAATATGTATATTATATTATAAATATATAATATATAATGTGTATATATATAATATTATATATATTAAATAGATAAATATAAATAAATAATTATAAAATATAATATATTTATATATTTATATAGATAATATTTAAATATATTAAAAATATATATAAAATATACATAAAAATATGTATTGATCAGTTCGATTAGCTCCATTTTTTCAATTCAGTTTATTCCATTCGGTTTGATTTTTCAAATTTTCAGCACCCCTACATCTCCCATGAAATGATAACATTGAAATATGGAAAATGCTCCTGAAATATTTACGAAGTTATCTTACAGCTTTGGTTGCATAGTTCTGTCACCCAATTTAAATTGTGTAAACATTATAGGTGGCCGAACTATAAATGTTTTTTCTGCAATACAAGCTGAAATGTTTGTCATTTTATAGGTTCTGCTTGTAATTGTAACAAAGTTTATGTTATATCAGATGCCAAACAAGTAGTAGATGCTCTTCAGTGACAATCAGAAGTTTCTTGAAATTACCTTTGAATTTTGAATAGGATTAGGGAGCTTTTGATTCAAAAACTTTTGTCAAATTCTGTTTTGTATCTCATCTTGAATTTTTTATTTATCCTGTGCAATACCTCGGATAAAAAACTTTGTAAATATTTATCTGGTTTAATATCATGCATCACAACAAATCATGAGCAAATTCAGATTCGGAAGGGGAGTTCAGATTTATTCGCAACGCAGGATCCAACATACAAATTCAGTACACATTGCAGCCGTGCAATAGGAACATCTCCCTGGTTCACGGCGAGCGAGACGTTCCCCGATGTACCGTGATCGTTATTTGGACCCTGTTGGGACCAGATCCGAACATACAGCGACACTGGATTTACTGCTGAAGCATCTGCACCGACCATCTGTGGAGGAGTAGATCCGGACTGCTTTATATTATTATTAAACTGGGCACAAAATCAGCTCGTACAAATTTAATTACATTTAAACGGACGGTAGATACATCCTTAACTTTTCTTGGATGCGGATCCATTCGATGTTTGTCTTCATTTTCTCGAACAATATGCCAGGTGGCAAGTAAGGGCCTCATACACGTAGACCGTCCTGTGTCCCCACCACAGGAGTAGAGGAGAAGAGACTTATATTCCTCTAATCCTCTCCTGTGTAGGCTATACGCTTTTTTTACCTTCCAGTTCCAGCAGTCACACTCAAACTGCTCGTTGTAAGTTTCCAACCAACCCAACTTGGCAGTCATCTCTCTGCACTCTGCGCATCACAGAGAAACCCAAGATATGGCTGTATGATCCCGCAAAGGCACTTGACATTTTCTTATATCGACAATTCTTTCACCCAAATGGCAGAAACCCATATACCTGCAGCACTTCTTTTTATCCTACTCATTTCAAGCTCACTTCTAGTGGTGGATTCCGCCATTGGTGTGAACTGGGGTACCATCTCCTCTCACCGGATCCCACCCTCCGTAGTGGTCGACCTCATGAAGGCAAACAAGATACAGAAGGTGAAGATCTTTGACACAGACCCAGATGTTCTTTCTGCTCTAATGGGTAGTCGGATTGAGGTCATGGCGGGGATCCCAAATGGGATGTTGGCGCCGTTGGCTTCATCTCCCGTTGCTGCAGATTTATGGGTTAGCCAGAATGTGTCCAGATATATGGTTAAAGGCGGAGTTGATATCAGGTAATTCTGCATTTATGCTTCTCGCCTTTTTCCCTTTGTCTTTCTTCACTGCCTATTAGATTTTGATATGTTTTTGCTTACAATTTCTTGATTTTGATTCATAGATTCTAAATTGATGTTCGGTTCTGTTTATGGCTTTGTGGAGATACTCTTTCTTTTCGACTGGGCTGGCATCTTTTTGTTTCAGTGCTGCCAGACGTTTCTTTTTCTTTACACCATTCTTCAGTATATTGTATCTCTTTGGTTGCTTCTTACATACTACGAGGAGCTTCTGTTTGCCATATATATATTTGTTAATTTGTTCCTTTTTCTTTTGGGGTGGAGTGGGAATAAGTGAGAACTGAGGAAGAACATGATCAATTTGGGAGTTTGGTTAAGGTTGGTGGTGGTACGCCAATAGTCTTTTTTTTTTTATTCATTGAACCAACTCCTCGCCTTCTCGGATAGGGTAATTCACTAATTTGGACACTCTCATTGAACTACCTCAGTTTCTTCTGCATCAAGACTATAGATGCAGCTTTGACCTAAACTATTTCTTTTTTCCTCTTTTTTTTTGAAAAAGTAAATTATTGTATTGAATTGAAAAAGTTGCCAAAAATATACCACTACGCGAGTACATTGAGAAGACTGTACATGGGGTTATACGAAAGGTTAAGAGTAAAGAGTCCCAAATCAAACAAAGACTGCCTAGGGAGTAGAGACCCCATGAAAATACAGAAATCCTTCTGTATACTTAGCCATGAGTACAACATGCCTACAACGCCTGTGTATCGGCAGAGGCGTATTTAAACTTAGAAACACATGGAAACACTTTTTTTTTAGCTTTTTTTTTTTTCAAAATTTAGTTTTTGGGGAGTTAAAAACATTTTTTTTTTTATTGAAAAAGAGTAGGGTCCCGAAACACCTGGAAACCCAAAAGATAGATACGATATCGGGCGTATCGTATCCAAATTTTGAACCTTGATAAGATTCTTTTCAATTACAGCCATTTCCTTAGATTTACCATCAAAGATTCTCAGGTTTCTTCAGCCATGTCATTAGATTTACCATCAAAGATTCTCAGGTTTCTTTCCTTCTAAGCAGCCTAGATGATAGCAGCAGGGAAAATGCTCCATAAAAGTTTCCCTTTTCTGCTTAAGCCCTGCATTCTCCATCCTTGAAAAGGAACCACCTTTGGCGTGAACTGGTACATGGATTTTAAATGAAAATTTCCCTTATCAATTTCCTATATTGGAAAGAATCTACATTGGACAAGCATGTCACAATGTCTTAAGAGTTAAGAGATAAAATCCAGGCATCGCCACTTACACATCAAGGGCTAACTCCTTCTGTCAATGTTTGCATGCTATTCATCCTCAAGTATCTTAATGAGCAATCTCGTTCCAAGTTAACTATTTGCTTCCCTACTTAGGTTGATATTCTCAACTCAGCATTCTTTCTGCCTCCACAATTCCCATGCTTGGTGCAGCTCTAAGTCGTCAATACATGAGATGCATTTATTGTCACCCGTCCTCAGGGCTTTGCACTTTATCACTTTTAACTATGTTTCTTTACATCATCAGTTGCTAAAATTTTCTTATGTAAGTAGTAGAAGTTTTTTCCTTGTCTGGTAACTGTTGCTCCTTGTCTTATATATAGGTTAGGTACTAAGATAACTTTTATTGTGTATTTCACTTCCAATGCCTGTATTACATGACAAAGGCCTTTGTTCCTATCCTTTATTCTCCTTGATACAATATCAAGGTCAGGAAAGACTGTATGCCACTGACAAATGAAGATTTCATTTCAGGATTTTTTCCTTTACTGGTGAAAAAATAATCCCATATCACAATTCATTATCACAGACACCATTATCATTACTCTTATGTCCATTTTACTGACCTCATCTAATATATGTGGGTATTACATATGCTTCAAAAAGTGAGATACAATATGAAACTCTACTTCATGTAGATTAAGGATCATTTTGTTGTTCTGTAGACTATATGTTGAGATTCTACTACGGGAACAAAAGATTCAATATAATGGTGCAACTAATTGCTTCTGCAGCTACCATTCCATATATGAGACACTAGTCTCTAATCCAATTCTTCTCTATTTTGAATGTTGCTTAAAGTTGCTAGATTTTGGAAAGTGTTAACCTCAATGTATTTCAAAGTCAATAACAATCATTATTAAAATGTTGATCAGACACACCAAGACTCTGACACTGAACCTAAACATGAATTGCATGAACATTTGTGAGAAAAATTGGATTTAAGCTTGTGTCTGAATACCAAAATTTCATGAGTTCCTTGTCCCTTTCCAGTGCATACATTTGTGTTGGGGCTAAAGTGTATGGTCAAATTTTCGGTTGTACTCCTGATATATCTCTATTTTGTATTGAACCTTGATAGACCTTGAAAAGAAGATCTGGTTTTGCATTATACTTCAAGATCTTTCAAAATGAGTACTGCACAGTGTGCACTTCTCCAATGCTACACTTGACCTAAACCTTAACCATGAAAAAAATTGAAACACATCTAGTTCATAATATGCTTCCAAGTCCATTCATATTGAATGGTATGTCCACCCCAGGACTTATATTTGGAAACAGGCCACTACTGAATGATGGTCCAGGGTTATGGCAGGATAAATATGGAGCTTACCTTCAGCATTTTTTGCACAAAGTGGCTGTTCTCAAGCTTTCCAACCTGAGATTTTACCATTGCACAAGGGTTGCCCCTTGAACATATATTTTGTAGTATCATGGAATAACAAAATGGTGTTTACCTTTGGATGGGCACTTTCCAGCACCACTGCTTAGAGGAGAAGCACAAGGGAAAAGAAGAAGATCACGTAAGTTTTTGCTTGATCTGTCTGAACAAAGTCTGAAAATAGTTGCTACCTTTGATTTTTGATGGCCAACAGTTGTAACTTTCTGACCTAATTTGTGTGCTTGCTTGGTTTAGAATTAGGTTTACAGTTTCTAGTTCCCTAGATGAATGAGGTTTACTAAGATCAGGATTTCATATTAATTTACTATTGGTTATTTGATTTAATAGTGCATAGAATTCTTCAAGCAACTGTTTTAGAAAGTACGCTTGTTTGTCTGGTCTAATAAGTATTGTGTGGTTGTCTTGCATGGCAGAGAAATTGCATAGAGTGAATTCTGATAAAGCTAGCATGCTGGAGTATGATTGTTGTGCATGATAACATTTTATGTGTTCTTCCTTTTAGTTTCCCAGCTTCTACATTTTTGTTTTGAAACATATGTAATATATGACTTTTGTTGATGTTTTGATTTCTTTCTCCTCTTTCAGACTACCAATTTATTAGGCCTTATTTGTTGAACTAATGTGAACAAGCTGTAAATTGCTTTAACGGAACCATACTATTAGCAATACTAAGGTTCAATTCAAATTATATACTAGCACACTAATGACGCCAAATGAATGATTCTTAAGGGAATGGAATTTGATAATAAATTAATGGACTGAAAAGGTTAAGTTCTCTTACAAAACTGGCTGAGACTTAACATCATGAAATTTGAGACCCCTCTTCCTCATTTAAATTCTGATAAATGACTCTAATTTCCTAGCTTAAAGTTTATATACAAGTACAAATCACTTGTTTGAGGAATCTTTATGAACTTCATGTTATCAACTAGCTCTTGATGTTAAAAATTTGACTACAGGTACATAGCAGTCGGGAATGAGCCCTTTCTATCGAGTTACTCGGGACAATTCCAGTCTTATGTCATGCCTGCACTGCTTAACATACAGCAGTCCTTGGTGAAAGCAAATCTGGCAAGCTTTGTGAAACTTGTAGTTCCTTGCAATGCTGATGCCTATGAATCTTCCCTTCCCTCTCAAGGAACCTTCCGACCTGAACTGACTCAAATCATGACACAATTAGTTTCCTTCCTCAGTGCAAATGGTTCCCCATTCATTGTCAATATCTACCCCTTTCTAAGCCTTTATGACGACAAAGACTTTCCACAGGACTATGCATTCTTTGAAGGAACAACTCACGCAGTCACGGATGGACAGAACATTTACTATAACGCATTTGATGGGAACTTTGACACTTTAGTTGCTGCCCTCAATAGAATTGGATATGGTCAGATGCCTATAGTCATTGGTGAGGTAGGTTGGCCCACAGATGGAGCCCTCGGTGCGAATCTAACTGCTGCAAGGGCCTTCAATCAGGGCCTCATTAATCACATTCTCAGTAACAAGGGAACCCCTTTGAGACCAGGGGTTCCACCGATGGACATTTATCTTTTCAGTCTGCTTGATGAAGGTTCCAAGAGCATTGTTCCTGGGAACTTCGAGAGGCACTGGGGAATTTTCTCTTTTGATGGGCAGGCCAAGTATCGTCTGAACCTTGGTTTAGGCAATGGGCTATTGAGGAATGCAAAGAATGTCCAGTATCTTCCATCAAGATGGTGCATTGCAGATCCGACCAGGGATCTTTTAGATGTGACCAACCACATTAAACTTGCTTGCAGTGTTGCAGATTGCACAACACTCGAGTATGGGGGATCATGCAATGGAATTGGAGCAAAAGCGAATATCTCTTACGCATTCAACAGTTATTATCAACTGCAGAAACAAGATTCACAGAGCTGTGACTTCGATGGGTTTGGATTAGTAACTTTTCTCGACCCTTCAATTGGTGACTGCAGATTTCTGGTGGGAATTAGTGATACTAGTTCCTCCAATGTTGGGCCACGTAGTAGTTGGTTTGCTGTCTGGATTATGGTATTGTGCGTGGTCAGATTTTTAAGAATCTGTGATGCGTAGGTGGTTTTTAAGTGACTGACTTGGTTCCCATTGTCCTGTGTTTTGGAACCCATTGCAAGTCATGCACAGAAGAATGAAAAACTACAGTCACTCAAGAGTATATTCCAAATACTTAATTATTAGTTTCATTTTAGTCATTATAGTGGTTGTATGTATCTTATGAAGAACAATATTGAAAAATAGCATTGTTGCATGATATTTCTTCTTCGGTGAAGACTTGTAACTGTAATAGTCTGGAAACTCAAATGGCATGTTCATGATTCTTTGATTATATATAAAGGTATGAATATAATTGACAATTCTGGTCTAGTTTTTATGTAGATTCTGCTAGGAGCCTTCTTCAGCTGGGACAAGGAATTGATGCACTGTTTTCATTTCTCAATCGTCACCAACTTTGATGAACTTGTCAGTGTTGTATTGTGGAATAGAATCAGATGCGTATGTTGAGTGTGTCATTTGCCCATCAAGTTGGATGTTGCAGATGTTACTTTCGAAATTTTATGCTTATTCTTTCTTCATTTTTTCTTTGAGCTCGCATTTATATAAGCATAAGGTAATTATAACATATCAAAGTTCAAATCACTTGATTTGCAGTTGCAGAGAAGGAAGCTTCATGAGGACTCTTGCTTATCAGAAAAAAAAAAAAAAGAAAGAAAAAGAAAAAAATGGTTCAAATCACTTGGGCAACTCTCACTTGGCCTACTTCTGACCGTGTAAATACAAGTTCCCTACCCAGACTTACCAGTCATGTCCTGGCCATTTTCAGCCTAGGAAGTGATATTGCACAAGATTTTATTAAGGGTGCTGCTAGATAGATCTACTCTTGAACACTTTTTATTGGTTTTTCACTCTTAAAGTCTTTGTGATGATGCTTCATGTGCACTTGCAGCCATGTCCACAGCATGCTTTCACGCACTTGATAAGAGGAGGCCCCCAGTCGAACAAGCAGCAACGACAAGCTTCATAGGCATGCAAATGCACGTCAGTTCTGTTATCCATTAAATCCAACATATTCACACAGACACAGAAAAACATCCTATTCTGGGGAGAAGAATACCTTGATGTTGAACCACGTGATCTATCGTCCCCAATCGTCCACTTGCAGTAGCACTCGCAACGAGGAATGCTGCTATCAGAAACCAGGAGAGAACAATCACCAAAGTTTCCTTCCTTGCCATCTTCTCTTCCTTCAAACACCCAAATGCACACAGGAATGACAACCCCTGCTCTCTCACAACCTATATTTATACTAACAATTTTAACAAGACAGAACCAGTAAGTACTACAATTATTTGCCTCTCTGTATGTAGTTTAGTACTGTGATTCAATGTAACTTGGTATTCTTTGCCTTGTTGACCATTTGATCTTATCTTTTAAGACTCCCTTTCTGCATAGCAGAGCTAGAAGTCAAGATCAACCTACTATGCTTTTGATTTATTTATATTTTATTTTTGATCAAGAATGATTTTTTAAGGAATAGAAACAGACGATTCCTTCCAAGTGCATGTTGTACAAAAGGGAGGGAGACCCATATGTTCTCCTTTGTACACGTGTACATAAATTGAGTAAAAAAATTCTGCTTTAATCTGTTTTGTTAGGCGAGTCTAAACACTACCGCCTGTTGGAATGGACAGTGGGAGAAAGAGTTCAAATCAGCCCCCCACAAGATTGCCCCCTACAACGTCCCACAGCACATCCTTGCCGTGTATTGGGAACATCTCCGATGATATACCGGAAATAATGATATCATCGGGAGATGTTCCCCTATATGGCAGAGATGTGCTGGATGTGCTATGGGACGTTGTAGGGGGCAATCCTGTGGGGAGCTGGTGCTGGAATGGCTGTGAAGTGGTTTGTGAGATTTTGATGGTGAGGGTTTTATGAAGATCAAGTTTGTTTTATTGGCTACAAGGGATGGTTTCAATAAAAATAAGCTTTACTCAGAAAAAGGCAAAACGTAAACAGGAATAGCTTTTGATTTGTGTCAAAAACAGTGGGCATAATGGCTTTCTTAGCTGGACAAGTACTCATCATCCAGATGAAACCAGCGACGATTACTGGACTTCTGCAGAATTCAAGGATAACTCCACTCTAGCTCCACAAGATCGTACTTATTGCTCGAACAGGACAGAATAGTAAGAGGATAACACCCTTAGCCTCTAAGGGGATGTCAACCCGCCTACAATGCAAAGACCATGAGCCTTGCTTCCTCTGTTCTGGTTCTGGGCATCCCTTCAAAGAAAAAAAAAATGCAGATAACAAGTTGTTTTGCGATAGGTAGAAAGTATGACAGCAACAAGTTGGAGATAGCTTCCATTGTTATGCATGCATCTCCACCTGAAAGGGGTCCTCTTAATTCTTATCAGTACACACACAGGTGACTTTGTTCCCCTTGGCTGTTAGCTTTGCGGATCAATTGCGGGAGGAATGAAAGAATTGGAATTCCTTAATTTGCAATTCTGCATTGCCACGGAGAAAAGGCCCTTTTATATACTAGATAGGGAGAAAAGGTCTAGAATTTCATGGATGGAGTCGCTAAATCGCTATTGGCCAAGGGTCTAGGGCAGAAGCCGGTAGGGCCCCTTGTGGCCAAGGATTCATTTACTCGCACAAGTGACAGTCGTTCACTTGTGGGGCTGATGCCTTGATGTGGAGAGAGCTGTAACTGTAATTGATTATACAATGGAGCAGGTTTTTTCGTTTGAAAATCAAAATTTGGGGTGGGGATGGGTTTTGGGAATGGCCTATTCCAATTCCAATTGTTTGGTTGGGCAGAATCAGAATGCCATTTCTATTCCTCTCATTTGAGGGAATGATCATTCCCTCCCCCTCGGGAATAAAATCTCATTCTTGTTGATTTCAATTCCCATTTTGATTTCTATCTGAACCAAATAAACAATGGGAATAGGTCCTTTTGATACTGATTCAAACAGATTTTGATTATGATTCCTATTCTGACTGTGATTCCTGTAGGTATGTAGCGCTCACTCAGACCCTCAGAAAACACCAAGCATCAAGATTAACACTACAAAAGTGCATGTGAGCAGCTCACAACCAACTCCCACACTGCAATGAATCCGCAACACACCACCACCCTTGCGATGAACTCGCAATACATATCGCAATAATCGCGATAAACCCACAGTTCACAGAGTCAAGTCAGCATTAGAACCCAAAGAAACCATAGTCGAACCTTTCCGAGGGCCCCAAGCCTACCTGAACATGTGATGAAGCTGCACCCGCTAAGGCGTGTGATGAACTCACAACCCACAAACTCGCCTGTGACCCAGGTCAAGATGAATTCAGGTCAAGCCCATGGCGAGGTCCGTGTATGCTCGGAGACACGTAGAACCCATGACAGCTAAAGATGCAGCGAGCCCCCACGGGGAGCCAGCTAGGCACCACCCGTAAAACGGTGACGTCACCGATGCCACACAAGATTAGTTACGATGCGCAAAAAGGGAATAGCGCACGTGAATAATGAGGGACCTTAAGGATAAGGAAAGCCAATCCTCAAGAGGATCCTCATGAGACACGTGGCGAAACCCTAGTAGCGCACCCAATAATTGACAGTAAATCAAATATTTCCTTTCCCAATATGTCGTCAAACGCCCTTATCTCCTACTTTTAGGTTCTTGGGATCCCTCCTATAAATAGAGCTCTTCCTCGTATTGAAAGGCATCTAATCCTTAGCATTTTGTCACCCAACAACCCCGAGTTCTCTCCCTCTCCAATTCCCTCATTTTTATATCCTTAATCCGGAGATCTCATCCCCCTACTCACAGGCCTCTCTCTGTCTTTCAAAGAGACCACCTACACCCAAGCCCTACCCCTCCTACAATTCCTATTCCGATTCATTCTGATTCCGATCAAGGTTAAAGTATTGGAAACACCAAGTGTATCGGAAAGGCAATTTTAAGTGACGTATCGGGATATGCCTTTGATATGCATGTGTATTAGAGAAAAATTAAGATATGCATAGATATGGATGGGAACATTATAAATACTTCAATAAATCATAAAAATACAACAATAATACTAAATATAAGGCCTCAATGAGGTGTACATACATTAAATTAATATATTTTAATGACTTTATGAAGAAATACATCGTAGTCAGTTATAATTTCATTAAAAAACCATATACTTAATTATAATTTATAAATTGTAATTCTTAAGTTTAAGGGATGGAAAAACCCAACTATCATATCCAAGTATCCAATCATAGAACATACATTTTCACAATTTCTAAGTGCAAATATAATTAATAATTAATAATTAATATTTATTTTCAAAATTATAAAAATAAAAAATAAATAAACATTATACAATATATTCAAAAAAATAATTATTGAAGAAGAAATTTCAGTTCCTCTATAGATACGAAAGATCATCCATAGATCTATAATATAATCAATCATCGTGATTGGATCATAAAATATAATTAATTATTAATTATTTTTAATTCGAAAAATATAAAATATCAAAAAAATATTGAAGAAGAAATTGCAATTGCTCCATGGATATGATAGATAATCCATAGATCTAAAACATAATAAGTCTTTCTAGGTAGATAAAAAAATACGTTTTCAATTTTTTTGTTATTTTATATTTTTTTCAAATTTCTCTATAAAATTTCCATAAATTTACTCATAACATATAAAAAGGTGATTTTGTACATATTTAATGTAGATCAACATAGATTTAAATATTTTCAAGAATTCATGGAAAAAAATTCATAAGATATTATGAAAATTGAAAAAATTTACCTACTTTTGTAATATTTGTCAAAATTTGACAAAAATTAAAAAACATCAATTATTCACATGTGTTTTTTTGTTTGCTCTTTTTTGCATATGTAGTACTTTATGAATGGGATTTAGAATTTTAGATGTGAAAGAATGCTTGTTTCAAGGGAAAGAAGCTTTATTTCCCCTTTTATTTTTTTCTTCATTTTTTGCCCTATCTTTTTCATAGCGTATTAGTTGATACACTTGATACACCTTTGGTACGGTGGAAAAAAGATGATACCATCGATTTTCCACCGTATCTTGTATCGGAATTTGAAAGATACGATACAATATGCCTCATATCGGGTGTATCATGTTGAAATTTGAAACCTTGGTTCCGATTTAGACAGATTTTGATTTTGATTCCTATTCTAACTGTGAACCAAATGGGGACCCTTAATAATGTTTTTAATCTTATGTTAAGGATGATTTGATAGCTTATATGCTTTCTATATGTTGCAATCAAATAATTGGAAATTTTTATGCATGTTTATATTATTTCACCTTTTTATTGCTTATATATAATGGGAAATTATATGCGAGTTCTATACTGACTTGCCTTACCCTAAAATGCAGAGAGGGTAGGGTCTGGGAGGGTTTTGCATTTTCATGTGTGGGGAAGGTTTTGTTTCTGAAAGTCCAATATGTTGCGGGTTTTGGGGAGGGTACGAGTTGGGAGGTTTAGGGAGGGAAGCAAGCTTTAGAATTTACAAAACCCACCTAGTTGCCATCCTTAGGAGTGTAGTTGAGTCAAGTTTAGTTGAGGTCTAGGTGACTTGAGCTCGAGCTTGACTTAAAAACTCGGAGATCAAAACTCAATTGGAGCTTAGTTGAGTTTTGAGTTTCATACTCGAACATGATTTGGGTCTATACTTGTGAGCTACACTTGAGCCAATTATATATAAATTCCCATTAAAAAAATAAATAAGTTAATATTTAAAATATTATACATAAAGAGGGTAAATTACAAAGAGCCCCCTGAACTTTAACTTTGCGACAAATACTCCCTCCATTAGAATTCTATTAGTTAACTTCAAAAAAGATTCCCATTTGGTTGTTTAAAATTTTTAAATCCCTAAACTACCTTTTTCTTATTTATTTGCATGATTTATGATTAAATTAGTTTTCTAAATATAACATTGAAATCCTCAGTTTCTCTAATAGATCCTTGTAGATTTCTAGCTACATTCAATATTCTGGCTAGATATAAATATAAGTTTTCATTTATTTGTTTTCTTAATTTATTGGAGAAAGGAGTGGATAATTTTTATATTTTAAGATGTAGAAAGGCATTCATACCATTGAAATGAAACAAGAATTTAAAGAAGAAACTTGTTTTTCTATATCAATGAAATGATTCTTATTATTTTAGCTGGTTCTGTTTGGAGAAAATGGAGGTATTTTGGGGTCAATTAGGGTTTAGGAGAAAAAGGCTAGGAAAAGAAAATAAAGAAAGCTTAAATGGGTATTTTAGTAATTTAATGCATTCTATCATCTAGCTTAATGACCAAGGGGCATTTGTTGTAAAGTGAATGTTCAGTTTTTTTTTTTTGCAAATGAAAGTTTTCAGGGGTCTTTGTAATTTACTCAATAAAAATATATTAGAAAACTTTATTGTATATTAAAAATTATAAATAAATCAATATTATGAAATATTATAAATAAAAATATATATGAAACTTGATTAAAATTTTATTTATTTATTTATATTATAAATAAAATATATTAAAAAATAACATTTTATTAGAGGCTCTAATTGCAAACTACTTGAGCTGAGTATTATGAAGCTCGAACTCGGCTTGACTAATAACCATTCGACTCAAAATCAAACTCGACTTGACTCGATAATCTTCGAGTATTTAGCGATCCGAGCCCAAGTAGCTTGCGAGTTGGCTCGGATCGCTAACACCCCTAGTTCATCCCTATCTAGACTAGCTTGTATATTTGATAGACTGAGGAAGTAAAGTATACAATTTCCAGAGGACTAAACAGTACAGAAATTCACGTGCAGTAAGATTGCCTTTACTTTTCAACTGAAACATACTGACCTTCACTCCACTGAGAGGAATGACTGCTGAGTGCTGAAGTTCTTATACTAACATTCTATGACATGTAAAATAGTTCTGGACTTCGGCATGCAGCGCAAACATCATCTACTCAGTCGTGGAGATCGTTTCTCAACATAATACGTTAGGAAACTTACTCCAATGAAGAAACACAAGCATGGATTGAAGCTCACAAAATGTATAATGCTTGTTGCATGTCCATCACTGGGGTCCTCAGCTCAGAAGCATGGATGGAGAAAAGATTTTCACCCCTGTAATCAGTCTTTGAAAATTGGGTGGACTGGACGGGACGGAGATGTATTTATTACGGCCCTAAATGTTAAAATGCTTGATTTAACGCGTTTCATCGGTCTTAAGGCTTTTGGCGTGTATCTGAGCCGATTATGCCCTACCTAGAGAAGAGTGAAAGCCATTAGAGGGAAAGGGCTTCTTGCCACTCGATTGAGAGCTGTCTAGAGTGAAACCGCTGAGACGTGGCTGTGGAAGCATGGTGGTATATTATGGTCCTGGAAGAAGGGCCACCGAGAGCAGAGTGAAAACCGTTAGAGGGGCACTAGATTCAGAGCTGCTTAGAGTGAAGCTGCTGAGACGTCAGCTGTAGAAGCGTGATGGTATGTTACGGTCATAAATATTACAATGCTTGACTTGGTGCGTTCCATCTTAAGGCTTTTGGCGTATTCATCATTGACACAACATTATTAAACCCATCTGTCCAAGATTTTATCATTGCACCAAGCTATGGCCCAAGGGTCCTTCAATCTAACGAGTTGTATTAATATGCAAGTTTGTACAGCCAACCCCATCTGGTTGCTCAAAGGTTTTGTTGAGTCAGTTATCTGAGTTTCTCCTTGTCCTGTACGAGTTCGGCTTCAGTCAGGGCAAAAGGCTGTTAGAATGGTGTGGGCACAAATTTGCCCTGATAGAAGCCGATCTCTATAGATGACAACGTTGCTTTGTGTATTAATAATTGATTGATAAAATGGAGACAACAACTAAAACAAGAAACTCACCCTGTTCCTGGTTGCTTGATTCTATGTTTCAACATGTTAACTTGATAGGTCACAATTCTCATCAGTCGGCAGTAGAACAATTCTTCAGATAAACCCAGTAACAGAAGTTAATTCATGGAAGCCTTATCCGGATTATTTGGGGAACCACCATCTGGAGAAAGAGCTGATAAAACTACCAAATGATTGTCAATTCATAATATGAATTTCTGACCATAATTATATTAACAGGCTAATTTTTCTAGGAGCGACTGGGGTTACTGCAGGACTCAGATAGGCCTTGTCTGCATTAAGCTTGACTAGAGAAAGACTTTTCTCTACCATGCCATTTTAATCAGAGAATAATAAAAAAAACCATGTCAATTCATAATATGCTGCTTTGTAGAAAATATGAATAACAACAAACCTTTTCATAATTTTGGAAACATTTCATATGAAATTACAGAGCTATAGGATTAACTGATTTAGGATCATCATTGCACAAGCAGTTGGGGTTCTTTTTCCTGGCATGATGATCAAAGACAAGAACCTTCAAAATAGTGACTATTTACAAAATATACAACTAAATGATCATGAAACAGAAGAGCTAACCCAAACCCTCTTGCTTATGAATAGAACTTCACTCCAACCTTCTAAATTGCTACATTGTGTTGTAGAGTGTTATTAATACAACTTTATCCTTGTGGTTATATTGGCTCGGCAAATAGGACATGAAGTCAATTCTCTTCCACAATCATAGCATGTCTGCAGAAAAGAGAAGAAGAAAATAAATATAAATAACAATAATCTAATACCAAAAGTGATAAGTTATTCAGAAACTCTACCTGATGGCCACATCCAAAGGCAAGATCCTTGGCACTCCAGAAGCAAACAGGACAAGTCTATTAAGCAAAGAAGACCATTCAGAAGCTTTAGAAAAAGGTTGCATGATGTACAGTTCCAGTGAAAGCTAATTCAATAGATAAAAATAAGCATGCATTCTAATCAGGAAACAGATATGCATATTTGTATACAGATCAGACACATCTTGCACGGCGAGGATAATTTCACCAATTTTATGCATTGCAGATAAGGAAACAGTCTAATAGACCCTATGTGTTTACATAATCCTATTGTCTATGAGGTAAATTTCAGTTCAATAGCTCATATTCCCACATGGCTAAAGAAAGTTGTTTTGTCCATCACACTTTTGGTTGGAAAGTTAAAAGGATCAGGTAGTTTTTATTCAGAATGGAGTGTACAGACATGGTATTGAGGTTGATGTGCTAATTTAAATGTGACCAATTCAGAAGGTATCTAGCAAACAGGTGATCCAAATTGGGTGCATAATTCCTCAACCTAGCTGGTAGAATTAATACAACTCATAGCCTCTTCTATATGTATACATACCTGGTTGTTCTGTGGACTTGGACTGTTGCGTGAAGGAATTTCTACTGGAGGAGTATGGGAACTGTTGTGATATCCAGTACCGTTTCCAAAGCTACTTGAGCGTGAGTACCTAAAACTGGAATTTCTGGAATTGTAACCAATGACTGGAGGAGGAATAGGAATCCTCCCTTGGGTCCCTCTCCGGCGGCTACACAAAACAGACAGAAATGAAAAACATGCTTGTCAACTGAAATGCAAGTCCAACCCTGAGCTACAAATGGAAAATGGATACGGGTAACAATACCCCAGGAGATGGAGCTCTAGTGTTGCTTTGTACTGTGAAGGTATTTCCATAAGTGCCGCCAAGGAAAAGTCTGTTTCTTTCTTGGCAGCAGGAATATTTCTTGACATGATTTCTGTAAAATTCACAAACTGCATAGAAAAAACATAATTATGGAATGATTTCTGGTAATTGACTTAAAACGAAGTTCAGTATCATAAGTATTCCTGCTTCAGATGTATCACCTGAAAATTGTCGAATGCTCGAGCAGGAATGTTGTCATCAAACTCGTGCATCATGTCCCAGGGTCCATCACCAACACCAACCAAAACAATTGACAATGGGTATTCACTATAAACAGGATTAGTAGGCCATTAGAAGGAATCCCAGATTTTATTTAATTAATCCAATATGTATGTGATTTCTGACGAGATACTTACCTTGCTTTGACTATTGCATTAATTGTATCATCCTCCTGTGGACTCAACTGGCCATATTCTGTATCGACACTCCTTGTAACCTTGAGCACCATTAATTATTATTGTTATCAACATTATGAGGTTTGGAAATTCACTAAAAACAAAATATTATTATCTGATTCCACTGCAAAGAATGAAATCAAAGTCTTCTCAGGTTATCTAAAGTGGCTCCAATTAGCTGACAAAATGAACTCTGGTAGCTACTATAGCAATCCTACTTTTAAATACATAAACTGAAAATGATTAACAGAGGGATATAAATGGCACAATTTCAAACCTGTCCATCTGCAATGATCAGAAGAACATGATACTGTCCACCACTATTCTCCACAATACCTATTGCAGTTTCAATTATTGGAGCAAAAGATGTTGGTCCTGTTGCAAAGGAGAAGAACAATAGTCTTAGTTGAATTGTTGGCAAGAAGTGAATAGAAACAGAAGTTTGAAGAACCATTTGCACAACCAGCTAAACGAAGTTGTGGAACTAATTCCCTATAACGTGTTAGTGCCTCCTCAAAGCCATTACAGGGCCTATTGTCTGGATAAAAGCTGAAAACCTCCTGATCATGTGTTGATGCTGCAAGACAGATGCTAAATGTGCATTAGATCCAATAAATGCAGAGAAAATTTGACAAAATGCATATATATACTGCACCAAATGTGTAAACCCTCATATATGCTGAATACCAACCATCTCCAAAGCCAAAACAAGGAATAAGGTTGTCCTCATCAAAACTTGAAAGAGTCCTTCCAATTATGGATATTGCCTGTTCATAGGGATTTGGAGATTCCCCAAGATGATGCAAACTCTTATGGTTGAAAGATCTTGCACCGGTCCATTCATTGCTCTTTGTGAAATCAATTCCAATAATGAGATTTGAAGATTCAAGGCCTGATTGAGAAAGAGCCTCCGTTACCTAACATGAAAAAGAGTCAAACTTCTATTCTGATGTCAAATAATAGAAATAACTATTGAATGGCTTAAATCTGTTACTACAGGTCCCAGACAAAACTTCTTTCATATATGAGAATACATTATTTAGAATCATAGATCATGGATCATGTTGAGTAAGTGGGTAAAGATGAAAATAAATGCCAAATAGGTTTTGAACTCTTCCCTTTTCCTCCCTTCATTCATTATATTCATGCAAGGAATAAACACAAATCTATGATATGCAGGTTCATGACTACCATATTATGCCCAGCACTATAGCTTTTAGTGCAAATTCAGTGTCTAACCACTTGTCCAACCATGTCCTTGCTGTATTTGGGTATCACAGAAAAATACTAAAAGAATAACATATCCAATAATACATAGCTTTCTTGATTCAATATTAGGTTAAAAGCTAAAAACTTTTCTCTGTTGATGTTTAGAGCTGCCTATAACAAGCTGAAACAGTCACAAGAAGAATAGCAATAGTACAGGTGCCCATTTCCCAGATTGTGTTAACTCATGATTCAAAATATACTTGAGTGTGTGAAAGCAAATGGAAATAGAAGATGTAGAAGAATCATTTTACCTGTTCAATAGAGTTGTAACTGTCAGGAATCTTTGTGTACCTTCTCTGCACTCGATTTCTTACATCACGCTCTGCATAGTTCCTAGAATAGGAGGGATAAGGTGAAGCATTTGAAACTGGGGGAGGTCCATAATTATATGCTGGAGGATAGTAGCTTTGTTGTCTGGAGTGTTTTCCCCCCATAATGACCAGGGAACTTTTCAACTAACAGCTTCAGCTCTGGCAAGCACCTATGTAGCAACTAGAATTGATTGAACCACCATAGCCAAACTGGAGATTGGTTGACCTCAACTTCATTAGTGTATTTTTTCCCAATAATAAAACTTGCAGAAAGAACTTGAGAATGAAGGTATTAACAAAATTCAGAACTGTCTTGAGTTATTTTAGAAAAAGTGGTAAAAAATTCAAATATCTCCATAGCACAACTCCCTCCCCAATTCCAGAAAGTTGAAGGAGGGCTTGACTTCTAAAAGTAGAAGCCAACCGATGACAGAGAATTCCAAATGAAAAGGGAACAGCTAGAGATTAAGATATAAAGATTTAGAGAAAATGCTTATCAAATTCCAAATTTGCATGGAAGTATATGCATTCCAGAACCAATAAAAGAAGCCCAAGTCTCAAAATATTCCAATAGGAACCCAAGAGATCCACAGGGGTATTATACCAGAAAAAGTAATATTATTCCAAAGGCAAAAATGATTGCAGCAGCAGTGATTAATAGGAAAAGAACTCAACGTACCATCACAAGGCAAACAATCTGGATTTTCACAAGTCAATTAAAAATCAGAGCTTTCATTTCAATATAACCCAAGCAAACGAAGAGAAGTAACTACCATTAACGGGCCGCAGAAGAAAATGGGAAAACCTATCTGGGATCCGATGGACCACTTCAAAAATCTGATATGAAGGTGCTTCCCATAACCAGAGCCAAGATAGGATTAGAATTATGAGGGGAGAGAGAGAGAGAGAGAGACTTCGAAGCAATTTCTAATTTCCTACGGTGGCTGGGTCAATAGACTCAATACCAAAAGTAAACTAAATTATATCAAATCACCAAATCAAATATATTATTAGTACGATCAGTTGTTATTCGGGCGTCCCTCTCACCCTCTTATGAATAGAACACATACCTAAAAACTCATTTGAAAAATGATCACTCTAAGAAACTACCCAGAAAAAAAAAAAAAAAAAAAAAAAACGAATAGACTTGTCTCTTTTTCTCTCTTATATACCAACACGAAACCTTCAAGCGAATTTTCCATGAAAGGAATAAACAAAGAAAACCATCTACTGTTGAATAGTAGTACTTGAAAATTGAATTAAAAAACAGTTTTTCTTTTATTTTCTTCTGTTCTTTCCCTATCACTATCTCTAAATTACAACTAATAAAACAAGGGTCTGAACTATTGTCTTTAGTGATTAAATCTTTATTTATATAATGTAAAGATAAGTCGCAAGGAAGCAATAGGCAGGAAATGGAGCAAATTTTTTTAATACAAAGAACCAGTCCAGATACTCAAACACTGAATGTGGAATACCATACAGATATACTGACAATGGATTATTAGTATTATATTATTATTGTACAAAAATATCTAATTGAGAATAATAAACCGATAGTAACTTAATTGAACAAATGCTTTTATTAGATGACGATTACCCACCACCACCAACAACACGTCACCATTCGTCGATCTCGGATTCAACGACAAAACGATTGTTCGTATCGGCCATTTGTCTCCATATGTAATGTAGTTAGTTGATAACATCAACTTTGTTGTCAACTAAAAGTCTTCCGCAACTGTTCTGGTTTGGTTTAAGTATTTGCAGTCAGGCTCAACCATCTCTTAAACGAAAAGATGGCATCTCAAAAAGCAGTTTATATAATAAAAATTTCAAAAATGACTTCCCTCAACTTGGTCTCTCCCTCTCTGCAATCTCTTGGTACATTCTTTGTTTTCCATCTCAGGCCACAGCTTTTCTTTCACAGACGTCTTTGAATGGAATGAAGAAGAACAAATTTACACATGGTTTTTGGAGATAGAAAAAGCTGGAGATTTATTTTAGAGAAAATTCAGGAAATTATATACATTAGATTCAAGCTATAAATGTGTAGCGGTTCTAGCAAACCCATGAATTAAAACCGATTGGAAAGTAGAGGAATGGAAATAAAATGCAGGACAAATAGAAAGATTTACGTGGTTTGGGACGAATCCACTACTGAACAATGGAGATTTACAATTATAGTGTTGCAAGCCTCTCACCAAAACCCGACTCCCAATACACTTATCATTCTGTCTCCTCCATTTCTTACACATTCTCTTGCCCTCTTTCTTGACCCCAATATACAGGATATCTAGGAATATATCTCCATTCTCTTGCCCTCTTTCTTGACCCCCAATATACAGGATATCTAGGAATATATCTAGCGATGACAATTTTTCTCCGTCACATCAAGTAAGTAGATTTCTTAACCCCATGGGGTTGAGTATGGAGATTGCTTGGGAGTAGACGGTTGGGTTTAGATCGAGCTTTTATTTTTCATAAACATGATTTTGTTAGGCCCGAGCCTGAGCTTGGCCCCAACAAAAAGCCCGAAGCCCGGGCCCGAGCCCAAAGCCTGACCTAATAGAAGAAAGAACTCATTGCCGGTGACTGGTGACTGTGTTCATTGGTGTTGAATTCACATCTGTGAGAGAGAGATGCGATTTTGACAGTGAAAAGAGGAGTCGGTTCGTGTCTGAGAAAGAGAGAGAGAGGACTCACCGTTGCCGTTGCCAGTGCCTGTGTTCGCTACCTTGTTGGTGTCTGAGATTTGAAAGAGAAGAAGTGAGAAGAGGAACGAGAGAGAAAGAGAGAGAGAGAGAGAAGACTCACCGTTGGTCTGCCAGAGTTGTTGTGCCGGTTCTGCGGTTGCTTGAGAGTGTGAGGAGGATGTGAAGAGAAGAGAGGTTTAGCATTGGGCAGTTCGACTAACAGGAAATGTGGAAAGGGATGAATGAGAAGGGTTAGGATATTAGGGTTTTGGGGTTTAGTCTATAGGTTGGGCCGAGCTATTTTGGCAAATCTCGAGCCCGCTCGAATTTATTGCGGGCCAGGCTTTTTGGCCCGAGATCAAGCCTACGGGCTCATTTGCATGTTCAAGCCCATCCGGGGGCCGGGCCGGCCCGTCAGGCCACCCGACCCATGAACAAGTCTACTTGGGAGGGAATGATTGATAGTGACACCTAACCAAGGATGGAATCATAGATAGGGAGTGTATTCCTCCATTAGCCTGGACCTTGATTATATGTATTAAATGTATGTATATATAATATTATGGGTAAATTTCTTAAAATATCTTATGATTTAGTTAATTGGCTAAGTGTATCCTTATTGTTTGAAAATTGACTAGTTCTACCCCTAGTATATTTGACCATTGTCTAAATCTTCCCTCGCCATTAACATCCCATCATAAACTGTTCAAATGTGCCGTGAATGTTACAACTTTGAAAAATCCCAAAATTGCCCTTTTATGTTTGAAAATGTCCTTTCAAAAATCCCATCATGCAACCTTTCGAGTCTGCGTTGAAGTACCCTCATAGGATTGAACCACTCACTGGTATTATCTCAAAGGGGAGAAGGGGAGGGACCGGCACCGGCGTTGCGGTCTGCATCAACGTATATGAGTTTGTATCTGCACGGGGAAGCACGTGAACTGACACAGGTTGAAGACTCTCGCATGGCGACCATGTACATCTGAGTTTATATCAGCACGGACTTAGATATATGTGGCACATGTTCGTAGAAATGCCTGACTGCATAGTCGCACGCCCCGTCTGGCCCCCGCACATGCCCACCCCACACGCCCCACTCAGCCCCCGCATACGCCCAACCCACACGCCCCGCATACAAAACCCTCACCGTTTGATTAGGGTTTATCACCAGACCTTCGCTATTTGGTAGTTGCAGTGATTGTCGTCGCTGTCGATGGCGATGGCAATGGATGCCACTCCATCCCTCTTTGGAGCGTCCTATTCAGCTAATAGGTTGAGTGTTTGAGTTATGTTAGAGTTAAGTTAAAACAAGGGATAGAAATGTAATTTTGCAGATCAAGTGTTTGAGTTAAAGGGTAAAACAGATATTTGACTTTTTGCCGTCTATGCTTAACGACCCTTGGAAGATTTAGACAATTGTTAGGAATAGCATCAATCAATTTTTAAACAGTAAATGTACATTTAGTCAATTAACTAAACCATAAGGATAGTTTATAAAATTTACACTAATATTATTTATATCAAAATATATTTAAATATTTTAAAAAATTATTTTATTTTAAATAAATGTATCTTTTAAAGTTAATTTTAATTTAAAATTTTTAGGGATTCGAGTTCTTGATAAGGAATCCATTTTCATTGGGTATTAGGGATGGAAGGTCATATTTATCCTAATAGGGATTGGATTTGGAGATGGAGATTTGTTTCATAGTCGGGTTAGGGATAGCAAATTTGGTCCCTGCCCCAAACTCCCCCACTACCATTCCTAAAGATGCTTTTATTTGTAAGATACAATGCTATTATAATGAGAAACCCTAAACAGGGTTAGTCCCTTAAAACCACTAAGAACCTGATCTCACGAGTCTCGTGATATCTCATTGCGGGTCCAAACTAATGAGTCTAGGTTGAGATTCCAGTCTACCATGATTTATGGGACCAACTTGATGTGATCTGCAATACCGGTTCATTGCACAACCAAGTGACTTGTGATTCTAGATGCTTGTGATAAATGCCATTGGCTTCCACTACAAACCACTATGAAATTTTATTTGGGTTATAAATAATGCCCATCTCATATATATAAATCCTACGTGCATATAAATATACACAATCTCCTTGGGCTCTTTTGCAACTCCTATGGCTATGGTTCATGACTTCCCCGAGGCGGTACAATATGGAGGGTTCGGATGTAGTAGGCATGTTAGGTAAGTACAATGAGTGAACACGTAATAACTATGTGACACATGTCCCAGTTAATGTGTTTTTCATCTAAACGTTTTATTCCGTTAGACAGAAATTATTCATTATTTTATTATTTTTATCAAAATAATTAAAAATAAAAACAATGAAAAAAAGACCCCAATATGGAATGTGAACCGAAAAGTTGTATTTGAGTGAGAAAGAAAGGGAGAGGTGAATTATGATATGGTGAGACTCACAAATTTCTCACAAAACCGCACATGGTCTGGTCATCCAATTCCGATGGGGCCAAAAATCAAAATCCTTCTTTAACGTTCTCAACTACCAATTCAAAAAAAAAAAAAAAAAAGGATTGGATGCAAATCACCCGTTGACTTGTTTATGTAAAAGAATTAAAATTAAGTTTTGATGATTTCATTATCTATTGTACAAGGCTCCAAGCAAGTCAACGGGCGAGTTTTAATGATTATCACATAAAAAATATAACAATCAATGATATTTCATTATCATACTTGAATTTTTTTTAACGATTTTTTAAAGAATTCAACTATGATACTGAAAATACATAATATCAAAAGAAAATTTGTGATCAATCAACTGGTATCATAAATATAACAATCAATTAGGTAGTATTTATCAAAATTCACAGGCGAGTTTTAATTGGTCAAAACTCTTCCGGCATGATAGATTTTTCCTTTTCTAAAAACAAGTATTGAGGTTCAGTTTATCATTTTTTTTTCTGATTTCCATTTGTTGCCGGTTTAATTACTTGATATTAATTGATTATTGTGCTTGTTGCAATTCCATGTTTTTACACAAGTTTCTTGATTTTTTTTATTGCAATTTTCATTTTACAGAAGTTTCTTAAATGGGTATTTTAGTAAATTGACTTTTTCATCACTCAGTGGAAAGGGGGGCTTTGTCAGAACCTGAAAGTTCAGGGAGGAGTAATCTGTAATTTACCTTTTTTTTATTATTTAGTTTAGATTGAACCTTCTCAGTCTGGTTTTAGATTTTAAATATGAAATTTATAGGAACTCATGTGATGAATGAAGAGAGATGGGATAATTGACTGGGTCATAATAGAGATTGAGCGTGAATGGTGGGCAAGACTCTTTAAGAGCAATGCTAAGCATATAAATTCATTCTCTTGTATGCCTCAACAAGACTCAAAGTCAGTCAACCGAGTCAATACCAGAGATGTGTGGGGTATGATTGAATTTTTAGGGCATAAAAGGCTTCTTAGCAAGAATGATTTATTTATTTATATATATATTTTTTTATTTTGGGGTAGGCTTATCTAGGTAGTTAATTATTCAACAAATTAAGTTTCAACTGAAATGTGAAATCATGTTAAAGAAAGATAACCGACTAGAGCTGATACAGGAAGGACTGGTAATCTAGGGGTGAAAATGGTATCTTAAAATTTAAGATAAGATTAGACATAGTTAAATCGATTTCAAATAATTCAAATATTATAATCAATTAAATTTGGATATCATATTCATACTGATTAACTAATCTAATCAAATGGAATTTAGATATGACTTGATTTAATCAAAATTATGTAATTCGTATAATATATAAAATATTTAAATGTTTGAGGTAATTTATATATTTTATATACAAAATATTATATATATATATATATATATTACTTAAAATAATTAATTAATCAACTTTATATTGAATTTTCTAATCAAATTGAAATTCGGATATTGGTTTTTTCGATTTGAATTCGATGCATTTATATTTTGCACCCCTATCTAGAACTTTGTAAGCCTTTTGGACTTCAGCTTGGGCCCAGGTGTCATGACTCGTCAGACATGTTGGTTGGTCTATCACAGTCTAAAAGGTATTAAGAGGGTGCAGACTTGTGGATAGATCATGGGTGGGGTTTGGTGATGTTCCAATGGAACATGGTAAATGAAAATTCATGTATAGAATAATAGAATAAGGAAGGAGAAAGGATTCCACTATGATATAGAAAAGATATGATATCGAAAAAACAATTGACCAATAAATTGGAATCATAAATATGATAGCCGTGTCATTTATCAAAATTTATGAATGGGCTTTGATTGGTCAAAACTCTTTCCATATCATATATTTCCCATATCATAAATTTTTCCAAGAAAAAGGATTGGACTATGACATAAAAAAGATATGATATCGAAAAAATAACTGGCCAATAAATTGAAATCATAAACATAGGTTGTATCTTTCCAACTTACTGTTGCAGTATATCTCTATATCAGTTTTTTTTTTTTTTTTATTGATTATTCGCGAATTCCTGTGGCATATATGGTAGCGCAATTCTTTATCTATCACGATTATACTTTTCAAAAAGGTGGATTTGGAGCCGTTAGCAGCGGGGCTCGAAACTGAATTGTGTCTAAGGCTTTCCCAGTTACGTGCCAACAGAGCTACCAGTCATTTAACTGATAAATTTTAATATTAATATTAATGATTATAACATAAAAAATGTTTATAATATATTAATAATTATTAACTGAGTATACTAATATTAACAATTAACATTATCATTTAATTATTATTTATTCATATGAATATTAAATAATTATTATTAACATCGTTATTAATTATTAGTAAATAATTAAACCGGGTTTGGTTTAAAACCCTTAATAATAGAAATAATTATAGTATTAATATTAGTAATGTTAAGAATATATTAATAATTATTAACTAGAATAATGATATTAATAATTATCATTACTAATATAATTATTATTAATCATTTATCAATTAATTATTATTAATTAATATGAATATTAAATAATTATTATTAATAATTAACATTACTTATATAATCATCAATTAATTATTATTAATTAAATAATTGTTATTAATTATCAATATTTAATTAAACCGTGTTTGGTTTAAAACCAAATTGAATTAATTAATGTTAATTATTATTAGCATCATTATTAATTATCAATAGCTAAATATAAATAGTTAATTAAATCAGGTTTGGTTTAAAACCAAACCAATTTAATAAATTATCATAAAAACATTAAAACCACAGTCCGTTCAAAATTAGGCCAACTTAAATGCATTAGACTGGTTAAACTGAACCGAGTCGCTAATAAGTAGTACTCTTACAACAAAAAAAAAAGACTTAAAAATCCGGGCAAACCCAACCTGACCGACCCATATACTGTCACCTTCTTAACCTGACTCCAAGTCCTATACGCCAATGTTGGGTTGTGATCACAACCGAAACTCAACCACCGACGGTTTCATAAACCCCATCGTATGAGCCTCCCGGTCACCAACGGCCAAACATAAATGATCTCCGGTGGTCGGTGATCTCATTAAATATTAATGAAGAGCTGGTGGTCGCTTGTATTTAAAAAACAAAAAAAAGAAACACATCCCCTGTTTGGCTAAAATTCGATTATCGACGGCTTGATAAACACCATCCTATGAGCCTCTCGGTCATCGGTGGCCAAACGTAAATGATCATCAGTGGTTGGTGATCTCATCAGATATTAATGAAGAGCTGGTGGTCGCATGTATTAAAAAAAATCCCGTGTCTGGCTAAAACTCGACCACCGGCAACGTCATCCACATGGATGGTATGATGATCCCAGCCACCGGTAGCCACACATAAATGATCACTCGTGGTCGGAGATCTCATCTAAGCTCAAAAAAGAGCCGGCCATTTGAAATTCGATCACTGGTACCTTCATCAACGACGACGGTATGACATTCCTGGCCACTGCTGGTAACCCAAAAATGGTTTTACATTCTATTGGAATGACACAAGGGATATTATAATCTGTATGTGCACAAAAAGAAAAAGAAGTGAAAGAAAGAGAGAGAAAGAGAGCATCAAATTTAACGTGGTTTGACAAAATTGTCTTCATCCAAAGATAGTAGCTCGTAGTTTTACTTCTTCAACATAAACAAGAGAAAATATAATACTAAAATGACCTCACAAGAACCTCACCCATACCTAATACCCAATACTACACTCCTCTCAACACACTGTATACAATGTATTCAATGAAATGAAAAATTAATTAGATATAAAAAACGGAGAGGACTTCTATTTATACTTGTAGAGAGGGGTACAAAGGTAATTTTGAATATTTAATTACAGTCACATACTTAAGCCGGTGGGCCACCGATTGTGATATAGCGGGCTCATTCGGTGAACTACTGTTTGTAATTTGGTGGGCTCAGTCAGTATGCTATACTGGCCCATGTATTACTTTAACACATTCTAAACACCTACACATTAATCTATGTTAAACTAATAGAGAAGTGAACTACTTTAATACAACATAAGCTACATGAACTATTATGATAGAGAAGTGAAATGGAAAACTGATTGAACATGAATGAATCAAAACATGTATTACGAACAATAAACTATAAACTGTAAAATCAAGGCATGTATTACAAACTCGAATAGTAAACTGTAAACTATAAAATCAAAGAATGTATTAGAAAATCAACTAATCTGATCGAGGATGGATCTGGTTCTTGTATAGGTTGTACGTTTCTCAGTGCAAAGGTGGTCTTTACTTGCAGAGGATGTTTCTCAGTGCAGAGGTCTGGTTCTTGTAGAGGCTCTGGTATTCTCAGTCTCTCAGTTGCAGTCTTGCACATTTGCAATTACAGTTTAGATGTTGTGAATCATTAATAGTGATTAACAATTTTGCATTTTCTGCTTTTTGCATTTCCCACTTCTCATGTATTTGTAAATAACTACTGGCACCTATTATACATTCCCTTTGAACATTTGAGTAGTCCACTTCTCAGATTCTTTTTTCAGAAATTTGAGGTTGCCACATGTCTGAAGTGTGAGACTGTTGCCTAATACTTCTTAGTCTTGTCAAGATATGGATGACTTAATGGGTTATGAGTAAATCAGCTCAAAGTTTCAAAACCAATTAATCCAACTCCAATTCGAATATGACTCGATTAATTTTGGTTTTGAAGACGAATTGTTTAAGTTGAATTTGAAATTTGAAATTTAGACCACTGAGATTAGGGTCTGTTTGGTTCATGGAATAGGGGTTTAAAATCGGAATCAGGCCATTCCCATTTCCAGCATTGGCTGGGCAGGAATCCAATTCTGATTCCCTCCCCCTCCTTTGGAAATGAGAATCCCATTCCAGCTTATTCTGATTTTAATTCTGATTTTCATCTGAACCAAACAGATGGGGAATAGACCATTCTGATTCCAATTCCAAAGGACTCTGATTTTGATTCCCATTTTGATTGGAACCAAACCGAGACCCTTAGATAAATTCATTTTTTTCTAATTATGATACATATTTTTTGTTTTATATTTACTTTTATAAGTTTATACTAATTTTATATGAATTTACTTTTAGTTTAATTGAATCGGATTTGAACGGTATATTCCAATACATAAACAAATCGAATTTGAATCTATGTTTTACATCTCCTCCAGATATAGGATTGGATTCAGACCTCTGAGATTTTTGTTGGATCAGGTTCGGATAATGCCCCTATCCAAATTTGATCGCATCAATTTGCAGCACTAAAACGGTAAAACCAAGTTCTGAGATTATCAGAAGTCACGTACAAAAATTACAAAAAGAACTTTCAGCCTTATCAATAACAAAGATACATTTTAGCAAGCAAAAAATGAAAAAAAAAAATTATAAAGATACATGATATTTGGCTTGCAAGTTTTTATAACTGATGCTTAACAAAAGGCCACTCCAAATTACTGGTTCTATAACTTCTTGAATGAAAAAAAAAAAAAAACATTGATAACTGTGATGGTCCTGACGCTGAAGATCTAATTTGATAATCACAAGTACTGTGAAAATGTCTTGAAGAAAAGCAACCCAAGCTAATAATAACCAATTGATTCCACAACCACAGCAACATCTGCAAATGAAATTATCAGAAACTCTACCTTGAGTAGATATAGAATGCAATACTTTCTGCACTCACAATGCACAATATCACTCTGCCAAAGGAAATAGGGGTGACATTATCACAAGCAGCTTCGCTCGGTAAAAAATATTATAGTGCTATTATTGTTCACAAGTTTTATTGGATGATCTTTTCTTCTTTTCCGATTCATAGAATGGTAACTCAGCTTAATAAAGCCTTATCCCAACCATACAGAGTTGTCTTCCCAAATCCTGTTTTGCCATTCCATTTTCTATATGACCATATCAACTATTAGATTGTGAACCTTGGATCAGCCCATGTTTTTATTTTCCTGCTCATTCTTCTAATTCTTTCATCTTGGGCACCTACTATTCAGCCACATCACACATCCACCACATCCACCTACTATTCAACCATAAATGAGTGAAACCTTGAGCCTGATGCACTGCAGGGCATATTGAACATAACAGCAAGGCTGATTTGTCCATATCAATCTCCATTTTTCTGTCCAATTTCATTGGCATATTGAACATAACCTATGTTCAATGCACCTTAATTTCCCCCTTATCTTTTTAACTATTAATCAGGTTACTGATTGAATCTTAGATGTTGATCTATCATTTCTGGTTATCTTCTCTAAAAAAAACAAAAATAACATTAAATGTTGATTTATGTTAAGACAAACATGTAAAAATAAATAAATTAATTAAATCAAAGTATTGCATAGAAATTTGCAAGGTGTCAGAGTAGGACACTCCATGCATCTCAAAAAGCCCAAAGCAACTATTGGGGCACCAAGTTTCACACAACTCATGGGTTAGGAATCTTGCAAGATCCCCATTTAGATACTGTATAGTAATCTATGTTGCTAGAAAAAGCAGGGCTTTGCACTGTGCAGAACAGAAAATTGTCATTCATATAGAATGAATTTTTACCTTGTTAATAGACCGGCCTATTAGTTATGTTGAGGTGCAGAGGCACTCGTATGGGATGGCCTAAGAGGAGGAGGAATAGGAGGCTTCCCTGGAATCCCTCTCTGGCGACTGAAATAAAAAGAATGGCAGGATTGAAACATATTTGGCAACTGAAACATAAGTTCAATACAGAATTACAAAAGTTAACGAAGCATGCTGGTAACAATACCCTAGGAGACCAAGCTCCAAAGTAGCTTTATACTGTGATGGTATTTCCATGAGTGCTGCCAGAGCAAAGATTGCTTCCTTCTTCATGGTGGGGATGTTTTTTGACATGATCTCTGTAAAATTCACAAACTGCAGAAAAAAAAAAAATACAATCATGAACTGTTGAAACAACCTCAAGAAAAAAGTCATGAATGAGTCTTAATTATTTAGATTGATGACCTGAAAATTGTCAAATGTTCGAGAAGGAATCTGGTCGTCAAACTGTTGTATCACATCCCAGGGTCCATCACCAACACCAACCAAAACAATTGACAATGGATATTCACTACAAACAAAAGTGAAAGAGTATTGGAACACCCTACATAATAAAATATGGCTATAATAATTTTGTTTTAGAATTACCTTGCTTTTACTATTGCATTAATTGTATCCTGCTCTTGTTGACTTAATTGGCCCTGTTCTCTATTGTTGCTTTGTGTTACCTTGAATCACAATTTTAATGTCAGGATTAACAGACATAAGAATTTATTAATAATTGGATTCCAGTAAGATTTCCAAGTATTCACTATTTTTGCTCTAACTGTTCTCAATTAGCCAGTGCAAGGAATTGGTTTCTCCTCTAGGAAATCTACTCAAAACCCATAATTGGACAGCAAATAAAATGCATGCAAAAAGATATTCAGACCATAACTGACCTGTCCATCGGCAATGATCAATAGAACATGATACTGACCACCACTCTTCTCCACAATGTCAATGGCTGCTTCAATAATCGGAGCAAATGATGTTGGTCCTGTCACATAAGAAAAGGACCATAGTTGCCACTGGAACATTAAAAACAAAATGATTGAAATTGAATTTCGAATAACAGTTCACACTAACCAGACAAGGAAAGTTGTGGAACTATTTCTCTATAACGGCCCAGTGCTTCCTGAAAGCCATGGCAGGGCCTATGATCTGGATAAAAGCTAAACACCTTTTGATCAAATGTTGATACTGCACAATATTGATGAATTGATCAAGTTTTCAGCTATATGTTTGAATAGGTTCAGATACTATTTGCTAAATACTAACCATCTCCAAAGCCAAAACATGGGATGAGATCATCTTCATCAAAAGATGAAATTGTCCTTCCTATGATGGATATTGCCTGTTCATATGGGTTTGGAGAATCTCCGAGGTGATGCAAGCTCTTACGGTTAAAAGATCTTGCACCTGACCACTCATTGCTCCTTGTGAAATCTATCCCAACAATGAGATTGGAAGATTCTAGACCAGCTTGGGCAAGAGCCTCTGTTACCTAGGATGAAAAGTGAAAGGAAAACAATTGCAAAATTATCTGAACATACAAAACTGTAGCTTATCAGTAAGAACTGCTATTCACCTCCCTCCAAAATCTAGCATTAACAAGACCACAAGGCAAATATAATGAAACCAAACAAATTAGTAAATATAAAAGCAATCCTTTTCTTTCTTCACCACTAATCCTTTTGCTCAATGTGAAAGCTTAGAAGTAAATACATTGGAAATTAGGAATACGGGACAGTATGTATGCCCAGAAATACTGGTGACATGTGCTACATGGATGAGAAGATATTTAGTGGCGATTGATCTTGAACAAAAATATTTAGGACTAACTAGGAGGCTAAATAGAAAAATTATTAACTTTTCAAATGCTGGTTTCATTGAATCCTTTCTCTGAATGGATTTCTTCTTTCTAAAGAGAATTGGGGCCCTCTGTTATTTCAGTAATTACGTAATAAAGTGTTGGAAAATTTTGACTTTACATATGTGAGCTGAATGAAAGCAGTTAGATTCAAACTATCATTTTTGAACCTTTACCACACACCATCTTTTCTAAGATGAAGAGTTAAGACTCAAGAGGTGATAAGGGTTATACTCCACTGAAACAGAGAATAAAAATGGAATACTAGATAATGCAGGACATTGTTACCTCTTCAACAGTGTTGTAGTTATCAGGGATACGTGAATACTTTTTACGCAGTCTAGCTCTGGTATCAGGATCCATAACATATGATTCCCAGGATAGGGATGGATGGGTGAAGAACCCGAGAATTGAATGTAAACGCGTGGTTAACTTTACACTTTCACAGTGGTATCAGTGGGCTTTGCACTGTTTGCCTCCCATAAGCATGGAACAACTTCCTACGATTGCTTCAGAGCAGCGATTGCTTTATCCTACGAAACTGCAGACAGGCAGATCCATTGCAGTTTGATTAGTGTAAGAATCTTTCAGTTAATAAGTCATATTGTATTATGTTGTATGTTGTCAAATGAGTAACCCCAAATTCGATTTCTTTTCGCTCTTTTTCTTCTTTTTTCTGTTTTTTTTTTTTTTCTTTTTAACTCTCTTATCAAAAGTACTTAAGAAAATGACAACCTTTTCTAGACTGTAGGTTTTAGTCTTGCTTCGATGAATGAAGCTTGATTTTCCAGAGTGAAACGCTAATTAACAACAGAGAAACATGTAAAAAAATAATAATAAGCAAAACAGTGCTTGAAGAGGGAAACCAAGGCATTAACCAGATTAGCAAAATAGCAGCAATAGATATACAATAGCCATTGCAGAAATGATTCTCAACTACAGAAAAAGCCAGTGGAAGCATCAAATCAGATAAACAGTAAAGAAATTCAGCTCTTCCCAAGGAGTCTCAAAGAGATTAAACGGAACAAACAAATTTAACGTCAAATCCAATGAAAAATACCTAAAAACAAAAATATTCATGGCTGCCCAAAACCTATAAGCAAATTAGTTCCTTCACAAATTCCGAGCAGGGATAAAGTATCATTTAATCCAACCAAGACAAAGATAGTGCATTAAAAACCTTAGGATTCAATCTTCTTAGTTACATACAAGCTTATTAAAACCTTTTAAACCAATATGAACCGAAATTAAACCAGAAATGAGACAAGAAATCGGCTAAAGCAAATCTAAACAATGAAGGAAAAAGGAAAAGTAATTCTCAGTCTTACCTACCAATAACTGTGGCGGTCCTCGTGAGTACACAAACGAACAAAAACAGAGATAATGGCGCCGTTTCTGTGTATATATAAGAGATAAAGTTAAGAATAAATATATATAAAGTTAGAACTGATTGTAGCAGAGATTTGGCATCGAATCCACCTGTTGCGCGCTGGCAGCTGAGCCATATAATGGAGGGCTCATGAATCCTAACCCACCAAACAAATAAAAGAAGTCAACACGTAACTTCTGAATTCTGATACATGACCCGAGTTCTGTCCATTTATTTGTATCACATGAGCACGCAACCCGAAGTAGGAATTGATCGGATAAGAAGTAAGTCCATTTTACTTGTTTGATACGTTTATCCGGGCATGCATTCTAACCCATTTTGCTTGAAAAAAGTGACGATTTAGTTTATTCTTGCCACGCGGTGCAGTGATGAATGATGTGGCAAAATCAAGAGAACGTTGAAGTGTGGGGAAAATCTATATGGTGCTGCAAAGTTTACAAAACACCTTTGCTTTTACTATAATACTGTACATGTTTGGTTTTGTGGGCATTTTGGGGTGAGAAAAATAACCGAAGAGGCCGAAATCGAATCGAAAAATGGTTAATATATATCTATAATATTAATAAAAGTGTGAATGAAAAGGTATTTACTTCTGGAATTTTTTCTATTAAAATATTTTTTTTCTTGAATTTAGTTCATCTCTATTAAAAAGTCAGAAAATGTAATTAAAAGAATATCATCAAGTGCAATAAATTATCTCTTATTAAGTTTTTTTACATTTAAGTTATTAAATAAATCGCATTCTTTCTCAATGAATCTAACATTTATATTTTTGTTTATCATCATTAAATTCCACTAGGCTGTGTTTGGTTTTAGGAAAAGGTAGGGAAAGGAAGGAAAATGTAGGGAAATCTAACATTTATACCTTGTAAAGGTTTCCCTACATTTCCCTTCCTTTCCCTACCTTTTTCTTCAAACCAAGCATAGCCCTAATAAATCCATATACAATAATTATTGATATAGTGAGATTTTATATTTTTAAAATAAACATAAAAATGAAATCATATTTTTCATTTAGGTGGTGGATAAGTAGTTTAACCATTTGGGTCAAATGGATATTTCGTGATGCCATAAATAAATAATACAAATTTAGAAATATAAAAAAATACATTTATTTATCATTATTAAATTCCACTAATAAATCCAAACACAATAATTATTAATAGAATGAAATATATTTTTAAAATAAACTTAGAAATGAAATCATATTTTCCATTTAGGTCGTGAGTAAGTACTTCAACCATTTGAGCCAAATGGATAATTTCATGATGTCATAAATAAATAATACAAATTTAGAAGTATAAAAATACAAAAAAATATATAGAAAAAAGAGAAGAAACTTTGATAAAATAAGTATGACAAAATAAACATAATTTTAAAATAAGTATGATAAAATAGATGGGAAATTAAGTAGGATAAAATAGACATAATTTTATTATTGATGTACATCAAATATGCAATTTAAAATCGATGGGAAATTAAGTCATCTTTCTATCTAGGGGATGAGTTAATGGTTTAACCTTTCAGGTCAAATAGGTTTACCCATGATGTATAATTATTTTTTTTTAAATAGAATCTATACTACTTTAAAAAGCACAAAAGGCCTCAAGAATATTTTTGAATTTTTTTAGGATAAAATTTACCCCTTTATATTTAAATTTATTAATAAAAATGAGGGAAAATAAGGCAGTTGGTTATTGATATTAAATGAGTTGAAAATAGGTAATTTATTAACTTGCATTCATGTTCATTGAATCATATATTTAAGTCATTTTTGCTTCTTCTCAAGTTCTCATTATTATGTTCTATTAATTAATTTCATACTTACTAAATTAAATATTCCAATAACATAAAAGCTTATACTTTTAAAATCTACCTAAAAAATAGTGTTTTCATTCAGGTGGGTGGTAAGAAATTAAACCATTTTGGGTCAATCCATGTTGCCACGATTAAATAAAAAATAAAAAAATAGATAAAATAAAAAAATAGAAATTAAAAAATTGGAAACATTTTTAGCATGCATATTAAATAATAATAATAAGTATGATAAATAAGAAACATTTTTATTAATGATGGAAATCAAATGTAAAATATAATTGGAAATAAAAATATTTTCCTATTCTCTCTCATTATACATGTATTTAAGCTATATTTTTCTCATCATTAAATTCTTGAAATGAAATCCAAAATAATAATTTTAATAGTATAAAAATAAATATTTTGAAAAGTAATTTGAAAATAAAACCATTTTCTTTCCTCCCGGTAGTGGGCAAGCAATTTGGCCATTTGAGGTCAAATGGATTAAGAAATAATACCATAATTAAATAATAAAAAAATTAAAATTAATGTATAAAATATAAGAAGTGTTTTTATTAATGATGAAAATGGAATGTCAAATTTAAAATCTACCTAAAAATGAAATGATGTCATAGTCAAATAATAAAATTTTGAAAAATAGAAAATTTAAAGAATCACAAAAATAAAAAAATAAAAAAATAAGATAGAGAAAAATTTGGGCACATATCTAATGTTGTATATTTATAAAAATAAAATATTGGATACATATCTAATATTATGTATTCATTATATTGAACAAAAATAAGTATTATAGATAAGAAATAATTACGAAATTTAATGTCAACCTAGAAATCAAACTATTTTTCTTTTTGGGTGGTGGGTTAGCGGCTTGGGTCAAATGATATCATAGACAAACAAAATTTAAGTGTGATAAGTAAAAGTTATTTATATAATGTAAATGAAATATATAATTTAAAGGGAAAATTATAGTTAAAGTCGGTTGTACATTTGAAATTATGTTGTAAATTGGTCTAGAAACCAACAAAATTCAAACAACTAACAGCTTATTTGGTTGTTACCAACATGGGACTCTTAATCCATGTTGGACACAACAAAAAGCCTATACCGAAAATAGGTTTTTAGTTTCTCTCATGCTCCTTCTATCTCTCGATCTCCCTTCCTTCTCTCTCACTCTCACAGTCATCTCTTGATCTCCCGTTCCCTCTGTCTCTCCCACTCTCTCAGTTATGATTTGTAGCCAAATCAAAATCTCTCTTTCTTTCTCTCTCTCTCTCTCTCTCTCTCTCTCTCTCTCTCACACACACACACACACACACACACACACACACATTCTCCCTCGATCTCTCTCATTCTTCTCCCTCAATCTCTATCGTTCTCCCACTCCCTCTCTCGTTCTTTTTTTTCTTACAAACTTATATAATATTTATCAAATAGTATAAAAAAAACTAAAGGGACCAATCACTTGTACAATCAACTTATAAATTTCTTAGCCAAAAGTTTCTTATGAATTTTCATCAAATTGGTGTAATGATTTTTGAACCATACCAAAAGTTTCTTATGATTTTTGAACCATACAGTCTAATTAATACTATATAAGTGTGTATGAAAATAAAAATAAAAAATAAAAAAAAAATAATGAGAGAGGGAGTGGAAGAGAAATTAAGGGAGAACAACATAAATTAAGGGAGAAAGAGAGATCACTCGAGAAAGAGAATGAGAGAGATTGAGGGAGAACGATATGTAGAGAGAGAATGAGAGAAATTGATAGAGAGAATGTAAATAACGAAACCAAAAACCATTTTTATTTATTTTCAAATCATGCAGTCATTGAGTAGAGAGAGACAATTGTGAGAGTGAGAGAGCGGGAGGGGGGAGAGAGAGAGAGAGAGAGAGAGAGAGAGAGAGAGAGGGAGCAAAAGAGAAACTAAAAAACCTTTTTCTATTTTCCAATCACCCAGCATTAAAGGGCAATTTCGGTATAAGATTTTTATTGTGTCCAATATGGATTAAGAGTCCTATGTTGGCAACATCCACATAAGCCTCTAATGACATAGCGGGGGTTTTATAATTTGAAATGCAGAGCCAGTTGTCAGAGTTTTGTCAGTTTCAAGACCAACTTGTAGCCTAATTTTAAATGTATAGCCCACTCTAACTATAATTTTCCCTAATTTAAAAATAATTCGAAAGCAAAGCTATTTTCTTATCTAGATGGTGGGTCAATGATCCAACTTTTAAAAGAAACCCATAAATGTCATAATTGAATAATAAATATTTAAAAAAGGATAGAACACAAAAAATTAAAATGTATAGGATTTTGTAGGAAACATTTGAGAACATTTCTAATGTTATATATTCATCATATTAAATAAAAATAATTGTTAAAGTAAATGTTATTTTTATTGTTATTTGCTACAAGCAATTAAGTTTATTTTTAATCATATTATTACTTTTGTTAATTTTCAATTTCTATCTTAACTATGATATATCTAAAATTGAAGTAATTAATATGAAGAAAAATTTCTCATATATATAATATTTTTAAAATTGAATCGCTAATAATCGGCCTCCTACCTCCGCTATGCCTTTCCTCTTTTTTTCCCTCTTTGAGCTCTCTCTTTCACTCTCTCAGACTCCCAGTTCTCTTCTTCCCCAATGGACCAATGGCCTCCAGCGCTCCACCCTCCGACCGAATCACCGACGGCCTCCGACGACTGAGTTATCGACGTCCAATCAATTGTCTCACTTTTTGTTCTCTCTCTCTCTCAGACTCTTCTTCTTCTTCCCCAACAGGCCATACCTACCAACAGGCAATGACCTCCGACCGCGACTGATGGTGTCTCTCACTCTAATCTCTCTCAATAGCCAATTATGTTCATCAGCTCTCATTCTCTCATAAGTCATCTCTCTGACTCTCTCACTCTCAGACTCAAAGACTTCACTCTCTCTCAGACCGTCTAGTGTTTCCTCTCAATATCTCACTCGTCACTCACTCAGAGTCTTCACTCTCTCTCAAACCAAAAAATCGAACCGCGGTTAACCAGTCAATTGGTCAACTAGTTAACTGGTTGCATCAGTTCGGTTTCGGTTCGGTTAGATTTAAAAACAAAATAGGTCGATTTGGTTTAGAAAATCACCCCATGGTTTGGTTAACCGAATCATGAGCACCCCTAGTGGGCATTTATTGAAAAACGTTGTTGTATCAGTGTTACATAGGTGTTGTAGGTATTGGTGTTATTGTATTTGAAACTAGAGTTTGGTTTCACCATTTATCAAATAAATACTAAAAAACTGAAGCGCTTTGATTTATGTGCATGGGGTATTTAGTGAAACGTCAAATTCGCATTCCCCTAATGTTTGTCCATTTCTTGAAATGAAATGATGATATGGCACACTTTAGCTAATTTATAGGGTATTATTTAAAACATCCATAAAACGTCTAACTAAATAAAAAAAAAAGCAAAAAACATTTAAAATAGTAATTTTCATATAAGGCTTAGTTTGGAAGGAGTACAAATACAAATATGTAGAGTGCAAAACCTTGTATTTTGTATGTATTTATATAGTACATATTTGTATTTGTACTCCTTCCAAACTGAGCCTAAACGTTTTTCTAAAGAAACGCCTATAGAACCAAATATATATAGTATTCTAGCCTTCAAAATCAAAGGAGGCGATCGTTAGGGTTTTTGTTTGGGGTGGCTGCCTTTGGGGAGTCCTGAAGGAAGCCTAAACGTTTATCTAAAGAAACGCCAATAGAACCAAATATATACAGTATTCTAGCCTTCAAAATCAAAGGAGGTGATCGTTAGGGTTTTCATTTGGGGTGGCTCCCTTCGGGGAGTCCTGAAGGAAGCCACCCATTTGGGTTGTCCTTTCCCATCTAATTTCTCTCTCTCTCTCTCTCTCTCTCTATATATATATATATATATATATATATATATATATATATTTCGAGAGAGGCTTCATCTCAAGTTTTCTCGAGGCTTTGTTCTCTGATTTCTCCCATCTGGGTTTTCCTTCCCCCTATCGTTTGCTCTTCTCTTTCCCATTGTTCTTTGTGCCTCTTTTTGTGTTTTCTTCTCTTTCTATGGGTGTTTTGACATGGGATTTATTCTCTTGAACTCTTTATTAGGCGATCGTTACTGGTGGATGTAACTTCACGCTTACCGCCTATAATTGAGTCAATTTGCATTTCTCCAGCTGATGTGGTTCATGGTGAGTTCTGTTCACAGTTCTCCGGCGAAGGCAATTATGAATGGCAGTTTCTGTCACTGGTAGCGATTGTTACGTGTGAAGCTTTGCCATCCTTTGTAGATCTATTCCAAACATATTATTATAGAATCATTACAGTCTTTTGAAAACCTCTTTTATCAGTTTCGTTTGCCATTTGTGGTGGACTAGAGATGTACTTGTCTACTTCTATTGATGATTTTATTTCACCTTTATTTAGTTGCAGGAGTTCTTTATATCCTCATTCATCCATTTTTATATTTTTTTCTCTTTAGAAATTGTAGCGGGGTTTTCTGTTGGCCTTGTCATCTTTTTTTTTTTTTTGTTTCAATTTTTTAATTGAATGAAATATGATGCGTAATGGTGTTTTCAAAAAAAAAAATGAAGATATGGGCTCACCTTAAATGTGATGAAATGACGTTTTGATGGAGCCATAGGAATAAATCTAAGGCTATCAGATAAAGGTAACAAGAACATGTGGGGTATCATGTCCATGTGGTCCATCTTTTATTTATCTTTGTGAATCGAGATTTACTTTTCAAATGGATCTCACAGTAAAAGATGTTCCCACCATGCATTGGCAACTTCTCCCTATAAATAATCACATATAAATATGGCAGATGTTCTCTATGTGATTTTCTTTGAGGTTAGTGTGAGAAGCATTATGTGAGCATTATGTCTACTTATCCTTATTTAAATGATGATAGAACCAATGAAGTTGCGTAGGGGCTTTCTTCAAAACAAAATCTCAACTATAAAAGCATTAAATAATTTATTAGTACATTTATCAAAAAATTCATTTATTGGTAGAATAAAATACCATATAAGGTTGACTTGCACTAGAGTAGATTAGAGGATCCATCAAATAACAAGTTTGGTGGGTCTATCTACCACCTCCGTAAAGGAATCTGTTAGTGTGCCTCACAGTTATATCTCACTCTTTTCATGAATAATAAATACAAGTACGAGAGATGTTCCTAATGTGCATCTAAAACATGTTGTGCACACTATGAGAAGTAGATTCGGATTCACCTACTTGATGGTTTAAACTTTCACTGAGCCACTTAAACAAATATATAGATTTACTCTTTTCAAATTACATAAGATATTAATTATTTTTTTATGCAAAACTCCCTTCTCAAAGCTTCAAAAGATTAGCTAGATTTCCTTCTTTCTTTTTTTTTTTTTCTCCAAATAGCCACTCTTACAAAGTTATAAGTTGATTTCTGTAATACGATGTCCTTATTTTTTTATGCAATTGACATGGTCATAGGGCTTTAACGTTACACTAATTCCGAACCAAATTTCAGCATGTCTTGGGTCAGTTAAATTAAGTTTATATTTAGGGTGTGTTTGGTTCACAGACAGGACTGGAATTGGAATCAGAACTAGAATATCTAAGAATCAGAATTGGAATCACCTATTCTTAACAATTGTTTGGTTCAGTCAAGAATTAGAATCGGATTCCGATTGTTGTTGTTTCGTTCAATTAGAAGTTGGAACGGGAAACAACCAAAGTTTTCAATTCTGCCCCTGTTAAAAGAACCTCAAAAACATCCACTAATTATATATTTTCAACATATACACACATTGACAACTTGCTACCAAGTGCATATACGGAAAAAATATAAAAAAAGAAAAGAAAAACACAAACAAACAAAAATAACAAAACAATCATTCTCCACCATAAAAATAATGAAAAAATATACAACAATTTCTCACAAAAATCCATCTACTAAAAGTTGATCCTTCAAAATCTGTAAAAAAAAGCAGCGAAGGCAACATTCAAGATGCAGGGGGATGAGATGATGAACACAATGTCAAATTATTAAAGGCAAGATCCTTGTTTATAAGTATGAACAACTCTAGTTGATTCTCTGTCAAGAGAAGGGGCATGGCCATTCACATTAGGATTCATGACGTTGAAAATCTATCCTTCCATGGATTTAAACATTGGGTCATTGGTTGCAGTCTATTGTGTATTTACATTTTTGTCCTTGTATCATTTGCAGCAGCTAATGGGCCAAGACTAAAGGTTGTAGTCTAGACTACTCCTGGAACAAGGCCACTTGTCAAAGCCACCCCACCAATCTGAAGCAAAAATGTAGTACTTAAAAAACAATTCGGTAGCAAAGTATTGCATTGTTTATCCTACATCTCCAATACTCACCAATTATATGCTACAAAAGAGCTTCCTCTGAAGATCTATACGCCTTGCCAATTTAGAATGACATCTCCCATCAGAATACACACATACGCACACAGAGAACCTACCTGTTGAAAGAATTTATATTGTTTTAAGATATTAAAAATCCTAGATTGTTTCTGCTTATTTATTTATATATCTATCTCTTATGATAATGACAATAACAACAACACCTCAACATTCAGAGCAACATACACATGAGGTGCCCTCAGTTTAGAGGAAACTTGAATGATTTGGGAAATTGATCTAGCGGTTGAATTACTAAAAAAAACAACAAGTGATCCTGTTAAGAAAACAATTTCAAGTCAGCAAAGATGTTGAAATTAAGTAAAACCATTGAATAATCTTGAAATTCCATTTCAGTCAACTGCAAACAATGTAGATTGAGCAGAATCATTTTCAAAAGAATCCAGTGAATTGCAAATTATTACTTCTACATCATCAAATTCAATTTGTTGTGAAATGGCTAAAACGTAAACTGACTCACCATTCCGGATTATAACCTCATCAAAATTCTCTGATTTTCTTCAACTTTTGGGCATCAATCTCTAAGTCCATGGCCTATAATAAACAACAATAACCTCTTCTTCAATCTTTAATTGCTGGCCACAACAATAACCTAAGCTGCTTAAGAAGAGAAGATCTTCTCCATGGACGATCGTATTACATTCTTTCTTTTTTGTTTTTTCAGGACAGAGAAGAGGAAATAAGAGATAAGAGAACTCTAAAGATGTTCAAAGAAAGACTTGAAATTGAATTGTCTTATCTCACTTGCACTATATTGTGTGTGGGTGGGTTGGGGGGGGGGGGAGTTGATAAGGGGAGTTGATAATCTATCCTAACCATTAGCTCAAAATCTCAAATAAATTTCAACTATTGATTCACAAGTAACTCATGACCTCTCATTACCCATCTTATGACCATTCTTTTTTCTTAAGGCTCAGTTTGGAAAGAGTACAAATACAAATATGTACAAATATGTATAGTACAAATCTATACAAAATGGTACAAAATATAAGGTTTTGCACTCTATATATTTGTATTTATACTCTTTCCAAATGGAGCCAGTAGAGGGGTGTATTCGATACCTTTTTTTTTATGTTTTTTTATTTTTTTTTCAAAACTGGTTCAGGGGGCTGATTTAGGGCTCCTCCACCCCCTGAATCGGTCAAACCCTCGATACACCCACTGTAAGGTCATATTGGAGGGGTCCCGGAATGATAGAAAACAATAACTCCTGCAAATCTTCCCCTAAACATGACCAAGTGAGAGGTCTTTATACTTGAAACCTTAATGGCTTCATTAATTGAAGGGTTGTTGCATGCCTCATTTATTGTTGCGTGTATTAATTAAATGCTCCTGCTTCAAATGCAGAAGCAAAATTCAAAGCCAAGATTAGAATGACAACCTCTAAAATTGCATTTAGCCAAACCAAATGCTAGAACAGATTTGAACGACAACCGCTGAAAGCTTATTTGGGGATAGAATATTAGCTAGGTTTATATTATCCAGAAAACAACATATGAGAGATTATTTCAAACTTAAAATCTCAAATCCAAGCACGGCTAGATTGCAAATCAGGTCATGAACCACATGCAAAGCTACTTACAAATTTTATATTCAAGATAGCTTTCAAGCAAAGCAAAAAGAGATCCCCATACTAAAAACATAGGAGATACCAAATCCTAAATCAAAAAGTATGAACTAACTGCAAATCAAGAACGAAAAAGCTAGGTTACTAATCAACGTTACTACTCTTATTCAAACACAAGGGTTAGAAGAAAAAATACACTATGACAGAAGGAGGAAGAGGAGGCGAGGAAGAAGAAGAAGATTCAATCAGAGCATGGGCGGTTGATTTCAAAGAAGAAGAAGAAGAAGATGATGAAGATTAATTTATTGTGGTCTGGTCAGGTCTGCAGCGAAAAAACTGGGGAATAATGAAAAAATAAAGTGTGAGAGAGAAGGAGAGGAATAAGAAGAATAGGAGATAGAAGAGAAAAAAATCATCGGTGATTTAGCTTGTTGTCACCGTCGCCGGAGTTTTGGTTCTGAATTTCAGATCACTACTTCGATCTCCAATTGCCGAATGAGAGAGAGAGAGAGAGAGATTTGGAATCGGGTTGGGAGAGGTTTGAAGGTTTTTTTTTGTCAATTTATTTTTCTTACGTGAAAGAGCGGGAATGAGATTCCGATTCCCGGGAGTGGGTCGGGAATGGCCATTCCCGAAAATGGGAGATTGCCGTTCCACTCGGAATGGGAATCGGATTCCGATTCCGCTCAACCAAATGCCTGGTTCCAATTCCGATTCCGGACTCTTATTCTTGCAAACCAAACGGACCTATATATATATATATATATTTTAAGTACTTTCTGTAATAAAAATGCTTCTGCGTTTGATAACATGTGATTCTTGGAGTAAAATCACCCAAAGCAAAAAAAAAAAAAAAACATTTGTGCAATAAAAAACATGTATTACTATCCATGTTTTACTTTGCACTTTTGACCAAATATCCATTTCATAAAATGCATAAGCGGTAAACAAATATATGCTATGCCCATATGCCACATGACAAAAACTTGTGACTATAACAAAATATTCACCATGTGACAAATTTGGTAACATGTGGAGAAATATATTAAAATTTATGACACATGACTAAATATATGTTATTTGGAAAAATTGTCAAAAATTAAACATGCCATATGACAAAATATGCCATACATGGCAAAATATATGCCACATGTCAAAATTCACATAACAAAATATATGCCATATGTCACAAAAGTAAAAATTCATCCAAACATAACCTAAAATATTCTCTCAAATTCGATTCCAATAAATATTCGATAAATTTTAGTTCGGCTCAAAAGCTTGAAAGGATAAAATATTTTCATATTTTATACATATGCAGCCGTGAGATTTTGGTTAAACTATTTATTGGTTGGATTTAAGTTCCAAAAAATAGTTGAATTTACCATAGAATTTGAATTCAATTAGCATCCACCTAGACTAATGGAATTTGAATATTTGATTAAAATTCAATTCGATTGCAGCCCTACTTTCTAATCCTGCCCATGGCCCAATAAGATGGCTATTAGACATCTCTTAAAACATTGAGGCACAAGATCTAGCCTAGGTAATTGCAGACTCTTCATGGTTATAAGGTTAATGAACCTCAGGTGTATCTTGCTCTATTCTTGCCTTTATAACATGGATCAATATTGTGCATTTGTAAGATGTAACGCTCTTTTTTTTTCTGTTTTATCTTTTTAATCCGACAATTGATGTGTATCTTATACTTATCAACATTTAAATGTACTATTGTAAGGGCACTTTTTATGCACATGTACAAGAATATGGTAAAATACAAGTTGGAGTTTGGATTTCATCTTGACCACAAGATTCAAAATATCGATACGCCTGATATGCTGGTAGGAGTGTATCAGGCGATATCGATAGTGGCTTTTATAACTTTTTCTTTTCAAAATCAGTTCAGGGGGCCGGTTTAGGGTTTTTTCACCCCCCGAACCGGTCAGAACCCCAATGCACCTCCTATAGGGGTGTATCGGGAAGCCAACACGATACATATCAGCTGATATGTATTGATACTTTGAACCTTGCTTCACCATCTTCACAGCCCTTGCATTGCAGCTGTGTATTGGAAATTATATGGGTTGCACGACTTCAAGGCCTGTGATGATGGTGTGAGGACAGATTTTGTCGGGACCAAATCCAAATTATATAAGTTGGCATTATATAATTAAATTTAAATTTTATAACCTACACCAAAACTAAAGAAAGTATATACTTTATAATAGTCAAGGTTCAAAGTATTGACATAATACACTTAATACGGGATGTATCATCGTCAACACAAATTTTGTGTGTAAATTTGAAATACAAAAAAAAAATGTAGACAAATTCAAAGAAATTAAATTAACTTCTTTCTTTTGTACAAATGTAAGTGGGATACAAACATTTTTCTTTTGCAAAGAAAACCCTCTGATTCTCTTGTCATGAATACATTCCAAGATTTTGTACTTATAGTTTGTCATGGACACGATCCGACAAGTTTGATAACTTGTAGTTGTAGAAAGAGCTTACAACAATCAATTGTATGCATTTATTTTTTTGTTGCAGTAATTTGATGAAGCTTTTGATTATAACAACTCAAAGACCGGAATCCTTCAGCCAATGTTGTACGAAAATGTAATGGTTTCGGAACTTTAATGATTGAGGAACCGAAATTCAAATTCTTCTTCCCTTGATCTGTCCCTTCTTCTTCCATTTTTTTTTAAAGAAATAAGAGTAGGCCAAAGAATTGAAAAGCCAAAGTGTGAGAACCAGAAAGGACCGAAAGAGAATTAAAGGAGGGCGAGAGCTTCCTCCATCTATTTATAACATCTTCTCTTAGACAAATTTGGCTGAAGACTTGAATTCAAAATTGAACTCAGCCAGCTTGCATAATTAATATGGGGGGCGACTAGATTGATATTTAGTAATCAATTTATGATCCTATTTAAAAGCTAATTACGAAATGGGTTAGGTTTGTCCCCCTCTTATTTAAAAGCCAAGTGCCACTTAGCAAAAAGGGGTAGGGCCCATAAAGTTTTAAATTCATTAACCAGCACGATCTCTTTCTTTGTTAGATCAATTAAGCCTCTCAATTGCCTTTTAAATTGGATCCAATAAATTCAATTTAAAATTTTGCCAATCTGTCATTCGGTGACAGATTTCAATTTGTGTTTTCTTTTCTAATTTGATATGTTGTATAGGATCGGTGTATTTGGAAATCAAGTGATTAAAGGCTAAAGCCTATCACTTTCTTAATTTGCATTTTCACTGTACCCTACAAGTGTCTCTTTGAGCTTAATGGGCCAATGTACTGGTCCCAAACTTGTGTGGATCATGAGCTCTTTTTTTTTTAACTCATGTAGACCAAGAGTTTCTTTTTTGTTTTTTGTTTTTTTTTTTGGGTTTTTTATTTTACTGCTCAAATTTTGTACTCATGTGGGCCAGGAGTTCTTTTTATATATATATATAATTTTGCCATTCACAGTTTATATTCATGCAAGTCAGGAGTAATACAAATAATTTAATTTGTGATTGCACTTTTTCAGGTTGCCTACGTACCCTTAGAGGGATCAAGTCATGACATAGTTTACAAAGTGATTTGTACTTGCGATTTGGGGCTCTGTAGATAGTTTAGGCACTTACCTAGGAGCACTTAGTGGATAGTTTAGGCTTGTGTCTGGGAGCACATTTTGATTTGATTTGAAAGTTGAATAGTTTATACTCATGCTTAAAAGTCTTGCAGACAGTTTGTGCTCATATCTGAGAGCACACATTGAGTTATTTGGAAGTTGAATACTTTATACTCATACTCATGAGTCTTGCAAATAGTTTATGCTCGTAGCTGGGAGCAAACGTAGACGTTGAATAGTTTATACTCATACTCAGGAGTCTTGTAGACAGTTTATGCTCGTATCTGGGAGCACACATTGAGTTATTTGGAAGTTGAATAGTTTATACTCATACTCAGGAATCTTGTAGACAGTGTATGCTCATATCTAGGAGCAAATTAGAAAGTTGAATCATTTATACTCATATTCAGGAGTCTTGCAGACAGTTTATGTTCGTATCTAGGAGCAAACTTTGAATTATTTGGAAGTTGAATAGTTTATTATACTCATACTCAGGAGTCTTTAGACAGTTTATGCTCGTATCTGGGAGCAAATTTTGTTTTTGTTTTTTTTTTTAAATTAGATAGTTTAAGCTCATATCTAGGAGCAGAAATAGTTTAGGCTCATATCCGAGAGCGAACTTTGACTCATTTGCTTTTCGCGTAACATGTGATTGTATACATAGCTACACATCCTCTAGAAAAGAATTCCTTTTGTATGTACTCTTGTAGAGCAATTGGGAGTCGAGGGACTTGCTTCAAAACTCATTAGTTACCACTCGCGATGGTTGGTAGTGGTGTTCTTACCTTGTCTTTTCTTGCTTTCGGGAGGCTTCTGTGACCGAACCCTCATTTTACTCTTCTTTAATTATTCACAAGGTGGAGGGGACTGGTGTGTCACATGATGTTCCTGTTGTGTAATGATGGTCTAATCATCTTTTGAGAGTGACATGGCGGACTAGGGTGAAGTAATTTCCTTGGGACTTAAGGCATGTGCTTGTACTTGATTTAGTATTGCCCCTAGTGTATGGAAATAAGTAGAAGGGTCAATGGGGATTTTTATTTGATTTAGTGATGCCCCCGGTGTAAGTTCATAAATGACAAGACGATGAGGGCATTGGAGAGTTTCAGGTTCAAAAGATCCAAATGTAACGGTTGTCATGTAGGTGGTCACTATGTCCTCACATGGACCTAGTTCGATCACTCTTGACTCAGTCAATTGCATTATTTTATCTTTGAGGAAAAAACATTTTTAGAATAGGTGGCTAATTACCTGATGATAACGATAATACTTTGGATATCAATTTTCCCTTCTTCATCTATGTGTTTACTATCAGGAAGCTTTATAAGCTTTTTGGTTAGAAGGGCATCCAACATTTCTAGGACATCTGAACCAGGGAATGGATACACCTTCACTTTCAATTCTTTAAGAGTGAGCTTTGGACTTTCTTTCTTTTGCTGAACATTTGATTTCATTTCTTGCTTGCTTTTCTTCTTCCCAATAACCTTGAGAGGGACTATTGGGGTTGCTAGAACTTGCATCGGCCTAGGCAAATTTGTCTCATTTTCACCATCTTTCTTTTCATTTTTTTCCTTTGAAAATCATCTGAGTGATGTTCTCCAAAGGTAGCTAAGCTAAGCTCCATGTCATGGACGCGGGTGGCCAATTCCTCAAATGTTCAGGGTTTTATTTCCTTGAGGATGTAATGCAAACCCCAGCGCATGCCTTGAATACAAGTATCAATAGCTGAAGCTTATGAGAGTTTGTCTCGAAAATTGAGGTACAAATTTCTCCACCTATCAATATAGTTAACGAATGGTTCATCTTTCTTTTGTTTTGTGGTGGTGAGTACATACATGCTTACTGATGTTGTGCGATCTGATTGCTCCTTGCTGGAGGATGATCTGGCTTCCAATTGAATGGCGAGCTATGTAAATCTGCAAAATAAGATCAGAGAACCCGGGGTGGCTATCCCAACGAGGTCGCTCCGATGCTTAAGTTAGTAAGCTGTAGCGAGTTGAGATAGCTTTGAATGTAGAGAGCTAGAGAGCAGAGAAATCACATCGGGGTTGGAGCCTTTATATAGCTGAGTATTCATGGGGCATAAGAAAGAGTTTCGGGATATTCGAGATGCGGAGATGGAGTTCGCTCCGCTTCCGAAGGAACAACATACAGGTAAGGTTTATCTCGTTCCTCCTCCGATTCTGGTAGAGTGAGGATAAGTGCTTATCGTGATCTCTAGAAAGGTCGGGGTCTGTTAACTTATCGTGATCTCGAGGGATCCAAGAGTTGTTGGAGAGACCTATAGAGTTGGTTGCATGAGAGTCGGTTACGTGTTGATTCGGGTTGTTGGCTCCGAACTGGTACTTCGGTCTTTCAGTTCCGAACTGGCTTGAATACCGAGGTGCTTCGATGCCAAGTGAGACCTGCATCGAGGTGGCTTTGTTCTGAGGTGATCCTTAAGCCGCGGCCTGTGTCGAGGTGACAGAATACACAATCTCCACTGTTTCGAACTGAACTTGTCAGGCTGAGTTGTCATCTCTTGGTCAGGTCATGTCCACGTGTCCCCTTTTTACTAGGTCGGGCCAAATGACCCTTCATCAATTGCCCCCACTCCCCGAGCCAAGGGTCCTGACCCGGTGCGGGGAGTTCATGATGACTCTAGGTGGATTTGGCCCGAGATTTAGGCGGCTTGTCGGGCGAATCGCTGGTCAGACCTGTTTGGCCACCTGGCTCAACCAGGAATAACCTAGGCCGCGTCTAGTCTACGCACGGATGTCACGCGATCTATAAATTCCGTGGACGTCAAAACAAGCACTAAACCGATTTCAACCTTGGGGGTCGCACAACCGGTTTTCCTAGGAGCCATTGGATCTCTTCAATCTCAATCGTAGATTCTCGGACACAGCGGCTATAAATAGGGGGCCCGGGACTCCTTTTCTTCACCACAAATTCGCTAGCCTTCGATCTGAGGTCGCGTTCAAGTTCTTCAGTTCAGTGTCTTCCCGAGGTCATCTTCCTTCAATTCAGTCTTCTTTCGGTCTCTCTTTGGTGAGTCTTCCCTAGCTCTACTTTTCAATTCTGTGTCTTTCCCATGTCTAGCTTTAGTTTTAATAGTCTTTTAGATGGGAGCGGTCGATCTGCTGGGGCCGAGGTGGATACCTCGGCTCAGGTCGTAGATCGCCATACCGAAGAAGCTACTTCGGGTCAAGATGCGGTCTGCAATCCTCCTGAGGTGGAATCACCCTGGGAGGCACGAGAGGCCTCAGGTCTGGCATCCACCTCGCATCGAGGTCGACAGCCAGATAACTTTGGCCCATCGACAATGACGGCGGACAGGCTCCTGTCCCTAGTAGCTCGGTATAGGATTCCGAGCAACTTAGTTTATAGTATTCCCCTAGGTAACTTTCCTTGGGAGCACGGTCACAACGAGATTGTGATCTTTGAGGAGCAGCTCATAGCTGGTCTTCGTCTTCCACTTCACCCCTTGATTGTCGAAGTCGTAAAACTTTTTAACATTACCATAGATCATCTACACCCGAACTCCATTTGTAATGTAGTAGGAACCATCTCCCTCTTCCACCACTATAACCTTCCTCTTGACCTTGATATATTTTATTCCATTCTCTCGATAAAGAAGAACTCCTCTTGTGTTCTACCCGAACACAAGCGAACTTACTACCTATCCCACCATAGAAAAGGCAATACTTCGTGGTCCGTAACACTGAGGGGTGGCCTTTTCCGACCCACTGGAGGGCGACCATCCAAGATCCCGATGTCAAACTGGACCTAAAGACAAGGGAAGCGCTCCAATCTTGAGCGGGGCTCGGTACCAAGTTTGTGGACTACGTGACCGAAGACAAGCTTGTGCATGTCGATCTGAGTCCTAGTAGGTCTTCACTTGTTGTGCTGTCTTTGTTTTACTTTGGTGTCGCTTGTGATAGTTTGCTTTTGTTGCAGCAACCATGAAAATCCCTACGACCGAGCTCTTCGGTAACATGAAGAAGGGGAAGAAGAAGCAAGCTTCCAAAAGAGCTCATATTGAGTCTCCATAGGCTACCGTTACAGAGCCCGAGCAGCCCTCCGCTGAGCAACCTCCCGTGATCGATCTGGTCGAGGAGGAATCCGGGAAGGTCTCCCCGTCCCGCACGCCCGAGGAGGTATCTTTGAAGCCTGCCCCTACAACTGTCGCTTCTTTAGGTAGTGATGAAGCAGCTTAGAGCATAGTGACTCCAAAATATAGCCTTCTCAAGAGCCAAAGCGCAGTATACGCCGAGGAGGTCGCTAGTTCGGCTGAGCTGCCAGTTGCTCAGCTCGGAGCACAAGCGGCTACCCATTGCATGGTGGTAAGTTTCTTGTCTTGACTTCTTCAATTTTGTACTTAACTTTTCTTGTACTAACTCTTGTTTTCTTCTCTTGGCAAGTGAACTCCGTTATCCATGCCCTGACCTACCAATCCAAGGTGCATCTGAAGCGAGCTCTCACAGTTGAGTCTTCTTCTCGCGAGGCTCACACCGAGCTAAATTTGGCCCGCAATGAAGTCAACCAATTAAAGAAGGATGCACGGGCTCAAAAGGAGTTGATCACACTACTAATGTCCGAGAAGGAGGAGCTCACGGGGGAGAAAGCGACACTGAAGAGGGAGGTGAAGAACCTCGAGGCCCACGTGAAGGAGCGGACTGAGATACTCCTTCAAGCTGTGGAGGAGGCCAAAGTCAAGGCTATCGAGGAATACAAGGCCTCGTAAGAGTACTAGAGGGAAATGATTGAAGTGGGGACGGAGAGTTAACGCAAAGGCTTCAAGCTTAGTAGGTGGATGACCCGACGTTAATTCCCTCAGCTCGACCTTAGCACCATTACAACTTCGAGGGTCATAGAGGAAATGGTTGCTGAAGCTGCTGAAGATTCAAACTCCAAAGCGGGGAAAGTGACAATTAGTTGTTCGGTGACATTGAGGAGACCGATGCTGACGAGTGTATGGACCCTCCTGCTGAAGCCTCGGACAAGGGCGAAGAGCACCGAGATGAATAGAGACTTCTTTTTATCTCCCATATTGTATACCCCAAACCTCCGAGCTCGGTTTATAGTGAATTTCTTTTTTTTTTTTTTGTACTCAAAGTTTGATATCAATGAAATACACTTTTTGACTTATCTTTGTTCAAAAAATGTTCCGCGTAAGTAATTCCCGAACTAATGAACTAAACCAAGTAGGTTACCCCGAATTATCGAGCTAAACCAAGTAGGTCACCCCGAACTGTCGAGCTACCGAGCTGAACTACAAGTAGGGATAACTGAAATAAAAATGTACCGTGTAGGTTACCCCGAATTGCTGAGCTAACGCGCTAGACTAGGAGTAGGGGTAACTCGCATAATGTACACCAAGGTGAGTAGACATTGTAGGGTATATACCCGACCTGTCTACGCACGGGCTACTTGCTTAGATGTTGGTTGTCCCATAGAGCTAGTGGGTCCAACCTGTTATTATATGTCGAACTGGGCTAGACATCATAAGGTTTATACCCGATCTGTCTATGCCTTGGGCATGAGGGCTGATTTGCCTATGCCGAAGAGACGACTAGGACTTGTCTGCCTATGCCAAAGAGACAACTAGGACTTGTCCACCCATGCCGAAGAGGCGACTGGGACTTGTCTGCCCATGCCGAAGAGGTGACTGGGACTTGTTCGTAGTGCCGAGGTCATATGTCATCTTGGCATCATGGTCCTTGGGCTTCTGAGATTGACTCGCAATCCTCTCTCTAGTTCGGTGATCACACGTAGTCTCTTCTCAGGTTGCCGACGTTCCACGCTCGAGGTACTTGCTTCCCTTTGAAGGTCTCGAACTCGTACGTACCTTCCCCGAATACCTGTCTTACTTGGTACGGACCTTCCCAGTTCAGTCCGAGCTAACCAACACCGGGCTCAGGTACCATAACCTTCCGAAGAACCAGGTCGCCGACATGGAAGTGTCGCTTCTTGACCCAGGCATTATAGTACCGAGTTACTTTCTGCTGGTAAGCTGCAGCCCAGATGTATGCCAAGTCTCATATTTCTTCCACCAGGTCTAGGTTGGTCCGGAGCTTGTCGTTGTTTGTCTCCTCATCGTAGGCTTCCAAGTGTAGCATAGGCACCTCGATTTCTGCTGGGATCACTATTTCCATGCCGTAAGTGAGATTGAAGGGAGTCTCACCTGTGGTAGTTTTGATAGTGGTTTGGTAGGCCCATAGCACATTGGGCAGTTCGTCCACCCACAGTCTTTTTGCTCGAGCTAAGCGAACTTTCAATCCACAGAGTATGGCTCTGTTAGTGACTTCCGCTTGCCTGTTTGCCTGGGGGTGTGCCGCCGAGGTGAAGTTTTGCTGTATACCCATCTCGGCACACCAATTTTGAAATTTGATATCCTCGAATTGTTTTCCGTTGTCAGAGATGAGTACCCGAGGTAGCTCGAAGCAACATTCGATATTCCTCTAGAAGAAGTTTTGTATGTTGCGGGTTGTGGTCGTCATTAGGGGTTTTGCTTTCACCCACTTTGTAAAATAGTCCACTGCTACGACTAGAAATTTCCTCTGTCCTGTCGCAGGCGGGAATGAGCCAAGTATGTCGATTCTTTACTATGCGAAGGGCCATGGGTTGGTGAGGTATTTGCGGTTGGTAGTAGGTCAATGGTGGATGTTGGCATGCCTCTAATATTTGTCGCACTTCTTGACGAGCTTGAGTGCGTCTACCTTCATTGTGGGCTAGTAATAACCTTGTTGTAGTGCCTTCTGGACGAGAACTCTACCCTCCAAGTGTCTGCCTTACAAACTTTCATGGATATCGTGGAGGACTAGATCAGCCTTTGAGGGTCGTAAGCAGTGCAAGTAGGGGAACGTGAAAGATCTCTTGTACAACTGTCCGTCTATGATGACGTACTTAGCCGACTAGCGCTCTACCCTTCGGGCCGCATTGCGTTTTGCAGGGAGGGTCTCGTGAAGCAGGTAACTCATGAGCGGGTCGATCCAGCTCGGCTCTGCTTGTGCTACAAGAGCGACCTCTCTTGCCTCCCCGAGAATGCTGGGCCGAGGTAAGTCCTCTATGAACACGGTCCGCATGGTGTTGCTGCTTGTGCTAGCTAACCGGGACAAGGCGTCGGCCTTTGCATTCTGGATCTTGGGATCTACCTGATGAAGTAGGAGATGAAGCCACATAGTATCTCCCTGACTTTGGCAAAATAAGCAGCCATGGTGGTGTCACGGGCTTCATACTCGCCACTGATTTGACTGACCACAAGCTGGGAGTCGCTGCAGATGATAAGGTGCTTAGCCTTTACTTCCTTCGCTAGAGTGAGCCTAGTGACTAGTGCTTCGTACTCTGCTTCGTTGTTTGATGCTGCGAACCCGAACTAGAGTGTGTATCTAGCTTCACCCCGCTTGGACCGTACAAAATTATCCTCGCACTACTTCCTTGTTGGTTGGACAAGCCATCATCATGAAGGATCCAGGGCTCCTCGTCCCAGGTCGGACTTGCTCTAGCCGGGATTGGTGCCACACTGGTTGAAGTATCCTCTATGTGCTCGAGCTCATCCAGCTCGGGGATTGCAATGCTGAACGTACATTCTCCCATGAAATCAGCCAAGGCTTGGGCTTTAGTTTCCGTCCGAGGTTTGTACCGGATGTCATACTCGCTGAGTTCGATGGCCCATTTCGTTAGTCTGCTAGACACCTCAAGCTTGAGCAGGACCTATGTCAGAGGCTTGTTGGTGAGGACTATGACGGTGTGGGCTTGGAAGTATGGACGAAGCTTCCGAACTGCTATGACTAGCACATTCTGCAAAACCTTGCTAACATAGTAGATGGGTCGTTGGACCCTATCTACCTCTTTTATCAGTACCGAGCTGACTACTTCGTCACTCGTGAAGAGGTACAATTTTAAAATATCCCCTTCCTCGGGGCGGGTCAAAATCGGGATACTAGCTAAGTATCCTTTTAGCTCATCGAAGGCGATCTGACACTCCGTGGTCCACTCGAAGTCTTTACTTTTCTTTATAGCCTTAAAGAAAGGCAGGCAGCGATCTGTCGATTTAGACATAAAATGGCTCAAAGCGGCTATACGTCCATTTAGCCTTTGAACCTCTTTTAGTTTGCGAGGTGGTCTCATATCTAAGATGGCCTTTATCTTTTCTAGGTTGGCTTCGATGCCATGTTGGTTGACTATGTAGCCTAACAATTTACCTGAAGTGATGCTGAAGATACATTTGTTGGGATTTAACTTCATGTTGTACTTTCGTAAAATTTCAAAAACATTTTGTAAATCATTTAATAAAAATTTTGAAAATTGGGTCTTAACGACTATATCATCTACATAGCATTCAACTTTATTGCTGATTAACGGCTCAAAAATCCTATTTACAAGTCTTTGAAAGGTTGCCTCGACATTTTTTAGTACGAAGGGCATAACCTTATAACAGTACAGTCAGAGCTCAGTGATAAAGGTCATCTTTTCTTCATTGGCAGGGTCCATCCTGATCTGGTTGTAACCCGAGTACACATCCAGAAAGCTCAACAACTCATGCCCTGAGGTCGCATCCACTAGGCGGTCGATCTTGGGCAGCGGGAAATAATCTTTTGGGCAGGCTCTATTCAGGTCGGTATAATCGATGCACATGCGCCATTTACCATTGACCTTTTTTACCAGAACTGGGTTAACTACCCAGCTCAGGTAATGGACCTCCCTGTTGAAGTCTGCCGCTAAGAGCTTTTCGACCTCTTCATCGACTATCGTCCAGTGCTCCGTGGCAAGGTTGCTTTTTTTCTATTTAACGGGCCTGACTAAGGGATCAATATTTAGTTTGTGATTTAGAACTTTAGAATCTATTCCAGGCATTTTTGCCATGAACCACGCAAATACATCTAAATTCTGAAGTAAAAAACTTACCAACTGAGAGAGAAGTGGTTCCTCGACCGAAACACCGATCTGGAGGGTCTTAGTTGGATCATTAGTCGAGACCAGGATGTGAACCATCTCCTCCATCGGTGTAGCTCGGTCCTAGGCATACTCCGTAGGTCACTCGAGCTTGACGTTAGCCACTAGTTTGGCTTTCCCCTTGAGGGAGGCCACGTAGCATTTGTGAGATTCGAGCAGATCTCCTCGCGCAACCCCTACTCCGTAGTCCGTAGGGAACTTCATTGCCAAGTAGTAGGTGGATACTACTGCATGTAGGGCGTGTGTGATGGGCTGACCTATTATGGCGTTATAGGGAGATGGGGTTGCAACTACTAGAAACGTGTGCTCGAACCTCACTATGTTCAGCCACGTGCTAACCTCCACAAGTACTGAAACGCGCCCTAGGGGTTTGACCTCCTCGCCGCTAAAGCCTACTAGGGGGTTATCCGTTGGCTTAAGATCGCTTTCCTGGAGCTGGAGCTTGTCGAAGATGTCCTTAAACAGAATGTCGGCCGAGCTACCTAAGTCAACTAAGACACGCTTGATTTCGAAATCGTTGAGCCTCAGCTTTATCACTAGGGCGTCATCATGGGGATACTAGATCTCACGTGTATCATCTTCCGTGAAGTAGATCGACTCTTCAATTCTAGGTCACTTTGGCGAGTTTTGCTCATCGCTTTCTAACTTGCGAACTAAAGTTTGACCTACTGCCAAAGTGCAGCCCGTGATGATGGACCCGCCAGTAATCATATTGATTACTCCATGGATCGGTCTCGCCTCAGGCAGTTGCCGTGGCGGCTGCTCGCTCTGTCTGTTATTGGAGTCAAGAGCATTTCTTCTTTGGTCCCCCTGTCGGTCTGCTTGGTTTCTTTCTTCTCTTTGGATAAAATTTTTTAGATACCCGCGACGGATGAGCTCTTCGATCTCATCGCGGAGGTTCCTACAGTTCTTTGTACTGTGTTTGTGATCTTTGTGAAAGTGACAGTAAACGTTTTTGTTCCTGGTGGTAGGATCTCCCCTCAACCTAGGAGGCCACTTGACAAAGGAGGCGTCTTTGATAGCCATCAGGATTTCTCCTTGTTTGGCATTGAGGGGTGTGTAGTTCATCCGTTCTATAGGTGGGGTTCTGGATCGCTGACTTGACTTGCGAGATCGCAAAGAGGATCGGTTCCCAGACTTGTTTCCTCCCCTGGTCGGGGACTTACCCTTTCTTTTCTTATTCCCATCATTACATGTGTTGTCACCTTCTCTTTTTCTCTTCTCTGCCAGATTATCAGTCCTCTGATTCATCTCTTCCTCAACCCCGATGAACTAGTTGGCGAGCTTGAGGAATTCTGTGATATCTTTCAGCTTGTTGGCTACCACATGCCACTTGAATTCCCTGTGGGTTATGCCCTTCTTTGCTGCCGTAAGTCTTACTGTTGGGTCTAGGTCGGGGATCTACAGGCATGTGTTGTTGAAGCATTTAATGTAGCTTCTGATGGACTCCCCTTCTCTCTGAACTAAAATAAGGAGACTCCTTTTGGACCTCGGACACTTCTTGCTGGTGATGAAGTGCGAGGTGAACAGCTCCACGAACTGCACCCAACTCTTGATTGTTCCTGGCACGAGGTTCCGGTAGCATGTGTGAGCTACTCCCTTGAATGTGGTGGAGAAGGCTACGGACATGCAGGACTCATCAGCCCTAGCTAGGTGCATCTGGGACTAGAAGGAGTCCATGTGATCGTTGGGATCAAAAGATCCGTCGTACTTGTCGAGGGGAGGCATCTTGAAGTCCTTGGGCATCGGGGTCGCTAGGAGCTCGGGAGATAGAGGGGACAACCCGGAGAGTAGTGGGATGGTCTTTATTGCTACCAAGCTCGCCTCTTCTTTACCTTTAATTTGTTCTTGCTGATTTGGTCTCGCGAGCTGGCTATTCTGAGCTGGAATTCGGTGTGCCTTGCGACACCTTTATTGTTGCTTTTTCATTGGCTCAGCATTGGTAGTACTAACCTTTGTATGGTCTGGTACTGCTCTACTGTGATGTAGTTCTTGGCTCCTTGGGTTTTGATGTTGACTATCACAGATAGAAGTGGGTTTTGATGTTGACTGTCACGGATAGAAGTGGGTTTTGATGTAGTTCATTGGCTCAGCATTGGGTTTTGAGTTACTTGTGAGTGATCCACCTTCCTGATGTGAATGCCGAGGAAGAGTAGCTCTATTGGGTTGTGTGTCTCCGAACTTGTTTCTAATATTTCCTTGTGAAGCGGGCAGAGTGATTTGTCCGTCTTTCCTACCGCGAGGTGAGACTTGGCTCCCAAGAGGAAGTGGGACCTGGGAAGTCTCCTCGCCTCGGTGGGGAGATCGAGTGTTCTAGACACGAAGTCGGTTTTGCTGAGCTGTTGGGTGCCAGGGTGGAACCGATTGCTCGCTTTGTTGTAGTGAAGGGAACTACTGCTGGTAGTAGTGGTAAAACACTTGCTGCTGGTACTGTTGAAACTGCTAGACCTGCTGCATTTGGACCTGAATGGCCCTCCCACAGTGTACCAGGTCATCAAACTGGGACTCCCTGACTCCGGGGGAAACCACAGACGGTTCAGCGAAGGTTGCACCCATGACTGGAGGGAGTGGGGCGTTTACCTGTGTAGCGTTTTGTGGCACAGTCAGTGTTGGGATCCCAGCCGTAGTGAGCGGTATGGTGAATTGACCATGCACATAGATGGAAACTGAGGTTGCCCCCCCCCAAGACATTCATTTCAATGCTTTGTCCGGCATGACTGAAAGATGCCATTGATTTCAGATGAATTGCTGATTGTGGAGAAGGCTTTTTCTAGTGGTTCCCACAGACGGTGCCAATTGATGTTGCGCGATCTGACTACTCCTTGCTGGAGGATGATTTGGCTTCCAGTCGAACGACAAGCTATGTAAATCTGCAAAATAAGATCAAAGAACCCGGGGTGGCTAGCCCGACGAGGTCGATCCGATGCTTAAGTTAGTAAGCTGTAGCGAGCTGAAATAGCTTTGAATGTAGATAGCTAGAGAGCTAGAGAGCAGAGAAATCGCACGCACCTTATGCCATTGAGGTTGGAGCCTTTATATAACTGAGTATTCGTGGGGCACACGAAATAGTTTTGGGATATCCGGGATGTGGAGATGGAGTTTGCTCCGCTTCCGAAGGAACAACATACAGGTAAGGCTTATCTCATTCCTCCTCTGATTCCGACGGAGTGACGATAAATGCTTATCATGATCCCCCAAAAGGTCGGGGTCTATTAACTTATCGTGATCTCGAGGGATCCGGGAGTTATTGGAGAGACCTCTAGAGTTGGTTGTGTGAGATTCGGTTACGTGTTGATTCGGTTTGTTGGTTCTGAACTGGTACTTCAGCCTTTTAGTTCCGAACTGGCTTGAATACCGAGGTGCCTCGCTATCGAGGTGAGACCTGCATCGAGGTGGCTTTGCTCTGAGGTGATCCTTAAGCCATGGCCTCTGTGCCGAGGTGACGGAATACACGAGCTCCACTGTTTCGAACTAAACTTGTCAGGCTGAGTTGTCATCTCTTGGTCAAGTCGTGTCCACGTGTCCCCTTTTTACTAGGTCGGGGCAAATCACCCTTCATCACTTACAATACGTCGAGTACTATAAAAACAATCCAAGAACACTCATTCTAATTGATCCCAACTATCAATTGATCTAGAAGGGAGGTCAGTGTACCAATCAAAAGCATTTCCTTGTAGAGATCATACAAATTGCTTTACCATCAGAACACCATAAGTTCTAGCATTGTTGTACGTCTCCATGAAGTGCGCAATATGTTGCCTGGGGTTACCTTTCCCATCAAATGGTTGAAACTTCGGGGGTTGGTACCCTAACGACATAAGCATATAATCAATGTGCTCAATGTATGAATTAGTATACACTGAGGATGACTGTGGAACACCCCCATAATGAGCATGTACTGTGTCAGCTATCATGTCTTGGAGTTGTTGTACTAAGAGGGAGGCAACCAAAATATGTTGGGTGTCCCATATGTTAGTTAGTTCTAGTAACTCCTCTTGGGAAGGGTCTACTTGTAGGGTGAATCCTGGTGGGTGTGAAGGTCCTTCGCTGGATGCCGTTGTTTGCATTTGTTCTATTCAATTCTTGAGAGAAGCAATTTGAAGGTCCTTCTCTTCCACCATCTTTGTTAACTTAGTGATGGTCGAAGCCATCTCAGCAAGTTGTTCTTCCACTATAGTAGCTCCCACCATCATGACGTGTGTTACTGAGTGTAGGAGCGAGTCTGCATGTAATCAGATCCTCTAGTCTTAGGGGAGTTGGGATGAGAGTTGAACCTTGAGCTAGTACTAGATTCCGCGTCCAACATGGGTATTTGTCCACTTGAATGCTCAAGTGGAGTTGTTGAAACGAACTCTTTCATTGAGGTTACCCCCTTCGTATTAGTGTCTTTTGCCATCAACAACCTTGAAGGTCTCTTTTTGGCATTTCAGACTTTTGAAGGGGTCCCTTGAGTTCCATAGAAGGCAAGAGGTGCAACTAGCTGTGAATCCCCAAACCTCGTCATGAGGCAAGTGGTTGGCCTCTCGTAGTTGGAGGCTAAAAATGCACTTGATTTGGACGAGCTTGAGCTGTATGTGGCATTTTTCTTGTTCCCAACGACACTTAAAACAGTTTTCTTTGGAGCCATGCACCCAAACCATTTGCTAAAAGCAAACTTGATGTGTTGACTTAAGAGATGAGAGGAAAGAGATGTCCCACCAGGCATGCCAGAAATTTGTCGACACAAATTTCATATGTAAATTTGGAGCACAAAAAAAAAATGCAGACAAATTCAAAGAAATTTAATTAACTTTTTTCTTTTATACAAATGTAAGTGGGATACAAACTCTTTTTTTTTTGCAAAGAAAATCCTCTAATTCTCTTGTCACAAACACAACCCGGTCTTATACTTGTAGCTTGTCACGACACAATCCAAAATGTTTGATAACTTGTAGTTGTAGAAAGAACTTTCAACGATGTATATGCATAAGATTGGATAACTTTCTTTATTTTTTTTTCGTTGTAGTAATTTGATGAAGCTTTTGATTGCAACAACTCAAAGACTGGAATCCTTCAACCGACGTTGCATAGAGCTGTAACGGTTTCAGAGCTTCAATGGTTGAGGAACCAAAATTCCGATTCTTCTTCCCTTGATCTTGGTACAATCATCCATTCTTCAGTAGGACAAAGAATTGAGGAGCCGAAGTGTGAGAACTGGAGAAAGGACTGAAGGAGAACTAAAGGAGGGCGAGAGCTTCCTCCATCTATTTATAATGTCTTCTCTTAGACAAATTTGGCTGAAGACTTGAATTCAAAATTGAATCCAGCCAGCTTGCATAATTAATATGGGAGCCCACTAGATTGATGATTTAGTAATCAATTTATGATCCTATTTAAAAGCTAATTAGGAAATGGGTTGGGTTTGTTCCCCTCTTATTTAAAGCCAAGTGCCACTTAACCAGCAGCTTTAAATCCATTAACCAGCCACGATCTGGATTTCAATTAAGCCTCTCAATTGCTGGATCCAATAAATCCAATTTAAAATTTTGCCAATCTATCATTCAGTGATAGATTTCAATTTGAGATTCCTTTTCTAATTTGATATCTTGTATAGGATCGGTGTATTTGAAAATCAAGTGATTAAAGGCTTAAGCCTGTCACTTTCTTAATTTGCATATTCATTGGACCCTACCTGTGTCTCCTTGAGCTTAATGGGCCAATGTAGTGGTCCCACCTAAAAACACATCTGCTTTTAGTAGGCCCAATAGCTTATTTCGATTTTATAGTGGGCCCTATTTACTTTTCTTCTGGCCAGAAATTTATATATCAACAATCATAGGCCATGATACACCTGTATTGGTGATCTTGAAAATTGATACATATCATACAATACAGACTTATATTGCAATACTTTGAACATTGGGTGAGAGCATATCAATACTTTGAACCATGGCAACAAATATCAAATTGTTGAAAATAACCATTTTATAGGAACAAACCATTCTTAAGACATTGTTAAACCGATCATTTGCAAAGTATTCTCGAGATTGATGAACTTTGTTGAAAAAATGTTCAGAGAAATATGTAAGAGTTAGGATTTTAGAAAAGCTAAGTTAAAAGGACAAAATGGTCTTATAAAACAATGTTAGTTTAAAAATGTTTAGAGGAATATTCCATGGAATTAATTCATAGAATGCCAACAACGGGGTGTAAATGCTGGAATCCAGAAGTACAGGGGCACTATTGCAAAAGTAAAGTTCAGGGAACTAAATTTAACTATCCCCAAAGTTCAGGGGGTGTTCGTTGCAAAATAAAGCTTAGGGATAGACCTGGCAATGGAGAGATTACATCTGTGCCCTACATGCATATCTCAGCGTGTATTGGAAATATCTCTCGAAGTTGTCAGTGGGAGATGCTCCCAATATACGGTTGGGATATATTGCGGGGTGCCCTTTATGGGGCACAAATGTGAATTCACAATGGGATTGGGTTTAGGGATGCAAACAGATTGGATCGGATTCAAATTCGATTCAACACTGTTCATGTTGGATATGATCTGATCGGATATGATAGGACTCAATTTGAATTGGATCTTTGGATTTGAATCGATCCAACTTGTTTTCTTTAAAAATTAAAAACTATTAAAAGAAAAATAAAATGTACTAATTTAAAATAAAGCAAAAAGAAAAAATACAAGTATTTTTTAATTATTTTCATCATATATATACAAGTTTTCTATAAAAAATAAATAATATAACAAATTTATAAATATATATATATATATAATTATATTTATTCTACCCCGACGGTTTTCCCTCACCTTCAATGGATCCAATGTGTTTTTCTGTTCAGTGGTTACCATGTCACTAGAGATCCACCGTAAAGCAGGAGCATTTCTCTACCTCGACAATTTTTCTACTACATATTTCTCTCTGAGCAACTTCAACTGCTTTGGCTCAAGCTTCCTGGGAGGCCAACCAATCTTCTTCCTCGTTTCTCCACCTATTCTCCTCAAACTCTCCACTGAAGCAATCAAAGCAAAACCCATCTCTCTCCCTTTCCCTGTCATTGAGCTTCTCACTCCACCGCCTACTCTTCTCAAACTCTACATGAACTAATCAAAGCAAAACTCCATATCTCTCCCTCTCCCTATCTTTGAGTTTCGCTGTTTCACACTCCAAACAGCACTAGATGACCAGAATGTACATGTGTATTCCCACTGGCGGTTGAGGGGTTTGTGCCATCAGGAATATCAAGGAGAGAGAGAGAGACTAGAGGCAAAGGGGGTTGCCATTGTTGGTAGGGGTGTCAACAGTATTCAGAAATCTGATTTCAAATTCGATATCTGACATAAACGAATCAAATTCGGATAATTTGAATATCTAATCGGTTGAATTCGGATATCCTATTCATACCAAATAGTTAATCGGATTCGAATTCGGATATGACCTAATTCGATTCGATAAATATCCAAATAGTTAACGGCAAGGGTAGAGCTAGTCAATTGTCAGAAATAGTACGGGTGGTTTAAGACAATAACTGAACAATAAGGGTATAGTTAGTTAATTAGCTAAATAGTAGGGGTAGTTTAAGAAATTTTCCCCATATAAAATAATAAATATTACTATAAAAATGAGATATCAACCTTAGAATCTTGGGATCCATGTGAAGAAGGTGATCACTATGCCTATGGATCTAGGCCCGTGGGGATTGTTTAAGCCCATACAGAGACTTGTGTAGCTTTTATACATGAGTAGGGTACTTGGAGTCCACAAATCCAGTGGGTTGATGCATGTAAGACTCCGTTCTCTTTTTGGTAACTTACTTACCCGAGTAAATGCAGGTAATTGTTTCCCACGAAAGGCTTACTCGGGTAAGTATATTTACCCATGTTCTTTTATTTCCCATGCAAACAAGACAATGACCATTTTAGTCATAAAAATCCATTATTACGAGGGGCATTTTTGTCCCATTCAAGTATTGACAACTTTCCTCCAAGGTGGGAAAGTTATTTACCCACCTAAGAGATGTGTATCACTTTCCTAGGTAAGTGATACCTTGAAAAATAAACTTTCCCTAGTCCTCACATAAATCTGGAAAAAGAACATGGGATTCTTGGTCAATGGGAATCAAAATCCCATTGACCAACTTCCCCCTTCTCAAAATCTAGAAAAAGAACACCCTTGAATTTCTTGTTCGAGATATCCATTGAAAAAGACATTACTTACGTCTAGTAGGAAAGTTTCCCAATGAAGAGACATGGTAATGGTGAGAACAAGTCGAATAGTGGTTGGCTTTATACCACAGGACTGAACATTTCATCATAATCAAGGCTCATTTGTTGATGATATCCTTTGGCTACCAAACAAGACTTGAAACAATTAACTAATTTTTCAAGATTTTGCATAATCTTGTAAACTCACTTGTTGCCTATGATGGTATGACCTAGAGGAGGTGAGACAAGGCTCCAAGTGTTGTGCAAAAGTGCCTTGTACTCATCCCATCGTGGATCCTTACCTCTAAGTGTGGTGGCAAACATGACATATTTGGAGTTGGGTTTGGTGACACCTCACTTAGAGCGTGTAACCATAGGATGACAGGGTTCATTGGACATATGAGGATCACTGGTTGGGTTGGTTATGGTGAAGAGATGAATACTTTGTTGGATTTTAATCTCATAAGAGATTAAATCCAATGGGTTTGATTGGAAAAATTAGCTTTTCTCTTACAAAACCCAGTTTTGAACTTGTCCCACATTGGAAAATTATAAGCATTGTTTTCAGTATTTTAATAGGAATTGATTTAGACTCCTTAGAAATAGTAGATGAGAGTATGGGGGTTTGATACCGTGCAATGCGCGCACGTGTATGGCGCAATGAGGCACACTTTGCTCACACATTGCTCGCACCCGCGTGGCTCGTGAAGGGCGGCTTTGGTTTTGGTGCGATGCTGACTGTTGATCACCGTTTATGAGATCAACGGTCACAATTTGATTGGGTGTGATCAAGTGGCACAATTCAAAGTTAACAGTCATTAACTGTTGGGTGTGGGGGCAAATAATGTTCTAAAGACAGTGTGCACCTCAGAGCTTCTCCTCTAATGAGATGGGATTCTTAGGTTGCGTTTGGAAATGATGCAAATGGAGTGTAAATCCCGGTTTAAGGTAAATTTGCACTCTGGTTCACTTTTGCCTATGTTTAGCAACATTACATTTATGCATCGATAATAAAATGTAAAAAAGTACATCAATACAAAAGAGTAAATTTGCATTCAAGTGGGCTTTTGATAAGAAAAAGCATATGCTTTATTGGAATTCGTGTTTTCACCCATTGTAACTAAAAGTCTGTTTGGTAAGAAGGTAAATTTGTCAATGCAAAACTAACACAATTTTGCAATTTATATGAGCTATTTTATACTCTACATATTTGTATTCACACTAATTTGCATCATTTCTAAATGCAGCCTTAGTGATATGAGGCATGTAAAAAATATTCTCAAGTGAACAAGAGCCATGAAATATACTTAGAACACAAGAATTAACATGAGAGATGGGAAAACCTTCTCCATTACCTATAACAAATTTGATTAGAATCCTGATATTTCATCTTCACAAAGAGAAAGGTTCTAAAAGTTAAGGGGTGAGATGATTCATAGCCCCAGAATCAGGGTAACAATTTAGGTCCTTGTTGGAGGGAGATGTAGATGCCATAAAAGCAGAGTTTTGTAGATACCAGAAAGATTAACCAATGAGTTAAAAGATATCCGTGACAAGTGGTAGCAATATGTCTAATATACCCACAAAGTTCACATGTAACAGTAGGCTTGCGGGAACCGTCCTTGTTATTAGAGTTCCTTCTATTGTGATTGTAACTAAGGTTGGTGATCTATTGCTTCTCACAAGGAAAATTAGCATTTGTTGCTAGGCAGGGAAGAATAGTGGTCTTTGTTGATGGCATGATTGGCCACATTAGCTGAAGGGGAGAAGGTATATGTAGCTGAAGGACTGAGAGATCCATCATATGGATGGCTGAACCCTGTAGGTAGGTTGGGAGAAATTTCAAAAAATTTTCTCTCCCTTCATCTGAGAATCACATTCACTATTTTAGAAAATCTACATTTACAATGATTAATTTTGAACCATAAATCCAACCAGATTTGAAACCAAAAGCAGGAGAGGGATATACCTGACATGGAGAAATAATATTTCTCAATGGAGGTGTTCACGCCCAAGGAAGGAAGCAAAAACTGCTCCCATTGAAGATGGCGTAGTATAGGATGGAGTAGAATCAGTAGTGTTCTTCCAAAGAACCAGATCCTTTGCAAGAATTAGCTGGATGGCACGTGAGCATGACTTCCAATCAGCCCTTTCACAAAGGACTGATATCAAGAACCGTACTTGATCACTCATACTGTCATGGAGATGCACTGGCAATGGCGGTGGCAACAGGAAGGAGGCGGCGGGGAGAAATCAACACAGGCTTACTGGAAATTATTTTTTCTCTCTTCTGTAATCTTTTCTCTACAGGTGAGAATGTTTTAGAGGCTTCCGCCCCCTCCTCCTTTTATAACCTTAAAGGGATCAGCTCCTAATCCTATTAAGAGTTGCTGATCCAAATCTTATTTGGATCAAAATCCCCTTTAAATGATAAGGATGAGTCATTATCTTATCTGCAGATTAGATCAGCCCTTCCTGATCTTATTAGGAGGTTTCTAGATTCAAATTTTTATTTGGATCTGGACTCTCTGAGTGGATAGGGATAAGACCTTATCCTATCTGCTAATCTAATCTCAGATTCGCCCCTTCTTTAACTGATCAAATCAGCCCAGTTCGAAATGGGCTTTAGGTCCAATAAGTATATGTGCTCACTTAGCCTTCCAAACTGCTACTCAGTTGGGCTTCCTTGTATGGGGTGGGACCCAAGCATTGATCTACACATCAGCCACAAGGGTTCGGCCCAGCCTTTATTACAAGGCCTAGCCGGATTCACTGAAAAGCCCAATGAACCCCTTGAGCCCATCTCATGGACTCTATGGGCCCAACACTTACACTAAGTGGTCCTTGGGCCAAGCCACCTTGTAACAACCAGAGAATGTGGGCAGATGCAAGATTAGCCCATCAGGTATAACCCTCAATGGCCTTACACTTAACCTCTCAGCCCATAATGATCAAACACTGCCCGACAAGAGAGGACCTCTCCCTCAGCTGTAAGGAACAGTGTTGCACTCTCTGCTCATATGGATCCTGGGAATTAAAACATTTTGCAAATATTTTGAAACCGTAACATATATATGTATATCTGTATATAAATATATTTTGCAAAACAAATTTCAATGGTTGAAATCAACTGCCGACAGTTTGGTTTCCATCAGAGAGAGTGCATCCCCGATCATTACCTTTGTTCGACAAAGGGGCTGATCCTGTCACTATGATCACCCATTTAGATGAATTCTCAAACTATCCCAATATACCCAGGTTTTGACCCCTTCTAAGGATCTCATTGATTGGCATATCAAAGACACACCAATCCGATACTTAGTGCAGTATCATAATCGAGCCTAGGGGCAGGTGTAACTTTCTAGTTTTTCCCATAAGTCACCAAGGTCTAGGGAAATACTGGAAATATAGTCTGGTTCAGGGTTTCAAGTAAACCTACATTGCATGTGCCATGGGTCTCACCCTGATGGCTAAGACAGGCCACCCCAACATTTGGCAGCACATAGTGTCAGTCTTGATAGGATAAATCTCCCCAGACTTATTCAACGGCTGTGAACATTCTAAACTAACATGAATCTCATAAGTGTCAAGTTTAAGGGTATTACACAGAAACACACCACAAGAACAAGAATTAAATATGTACTTTATTCATTTATAATAAATGTCATAATGTACATCATTCTGATTGGAGCTAAGGGCATACAACTATCTAACAGTAGCATGTCAAGCTCCAAACACTTTTCATAGGTAAGAATAAACTTTGAATCACTTGTGGTCAAGTTATCCGGTTTCATATTCAGAGGGTAGACCATCTTGGTAATGAGCAAGATCAAGATGAGAATAAGATCGAAATACCTTTCATGTGTTGACTGTATTCAGCCACCTTTTTTGCATAAGCAAGTTCAAGCTTTAGCTCATGGATGCAAACTCTATTAATTTGAAGAAGAAAAGAGTTGATGTAGAGTCTCCCATAGAGAGAGATTGTGATAAAGAGAAACCAACGACTTAAGCTAAAACTAGACCAGCTCAGTGAGGAAAGATAATAATCAACTTAGGAGTAACTGAACTTATTCTAAGATGGGTTGGCAGTGCATAGACCATTTGTGTCATTGATATGCTGTTTTGGGCAAGGAAACGAGCCATTAACGTGGCAAAAAATCTGGTGGCCCCTCATTGCTAGAACCATTTAGGTGAACTAATTAAAGAAGAAAGTTGTTCTATATAAAGTTTAACAAAGATCAAGTTTGTCAGGTGGGAGAGAGAAATTTTGGGAAGAGAGGATGTGGTGTGAGGGTCAGAGTCATCTTGGGGGGTGAAATTTTTTAGGAGATCTAGTAACATTGGAATCTTGACTGTCAGCCATAGAAGAAAGGAAGAGGTGATCAAGGAGGATGTTGGTCTTACCGTTGCTCAAATACCCTGAAAGAGCATAATAGGAAAAAGTGTAGTTGCTCATAATATTTTGACTGAGATTACAAGGTATTTAATAGAATACAAAGAATAAAACTAATAAATGTAATGAAATCATTTGAAATTTAAAAGATTAAATAGCTATATAGATCCAAGAGAATCAACAATGAAAATAATTGTCGATTATGCATGGGATTGACTCAGATATCCGGGCCCAATCATGGACTTGAGTTTTGGTGAATCCTTGTCATCACCATCAAGGAACCATAGTTAAACTTTGTGCTCGTGAAACAGTTACATCCCTTAAGCAACATTAATTACGGTCATGTTTGGTTTATTGCTTTAGGTTTCATTTTCTTAACTTTTGTTTATTTTAGGTAAGAATGAGCAAGAATTAATGAATTACATTAGGCCATGTTTGGTTCAATTCTCATTCTTGTCCAAGATAAAATTCTAAAATGGACAAGAATGGGTAAAAATTGGTAAAATGAGAAAATACTTCTATAAACCAAACACTTTTTTTCCAGAAAAATGAATTCTTTCAAACTGATAAGTGCCTTATATTGCTCATTTCATACATAAAAAAAAAAAAAAAATTGTGTTAGCAGTCATAAACCACCAGCCTAGGTCTCCAAAATCATCAGTAAAAATGTTTATCGATAGGAAGGTCAATTGGATTGGATTTGGTCCAATCCGGTCCAATCCAATATTGGTCCATTTACAAATTGACTAGACCAAATCCATACAAACCAAGTCCAATCTAATCCAATCCAAATTGAATCAAACGCCAAAAAAAATGAGAAATCCAAAAAATATATAAAAAAACAACAACACCTATTACAATCCAATCTAGTCCAATTAAAATGCAAATGGACCAGATTGGATCCAATTCAATCCATAGTGAATGAATAAAAGCTTTGGTAAGAGTGTTTTTGTAAAAGTACTTTCATAAAATTTCTTTGATTGAAAGACTTTCATAGAAGTGATTTTTATAAATATACTTTTATAAAATCACTTTTGTAAAAATGCTTTCGTAAAAATTTTTTATAAAGTACTTCCATAAAAGTATCTTTATAAAAATACTTTCGTAAAAGTGATTTTATAAAAGTATCTTCATAAAAATACTTTTCATAGAAGTACTTTTATAAAAGTGTTTTCCCAAAACCACTGGAAAGCTTCAAAACTTACGTAGACTTGGTCAGGATATATACGTCTGAAGTGGTCAAGACTAAGAAACAACCCACTTGTTGCACTTGGGAAATTGCTTCATCTGCTAGAACTCCAATTACTTGATGCTTACACCGGAGATCAATTAGCTTTTCTGGAAGGAACATTTCAGAGTCTTATTAAGATACTAGAACTTGATCAGCTAGATAAGATATAAGATTGGAAGTTGTTACAATGCAAAACCTTCAGACGCTAATAATGAGGAAATGCATGAAGTTGAAGAGAATGCCACTAGGTATTATATACCTAAATGACCTCAAAGCTAAGAGCTCCATTTATATGATAAGGGGAAGATCATAGATTGGTTGCCCACATTCCTTCTATTGTTTCGTTTCCTCTTGATCAAAGTGTTGGGACTTGGATTCGGGAGGATCTTTCATCGTAACTCATCCATCCTAATTCACTACAAACTTTCCATGTTGTCACCATAGATTCCATTTACTTGCCATCCGTGTGATATCATGTGTCTTGGGCGGGGTGTTGTATACATTTTGTATATAGGGAAATGACAATAACATTATTGTAATTATTCATATGATTTCTTAATATTTTAATGTATTCTATGGTTTTAGGACTGTCGTTGATTCAGATGGTCAGACCGTTTGGCCCGGGATAGTTCAGGCAATTGGTTCCGTTTTACCCCAAAAACCTGGTCCCTAGGGCCGTGTTTACTTTTAATTATTTTTTTATTTTTTTTTTAATTTTTTATCAGAATAAATCATCCATTCGAATCGAACGATCAAACCATCGACTCAAAAACTGGTGGACAGAATGGCTTTTGACACATCGACCCAAAAACCGATCAAACCATCGCCCGTTCTAAACATTTTGTATCTTTTCGGCACATTGGCTTTTGGCAGCAGATCTACTGCGGAAAAACCAAATTATAATCTGCTAAGCTTATAAATAACCAACAAACTGCATGAAAAGACACGCTGAACAGAGCAATATTAATCCATCAAAACCATCCAAATTAGTATCAACAATATATAGTAGTAAAACTATCGGGGCTGCTTATCAAACACAAAATTAAAGCATGGTCGAATCTGATTATTCATATTCTGCTGCTCAATTTCCGTAGGCAGGGAGAAATCCCAAAATGCACGGAGGGTCACAAGCCACGAAGAGGTCATCTGCAGTCACATGTAAACTTTAGAAGCCCCAGGTGGTGTCGCATGGGCAGAGAAACTCTAAAGCTATGTTTGGTTTGAAGGAAAATATAAGAAAAGTAAAAAAAAAGGTAGGGAAATCTTAGGACCCTTATATTGATTTTTCCTGTCTTTCTTTTTTTTTTCCTTACATTTTCTTTCAAACCAAACACAGCTAAGGGTCAAGTTAGCAAAGCAAAGGGATGGGTTGAATCTTTTCCTTCAAACTAAACACAAAAACCTTTACAAAGTTCCTACCCTTACGTACTTCTTCATTCAAACCAAAGCTTAGTGGATGAATCTCAAGAAAGCAAAAGACTGCTTCTTCCGCCATTAGTGAGCATGTTGTGTACGTGTGTTTGCCTGTTTGGCCGTTAACCCGCATAAAGAACGCGAGCCTTAATGGCCCAATTAGGTCAGCCAACGTGTATCATACATATCACACCCAAGTTGTTCAATAAAATTACCAGATTACCCTCTAAGGTGTGATGGATTGACCGAATTACTCTTTGAAGTGAAACACGTGGTATTTACATTTGTCCAGCTGCATCACCATTCACCACCCAACGGCTTAATTATCATTTTCAGAACTTTCTTTCTTTTTTTGGTATTTAATCGTATGACTAATCCCTTACGGGGGCTGTAAATCTTTTCTTTTATTCTTTTTTTTAGGAATAATAAAGCATTAAACTAATAACTCTCTCCTTCGAATTCGATGATAGGAATCAAATTCGCATCTCCACTAAAAACTGATGGAGGGTCATTTTTCCGAACCTCATAATAAAGGGACATGTGGACATGATTTGGCATAGGTGACAATTTGGTATAGTTAGCTCGTTACAAAGTGATACTCCACTACCTCGAATTAGGGGTTCTTCGAGTTGAAATCACCCCGAGCTAATAGCACCTCGGTACCAAGTCGTGGCGTGAGTATATAATTCAGCTCGAGGTAGAAATCAGCTCGGGTATACCGATCTACCCTTGATATAATCCCAAAAGTCATTCCAACGGTTCCCGAATTCTGCGGGATCACGCCTCGTAACTAAGCATTATCTCCCTGTCTGATTTGGGTGAAAGTGATTAGCCTTATCAACTGATAATGTTATCTCCAGATAACATGGAATCATATTCTATCATGGCATTGATCTCGGAACTACTCTGTGAAGCCCGCGAGGACTCCATTATATAAAGGCCTCCCTCCCGGGGCCCAAGGTACACGCAATTACTGCTTACTAGCTCTCTTGCTCTCTAATTACTCTCATCTTGCACATACTGACTTAAGCATCAGAGCGACCTCGCCGGGTAAGCACCCCCCGGGTTCTCTAATTCTTTCTTTACAGATTCTCCACGTCCATCGTCTACTGGAAGCCAAGTCACCTCCAGCTAGGAGCAGCCAGATTGCGATGCATAAAAAACAAACCAGCAGACTTACCAAATGAACCACAGCATCACACTAATATTCAGATTTTTTTTTGATTAACCAAGAAGAGGAAAAGTAGGGGTTTCAACAGTAATCGAAAATCCGATTTCAAATTCAAGATTTAATATAATTGAATTGAATTCAGATAATTCAAATATCCTATTCATTTGAATAGTTGATTGGATTGGAATTTGGGTAGGACCTTATTCGATTTAATAATATGTGAATTTGGCCAATTATTTAATTCTTCTATATAAAATATAAAATATTTAAATGTTTTGTATAATTTATATATTAATTGAATTATATAAATAATGTATATATTATATACTTTAAATAAATAAAATATTTATTAATTACCTAAAAAAATTAATTGGTCAAATTCGAATCTAATAGAATTTGAATATTAATTTTCAATATCCGTCGGATATTGGATTTTCTAATCGGATGAGAATTTGGATATTGCCTTATTCATTTCAAATTCAATCCATTTACACCCCTATACACAAGATGGGGGTAGCATGTGCCCAAATATTAGAACAAGAAATAAATCTATAGAACTAGGAAGAAAGAGAAAAGATACAATGCTGGAATGGGCAGACTTAGCAAGTCAATAAGCTACACGATTACCTTCTCAACTAAGGCTGCAACTTGGGCCGGGTTGGCCCAAACCCGACCCGAAAAGGTGAGGTTGGGTTGGGTCAGGTTGATGTTCAGGTTAGGGTTAGGGTTAAAATTTATGAACCTAACTTTACTTCGGGTTGCGTTAGGGTTGACCCCTCAAGCAACCCAACCCAACCTGAACCCAACTCTATAGTATATATAATATATAAATATATGCTATAGATAATATATCATACATTGATTTGTTTAGATTCATGATAGTTGTATAGCCCCCACCACATACTATCATTTATTTCTTTTAAGATAATCACTTCACTTAATCATAATTGAAAATACTAAAACCTTAATAACATATTTTATGTTTTTTGAATATTTTATTCTTTATCTCCTCTCTATTGTTTGCCACCCATAGCTTGTTGCCCATAAAAGATCTATTATAAGTCATAATTCATAATAAACTACAGTCGTCTCAAACATTTTTTTTTCTAAATTTTGTATTTAGAGAACCAATAAAAATATCAGTAAATAAATACTAATAAAATATAGGATTAATATATGTAGGAAAGTTGAGTTAAGATCTAAGATTAAGAAGTTTGTACGAGATTTTAAGGGACGGGAAGAAGGATGGGTCGGGCCCAACTTGACTTTGGTTGGATTGGGTTAAGGTTGAAGGAATTTAGTTAGGGTTAGGTAGTCGGGTTGGGTTAGGGTTAGGGTTAGGGTTGGGGGTTTAGAACGTAAGGTTGGCCTCAACCCAACCTAACCCGGCCCGACTTGCAGCCCTATTTTTGATAAGTGTGACAGTAAATGACCTCATCATTAAGCCTCTTGATCAAAGACCTGCAACCTTCGATGATCATTCTTAATTCCACTCGGTTCTTTAAACCGTCGATAAGATAATGATGATGATTTTATTACTGAAGTTAAGGGCAAGACTGTGGGCTTCCCAAGCAGTGCAAACTTAAGCAACATTAGAATTTTCTTTGAATGCATGCTTTGCCTTTCACAAGCATTGGAATCCAAAACAAGTGCTATCTAGAATATTAAAAGCACCCGGCATTAGCGCACTAGGCCTTTATTCTTTAGTGCTATTACGGTATTACCTAAACAATATAGCTTAACGCCAAAAGCAAAACAGTTAAAGCAACCAAACAGCCCGCCATTCCCACTTAAAAGTTAATACTTAAAAAGCCACCACTTTGCTTTTGCCTTGCTCAATCCTCCATGCATATAAATAACATGCTGGTCCTGGTCCACTCCACTTTCTCTCCCACTCTCAACCAAAATTCAAAAGTTTCTTTTCTTCCCTTCAATTCAATTGTAATAATTACTCTCTTAAGACTTAAGTCTTAATCCCCTTTCTCATCTCTCTCCATTTTCATCTCTAAAAACAAAAGAGAGCAACCTCTTCCTTCCTTAGTCCTTCCCCCTCCCCTCCATCATTACTTTGTTTGAGAGAGGTGGCATCCAAGAGGATTAATGCTCCCCCTCCCTCCCCCACCCAAAATGCAAAACAAGCCCACCCATCTCAATCAAATTGTGGTATCGAAGCTAACCATGGATCAACAACCTCGTCCACCGGACGGAATTTCCGGTGAACCAAGAAACGGAAAACTACTCCGGCCGCCTCGCAGGACCAACCCAATCATCTGGTGTGGTGCAATCCTATGTGTTATTTTTAGCCTCCTCCTCATTCTCGCCGGAATTGCCACTCTGGTCATATTCCTTGTCGTCAAGCCGACACACCCCATTTTTGACACCACAAAGGCAAATCTCAACAGCATCTACATCGATTCGCCGGAGAACCTTAACGGCGACTTTACCTTCCTTGCAAATTTCTCCAACCCAAATAGGAAAATTGACGTGAGATTCGAGTCTCTGGACATAGGGCTTTACTTCTACGATAGGTTTATCGCGACTCAAGGGCTACAAGCATTCTCGCTGAAACGGGGAGAGACTAGGTTGGAGTTGGTTCACATGGTGTCAAGCGAGGTTTATTTGCCTCCAAATCTGGCGTTGGAGCTTCGGAAACAGGTTGAAAACAACAGGATTCAGTATAATATAAGAGGAACGTTTAGGCTGAGAGCTAGCATTGGCCTCAGCCATTTTTCTTACTGGTTGCATGGGAGATGCCAGGTTGAGATGACCGGTCCACCGAATGGTGTCCTAGTTGCTCGAAGTTGCAGAACAAAAAAAAGGTGAAGTTTCAGAGATTTTCTATTCCTTATTAATTTGTTTTGCTTTTTGATTGATTACTGGTAAAAGATTGGTCTGGATCGTCTGACACGGTTAGCATATTGGTTGGATTTTCTTTGTTGCTTTCTTTCTTTTGGTAAATGCTTTCGGTTGTTGTAATGATACCAAGGAGGGTACGTATTTTTGTAATTACATCCGACTCAAATAATAAATCAATAGAAGCATAGAAGCATATAAGCACAAAGTACAAACAATGATCTTCAGTTGCTCAGGTGCTCTACTATTGCTTTTTGCTTTTGCTTTTGTAGTCTTCTGACAAATCTAAAGAGAATATACTAATAACAAATGAGAGAGAGAGAGAGTATCATATACCCATTAACACAAACTTGTGTGAAAATATGGAAAAGTAAAAGCAGAGAGAGCCTCAGGCCTGGCTGACTTCTCCTAATAAAACTATGTAAAAGATTGCTTGACACAAACCCAAAATACTGTTTCTTTCAAATTGTGTTCTCTTGAATGCTTTCCTTTCGTCTCCTTTTCAAATCACCAACAAGACCGGCCGATAGACGATAGTTGTTTTCCCACATTTATAGGCTGCCTGTGCCTGTCACTGACAGTCTGTAAAGTATGAGAGGCATGGGCCAAGCTTGAGTGGAACCAAATGATGGGAAATCCGGCCGGGCTCAACACAACTCAACAAAAGCCTTATCCCTGCAAATTAAGATCAACCGCATGATCCCAGTTGGACATTATACTCCATATATCGGATGCCCTACCTTCAAATGGATTAGGAGAAAAGTTCGATGCCTACCAACTGCCAAAATGACAGTTTAGCCAAGCTAGAGACTGGCGTCTGGTTGTGCAAATTTGGACTTCGCTTAGCCAAATTGAGTGGACTTCGCTAAATTTGGACCCACCCATTTATTAGATGGACCTTTAGAAAGTTATCTCCCAGCCAAGGGAACAACAAATAGAGACCAAGCACTGACAGAAGGATTTTCTACCATCCAACCAAGCCCCGAGACAGATGGACCAATGAATCGATGCATTCAAGACTTTTACTTTCAGTCAAATATTATCTTTTTCCTTTGTTGATGATCAGACCCTCGTATCCAAAGATTGGGATCGAACTAGGATCTGCATGTCCGAGCTGAAAAGAGCTGTGCTGTTGAATTAGAATATATATGTCTGAGCTGAAAAGAGTTGTGAAAAAAGAATGGTTAGATTGTCTGGATAGTTTTTACCTTGGAGAACACTCCGATGCTTAAGTTAGAATAGGGGGTTTCTGTGAGGATATGTGAGAGAGTGTAAGAGGTTTAGTACGCATACCTTTTGGGGTGGTTTCGGAGTCTTTTTATAACTATCTGAGGTTCAAGTGCCATTAGGCAACGTTTATGAGTCTTCTGCGGAACTGTTTTCACAGTTTGAGGAATGGTGGAACGTCAGCTGCTAGGTTCACGCGGTGGTTACAGGTTGCCCGCAGGTCTTGTGGCATACGGTTAGCTGTTCCTATGGTCACGGTAACAGTACTCGTGAGGGTGCAGCACGCGGAACGGTTTACATGAGCTTGTGTCGTCGGCGGGCCATGCTCGACCACACACTTGATGTTGGTTGCCGCATGTTAACTTGTCGAGCTGTCTTTCTAACTTGAACGCTGTATTGTCATCTGCGTTCACATGTCAGTAATTATGTGAGGTGACCAAAATGCCCCTCATCAATAACCATTCGCTGAATGATCCACCGATGAATTAAAGTAAAGCGTCCTCTCTCTCTCTCATGGTTTGTCAATATAGATGACTCCAACTTCCAAGTGAAGGGCAAGAATTGAAAAGACAATATTACTAAAATCACTAAAATGTGGAATATTTACCGACATATATAAGCATGATAAATAAGAAGAAGAAGAATTACAAATTCACATAATACACAGATTATGACTGACCCTTTTCCCTTGCCGCGCTTAGTTAGTATTTGTACCCTTTCACATACAAACTCTCTGAAGCCAACCCACCACCGCTCCCGCCCGCATATTTCCCAAGGGTGGCATCGGAGTTTGCCATGCACCTTGCCAAGAATGCCCCCTGAGCAGCCGTGACATTCTCCTTCTTCCCAGCCCATGTCTTGAGTGTGCTTTGTTGCAGAGCTCGCCCAAACGAGAACGTTAGTGTCCATGGCTTCAGCGCAGCCAACTTGTTCATGGCATTTAGGTTCAATGTCGCCTCTTCCTCGCTCTGCCCTCCTGATAGGAACACAATTCCAGGCACCGCAGGTGGAACGGTCCGGCGCAATGCACCAACTGTGTATTCCGCAATCACCTCGGGAGCTACCTATATATAGACATACCCCACCAAAAGATAAAAATTAAGTGTACATACGTCGATCAGTACTGAGCATTCATGGATATATATATATAGATGATAGATGATTTACAGGAAGATCACCTTTGCGCTATCAGAGCCAGGGGTGACCATATTGGGCTTCAAAAGCGTTCCCTCTAGAAGCACATGGTGATCATTCAAAGCCTTGTACACCGCGGCTAGAACTGTTTCAGTAACAGCAGCACATTTCTTTATGTCATGACTCCCATCGGTCAGTACCTCCGGCTCGACGATCGGAACCAGTCCATTCTCCTGGCAAATGATGGCGTAGCGAGCCAGCCCCTGTGCGTTTTGTTGGATGGCAAGCTCGGACGGCTCATTGGGGCCAATCTTAAGGACAGCACGCCACTTGGCAAAGCGTGCTCCGGCCTTATAATACTGCTGGCAACGTGCTCCGAGGGAATCGAAGCCTTGGGTCGTGGTCTCACCGTTGGTGCCGGCGATATCGACGGTGCCTTTGTCAACTTTGATGCCAGGGATGACATTGTTCTCCTGAAGGACCTCAACAAATGGCTTGCCGCCGGAGGTTTTCTGGTAGAGGGTCTCCTCGAAGAGTATGACGCCTGAGAGGTAAGCAAGCGCGTTGGGCGAGGTGAAGAGGAGCTCACGAAGTGCTTGGCGGTTGGACTCGATGTTCTCCACGTTGATGCTTGCCAGACGCTTGCCGATGGTGCCCGTGCTCTCGTCTGCAGCCAGAATGCCCTTTCCCGGGGTGGCTATGTACTTGGCATTCTTGATCAGCTCATCTGGGAAGCCAACCACATACAAGAGATCGATTAAACAAATTAATAACAGCCAATATGTACTTGCAGTGTAAAGCCTTTGTATTTTGTATTTCTAATTTCTAAATATGTATTATCTCTTAACATATTTATAGTTATTCGATTAATAAATTAGCCGAGCCGAGTTCTATTAAGCTCGAGCTTGATTATTGAGTCGATCTTTTCACGAGCCGAGTTTGAGTAGTTGTTAAAGAACTCGGCTCATAGCCACCCCCATTCCTACCTTTTGCAAAGTTTAAAATTTTGATACATACATCCCGTATTAGTAATTCCCGAAACATTAAATAAGGGTATTTCGAAATTTGGCTACTTTCAGCGGTAGGCATGCCAATCCTTCCTTGATATTTTTTATAAAAAATTATTTTATAAAAACATAATCTTTTATTGATATTTAGGGCAAAAAGTTGCCTTTATATGCCAAAAAAAAAAAAAACTAAAGAAAAAATTATGAAGTACCGAAACACCCCATACCCCTCAAATCCTCAATACTTTAAACCATGATTTTTGGTAAATCACTTGCTAATTATAGGTATCAAGGTAAGTGTGCTTACTTACATTCATTTTCATGAATTTTATGCAAGTAAATTCATTTTATAGGGACATATTTTATAAAAAAAAAATTACAATTATTAATCTTTACTCGGGAAAGTTGATTTGTTCAATTAAAAAACTATAAAAAAACGCATTTATCCATGAGACCCATAGAGAATGCTAACAAATAAATGCGAGATTGTTAGTCAATGAGAACAACTTTCCCCAATTCCCTACCAAAAAATGGAAGAGGGCCTATAGCACACTTATCTATCCTCAATGTAGGGATGATGTTCCCACTTAACTTTTTATACTAGATATGTGACTATTTTCCATGGTTTTCAAAACCAGACCAGATCGGATGGTCAAACCAGAAAAACCGGGAACCAATTAGGTGACCGATTCCGTTTTTCCCCGAAATTGGATTTTTTCTAAAAAACCATTGATTTTGGTCAGCAAACCATTGACCCGGGCGGTTAATTGTTTGAACGGTTTTGACCATTTTTGTTTTGAATTGTTTATAATTTTTTTATTTTTTTGTCAAAACAGGCCGTCCGTTTGATTCAAACGGTCAGACCATTCGACCGAATAACCGGACCCCTAATCGATTCAATATCCAGGTCAATTTTAAAAACCATGCTATTTTCTAAACTACCTCAAGCTAAGCTCCAGCGACCAAGAATTTAAATAACCAGAATACACTACTTGATGGAGGAACAGGAACTCTATGATGCTTTGAAAACCAGAACAAACCAGCTGGTTGAACAAAGGATATATCAAACCCCAATAGTTAACCTGAAAAATCCTGAACTAGACCCTTATGACTGATCCAGTTTTCAAAACATTGGTCAACCGCATGAGATTGAGATTGGGATAATGATATAAGAAGAAAGCAAAAATGGTTGAAGAACTTGACCCGCGCCCAGTAAAACGTATCACAATCTCACTGCTAACAAAACTAATATTTCTTTTGTTAATCAGTACCCTTAATTAATAAAGCTTTAAACTAAAAAGAAAGCAATGTTGAAATGTCAGTCGATGAAACTATGCACCTATCCAAATTAATAAGCAAAGAGATAGAAAACGTCTCCCCTCACAGAAGGCAGTCTTATTGCTAGAGCTTAATTAAGAATCAAGGCTACAATTATTTACCTATTATAAGTACATTTATGATCAAGGCTCAGTTTGGAAGGAGTATAAATACAAATATATGGTTTTGTACTTTACATATTTGTATTTATACTCCTTCCAAACTGAGCTTAAAGGAACGAAGAGGGTATTCATGTACCTGCATACTTTCCTACGAAGGCCGACATGGTTTGAGCTTCAGGTTTAGGATGAGAGAGAGGAAAAAGGGCAAAGATCGAAGTGAGAAAACCAATTCCCACAACCACCTTTCTATATAGATCGGCTTTGGAGGGATATGCCAAAAGAATCTAAGCTGGCCCATGCAATGAAATGACACCTGTCCACAGGCTAGCCCAAGGAGGGTTATCATCCTTGGATAAAGCAACGAGTGATTACTCCCACTGCCACATGGCATGAATCTCAATTTTCAGAAAACCAAAAATCTCACACACACTCTCTCTCGAAAAGTCAGTTTCTGGGATTTTCTAGCTCTCCTCGTCTCTCACATCCCTTTCTTGATCTTGTCAGCAGTCAATTTTTTTTTATTATTTTTATAATAACCAAGGGCCTATGAGATTTAATATTCTTGTCAGCTAATATAAGGGTACATTTGGTTCCCTGGATAGGTGACTTGAATCAAAATTGAAATAGGTCATTCTCAACCCAACCGTTTGTTTGGATAGAATCATTCTTGATGTAATTAAGCTTCAAAATTTCCGTACATATCGGGCCGTATCTGTTCATCCATATCATATTGGGGGCTTCTCAATATATTCTTCTAAGGGGTGTTTTGGGATTTTGATCGATTCAGGGGGTGGATGGATTTTAAACCAGTTCCTCTGAATCAGTTTTGGAAAAAAAAAAAAAAAAAAACTAGAAAAAAAAGCCATTGATACTGTCCTATACGCCTCTACCAATGTATCGGGCATATCAATATTTTGAACTTTGGGTGGAATAAGATTCCCTGTGTGGGGGAATGGCCATTCCCGACTCCCCCTTATGGAATGGGATTCTCATCCAAAGTCTATCAAGAAGTAAAGAACCCATGACAAAAAATCCCCAAATCCTGATATTAATAGCATATAAAATATTATTAAATATTAATATTAATAAATTAATAATAGTATAATAATAAAATATTAATAAATTAATAATAGCAAAATAGATAGTAATTACTAAATATAATAATATTAACAATAATAAAGATAAAGAAAATATTAATAAACAGGTTATGAAATAATAAAAAAATACCAATAATTAAATAATCAATATTAGTAAAATATAAATACAATAATATAATTATAATAAAATATTAATAAAAGTAATATTAATTAAATAATAAGAAATTAATTTTAAAATTAAAAAAACAAAAAGTATTAATAAAATAAAAAATACAAAGTACTAATAAAATAATTATTATATATTCATAAAATATTAATAAAATAATAATAAAATAATAAATAGACTAATACAAAATAAAAAAGTTTCGTTCAATTCTCGTTCTAACTCCAAATGAACCTAACAACAACAACAACCAAAATCTGATTCTGATTCCCAAATAAACCAAGTAGCATAAAAAATAGGTGATTCCAATCTTGATTAATTCTTGGGAATTCCAATTCCGAATTCGATCCCAATCCTGCTCGTGAACCAGATGGACCCTACATTTCTTTTTGGAGATGAATAAAGATGGGGAGTATGGGACAATTTCTTTTTTCTTTTCTCCCTTTATAATATTACTTATAAGAACTATTGGCTGAAGTGTGCTCATTTGTTTACATCTTTATCGCAAGACCGAACTGGCAAGGACCTGTGTAATGCACGGAATTTGTTAAGTTAAAGATAAATAATAGAAACATGTAAGAGTATACAATTGTTTTATATAATAATTAATAATCATTTATATTTTATATACTACTTTTAATAATTTTTTATAATACAAAACTAATAATAATTAATTTTAGATAGGGTTGTTTATCAAACTTAGGGATGGCAATTTCCCTATTTCCCCGATCCCCGTGGGGATTTGCCCTGAATGGAGTAGGAATGGGGATGATTTTCCCCCCATGGGGACGGAGATGGGGAAATTTTCATCCCCGTTGGCAGGGACAGGGAGAACACTCCCTGCCCACTATATATATGTATATATGTACACATATGTCTATATGTTAATATTTTTAAAAATATGGTTGAATAATGGTTGACATTATAAAGAATCATAGAGAGTGGGGATCCTTGTGGAGACAGGGATAAGGATAACTTTGTTCCTATTAGCAGGGATGAGGACAAGGACGGGGATGGGGAGAGGCTCCCCGTCCCTAGCTCACCCTGTTGCCATTCCGAATCAAACTAATGAAACTGACCAACCCGATTTCTAGTATTTCCAGTCAGCTTTGGTTCAATAATTTCCCAACCCGACTGGACTAGATTAGTTTTGCTTTGACCATTTGTAAACTGACTAAAATCGAAAGGCCCGATCATATATATATATATATATATATATATAGTTTATATCGTAAATTTAATTCTTAAATTTATTTTTTAATACTACCACTATATTTTTTTTAAATTTAAACTTAATTTTTAAATTTAATTTTTTAAGTTTAAATCTTTTGAACTAACCGACCAAACCAAAAGTTGACCCAAACCAATATAACCTAAGTGGCCAACCCCCAACCTAACCAGGTCGATTTGGTTCCCAAACAACCTACAGCTAAACCAAACCAACCCGTGAAAAATAATTTAATCTTCAATAATTATTAAAAATTTATAGAAAAAATACACAATAAATTAAATTTAAAAATCTAAATAATAGTAATTTAAACTCCAATAATTATTGAAAATTTTCTATCAAATAACAAAAAAATAGATTTATATATAATTATTGAAAATATATTTATCACAAAAAACAATAAATAATTACTAAAATAAAATAAAATAAATATTAATTTTAGTATAGATAATTATATAACAAATAACGATTAGGTTTTTAAATTTCTAATTAATAAACAATATTTTTTTGAAATTTATTTTCTAGAAAAATTAATTTGCATAAATGAAATTATTTATTTACAGTATTATTTATTTATTGAAATAATACCATTATTTAAATTTTGAAATATTAATTACTTGTTGAATTTAATAATCCATAAAATATAGTACTATTAATACATAATTTTGTAATTCTAATTATTTAAAATCTAGTTATGTAAATATTTCATTATTTAAAATATTTAGTTATTTAACTAAATATTTTAAATCTTAATCTATTTATTATAATTGAAAATTATTCAATAACTATTTAAAAAATAGTATTAATTGATTTAAAATATTAATTTTAATATTTTGTTATTTAAGATATTTAATTATTGAAATATTTAAATAATATTTTATTTTTAGTGTTAGGTTTTTATTATTTGAATAACATTTGGATTGAATAATCCAGAAAATCATAATTTATATTGTTTTTACTTTGTACATAATTTCGTAATGAATTTTATAAATTAAATCAATTATAATTAATTTGTTCTTTTAATAAATATTTTAAAGTTATTATATAATTCTGTTAGAATATTTAAATAATTTGTATATTTTTTAATTCTAACTTTTTTTAGATAGATGAAGATAAAAAGTGGGGAAGAAGATAAATAAGAATTAGAGATAATTTAGGACAAAAAATCTTTACTAAAATAGAGATAACTTAAGAGAAAGTTGGGGATAGTTGGAAAATGACATTGATGAAAAAAATTTAAGAATTCAAAAAAATATGAGAAAAATTCTAGACTTGTTTTAATATATATACCAGAGAATGACCTCCATACTAAGTACGGGGCAACTAAATCTGTGTATAATTTAGTTTGAAGTTTACTATTTAGTTATCAAAAATTAAATTAAAAAAAAAAAAAACTATTATGGGTCTTGCATCTTTGTAATTAACAATCTATTCTAACCTATTTTCTTTGAAACCTAATGATTTGTGTTTTGATAGCTCCCGGATGGTAGGTGACTCGGATGCCTAGCTGAACAGTTCCTAGTTGGAAGGTGGCTCGGACGCCTAGCTGAATAGTTCCTAGCTGGAAGGTTGCTCGGACGCCTAGCTGAACAGTTCCTAGCTAGAAGGTTGCTTAGATGCCTAGCTGAACAATTTCTACTTAGAAGGTGGCTTGGATGCCTAGCTGAACAATGACAAGCTGTATAGTTTACTAGGGCGACCTGCAAGGAAACAATGTCAAAGTGCCTGGGTTGCTTTACCCAAGGTGGGCACTCCAATGCTTAAGTCAGCGAGTTGGAGATTTTTGAGAGAGCTAAAAGAGAGAGAGATAGAGAGCTGCCAAAGCTAAATTGCATGGACTTCATGCACCACATCCAAGATAGCCAGGAAGACATGCCTAACTAGTCTGAAGTCCTCGGAGGTAGTTGTTCACGTAGACCAGTCTTTATGCCTTATTCGGTTTCCTCCAAAACATTCAGTGTAGGAGCCAACTTCTGAGAGACCCAGGAGTGGCAGGATGCATACAGAATTAGTCAGCGAGCACATCTCATAGGTTGCCACTTGGACCTCAATCAGGTTGGCAAGCCCTCAAGGGAGGTCGCTCCTCACGTCAAGGTCACTCCCGTCAGTACTAACAAGGTACCACAGGTCGGCCCTAAATGAGGTGCTGCTAGCCGCCTTGACTTATGGACGAGGTTGCTAGATAGGCCTCCACTCGGTCGGCGGAGGTAAGTCGCTAGGTCGGCATAAGCAGGATGCTAGGTCAACAGTAGAGGTAGGTTGCCAGGTCGGCGGAGGTAGGTTGCCAGGTCAGTAGAGGCAGGTCGCCAAGTCAGCGGAGGTAGGTTGCCAGGTCGGCGGCGGCAGAGGTAGGTTGCCAGGTTGGCAGTGGAGGTAAGTCACCATGTCAGTGGAGGCAGGTTGCCAGGTCAACGACGGAGGTAGGTTGCCAGGTTGGTAGAGGTAGGTCGCCAGCTGGGACTCCATCATTTTGGTTAAGGCAAATCATCACCTAGGTGGTGCCTGGGTGTTATCCAGCTATTCTAAGATGCCATGTGTCATGATATCAGTGGAGGGCCAAATCTATCCTCATCAAAACCCAATATTAATTTATGTTTTTTTTAATTTGATTTAAGTTATTAAATGAGATATTATTCGTAAACAATAACCCACTTTATTTGGTATTTAATATTTATCTAATAAATATATTTTGAGTTATTTATTTTTAAAAGTTAAATTATGTTGTTTACTCTAAAAGTTAAATCAAGTTTGTAATTAATAAAGTATTTTCTTTTTGAAAAAAACATTTAAAAACAAACATGGATTTATGGTAATCTTTTAATGGGTCCCACCATTTGTATTTAATAGACTGTGTATAAACATATGTTAAGCTAATAAATAAATGTCAATTGAGAATGTTTATAAGTAAAACTACCCACTTTTTGAATTCTATTTTTTGAATTAATAGGATACCACATATCTGAAAGAAAAATACTCTATCCTTACGACCTTCCTATATATATATATATATATAGATTATACAAGGTACTGGAGGATTTCATAAGAAAACAGCCAATTTGACAGAGGGGGCACAAAGACGAAGATAAATCTAGGTTCACTCAGAATCAAAATCACTTTTAAGTAGAAAATTTCACTAGCTACAATGGGGCCATTGTTTATTTCTCATCATCATCTGTGCCAAAATACCGGTCTCCAAACTCGTCCATGCCAGAATTGACATAGAAATCTTCATCCAGACCGGTTTCAATCTCAGATGTCACAAACTTAATTCCTGGAAAGGCTTTGCACACTACATATATACTCCTTGAGGTGCCTGTTTAGATTAAGAACCGTATTAATGTGAAACAAGAACGTAACAGCATAAATTTTAAAATGTGAAACAATCGCAGATGTCACTAGCTACAATGGAAAGGCTTTGCACTCTTTTGTCTTCACTATTTTTCAAAATTTTAAAATGAACCACCAAACTGTATTAATGTGAAACAAGAACGCAACAGCATACATTTTAAACATGAATACTAAAAGGTTATTAGAGATGCAAACTGATCCGATGCATCTGAATCAGGGTATATTCAAATCCGATCTAATACTGTTCATGTTGGATCGGATCCGATCGGATCTGATAGGATTTGATTTGAATTTGAATCCTATTGGTAAGTCGGATCTTTGGATCTGATCCGATCCGACTTGTTTTCTTTAAAAGTTAATAAATTATTAAAAAAAACTAAAATATACTAACTTAAATAAATTTAAAACAAAAAATACATGTATTTTTAATTATTTTTATCATATATACATGTTTTTTTATAAAAAATGAATAATATAACATATTTATAAAATATAACATAAAAATATATTTATAAATAAATAAATATTATATATTATATATTTATATTTATAAATATATAACATATCGGATTAGATAAGGGGTGTTGTGAATTCGACCAAATAGGATAAGATCTCGGATCAGGATCGGATCCATTTGCACCCCTAATAGATTATACTATTAACCTTAACAAATACAAGACAAAAAAAAATTGCCCTCAAGTACGACGTTCTATATGTTTGATAGGAAAATCTATGATATGTCGGATGAGATGGACCAATCACTTTCGAGTTTTTGTTTCGATGAATACGGGTTATTGCAAGTAACCGGTTTCAAAAACAACAATTAAAATCACATTTGATAAAAGAAAGGGGTAATAGCATAGAAAGGCAATTTTGGGGGTTTAATATCAACAAAAATAATATATTTAAAATAAATTAAAAATAGATTAACTTTTTAAAAATAATGTCAATAAAGGGCAAAAACAGTGTTAATCTTCTTCTTCTTGCCATTTGTTCACCAGAGCCGCCATTTGCCACCATCGCCTACCACCGCCGTCCTCTGCCGCCCGCTGCCGCCTCCGCCCACCTTTGCCTCCACCTCCGACAACATTTCCAAAGGTGGCCAGAGGTAGAGGTAGAGGTGGCGGCGGCGGCGCTAGTGGTTTCTTTGTCCAACGCCACCACCTCCGCCCACCTCTGCCTTCGGCCACCTCCGGCAACGTTGTCGGAGGCAGAGGTGGCCAGAGGCGGTAGCGGACGACAGTGGCGGATAGTGGCAGGTGACAGTGAATGGTGGCTCTTGTGAACAATTGGCAAGAAGAAGAAGATGAATAGTGTTTTTGCCCTTTATTGATTTTATTTTTAAAAAATTAATCTATTTTTTAAATATATTACTTTTATTGATATTAAACCCCAAAAGTTGTCGTTGTATGCTAAAAACCCTAAAAGAAATTCATTTTAAGAAAGACGTTAACCTACGGAAAAGTAATAACTATCATTCTCCCTGATATCTTCAGCTCACCACCCCTGTTGAATCATCGCTGACAACAATGGTTTTTCTTCGGTGTCACCTCGTCACCCTTGTGCTTTTTCAAGTGATCTTATTTCGTTTTATAAACGGTAAGTTTCTCCCTTTTGTGCCTGAACATGGATTTGTCATTTGTTTATGCCATATGGTAAAAAGATGAAGATGGAACTCTTCTTCCCCTGTTTTTTTTTTTATCTTTTCTATTTTACTTTATTCCTGTTGAAAAACAAAAAGGTGGGCCAATCGGTGGCTCACTGAATTTGCAATCAGTGGCCCACCAAGCTGAATCCACCATTTATTCGGTGGCATACCAATTAATCGATGGCACACCATTTGCAAGCCACCGTTCGCCATGAGAAAATCTTCATAAATGCCCATTATACCCCTTAGTTAAAGTATAAATAGGGGTTCCTCCTATGTTATTTCTCATTTTCCATTCTTTATTTCATTTCAGTGTATAGTGTATACAGTGTGTTGAAAGAAGTATTGAGTTGGGTGTATCGAGTGTCGGGTACAGATGTAATTTCAGTGAGGTCATTTTGTATTTTCTCTTGTTTATAGTAAGAAGGAAGCTCCCATTGCTGCCCGTGGACGTAGGCAATTTGGCCTAACCATGTAAATCTGATGTTCTCTCTTTTTTCTTTCTTTATTACTATCTGCTTTTGTTCTATTTCTGTACAGATATAGATTATATTATTTCCGCTATGCAATTTCAATAATTCCTTAATATATACCCTCAGGAATCAAGAAGCCACACTATATTTTGACAAAAAATGCAAATACCTAGCTTTCTATAATTAGCCAGAGGAAGACACTTATGTACTAAACTTCTAGCCTGTAACAAGTGGTTCTCATTCAGGTGAGCCACCACCCAATGATTGTTGCTTGTCACTGTGATGGGAGGGGCTGGAAATTCTGGGCAGACTGTAATCTGAAAGGCAAGTTTTGGGGGCGTCCGATACAGCTTGATCCTCTTGGGGTTCTCACCCTTCAGCTTGAAGATGGAGAGACATTCCAGTGGAGCAAGGTCACCACTTCTATCTACAATATTATACTGGGTAAAATCTAATGTGACCATTATGGCACCATGAGTATCAAAGGCAGTGTTAATTACTCCTGCATTCTCAAGTTCAAGGAACAGTATCATTGACCGAAATCCCCACCAGGTACTATTTTAGATGTTCCATAACCTCTTTTTGTCAGGACAATAGATTATAGGTCTAGATCTCCTTTTTTTTTAGTGTTCTGCTAGTTCTGTCCTTTTTCTTTTATCCTACTTTATATATGAAGAAACCCTAATTGTTTTTAATGTGCTTATTCTCTAAAAGCAATTCCTAGCAGTTCTACTATACAAAATACTGATAACTTATCATCCAGACCTGAAGTACTTGCCATTTTCCTCAAATCCTAGTATTAGTATCCTACCATTCTAAACATAAAAGTTTCCATTCACCACTTGAATTGGAAAGTGTGGATTCCTGAGATGAGGAAACCCTCTTATTTTTCTCAATGAAATTCCATAAATTCATATAGTAAGGGAGTTCATCATGTTTTCTTAAAAGATAGCGGATTTATTACTGATAATTAGGACTGCCAAACAAGTCAAACTGTATACTCAAAGATCAGGTGCTTGTAGAAAGATGATTGGCTATGTTAGTGATTTACTAATGTTGGCACTATCAGTGCTTTCTTTGATATATATATATATATATATATATATATATATATATATATATATATATTATATATATTTTTTTTTTTTTTTTTTTTTGATCAGTAACTAAATTTATTAAAAATATGAGAAAATAGAACAAAAAGAAGTTGTGGAATAAACAAATAGACTCGACAGGGTCAAAATCCCCCAGAGAATTACAATTGATCCCAAAACATAGATTGTCTCTGAACCCCTTGCTTAGCTAGACCACCCACCAAGATGTTAGCAGACCACCCATTTCAATAATAAACCTTTCAAAACCCAATTCTTTGGCTTTATCAACTCCAAAAACTATCAGTTCTTTCTTTGGCATATCCCTGTATGTCGTGCTCTATTGAGTATTGAGAACCCTGGATCTAAAGCAAGAGGACTTTTGGAAGGTCTCTCCCAGATTGTTATTGGATAGGTGTAAATGAATAAGATGAGCCTTGGACACCATGCCATCATATTGGGGAAGCTAGATCTATGGTCATCAATGAACTTATACTTCAGATTCAGATGGACCACAATTATGGGTTGTACTATTTGGTGAGTTTTTTTTTTCTTTTATTTTTATTTTCTTTAATTAGACTTGTATATCGGGTATCTTTGTTAAGGTTTTAGCAGTGGTATGTTTTCTCAATTATGGGAAATATGATTGTTATTTTTTTTCTACTTTTTTCCTTTTCATGGATAAAGTTTACTTTTGTTGATCCACAAAAAGAAAATGGGGCAAAAATAACCCTTTTATCAAAGGGGAGATTGATTTTCTTGGTTTGTAACTTGTTCGCATTGTCATCATAATGTTTGCCATACAAGTGGTAAATTCTCTTATTAGATCTGGTGTCCACTGGCTCACCTTCTCACTCCCCTCATGTTGTCATGATATAGAAAAATAAATAAAAGAATATAAACATGCAGGTGCAAGGATTTGTTCAGGACAATAGAACTGGAAACAAGGTGGCAATGCTGGTGGGGAAATGGGATGAAGCAATGCACTATGTTCTGGGGGATCCCACTACAAAACCAAAAGGGTATGATCCCATGTCGGAAGCTGTGCTGTTGTGGGAACGCGAAAAAACTGTTACCCAGACTCGTTACAACCTTACACCTTTTGCAATTTCTTTGAATGAATCGACACCTGGCCTACTGGAGAAGTTGCCTCCTACCGACTCAAGGCTCAGGCCAGATCAGAGGCATTTGGAGAATGGAGACTATGAACTGGCAAATGCATGCAGAGGAGCTCAGACGAGAGCAGTTACAGAGACAGGTATGCTCCAATGGATGCTTCTATCTCTTAACATTCACTAACTTAGGATGTCATTTCTATATGCCTTGTACAAAATGAGTAATTTTGTTTTTACTCAAAACAAACAAAGCGTGATGCTGATCAGTTGGCATATGCCATGGGGTGAAGTTTTAGATGTGAAGCTTTGCATGGGGATATCTCTCAAAACTAGAGGGGAAGGACACTTTCTGGCTTCCGAGATGAGCACTTTAACATTTTAGTTGCTACAGATGCTGCAGATCGTGGGCTTGATATTCCTAATGTTGATCTGGTAAGGTTTTTTTTTTGTTATTGTTTCTTGTCCAGTTTTTGTTTGAGTTTTCTTTTTTGTTTCTTTTTTTAAGTTTAAAGTGATCCCAAAAATCTGTCTTAAGGCACATTATTCCTGTGCTTGTGCTTCCTGGAATGGTTGAAGTGTTCTCATTTCTTTTTCCTCTATATTTTCCTCATATGTGAAGTGATGTTCAATTCTTGGATCCTTTTTCCTGGATATTTTCCTCATATGGAAAAACTTTTTTCCTTGTTTGTTCTATAAAGCCTTAGGTTGTCCATAATTGTTATATGGCCATATGAGCAATTTAGTGGATATATTCATACATTGAGAAGAACAATGTGTAGTTGGATGGATACAATTGGGGAAACCTATGAAGTAACAAAGTTGATTAGAGTACTGTATTGGAAACTCAATTGAACCAACTTGCCTCAGTTAAGTTTTAGATTTACAACTATGAGTTATAACTTGAAAATTTTACAACACAAAATGAATCAAATGTGAGTGATCAAGAGGCCTTAAGTTGAATTATAGATCATATGTTTGATAAGAGTTCAGAACTCAGAACCCCAAAACCATAGTCTGCATAAGGAGTCAGCTTCTACTACTTCTCTTTCACCAATGCCTATCTGAAAGGTTTATTAGGAACAATTGCGTTGGTCCATTCTCCTTGCAAGTTTTACGAGTGTTAAAGAGAAGCTTAAGATTATTGTAATGTTCTAAGCATTTTTGTTCTAGCTGTTAAGTGTGTCAAATTTGTGAGTATCACTTGTCAGTGAAAACAAATATGAGATAATTGAAATGAAAAGAACTACATGGACAAAGCCTTAAAACAATCCTTTGTTCCTTCATAGGTTTTCAATGCATAGTTGGCTTTTGGGTTGGATGGAGATAGGCCTTACAGCCCTTACCATACTTGTTTTATTAGTTGCTTCGTTTTATCATACACTATTTCTAATATTTGTTTTCTTCTTCTTTTTTTTCTCTTGTAGGTTGGAAAATGTAAGGAGCGACTGATCAAATTTTTATATGTTGATTGTATATTATAAAGGCATATTGAAATTGTTATACATTGGGTTGGCTGTTAGGGGTTTAGGGTATGGGGGATAGGCTACCCCGCAGTGTAGCCCCATGAAGAACAAAAATACACATGGAATGCACATTATATTTTCAATAGACAAATACATATTTCTTTCTGGAAAAGAAATGCTATTTTTTATACCAATTTGGGGATGGACAGCATCATTCAAGGAAATAGTAAAGATGAAGCAGTATCACTATATCTCTGCATATTTTACTTGTATTCCAAATTCAATTCTCACCTCACGCGAATGACTTCAATTCAAATTGGCTAGTCAATTTTGCCTTTTTGGTTGTTTTTTATAGGTTTTGATAAAATTTATCTACATTTGAATGGTGTTTGAAGGAATGGAATGACCATTGCTTAGCCCAATCTAATTCATTGGGATGTTCACATTAAATGTCAAATCGACCGAACCAGTCTAACTCAATTCGAATCACATTAAATGTCAAATCGACCGAACCAGTCTAACTCAATTCGAATTGATCGGTTTTTCAAAATCATTGGTCGATTTCAATTTGTATGAAAAAATAAACCAAAATTTTGGTTATATTTTTTAAGTAATTATTAATTAGTCCCTACCCTATATGTTAAATGTTGATATATATTATTTGTGTTTTGTTTGAACCTTAAAAAAATTGGTTTTTTATGATAAAAACTAAAAACATAAAACCAATACAAATATAATATAATATTACAATATTTGATTCAATTTTGTACAAATTTAAATATATATTAACAAAAAAAAATTAGTTTTACATAAAAAATTAATCGGTTTAAATATATATTTTGATTTTGCATAAAAACTAAAAAGAAATAAACTAAATATTTTAGTTTAAAATATATATAAAAACTGGCTAAACCGACAAACTGACACAAACCGACCACTCATGTTTGGGTCGTTTTACTTTAGGCTCAATCGATTTTGGTTTAGTCAATGAGTAAACCGACTAGGTTGGGTCGGTTGAAAAAAATGACTCAAACTGACCTAACCCGACCCGTGAGCACCCCTATTAATTTTTTATGATTCCAATTCCCAGTCCCATTCTTGTCTAAGCCAAACAAACTATGGGAATCGACCAACTTGATTCCGATTCTGAAATATTTTGGTTGTGATTCCGATTCCAATTCCAACTATGAAGTAATTGGACCCTTAATCTTTAACTCAGCCTTGCTAGGTAAGGGTGTCAATGGACCAGTTTTGGATTGGACCCCGTCTAGCCCAAAATCAATTTGGATGGATTGGACGGACCAACAACACATAATGGATTGGACCAATCTGGTCCAAAAGATTTATTAGATTGGATTGGACTTGGTTTGTTTGTAATAAATTTATACTAGCGGAGAGGCCTTGCTACACAAGGACTGTAATGGAACCATCGACCCGTTGACCCATTGATCCGGTCCTTGGCAAAAAACCGTTGAATCGTTCAACGACCCATTGATCGAGCAGTCAAACCATCAACCCGTTGACCCGTTTAATGGTTTTTGGTCATTTTTTATAAGCAACCGGTTCCATTTTGTCCTAATCTCGGTCCCTGGCCAAAAATCATTGAATCGTCCAATGACCCATTGACCCAGGTGGTCAAACCATTAACCCATTCAATGGTTTTGGTCGTTTTTTTATTTTTTTTAATTTTTGTTGTCAAAATGGGCAATCCGTTCGAACCGAACAATCAAACTGTCAACCCAAAAACGAGTGGCCAAAACAGTTTTGTTTTTAGGTCATATGAGTCACACACTCGAATGACATAACACGTATGGTACTACTTAATGGAATGGACCTCACATACTCAATTTTTTGCCTATGTCATCCATTTTTTTGTTTTTAATTGGGATCCATCCGGGCAAGCAATTCAATTTACCCCAATCTCGGCCTTTGGCCAAAAACCATTGAATCGGTCAATGACCCATTGACCCGAGTGGTCGAACCATCAAACCATTGACTCCTTCAATGGTTTTTGGCCATTTTTTTTATTTTTGTTGTTAGAATGGGTCATCCATTCGAATCGGACAGTCGAACCATTGACTCAAAAACCGATGCCAGAACGGTTCCATTTTTGGGTCATATGAGTCACACGCTCGAATGACATAACATCATGGTTTTTAAAATCGACCCAGAAACCAAACCGATCAGGGGGTCCTGTTATCGGGTCGAATGGTCAGCCCATTCTAATAAAAATTAAAAAAAAACATTTGAATGGTTCGATATCTAGTTATTAACAATATTGGTAATAACTATTATATATTTATATAATTAGATATATATATATATATATATATATATATATATATAAATTATCTTATATATCTATTAATAGGAATGGGTTGCTCTCATGTGGGAATCTACTCGCACGAGTAGATTCCATTTCTTGCGTGAAGTGAGCACCCCTATCCTACTAATATATATATATATATATATATAGTAAAAGTACATGTGTGTTGCACGTGGTAGTGTATATATTGCCGTTCAACTCAAAGACCTAACTTAGAATGTTCTTATAGTTTCTATCAAAGTTTTCAACATGTAGTTGAATCATAGAGTTGTAATTATTGGTTTGTCAATTAGACACATTTTTTTAATGCTGTAGAACCAGTAAAATGGGATATGGTTAATACATTAATTTTTTTTTATTTTACCTATTTCTATTTTTACTAACAATAATTCTCATTTTTTTCAAATATATTTTTGTTTAATATGAAGAATATATAATATTAATACATGTTCAAATTTTTCCATAAAATTTATAAAAAAATCTATATTTTTATTTTTTATTATTTAATTTGTGACATGATAAAAATTACTTATTTAAAAAAGGAAATGCAATTCCAATATATTGTTCGATATTGGTTTTTAATATTGGGGTAAAATCATTTTTTTAAATTGATTAGCCAACCACCCAATTCGAGATTGTAGGTTCATTTACCACCAAACCACTTGCCTATGGTGGCCTATCTAATTAAATCATGGAACAATTTGACATAATTAATGGAGTCATGTGTTAGACATTAATGCTTTATTTTTTTTCCTAATTTTTATCCCATTTCCATCATTAATGAAAATAATTCTCATTTATCACACTTTTTTATATGATGAATATATAATATCATAGAATGTACCCAAATTTATCTACATTTTTCTATAACTTTGTTTATTTTATTATTTAATTATAACATCATGTGTTGATCCATTTGATATGGACAGTTGAACCACTAACCCACCACTTGAATGGAAAAAGCATTTTGCTTTTTTGGTTGATTTTTATTTTCATTAATAAAAGTAATTTTTATTTTCATATTTATTTTTGTTTAATTTTATAAATATATAGCATTAGAATTGTATCAAAATGCTTTATACAAAGCTTATATTTTTCTTTGAGTTTCTATATATATTTTTTAATATTCATTTCTTAATTATGACATCATAGATTAACCCATTTGACCTAGAAGATTAGATTGTTGACCTGCCATCTAGATGACATCATGGATAATTATCCATTTGACCCAAATGGTTGAAGTACTTACTCACTACCTAGATGGAAAAATATGATTTCATTTCTAGGTTTATTTTAAAAATATAAAATTCCATTATATTAATAACTATTGTGTATTGATTTATTAGTGGAATTTAATGATGAAAAACAAAAGTATAAATGTTCGAATGAATGTGTGTGTGTGTGTGTGAGAGAGAGAGAGAGAGAGAGAGAGAGAATGTGATTTATTTAATGACTTAAATGTGAGATTTGATGAGAGGTAATAATTGAATGCACTTAATAGTATTATTTTAATTGCATTTGTTACTTAAATCTTGTATTCCATTTTCACCATTAATAAAAGTAATTCTTATTTTTATATTTAATATTATGAATATATAACATTAGAACTATATCAAAATGTTTTATACAAAGCTTATATTTTTCTTTGAGATTCTATATATTTTTTAATATTTATTACTTAGTTATGACATCATAGATTGACCCATTTTACTTGGAAGATTAGATCGTTGACCTACCATCTAGATATGAAAATGGTTTCATTCTCAGGCTGATTTTTAAATTTGCATTTAATTTATATCACTAATGAAATAATTATTATTCATCATACTTATTTTTTGTTTATATGATTAAGATATAATATTATAGATGTAGGGGTGAGGATTCAATTTATTCGGTTACAAACCGAACCGAATAAATTGAAAATTTTTAAAACCAAATCGAAACCAAATAATAGAAAAACCAAAGTTTTTTATTTGGCTTTTAGTTATTTCGTTTAAAACCAAATTTTAATAATGTATATACTATATTATATACATTATAACAATAATATATACTATGAAAGCAAATTTCATTATATTATATATTAATATATATATATATATATATATATATATATATATATATATTATTTATTGCATATGATATACAAAAGTTCAATTTATTCGGTTAACCAAATTAACCAAAACCCTAACAAACAAACCAAAATTTTTAGTTTGGTTTTAACCGAATTATGCTCACCCCTATAATAGATGTGTCCAAAATTGTTTTGTATTTTTTGTATTACTCTATTTTAACAATTTTATTTTTAATTATACATCATAAGTTAACCCATTTGACTTGAAAAGTTGAACCACTAACCCACCCCCTAGATAGGAAAATTGTTTCATTTCCCATTGGTTTTAAGTTGCAAATTTAGTGTCAATCATTACTAAAATTATGTCTATCCTATCATACTTATTTTTTTAATATGACAAATATATAATGATATAATTGTGTCCAAATTTTTTTCAAAATTTCTTTATTTTCTATATTTGTGTATTTCTTGTATTTCTAAATTTTCATTGTTTATTTATGACATCATGGAATTATCCATTTGACCCAAATGGCTAAACTACTTACCCACCACCTAGATGAAAAAAAAATATGATTTCATTTCTCTGTTTATTTTTAAAAATGTCAAGTTTCATTGTATTAATAAGTATTGTGTATATATTTATTAGTAGAATTTAATAGTGAGAAACAAAAGTATAAATGTTGGATTAAATGAAAGAGGATGTGATTTATTTAATGACAAAAATGTGAGACTTAATGAGAGGTAATTGAATGTATTTAATAGTATTATTTAATTATGTTTTCTGCCCTTAAAATGGAGGTGAACCAAATTCAAAAGAAGGGGTATTTTAGCAAAGAAAAGTTATAGAAGCCAATACCTTATTCACACTTTTATAGGTAACTATTAATTAAGCACGTGCATTTGCACATGAGAATTTGTTTTCATATTGATTACTTGAATTTTAGATATATCATACTTAAGACAAAAATTGAAAATTAACAAAAGTAACAATATGATTAAAAATAAACTCAAATGCTTGTAGTAAATGTGCATGTGCATTGCATGTGGAAATTTTAAATTATAATAATAATAATAATAATAATAATAATAATAATAATAATAACAATAATAAGAATAATTTTGTATTATTATTATTATTAAATTTTGTATTCCATTTTTGACATAAATAAAAATATTTTGACAATAATTTTTATTTATTATGATGAATATATAACATTATAAATGTTCCCAAATGTGATAGAATTTTTTACTTTTTCATTGTTTGTGTTCTATCTTTTTTTAAATATTTATTATTCAATTATGGCATCATGAGTTTGTTTAAAAAGTTGGTTCATTGATCCACCATCTAGATAAGAAAATAGCTTTACTTACGGATTTGTTTGAAATTATATATCATCTACATCATATAAATAATTTTTACTTATCATACTTAATTTTTGTTTGACATAATTAATATATATTTTTTATATATTCTTTTGATTACTTGTACTTTATTATTTAACTATCATATCATCGACTAATGCATTTGACCCAAATCACTAATCCTCAACCTAGAAAGGAAAATAATTTGATTTCTAGGTTGACACTAAATTTTATATTGCATTGATAATGAATGTATATTATTAGAGATGGACCCAATATTTATTTTTATGAATATATAACATTAGATATGTGCCCAAATTTTTTCTATTTTTATTTTTATTTTTATTTTTAAAAGTTTTATTATTTGACTATAACATTATTTCATTTTTAGGTTGATTTTAACTTTGTCATTCCATTTTCATCATTAATAAAATTACTTCTTACATTTCATATGCATTTTTTTAGTATAATGAACATGTAATATTAGATATATGTCCAATCCAATTTATTTTTTATATTATACATTGTATGTATTTTATTTTTTATTATTTAATTATATTATTTATTAACCCATTTGACCCAAAATGGTTGAATTGCTTACCCACCATTGGGAGGGAAGAAAATAGTCTTTTTTTTAATATTTATTTTATAATATTAAAATTAATTTTGTGGATTTAATAAGAGAATATACCTTAATATGAGATTTAGTGAGAGAGAATAGGAAAATATTTTATTTCTAATTGGTTTTAAATTTTACATTCCATTTCCATCATTAATAAGACATTTCTTATTTATCATACTTATTATTATTTAATATGTCAAATATATAATGTTAAAAATTGTTCCCAATTTTTTAAATTTCTATAACTATTTTTATTTTATCTATTTTCAATTTTATTATTTAGTTTTGACAACATGGATTGGCCCATTTGACCTAAAATGGTTTAATTTCTTACCACTGCCTAGATGAAAACACTATTTTTTTCAGGTAGATTTTAAAAGTGTGTTTTTATGTTATTGGAATTATTAATTTATTATGTATGGATTTAATTAATAGAATTAAATGATGAGAATAAATAAAAATTCCTTAAATATATGATTCAATAAAGGTGAATGCAAATTAATACCTAAGTGTTGGATTTAATGAGAGAAAATTGAATGTATTGAATATCTTATAATTGTCTCTTTTCAACTCATTTAATATTAATAATTGATTACCCTTTTACCTCATTTTTTATCAATGAACTTAAATACGGAAGGGTAAATTTTGTCATCAAAAAATTCCATAAATATTGCAATTTGTGCTTTTTAAAGTAGTATAGATTATAGATTAGAGATCATAGATAGATATAGATTAATGCAATGGCTACAAATTACAATGGATAAAATTAGATTTCTTTATAATCAATTATATCTAAAGGACTTGGCCAAAAATAATAAATATGTAAAATGAAGGTCATTCACAGCAAATGGAAGGACCAAAGGAGCTAATTGGTTTAAAACAGAGTGCCTTTATCAGAAGAAAGGTAGGCTGAGAAGGGAATGGTTTAGGCTACAGGCTCTATTTATAAACAAGAAATGTAGCTCTGAATAAAATAGAATGGTTATTATGTACCTCTAACGTGAAACTGTTTGGGCTTTCAAAAAAAATAAAAAACAGAAAGTTGTTGCGACAATAAATTCTTTTAGGGGTGATCATTTCAGCCCAGCCCGGGCCCGGACTGGCCCGCATACATTTTGTGTATAATGTATACATATGTATACATGTCATTTTACATTATATTATATATTTTATATATAAACATTATAACATGACATGTATAATTTATATTATATGTAATATTTTATATATGAAAGACATTAGCCCGAAATCAGGCCCGGCCTAGCCTGGGCCTATGTAGACCTGGGCTAAGGCTTATGTTGCAAGCCTAGAACCCTGGGCCTAAGCTATAATCCTTATCATAAGTGCAAAGCCTGACCCAACCAACTTTTTCAGTTTTTATATTTAACCAAGCCGATGCAACTGGTTAACTAGTCGACCGGTTAATCAATGGACTGGTTAATTGCGGTTCATTTTTTCAATTTTTTTATGCCCTCAAAATTAAAAAAAAAAAAAGGAATTGGGAGTCGGAGACGGGGAGAGTGGGAGTTTGAGAGATTGTCGCCAAAGCAGGAGGGATTGCTAGTGTCGAAGGCCATCGGTGATTCGCTCGGAGGGCAGAGCGCCGAAGGTCGTTGGTTTGTTGGGGAAGAATGAAGAAGAGAACTGGGATATGGGAGTTTGAAAGAGTAAGAGTCAAAGAGAGAGAGAGAGAGAGAGAGAGAGAGAGAGAGAGGGAAAAAAGGGAAAAGGGAAAGGCACGACGAGTGTCAGACAATCTGTTATGGAAGCAGGAGGGATCGCCGATGTCACTGAAGCAGGAGGGATCACTAGTGTCGAAGGCCGTCAGTGATTCACTCAGAGGGTGGAGCACCGAAGGCCATCGGTCCTTTGGGGAAGAACGAAGAAGAGAACTTAGAACTAGGACTGGGAGAGTGGGAGTCTCAGAGAGAGAGAGAGAGAGAGCTCAAAGAGAGAGAGGGAAAGGGAAAGGGAAAGGGAAAGGGAAAGGGAAAGGTGTCAATCTGTTAGACAAGCTGTTGAGAAGGAAATGGAAAGGGAGAGTGGCATCCAGACTGGTGAACTAAAAAGTCTCAGTTCGGCAGTCTGAACACTATCTGGCTGCCGAACTTTTATATTATATTTTCAAAAAAAATAACATACAATATATAATATTATATATATATAGATATATCGGTCAGTTCGGGTTAACCACCAGTCTTTTTATCTATACAATGCATGTCTTTGTCCTTATTATCACTTTTAAAATGTTTTAACATAATTTTTGTTCAATTAATTCAATTTCCATTTAATACATGTTGAATAATTGCAATTATTTAATTTTTGTGTTTAAGAAGGTTATAAAATACCTATTTTATCCTTATTTACACTTTAAAAAATGTCAAATAAAAGGGTAAGCTTTGTCCAACCAAAATTCCAGAAGCCAAGACCCCCTATTGACATATATATATATAAGATTAGATTGGGTTGGATTAAGCCAATATCTAGTCCATTGATATAAGATAAGAATATATGTGTCAATGGACTAAGTTTGGGTTGAAAACTTGAAATTAATCGAAATCAAAATGAATTTGAACAGATTCAACGGTCTAGACATTGAATTGAACTTGTCCAAAAAATTCATTGGATTGGATTGGACCTGGTCCATTTATAATGGACTCATATTGGACTGGATCAGATTGGACCAAATCCAGTCCAATTGACACCCCTACTTAGGGGTGTAAACAGTATTTCAAAATCTGATTTTGAATTCGATATTCAATATAATCGAATCAAATTCGAATAATTCAAATATCTAATCAGTCGAATTCAGATATCCTATTTATACCGAATAGTTAATCGGATTCGAATTCGGATATGATCTAATTCGATTCGATAAATATCCAAATTCGATCGATTATTTAATTCTTATATATAGTATATAAAATATTTTATATAATTTATATATATAATAATTAAGTTATATAAATAATTTATATACTTTACATCAACAAAATGTTTATTGTATATATTTATTAATTATCTAAAATAATTAATTAATTAAATTTGAATCAAATCGAATATTCGAATATTTAATCGGATTTGAATCAGTCAATTTCTGATTTATTCATATTGCAAATAACAAAACAGAACTCTAGTCAAAATCTGATTTAAGTCAAAATAACAGAGCTCAAGAAGTGATCCTGGACTTTATTGAACTACTAATGACTTCATTTATACACCTAGGTCTATTACTTATAGTCAAACAGATTATTGTCAACCCATGTCTTAGAAATGCATTAGTAAGTTTAACCCATGTCTAAGGCTGCATTTAGTTTGACAGAAAATAATAGAGAAACAGAAAGGCAGGTAAAAAAGGCTGTGTTTCTGCCACTAAGCCATGGGTCAATAATATCTAACCCACAAAATTAGGAACAGTAGGGATCCTCTCATTATCAATAAAAGATTAGAAGGGATAAAGAGTCTAGGATTACTTGGCTCAAGTAAGGAAGATTTCTGTAGCATGAACAGTAATCCAAAAATTAATTCAGTCAATTTCTGATTTATTCATATTGCAAATAACAAAACTGAACTCTAGTCAATTTCTGATTTAAGTCAAAATAACAGAGTTCAGAAAGTGATCCTGGTCTTTATTGAACTACTAATGACTTCATTTATACACCTAGGTCTATTACTTACAGTCAAATAGATTATTGTCAACCCAGTCTTAGAATTGCAGTAGTAAGTTTAACCATTCTCCAATTTCTTAGTAAGTGTTGCATATGGATCAGCGAGAAAGCTGTCTAGTCGTCATTGAATTCTGGTGTCCCTTTCCATGAAAAGCATGCTAGACTAGTGAGGGCTGTCTATTTGTCATTGAATTTTGATGCATATGGACCAATAGACATTTGCAATACCTTACAGCCCAACTATTATTTGAAAGTCGATATTTACTTTTGATTAGATAATGCCACAAACTATTTTTCTCTCTTAAAAAAACTAATATTTACTTTTGATAACCACTTTTGCCTTTTTTTTTTTTTTCTTTCTGAGCGAGAGGGGGGATTATAACTTACTCATGTCTGAAGATGGTGAGAGGATAGATATGAGCTACTATGATCACAATGAAGCCGAGGGAATGAGGTTCATCTGAAGATCTCAGAGACTTGATACCTTATTATTTGGTTGTTAGTTTTAATCCACCTTTTGGTCCACTGGTAGATATGCTATTCTGCACTGTCTGATCACAACGTCAAATTATGGGCTTTGTTCATCACCTGCCTTGATTTATGTCAGACTGTATGGCTAATCTTTCCATTAGTGTGTACTTAAGACAATTGGAATGAAAAACCTCCAAACTAGTGCATGAGACAATCATATACCAGGACAGAATTACAAATGCAGCAAAATACTTACAGTAGATTGGGAGGGAAGAATTTGATGACCCTGCTGAATTTCCCCTCTTTGAATCGCTATTATTGGGAACATAAGCTTAGCAACTTCGAGGCATGCTGCCTATGATGCATCTCCTCTCTTCCAACTAGTGACAGAATTCCAATTCCTTTTTGCTTGGGTAAGTTTATGAGAGGCTGTGGGAGTGGTGTTCTAGTCATTTATACTCTTTAACTTTATTCTCTCTTGTGTGAAAATGGATGTGTGTTATTGCCTTTTAATTGTCACAGGACTCGTGTAGCCAAACCCCATATAGACAGGACATGGTTAGATGATGACAGTCTTGAAAAAAAAGTCATGGTTATTTGACTTTTATATTCATAGGTAAATCCTGTAATATGCCAGGCTTGTTAAGAAATGCAGAACTTGAAGAAATAAGTATTCCTTAAGCATGTTATTTTGCTTCATTAGTTTAGAGTTGTTCATGGACTTCCTTGTTGCACGATTCATTGACTGCTGATTTAATGATTTTGTAGGATTCAAGGTTGTTTATTTTTTGACATGAAGTGCAAGTTGAAGCTGCTATCATCTTAAGGTACCCTTTGTTTATTCTATTGCAATTAGGTTTAACTGCTGAAATAATTGCTTCAGATCCACTTCTCATAGAACTTTGGGTATTGAAGATAGGGTATTCGATACACAGCTGAATGCTTTGCTTGGGGTAGGATGCTTTTTAAGCATGACAGTTTTATTTTAGACTTGAGATCTTTAATTTCTAGCCCTCTATAGCTTGAAGTTATGAGATGTATAGATAAACTAGAAGTTCCTCTAACATGATTAAACTTGGCAACCCAAAACATAGTTTCTGGGCATCCCATTGAACCCACAAAGAAAATAAAATCACATCCTTATAGTGAATCTGTGCAAGCAAAAGGTGGCTAATGATTCTCAAATCTCCAATTTATAAGATTATTAATTGTAAGAGATTCCCTTGGTGATGCAATTTGAATGAAAAACGCTCCTTTTGAAGATATTGAAGATTATTAATTACAACTTTAGAGATCAGGGAACCAATCATTGCTGTGAAGAATGTAAATATTGAAAAAGATCTTTTAGGTGTAATGGGTTCAGTAAATCCCATTTTTAAAACCCATTAAATGAGAAGGCACACTTATCTTCTGTGTTTTCACAAGGATATACATTGATTTGTCTTCTGTAGGGTCCATAAATGGTAAAGAGTCAGATTGAATCAGTTGCAGGAATGGACCTAAGCTCTTGAGAGCTCTTTGGTTTAACAAACCAAGACTTGTAGCACAACTTTCTACAGTTTTGGGATCAGTCTCCAAGAATCTTATGAGAACAAAAAAATGCAGCTCGACAAATAGAATATTGCCCTTTTTAACAAAACATTTTTATTTCAAAACAAAAAAATGTACAGCCCAAAGGACCAATATAATGACTTTACAGTGAATCTGGTAGATCTTAAATTTGTAAGAGGAAATGACTGTATGATTTCTCAAAATCCTCCAAGATGAAAGCTTCTTCATTTTTTTAGCCCTATGCATGAGTGGCAGTACTGAAGAGCCCCAAGATCCAGTATGAAAATCTTGTGCATATGGACCTTAAGATCTGCCAACTAGAATCCTAGAATGGAGTTGGCAACACTGTGATCTACCAACTAGAAGACTAGAATGGGGTTGGGAATATTATTCGGCAGTTTCCATATAGAACAGTCCCATAGGAAAAAACAAGTCTAATGAAGAGCCTTGTTGTTAAGGCCAGAAAATTCTAATGAAAATGTAATCAGACCAATAGTTGTGGAGGTTTACTAATACCATTCGGTAAACCAAGGACGAGGGTACAAGGCCATGAAATTGGCTCATGAGATTAGGGAAATAAATTCTTATAATAATGGAAACTTTTGGTTGATTTTCTATTAAAAAATGGGGTGGCAACCTTGCCATTGAAAGCTCTGTAGGTTATACTCAATATTTAATTAACTCAGAGTTGGACGGCGGTGAGATTTTGACGAGCTATCCTTTTTGTATTTTCAGGTACTGGTTGACAGCACGTATGTGGGTGAAATTTTGCAGAAAAGAGCTTTCTGAGATCAAGAAGATTGGTTGTATGTGGTGAAGAAGATTAATCTATAGAAAGAACAAATTAAAAAAATAAAATAAAAAAAAAAACATTTTGTGAAGAAGCTTTGATTTTAATGTTTCAGATTTTTTTCATTTTAAAATATTTTTGTAATTTTTTTATATGTTCTGTTTTTCATATAAATTTTGATATTTGGTTTGGTTTGGATTGGATCCAATCCAGTCCATTTACATTTTAATGGATTGGATTGGATTTGGTTTGTATTAGATTTGGACTGGATTGGGTTCGGCCCATTTGTAAATGGACTCACATTAGACTGGATCAGGTTGGACTGGTGCTTGTAGCAAATCATAGTGATTGGTTTCTCTCCTGGTTTTTTACTTACAAAGGGTTAATAGAATTAACTATTGAAATTGCTCAATAAGTGGCATGAGACTTTCCTAAGAACTACAAACTCTCTGATCTAGATCCAAAATCTGGACAAATGGTTCAAGCCATGAAAGAGATGTCAGAATAAACTGGACCATTAATGGTAGGTGGATGTTTAGCATTTTGTTCGTGAAGTTTTGAGGGTCCTATTTTTTTAGCCAAACTGATGGTAGAACATCCGAGCATGTTTACTAGTTGTACACAAGGGCCACCTAGGTTTTGACCTGTAAAATTCACTCAATAAAAAAAGAAAAACCATTTCTCAGTGTAGACAAGAAATTGAACATTCTTGAAAAGTGTCCAACTTGGGTACCTACCCTCCTTTTGGTGTGAGGTTGAACTCAAAATCCAGACAATCTGGTCTACAATAACTATCAGCAGTTTTGGGCAATAAGATTTTCAAGTTGGGGTCCTGCTATGCATACTTGGTCATATCCTTTGTTTATTTTGAAAGATAGGAAATTTTGGTGCTTCATTCATTAAGTGCTTAGATAAAAATCTCTGTTTTAGTGCTATAAAACCCCTTCTACCCTATGATGCCTTCATCTTTCAGCCGTGCATTATCATCTGGTTCTGAAAATGTGAAATGAAATAAAGATGTTGCTAATTATTAGTCCTTATCATATTGTGACAAACTGGGATGCTGGTTGATGTAATTAATCACATCTTATTTGCCTTGCTGTTGCTCTTTTTTCATGCAGTAATCTACTAGAGTGTCAGATGAATATTTTATTTCATATTTAAGTAAATGGCATGAGCCAAGTCGATCAGTCTTTATTTTCTTCTTTGTTTATGTTAAGGTCAGATGAATCTTTTTATTGGAGTATGATTTTCAGGTGAAGCAAGTGGAGATTATAAATTTGAAAGTACCCTTTATTGGCGAGGTGATGGGAAATGTCTTGCTATTTCGAATAAAGAGCACAACTCTTCCTTGTAAAGAAAACTTAAAGTAGCCTTGGATTGGATGCCAAGTGGTTCCAAAATAGCTTGCAGCATATGACAGGGAAGCTGCAAACAAGTGCCCTCTGGTTGTTTTCTTTGAGAGGACTGGGTTAGAAAGAAGCTCATTTAGCATTGATGAGCCAATGCATACAACAATTTAAGTCATGAAGTGGAATTGCAGATCAGATCTTCTTGCAGACATTGCCAGATGTGAAAGGCATGATGCTGTTAAGATTTGGTCCTTCAGTAACAACCATTGGTACTTGAAACATGAAATAAGATACTTGAAGAATGATGGAGTGAAATCCATGTGGGACCCGACAAAGGCATTGCGTTTGATTTGTTGGACACTTGGTGGAAAGATCACAACCTACAACTTTGTTTGGGTAACAGATGTGATGGAGAATTCAACAGATTTGGTGATAGATAATTCCAACATACTAATATCACTTCTTGCTTTATCTTTAATGCCACCTCCCTTGTATTTATATATTCAACCTGGAATTCTTTGTTGTCTGTTCAAGATATGGCCTTTTTCCCCCAAAACTCCAAAAGCCTTTTGTTGTGTACTTATCAAGTGGTAGTTTGTGTATTGTAGAGCTTCCTGCCACTGAAACTTGGGAAGAGTTGGAGGGCAAAGAATTCAACAGTGTATATATCTGTTCAAAAGTGGAATTTGGGTCCTTGATTCAAAGCAGTGGATACATCATAGGTTGCTGCCACAAGAGATCCAAGAGCGAGTTAGACGTACGATCAGTACAAGTGGTTGGAAACACGAGGGGTGGATGAAGAGAGCTTGGTTCAGACCCTAATGAATTCTTGTACAAACCAAAAATTTATCAAATTGAAATTACGATGTATTTGTGATTCAAATATTGTGAATGAAGAATGGTTTTTTAAATTTTATTGTAATTGATTTTTTTATTTATTGTATTTTATTTCAGTTTAAATGAATATAGAGAAAATAGATAATTTAAAGCGAATTAGAAAAAAATGGTTATTTAAAAAAAAAAAGTATACTTTTTTATGAGAATTTGGCCCCACTGTTTTAGGAGAGTATTGGTCAAATAATGTGGAGGCTGCCCATATAAGTATTTGATGGATTTGCTCAGCCCTGCCATGAGGTGAATGGACACTACAAAAAAACAAGCTTTAGCTGGCGGTCTTGATTCATCGACACAAATCTCATGAGCGCCGACATTGACTTGTATAGCCACCATCAACAAAAATATAGTCCACCACAATATTCGCATAAAACCACTAGTGTGGGTGGGCACCAACTTAGTCCATTAAATTAAGCATTGTTGGCAGTTTGTCAGTATTGTCGGCTTATCCTTCCTTATACCGGTAGTTATGCACCGGGAAAAAGTAAAAAAATAAATAAATATTTAAAAAATCGGCGTTGAAAACCGCCGGTACAAATAATAGTAGAATGCCGGCTAGATTTGAAATTAACATTTGTGCAGGCATTTTTTAACATCGGCTTAGGTTTTGCCAAAAATGGCCAGTTACTTTAGGTGGCGGTCTGAACCGCCGGCTAAAGTTTTGCCAAAAGATGACTTCTCTTTCAGGTGGCGGTTTGAACCGCTGGCTTATATCATATATCCGATTGCCACACATAACATTATTTATGACTAAGCTATCAATTAGTTGATCGCCGGCTCAGAGCTGTGTTTATTTATATGGAAGGTTAATTTCAATAATTTTTTTACACCTGCACTTTATTGATCCATCACTTTAATACATGCTTCATACATTTTGAAAATTGATACATGAAAACTCAAACAATTTAAATATTAATTATTATCATATCCAAAATAAAATGTTCAAATACACTATCCAAAATAAATTATTCAAATACATTATCCAATAGATATATAAATATTACAAGGACTTAAACAAATCAATATTTCGAATAATGTATCATATCCTCCAATGCAAATCCACTTGGTGATCACAAGATGTACTATTTCAGCCATGAAGTTGAATATCTCAGCATCTACTTTTTCATCTTCCAAGTCGATCACATCTTTCTCTAAAGCAGATTCAGTGAAGAACAAACTCGGTGCATAGAGCTGCAAGATTAGCACCAACATACCCGCAGGTTGACATTTTATATAGACATAAATCTCTTGTTTTCCCTTGTCCCAGAGGCAGATCCTATAAGTAGAATGGTCTAACTTCCATCGTAGACAAATCCTATATGAAGTTCCAACCACTGAAGACTATGCTGTGTATGAAAAAGTCATTATAAGTGATCTCACTGTGACAAGAGCTACACTTGCAACAGATGCAACAGTAAGAAGTTGTCATTACAGATCTCAAGACAAATGAAAAGCATTGTGGCCATGATAAGTGGCTATGCTCTTGTAGCACAACCTTCTCAAGGAAAGACAAGTTATTTGGACATGTCACATCTTCCAAGGTCACACTCCAGCCCTTCCCCTTGAGGAGAACGAAGTGTCAAGTGGAGCATCAAATTTAGGATGAAGCAGTGAAGTAACAAAAACAACTCAGGTAGACCTACTGGCCAGATTCAACTTCAGCTCAGGTACCTCAAAATGAAGTCTTTGAGCCAGCATCATATCTACATAAAAAAGAGTGACAAATCAATTCCATTCATTAGGGAAAGCAATAAGAATCAATAATAGATCAACTGCTAAATTGAACAACATCAACATACATTCTAGCATGCCAAAAGATTGCAACTGCTTCTTTACAAGGCTTCATATAATCTTCTGGCATTTGGTTGCTCTTCTTAAACTTAAGAAAAGAGAGGACCTGTTTTTAGGACATCATATACAGGACATTATGATAAATATCCATCTTCTATAACAAGGATACACTTATGGATCAAAGAGGCCACACCAAAGCATTTACATAATACATGAGGCATAGAAAGTTTTTATGCCTAATGGTTTTCATGTAGACTTTTAGACCTAATAGTTAAGTAAAATCAAATAATATATGATCCTTTTGGCCATTCTATCACACCAAGAAAGGAAAGTTTCCATGGGGAAGTTGCTAATTGAAATTCGAAAAAGATACAGTTGTAAGCAACCACAAGTTAAAAACAGGTTTGAAAATGATAAAGCCCTGAACTTGAAAACAAAGACATTTTACAATGATCAAAGTATTTCTAAATCAGCTTCAAGTTTCAACCAAGGCTGGAAATTTTCCACAAAATAAAAGCATATGTCATTAATAGGTAAAAGAAGATTTACATCATAGGAAGGATCAGCAATAACATTATGTTCCTTTGTAGTCCAACTGAGAGTAATTACAGCCTCCTGACTAATCAATTTAAGAATCTTCATTAGAGTGCTGTATACTACAATCATAAATAGCTAAAAGTTGAAATCTGAAGTCACTTGTGAACAAATCCTTATCAATACTATTAGATATTATTTTAAAGATGACCACATAAAAACTACCCACTAGACCAACACATATAAAACAATAGAGCTGAAAGTGCCAAACTTCCTAGATATCTATTTTTTTCTTTAACAGCACTTGACCTCTTAGGAATAGAGATAATGGCAGTGTTTTATTGATCCCCCCTCTCATATAATTCCATAAACTTGACATAAGGCCATCCTTTATAATGTCCCAGCTATCATGGAAAAATACACTATAAATTTTACCATGGTTGTTTCCCCCAAGACCAAAAAATTTATTTCCTCCAACCGAACCATCAAACCCAAACACACGTTCTCTGTCACTCTCCAATAGAGGGCCACCTAGAAACTATGCAACCAAATTCCATATCCTATTGATGTCTTTGGCATTCTGATCATCAACAAAGGACATAGGCATAGACCATAGGCACGTTATAGAAGACAAGAGGAGAGGAGGTTATAGCAAGATTATATTGAATAACATGAAAATTTCAGGTGTCTGATCACACAGTGGATAAATTGATGGTTCCAAACTAATAAATCATTTTTCCATTCATAAGTTTTCTTTTATGTTGTGTTTAAATTGCGCTGGAAATGGAAATGCAAAGTAGAAAAAGGAATTACGTTTTCACAGTTTGGCTGAAAAATCCCAAAAATTAGCAGCTTTTTAGATGGACCTTCCTACACTAAAATCACCGCTTCCCCCAAAAATTAGCATTAAGCCAAAAGAAAGATTTCAGAAGAGTAATTTTCTTGATGAGTAACTTCACTTTTATTAAAAGAACCAATCAAATAGAATTTGTACAAATTTGAGAAGAGTGATGGCAACCTGGAATTTGATAGGGTTGGAGTATACTTTCACGGAATTAAGTTTAGTCAGCATGGTAACTAATGGAATTTTGTTATATTCCAAAAAACTGCAATATTTTGTCCTTTTCAAAACTGTCCTCTGCACAAAAGTCAAAACAAAACATGATTAATCAATAGTAATCTTAAAGTGTAGGTTAAGAAATCGGGAACTAGAATAATATGTAAAAGCAAGCAAGTGTAGGGTGTAGAATATTAACATACAGGGTTTGGCTTAAGCTCTTAGTTGTTTCCCATCGATTTTAATGAATAAAATTCTATTTGTCTCAAGAATCTGTCCATGTGACAAATCAAGCAATCCAATTGTTAAGCTCAATGCAAGTTGCATCTGAAACTAGGTCTATGTGTTTAAGGCAATAAATCCACAAACTATACAAAGCTTTTATTACTTGTCTTGTTTTTTTACATGAATTATGATCATTAGGTCATTATCTTCACAAGCAGGCATATCATAGAAAATGAAAAGAATGGCATTAATGGATCAGTACCTCATTTATTCTTGGTTTCAGGAAATTACCTTCTGAAGCTGAGTAAACAGACATCAATAGCTCTCCCCATCTGCAACAAACACCATGAACAATGAATGTAGAATAAAAAAGCATGAAAAAAAGAAGGAGTATAGCAATAAATGTCTAAAGCATTACATAATGAAGGTATGACTTAAACCTTTATTCTAAACCAAGAACTCCTTACTTTATCATTGCAAGAGTCAGTACACTAACTACTAACTAGACTAGTTAATCTTTACAAAGCCAGTAACAGGATACCATAATTATTATTTTAATAATTTTAATTTTTGTATACCAGATAAAATTCATTAATTCACAGGTTCCATGATCAGTTAAATCACTTGCTGTACTGAAGAATATCCCATGGATGTAGAAGCTAGAAAAATATCCACATGGATGTAGAAGCTAGACCCAGCTATACCTAACTAAGTTGAGGAAATAACACCAAATCTTCCTAGTTATGGGACAATGTAAAAGGAGGTGCTTAGCCATATCACCATTACTGAGGCAAGGAGTGCAAACATGAGGGGAAATACACAATCTGCCTTTGTTCTTCTTGTGAAGCAGGTCACAAGTGTTTATTTTCTTTAGATACTTCGACACAAAAAAGGAGACTCTAAGAAGGATGTGTGAAAACCAAACCTTCTTAAGCGGGAAGTTTGACACCTGATCATCCAACACTAGGGCCTTGAAAAAGATTTAGTTGATATTTGAGCTAGGTTTCTAGATCTATCAGTCAGGGGTAGCAAGTGAGATATAGACCTATCTAAGAGAGTTTAAAGGATTGCAATTTCAGCAATCTATACCTCTCTCAAGGGCCTTCTGAGGTTTAAGTTCCAATTGGTTTCTGGGAGATGAAAGAAGACATGAGGAAACCATGGCTTCTTGGGTTTGGAAAAGGTTGAAAATTCTAGGGTATGTAACGAGGTTCTGTTTGATATTAAACCTGATACAAGCTGGAGCACTCCAGCAATAGCTGCTACTCCTGTGATTGTGACACGTCCAAGGTAGAATTACATTATTTTGGTTTTACATGTCATTATTTCATTTTCTATGCAGAGTGAAAATTGGTCCATTACTATTTGCAGACATCATTGTCTTGAATTCAGAAAACAGTCTTGTTCTTTATGTAAATTATGATTGCCATGGATATATTTAGTTTTTGTGTTTAAAATTTCCAGATTTTAATTGTTTAAATGAAAATATCTCTCCAATAGCTTATAACAATTATTCAAACCCTACTTGCACTAACAATTATTGAAAATCTGAAAATATCTATTGTAAACATGTGAAAATAATTATTATATGAAAGTTTATGAGAGTTTGTGGAGAATGATCAAACAACAGGTCTCCTCAACTTGCACTAAGTTAAATGCTTGAGACAAAGTTACCATATCATGATTCAAGTGTGTTATCCAGTGAAGCTGTTTGGTGGATCTCAACATTCTTGAACATTCCAATTCCATTATCTCAAGATGGATGGACTATCTCTTCTTAGAGTGATTTGAATGTAGAAAAGTAAATAGAGGTGGAAGGAGACTCTAAAGTGCTCATTGTTTGGTTGAAGTCTGGCAGCTTGGAAACTTGGATTTATAGGCATGCTATAAAGGGAGATCACCAACATAACAAAGGAGATTGGGGCTTCTTTCAAATGGACAGTTGTACTTGATAGTGTGGTCCCCACTGATAGCTGGAAGGATTAATTTAACTTTAATGGTTCCTGTATTGGAAATCCAAGAGTCAGGTGTGGGGGTGTACTGAGATGAAAATGGTAACATCTTCTTAGTTTTTCATGTCCAACTGTTTATGGGGACTTTCTAAGGGCTGAATTGATGGTGGTAGAAGGTTAGACCAATTGCTTACAGGAACACTCCAAGGCCTAAAGATGTTGAGGTAGAAAATGATTGTCAAACTGTTATTTGATGGTTGAAGAACCAAGATGAGTCACCTCGCAGGGTTAGACCAATGATGAGGGAGGGACTATTTCTATGTGCTTCTTTGAATACCTCATTCAATTGGATGCCTAGAAATTCCAATGCAATGGCAATTGCATTGGCAATAGTAGGCATATTAAAGGAGCAACTGGAATGGGGAAATTCAGGGCTAGATTGTAACTTGTAATTAGCTGGATTGTAACTGGAATGGGGAAATTCAGCATAGTTATCTATTATAGTCAGACTTCTTCCTACTCTAGCTATCTCCATAACCAATAATCTTACCATTGGAATTTGGTCATCTAAAGTTCTAAGCTTTAAATAGTTTGTTTTAATAACTTGTGAACAACCTACAAAAATATGCATGAAAAATACAATTTGTGTTTGCCTATGGCTATATGCACGAACTGAAAGAACAACTACAGAATTAAATAAAAAATCAGGGAAGGTACTTACTTTCTTCAATATCACCTCGGGTTTTGATGTGGTGGCAAGAAAACCAATCCAATGGGGTTGTGCAATACCAAACCTATAATACAATCAAAGACTTACGTGAGGGTATTGTGTTCAGCAAAAAAAAAAAAATCTAGGAGAAAGAAGGAGATGGAATCGACTGTTAGTGGTAATTGGCCAATTGGGATATAGAAAATATGGAATCGACTGCCGACTGTTTGATTGCAGAAAATATAGAATCGACTGTTAGGGAGATGTTTAGTGATTGCAAAAAATATGGAATCGACTGTTAGGGAGATGTTTAGTGAGGATATTTACTAAAATATGGAATCGATTGTAGAAAACATGAAGAAGAAGAAGAAGAAAATACCTGTGATTGAGAGTGAGAGATTGGATGCTGATTAAATGCACTGTGATCTATAGATTTACGATTTCAAGCGAGAGAAGTTCGAACAGAGGAGGGAACCGGAAGAAGATAAGATTCGGTTAACGGATAGGTCAAAGAATGTTTTAAATTTTAATTAAAATATAAAAATAATAATTCCGGTAACTGTCGGATACGTGGCAGTAGTAGAAATTTTAGATATGAAATGGTTTTCCATATCATAATCTGACCCATGTTTGACTTTAATGGTAAAGAATGCTTATTGGCCAAACAAAAATACCATACTAATGAGAACACCTTTTTCTTCTATTACAGTTAAAAAAAGTTAGTGACTTGACTTGTAATTAGGACATATTAATTCGGTTTCCCTACTATTGCAACTATCTTCTTGAAAGCTAAAATGGGCTCTTTGAGTTCATGGTTATAACAAACAATTAAAAAAAGAAACTAATTGGTTGTGCATTTTTCTTATGAATATATGTTTTTAATCCTGGTTTTGCTCATTGTCACGAAGAAAAATAAAGAAAATATAATGAATGAGAGCTAGGCTTGTTGTGATGCATGAATTGATTTGTTCTTCCAAGAATTTAGTGTGGTACCGAATCTAGACTATGCACGGCATGGTTTTCAAAACCGGACTGGATCGGATGGTTGGGCCAGAAAAAAAAATGAGACTGACCGGTTCTGTTTTATCCCATAACTGTTATTTCGCCAAAAATTGTTGATTTGGTCAACAAACTGTTGACTCGGGCATTCGAACCGTCCAACAGTTTTTTATTTTTTTATTTTTTATTTTTTTATTTTTTATTTTTATTTTTTTGCCAGAATGAGCCTTCTATTCAATTCGAATGATCGGATCGTTTGACCCGGAAACCGGACCCCTGACTGGTTCGCTGACCAATTTGGTTTTAAAAAACCTTGCAACACAATATTCACAAGAATAGCAGTCCCAACCAATAGTGGTTTGGAACGAGTTAGGGAGACAAATGAAGGGAGCAACAAGCCAAAAAGGGTGTTGTTGAGATAACTTGGAAGTTCGATATATAAGAAGAGTCTACTTTGTTTCCATTGAAGAAAGCATTATTGAGTTAAATAGGGTTACAACTGGTTTTTTGATAAAAATTTAGGCCCCGTTCACTTTTCGGTAAGTTACTTACCCAGGTAAATGTAGTTATCTGGGTAAATTTTTCCTAGGAAACACTTACCCGGGTAAGTGCATTTACCCATGTTCTTTTATTTCTCATATAAATAAGTCAATGACCATTTTAGCCATAAAAATCCATTATTAAAAGGGCATTTTTGTCCCATTCAACTGTTGACAACTTTCCCCTTAGGTGGGAAAGTTATTTACCCACTTAGGAGATGGATACCTAGGAAAATAAACATTCCCTTATCCCCAAATAAATCTGAAAAAAGAACATGAGATTTTTGGTCAATGGGAACCAATCCCATTGACCAACTTTCCCCCTCTGAGAATCCCAAAAAGAACGCCCCCTTAATGGTACAAATGATCATGTTCTAAGGGCAATTAATGATAGTTTTAACAGGGGTTAGTTTTTGTCTTGTTATATGAGTCATTAGGGGTGATTTAAGTCCTTTAATGATAAGGGGAGGTTCCAGTATTATTATTAAGCTAGGTGAAATCTCAAAGGAAGGTTTAAGCCTTTTATCTTCTTCTTTTTATATAATTGAAACCCTAGGCGTCGTCTCCCTCCCATGGCAAATCCCAATGTTAATCTGCCTCCCCAGAAGCCTTCGTTTGCTATTGTTCTTTCCAAACTTTCACCAATGTCCACATCTTCTCTCCAAGTGCCAGTGATTCCAACCACGCTGAAACAAGGAGAACCAGCAATTGTCTTTCTAGAAAAGATACTTCACGACAATTTTATGATATCTTCAAGTGGTCATTGATTGGCAAGTGTATGCATGGTAGGTTGTTGTCTCCTTTGTTGAAGGATTTTATCTGCAAATATTTTGCTCTTAATAAGTGAAATCTGAGTGACTGTATTAGATTCAAAGCACATTCTGATATGATTTGTAGAGGAGGAGAATTGATTGAAGTTGTGGCTTAGAGAAACTTTTAGAATTAAATCTTTTGTTTTCGACTATTCAAATGGGTTCCTAGAAATTCTTACTCCTTCAACAGAATAAAAAAAGACTAGAATTAAACAATCAATAGCGCACTGTCAAATCTAAAACATGGTTTTAAAAAACGACCTAGAAATGAAATTATTTTAGCCACTGGTTTTCAAGTTGACGGTTCAACCGTCCGGTTTGAACAGATAGTCCATTTTGACAAAAAAAATAAAAAAATAATTAAAATAAAAAATGGGTCAATGGTTTGACCACCTAGGTCGATGGTTCAAAAGGATGGCCCGTTCTGACAAAAAAGATTTAAAAAAATAAAAATGGCCAAAAACTATTGAACAGGTCGATGGTTTGACCACCTAGGTCAATGGGTCATTGACTGATTCAACAGTTTTTGGCCAGAGACCGGGTTTGGAGTAAAAACAAAATGGTTGCTTGGATGGTTCTTGGGCCAAATGGTCTGACCGTCCAGGTCAATAACGATTCAAAAACCATAATCTAAAACAAGAAAAAAAGAGAGGATAAACTAAAATTTGGACATGTAATATCAGGTTAGCAGGACCAATCAATTTCTTATAACTTATGAGTCTTCTGACACAAACCAATAATAGAAATTCGATGGAAGAACAATGCCAAACGGAAAAGACCAGGTTAATGAAAATGACAAGAACAGAAATAACTGCAGCAGAGTAAAGAATGGATGATTAACATTACTAACAAATCTGGCAAGGTACCAATACATTAATTAACATAACTAATAAATTTGCCAAGTACCGGGTGCTTGCTTACCCAGCACATTAATTAATGAATCATTGACATGAGAAACTTTTTCATATATATTTGATCTAGTGCAGTGAATGTGATGAAATCCACCCCATGTGTAGGGCTTGGAATTTAGTCCTTGCTTTTGCAGTAGGTCCAAGCCTCCATGGTTGTGCTTTAGTATTCTTGAGGCTAATTTCAATCTAGTTAAATTTTATAAATATCATTTAGATGTGCCCTAGTACTATCATAACCATGGTAATAATTGGCTTCTAGTAGATAATAACTTCAATCGAGACTGTATAAAAGTAGTTCTGTCCAACCAAAATTTACCTCAATTAGGTGCTTCTAACCAGGAGAATAGAAACTATTTTTTATGAATGTACTGAGATTGTAAAGAAGATGATCAAGGTCTATGTTTATTGGGTCTCACCTTGAAGACAAGTGAACACAGTGGCAAAGTAGAAAATCCGAATTTCCTTGGGTTTTGTTCAGGAGCATTAGACATTGTCATTTTGCAATCCACCCCTCATTTTTGAAGGGGGGAGGAGTAAAGAAAGAATAGTTTCCATGGGTAGACCCTAGAACCGACCCTGGAACTACTAAGGCCAAAACCAACCCTGAAACCAACATTCGTAGGGTAGGTTCTAGTTCCAAAAACCTAGAATCGGCACCTACCCTACAAGGTAGGTTCTAGGTTCTGCCATGGAGCTGAACCAAATCAACCCATGTTCACCCCTAAGGAGGAGAGACACATTAGTTTTAGAGGTTTTGACTTCATTGTTTCACTTTTGCTGAATCAACTGACCTACATTGAGGTTTTAATGAGGGGTTGATTTCAAAAGGTTTTTGGCATCTCTACAACAACCCCACTTGTAATTGTTTTACTATTTTTATTAATCCTCAATTTTTCTTCGCAAATCAAATATACATTTGTTGCTTGTTGTTGCCTCTTATTTCTCATCCAACAAGACCGTGACCCATTGATCATCCAACATCAACAATGTTGGGCTTCCGAATGATGAACCCACTTCAACATGCCATTTTCTTCATCCTTTGCCTGAACTACATTTATGATTTATACTTGTATACCTTTTTCTCTAAAATTAATTTTTATTCACTATATTTAAACACTTAGTTGTCAATTAGAAAATGGCATATGGTCCAAGTAGGGTTTAGATTGGGACAAATGAATGGGTCTATTGTAAAAGCCATGACCAAATCGAATGTTGGGTTTCCAGTACCTCCGCTAGATGATTCAAAATATAATGTTGAATCCATTTACATTTGCTCCATTTTCCTCATGCTAACCACTTATTGAAAGTAGGTAAATATTACCTTATTGATGTTCACTTTCTTAGTACACCAGGATTCCTAACTCCATATGCTAGGGAATGATATCATGTTAGTGAGTTTCAAGGTAACAGTGGCAGGTTTAGATGCAAGGAGTATCATTTTAACTACAATAACTCTTTTGTGCAATGTCATTGAATGGTGCTTGGGGATACTAAAGGGTAAATTTCCAATATTGAAGAACATGCCATGCTATGGCTTAAAGTTCCAATAATACACCGTAATGGGTGTATTTTATAACAAATATTTTCATAAAGAAAGAAGCACATATTGATCATTGAGCTAACAAGGGCATGGCATCAATTGATGAAAATGACAGTGATAGAGTTGGACATCAAGTTGCGAGTTCTTCTAACTCTAGTACCAAAACGAATGCTATGAAGGACAATATTTCAAATGCTTTATGGGAGCAATACCGATGGAATCATCGACAACTTAGCTAGTGTTTTAGTTACAATTATTACAATAATCATTAGTTTTTAGTGTGTATATTAACACTTGTCACATTTTGTAACTGGATATATTTTGTTTTAATATTTTTTGATTGAAGACTATTGGACTTATAATTATGGCAATGCAAAATATCTGTTAGGATATCTCATACAAATTATCATGTTGCTTTAATTATAGTACAATTTTGACTATTTTATGTTTATTAACATTGCATGGTGTAGATACAAATAGTTGAAGAGATTTTCTTGCAATGCTCATGTAGATATGGATACGACCCTGCATATGTCCAGATGGCTTCACAATGGCCTTCTACCAGGATTGCTGGGATATTTTGGAGAACGATCTTGGATAAGTTTTTAAGGAGTTCCATAGAAGGGGAATAATGAATCCGGACTTGAACTCAACTTTCATTGCTTTGGTCCCAAAGAAAAAAGAGGCATCACAACCAAAGGATTTTAGACCTATCAGTCTAGTGACTAGCTTGTACAAAATTATTGCAAAAGTATTGTCTCTCAGGATAAAGAAGGTGCTTCCCTCTATTATTGCCCCCAGCCAATGTGCTTTTTTGGAGGGAAGACAGATCACTGATTAGATCCTCATTACAAATGAGAGCTTGGAGAGCTTTAGGAAGTCGAAGAAGAAGGGAGTGGTTTGCAAATTGAATTTGGAGAAGGCTTATGTCCTTATTGATTGGTCTTTCTTGTTGGAGATTTTGAGGAGTTTTGGTTTTGGAAACAGGTGGTGTAAATGGATATGGGGTTGTATCTAGACTTGTCATTATTCTATCTTGGTGAACAAAACTGTGGTTTACTTCTTTCCTGCTTGAGAGGTCTAAGACAAGGTGATCCTCTCTCCCCTTTTCTTTTCACCCTGATTGCCGATGTACTTGAGAGATTGATCCATAGAGCAGACTCGAGGAATCTGACAAGAAGGTGGAGAGTAGGAAGGGAGGAGGTTCTTCTAACACATTTACATTTTGCATATGATACAATCTTGTTCTGTGGAGCGGGGGGAAATTAATTGGATCCGGAATCTAAATTTGGCAATACAACTCTTTGAGCAGATATTTAACCCCAAAGTGAACTTTGATAAGAACTATGTGGTGGGAGTGAATGTGGATGAGAGGACCTAAGGGAATTTGTAGGTGAGCTAGGTTGCGCAATCTGGACTGGTCATTGACATACTTGGGTCTCCCTTTATGAGACAACCTTAAGAATGTAAGTTTATGGAATCCGATGGTGGAGAGGTTTGAGAAGAGACTAACGGCTTGGAAGAGAAATTATCTTTCTTTATGAAGGAGAGTCACTCTCATTAGGTCTACTCTAGCTAACTTACTTGTCTACTACCTATCAGTGTTTAAGATCCCTTTAAAGGTCTCAAATCTCTTAGAAAAATTAATTAGGAATTTTCTATGGGAACCTAGAGAGGATAAGAAATATCATAGGGTGAGTTGAGAGGTGGTAACTAGGTGTAAAAAACTAGGAGGCCTTGGGATTGGTAACATCAAGAAAAGGAATATGGCTCTACTGGGGAAATGGTTGTAGAGGCTTACATTGGAAATTGATAAATTGTGGACTGAGATTGTGGCAAGCATACATGGGTTGGAAGACAATGGCTAGGGTCCAGGAATCTTGGCAAGGGCTATAACTACTTCTCCTTGGAAATCCATTCACAATATGCTTCCAATCTTTTCCCCTTGGATTAGGTATAGTCTAAACTCTAGTAACAGAATAAAATTCTAAGAACAACTTTGGGTAGGGGTTTCACCTCTAAAGGACCAGTTTTCCATCCTTGTATGCTCTGTCATACTTGAAAAATGAACATATCTCTTCTTTCTTAGTTCCTTTAGACTCCACTTCTGGTTTTGGGTGGAACCTAGGCCTCCGAAGGGCAATTAAGGATACGGACTTGGAAAGCCTATTACCTTTGTTAGCCATCATTGAGAATGTCTTCTTAATTCTTGATAAGGAAGACACTAGATTTTGGACCCCTTCTACCTCTGGTACTTTCTCTTGTGCTTCATTCTTTAAAACCTTAACTCAACCTTCTGTCCCTTTTGGGTTGTCCTTTCTAGTTAAGGAAATTTGGAACTAGAAAGAATAAACACATTTGACTTACTTCAGAGAAAGATACCCAATTATTGTCAAATTCCTAATAAATGTGCTCTTTGTAAAGCTGATGGGGAATCCGGCTACCACCTCATGGTCTCTTGTAAGGTTGCTAAAACTGTGTGGGAGTGGGTTGGTGTTATTGGAATCCGTTGGAGAGTGTCCAAAGCTTGTTCTCTCCTTTTTTCAAATGGCCTAAGAAGCAAGGGAAGACTACGTGGAGGAGTATTAGGAAAGTTGTGTGCTGGTCATTGTGGGAAGAAAGAAACTCATGTATTTTTTTAGACAAGGAAAAACCCTGGAAGAACTGTTAGACCTAATCCTTTTAAGGGTTGTCCACTAGTTAAAATCTTTAGAGTTGTTTACAGACTTTCCTATGGATGACTTACTAAGAAATTGGAAAGAGATTGCTTCCACTACTAGGTGCAAGAGGACTCTTTGTCCCTCTTGGTCCCCTTCCCCCTTGGGTGTTATAAAGATGAACTTTGATGGCAATAGTATAGGGAATCTAGGGCCCTCTGGGAATTGAGGAGTTTTCAAGAATGAGGAAGGGAATGTTATTGCTTTGTTCTTTGGACCTATTGGAGAAGGCGACTCTCTTAGGGTTGAGATCCTTATAGCGCTTAAAGGAATTCGAAGAGCAAAGGAATTAAATATTAATCATTTGATCCTGGAAGGTGATTCAAAGGTGGTGGTTAACTGGTTGAAGAAAGAGGATATTGGATTGTAGAACTATAATAATGAAAAGAAGCAGTTCTTATGGCTGTGTAGGGACATTGAGATACAATACATTTGGGAGAAGAGGAGTGCCAATTCATTTGCGGATGGGTTGGCCAAGCAAGGGGTGAATAGGGAGTTTGTCTTTTGGGCTAGCCTTTAATTTCTTCTCTTTGTATTCCCTTTGTATTATGTTTTTGAGGAGATAAGATATTTTATCTCCCCTCTCGTATCCATAATCCCTCTTTTCTTTCAAAATTAATGAAGTTGTTGTTATTGATCCAAAAAATAAAGTACTGAATAAAATTATGGGTGATAGTTTCTCTGTTGTCTAGTTCGAGAAGACCACAAAGGGTCATTCATTTGGGTGGACCAATACCTTAATGTTCATCCAAAATCACTTAGGACTAATACTAGTTACCATAACTCATCCACATCACAACCCCAACACAAAAATTCATTGCAATTGTTGATTGTTGTGGATGTAACATCATATATATTATGTTATTGGTGTGGCTTGTGATAATTTTGTTGCTACTGAAATTCTTCAAGTGATGTATCTCTCGTTATAGATCAAATCATTTTGACAAATACTTATATGAACTAAGTCATACTGTTATGCTTATATTTATAATTCCTATGATCATGTGATGGTATTTGTTTAGCAAATTAGGGGTCTACATGATGTATTTTCCATTCTCTACAATTATCATATGATTTTTTGTAGATATCTACAAAGTTATGTAATTTTATGTTAATTTATGCATTTCTCCTAAAATTTCTTTCACTTTCTGCATTTTCTTACATTTCCACAACTTTGTTTTGAAAAATTCTATTTTTTATTAATTTTTGCTTTTTTTTTTACCTTCCTTGCAATTTCCTTCACTTTTCTATAATTTTCTATTAATTTCTGCACTTTCCATTTATTTGCATTGTTTTATGTTTTTTCTACAACATTTTGTATTTTTCCTTTTAATTACAGTTATAATATAATTTTCTACATATTTCTACAACTTTTTGTGTTAATTTCTATATTTTTTTTTGCATTTTTATGCAATTTCCTTTAATTTTATACACTTTTATAAATTCTATGAATTTTAATAATTTAATGCATCCTTTTATTCATTTTTCTACCAAATTTCTTGAAGTTTTATCCATTTTTTGCAAGTCACTATTTCTATATACATCTTTTTTTTTCTATGGTAGTTTGCATCCTTTTGCTATTATTTTGTGTTTTTTTGCAATTTTTTTTTTTATAAATTTCCTCTAATTTTATGTTGTTCCCTTGCTATTTTTCCATAATTTTCTATTTTATTTTTATATTTCATATGCTATTCTATAATTGGGACCATATGATAAATGTGGGGATTTTTTGCACCATTGGGTGCAAAAGAATACATAGGCATGAGAAATATTGGATAATGGAGACTAATGGCTTTTATTGAGGGGAGTTAAGATTTTTTATTGAGGGGGGCCAAAACCTAGAAAACCTGGATAGGGGGGCCAAAAGCTAGGAAACATGGATAAGGGGGGCTAAAATATAAGTGAAACTTAAACAAAATTTAGGGGTTTTTATAGTTCAGTCCACCCTGGCCTAAGGTGGAGCTAGGATTTCTAAGGGTGGACTCAATCCTACCTATGAAAAGATGCCAAATTCATGGGAAGGATGCAGTTTAGGGGAGGGGGGCTACTAGTAGACTAGGAGTAGGAGGGGGTTGCAATTTAGATTTCTCAAGTGGATTGCAGTCCATTTATCCCTAAATTTTATGGAAACTTTAAAGGCATGGGGGGCCATGAATCCCCTCCACTATGGGTAAAAATGTTTATAGAGCACTGGTACCAAACAAACGCCAGTGCCATTTCCCCATAAAACATCATATGTGGCAACACCGATACCAAACAAAGAAAAAAAAGCTATTTTCTCAAAAAACAGTGCAACATCATCCATACAGCACCGTTTTCTCATAAACAACATCTATGCCATACACCGGCCAGAGTAACTTCCAATTGTAGCTATGCTTTTAGCGTTGGAAACACACATCGGTTTTTGTGATTTTCGTCAACACATGTTGGCCTGCTGGCCAACTTGGAATGCCAGAAGCTAGGTCCTGAACGCCCCTAGCTTTTTGACTTTTTTAGAAAGCCATTTTCTTTAGGCCCGATTGTCACGGGGATAATTGTTGGGGCCCCGTGCGACACTCGAAAGGGGCGAGTAAACCTATGCAACAAAGTAAACACACACAAAAAGGCAACAAGATGGAACGCGAATTAGCAAAAGGCTATTTGTATTGCAATAATCAGTGGCAAGCACAAGCACACAATATAGTGTCGAGGGGATCCCGTGCTTAACCTTTACATGCTTATGAACTCACTCGACAACCTATCTCCCCTCAAAGAGTACGTTAAGCTTTTGGGGGAGTGACAATTAGAAACATAAAAAATGTGGAAAAGAATACTACAATATTACAATAGTGACATTGGCAATCCCTCATACAAAAGTACATGCATAGTCCACCCACTGCATACACTTGGATGCTGGAGTGGCGACTGTAGGCATGGTTGTTGGCACTTGAAGGTGCGGCGAAGAGAACACTTGTTACAGTCTCCCCTACTCAATTCAGTCTTCGTCTTCGAAGACTATCTTCTGTTTGAGGCTTGAACTTGTTGTTGGTGAAAGAATGTTCTTCGACTGCTCCACGAATCGGGTTTCTTCCAAGGCCCAGATAGTAGGTTGGGTAGGTTGCTAGTGGATGTTCTTGATGGTGGGAAAACCTATGGCTAGTCCCTAAGTTAAGTCCCTGTTTGGCTGCTTCAAGGTAGGATTTTGACTTGTTCCTGATGGTGGTAGGAAAGTTGGTGGCCAAGGCTGGGTCAAAATGGTATTTTGGATTGTTAGGGTATTGGTTCCCATGCATTTTTCCCCAAGGGTGACTCATAAGGCTACTACGGAATTTATCTTGAGGGATGATGTGAATGTGGTCCCTAGATGGCTCGGGTGGCACTCGCTCTCCCCGATGGTTGTGGTAGTAGGCGTGGGCAAAGTTTGATACGGCCTTGGGTCTTCTGTTGGGCCCACCAATTGTGGGTGTGTGCGGCTTCTGCTGCAACGGTGGCTTCCACTGCTGTTGTTGTGGCGGCACTAGCACTGACGCTGACTTCTTCCCAGAGTTGCTGCGATCACTTCCTGTTGCAATGGTGGTAGTTGTAGATCTCTCTGCCAACAATGGTGGAGGGTGGTGTTGGAGTTGTAAGGCAGAGACGTGCTTCTTCTTGGTGCTGGTGGTGCCGATCATGTTAACCACGCAAGGTGATTGCTTGTCCAAGATCATCAGGGTGTCGAGGTGAGGCGTCGGTGCAGCTTTTGCCTGTATCATGAAATCCATTCCAAGGACAATATTGAAATCATCTATGTGGACGACAGAGAAGTCAATCTCTCCATCCCAGGTACCGAGTTGTAGTCTTACTCGGCGGGCCATGCCTTCAATAGGTTTGGCACCTGTGTTTACTGCTTTGAGCCAGCCAGGCTCTTTGGAAATGGCCAAGTTTAGTCTCTTGGCCTCTGCAATGGATATGAAGTTGTGAGTGGCCCCTGTGTCAACTAGGGCCCTAGTTGGCCTCCCGCCAATGGTTACATCAACATACCTCAGTCCTCTTTTGACTGAGGAGGGCTGTTTAGAGGTAACCCCTTTCTTCTTCATGGCATTGAAAAGTTGGAGGGCGCCCACTCTTGGCGCCTGGGTACTCCGTTCCCTATCACTCTGCTCATCATCACTTAGCTTGGCAATGAGGGCATTCAGCTTTGCTCGCTTTGGGCAATTCCTGGTGAAGTGCTCCTCCCCACAAATGTAGCAAATGAGAGGACAGCTTGGTCTCCCTTGATATCTGTTGTTGTAGTAGCTTTGACTTCCTTGTGGCTGCTTCTCCTTGTGGTGCTCGACTGGTTTGTGGTTGAAGGGTGGCTTCTCTTTCGGGGGACTGGGTTGTCTATCTCCCCCACTCAAATGTGTGGTACGCGGGCTGGCTGGTCTGCTTCCTTCGTCATCCGACAATCTCTGTTCACTAAGTTGTTCGGCCACGGCCATGGCGGAGGCAAGGTCCTGAACATTGTGTCGTTGGAGCTCGAGCTCGGCCCAAGGCTTTAGACCATCCATGAAGTTGAACAATAAGTCCTTGTCTGACATATCGGTAACTTCTAATGTGAGGGCTGAAAACTCTTTGACATAGTCATGGAGGGAGTCGCCGTGCTTGAGAGTCTTCATCTTGCGATGAGCGAGGTATTCCACATTCTCTAGGTAGAACTGTCTCTTCAGCTCTCTTTTAAAGTTAGCCCAGGTACGGATAACACACGTACCACGTTCTATATCAACACACCTTTTGCACCACCACAACATAGCGATATCAGTCAAATACATAGTAGCAGTATGTACCTGAGTCATTTCATCAGTCACATTGGCAGCGGCAAGGTACTATTCCATTTGCCACAGGAAGTCTTGCATTGCGGGTTCCCGAATAGGGGGTTGGCTCCCTAATCTTGATGTGGGAGGGAGTATGTGTAAAGGAAGTGCTGGTTGGATTAGCGACGGCCTCTTCAGGATTACACATTCTGCTTTGAACTCCTCTAATTGAGCTTGGGTGTCGGAGGAGGAACATGCGGCGAACTTCATTGAGGCCCACTCTGCTTTCATTTCATCTAGTTGGGCCTGGACGGCCATTGATGTGGAGGTGCTTCTTCTCCACGTTGCCCACTCGTTCTTCATCTCATCGAGCTGGGCTTGAAAATTATCAAGCCTGTCTTGGACCTGCGAGTTGGAGAAGCTTATTTCTTGTTGGCGCGTAGTGCTGCAAATTTGCTTGAGTGTGGCATTGATTATGTCTCGGACCTCATCCACGACTCCACTCAAGCGACCTTCAATCTTGACTAGTGCGTTGTCCATGGCTTCCATGTTTTGATGCAGCTCGTCTATCGAGTCTCGCATCTCACCTACAGTGGCTTCACAACGTATCATGCGCAACTCAACGGTTGCATGCTTGTTGGAAGATTTCTCACGTTTGCTGGGCTTCGGTTCCTTGTCCTTGCCGATGTCATCGGCGGGCACATCATCGGCCTCATGGGCTGTGGAGAGTCTATGCTCGATCTCCACCACAATGTCCTTGTTGTGCTTCATGCTATCACTCACGTCGCGGGTCGAATGGCTTAAGAGGAGCTCCTGCTCTGATACCAACTGTCACGGGGATAATTATTGGGGCCCCGTGTGGCATTTGAAAGGGGCGAGTAAGCCTACGCAACAAAACAAACACACACAAAAAGGCAACAAGATGGAACATGAATTAGCAAAAGGCTATTTGTATTGCAATAATTAGTGACAAGCACAAGCACACAATACAGTGTCGAGGGGATCTCGTACTTAACCTTTACATGCTTATGAACTCACTCGACTATTTTTGGGGGAGTGACAATAAGAAACATAAGGTGAAAAAGAATACTATAATATTATAATAGTGCCATTGATATACGTTATAGAGTTTGACGATGGAGTTACGGTTGTAGGGTGGTTGGCACTTAAAGGCGCGGCGAAGAAAACATTCTTACACGATGGCTCTAATCTCTAAGATAACATTTCTCCATCCACGAGTCCATGACCAAAGAGAAACAAACAGACACTGCGATGTTGCAGATAAATGCCGCTCGAACTCCATTTTAGGGCTTCCTCTTCACTTGAACCTGAAACGCTAGTGAAAACGTGATGGCGATTTTTGCGGGGAATCTCCGCATTAAATTCTCAAGCGAGCTTTTTGTTCACCCGGGTCCATGGTAGAAGTTTATTATCCAACTCTAATTCGTCAACATGCTACGTTTCGAGTTTAATTTCATTATTGTGCGTTAATTTCACATTTTCAACCATTGGAAATGTAATTTGTAGTGGTTGCCGTGTTTGATTTTCAAAAATAGGGTGAAGAAAGCCAGTGTCATCAGCTGCTGCAGATCTTACCAATCCTCAGGTCCCGTTATGTACATCCCTAAGAAATGTTCCAAGAACAACGAAGAACAAACTTCACCCCCTACCAAGTCTTCTGAAGAGAATTGCTACGAAGAGATCTCGGATTCAAGGCTTTTAAGAGATAAATTTTCAAAGGGTATGAGAGGTCCAGTTACACTATCAGGTCTCCGTGAGAAGTCTTTATATCAATCTTCCTATTCCAAAGGAGCCTTCAATTCCGGAATTGGTATACTTTCCTTTTCAATCCATATTTCCTGCATATCTCATGCTGTTAAACAAATTTCTCCCTTTTATAAACTAGCAAAAAGCACATGCAGTATTGCAGGTTGCCACGAAATTAAAACACCATTTTTCACTTAAGAATACAATTTCACAGGAAATCAACGTGCAGTTACAACAAGATGGAATTGTAATTCATGGATATCCTAAATATATGCATTTCATCAACAGTAATGAAACTTGGGGAAATTTTTATTTTTCTATTTAAGGTATGGAATCGTGCACCTCATATATAGACAATGAACAATTACATCCAGACGAACTCCCAAATTTCTAAACCCCATGACTTCAAAATTTCTTATAATTGATAAAATAATACAAATAATACAGTAAGACGGTAAGTAAACAATTTAATTTAGGACCACTTTTTAGGAAAGATGGCTAGTGCCCTTTATTGATAGTTGAGCCACTACAGATGTCAGCATGTAGTGTTATTGGTAGCCATTTAGGATAATGGGATTCCATATTATTGCACCCCTAATTATTGGCACTTAAATCATTTCTTACTACATCTACCTATGTCCTTTTTGGTCTATCCCTAACCCTTCTAGCCCTTTCAATCTGCATCAAATCATCAATTCTGCATTCAAATGAATAATGATGCTGTCAAGAACAAATGCAGGTCTGTACTGGGTGGGGTGGGGTGGGGGGATGACCTTGTAGGAGATGATAATTAATTTGGGCATCATACCCACTATCTTCTTGCAATGGGGTTTTGTCTTTCTGTCAAGGTTTTAGGGGCTGGTAATATAGTAGTTAAAACAGCTTTTTCTATCCAGAAATTCCAGAATCCCCATCTTAGAGGTATTACATGTAAATAATCCCATAATCAACTATTGAACTTCTTAGCTTCTTAGGTAACTCACATAAAGCTTTGAGTGAACATACTTGTTAAATGGCAAAGAAAAAAAAAAGGACTCACATTTCCATTGTTGTGGAGTACTGGGCTGCAGTTGAAGCTCATTGAGTAGTGGCTCAAAGTGGATACTGCAGTATTTGGATTGAAGGGGACTTGAAGCTCAACTGCAGGTGGGACAGGCATATATTTAGGATTGGTTAGCGAATATGGTTCAAAGTGTTAGTTTAGATCTAGTTGATAATGTTCGTTGGGCCTTGGCTTACATCTTTTTTATGGACAGGTGGGACAGGCCCATGTTTCGTTAGGTCCTTGTTCTTGCCTTGTATTAAAAAAAAAAAAAGGTGGCTATTTGTTTTGAAGTATGATTATTTAAAATCTCACCTTTTGAGTTGAATTCACCAACATCCTGAAATCAACCCTTGATCATCTTCATGCCATTCCTATTTGTTTCACTCATTTATTTTCTTTTCTTTTCTTTTCTTTTTTCATAAGAGTAAGCTAGTTTCAGTAAGGGAACTGTATAGGATAGAGATGTGGATGATTGTTAGATTGTACCTTTATGCTTTTAATTGTATTTATAACAATTTTTAGGGAGAGCTGTAAAGTATGTACAGAAAATTAGTTTAACCCATAGCTGTCAAGGCGACAAGGCACCCTTTGAGGCTCGCCTCGCCTAATCACCAAGCAGTTTTTTACTTCCTACTATAAAATACTTTTTTGTTCATTCTTTTTTGAGATTATAATTATAAAATAGACATTATTAAACTAAAATAATCATTTTGTGTGTTTATATACTAACTTGTTTTTAATGTTTTCTTAGTTATTAAGGTTTAATCAACACAAACATTGCTAAATTCTGTATTGAACCCTCAAAGACTTCAAAACCTGAACCAATAAGTAAGGAAGAACTTAAAATTTTATCTAGTCGGCACTTCTTGTTCTTGTTCTTTAAGGGTTCATCCCCTTATGAAAATTATGAATAATTATTAAGGAAATATGGTTACGGTACCTAGGGAACTACCCTAGGATCTATGGTTTCAACATAAAAAAATCTATTGCCTAGGCGACTAGGCGACAAGGCGCCCCCCCCTTGTCACCTAGCCTCGCCTTGGCGCCTTGAAAACTATGGTTTAACCCCGTAGACAATTGTTTGACATTTTTGTCCCTTTTAGAGGTTTCCTGGAGGAAAGTGCGAGTAATCCTTATCAAAATTCACCTTGCTGGAAGGTGTTTCCTCAATCCATGAAAGTAAGAAGGTTGCTTCTCTCAAGGAAGTAGTATTTGGATATCCTTTAGTTGAACAGTTGCATGTAGATCTGACATCTGAGCTTAACAAGAGCCTTGATCCCCATGGGAGTCTGTACCATACATATTTTATTCCTCAGCCTGTGCACATTGCACCTGGATGCCCACATGACTCACTGTTTTTATATAATTATCTTGGTTCTTCTTTCTGATCCTGATATATGTTGTAAATTTTTTATACCATCATTTGATCATTCTTATTGATTTGACCATACTCTGTTTTATGTAGTGAGATCAAATGTTATGGTCAGAAATATCAGGGGGTTCTCAGAATTGGAGAATTACAATTATCATGAAATGGGGATCATAGACCCAAATTTTGTGGAAGAGCCTGAAGAAGAGGTTACTGATGAATTTGGTAACTTTCATGAGAAGACTTATGAAGGGAGTGCAATGTCTTCTAGAAAAACCAAACAAGATGCTGAAAAGGTTGCAATTGAAGCACTTGCTACAAGGTTATTAAATCTTACTTGCATGATTTTAAAACTGCCACCATGACCGTCATGATTTTGAAAGTTCCTTCATGAAGGATGTTACCTTTTCTCTAAGCTTAAGCTTAAAGTCGATATATCAAGCTAAAGCAAACTAGTGTTAGGAGATATCTCCATCAAACTAATGAACCTATTCTTGTAGACTAAAGTAACCTGTTGGCTAAAATGTCACACCCTATTATTTTGGTGGCTTGGCTGCCAATCAGAAGTGAACTTTAATAGTCATCAACCTAATTCATTCTTTTAGGATCTTAATAATGCTTAGCATATCTTCCCAATTCTGTACCTCTTGCTGGTCTTAGACTGTCTTTGATTTCATCAATAACAAGACATGATCTTGTTTCATTAGTTTTGTTTCTTCTGTTGATTCAAGTTGCTTCTTGCTCTAAATTCTCAAATGAATTTTCTAGGCATTTGCTTCAGATCTGGAACATTGTGTCTGTGAAACCAAGTGTGTCTCATTCAGCCGGTTGAGAACTGCTTCCCTAGCAGACAGCCTTAGAAAATCTAGCGTGGACAGAGCAAAGCTTTATGGGCTACTCCTTCCCATAGTTGTTCTGGCGTGGATGGTTGTTATTGGCATTCCCTGGGGGGATTTTCCATCTGAGGCTGGGTTCTTCTCATTCTCTAGTGTGTGTTCTGGTTTTCATTTTCTTCTGTGCTATTCCTTGACTTCATTCATTCTAATAAAATTTCTAAATTATTGTTAATAAAAGCTTTCAGGCATTCATAGTATTTCTTTCATCTGAAAGCTCACCTTTTAATCATTATTTTTTGATAAGCACCTTTTAATTATTAGCGTAAAATATAAAAACCTCCCGTGTTTTGACTAAAACAAAAAACCTCTCCTGTAGTTCTGAATAAATTGGCAGTTACCTCTCTTCCAACATCTGGCTAGTAATGGAGACAAGGAAGTTACGAAATCCCCTATTACCTGTTAAGGTATCATTCTAAATTATTTCTAGACTTCACTCAGCCAGATGATTTTAGAGTATACACTTTTCAGGGGTGGGAAGTGAAATGAAGAGAAGAGCAATAAAAAGGTTAAAATTATGTCAGGGTATTTTAGTAAGTTCACACCTTAATGGATAGCCCTAAGGGTAAAATTGGCATTTTGAAAAAACAAATGCAAAATGTCAGCATTTTCCATCTGGCCAGGTAATGGAAGGGTGGTAATTGTCAATTTATTCAAAACTACAAGGGAGTTTTTTATTTTAGTCAATACACAACACGGAAGGTTTTTATATTTTACCCTAATTATTATCACCTTTTTTGTTATACTTAGATATTTCTTTCATCTTTAGATGCTATTCTCATTTCTCATACTCTTTTTTTATATAGTTTGAATGCACATTTGATGTCACTGCAGAGCATTTACAGCAGTAGAGCTCAGAAAGAAACTCTGTGGGAAGAAATTTCCTCTCAATATAGTTGAAGGAGTAATAACTGATTTCAAGAGCAGGTATGTAATGATTTTTCAATAACTGTCCTGAATGCTCGCATCCATTCCGATGAGTATTCTTTGCTATACACCAAGCAGCCTAATATGTTCCATCTTGTTTTATGTTTGTTAACTGATAATGGTCTTGACTCTAGTGTTTAAAAGGCAATTTCCCTTGTTTTGGTTATCTGATGTCAAGAGTCAAAGCATAGACCTTGAAGTTTCAAGAAAATAATAATTACAAAGACTTGCATACTTACAAACACTCCATTAGTGATCCTTAGGAGATTGTGTTCAGAAATTGAATCTCATTTCTTTTCTTTTTTTTTTTTTGATTGATAACTGCATAATTTATTAAAGAAATAGATAAAAGATTGCACACAGAAAAGAAATAAAAAGTCAATGAGAGACAAGGTCTCTTATCTCCCCACAACAAAACCTCTAATATACAGTTGTGCCCACAATAAGGTCTCTCTTCCCTCCCCTTGTTTGGCTAAAGCATCAGCTACCAAATTATCAAATTGCTTAATCCAACTGAAAAAGACTTTCATTTCTCTTGTCAACTATCTGAATCTCATTTCTTGACATTAGATATCATGCACAATTCCTTTTTTTTTCAGGGGGGGGGATAACCAAGTTCTAAGAATACTGGTATTAGAACTCCAAAAGGCAAGCGTTAGCCCCACACTCTCTTCCCCTTTTGGGAGAGAAAGAGATTGGACTGAAATTGCTTTGGTTTCTCCAAAAAAAGGGGATTGTGCTGATTAAGGACTCGCCACCTAAGCCTTTAAATTTGAGGGCAAGGAAAACCTGGAGTTTACCAAAAAAGCTTTTTTTCACTACTCACCCAATTTGAATCAGAAATCTTGGATTCGGGAGCCAAGGTATGTTGTGGGAAGATGTTAGAACCCCACACACACCCACTGTAAAACTGACCTTTGATAGATTTTCAACTTAAACTCTTATTGATCTTGGGCAGAAAACTTCTAGCATGCAATTAAGAAACAAGATATGAAAAGAACGAAATTAACAAGAATAATAGCTTAACTAAAAAAATAAATATCCTAGACAGAAATTCTAAAGCAAGGATAATTAAATTGTATCTAGAAGCAAAACAAATCAGATTTAAACTAAGTACAGAATGGAAAATAAAAACAATTATAAACTAAATTCTAAACTAACGAGAATACTCAAAATGAAGTGTGAGCCAAGAATTCCAAATTTGAAGACTAAAGAACAAGAATTAGCTGGCAAAGCAAAATCTAGCAATGGAATATAGACTGAAGAACTACCAACTCTATCTATGATGAATGTTCTAATTTCTGAAAAGCAAAATGATGTAGCTAAAAAAAATCTTACAGAAAAGATGATTCTAAAATCTAAATGAGTATGGAAATGCCAAAAATGCCAAATTAAGTGAAACAGAATTTTGGGAAAAGAAAACTATGCAAATGAGGATAGATATGCAAAGCTGTAAATAGAACCTTAATGCTAAATGAATTTTCTGAAAATAAATAATGAGATAAGATGAATTTTATGCTGAAAAAACCTAGGAAAATCTAATATGGGAATGGCAATAAAAAGAAAATGAAAGCGCTAATATCTAGATTGGAAAATCTACCAAAAAGATTGGAAGTTAGATGCTAATTGCTACTATGATGTAAATGTATGCACTCTATCTCTATATGCATGACCTAGGGGGATGAGTGCCATTGAAAACAATTTTAATGAGGGATTTTTTAAAGAGAACAAAAGAAAATAAGAAGCAATTTGAAAAATGATAAGACAATGTATGCAGTCTACTAACAGAGAATGTTGATGCTAAATATATTGCAAATATGATATGAATATCGAGACTTGTACTAGATGCACAACTTAAAATTATCATGGGATGCTACTGATTAAAAAAATATTATGAGATGCAAATTTAAGTGAGATTAAACTAAAATAAACTAAGAGAATGCTAGGGAGCTAAATTATATGTTGTGGATGAGAGGAATCTATGGTAACAACAAAACAAAGTACTATATAATCAAAATGTGAAACCAGCATGCATCTAATGAATTAAATTACTATCTACATGACCCACGGCATTCATTTGATAGAAAATTGGCCAAAACATGAGAAGGAATGAGAGCATTCCTTGTGGAGTATGTGACCACCTCAATGCTTGGCTGGAAAACTCCTTGGTGTTTCAACAGCCTTTCTTGATCTTCTAGCTACTTCTCCTTCAATGCATAGTTGTCAAGGCGATGCCTAGGCGGGCACCTAGGCGTTGCCTAGGCGACTAGGCAATTTTTAGAAGTCGCCTCGCCCAATGCCAAGGTGTTTTTGTATTAGGCGATCACCCATATATATGTTATATTATTTTTTTGAATGTGCATATGTATTATATCATTTATTGGTTTGTTTTATCTTATTAGAATACACCTCATAGTTGTCAAGGCGCCTAGGTGAGCATAAGTGACCACAGGGCGCTCAGTCGCCTAGGCGATGGAATTTTAAAGTATAAAATATATTTCCCTACTCCTCTTAAGCTAAGTTATTGGTTTTTTATACTAACAAACATACCTGTATGCTAGCTATTAGCAATAAAATCATTCAAATAAAACATAAAATGCCATAGCTAGCATCTAGGCCAAAAAAAGGGGGGATTGCAGATAAGAAAAGAGTGAAAAATAAGGGGGCGGAGTCCCTGTTTCGTTCACAACATAAGTTGTCCAAGAGGACGATGTGGACTGTGTTTAAGGGGGTGGAGACCCTGTTTCAGGCTAAAACAAATGGAGGAGGATTGTTAAGAAGAAGAAGAAGGAGGAGGAGGTGGAGCCCCTGTTTCATCCCAAAAGAAGAAGAAGAACATACCAGGAGGTCTTCCCGTCATCGTTTTCTCTTCTCAGCTCTCGGTCTCAGCTCTCGTTTTCTCTTCTCTTTAATTAAAGTAAAAGAGAATTACTTAAATAAAAAAAGATAATATACAACAGGGTGTATTGTAATAAGATAAAACAAACCAATAAAAATGATATAATACATGTGAACATTCAAAAAAATAGTATAGCGTATATGTGTGTGAGTGCCTAATACAAAAACACCTAGGAGTTGGGCGAGGCAACTTCTAAAAATCGCCTATCGCCTTGACAACTATGATACACCCTGTTGTATGTTATCTTTTTTTATTAAAGTAATTCTCTTTTACATTAAAACTACGAAAGTTTCTTTGGGTTTGAGACTTTGAGTTTTGAACTGAGAGCTGAGAAGAGAAAGCGATGACTAAGAAGTTTCCATGTTCAGTCCAAGTAGTCCAAGACCTCCAGGTACATTTCTTCTTCTTTTTCTTCTTCTTGAAATATTTTTGGGATGAAACAGGGGCTCCGCCTCCTCCTCCTTCTTCCTAAAATCACATTGGTACTCCTTCTTTCTTACTTATAACAATCCTCCTCCATTTTTTTTTAGCCTGAAATAGGGTCTCCACCCCCTTAAACACAGTCCACATCATCCTCTTGGACAACTTATGTTGGGAATGAAACAGGGGCTCTGCTCCCTTATTTTTCTCTCTTTTCTTATCTGCACTCCCCCATTTTTGTTGGCCTGGATGCTAGTTATGGCATTTTATGTTTATTCGAATGATTTTGTTGCTAATAGCTAGCATACAGGTATGCTGGTTAGTATAAAAAACCAATAAAGTAGCCTAAGAGGGGTAGGGAAATTTATTTTATACTTCCAAATTCCATTGCCTAGGCCTAGGCGTCGCCTAGGCAACTGAGCGCCCTGTGGTTGCCTAGGCGACTTGACAACTATGCTCCAAAGTATATCTTTAGCTTATAGGTATCCTAGATTGTTTAACAAAAGTTCTTTCATCCCATTGGGGCGTTCTCTTTTTATAAGGGGGAAGAGGACCCATTGCACCCAAACTAGTGAGCTAGAAGTTACCTAGTCCAATTTGCAACTAAGGATGATCTTCTTGGGATTAGGTTGGTCTATTTGGTTTGGAATAGAGGTTCTACAAGTCTTAGAACTGTGGGGAAGAGTTCTCCAAAATTCTGAAATTACTCAGGGCCAATCTACTTTAGACTGGTTTAAGAAAGATCACTTACTCGGAGGATTTTAGCCAGTCAATTTTAGGCTGGCTGTGCAAAGGGTCACTTTTTGGTTGGTCAACTTTAGAAAAAATGCACAAAACCTTACTAGATCAAATCTAAGACCAATTGGTCTACTTTAGGCTGATCCCTATAACTGGTCAACTTTAGACAGGCCCTTTGGAAAAACCTTCAAAATGAGGCTCTTCCTTGAGAGTTGGTTGAACTGGGTATCTCTATAGGCAATTTACTTTAGACTAGTCATAGGGATTAGGGAAACTTGTGAGATGGGGACTTTTCCTCCCTAACCACAGGGAAGAATCCTAGGCATGGATTAGGCTTCTAGAAGTTCTACTTCTATCCTAAGTGGGATTTAAATGCAACATCCCCCTTAAACTTCTAAGCGTAAGATTCCAATATGGATTTCCTAATTGGATCACTGGCACAAGCCTTTGATCGTGATCTCAGGGTCTGAAATTTGTGATCTTTATATGAATTGCATCCGATTGGGTTGGTCTTCCCGATGGTTGAGTTTGATTCCCTGATCTAACTAAAGAAGTCCTCAATCGGGTGGTGTCTATATCCATTCAAGTGTGATCAACCGTTGATCTGTGGTCTGGTCTATGAGATCACTGGATTGATTGCATTTAAATGAATAATTCTATTGTTTACTAGGCTTTGATCTCTTGATTGTGTCTTGGATTGGCTTCTAGTGGAAAAATTCCAAACGACAACTTGTGATTAGTTTAATTAACCAGTCTCTCATCAGATGGAAGTTTTAGCTCAGATTTGGGCATGAGGGGTATGAAAGGGCTCAAAATGACCAGTCTCTCATCCTTGCTTGAATAGATGCATGCAACTGAGAAGATCGCGGGTTGACTGATGCCTGGAGCACAATAAAAGAAAAGATGTGATTCAGACCAATAAAATTAGCAGAAATATTTAGATTAGAGCAGAAAGAAGGAAGGAAGAAGTGGAAGACAACAAGAAGAAGGAAAAATGGAGAAGAAAGGAGTAGTTCGATAATCTCCTCTTTCCCCTACTCTAATATTTTTATTAAACTTACTTAAGTTACATAATTTACAAGGAGGCCCTTAAGTAGGCGTCCACATCAGCAATACACTTTAAAAAAAATAAAATAAAACAGAAACTAAAGGCCCAATAAGAAAACATAACAAGAAGGAATTAATAAGAATGACACTAAAGGACTAGGGCCCATTCGGCTCAGTCTCTCTACACTCCCCTCAAGCTGAGCATAGATATCAATCATGCCCAGCTTGCTTATATAGTGAACCAGCTTTCCTTTAGGAACACCTTTTGTGAAAACATCAGCCAATTGTTCTTTAGAAGCAACAAATGGTAGGCAGACTTCTCCTGAGGCAACTTTCTCTCGTATAAAATGTCTGTCAACTTCAATGTGCTTAGTTTTGTCTTGTTGAACAGGATTATGTGCAATGTTGATAACAATGTTTTAGAATGCGGGCGTGACGCGAGGCATTCCACTACCTAGAGGCGTGAGGCATAATTCAGAACGCAAGAGGTGTAAGCCTCTCGAACACAAGGAGGCGTAAGCCTTCTTAAGAGGAGGATGAAGAGGAAGGGGGGATCTCATTTTTTCTTTATTTTTAATAAAAATATTTTATATTAAGAAGAATAAAGATGCATAATAGTAGTTCAAAGGGGCTGCATCGAAAAGGGGGCGGGGGGTTTGGGGGGCAAAGCCCCCCAGCCGAAGGGGCAAGGGGCAAACCATTTTCTTTTCCCTTATCTTTTCTCCCTTCCTTTCCTTTTCTTTTCTTTTCCTTTCCTTTCCTTTCCATTTCTTTCCCTTTCTTTTCCTTTCCTTTCCTTTCCTTTTATTTTCCTTTCTTTTCTTTTCTTTTCCTTTCCTTTTTTTCTTTTTTCTTTTTTCATTTTTTTCTTGTATTTTCATATCAGGTGTGCATGAGGCGCAAGAGGCATACACCTCTAGCACGCCTCATGAAAAAAGCGCACGAGGCGTACACCTCTTGCACCTGAGGCGTACGCCTCAGAGGTATCAACACCTCTGGCATACACCTCAGGGTGTTTTGGGAGCGCCTCGCCTGGAGGCTCCAATGCCTTTTAAAACACTGGTTGATAGTAGCCTGGTTGTCACAATATAACATCATTGGCTTCTCACAGTCTATACCCAGTTCTTCTAAAAGTGATCTCAACCACAAAAGTTCAGAAACTCCATGTGCCATTGCCCTGTACTCCGCTTTAGTTAAGGATCCTGCCACTAAAGACTACTTCTTACTCCATGATGCAATGTTCCCTGCTACCATAGCACAATAGCCTGAAGTGGACCTCCTATCATCACTACATCCGGCTTAGTCAGCATCAGTGTATGCCTCCAGCTTCATGTGTCCATGATTAACAAACAAGATACCTTTCCCTGGAGTCCCTTTTAGGTAGTACAAAACCCTCTCAACAACAGTTAAATGTGTATTTCTGGGAGAATGCATAAATTAGCTAAGTACACTAACTGCATAGGAAATATCTGGCCGAGTCATATAAAGGTATAATAACTTCCCAACTAGTCTCTGGAACACTCTCTTATCAGGCAACAGTTCACCCTTAGTAGCTGATAGCTTATGATTTAGGTCTATAGGAGTAGAAGCAGGTCGGGCACCCAGTTTAGCAGTATCTGCAAGAAGATCAAGAACATACTTCCGTTGAGAAATGAAGTGACCATCCTTAGATCTGGCAACTTCAATTCCCAAGAAATATCTAAGTTCCCCCAAGTCTTTAATTTCAAACTCAGTGTTAAGAAAACTTTTGAGATGAACAACTTCCTGGGTGTCATTACCAGTAATCACAATATCATCAACATAGACAATTAGAAGGGTCACTAAGGAATCTCTCCTCTTAACAAACAAGGTATGATCCGACTGAGTCTGTGTGTACCCAAAAGCAACAAGAGCAGCCCGAGATTTATCAAACCAGGCTTGAGGAGATTGCTTAAGGTCATAAAGGGATTTCTTCAGTTTACAAACCTTTCCTTGCATCTCCTTCCCATACACCCTTGGAGGTAAAGACATATAGACCTCTTCATGTAGGTCCCCGTTCAAGAAAGCATTCTTTACATCAAAATAATGAAGATGCCAATCAAAAGCAATAGCTAAAGAGAGCAAAATTCGAACTGAAGTCATATTGGCTACTGGGGCAAAAGTTTCCAGGTAGTCAATACCATTCATCTGAGTATACCCTTTAGCAACCAAACGGGCCTTATATTTCTCAATAGTACCATCAGAATGATACTTAATAGTGAACACCCACTTATAGTCAACCGGTTCCTTTCTCTAAGGCAAATCCATAATTTCCCAAGCATTGTTCTTATGCAAAGCATCTAGTTCAGTCATCAGTCATCATAGCATCCCTCTATTTTGGTTTGGACAAGGCTTTTGGGACAGATCTAGGAGTCACGTGTGGAAATAAAGGCAAGGAAGGAATAATAGGAAGGGGAAAGAAGGCTGTAGGACAGGTGTTTGGAAATGTAATGAGTTGTACATTTCTATTTGCCTTTGCGAAGGGCAATAGGGAGATCAAGGTCAGGGAAGGTATTCAAAGTGGTAGAAGAGGGCTGACCCGTTACCTTAGTAGTGATGGGAGGAGCAAGAGGCACATCTGAAGGCATGGAAACAACTTGCATGTCTTTGAGTCTTTGTCTCTAGTACCACCTTTGAATAATAGGATGGGAAGGAAATGTGGGAGGATGAGCAGGAGGAGTAGGGGGAGCAGAAACATGAGAAGAAAAGTCAATAGAGGACTCGATTGGAGGAGATTCCATAGAAGATTCAATGGGAATTGGAAGAGGAACAGATGGTGACAATGCAAACAACTCCTCTGAATTCTCCTCGTCAGGAGAAGTACCAAAGAAAGGAATAGACTCTGTAAATGTGACATCTCTGGAAACAAAGCGAGTGCCACGAACCGGATCGAAACAACAATATCCCTTTTGTGTGGAGACATATCCCAAAAAAGACACTTGTGTGCTTTAGGTTCAAACTTATGTCTTTGATTATTGTGAACATGAACATGGCAAGTGCACTCAAACACTCTGAGAGGAAGAGAGAAGAGATCCTCATTTGGGAAAATCAAGCTAAAGGGAGTTTTAAACCCCAGAACCCGGGAAGGCATTCAGTTTATCAAGTATGTAGCTGTAAGAACAGCATCCCCCCAAAACTTAATAGGAACATGGGAAGCAAAAAGGAGGCTCCTTGCAACCTCAACCACATGTCTATTCTTCCTTTCCGCCACTCCATTTTGTTGAGGAGCGTAGGACCAGGAACTCTAATGAATAACTCCAAAGGTATCAAAGTAGGATGAAAGACTCTTCTCAAAATATTCCTTTGCATTATTAGATCAGAATATTTGGATCCGAGTATTAAACTAGGTAAGTATAAGTTCATGAAATTTTTGTACAATATTTGGTACTTCATCCTGGGATTTCATGAGGTAAATCTAGGTGTAATGAGAGAAATCATCAATGAAAAGAATGAAATATTTGTAACCCCCCATAGCAGGTAAATGATATGGGCCCCACACATTAGAGTGCACAATATGGAAAGGAGAAACAAATCTTTTATTACTCGCTGAAAAGATTGTCTATAATGTTTTGCAAGTTCACATGACTCACAATGAAGACTCAATAGGGATATTCCCCTAATCTGACAAATGACCAAATCTGAAATGACATATGACTCTATCAACTGACTCTAATAAAATGGACTCCAAAGCTATTGCAGTAAGTAATCCAGAACTTTGATCAGAGACATCCAACAAGTATATCCCATTCGCTTCATGGCCACTCCCAATCGTCTGCTAAGACTTTAGGTCCTGAAAAACACAACAAGTAGGAAAGAAGGTTATGCTGCAGTTCATTGATTTTGTTAAACTACTAACAGATAAAAGGTTAGTGCTAAGTTTGGGAACATGAAGGACAGAGGATAATACAAGTGAGTCAGAGGCTCTAACGTCCCCCTTGCTAGAGATGGGAGCAAGAGACGCATCGGCAAGAGAAATCTTCTCTCTACCTAAGAGGAGCTAGTATGAACAAAAAAGGTTGGGTAAGCTAGTCATATGGTCTAATGCACCAGGATCTATAATCCAAGGAATTCTACGATTACCTGAGGTTGTAGCATGATTTACAGAAGCATGAACACCTGAATGCAAGATTCAAAATATCGATACACTCGGTACGCTGATAGGGGCGTATTGGGCAAATCGATACACATTTTGGAGCCTTTTTTTTATTTTTTTTGCAACCGGTTTAGGGGGGCTGGGTTAGGTCTTCTCTACCCCTTGAACCGCTCACCTCCGATACACCCACTGTAGGGGCGTATCGGAGGGGTCCCAGAATGGTATCAGCCGATACGTGTCGATACTTTGAAACTTGCCTGAATGGGCAAAGGCAGATGTAGAGGGGGTGCCTGAGGTGGAAGATGCAACAGTAGACTCCAAGTGATGTATCAATTTCCCATATCTTTCAAATTCCGCCTTCACTGTTGCCAGCTATTCCACAGCAGATACTGTAGCAACATTTGCATTCTTGGTCTTTCCAGATTGACCACCCTTCCTAAAATTGCTGTTGTTCCGAAACCTTTCTGGAAGATCTGGATGAAGTTTCCAACAAGAATCCTTTGTATGTTTCGGCTTCTTGTAATATTCACATATCACCTCCTTTTTTTCATTTACCCCCTTTGGTTTTAATCCAGCATGTGCAAAATGTTCTAGTGGAGGTGGGGTCTGTAGTTGTACCTGTCTTCTGCTCTGTTCACTGCTCACCATAGAGTATGCCTGAGCAAGTGACACTTCATCCTTGGCCAGAATATTTTGCCTTGTAATATCAAATTCAGGATTGAGTCCTGTAAAGAATTCAAACACTGTTTCTTTCCACAAATTTTCTGAAAATTTCTGCATCTTTGGTGCTTTCCCATATGAATGCTTCCATAACATCTATCTCCTGCAATAGTGACTTCAACATCGAATAGTAGACAGCTACACTGGTGAGTTCCGCTCACCTTGGAAGCCTCTTCGAGGGAGGCTTGACCTCCTGAAACAGAAGATGGAGAGAAAAGAGAGAAGGGAAGGAAGGAATAATCTGGACTCAGGGAGAAGGAAATTAAGAGAGAATCATTCATTGCTTTCATTATATGATGATGGCCTTATATAGCTGGCCTATAGGTGTAATATCGGAGGGAATATCCTCTGATTTCTGGGTAACTAACTCTGGCAGATAACATGGGTGGAATATCTTCAGGCGGCAGAGTAACCAACTCTGAGTATAACTAATTCTGGGGCTCCGTCGCCTGTCTCCTCTGTCTTCTTGTGAATGGCTGATGGGTGGTGGCCTACTCCACTCTCCTAGTGGGATCTGGAGGGAGTGTTTGGGTCTCAACAGTTCCTCCCCCCTTAGCACTGACCTTGCCCTCAAGGTCTAGGTTAGGAAACCTCTCATTCAGCCTTAGATAAGGTTCCCAAGTGGCCTCGAGGCAGTCTGACCCATTCAACCTTGGCTTCTGTCACAACCTGCCCTCCTTGTCGAACCCATTGGAAATCTACAATCTTGATAGGCTCCATGTAAATGCCCCCTTCATCTGTAAATTGGGGTAAGTTGGGTGAGATAGGGGTATAATTCCCCACAACTTTCTTGAGAAGTGAGATGTGAAACACTAGGTGTAGCTTCGAGGTAGCAAGGAGGTCCAATCTGTAAGCAACAAGGCCCATTCTCTCCAGCACCTTATAGGGCCCATAATATCTGGGAGCTAGCTTGTGCCAAGCCTGTCTCATCACTGAGATCTGGCGGTAAGGTTGGAGCTTAAGGTAGACAAAATCACCTACTTGAAACTCTAGTGGGCGGTGGTGAAAGTCATAGTAGGCCTTCATCCGTTGCTGGGATTTAGTCAAATTGGCCTTGAGCAGTCTAAGGATCTCATCCCTTGCTAGTAGGCGAGTCTCTACTTCTGCCACCTTAGCCGACCCAAATTCATAAGGTAATATGAGAGGAGGTTCTCTGCCATATAGAGCCTTGAAGGGTGTCATTCCTGCCGTTGACTGATAAGTCGTGTTGTACCAGTATTCTGCCCATGGAAGCCAGTGGGCCCACTGTTTGGGCTTCTCCCCTATGAAGCATCTCTTCTAAGCACAGATTAAGAACTTCAGTCTGTCCATCTGTCTGGGGGTGGTAACTTGTGGATGGGTGCAGTTGGGTTCCTTGCAATCGGAAGCATTCCTTCTAGAATGAACTCAAGAAGGTAGGGTCACGGTCCGAGACAATGGATCTTGGTGTCCCATGCAATTTTGTGACGTCCCGTATGAAGATGTCAGCCACCGTTGCTGCGGTGTAAGGGTGAGGTAGGGCAGAGAAATGGCTATACTTGGTGAGACGGTCAACTACTGCCATGATAACCTCCTTCCCTAAAGAACGGGGAAGTCCGGTGATGAAGTCCATGGAGAGGTCTTCCCATACTTGCGCTAGAATCTTGAGGGGTTGTAGAAGGCCCACAGGAGACCATGAGGAGTATTTCCCCTGTTGATAGGTTTGGCATTCAGATACATAGTGTAACACGTCCTTGCACATTCCTACCCAATGGTAGTGGCTGCTGAGCCTCTTTAGAGTCCTTAGCACTCCTGAATGTCCTCCCAAAGAGGAATCATGAAACAACTTCAATAGTTCAGTTTTGTGGCTAGAATTTGGAGCAATCACGAATCGGCTCTTAAAGAAGAGGTCTGGTCCCACAATTTGGTACCCTACAACCTAGGAAGGGTTCTGCCTCAATTTTTCCCTAATGTCCTGCAGTTGTGGGTTAGACCTTGCCTCTTGCCGTATGGCTTCAAACAAGGGAAAATTGGGCTGAGAGTAGATTAGTTGGGCCAGCTCCTCTACCCGCGATAAGGCATCAGCTACCCTGTTGGCGGGCCCAGGTTTATACTCTATTTGGTAGTCGAAGCCCATCAGTTTACTAAGACACTTTTGCTGCTCCGGGGTGTGCACTCTTTGTTCTGCTATATACTTTAGACTTCGTTGGTCTGATCTTATGATAAATTGGTGTCCCAATAGGTATGTACGCCATTTCTGGATTGCCATTACCACTGCCATCATCTCCTTGACATAAGTGGACTGGTTCTGGTGGGCGGCTGATAAGGCCTTGCTGAAGTAAGCAATGGGCTGTCCCTTCCACATCAGGACGGCCCCTACCCCTGCACCCGAGGCATTACACTCTATCTCAAAGGGTTGGGTGAAGTTCGGAAGAGTAAGGACTGGAGGGCTCGAAACTGTTGTCTTCAAGTCTTCAAAGGCCCGTTGGGCCTCATCAGCCCAACTGAAAGAATCCTCCTTCAACAGACGCGTTAGAGGGGCGGTCGTGAGCCCATACCCCTTAATGAAATGCCTATAATACCCGGTAAGCCCAAGGAAACCCCTGAGAGCCTTTACAGTAGTGGGCTTAGGCCATTTTTGGATGGCATCTATCTTTTCTGGGTCTGCCATGACCCGCCCTACTGCAACCACATGGCCTAAGTATTGTATCTGTTTTTGTCCAAAAGAACACTTGGTCATTTTGGCATATAACTGATGTTCCCTTAGAGTGGTGAGGGTAAGTCTCAGATGTTCCATATGGGTGCCCCAATCCTTGCTGTAAACCAGAATGTCATCGAACAATACTAAAATAAATTGCCTTAAGAATGGCTTGAAAATGTCATTCATGAGGGCCTAGAAGGTGGAGGGGGCGTTTGTGAGCCCAAACGACATAACTAGAAACTCATAATGGCCATCATGGGTTTTGAAGGCTGTCTTGTGGATGTTAGCCTGGTGAACCCGGATCTGATGATACCTGGATTGCAGGTCCAGTTTGGAGAACATCTGTGCTTCGCCTAACTCGTTCAGCAGTTCATCAATGAGGGGTATCGAGAACTTCTCCTTCACTATAATCTGATTCAGGGCCCGGTAATCTACACAAAACCGCCAACCACCATCCTTCTTTTTTACTAGGAGTACAGGGGACGAAAATGGGCTGGTGCTGGTCTGTATATGCCCCTTGTTCATTAGCTCTCTTACCGCCTTCTCAATTTCTAGCTTCTGGAAGTAGGGGTATCTATATGGCCTCACATTGGCCGGTTTAGAATTTGGTAAGAGGGGTATCTGATGGTCATGGGCCCGGGGTGGAGGTAATTGGCTTGGTTCCTTGAACACATCACCAAACTAGTCGAGTATCGATCGTAGTGCCTCGTGTTGGGCTTCCGTGGGTTGGTCACAGCCTTGATTGTTTAAAGTTGGAACTGTGGGCTGCATGCCTAAGTGCATAAATAAGGGCTGTCCAGTATCCTTGGAGGCCCGTAACATGGAAGCTACAGTATCACCTTGGGGACTCAGAGGCCGCATCCCTTGTAGATGGCAAGTTTGACCATCCTGATAAAAGTCCATTGTCATTTTGGCCCAATCACACAGTGCAGGCCCTAGGTCACGTAACCAATGAATTCCCAGAATAATATCAGCCCCTGAGAAATCCAATGGGTGGAGATCTACCATGAAATAGTGGCCTTGTATAATGATCTTTTCCTTCTTGCACACACCATCACATAACATCTGACTTCCATTAGCCACATAGATTGAAAAGAGCGGAGTGGGTTGTATAGACATACCTAGTTGCCCTGCTAATCGACAAGTGGTGAAATTCAGGGTAGAGCCATTGTCAATCAAGATCATCATAGATCGGCCCACCAACCTTCCTTCTACTCGCATGGATTGAAGAAGGTTGAGGCCCATGAGGGCGTGTAAGGAGATCTTGGCTCCAACAGGTTCAGGTTCAAATGAGATTAGTTCACAGTCTTCTACGTTTTCTTCCGGTTCTTCCTCTGTTTGAAGGAGAAACACGCGCTGGACTCTGCACTTATGGCCCGGTCCAAACTTGTCATCACAATTGTAACAGAGGCCCTTCTCGCGTCGGGCTTGCATCTCAGCCCACGAGAGGCGCTTGAAGGGCACAGTGGGCCTGGGCAAAATGGGCTTTTGAGAATCCCCAACTTGTTTCATGGGTTGCTGTTTGGGGAATCCTCACATTCGGGTAGGATTGCTTGCTGGTTCTACGCATACTATCAATCTTCTCTTCTTGCAGGCGAGCCATACCCACCGCCGCCATGACTGTCGCTGGTCGAAGAGCTCTCACTTCCAGGCGGATGTCTTCTCTGAGACCTCCCACAAAACACCCTACTAAGGCCTTCTCCGGCCATCCATGTACCCTGGTCGCCATTCTTTCGAACTTGAGCTGGTAGTCTACTACCGTCCTAGTCTGTTTTAGTTGAGTGAGGAGTTCGTCGTAATCCACGAACGCCGTCGGCCCAAAACGGATGCACAGGGCTTCTGTGAACTCCGCCCAAGTTACCTGAGGATGGGTTTGTCGATACCACTGGAGCCAGAGATTAGCATCTCCTTCTAGGTGAATGGAGGCGATGGCGACACGCTGGTGTGCAGGGGTTTCATGGTACTCGAAGAATCTCTCAACTCTGAAAATCCAAGGAATGGGATCTCCACCGGAATAGTTGGGAAAATTGATTTTAGTGACCTTTTCGGCGGGGTAACACTAGTTCCTTGGCTATTGGAAACAGAGGCATCAGCCCTTGCTGGATGACTGTCTCGCCTGATTATTGTTGGGAGGTGACGTTAGAGATGACCACCTTGAGATCCTTGAGTTCGTTTAGTACCTGGTGGAACCCAATCTCAAGTTGGTCGACTCTATCTTCCATGGTAAAGGATCTTGTCTGCGGCATAGCTGGTCTGCAACTAGGCTCTGATACCAACTTGGTGAGTTCCGCTCACCTCGGAAGCCTCTTCTAGGGAGGCTTGACCTCTTGAAACAGAAGATGGAGAGAAAAGAGAGAAGGGAAGGAAGGAATAATCTGGACTCAAGGAGAAGGAAATTAAGAGAGAATCATTCATTGCTTTCATTATATGATGATGGCCTTATATAGCTGGCCTACAGGTGTAATATCAGAGGGAATATCCTCTGATTTCTGGGTAACTAACTCTGGCAGATAACATGGGTGGAATATCTTCAGGCGGCAGAGTAACCAACTCTGAGTGTAACTAATTCTTGGGCTCTGTCGCCTGTCTCCTCTGTCTTCTTGTGAATGGCTGATGGGTGGTGGCCTACTCCACTCCCCTAGTGGGTTCTGGAGGGAGTGTTTGGGTCTCAACACACACTCTTCTCCCCCTGTTTTAAAATTTTCACATCATTCTTCAGTTTGTAGGCCCTTGCAACATTTAATTTCTGAGAGTATGTTTCTGTAACACTATCCCAAATCTCCTTGGCTGAAGTCATCCACAGATAGTGTTGACTTATGTGGGGCTGCATAGAATTTACCAACCACCCAATAAATCCTACATCCATTTCTCATATGTAGGATCAGTCTCTTACGACATCACCTTACTACCTGTGAGAAACCCCAGTTTACCTCTACTACAGACATGGATCTTAATGGATTGTGCCCAAGCAAGGTATTTTGTTCCGTCAAGTTTAATTGTAGTCACTCTTGTCAAAATGGAATCTACGGGACCAACCCCCAACACCGGGATCTGCTTCATCTCACTTCTAGATTGTTCCATCAATCAAACGAAAATAAAAAAACAATGTTTTCAACCTTTATAGACCTAACTAAGGTCAATCAAACACTCAAAAGTCCCAAAACTAGGGTTTCACCATACCTGGCCTTCGGGGAGAAAGAGAGGAGGTAGCCGCTCAAACCGGAGTGATCAAAACCACTTCCAACTGCAGCCACCCATTTTTGGAGATAAAAAAGGAACCCTCCAAGCCTTGAGCACCACACCCAAAAATCCTCTTCAACCTGTAACTGGAAACAGCCTAGTCGGCTAGGGTTTTGGGAAAAAAAACTGCAGTCCCACTTTCTTGGCAATCTTCGGCCAGCTTCCCACTCTCCAAACCCTCTACCAACTAGGTGAACAAGATATCTGATTGATCAGCAATTTATCTCTCCACACCTTTCGATTAGGAAAAAGTGTTTGGGAAAAAAAAGTAAAAAAAAAGGAGAAAGTGAAGGAGGACCTGCTCTGATACGAAGATGTGATTCAGACCAATAAAATTAGCAGAAATATTTAGATTAGAACAGAAAGAGGAAAGGAAGAAGAGGAAGACAGCAAGAAGGAAAAATGGAGAAGAAAGGAGTTTGATAATTTCCTCTTTCCCCTACTCTTATCTTTTTATTAAACTTATTTAAGTTACATAATTTACAAGGAGGCCCTTAAGTAAGCGTCCACATCAGCAATACACTTAAAAAAAATAAAATAAAACAGAAGCTAAAGGCCCATAAAGAAAGAAGGCCCAATAAGAAAACATAACAAGAAGGAACTAATAAGAATGACACTAAAGGACTAGGGCCCATTTGGTCCAGTCTTTCTACAAGAAAGTGTGCGGAAAATGGGGTGTCTACATGGTTAGTTATTATATACAAGGGCCATTACCCAATATTGGTCCCAACTATCTTGGGTCTTGGTAACCACCATCATTTTCTTGCATGAAGTGGTCACTTCCAGAACTGAACCCATGTTCTATGCTGCAGCAGAAGATTTTACCACTGCATTAACTACCAAGCAATGACCTTTTAAGTATTTTATATCATAAACATATTTATCATGCTATGCTTTTTAAAATGAACCCTTGATGGATGGGAACAGATAATATTATCTCTATGGAATATAATATTTCATAAGTCTATTTTTATCTGGAAGGATACTATTTTATTATGTATGCCCAATTTGGATGAGCTTCAAACCCAACTTAAGTTTCTACTCAAGGGCATCCCAAAAGTGAACAAATTCTCTATTCTTTTTCTGTAGTAGCTTTTTTTCTGAAGGCTATCTGTTATTATTATCAATTTATGATCATGCACTTCTCTATGATCTCATCTCTCTTGCACACAATCCTTAATGCAGCCAATCTCCCACCCAACACCTAGGTGGTGGCTTGTCAATGCACGCCCTTGCCTGGGTAACATATGGGATCATCCACAGAGTTCCTCTTTTGCAAATTGCAATTCCACTCTATAAAAGGGTCATGTAACTAGAACATCAGAATTTTGAAGTACAAATGCATTGAGCCACTATATCCCTTTTCTTCACTCCTTACTCTTTTCACCCTCTCAACGTCTCAATCATACCTGTATTATTGAAACCCTTATCTGGTGGGATGTCTATTTAATCACGTTAATTATACTAAACAATATTTCTAAATTTTAATTATCATATCAATGCATTAGTAATGAGAAGATCATCTATGACACCAGTAAGAAGAAGTGATCAGTTTCAAGTTGAAGAGGCTGCAAGAACTAGGGGAAAACCAAAAAGGATATGGGTTGAAGTAGTAAGCAATGATTTAAAGGCCATAATTTAACAATAGATTTGACACTGAACAGAGCAGAATGGCAGAACAGGAGTCATGTAGCCAACCCTGTATAGTTGGGACGAAGCTTAGATGATGATGATGGTGACGATATCAATGAATTAGTAATATAATTTAAATAATTGTGTTTAATAAGGGTTTCTATTTAAATATTATATGTTTATCATCAGTGCAGGTACTTCGTTACACCCACCAATTTCCTAGACCTAAATTCAGTTGGTAAAGATCTTGTCTAGACAAGTTGATTGCCTATGTGAGACTTACTGGGCTAATGTTTTGAGACATTCTTATGCTAATGCATTTCCTCTTAATGGTGACACATAGGAACACAGTTGCATGCATCCAAATGCACAAGAAACAAAAAAAAGTGATATCAGATACTGTTCTTTATTACCCCTTTTTCTAATCAATTTCATTTCACTTTTGGTTTCTTGTAGGGGATTGATTAATGATTTCTTATATGCGGAAGCATTTTCTCGGTCTAGATGGTCTTCATTTTGCTGGGGGCCAAGGCGAATTAAGCAAGTAAGATATATTCTTTTTTGAACTGTTGTTTGATTTCTATTCTCTTAAAGGTTTTTACTGCATAACCTTTATCTATCATTCCCGATTTCTGAACAATTTGACTTACCTTTCCTTTTGGTGCCTGGTTTTATTTTTTTAATTAAATTTGCGTATTTTCCCTGAGTTTATAGATGAAATATGGCGGTGATAGATATATAATAATGTCAAGGCAGTGTTTGTTTCACAATAAAATGGACATATCAAGGTGTACTTTTCATTACTACATGGTGAAAAGATTTAACAAGTTGAAGATCCTTGTTTGTTTATAGTAGTTAAAACTTATAAATGATTAAAAAAACTAACAACTTTTTATAGTTATTTATGCCTCATTTCTGGTATAATTGTTAAGAAAATACATGAAACCTGGGGATGATTCAATGCTGTGGAATCAGGCACTTCTCCAGAAGGGAGTGAATGAAACAGACGCAGAAAAGGCAATGAAACTTGTCTTCGAGCAGGATGATTCTGGGAGCAGTCAGGAGTTGAATCTTGGTATGTCAAAGTCTTTACTCGAAAGCCTATTTACTAAGGCCTCAAAGCAGTGGTTGCAGGGTCGAGATGTTCCTCATGAGACACGGAAATCAAGGATCATTAGATGGCTACAGTACCGTGGGTTTAACTGGGCTGTTACCAGCTACATTGTAAAGAGGTTGGAATCCAAGCATCCTCCCTAAGTATATTGACAACCTGACTAGGGGATTCTCGTGTAACTTCACACATTCATTTTCCCTGCAATGTAAAGGAGAGACGATCTTGGTACCTCCATGTTTAGTTCCCTAAAATTTGATTTGGTGGACCAGGGATTCCATGCAAAAGTCTGGATCAGGGATAATTGCAATGCCCTACATTCTGGCAATCTGTTCATCATATAAAAGGTTGCATAAGTAGCCAAGACTAAAGCTACACATGGCTCTCCATGCTGCGTTATATGTCAACCTACCTGCTGCCATCTTGTATGACAAGCTCTTTTTAAAATGATCTGGTTGCAGAGTCAACTGTAATATCAAGCAGACATCACCTTTGGAGTTTATTGGCAGTTGGATTGGCTGCACATTCCTTGATGAATGAAGAATTCTTTATTTTATGTAATCTTTGATATTGCTAATGGAAACACCATTTCTTGCAATTTGTGTAGGCATCGGCTTTTTGATGAGCCATACTTGTATTATTTATGGATGATGAGCAGCCATGCGACTGAGGCGTTTCTCAAATCTAAATAAGACCGAGGGATTACCAATTGGTGAATTGGAATTGGGACGGTTTCACCAAGATAGTGAAGGTCAGCTTGATTGGAAGTCTAAATGCACAAGATTTTTGTGTCGATCTATACATTTAGGAGGTTCATCCCAGGGAAGTTGACCCTTGGGTACAGAGTATTTCTCTTGGTCATACCCATCATCGTATTGGCAGTCCACTCCTCCCTATCTAGGATACTAGTTAATGGGCAGTTGGCCACCTATTTAGGACCAATTATCCATATGATAAATTCATGTTAGATTTTCTTTATTTGATTTAAGAGATTAAATCAGGTTTTGTTTGTGAATAATGATACACTCTATCTAGAGTAATGTGACCCCCATGCCAGGTATTGAAAGCTTTTGTGTATTTTTTGTTAAGACTAAAAAAGCTTTGTTGGGGTTGGGGCTTTTATTTGAGTTGAAAAACTAGATGTTAAGAAAGATATCTCAACTTAAGCGAAACTTTAATTGGTTGGGTTCTACACTGTGGGTTGTGCTTCTCAATGTCAATGATGCTGGAAACGTATGACATGAGGTTGACCAATTAGATTGCCCTGGGTGAATTTTGACGACTACCAGTTGATTGGTTACCACTTCTATGATATTGGTTGATTTTCAGTTTAACTCTTTGTGCTTTGATTAAATTTCAATGAGAAAGGTTCGACATTATTAATATGGGTTCTCATATCATTTGAAGTGAGTACTTGATAGAGGTAATTGTGCATGAAAAAAAAATGTTCTTGAAGTGGATGCTTTTTTTTTCCGTTGTTTTGAGAGTGATTGTATGAAGAACCCCACTAATTTGAGGTCTTGTATGAACATTTGAATCTTCAAATTGATTAGGATTTTTTGGTTTTAAGCGTAAGCTTAGAGTGGAAAAAATTAAGAGGTTGAACTTAGTTGCTATAATCTGTATGTATATGATGGAACTTTAATGATAGAAGGTGAAGGATATATAGCCCTTGATACAATGTACTGGTGAAACAGGATTTGTATAACCCTAAATTCAATTTCTTTTCTTTCTTTTCTCTTTTTTATTCTTTTTAATGGAGTAAATCCAGAGGCGTGCGCTTCCTTTAGGGGAATTTTTCCGCCAACTTGGAAAACTTACAGCAAGCATTCAAGCCCATGATCGTCTTCCTCTTCCCTCAAATCGAGTCATCAGAGAAAGAAAAAGAACAATTGGAAGATACTTGCAAGACCCTAGTCTGTGCAGGAGAGGATGCGAGTGCTGTTGATGAAAAAGCTCCCTTTCCACCTTTGAATTGGTCCATTTCAATCTTTGCAATCTCGACATGTCTGATCTCCTTGAGCATGGCTACAACATCCTTCATCATAGGACGGTCATGTGCTCGAGTGCTGACACACAGAAATGAAACTGCGAGTGTTTGAATCATCTCGTGTATCTGAATGTTGGTCTGCCCTTGAAGCTTTGGATCGAGGGTTTCCATGGGGTCACGCTTACTCTGCCAGTGGTCTCGGATCCATTCAACCAAATGCGCCCCTCCGGGCAAGGCTGGATCTAGGGGATGTCTTCCAGTTAAGACTTCCATCAATAGTACACCAAAGCTGTAGATATCACTCTTCTCTGTGATAGGTTGCACGGATGCATGCTCTGTACAAACCCAAAATTGTTAGAGAAGTGAAATCGGATTTGGTGCTCACAAAGCTGTGTTCACACCAGTTTTACGGCCCTTTTCAGCCCCTGCATTGGGAGTATCTCTCCATGAATAAAAAGATATAAGTATGGAAATGTTCCCGATGCACAACTGGAAATGACAGAACAGTGTGAGGACTGAATCCGCCCTCCTTGAGTTCACATCTCTGCCCCACAACATCCCACAGTACATCTCTGCCATGTGAACATCTCCCGATGATGACATCATTGATTTTGATACTATCATCAGGAAATGTTTCCAATACACTGCGGGTGAAACAGGTCTGATGTTCCCCTTTGAATGAGTTCACTTTTGCTACGGTACAGTCATTAGCTCAAGGGTAAAATCGGAAATCAAGGCCTTGGATTTATTACTGTGGTACCCACCAATAAAAAATGGCCTTGATTTTATGATTGGTGTGGGAACCAATGATAATGCCCCACACCAGGTTTTATTTCACATGAATGCCACTGTGTAGCAGGCAATGGACCCACACCTAGGGCTATTCATAAGAATGCCCAACCCGACCAAACCGACCAACCTGAGTCAGCCGAGTTTTCATCTGTATTGGTCGGTTTCGGGTTGGGCAAATGTATAAATCGATATATCGGGTCGGTTAGGCAATTAGGCAATTACAACTAATCTTCTACTAGAACTAGTTCGGTAGTTTAGTTTGAGTAGTTTCTTACTCAACTATAACTAATCTTCTACTAGAACTAGAAGGTCCATTAGGCAATTACAATTAGAATAGGCAATCTATCATAATTTCTAACTTTCTATAATTTTTTACACCAAATAGGCAACCCGCTAGGCAATTACAATTAGAATTCAATTAGGTGTCTTTTTGTACAGGAGTAAAATTGAAACCGATCCAATCCGACTCAAACCGACCAGGTCGGTTTGACCTATCAGTGGGTCGGTTTTGCTTTCCACTTCAGGTAACCCGACCAGGTTGGGAAAACCCCAATAAACCGACCCAACCCAACCCGACCCGTGAACACCCCTACCCACATTAGTGAAAAAATACATGGGACTTTCATTGAGAGGGTAAATGGTTGTAGGTTCCATGTATTTTATGAGAGACCTAATCTACTCTTCACACAGGGCAGCTCACACCGACCTCGCACTCACATCCTACAATGCATTGGGATAAATTATTATTCAGTAGATGTTCCCATTGCAAGGTGGATGTGCCTGTTAGGTGCCCATGTACGAAGAGCAGATCCCGTTCCATTTTATGACTGATGTGGAGTGTTAGTAATGATTCCAGCTGTTGTGTTCGGTTAATCCTATCTCAAGTAAAACACCTAATTCTAGTAGACTATTCATGCACCAGACTGAGGCTCACCAACTACAGGCAACACTATACCTCCTGATTTATAGATTTAAACTTTAGTTCCCCAAACCCCAAAATCCTAAACTCTAAGCCCTTAAATCTAAAACCTAAATTCTAAACTGTAAACCCCAAAATCCTAAACTATGGTAAGATGCATATCCTTCCAACGTGGGAGCAGCCAAGTATTTTTCACGAATTAAAGCAAAAATAAAAAAAAAAGTTCTGAAAGGAAAGGAGATGAATAGTTTGATTACCTGGGGCCATGTACCCGTAGGATCCAGCAAGCTGAGGTTTCAAATTCAATTTGCAAAGTTCATCACCAGCATCAGATGCATCCACAAGTCTGGCTAACCCAAAATCAGCCAAATACGGCTCAAATCTTGGACCCAGCAACACGTTCATAGCCTTCACATCCCCATGCACGATAGCAGGGACACAGTCATGGTGCAAGTAGGCAAGCGCATGCGCCACTCCTAACACCACTTCATACCTTGTATCCCAGTCTGCTCCACCCTTCCCGGAGCCATGAAGGAGCGCGCTCAAGCTCCCATTCGGGAGGTAGTCGTAGAGCAATAGCTTCATGCTCTTGTTCGAACACCACCCCAGCAGCCTCACAATGTTCCGGTGTCGGATTGAGCCCAGTGTCCGAATCTCAGACTTGAATGCCTCCGGTTGCTCTGTCGACCACATCTTCTTCACTGCCAACGTCTCCCCATTTGGGATTTCCACCCTGTAGACAACACCGGAGCTTCCAGTTCCGATCACGTTGGCCAACGTAAGATTTCCAACAACATCATCGATCGAGAAGTCGAGCTTCTGATAAAGGGTCATCTCCCAAGCATCGTTTTCTGTATCCCCAAGACTACCTACACGAGCACGTACTAAGATGTATGCTGTAAGTAAGAGTAACATTGCACTGGCACTGACTAGCACAGACGTCACCAGCTTTGATGCCGATCTGGTGTGCCCATTGGGCTCCAGGTGGTCGGCGGGAGTCACGATCCCGCCGGTAATGTAGAGTGCCCGGTTCCCGGTTAGATCGCTCAGTGGGAGTTTCCGGAAGAATGGCGTGTTGGGTAACTCGCCGGAGAAGCTGTTGTAGGAGATGTTGAGGGCGACGAGGTTTTGAAGGCTAGCAAGCATGTCAACCTTCCCCAAGAGCGCATTGTGGGAAAGGTCAAGGATTCCGAGCTTCTGAAGACTGGAGAGTTGAGCTGGGATTTCACCTGACAGGCGGTTGCAGCTGAGATTGAGAGATATCTCGAGTGCAGGAAGATCGGCCAATCCCTTGGGTATCTCGCCTGACAAACCGTTGTCACCGAGATCCAATAACTGTAGCTTGTAGCAAGACGCCAACTCCGGTGGAATTCTACCAGAAAATCCGTTCTTGCCGAGAATGAGTTTAGTCAGCTCTGTCAGGGACCCAATGCTTGGAGTCAATGGCCCTGTTAGTCTATTATCTGAAATGTCAAGAAATCGAAGGCTTTTTGGAAGTTTTTCCGGCATAGATCCAGTAAGACCATTGGAGTGGAGATCTAGAAACTCCAGATTCTCACAGGCAGACAGTGACAGTGGAATTCCACCAAGAAACCGGTTATTGCTCATGTCAAGGAAATTCAAATTTTTCAAATTCCCAATCTCGACTGGAATCACTCCTGCGAGCCTGTTGTCATTTATTCTGAACCGATATAAGTCGGTACAGTTTCCAATGTCCGGTGGTATGAAACCAGATAAATCATTAGATACCAGTAGCAGCTTGGTGAGATTTCTCAATCCAAAAATATGTTTCGGAATTGGTCCGATTAGTTGGTTGTATGATAGGTCAAGAGCCTGAAGATTCTTACAATCTGCTAGACTCTCTGGGATTTTTCCTGTAAGCTTATTCTGCCAGGCGAAGAACAGTGTCAAGCTCTTTAGTTTGCCTACAACAGCTGGGATCTCACCAGAAATGTTGTTGTTGTCGACCTCAAGGTGTGTTAAACCTGAGCAGTTAGAGATTTCAGTAGGCAACGTACCTGTCAACTGATTAATGCTCAACAGAAGTTCCTGAAGCTCCAAGAGGTTCCCTAAACTTCTTGGTATGCTGCCTGACAACATATTCTCTGATAAATCCACAACCAAGAGCTCTCTACAACGTCCAAGCTCATCAGGGATCGTACCCACCAGGTTGTTCTGCCACAGCAGTAGGTTTTGAAGCTTTCTCAGCTCCCCAATTCGTTTTGGTATTGAACCTGAGATAGAATTCTGATACAAATACAGGTTTTGCAATTGGCTGCAGCTACCAATCTCCTCCGGGATAGGGCCAGATAAAAGAGATGTATAAATTGCTATAGTTTGAATCTTCTTCAGTGAACCGATTGAAGGAGGCAGGCTTCCTGAAATGCTGGTTTCTGCAAGTCCCAACAGGACCAAATTAGTACAATTTCCTATCTCTGAAGGCAGCATCCCTTTGAGATTTTGATTCCCGCCTGCTCGAAAGACTTTCAGCTTACTTAACCTTCCAATACATTTTGGAATTTCGCCACTGAGTTGATTGTTATAGAGAGCAAGGTAGACAAGGTTTGAAAGGTTCCCAATGTTGGGAGGGATACTGCCTGCCAGCAAATTCGAACTGAGAGAGAGACTTTGCAGATTGCTCAGCTTACAAAATTCAGTCGGGATTTCTCCAGAGATGGCATTGTTGCTGATATCGATGACATTCAACTCTTGATATTCTCCAAACTCTTTTGGTATTGGGCCTGTGAGATTGGTTGTTGAGAGGATAAGAGTATTCAGAGACTTGAGAGAGTGGAAATTTGAAGGTAACGGGCCTTGCAAATTGACTGACTTCAAATTAAGCTGGACTACTTCGCCATTGGCATTGCAAATGATCCCAAACCAGTTGCAGGGTTTTGAGTCTGAAGGATTCCATGTTACCAGCGCGTCTACAGAGCTGTTTAAGCTGTTTTTCCATGTGAGAAGAGCTTGGCCCTGTTCATTAATGGATAAACAACTAAAGAAGAAGAGGGAGTTTATTGAAACAAGAAAGGTGATAGACAAGATATTGGGAGAAAGAAGGAGATTCTTTGGAATTGCAGGCATTGCTGATGATAGAAAACAGGTGATGATCTGTTTTGGGATTGTAGAGGAGTGAACCCCATGTTTTGTTTATAGAAGAAAGCAGCAGATTTAGATCCAATAGCAACTTATTTTCTAATATTATTTTTATTGCTATTGCTGTTGTCAATTGAGAACTGGTGATGCAGATAGATTTTCTGTTTAGTTTATGGAGGTGTTTGTGGGTTCTTTGTTTGCTCCTGTCAATTGAGCAAGTATGAAATGTGTGAAATTCACCATTGGGTAATTGTCACATGGGGAAGTTGGGTGCTCTATAAAAAAACAGGGCTTCTATTTTCTACTTTTTCACTGTTTGGGTTCTTTTGTTTTGTCAAATTTGTTTGCCTCGATGATTGATGCAGGCATTTGTTTTTATTTTATTTTTATTTGTTGTTGGGCAGGCAAAATTTATCTTTGAGTTGAAGGTGGATGCTTTCTTCTTGAACTTTAGTGACGGAATGATTTAAATAAGCAAGAAAGAGCTGGAACCAACAGAAAAAAAGGGAGAAGATGATAAACTTTTGTCTTCAGCTAATAAGACCCGGAAGATGTTTCTCTATCAAGACAAATTGGGATTGTTTTCATCAATAGACCATCTTTTTGAAGGCTATATATTGTCTAGTGAAAGACTGAGGTGACCCCACATTGGAACAATTGGTGATTGATGATCCATGATTCCATTATATGTGTTCAGGAGGGTAATAACTATACTAGAGAGCATGCATCAACCACAAGAACATGCTTCTTAGAAAATAGATAAGCTTTTCGTTAGACTGAAGAGATTGGAGAAGGAAATTTAAATGGATCTTGATTGTAGATTGCAAAAGAAAAACATAGGAGAGGTCCGATAGGATTTATTATAATATGAACAAGGCTCAAAGTCAGGGATCTGTTATGGTTAAATCTATAAAAGAATTGGATTTTTTCTATTGCTTTATGGCATGGACCAGGATAGACTATAGAGTGTCTCGGGTCTACAGAATGCAGTGAAGTGCTGCACATGGAAGCGAGGAACAGCCAAAGAATAGCTTTTATAAAATGCAAAGCTGATCATGTTGTCCGGCTGCTTTTCATGTAAGAAAGAATAAACCTGCAAAAAATATTGATGGACTTACGTGCAAGGAACATCTGCACCAGCATGAACTCACAATTTGCAATCAATGTTTTAAAAACCGACCTGCATGTAACCGGAACCGTTTTTGCCACCGGTTCGACCTCCCAGTCGAAATGGATTGGCCTGTTGAAATTCAAATAATAAAATGGTCAAAAACTGTTGTTCGGGTTAAATGGATTGACAGATCATTAATCAAATAAACAGTTTTTTTTTTTTTTTTTTTTTTTTTTTTGTCTAAAGAATGGTTTAGGGGTGAAACGAAATCAATTGCCTGTCCGATTTCCAAGCCAAATGGTTCGTCCGTCTGGGTCAACAGTAGTTTGAAAATCATGCTTGCAATTGTTTCTCTTTTTGTTTGATGGAAAAAGGTGAGCTACACAAGCTTGGGAGTAGCACTTCTCCTTACATCCTTTACAAATAAAATTAAAATCACATGTCCTAAACTCATTATTACCTTCTCGATTATTAAAAGCTTTACAAAGTAACAAATCAGCCAATTGATTTGTTTCCCAATACATATGCTTGAATATGATATTAAGGTTAAAAAACTCAACAAAGTTTCGACACTCGCTAATGATATCACAAAATGCTACTATAATAAAAGCAGAGCATATTTGTTGCGACCGTTCCCTTGTGAATGCCAATGAAATACGAACACTTCGGTGATTAAAATAAAAATTTAATGTGATATGTGTTGAATTTATTTCTTTTTATGGTCTGTTCATGTTTCATTGGAGGTAGCAACTTGCAAGTGAGTGCATATATGAACTCCTATAATCAATATATCAACATCTTATATATATAAAAGATTCGATAGTTTGGTTCGAATGGATGGTCCGTTCTGACAACTGACGGTTTGATCATTCGGTTCGAACGGACGATTCATTCTGACAACAAAAATTACAGGTAAAAAAATTGAGTTTGTGAGGTCCATTAAGCAGTATCATACGTGTTATGTCATTCGAGTGTGTGACTCATACGACCAAAAAACGGAACCGTTCTGGCCATCGTTTTTCGGGTCGATGATTCTGTTAGATAGTTGTATGCCCTTAGCTCCAATCAGAATGATGTATAGTATGAATTTATTGTAAATGAATAAAGTACATATTTGATTCATATTCCTTTGGTGTGTTTCTATGTAATCCCCTTAAACTGGACACTTAATGAGACCCGTGTTAATTTAGAATGTTCACAGCTAGTGGGTCGGTCTGGGAAGACCTATCCTCATAAGGCTGACATTGATGTGCCACCAAGTTGGTTGGGGTGGCTTGTCTCATCCGCCAGGGTGAGACCCTAGGCACATGTAGTGTATGATTAATTGAATATTTGAACCGGATCAGATTTCCAGTATTGCCCTAAACCTTGGAGATTAATGGGCAAAACTGGAAAGTTACACCCGACCCCTAGACTCGATTATGATACTACACTAGGTATCGGATTGGGTTGTCTTTGATGTACCAATCAGTGAGATCCTTAGTGGGGGTCAAAACCTGGGTATGTTGGGATAGTCAGAGAATTCATCTGAGTGGGTGATCATAGTGATAGGATCAGCCCCTTTGTCGGACAAATGTAATGATCAGGTATGCACTCTCACTGATGGAAACCAAGACTGACAACAGCCGATTTCAATCGTTGAGATTTGTTTTGCAAAATATATTTTATATGAGATATAAAAGTATATTTATGTTATAGTTTCCAAAATGTTTGCAAAAGGTTTTAATTCCTAGAATCCATATAAGCAGAGAATGCAACACTGTTCCTTGTAGCCGAGGGAGAGGTCCTCTCTTGTCGGGTAGTGTTTGATCATTATGGGCTAAGAGGTTGAGTGTAAGACCATAGAGGGTAATACCTGATGGGCTAATCTTGCATCTGCCCACAGTCCCTGGGTGTTATAAGGTGGCTTGGCCCAGGGACCACTTAGGGTAAGTGTTGGGCCCATAGAGCCCATATGATGGGTTTCAGGGGGTGCACTGTCCATAACAGTGTATTCGGCTAGGCCTTGTAACAAAGGCTGGGTTGAACCCATGTGGCTGATGTGTAAATCAATGTTTGGGTCCCACGCCATATAAGGAAGCCCAACTGGGCAGCAGTTAAGAAGGCTAAGTGAGCACATAACCTTAATGGGCCTAAAGCCCATTTCGAACTAGGCTAATTTTAAGTAGTTAAATATGGGGCAAATTCTGGAATGAATTGGCAGATAAGATAGGGTCTTAACCCTATCCACTCAGAGAGTCTAGATCTGAATCACATTTAGATATGGAAACCTCCTAATGAGATTAGGAGAAGACTGATCTAATCTACAGATAAGATAAGAGTTTATCCCTATCACCTAAAGGGATGTCTGATCCAAATATGATTTGGATCAGCAACTCCTAATGGGATTAGGAGCTGATCCTTTAAGGTTACAAAAGAAGGAAGGGGCGGCAGCCTTTAGACATCACAAGAACATCAGATCACTACAAGTCTTTAGAGCTGAAATCATAGAAGAGAGAATTCATCATACTTGCGAAAATTCTCTCTTGCCGCCTCCTTCCTGCCGCCACTTCACCTGCCAGTTCAACCTTCTTTTTAGTGGGAGAAATCAATATTCGATCTTGATATCAGTTCCTTGTGAAGGGACTGATAGGAAACTGTGCTCACGTGCCATCCTGCTACTTGCAAAGGATTAGGTTCTTGGAGAGAACACTGTTGATTCTGCTCCATCCTACACCGCACCATCTTCAGTGGGAGCAGTCTTTGGATCCTTCCTTGGGCGTGAACACCTTCGTTGGGAGATATTATTTCTCCGTATCAGGTATAATCCTCTCCTACTGCTTTTGTTCATATCTGGTTCAGTTTACGGTTCAAGATTGATCCTTGAAAATATCATTTTCTAAATAGGGAATGCGATTCCCAGTTGAAGGGAGAGAAATTTTTTTAAATTCGCCCACCTTATTCCGCAAGATTTAGGTGTCCATACGATGGATCTCTCATCCCTTCAGTGGTATCAGAGCCATGGTTCAAATCTTGAATCAATTCTTTTCAGATCTGAACCTGCGCAAATGGGCAGAAGGCATTTTACTCGATTTGCGTAGATAAAAGTTTTGGGAAATTGTTCCCAAAATTATGGGTGAATAATCTAAAATTAATTTTTATATAAACCTGATTATTGTTTAGAACTTTTCTTTATGATTTTCTTGATTTATGGGTTGTTCGTACAAAAGGAGATTGAAATCTTGATTTGCGCAGGGAACCTGCGATTTTGCAGTTTCTGGATTATTTTATTACATTTGGTCTGTAAAATAATTTTTTTTTTTCAGACTGAATGTATAGGTATTCGATCTGATGTAATTATTAATAGAAATTAGGTTTTCTATTTATTTTATTTTGGATCGAATATGGCGGCGCAAGGAAGGAGATTTCATAGATGGGAGAATCGCAATCTGCGATTTGCAGTTTATGAAATTGCAAACTGTGATCTAACCTCTGTTTTGCAGGATGGATTGTGTGAACAACCCTGTTTGACTGATTCTTGATTTTCTCAGTATTTAATTTCAGATTATTTTCTTGAATTAAAGATTTAATTAAAGATCAAACCCTACACCCATTCGAACAAGATTGGTTCAAATTGTTTGGACCGAATCTAGGGTTCGATCAAGGCTGAATGTCAGCCCTAATTTTTCCCAAAATGGGCATGAAGATTGATAATTAATTGAATGCTTAATTCGGCCCAACCTGTAAAGGCCTAGTTTTAAATAGTTAAAACTACTAAAAGCCCACTTAACAGATAAAGTTATATGGGCCGAACCTATCAACCCTAATTCGGCCCATATTCCTAGATAATATTAATGGTTAATATTATAGATTTAAAAATGGGCTTTATAGATATTTAATTGATTGGATCAATTTATCCTTGCATGTGATGTTTGGATGTGTGATGTGCTACGTACATGGGCCATAAGTACTTGGCCCATGCTCAATCGATAGTGGATCTTGCGCACACCACGATCGAATGCACATCATTGCCATGGTGTCCTTTTTGGTCATTGAATGACCTCCCTCAGTGGTGGGCCCCACACCTCATGGAGAGGTTACGTGTGGAACCCTAGCCGATTTGGGCCCACCAAAATCTGGTTTTATGAAAGTTGGTGGGAGCCACTTTGGTTTGACCTAGATCAAACTAGGGTGTAATTTACTGTTCCCTCCAGCTAATATGAGTGCATGTGATAGGGAGATTCATATGATGAACTCTCTAAAGGCCTTCCATCATTAGCATGAGGATGGGTCCTTCAGTAATGAGGAAACACACCAGAAAATGGGCTATCCATTTGCTGTTGGGTTTGTCTGAGTGTTTCATAAGATGATAGGGGCGTCATAGACCGATGTGAGAGGGGTTTCACTAGAAAATGGGAACTCTCTCATGGTACCTTGGCGTTCACGAATATGATGGGTAAGCACTCATTGGACAGAAAGGTTTACCTGAAAACGACTCTGAACCTTGTTTGACAGAGGCCAAAGGGAAAACTCATATGATGAGTGGATATGATCCTTCACAGAAAGGTGGTGGAGTTATGCAGCTGAAACAATTGGCTCCATGCACCCTTTGTGATTTCCCACATTTCCAGAGACAACTCGTAGTCTCCGTCACTAAGATAAGAGGGAAATCTCAGAGATGAATAAAAGGGAATGGAACGTAGATTAAAATCCATATCTATGTAATGAACATGAATCAAATTAGGTTGTGGACTGATGTTTTCTCTTTTATCAGAAAATGGAAAACGGACAATTTGCAAAGCTTTTTGATGACAACAAGCTGAAGGGCCCAAACTATGCTGACTGGTACAGGAATCTTATGCTGGTCCTAACTTCAGAAAAGTTGGACAAAGTGGCTAAAATTCCTGTCTCGAAGCGTCCGGGTGATAGGGCTTCTGAGGCCCGAAGGAGAGACTATCAAGATTGGGAGGAGAAAAACTCCCTTGCCCGTTGCTATATCCTTGCCTCCTTGGACAACATAATGCAGAGGCAGTTTGATCAAATCGAACTTGCCAAGGACATATTGGACAGTCTCAGGACAATGTACGAAGAGCAGAATTGTTCTACTCGGTAGAAGGTCTTGAAACAGTTCATGACCGTGCAGATGTCCAAGGGCCAACAAGTTCATGACCATTGTTTTCGGATGATGGGTTACATCAACGAACTGGAGGCTCTTGGATCCGGGTTGGACCTTGCGACCCAGATGGACGCTATCCTTAATTCTTTGCCTCCTTCCTTTAATCCGTTCATCATGAACTATAACATGAACAAACTGAATGTCAGCTTACAAGAACTCAGCAAAATGTTGCAACGAGCAGAAGAACTGATTAAAAAGGATGAGCCTGTAGCTATGCTTGTTGAAGCTAGCAAGACAGGCAAGAGAAAGAGGAAGGCAAAGAAAACTCAGAAGAAAGCCACTAAGGGTAAAAGCAGAAGAAAGACAAAGCATCGGATGCCTGTCACTTCTACAAAAAGACTGGCCACTGGAAAAGGAACTATCTTGCCTACCTAGAATCCAAGAAAGGTAATTTCGAAACTTATGTTATAGAAACTAATTTATTGGTAGCTTCTACGTCCTGGTGTATTGACTCCGGGGCTTCAACTCATGCGGGTAACTCGCTGTAGGGGTTCAAGGTAAGTAGAAGGTTGAGTGAAGGAGAAGTTACGCTCTACTTGGGGACTTCTGCAAGTGTTGCAGCCGCGACCATAGGAACTGTGGAGTCGATTTTTAGAGAATGAACTATTGTACTAAAAGATTGTCTTTATGTACAAAATTTAAGAAGAAATTTGATTTTTGTCTCAAAACTGTGTGCGGATAGTTATTCTGTCTTTTTCAGTAATACGATTACTATTAAAAGAAACAACAGATTCATAGCATACGGGGAACTAGAGAACAATCTCTATGTTTTACATCATTCTCTAGAAACTAACATAACCGAAACTGCGTCGGCTGAAATCCCCAAGAAAAGAGTCCGTGATACAGTTAACCCCACGTGCCTATGGCATTACCGACTTGGCCATATCAGTGTTGACTGAATCACAAGGCTGATATGTGAGCACGACTTCAGATCAATTTTTTTCCAAAAACTGATATCAAAACACTTCTTGATCGCTCCTATAGTGGAGATCAAACTGGCAATGGCGGCAGTAGGAGGAAGGCACAAGAGCAGAAGATGGCATAGTCTTACTATAGCTATCATCTCTCTTTCTGTGATATAAGATTTGATCTAATGGGATGAATGGATGTTCGCCCTCCTCCTCCTTTTATAACCTTAAAGAGAGCTCCTAATCTCAATAGGAGTTTCCTAATCCAAATCTATATTTGGATTAGGACTTCCCTTTAAGAGATAAGGATAAGCCCTTATCTTATTTGTAGATTAGATTAGCCCTCCTAATCTTATTAAGAGTTTCCAAATCCAAATTTGTATTTGGATCTAGACTCTCTGAGTGGATAGGGATAACTCCCTATCCTATCTGCTGATCCAAATCCCAAATCCGTCCTCTTCTTTAACTAATCAAATTAGACCAGTTCAATTTGGGCTTTAGGCCCATTAAGTCCATGTGCTCACTAACCTTCCAGACTGCTGCCCAATTGGGTTTCCTTGTATGGCGTGGGACCCAAACATTGATCTACACATCAGCCACATGGATTCAGCCTAGCCTCTGTTACAAGGCCTGGCCGAATTTACTATTATGGGCAGTAAACCCCTAAGCCCATCACCATGGTCTCTTAATGGGCCCAATACTTACACTAAGTGGTCCTTGGGCCAATCCACCTTATAAAAACCTAGGGACTATGGGCAGATGCAAGATTAACCCATCAGGTATTACCCTCAATGGTCTTACACTTAACCTCTCAGCCCATAATGATCAAACACTGCCCGACAACAGATGACCTCTCCCTCGGCTACAAGGAACAGTGTTGCACTCTCTACTCACATGGATCCCGAGAATTAAAACCTTTTGCAAATATTTTGAAACCGTAATATATATGTATATCTTTATATAAATATATTTTGCAAAAATGAATTTCAACGATTGAAATCGGCTATCGGCAGCTTTGGTTTCCATCAGAGAGAGTGCATTCCGATCATTACCTTTGTCCGACAAAGGGGCTGATCCTGTCACTATGATCACTCACTCAGATGAATTCTCGGACTGTCCCAACATACCTAGGTTTTGACCCCCTTTAAGGATCTCACTGATTGGCATATCAAATACAACCCAATCCGACACCTAGTGCAGTATCATAATCGAGTCTAGGGGTCAGGTGTAACATTCCAGTTTTGCCCATAATCACCAAGGTCCAAGGCAATACTGGAATTCTGGTCCGGTTCAGGGTTTCAAGTAAACCTACACTGCATGTACCTCGGGTCTCACCCTAGCAGCTGAGACAGGCTACCCCAACCAACTTAGCGGCACATCAGTGTCAGTCTTATCAGGATAGGTCTCCCCAGATCTATCCAACGGCTGTGAACATTCTAAACTAACATGAATCTCATATATGTCTAGTTTAAGGGTATTACACAGAAACATACCATAATAACATGAATCAAATATGTACTTTATTCATTTACAATAAATGTCATAAGGTACATCACTTTGATTGGAGCTAAGGGCATATACTATCTAATAGCTCCCAACTTGCACTTAGGTTCAATCTGGTATAAGCCGGAGTCCCAGACTTTCCACGTGTTTCTTAAACACTTTTTGTGTCAGTGGCTTAGTCAATGGGTTTGCCACATTCTCCGCTGATAACACCTTTTAACATCAATCTCCCATAGATCCAGTATTGTCATACAACAACGGAATGGGTGATGTGCAGAATTCCAAATTCCTGAATGAACACCCTCATTCATTAGGAAGCCTCACTTATGACAATGTGTTCGTCTTGGGTTGTGGACTGTTATTCTTACTACTTAGGACCCCTGTTTGTTGACTTTTAGCAAACAACACACGATCCTATCGTGAAGATATAACTAGATGTAGACATTCTACCATCTGGATCTGACTGGTAGTTGGTATCAGTGTACCCCTGGATCTGTAGTGAGCTACCATTAAATACCAGACAAAACTCTTTTTTCCTTTGAATGTAGTTAAGTATATTTTTCACAGCAGTCCAGTGCTCTTGCCCTGGGTTGGCTTGGAATCTGCTTACCACACTCACTGCCTGAGCAATGTCAGGACGAGTGCACAACATGGCATACATAATGCTCCCTATGGTTGAGGCATAAGGAATGTCCTTCATGCCCTCAATCTCCTTAGGAGTCTTGGGAGACATGCCCTTAAAGAGAGTGACTCCATGCCTGAAAGGAACATTTCCTTTCTTGGAGTTCTCCATGATGTATCTCTTGATTATTTTGTCAATGTAAGCAGATTGGGATAATCCTATTATCCGCTTCGATTTATCTCTATAGAGTCAAAGACCCAGTATATAGGAGGGTTCTCCAAGATCTTCCTTGGAGAATTGCTGCGAAAGCCACACTTTCACCGTAGTCAACATTCCTACATCATTCCCAATGAGTAGAATGTCGTCCACATACAGAACCAAGAATGTAACATTATCTCCACTGGATTTTCTGTAAACATAGGGTTCATCCAGATTCTGCTCAAAGTCAAACTTTTTGACAATAGAGTCAAATCGGATGTTCCAACTCCTAGAAGCTTGCGGTTGCTGCATATAGATATCTTCAGTAAGATTTCCATTCAGGAACGCGGTTTTAACATCCATTTGCCAAATCTCATAGTCATGGTATTGCTGCTACAGTTAGTAGGATCCTAATGGATTTAAGCATGGCCACCGACGAAAAGGTTTTCTCATAATTGATGCTCTCTTTCTGAGTATACTCTTTTGCCACCAGACGAGCCTTGTAGGTCTCAACCTTACCATCGGGGCCTTTCTTCCTCTTATAAATCCATTTGCAACTAATTTCTTTTACCCTGGGGGGCAGATCTACTAGAGTCTAGACTCCATTGGTCTCCATTGAGTCCATCTCAACTCTCATGGCATCTAACCACTTCAGGGAATCTACGTCTAACATAGCTTCTGTATAAGTCACAAAATCCTCCTCACTAGTCGTAGTTTCCACCAGATAACTATCCTGGTCATAGTCGAGATGAACCGGAGGCCTGGAAACCTGGGTAGATCTTCTAAGTTGGTCATTACTTGGAATTTGTGGGACATCTCCCACTGACCCTAAGCTCGCGTCATCAAGAACAACTTCCTGACGATGATTGTTCAGGATGTAATCATCCTCCAAGAAATGGGCATTTCGGCTACAAAACACATTTTGTTCTCCCAGGTCATAGAAAAGGTAACCCACTGAGCCTTTTGGGGTAGCCTACGAATAGGCAACAACTAGTATTGGATTCCAATTTGTCTGCACTCAATCTTTTAACGTGTGCCGGACAACCCCAAATCTTCAAGTGTTTGACACTTGGTTTCTTTCTGGTCCAAAGTTCATATGGAGTATTTGGAACTGATTTGGTTGGAACCCGGTTCAGTACGTATATCACAGTCTCCAATGCGAAACCCCAAAAGGATGTGGGTAACTCTGAGTGTACGAGAAGTGACCGGACCATATCCAATAAGGTCCTATTCCTCCTCTCTGAAATACAATTAGTTGTGGAGTAGCAGGAGGAGCCAACTGTGATACTATCCTATTGACCTTCATATAGTCCCTGAATTCGTCAGAGAGATACTCGTCACCTCGATCCGATCGAAGGGTCTTAATTTCTCTCCCTAGCTGTTTCTCGACCTCTTGTCTGAACTCTTTGAACTTTTCAAATGATTTAGAATTGTGTCTCATTAAGTACACGTAACCATACCGAGAATAATCATCGGTGAATGTAATAAAATACATGTGTTGGTTACGAGTCCTAACACGCAGGGGACCACATACATTAGTATGTATAAGGTCAAGTGTGCCTGTACATCTTTCGGGCTTATTGTTAAATGGTCGTTTCATCATCTTACCCTGAAGGCAAGGTTCACAAGTGGGAAGATCTTCTATAGTTAGAAAATCCAAAGGACCATCCTTTACCAACCTTGTGATACGATCTATATTAATATGGCCAAATCGGTAATGCCACAGACATGTGGGATTAACTGTATCACAGATTCTTTTCTTAGGGATGTCAACCGACGTAGTTTCAGCTATGTTAGTTTCTAGAGAAGGATGGAGAATGTAGAGAACATTATCAAGTTCTCCGTATGCGATTAGTTTGTTATTTTTTTAATAGTAATCGTATTACCAAAAAAGAATAGAATATCCATCCGCACACAATTTTGAAATAGAAATCAAATTTCTTCTCAAATTTTGTACATAAAGACAATCTTTCAGTACAATTATTCCTTCTCTGAAAATTATCTCTACGGTTCCTATGGTCGTAGCTGCAACACTTGCAGAAGTCTCCAAGTAAAGAGTTACTTCTCTGTCACTCAGTCTTCTGCTTATCCTGAGTCGATGCCCTAGAGTCAATACACCAGGAAGCAGGCGTTACCAACAAATTGGTTTCTATGACACAGGATTTGAAATTACCTTTCTTGGATTCCAAGTACTAAGGACAGTTCCTCTTCCGATGGCCGGTCTGTTTGCAGAAGTGACAAGCATCCGAAGTTCTGTCCTTCTTCTGCTTCTTGGACTTGGTGGCTTTCTTCTAGGGCTTCTTCTTTGCCTTCATTTTTTTCTTGTCCGACTTGCCAACTTCAAAAAGCATAGCAAGAGGCTCATCTTTCTTAATCAATTCTTCAGCCCTCTACAACATATTGTTGAGTTCCTGAATGTTGACATTCATCCTGTTCATGTTCTAATTCATGAAGAACGGATTGAAAGAAGGAGGCAAAGAATTCAGGATGGCATCTACCTTAGTGACATTGTCCAGCCCGGATCCAAGAGCTTGTTCATGAATGTTGACATTCATCTTGTTCATGTTCTAATTCATGATGAACGGATTGAAAGAAGGAGGCAAAGAATTCAGGATGGTATCTACCTTAGTGACATTGTCCAGCCCGGATCCAAGAGCTTCAAGTTCATTGATATACCCCATCTTCTGAAGACAATGGTCATGAACTTGCTAGCCCTTGGACATCTGCGCGGTCATGAATTGTTTCAAAACCTTTTGGCGAGTAGAACGGTTCTACTCTTCATACATTGTCTTTAGACTGTCCAATATGTCCTTGGCCAGCTCGATCTGATCGAACTGCCTTTATATCGGATTGTACAGGGAGGCAATGATATAGCACCAGGGAATTTTTCTCTTCCCACTCTTGGTAGTCCCTCCTACAGGCCTCAGAAGCCCTATCTCCCGGACGCTCCGGGGCAGGGTTTAGCCACCTTGTCCAACTTCTCAAAAGTTAGGACCAGCATAAGGTTACGGTACCAGTCATCATAGTTTAGTCCTTTATGTTTGTTGTCATCCAACATCATTGCAAATTGTCTATTTGCCATTTATGGTAAAAAGCAAACATCAGTCCACAACCTAATTTGATTCATGTTATATACATAGATATGGCTTTTAATCTATGTTCCATTTTCATTTGTTAATCTCCGAGATTTCCCTCCCATCTCGGTGACGGAGACTGCAATTATGTCTCTGGAAATGTGGGAAATCACATAGGGTGCATGGAGCCAACTGTTTCAGCTGCACAACCCCACCACCTTTTTGTGAAGGATCATATCCACTCATCGTATGAGCTTTCCCATTGGCCTCTGTCAAACAAGGTTCATTGCCATTTTAGGTTAAACTTTTCTGTCCAGTGAGTGCTCACCCATCATATTCGTGAATGCCAAGGTACGGTGAGAGAGTCTTCCATTTTAGGATAGGTCCCTCCCACATTGGTCTATGACGCCCCTATCATCTTATGAAACATTCAAACAAGTCCAACAGCAAATGGATAACCCAATTTTATGGTGAGTTTCCTCATTACCGAAGGACCCATATTCATGCTAATGATGGAAGGCCTTTAGAAAGTTCATCATATGAATCTCCCTATCACATGCACTCATATTTCAAGAGGGAACAAAAGTTATGCCCTATTTTGATTTATATCAAACCAAAGTGGCTCCCACTGACTTTCATAAAGCCATATTTAGATGGCCCCTAAACGACTAGGATTCCACAGGGATCTTCTTTAGGGAGGTGTGGGGTCCACCACGAAGGGAGATCATCTACTGATCTTTAGGAACACCATGGCAATGATGTGCATTCAGCCATGGTGTGCGTAAGAGCCACTATGGTATCTGCATAGGCCAAGTGCTTATGGCCCATGTACGTTGCACATCACACATCCTTACATCACATGCAAGGATAGAATTGATACAATCAATTTATATATGTAAAGCCCATAATTAAAGCCCAATTTAATCCATAATATACTGATTAATATAATCTATGCACATGGGTTGAATAGCATTAAGCAGTTCGGCCCATATAGTTTTTTTGCAGTTGGTGAGCTTTAGCAGTTTTAACTCCTTAAAACTGGGCCTTACAAGTGTGGGCCGAATTAAGTCTCACAATTAAACATCAATCCCTTGACCCAAAAGTGGGAAATTAGGGCTAAGAACAGCCATCATCGAACGACAAATTCGATCCAACCAGTTTGGTCCAATCTGGTTCAAATGGGTCTAGGGTTTGATTTTTAATTCAAGAATTAATTCATGAAAACGATCTGAAATTAATTACTGATCAAAGACAATCAGAAATCAGTAACAGGGTTGTTCTCACATCTCAAACCTGCAAAACAGATGTTAGATCACAATTTACAGTTTCATAAATTGCAAATTAAAGATACTGATTTCTCCATCTACAAAATCTCCTTCTCCTGCGTATCCAGCTTCGATCTTGAAACAAAATAAATAGAAAACTCTAATTTTTCTATTAATATTACATAAGACCAAATTCCTATACATCCAGTCTAGAAATTAAAAAAAATTAATTACAGATCAAAATTAATAGAATTGCAAAATCACAGATATCCTATGCCAATAAATAATTCGATCTCCTTTGTACAAACAACACGTAAATCAAGAAAATTATAAAGAACAATTCTAAATAAAATCCAGATTTATAAAGAATTAATTTCAAATAATTTGCCCTTGATCTGGGAAACAATTTCCCAGAAAAACCAGAATCTGCGCAAATCGGGTAGAACGCCTACTGTCCATTTGCGCAGGTTCAGATACGATTTATTTCAGTTCAAGATTTGAACCATGACTCTGATAGCACTGAAGGGATGAGAGATCAATCATATGGATAGCCAAACCCTACAGGAAGGTAGGGTGAAATTTCAAAAATTTCTCTCTCTCCCATGTGGGAATCACATTCCCTATTTTAGAAAATTTGTATTTTCAAAGATCAATCTTGAACCAAGAACCGAACCAGATCTGAAACCAAAAGGTAGGAGAGGGATATACTTGATACGGAGTAACAATAAATCCCAACGAAGGTGTTCACACCCAAGGAAAACTCCAAAGACTGCTCCCACTGAAAATGACACAACGTAGGGTGGAGCAGAATCAACAGGTTCTTCACAAGAACCGAATCCTTTAGCAAGAATTCGATGGAGGGTGTGTGAGCACGACTTCAGATCAGCTTTTCTCCAAAATTTGATATCAAGAACACTTCTTGATTGCTCCTACAGTGGAGATTGAACTGAAAATAGCGGCAGCAAGAGGAGGGCGCAAGAGCAGAAGATGGCACAGTCTTACTGTAGTTGTCTTCTCTCTTTCTGTGATCTAGGATCTGATCTAATGGGATGAATGGAGGTTCGCCCTCCTCCTCCTTTTATATCCTTAAGAGAGCTCCTAATGATCAAACACTGCCCGACAAGAGAGGACCTCTCCCTCGGTTGTAAGGAATAGTGTTGCACTCTCTACTCACATGGATCTCGGGAATTAAAACCTTTTGCAAACATTTTGAAACCGTAATATATATGTATATCTTTATATAAATATATTTTGCAAAAAAAAATTTCAACGATTGAAATCGGTTGTCGGCAGCTTTGGTTTCCATCAAAGAGAGTGCATGTCTGATCATTACCTTTGTCCACAAAGGGGCTGATCCTGTCACTATGATCACTCACTCAGATGAATTCTCGGACTGTTCCAACATACCTATGTTTTGACCCCCTTTAAGGATCTCACTGATTGGCATATCAAATACAGCCCAATCCGACACCTAGTGTAATATCATAATTGAGTATAGGGGTCAGGTGTAACATTCCAGTTTTGCCCATAATCACCAAGGTCCAAGGCAATACTGGAATTTTGGTCCGGTTCAGGGTTTCAAGTAAACCTACACTGCATGTACCTCGGGTCTCACCCTGACAGCTGAGACAGGCTACCCCAACCAATTTGGCGGCACATCAATGTCAGTCTTATCAGGATAGATCTCCCCAGATCTATCCAACGGCTATGAACATTCTAAACTAACACGAGTCTCATATGTGTCCAGTTTAAGGGTATTACATAGAAACACATCATAATAACATGAATCAAATATGTACTTTATTCATTTACAATAAATGTCATAAGGTACATCATTTCGATTGGAGTTAAGGGCATACACTGTCTAACATATATTGGCTTAGGCTCTCAGTCTTGAATGGATAAAGTATATGTATGTTACTGTTATGGTGATTTTTTCCCTTTTTTGAAAAGGTATACATTCATTAAATAAAAGAAGAGATGAAAAGAAGTGCTTAAAATCAAAGAAAAAATTTCAGATAGATTGTGAATTGTGACAAATTAGTAAAAATTAAGGTACTTTTACATAAACTGGTCAAACATACCAACATGGGACCTCCTATTTATACATAACCTTTTCTAATTAAGGTTGAGTGAGTAACCCAAAATAGATCCATATATTCCAAAACCCTATTTTTGTAGTAGGTTTGGGTCTGATGGCTCTTTGTGGTGTGATAGTAGGAGTCATGGTCTTTCCTGTTCTATTTGGTAAAGAATAAAGAAGCATGAAAGCCATAAAATTTAAGTTTTGGTGATAAAAAGATGTATGGAAATTCATAAGGTAACTTATTTAAGTTGGTGTAACACGACTTTATGGCTAACCTAAAGATAGAGGTGCAAATGGATCGGGTCATGATCTAATATGAATTCGAATTCAAACCTATTTTGTTGGATTTGGATATCCCATTTATTTAAATTAGTGTAAACACAAATTTATGGCTAACCTAAAGATAGGGGTGCAAATGGATCGGATCATGATCTGATATGAATTTGAATTTAATCCTATTTTGTTGGATTTGGATATCCCCTATCGGATTTTTGGATCGTATAATAAGATTCCATTAAAAATTGGGTCTAATTTGATTCTCTCTCTCTATATATCTATCTATCTATTTATATTGCATTTTTTTATAATTTTTGTATTATTTATTTCTTTTTATAAAAGGACATGTATATATATGATGAAACTAGATGAAAAAAATACTTGTGTTTTTTGTTTTTCTTTATATAAACTGTTATATTTTTCTTTTAATAATTTATTAAGTTGTTTTAGAAAATAAATCATATTGGGTCATATTCGAATATCTGATATCCTTAATAGATTTGGATTCAAATCGACACTTGTGAAATTTGATCAGATCTTCAAATCACATCAAATTCAGATATATCCCAGTTCAAATCCGATCAGATTCATTTGCATCCCTATAATCAAGAGCGAAGACACCAATATTCCATACACATGGGCCTAGTACGTCTTTTATCATTCATTATTTAATTATTAATTTGTATATAGAAGTGGGGCTATAAATAGATTGGATTTGGATTTAATCTAACTGCGCTTTAATTTTTTAAAATACAGAAAAAAAAATTAAAAAGTTCATTACTTTTCAACCTTTGTATATAATAAGTTAATATAAATATAAAATAATAAACTTATTCTATATAATTCACATATGGTATAATATATAAAATTATATTTTTAAAATTTCAAATATAATTATATAAATTTTATATATTAAAATTAATAAATATTTTAATATAATTGAATTTAGATTTTAATCAGATTGGATGTAATCAAATTTATATCCAACTCAATTATTAATCAAATGCAAATTGCAAAATCTAAATCTGATCTGATTATATAAATATATCATCTGAATCTGAGATAATCAATTTGGATGTCAGATCTAATATTGGACTTTTGAAATCCGTTGACAGCCCTATATAGTTGGTTTCATTCTTCAAATCCTTTTAGGTAGGGGGCTTGGAGATTCACTTTTGTTTTTTAAATAATCCTCAAGAAAGGAATGATAAGTGAGTAATCCCCATGCGTGTCTTATAAAAAGTTGAGCTTCATCTATGGGCATATTCATTTTTCCAGAAGCCATTTATTTAGTGCATTTATTCATCTTCTTTTGATCATAAAATTTACCCAAGTTACAGAGTGACCATTTTTCCCATATATTTCATTATTATAAATAGCAATTTTGCCCTGTAATAATTTGACAACCCTCCTCTAGTGAGAAGGTTTTTTACCGACCTGCAAGTCATCAACAAATTGATTTACCAAGAGACTCACAATTATTGATAATGCCCTCCTAAAAAGCGAACATGCCTATATATGTAAGAGAGAGAGAGAGAAGAAGAAGAAGAAGAAATTGATCAAAAAAGAAGAAAAAGGAAACTGAAAAGGCATCCATTTGTAGCACTAACACAATAAACCATAGAACTCAAAGTAGAGTCAAGGCCTCTTTTGGACAACTTGTACTGCACTTTTCTAATAGCTTGTTTGGCTGAACTGAATGACTTTTAGCTTGTCTTTCAGTGGATAAAATAGTCATAATATATAGTCATAATATTTAGCGTGAAATTACGAACCTGACATGTTCTTTGACCATTAAGGAGCTCACCATCTACTTAACCACTTATTTTAATAAAAGAAAAGGCTGAAAAGAAACGAGCTATTCAGTTCAGCCACATGTAGGGGTGTCAATGGACCGGTTTTGGATTGGACCCTGTCTAGTCCAAAATGAATTTTGATGGATTGGACCAACAAGACATATTGGATTGGACCAGTCCAGTCCAAAATATTTATTAAATTGGATTGGACCTGGTCCATCCGTAACAAATTTATATTGGATTGGGTTGGGTTAAGCCAATATCTGGTCCATTGATATAATATAAGAATATATGTGTCAATGGATCGGGTTTGGGTTGAAACCAATCTAAATCAAAATGAATTTAAATAGATTGGACGGTCCAGACATTGAATTGGACCGATCCAAATTTCTCCAAAACATTCATTGGATTGGACTTGGTCCATTTATAATGGACTCACATTGGACTGGATCGGATTGGACCAAATCCAATCCAATTGACATCCCTAGCCACATGCTCGCATCAAGGCAAAACCCATATCAAATGTAGGGGTGTAAATGGATCTGATTCGAATTTGAATTTGATCATATTTTGTTGGATTTGGATATCCCCTTATCCATCTTTTTTTTTTTTTTTTTGCATTGGATCGATCAGATCGAATTTGAATTACCCACCCTTATAGGATTGCCTTTTCCTAATTTTTTATATTATTTATTTTTGGGTAAATTACTGAAAGATCTCCTGAAGTTTCTGATGCTGAAACCTTTGCTGAGGTTTAGTGATTGCAATCACCTACTCTTAACTTTCTAATACATTTGCAAGTAGACCCCCTCTAGCAGAATCTTCTGAAAAAGGGCATGAAAATGTCCAAATTACCCATGTGATTACTATTGAGGCTGGCTTCTATGGAAAAAAAAAACAATACAGCTTTATAAACAACAAAAACATAAAGAGAATTTAAAGTTGAAGCTCTAGCTTTGAGTGATTGATATGAAGGGCAAATTTAATAAATAAATCAATTTAAAAAAAAAGAGATTGGAAGGGTTTGGGGTAGTGATTCATACAAAGAGAAAATTTAGAAAACAAACATTTTTCCTAAAAGTAATTGTATGGGTATTTTGGACATTTTCAAGCATTTTTTAGAAAATTCTACCAGAAGGGGTTTCCTTGTAACTATGTCAAAAAGTTCAGGGGAGGTGATTGTAATTACCAAACTTTAGGGGAGGTTTCAGCAATTTACCCTTTATTTTTGTTTTACAAAAAGACATGTATATATGATAAAAATATATGAAAAAAAATGTTTATATATTTTATTTTTCTTTATATAGATTGTTTTTTTTTTCATTTTAATAATTCATTAAATTTTAAAGAAATACCCACACCCATAATAGATTCAAATTTGAATCAACCTTTTTGGGGTCTAATCAGATCGTGTATGTAAAATTTATAGTATTGGATTCGAATTCAGATTTGGATATACAATCTAATCCGTTCGCATTCCTAATCAAATGACCCCTTAACAATAACAACTAAAGAAATCCATAGGTGTTTTGTAACTTCTAAGCATTTGCAGATTCCTATCATTCAGAAAAGATCAACTGCAATTTAAAGAATAAAATTGAATGAAACGGAATAAAAACTAAAAATCAAAGGCATTATTGCCTTTTAGACCACATTCGTTTGCCAATATCTTGAGGGGGTAAATTGATCAACCGAGTAATTGTCCAATTTCTCCACATTCTTACACCACTATAATGGGTCCCATGGTAAGCGATTTTTTCAAAGAGTATTGGATACCCTCTTGGAGGGTGGGGCCACCTGCCAAAAATGCTAATCCCCCCACCTCTCGTATCGAGATAAGTGAATATGTAGAAGAACCCAGATAAACTTGCCTTGCACCCATGTAAGCTGAAACGAACAAGGGTAGAATTTTAAAATGAAACAAAGTTTTCAATGCCTCAAACTCTATCAAACGTAAAATGCTGGAAAAACATGCCATCATGAAAATCCCTTTCTATATGCCCCCAAATGCCCTCCCAAACGAATTACAAGCATTATTTTAGATTGTTCGATATCACTTACCAGTGGTGACACTTACAAGTGATTAGTACCTAACGGAAACAGGAGAGCGCAAAGCCATGATGGCCAACTCTACGTAGCAGCTTTATAAGAGAGATTGATCCTAAAGAAATGTCTGTTGATCCCATGGTACCTAGTACCCCATGAATTTTAATGAATACCCCCTGATTGATCAATCATTTTTTATGATACCAATTCATTGGTCATAGTCGAGCCCATTATTATGTTAGATCTATTTAGCTTCAAATGATGTCTTCGTAGTACCTTACAAGTCCAATGGGTTAAGAATTCGGATTTGATCCTCACAACACCGTGTTTACACTATCCTCACAACCATTTACAATTGTGCATTGGGAATATCTCTCCATGAATAAAAATATACAAGTATGAAGATGCTCCTATGGATGTAAATGGTTGTGAAGATGATGTGAGGACCAAATCCAGCCCCGTGGGCTACACAAGAATATTTCTTTTGTAAGTGATCTAATTAATGGTTTTATGGCTTTTAAGGGTTTCATATTTTTCTTCCTAGCTCTTGGGCCATCACTTGGAGAGAGAGAGAGAGAGAGAGAGAGAGAGAGAGAGAGAGAGAGTCCTTCCTTGAGTCTTAAATGAGACTATCAGTTGATGGAAAACTATCCTATTGCACACCTCTATCAAATGGTTGTTGCTTTGCCATTTGTTTAAGGACAAATTTCTTAAAGTACTCCTATGGGTTAGGAAATTGACTAACTCTACCCTTATTGTTTATATATTGTCTTAGTGTACCCTTAAGTTTTATGATAATTGTCTAAAATCTCCTTTACTTTAACTTTCCATCACACTCCGTTCACATGTGATATCACGTGACTAATATATTATTGAAAATTCTTATAATACCCTTTTATATTTATAGTTTGTTGTATAATTTGAGGTTCTGTTGGACCACTTTGTGGAAATGTTTGGTACATTGAGACACCGCCTCCTATGCAGTTTTCGGTGCTCTGGTGGTAAGTGTACCCATATGTGGTTTCGTCGTTGCAGGTGGTAGAACTATAACTGGCATCATCAGTTGACCGAACCAACAGTTATCATCAATCTCATTGAATTATAGATTGAAATAAATCGATAATAGGACAAGAAATGATGGAGATTTTTTTTTTTTACCTTTGCCTTTACAGATGTTTGATGGAGGTGGTTGTTGATAGAGGTAGCACCTTTAGAACTCGATTTAGCCTATTATGGAAGCTTGGGAGCAAGATGTCTAATACTCAAACCTCTATATAAGGAGGTGAGCACCTAAAGGAGCCAAGAACGCAAAATCAATGAAAGCTTAATCACACCCCAAAGCATACTTACTTCTACACCGAATAAGAAGAAGAAGAAGAAGAATCAAAGGGAGGGGTAGACCAGGCTAGGTAAATTTTCAAGTTCAGAATTTCTGAAAACCTCCCTAATCTAGCATTCCTCTTTGACCCCAATCCCTGTTGCTTCTGTTTTTGCTTCAAGCTTTGCATCTACATCGGTGAACCAATTCCAGTCTTCTTCTATTTCTGATAGAAGGATTATATATACAAACGATTTGATGGAAGCAATTGCCCTCAGATATTATTGATGGAAGCAATGCCAGAATCTTCTTCTGTTTCTAACAAAAGGGTTGTACACGAGGAATTTGATAGAAGCAACTACCCTCAAATGTTATTGATGCAAGCAATTCTAGAGACTTCTTTTGCTTCTTCTCATTCTTACATAGTGTGTGTGTTGGAACTCATCAAGGGTGAGGGAATAGGTGGAGGCTTATTTTGTGATTCTGGGCTTCTTTGTTATGGGCAAAGATGGAGGGGATTTGATCCAATTGTTCAGTCCCTGAAGAAAGAGGTGGAAACCATGAAGAGTCTTCCTCTACTCTTGAGGTTTCAAAGGATGAAAAAAATGTTGGTTTCCACCATATTGATAAAGTTGATTTTCAATATGGATATGTGTTTCCATCTATATATGTGTGGCAAACCTCATTGACTTAAGGTTTCTCTATAACCCTGAAGGGTTGTTGGTTATGTTTACTGTTCATAGCTACACGACTGTAACAATTCAGTTGCCAGATTCAAAATCATGCTAAAGCAACACCATCAATGCATTGTCTTTTCATTTATACGGAGTATTTGCTTTTTTCATGCTTCATTAATTACAAGATCTTCTATCATGGTTCTTTTCTTGTCTCTGGTTTTGTATGCTTGAGATTTTAGTTTGGTTTTTCCTTAACTTAATGTTTGTTTAAGATTTAGTAGGTTTATCCTTGTATTTCGAATCTAGTCGCATTGTAACTTTTTTTTCTTTAGTTTTCTATAAAAGTTAGCTTGTCTTTTCGTTGTCTTTTTCTTTCTTTGGTCAGTGAAAGGTGGATGGAATTGGTTTGGGTTTTGGAGGCGGCCTTGCCACCTGGCATGGGTGAGGGTCTCAAAATTGCCTTACGCTATAAATCTAGGGATTTATTGATTTTGCTCTCTTCCCTACCTTTCTCTTTCTTTTTCTCCTTCTCCCTTCTCAAACCCTTAGCCCATCACTGTTGTCCTTCTTCCCTCTACCTGTTATGGAGGATCTGGGTGATCTAAATGACACTTTTCAAAATATGTTGCATGGGGAGAATCCGACAGGTATAGAAATAGTGGATATCCAAGACCGTGTTCCTTCTAACTTACATGAAAACTAGCTGTTCTCCTTTATTTGTCAGATTTTTCCTCATTTAACTAATCAGTTTGTTGAACTAGAGCAAGTGCTTCATAGTCTTTGGAACCTGAGTCCTAATAAGTTGCTTATAGCTCATTTTCAGAGAGGTCATTTTCATCTTCGCTTTCTCTATGAAAATTATTTTACCCATATCAGAGATAAGGGTCCTTGGCTACTCAATGGCTAGTGGGTTATTCTTAAGCCGACCCTAGTATGAATGGAATCTTCATGAAATAGAAACATGGGTCCAACTGCATGACCTTTCATTTGAAATATTGTCTGAAGAAGTAGGACACCCTATCTTCCAACATATTGGACCAGCCCATTTTGTTTCTGTCATACAAAACTATGTTAGAACCAAGGTTTTAATTTTAATTAAGGAACCTTTGAAAATAGGTTGCTTTTATAGTGCCCAAAATTGGGTCACCTTCCAATATGAGGACCTACCTTGGGTCTGCTATCTCTATGGCAGAGTTGGCTATCTATTTTGTCATTGCTCTAAGCTTTTACCTCATACCAATGGATGATCGTTTGATCAAATTTTCAATAAAAAAACTATGAACCATTCGTGACCCTAGCCAAGAGCTGAACTAGCTAAGAGAAGGAATTGGCGTTGGCCCCAATTTAGAGACTTTTTTCATCTGCCCAATCAATCTGAAGTTAGACCTACACCACAACTTGGTCAGAACACCCAGTAGCCGGCTCCCCAACCGGGCAACCAACGATAGACAATGTTTGAGGAAAATTTAGCATTGGCTCTTTCTCCTCTCAAAAGAGCTAAATTGTCATCCTAGTATACACCTCATTGGATTCGAGTATCTCTTGAAACCTACCATCTTGTTGCCTAACTCAGAAAGCATGTCCTTTTGGCCGACTCTTCCAACCAATTAGCTCACCTTCGAGGAAAGAGGCCTATGATTGATTTTCTCTCTAGACTAAAAATAGAGAATGGAAGACCAGGCCTTCCTATTTTTGATCATCCTAAATCGTCAACATCTCAAGCTTTGGTTGATCGAGTTGTAACCTTTGATCACATCATGTTGGAATATACAATGAATTCTGAGCAAACTCAGTAGGGTATTATTGTGGCTGATTCTATTAACGTGGGAGATAAACTACTTGTAAGTTTTATGTCTTACTTACAAAGCCATTTTTTATTCAAAAGGGCGATGGTGGCTAGCCCCAAACAACCCCACCACCACTAATGTTGATCTTAAGCTATAACTATCGAGGGGCGGCATGCCCCAAGGTAGTTTATCTTCCTATGTGGAACAACCCCACCACCACCAATGTTGGTTCAACGTCATAGCCAAGACTTTATATTCCTATGTGAAATCAAAATCGCTAATGATAAAATGGATATGTTGGTTTTTCAACTTAAATATCCTAACTCTTACCTTATTCCACCTAAAAGGAGAGAAGGCAGTTTAGTTGTTTTCTAAAAAGCGGGTATATAGGTGTTTACTTTTGTGGTAAGTACAAGGTATGCCTTTTTAAAAACCTCTTTGCTGCCCCTGTTGAGTAACTCATTGGTTTTGTCTATGGCCCTTCAATTAAAGCCCATCAAAACAGTTTCAGGGCAAACCTCAAAGCTTGGTTAGAAACAGTTGATCTTCCCATTTATTCTTATTGGGGACTTTAATGAAGTTACATCTGTTGGGGTTCAAGATCCAAGATCTTCCCGAACTTCTACGCAGCTCACATCTCACCAATATCAAAACTTGATTATGAATTTAAACCTTATAGAGTTAAGTATTAAAGATGGAGGGCTTACTTGGTCCAATAAATGAAAATATGGTCCTTGCTTAGTAAGAACTTTAAATAGAGCTTTAACGTCTCCAAATTGGATCTTTCAGTCCCCTAATGCCTCTCTTTCTCTGGCTCCGAGGTGGGGCTCCGATCATCATCCCATCCTTCTTGACATCAATCCAACAACTCATAGTCTACCAAAACCTTTCAAGCTTTATGAAATGTGGCTATCCAATCAATCTTGTAAATAAGTGGTTGTGGATGGGTGAAACTTTTAAATAAATAGTCACATGGCTTACAAAGTAGCTCTAGGGATGGGTTGAATTAAGTGGAACTTAATTGAATGGAATAAATCCATTTTCAATAATCCTAAAAATCAACTAAATTTGTTGGAGGACCAAATTACCCAAGTGGAACAAACATCACCTTGGGATGATGACAGTATCACTGCCCATACAAAGAATTTGAGGAAATTTTAAATTAAGTGAAAAGCTTTTAGAGACAAAAATCTCGGTAGTTGTAGCTTTAGTTAGGAGATAGAAACACAAATTACTTTCATAAGAGTACTATTTTCTGATAAAAAAGAAATACTATTAAGGGTGCAAAAAATGACCAAGGTACTTGGGTGTCAAATCATAAAGACAGAGCTCAGGTTTCACTTTCCACTTTTCAGAGCTTTTACAACCCAAGAGTTAGGTGATTTAAATTCTCTCTCTTCCTTAATACAACCTATCATTATTAATGAGGAAAATCAGAAACTGATGGCTACTCAAGAAGTTAAACAAGTCCTTTAGAGTATAGGTAGTTTAAAATCCTCCAGGCCCGGATGGTATGACTGCTCTAGTTTATAAAGAATGTTGAGACTTGATGGGGGAGGACATTGTTCTTTTTGCTCAAGAATTTTTCCAAAATAAGAAAATGCTAAGATGGTTAAACCATACATTTATTTGTTTCATCCCAAAAAAGATAGACTATGTATAAGTCCAAGACTTTAGACCCATCAATCTTTGCAATGTTCTTTATAAAGTCTTAGCCAAGATCATTGCCAACCGTCTCTGTCCTTTACTAGATAAATGTATAGATCATTCTCAAGTGGCTTTTGTGTCAAGAAGGCAAATGATTGACAATATCATTATTACCCATGAAATGTTTCACTTTCTAAAACACCAAAACCGAGGTATAGAATATGTGGCCATCAAATTAGACATGTCAAAAGCTTAAGACAGGTTGGAATGGCCTTATCTTCTCAAGGTCCTAAATTTGCTGTTTCCTTTTCTATCCTCATCAATAGTACCTCAGAGGACCATTTTCCTTATTAGATGTCTAAGGCAGGGGGATCCTCTTTCCCCTATCTTTTCATTCTAGCCATGGAAGGGCTTTAATAATACAATTCCAAGAATTAAACTCTCTTCATTTGCCCCTTCCATATCACATATATTCTTTGTGGATGATGTCATGCCTTTTTTTAGAGCTTATAGAGAGTATCTACATAACTTAAAAGCTATTTTGCTTCACTTCGAAAATTTGTCAGCATAGTTAATTAACCTTGATAAGTCAAGAATTTTCTTTAGCAAAAATATCCACCCCAACATTAGAGAATGATAAGGCACTAGCTCCATATCAAATCTCTAAATCTTCATTCAAGATATTTCAACCTTATTTGTTGGTCGAAAAATAAAAATAATGATCTTTGTGTAAGTGATGTGGTGAAGCTAGTCGTGGTGGTCTCCTTGAAGGACGAAGAAAGGCTGAGAGTTTTGAGTAACAAGGGTAGGCAACGATCCTATATCAACAGAATCGTGTGTTTATTTTGATGGATATCCCCCTTTTATAAGGGGAGGTCCCGAGGCTCTGAAGGGAAGGAACCAAAATGAGTTTGACTCCTATTTGGAAAGGGGATCTTTGATTCAGTGTCAGTTGCCAGTGGGACACTACTAGGGGTTCACCACGTGTCTCATAAGATCTTTCCAAAATGAAGTTTCTTTTCGTTTGAGGATTTACGTGTGCTACTTCCATTCACGAGTCTCATGTATTGACATGGTATGGATGACGTCAGGATTGGTCTGACGTATCCTACTTAGCCTGCTAGATGTTCTACCACGAGTGACCTTGGTTGATAGTGTTTTCGTTCATCGCAGCTGGTCATAGGTGTTTGATGGGTTTTGTGTTTGTCGCAAATTCCATGGCGAGTTATGAGCTTTGTTATAGATTCATATTGGCCTACGAGTCGTCATGGATGCTTTTGTGGCTCTGGTTTGGTACCTTCACATCAATCATAGTTGTGGGAACCGAACATACCTCACCAATACAAAAGGGGGCTAAAACTACCACCCTAGATACATAAAGTGCTCACAATGTTTCCCGATATAAAGCATTTCTACCAAAAGATAGGGGACTGAGAACCCAACTATAACCAAAACTCTCTCTAAACAAAATGCTTCCTATCGAGAAACAGGGGGATTAAAAACACAAAAATCAATCAACCTTGACAACAATGAACTCCAAATCATGCACCCCAACAATAACATCCTTTCCAAGACATGGTCAAAATTGTGGACCCCAATAGCCAAAGTCACCGGAAGCACACACACGATGCTAAAACTCAAGAGATAACCAACAACCAGTCAAAAACGAGCTCAAAGTAACTTTTCCACACAACCACAATAGTCTAATCAATACTAAAACGCATCAACCACTAGAATGTTTATTAATAAGAATACTCTTACCAATAAGTAGGGGGCTAATTGTAAGCACGTGTTGTTCACCACGATTGTGATTGACGTGAAGGTACCAAAGTGGAGCAACAGAAACACCCATGGTGACTCGTAGGCCGACATGGATCTGTGATGAAGCTCATAACTCGCGACGAACCCAAAATCCATCAAACACCCGCGACCAGCTACGATGAACAAAAACACCATCAACCAATGTCACTTGTGGCAGAACATCTAGTAGGCTAAGCAGGACACATCAGACCAATCCTAACGTCACCCGCACCACATCAATATAAGAAACCCACTAAGCAAAGTAGCACACGTGTATTATGAGAATCTTCAAACGAAAGGAAACATGAGACACCTGATGAACCCCTAGTAGTGTTCCTCTGACAACCAACATCGAATCAAAGATCCCCTTTCCAAATAGGAGTCAAACTCATTTTGGAAATAAACATACGACTCTGTCGATATAGGATCATTGCCTACCCTTCTTACTCGAGACTCTCAACCTTTCTTCATCCTTCAAGGAGATCACCACAACCAGCCTCACCACATCACCTACATTTTGTTATGTCCTAGACAATGTCAAAAACAAATTAAATCATTGAAGGCTTCTATTCTAAGTCATGCGGGAAAAGAACCCTTATCCAATTAGTCCTACAATCAATTATAGTTCATTCCATGTTTGTCTTGCAATTCCCCTAGAAGACGATTTGGGAATTTGATAAAAAAATATAAAAAAAATATAAAAAAAAACTTCTAGTGGACAAAATCAGAGTCAAACCCCTATCATTTTCGATGGAGTGCTTAGAACAAATTAGCCTAACCAAAAGCTGAGTGGGGTCTAGGCTTTCGCTAAGGGTGGCCACGAGCTGAGTTCTTCACAAGCTACTTGAGCTCGACTCATGAAAAGCTCGTGGCCACCCTTAGCGAAAGCCTAGACGCCATTGAGTTCTTCATGAGCTACTCGAGCTCAGCTCGGTTTCAACCGAGCTTGGAACCGAGCTTGAGCCCAATTTATAGGCTCGACTAATAAACGAGCCAAGCTCAAGCCTAATATAGCTCAGCTCGTGAGGCTCGCAAGCCGAGCTCAAATATATATATAATAAAAAATATTTTTTATATATAATTTTTTATTTTTATAAAACATTTTTCTCAAATCGAGCTCAGAGCTCAAGGTTCTAGCTCAAGCCTTGTACTTCCTAGGCGAGCCGAGCTCGAGCCTCGCACTATTTGGCTCGGCTTGGCTCGAATCCACCCCTAGATTTTGCATAATCAAAACCATCAATTTAGTCATGTTAAAAAATTAGCTTGGAGATTCCTTAATGAGCAAACAAACTTTGGGCCTAGATTTGGAAATCCAAATACCATAGAGATTCTTCCCTATTTCCTTAGGCTACTAGTTTTCTCTTCTGGAAATCTATGGCCCCTAAACTTAGAGGCCTTTTTCAAGAAACAGGTTTTCTAGTGAACTTTAACTCAATCATGGCCACTATTAAGTGCCTTGAATTCAATGCAATAATGTTTTTAGCAAGGTTTTTAAAACCGACTTGGAGACTGAACCGGTTAGGGGTCCAGTTCCCAAGTCAAACTTTTGACAAAAAATTAAAAAATAAAAACAAATAAAAAATGGTTTTTTGCAAAAATCCGGTTTTAAGAAAAATGGAATCGATCACCTAACCAGTTCTCGATTTTTTCGGTCCGACTGTCCAATGCGGTCCAATTTTGAAAACCATGGTTTTTAGATTACCATCTCAACCTGTTTCTCCATATCTACAGCATGTTCCTACTGCAACTTTTATCCGGAATGGTTCTTAGAACCATCGACTGCTTCAACATTGCTTTTCAAATGAGGATTTTTGTGGTATTGTTAATATCCCCATTTTTCTAGAGGATAACTCCACTGTTTGGGTTTGGACTCCTACCCCTCTGGTAAATTCTCTACAAAACATGCTTATTCCTAGATCCATCAACATCAGATTATTCCTTTATCTCCATATCAAAAGATGTGTTTCAAATGCATTTGGAAATTGCCGATCCCCCCTAGATTCCAATTATTTATCTAGAGAATAGTCCATGACTTTATTCCTGTAAAGCAAAGGCTTTTTCTAAATGCCCAAGATCAACAGTGTTGCCTGTGTATAGGAGGAATTGAAACAATTAATAATTTATTTTTAATTGCTCATTTATTAAGTCTATTTTGTTCGTTGCACCTTGGAATATTAACTTGCAAAATATGTATCAAGGTTCTTGATTAAATTGTTTGAATGCTTTAATGTCATCTCTACCTGACCGTAATATGACTGTAGTAGCTATGAGTTGGTAATGCAATCACCTTATACTATATATGGTTTGCTCCATTAGGTTTCAATTAATTCCATTCTTATGAAAATTGATAATATTTTTCAATCAACCATCATTCCCATTCCTAGTCTCCTAACATTAATAAGCAAAACATGTCTATGAATGAAAGAAAGTTTCCTCTAACTGTGAACTCAAATGTTGATCTAATCATATTTGGTGCTATGCGTTCTTCTTATACCGGGTCCTTTGGTGCTATTTGTTTATTTCAATCCTTGTCTTGTCTTGGCATTGTAGGGGGGATTTCAAGGAACTTGGGATCAGTGGAGGAGGTAGAACTGAATGCTCTTTTGTAGGGAATCAAGCTAGCAGCCCAATTCTCAAAAGGACATATCCTATGGTGTCCTGTGTTTGGTTTGTTAGATATGCCTAAAAGGTTCTGCTGATGTCGGTCAAAAACTCTTTCAAGGCTTGAAGAGCATGAGAACTCAACGTTAGTGATAAAAAGTTCAAAATTGGCCTTCGATTTACAAAATATGGTGGAGAGAACTACAAGAAATCAAGTATATTAGTAGATCTTGAAGGAACCCCATCTACATGCATTAGACAACCGCCGTAACCAATGGTATCCAAAACAGGGGCAACCTGATATTGTCGGCACCCTAAAACGGCAACAAAAACCAAAGAAAAGAAAGAGAGGGAGATTGAGAGAGAACAACAAGGCCACCTTTACTAGTACAGATGAAAACCCCATTAAAAGGGAGAAGTCATCAAAGCTTGAAAACACCAAGGCCACCATTTTCACCGTTTGCCAATTTCTTCTCGGCAACCTGAGGAGATTGATGACACTCAAAAACGGAATAAAAATAGTTGCCAAACGTCGGTGGTCATGGATTTGATCTTACTTTGGCTAGATATCGTCAAAAGTGTTGCCGGAGACTTGACTGTTGTAGACACAAAGAGGCAGTGAGATTTGGCAATGGAGATACAGTCGAAAGGCTCAATATGCCTTTTTCCCTTGATTATCTCTTTCTCACCGGAGTTGCACCATTTCAGCGCGCCCCTGCATCCTTGATTTTGTGAATTGGCATCACACGGTTTCCCATCCTATCTCGAGGAACAATCACATGAAATTCCCATTTTCCCATCCCAGTCGAGAAAGCCAAACGTATCATTATGCTTTGACGCTACTAGTGTTGTCACAAAAACCAAATGTACCATTATGCTCTGACTACTAGTGTTATTCAACGGTTGCAGTCAAAGATATCCCTCCCATGTCTTGTCTCTGGCTTTTGTCTAAGACCAAGGATCTTTTGCGTCAATTTAGTTCTTTCTCCATGTGTCATGTATATAGGAACTTTAATATTTCGGCCTACAAGATGGCGCAAAGAGCCAAAACTTTATCCCAAGACTATTTTTATATGTCTAATTACCCATTGGGGGGATCCAGATGCATCGAACTTTATAGATATTTTGCTATTATAATACATTTTATTTATATATATATAAAAAAAACTACATATGTGCTTTTTTCAAGGATGAGAAAAGCTGGTTTTCACCGTATTGGAAACCAATCAGCGTATTGATAAAGCTGGTCTTCAAGGAGAAAAAAAGCATATGAGCTTCCATCTACAATGTGTCAATTCTTAATCAATGTGCTTCTATTGATTTAAATTCTATCACACAATCGTTGTGTGTGATTATCTCAATAGAGAGCGAATAACAAGGATTAAAGTATTAGTATCAGATAACTTGAATATGGATACAGATATAAAAACACAAAAACACGTGGATACAGACGAAAAAACATGAAAACACTTGAATACGCTAAGAAAATAGATATAGATTCCATAAATATGCTAATAGCATTAAGTTTATGTCAAAACAACCATAAATAATACATAAATACGTAGAAATTATATATTTAAATGATATATATATATATATATATATATATAACAAGACATATAAATATAATAATATAATTAATATATCAAGACAAATAAATATTATACAATTTTATTAATAAGGCATCAATCAAGAGTCCAAGACAAATATTATATAGGTTTCTACAAATTAATACATGCAAAAAGCCAATGTTACTTTAATATCTACTAAAATGTAAGGCATAAAACATATGCAACTATTATATTTGAATTATTATATCGTTTTTCTATTTTTCTATTTTATTTTTTAACATTAACAAAAAAATCAACTAAAATATTAATGCTTAATAGTTTGATAAATAATATTTATATTTTTGTTAACAATGAATATGTTATTATAAAATGTAAATTAAAATATCAATAAATAATTTATAAAAATATATAATCTTAACTTAAAATATATCAAACCTATTAAAATTTTGTAAATGCATATCATATGAAAATTCATAAATTTTAATTACTAAAATAATTTTCCATTATTAATACTTTATTTTTATAAAATTTTGAAGTTAAAAAATTATTTTTTATATAAAATGTAGATTAATGGATTTGATAGATTCAATTTATATTATATTTTCAAATACTTTGTAAACAATACTTTTATTTTTGTAAATAATAAATACATTGTTATTTAATGCAAATTAAAATATAAATTAACAATTTATAAAAAAATTAAGATACATACCATATGAAAATTTATAAAATTTAAGTATTAAAATAATTATTCTATTATGAATATTTTATTTGTATAAATTTGTGAAATTAAAATTCATTTTTCATATATATATGTGTGTGTGTGTGGATTTTATAAATTATTTTTTTCATTGATTTATAAAATACTAATTTTGAGTATTGTTCTTTTTAATTTATAGTTGAAGTTTTTGAAAATAAATGCATATTGTTTTTTATTTGCATGTAAACCTTAAATTTAATAACAATTATTTTATTACAGGTATTAACATATAATAACAAATGGCATTATGGTTAATGTACATGCACGCTTGGGCAATGGGCATTCATCAACTTGGGTTCAAGTCATGTTCCTCCCATTTTTTTATTATGAAATGCTGGTTGATATGCTTCTATATCGACGCGTATCGACTGATACTATACAATACGCGCCGATACGGTGGCATCTCAGACCCATACGCATGATTGGCAGGAGACACCTGCAATCGTATACCGTATCAATGCAATTCAATATTAGGCGTATCATATTGACATTTTAATCCTTGGCGAAGATATATAAACGTCACAAGGATTGCAACATGTTTTGTTGTCAAGAGGTTTTACCGTCTCACGAAACATCCTTGTTAGAGTCATGATCTACTTTCTCATATTCTTGAAATTTTTCATCAATTGGGTTTTATTTTGAAAATTTGAGTAATAATAGAGGGAAAATTCAACATTTCATAATTTTTTTTCCGTTAGTATTTAACGAAGATATCAATTGTGAAAAAAATTAAGGGCACTTTAAGACAATATGTAAATAATAAAGGCAGAGTGAATAAATTTCCTAAATCATAGGGGTACTTTAAGAAATTCTCCCTTTGTTTAATAGGCAAATTTCTCAAACTACCCCTAAGATTTAGAAAATTAACTTACTATACCCCTATTGTTTCTGACAATTGACTAAATCTTCCTTACCGTTAACATCCGTTAACGAATGATTAAAAAGACTATTTTGCCCATCATTCTTCTTTAAATTTCAAAATGAAACTTTTGACATCTTTCTCAGATTGTCAAGGCTTATCCCTATACTCAAATCTCTCTCAGAAAATTTTATTCGACTGATCAGTAGAAATATATATATATATATATATATATACAAAAAAAATGATGAATCAGAAGCAAAAACACAAATCAAATTAGGTATCTATTACCCAATTTGAGTTTGGGACCGTTTTCAGTCATTTTGGTTCGATTAGATGATGCATATAGGTAGGGTAGATTCGAGTCGGGCCGAGCCGAATACTTGGCTATTCAAGCTCGACTCACAGGAACAGTATCAAGCTTGAGCTCGATTCGATTTAGAGACTTGAGCTTGAGCTCATTTTGATTCATAGCTTACAAGTTCAAGCTCAGCTTAGTTCGAGCTCAACTAAAAGCCAAGTTAGTTTTGAAGAATAAAAATTATATGTATAAAATTATTTTTTTTCAGACAAATATTAAGAATTATAAAAATTATTTATTATATATATATGTATGTATATAATAAAAATTATTTATCTAACACTAGGCTCGCGAGCCTCACAAGTACGGGTGTAAATGGATTGAATTCAACTCGAATCAAACAATATCCGAATTTGAATCCAATTAGAAAATCTGGTATCCGAATTTGATTCGACATCCGACAGATATTGAAAATTAATATCCGAATTTGAATCCGATTAAATATTCAAAAATTCGAATATTCGATTTGAATTCGATTAATTAATTATTTTAGATAATTAATAAATATAAAAATAAATATTTTATTAATATAAAGTATATAAATATATAAATTATATAAAATATTATATATATTGTGTATAAGAATTAAATAATCGATCGAATTCGAATATTTATCGAATCGAATCAGATCATATCCGAATTCAAATCCGATTAACTATTCGATAAGAATAGGATATCTGAATTCGACCGATTATGTATTCGAATCATCCGAATTCGATTCGATTATGTCAAATATCAAATTCGAAATCGGATTTTCGAATACCGTTGACACCCTACTCACAAGCCGAGCTTCATTGGTAATCCATGCATTGACTCGCAGAGATTTTTTAAAGCTGGAAAACAACAAAAGCTTGTGATAACCTTACGAGCAGCTGAAGAATTAAACATCAAACAGATAACGGCTTCAAATCATTGAAGAACCAAAAAAAAAAATTGTCACGAAGGGAAAATTTTTCTGCAGCAGGAAAAGAAACTGCAGATAACGAGGGAGTGTAATTTTGTGTAACCATGCAGAAAGTGCTGGGATTAAATTGGCATTCTTATAAGGAAGCAATGGTGTTAAAACTGGCATGGTTATTTAATTTGATGGTTTCATATATCTTAAAATTCAGGAAACTAAAAATGAGGGATATAATGGGAGAATGGATGTTATGAACCATCAAGCATTAAATCTTTACAGGAGACCTTTTTTCTGGCCCCTTTTTATCATGTTCAGACGCCCATATCACATTTGGTCAGCAGGATCCAAGTAAAAAAATATGCACCCTTTGGCAACTGATACCTTTATCTCCTTGTTCATTTCTCATGAAAAATGTCAATTTCAAAACATTTTTTGTATTTCATTTCAAAACATTTTGACTCCAATACATGGGTGTTGATCTTTCTAAATTGGTTTGTAATACCAGATAGATGCATGAAAAAGCAGAAGTATCTCAGAATGTTACAACTCTTATGGGCGTGCACTTGAGATAAAAAATAACAAAAATGGGAGGCAATTAAAGAAAGGGGGAGAGGATAATAACATCACCTGCCAAAACATTTCAATACAGAAGATGTAATGGTTGAAGAAAGAAACTTCAGTCCAGAAGACCCACCAGGGAAGTAAGAGACAGCATAGTATATAAGCGCACTCACCTAAACAAAATTGAGCAACAATCAACCCCCATACTAGGTTAGGATATAACTAATATAGCTCTCACCACAGAAAAGGCCTAAGCACATACTTGAGAGGTAAAAATTAAAATAATTGATGAAGCCAATAATCAAGTATGAAATAGGGAAGAAATGGATAGGAAAAAGGAAAATGAAAGACTTTATGGACAGGTGGAGAAAAAGATGGTAACACAATACCATAGTTATAAATTGTATGGCCATGAACACTTTAATACCCATATATTCCCACTAACATGAAAATAACCATCATTAAACATTAAAAAGAAAAAAAGAAAAAAAAAAAAAACAGAACAGAATTGAAGGATATAAGATGGATTTAATACCTGTAACACAGAGAAGAGCACAGATAGAACGTAACTGTGAAGCACCATAGAAACATAGATGGTACCTACCATACTGCCAATGAATCCCAGTGTGAAGGGAAGCCTCTGGAGAAAAAGGGCCAGATATTACAATTGCAAATGAGATTAAATTGATACTTTTTTTTCAATAAGGGTAAAATACAAAAGATCTGCCCTGTACTTCGAGGGTAGTCACTGACACTCGGGTCCCCAAACTTTAATTTGCAACAGAGAGCTACCCTGTACTTCCAAATTCCAACACTCTGGTCCTGCCATTAGCATTCTGTCAGTTTTGAACTTTGATGACACCATTTTGCTCTCTCCTTTATTGCATCTCCAAAACCCAAGTTCTGAATATTTTCCATCTTCTTTCTTTTTTTTATTTTTCATTTTTTAAGAGAGACAAAAAACAGTTGAAAGATGTAGAGCATCCACATGAAGTTTAGAACTTGGGTTCTGGAATGCAATAAATGAGAGGGCAAAACGGTCTCAGAAAAGTTCAAAACTGATGGAATGCTAACAGCTGGAGCAGAGTGTTGGAATCTGAAAGTACAGGGTATTCTGTCGCAAATAAAAGTACAGGGACCTAAGTGTCACTACCTCCAAAAGTACAAGGTAGTTCTCTGTATTCTACCCTAAAAACAAACGACTGAGAGATGTTAAACATGCAAAAAGAACCCAACTAAGATACCTCCTTTGATGACATGTGGGAAAGCTGATTCTTTGGACCCTTGAGTACAAAGAATGACCCAATGATGAAAGCACAACCAAGGGTAAAGCAGATGGCAAATTTCTGAGGCATCAGCACCATGACCGGGAGAAACATGGTGAATGCAATGAAAATGAAGAACACTCCAGTTGCCAGCAGCAAGCCAAAGTACATAAGAGATTTTCCAGAAGGTACATTGCTAGTAGCAGACTGAAAGCTCCCAGGCAAATCTCTCACTCCTTTTGAAACCCTGTTAGTTCCAGAGAGGGAAAAATTAGTCTGCATTCACTTGACAACAATCAGATTTTCCAACAAATTAAATGAATATCCCACTCAGTGTTTTAAAAGCACAAAGCACAAAAAAAAAAAGTGCAAGGGGCATTTGCACCTGAGGCATGAGGTGCAAGGCACAAAAAAGCAAAAAATAAAAATAAAACTAAAAAATATACATAATATATTTATTGATTAAAAATATACATAAATTTTAAAATAAATGTTTAAAAAAAATCATTATCTCAAATTAAAATACATAAACACAACATGTAAAACATATTCAAAATGAAATTTTAAAATTGAAATCAAACATATAAAACATATTCAAGCATGTAAAACTCTCAATCTCTTTATTTTTTTTCCCAAATACGTTACTTCAAATAGCTAACATGACAAAGCAAAAAAAAAAAAAAAAGCTAATGTGATGTTAAGCATTTTGCTTTCCTGATTCTACAAGCCACCTTTGTACCAAGCCCCTTGAGGCAATCCCAAGCAAATCCATGTTAGGGTCTTAAGTTCTTAATCCCTACAAAAAAAGTATTTTAAAATTTTAATGCCTTTTAAAAATTTCTTTTATTAGGATGAATAAAAGAACAACATTAGCATATAGGGGGTTCTTAAAACTGCAGCGAGTGAGCGAAGCAAGTGAAATTTTCGAAAATGTGCAAATTTCAAAAAAGCACACCAGGCGCACACCTTTTGAAAATGCTACACTTTGGGGCCTAGGTGAGGCGAATACCATAAAATGCACCTCACCTCTGGAACCTAGGCACACCTTTTAAATCATCGGTCCCACTCATTTGAAATTTCAACTTCCAACACAGAAACAATCAAACTACACATGAGTTGGGTACACAAATCCTGTTCCAGGATTTTTTTTCTACCAAGTCAGGCCATGGGGATCAGAAAATATAGAAAGCCTATTGAAAGAAGTAAAAGGAAAAGGTGAAGAGGTCTTGGTTGAATAAAGAGAGGGAGGTGGAAGTTGATGAAACTCATGTTGTGCAGGGTGAGTTAGATCTGGAAGAGGTGGAGGTGAGGAAAATCCTAGGGTAATTCTACGTCAGGGGTGAGGAATTTGCAAGAAAAGTCTTTAGAAAAATTGAAGAAAATGGAGGACAATTTTCGAAGAAGAGAGGGACAACTGCAGGAGGGGATGAAATTCTATTTGATGTTAGTCTCTTTTCTGCTCTTTATTTTTTAGTTGTGGGAAGAGGCGTTTGAACTTTGAAGTGCAGGATGAGGTTGTGATTTTGATTTTAGAGAAGTTTGAGGGGTTTGTCATTGTAAGGGTGTTTTCAGGAGTTGCTTCTTATCCTTTTTCGGGGGTGATTTCTTATCACCTCTGTTGTACTTCTTTTTCTTCTTAATGATTTTTTCTTCTTTATTTATGCCAAAAAAATCCATCATTTCCAACGGTTATATTTTGAATAATGATAAAGATCAGTATATATCCCATGCCTTCCAAGAAAGTGCATCAAATCCCACTTTACTGAAGCCACTCAACAGCAGATTTTACACCATTATGGATAGGATCAAGCACTGTGATGATAGAAAGTTTCATGGAAATCACTGCTAGGGTGGCTTTGGGTGGAAACTGCATCCCCAAGAAAATTTGTTTGAGGGGAAAAATTATTTACTTAGAGACAATTCCAGAAGTGATTAAGACTGTGAGACCTTAATTTTCAGTGGGATACAATCTGGGAAACAAGCCTGGAGCAATCTGAAAACAATTTAGAAGTTCTTTGGAGACATAATGTTCATTGAGGAAAAGATCCAGGAAACAAACTGTGCGCAGGATACAAAGTGGATTAATTAGCAGAGTATTTTGATGTAGTTGCAGAGTAACGAAGAAAATTTTATCTGAAAAAACAAAACAGAGAACAACTAGTCAACTACATTGAATTTCTGGTATGTCATTTTATTGAAGCACATGATGAAATGGAACAAAATGGCATCATCTAGAGACACTTAGAACTTATGTTGAAACCACCCATCCATAAGCATGTTGAAAGTCTAGCAGAAATGCAGAACAACTAGAAAGCTGGTCTTACTTTTATTTATTGCTCTACACAATGTGATAAACATCATTACAATTTATAAGTTGACTCATTTTCTAAACCATGTAACATCATATTTTACATATCACATAAAAGTAGATACTTAAGATCACTTAGAAGCTTTATGGAAAGTCCTAACATTTTTTCCATCTTCAAATCCTGATCACCTTCTTCCTCTGATGGATGCAATTTACAATTTAGGGATTCACCAGTTATTGCCTAAGGAAGCAGGATTGGGATGCGCAAGATTAATTTAGAATAACTATCAATTATTCCGAATAACAATAACAAAAGAATTATTCATCAGTATAATGATATCAATAGTTTTTCAACTCCAACATTTTGCAGAATGATTGTAAACTCCAAATCCATTCCATCATGTCCATTTTTCCTTTCATATCTATGATCTACTGAACCATGTAATTAAATCTGAATTGTTAGATAGCTGACATTTTTTCTCAAAAAGGGTTTTTTTTCATTTAAAATTACCTTGGATTTAATTTTTCTTATATTATTTTCTCTTTCAATACATTGCAAAATATTAATCGTTTATGTTGCATTCTCTAGTCTTATTTCTTAAGGAATTGTTTGTGGGGGTTTTGTTTTTCAAGCAAAGGCTGCATTGGAATAAACTTCACACAGATGGTCTGAGAAAATACTATATAGGCTTGGCAAACAATTGACTTAGTGACTTTGCAATCAACCAAAATTCGGCCAAATTTTGGAAGGGGGAAACTGCTTCAAAGAAATCATCCTAAATAACTAAAATTATGACATTATGCTATATTGCCAATCAAAACACTTGGAACCAGATGGTTAAATTGATGAGCCATGAACCAGCCAGCTTCAAAGCATCAAGATTCTATTCAGTTTTAAGAAAATGGATCAAGAAACAATCATAACAATGACACTAACATGCACAAGCATAGTCTTTAATTCACTTCGGACCAGATGATCACACCAAAAATGCAACCCAATAAGCTTCCAAAATACAAATAGAAGAAAATGCAAGCCAATGCCTTCACGCCACGTTCGATCGTCAATGGCAATGCTGCATAATAGTCCGAGCCCGGAAGAGGATCCTGTTCTTGTTTGTATGATACGACTGATTTGTTTCCGACCAGAGAGAGGTGGAGGAACAATTGAACATAAATAAATTGTAGAAATGATTATTAACAATATGAGAAATTACGTTAACCGGCCGACTCTAAACAAGACGGAGAATTTACAATTTAGCCCGTCTTTGGGTGGTTTGTTAATTAATTAGGTTGTGTTTGGTTTCGTTTGAAATGCTACTACATCGGCACCATATAGGCATTAGTATTTATTGCATATGAACCAAAATAAAATAATTTATTAAATAAAATGGTAAAAAATTGAAACGTTTTGATTTTTGTGCAAATATTTAGAGAAATGTCAAATTCCTATTTCCCCTAGTGTTCCAGTGTTTCTTGAAACCAAATATTTATTAATATGAGGTAAAGAGTAAAAAACGTTAAAAGTAAAATCCAATCAAACAACAAAAATAGAAAATGTTTAAAGTAAAAAAGTATAAATAAACTTATAAATATTTAAATGAAACAATACAAATAAATGGCCTATAACCGTAAACACCCACGGAACTAAATACATACTAATTGTTAAAATAATGCTTATTCACCGGTATTTGGTAAAAATGTGCTTCCTTCAAAGGGGAATAGCATGGGTATTTTAAAAATTACTGACGGACCAAGATGGGTAAGAAAGCATTAAGTTATTAAGAATTAAGCACTTTTTTGGTGTTTATTCAAAAGGGCTTATTCTCACTTATCAGTTTATTCCAATAAATGCTTAAAAATAGGCTTATTTTCATAAATAAGCACTTATTTATCAAACACCATGCTTATTAGTTTTATAAAACACAGTTTTCCAGAGGTACTTCCAAAAAAAGCAATTTCATAGTAGTATGCAAAAAAAAATTAAAAAGTTCAAGTAATGACATATTATTCACAGTAATATGCAAAATAAATAAAAAAAAGTAAAGGCGTTCACAATAATATGCAAAAAAATTAAAAAAAATACCAAACAATTCATATAAAACTTTGCACAGATCTGGTTTCAGACGAAAAAATAGCAAAAACCAGTCCAAACAGAATGGGAATGTGGCAGTTGTACCCAAAGTTCAAAGTATCGATATGTATTGGGAGCACCCCAATACACCCGTACAGAGAGTGTATCAGGGTTCTGACTGGTTCAGGGGGTGGAGGAGCCTTAAACCAGCTCTCCTGAACTGGTTTTGAAAAAAATAATAATAAAATAATAATAAAAAGACCAATATGCCCCTACAAGTTATGAAATTTCGTTTGAATCCACTTAGCTTCCCCATTTATGTAACCTCATTTGATCTTCTTTAATCACATTGGTTAACTTTAGATCTATATCATAAGGTTAGATTGTTAATCACCATCTTATTTTAATTAATAAAATGACCAAAACTCCCTTCACCTTTTTGGTGTTTCAGAAATCTTAGCACCCTATGCAGACATCTCTTTAATTTCTCTTCCCGTGCTCAGTTTTACCGTTTTCTTGTTTCAGAAGTTTGGTCTACATGGTGATGGTTTTATATGTTTCTCCTTTCTATTCACTCTGTTGGAAGTTTTACGAGTTTGGTCTACTGTTATTTTCCAATGCCATCTGATAGTAAGACACAAATTATAAGGTAAGTTGTAGGATATTTTATTCAGTAAATGACCCTAAAACTAACTTCCATGAGCTTTATGCCTTTATCTATATTTTTTTTTTGATTTTAATAAATAAAATAAGGAGATTACAAAAGAGTTTGTTATAGTAGGTAAGATAAGTAAAATAAGGAGATTACAAAGGAGTTTGTTGCATATGGACCGGTTCAGTTCGGTTTCATGGCAGAACCTGGAACCTACCCTGTAGGGGTTGGTTCTAGCCTTAGTGGTTTTGGGGTTGGCTACAAGGTCTATCCATGGAACCTTTACTTTCTTTACTTTCCCCTTCATAGAAAAGAGCATGTTCTTTTAAACCTTGATTTTTAATAAATATAATATAGTTTAAAACTTATATTATCTTTATTGATTAAATTGGATCACATAATATGTAGATTAGCATTATATGGTTAAAAACTTATAAATTAAATTTAAATTTTGTATATATTACCCTTTACACTACTTATTGTACACATTAAAATATTAAAATGAAAACAAATTATCAAATCACTTAAATAACTCAATGGTCAAGTGAGATCATCGCCTTTGTAACATTGAATGCTTGGGTTCAAATCTTTACATCCCCAAAAGTATTGTAGGGTTTATTTCAAGGTAAGTTCAGTTCCAAGGCAGGTTCCAACAAGGTCGGTTCCACCAAGGCTGGTTCATCAAGTCGGTTCAAGTAGGGCCAACCAAGGCTGGGTTGGGTTGGGGTTGGTTCCAAGAATTTGGAACCAGACCCTACCCTGTAACAAATTGGGTAGGGTCAATTCAAGACCAGTTCGAAGTCAATTCCATTTGGTTCTAGGTAGAACCTACCCATTGGCTCACCCTTAGTCAGTAGGATGACTTAGGGCCAATATTTTTTACAAACCGGGCCATCGTTTGTGCAGTAGTATTAAAGGCCCCACTTACATAACAATAATGTACTAGTCCACATTCTGAAACTAAAATTTTATCTAGCGAAACGAATAAATAAAGGCATTAGCCACGGCCAAGGGAGACAAGAAGAAAAAGACTTTAGGGTCCATTTGTTTTGTAGTCATAATTAGAATTGATGAGGGGTGATTTGGTCCGACCTACTAAATAGCGGACACGTGGATGCAACCTGTTGACTGGATAGTGACTTGGCATTTTCTGCCACCTCAATAGGCCAGGTTGCCTCGGGTACCTCGGGCACTTTGGCTAAGACCAAGGTCCGAGTAGCCCAGTATGGCCCAACCTATCAAAGTGACACATAGCAAACTTCTAGAAGCAAGCTAGCTATCTCCGAGCTCTTCGGTATCACGCCGCACGACTATGGGCCTTATCCTTTTCTTGCCTAGATCGGACAGACTCTATAAGCCTTATTGGCTATCACGAAGTCCACCTTTTGGTACGGAACGGATTCCTAACAGCGCAGGCCGAGGATCTCGAAGGTGTTTTATGAGACCCACGACATAAGGTACGCACGATTTATTGCATTCTACCCTTCTTGCTATCAAGCTTTCAGCTCGCACATAGATTAGACTAACTTAAGCATCAGAATGCCCACACTAGGTTAGCCACCCCGGGTCCTCTGAGCTCTACTTCCTTATAGTTCGATTGACTGGCTAAGCAACTGACTTTTGAGCTATCCTCCAGCTAGGAGCAACTAGATCACGCACCATCAATTGAATTTGTCTGTGGAAACCGCAACAAAAAGCTAAGTTCTCACTTCTAGTTACTTTACTTTTCCTCCAACATTTTACTAGTAACCATTGGCCAGTTCACCATCCCCCTTGCCATTCTGGGGGTATTGGTAGTTCAGAACTAGACCTTCGTCACTAAGTCAGTCACTGCCCCCATGCCTCATGTAAGCGCCACTCTCCCAACCGCAGAGCCTTATGTGGTTCCTACTAGGATAGATGCTCGGCAGTTCCATGAGTTAATGCAGAGCATCCGACTCATGCAGTTGCAAATGAAGCAAGTATAGCAGTTCCAGTACCAACAATACCAATACCAGCAGTTCCACTACCAACAATAGTTTCCACCTCTCCAGCAAAATCAGCAGAACCAGAATCAGGACCAGAACCACAACACGAACACTGAACACCTCCTAGGGTCCCAACTCCACCTCATCACCAAACACCACCTCGGGACCCCTCACTAGGTCAGCGCCCATTGCCACCTCGGCAAGTTATGGATCAGAGAAACTAGCCACAGCGTAGCTGTCATAGCGGTCACCATCAAGGATCGTGTAACGACCAACAACACCACCACGATGAACAACAAGTCAGCAACCAGCAGCCCGGGATAAGAGGCATGGACCCAGCTTGAGACCCCTCGATTCCCTGTAATAGTCAGGACCCGGCTCGCGTTCATGAGAACGTTAGCAATAAATATCATCTCCCTCCTAGCGACAACATCCAAGATCGAGAGAATACCAGGGTTGAGGTCCCAGCCAACACTGCGGTGAATAGCACCAATCAGGAAGCAACTAAGAAGTGACGTCATCACAGAGCGTGCCGCACCTCAGCGAAGAGCAGTGCCCTAGCAATAATGACAGAGAAGGGGAGGGAAGAAGTGAGCTCGGTAGCTGCAAAGCTGGCTCCTATTTTGTTGAGTCGGCCTTCCCCCTGGCACTAGAAATCATCTCGGCCCCGAGGTCAAAGAATTTCAAGACGCCTGCCCTGGAGACGTATGACAGAAACTCCGACTCCAACGACCATGTTGACAGCTTCCAGTCCTTAATGTTGCTTGCTAGGGTGGATGATGCCAGCCTCTGTATCGCATTCTTGACGACATTCAGAGACACAGCCAAGTCGTGGCACAGGAACCTACCTCCAGGATTGATCAAGAGCTGGGCACAATTCGTGGACGTGTTCAACACCCACTTTGTCACTAGTAAGAAATGCCCGAAGTCAATGATGAGCCTTCTGAATGTGGTCCAACGGGAGAATGAGTGCTTCAAAAGCTGCATCAAAAGGTTCAACTCAAAGAGACTGCAAGTACCCAACCTTGACCGCTTCGTGTAGCTCACTATGGCCCAAAAGGGATTTCGCCATGCATACTTCCTTTGGCATATTGAGTTGAACCCACCTAGGACCATGGAGGCATTCCTTGAATAGGCCGACAAGTTTATCAAGGCAAAGGAGGCTCTCGGGTCAAGGATAGAGCTACACCAAGGCAGAAAGAGAAAGAGAGAAGAAGAAAAGAGCAGCAGCAGCAACAAGCACCGACGACAGAAGAGCAAGTCGCCAAAGAAGAGTCGGTCACCACCTTTGAGTTATAGGTCAAGTCGGCGATCTAAAACCCCTCCTATCCAGAGATCCAGCTACACTACCATGAATGCTAAGTGGGGAGAAATCCTAATGGCCATCAAGGACACCGACTACGTCAAATGGCCACCCAGGATGAGAGGAGATCCAACCACCAAAAATCCCAATTTGTACTGCCACTTCCATCGCGACGTTGGACACAACACTAAAGGCTACTGCAAATTCAAAGATGAGATCGAAGAACTGATCTGCCAAGGATACTTGAAGCAGTTCATCAAGTATGAAGACATGAAAGCGGTGAACCGACCTGTTGACCAGCGGGGAGACGCCCCATAATTGAGCAAACGAAATGACCGCGACCAGCAACCACCTCAGTAGCCGCCACCAGAAAACAAACCGATCCGCGGGTTGATCAATATGATCACCAGTGGATCTATTGTAGCGGATTGTAGCACGACAACAGGAAAGCAATCAATTCGGGAGCTCACCCACGAAAAAGAAAACCCACTGAAGCGCCCTCGGGTGGAGGAAGTGATCTACTTCACCAAGGACGAAGCTCGCGAGATCCAATATCCGCATGATGATGCCCTCGTCATCAAAATGATAATTAACGACTTCGAGGTGAAGTGGATCTTGGTGGACTAAGGAAGCTCAACGGACATCATCTTCCTAGAGGCTTTTGACAAGTTGAAGCTGGAACGAAAAGACCTTCAACCAGTAGACATGCCCCTAGTCGGGTTTAATGGAAATGTGGTGAAACCCCTTGGCAAAATCATGATACCGGTAGCAGCAGGAATGAGGTCCAACATAGTTTGATTCAAGCGCATGTTCCTCGTGGTCACTACCCTATCCCCTTACAATGTGATCCTAAGTCGGCCCATTCTGCATGCACTACGTGTAGTGGTGTTGACTTATCATCTCGCGATTAAATTCCCGATGAGCTACGGAGTGGGGGTTGTATGGGGCAATCAATTGGAGTCACGAAAGTGCTACGTCGTGGCATTGAAGGGCAAGGTGGAGATAGCAGATGACGTGTAGTTGGAACCACCCCCCGAGCACACCGAGGAGTGAGTTGCACCGATGGAGGAGACAGTCCAGGTCTTGGTCTCTAATGCCGATGTTAGACAATGTATGCCTTAGCTCCAATCAGAATGATGTACATTATGACATTTAATGTAAATGAATAAAGTACATATTTGATTCTTGTTATTATGGTGTGTTTCTATGTAATACCCTTAAACTGGACTCATATGAGACTCGTGTTAGTTTAGAATCTTCACAGCCATTGGATAGATCTGGGGAGATTTATCTTGCCAAGGCTTACACTGATGCACCGCCAAGTTGGTTGGGGTGGCTTGTCTCAGCTACCAGGGTGACACCTGAGGTAAATGCAGTGTGGATTTTCTTAAAACCCTGAACCATACCAGAATTTCAGTATTTTCCTAGACCTTGGAAATAGATGGGCAAAACCAGAATGTTACACTTGATCCCTAGACTCGATTATGATACTTCACTAGGTGTTGGATTGGGCTATCTTTGATATGCCAATCAGTGAGATCCTTAGAGAGGGTCAAAACCTTGGTATGTTGGGACAGTCCGAGAATTCATCTAAGTGGGTGATCATAGTGACATGATCAACCCCTTTGTCGGACAAAGTGAATGATTGGGGATGCACTCTCTCTGATGGAAACCAAAATTGTAGGAAGTTGATTTCAACCATTGAAATTTATTTTGTAAAATATATTTATATAGAGATATACATATATATATATATATATATGCATATATTATGGTTTCAAAATGTTTGCAAAAGGTTTTAATTCCTGAGATCCGTGTGAGTAGAGAGTGCAACAATGTACCTTACAACCGAGGGAGAGGTCCTCTCATATCGGGCAGTGTTTGATTATTATGGGTTAAGAAGTTAAGTGTAAGACCATTGAGGGTAATACCTGATGGACTAATCTTGCATCTGCCCACAGTCATTGGGTTTTTATAAGGTGGCTTGACCCAATGACCATTTAGTGTAAATGTTGGGCCCATTAAGAGCCCATGGTGATGGACTCAGGGTTCACTGTCTCCTACAATGAATTCGGCCAAGCCTTATAACAGATGTTGGGCTGAACCCATGTGGCTGATGTGTAGATCAATGTTTGGGTCCCACGCCATATAAGGATATCCAACTGGGCAATAGTTTGGAGGGTAAGTGAGTAGATAGACTTAATGGGCTTAAAGCCCAATTCGAACTAGCTTAATGAGATTAATTAAAAAGGGGCAGTTCTGGGATTTAGATCAGCAGATAGGATAAGAGATTATCCCTATCCACTCAGATAATCTAGATCCAAATAAAGATTTGGATCAGGAAACTCCTAATTAGATTAGGAGGGTTGATCTTTATCTCCAGATAAGATAAGGGATTATCCTTACCTCTCAAAAGAGAGTCTAGATCCAAATACAAGACTTGGATTAGGAAACTCATAATGGGATTAAGAGAACCTCTCTTTAAGGCTATAAACAGGAGAGCAGGGCGAACCCTCAAAAAACATCAAAATCATCTGACTGACTGTTGAAGTCTAAAGAGAGACAACACAGTTTGACTGTAGTGTCTCCTTCTTTCCTGCTATTGCCGCCATACCAGTTCGATCTCCACCTGTGGGAGCGATCAAGAAGAGTTCTTGATATTACCTTTTGGCAGAAAAGGTAATCTGAAGTCGTGTTTGAAAGAATAGTAGGATCCATCTAATTGACGCCACAAAGGTTGCGGAATGGGTGGACGAATTTCAAAAAAATTTCCGACCTTCTCCCAACTGGGAATCATATTCCCTAAGTTTAGAATACAATATTCAAGGATCCCACTTGAACCATAATCAAACCAGATCTGTACCAAAAGATAAATGGGAGGAATATACCTGATCCGGAGAAGCAGTATCTCCCAAAGTTGGTGTTCACGCCCAAACAATGCTCCAAGATCCGTTCCTGCTGAAGATGACACAGCTGTGGATGGAACAGAACCAGCAGGGTGCGTCCTACACACTGGATCCTTCACAAGAATCCTCTGGAAACACTAAACACTGAATCCTTTTAGTCTTTGTTGCAAGACTAATGTCAAGAACAGATTTCTTGACTTTCTTTTTCTGCAAAGATCTAATCTTGCAAAACAGATGGCGGCGGCAGGAGAAGAACTCTAAAGGCGAAATCTGATACTTGGTGTCAATTGCAGTTCGCAGGAGATATCCTATATCTCTTCAAGGTGGTTCGAAATCTGATATTTCTCTCTCTTGGTTAGGGTTTCTTCTCCTTTCTTCTTGATTAAGAATCCTCCTAATTATGAGTTATCCCAATCCAAATCAGTATTTGGATAAGGGATAATCTTAATCGTATCTGCAGATAAAGTAAGCTTACTCCTGATCTTATCAGGAGGTTACCAGATTCAAATCCAATTTGAATTTGGTCTCCAAGAGTGGATAAGGCAAAAGGCCCAATCCTTTTACTAACATTAATCTCAGATTTGCCCCAATGATGGGTGATCATATCAGCCCACCTCGAGATGGGCTTCTGGCCCATTAAGTGTTCAGTGTCTAATTACTTTCCAATCTACTGCCCAGTTGGGCTTCTTTGTATGGGTTCAACCCAGCCTCTAAAACAAGGCCCAACCGAATTCACTGAAAAACTCAATGAACCCCTTGAGTCCATCATATGGACCCTATGGACTCAACACTTACATTAAGTGGTCCCTGGGCCAAGCCATCTTATAAAAACCGAGGGACTGTGGGCAGGTGCAAGATTAGCCCATCAGGTATTATCCTCAATGGTCTTACACTTAACCTCTCAGCCCTTAATGATCAAGCACTGCCCGACAAGAGAGGACCTCTCCCTCGGCTGCAAGGAACAGTGCCGCACTCTTCTCTTTTCATGGATCCCGGGAATTAAAACTATTTGCAAACGATTCAAAACCGTACACATATATATATAAATATATTAATTTTGCAAAACAAAATTCCAACGATTGAAATCAACTGCCGGCAGTTTGGTTTCCATCAGAGAGAGTGCATTCCCGATCATTACCCTTTGTCCGACAAAGTGGCTGATTCTGTCACTATGATCACCCACTCAGATGAATTCTCAAACTGCCCCAACATACCCAGGTTTTGATCCCCGCTAAGGATCTCACTGATTGGCATATCAAAGGCAGCCTGATCCAACACCTAGTGAAATGTCATAATCGAGTCTAGGGGTCAGGTGTAACTTTCCAGTTTTGCCCATCTATCTCCAAGGTCCAGGGCAATACTGGAAATCTGGTCCGATTCAAGGATTCAAGCAATCTCATACTGCATGTGCCTCAGGTCTTACCCTAGTGGCTGAGACAGGCCATCCCAACACTTGGTGGCACACCAGTATCAGCCTTGGCAGGATAAATCTCCCCAGACTTATCCAATGGCTGTGAACATTTAAAACTAACACGAGTCTCTATAAATGTCCAGTTTTAGGGTTTTACACAGAATTAAACCAAACAACATGAATCAAACATGCACTTTATTTATTTCCACTAAATAACAAAAGTATATCAAATCAGATTGAAGCTAAGGGCATACAAAACTGTCTAACAGTGTTCACTAGCCCTCCATCAGATTCTTGCTGAAGAATTTGGTTCTTGCTGAAGAACCATCCTGCTAATTCTGCTTCATCCTGCATCGTGTCATTTTCGGTGGAAGTAGTCTTTGGATTTTTCCTTGGGCATGAACACCTTCATTAGAGGTTATTACTACTTCGTATCAGGTATATCCCTCCACTCCCTTTTGGTTTCAAATCTGGTCTGGTTTTGGTTCAAGATTGATCCTTGAAAATGCAGTTTTCTAAAATAGGGAATGTGATTCCCACATGGGAGAGAGAGAAACTTTTGAAATTTTGCCTAACCTACCTGCAGGGTTCGGCCATCCATATGATGGATCTCTCATCCCTTCAACCGAGCCCACAAAGACTCTCCATATCGGAGCTCACTTAAACGAACAACTTCGGCCACAACTGGTAAGCTTCTTTTTAAGTAATTTAGATGCTTTCTCTTGGTCAGTTGTAGAAATGCTCGACATAGACCCTAGTATCATAACTCACAAGTTAAATGTGGACCCTTTAGTCATGCTAGTTAGACAGAGAAAAAGGAACCTCACCCCGGAGTGGTGGAGGGTAGTAGACGAAGAGTTTGAGAAACTCCTCATAGTAGACTTTGTAAAGGAAGTCCAATACCCGAGCTGGGTAGCCAATCCTGTGCTCGTGAAGAAAGCTAATAGCAAGTGGTACATCAACTACACCGACCTCAACAGAGCCTACCCAAAGGACAATTTCCCCTTCCTAGAATAGATCGCCTAGTAGACGCAACCTTGGGGCACAAGTTAGGATGGACTTAGCCGACTAGGAAAAGACAACATTTATAACTGAACTAGGGCTATAATGTTATAAAGTAATTCCCTTTGGATTGAAAAACACTGGAGCAACTTTCTAACGACTTGTAATCAAAGTCTTTGAGCCTTTGATAGGCAATAAAGTGGAGTGTTATGTTAACGACATGGGCGTGAAGACCTAATTTTGCTCTTGTTTAAGTGATGATTTAAATTTTGTTTTTTAAATCCTTAGAAAATTTAACATGAAGCTCAACCCAAACAAATGTGTCTTCGGGGTCACGTTAAGCAAGTTTCTTGGTTACATAGTGAACTAGTGTGGCATCGAGGCCAACCCGAAAAAAATAAAGGCTATTCTAGATATGAGACCACCCTGGAACATAAAGGAAGTACAAAGGCGAACAGGCCGATTAGCCACCCTAAACCGGTTTATGTCTAAATAGGTTGGTCAGTGCCTATCATTCTTTAAGGCTACCAAAAAGAACGAGGACTTTGAATAGTCCAAGGAGTGTCAGTTTGCGTTCGATGAGCTCAAAAAATATCTAAGTACACCATCGGTTTTAACCCGACATGAACCTGGAGACGAACTTAGACTATACCTCTCTACGAGTGACAAGGTGGTCAGCTCGGTATTAATCCGAGAAGTAGACCGGGTCCAAAGGCCCGTCTATTATATAATTAAAGTTTTGTAGGCAGCTAAGACAAGGTACCTCGACATCGAGAAATTGCCTACGCCCTGGTTATCGTAGCTCAGAAGCTATGCCCTTACTTCCAAGCTTACACCATCATCGTCCTCACCAACATACCTATGAGACTTGTTTTACAAAAACCCGAGGTCTCAAGCAAACTGACGAACTGGACCATCGAGCGGAGTGAGTATGACATCCAGTTTGAGCCACGCCCAGCCATTAAAGCTCAAGTCTTGGCGGATTTCATCGTGGAATGCACATTTAGCAGGCTGACCCATAAAGTGGCTGAGCCGACCAGCACGCCAGAGACGCCAACCAGTGCAACACCAATTCCGGTTAGGGAAGCCTCGACCTGGGATGAGGAGCCCTAGATCCTCCACGTCAGTGGCTCATCTAATCAACGAGGAAGTAAAGCTGGACTCATACTGTACGGGCCGAGCGAAGTGAAGCTGGAATGTGCTCTCCAGTTTGGATTCGAAGCATCGAGCAACGAAGTGGAGTACGAGGCACTAATAACTGGGCTGAACTTGGCGAAAGAGGTCGGAGAGAAGCATGTCATGGTATGCAATGATCCCCAACTGGTTGTGAACCAACTGAATGGCGAATATGAGGCTCGAGAACCCGCCATGATGGCTTACCTAGCCAAGGTAAGGGAACTCTTGCCCGACTTTAACTCCTGGTTAATCTAACAAGTATCAAGGTCGGAGAACGCCGAGGCTAACGCACTTTCTAAGTTCGCAAGCACAAGCGTACATCCTTCACCAGCATGTCACTTGTGGGGAAGACCGCACGATCTGCTCCATGGGGCCCTACTAGCAGATTGTAACCCCACAAGAGTAAGGATGTGATCGACCCACTTGTTGATTATCTACTCCACGGGGCCCGACTAGCTGATCGTAACGTAAGTTGCAGGGTAGAGCATCAGTCAGCCCAGTACGTTCTCATTGACGGGTGGGCTGTATAGGAGATCCTTCACACTGCCCTACTTGCGATGCTTACAACCTTCAGAAGCAAACCAACTACTACACGAGATCCACGAAAGTCTCTATGGAGGACACCTAGGGGGCAGGGCGCTTGCCCTACTTGCGGTGCTTACTGACCTACAATGAAAGCGGATGCACTCGATCTCGTCCAGAAGTGTGACAACTACGAGAGGCACGCAAACATCCTTCACCAGCCTACCACCGACCTGAAGTATCTGACAAGCCCATGGCCTTTTGCCTAGTGGAGAATAGACATCCTCGGTCCATTACCACCTACAACTAGGCAAAGAAGATTCCTAGTCGTGGTAGTTGATTATTTTATGAAGTGAGTGGAGGTCAAGCCCTTGGTAACGATCACAACCTAGAATGTGTAGAATTTCTTCTAGAGAAATATAGTTTACCGATTCGGACTGCCTAAGGTGTTGATCCCCGACAACGGGAAGCAATTCGAAGACATTAAGTTCCAAAACTAGTGTGTCAAGATGGGGATCCAGCAAAACTTCACACCGGTGGCACATCCTTAAGCGAACGGACAAACTGAGGTGACGAACAAGGCGATTCTCCACAGAATGAAAGCTCGCCTAGCGTGAGCTAAGGGTTTGTAGGTCGACGAGATGCTCATCATCCTTTGGGCATACAGGACCACCATCAAGAACACGACAGACGAGACACTATTCAACTTGACCCATGGTACGAAGGCCGTCATCCCCACCAAAATCGAAGTATTGACCTTGCGGGTGGAGGCATATGACAAGGAGGCCAATGATGATGAGTTGCACATAAACCTTGACATGATCAAAGAGCTACACGACCTGGCCTACATCCGAACTGCGGCCTACCAACAGCGGGTAGCTTGGTACTTCAACGCTCGAGTCAAGAGACGCCAATTCTGAGTTGGTAACCTTGTGCTCTGAAAGGTGATGGTACCTGAGCTCAGTGTGGGTAAGCTTGGACCAAACTAGGAGGGCCCGTACAGGGTAAGGCGTGTATTCGATAAAGGGACGTATGAACTCGAGATGTTGGAAGGGAGGCAAGTGCCCCGTGCTTGGAACGTCAACAACTTAAGAAGATATTACTTGTGAGCTCGGGAGCAAAGCATCCGTCGCCAAATTTTTTCTAAGTCTATATGACCACCCACTTAGGCGACCTAGTCAGGCCACACGTCAGCTAAAACAAATGATGAAGAGTGGACTGCGAGTCACTCTCAAAGCCTAAGGGCCATGGTACTAAGTCAATAGCAACCTTGGTGCCAAAAATGGCTAAGACCCAATCGCTTTCTAAGCATATGGGCAACATGAGAAAACTCAACTTACGCCTCATCGGTGCACAGGCAGGTCGGGCACATACCCTACAATGTATGTTCACCTCAGCTTACATTGACTTCAGGTTATTCTTTGTTATGCCTAGTTCGTCAACTCGACACCTTGGGGAAACCTATACTTAGAAAAATCTTCAAGTTCAAATTATTGTTTGTGAAGTGACAAAATGTGTATTTCATTCAAAAAGATGATTATTACATTCTGCAAAAAAAAAGAAGAAAAAAGGGAGAAAGAAAAGTCTACTGAATCGAGCTCGGAGGCTCTGCGTACATTGTATTTACAGGGAGGTCTAAAGAAAAGAGGCAGAACATTAATCGTTACGGGGCTCCTTGCCCCCACCTTCGACGTTCCCGGGGTCCTTGGCTGGCTCGACATCCATAACATCATCAGCTGTAGAAACCTCATCAGTCACCACGACCTCGTCAACTATAGCATCGGGGCACCTCTTTGTTGCTCCCTTGTCAAGAACGTCATCACTCTCCTTCTCGATGTCTGGATCTTGGTCAGCTTCTAAGACCATTTTCGTACTGACCCCAAATGTGGCGAGGGCTCTAAAGTCGAGCTCGAGTAAATTACTTCGGCTAACCAACGATAAACCTTAAAGCCCTTCTAGAAGGCATCCGAGCATTCCGACTCCCTTAGTTTCTTGTACGCCATCGAGGTTTTGTAGGCAACAACAGCGGCGACCTCGGCGTCTTTAATGCCCTAGGTAATAGCGGCCTCACGCTTGGTAGCAGCAGCCTTCAAGTGCTTGAATTCCTTCACCAAACAATCGTTCAGGTCCTTCTTTGCCCGCACATCGGCCTCTAGCTTATGAATTGCCTCAACAGCCTTCATCAATGGACTCTAGACCTCTGTAAGTGCTTCCTTAGCTCGATCGACCCTTGACTCGGCAACTAGTGCCCTCTTTAGGTGCTGCTCGAACTGATGTGCTAGGGAATGGATCAATGTGTTCACCTGCAAAAAGAAGAAAATTTTCTAAGTATCAAAATGGAACGAGCAAAAGCAAAGCACCATGATCGAGGACTTATCACCATGCAGTGATTCATAGCTTTGCCCCTGAGTTGAGCAACAAACATCTCGGCAAACGTGGGGGCCTTCTTGGGGAAGACCGCATCCTTACTCTTCAAGAAGCTAGATCGGGCATTCAAGATGCTTTGGACCATCTCGAGGCCTTTGCTAGAAAATCGACCCTAAGAGTAGCGGTCTGAGGAATGGATGTTGGGATTGCCTCAAGTTGGCGAGGCAGAGAATCCTTTCCTTGGTCCTCCTTGACCAAGTTGATAATCAGAGGGCCCTTAGTTGTAGTAGGGTTGCGGGCTCAACTGTGGGCTCCTAAGAAGTATTACCCCGGGTCGTCTTTCTCTTCTTCCTCTTCTTCATGCTCAAGAAGAGGTTAGTTATCGGGACACCCATCATGATGCTTGTGGAAAGCAAGCACCGAGTTAGCTAAAGTGATAAGAGAAGATAATGGAAAAAGTAAAGTGTGTGTGTACCGAGGTGGCGACCTACCCAGAGGACTCAATCTGGCTGCGACAAGCTTGTCCTCGGCCAGATAGTCTCCCAACTCCAGACCGAGATCTACTAAGGTCAGCACCTTCTTTTTCATCATCCTACTCAAGTGATCTTCGGGGTCACTGATGGCAGTTCTCCATTGAGTCTGGAAGGGCCACCCCCCTTCAACAATCACACTAAAGTACCTAGTCTTCTAGGTCGGGACCTTGGAAGGGTACTTATGAAGCAATATGTATTTGGTGTTGGCGGAAGCGTGTCGTTAAACACTTCGGAACACCAGTTTAATTAGTTTTAAAATTTTTCCAATTCTCAAACAATTACAAACACAGTAAAAGGGTGAGAACGGGTCGTATCCATAGGGAAGCGAGGGAAAAATTAAAACATACTCAAATCCAGACAAGAGAATACAAGAGGGAAGTGTAGAAATATAAAAATTAATTAATTAAACTAAGGAAAGAATAGAATTCGAATAGTACTGAAACTTAAACGTGCAAAAACATAAATAAATAAACGAAAGATGAAATAAAAATCTATAATCCGATCAGAGGTAGCAGTCTCTGGATCTCTCCTTTGACCCTCCAACTTCTCGAGCTAGGCCTTCCGTCATACCTGGCCGAATTGCAAATCTGCAGAAAAGAAAACAAGATCAAATAGAATGAAAATAAATTGCAAAAAAGGAAATAACGAAACTGGAATTGAAATAATAGGAATTAAAATTAAAATAAAGTAAAAGTGGTTAGGATCCGATTCCAGAGGAGGCAGTAGTGGTGTTGGCGAACTACAAGTAGGAACCCCTCCTCTTGTATGGGCATCCTCCTCTTCCTCTACCCTTAAACTTCTCAAGATCAACCTTATGTTTTACTTGGGGGCAAAATCCAACCCTTTCTCAGGAGCTCTTGGGTCCTTTTTTATAGAGAAGGGTGGATACAAATGGGATTAGATAGAAATAAGGGGGTGGTATTTGGGTTTTAGAAAAGATATGGCGCCCTAGGGTTTCTAATGAAGGGTTAGGATGGTTTTGGGGTAATCCTAAGGCTAAGAATAGAAGGAGAGGGCACCCAAGATTATGTAGGGTTGAGATTTGGGCGCCCAAAAATATATGGTGGAGATTGAGGCACCAAGGGCTGAAAGGTGGAAATTAAAAGAGGTGGGTGGCGCCCTAGAGTGGATGGCTGAGAAAGAAGATGGAATGGAGGGCTAAGATCTAGTGGTTAGGGGCTAAATGGTGAGGATTAGCAGTTAGGTGGCACCATAGGATTTAAAAGCTACAAAAAGAGGGCCATAGAATGAGTGGTGGAGATTAGAAGGAGTGGAGGGTGGAGATTAAACAGTTGGGGTGGCTAGGGTTTGCTAAAGAGGAAAATAATAGGTTAAAAAGCGCCTTACAGTTTGCTAAGGAGAGGGGAGTATGCTAATACAGTAAGAGGGGTGCCAAACTGGGTTTAGAAGATAGGAGGCGCCCTCCTGTTCTCAGTTTTTCACAAAAATACCCCCTCTCTCACTTGGACATCACACCAGCTTCCCAAAAGCTGCATTTCAGCCATATAACTTCCCCAGTTTTGCACAAAATTTGCACAGGGACCCTCAGAGGTCACAATATTGAAATTAATTGGGAAAAGGGAACACTTTGACTTTTATAAGGCCGAAAATACCCCTGAATTGATGCCCTTAAGGCATCAAAATGTAAAGTTATCCGTATCTAGGTCGGTAGGCAATATAATAGCTAAATTTGTCACCCTTTTGGGGGCCAACAGGGTTCTTCTTGATCGAGCACAAAGAGATGAAGGTCTCTATATCTAAGGGGAGGTTGTGGTCATGAAACAAGGAAATGGTACCCACCATAGTACAAATTGAGTTCAGGTGAAGCTGATCTATGGTGACACCGAAGAATTTTAGGACCTCGATGATAAAGGGGTGAAGAGGAAACTGGAGCATGGCGATCAACTGCTCCTTAAAGATAGCGATCTCGTCATCGTCGTGCTCCCAGGGAAAATTCTCTAAGGGAAGGTTGTAACCATAGTAGTCAGGGAGCTTATATTGGGCGACCAACACTTCAATCCTCTTCGGCATTAGAGTAGAAGGACTGAAGCAATCAGGTCCCTAAGAAGGACGAGCGCGGCGAGAAGAAGAAGAAGACTTTTTACCAGAAGCTTTACGCTCTTACCGAGGTGTCCACCTCGGTTGGGCTGGACTTCGAGTTGTGGGCTAACCTGGCCATCTTGGTCGTGCCGGACTCTACATCTTGGATCGAGGTGCCCACCACGGCCTCACCGAACTCACTACTCATATCAACCAAACTACCCATGCTACTACTAGAAATGCTTAATTGAAGGCAAGAAACAAACAGGAAATGAAGGAAAGGGAAGGCGACTTACATAAGACCGAAGAAGAGAAAGCAAGCTTAGAAACTAGACAGAGACCACCGACTTGGAAGCTAGTGTGTGGTGCAGCCGGAAGCGAATCGTTAACCACTTCGGAACACCAGTATAGAGATTTATAAATTTTTTCAATCCTCATGTAACCTTAGACAACGTAGTACGTGGTGAGGAAGGGGTCGAACCCATAGGGAAGCGAGGGGAAATTATTATTTTCTCATTCTAGACAAATAAAAAGAAAATGGAACTAGGGATTGCAGAAAATAAGAAAATAAAATTTATTAATGCTGAAATTAAAGGTTCGGAATTAAACAAGACAATAATCAAAATTCAGAAATAAAAGAACACTGAAATCAACAAAAGAAATAAATAAAAGTGATCCAAAATTCGGATACAGTGGACCAAACCCCTCGAGACAAGATCCGAGTGTCCTTCCATTCTTTAGTACTCGAACCCCTCGAGACACCTTAGCCTTGAACCGAACGAATTTGGATCTGCAAAACACACAAATGAATATAAATTAAATCTAAAAGATTGCTGAAATGAAAGTAACATGAAAGAAAATAAAGAAAATGAAAGGGTGGTTGATCAGATCTAGTGGCGGTAGCTGTAGATTGATTGGACTACTTGCAAGAACCCCTCCTGACAAGAGTTGGGCATCCTTCCCTTCTACAACCCCTAAACTCCTCAAGAAACCTTAGCCTTGTGAACTGGGTGAATTGACCAATCCTTTCTCTAAGGCCCCTAGGGTCCTTTTTATAGAGAATGGTGGATATAACTAGGATTAGAGAGAAAGAGGGGGCGGAAGTTGGGTTTTTGCAGAAATATGGGTGCCCTAAGGTTGAGAATGGAGGGTTAGATTGTTCTAAGGTGATACTAAGGCTGAAAAGAGAAGGAGATGACACCCAATATTATGTAGGGCTGAGATTTAATGGCTAAAGGCTGAATGGTGAAGATTAGAAGTTAGGTGGCTCCCTAATGTTAGAATGCTAAAAAGAGAGTGCCCTAGAATGGCTAGTGGAGATTAGAAGGGATGGAAGGTGGAGATTGAGTAGCTAGGGGCGGCTAAGGTTTGTTAAGGATGAAAAGAATGAGCTAGAAGGCACCCTAGGGTTTGCTAATGAAAGGGGAGCATGCTAATACAATAGGAGGGGCACCATTATGGGTTTAGCAAATAGGAGGCGCCCTCCTATTCTAGTTTTTCACAAAAACACCCCCTCTGTCAGCGGGACTTCACACCAGCTTCCCAAAAACTGCATTTTAGCCATGTAACTTCCCTAGTTTTTCGCAGAAGATCCTCAGAGGTCACAACATTGAATTTAACTGGGAAAATCGCACACTTTGACTATCCTAAGGCCGAAAATACCCCTGAAATAGTGCCCTTAAGGCATCAAAATACATAGTCATCAATGTGCGAACTACATAACACAAATACCTGAAATAAGACAAGGCGAATGGGACCCTAGGGCCTCTATTTATAGCCATTGTAAAAATCGGTCACATGCCTTCCGAGGTCAAAATCGGTTGAGCGCGTGTTTTAGCGTCTACGGAGTTTGTAATCCGTGTGACATCCGCACGTCCCCGATATGCGGCTTGGTTTTGTGGTCGATCCAATTGGGTCATCGTAGAGGTGTAAATCGAGCCTGGCTGCCTGCGGCCCGGGACGGTATGACGGCTAACGAGTTGTGCCAAGCCCGGCACGAAGGTCCATGATGTGCTAGGGTGGGGGTTCGAGTCCCATGGGCCGGCATGGCCAAGCCCGCGGCACGGCACGAAGCACGGCCTACCACGGGCCACGCACGGCCCACCCCAGAATATAGCCATTGGGCCCTCCTCTCAAAGGGGCCCAACGACTAGTTTTAGCTTTTGGGGGGTTACAGAAATACCCCCCAATAGCCACAAATAGCCATATTAGGGGGGTATTTCTATATTTTGCTTATGGGGGGTTGAAAAAATAACATAAATGGCCCCCCAACATCTATATAACAACTATTTTAGGGGGGCATTTTGGGTAAAGTTATAAGTAACTTTACAATAACCAAAATACCCCTCCCAACAAATAAATAACAGATAGTTTTTTGGGTATTTTAGGCAATTGAATTATGTTCAAATCCTATAAATAGCCCTATCCTCCACCATTCTCATCACATCAATTCAACAATTCTCTTAATTCTCTCTCTCTCTCTCTCTCTCTCTCTCTCTCTCTCTCTCTCTCTCTCTCTCTCTCTCTCTCATACTCATACATTATCAATTATCTGCAATCTGAGAAATTCTGATTAGCTGATTGTCTAATTCTACATTCTCCAATTCTCAAGTCTCAACTTTATCGAAGTTTCGATTTTCAACAAGAAAAAGTCTTGCTCAACTAGCTCAAGTATCTCAATTCATGAGGCTTGGATGTTGAAAGGCTTCAACCGTTGAAATCAAGTTGGGATTTTGAACCGGCAATCCAGGTAAGTCGAATTAGATTAATTTTTATCTTTTTAGAATTAAAAAAATGGCCGGCCCTTCTCAAAACCGATTCCCTAACATGTTCACCATGGATGACATTCAATCGCATCATGATAGTATTAGTGTTAACACTATTGCCGATGCATTTGATGTTGATGGATGTGGAACTTTCACCCCCGGTAGTAGTGATACTAGGGGAAAAATGAGGGCTTCTAAGCTAAGTATCCATGTTTGGAAAGTTTTCAAAGTAGAGGATATTGAGGGGAAGGGGAAAAGGGTCGTTTGCCAAAAATGTAGGAAAGACTTTAGTTATTGTAGCAAGGGTGGTACGGTTCATTTGAGCAAACATCTGCTCACACATGAGCGAGAGAAAGATGAAGGGAGAGAAACAACCCAAACACAAATTGGGAGGGGGACTAGTTTTGGTACTTTTAGATATTCACAAGAAAAAATGAGACAAGAACTTGCTAAGTATATTGTACATGCAGAACAACCATTTATGTTGGCTAAAGATCCAAAGCTAGAAGAATGGTTGCGTAGTCTGTAAACCCACAATATAACAAAGTTTCTAGGAATACTATAAGAACCGATGCTTTAAATTTTTTTGTTCATATAAACAAAATTTAATTTCTTTGTTAGCAAATCTTAATTCTAAAGTTGCAATTACTTCGGATGTTTGGACATCCAAATTTAATATTAGTTATATTTCTGTTACCGACCATTTCATTGATGAAATTTGGCTTTTGAATAAAATAATTTTAAGTTTTACTAGGTTTGAATGGCCACATAGTGGCCCAGCTATTGCTGCAAGTATTTTAAATACTTTGCATGATTTGTTTTCTATTATTTTTGATAATGCTAGCAATAATGATTCTACAATAAATATTTTAAAATCTCAATTAAAATCATGCTTAAATGGTAAATTATTTCATCTTAGATGTGCATGTCACATCTTAAATTTATGTATTCAAGATGCCTTATTTCAAATCATATTTCAAAAATTAGAAATTGTATTATATATATCAAAAGTTCAGGGGAAGGAAAACAAGAAATGGCTAAATATTTATGCCAAAATTATGGTTTAAAATATAAAGATTTTATATTAGAAGTAAAGCATAGGTGGAATTCTACCTATGCTATGTTAGAAAGTTGTATATCTCATAAACAAATTCTTTCTGATTTTTATAATTTAAAAATGCCTAATGATATGATATTTGAAGAAGACTAAGAAATGGCAATCTGTATAAGAGATTTTTTAAAACATTTTTATGATGCAACAAATGAATTATCTAGAATTTATTATCCAAATAGTTGTAATTTACCATATCAATTAATGGTAATTAGTGATTGTTTTGCCAAATATAGAAATAATCCACAATTTCAATGTATTGTTGAAATTATGGAAAATAAATTTAAAAAAATATTGGGAGAACATTTCTCCCCTTATCGTTTAGATACAATATTAGACCCTAGGATTAGAAAAGATGCTTTAGATATTTTACTTGAAACATATTATGAAAATATGAATATTGTTATAGGAAATAAAAAAGACAAAATTAATAATTTATTATTTGAAATGTATAGTTTGTATGAATATGAAGTTGTAGGAATTCCTACAACTCGTTCATCTTCTTATTCTTCTCCTTCTGACTTTGAGCCCAGTAGTAGAAGAGAAAAGCTTTTTTATTTAATAAGTAGAAGGCAAAAATCTGCTAGTTCTACAACAAGTTCATTTATTGAACTTAATTTTTATTTGCAAGCAAAATTTTCTAATTTAGGTGAAGTATCAAATAATTTTGATATTTTAGTTTGTTAGAGTGAACACTCAAAAAATTATTCGGTTCTCGCCGCCATGGCACATGTTCTACTAGCCCCTCTAGTGTCTACAGTTCCATCGGAGTCTTATTTTAGTGCAGGTACCAGGGTGTTGGATGACAAAAGAAGCTGCATGAATGGTGAGAGCATAGAGATGTGCATCTGCTTCAAGGATTGGCTAGATGCAGAAGATAGATTACAAGACAAGGGAGGGCATGATACAACACCAGACATTTCACCCGAAGCAGATGATGAAAGTCATGAATGATGATTCATGAATTTGACTACTTGTAGAATTTTTCATTTTTTCAAATTATTGTAAAAGTTTTAAATTTTATTTAATTTATTTGATATATTTTTTTAATTTTTAATAATGTAATTTTGTATTTTCAATTTGTAACCATATTGTATTTTATATATTTTATTAATTTATTCCATTTTTATATTTCATTCATCCAAGTATGCAATGACCCAATCATTGTATTTATAATTCACTAATTTGTACCATTCAAATTTAAATGAAATATAATTCCTAGTTTTCTTCCAATTTGTTATTCCATCATTCTTATTTCAAATTGGTTAAGTTTTTTCATTTATGTATTAAATAAATTAGATTTCTCACTTCTTAATTTTTTAAAAAGTTCTTAATTCCCAAAGTTCATAGGAAAGTTAAATATTTTAGTTTTACAATTTTACTTAGAAAAGAAATCAAAATTTTCAAAAAAAATAAAGCAATGCAGCCCGATTCGGCCAAGGCCCAAGGCTCGCCCTATGGCCCAGCCTAGCACAGCCTGCAACCCGACCTGGCCTAGGCCCGCATGCCAACATAGCACGGCACAGACCCACTTGGGCTTGGGCCATGGGCCGTGCCGGGCCGACCCCCAAAATTTCCACTAGGGAGGACTGCACGGCCCATCCCCGCCTTTAGGGTGGGCCACCCATGGGTCGTGCTGTGCCAGCCCAGCACGACCCACTTTACACCTCTAGGTCATCATGGTTTGACCACCGGACCAAACCTCAACCCGGGAGAAGGCTAGGCCAAACCCACCTAGGCTCATCATGAACTCCCCGTAGCGGGTCAAGACCCCTAGCATAGGAAGTGGGGGATAATTGATGAAGGGTGATTTGGCCCGACCTACTAAATAGCAGACATGTGGATGCGACTTGCTAACTGGACAGTGATTCGGCATTTCCTGCCACCTTAGTAGGCCAGGTCGGCTCAAGCACCTCGGCCAGAACCGAGGTCCAAGTAGCCCAGGATAGTCCAACCTGCCGAGGTGACACATAGTAGACTTCTAGAAGCAAGCCAACTGTCTCCAAGCTCTTTGGGATCACATTGCACGACTGTAGGCCTTATCCTCATTCTATCCGGATCAGACAGACTCGATAAGCCTTATCAGTTATCAAGAAGTCCACCTTCTAATACGGAATAGACTCCTAACAACATTGGCCGAGGATCTTAGAGGTGTTTCATGAGACCCACTACAACTCACCCATATAAGAGCCTCTACCCCAGTGACACAAGGTACGCACAATTTATTGCATTCTAGCCTTCTTGCTCTCAAGCTTTCAGCTCACACACAGATTATACTAACTTAAGCATCAGAGTGCCCACACCAGGTTAGCCACCCCAAGTCCTCTGAGCTCTACTTCCTTGCAGTTCGACCAGCCAGCTAAGAAACCGACGTTCGATCTGCCCTCCAGTTAGGAGCAACCAAATCACGCACCATTAGGAATCAAAATCCTTTGAATTCAAAATCAAAATGGTCTATTCCCATAATCTGTTTGGTTTAGACAGGAATCAGAATGGAAATTGAAATCGCCTAGAATGGGATTTCATTTCTAATGGAGGGAAAAGGAATGGCTATTCCCTGAAATGGGGGAAATGTCATTCCACTAGGAATGATAATGAGATTCCAATTCTGCCCAACCAAACAGTTGAAATCGGAATGGCCCATTCGAATCCCGAATCCAGACCCCTATTCCCGTGAATCAAATGGGACCTTAGAGTTTTTGGATAACGAATAACTAAATTATGCCATCCTCCATCTCTATTTATAAACATCCATAATCTCAGTCTTATTCATAACTGTAAATTTTATAATGGGCAAATGCATATATGTGCTTATATCCAATGTTTTTAACATGCAATTGATCCAAACAGTAGAATCGTTTGAACCCTTAACCAATCCTTTTTTTTTTAGGTTCGGTTTTTTAAAATCTAAGAAAATAACCGAAATCGTTGATTTTGACTCAAATGGTTGAACCATTGGCCCATTCAAGTCACACATTATATGTATATTAAAACTTTAAAAAACCATAACTTTGCATTTGGTTGTTCATTTGTGGTAATTTTTTTTTAGTTTGAGTAAATTTCAAACATTGTTATTGTTGCCAAAAAAATAACCTTTTTTTGGCCTTAAATCCCCATTTTAGTTTTTTATATTTATATAAATTTAAAATTAAAATAAAAAAATTGTTAGGCCTAAACAAATAAACATTATAATTATCTATTGTATATAATATTATTTAAACACATATATGTAGGAAAAATCTATAACACTAAAAAGACATGGTACCAGGATAGCTTTGACCAATCAGACCACCCCATGAATTTTGAAGAGGAAAAGACAACGTGGACTAATTGTTCAAAGCCTCAAATAAAATATATCAAATGGCCACTTTGGAAGAAATTGGAAAATTGATTTTGCCCAATACTATGAGCTGCTGGTGTAGGAGTTCGGATCAAGTGAACGGATGCTTTGTTTGACCTAAAAGAGGGAGGGAAAAAGAGGGGTTTTTATAGTTGAGTCCACCCCTAGGATTAAGGGCAAGTGAACGGATGCTTTGTTTGAACAACAAAAATGCTGCTCTATCCTTTTAATATGTATTGACCAAAATGCCCTCATTGGCTAAGGGCAACGACTTGAAATTTGATGGCATCTCTAAAAATGTCGGGCCTGAGGCCCAGCTCCTGATTTTGAAATAGGTCGCCCCAATGGTACTTTCATAGTTGTTCATAATCAGGCAAACTGTTTTAAAAATCGGACAGGACCAGACGATTGAACCGTTTGACCTAGGAATCAGTTATGTTTCTGGATCTATTTTTAGATTGGACCATTTTAAAAAAAAATGTTGATTTGATCAGAAACCGATGACCTGAACGGTCGAATCATTACACTGTTCAACCCGAGCAACAGTTTACGGTTTATTAACATAGAAAAAAAAAAAAGAAGGTTCAGAGATGGGGGAGGGACTAAGAGTCTAAGACATGAACTCATCAATGGGATCTAAATGAGAGAGAGAGAGAGAGAGAGAGAGAGAGAGAGGGCAACATCTCAGATCTGAGATCTGAGAAAGAGAAACAAGTTAGATCTTAGATCAGAGAAAAGTCATCGTCGTTGTCTCCATCGTTGTGGTCAGTAAACGCCTCGTCCTCCTTTCTTCCTTCTTTTCTTTCTTTCTTTCCTTTCCTCCTCCTTCATTTCCTTTTATTTCCTTTCTTTCTTGACTGTTCAGTCAACAACCATCCTAGAACTAGCTCTCTCTTTTCTCATAAAAGAAGAGAGATAGAAGTATAGAACCCTAAACCCTAATATTCTAAAGGTCAAACCACTTGAACCATTTGACCCAAATGGTCAAACCACTGGCCCAAAAATCGATAGTCAAAACGATTCCGTTTCTGAATCAATTTTTAAAACTTATATATATATATATATATATATATATATATATATAACAAAACAAAGAGGCAAAATATTCACCTGCTCCATCAATACAAAGAATATATACGTTCATATGCTACCAAAAAAAGCTTAGAACAAATGGACTGGTATCATAAAAGAGCACTTCAATTAATCAAAGCTCTTTGGGCACTATGTCTTTCTGGTATCATAGATTTTCTCTTAACAAAATTCACTGAACAAGGCCTATGCTGGCTCGGGCCACAACTAGAACCTATGTTGAGGGCCATCGCTCAGGCCTACACGGGTCAGGGCGGGCTGCGTTCAGGCCCATGACTTTAAATAAATTATACAATATAAGATATTATATATAAATATAATACAAAATATGATATAAAATAATCTATGCATATCACATGGTGCCTTTTATTTTAGGGTTATTACCTTAAACTCCCCATCACTTTTTTCTCATTCCATATAAACATACCAAGATTTTTATTTCACCGTTAGTAACCATTAACGAAGTTGTTCACCTAAGCAATTAATTAATGATTTTTTTGTCCAGTGCTTTTCTAGGAGGTGGAGGCCTACTGTTCAACTTCTCCACCAAATACTGAACCAAAGAGCAAAACAATTGCTTCCCCCCTCCCCAAAATTGTTAATCTAGTAATGGCAGATCTTTGAAAGGGGTCTATGGAAAAGTCGGAATATGCTTAACAAAAATAGGAAAAAGTGAAGGAGAGATTTAGATAATAATCCTAAACAATATAGGGCAGGTGGGGCAAGTATTGGGCCCAGGCTTGCAAATATTCAAATTTCAGGCCTATTACAAGTCCAGGCCTAGCCACCCCAATGCAAGGTTTAGAGTATCGACATGTACCGGCCGATATGCATCTGTATCATTTTGGGCCTCCCCTATACGCCCCTACAATGGGTGTATCAAGGTTCTGACCAGTTCCGGGGGTGGAGAATCCTTAAACCAGCCTCCTGAATCGGTTTTGAAAAAAAGTAAAAAACAGTATCGATATCGCCCGATACACCCCTACCAGTGTATTGGGCATATCAATAGTTTGAACCTTGCCCCGATGCAAACCCATAAATTGGATGGCCAGGCTGGGCGAATTTTTGGGCCAGACTAGAGATGATCAGCCCTAAAAACCATCCCATCCAAGGTTCAAAATATTGATACAAGGCAGTACGCCAATAGGGCATAAGGGCCTGTATCAATACTATTTTTTTTGTTTATTTTTATTTTATTTTTTTTAAATCTGGTTCAGAGGGACCAGTCTACCCCCTAAACCACTCACCGACCCAAAACACCCCATGTAGGGGTGTATCGGGAAAGCTCCTATACGGGCGAATACATGACGATATTTTGAACCTTGATCCCATCTAAGAAGGTTCAGAGTTAAGGCAAATACAAATGGGTAATGGTAGAGGCATCAATGCTTAACAAAAATCTAGACCACCAATCACATACCAAAATCCAAATATGCATTTTCTAATAACTTACTATCAATTTTGTGGTAATCGGAAATTTAAAAGGGCAACTATTAACAATCAAGGTTCAAAATTATGCAACGTATTGAAGGGATGAGAGATCTATCATATGGATGGCCGAACCCTGCAGGTAGGTTGGGCGAAATTTCAAAAATTTCTCTCTTCCATCTGGGAATCACATTCCCTGTTTTAGAAAATCTGCATTTTCAAGGATCAATCTTGAACCAAGAACCGAACCAGATCTAAAACCAAAAGGTATGAGAGGGATGTACCTGATATGGAGTAGCAATAACTCCCAACGAAGGTATTCACACCCAAGGAAATCTTCAATGACTGCTTCCACTGAAGATGACACAGCATAGGATGGAGCAGAATCAACAGGTTCTTCACAAGAATCGAATCCTTCAACAAGAATTCGATGGATGGAGTGTGAGCACGACTTCAGATCAGCCTTTCTCCAAAGACTGATATCAAGAACATTTCTTGATCGCTTCTATGGTGGATATCGAACTGGCAATGGCGGCAGCAGGAGGAGGGCGCAAGAGCAAAAGATGGCGTAGTCTTACTGTAGTTGTCTTCTCTCTTTCTGTGATCTGAAATCTGATCTGATGTTGTGTAAAGAATGGTTCGCCCCCTCCTTTTATAGCCTTAAAGAGAGCTCCTAATCTCATTAGGAGTTTCCTAATCCAAACCTGTATTTGGATCAGGAGTTCTCTTTAAGAGATAAGGATAAGCCCTTATCTTATCTACAGATTAAATCAGCCCTCATAATCTTATTATGAGTTTTCATATCCAAATATGTATTTGGATCCGGACTCTTTGAGTGGATAGGGATAACTCCATATCCTATTTGTTGATCCCAATCCCAGATCTGCCCCTCTTTAACTAATCAAATTATACTAGTTCGAATTAGGCTTTAGGCCCATTAAGTCAATTTGCTCACTTACCTTCCAATCTGCTGCCCAATTAGATTTCCTTGTATGGCGTGGGACCCAAACATTGATCTACACATCAGCCACATGGGTTCAGCCTAGGCTCTGTTATAAGGCCTGGCCGAATTCATTGTTATGGGTAGTGAACCCCTAAGCCCATCACCATGGGCTCTTAACGGGCCCAACACTTACACTAAGTGGTCCCTAGGCCAAGCCACCTTATAAAAACCCAAGAACTGTGGGCAGATGCAAGATTAGCCCATCAGGTACTACCCTCAATGGTCTTACACTTAACCTCTCAGCCCATAATGATCAAACACTGCCCAACAAGAGAGGATGTCTCCTTCGATTGCAAGGAACAGTGTTGCACTCTCTGCTCACATGGATCCCAGGAATTAAAACATTTTACAAACATTTTGAAATTGTAATATATATGTATATCTTTATATAAATATATTTTGCAAAAACAAATTTCAACTATTGAAATCGGCTACCGGCAGCTTTGGTTTCCATCAGAGAGAGTGCATCCCCGATCATTACTTTGTCTAACAAAGGGACTGATCTTGTCACTATGATCACTCACTCAGATGAATTCTCAGATTGTCCCAACATACCCAGGTTTTGACCCCCTTTAAGGATCTCATTGATTGGCATATAAAAAATAGTCCAATCCGACACCTAGTGCAGTATCATAATCAAGTCTAGGGGTCAGGTGTAACATTCCAGTTTTGCCCACTAATCACCAAGGTCCAAGGCAATACCAGAATTCTGGTCCGATTCAGGGTTTCAATTAAACTTACACTGCATGTACCTCGGGTCTCACCCTAACAGCTAAGACAGGTTACCCCAACCAACTTGGTGGCACATCAGTGTTAGCTTTAGCAGGATTAATCTCCCCAGACTTATCCAATGACTGTGAACATTCTAAACTAACACGAATCTCATATGTGTCAAGTTTAAGGGTATTACACAGAAATACACCATAATAACATGAATCAAATATATACTTTATTCATTTACAATAAATGTCTTAATGTATATCATTCCGATTGGAGCTAAGGGCATACACTATCTAACACGTATCGGACCTTCCGGTACAAGTCCAATACATGGAACGCATAGAAATTATCTATAGCATTCCTTTTCGTATCTATCGGTCTATATCGAACTATTTCGGTTCCGAAACAGTCCAATACATCCTAATACAAGTTCCCTTCTCTCTCATTAATTAATGCATAATTTTAAATTTGAATTTCAATTTTAGCACCTAATTGGAATTCTCTTCTTATTAATTTCGTTAATTAATAAACCTCTTTCTCATTAAATCCATTTTGTTAGTATAAAACTACAACTTAGCAATAGCAAGATTCGAACCCTAACCATTAGGCTTTAAAACTAAAGGTTCACCACTAAGCCACGCCCACTTGCTTGCTATAGGTTTATGCATTTTTTTTTAAGTAAATTTTCTCGTTTTCTTAGTATATGTTTATCAATAAATGTTAGAATCAATTATTAAAATTTATGTATTAATAAATATTAAGATAAACTATGTTGATTATTTTAAAACTAATGTATATCAATATACATTTTAGTTTTTTTTCACGTTTTAGTTATTCCAACATTTGTCAATAGTTATTAAATGTGTCTCAATATCTCAAATTGTATATAGATCATTAAATTATAGTTTTTTTTTTTACTTTTAAATAACTTATTTACAATAATGACTGGTCTCTGCAAGAGAGCAGACTGTCCGGAATAGGTTACCGGAGAGTCTACAAGAGGATGCTCTCGGTTCGTCTTCCTTATCTTGGCAAGAAGGTAACCAATATTTCTGGGTTAGCTCGAGACAACTCAGAAAAACCTCCCAAATTAAGATAAGTTAAATGCTGGATAATGATGATGTTCATTCAAAGAAAATAAGGGTATTTAACGAGTTACACCCCCACAACCGAAAACAGCTCCACAGATAGAAACTATCTCCTACTAACAAGAGAAAGTGGCAAGAAAGTCGCCTTAGGCATCTACAATTTGAAAGTTAACATAAAAAAGATAATAATGGGCCTAACAGCTTTGACTGGCCTTCCCTTGGAGTCGTTAGAATGTTTGCGGGCCCCTGCAAGGCTTGCATGTTATCAACGTTCATAATAGGCTTGTAACAACTCTCCCCTCCTAAGGATTTCCCTTGTCCTCAAGGGAAAATTCAGGAAATTGCTCATGTGATCAACTGGTTCCCAAATAGTCTCAGCTGGTGATAATCCCCGCCAATGAATAAGAACTTCTTAATTGCCTCGCCTGACCCTTTGATCAATCACTATTTGATGGTATGGATGATATTCCTCTTCCAGGTGAAGATTATGGGGTAATTCTGACTGGGGAGAACTATGGGGCCCCAGATGCTTCTTGAGTAGGGAGGGACACATGAAATACATTATGGATTCTCAACCCTTCCGGCAGTTGTAACTTGTATGCGAATGGGCCCATTTGGCCTATGATCAAAAAAGGCCCATAGAATTTTGGTGCCAATTTGATATTACTTCTTGTAGCCACTGACTTTTGTCTGTATGGCTATAACTTCAAGTACACCCATTCTCCCACCTCATATTATATACTTCTATGTTTACTATCATAGACTTTCTTCATCCTGTCATGGGCCTTACAGAGGTGAGTTTTAAGCTCTAGCAACATCTGATCACGTTGGAGTAGGGCCTCTTCAACTGAAGCATGTGCAACTGTTCCTGGTACATATGGGATCAATGAGGGAATCGGCTTACCATATACAACTTCAAATGGTATGCACTGAATAGATGAATGATAGCTTGTGTTGTAATAGAACTCAGCCCAAACTAACCATTTAGCCCATGTGCTAGGTTGAGAGTCTACAAAACACCTTAAGTACATCTCCAAAGTTCTATTGGTTACCTCAATTTGACCGCCTAATTGGGGATGGTACGCTGAAGTTAAGTTGAAGCTTATTCCCTGCAATTCAAACAACTCCTTCCAGAATGAACTCATGAATGTGGGGTCCCGATCACATACTATGGTTTTGGGCATAGCATGAAGTTTAAAAATATGATCAAAATAAAGTTGTGCCACTTTATAGGCCGTGTAAGGATGGCCTAGTGGGACAAAGTGGGCATATTTGGATAAGTGGTCCACTACAACTAGGATAGTACTCTTCCCATTAGACCTAGGTAGACCCTCCACAAAGTCCATAGAGATACCGACCGATATATGCTCCGGAATTGGTAGGGGTTGGAGAAGCCCCGTTGGCCTGACTTGCTCTTGCTTGTTATGTTGGCAGATAGTACATTCTCTGATGAATTTTTTTACGTGGGCCTTCACTACTTTCCAGAAGAAAATTGTTTTGAGTCTATTAATGATTTTGAGGTACCCTTCATGAGTAACATTGTGGAACTGGCCCACTATGAGTGTGATCAACTCAGAGTCTTCAACCAAGTAAATTCGGCATTTGAAGTATAATACTCCTCCTCTGTAAGCCCATGGCCCAACAGCTTCATCTTGCTCACATAGTTGTATTAGGCATTGTGTTTGAGCATGCTCATGTTGGCCAGATTTGACAGCTTCAATCCAATGGGGAATGGGCTGTGTTAGTGCCATTAGAACAGGCCCATCTAGACTTTTTTTACTGTCGCCTTCATCTCTTCTGAATAATGCATCTACCACCTTGTTCTCAGCTCCTTTTTTATATTCAATACAAAAATCAAACCCCATAAGCTTATATAACCAACGTTGCTGAGTGGGTGTGGTTATACATTGGTTCTATAGGTATTTGATACTCTTCTGATCTGTATGAACAGTGAAGCGGTGCCCTAACAAATAAAGCTGCCATTTTTGTACAGCTAGTACTAGGGCCAATACCTCATTTTCATAAGTAGAGAGCAAGAGGTTCTTTCCTTGGAGAGCTTGATTGATGTAAGAGATTGGACGTCCATGTTGCATTAGAACTGCTCCTATGCCTACTCCTGAGGCGTCACACTCCACCACAAAGGGTTGAGAAAAATCTGGGAGGGCCAATACTAGAGAGTGTCATTACTTCTTTGAGTTGACAAAATGCATCTTCAGCTGCTACAGTCCACATAAAGGAGTTCTTTTTAAGCATTTGAGTCGATGGTCTTGCAATTTTCCCATAGCCTTCCACAAACTTATGATAGTATCCAGTAAGTCTTAGAAATTCACAAAGGGTTTTTGTAGATTTAGACTTGGGACGGTTTAACATAGCATTCACCTTTTCGGGGTCAACCTCCACTCCTTTAGCGTTGATAATGTGCCCCAAATACTTCACCTACGTCTGTCCAAACAAACACTTTTCTTTTTTGACAAATAGCTGGTGAGCTCTTAATATAGAGAATACATGCTTCAGATGTCTCATATGTTCGTCCCAATCAGTGCTATAAACCAAAATATCATCAAAAAAATACAAGAACAAATTTCCGTAAACAATTTTGAAATATTTCGTTCATAAGGGACTGAAATGTGGAAAGTGCGTTAATCAACCCAAAGGACATGACTAAAAATTCATAGTGCCCTTGATATGTTCTAAAAGCAGTCTTAGCCACATCAACGAGGTGCATTCTAATTTGATGATATCTAGAGCGAAGGTCTAACTTAGAAAAATAACATGCACCATGTAACTCATCTAGTAATTCATCAACACTAGGAATAGGGAACTTATCTTTAATGGTGATCTGATTGAGTGCCCGGTAATCTACACACATCCTCCAAGACCCATCATGCTTCTTAACAAGAATCACAAGAGATGAATATGGGTTATTGTTGGGCCGAATCATGCCTGTAGCTAGCAATTCAACAACTATTTTTTCAATTTCAGATTTTTGACAGTGGGGGTAGCGATAGGGTCTCACACAGATTGGCCTCGTGCCTAGAAGAAGGTTGATTTTGTGATCATGGGCTTTAAGTGGGGGCAAGCTTCTGGGCTCTTCAAATAAGTCTGAAAAGCTAGTTAGTAGCTCTTGCATCTGAGGAGAGTCGGGCTCAACTGAAAGGCCTAATGGGCCTTCTAAGGAATGCAACAAGATGCCTTGATGATTTTTCTTGATAACCCGACTATGTGTGGCATTTCTAACAAGGGGTAGTATCCCTTGTAACAATACTTCACATCCATTAACCCAGAATTTCATGCGAAGGTGAAAGAAATCCCACATGATGAGACCAAGAGTAGAGAGCCATTGGGTCCCTAAAATCACTTCATATCCATTGATGGGTAACAAATAAAAGTCAATCTGTAAGGGAACATCTTGTAACATTAAAGAAACGACAAAACATTTACCCGAGCTGACCAAGGTTTGGCCATTTGCTACTACAACCTTGAATTGACCATCCTTAATGGGTTTTAGGCCCACTCGCTGTGCTAACTTGGTTCTAAGAAAATTATGGGTGCTCCCCGAGTCCACCAATGCAATTACTTCTTCACCTCCCACCTTCCCTTTGACCTTCATGATGCACCCTAGTGTGTGGCCTATAATAGCATGGAGAGAGATTTCCAATTCATCATGGGTAGATTCTCTCTCCTCCCTTCAATTTCCATCTAAATATCACCATCTCCTTCCTGCCAGTAACCCTCTATCACAAACTTCTTGCATCTGTGACCGGGACTGAATTTCTCATTACAGTTGAAACAAAATCCCTTGTCAATAAGGGTCAATCTTTGGACAAAGAGAATAGAGGGGGTTGATGCTAAAATTTTGGAGGAAAGAGATGACCCGAACTCTGGAATCATGGGTCATCTCCATGAGTTATTTCTAGCTTTATAGAGACAGGCCAAACCAATTGCTTTTGACAGGGTAGTGGGCCTAGTTGCAAGAACATCAGATCTAATAATCTTTCAATCCACTAATGAAACTACTTGTTGCTACGGTGTCACTCTTCCCGCGCGAGTGAGAAGCCTTTCAAATTGTGTCTGATAATCTCATACTGAACCCATTTGTCACAGCTTTGTGAGGTCTCAAAAGAAATCCTAAAATTTGGTTGGACCATATCGTAGATGGAGTTGTTCCTTGAACTATGGCCATCCCATTTTGGAATGATCTTGTTGTAGTAACTGAAACCACAACTGGGGATCACCCTCAAGATGGACTGACACAGTAAGTACCTTCTCCACTTCGGGTACCCTTTGCCGTAAGAAGATTTATTCAACCTTGCAAAGCCAACTAGTTGGGTCATCACTACCATTGAACCTCGGGAATTCAAGCTTCAAGTTTTGAGCAAGAGGGGCAAGGTTAACCGCCTTTGAGTTCTCTAACTTGTCAAATCTTGTGGCGATTGAAGCAAACATTCCTCGTACCTCCTCCATCATCCACTCTTGGGTAGCCATCTGGGATCCCATCTCACCTTTAATCTGTGAGAGGCGTCGCTCATGATTAGGATCCATCGTTGGCTCTGATACCACCTTATTATGTGCTACTGTAACTGAACGTGTGACTGGTCTCTACAGGAGAGCAGACTATCCGAAATAGGTTACCGAAGAGTCTACAAGAGGATGCTCTCGGTTCGTCTTCCCTATCTTGGCAAGAAGGTAACCAATATTTCTAGGTTAGTTCGAGGCAACTCAGAAAAACCTCCCAAATTAAGATAAGTTAAATGCTAAATAATGATGATGTTCATTCAAAGAAAATAAGGGTATTTAACAAGTTACACCCCCACAACCGAAAACAGCTCCACATATAGAAACTAGCTCCTACTAACAAGAGAAAGTGGCGAGAAAGTCGCCTTAGGCATCTACAATTTGAAAGTTAACGTAAAAATGATAACAATGGGCCTAACAGCTTTGACTGGCCTTCCCTTGGAGTCGTTAGAATGTTCATGGGTTCATGCAAGGCTTGCATGTTATCCACGTTCATAGTAGGCTCGTAACAAATAATTAGTAAGAAACGTAATAATTTAAAACCCAAAACACTTTTAAGCCCCAAAGCACAAAACCTAAAATTAGGACTTTGTGCTTTTGAATTTTAAAAGCACAAGCCCTAAAGCTTATCTGAACTCAACCTTGATCATCAAACAAACGAAAATCAGACCCATGATTGGTAGATGAAGACCATATTCTGAGTTTTACACTTTTACCAAAAAGATCATGCATCAGTTAACAAAAAACTAGCAACCCATTCAACTACGATAACAACCATAGAATGTGCATAATATCAGAAACCGTCAGGAAGAAATTGATATCAGACCTCCCAATCCTGCATGTCAACTAGATATTGAGGTAAACAGGAATAAATTAGAGCAACAAGATTATGATTGTTACTACAGAAATGAAAAGAAGAAATGACGTTGTGGACCTACAGCAATGAAAAGAAAAAAAAAAATCAAGTGGTTGTCTGGAGTCTGGACTTCTGAGGCCAAGGCGGCATTATATAACAATTAGTAAAGATATATACTGCAAAAAGTGGCTTGATCACCAATCTGAACAAATCAAATCATAAGCTGGCTAGGCTGAAAGATCAACCCCTCTGGATAACATGTGACCAATTGCATTAATCAGCCATTAAGAAGAAAGCAGGTTTAATAATATGGTCATTTTATGAGCTTTCAAAAACAAACAAGGAGTCTTCCATGTGACTAAATGGTTGGGTAAAAACATGACCTATTTGTTCCTTTCTATAGACCAGCTTTTTGCCATGGAGCAAATTTCAGAACCAAAAACTGCTTACATAGCCATGATATGCCCACTGTTTGAGGGTGCCCAACCCTTGTGGTCCACGATAGCCCTATCCCATTCACAACAGGATTCCCTAAAAGCAAAAACTCTGCACACACTGAAAGCATGGAAATCCAGCTGCACATTGGGAACATCTCCCCCATGAATTTAACATCATGTACGGGAGCTATTCCTAATGTGTGGTCGGTATGCTATGTGAACAGAGTTTTTACTTGCAGGAGATCCAGGCTCATCCCATTCATCAGATGGGTAGCCTCTGGATCAGCCATATGCGCATGCTTGCGGTCCACATTAGCCCTGCCCCATCTTTCTATTGGAGTTCAACCCGATTAAAAGTAGTTGTCAGAATTTATAATTTGATAATCTAAAAAGCCATGCATCAACAAGAAGGGTTTTCTTTAGCACAAGCAAGGTGGCTTCCAAAATTTATTTGGGTGAGGAAAAGAATTCAAGGAAACCCCTTAAGCCCCAAATTAATTCAACACATGAAAGTTTCCTTGGTCTTTTAGGGATCTCTAAACAACTTGCCTAGAAAACTTGTGTGTTTTGTTGCATGTGTATGTGTAAACCAAAAATGTGCTTTCACAAGTTCAACTTCTTATCCTTCATGGAAGTATATTGAGGCCCGGTTACGTACCCGTCCAGGGATGTTCTGATGGATGCAGTGCCATTGATTGAAGGAGCAAATTGTAGGTTCATCTGATCAAGCCAAAAGGATCATTTTCACAAAGACCTTGTGTATTATAGCAACAGAGATGTGTGACACAGATCCTTTATCCCTCAAGAAATGTCATCAAATATAAATTCAAAAGGCCAAAAAGATGGGCCTGACAAGGTTAGAAAATCAGGACAGCTTACCTGGACCAGTACAAGTAACGGATTTACTTTGAGTGTCTAAGGTTAGCTAATTTGTACACAACATCCTTCATAGGTTCCTTTATATTTTGTCTTTTGCCCTGGCAGAAACAAAAGCAGAAGAGAAACATTGTAGTATGTTTTTTAATTGATAAAACATTGTAGTATGTTTATTCATTGAAAAAAAAAACATTGTAATATGTTCAAGCATGAATTAAGATAATAAGATCCAAAAGGAAATGGAAAAGGGCAAAAAGTAAATAATGGAGAGTTCATATAGGCTGTCTACCTTCTCTCCATGATCAACTCTGATGTAGTTCCAATAAGATGACACAGATGACAAGCAATTATACAAAAGCAGTGCCATGCGGTGTTGCAATTAAAGGTTTCAACGTATAATGAATTTCCCCACTAAATATTTAACTTAAGACCTTTGGTCGAAGTCTTCCTAGCTATTTAATTATCTTTATTATCCTAATTTCAATATAACTCTGCTTGTACCAGTACTTTTTCCTACCTCCATGCCCTAATGAAATGGTTCAAATTCATCAAGTTCAATTCTGTATCAATACAACACCTGTTGCAACTATCCCAAAATATTTTTCCAGCCATTCAAAAACCTAGGATACTTGACTCCATAAGATGGGGTGACTATCATCAGTCTACAAGGTTTAAAATGTCGGTGTTGATGGAAATGTCAGAAATATCATATTGAAATATTGTAAAAACTATAGACATGGTAGAAACATTATAAAATATGTAAAAATATAGAATGATATTTTATGAAATGATAAAAAAAGCACAAGCACACCTTTTTAAATTATTATCTTGTTTCAAAACATTAAACAGAGCTAAGAAACTAAGGTTATAGACAAAATAATATGTTGTGAAGTTGTACTGTAAAACTTAAGATTCAAAACTGCACGATAGACTGAATGCAAATAAAATTGAACTCAAAAAAATGGAAATGATTCTAGTAGATCAATCAAATAATCTATTACACAAACCAAAACTAATATTTAACTTTATATTTGAAATGAATATTCAGCTGGCTTAAAGTGGTAATATGTACATTAGGCAGGTAATAACATTGCTATTCCACATATCTGAAATATTGTCACTAAATTACGTTTTTTTTATACAATAGGGAGAAGATTAACACCAGAAGGGGAGAGCCCTACCTGCTGCATTCACATCTAGGAATAGGACAACATACAAAAGATTGAGCTTATATGACAATTGTGCATGCATGTTATAATACTATCTCTTGTACTCCACATAGTGCGTATTGTTCACTGGGGAATATGTCAACTTCAGTAAAATGTGTTCCTACCCATGGAAATGGAAAACATGTCATGGAAATATTAGGAAATTTAGGGGCATTTTAAACCATGCAGTCTAGCACCTTTTTTTATAAGCATCAGTGAGTATATTTCAAAAACAAAGAAAAAGGTAGATCCCCTACATCCATTCACCATATGGACAAAGGGTGCAAATGAATATTTATCAAAAAAAAGGTGCAAATGAAAACCAATAACATCACATCATTTAAGCCTTGTCCCAAATATATGGGAATGAGAGAGAGAGAGAGACATCACCAAATGTTTTTTTTTTTTTTTGAGAAAAAGTTAACTTTATTCAAAAAGAAGAGGTACATGAGGCAGTGTACACGACAGGTAAAACTCTCAGAAAATTACGAAGGCATAGAGCTATCACTAAAAAGAGAATCCCTGTGAACACCAGATTTAGCTAGACTATCAGCTTTAGAGTTTAGCTCCCTCGGAACCCATACTACATGGGCATTTAAAGAACCCATACTACATGACCATTACCAAATGTTGGTCCAAGCTATCTAGGGTCTTGGGAGGACCAGAGTAGACTGGGTGAAATCCTAACCTTTGGCATATATGGCCCCGAGTACAATTCAAACCTCCCGTCCCCATCTCTACCTTATCCATCTGCATAGAATTTGCTGATCTAGGAATACATTGGAACAAGTTCTTCAACCTGGCAGTCAACAAACTAGCTTCTGTATTTTGATAATTGATACCATCTTGGCTCACCCTTTGTTCACCATAAGCCTTTGGTCAGTTTGGTACCAGACAGGCTCACTCAAGCTGCAAAACTGAATGCATAATTAATTATAGGAACCTAATCTATCTTGGCTTACTGATAACCCAATAATGAAATGGTACTGGATGCAAACTTCACAGCACCTATTTCTTAAGAAAAATGCATGCTAGCTTGTATAGCATTCAAGGAGTAATGCATAGTGCAATACTAGAAGGCTTCTCTACATGGGAATTCAATATGGATTCTGAATTCTGAAAGTGATAAATTATTACTTTTTTCCTGTGATTTGTCAGCCCAAATAATGTATATCCATACTCTCTTGCGTTTAGCATGTACTAATCAGAAGTAAAGTAGCGGAACTAAGAGATTTGGAGAAACATAATAGTGAAGGGAAAGGCCCTAAACTGCAGGGTCCCTATGAACCACCACTATTGAGAATTACTCACCAAGTGATGTAGAATGACTAGGCCCTACAGGAGCTAGGTGCACCAAGTGTATTTAGAAATGAATGGAGATGAACAGCAGCTTTAAGAGAGTTTCTTGGAGATATTTAATATATGCAAATTTACCTATAAAAAATTCTATATCAAGTTTGGCAATCTATCAATTTCTCTTCAGGAAAGAAATTTTTGGAAAAACCAAGAAAGTAGGTCTAAGAATGAAATTTTTATTTGAAATTTAGGATAAAGGATCACAAAGGAAAACCAGTTTTCTAGGATTCTGGCTTCCACATAGGTTCTGCACAAAAGGACTGGTAGAGATGCACTTTATTAGCATTTATATATTCTGTTTATACTGTTTTTTTAATAGGAGACGGTAACTTTCATTAAATAGAAAATCAGGAATTACAAACTGTCACCTAAAGAAGGACAAGGTGACCCCTGAAACAAAAATCAAGTTACAACACAGCCCAAAACAAAGACTCTCTATTCACCCCTTGCTTTGCTAGTAAGTCAGCTAAAGCATTTGCTGACCTCCTAGTCCAATTAACAACTACACCTAGCTCCCTTGTAAGGCTCGATAATTCTCTTACAGCTTGCCTTAGGGACCAAGTTCCCAAATTATTTGTTTGCACCCACCCTAATACTAACTTTGAGTCTCCCTCCACTTCTAACTGTTGCATAACCAATTGCTTAGCCAATGCCCCTAAAGGAGGGCCAACACTTCTACTATAAGAGAGTCCCCCACACCTATTGGACCAGAGTACATAGCTAGGATTCTTCCTCCCTCATCTCTAAACACACCCCCAATTCCAGATGATTCAGGGTTCCCCACACCGTCAAAGTTTAATTTCACAGTACATTGTAAAGGAGGGGACCAAGCTGCTTGTAAGGTAGAACAAGATACCGAAGACCCTGCTATTATACTCCACCCTGTAGTCAAGTCATCTATATAAGTCCTTGAACAAATCTAAAGTTTTCAGCCAATGTACAGCCTTGATGGTGACCCCTTCAATAAGTTCACAAGCTGATTTTTCCTTTCCTTGGAAAATCCTATTATTTCTCTTCCCAAACTGCCCATAGGATATCTGCCCTTGTTGTTCTCCACATCACCCTTCCCTTCTTTGTTTATCGAAAGAAGCTAGGGCCAAAGAGATCATCTACACTTGAGGCTGAGGGAGAGTTCCACCTGCAATCAAAGAGAAAAGAGAACCAATCCCATAAAAGAGGAACAAAGGGACAAGAAATTAATAGATGATTTGTCGTCTCACCATTCTTCAAGCAAAGGCTATAGACATGTCAGTTTACTAATGTCAATTGGGAATGGTATACTTCTTTGTTTGGGTGCAAGTGGACCCCCCCCCCTCCGAATGTGCAAAGCTTATTCACTTCTATGCCGATTTGGCCAACAAAAAAGGCCAAGATTATGTGATGGTGTATGAGGGCTGCAGTCTGTTGGACTATTTTGGAGGAGAGAAATTCACAGATCTTCTCCAATAAGGAGAGAAGTTTGGAAGCAATATTGGAGGTCATCCGTATTAGGGTTATACACTGGATGAAAACCTTGGCTTTGTTTGCAGAATTCTCAGTTGATGAGTTGCAAAGATATAGAAGGAGATAGCAGAACTTGCTCCAATAAAGAAGGCCTCAAACTCTTGCTGGCTCCCTCCACCTCATGGCTTTACTAAACTGAACTTTGATGGCAGCAGCATGGGTAATCCAGGGCCATCCAGAATAGGAGGAGTAATAAGAGATGAACAAGGGAATTTGTTAGCTATGTTTTCTGGACCAGTAGGGGTGGGAGATTCTTTGAGGGCTGAGATACTTGCAGCTCTTGAAGGGGTACAAAGGATCAAGGATATGCATATTAACAAGCTGATCATAGAAGGAGATTCTGAAGTGGTGGTAAACTGGATAAAAGAGGATAACTCTAGACTTTGGAATTACAGCAATGAAAAGAGGAAATTTAAATGGCTGACTAAGGATATGGAAATTCAATACAAATGGGTAAAAAGAAGTGCGAACTCATTGGCAGATGGTCTAGCTAGACAAGGGGTGAACAGGAATTCTATATTTTAGGTTGTATTGTAATTGTTTTTTGGCGTTCAATGGTTGTTCTCGAGAGCTAAGATTGTTTAGCTCCCTTGCTCTATAACTTTTCATAATATTAATACAATTCACAGTTATTGATAAAAAAAAAAAAAAAGGTTATAGACATTGAGACAAGCACCAACTTGGTCTTTTTCTTTGAAGCACTTCTAAGGTATTAATTTTTTGGAGAACCGCTTCCTAACAAAAAGCCCTTACCTTTGGAGGCACCTGAGCTCTCCAGACTTCTTTTACAGGAAAGGATGTAATCAGGTTTGTAGGGGGCAACAAGCACTGAAGAAGGAGGAACAAGAAAAACATCCCAAAGAAGTTCCAGTCCAAATTTTACTATCAGAACAAGAAAGGAACAAGAAGATTGAACTGAAGAGAAAACAGATCATCTACCAATCCCCTTCTGAGTCCCTCAAGGCTCTCCTTAGCCCTAGATCCCAAGAATCCTCAGAGACATGAAAAGAAATAACTCAAAATTTTTTCAAAAGAGAATAGATGGTTGGAAAACTATCCTAAAGGGGAGAGTCTCCAATCCAAGTGCCCTCCCAAAAAAGTACCTTATTACCCAAACAAGCATCATACATTTATGAAAGTTGAGAACGCAGGCAATACACCAACAATGTCCTTCCACGGGGAGAAGCAAGAAGCCCTAGGGTCGACCCCAACATCCCATCCATTTGTTGTCATTCTGTGAACACTTCTTATCACCTTGTGCCATAAATTTTCTTGCTCCTTGGGGAATCTCCACAACCATTTGCCTAACAATGCTGTATTTCTTAATCTAATATTTCTGATCCCTAATCCCCCTTTGTCTTTCTTTCTACACACCACCTCCCACTTTACCCTATAATCCTTTTTAGAACCACCAAATTCCCAAAGAAAATCACTCATTATTTTTTTAATCTGGTTTGCAATCTTAACAAGCATCTTGAAGGTAGACAAAAAGTACACCAACAAGTTTGCTAGTGTTGACTTAACTAAAGTGATTCTACCACCAAAGGTAATGTAGTTCCTTTTCGAACTCGCTAATCTCTTAGAAAATCTCTCTAGCACTGGGTACCAAAAGCTTTCTGATCTTGAGTTTCCCCCCAACAGTAAACCTATGTAGTTCAAAAGCCAATTACTTACCTCACAACCTAAAGATCTAGCCAAAGATGCCACTTCTGCTTCTTTCCTATTGACTCCAGCTAAAGTTTTAATCCAATTTACCCTTAGGTTGGAGACCTTTTCAAAATTCTCTACCAACACCTTTAGGTTTTCCATCTCCTCTGGGTCTCCTTCACAAAAGAGAATCAAGTCATCAGCAAATTGAAGATGGATAACAACTATTTCCTCCCTCCCTACACTCCACCCTCTAAGCAAATTTCTAGCATCAGCTCTAGTGATCTAAGCACTCAATACATCCACCATAAGAGTGGAAAGGAAAGGGGAAAGAGGGTCCCCTTGTCTTAGACCTGTCTTTGCAGGGAAAAAATCTTTGGCTACCCCATTTACCAGGATGGAATAGTGGCAATACAAGTTACAACCCTTAACCCAATTACGCCATCTCTCTCCAAAACATCTAATTCTCAACACTTCAAGCAAAAAAACCCCAACCCACCAAATCATAGGCCTTTTCCAAGTCGAGTTTGCAAATCAGCTCCTTTTCTCCTTGCTTTTTCCTGTAATCCACACATTCATTGGCAATAAGGATCTGCTCAACAATTTGTCTTCCTGACACAAATGCTCCTTGGTTTGGGGAAATCAGGGAATGGTAGCACCTTTTTTATTCTCTCAGCCAAAACCTTTGAGATTACCTTATACATACTACCAATTAGGCTTATGGGCCTAAAATCCTTTGGCTGACTTGCATTTGCCTTTTAGGAATCAAGGCTATAAATGTAGCATTGGCTCCTGAATTGATCTTACCTCTCTCAAAGAACTCACATAAAACCTCCAATAAGTCACCACTCACCACCTATAATGTCCCAACAATCTTGGTAAAAGGCCATCGTGAAACCATCTGGGCCTAAGGTTTTAGATCTTTCCATTGATAACACAACATTTTTTATTTCTTGGATCTCAAAATTCTTTTCTAGTGCAACCATCAGATCTCTGTTACCCGGTTGCCAATCAAAGTCAGGGAGTTCTTCTCTCTCTCTTCTTGGGCTGTCATAAATGGATTTAGTGTTCCACAAAGGCTCTTGCTATTTCCTCCTCTCCTGCAATCACTTCTCCATTCCAACCCAGTCACTCCACAACATTCTCTCTTTCTTCCATTATTTAGCGTATGAAAGTATTTGGTATTCCCATATCGCTCCTTAAGCCATTTACACCTAGCTTTTTGCCTCCAACTTACCTCCTTTTTCCTAATGATTTCCTCCAATTCATGTTTCAACTTCCAATGATCTTTCCTCTCTTGTACTATCAGCCTTCTCTCTACCTCACCTACATCAATTCTTGAATCCTGTTGGAAATCCAAACCTTTCTTTCTTCCACTTTCCTAAATTCCTCCTTATACCAAGCTTTGATTCTAGCTCTTAGAGCCTGTAGTTTTTTATAGAACCTATATCCTTTCCACTTGGTCTTCTTCCCACCACAGTTGTACCTTTTTTACAAAATCAAGATGAAGCAACCACATGTTCTCAAACCGGGAAGGACAAGGTCCCCCTCCTAAGTTTTCCTTGGATAACCTAACTAGACAACGATCTGAGGTAGGTCTAGGGAGAGCCCTTACTACAAATCCTTTCAAAGCAAATTCCCGGTCTAAAGAGAATAAGAATATATCTAGTTTACAACACAAGGGTTCTTGGAAATTGGACCACGTGTAGTTTGCCTGCAACATGAGTAGCTCTCTCAACTCAAAAGAGTGGTTGAAATTTCTCATGCTAGAGGTAACCCTATGGTTTGGATTGGTAGTTTCATTCAGGAACCTAATGACATCACCCCCCGAGCACCACAAGCCATCCTAAAGACCCCTGATGGCTGCTAACTCCTCCCAAAACTCACCCCTTTCCCTATACGAATTAGGTCAATAAACATTGATAAAGGCCCACTCAAATCCATCCTCTCTCCTTCTTAACTTAATTATAACTATAAAGTTGCCAATCAGTTCTTCAGTACACTCTGGTTCCTCATTCTTCCAAATTGTAATGATGCCTCCTGATGCTCCCCAAGATTGTGCAAATGCCCAGCTTAATCCTCTAGCTAACCATACACTCCTTGCCCATCTTCTGTCCACCTCTTGCAATTTTGATTCTTGGATTAACACAATGGTTGGCTTCTCTTTCCTAAGGACTTCCCTAATTACACCCCTTTTCCTTGAACTCACTGGACCCCTTACATTCCAGCTGAATATCTTCATGGAACAATAGAACTACTAAAATCCAAAAGATTCACCTTATTTTAACCCAACTTTCTTTCCTTCCTCCCTGTACCTCCTCTTTCATAATAAACTACACATCTTAATCTCTCCACTTTGCTCAGCTTCTTTTTTCTTCTTCTAGATGCCTCTCCCTCCACCTTGTTTGGAGTTTTTGTCTGATCTACTTATTTTTCTTTTTTCTAATTCTTTTTTCTAGTTTTTCTTTTTGCCTTTTTAGCTCCAGCATCACTTTTACTAATCACTATTAGCTCCCATATTCTGTTTATTCTATTTTTTATATGTTTTTATTATTTTATTAGGGTGGCACGGTATTTTGGTTTTTTTTTTGACAAGTATTGTATTTTGGTTATTGGTACATTTTTTTATAAGATCATAAAAATACAGTTGTTTGGGGCGGCAGACTGATTCCTTTTTTCTGGCTCCCTTCTTTCATTCAGTCTCTTCTCTGTCTCTTTTCATACATTTCTGCCTCTCTTTTATTCTTTTCCTGTGATTTTTTCCTTCATTTTTCAACACTAAATAGGATCCTGGTAACAGAATGCTCAACAAGTTAACACAAATTCTGCAATGTAAGATTTAAAGCAGAAAAGTTTTGTCAAAACTTAGTGGAATGGAGCATTATAAGGGCTTTTAAATTTGAGGTCCTGTGCAGGTTTGTCATTGAAAAACAAAAGAACTATTTACCGAGACAAACCAGGTAGTTTTTTAAATTTAGAAATGGGAAAGAGGAAAGGAAACTTGGATGTGCTAGAAGATGGTTTTAGAGTCGATTGATGCCTTTAGAATGTCAACCTACTCAAAAAAAATCTTTAAACTATTTTAGAATATATTTGATGGAACATGATTGGCTGATGGTATATAAGACAGAATAAAGGCAGTGGAGTTCTTTTAATTTTCTTCTAATCAAGGATGTGCTGGTATGGAGTTGCCACAAACAAAGGGCACATCAAATAGTTAAGGTTGAACTTTTTCTTTGGAAAACAAAGGCTGCAATTCCCTATCCTAGCCTATGGCCTGACTTTTTGTGAGAATGCATCAATATCTTAAATTATAATCTAGCATCCCAGAGATTGAGATGATCAATCCTTACAATACAAAAACAAAAGGATCATGCAAGCATAGCCTCTCTCTCTCTCCAGTTACATTACAGACCAAAACATATGGTTTATGTTTATGGTTTACCATTTGCTTTGCTAATTTATCAATCAGCCAGTGAATTTGCAACCTCTGTACCCATATAAATGTTCACCTGCATATTTCTTGACAACCACTTAAACTGCTTTATCTCATTCTTAAACATCCACAATGCATTCTCTGTTTTCACAAACCAACTTATCACCACCTTTGAATCACCTTCAATGATTAGTTTCTCCACCCTCATCTCCATCGCTTTTTGTGTAACATAAATTACAGCCTCAAATTCTGCTATTATTGAGTCGCAATTAAAACAGATATTTTATCATCAACTAGTCAGCACTTAGAGAGTGATTAGTAATCACATTGACTAGAGGTCAAAACGACCAGTTATTATCACCTCACTGCATTGACAATGCTGCTTCTATGAGAATTGAACCATTGACTCTTTAATAAATATACAACATTCAATTGTATTTCCAAAAAATGGGAGGGGGAAGCTCCCAAAGGTGAGGCTGTAGAAGTATGCTGATCTATATGATAGCATATATATATATATATATATATATATATATATATATATATATATATTTAAATATTGTCCAAACACACACCCAAAAACATATATTATCAGATCAGATAATCTCAGATTGGATGGGTGAATCCTTATTCTATCCAATTATAAACAGATTGAATTTGGATTAAATTAGTCAGATTGGATTCAAACTTGAATTTGGACAAACAGATATAGTTTGCAGCCTAGATGCAACTTGTGGGGACTTGCTCTATTGGGTACACTTACCATTCTACACCAGAATAAAGTTAAGAGAACATCAAACTTATGATGACCCTCTGACATTGTAACTTCTAGAAAATATAAAACAAGATTCAACAAACATTTATTTATAGTAAAAAGAAAGTTAAAAAAATAAAAACGGATACATCATACATCTAGGTCACAAGATGTGTCCTAGATGCTCTATTGGAGGTAAGATCAATACTTTGGAACCAAGCAGATGTGTCCTATGTGTTAACAATTCTGAGAAGATGGAGCATCTCTTTCTGCACTGCAGATTCAGTTGGGAAATTTGGATGAAAATGCTAAAGGTTTTTGGAGTTCAGTTGTGCCTCCCAAGGAATGTATTGGAAATGTTACAAGGCTGGGGTCTGAGGGGTTTGTCAAGGAGAGGCAAGATTGTTTGGAAGGTGTTGCCAACGGTTGTAGTGTGGTCAATCTGGTCCGAAAGAAATTTGAGGCTTTTTTAAGACAATTTGAGGTTAGAGGAGAAAGTCTTAAAGAGCATTTGGGGAAGGCTATACTCTTGGGTGGCAACTCACAAATTGTTCAAGAATTGCCCTTACAACTCTTTTTTGGAACACAGTAATCTTTTTGTATGATATTCATATAGTGGTTTTTTGGGATGTACAAAGTGTTATTGTCTTGCCCAATGCTTCACTGAGCAAGGTTGTATCTTTTCAGTTTGATTTAATGAAATACTTTACCTTCTCTCTCAAAAAACAAAAAAAAAAAAAGATCAACACTTCAGAAAACATGCAAAAGAAGAGAACTTATATGTATTTGTCCCCAAACCGCTGTATTTTGTGTAAAGTGAAGAGTGAGGACTATCAACATTTGTTGATATCTTGTTCTTTTGCTGCCAGTATTTGGAACTGGGTTTTAATGTTATTTGGGTCATTGGGTGTAGGTGGAACTTGCCCTCTGAAGTAAATCTACTTTTTGAACTGTCTGCCTTTGGACGACTAACAAAGAGGGGGAATTTAATGTAGAAGTATAACAGAGCAGCTAACTTGTGGACAATTTGGGAGGAGAGGAATAGTAGAATATTTCAAGAAAAAGAAAGAAGCCTTGTTGAAGTAAATGAGTGTATAATGACAAGGACAACCTTTTGGCTGAAAACTTCAGACCTGTTAATGATTTTCTTTTTTATCAACTTGTTCGTGAATCATGCTTATGATGATTGTAGGATTTCAAGACTGCTATTCAGTCTTGACCACTAAGAGATTTCAGGTTCGATGAGAAGAGAATGTGAAGAAGAAGTAGAAGAAAGAGTGGTGAAGAGCAATAGAACATAGTTTTTGAGGAGAAGAACAGAATGTCAATATTCTGCCGCCGCCACTTTAAGTTAATATATATATAGGTTATGCTAGTTACATGAAAGGACATATCTGCCCTTGGTGTTTACACCATAACTGCTAACAAATAACAAACAATATAGAACTGAAACTAGAAATAACAAAATAGTAAAATAACCACAGCTGTGACTAGATACATTCTACCCTACGGACAGAGTGGGACCACAGCTGTGGGGCCCACATCAATGTTCTCTACACTCCCCCTCAAGTTGGGAGTATATGTTCATCATTCCCAACTTGGATAGATCCGCCTCTAACTTCTTTCTTGATACGGCTTTAGTGAGGATGTCTGCTAGTTGCATACTGGATGTGATGTAAGGGAAGCATACTTCTTCAGATGAGACCCTCTCTCGCACAAATGGCGGTCAACTTCAATGTGTTTGGTTCTGTGATGTTGTACTGGATTATATGCTATATTAATGGTGGCTTGATTATCACAGTACAGCATCAGGGGCTTCTCATACTCCATACCAAACTCCTCAAGTAGAGATCTTAGCCATAGGATTTTACCCACTCCATTGGCCATGGACCTGTATTCTGCTTCAGCACTTGACCGAGAGACAACACTTTGTTTCTTACTTCTCATACTCAATACCAAACTCCTCAAGTAGAGATCTTAGCCATAGGATTTTAGCCACTCCATTGGCCATGGACCTGTATTCTGGTTCAGCACTTGACCGGGAGACAACACTTTGTTTCTTACTTCTCCAGGAGACAAGGTTTCCTCCCACAAGAGCACAATATCCTGAGGTAGACCTTCTGTCATCAACACTCCCAGCCCAATTTGCATCAGTATAGACCTCCGCCTTCATGTGACTGTTGTTCTTGAAAAGTATGCCCCTACCTGGGCATCTCTTCAAGTAGGCTAAGATTCTTTTTGCCGCAAGAAGATGTGTGGTTCTAGGAGAATGCATGTACTGGCTGACAACACTAACAGCATAAGTAATATCTGGCCGAGTGAGGCAGAGATATAGGAGCTTTCCTACCAGTTGCTGGAACATAACTTTGTCTTCAAGAAGCTCCCCACTCTCGGCACTAATCCTGTGATTCTGTTCAATTGGTGTATCTGCAGGCTTGACACCTAACTTTCCAGTTCCTGCCAACAGGTCTAGGACATATTTCCTCTGAGATATAAAGATCCCCTATTTGGATCTAGCTACCTCAATACCCAAAAAATACCGGAGTACACCAATGTCCTTCACCTCAAATTCTTGGTGAAGCTGTTTAAGAGACTCAATCTCATGGCTATCATTCCCTGTGACCACAATATCATCAACATATACTGTCAATAGTGTCAAAGAGGACTCCACCCTCCTGATGAATAGGGTATGATCTGACTGGGCCTGTACATATCCAAACTTCACAAGTGCTAGTCTGAATCTATCGAACCAAGCCCTAGGTGACTGTTTCAAACCATACAAAGCCTTGTTGAGCCAGCAAACCTTCTTACCTATTTCTGCATCATAGAACCCAGGAGGCAAACGCATGTAAACTTCTTCCTGCAGATCTCCATTCAGAAAGGCATTTTTCACGTCCATTTGGTATAAAGGCCAAGTGTGACTTGCTGCAAGGGACAATAGAATTCGAATAGTAGTCATCTTGGCCACCGGTGCAAATGTCTCCAAGTAATCTATGCCATAAGTATGTGTAAACCCTCTTTCAACTAACCGAGCTTTATACCTCTCAATTGATCCATCTGCATTATGCTTCACCGTAAATACCCATCTGCATCCAATTGGTTTCTTTCCTTTTGGCAAATCAACTACATCCCAAGTGTTGTTTTTCAACAGGGCATCCATCTCAACTTGCATTGCATCTTTCCATTCAGGGACAGATAGGGCTTCTTGCATTGTTCTTGGAATAGGGACATTGGAAATGGAGCTAAGGTAGGACCTGTAGGTAGGAGATAGGCGATCATAGGATAAAAAATGGGAAATACAATGGGTTGTGGATGTGGTACAATGTCGTTTCCCTTTACGGACTACAATTGGAAGGTCAAGGTCATCTGTAGGGGAAGTCTCTGTGGGCTCTGGGACTGAAGTATCTAGACCTAGAGCTGCAGATGAGATTGGAGCTGGTCTGGACTGCTGATGATCAGGATCAACCTGCCTACACCGTTTGTGATAAACCCTCAACTCCTAATTCCTCTTACCACCCTCACCATTGCAGCTTTCCCTCAACTGTTGATCCCTCTGACCACCCTCACCATTGCAACTCTCATCACCCAATGGAATAGGTAAAGGAACTACCCCACTCTCACTGCTCTCCCCCTGAAGACAAGAACTCAAAACCCCACTCTCACTACTCTCCCCTTGAGGGGCAACCCGAGGATAATAGGGTGTCCCCTCAAAGAAAGTGACATCCATGGAGACAAACTTCTTCCCGGAGACAAGATCATAATAGCAATAACCCTTTTGAGTTTGTGCATAACCAAGGAAGATGCATTTGGAGGCTTTGGGTTCGAACTTGGAGGGATGGGGTCCGAGAAGCTGAACAAAGCAAGTGCAACCGAATGTCTTAAGGGGAATGGAAAACAAGTCCTCACGTGGGTGTTGCGAAAAAGGAGATCGCATATCAAGGACCCTGGAAGGGACCCGATTAATAAGGTATACCGCCGTGAGGATAGCATCCCCCCAGAAGCGAATAGGGACATTGGAAGTAAACATGAGGCTTCTAGCCACTTCCAAAATGCGCCTATTCTTCCTCTCGGCAACTCCATTCTACTGAGGTGTATGAGGGCAAGAGCTCTGGTGGATAACCCCATGATGAAGAAGATAAGATGTCAATGATTTAGCAAAGTATTCCTTTACGTTATCAGATCAAAGAACTTTGATCTTGGCATCAAACTGGGTTAGGATCATTTGGTGAAAATTTTGGGTCAGGGAAGGTACCTCATCTCGTGAACGCATGAGATAAACCCAAGAAAAACAAGTATGGTCATCAACAAATAACAAAAAGTATTTGTACCCACCCATGGAAGGGATATGATAAGGCCCCCAAACGTCAGTATGCACAATATCAAAAGAATTATCACTCCTTTTATTACTCAATAAATAAGGCTTTCTAAAATGCTTAGCAAACTCACAACTTTCACACTGTAGCTAAGACAACTCAATAGACTCAAATAAAGTAAGAAACAAACTTTGCAAAGATCGAAAAGACAAATGACCTAATCGGTTATGCCAAAGCATAACCAGACTCACACTCTGAGAAACAAAAGACAACTTCTCTACTGACTCTCCCTGATAGAACCGCTCCCCGAGCAGATAGATCCCATTCGTCTCATGGCCAATCCCAATCACCTTCTGCGTCTCCAAGTCCTGAAAAACACATCGGTCAGGGAAGAAGGTTACTGAGCAATTCATATGCTTGGTAATACTACTAACTGAAAGAAGGTTAGTATCAAGCTTAGGAACATGCAAAACAGATGATAGGGAGATAGTATCTGAAAGCTTGATGTCACCCTTCCCAGAAATAGGAACCAGGGAGCCATCAGCAATAGATACCTTATCCCTACCAGAAGACAAATGGTAAGTAGTAAACAATGAAGGCAAGCTAGTCATGTGATCAAATGCACCGAGTCTATTACCCAACAAGGTTCAGTAGTACCTGGAGCTGAGGCATGATAGGCTAAAGCTCGAGTACCTGAATGAGCGAAGGCAGATGTGACAAGGGCTGATGGAGGCTGTAGTGGCTGAGCTGAATTTCCAAACTCCTTTTCTAGCTGTATTAGGGCAGCCCGAACTGCAGCTAAGGTCTCCAAAGATGTTCCTTTTGTGCCAGATGAGGATGTTGAATCAGTGTTCATGGCTACATGAACAGTGCCCTTCTTGTTTCTTAACTTCGCAGGAACCAAGTGGGGATGCAGTTTCCAACATGTCTCTTTTGTATGTTTGGGTTTCTTACAATGTTCACATACTACATCCTTCTTGTCTTCCTTCCTCCTGTCCTTCTCTGAATCACCCCCTGATTTGGGTGTAGCCGCTACAAAGGCTGATGTGGGTTGCATCATAACCTTCCTTCTGGTCTCTTCATTGTGTACAAATGAGTAAGCCTGAGAGAGAGTCACATTGTCTCTGGTCAAAATCTGTTGCCTCACAATATCATATTCTGAGTTCAGTCCCGCCAGGAACTCAAACACTCTGTTTGTCTCGATGTGCTTTCTATGGGTCTGAGCATCTTTGGGACTCTCCCACTCAAGAGTCTCTAAGTGATCAATCTCATGCCACAGGGACTTCAAGGTAGAGAAGTAGACCAACACCGGTTTCTCTCCTTGTTTAAGGGTGTTCACTTCACATTTCAATTCATATGCTCTGACAACATTAAGGGGTTGAGAGTAAGTTTTTTTCATAACATCCCATATCTCCTTAGCTGTGTTTGCCCACAAATAATTCCGGCTAATATGAGGCTGCATAGAATTACACAGCCATGTCATAACCAAGTAGTTTTCTTGCATTCACTTGGTATATGCCGGGTCTCCCTTGGAAGGTTCTTTCATATCTCCCAAGGGTACCCTAATTTACCTCTTCCACCAATAGCCATCATGGCTGATTGGGCCCATTCCAAATAGTTTGATCCATCAAACTTTACAGTCGTAATCTGACCACCCATCTCAGAAATACCACCATAACTGATGTTCCCAAGACTGCCTTCTGCCTGAATTTTAGACTCCATTTCTGCCAAGTCTCAAAACAGCACTTGAAGCACCAATCACAATCAAAACAGTATAGGCCTGATTTGTATTCTCAGTGTATGTGCACAAAGCTGAAACAATTCTGATCCGAAACCAACTAGCCAACACAACAGTAGTTGTCCATAGACCTCTAACCCCCTTAGAACTCTAAGAACAGCCTTTTAAAAAAACCGATATGCTAGGGAAAGTTAGGGTTTTAATCAGTACTGAAAGGAAGCAATTCAGTCGCACAGTCCAAACTGTATAGATGAGCTTGCAGTAGGGTTAATAAGAAACCCTAGAATCTGATCGGACCTACCAATCAACTTAAGAATAGCTCTAGGTAGATCACAGGGTTCAGTCAAACACTAGGGCTTGCCGCAGATCACTTTCAAACCCTAGAGTAGAGAGAAACACAGTTCGGTCCAGGGTTTGATGTAAAACCCTAGTGAATCGAAGAGAGAAAGAGTTAGAAAGGTTCGGCCTTCCCCTCCAGATAGGTCCAACCTATCTTCTCTAAAAGAACTTCTCTTAAAAAGCAAACAACTTATAAGGAAAAATAGTTCGCCGCCTTCTAGGGTTACCTGAACCCTAGTCTTCTCTGGTCCTTCCTAACCACCAACACTCTGCAACCCTAGCAAGTTTCCAACAGCTGCTAGCACCTCTAGCGATCTCCAAGAATCAGTCTGCGAACTCCTCCTTTTCAGCTTTCAGTCCTAGGAGATTCTCATGTAGTCGGCCGGTATTAGACTCACATGAAAAACCCTAACTTAGCTCTGATACCATGTAGGATTTCAAGACTGCTATTCAGTCTTGACCACTAAGAGATTTCAGGTTCGATGAGAAGAGAATGTGAAGAAGTAGAAGAAAGAGTGGTGAAGAGCAATAGAACACAGTTTTTGAGGAGAAGAACAGAATGTCAATACTCTGCCGCCGCCACTTTAAGTTAATATATATAGGTTATGCTAGTTACATGAAAGGACATATCTGCCCTTGGTGTTTACATCATAACTGCTAACAAATAACAAACAATATAGAACTAAAACTAGAAATAACAGAATAGTAAAATAACCACAGCTGTGACTAGATACATTCTACCCTACGGACAGAGTAGGACCACAGCTGTGGGGCCCACATCAATGTTCTCTACAATGATTTAAGGAAAAATTGGGCAGTAATGGCATCCACAGCCTCCACAAAGAATAGACTACAAGCAGAACGAAAATCCCCTCCGGAAGGAGTGATTAAACTAAATTTTGACAGAAGCAGTCAAGGTAATCCAGGGCCCTCAAGTAATAGGAGGGTTCTGAGAGATAAGGATAGCAACATCCTATCTTTGTTCTCAGGACCAACGGTAGTTGGTGACTCTACAAGGGCTGAATTACTAGCAGTGGTACAAGGTATACAGGTTGCTAGTTAACTTGGAGTTGAGAACTTGATAGTTGAAGGGGACTCCAAGGTGGTAGTGGGCTGGCTGTCAAGTTCAAAAACAGCCTTTTGGGTTACAGGGATCTTCTAAAGAAAGTTAATTCGCTTACAAAGAATATGTTAGTTTTTAGTGGGTCAGCAGATTGGCAAATGTCATGGCATTCTTTGGCAAAACAAGGGGTATCAAGGGGTGATCTGTTTTGGGCCACCTTAAAATTGCAATTCAGGCTAGAGTGTGCTTATTTGCTCAGTTCTAAGAAAATTATCCAGTGAGTGCATCATGTTCTTGCTACCTCAAATGGTGCACTAACAACCCACTAACATATGAAAAAATAGAGATTGCCTCCAAGGTAGCCTAACATGTTGAATGATGAATTCACACGACCACAACACTTTCATGTGACCCTCCAATGAAACACAAGCATGCTATCTATCAAATGAAAAACCAAATCATTGAATGAGTGCAAGCCTATGTAATTTGGCTTCAATGAGTTCACATGGTCAGAACACTTCCTTGTAACCCTACAATAAAACACAAACATGCTAACAATGAAATGAAAAATCGAATCACCCAATGAGTGCATGCCTTTTCCCTACCAAAAATAGTACAAAAATAACCCACTAACACATAAAAAATAGAGACTGCCTCTAAGGTTTACTACTATGATAATCAAAGAATGCCAGGGTAGCCTAACATGTATTGTGATGTGTTCACATAATACTTTCTTGTGGCCTTCTAATAAAATACTAGCATGTTATCAATCAAAGAAAAAACAAATCACCCAATGATGCATGCATAAGCGATTTGGTTTCGATGAGTTCATGTGGTTACAACAATTTCTTGTGACCCTCCAATAAGTCACAAGCATGCCAATAAAATACTAACATGCTATTAATCAAATTTAAAACCAATAAAACATAGACATCCTATCAATCAAACAAAGAGGTAACCTGGGCCCTTCAGTTATAGGAGGAGTATTCGGAGATGAAAATGGCAGAATTGTGGCTTTGTTTTCAAGACCAATAGGAGTGGGGGACTCATTGAGAGCGGAGGTGATGGCCTTGCTTCAAGGTGTAAGATATGCCAAACAATTAGAGTTACACCAAATTGAGATAGAGGGAGACTCTAAATTATTGATTGAGTGGCTGCAATCTAGTAAGTTGGGAGCCTGGATTATAGACAGCCCATAAGAGAAATCCTCAACATAACAAGGGAGATCGATGCATGCTTCAAATGGACAAGGAGATCAGCTAATGGTTTAGCTGGCACGTTGGTTAAACAAGGGACTGTGAGGGAGAGAATGTTCTGGACAGTTTTGTAAGAAAGATTACTAGGGGCTCAACACCTACTTAGGGGTTGACAGCTGTACTTAAATCTGGTTTAGCTGGCACGTTGGTTAAACAAGGGACTGTGAGGGAGAGAATGTTCTGGACAGTTTTGTAAGAAAGATTACTAGGGGCTCAACACCTACTTGGGGGTTGACAGCTGTACCTAAATCTGGAAAGTTATTCTGAAGTTATATTAATGAAGTTACCGTTTCCAATCAAAAAAAAATCCTATCAATCAAACAAAAGACAAAATTACCCAATAAGTGCATGCTTGTTGTCGCTACCCCAAGTGATACATGAACTAATTGCTATCAAATGAAAACTACAGACTATTTCTAGGATCCACTACCTTACTAGGAATTTTAAGAAATACGAAGGTAACCTAATATGTGGAACATTAAATTCACATAATCATTACAATTTCTTATGGCCTCCAAGAAAATGTGAACATGCTATAAACCAAATCACCCAGTGAATGCATGCTTGGGTGATTTTGCTTTGATGAGCTCAAATAGTCACAACAGTTTCTTGAACCATCCAATAAGGTTGCATACATCTGTCCCTCCCCAGACCCCACATTGGTAGGAGCCTGTGCATTGGACTGCCCTTTGTCCAATAAAACATAGACATGCTGCTATCAATCATATGAAAATCCAAAGAATTGTTTGGTTGGTTAATAAAAAACAAACTATAATGCTTACCTTCAAGGACGGAATAAGAGCAAACACTTCATCAACTGTTTCTGGAAAAATATTGCCAATCATGCACATCTGCAGTCAGAACTATGAAATCAGGAATGGACCATCACACAGAGGAATTAAGTCATTTGTGCTGAGCTCCAAACCTCGCCATCAGAGACACCATGTCTTTTGAGTGGCCTAAAATATGAGTTAATTCTTCAAAAGAGTTTAGCCATGAGGTTAAAGGTTGTCAAAATATCAAATTAAAGGATACTCAAGCACTTGTTGCACAGATGTATGACTTGTATACTGGTTACTGGTTTTGGCATATTGCAGACCATTGTCAAATGATCTGAAAAGCAAACACGTCCCCAGAAAGAAAACTCAGACATCAAGAAATTCCATAATTCACAATAAGCAGAAATTCTATCATTCATTAAAAAAAGGAAAAAAAAAAGAAAGAAAGATGAGATTAGATGAAATGAAGAACTTAAAAACTTTAAATGAATTTCTTACGCAGGCATCTTAAATGTTGGATCTTCAGATAGTATGACCAACTGTTCCTGGATTCCTTGTAAAATAATTGCTGCCTCACAATCTAACAGGCATTCAGTGTTCTTCGGAAGTTCTGATTTTTTTTGAAGATCAGTAAAAAAGAAAACTTGTATTAAATTAAAAATCATTTTACAAAGACAATGCTCCGAGTTTTTTAAGGTATTGTACTAAAGGCAAGAAATAAATACTATGCTTTAGCCATGTGACCAAGGAACTTTACATGGAGCTATACAATAGATACTATTGCTGTTAAAAAAAGAGTATATCCTTGTCAAAAAAAAATATCCACCATGTGGCAGTCCATTGAATTATTTATGGACTGACAGCCAGAAACACAACTTTCTTTTCATCTTTCTTAACACCTCTTTCCATGTGCACTCCTTGTTCTCAAAAGCCTTAACATTCCCTTCAGTCCATACAACCCAAACACAACCATAGGTATTAATCCCCACACAACTTCCCCTTTCCTACTGAAGCCCCTAAGCAGCCAGCTTAGCAGAAAATTGCTGATGGATTCAGGAAAGCACCCTTCGCAACCAAATGTAGCTAAGAGAGAATAACACCACAGCCTTGTTGAGAAAGAACAATGCAGGTGTGAGGCAGTGGTCAGTGGATTTCTGAAAGTTGGAAAGGTAATGCCACTAATGATAACACTTAGGGCTTGGGAAGAGAGAACTGAGGTGAAGAAGCTCTGCAAGAAAGAGCTGGGGGAAACTGCAAGCTGAGGGAATTAGGGTTTCTCGACGAGGAAGATGGTATCTCTCAAGGTGGTGAGATCGGAGTACATCAGCTTATTGACTGGAATATGAACAAATGTCCCTCAAGGTGTTCTGTCACCTGATTATATAGAAAATCCTGCCATGCAGATCATGTGTGATCTGAATGATTCTGGAATATTCTTTTGTCAGAAAGTAATTCAGTTAGTTACACCAACTCACATAAGTGGGTACAAACAAGGGCACTAAGGAGATCCAGTACTGAACAACGTGCTTTTCCCAATCTCTCACACGAACCCACCACGTGTCACCATCTTGAACCTCACTTCACAGTTATGTTATCGTGCACTGGGTACTAAGATAACAGATTCGAAGTAGTTGGGAAACCTAGGCAAAGGATTTCACACACTTGGGATAGGGATTCGAATAGTAGACCAATGGCATGGGCATGTCCATGCCCTTACAGCAGGAAAATATGGTTTGCAGACTCCAAAACAGAAGCACGTGGAGCAGTTGGCATTCTCCAAGCTCAGCCTCTGCTTAGAAGTTTAACAAAGGTGAACACTTTTCTGGAGTTGCTGTCCGATCCAGAAACTTCACTTTCTGGAGATGGTGCCAGCAGCTATTGCATGGAGAAAATGGACCCAAAGGAGAGATGTTTTGCCATCTTCCTGTCAAAGGTGAGACACTTTTCTGGAGTTGCTTTCCTACTCAAACCCTGAAGTGGCCAGGCTGAAAGCAGCTCATTAAGAGGCCAAGGCATTGCCCAGGTTAGGTTAACCACCCTCAAGAAGTGCAACCAGAGCCCCTGGCCCTGGGCTAGTTGGCAGTGGACGATAAAGTGATCAACATTTTCTAGGTCCTGTCTACACATCCCACACGCTTGATCTTGGAAGTTGAATCTGCAGGCTCATCTCAGCAGCAGCTCCGTCATTGCACTGTTGTTAATTCAGATCTCTTGAAATTTCTGCAGTAGCTCCATTGTTGTAGCCACTTCCCAGTCATTTAAATATCATCTGAACTGAGGATGCCATTCTGTAGTTTCATTGTAAAGTTATCTGCCACCCTTGCTTACTTGTTAAGTGGTATTTCAAATAACAATGGAAAGATCTCCATAAGCGGTCTGTCATTACACCATGTCTTTCAAAAACCTCACTCTTGTACCCCCCCCCCCTTCATACTTGTAAAGGTGTTCACTTTTCATGAATATACTCCATGTTCCTTGATCCATATTTCACCGTGATAACTCATCACCATAGACTATTTGGCTGCTTGTTATACCTCCAAAACCTTTTTTTTATCAATAACAGAATGTTTTATTAGATTATAAAAATTGTGAAACTTTGAGTACAAGAGAGGGGAGGTAAAATATCTTGACTCCCCCACAACAGAGAACAAGAAGGAAAGCTAAAAAGTGGCCCAAAACAAAGAATCCTTAAGCACCCCTTGCTTGGCTAACCCATCAGCCATGGAATTAGCACTTCTCTTCACCCAGCTGTACTTCACCTCAATATCCCTACTCAGCCATTTAAATTTTTTCTTTTCATTTCTGTAGCTCCACAAACCATTGCTGTCTTCCTTCAACCACCTAATTACCACCTCCAAAACCTTTTCCCCAAGAGGACTATGATGCTTCAACATGAAAGTTTCTTTGGGGCATACATACATTTTGGTTGGGGCTCTTTCGTACTAAATAAACACTAGCTGATGTAAAACCAGGAAGAAGGGAAACAAGGAAGATCCGAGATTTGGAGTTTCCTTGGGAAAATGGGCTTTCACGTGTGGAACCAACTGGGCTTCTATTGGTCTCACTAGCATAGGTGATCTCTAGAGAAGGCCCTAACCAAGAGATTGATGGCTTGGCGCATTGACAGAGTCAACAGTTCAAAGAGTTTAGGTTTTTAAGTAAGTTAAATTACAAATTATTTCACTTTTCTTCCAACATGTTTTTCAAGGGCCCCAACTTGCTTGTTAGAGGTTACTGAGCTATCCATCCCATGGGACCAAGATCTTGAAAACCCAATACATTTTGAGTGAGTCATAGCTTTTTTTTTTTTGAATAATTAGAGATTTATTAAAAATTTTATGTAAAGACTTTACAATCATCCCTTGGAGAGGCACGAGCTGCTACCTCTCATACAAGTAAAAGCATATTACAATTGTGCCCTGAATAGACTAGACCTCTTCACCCCTTGTTTGGCCAAGGCATCCGACATCCCATTTGCTGATCTTCTCACCCATTGTATCCTTAAATTCATATTCCTGGTTAGCCAAATAATCTTCAAGTCCCCTTCTATCACCACTTTTGTCAAATCCAGCTCACTAACTATCTGCACCCCTTGAATTGCAGAAAGCAATTCAGCTTTGAGAGAGTCCCCCATACCCACAGGGCCAGAAAACATTGATATAATTTTACCTTCTCCACCTCTCACCATCCCTCCAATTCCACATGGACTTGAATTACCTCGGCTACTCCCATCAAAATTCAGTTTAACAAAACCTCCAGTTGGTGGTGTCCAGACCACCTCCACTCTGTCCTTTCTCTTAGAACTTTTAGCGACTATCTCCCAATTCCTCCAAATATCATCAAAGGAGAACTGGGAGAACAATTCCAGAGTCTTGATCCAGTGGATCACCCTAACCACAAATCCTGATTTCTTCCTTGCTTCTCTCCTTCTCTGAGAAGATTCTTGCATTTCTCTCTTCCCAAATGGTCCAAATCAAGGCTGCTCTGCACATCTCCACATTATCCTCCTTCTCATCTTAGGCCAAGTAAAACAGGAGGGATCAAATAGCATAGTAACCTTCATAGGTAACGTCCACCTGCACCCAAACAAAGAAGAAAACCAAAGCCAAAACTCTGCAACAAAGGGGAAGAAAATCAGTAAATGACAACAACTCTCATCACTTGATTTGCATAAGACACACCAGCTTGGAGAGAGGCACGAATTAGGTCTTCTCTTTTGAAGCAGGTCCATAGTATTTATCTTCCCGTGAACTACTTCCCAGCAGAAAGCTCTTACCTTGGTTGGAGTGGGTCTACACCAAACTCTTTGACTAGAAAGGAAGGAACTGAGGAATCACAAAATGTCTTGAACAAAGAAGCACAAGAGAACAATCCCTTAGGGTTGGGGGCCCAAATCTGCTTATCAGGTTTACCGGGTTCCAAGTAAACATTTTGATAGTAATAGGGTGAAAGTCTATGATGGGACTAGAAAGTTTCTACATTTTGGGTCTATTTTCAGAGTTATCTTTTATTTATCTAGTTATAGTATATTTGTAATGGGTTGTTAGAGTTACAAATTGGCTTATATATTTGACTGTCCTTGTGGGTTATATATTAGTTTACCCTATTTCCAATGCAATGAGGAGTTAATTCTGGTTAGCTTTCTAGTTGGAATTGGAGTCACTAAAGGGATATCTGAGGCCTTACAGTGAGTCTATAAACAGACATTATAATTGACGATTAGAAGATTTTATTTGATGCACACTAGTTTAGAGAATTCTGGTTGTAGTCAAGTATTTCTTATCTCTAGTTTAGTGAATTCTAGTTCTAGCCAGGCATTTCTTTTCTCTTCTCTATTATTTCTCTACATAGCCAACCACATAAATTGGGATAAGGCATGAATGATGATTATGATGATATTATTTTTCTACATATCATTAACATCATCATCTTGGGTTTTCGTCTTTCTTATTGCTAAAATCTCTATTTAGCAACACATTCATACAGTCTCGCCAGCTATATTCTATATTTCATCATGTTCACATATTCTGCTGCATTGAAATTAGTTTATCATATATGAACCACAAATAACTCACAATTTAGACCAGGAAGATAGCAAAATGTTGTGGATTCCCAGCAACAAGTTGTTTTCATTAAAACTTGCAACCTTGAACCTTAAATTGAAACCAGTTTGCTCTGGGGAGGCAGTCCTGTTGATGCTTTTAGTGCAAGGCAGGACTTAGGAGACCAAGACAATATACTATTTTTGTATGGTTTCTTGAAACCATTGATCTTTTGGTAGCTTGCACATCTAAACTTGGTAAAGTTTCCACCTTAGAGATTTTCTCCTCAAAAAGTGTTGTTTATTGAGAAAGTCATTAGTCACTATGCAGTACTAGTTTGGGGCTCCCACATCCCATATAGGGGTATTGGGAGGATTAGACCGGAAACAATTCAAACAATCAAATAATTTAAAGCACAAATTAAATCTCAGGGACACAGCAACTTTTAGGAAATTTTTGAGGCATATTTCTTTAGCATGTTTTCCCTTCTAGACCAGAAAGAAATGCAGGATTGTAAAGATGGGGGGGGGTCCAAATGCAGTAGTGCATAGCAATTGCTGATCAAAAAAACAATAAACACAACAACAGGAAAATGTAGTACCCAAAATAACCCTGAAGCTACCATTCATGACAACGTTAAATTGGAAACATATTTAATTATCTAGCTACTAAAAGGTAAAGCATCCAAAGAACTGCAAACTTATCATGCAATTACTATCACATATGATTATACTGAAATTAACACATGTCCACAAAATACAAAGTATAAAAAGAAAGGCTGATCATACAAAACAAATACCAACCATCTTCGATTTTCAGTTCAGGAATGGTAGGTCCTTTTGATACTGTACTCTTTCCGCTAGCTTTCACTGTCTTATCTCCCTTTCCTCCTTTGCCCCAATCTCCTAAACAATCATAAAGTACGCATTACAGATTATTAAAATGTAAGCAGAATGCTTATGCAAAACATAAATATATCCGAGAGACCCTTGATATCCCAATCACAACATGCAGCCAAAGAAAAGCCTAGAGAGAAATGAATAAAAAGTGTAAAAGGTTCAAGCCTTTTGAAACTGGAAAACCAAACGAGAATTTTCCGCCCGACTTTGATGAGTTGCTGATTTTTGCGTTGGATGACTCTAAAGAAAAACGGAATGAAGATATTTGTGGGAAAAAAGACCCATTAAAGTTCCACTTCGAAGAGTTCAAAGAAAGTCAAAAAAATAAAGACAAATGAGATAAAAGAATCATACCTTTTGAAGCAACACTTGCAGGCATGACTTTTCCACCTGATTTTGATGGAGTATCAATCTCTGCTTCTGGTTATTCCAAAGAAAAAGTGAGAAAGAAAGTTTCATTTGGTGAACAAGTAATGTTGAAATGTGAAGTTTAGCATCGTAACAGCATATAAAAACACTAAATTCGCGGCAGAGGCGTGCAGAGCCAAAACAATGCACACACTGTGAAAATGAAAAGCAAATGGCAAATGATGCAGTAACCTTCAGGATCAGATGTATCAAACCGAATTGTCCTTCCCTTCTTTGACGAAGTTCCATCTTTCCCCTTCGCCGCTGCTACAAAATAAATAAATAAAATATTAAAAGAGGGGAAAAAATAAAAACACTTATTGCAACGAACGAGGAGGGAGAAAATTAGAAAAAAAATTGTTCGTTGACATGGAAAAGTCGAACTCCCTTTTCCAGCATTTGTGCTTCTGGCCTCTCTTAAAAAGGCTCAGTAGACATTTGCTTGGTTCCTGTTCCCGCGGCTTTGGTGAAAGAGTTTTTATGCTGCCAACTGGTCAAAACCATCCTCCAAGGACTAAGATAGCAGAAAAACATGTTATGTTAAGCTTATGACCCATTATTTCTCTCGATCATAAAGGAGTGACGAAAATATGTCCAAAAAACCATCGGAAATCCATGCAACAGAAATCCTGGGCCTTTGATATCGATATTAACAACCCCGCATTTCCGAACTTGGCAACCAAATTACGAGGTTCTCAAGCAGTAATGAAATGCAAAATCTATTCGAGCACTGACAATCTCTCTTCAAGCTAAACAGAAACCCTAGTTTTATGGTCTTAGCAATTGCATTACAATATTTAGTCCAATTAAGGTGTTGCGTCTGTGTGCTCCGTCGGAAACCGGAGGAGCTTCAACGAAAAAAGTTTAAAAAAAAAAGGAAGAAGAAGAAGAAGATAAATGAGAAGACTCAAACCTTCCTTTTTACCGGATGACGACTTAAGCGAAGATTTCATGTTAAACCCTTTCTCTCCTTTCCCCGCCATAACGGAACCCAGTAAGCAGGATTCAGCAGACCAACTTCTAGCTTGTATATGCTTTTCAGTGATAGAGGGAGCCTCTTCACCTTTTTCCCTCCACCGCCACGTCACTCGTGTATAGACAATCAAACTTCAAAGTATCGGAAATTTCTTAGTGTATAAGATACATGGGAATCGAGAAAAATTAAGATACGCATACATTTGTAAATATTATAAATATTTTAATAAATCATAAAAATACAACATTAAGATCTCAACGACGAGGTGTATATATGTTAAATTAATATATTTTAATAATTTTATGAAAATATGCATACATTTGAAAATATTATAAATATTTTAATAAATCACAAAAATATAACAACACTAAATATAAGATCTCAACGAGGTGTATATACATTAAATTAATATATTTTAATAGTTTTATGAAGAAAATATATTATAATTAATTATAATTTCATTAAAAATCCTATGTTTAACTATAATTTATAAATTATAATTCTTAAGTTTTAATGTTTTATGGGATGAGAAAAACTCAACTCTCCTATCCAACTATAAAGCATGCATTAGCACAACTTCTATGTGAAAATATAATTACTAATTATTTATTATTTATTTTCAAAAATAGTTATTAAAGAAGAAATTTCAATTGCTTTATGGATATGATAGATCATCTATAGAATTATAATATATTTAATCAATGTGATCAAATGATAAAATATAACTAATTATTTATTTATTTTCTAATTCTAAAAATATAAAAATACAAAAAATAATAATTATTAAAGAAGAATTTTCAATTGGTCTATGGATATGATAAATCAAACGATTTCCATGTGCATCTTGTATCAATTTTTCAAATATACGATACAATATGCCCCGTATCGGGCATATCGTATCGAAATTTTAAACCTTGCTGGCAACTCCCAAGGTGGAATCTGTAGTGTACGAACCGAGGATCTAGTGCGTTTAGACTCGAAGAGAATATTTTTACATCATTCATTGCTCAATTGGCCATTTATTAAAACACCCCTTGTAGTTTCATTAATTTAGTAAAACTTACTATATTAGATGAAAATAGAAAATGACATTTTACACCTTAATATCCATTCAAATGAATTTAATCAAAACAAACTAAAAGCAAAAATGCCATTTTGACCTTAATAAAATATGGACACCCCCTTTATTTTTCTCTATTTGGTTAATTTTGTTTTCTATACAAAAAGTGTTATGGATACTTGATGTAACACGATCCGGTCACTCCTAACTAGCACTCACGTGGCTCCTGGAAGATACATGAGATGAATAAGAAGAAGAATCCCCGGGGAGTTTATCCGGCGGGAACACTCCGATGCTTAAGTTAGTACTTTGTAGGAGAAGCAAAGAGAAGACGAGGGCTAAGAGTGCAGATAGCGCGTTATCACTATACACGAGAGATTAGAAGTCTCAAGAAGAAGTTTCTCTTCTGCCTTGAGTGCTTTTATTGGGGTGTTCAAGTCAGGTCGGGCATAACACGCCACTGGGCTCCTACCACAACCGTTACCTGCTAGGGCTGCGCAGGTGGCCGTTGTGACGTGCTTCTCGCCCGGGTGAGTGACACGTCTCCAAAGTGGCAGGCACGCCTCCGCCTACTGAGAGACATGGATGCAGACTATCAAAAGGACAGGGACTACGCCGTCAGTAAGGGACGTGGCGCAGTCTGATCGGTATGGCCTGTCAGATAGAAGCTTCCTGAGGAGTACTCACACGGCTCATTCACGAGTTACTTTATAGCGAGCTCGGAATACTTTAGGATTACCCTTAATAGAAGTCCTTGGGATGACTTGTCTGCTTGGGAGCTCGGGAGAGCTAGTTCCCCTAACTCGCGAGCTAAAGTTGCCTAGGAGTATCCCTTCAAAGGTAGCTCGGGGAACCCGGAGCTCGCGTTGTGGCGAGCTCCTCCTTTTGTGAGTTACAATGTAGCGAGCTGCTTTATGGGCCTGTCACTTGGTCGCACTAGGCTACAATGCTGAGCTATCGCTCGTGCTGAATCAATGTCCACGTGTCACCGTTTCATAGGTTGGGTCAAATTATGGACACCCCCTTTATTTTTCTCTATTTGGTTAATTTTGTTTTCTATACAAAAAGTGTTATGGATACTTATGGAAGAAACAACCATGAATCCATACCCTTGAACATTTTTCACTTAGTTTAAGGGTATTTTTGGAATAAATAACCATGGGTTCGTGCCCCTGAACATTTTCTAATTACTTTAGGTGATCATGTATTCATGTTACTATTTTCATACGGGAAAACAAATCAATGTTTTAAAAACCGACCCAAAGGTCGAACCGTTTTTTTCTCTGAATCATGGGTCACTTGTTTGACCGGCTGAATCAATGGCGGTTGAAAACATTGAAACAAATGGTTCTTAATGAAAGGTCAATTAAGTAAATAGGTTACAAACTATAAGAGGTATTGTACAATTGTGGATTGGGGTGCAATAATGCACTGAACTGGATTTTACACTGTTGCCAAATGTAGCCCAAGGAACACCAAAGTTAATCATGTGAGTTTTTCATTTCCCAATTTTTTTCTTTTTCTAATGTATCTACTGATTCATCTATCAATATTCCTATTACTCTAGGTTTTATGCATAGATATATGCTTTCTACAACTAGAAATTCAACTTACATGTTCTATTGTTCTCTGTGGTTTGGTGATTTGCAACATGTTAGAATTAAAACTTTTGTGGTTTAAATACTTCTAAGTTGAATTGATTTCCACTCTTTATAGAGATGGTTTACAAGAGCTTGATTTTTAATGGAGATCTCTAAATACATTTTACATTAAAATATAACATCTACCTACAAGATCTGACCTAGATGCCCAACTAGATTCTTGTGTTTTTCCCTCATAGCTTTCAATCAAAGTTCTAGCATTCATAAGTGGAATTTATAAATGAGAAAAGATGGATGGTTTCTTCTGTCCCATAATGGATGCAGCTGAACTAAGATGAACTGAATATTTACTTGCATGTTCTATTATTTCATAATATGCCCCAAAGGAATCCCCACACGCACAACTCAAGTTCTACTGTTTCTACTAAGTCAAGACAAGTAGAACCAGATTTTTACTCATGTGTTCTATTATTTCTTCTTTCTTAAAAGATAATTGATCTTACATGTAGAGTTTGTGCAGTTTTTAAAGCTTATTAGGCTCCGATTCATGTAGACGGAGTATTCTCAAGCCCGTTTCTTTCCTAGATTTCTTTTTTGGTTTTTTCTTGTTTTTGTTCCTATATCCATAGCAATTGTGATCGGGTAAGATGAAGAGCTTAATTTCTGTTTTGAATGTGAATCGATTACAAGGAGTATCAGTTGTGGCTAGTGGCAATGACTTGGTGGTTGATAGGTGGATGGACCATTTATAGGAATGGAGAGGAAGTGATAATTTTATTCAAAGCTAAATAGAGGGTTAATGCAGTAAATTTATAAAAATCGTTAATGTCCTAATGAGTGACAGGTCTAGATCTTTAGTATGGCACTATGCTGGTGTCTACAGGTTTTCAAATTCATTATGAGTTCAAGAGTGTGAAAAAAATCATGGCAAGTGTTAGATGATATCGCTAAAAGAATTACAATCACAATCTTTTAAGTAAATATCTTTTTATTTTTCAGACTCATAACTAGTTAATTTTTATTGAAATCTAAGTGGTGTTCAAAGGTTTTAACTAGGGGTGAGCACTATTCCATTAAAACCGAAAATTTCAGTTTCGATTTTTTTTGGTTTGTTTTTTTCGGTTTTTTGTTAAATCGGTTCAATTAATTTGGTTTTTGGTTAATTCAATTTTCAGTTTCGGTTTGTTGAATTAGCATTTCGGTTAATCAAATTAACCAAACTTTTTATTATTATATGTAATATAATAATATATTGAAATTTGATTTCATAATATATATTTTATAATATATAACATATATTATATGTTATAATATATAATATATTATATATTATTAAAATTTGGTTTTAACCGAAATAATCGAAAACCAAACCAAAATTTTTGGGTTTTTTTTATTTCGGTTTCGGTTTGGTTTTATTTTTTTAGTTCATTTTTTTATTTCGGTTTATTAGGTTCGGTTTTTAGCCGAATAAACCGAATGGTTACCCCTAGTTTCAACTAATATCAATCAAGTTATCTTTGTCCTTGAACATTATAACAAATTCAACTAATATGATTGAATACCAAACTAACCCAAATAGCCATTGATGTCTTCTATTAAGATCATGGAATTAATCTAAACCACCCATGTGATGTACAAGGGTTTCAATCAATTTATACCATCCAAATAAATCAACACAAGTGTTTGGGTTATGGTTGAGCTGGCCTCATATGCCACGTGTTGCCCCTGTGGTTGCCCAATCACCTCGGCCACGTTAGCACCACATCACCTTCGTGACCTACCTTATCTCCTTGGCCATGTCAGCGCCACATTAACTCCGCGGCCTACCTTATCTCCTCGATCATGTCAAATTCGTGTCACCTCTGCGGCCCACCTTATCTCCTCAGCCACATCAGCACCGCATCACCCCCGCGGCCTACCTTATCTCTTCAGCCATGTCGGCACCATGTCATGCAGATAAGTGCGACCAAGACAGGAGAGTGGATGGGGACAACTCCGCTGTTGATTACGTCTTATCCTAAAGACCTCAGCGGTTAACCTCATCCTGATGACCTCGGAAGCCTCATCTGACCAAGACACAGATCATTGACTATAAAAAGGTACCTCCCGCTCAAGGTAAGGAATTTCAACTCTTGATTTCCATACCGTTACTCTGTTCGGACCAATACCATTCTCCAACTGCTCGGTCCAACCGCCCACCTTCCTCGACTAACTTAAACATCGGAGTATCTACTCGGGGATAACTCCTCGGGCCTCTAACTTTTATTGGTTTTAGATCTTGGAGTGCGACATCATCCTTCCACCTCGACTTTGCCCAATTGGCATGACTATCTAACTGTGGCCTTGGTTCAAGCACTACCTCAGATCGAACAACATCATACATGAGTGGTAATGAGTGGTTTATTGAATGTAATGAACTAGACAATGACCATCCAAGTATGTCCTAATATTTAAATCCATCTTAGACATTCAATTAAAGCAGTACTAAAAGGCATTAATTTATTACTCTAGGTAATATTTGACTTGGTTAGTCGAAAAAAGAAAATGATGTATAAAGTTAACAAGAAAATGATACATTACTTGGATAGTCAAAAAATAAAAAATAAAAGGGTAAATTTCTTAAACTTCAGTAAGTGCATCCTTACTGTTTGAAAATTAACTGTCGCTACTTTATTGTTTCTAACAATTGTCTAAATCTTACAAGAATGTAAAAATTAAATGTCCATTTTACCCTTCTGTGATCTTTACCACCCTCCCCTCCTCTGATCCCTTCGAACACTCAATCGGCAAAACAGGGAATCTCAACTTGAGTTTAATGGAGCTAATGAGCAAAGATCCCAGATCCGTATCCGTCTCCGGTGAAGATCCCAGATTGACTTTAATTTAGGGTTGGGGTGGAGCACCATCTCCCTTATCGGCAAAGGCATCACGAGAGGTTGCCGGTTCTGCAAAGGCAGAAATTGATGCTGCCAGTGCTGGTGCTGCAAAAGCGTTGGAGGGCATTTGGGTTGTAACAGAAAAGAGTCCAAAAAACTCTAAGGTTGTCGGTGATACAAAGGCGGAAATTGATGCTGCCAGTTGAAGCCTAACTGCATTGAAGCTAGACAAGGCCTCCAGACCTCCGAAGGTGCAGCTTAATTTGACCTGCAAAAAAAAAGCTTGATTACACTATCAAAGAAGGAGAGAGAAAGGCCAAAGAAGCTGCGACCATTAGATCTGGAGAGAGAGAGAGAGAGAGAGAGCAGATGTGGGAGTGTGTACCAGCAGCGGTGGTGCCACTAGTGGACAGTGGAACAGTGGAGAGCAGAGGGTGTGGGAGAGAGAGAAGTTATCGTTCATCATCTCTCACCTTGAAACGAAAAACAAAGTAGTGGCGACAAGAAACCTCTCTCATCTCAGAGTCAAGAAATCTCTTTCTTCCCTGTATGGCTTTGGTAGTAATGGTTCTTTTCGTTCTCAACCGCCACTGGTGGTTGGTGGAATAGTGGAGAGCGGAGGTTTTGGGAGAGAGAGAAGTTACTGATCATCATCTCCTACCTTGAGACGAAAAACAGAGTAGCAGTGGCAAGTAACCTCTCTCCTCTCGACGACAAGAAGGTAGGAATGGTTCTTTTCATTCTCAACCGTCGCTGGTGGATGGTGGGATAGTGGAGAGATGAGGTTGTGGGAGAGAGAAAACTTACTGTTCATCGTCTTCCACCTTGAGACGAAAAACAGGGTAGCGGTGACAAAAAACCTCTCTCCTTTCAGCGGCAAGAAATCTCTCTCCTCCCTATTTGGCTTTGGTAGGAATGGTTTTGGTGGAAGTCCCTATGAATATATGAGGGCGCACAGAACAGGGTCTGATGTAGGAGTACCATTAGACGTGACTTTTCTCCAAAAGACTTCCTAAAAAAAGTCCAGTTTATGAAGGCCACTGGAATTTGCTTACCTCTTCCAGAGCATCCTTTCAGTGATATATAACAAAATAAGCCAGTTGGTCTGCCAAGGGCATTTTCAAACTTTCTTGAACGTGAGGTTGAAAATAGCATACATCGGTGGAGGTTGAAGATAGCATGCATCAACGGTGGTGTTAGTTTCTCCTTCTTTCCCCTTTCGCCTCTAGTCTCTCTCTCCTTTCTCCGTTCTCCATCAGACCTCCCTTGGAGAGAATGCAGATGGTACTTTGGGTATTATATAACATTAGATCATACACTAAACAGTTTTTGATGGAGAATTAAGGTAAGGGTAGAGCTAGACAATTGTCATTGCCAGAAACAATAAGGGTAGCAACAGTCGATTTTCAAACAATAAGGATACATTTAGTCAATTAGCTAAGCTATAAGGATAATTTAAGAAGTTTAAAAGACATTGATTTGTTGAAATCGTAATATATTACTTGGATGGACAAAATTAATCCACTAATATCAAGAAATCACTTTGATGGCCTGGATTTTATATTACTTTGGTATATTTATTGTTTGGAGTAGGAACGCTTGGTAAATAGTTTAGATGGGTTAGACAATGAATACAGAAAAGAAAATGATACACAAATTTGAATGTTGAGATTTAGTAACTAATTTTAGGAGGGCTTTTTGAATTGTCTAGATCCTGGTTTTTCCTTGACACATTATTCAACATGTTTTAGGCTTTTTTCTTTTTGTGTGTGTATGTATTGCATTGATATTAGATGAAACATTGGTGCATTATTGCATATAAATCATTGAATCTGACACAAATCTGATGGTAAATTAGTAAAATATCTTTAGATTTAATATTATTTTTTAAAGCATCCTTGAGTTTCTCCCAAATTCCGTATTCATAGGATCCTATAATTCTATTTTTAAAATACCCACAAATTCCCACATTCTAATTCCTAAAATAGCTTCAAATTTCCATAACCATATTTCTAAAATAACTCTCGAGGTGGGGAAAATAAAGGAATTCCCCATCCCCAACAGGGAAGAGGTGTCCCACCTTAGTGTTTCATACACATAGGACTTACACTCGTGTACAAAACATTGGTGTATCCGCTTATGATTGACTGTGTAGCGTTCTAACACACTGTGATGAGTAACTAATCTGAGATGGGATTTAATAATTAGACAAAACGGAGGATCTGAAGCAATTGACAATGATATTGGAAAAAAGTTATAAACAATAAATTTAAAATCTGTAACCAATCAGTTGGTATTTACCAAAATGAACAAGGTATTTTGATTGGCGAAAGCCCTTGAAGAGATCATATCTTTCTAGCACCATAGATTTTAGGTTGTATTTGGTATGGATGAAAAGGTAGGGAAATCTATACAAGCCTTTTTCTACCTTTTTTCTTTCAGACCAAACACAATCTTTAAGGTTAATTTGGTTCAAGGGAAGAATTTCATGGGATGGAATGACAAAGGCAAAATGGGTCTAACGTGATCTATTACTGCTCACAAAGTTGTATATAATGAAACCAATAACAAGTGAATATGCTAGTATTTTATACACACAGGAATATAGGCCCATGCATTCGAAACAACGGCGTATTCACTCTAGATCCAGTGCTTTTGGACTCAAAGGGATTTTCTTTTCCATACACATATTTCTAAATACGCCAACTTTTACTTACACTATGGAAAGATCCACATTTTTATCCATAAACCATTTCTCCTTGTCTCCTTTTCTCTCATCTTGATATTTATATAATGGTGTTAGTTTAGAGGCATTCATTAGGATTGTGAAGCACCTCTGAGTTAGTGTGCTCTTGATAAAAAAAAAAAAAAACATGTTGAGGAGCTTTATTGATAAAATGAGATCATGAAGCTTTGAGAAATTTGGAGCAAGAGGCTCTTTTGAGAGATCGAGATTGTGGAGCTCTTCGGATAAAATGCCATGGAAGCTAGTGCCAAAAGCCTAGGTTCAACCTGCATTACAACAAATATGATCATTAATACCTCTTGATTTATGTTCACTAATTTGCTTGTACCTTTCTTTGTTATCTATTCTACAAATAAAAAATTCCTTTTGTAGAGAGATCAATATAGATGCATAAAGTTGTACTACTTGTTCAGGTTTCCATGAATATTATTAAGTAGTTATTTTTTGTTTTTTGATGAGTGGGTATTAATAGAGTTGGAGCATCAAGAGAAGCTTTTTTGGTCAAAAAACTAATTTTAGGAATGGGGTGATTTGTTTTGTCCCATTTACAGTTGGAGTCTAAAGAATTCAGCCACTTCAAATAATTTTAGGACTAATTATTTAAATACACCCTATAATTTATTTAAATATATCTTATGATTTCAAAATCTATTTTAAGTCCTGTTTGGAATCACTTATTTTAAGTACTTACTCAAATAAATACTTTTTTGATAGAAATAAGTACTTAAAATATGTGATGAGAACATACAATAAGTGAAAAATAACCACTTATTATTCATGTTTGAAAAAAAAAAAAACAAAAAATAAGTGTTTTAAAAAAACAACCCTGTGCTAACTTATTCTAAGTGCCCATTTGAGAGGGATTTTGGGACACGGTTTCTCATATTCCGAGCCGGGCCCTATATGAATTTCATATGAGTTATGCTTGGTGAAAATCTAGAAATCCAGTATTAGCGTTCTGAATGCAATAAACACGACTATAAGGTGAAGCTGCAAGTAACTTGTCCGGAACACAGGTGATCAACGATCGTGACTTAATCACCTAACCCAACTCAATGCGCAATCCCTCCCAAGTCCTAGATGGGCTCGAAGCACTTATTGGATAAGTGCTTATTCTTTTTTGTGGGACAAAATTCTCCCCACAAATTTTTTAAATTTTCATCGAGTGCCCCTATTGTCTTCTCCATTCTGCGTGAGGAGTTTTAGTGGCGGTGGAACCTAGGTGGACTTCACGCTCCGGGTATGTGAAATCTCCTCTTTTTTATGTTTCTTCTCCAATTTTTGGGTAATCTTTTCTGGTTTGCTGGGCTCTAAACCCATATTGCACCATTTTTCCTTAGATTTGTAATTGGGAAGGCTCCGTTTGTTTGCGATGCAAACGTCGAATCGGGGTACATAAACACCCCGGTTTGCGTTTGCGAGCATCTATTTGAAATGTAAAAAAGTAATGATTATCAGAGTAAAACTGTATTTTTTGACACTTTTGTATTCTGAGAAGAGAGTATTACTATACTTATTTTTTGAATACAATTTTCTGTTCTTTTAATAGTTAACTTTTTGACCAAAAATAATGCAATGGAGCATAAGATAGTTAGAGCATTTAATGTTAGCCCATACTTTTGCACCACCCATTTCAAACAAACAAGATGAATGCAAAAAAGATTTAAAATATGAACCATGTTTGTATTCATAAACCGAAGAAAAATGAATAAATATGTAATGCACATAATTACATTTACATTGCAACCAAAAACAGAGTTAAACCACCTAGCCGGCAGCAGTCTCTGGGTTGGTGAGTCCTAAATCCATTTTTTTTCCTAGCTATTTGCAAATATATGATCGTTTTTTTTTTTCCTAGCTATTAACAACAATTGACTTTAATTTTATCAAGATAGAAAAAAAGAAGATATTTCCCTACTTGAACAAAAAAAAAGTATAAAATGGCTAGGAAGCAACTTAAATCTAAGTATCTCACCACGATGCTTAAGCTTCCAAAATAACAGAACCCAAAAATTAAGACTTTTTCCAACCGTTTAAGCCATTTACAGGACGAGGAAATTCAACATTGTAAAAATTCACCCCATTGACTTCTTTAGATTTTTTTTATAAGACTAGTTTCTTCCTTTTCTTTAGAGAGTTGAGATTAATTAAATTAATTAAAATACATATTAAAGACCCAAAATTCTCCACTTGAAATTAAAATTTCAAGTGTTGCAACTTGAAAGCGATATTGGTAGAGTGGCCATAGGCCCTCATTTGTTCATCCTCAATATGTTCCAGTGGCCATGTGACAAGCCCTATGTTAATGGAAAATAAGTTAATCTTTGTGCTACACTTTTGCACCACAATGAAGTTTTTCCTCTTTAATTATATTATTATAATTATCTATTTGCTATAATATTCTTTTAATTGCTTTTTTTTTAATGAAAGTGTTTTTCCTTCATTTTTTATGCACAGAGAATCCATTGTTTAGAATCTTTATTACATCCTATTTCCAGTTCTTATTGAGTCAATGACAAGTCATTTGACTTTGACTTTGTGTAGACTGTAAAATCCTTCGCCAGTGAAACACTTGTTTTAATTCGGAGGGGCTTGACTCAGTCAACCAAACGGTTTCACTTCAACATTCCTATTAGCATTTATTGCACACAATAGGATGATGTTATAAAAGGGCACTTGGCTTGGTTTTTATGCACACCCGAAAGGAAGCTAGCTATCAAGGGAAGAGTATAGAGCCTCCCAGATAGCCCAATTCGGATTAAGCAGTTCTAGGTTGCACTTTGCATCCATGGGCTAATGTCTCGGATCTCCTTTGTTTCCCTTGAAGATTGGAACGGATGACAAGCGGATCGAAATGGGTGATTCATCGAGTGGTTCATCAAACGAGAGGTGGAAATAGGAGATGAAGTTATGTGGCCGAGGTGCTACAACAAAACAATGGTCACTTCTGGTAGTTTTGGCTCATCCACACTAAGGGCCCGTTTGGTCCACAAGAATAGAGGTGTTGAATCAAACTAACTATTAGTTGGGTGGAATCGAAATGTCATTCCCAATCTTGGTGGAATGGCATTCCCTGTTTGTAAAGAATGGTTATTCCCTCCCCTTCCCTTAAGAAATAGAAATCCATTCCAGATGATTTTGATTCCAATTTCCATTTGAACTAAGCAGAATGGAGGAATAGAGCATTTTGATTCTGATTCCCCTCGATTTTGATTCTGGTTCCAATTGTGAAATTAAATGAACCCTCATTCAATTGAACAAAATTCACCAGAGTAGTTTAGAGCTTTCTTGCATCAATCAAATGCATGGTTTTCAAAACTGGACAGGAAAAACTAGGAACCGGCTGATTCTGCTTTCCCCCAAAACCAGATTTTCTTCAAATCGTTGATTTTAGTCAATAAACCGTTGACCCAGACGATTAACTGTTCAAACGGTTTTGACTGTTTTTATTTATTTATTTATTTATTTTTTTATCAGAACGGGCTAACCGTTCGACCTGAAAACTGAACCCCTGACCAATTTGTTCTCCAGGTCGATTTTAAAAACCTTGATCAAATGTTCATTTAAGTAAACTTAAAAGATGTTGAGAGAATCGGCGAGGGAGAAAACAATAGGGGAACTTGGATGAGACAACGAACAACGTCTTTAGTATTATGGCTTCAGTGATTTGACGATGAGATTGTCCAATTTAGGTATGCTGTCTACAACACAATGACCCGGCCAATGTCTCCTGTTGACCCACTTCGAAATCACTATGAAGGAAACATAGGGCATTTTTTTTTTCGTCTTTCAAATTGTTCCTGTCAGCCTTAAACGGTTAAAAGCTTTAACAATGTTCATTTAACTATTTTTGAAAAATAAGGATATATTTAAATAGTCTAGTAAAACTATAGGATATGTTTAACTAATTAATTCATAAATTTGATTGTTTTATCTATTTTAGGGGTGAGAAAATGGGTAGTTCTACACATTAATTCTAGGGTCTATGGATTTATCCTATTCAAATCGACCCAATGAACCAGTCTTGGTAGAACCTGCCTCGGAACTGAATTTGTCTTGAAATAAATTTCAAAATACTTTTGGGGATGTGAAGATTTGAACCCAAGCACTCCATATTTGAATGTATACAATAAGTAGTTTAAAAAATAATATTTATAAAAATTCAAATTATAAATTTTGAACCATACAATGATATTCTACATATTAAGTTATCCAATATAATCAATAAAAGTAATACAAGTTTTAAACTATATATTATATTTATTAAAAATCAAGTTTTTAGATAACATTTTTTTTTCAAGGGGAAGAGTAAAGAAAGTACAAGTTCTGTGGGTAGACCTTGAAATCGACCTTCATAACATAAGGTTTTGGTTCCAAAAACCTGAAACCAACCTCTATAGGATAGGTTCCAAATTCTACCATAGAACCAAACCACATTGGCCCATTCTCACCCCTAGTCTATTTAAAAAAAAAATGAAATAAGTAATTTCTTAAAAAGAGGAAAGTACTGGTCGCCCATTCTTACTTTGGACTATCTTTAAACGTGTGGACTAGAAGGAAAGAATTCATATGGACTCCATGCACATCCTTATGCGCATTACAAGAGATATTCCTAATGGACGGCTATGATATGTTGTGGGGCGCCTATGAGGTTGGGCTGGCAAATTTGACTCCAACCTGTTTAACCGACCTATTTGCATGTCAATATGGGTTGAGTGAGCCAATGGGGAGAGGGGAAAAAGGGTCACGGTGGAGTTGCTAATTAGGACTTGCTCAAGTTTCAAAACCACCGATGACCATTATTGCCGCTACCATCATCGCTATGTAGGGCTTGCTCAAGGCGCCATTTCTCCTGTCACTGTTCTCATCGCCACCACTGACAACGACACCTTAATCAATGTCAGATGGAGATTTTGAAGCTTTGAATCGTTGCACCATGATGGTCATTGCTTCAGAACGCTGCCTTAAAGTTTCTTGTCGATGTTCTTCCTCTCAAAACTTTAAAGAAATGACCATTGGTGTTCTTGTTGATGTTCGGCCCAGGAATCGTCTAAGCAAACGGTTCCATTTTACTCTAAACCCGGAATCTGGTCAAAATGACTGTTTTATTATTATTTTTTTAATTTTACTGTTAGAACAAACTATCCATTCGAATCAGATGATTGGACCATCAACCCAGAAACCGATGGTCAATATGATTCCATTTCTAAGTCATTTTTTAAAACTTGTCCATGTCTTAAAGCTTCAACAGCCTCCCATTGGCGTTCTCCTCCCCAAGGTATAACTTTCTCCCTCCTTGGTTTTCTTGTGTTTCTTTTTGAAAGATTGAGCGGAATAGAGGAGTAACAGGGGGCAAACAATTAGAATAGATGATGCCGGCAAGTGAGGCAGGACCATTTAATCTAGGAGGCATTACTGCTGCCATTTTTTTTTAAGATTTTTTTTTGTATATTTTATGTGATTATTATTTTTAGTTTTGTTTTGAAAAATTGTTTTTTAGTTGAAATATATATAGCGGGAGAGATGATTATTATTTTATCTTTTTCTATGATTACTTTCTGCAATTTTTCTTTTATAGCAAAAAAATATAATTTATGTTTTTTGGGGAAAATAGATTCTTTATTGAAAAATTTTATCATTTTATTTGTTTTCTTTAAATTTTCCCTTTTTACCTCAAATATATAGTTTTTGGAAATTCATATGATGAAAAGAGAATTGATATTGATTAGGTCGGTGCTAGAAAAAAAACAGAAAGGACTAATTGAAAATGACGTTTCTAGCATACTTATGCTAAAGTATGTAGAAGTAGAAAGAGTAGAGGAAAAAAGTGGAACTTGAAGCAAATGGAAAACAAGAAAGAGAATGGAATGCATGGCAATTTCCATTAGTCCTTTCTTTTTTAATGAAGCCGAATCCTTAGTTAAATAATTGAAAATTTTGAAGTAGAAAAGATGACCTATGTGTTAAAACAAAACACAACGTTTAAAGAAAGAGAAACCAAATGCTTTCGTGGACCAGCAATGTAATTGTTTATCGAAAGGAAGGAAAACTTGATGGGAAGAGGCCAAAGAGAAATTGTGTATACTACTAAGCTTATGGGATGTCTACTCAATTCATAAAACTTATTTATCAAGGCTGCGTTTGGTATAGGTGTAAATGAGAACCGGGGTATACTTTATACCTCGGTTCGATTTTGCAGGCATTTAGTAGAGGTGTTAGAAAATTCATCGAAAACCAGTGAAAATTTTACATGGCTAAAATCGATGTAAAACTTTACCGATTTGTCCAACGGTTAAAGGATAAAGTGTAAAACTCGATCCCACGATCTGTCCGTTGCCCCTTCTGCCGGGGCAAGGTTCTTTTGAGACAGGGTTATCTGTTCATCTTCCTCCGACAAGAACAGAGAGGTGGCGACAACAGTGGTTTACCGTCGAAGGAAGATGATGGCGGGGCGTAGCCCCTTCTGCCATGGTTGACCGTCGGCGACATTAGAGGTTGCTGGGGCAAGGACCGATTGGTCATGCTATGTACCCATCTCCTCTAAGGTTTAACTCCTCTTCACCTGAATATCCTCAGTCTATCTCCTTCTTTACCACTTTTGTATTTGCCTAGGTTCCCCAATAGACTATTGTGAGTGGCCATGGCATCGCCTTGGCTTTTTCGCCATTCATGGGGTTCCCAGGTGTCATGGCAAGTCAGTACCTGGGACTGTTCAATGAAACCAACAATGGAGACTTCTCCAATCACGTTTTCGCCATTGAGCAAGATATTCTTAGACCCGAATTTACTGATATAAATGATAATCATGTTGAGATCGATGTGAACAACCTTAAGTCGATTGAATCAATTCCAGTGGCTTATCAAGCAAAGAAGGGATCAACAAGAGCCTGCACCTCATAAGTGGAGATCCAATGTAAGTTTGGATAGAGTATGATGGTGTAGAGAAGCAACTCAATGTAACATTAGCTCCACTTTATTACCCCAAACCTGGGATTCCCCTACTGTCGACATCACTTGAACTTTCTTCGATTTTCATGGACTCTATGTATGTGGGTTTCTCTTCGTCCATTGGTGCGATTACAAGCTCCCATTATATTATTGGATGGAGCTTCAATATAAGCGACCAAGCGCAAGAACTGGGTCTGATACGCCGCTCACCGCTGCTCGCGGTGCTCTGTTTCTTGGCCGACCAGCAAGGACTGCAAGGACTTTTACCTCAATGATTTACCAAACGCGAAGAGTGTTAAATGGGACCAACATCCGGTTCCCATTTTACACTCTCATGAACCCATCGGTGTAATAATCCTTGGTGTAAATTTAGATTTACACCGCGTAGCCTAAATGTAAAACATGATGCATGAATAATGAAGGGAAATGCACATAGTTAATCTAAAAAATGGCAAGCCAATGAGATAGTCGTATTGACCCAAACAAGCCAAAAAAAAAAAAAAAAGATAATTTAACCCTATAATACTAACTAAAAGGAATTGCAATCTAAAATGGACCAACCTAATTATTTGTGGGAAACAAAACAGTCTACAGTGAAAGAAAACTGAATTAGAAAAAGAAAATTTAATGGCAAGTATGTTACATGTAAATTTGCACTCTGATTCAGTTTTGACTATGTCCGACAATATTACATTTTTGCACTGGCAAATGATAGATCAATGCATATTTACATTGATAATAAGATGTAAAAGTACATCAATAAAAAAGAAGTGAATTTGCATTCAAGTGTGATTTTGATAAAAAAAAAGTATATGTTTTATTGGAATTTGTGTTTGTTTCCATTACAGCTAAAAGTCTATTTGGTAAGAAGGTAAATTTGTCAATGCAAAACTAACCCAACTTTACAATTTATATAAACCATTTTACACTCTACAATCTTAGGTGGTCGATTTTTTGGTGCCAAGGCAAGGTTGTTCCCTGAGGTTCAGCTGCCATTGCTAGAGTAGTTTTGTTGTGATTTGCATTCTTCTTACAAGCATTGGCTTCATGACCCAGTTTGTGACAAGATTGGCAAAACTTTGGAATATTTTCATACATTACTCTTTGGAAATAACCACCATCTTTTCCTAATCCAATCCATTTTTTTTTTTGACGAGGTTTTGAAATATCCAACTCAATACAAACCCGAGCCAATTTTACTGAAGTACAATGAAGGGTGGCCAGAGGCACTTTCAACATTTTGCCGATATTCCCAACTATAGATCTAAGGAAAGAATCTCCAAACAAGAAGAGTGGAAGTTTTGGGAGATTAATCCAGATCAGAAGAACTGTGGGGTCCTCATCTACACGGAAAGTCGGCAACCACTTAAAGAACCTGAATAGAAAGCCTTCGATGTAGGTCACTTCTTTCAACCATAAACAAATGAAATCATCATCGTTTTGAAATCTGAGGAGATGTGTATAATCTAGAATGGAGATTACAAAGTCATTCTTCAGGGAAAATTGTTGAAACAAAAGGTTTTTCATTTCCTGGGTTGCTGCTATTCCATAAGAGCATTTAGCTACCAGAGTAAATTTGAAAGGCTCGCAAGCCAGGGCCATTTCCTCAGAAGAGAAAAAAGCGTGCATGTTCACCATATTGGGTAAAAGAAGGCAGTTTAACATTGATCTTGACCTGTTCAAGAGCACACGATTCCACAACTATTATCGCAAAGAATTTTTTGACACCAGAGGAAGAAGGATTGCAGGCAGCCCTCTCCCCTCGGGAAGACATCACCAAAGTTCCAGTCCTACAGCCTACAGGTTGAATAACATATTTTTGAATTGTTTTTTATCATTTTATGTGTTTTCAACAATATTCACAAGTTTTTGCATTTTATGCGGTTTTGCATTTTAATGCAACTTTTGTTTTTTTCTACAACACTGCTAGATTTTTTTTGAAATTCCGAGGGTTATGGTAAAAAAAAGTTTATTTTGAATTAGAGGGTCAACTAGGTGAATCAGGGTCAAAAAGTGGGTTGTGACCCAATCTAACTTGCTGCCAAATTGGTTAATGTGTCGTGGGTTGGTACTAAACCCACACCCAACCCAACCCAGCCCAACCCACACATTCGCCACCATTACTTCGGGTGCAGTCGGTAGAAAGCCCATCTAAATTCAGAAGGAAAACCTCTTCGATTCCAAATGTAGGAGGTGCATGATTTATGTAGCTTGTTATACACGGTTTTGTGAGCAATTGATCCGGATGGATTCGCATTGGCCCAACTGTACATCTCCCCACGGGCCGTGGCACACCTTAGATCCAATGCATTTAGACTATTTGAAGGAATTTTCTTTTGAGTCCACTAAAATTTTGATACATCATTCGGTACTCAATTACCCATCACCTACAACCAGTTCAAACTTTATGATTGATAATAATATTTTTAAATAAAAAGTTGACAAGTTATAAAACTTTTGTAAACAAAAGCTAATATTTATAGAAAAGTTTAAATCCCTCATGTTCTCTGTTCTCAAACTCAAAGCTTGCTCCCCTAACCTAACCATTAACCTTCATCAACGGTGTTCAAATCGCAACAGAACGACAACTGTGGATTTTAAAAGTTGGTAGCCTAGTATCCCTGTCTTCTTTTTTTCTCAACGAACCCAACCCTAATGATGGAATCTTTGTTTTTGTGTGTGTGTGTGGGGGGGGGGGGGGCGAGGGTCTGTTTGATACCTAGATTTTACCTGGCCATCCTCTCTTTTTTAATAGGAAGAAATATAGAAAAAAAGAAGAAAATCATAGAACACGACATAGGTCATAGGTGTGTTGTTATTTGGGGAAAAAGAACAATGTCTTAAGAGTGCAGAATCCATAATCCGATAGAGAGCTGGTTCACACACATGTTTGATCCTGAAAAAGGGAAAAAAGGATGATGAACAAATGGAACCTTTGTCACCAGATGATCGAAGAAATAGATTGCTTGACTCTCTCTCTCTCTTAACATCGTCTTGCCATTGTCGCTGCCATTAAAATCCACAGTTGCCGAAGGTTAATGGTTGGGTTGGGGGAGCAAGGTCTGAGTCTGAAAACAAAAAACATGAGGGATTTATCATTTTATGTCGGTATTAGCTTTTGTTTACAAAATATTTACAATTTAACAATTTTTTTTTTTTTTTTTATGGATCAGGAAGTGCTATACAAGATGGGGTATAGTACGATCCTATAAATCAGCAACAAAAATAAGGGAAAGAGAAGAAGGATTGAATGAATACAACCTAGGCTAACTTGACTATCCATGATAGTAGAGTTCACATCTGCACCCCACTAGGGGCACCCCACAACGTCCCACAGCACATTGCTGTCGTGCATTGAGAATATCTCCCGATGATAGTACCAGTCTTGATGATATCATCATCCGGAGATATTCCCAATGCACGGCGGAGATGTGCTGTGGGGCGCAGATCTGAACTCATGATAACATTGCACACTAACCAATCCGTAGCTTGATTTACCTATCTAAATGGGTTCTTATAGCAAACTCCACCATCCAAATGAGAGCTGATGCGCCTATAGTCATCAATGATGTTTGAAACTCTCCAAGGCGTGGCGACGGATTTCTTCAGGCAGTCGATGATCAACTTTGAGTCTCCTTTGATCATGAACAGAACCAAGGTGATCTCTCGCAATACACATAATAGCACACCACCCATCAAATTTGCGAGAAGCATCAAAATTTATCTTTATAATCCCCATACTTGGCCATCTCCAAACAATTGGATTCTAGCACTTTAGGTTCATAGAGTTTTCAACTATCTTGTTACTATTTTTAATTTCTGAGAAGTAATTCAACACTCTCTCAAGCAAGATAGGAGGAGATATGGTCCTATTGTTAAAAACATATTCATTTATGTTTTTCCATAAGAACCATAGAATAATTGCACACTTTTCAAGGTATAAGTTCCCTTTGTCCAAAGAAGCACCAGTTGTAATGTGGGTCCACCAATCCAACGTAGATATATCATCATTGTTAGGCCCATCAACATGGGCCTAAACGCCATCGATATCTGTTTTGCATATGAAAAATTCATAGGGGGTGTTCTTTTTTTGGATTTTGAGAGTGGGGGGGGGGGGGGGGAAGTTGGTCAATGGGATTTTGCTTTCCACTGACCAAGAATCCCATGTTCATTACAAGGAAAGCTTATATTTCTGGGTATCACTTACCCAGAAAAGTTTATATCCATCTCCTAGGTGGGTAAATAACTTTCCCACCTAGGGGGAAAGTTGCTAACACTTGAATAGAACCAAAATGCCCTTTTTAATAATGAATTTTTAAGGCTAAAATTGTCATTATCTTATTTTACCCAAGAAATTAAAGAACATGAATAAATACAATTACCTAAGAAATACTTACTTGGATAAGTGCATTTACCCGAATAAATAACTTACCGAAAAATGAACGGGACTTTAAAAATATGCTCAATGTCCTCATTCTCCCTAACATATCCTTTGTAGGCAGCTTAACATTGAAGGTTAGAAAGAGAAAGACCTTTAATTTTGGAGGGGACACGGATATTCCAAATTCTATCAAGGATTTTTTTTTTTATTTGCATAAGCCATGCCATTTCTACTACTTTCTATGTTGTAGGCTATTTTAATAGTGAAATTACATCTGACGTTGGCCTCCACACTAATCTATCCTCCCTATAGGTCCATGGAATCAGAATAGCTTTAATCCGGTGTCAATCACATCCTAGAACAAGAGATCTTATCAGATCTTTCTGTCATGATCAATAACGTCTCTCACAAGGAGGTCGTTATTCATTACCTGATCTGGGTTAACTTCATCCAATAGTGGAGCATTTCTCGCCCATCTATAACTCCAGAATTTCACATTCCCACCATTACCAATGTTCCAACCTATTTTAGTTCTGATAAGCTCACGGGCTGATAAAATGCGTCTAAGCCCAGGAAATGCCACTTTTAGGCTTTACCTCCGAGAAACTTTCCTTTGTAAGGTACTTGCTTGTAACCACTCTAACCCAAAGATTATTGGGATTAGTAAGAATTTTCCGGCCTAATTTAGTCGAATAGGCCTTGTTAAAATAATTCATATTCTTAACTTCGAGACCCCCATCTATCACTGTAACCACTTTTAGGCACAAGTTTTCTGTTATTAGACTTGGACTATATGAAGTCTCTCTGAATTCTATCCATTTCATCTATCACATTCTTTTGAATCCTAAAGGATCTCATTACATACTGGGCATCATCGAGATAGTTGAGCTAATAAGAGTCAATTTACTAGTTAAGGATAATTTTTTTTCCCATTCAGCTAGTTTATTAGATATTATTTGAGGCTTTTGCAAAAATAATACAGTCATCCGCGAATTGAAGAATGGGAATTGAGGGTCCCCTCCTAGACAATTTACACCCAAAAATATTATTATTACTCTCAGTCAGTCTTACCAAATTTCTAGATAAAGCTTTAACGCATAACACAAAAATGTAGGGAGAGAAGGGATCTCCCTGCCTGATACCTCTAGACACCGCAATTTCTCTGGAAGGTGGCCCATTTATAAGAATTTGAAATGACACAGATTTAATACATTCCATAACCACTTAATCCATTGACTATGAAATCTAAAATTGTTTTGAAATAATAAGCTTTCTCTATGTCGATCTTATTGCTCATCACCCCTGATTTCCCCTTTTTCTCCTCATAGAATGCAAGTTCTCTGCGTAATCAAGATATTATCAATGATTTGCCTGTTGGAGATGAAAGTACATTGATATGGGGAAATGATATCATTCAGGAAAGGCTTGATTCTATTAACTAAAATTTTCAAAATAATTTTGTAAATTATATTGCACAAATTAATAGGTCTGAAATTATTTATCGTTTCAGGATTATTTGTCTTAGGGATGAGAGAGATAAAAGTTAAATTAACAACTTTGTTTAATTTACCAGAATGAAAAAAAAAACCCTTAATAACACCACACACCGACTCCCCAATCACACTCCAAAATTTCTTGAAAAATAAAGCATTGAACCCATCGGGCCTACCAACTTTAAGATTCTTAATAGACATTAGGGTGTTAAAAAATTCTTCATTCATTACTTCTTTAGTGTGCTTTACATTCATCTCTTCCAAAACACACTGATTAATATTATCTATAAATTCCTCAATGTTGCTTGAACCTCTCTTCAAATTTTGAAAAAAAAAAAAAATCTTATTCTTATCGCCTAATTTCAGCCACTCCACTCTTGAATTTTGAGCCCAAAAGACCTCCTTATAAGCAAGAACATTGTCTAACTATTTCTGGAGGGCCATTAGGGCCAAATTATTGGGTTCACTAACCAACCGAGATTGCACTACTTCAATATCGTTCATGATGTCCAATTTCTTTTTCTAGATGTTTCCAAAATGAGAGTAATTCCATTCTTTAAGTCTAAGGCAAGGATATTCCTTTTCTTTCATAAACTAATAGCCCTTGAACCACTAACCTCCACCTCCCCTAACCCTAGATCCAAACACCACATGACCTCGAAACGGAATGGTCTAGGACCAGCAGAACATGGGGAATCAGTAAAGAGGATTTGCGAGGTATGATCAGAGGAAAGAAACGGTAAATTAATCAAGCTACTTTTAGAGAAATCAAATCTCCAAGTGTCATTTACAAGGGCCCAATCAAGTCTTTCCTTTGTACTTTTGTTTTTCCAAGTAAATTGGACATCCGGTTGGCCTATACAAGGTTGACGCATGTCGAATAGAGGACGTCGGCATAAACTTACTATGAGGACACTCAGGGTTACTTGACGCGAATCAGGTGGACCCAATCCCAGGGCGCCGCATGGCTCTGCCAGAACATCTCACAAGGCCCTTGTACGGCTTGCATCTGAACCATCCGAGCCCAACTACCCCCTGGCAGCTCTGGCTACAAATACAAGGCATCCCCCACAAGGTAAATGATTTGATTCAAGAACCACCTTTGTGATCTCTAGTGCTCTCTTCACTAAGGACATAGCGCTATCTGAGACCTCATTTGGACCCCTAGGTTCTAGACTCATCACTTGCCTTGTGCACATACCAACTTGATCATCGGAGCCCTCGCCTAGGGTAACAACCCGAAGCCTCTAACACCTTCTCCCTTACAGGTTCATTACTACGGGAAGAACACCTCGTCTTCTCTCGAACATCCTTCTCAATACTAGCCCTTGGCTTCTACAGTATCCGAAAGAGCGATATGCCTCAACATCGGCTTCTCTCCCCTGGACCCTCAAAGCCTTCGGCCTTCCTTCGAAGCTTGGGAGTGAAATTACTTTGTTGCCCTCGGCCAAACCGAGCATCAACAATTGGCGTCATCTGTGGGAAACGTTGCTAAGAATATCCCCCAAAACATCACAAGCTCAAGATCTTCTAAAGCTTCAAACAATATGGTACAAAGAGCCAGGAACCCCCATAACCTAGTCATGAATGAACAGTTTCAGGCCATCCTTGACCGCTTGGAATACCTCACGCAGTGCATGGAACAAGCCTACCCCCAAGCAGGAGGTCCCTCTCGAGGCGACTGACCCACCGGGGTGTTGGACCATCAAGGCTGACGTGAGCACATCGAGCCCCCATCCCTCGGCCTGGCCGACCCCCAATGGGCTGCGCCCGTCAAGTCTGGGAGCAGCTGACCCGCTAGCCCACCATGTAGGAACGAAAGACCTCCCAGCCAAAGGGAGGAGGAGTCGGCGTGGTCCAAAGACAGCCACCAACCCTCTGACCAACACCACTGCCACTGGAGAGAGAACCCCTAGGACGAGGGCGGGAACCTCGGCCGATGCAGTGCCCGCTCAGGGGCCGAGAGCCAATGCCGCGCCTCTCTTGCGTCGGTCTCAGACCTCCGCGATGTCCTGAACAATCACTGCGCTAGACGAGAGGTGTATGGTCTTGCCTCGAAGCATTCCAGAGTTCGCGCCGACCCTCACTGTGCCCGAGAAGACAGGGACAGGTGGCAAGCTCCAGCCGATCCTCAGATTGCGCAACTGTGAGCCAAGCTCGGTGCCGTCAAAGACAAGCTCTGCTACGTTCGAGAGAGCTGAGCTGATGCCTCGAACGATCAGAGAAATTCGACGGGAAGGATGGGCGCCTTCACCCTGGACATCATCTCCGAGCCCCTCCCCCAACGCTTTAAGGCCCCTACACTAGAGATGTACGATGGAACCTTAGACCCTGACGGCCACCTGGAAAGTTTCAGACCACTCATTATGCTTTACGGATATTCTGACGCTTTGACGTTTCAGACTATCCAGGTCACTTTCAAAGGAGCTGCCTGCTGTTGGTTCTCCGGCCTCCCACCTTAGTCAATCAGTTCGTAGGAGCAATTCGCCAACTTATTCCTTGCTCACTTCATTAGCAGTAGGTGATGCTAGAAGAGCATCGTCTCTCTAATGTCTATCAAGCAGAAGCAGGGAGAGAGTTTCCGGTCCTACATCGACCGCTTCAAAAAGGAAGAGCTCTAGGTCCATGACCTTGACCCCATGGTCTCTATGCACGCTGCCATCAATGGACTCCATGCTGGCTCGGCCTTGAAGTGCTCGGTTGCCAAGACCCCGCTGAAGACGAAGCTAGAGTTCCTCAAGAAGGCCCAAAAGTATATTGCGGCCGAAGAGGCTTCGGCCAGAGACCACTAGGAAAGGGAGGCTGAGTGCCACAATGGGCCCCTTGAGAAGAAGAGGAAGGGCAGAGGCAACCACCACAACAACAACAGCAGCAAGGACCACAAGAAGCCACTGGCCTCGACCCTGGCTTACAACCAATAAACGCTACTCAATTCCATCCGAACACAGATGCTGATGTTGATTAGAGAGGAGAAATTCATGAAGTGGGCTGAGAAGATGAAGAGAAACCCTAAGAGAGGGAATGCCAAAAAGTATTGCAAGTACCACCACGACACCGGCCATGACACCGAGGACTGCTATGATCGGAAGAACGAAATAAAGTCCCTCATCCAACGAGGGCACCTTAAACAGTTCATGGGTGCCAGGCTCGATGCCCCATCCTCCCAACAGCAACACCAATAGATAGCCAGCATCATCGACGTCAACACTAGGAGCACGGCCTTGGGTGGAGGCTTGACCTCGTCCCGCAAGGCCTATGCCAAGTAGTTAAGCATCCACGGGCTTCCCACAAAAAGATGAAGCAAAAGGAAACTCTCTCCTTCACGGAGAAGGACTTGAAGGGGGTCACAGTCCCCCATGATGACACTTTGGTGATTTCGGCCATCATTGCAAACTTCATAGTTAAGAGGATCCTTGTCGACACAGGCTCCTTGACTGACATCCTTGTTAGACAGTCTTGTATGCCCTTAGCTTCAATCGGATTTGATGTACTTTTGTTATTTCGTGGAAATAAATTAAAGTGCATGTTTGATTCATGTTGTTTGGTATAATTCTGTGTAAGACCCTAAAACTGGACACTTATAGAAACTTGTGTTAGTTTTAAATGTTCACAGCCATTGGATAAGACTTGGGAGATTTATCCTGCCAATGCTGATACTAATGTGCCACCAAGTGTTGGGATGGCTTGTTTCGGCCATCAAGGTAACACCCAAGGCACATGTAGTATGGGATTGCTTGAATCCTTGAATCGAACCAGATTTTCAGTATTGCCCTAGACCTTGGAGACAGATGGGCAAAACTAGAAAATTACACCTGACCCCTAAACTCGATTATAACACATCACTAGGTGTCGGATCGGGCTGTCTTTGATGTTGGGGCAGTCTGAGAATTCATCTAACTAAATGGTCATAGTGACAGGATCAGCCCCTTTGTCGGACAATGGTAATGATCAGGAATGCACTCTCTCTAATGGAAACCAAACTGCCGGCAGTTGATTTCAATCGTTGGAATTTTGTTTTGCAAAATTAATATATATATATATATATGTATGTATGTATATGTACAGTTTCAAAAGATTTGCAAAATGTTTTAATTCCCGGGATCCATGTGAGTGGAGAGTGCGACACGGTTCCTTGCAGCTGAGAGACAGGTCTTCTCTTGTCGGGCAGTGCTTGATCATTAAGGGCTGAGAGGTTAAGTGTAAGACCATTTAGGATAATACCTGATGGGCTAATCTTGCACCTGCCCATAGTCCCTGGGTTTTTATAAGATGGCTTGGCCCAGAGACCACTTAATGTAAGTGTTGGGCCCATAGGGTCCATGTGATGGGCTCAAGGGGGTCACTGAGTCTTTTAGTGAATTTGGATGGGCCTTGTAATAAATGCTGGGCCGAACCCATGTGGCTGGTGTGTAGATCAATGCTTGGGTCCCATGCCATACAAAGAAGCCCAACTATGCAACAGATTGGAAACTGGTTAAACACTGAACACTTAATGGGCCAAAAGCCCATTTCGAACTAGGTTGATATGATCACCTGTTCATGGGGCGAATCTGAGATTAATGTTAGTAAAAGGATTGAATCTTTAACCTTATCCACTCTAAGAGACCAAATTCAAATTAGATTTGAATCTGGTAACCTCCAGATAAGATCAGGATTTAACTCACTTAATCTGCAAATAGGATTAAGATTAACCCCTATCCAAATACTGATTTGGATTGGGATAACTCCCAAAATATTGGGAGGTTTCTTAATCAAGAAAAAAGAGGAGAAAACCCTAATAGAAATATCAGATTTCGAACTAGGGGTTTGAGTAAGCAAGAAACACATCCTGCGAATTGAGATCAGATCTCTAACAGACTCTAGAAAGAAGAGGCAGTTCTGCCCTCTTCGTCCCTACACTTCTTCTCCTTCAGCCACCACCACTCCCTGTTGGAAGATTGGATCTTTATAGCAATAGGAAGTCAAGAAATTAGTTCTTGACAACAGTCTTACAAAAAAGACAAAAGGATTCGGTGTTCAAGGTTTCCAGAGGGTTCTTGTGAAGAATCTAGTGTGAAGGATGCACCCTGCTGGTTCCGTTCCATCCACAGCTGTGTCATCTTCAGTAGGAGCGGATCTTGGTTTCTTCTTTGGGTGTGAACACCAACTTTGGGAGATATTGTTTCTCCAGATCAGGTATAATCCTTCCTGTTTCCTTTTGGTTCAGATCTGGTTTGATTATGGTTCAAGTAGAATCCTTGAATAATGTATTCTAAATTTAGGGAATATGATTCCTAGTTGGAAAAAGGTAGGAAAATTTTTTAAATTCGCCCACCCATTCCGCACCCTTCATGGCGTCCATTAGATGGATCCTACCATTCTTTCGGGGGCATCAGAGCCACATGTTCGAATCTTGAACCAAAAGAAAATCAAATCTGACCCTGCGCAGATGGACAGAAGATGTTCTGCTAAGATCTGTGCAGATTGCTTTCTTTTTTTTTCAAGAAATGGTTTCTTGTTAAGGGCGTTTGATCTGAAATTATTTTTGTTAAATCAAAAAATTTATTTATAATTGTTTTTTATTTATTTTTTATTTAATGGACTGTTCGAACCTGGAGATCACAGTGCAGTTTTGGCGTAGATGGTCTACGCACCCTTCTTCATTTATTTTATTCAATTCGGTCTGTAAATAATTTTTTTTCTAGACTGAATGTATAGGATTTGATCAAGAATGTAATTAATTAATAGAAATAGGATTTCTGTTTTTTATTTATTTTCTTGATTAAAGAAGAAGGAAGAAGATGGCGGCGCTGGAGATTTGTAGATGGAGAAATCGCCACCTGCAATTTACAGTTTATGAAACTGTAACATTTGTGATTAACCTCTGTTTTGGATGTGGTACGAACATTCCATATTTTGATTTGTGATTTTCAAAAATCAAAATTATTAATTTCAGATCTCTCATGAATTAATTCTTGATTTGAAAATCAGTTTTGGACCATTTCGGACTAGATTGGACCAAACTGTTTGGACTGTTAGACAGTTTTGTATGCCCTTAGCTTCAATCAAAATGATGTACTTTACGAATTTATTGTAAATGAATAAAAGTGCATATTTGATTCATGCTCCCTTGGTCTGTTTCTGTGTGATACCCTTAAACTGGACACTTAATGAGACTCGTGTTAGTTTAGAATGTTCACAGCCAGTGGGTCGGTCTGGGGAGACCTATCCTGACAAGGCTGACACTGTGGTGCCACCAAGTCGGTTGGGGCGGCTTGTCTCATCTATCAGGGTGAGACACTAGGCACATACAATGTGGGATTAATTGAATCTTTGAACTGGACCAGATTTCCAGAATTGCCCTGGACCTTGGAGATTGATGGGCAAAACTGGAAAGTTACACCCGACCCCTAGACTCAATTATGATACTGCACAAGGTGTCGGATTGGGCTATCTTTTGATGTACTAATCAGTGAGATCCTTAGTGGGGGTCAAAACTTGGGTATGTTGGGACAATCTGAGAATTCATCTGAGTGGGTGATCACAGTGACAGGATCAGCCCCTTTGTCAGACAAAGGTAATGATCGGGGATGCACTCTCACTAATGGAAACCAAGACTGCCGACAACTGATTTCAATCGTTGAAATTTGTTTTGCAAAATATATTTTATATGAGATATAAAAGTATATATATTATGGTCTTGAAATGATTTGCAAAAGGTTTTAATTCCCGGGATCCATATTTGAGAGAATGCAACACTATTCCTTGCAACCGAGAGAGAGGTCCTCTCTTGTCAGGTAGTGTATGATCATTATGGGCTGAGAGGTTAAGTGTAAGACCATTGAGGATAATACCTGATGGGCTAATATTGCATCTGCCCACAGTCCTTGGGTGTTACAAGGTGGCTTGGCTCAGGGACCACTTAGGGTAAGTGTTGGGCCCATAGAGCCCATCTGATGGGTTTCAGTGGGTGCACTGTCCATAATAGTGTATTCGGCTAGGCCTTGTAACAAAGGCTGGGCTGAACCCATGTGACTGATGTGTAGATCAATGTTTGGGTCCCACGCCATACAAGGAAGCCCAACTGGGCAGCAGTTTGGAAGGCTTAATGAATACATAACCCTAAATGGGCCTTAAGCCCATTTCAAACTAGGCTAATTTGATTAGTCTTTATGGGGCGAATTCTGAGATAAGATCAGCTGATAGGATTGGGCCCACACCCTATCCACTCAAAGAGTCCAAGATCTAAATGAGATTTAGATTTGAAAACTTCCTCATTAGATTAGGAGCTGACTGATCTAATCTACAGATAAGGTAAGGATTATCCCTTATCTTAAAGGGACTTTAATCCAGATATGATTTGGGTTAGCAACTCCTAATGGGATTAGGAGCTGATCCCTTTAAGTCTATAAAAAGAATAGGGGGCTGCAGCCTTTAGACATCCAACAGACTCACCAGCAACAGTCTTGTCTTCAGAGCTGAGATCACAGAAGAGAGAATTCTGCACCTTTCAAATACTCTCTAACCGCCTCCTTCCTGCAACCGCCGCCTATAGCAGTTCGATCTCCATTGCTTGGGAGAACTCAAGATTGGATCTTGATTCCAATCTTTTCGAGAAAAGATTGGTAGGAGTATTCATAAACCATCCAGGTGATTCTTGGGAAGAATCAAGTTCTTAGTAAGGACACTGTTGATTCTGCTACACCTTGCACTGCGCCATTTTCAGTGGGAGTAGATTTTGGTTTTCACCTTGGGCGTGAATACCTCCATTGAGAGATATTATTTCTCTGTATCAGGTATTATCTCTCTCTCCTCATATTGGTTCAGATCTGGTTCAGTTTATGGTTCAAGAATGATCATTGAAAATATGATTTTCTAAATAGGGAATTCGATTACTAGTTGAAGGGAAAGAAAAATTTTTGAAATTCGCCCCCTTTATTCTGCAATCTTGAGCGTCCATGTGATGGATTTCCTATCCCTTCATGGATCGAATCTGAGATTCGAAAGGGGTTATTTTTCAGTCCATTTTTCTCACACTTGTTATTCCAAATCTGATGTTCAATTACATGGATTAATTTGGCCCACCTGTAAAGCCCAGTTTTAAAGGGTTAAAACTGCAAAAACCTATTATTGTGAGAAAAGTTGTATGGGCCGAACTGCTAACTGCTATTCAGCTTATACATCTAGTAGACATTAATTGTTAATGCTTTAGGTTTTTAAATGGGCTATTCGATGGGCTTTACAATAGTTAATTGATTGGATCAATTCCTCATTCACATGTGATGTTTTGATGTTTGATGTGCTGCGACCTTGGGCCATAAGCACTTGGCCCATGTTGACTCATTAGTGGCTCTTGCGCACACCATGGCTGAATGCACATCATTGCCACGGTGTCCCTTAAGGTCATTGGATGACCCCGTCTCTACTTGGTGGGCACAACAACCCTGAAAAAGGATGCATACGGAACCCCTAGCCGATTGAGGCCCACCAGAAATCTGACTTTATGAAAGTCAGTGGGAGCCACTTTGGTTTGACCTAAATTAGAACTAGGGCGTAATTTTGTTCCATCCAAGCAAATATGAGTGCGTGTGATAGGGAGATCCATTTGATGGACTCTCTAAAGGCCTTCTGTCATTAGCACGATGATGGGTTCATCAGTAATGAGGAAACGCACCATAAAATTGGGCTATCCATTTGCTGTTGAATCTGTTAGAGTGTTTCATTAGATGATAGGGGCGTCATAGCCCGATGTGGGAGGGGCTTCACCATAAAATGGGAACTCTCTCACAGTACCTTGGCGTAACCTGAATATGATGGGTGTGCACTCACTGGACAGAAAGGTTTACTTGAAAACGGCTATGAACCTTGTCTGATAGAGGCCAAAGGGAAACTCATCGGATGAGTGGATATGATCCGTCATAGAAAAGTGGTGGGGTTATGCAGTTAAAACAGTTGGCTTCATGCACCCTATGTGATTTTCCACATTTCCGAAGACATTCCATCGTCTCCGTCACAGATAAGGGAGGGAAAATCTTAGAGATGAATAAATGGGAATGGAACATAGATTAAAAGCCATATCTATGTAGGTAACATGAATTAAACTAAGGTTATGGACTAACGTTTTTGTTGTTTTATCAGAAAATGGCAAACGGTTAATTTGCAAAGCTTCTAAATGATAACAAACTTAAGGGTCCAAACTATGCCGACTGGTACAGAAATCTTATGCTGGTCCTAACTTCTAAAAAGTTAGATAAGGTGGTGAAAAATCCTGCCCCAGAACGTCCGGGTGATAGGGCTTCTGAGGCCCACAGGAGGGACTACCAAGATTGGGAGGACAAAGAACTCCCTAGCCCACTGCTTTGTCATTGCCTCATTAGACAACTCAATACAGAGGTAATTCGATCAGATCAAACTATCCAAGGACATATTGTACAGTCTAATAACAATGTATGAAGAGCATAACCGTTCTACTCGATAGAAGGTCCTGAAATTGTTCATGACCGCGCAGATGTCCAAGGGGCAGAAAGTTCATGACCATTGTCTTCGGATGATGGGATACATTAACGAACTCGAAGCTCTTGGCTCCGGGCTAGATCTTGGCACGCAAGTGGATGTCATCCTGAATTCTTTGCCCTCTTCCTTCAATGTGTTCACTATGAACTACAATATGAATAAGCTGAATGTCAACGTCCAGGAACTCAGCAATATGTTTAGAGGGCCAAGGATCTTTTAAAGAAGGATGAGCCTGTGGTTATGCTTGCTGAAGCTAATAAATCGGGCAAGAAAAAGAAAAAGGAAAAGAAGCCCCAGAAGAAAGCTGCCAAACCCAAGAAGCAGAAAAAGAACAAGGCATCTGATGTCTGTCACTTTTGCAAACAGACCGGCCACTAGAAGAGGAATTGTCCTGCCTACCTGGAATCTAAGAAAGGTAACATCGAAACTTGTGTCATAGAAACTAATATGTTAATTACTTCTGTGTCCTAGTGTGTTGACTCTGGGGCTTCAACACATGTGTGTAACTCATTGCAGGGGTTCAAAGTTAGCAGAAGATTGAGTGATGGCGAAGTGACACTATTCTTGGGAACGACTGCAAGTGTTGCAGTTGAGGCGATAGGAACTGTAGAATTAGTTTTTTGAGAAGGAGTCTTTGTACTTAAAGATTGTCTTTATGTACAGAACTTGAGAAAAATAATAAATTCATCGCATGCGGGGAACTGGAGAATGGTCTATATGTTCTACATCCTTCTCTAGAAACTAACCTAACCGAAACTACGTCGGTCGAAAATCCCAAGAAAAGGAATCGTGATACAGTTAATCCCACGTGCCTCTGGCATTACCGACTTGGCCATATCAATGTTGATCGAATCACAAGACTGGTAAAGGATGGTCCTTTGGATTTTCTAACCGTAGAAAATCTTTCCACTTGTAAGCCTTGCCTTTAAGGTAAGATGACTAAGCGACCATTTGATGGTAATCCTGAAAGATCTGGATGCACACTTGACCTATTACATACTGATGTATGTGGTCCCCTGAGTGTTAGGACACGGAATCAACATGTGTACTTCATCACCTTTACAGATGATTTTTCACGATATGGTTATGTGTACCTAATGAGACACAAGTCTGAATCTTTTGAAAAGTTCAAAGAGTTGAGACAAGAAGTCAAGAAACAGTTAGGGAGAGAAGTTAAGGCCCTTCGATCAGATCGAGGTGGCGAGTATCTCTCTGACGAATTCAGGGACTACTTAAAGGACAATGGGATAGTGTCACAACTATCTCCTCCTGCTACACCTCAACTCAACAGTGTTTCATAGAGGAGGAATAGGACCTTGTTGGACATGGTCCGGTCACTTATCGTACGCTCAGAATTACCCACATCCTTTTGGGGATATGCATTAGAGACTGTTATCTACGTGCTGAATCGGGTTCCGACCAAATCAGTTCCGAAAACTCCATATGAACTATGGACTGGAAGAAAGCCAAGTGTAAGACACTTGAAGATTTGGGGTTGCCCTGCACACGTTAAAAGAACAAGTACGGACAAGTTGGAATCCAAAACTAGTCGTTGCCTATTTATAGGCTACCCAAAGGATTCAGTGGGTTATCTATTCTATGACCCAAGTGAGCAGAAAGTGTTCTGCAGTCGAAATGGCGAATTCTTAGAATCCGAATACATCATGGACACTCACCGTCAGGAAATAGTTATTGATGAGGAAAGCTCAGGAGCAGTGGGAGATGTCCCATAAGTTCCAGGTAGTGACCAACCTAGAAGGTCACCCGGGTATCCAGACCACCAGTCCGATATGGTTATGACCAAGATACCTACCTAGTGGAAGCCTTGACTAGTGAAGAGGATCCCATGACTTACGTGGAAGTGGGTGGAGGCCATGAGAGCTAAGATGGACTCGATGGAGACCAATGGAGTCTGGACTCTAGTAGATTCTCCCTCCAAGGTAAAAGCAATTGGTTGCAAATGGATCTACAAGAGGAAGAAGGGCCCCGATGACAGGATTGAGACCTACAAAGCTCGCTTGGTGGAAAAAGGATATACTTAGAAAGACGACATCAATTATGAGGAAACATTTTCGACCGTGACAATGCTTAAATCCATTAGGATCCTGCTAGCTGTAGCAGCATACCATAACTACGAGATTTGGCAAATGGATGTCAAAACCATGTTCCTGAATGGAGATCTTAGTGAAGATATCTACATGCAGCAGCCACAAGGCTTCCTTGCTACTGGTCAGGAACACATGGTATATAAACTCAATAGATCCATATATGGACTTAAACAGGCTTCTAGGAGTTGGAACATCCGTTTTGATTCTGTCGTCAAAACGTTTGACTTTGAGCAGAATCCGGATGAGCCATGTGTTTATAGGAAGTCTAGTGGGGATAAGATTACCTTTTTGGTATTATATGTGGACGATATCCTACTCATTGGGAATGATGTTGGAATGTTGACTTCGGTCAAGGTATGGCTATCACAGCAGTTCTCTATGAAAGATCTTGGAGAAGCTTCATATATACTGGGTCTTTGACTCCATAGAGATAGATCAAAGCAGATAATTAGATTATCCCAGGTTGCTTACATTGACAAAATTGTCAAAAGGTACAACATGGAAAACTCCAAGAAAGGAAATGTTCCTTTTAGACATGGAGTAACTCTCTCCAAGAAGATGTCTCCCAAGACTTCTGAGGAGATCGAGGGCATGAGAGACGTTCCCTATGCCTCAGCCGTAGGTAGCATCATGTATGCCATGTTGTTCACTCGCCCGGACATAGCTCAGGCGGTGAGTGTGGTAAACAGATTCCAGGCTAACCCTGGGCAGGAGCATTGGACTGCTGTGAAGAGCATACTTAAATACCTTTGAAGGACAAAAGAGTTTTGTTTGGTATTCGATGGTAGTTCACTACAAGTTCTAGGGTATACCGATGCCGATTTCCAATCGGATCCAGATGATAAAAGTCTACATCTGGGTATGTTTTCATGATTGGATCGTGTGTTGTTTGTTGGAAAAGCAAAAAACAGGGGTCCACTGCAGACTCCACAACCGAGGCCGATTACATTGCCGCAAGTGAAGCTACCAAGGAAGCCGTGTCGATGAAGAAATTCATACACGAATTGGGAGTGATTCCGTCCAGCACATCACCCATCCCGTTGTTGTGTGACAACAATCGAGTGATCACCTAGGCTAAAGAACCTCGGGCCAATTCGAAGACAAAGCACATCGAGAGGAAGTACCATGTATTGCGAGAGATCGTTGGTAAATGGGACGTCCTAATTCAGAAGGTAGCATCGGTGGATAATGCGGCAGACCCATTGACTAAGCCACTGACACAGAAGGTGTTTGAGAAACACGTGGAAAGTATGGGATTCCGGCTTGTGCCAGATTGGACCTAAGTGCAAGTGGGAGCTGTTAGACAGTCTTGTATGCCCTAAGCTTCAATTGGATTTTCTGTACTTTTGTTATTTAGTGGAAATAAATTAAAGTGCATGTTTGATTCATGTTGTTTGGTATAATTCTATGTAAGACCCTAAAACTGGACACTTATAGAAACTTGTGTTAGTTTTAAATGTTCACAGCCATTGGATGGTATTGATGTGCCACCAAGTGTTGGGATGGCTTGTTTTGGCCATCAGGGTAAAACCTAAGGCACATGCAGTAAGGGATTGCTTGAACCCTTGAACCGGACTAGATTTCCAGTATTGCCCTAGACCTTGGAGACAGATGGGCAAAACTGAAAAATTACACCTGACCCCGAAACTCAATTATGACACATCACTAGGTATCGGATCGGGCTATCTTTGATGTGTCAATCAGTGAGATCCTTAGTGGGGGTAAAAACCTAGACATGTTGGGGCAGTCTGAGAATTCATCTGAGTGAGTGGTTATAGTGACATGATCAACCCCTTTGTCGGACAATGGTAATGATCGGGAATGCATTTTCTCTGATGGAAACCAAACTGCCAGCAGTTGATTTCAATCGTTGGAATTTTGTTTTGCAAATTATGGTTTCAAAAGATTTGCAAAATGTTTTAATTCCCGGGATCCATGTGAGTGGAGAGTGCGGCACTGTTCCTTGCAGTCGAGAGGGAGGTTTTCTCTTGTCGGGCAGTGTTTGATCATTAAGGGCTGAGAGTTAAGTGTAAGACCATTTAATGTAAGTGTTAGGTCCATAGGGCCCAGGGACCACTTAATGTAAGTGTTAGGCCCATAGGATCCATGTGATGGGCTCAAGGGGGTCACTGAGTCTTTTAATGAATTTGGCTGGGCCTTGTAATAAAGGCTGGGCCGAACCCATGTGGCTGGTGTGTAGATCAATGCTTGGGTCCCATGCCATACAAAGAAGCCCAACTATGCAACAGATTGGAAACTGGTTAAACACTGAACACTTAATGGGCCAAAAGCCCATTTCGAACTAGGCTGATATGATCGCCTATTCATGGGGCGAATCTGAGATTAATGTTAATAAAAGGATTGGGTCTCTAACCTTATCCACTCTAAGAGACCAAATTCAAATTAGATTTGAATATGGTAACCTCCTGATAAGATCAGGATTTAACTAACTTAATCTGCAAATAGGATTAAGATTAGCTCCTATCTAAATACTGATTTGGATTGGGATAACTCCCAAAATATTGGGAGGTTTCTTAATCAAGAAGAAATATGAGAAAACCCTAGCAGAAATATCAAATTTCGAACTAGGGTTTGAGTAAGCAAGAAACACATCCCGCGAATTGAGATCAGATCTCTAATAGACTCTAGAGAGAAGAGACAGTTCTGCCCTCTTCGTCCCTGCACTTCTCCTCCTTCAGCCGCTGCCACTCCCTGTTGGAAGATTGGATCTTTACAGCAACAAGAAGTCAAGAAATTAGTTATTGACAACAGTCTTGCAAGAAAGACAAAAGGATTCGGTGTTCAAGGTTTCCAGAGGGTTCTTGTGAAGAATCCAGTGTGTAGGATGCACCCTGTTGGTTCCGTTCCATCCACAGCTGTGTCATCTTCAGCATGAGCGGATCTTGGTTTCTTCTTTGGGCGTGAACACCAACTTTGGGAGATATTGTTTCTCCAGATCAGGTATAATCCTTCCTGTTTCCTTTTGGTTTAGATCTGGTTTGATTATGGTTCAAGTAGAATCCTTGAATAATGTATTCTAAATTTAGGGAAGAAGGTAGGAAAATTTTTGAAATTTGCCCACCCATTCTGCACCCTTCATGGCGTCCATTAGATGGATCCTACCATTATTTCAATCATCTTCTATGAAACTTTTCAGAAGATGAAGATGGCGTCCGAGCACTACCTTCATCGATGTCATCAACGTCAACAGTAGGGGCACGGCCTTGGGTGGAGGCTTGACCTCATCCCGCAAGGCCTACGCCCGATAGTTAAGCATCTAGGGCTTTCCCCCAAAAGAACGAAGCAAGAGGAAACTCTCCCCTTCACGGAGGAGGACTTGAAGGGGTCACAGTCCCCCATGACAACACTCTGGTGAACTCGGCCATCATGGCAAACTTCGTAGTTAAGAGGATCCTCGTCGACACAGGCTCCTTGGCTGACATCCTCTTCTATGAAGCTTTTCAGAAGATGAAGATAGCGCCCGAGCGCCTCCAACTAGCCGACATCCCATTGGTCAGCTTCTCTGATAACATGGTTAGACCGAGGAAAAATTACCCTACCTGTCACGGTAGGGGGTGACCCTCAGCAAGTGATGAGGATGAATGAGTTCCTCATCGTGAGGATCCGCTCGCCCTAGAATGCAATCATGGGGAGACCAACCCTTCACGCGCTCAGGGCAGCCACCTCCTCATATCACCTCACCCTCAAGTTTCCCACTGAGCACGGCATCGGAGCTATTCGTGGGGACCAGCAAGTAGCCCACTAGTGCTATGTGGCAGCACTAAAGGGAAAGAACAAGGAAGCACTGCCACTAGAGGAAGTTGGCAAAAGAAGAGGAACTTTGCACCGAAGCGTTGGAAGGCTATAGGAGAGGAAGTTGGCAAACTGCTCGACGTCGGCTTCATCTGAGAGGTATACTATCCTAACTAGTTGTCCAATGTGGTTTTGGTAAAGAAAGCTAATGGGAAATGGCAAATCTGTATTGACTTCACAGACCTTGGCCGAGCCTGCCCTAATGACAGTTTTCCTTTGCCGAGGATAGACCATCTCGTCGATGCCACTACAAGGTACGAGCAATACAGCTTCATGGATGCCTTCTTCGGATACAACCAAATAAAGATGCACGCAAAGGACGAGAAGAAGACCTTGTTCATCACTGAGCACGACACTTACTACTACAAAGAGATGTCATTCAGCCTCAAGAATGTAGGGGCTACCTACCAACTCCTCATCAACAAGGTGTTTAAAAATTAGACAGGGAGGAACGTCAAAGCCTACGTGGATGATATGGTGGTGAAGAGTCTGAAGGCCGAGATGCACACCTCAGACCTAACTGAGACCTTCGACACCTTGTGGAAGTTCAACATGAAGCTTAATCCCAGCCAGTGTGCCTTCGGCGTTACCTCAAGCAAGATTTTAGGCTTCGTCATTACTCAAAGAAACATTGAGGCCAACCCCGACAAGATACATGCCATACTGGACATGGCACATTCTCAGTCGGTGAAGGAGACTTAGAGACTCACCGTCCAAATAGTTGCTCTCAACCGCTTCATGTCAAAGTTGGCTTATCACTACCTTCCCTTCTTCCGTGCCATAAAAAAGTTGAAGGATTTTTAGTGGACGGAGGAATGTTAGCGTGCCTTTGATGAGCTAAAGGCCTACCTCGCCTCACCTCCCCTCCTTGCTCGGCCAGCCCCAAGAGAGGCCCTATATCTATACCTATCGGCTGGGGATGAGGTAGTCAGTTCAGTTTTGATAAAAGAAGATGGAACGCAAAAAACGATATACTACATCAGTAAGGTCCTCTATGATGCCAAAACCAGATATCCCGAAGTGGAAAAACTGGTCTTCGCCCTCGTGGTCTTGGCTAGAAAGCTCAGGCCATACTTTCAAGCTTACACTATAACAATCTTGACAAACCAGCCTCTTAGGGCTGTCCTCACCAAACCCGAGACCTCAAGGCACTTGACCAAATGGGCCATTGAGCTATCTGATTTTGACAAACAGTACCAGCCGACCGAGGGGACTCATCCCAAGTGGACACTCTATGTTGGCGATTCATCCAATGCCAAAGGAAGTGGGGTAGGCCTCATCCTCTTTACCCTAGACAATGCAGTCATAGAGTATGCGCTATGGTTCGACTTCCTGGCATCCAATAACAAAGCCGAGTATGGGGCCCTCCTCGTTGGTTTGCAGCTTGCTGGGGACCTTGGCTCCTTACATGTAAAAGCCTCCATCAATTCGCAACTGGTGGGGAATCAGGTCAATGGTGAGTATGAAGCCAGAGAGCCAAGCATGTCCAAGTACCTTGCCAAAGTTCAAGAACTGGCCCGCCACTTAAAGCGCTTCTCCCTACAGCAAGTCCCGCGAGCCGACGCCCTTTCTAAGTTGGCAAGCACCTCGGATTCAGCCCTCAGTCGTACGGTCCGCATGGACGAGTTACCTCGGCCCTCTATAAAAGAAGTCTAGGCACTTCCAATAGAGGTCAAACCGTCATGGATGGACCGCATCATCGACTTCCTACTGATAGAATGATTGCCAGATGACAAGAACGAAGCTAGGCAACTCTGGTGTCAGGCCGCCCACTACACCTTGTTGGAGGGAAACTTGTATAGAGATCCTTCACCTTGCCTTACCTCTTATGCCTCCATCAGGAGGAGGGTGAGTATGTGCTCCGAGAAATTCATGAAGGCATTTGTGGTAACCACCTCGTCGGTTGAGTCCTAGCCCAAAAAATACTAAGGTAGGGATACTTTTGGCAAACCCTTCACAAAGATGCGATCGAGATGGGACGAAAGTGTGACCAATGCCAGAGACATGCCAACTTATGCCATCAACCAGCCACCACCCTCCCGGCTCTCAGCAGCCTCTGGCCCTTTACCAAATGGGGGATGAACCTCCTTGGCCCCTTTCCTCAGGCAACGGTGCCAAGAAATACCTCGTTGTCGTGGTGGACTATTTCATCAAGTGGGTAGAAGTCCAACCCCTGGCCTCATCACTTGCCTTGTGCATGTGCTAGCTTGATCGTCGGAGTCCTCGCCTCAGGTAACAACCCGAGGCCTCTGACACCTTCTCCCTTACAGGTTCATTACTGTGGGAACAACACCTCATCCACCCTCGGACACCCTCCTTAGTACTAGCCCTCAGCTTCTATAGTATCCGAAGGAGCGATACACCTCGGCCTCTAGTCCTCGGCCTTGAGTCCTCTCCCCTGGACCCTCAAAGCCCTCAACCAAACCGAGCATCAATAGATACCATTCATTTCCCTATCCATAAGGCTGTAATTATCTATGGGGTTATTAAATTCACATGTTTGACTAGGAAAAACACTCTTTCCTCCAATTTTGTTTGAGTTGTCTCTAAGGCTATGTTTGGTTTGAAGGAAAAGGTAGGAAAAAGAAGGGAAAGACAAGGAAACCAATACAAGGGTTGTAAAGATGTCTCTACCTTTCCCTTCCTTTCCCTACATTTTACTTCAAACCAAACATAGTCTAAAATAATCAAAGTCCCTAATTAAACACCATGCACCATTTGTATTATTAGCAATCTCTTTAATCAGTTCCACACAATACTTTGCTCAGACTTACAAGGAGAGGCATAAACAAAATTTTGGAACCAACTTTTGTTGGAATTTAAATCACCAATTAAGGTGTGCACCAATCTATCATCAGAAAAAATTATATTATTATTGCATTGATTGGAATCCCACATAATCATCCATAAACCCCCCTGAAAAACCAATAGGATTTATTACATGATTACGATTAATAGGAAAAGAACTAAAATTTTTTTTGCTATGTTCAGGTTGATTCTTGTCTCCATCAAAAAACTGATGTTAGGTTTATGAATTCTCACAATTTCAATGAAATGGTGCCTGAAACGGATCCTACTTGCACCCCTAACGTTTGAACTTATCACTTTTATTGCAACTAGTTTTGAAACCAGGACCCATATTGTCCTCCATAATCTCATCCAGCAAATCATCCATCCCTATAATGTTATTTTGATTATCCTATGCCTCATTTCCATCCCATCCTTCCCAATCTTCATCACCCATGAGATCATCATCTTCTCCCTCCACTCTAGCGACAACATCTCCTTTCTTGTCATCTTCATCATGATCATTTAGTATTCATTTCCCTTTCTTATGATAAGAGAAAGATAACATGCCCATCACATAGTTTTTAGTGACAGCCCCCTCCCCATAACCTCCTCCTTGCTTTTTATTTTAGGCACCCACTATTGCTCTTGTTGCTTTTTCTTTACAGGCATGGTTGTAGCATGACTAGGATTGACGAAACTAGCAAGAGAATCACCACAAGCACGGATCTATCTTTGGTACCAAACTTGGTTCCAATTAGTGTTTTTTGCTAGCCATGGCTTGAAATCAACACCTGCAACCTTGTTGTTCCTAACCATATTTTGGGCAACCCCGTTGTTCTTTCTCCTTATAATTTGATTTTGGGTAGCTACTTTTATTGTATTGTCTTCATAATTGTTAGAGGTGAGTGGAATCTCCACAATGAAAGGTTTTGTTAGGTTCACTTTAATTAACACATACCTAGGGGAACATTGTTTGCCTCAAGGATTTGATATCTTCATCAAGTCTGAGTCTGACCACAGGACCAACTTCCCTTAAGATCACCTCCAGGGCTCCAGGTCCTCCTATTCCTAGCATTCAAGTGGCATGTTGGATTTTAATCTCATTAGAGATTAAATCCAAGGGGTTTGATTGGTCAATTACATGAGAAATTGCACTTGCACACTTGCTGTAGAAAACAACTTTTCTCTTACTAAAATCAGTTTCGAACTTGTCCCACATTGGATATTTACACGTTTTGTTTTGGGTTTTTTAATAAGAGCTGATTTACACTCCTTAGAAATAGAAGAGGAGAGTATGGAGACTTGATATTGCGCAATGCATGCGCACATGTGTGCAACACCTTAGAGGCGCACTTTGCTCGCACCTGTGTGGCTCGCGAAGGGCAGCTTTGGTTTTGGTGCAATGCTGACCGTTGATCATCGTTGATGTGATCAACAATAACGATTCGATCGAGTGTGATCAAGAGGCACATATCAAAGTTAATAGTAACTACCTTTTAAATAGTCACAATGTTTGAAATTGTGACTATTCAAGGAGCTTTCTCTGAACCAGCACCAACCTTTTCTTCATAACTCTTCAGAAACTATTTAAGGAGCATGAATCAGACATCTCACACACAACAATTTTGAAATTCACTTTTCCTCTCTCTCAGTCCGATCTGCTAAAGTCTCACAGAAGGTTTCTTCGGAGAATCTTCAACTTTGTGGTTGCAGATTCTCGCCAAAGGCTCTATTGTATCCTAGGAACGGATTTGCCTATAACCCAATAGTAAACTCAATGAAAACTGAGTGGGAGCAAACAACATTCTAAAGACAGTGTCTTCAGACACGCCTCAGAACTTCTCCTCCAACTTTTAGTGGCCCCATTTTCCAACACGACAGACCATGAAGTCTTACCCAAATATCAACCTCTAGCATTTTCCCTAAGTGGGTTGAATCCTGCTTTCCATTGCACAAAAATGAGGTATTTCCCATTGATGATCCATGGTCCTTTTGTTAAAATCTCCTTGTAATCAGCTTTGGAGGTGGTTCCTCTTGAGTGGTTCCTCTTCACCAAGAAACTTGGAAAAAAGACACAGAGCCCACTTACTTTCAAGATCCTTCTTTCCTTTGAGTTCATTAATATTAATTGCTTGAGCAATCTTGGACCTGTTTTCATGCTCATAAACCCCAATTGCTTAGTGTTCATTTGGGACTTAATCACTTCCTTCTGACACTCATTAACAAGCGCCCTATGTGCCTTATCGGATTCAGCCCTTTCTTTGACCATACTGATATTGTTGAGAAAGGATGGGATGAGAAGGTAAAATTTATTTTCTCATTCTTGTCACTCTGTGTTTGGTTACTAAGACCAATTGTCCTACCAAATATGCTTTCCAATGTTTGGTTACTGAGAAAATTTTGCAAGATGATTAGATTCACCTTGGAGGTTAAAGGACAACCTTGATTACAGTATCAAAGCAACTTTGATATTCTGCTAACTTTGATTACAGTAAAATTTATTTTCTCATTCTTGTCACTTTGTGTTTGGTTACTAAGACCAATTGTCCTACCAAATATGCTTTCCAATGTTTGGTTACTGAGAAAATTTTGCAAGATGATTAGATTCACCTTGGAGGTTAAAGGACAACCTTGATTACAGTATCAAAGCAACTTTGATATTCTGCTAAGTTTTAGAGTTGCACTTAAAATTTAGGATCAACTTAGTATTGATAAGGCTTTGATGATGGTTTCTGAAATTTATAAAGTATCTTTATATCAACTCCAAATTTAGGATCAACTTAATATTAAAACTTACTTTTCTATTATGATTTTATTGTAAATAACTAAATATTACCAATGACTATAAATATATTAAAAATTACAGATTTTGGTAAATAACATTTTCTCTTCTGAGTTGATTGTAAATTATAGATTAAAAATTATAGAAACTTATACTTTCTATTATGATTTGATTGTAAAAATTCCAGATTTTGGTAAATGACATTTTATTTACATAGTGATATGCCTTTTGTTAGGTTGAATTCCAATACCGAACCCCTCTTTTTTACATATTTGTTTACATGTGATACTTGAGGTTTTGAAATATTGAACTCATTTCCTTCAAAATTATAAAACTGTTGCAGTCTAGAATAGATTCCTATAAAAGGGATGACTAACAAAACATCCAGATACAAACTAAGTTGACCAACAAAAGCTATCATATGATCTAATCTCTTTCCAAATATTTACACCATAAAAATGAAAACAATTCAACAAATGAAAACAAGTTTTGATAGATTTGCACAAGAGTTTATCAGATCTAAAAAAGTAAGGAGCAAGATAGAAGGGATACTTCATAGTGTTTTGAAGAGTCTACAAAACAAAAAACACTAGTTTGGTTTAGAAAATCTAGCACAAAAGATTGTAGATATGAAAAGCACAAACATGTTAGATCTACATCATTAAATTCTTCCAATGGAAAAAACATCAACATAAAATGTTATTACCTTTGCTAGAAATGAAGAAGGTGATGGTTGGAGCTGTGACCATTGAAGGTGTGAAGCTTGACTGGGGAAGAACAAAAATGAGTCCAAAATGAGAAAAAATACAAAAAAAAAAAAGCGTAAAGAGAAGAGAAAGGAGAAGAAAAAAGTGTTTAGATAACCTACCTTCATCAGAGATGATATGGAAATGATGGAGTTGTGTGATTGTTGGGGTGTTTGAAGCTCGATTGAAAAGGTGAGGAAATGTTGCCTTCAATAAATTTTCCCACTTGGTTCTCACTATTTTCATTTCTCAGTGGGGTTGCACCTATTTGGTGAGACTCTACATCACTATTTTTTTTTTTGATCAATAACATCAACTTCATTAAATTAAGAGAAGAGAAGGAAAAGAATACAAAGGGAGATAAAATAACTTAGCTCCCCAAAAACAGAAAACACAGGGAATGCAAAGAAAATTAAAAACTATCCCAAAAAACAGCCTCCCTATTCACTCCTTGCTTGGCCATCCCATCCGCAAATGAGTTTGCACTCCTCTTCACCCAGCTATACTGAATTTCAATGTCCCTACCCAGCCATAAGAACTGTTTTTTCTCATTGTTAAAATTCCACAAACCACTATCCTCTGTCTTCAACAAATTAACCACCATCTTCGAGTCACCTTCCAGAATCAAATGGCTAATATTTAAATCTTTTGATCTTCGAATCCCTTCAAGCGCTGCAAGGATCTCAACCCTAAGAGAGTCACCTTCTCCAATAGGGCTAGAGAATAAAGTAGCAACAATCCCTTCCTCATTCCTAAAGACTCCTCCAATCCCAGAGGGCCCTGGATTCCTTACACTGCTACCATCAAAATTCAGCTTTATAAAGCCCAAGGGGGGAGGGGACCAGAATGGACAAAGAGTTCTCTTGCATCTAGCAATGAAAGCAATATCTTTCCAGTTTCTTAGCAAATCATCCATAGAAAAATCTGAAAACAACTCCAAAGATTTTAGCCAGTGGACCACTCTTATAAGGATTCGATCTAAAAAATCTTCCAAAGTTTTTTCTTTGTCAGAAAAAATGCGTGAGTTTCTTTCTTCCCACAAAGACCAGCAAATCGCTGCCCTAATACACCTCCACATAGTCTTCCCTCGCTTCTTAGGCCAACTAAAAAAAGAAGGAGAAAACAAACCTTGGACAGTCTCTGAAGGATACCAAGAACAACCAAAATGGGAGAAAACCCACTCCCAAACAGATTTAGCAATCTTACAAGAGACCATGAGGTGGTAGCCAGATTCCCCATCAGCTTTACAAAGAGCACATCTATTAGGAAGTAGACAATAGTTGGATCTCTTTCTTTGGAGTAAGTCTAAAGTGTTGATTCTTTATAGAAAAATTTCCCAACAAAAATCCCCACCTGAGGAGGAATAGGTCTGCTCCATATTTCCTTAACTGGAAAGGACAACCCCAGGGGGTAGGAGGCTGAGTTAAGGTTTCAAACAAATAAGCACAAGAAAAGGTACCAGAGCTAGAAAGGGTCCAAAATCCGGTGTCTTCCTTAGCAGGGTTTAGGAAGACACTCTCAAGGGAGGCTAGCAGAGCTACCAGGCTATCCAAGTCCGTATCCCTAATTGCCCTACGCAGGCCAAGGTTCCAACCAAAGCCCGAAGTGGAAGCTGAAGGGACTAAGAAAGAAGAAATGGGTTCATTTTTCAAGTCTGAAAGAACATACAAGGAAGGAAACTTATCTTTCAGAGGAGAGTCCTCGACCCAAAGATGTTTCCAGAAATTTACTCGATTACCAGAGTTTAGATCACACCTGATCCAAGGGGAGAAAACTTGAAGCAGATTGTGGATGGATTTCCAAGGAGAAGCAGCTGAAGCCCTTGCCCAGATTCCAGGATCCCAGCCATTGTCTTCCAGCCCATGAATGCTAGCCACAATCTTAGTCCACAAATTATCCATTTCCAAAGAGAACCTCCACAACCACTTCCCCAGAATAGCCAAATTCCTTTTCTTGAAATTACCAATCCCAAGACTTCCTAGTGTTTTACACCTAGAGACCACCTCCCAACTCACCCTATGATCTCTCTTCTCCTCTCCAGGCTCCCAGAGAAAGTTCTTTACTAATTTTTCCAAAAGATTTGAAACCTTTGAGGGGATCTTAAACACTGACAGAAAGTAACAGGAAGGTTAGCTAGGGTAGATCTAATGAGAGAGAATCTTCCACCAAAAGAAAGATAACTCCTCTTCTAGGCCGCTAGCCTCTTCTCAAACCTCTCCACTACCGGAGCCCAAAAGCTAACACTCTTAGGATTATCTCCTAAAGGGAGGCCCAAATAAGTCAGGGGCCAATCCGTAATAGCACAACCTAGCTCATTTTCATATTCCCTTAAGTCTCTTATGTTCACATTCACTCCCGCCACACAACTCTTGTCAAAGTTTACCTTGAGGTTAGATATCTACTCAAAAAGTTGTATTGTCATTTTAGATTCCAGATCCAACTGAGTTCCCTCCTTCACAGAAAATGATAGTATCATCTGCAAAGTGTAGAAGAGTTAAGGGAACCTCCTCCCTTCCTACTCTCCACCCTCTTATCAGATTCCCCGAGTCTGCTCTATGGATCAATCTCCCAAACACATCAACAATAAGGGTGAAAAGAAAGGGGGAAAGAGGATCTCCTTGTCTTAAACCTCTCAACGTCGGAAAGTAGTCAACCACAATCTCGTTCACTAGGATAGAATAATGGCAAGTCCTAACACAACCCTAGATCCACTTGCACCACCTGTCACCAAAACCAAAACTCCTCAACACCTCCATCAAGAAAAACCAATCAACCAAGTCATAAGCCTTCTCCAAATCTAATTTGCAAACCACTCCCTTCTTCTTTAACTTTCTAAAGTTCTCCAAGCTCTCATTTGCAATGAGGATCTGATCGGTGATCTGTCTTCCCTCCACAAAATCACTTTGGTTGGATGCAATAATAGAGGGGAGCACCTTCTTTATCCTAAGAGACAACACCTTTGCAATGATTTTGTACAAGCTAGTCACTAGACTAATAGGTCTAAAATCTTTTGGATGAGAAGCATCTTTCTTCTTTGGGACTAAGGCAATGAAAGTTAAGTTCAAGCCCGGGTTTATTACTCCCCTCCAGTGGAACTCCTCAAAAACCGATTTAAGATCATTCTCCAAGATATCCCAACAATCCTGGTAAAAGGCCATTGTGAACCCATCTGGACCCGGAGCTTTTGTCCTATCCAGAGAGAATACTACTTTCTCTACCTCCTCCATATCGAACATTTTTTTTAACCACTCTCTGTTCTCTACACTTAGAGTCAGCCAATCCAAACCCTCCAACCACACTCTCTCATTCATAAGCCTTCTAAAAATATATTTAAAGTGGTTTACTAGGGCATCTGCAATTTCAGCCGGGTGAGACAAAACTGCTCCATCAACTTCCAAGTTAGAGATGTAATTCTTCTTTCTCCTTCCATTTGCCACTGAATAGAAAAACATTGTGTTTCTATCTCCCTCATTTAGCCACTTACACCTAGATTTTTGCCTCCAACTGATTTCCTCCTTAATCAGGATGTCCTCCATCTGCCTCCTTAAAATCCATCTCAACTTCCTTTCTTCCTTTCCAAAGGGGCCTCTCTCTTCCTTTAGGTCCAAAACCTTGATTTGCTCCACCAGAACTTGCTTTCTCTCTTCTAATCTTCCAAACTCCAGCCTATTCTACTCCTTTAATTAAGATTTTAGGTATTGGAGTTTCTTGTGGAACCTCATTCCCTCCCAATCAACAACCAGATTAGCTTGCTCCCACCACTCTCTAATTTTCTCAGTGAAACCCAGATGAGTCAACCACATATTTTCAAACTTGAAAGGGGTAGGCCCTACTCCTCTTAATTCCTCCTTGACCAAAACTATTTGCCAGTGGTCTGAAGTAAGTCTAGGGAGAGCCCTAGAAGTAATATTACCCCAATGTTCCTCCCAATCTGTTGAGAACAAAAATCTGTCCAACTTAGAGCAAATTGGTCGTGATTGAAGGTTGAACCAAGTGAAGTTGTTATTTAGGAGAGGAAGTTCTTTGAGATTAAAAGAGTCCACAAATTGGTTGAACTTCCTCATACTTGTTGTCACTCTCTGTCTGGGGTTGCTGGTTTCCTCCATAAATCTCACTACATTAAAGTCCCCTCCCACACACCAGGTCCATCCCAGAGGCCTCTAATGTCACTCAATTCTTCCCATAATTTCTCCCTTTGCCTATAGTCATTGTGGCCATACACATTTGTTAGTACCCATTCATATCCATCGGCCACCTATTTGAACTTCAGGGAAACAGAGTGATCTCCAATTATCTCCTCCACACCTAAGAGAATCACTTCTTTCCACAAGTTCACAATCCCTCCCGAGGAACCCTACGAAGGAGTAGCCACCCACTTAATACCTCTAGAACTCCACACACTCCTTGCCCATCTGCAATCAAAATCCATTCTTTTGGACTCCTGGAGCATAACCACATCCGGATTAAACTTCTTAATTACCTCTTTGATTGTTGCTTTCTTCCAAATGCTACCCAACCCCCTCACATTCCAACTTAGGATTCTCATTGTAAACTATAATCCTTAACCCTTAACTCCTCCAAGATCTATTTAGACCATTTTCTTCTAATCCCTTTCACTTCAAACTTCCTGTCCCCCTCAATATCTTTTTTTAATCTCTCCACTTCACTCAGCCTTCTAAACTTCATCTTGTTGTCCTCTTTATTTTGCATGTAGGCTTTTAGATCATTCGGGTTCTTCAGCTTGCACCCCAACTTTTTCACAAACTCTACAATTGACTCTTCCCAATTAGTTTCCTCTTTTTCTAAGGAAGCACTCCTCAGTCCTAGGAAACTTCTTGTTCCTTCTCACTTTACCTCCAACTACAACCCTATCTGTCCCCTCTAGGCTCCCTCTCTGCAAATCCTTCATTTCCACTTCACCAAGAGGCTTTCTAAGATTTTCCAAATTATTGTCTCTCTGCAAGTTTTCTCACCCACTTCCCCCCTTGTAGACTAACTATGGCTTTCAGACCAAGAGCTTCCGACTCTTGGATGGGAAGAGAATCTAGAACAAGAGATACAGAGCACTCATCAGTATCCAAAACTGAATTGACAGAGTTGAGGGATTTACCTAAGGTAGAGAAGTGAGGAGAGAGCAAAGGCGAAGGAGAGGTAGTCACTTTCTTTTTTGAGAAATTAGAGCACCTTGTCTCCCAGAGATGGGGGAGGAAAATCCCTGTCATTGTATCAACACAAAGACCCCTTTCTGTACCCAAGTAGGTACCTCTCTGTGAAGTACCCTTGTTCCGCTCTGAGAAGACCCGAGCTACCTCCTTTTTGGCCCCTTGCAAAGCACTAGAACTGGGGGGGGGGGGGGGGGCTCAGCCAGTATTGGGTTAAAATCAAACACCCGCTCCTCCCCCTCCTCCTTTCCATCCCCCACCGAATCCCCTAAGAACAAACAGTCGAGGCTAAAAGTATCCATGTTCTGACCTTTAGATAGAGCTTCAACTACCGCACTGCCTAAACTCCCACAGGCTTCTGAACTTTCATCAAAATCTGAATCTGAACCGCAACTCAACCAACCTTGATCAGCCTCTTCTTTCTCTTTTGGTCGACCTCTCGAATAGTGCGGGTTTGGGCGATCAGTAATGCTAAGATTTTGTGCGTCGTCGGCTGCCCATCGGACCCAGCACAGAGGCCGGTGTCCTTCAACCTTGCTCGCTGACTTCGCCCCTCCACAGTCGAGAGGGCGAGACTTAGACGATGATAGATGAAAGTTGTCATCTATCATTGCCCCATGCCTGCCCGCCCCACATGATGACTTAAGTTGTCACGTGGGCTTTTAAACCCGAGTGTAGGCTCATCCACTGACCTGACCGGCTCTACCTTCCTTAAAACCGGTTCAGAGAGAGACTTAGAGCACAAACGGCTCTTCCCCAACTTAGCCACGTCAGGATAGGATGGGCCACACTCTTTAAACAACCCCTCTTCAAAAAAATTTGAAAAAGAAGCCTTAAAAGGAAGGCTTTGGGACTTGGGGCGCCCCTGCAACTGTTCCCCTTCCTCTGTAAATCACCCACATGCAACAAGCTTTCCCGCCAGCCCCTGAAGGCCACGTGTACACCCCCCTACGAGCTCAACAGTTCCTTCAACCTCTGGTCGTCTTCCCCAAAGCAAGGCTTCATCTTCTGAAGCTAACCATACCTTGTACCAAGCACCTTCAAGTTCTCCGGTTTGATCCCAGCAACCTTAAGTTCCACTGCTCTCAAATTACTTAAGTTAACCTCCAACAGAACTCCACCCAACGCTCTAATAATTTTCCTCAGAATAAGATCATTCCAAAGGTTGAAGGGAAGACCAAGAAGTTTAATAAAAAAACTGTCGGCTCTCGGTTCAATTTCATTGCAATCTGGAGCCCAATTCTGAACCTGAATCAAACTTCCTTCTACAAGGAAAGTACTGAAGAACAGATTCTTATATCCAATATCTAGTAAGGCTTTCTTTTCAACAAAAGGCAGCAACATTACATCTTCATCTAATCCCAACCTCTCTGCTAAAACTTCTAAAACTTCCGTCCAATCTTCTATCACCCTTTCTGCCACTAGGACCACCCTCTTCTCCCAGCTCCCACTCCCTTCTTCCAATGCTACTCGTCGAAGGACAGTCGAGTTGGACACCAAAACTTCAGGGTAAAGCTTTGAGCAGGGCATAGAATAAACCTTCGAACCAGGGGCTTCTTCTATTCTACCTTCGACCTCCAAGAGAAAAGCCTGAAGATTAGAAGCGAAAGAAGCCCACCCTCTCCGCTTCAGGCCTTCTAGAATGCACATCACTTGCTTTTTGTTATAGCCAAAGAGTTTGGTAACCATTTTGAACCACCCTTCTCCATTCCTTTTTAGTACAGATTCGAACCTCTTGTTCTCACAGGTCAATGAGTTTTTCCAACCTTCTTCCCGTAAGGAATTTACAGTTCAATCTACAAAACCTTTCAACCACACACATGCCTCCTCTGGCAGGAGAATCGACGCCCTGCTCCCTTCTCTGATTTTCAAGAGAGCCTTCCTCTTTGTCCTTCCCTGCTCAAACAGGAAATATTTGGCTTCAATAAACAACTCCAGTCTCCATTTCCTTGCCAGCTTGAACTTCCTCTCCTCTCCCATTCTGAACTCCTAAAAAGAAAATTCTACATCCCTATTTTTATGAACCAATTTCTCATTGTGTCTCACTATTTCTCCCTAACCAAATGTGAAAAAGGAGGAATCTAAAGGAAATATTCTTCCTTTCTCAACCCCTTAGTAACAACCAAATGTACTGTTTGGGAAAATAAAGAGGATAATGTGTTGAGAAACATTATCTTATCTTTATTTATAATGGGACCGGATCTAGTAGGCACAATATAGTAAGCACGTTACTTGAGCACTTTACAGAAGTGGTTTTTAATCTTTTTCAAAGATAGGCTAGGTGTATTTTAAGGGGTAGGTGTAGAAAAAATTTCCAAGTGCTCAATGAACATGTTTACAACATTGTGCCTACTTGATCTAAACTAATTTATAATCAGCCTCAACATTCTCTGCCATTACTGGGCTTGGGAACTCGTAGAGACTTAGAAACACACAAATTTACCTTTCAATTGGATACATATAACAAAATTGTACTAGGCCACACATACTAGCCTCATGCGTTAGATGTATTGCTAAATGCACCATGATGGTAAAAAATGATGGAGGAAAGATCCTCTCTAGATGACAAACTATTAGTGCAATCTCCCTCTCCATTCCGCATAACTCATATGGGTTCAATACTTTTGAGCACAATTTCCTGAAAAAATCGCATAGCTCAGACAAAGAGGAATACACATTCTTAGGCAATGTTCTTTGCATGGCCGATGGAAGCAATTGTTAAATTAAAATGTGATAATCATGACTTTTGAGACTCCAAATTTTGCATTGTCTTACATCCACCCACCATGATATGTTGGATGCACATCTAGAGCCTTAATTGATTTCAATACAATACAAAAAACATCTTTCTCAGCAGAAGATAAGGAGTAACACGCAGGGGGTAAATATGCAACATTTGATCCACACTGTCGAGGATGAAGCGTGGGCCTTATTCGCATTACCCTCAGATCTAAGTGTGCCTTTACATTATTCTTTGTCTTATATGAAGGTTCAAGAGGGTCCCCATTATGCTGTCACATATATTCTTTTCTATATGCATCGCATCAAGATTATAACGACACAAGTTGTGCTGCCAATATGGTAATAAGAAAAATATACTCCTATTCTTCCATCTAAAGAAATGACTCTCCAACTCAGTGTTGCATTTCTTTTTTCCCACAGTACTACCTTGGTCCTTTTTACAAAGTGTGGATTGCAATCCTTTTAACTGGTGCAATACAGTAATGCCACTTGGTGGAGTAGGTGCAATTCTAAACTCTTGATTTCCATCCAATGATTATTTTACAAATCGATATCTATGGTTGGCATCCAAGAATCATTGATGACCCATGTAACAAAACTCATGACCACGCTTCAACTTATGAGAACAAGTTTCACTATTACATGATGGACATGCAAACCTCCCTTTGGTACTCCAACCCGGTAAATTGCCATACACAGGAAAGTCATTTATTTTCATTAACAAAGCAATACGCAATTGGAAGTTCTGATTAGTAGATGCATCATATGTTTCGTCACCACCCTCTCGTAATTCCTTGAGTTTAGCAATAACGGGTTGTAAGTACATGTCAATATCATTTTCAGGAACATTTAGGCTAAGAATAATCAATGACAAAAACAAATAAGGTTATTTCATATACATCAATGGGGGCAAATTGTATAGGATCAATATCACTGGCCATGTACGTATGTGACATTGAGTGTTCTGGAGGGATTTATGTCGTCACTTGCCAAACCAAGCCTAACATTGCGAGGTTCAACTACAAATTTTGGATACTTAGTGTTAAATTCCTTCCAAGCAGGAGAGTCATCAGGGTGTCTCATGAAGCCATCCTTGATATGTCCATTTTCATGCCAAGTCATAAGAGGTGGCGTTTTAGTTGACATGAAAAGACGTTGCAGCCTTGGCTTTAAAGGAAAATAGCGTAAAATCTTTGTAGGAATCTTTCTCTCCCTCGTATCAACTACCCCATCAGTGTTGTTCTCATGATTGTCATTTGGCTTTCATCTTGAATCACCACACACATAATAGATCTCATCATTAGCATGCTCTTTCCAAAATAACATGCAATCATTTGGACATGCATCAATCTTTTCATACTTAAGTACAAGATTTCCTATCATCTTCTTAGTTTCATAAAAAGAACTTAGTATTTGATCCTTCAACAATTCAAGCAACTCGATAAATGACTTGTTACTCCACCCATAAAAATACTTCATATGAAATAGCCTAAAAATGAATGAAAGCTTTGAGAATCTTGTACACCTTGGATATAATTCTTTTTCTCTAACCGTTTTCTCATACTGGTGTTGCAATTTTGGAGAAAGTGTGTCAAATGTATTAAATGGATGAAAAAATGCAAATCTATTAGATCAAAAATCTATTATTTTATACAATGCTTTAATCAATGATACATTTGTTTATTTGTATAGAAGACATCTTAACTTTAAAAAACGCAAATCTATTATATGAAAATGTTTTTTATATACGTTATTGTACACATATTTTGAATCTTATATCGTAAAAAGGCTTGAGAATAACAGATGACGTGGTGGTTAAAAATCGAGAAATTGTAAATTTTGTTAAATGTGTCAATCAAGGTGAAACTCTATGTATTTGATGCTTGAAAGAGCTATATTTTATTGAAAAGTATTTTTTCTCATTTAAAATCATGTAATATCAATTATGTTAAGGGTAAATTTCTTAAACTACCCTTATGGTTTAGATAATTGACTAAGTGTTACCCTACTGTTTGAAAATTAACTAATGCTATCATTACTATTTTTGACAATTTACTAGCTCTACCCTTGCCATTTGCATCAGTTAATATTCCGTTAAATTCATATGCATATGACGTATATCTTATTTTTAAAACCCAATTTTACCCTTTTCATCTTCCTTTCAACAACAAACCAAATTGATTTGGTCCTTAACCTGTCACTACGTTAACCCCCTCCACCTCCGGTTCCTCTTACACACACACACACTCACCAAATCAATGCTCTCCTTGTCACTCTCTTCTATTAAGTAACATCTCCATTTGGATTCTTTTCCTAGGTTGCCTTTTCCCTTTCTTGTCTTCATCGTTTGTTAAAAGCATGGGACGTCGGACCACCGATGTCGGATTCTTGGAAATCTTAGATTCTTCATTGTCTTTGATTTTAAGAGGCTTCTTCATGTCTTTTAGAGTTGTCGATCTGGATAAGAATCTTGGAGCAGATAGTTTTGAGAGTCTTCCGGTGTTGAGATTCGACGATGTAGAAGGGTCGTTGATCCTTTACTCTTACCCATTAGCTTCTTGTTGTGATTCACTAAAGTTTACAGAGTTAAGGTCTATGTCATTTATGGAAATGTGAAGTACACATGGAGAGAAATGTTGGAAAGGTGTTTGAAACTCGTTGGAAAGGTGTTTTCTAACCATCTACTACCAAACTTGTTCGGTCCTTAAAGAATCCAGTAATATCTAAAAAATGGACATTTGAGCTTGAAATCAATGGTGAGTCTCCTTTGGTGCCCTACAAATTGTGTTCCTCTATCTCCTATTAGCTTCTTGTTGTGATTTGCTAAAGTTTATAGAGATACGGTCTCTGTCATTTATGGAAATGTGAAGTACAGATGGAGAGAAACACTAGAAAGGTGTTTGAAGCTCGCTTCTTCTTTGACCCAGATGGGGATTTCAACTAGGGATGTCGTAAGCTCTGGTTTTTTTGGACCGTATTCATTTTTTGGGTCATTTTGTCATTTATGGAATTTGAATATGTGTTGATGTTATGATGTCGTTGACTAGTTTTCATGTTTTCTTCTTCTGGTTTATCTTCAACTATTCCTCTTCACGTTTTCCTTTTTTTTTCTACATGAGGCGTAGATAATGCTTTATTTCTTTTTTTCTTCATTTGCGATACTATTATGGCTTAAAAAAGCACTAAAACTAGACCATTCACAGTTTATATTCAACTATTCATCCTCATGTTTTTCATTTTTTTTCTACAATTACGCTGAAATTTTCTCAAGGAACCTAGATTTTCATTTACACTAAAATTTTCTTGTTGAGACTTTTGAAATCCCCATCTAAAGTACACTTAAAAAGGATTTCCAATGAGGAACCATGATGTTTCTACCGTCAAGACTTTTGTTGATGTCGTTAGTGCTATCCTTGAACAATTAGAAGAACCCAAATCTGATATGGAAACCCAGATCTGACTATTCTCTCAGATTCCCAGATCTGCAAGGAACCTAGATCTCTCAAGGAACCCAAATCTGAGATCTGAGAGATACTCAGATCTAAGATCTAGTCATCATCCTCCATTTCGACAGTTCCAGTGGTTCCAATAATTCCGACAAGAAATGAGAAAGAGAGGGAGAGATCTGAACAATGGGTAAAATAGTCTTTTTCACATCTCTGTTGACACATGTTAATGACTGAGAAGGATTAGTCAATTGTCAGAAACAGTAAGGGTATCATCAATCAATTTTTAAATAGTAAGGATACACTTAGTTAATTAACTAAACCATAAGGGTATTTTAAGAAATTTACCCGTATGTTAATGCTCAAATTGGAGAAGAATGGGTAAAGGTTAAAAAATTGTTAAGTCTTTAAAAGTTTTCTTTGACATAACCAACATTTTCTTAGGAACCCAATATCTAACATAAAATTTATATTTTTCATGGGGTTTGGAAAGTTAAATAGTCTTTAAGGAAAGCATTTAAAGATGGAAAAGAATTATTGTATGGAGATGGATAAGTCCATGTTAAGTAAATTTGACAAATATTGAAAAGAATATAGCATTATTTTGGTAATTATTATGGTTATAGATTGCTATTTTAAATTGAAATTTATGAAATTTGCATATAAGAAGTTGTATAACATGGAAGATGCAAAAAATCACAATATTCTTGTCGAAAAAACATTGAATAACTTATTTGATGACTAAATGAAGTGTAGTAGTGTTATGCCTAATGTGAAATCAATATTGAAACTAATGATCAAAATTTCATATGATATGCCCCATATCAAACATATTATATAGCACCTTTTGGATTCCAAAACCTATTAATAGGTGTTTCTGAAACTCCACTTTTTTTATATAACTATATAAAGACCAATTTGAAAAAAAAAACTAAAAAAAATAGAAACACAAGGTTTTTAGTCCTGTATCGATACTTTGAACCTTGACTAAAAATAAGGTCATTGGTGATATGATGCCTGATACGGAGTTTGATCCATTAGAGGTAATTATAATTTGAAGATTTTTTAAAGAATAAAAATATAAAGTTTTCATACATTAGTTATTTAGTTAATGCCTACTTATATTCTTATTATGTATGGATTTGATACTTTTCAAAGTCAAGTCTATGTTATTTAGGAAAAAAAATTCCAATTAGACTTATATTTAGAGTAAACAAGCATTGATAAAAAAACATATTGATATTTTAGGATTTTGGAGATTGAATGAGCTTTGCTTTCTTGAGTTATCTATGATGCCTTTTGTTATTCTTACAATTACAGTTTCTTATAGTTGCTTCAGAAGCTACATTTAGTGGTGGAGGTAGAATTTTAGTGGCAATATCGCAATTATCTTCTTCCAGAAAAATGTTGAAGCTCTAATTTGCATAGGATTGATTGTTTGGGTTATAAGGTAAGTTTTTCCCTTTTTGTAGATTTAATGAAACAATTGATATTCGTTTAGTGGTGGATCCATAAAATTCTAAATCTAATCACTCTAGTAGTGTAGAATCATAGAATTTCTATATTTAGATGTTTCATAATTACAAAGTACAGATCTTTAGCTGTTGGAGTTGCTTTTAAAGGCCATGCTATTTAGGTTTTTTCAGAACACTCCAAAGGAATTGGCAATGATACTTCAATTGTAATTAGTTTTGGGCTTTTGTTTTAGGGTCTCCTCATTGAGTGGCTATTGGATGTATAAAATGTATCAATTCGACTTACAATTCTCATACTTTGGAGTGAACTTTTTTGTTCAACTAGAACTTAATAGTGCATTATACTATTGTAGATAGGTTTCATAGGAAGGAGTATAAAGGATGGAATGATGGATATTCACTTGGAGATGTAGTTTCATTTTGCTATTTGGTTTTAGGTATTTGCTTGTTAGTTTGTTTTTGGTTCTAGTGTCACATTTGTAAAGGGCTGTTAATTTCATAGAAAAAAGGTTCCATTGTAAAGAATGCCATCTTAGATGGAAGTTATTGCCTACTTTTGCTTCATTTGTGTTAATTGTGCATTGTTTTCTCTTGCTCTTAATAAAATTGTTGTTTGGTTATAAAAAAAAAAGAATATTTAATGTGGGTTTTTTTTTTGTTTATACTAGATTTATAGGGTTATGTTTAGGTTTATCTCGTAAAAAGTGGGAGGTTATCAATAAATATACCCTATTTAATATTTTTTACTTTAACCCTTGATAATTCTACCCAAATTATTTCTTATTTTCTTGGCTATTCCTTGGTGAAATTTCAATGTTCTTGCAAAACTACTTGTCTAATTACATCCATATGATTGAATGTTAAATATGTAGCATCCTGTTGTCCTAGTACTTGTTAAGAGTTTGGATTTTTGTCAACATAGAGGAGACAAATGTGTAAAGACTAGTTAATAGGTTTCTTAAAATGTTTAGAGTTTATGCAACTTATCTCTTGCTCAAATGCAAGCAACAATCTACTTGGTAGTCTTACTACATTAGAGCCTCTAAAACTACTAAAGTCTTTAAAAATGTAAGATATCTCCTACAACAAGGTTAGTTTGTACTGCATTGACAATTCAAAGTATTTAATCTCTTCTTCAGTCTCACGTCTGTCATATGGTAGGTAATGATTGGGATATCAATATATATGTTACAAATGGTGTTAAAATGGTGAACTATTGGGAAGTGGTAGTGATATTAATGGCATGTATTTAACTCAATCAGATGTTGTAGGGATTGCAATAGTTAATGAGAAATTTAGCTTATTTTTTATACTCTTCCAACGTTTGTGTGGTTTTGGCAACAATGAAGTGAATTGTATAATTTTAGGCCCAGTTTGAAATCAATTCTTAGGATTCTCATTCTTAGAATCTTTTTAGAAAATGATGGATTTGAGAATTTTCATCTTGTAAATCGCCAGTCCTGTTTGGCACATTCATATGATTCCTGTTTTTTAGAAATAGAATCATGTTTGGCAGCGACCAATTTCTTTGAATCAATTTTTCGATCGTTTGATAGGCAAAACAATGTCAATGGTTTTATTAATTGTTCCCTGAAAGGCAAAGTGACTATGTTCAATCGTTGATTATAGTATCATTAGTATTACTAAAAAGAATGAGTAAACTCCATTCAGAAAACGAATGATGGGGTAAATTTATTTGACCATCCACCTAGACGTTAATGGTTTATTTGCAATCAAAGCAGGTTCGTAGCCAAAGAACAAAAGGATGTTGTACCAAAGTAGATTACCATCCACCTGGATGTTACTTTTATTGCCATTGCCATGTTTATTTGGATGGTAGTAGCCAAAGAACAAATGGATGCATTCATATAAATTTTACCAACATTTTGTTTCTTCTAGAAAGGCAAAGTGGAACAGGAGATGAACCGAGAAAGATCAAAAGAAATAGAGGCAGGTCATCAACTGAAATAAAGGCAGGTCTATTTTGGTAATCCTAGTGGTTTTGAATCTCTTTTGAGTGTTGGTTGTTAACAATTGAACAGAGACAGGCCTTAAAGGTTAAAGTCCATACCTGTAACGAATGGGAGATCGAAGATCTTCAGAAAATACTAGTTTGTGAGAGTCACCTCTGTAAGGAAGAAGACAACCAATCAGATAGATGACATGACTGCTGAAGTTGGATCATGAGATAACTGGCATGAAGAAAAGTGGGAAAAATTGAATGTTTCTCACTTTAAACTTGGTCAGCACCGAAGATCTTTTGGACCATTGTAGATGATGAGGAATAACCATGGTTTTCAAAACTGGACCGGACTGGACGGTCGGACTGGAAAAACCGATAACCGGTCAGTCGCCTGGGTCCGGTTATACTACAAACTTGCAATTCTTTAAAAAATATTGAAAAAGTCAGAAAATCGCTGACCCAAGTGATCAAACCGTTAAACCATTAAACCCGAATAGTGGTTTGTGGGTTATAATTTTTTTTTTTTTTTGATTTAATAAAATAAAAACAAAAAAACAAAAAAAAATGACTATCATATCCCCGACCCCAAATCTTACATGCTTAGGGTTAGAATGACCCCATTTTCGTTCTAACCCTTCCCTCCTCTTAGCCCTTACACCCAACTGGCCACCAGCGGCGGCCACACCAACGACATCTGACTGCGATACAAAGCAATCGATGGTGACTGGTGACGGCGGTGAACTTCATCTACGACAACAACGTTGATTTTGCAGCAGGTCCAGCCGTCCAGCAGTAACAGATGCGGCAATAACAGGTCAGACGACTGATTTGTAGCAGCGACTGGCGATTTTGTAGTGGTGGTTTTGCGGGGGTTTCTACTTTCTAGCAACAGTAACAGTTGCAGGCTTGCAGCAAAACTTGCAGCGGCAATCACCTACGACCAAGCCTGAGCTCACCGTCACATCACCATTAGTGGCAGTGAACCGGTGAAGGACCTGAAGCCTATCTTTCTTACAATCGATAGATAAAGATAATAGAAAATGAAGCCTATTTCACTTCAACTTGAGATATATACATAGAGAGAATCATATCAAGATCTCATCTCCTCATTCTAGAAATTCACCCTAGGTAAAAAGAAAAGGAAAATGGCATTGCTCCTCTGGCTTGTTAAGAATCATCAATTCCCCAAAAAGTTTGAACTTGTCAATCTTCTCATTCTAGAAGTTCACCCTAGGTAAAATGAAAAGGTAAATGGCATTGCTCCTCTGGCCTTGTTAAGAATCATCAGCTGAAGTTATCGATTCCCTAAAAAGTTTGAACTTGTCAATCTCCTCATTCTGGAAATTCACCCTAGGTAAAATGAAAAGGAAAATGGCATTGCTCCTCTGGCCATGTTAAGAATCATCAATGAAGTCACCAATTCCCCAAAATAATTAATTCTATATATATTTTTATTTTTTTTATTTTATGATATTTTTATTATTTATAAATATATTTTTAATTTTTAATTTATTTATAATCTCACGGGTCGAACCGCTTAACTAGAAACCGGTCCCCTGAGCGGTTCTATTTCTGGTTGATTTTTAAAAACCTTGGGAATAACAGAAGGAGAAGAAGAATCAAAAATAAACGAAGGGGTAGGGTTTTCGGGTAAGTGTTAGAGCCTAAACGAAAATTACAAAAATATCCTAGTTTTCATGTGTGACTCTGCCACACGTGCTCGTTGTTAGAAATTAACATGGTGAGAATTGAGAAATGCGAGTTTTTAGGATCCACTTTTTTTTTAACTCCGAAAAATGTCGTTTTATGGAGGGATTTTTTAGAGCCCGGATCTCCTGCCCACAAGAACCTTGCCCATGTTTATCTTAGCCATACATGGAGAACATCTCATCCTCTGCATAGTATTATGTAGGGGGAGATGTTCCCAATTAACGAGGGGTGGTGTATTGTGGGTAGGCATAGGCAAGATTCTCGTGGGCAGGAGATCTGGAGTATCCCATTTCGAATGGGAACTAACGTACTGGTTTGAACCAAACACCATTCTCATCCTGTGAGAATGAGTAGAATTAGAAGAATCAGCCTCCAAGTGATGCCAAATAGGGTACATTTTCCTATGTAAAATTTGCATTTTAATTTTCCTATAATTTATGAATTTTTCTGTAATTTCTATTATTTTCCTATATATTTATGTTTTTTTTTGTGTTAATTTTCAGCATCTTCTATGTCTTTTGTATATATATATATATGAAAATTTTGTTAAATTTTGTGCATTTTTACATTTTCTATAATTTTGTAATTTTTTGCAATTTCTATTTGTTCATTACTAGTGGGGTGCATGTTCATTGCACGTATATATTTATCATATTATTACTAAAAAATATATTTAAAATATTATAAAATATTTTTCAAATTTCAAGTATGAAAAAAAAATAATGAATCAATTCTCCATTAATTTATAAACCAACTTTACCTTATAATAAAATAATTAGGATTATAAGCTAATCATAAGGAGGGAAATCAAGCTATTAAAGTTTTGAAAATTTATTGATAAAACTATTCATAATCCAACCTGCTTTACATGATTACACGCGGCATAAGACCCTCACACAGTTGCCCACACAGTGCGTCCCAACCTACCATGGCAGCTGTATATCTAGAACATCTCTCAATAAATGACAACAGAGATGTTCTCAATATACGGCTGCAGTGAACTATTCTGAACGTTTTGTTGGTAATAGAGAAGTGGGATCTGCGCCTCATCAATGGGCGCCTCACAGGCACATCCGCAAGAGTAATTCAGGTGCCATGAACACGTGATGGGAAAAATAATTTCCTTCTCATTTATATTTTCCTTTTTAATACTAATTGCAATTTGACTTTCCTTTCATTTCGGGTTTAGAATAGAAGGATCTAGAAACCCTAGGGAAGTCCCTATATATCGACACAGTTCGACTCCAAACCCATCCTCTATTTGTTATTTCTCTCTATCAAACCCTAACATCTCAGCTCTGTTTTTTCATTTTTCTTCATCATGGCGGAGACCGAGACGTTTGCCTTCCAGGCTGAGATCAACCAGTTGTTGAGTCTGATCATCAACACCTTCTACAGCAACAAGGAGATCTTCCTCCGAGAACTTATTAGCAACTCTTCCGATGTGAGCATTACCACCTTCAATCATAGCCTTACAGAAATGTTACTTAACTCTAGGGTTTATGTCTTGTTTCTCTGTCGCTGATTCTGTCCCTTGTTTTACACGGTTGTTTTGTCTGTTCCGTCGAAATCTTCTAGATTTGTTATGGTTATTTTGCTTACTTTACGTTGTATTGAAGTCGATTATTTTGGCTTTACACGGTTATTTTGGCTTTGGGGTCACTTTGTTATCTGATTTTGCTTGCTTTAGCACTGTTTCAAAGTGGGATCTGTGATTCTAGGCGTGTGTTATTGGGTTTTAATAAGAATATGGTTTGAAGTGAAATGCGTGGTTCTTATTTTGTGTTTCTTTTTATATCGAATTTAAATGCAATATAATTTATCTTTATTTTTCATTTTTAGTCCGTTTGTTCTTTAATTTTATGCACTTAATCAAAGCATTGAAGTGAAAATTCTTTTTTTGTTTGTTGCCCATGTTTGCTCTGTTTTCATGATCTCACCCAATACAAAACTTCTTACTAGCTGCAGTGCCATTCCTCTACCTAAGATGTTTTTTTTTGTAGTTCTCTTCGACTTTGCTGTTTTAAAGTTTAATGAAGCCATAGAAAACCTTGAATTAGTTCCGGTGTGATTTTTTTTTTATAAGCTCCATTCTGAAATCTTCTTGGGGTATTCATGTTGGTTATTTTAGTGTGTTGATCTTAATAATGTTTAAACAAACCTAAAGGGTTGGAACTGGTGTTTTTTTTGGGGAATGCGCGAACTTTGTTTTGGACCTGGGATTTCTGTTTCTATGCTGTAATTCGAATGTTTTCGTATTTCACGAATTGGTTTTCAAAATAGTTACCTTATTGTCATTTTGATGTGTTTTTTGTGTTGTTGATCATCTGTGATAGGCCTTGGATAAAATCCGATTTGAGGGCTTGACAGACAAGAGCAAGTTGGATGCACAGCCGGAACTCTTCATCCATATAGTTCCTGACAAAACCAACAACACTCTGTCCATAATCGACAGTGGTATTGGCATGACAAAGGCTGGTAAGTGTTGGCCTATGAGAATATTTTCAGGAAGGGGTGCTTATTCTAGGTACATATGCTTTATGAGATATTAAGCTAAACGATATTTGCTGTTTACTCAGATCTGGTAAACAATCTTGGTACAATTGCAAGATCTGGAACCAAAGAGTTCATGGAAGCCTTGGCTGCTGGTGCTGATGTGAGCATGATTGGGCAGTTTGGTGTTGGTTTTTACTCTGCTTACCTCGTTGCTGAGAAGGTCGTTGTTACCACAAAACACAATGATGATGAGCAATACGTGTGGGAATCTCAGGCTGGTGGGTCTTTCACTGTCACTAGGGACACCTTCGGTGAGGACCTTGGAAGGGGTACAAAGATAACCCTCTTCCTCAAGGAGGACCAATTGGAGTACCTGGAGGAGCGCCGTCTCAAGGACTTGATCAAGAAGCATTCTGAGTTTATCAGCTACCCTATCTCTCTCTGGACTGAAAAGACTACTGAGAAGGAGATCTCTGATGATGAGGATGAAGAAGAAAAGAAGGATGAGGAAGGTAAGGTTGAGGATGTTGATGAAGAGAAAGAGAAGGAAGGGAAGAAAAAGAAGAAGATCAAGGAAGTTTCACACGAATGGAATTTAGTGAACAAGCAGAAGCCAATCTGGATGAGGAAGCCAGAAGAGATCACCAAGGAAGAGTATGCTGCCTTCTACAAAAGTCTTACCAATGACTGGGAAGAACATTTGGCTGTTAAGCACTTCTCGGTTGAAGGCCAGCTTGAGTTTAAGGCTATTCTATTTGTTCCTAAGAGGGCACCCTTTGATCTTTTTGATACAAGGAAAAAGCTCAACAACATCAAGCTCTATGTCCGCCGTGTCTTCATCATGGACAACTGTGAGGAGTTGATCCCCGAGTACCTGAGCTTTGTGAAAGGCATTGTTGACTCTGAAGACCTTCCCTTGAACATCTCCAGAGAAATGCTGCAACAGAACAAGATCCTCAAGGTAATTCGCAAGAACCTGGTAAAGAAGTGCATTGAGCTGTTCTTTGAGATTGCTGAGAACAAGGAAGATTATAACAAGTTCTATGAGGCCTTTTCTAAGAACCTCAAGCTTGGGATACACGAGGATTCCCAGAACAAAGGAAAACTGGCTGAGTTACTTCGATACCACTCTACCAAGAGTGGAGATGAGATGACTAGCTTGAAGGACTATGTGACAAGGATGAAGGAAGGACAGAACGATATCTATTACATCACTGGTGAGAGCAAGAAGGCTGTTGAGAACTCCCCCTTCCTCGAGAAGCTGAAGAAGAAGGGGTACGAGGTTTTGTTCATGGTTGATGCCATTGATGAATATGCAGTTGGTCAGTTGAAGGAGTTTGAAGGGAAGAAGCTTGTGTCTGCAACCAAGGAGGGTTTGAAGTTGGACGAGAGTGAGGACGAGAAAAAGAACAAGGAAGCTTTGAAAGAGAAGTTCGAGGGTCTCTGCAAGGTGATAAAGGACGTCTTGGGAGACAAGGTTGAGAAGGTTGTAGTGTCAGACCGTGTGGTGGATTCTCCTTGTTGTTTGGTTACTGGGGAGTATGGATGGACTGCCAACATGGAAAGGATCATGAAAGCACAGGCACTGAGAGACTCAAGCATGGCTGGCTATATGTCTAGCAAAAAGACCATGGAAATTAATCCCGAGAACCCCATCATGGAAGAGCTCAGGAAGAGAGCTGATGCTGATAAGAATGATAAATCAGTAAAAGATCTGGTTCTCTTGTTGTTTGAGACTGCTCTTCTCACTTCGGGTTTCAGTCTTGAAGACCCCAACACATTTGGCAATCGAATCCATAGGATGTTGAAACTTGGGCTGAGCATTGATGAGGATGGTGGGGATGCTGATGCGGACGCTGATATGCCCCCACTAGAGGATGCTGATGCTGAAGGCAGCAAGATGGAGGAAGTTGACTGAAATCTACCACATCTCTGATACTCTAATCTAGGTATTCTATGATTTGTATTTTTTTTATTCGCCTTTTCTTTCTCGAGGAGGATTTAAGGTTGGGAGTGAAGAACCTGACAAAGTACTGCTTTTTTTTTTGTTAATGGGTTATGTTTTTGTTTTCGTTTCCAATTAGTGAGTGGTGCATGGATGGCAGCATATTTTCATATTTTAGTCTTTTAATCGTCGCAGGTGGCTTCTGATGAGCTTATCTTCATTTTATATACTTTTGTTATATCATTAAAATTTTGAGTTTTAATCAAAGAAATGCTAGCTTTTCCTTCTGGGATGGAAGGGTTATCGCTTTGGCTTCGAGCACGTGTCTGACTATTATGCGCTAATGCCCGTTCTCTCTAGTCGTCGTTTGTTTGACCCAGTTTTTTAAAGTGGGTGAAAGTTGGGGGCCGAGAACTTCGTTCAGAATGGATGGATGAATTATGATGTGCCAAGTGCTAGTCTTGTTATGGGAGAAATGGAGACTGCTCGCTTGCTCAGTGCAAATTAACAAAGGGTGTCTCTAGTCCAAAGTTTGCTTTTGTGGTCTACAAAGATTGGGCGCTTGTGATTTATCAATTTTGGTTGTGCCATAGAGGTTATATCCACACTTGCCATTTAGGATAGGCGACATTTCAGAACTCGCAAATGTGGATGTGGTCATATTGGTCTTGTTGCTGAGAAAACAGAGTAGGAGGCTCCAATGGGGGTCTGCCACTAGGATAAAACCCAAAGGCAAGAAAGAATGTGTGAAACTGAGAACCAAGTGGGCCAATTTTGATACCAACCAAATTTGTTTTCCCTGAGAAATATGGTTAGGATGTAGAAGTTTCGGTTCCTTTTTTTGAGAATTTAGAAGGAATTGTTTACATTTTCTTTAGTTTTTCTAATAAATGAGAACTAAGTGCTTTAATTGTTTTCAAGGAGAATTGCGAGACAACTTATTTTGTTCTTTTTTTCACAAATTCTGAGAAAGGCAGCAAGCAAATTAGCAAACGCAGGATCAGATTAAACAAAGGATCGTCTTTTTAATTTGTAGTAGTGGAGTGGGACTTCGGGGCATTGGAGGAAAATGGTGTCCCTTCTTCTGTAAAACATTTCTTAAATAGGGACTAGGGAGTAGGGAGGGTCCTCCATCTCTCTGTCATGAAAAAGGTCCCTTCTCGGTTCAAATATCACAACCATAATGCGTTCGGGTTGTTTTCCTAGTTTTAAGCAAACTCAAATCAAATCACGAAAACGATTTGGGCCTTTTGAAGTTTGGAGGCCACCAAATATTTATTTATAAAAGTTATAAGCCATTGCCATTCTGGGTGGCGCGTTGCCGCATTGCTAAAATGTAAAAACCAAATGTTGAATCAATAATCCTCCAAAAATTGCCACAGTGATGAATTAATATTGGAGCATACAAAAACCATATGAAAAAACATTTATAGTGCTCAGCGGCTAAGGCATCTCGTTTTAACTTTTAAGCAATGTAATGTAATAACGGAGTAGGCTGTAGGTCGTGTGTGCTCCACTCCGTTATTCAACATATATAGAATCCCTGTTCTAGCTTCTAGGAGTAGCTGAATAAGACCGCCATCTTGCGGTGTTTGGCTTGGCTACTCTTTCTCTGCCATTGACCGCACCATTTGTGGACGACTTGGATCGCCTTCTGTTGCTGAAAGCTACATCTCTAAAGCCAAAACTTCCATCCACCCAGTCTACGAGATGTTATATGCAAGCAAGGTTTAAAATATCGATATGCCCGATATGCCAGTAGGGGTGTATCGGGTGAATCGATACTATTTTTTTATTTTTTTATTCTTTTTTCTTGAAACCGGTTCAGGGGGGTCGGTTTAGGGCTTCTCCACCCCCTGCACCAGTCAGACCCCTGATACACCCACTATAGGAATGTATTGGAAGGGTCCTGAAATGATACGTATCAATACTTTGAACTTTGTATGCAAGTGAGGTTGGTCAAACCACATTTGCAACGACACTTTAAAACCTTTGATCTATTACAATGGCCCCAACTTGAATTAGATGAAGTAATATTTTATTGGGGCCACTCGCCATGTTTTTTGGTTTTAGCTCTGCGCTATGACCCTGTCGTAGTAAAATTAAACTCCTGAATCTGATTGCTGTGGTTCCAAGCAACACGTAGAAGAGAAATCAAAACCATAAAATCACAGCCTTCAATGCATTTCTGCGACCCCAGTTTGCTTCACTTGTCTAATTCAAGGTGGAGCCACTTCAATTCATAGGGACATGGTCATAGTTTTAGTACAGCACTATTAGTATTATGTACCCATATCCATGCGTTTTAAGCGGAGCCTAGTCACAGCCCAACATGCTAAGTACGATTAATAGTTCAGAACTAATTTTTAACATCCAATATATCACTGTATAAACCTTAAAATAATTAGGGATAAATAGATTGCACTCTATTTCAGAATTCTGAATTTCACTGCATACCTACAATAATTCAAAAATTCAAATTCCACCTATAACACCAATACCTGCCGCCTGTGTATTAGCATCAGTTCCGACCTGACATCTACTTCAACTGTACCGTGGAGCTAAGATTTATAGGGGTGGACTAAACAGTGAAAAACCTTAATTAGGGAGGATTAGTTTATTAGGATGAATAGCCTTTCCTACCATTTCTCGTTGTCGCTCTTAGTTCTCCACTTTTGAGCCAAGGATGAGCTGGAAGGTGACTGGACGAGCCAGAGATTGCTGGTGACCTGCACACACAATGATAGCCGAAGGCCCCAAAGGTGGTTGGTTCCCCAAGGAAAGGTTCTTCGACCCTCGAGTCAGTAACACAGGGTGGTTGGTGAAGACCGAAATGAGCTGAATAGTTGAACTGGCAAGGTGAGCTATGAGCTGTGTTCGCGAGAGGTGTTGAAGAGGGTTAGAGAGTACAAAAGTGTACAAGAGTGCGTAGGGAGTTTTACCTTGGATGGCATATCTTTCTATAGTCATCTAACGACTTGTTACGCTTCCAGTTCGTGGGCCACACATCACCTCCTTGCAAGGGCATGGTTCCAGCCCTCGGGTAACAGTGCCTCCCCATTGTCAATGTTTTTTAACTGTTATTGACCTAAACAGTTCGACCATTCAGCCCGGGAACTGTCTAGGCAACTGGTTTCGTTTTATCTCAAACCCAGTCCCTGGCCAAAAATCATTGAATTGGTCAATGATTCATTGACCCAAGTGGTCGAACCACTAACCTGTTCGACATGTTCAATGGTTTTGGCCATTTTTTTTAATTATTTACTTTTTTTAAATTGTTAGAATGGACCATCCATTCAAACCAGATGGTCGAACCATCAACCCAAAAACTGATGGCAAAAACAGTTTCGGTTCTAGGTCAATTTTTAAAACATTGGTCCGTGTCTTGTCACTGATGGGGCAAAAGGGCTAGAGCCGTCCGGTAACACACCACTCTTTGTTGGTCAATTGAACACGCATCCAGTCCTTGGCTTGGCCATGTGTCTGCTCCTTGGGGGTGTAGATTACCATATAGCTTCTGTTTACCTAGAAATGATATTTTCTTGTAAACTTGATTTTTAGAAATGCCTTATGGTCTCCATTTCCAACAATTCATTAATAGATCTTTTATAATGAATAGGAAATGAAAATAATTAGTAATGAATAGGAAATGGAAATAATTAGTCTTCCACGGATTCTGGGAGAGTAGAGAATTCATAAATGCTTTTCCGCCCACCTTTTATATTTTTTCCCACCCCAATCTATACGCAGGCCAAGCTTCATGCTACATTTCTCATCTATGCAACCACGCAAGTGCCAAATTTCATGATTGTTCGTGTTTCCTCTAAGAATTGTCAAGCAATTAGGTTGCAGCCGTATCAATTGTTTTGATCTTCATGTGAAAAAACAAGGGTGCTCGACATCTTTCTAGTCTTGAATGGAGTGGAGGGAAATCAAGAGCTAAAGCTTAGGAAAAGAAAAAGATATCTAACAATTTCTTAGGCTTCAAACCTAGATGATTGATCCTATTTGGCTATTTCTACCAAGTGAAAAGGGTCCCTCATAAATTTTTATTGATTTTCTGAATGTATTGTCCCAAACCCTACCTATAGGGTTAGTGGTATTCCATCAATAAATTAGATACAAGTGATGAAGTGATAACATATGTTCAACAAAAGATGGAGTAGAGGACGTTCTAAACACAAGATAAGCATTTTTCCAAGCAATGGACAGCTTCATTGGCTCCTCTAAGAACATGCGCCACAACGTTGGTCTTAATGCAAATGTTAACAACCTTGTACATAGTCCTTGCTTTCGGGACAAAATACCATAGTTCCCCTAACGATGAAAAGACCACGGCCCTCAATGCAACTGTAAATGACCTTGCACAGACCCATTGTTTTCATGAATAAATACCAGTACCACATCATTTATGCAACAAATGATGACATAACGGGGAATCCTGGGATTGCTGGAAAGGTCGAGAAGGGTGGTGCATTTCCATCCACTGGTGATTTATTTTTAATTTTTAGCATTCATTGAATAAGCAAAAGAAAGGAGTGCAGTTTGCTTTACGACCATTAAGAATGTCCCATGAAAAACTTGTGCACCATGTTTAATTCAGATTGAAGATCTCATCATTTTGAGGAACCGCTGCCCGGGGGGGAGAGTACCAGTTGAACATAGAAATATCAAACTCCTCAATACAATCATCAAACAACTCCAAAAGCTTTGCTCTGCACCTCTAAAACTCAAAAGACCCACCACATCATTGTCTAGAAATGAGCAAATCATCATTGACAAAGAGATCTAAGCTCTAAATCAGACAGAAACCTCAGGTATCATCAACTTGTGAGTGAAACACGAAGCTTGGGAATGTAGTGGTGATGTCCCTATTCAATTTAAACAAGACAGAGAGTCAAGTAGGAGTCTTTTAAAGAGACAAAATTATGTATGTATTTATGTATGTAAAATTCAACTCATGTTCAATTAATCATCCTAAACCAACAACTAATGAGTCACAACATAGCCCAAATTGGAGCTGAGGTTTGCCATTGGAAGTAATAAGCATGACATCAACCTAAGTTTTAGGCTCTGTGCAGTATACCAATCAACAGGTAGTGAAACAATAATTTGTTTGATAGTGAAAAACAAAATTGCATTCCATTGGTTGTCAAGTAACAAAAGAAGCTATTTCGAAAGAGTTGGGTGAGTTACTGTTCGCACCCAAAGAAGCCTTTATACTAACTAGGAAAATTACATAAATGCCCCTAAGAGGGCGCAAATACACAAAGAATTAAAAACCCAAAAGCCCCTGATGCAATATATATTCTCAACATTCCCCCTCAAGTTCAGTTTGTAGAAGACCTTTGGTGAGACAATCAGCAAGTTGATCTTCAGACTTGACATACGACAAACATATTTCTCCACTAGCTATTCTCTCTCTATTAAGTGTGCCAATTTCAACATGCTTTGTCCGATCATGCTGGACTGGATTATGAGCAATGTTTATGGCAGCTTGGTTATCACAATACAGTGTCATTTGAATATCAGTTTGGATTCCAACCTCAGATAACAAAGTCCTCAACCAAAGTAACACTGATACACCATGAGCCATAACTATATATTCTGCTTCCACGCTAGATCGGGCAACAACAGATTGCTTTTCACTTCTCCATGACACAACACTACCTCCCACTAATGCACAGTAACCAGAGGTGGATCTCCTATCATCCACAAAGCCTGCCCAATCTACATCAGTATAAGCCTCAACCTTGAGATGTCCATGTTGAAGTACAACATTCCTTTGCCTAGACATCCCTTTAAGTAGGCAAGAATTCTATTAATCGCCTACATATGTGAAGTTCTGGGTCTATGCATATATGGACTCACCACACTTACAACATAGGATATATCAAGCCTAGTCAAACACAGGTAGAGAAGTCTACCAACAAGTCTCTGATAAACACTTTTGTTAGGAAGAATGTCTCCATCATCAACACTCAGTTTATGATTGGGATCAATGGAGGTTTCAACTGGCTTGCACCCCAACTTGCCTACCTCATGAAGAAGGTCAAGAACATACTTTCTCTACAAAATGAAGATTCATTCCTTTGACCTTACCACTTCAATCCCAAGAAAGTATATGAGATTCCCTAGGTCTTTGATCTCAAATTCAGAAGCAAGGAAAGACTTTAGTTGGACAATTCCGGAGTTATCATCTCTGGTGATAACAATATCATCAACATACACTATCAAAAGAGCCACTAAGCCATTAGCCCTTCTTATAAAAAGAGTATGATCTGTCTGTGATTGAGTAAACCCAATTTTAAAAATAGCTTTTTTGAATATGTCAAACCAAGCCCTAGGAGACTGCTTGAGTCCATAAAGAGATTTCTTTAGACGGAAAACCTTCCACTCACTATCAGGGAAGCTTACTCTTGGGGGAATATCCATGTAGACCTCTTCTTGAAAATCTCCATTGAGGAATGAATTCTTTACATACATCTAATATAGAGGCCACAAATAGTGAGTAGCAAGAAACATGATCACTCGAATGGAGTTTATCTTAGTCATTGGTGCAAAAGTCTCTTGATAATCAATCCCATATGTCTAGGCATACCTTTTTGCCACCAACCTAGCTTTGTATCTTTCAATTGAGCCATCAACCCGATGTTTAACTATATACACCTACTTGCAACCCATTGGGACCTTACCCTTAGGGAGAGGGACAATCTCCCAATTTTGGTTCTTTATGAGGGCCTCTATTTCTGGTTCATTGCATCCTTCCACTGTGAGGACTGCACTGCCTCTGTAACATTAAGAAGAATAGAAACAATAGAAATGACAAAGATGTAAACATAGTATGAAGGTGATAGGGCATCATAAGAAACATAGTTAGTATTGGAATAGGCAATGCACTTCCTTTTTCCTTTTCGAACTACAATGGGAAGGTCAAGGTCATCCTCAGAGATATCAAGCTTAGTACTAGAAGGAAAAGGAAATTCGGGTTCAAGACTATTTACAGAGCTACCTGGAGACAGATGATTAGATTGTTGTGGACCTTCAGCTTCAGGAGCAATCCTTCTTCTGCGTTTGATGAACCACTGCTACCAAGACCGCTAATGAGGAACAAGAGGAGGAGCAAGAATACTGCCACTACAAGCAGGATGAGGGGAAGACATATTAGGAGTATCTATAGAGGCAAGAACAGGAAAACAAAACGGAGTCCGATCTTCACTAACACTCCCCTTGAAGAGAAGTGTGAAATCGTTGGAAAAAAGGAATAGTCTCAAGAAATGTAGCATCCTTGGAGACGTACCGTCGACCAAAGTGGGGGTCAAAGCACTTGTATCCCTTTAGATAGGAGGGTAACCAAGAAAAACACACTTAATGAACTTAAGATCAAGTTTGAGACGAGAATGACTCATATCATGAACAAAACAACTACACCCAAAAACTAGGAGAGGAAGACAAAAAGTAGGATCATTGGGGAATAAAAGTTGATGAGGGGATGCACCGCAACTTCAACATCTCCCTAGAAGCGAATGGCCACATGCATATAAAAAAGTAGCTCCCTAGCAACTTCAACCACATGTCTATTTTTTCTCTCTGCTACACCGTTTTGTTGAGGGGTATGGGAACATGAGCTCTGGTGAATTGCCCCCTTTTCTTCAAAAAAGATTCGTAGATGCTTTTCAAAGTACTCCTTAGCATTGTCAGACCTTATTATTTTGATGTTCTTTTCAAGTTGTGTTTCTACCATTTTAAAAAGTTCTAAACAATGGAGGGGACTTCATCTTGACTCTTCATCAAATATAACCAAGTGTATCTTGAGTAATCATCAATAAACAAGATAAAGCATTTATAACCACCCATGCAAGGAATAGAATATGGGCCCCAAACATCAATATGTATCAAGTTAAAAGCAACATTACCTTTTCTATTACTTGCAGATTATATAGTTCTACATTGCTTTGAGAGATGACAAGCTTCACATTGTAGACTTGGATTGGACACAGACTGACACAAGTTCGGAAACAAAAACTTAATAGACTTAAACAACACATGACCAAAACAATAGATCCACAGTTTCAAAAGACTAAGATTCCCATTTTGGCATGACTTAGTTTGGCACAGTAATCCTTGCCTAGGAACATGATCAAAAAGATAAACTCAATCAACTCCATGCCCAATTCCAATCATCCTCCCCAAGCTCAAGTCCTAACAAACACAATGTGAGGGAAAAAAGGTCACTGAACAGTTATAGGATTTGGTAAGAGATAAAAAGGTTTTTGTGCAATTGTGCAACAGTGAAGGACTGACAAGCAAGAACATTACCTTTCCCAGGAGTTTGAGATCCATCAACTACAATGATATTACCTTTCCCAGGAGCCAACTTATAAGAGGTAAAGCGGGAAGGCATACCGGTCATGTGAACGCTAGCCCCAGAGTCCACAATCCAAGAGCTAGGAGATGAGGACTGACAAGCAAGAACATTACATGTTTTAGCAACAACACTAGAAGAATTACTAGAGCCCATAGAGATAGAGGGCCCAGTCTTTTCAAGCTGAGTCAAAAGGCTCCTGAGCTTCTCTATCACATCAGAAGAATCATGTGAAGCACCTTGAACACAAAGAGACAAACAATAAACTCCCCTAGTAGCAAAATGGGCATTTCCTTTCTTGGATGTTTTAAACTTCTCAGGCTTCAAATGGAGATTCATCTTTCAACATCGTCCCTTAGTGTGTTTTGGTTTCTTGCAATATTCACACACCACTTCATTAGTCTTCTCATTAACACCTTGTTAACACTTTGCTTGGGTTTAGTGGACATGTAAGAAGAATGTTCACCAATTACAGTTTGCATCATGGCAACCCTCCTACTTTCCTCTCCCTGCACCAAGGAGTATGCCATGGCAAGAGAAATAATATCTCCACTCAAGATATGTTGCCAGGTAAAATCATACTCTGCAATCAAACCTACCAAGAAGTCAAACCCTATTCTTCTGAATATATTTTTTGTAATGTTCTCCATCCTCAAGATTCTTCCATTCCAAGGCCTCTAGATGATCTATTTCTTCCCAGAGAAATTGCAAGGAAGAGAAGTACATTGCCACTATCCTCTCCCCCTGATGCATACTGCAAGCTTCCTTTTGGAGTTGGTAGACCCAAACAGTGTTCCTTGCTTGGGACCACTCTAGAAAGTTGGTTCCATCAAGTTTTACAACGGTATCATACCACTAAAAGTATTTGCATTACATGGGAGCACTTCGGAAACAATCTGTAATTCCTTAGGTGATTCCATTTGTCTTTGTCAAGCTACACAACAGCCCTACAGCACTCCAATATCCAACAAGCACAAACTAGACCCACTAACACAAGTCAACACGTGGTTGGAAGCCAATAGGAAACCAAAATTGAAATTGGCAGCAATATATGTGAAGAAAAATCTCCTAAAAATTAACCAAGGTTCAGAAAAATATGAAATGACTTCCCACAACTCCAAAGAAGAAAAACGACTTGAGAGAAACAATTCTCAATCAATAACCACTCTCAGATGTGGAGGAAAAAGAGAATACACCGATCCTGTATTTTTATGTAATTTCTGATTGAAAAATCCGGGAAAAATCAAGGAGGCATCAAATGGCAATGAGAATCATACCAAAAACTCTCTAAAAACAGGGTGCACAAAACTGAACAAGTTTCAAGGGTTCCCAGTTCCCACCGGCACTTGTACGGACTGCTGACATCATCCACCAACGGTCTAATATCAGCCAGATCTTCCTGGGTTCAAGGGTCAGCAGTTGGGTGAGTTACTGTTCACACCCAAAGAAAACTTTATAACCAAATCGACCAAACTGCTTATTTCGGTTCTGGTTCTGTGGTTTGTGTCTCGATTAATAATTGGGTAGGGATCAGTTCTTGCTATTCCAAACTAACTATACAGTTAATAATATATAGAGGTCTCTCTGGTTTCCTTCTAATTTTTATTATATTTATATCTAAAAGGATAAATTTCACAGACAGCATATAAGATAATTTTGGTTAAAAGCATGCTTTATGAACATATAAACAGTCAAATATTTTACTGTCATTTTTATCAAGGTTATATTATCAAAAAATTATAAGCTGTTAGTCTCATAGGTAATTATAGACACCAGGTATAATTGAGTCTAATTGCATAAGACCTCATTATCCCAATTAATAATTGGTTCAGTTCCGGGTCTATCTTATAGAACTGATTAATTCTCAGTTTGGGACTGGTCCACCCTGTCCCAAACCAGACCCAACCCATTGACAGCTCAACCACTGATAGATAAATGTTTCCATCAATCCATGAACAATAAAGATGATTTTGAGAATATAGATGGTGAATATATTTTGAGATGCTAGAGCAGGATTTCATAGATGGTGAATATATTTCAAGCATAAATAACAGCACTGCTTTTGTATGCAAGACCTTGGGAATTTTAATAGTGAAATAATGAGCCTAGAGTGCCATTCCTTAGGCCATAGGGTGGGTTAGAAACCAAGTGGCCTGCTTTTGCCACAAGAAAACCAGTAAGCACGTTCTATTAAACACATATAAAAGGGCATGAAAGGCTTTAAGTCTGAAAATTAGAACATCTCTACAGACCATTTTTGCAACAAGGTCCCACGTAAAACAAATAGAATAGATCTATATGAAAATAGCATCCCTCCAAAATGGCTAATGCTGTCATTATGCACATATACTGTCTTTATCTTTTTAATAAATCTATAATTTTCAAAACTTTTGTCAAATTTCTAATTTCATACTAATGCCTTATAAGGTGTATTATGTGTCAAGGCGTTGCCTAGGCAACTAGGCGCCCTTGGCTGGGCGCCTCGCCCAAACACCTTGACTTTTACCAAATAGGCGCCTGCCGATGTGACAAAAATGACAAGGTGGGCACCTTTTATAATATCATTTATATTGTTGCATCATATTAATGGATGTGTTAATACATTTTATTATATGCTATATATATCAATTATACTTTGTTTTAATGTTTTACTAGTGAAATTTAAAAGATCAAAGGGTTTTGAGGAGAGAAAAAGAAAGAGAAAAAATAGAGGAAAAAAAAGAATAGAATTATAAAGAGGTTCATTTTTTTATTCTCTCTCTCTAATTAAATAAAACAGAAACTCAACCCTTGTTTCTTTCTATTTTACTTTCCATCTTGAATATTTTCCATATAAAGTTCATAGCCTTCTTTAGCTGCTAATTGATATGAAATTGCTCTATGAAATACTTATTATAGTAGTATTATTTTTTAAAACAATGAAATTAATATATGTAAAAGATTTTTATCTTTTAGATATGATAATTTGCCACATTTTTAGAGGAAATTTAATGTTCTTAATAAAGAGAATTGCTAATTTTTCACTTAATATACATGCTTAAGTTAGTTTTTTAGACTATAAAGTTTTTATTGCCTAGGCGACTGAGCGCCCCAGTGTTGCCCAGAATCACCTAGACACATTGAAAACTATTTATTTGCTTTTTGTCTATTTATAGAAGACGGAATACACTATATTTGCAACAAAACAAATAACTTTGCAATTTTTCAAAAAATCCAGAGCTTACTTGAGGTATTGAAGAGTCATATTCTTCAAAAGAGATGGATGCCGCAAAACAAGATTCCGCCACTCTTCCTTGTCAATCTTCCCATCATGTTTTGTGTCAGCCTCCTCAAATGTCTGCCATGGACAAAAGAAAAGCAAGCCCGATTACAAATATTTTCTTTTAATAATTAATAAAGTTTTACTGTTACTGATACAAATATTATAAATGTTTTCAAAAAATTCATGCCCTAGACCCTATATGTAGTAGAAAACTAGAAATGTGGAATTCAAAAATTTCAGAACATTGATGGAAAAGACAGTCATGTTTAAAAATCAAGTATGTTACACTGCAAGCTAATACTTAAACTAAACTGCTGAGAGAAAGTAAATAATTAGTAATTATCTTCTTCCTGAAGTTGTAAAAATCACTCCACCACTACAGGCAATCAGATATAAGAATCTCTCAACCATCTCCCCGCCATGTTTTGTGCATACATCACAGAAACTCACTTGAGGTGGTTCGAGTGTCTCAGACAATGTCCAAACGAACTTCATTTAGGGTTTAGACATGGTTTATTCTTGTGCATGGAAACCACACCTCCACTAGGTCTAGACTATGAATTGCATTAAGAATCTTGGTAAAAAAGTTGCTCCTTAATGCAGGAGAACAGGTATAGCAGATCTGTTCTAGTGATTTTTACAGTAAAAATCACATAAACCGATTGAGAAATTCAAGGGAAAGAAAGTAGGGTGAAGAAAGAAAAAACAGCTTTCTTAAGCTTGAAGTAACTGAATATCCTCCTTTTTCTCCTTTGAACAGCAACTAATAATGTTCTTATATAGAGGTTCCGTTTAGGTCGGCAGCTAATACAACCCTGAAACTACAAAAGTTACCCCTGCTTCAACATAATAAGAAAAAACCCAAAATAAGCCTATCTAATAACTATATACCCGTAAGACTCCTCCTGACAGTAATAATCAACTAGAAATCATTAACTGACAGAGAAACAACCTAGAAAAATCATCAAAATAAAATTAAAACAAAAAATAGCTAAATTCAGGCACGTGAGTGATGTGAACCAGAGTTTGCCACTGCTGACCAGCCCCTTTGTATATCATCCACTGAAAAATCTTTAAATAAATCACTTACTTTCAGCCAATGTATGACTTTCATGGCTACACAGTCAATGATTTGTTCTGTTGATCTTTGTGCCCCTTGGAACATTCTGTTGTTCCTTTCTTCCCATAAAGACCAAAGAATGGCTGCTCTTGTTGCCCTCCACATCACTCTCCCCCTTTTCTTTGAAAGTCGGAAGATACTTGGGTTGAAAAGACTTGTCACATCCGGGGGAGTAGTCCACCTGCAGCCAAATAAGGAAGAAAACCAATTCCATACACAAGAAACAAAGGGACAAGAAAGCAAAAGATGTGTTACTGTCTCACCATTTCCCATACAAAGGCAACAAACATGAGGGGAGAGGCACTGATTCAGCCTTATTTTTTGTAAATTATCCAAAGTATTAATCTTCTAAAGCACCACCTCCCAACAAAAGGCTCTTACTTTTGGGGGTACAGGACTACACCAGACTTCCTTTGTGGGAAAGGAACCTCCGGGGTGTGAGGAATGGAGAGAGGAGAAAAAGAAGGCACAGATATAGGAGCCAGAGGGGGACTCTAACTAGATCCTGATGTCATGACAAGATAGGTCCAGGAAAACAGTATTAAGAAGTGAGATTAGTTCATCTACTAAGTCCATTTCATGATCCCTCAACCCTCTTCTTTTATTTTAGTAATTGTTCTCATCAAGAAACACTGCAAGAAATACAAGCACAAAAGTAAATGCAGAACACATAAAACCAAAAAAACTAGTTCAGAAAGGGTAGAAATCCATCGGCTTCTTATTTTTAAATTCCATCACTTAGGCGAGGGCTAGGCATCTGTTATCGGCCCGCGAATAGGATCTCGTCACGGGTCGGTCCACGGGGAAAACCTCATGTTTTCCCTTGTTCCTCCCTTTTCTTGAGGAACCTATCTTGGTGCCTTAATGGTGATTTATTCAAGAGATCACCAACTCTCCTCTACTCTGTCTTGACTGACAATTTCCATGCCTTTATTGAATATTATCAGCTCCTTAAATAGGAGATTACAAGAGATAAGAGTCCTGCTTTTAGGAAGACTCCCTACTAATCTATACTACTGAACAGATAAGATAAGAATACTGAATAGATAAGACTCCCTACTAACCCTACTACTGAAAACAGATAAGATAAGATAAGAACACTGAATAGATAAGACTCCCTACTAATCCTACTACTAAAAACAAATAAGATAAGAATGCTGAATAGATAAGATAGAACTGTACCTAGCTGGAATTAGATAAGATGAGAACTGAGAACAATTACTGCTGCTGCCGGCAGCTATACTTCTTCCCAATAAACGCGTCCACATCATTACTCCCCTCCTGGACTAAGAGCTTGTCCTCAAGCTCGAAATCAGGATATGTGTATTGAAACTCAGTCAAAGGAATCCAGGATAGGTGGAATGATTTTGACCCCTGGATCGGGTTCCAATGAAGAGGGTTCATCCTCAGCCAGCTGCAGTGAGATACCAAGATTTGACCATGCGTAGCGGCATTCTTTGCCGCGGGCAACTGCAGGCTTAAGGTACTTTTGAGATGTCTTGAACCGTAGAGTACAAAGATTGTGAAGGCCAAGCTGGTGCCACTGAACTGCATCATCTGGATCCTCTTCTATTGCCTGCTTTAGTGTGTACAGAGCTCGCTCTTTCACTTCCATCAAATCATTATGTCCAGTTCCAAACGTTGCTGCAATTTCATGCTGAGCCTTGTGAACCATGGCAAGTCCTGCCCATGCTATCCGAAGCTCAATTGTTGCAGAGTCCCCTTCTCTGAGTATTGAAGCCATTTCATTCACAGCCCATGAAAGTTGTTCAGTGGGATCTTGAGACCTTTCTGCATCCTTGATACGATGAAGCGCAACAGCATATCAAGTTGACATGCAATTAGGCTCCAGTTTTGCTGCCTTCTCCAGGCACTTTCCAACACTTTTATGATCACCAGCCAAATAGTATGCATTAGCAAGATTCACCCAGATATGTGAAGCCCTAGGATCTGATCTGACTACAGCTAACAAACACTCCTTTGCAACATTTGCAGCCGCAACATGAGGCATACAAGCTCCCTTCACCAGCACTTGCCCCTGCACCTGCAATAACTAAACCATATTTACACAAAAGAAGAGATGCGTAATTGATTAGGGCCGCAGAATGGTTTTGATCTTTTAGAATCAAATCTTGAAAACATTTCATTGACAGCTCCAAGCTACCACTTTGAAGATAAGCAATCCCAAGATTTGCAAGGGAGTCCAAGTGGTCAGGAGCAATAGACAACAAAGAGGATAAAACCAATATAGCACTCTGTAGATGGTCGGTTCTAATAAGTAATAAACCAAGTGTATTCCAGGCAGATGCTTGTCAAATATCTAACTGCACTGACTCCTTCAACTTAGAAATAATTTCTCCAAGTTCTTCATGCGTGAGTTCTTTATCGGCACAATGATCAATTGTACTTCCTAGCAGGAGGCACTGTGCATGATGAATTTGAACCAAAGAAAGTAACTCAGGCCTATCAATCTCTTCCTCACTCTGAAGTAATATTTCTGCTGCCTTTTCATATGCTAGCACTGCCTTCTGTGGCTGACCCAACCTCTGGTACATTAGGCCAAGTATAAAATGTGCATGGGCATTTTTGGACATCTTCCTTGCAACATGAACCAAACCAGTTTTAAGGCTGCTGACTTTTTCCTCACGGGATGTTGGAGCCCCTTGACAGTGTTGATCGGCATCCACATCAGGCCCACATTCAAGAGAACATTTTCCCTTGTTAATTCTTGAACGACACTTCCCCAGTTTATTTAACCGTTTAGCTTCTCCTTCTGTGGCATCAACCACAGTGTCTTTACATACTGAGGTACTTTTCTCCCCACAATTTTCTTCCTTAATGCTCCTGGTGGAATCAGGAGGAGCGATGGAGGCACAGTCATCATCGTCGCTTTCAGAAGGGTCGACGTTGAGGTCAACGAGGACGACCTTGGAGTAGTTGCTCTTATTCTTCTTTGAACTCTCGTCGGTGGAATCCTCGACGACACCGGATTCCTGCTTAATCGGGACATTCTGGGTGTTGCTAACCTGCGCTAGGGCAACGACCAAATGCTCGTCGGATGATTCAGCCATGTCTGGTTGGCGGCCGGTTGTGGTTGCAGCCCCTTCTAGGTTCCTTTCCTTGCTGGAAAAGTACAACTCCATCAAGCGCCTTAATTCTCGGATGTCATCCTTGATCTCGCGCACCTCCGTGATGTTTTCCACGATCTTGAGCTCTAGTTCATGAACCCTAGTCGTCAACTGCTCAAGGTCACTCATGACGCCTTGCTCTGATACCAAATTGTTATGGGCCCGCGAATAGGATCTCATCATGGGTCGGTCCACGGGGAATACCTCATGTTTTCCCTTGTTCCTCCCTTTTCTTGAAGAACCTATCTTGGCGCCTTAATGGTGATTTGTTCAAGAGATCACCAACTCTCCTCTACTCTGTCTTGACTGACAATTTCCATGCCTTTATTGAATATTATCAGCTCCTTAAATAGGAGATTACAAGAGATAAGAGTCCTGCTTTTAGGAAGACTCCCTACTAATCTTACTACTGAATAGATAAGATAAGAACGCTGAATAGATAAGACTCCCTACTAATCCTACTACTGAAAACAGATAAGATAAGATAGGAACACTGAATAGATAAGACTCCCTACTAATCCTACTACAGAAAACAGATAAGATAAGAATGCTGAATAGATAAGATAGAACTGTATCTAGCTGGAATTAGATAAGATGAGAACTGAGAACACCCAATTACTGTTGCTACCGGCAGCTATACTTCTTCCCAATAAACGCGTCCACATCAGCATCCGCCTAGGCACGCGCCTAGGCACCCCATGGTAACCTAGACTCGCCTTGGTGCCTTGAAAACTATGTGAGGTTCCATAAGAAGATCCAATATCTAAAAGATAAAATTAAGGAATGGAATCTCCTAGAGTTTAGGAGGCTGGAGGAAAGGAAGCAATCTATGACTATACAAATTGAAGTCATGGATTTGAAGGGAGGGAATGCCTTGTAGAAGAAGATAAGGAACAAAGATGGAGACTGCAGAAACAATTAGAGGATTATCTGCTCAAGGAAGAAATCAACTGGAGGCAAAAATCAAGATGTAAGTGGTTGAAAGAGGGGGATAGGAATGCTAAATTCTTTCATGTTGTGGAAAATGGAAGAAGGAGAAAAAACTTCATCTCAAGCCTAGAAATTGGAGGGGCAACACTATCCAATCAAAGTGAGATTGTTGGGGCCTTTACATATCATTTTAAATCTATATTTAGAAGACCCCTAAATCTTGAGATTGGAGGATAGGGAGTGGTTGGAGAAGATGAAGGGATGAGAGATCCATCATATGGATGGCCAAACCCTGCAGGTAGGTTGGGCGAGATTTCAAAAATCTCTTTCTCTCCCATGTGGGAATCACATTCCCTATTTCAGAAAACTGCATTTTCAAGGATCAATCTTGAACCTGAACCATACTAGATTTGAAACCAAAAGGTAGGAGAGGGATGTACCTGATACGGAGTAATAGTAACTCCCAACGAAGGTGTTCACACCCAAGGAGATTACCAAACACTACTCCCACTGAAGATGACACAGCGTAGGGTGGAGCAGAATCAGTAGGATGGCTCTTCAGCAAGAACCTAATTCTTCACCAAGAATCTGATGGAGGGTGAGTGAGCACGACTTCAGTTCACCTTTTCTGCCAAAAGGTGATATCAATAACCCTTCTTGATCGCTCCTACAGGTGGACATCGAACTGGTAATGGCGGCAATAGCAGGAGAAGGCAAGAGCAAAAGATGGCATCAATCTAACTGTATGTTGTCTTCTCTCTTGTATCAGTAATCTGATTGATGAATTGGGGTTCGCCCTCCTCCTTTATTTATAGCCTTAAAGAGAGGTTCTCCTAATCCCATTAGGAGTTTCCAAATCCAAATCTTGTATTTGGATCTGGACTCTCTTTAAGAGAGAAGGATAATCCCTTATCTTATCTGCAGATAAAGATCAACCCTCCTAATCTGATTAGGAGTTTCCTTATCCAAATCTCTATTTGGATCTGGACTCTCAAAGTGGATAGGGACAATCCCTTATCCTATCTGTTGATCTAAATCCCAGAACCGCCCATCTTTAATTAATCTAATTAAGCCAGTTCGAATTGGACTTTAGGCCCATTAAGTCCATGTGCTCACTTATCCTCCAAACTGCTGCCTAGTTGGATATCCTTGTATGGCGTGGGACCCAAACATTGATCTACACATCAGCCACATGGGTTCAGCCCAGCTTCTGTTACAAGGCCTGGCCGAATTCACTGTAGGAGACAATGAACCCCTGAGTCCATCACCATGGGCTCTTAATGGGCCCAACATTTACACTAAATGTTCATTGGGTCAAGCCACCTTATAAAAAACCCAAGGACTGTGGACAGATGCAAGATTAGCCCATCAGGTATTACTATCAATGGTCTTACACTTAACCTCTCAATCCATAATGATCAAACACTGCCCGACAAGAGAGAACATCTACTTCGGCTGCAAGGTACAGTGCTGCACTCTCTACTCACATGGATCTCGGAAATTAAAACCTTTTGCAAACATTTTGAAACCATAATATATATATATATATATATATATATATATATATATGTATATCTCTGTATAAATATATTTTGCAAAACAAATTTCAACGGTTGAAATCGGCTGCCGGCAACTTTGGTTTCCATCAGAGAGAATGCATCCCTGATCATTCACTTTGTCCGACAAAGGGGTTGATCCTGTCACTATGATCACCCACTCAAATGAATTCTCGGGTTGTCCCAACATACCCAGGTTTTGACCCCCTCTAAGGATCACACTGATTGGCATATCAAAGACAGCCCAGTCCAACACCTAGTGCAGTATCATAATCAAGTCTAGGGGTCAAGTGTAACATTTCAGTTTTGCCCATCTATCTCCAAGGTCCAGGGCAATACTAGAATTCTGGTCCGGTTCAAGGTTTCAAGAAAACCCACATTGCATGTACCTCAGGTCTCACCCTAGCAGTTGAGACAAGCCACCCCAACCAACTTGGCGGCACATCAGTGTCAGCCTTGGCAGGATAAATCCCCCCAGATCTATCCAACGGTTGTGAAGATTCTAAACTAATACGAGTCTCATATGTGTCCAGTTTAAGGGTGTTATACAGAAACACACCATGATAACATGAATCAAATAATTACTTTATTCATTTATATTAAATGTCATAATGTACATAATTCTGATTGGATCTAAGGGCATACACTGTCTAACAGAAGAAATTTGATTTGGAAGAGATAAAGGGGCAGTTTTCTCTATGAGTTAGGTCAAAGGCACCAGGCCTAGATGGCTTTACAATGACATTTTCTCAAGACTACTGGGAGATACTGAAAGAGGATCTAATGTTGGTGTTTGATGAATTTCATTGCAAAGGAGTGATTAACCCGGGTTTGAATTCCATCTTCATTGCCTTGGTTCCCAAGAAAAGAGAAGCAAACCATCCGAGGGACTATAGACCAATCAGCCTAGTAAATAGTCAGTATAAGATTATTGCAAAGGTGTTGCCCCTTATGATTAGAAAGGTACTCCCTACTGTTGTAGCAAATAACCAAGGAGTCTTTGTGAGGGGGAGGAAAATAACAGATCAAATACTTATAGCAAATGAGAGTGTTGAAGGTTTCAATAGATCAAAGAAAAAATGGGTGGTTTGCAAAGTTGATTTGGAAATGGCTTAAAATTTGGTATACTGGTCATTCTTGCTAGAGGTGATGATCAACTTTGGATATGGAGATAAATGGTGTAGGTGGGTAATGGGATGTATTAGGATTTGCCACTACTCTATCTTGATGAATGGGATCGTGAGGGATTTCTTCCCGACCTCAATAGAAATAAGACAAGGAGACCCCCTTTCTCCTTTTTCTATTTACTTTGGTAGCAGAAGTGTTGGGGAGACTAATCTCTAGGGCAAATTCTAGGAATTTAATTAGGGGATGGAGAGTTGGGAGGGAGAACATACCACTTGCACACTTGCAATTTACAAATGATACAATATTATTTTGTAAAGGAGGGGATCTCAGTTGGATTAAGAATTTGAAGCTCACTATACAATTGTTTAGGCAAATGTCAAATCTTAAAGTGAATTTTGAGAAAAGTTGTATAGTAGGAGTAAATCTAGGGGAGGGGGAGATACTTGAGTGTGCAAACATTTTAGAGTGTATAGTGTCTAATTGGCCTTTAAACTACCTTGGTTTGCCTTTGGGAGATATTCCTCAGAAAGGAGGGTTCTAGATTCCGGTTATGGAGATTCCAACAAGGGTGGCTAATAAGCTAGAAAAACTAATGAGAGATTTCCTTTGGGAGACAAGGGAGGAGAAAAAGGACCATAGGGTTGGGTGGGAGGTAGTGTGTAGGAGTAATAAGGATGGAAGCCTTGGCATTAGAAACATAAGGAAGAGAAACTTGGCCCTATTAGGGAAATGACTGTGGAGATTTTCGATTGAAAAAGAAAAGCTATGGGCTAAGATAGTGGGTAGTATTCAGGGCTCGTAGAGAATAGATGTGACTCTAGGGTTCTGGCAAGGACTATAAGGGCATCTCCCTAGAAAGCAATTCAAGCTATTTTGCCTCTGTTTTCTCCCTAGATCAGGTATGATTTGCACTCAAGCAATCTCATTAAGTTTTGGGAACATGTTTGGGTTGGGGATTATCCTTAAAAGACCAATTTCTGACTCTCTTCGCTATCTCTATTTTTAAGAATGTATCGGTATCCACTTTCCTTATACCCTCTAACTCGATCTCTAGGTTTAGTTGGAACTTGGGTTTGAGAAGAGATATCAAGGACACGGAATTGGATAGTACCTTAACATTATTATCCATCCTTGATGGGGTTTTCCTGGAGCCAAGAAAGGTAGATAGTAGAATTTGGACCTTCTTTCCTTCGAGTTCCTTTACTTGTGCTTCTTTCTTTAAAACCCTAACACGGGAGATTTGCTTCAAAGAAAAAGGCCCGATAGATGTTTGTCTCCACACTGGTGTCCTTTGTAAAGCTGTTGGTGAGTCTGGTCATCACTTAATAATTTCCTGTCAATTTGCAAACTCTATTTGGGAATGGTTTACTTCTTTGTTTGGGTGTCGGTGGACTTCCCCAATGAATGTGCAAAGCTTGTGTACTTCCTCTCCTTCCAATCGGCCAATAAAAGGGGCAAAGATTATGTGGAGATGTATTAGGGCCACAATATGTTGGACTATTTGGAAGAAAGAAATTCAAGGATTTTCTCAGAAAAAGGAGAGAAGTTTGAAAGTAGTGTTATAGGTGCCTCATATAAGGGTAATACATTGGTTGAAAACATTTGAAATGTTTGCAGAATTTTTAGTAGATGATTTGATTAGAAAATGGAAGGAAACTGCAAATTCAACTTCAGTTGAGAAGGTCTCAAGTTCCTAGTACTAGTGTTTTAAAAGGCGTATGCCTAGAGGCGCGCCTCCAGGTGAGGCGCGCCCAAAACGCCCTAAGGCGTATGCCAGAGGCGCTGACACCTCTGAGGCGTACCCCTCTTGCGCTTTTTTCATGAGGCATGCTAGAGGCGTACACCTCATGCACATCTGATATAAAAAAACAGAAAAAAAAAAGAAAAAAGAAAAAAAAAAAAGAAAGGAAAGGAAAGGAAAAGAAAGGAAAGGGAAAGAAAAAGAAAGAGAAGAAAAAAAAAGGAGAAAAGGAAAGGAAAGGAAAGGGAAGAAAAGATAAGGGGAAAGAAAGTGGTTTGCCCCTTGCCCCTTCGGCGAGCTCGCTTCGCTTGCTCGCCTCCGCTTCGACAAGACCCCCCCTTTGAACTAATGTTAAGTTATGCATCTTTATTCTTCTTAATATAAAAGATTTTTATTAAATATAAAGAAAAATGAGATCCCCCCTTCCTCTTCATCCTCCTCCTAACCCCCCTCCTCTTAACAAGGCTTACGCCTCCTTGTGTTCGGGAGGCTTATGCCTCTAGGTAGTGGAACGCCTCGTGTCACGCCTCCGCGTTTTAAAACATTGGTTCCTACTTGAGCCCTCCACCTCTCGGTTTTTCAAACTGAATTTCGATGGCAGAAGCATGGGCAATCCAGGGCCCTTCAAAATAGGGCAAGTTATAAGGGATGAAAAAGGGAATGTGATATTCATGTTCTCTGGCCCAATCGGAGTGGGAGATTCTTTGAGGGCTGAGATTATTAGCAACTCTAGAAGGGGTAGAAAGGGCTAAAGACCTGAATATTAACAAACGGATCATAGAAGGAGACTTTGGGACTGTAGTGAACTAGCTAAAGGAAGACAACTCGAGGCTTTGGAACTACAGCAACGAAAAGAGAAAATTCAAATGGCTGATTAAGGGCATTGAAGTTCAATGCACATGGGTAAAGAGGACGTGCAAATTCATTTATAGACGGCTTAGCTAGGAAAGGGGTGAATAGGAGTTCTGTTTTTTGAGCTCAGTTGTAATTGCTCTTGTATTTTGGGTATATGTTGGCAGTTTTGGGGAGTTAAGATATTTTAGCTCCCCTCCTCTGTAATCATTTTCTTAATCTATTAATGAATCTTACTGTCACTGATCAAAAAATAAAAAGAGATTACATTGAGGTATTTCTTGGCCTCTAATCTTAATCATACCCTGATTCAACCCCTATTATTATTAAATAAAATGCATGTATTCCAGTTTAGTCCCACTTATCTTAAACCCTCTTGTTTCTAGAGTATCTCTACATAGATCTAACTTTTGTATTTAATTTCTCTCTAATTTTATCAATTGACACTGCCAATTAGGTCCAACATACACCATGTGACCTCTTGAACATGCTGTAATTAATCCATCTATGACTAATGCAAACAAATAGGGCTATGACCTAAGCCTTGGTGAAGATCCATTTTAACCAAAAATTTTGATATTCTAACACTAGTGGTGGCACCCTCATACATGTCCTCATTCCTTAATTAGGTCCATATACTGATTTGGTACTCCTATCTTTTCCAAAACCCACCATACTTGTTGTAACCTTTTCTTAGTCACTCTCTCCCAAAGTTTCACTATGTAGCCCATAAATTCAATCCAATGATGATTACTGCATTTTTTTGGAGAAAATGGAACCTTTCATTCAGCAAAAAGAGGGGGGGAGGGGGATGTACAAAAGAGCTTAGCAACAAAGAGAATAAAGCCCAATCAAACCTCAGGTAATCTGTTATACTGTACAAAAAGTCCCTTCCCATCCCTGACTTAGCTAGAAAGTCATCAGTCTGATTTTGATCTCTAGAAATCCATCTGAATCTACAACATAAAGAAGCTGAAATGCCTGCTATTTCATTGAGGAAATGAGAGAGCCCCCATGGCTCAGTCTTAATTGAATTGACCAGCTGATTACATTTTTGAAATCTGCTTCTACAGTAACGGGGTCCAGTTGGAGTAAGTTTACTAAACGAAGACCCTGAAGGAAAGCTTTTACCTCAGCCTCCGAAGCGTCTACCGCCTTAGTAGGGCCACTAAAAGCCTGTGTCAAACTGCCATCAAGAGAAAGAACTACTCCTCCAATACCAACTGCCTGGGTATTCTCTTGAAATGCTCTTAGGCTAACATCAAAACGAAAAATAAAGGTAATGGAAGGTCTTGGAGATAGGGGAAGTATGTTTTGAGGAGCAGGAGGGGAGGAATGCATGGTTTCCGATAGATTTCTATCCAGATCAGCAAAACTGAAACCTGTGAAAGTTTTGTGAGTAATGATTACTGCAATTTTGTATATCGCCTTAAGCACTATAATGCTCTTTCTCCATTTTCCTGGCATTCTCTTTGTTTTTGTTATCTTATTAAATAACTAGGTTAATCTTTTTTTTATGACCAATAGTTTTGTTAATCATGACAGACCTGCCTTTACCATAAATTTCCAAACTTTTATTGGAATACCATTGGGTCCCAATAACTTTCCTTTCTTCATTTTATTTAAATTTTACTTTAGAAACTCTAGTTTTATAAAACCATTACTGTTTCAAGTTATATTGGAGCTACTAATCCCTTTCCACTTCGTACCATAGCTCTTTGATCTTTATGTTTTATGCATCTAACATAATCTAGGTCTTTAATTTTTCTCTCTCATCTTTACAAGTTTATAGATTTCATTTTCTCTTTCTCAAGCATTCAGTGCACGATAAAGTTCATCATGTGTTAAAGTTCAGTTTATGATTAATTACCATATCCATGAAAGGAAATTGCATATCTCACTTTCAATAGATGCAACAATTATTTGTAACAACAGCTTACAACTAGTCATCAGTTTGAGAGTCCAGACTGGACCTCATAAAGACTAGAAAGGTGAAGAAAATAATTATATTGCCATTTATATGACTAGAACAAAATATTTGTCAAGGAGCACATAGAAAAAGAAAAGACCCAGAAAGGCACACAAGCTAAAAGGTTTGCAGAAGGTGATCAAGAAAATGTATATAAAGGAAACAACAAATGAGAGCAAACTGAGTCACACAAGCACCTTGTCAATAATACTTTCTATAACATCATCTGAAAGATTCATTCCAGATTCAGCAAGTGTAGCTACTACCATTTGCTTCACCTGTAAAGAAGTGAACAGATCCATGATCTTCCTGAATGTCTCTAAGAATCAGTACCGGGGCAAGAACCTTGAAGTAATGTAAAGCAAATGTTCACTGATATCTGAATTTTAGAATATAAGGCCAATCTAAAGCCAAAAGGCATTCCCAGATATCTGGATTCTTGGGAGGGATGAAGTGGGTATGGACCTAAATCTAAACTACAGTATATTAGCACAAAATGGCCATTCTCACATTTGAACCAGTGTTCTCATGCTTGACAGCCTGACATTTTTTACCATTTTCTTGGTGCTGTGGTGAAACATTGGGATGACAGGCATGAGAATGCAAGTTTGAGTCTGAGGGCAACCACTTCGTGCAAATAAATAAAAGCAGCAATATAATCTGAAGCTTGAATCCTGGAAAGCAGGGACCATCACTGGGTAATGGCCTTTAATCTGAAGCATTGACAAAAAAGAATTAAACAAAACAAGCAATATAAGCATGAATCTCTAAAATACAACCAGCATATCCCATTCAAGTATAGAATGCCTATGAGAGGGAATATTTTGCTTCTTGAGCTGGTTTAACTCTATATTCAACAGTTATTAAAAATAATAACCATTTCATCCTAACTGTAGAGATGTAGACAGGGATACTTAGTTGTTTCCCCATCTTTATTCAGTATTGTTTCAGGCTGCTTTTTGTGTTTTTTCTCTCGGTCACAGTCAACAAGGGTATTTTTGTCATTGTACCATCTTTTTTTTATCAAGTCATATAAAAGCCGATGAAGGGGGCGGCAGAACCAATTCATTCTGCTCTTTCTTTCACTCATTTCTTCTTCTCTTCTCTTTTTCTTGCTCTTCTCCTCTTCTGTTTTTCTTTCTTTTCTTTTTCTTTTCTTTTTCTTTTCTTGAACTGATTCCGTACTAGACCCAGGACTGCTACAGCAATCTTTCAAATGAATCTAATATCCATTTTTCATTTCTCATTTATTCAAGCTATTGTACAAGAATTGCATATACATTATCACTTCGAACTTCAAAGGATTCCAAACTATATGCAAAGTACAATGTGCCTGTGTTAGAAAACAGAGAGAGCCTTCTAATAGGTCTGGAAATACAAACGATAAAAAGCATGTAAAACAACAAGAAACAAATGCCATATTAAATTGTAAATAGCAGCATTAACGCATAGTTTTCAAGGGCCTTGAGGCAATGCCTAGATGGGTTACTAAAAATGACTATGCCTAGGCGATAAGGCACTTTTGAGGATGGCTTTGTGCCTCACTTTTTTTTTCATAGAAGGTGTAATAATTTGAAGTGTACTGCAGATAAACCATATCTAGGACTGTCAATGTACTGCAAAAGTCCGGCATTCAATCGAATTATTTCGGGATTTGGATATAAAGTTATAATTAATAAATTTAATATATATAAGATGTATAAGTTAAAAAATTAATTAATTTTTTAAAACTTTTTTAGTTCTCTTTATTTTAAAGACAATGCGGATTCGAGTTTGAAGTTTCAACCCAATTACAGCCCTGACCATATCATATTACATAAACAAAGTAAAGGTGTAAAAGAACATCATACAAGACAAAATTTCAACTTAAAGAACCATAAAATGAGTTTTACCCCTTCTTTTATTCTTCTAAAGCCTCTGTGACCAGAATAAGGGATCTGCTTTTCATCTTTGTCCTTTTCTCTTCAATTAAAATACCTGCATATTCTCTCCTTTATATCCTTGCACCATTCAAAATAACAAGGCCCATTCTTTCACATGCTTGTTTCCTTCTATTCTTATTTTGCACACATGCACTCTTTCTATATCTCCTTCCTGCATTAACAACATAGAGATCCACTCCCTAGTTTTGAATAGGCTATAAAATGCTGTCTTAGTTCTATTTTGGTGTTTGATTTGTTTATCTTGGATCACTTTTAATGTGTTCTAGTTGCTACACTAACCAGGGAAATAAGCTAGTATAAAGCTAGTAATATAAGAGATGGAAACAAACTAAAATCACCCAATTCTTTTTATATAAAATCAGAAGAGGTGATTTGGGTCCCTAATAGCTATGTTATCTAGATGCAAATTTTACACAAAAAAATTGAAGCATCTGAAATGATACAGCACCCTTGTACCATAGCTTTATAGTTTACCACCCGGCAGGTCTTTAGAAGATCAGAACCCATCATGACATATTTCCCACCTAGGAGAGGTCTAAACCAAAAAACAGCATGATTAAACGTTATTTGACCATCTGATAAAAGAACAGATATGCGCAAAGATGTTCATTATGCCAAAAACTTGTTAAACCATTACTACATGCTTTACCCCACAAAAACTATCGGTGCTCTCGAAGTGCTAACCTCCACCCCAAAAAAAATTAAATAATTACTCCCTATGTACCCCTTGTTTGGCCAAATTACCCACTAAACAATTTGCTGATCTTGGAAAAAGCACCCAGTTCCAATATCATATGATTGATTTCCCTTAAAGTGTGTCAATAGTACCATGGCCTTTGACCTTGACTTTTTGTCCTCCCCACTACGACCTGAAAATCCCTTTCTATTACCACATATCTAGCATTAAGTGATCCAGCCAACTTCAGTACTTGGAGTACAGCTACAACTCCACACTTCTAGTGTCCCCCACTATAGTTCCCCAGAAGATTGCTCATATGGCCATAGTTGTCAAGGCAACACCTAGACGACAAGGCGCCCTTTGAGGCTCACCTCACCTAGTCGCCAAGCAGCTTTCTACTTCCTACTATAAAATACTTTTTTATTCATTCTTTTTTGAGATTATAATTATAAAATAGACACTATTAAACTAAAATAATCATTTTGTTTGTTTATATACTAATTTCTTTTTATTATTTTCTCATTTATTAGGGTTTAATCAACACAAACATTGCTAAATGCTGTATTGAACCCTCAAAGACTTAAAAACCTGAACCAATAAGGAAGAACTTAAAATTTTATCTAATCAGCACATTTTCCTCTTCCATATACTCTTCTTCTACTTCTTCTTCTACTACTACTACTACTACCAATACTTTTTATTTTTTTCTTTTCCTATAACAAAAATAAGGGTTCAGCCCCTATATTTTTTGAATTTTATTTCCCTTCTTCCTTTTCTTCTCATGAATATGTTGATTTTCTATACTTTAATATGAAATGTATACTTTTCTTATGAAAACCATGGATAATTATTAAAGTAATATGATACCTAGGGAACTACCCTAGGATCTATGTTTTTAACATAAAAAATCCATCGCCTAGGTGATGCCTAGGTGCCCGCCTAGGCGACTAGGTGACAAGGCACCCCCCAGTCGCCTAGCCTCGCCTTGGCGCCTTGAAAACTATGGATATGGCTTCACCATTGTTTCTTAAAACTCTTACCTGAATTGCCAGGATTTCCCATGTAGATCCATCAAAGTTAAGTTTGATTTGATTGGGGGTGGAGGAACCGAGGAATTCAGTCAATTTTTATAGAGGGCATTGACGATTGTGAATTTTCCACATTTGACCAATCTCTCAACATGCCACTAGTATTAAATGGAGTAAACAAGTCCAAAGTTTAGAGCCAGTGAACCACTCTAATCGAGATATTTTGAATAGTGGTCTTCTTGGTTTGTGATTTTTCCAAGAAAACTCTAGCATTCCTTTGTTCTCAAACTAACCATAAAATAGCTGCTTTGTTGCATCTCCACATCACCATTTCTCTCCTCTTATGTGGGCTGAAAAAGGAGCTTTTAAATATGGTTAACACATCACCTGGAAGAGTCCACCTGCACCCAAAAAGATTGTTGAGATTGTTTGGGTACAAGGGTATCTTTTCTGTTCTTTTGTATTTGGGCACCCATATGAGGGCTTACTTGTAATTTCTCTCAATAGTATAAAATCCCAAGTTTGAGAGAGTGAACAGTAACTCTCTCTTCTCCATTCGAACCTTTCTCTATTTTCTTCTCTTCTCCTTGTTTTCTTTCTCAATAAAACCTAGATATTGTAACTCTGTATCAGAGCAACTAGAAGGTCATGGGAGAGTCTTTCTCTACTGGTTTTTGCTCAGAGGGTGAGCTGCTGATGTCAGACTGCTGCTGGATGACATCAGCAGTTTGTACAGGTGGTGGCGGCAATCTCTAAAAGTTGTATGGTTTGGTTCGCCCTGATTTTAGATGAATTTTGGTATATGTCACGTTGTGGTTTGATGCTTCCATGATTTGTTGTGGACTTTTCAAGTGAAAAATTAGAGGCTTGTTTCTCGTTTGATGGGGTTTTATTCTGCAAAACCTAGTCATCTAGTGCATATGCCAACACAAGTACTGCACTTGCTTGTTTCACCTCCAACCCATGGATTGTTGACTCTGGGGCTTGTACCCATATGACTGGTATGCCTTCACACTTTACTTCATATAAGTTAACCCCTAGAAAAGGCAAGATTACAGTTGCAAATGGATCTCAGACCCCTATCTCGGGTCAGGGAGAAGTCAAACTTACCCATAACCTTTACCTTGGATCTGTTCTTCAAGTTCCTCAATTGCATAAAAACTTATTATCTGTCAGTTCTCTTACCAAGTCCCATAATTGTTCTGTTTTTTTTTCCTACCCATTGTGTTTTTTAGGATTTGAGCATCGGGAAGATGATCAAAAGTAGGCTTGAAATCGATGGAATCTACCTTTTTGATGAAGCTTCAGAATATGGATTGCTGAGCCAGGCTAAGTCTTGTTCTAATGAGAAATTGAGTCTTTTGCAATTATGGCATTTTCATCTTGGTCATATGTCTTTTAAGTCTATAAAACTTTTGTTTCCAAATTTGTTCAACTCAATGTCCAACTTGAATCCTCAATGTGAAGTTTGTCATTCATCCAAACAATGTAGAACCACATATTTTGTGAGTATTGATTCATACTGATGTTTGGGGCCCATATACCATTCTGTGAATAGGTGGGTATGGATACTTCATTTTCTTCATTGATGACTACACTCGATATACATGGCTCTACTTAATGAAACAACGCGATGAAGTTCCTATGATTGTACAAAATTTCATGAATATGGTGGAAACCTAGTTTGAGAAAATAATTAAGATAATAAGATCTGACAATGCAAAGGAGTACTTTGAAAACCACTTTCGTGTTTCTTGAAGAATGGGGCACTATTCACCAGAGATCATGTAGTCATACTCCGCAGCAAAATGGGGTTGCTGAGATGAAGAATAGACATGTGGTTGAAGTTGTTCGTGGGTTAATGTTCCAGACTCATGTTCCTACTCGTTTCTGGGGAGATACTGTCAAGGCTGCTATGCATCTTATTAACCAGCTACCATCAAGGGTGCTAAATCTTCAGTCCCCTCACCAACTTCTTCTTCCTGATGAACCCACCTTCAATTTACCTCTCAGGGCCTTCGGATGTGTCTGTTTTGTTCATGATATGAATCCTTTGAGACATAAGTTTGATCCTAAGTCTATTACATGTGTCTTCCTTGGTTACTCTCCTATTCAAAAAGGTTATAGATGTTTAATCCTCAGTCTGGTCGGAGGTATGTTTCAAAGGATGTTACCTTCCTTGAGTCCTCATCCTTTTATCAGTTATCCCATCCATCTCTTCAAGGAAAGATTGCTAGTGAAGATCAGACACCATTCTACATTTCTACCCTCTTGTTCCTGTTTCTATGTCTACTAGTTCCTCTTCGTCCTCTCATCCCACTAGTTCTTCTTCTTCCTCTCGTCTTTGTAATGAGGGCATTCCTTCCACTCCTCCTCCACCTCTTGTGTATCAGCCTCAATCCTGACAGCAATTCCTCATTAGGCGCAGTAAAAGCGTGGCTCCTAAAGCTAAATGCCCACCACAATCAAATCCCTTGGATTCAGGTAATCTTGAGCCTCCTAGTACTTCTATTGCTAACCTTGATCTTGAGATTCCTATTGCCCTTCAAAAGGGAAAGAGAACATGTATAAAGTATCCCATTATGAATTATGTGTCGTACAATGCTCTCTCACCCTCCTATTATGCCTATATTTCTGCCATCTCCTCTGTTTCTATTCCTCACAGTGTTACTGAAGTAGTGTAGTCTCCTCATTGGAAGGAAGCTATGAACCAAGAGATGGAGGCCTTATTAAAGAACCAAATTTGGGAGATTGTGCCCCATCCCAAGGATAAGGTTCCTGTTGGGTGTAAGTGGGTGTACACTATTAAGCATAGATCCAATGGTTTAATTGAAAGGTATAAAGCTCGCCTTGTGGCTAAAAGATATACCCAAACCTATGACATTAGCTATCTAGAAACCTTTGCTCCTATTGCTATGATAAATTCTACTCGTGTGATTATGTCACTTGCTACCCACTTCTCTTGGCCTTTATATCAAATGGATGTAGAGAATGCACTTCTTAATGGGGATCTACAAGATGAAGTGTATATGGACTTACCTCCTGGAGTAAGCTTCCCTAATAGTGAAGAGAAAGTTTGCCATCTGAAGAAATCTTTGTATGGCCTCAAGCAATCCCCTAGAGCCTAGCTTGACAAATTTAGAAATGTTGTTCTAAAGATTGGATTCTCTCAGTCTCAGGTTGATCATACCTTGTTCATAAGGAAGGTCGATGGTCAATTAATTATATTGATAGTATATGTTGATGACATTGTTGTGGCTAGGGATGACATCTCAGGTATCTCTCAGTTAAAGTCTTTTCTTGCTTTAGAATTTAAGATTAAGGATCTCGGTGATTTCAAGTACTTTATTGGAATTGAAGTTGCAAGATCCAAGAGTGGAATTTTCCTCTCTTAATGAAAGTATGTTCTTGATTTGCTCCATGAAGTTGGGAAATTAGGATGTAAGCTTGCAAAAACTCTAATTGATCCCTATCACAAGTTGAGTACTATTGAAGGAGGTATTCTTCTAGACAAAGGGGTTTTTCAAAGAGTGGTTGGCCGCCCTCTTTATCTCTATTTGACTAAACCTAAATCATTATGCAGTCGGGGTTGTCACCCAATATATGCATGAGCCCAAAACCTCCCACATGAAGGTTGTTAATAGAATCCTACCTATTTGAAGGGATGTCCTGGTAAATGGATGTTGTACTCCAACCATGGGCATCTAAAGGTTGAGGCCTACATAGATGTAGAATGGGCAGGGTCTATTGATGATAGAAGATCTACATCCGATTATTGTGCCTTAGTTGGAGGTAATGTTGTTTCATGGTGAAGCAAGAAATAGTCAGTTGTTGCTCGATCTAGTGCTGAGGCAGAATATAGGGCAATGGCCATGGAGTGTCAAAATTACTCTAGTTGAAGACCTTATTGACTGAGATAGGCATCCAAGTTGATACTCCAATGAGACTCTATTGCAACAATCGAGCAACCATAAACATTGCCCACAATCCTCTGCAACAAGACCTTACAAAACATATCGAAGTGGATAGACATTTTATTAGAGAGATGATAGCAAGTGGAGAGATTTGCCTACCCTTTGTAAGCTCAAAAGACCAACTAGTTGATTGTCTCACTAAAGGCATTCATCATCCAAAGTTTGCTAAGAACTTAGACAAGTTGGGCATGATTGACATATATGCTCAACTTGAGGGAGAGTGTTGAGATTGTTTGGGTACAAGGGTATTCTTGTCTTTTTTGTTCTTTTGTATTTGGGCACCCATATGAGGGCTTACTTATAATTTCTCTCAATAGTATAAAATCCCAAGTTTGAGAGAGTGAACAGTAACTCTCTCTTCTCCATTCGAACCTTTCACCTCTCTTCATGTTTTCTTTCTCAATAAAACCTATATATTGTAACTAAGATAAAGGAAACAACCCTAAATGCTAGGCACAAGAGGGTAGGAGATTAGCAAGTGATATATAGTTTCACAACTTTTTCTTTTTGTTTTTCACAATTTTCATTACAAAGGAAGCACTTATGTGGAGAAAGAGTCCTTTGACCATCTGATTCACACATCTTTTTATATAGTTAAAAGAGTTGAAATGGAATTCTTGATTATCCAAATTATTTTCTTAAAAAACACATTGTTTATAAGATTCTTAGTTAAGTTTTAGGGCAGTAAATCTTCAAGGTGGGACTCATAGAATGTTGGGTTCTTTATCATCCTGCGTAGGGCAGATGGCAACTTATGGGCCCTAGACTGGTTTCAAGTCCTCTACCCTCAGACCCTAAGCCTTTTCCTATCTAGTCTACTAACAACAACACTAATAAGAGAACATACCTTAAACCATTGCAACCACTGAAGACAAGAGAAGCATTCAATTAATTGAAATGCAACCCTGTAGCACTTAATAACAACATTGTGCCTTTAAAAACCAAATAAGCATTACCCTTATTGTTATAAATTAAAAACACTATCACTGTCCCATACTCCCCAAGACAGCTGCTAACAGCATATGCCAATCTGGACAAGTGAAATAACAGTTTTTTATGTTCTAAAAGCTAAACTTCACAATCTAGAAGGCTTCAAAGAAGAAAGGGCCCTCTATTATTAAATCAGTAGAAATTAAAATCTAATGCTCTCATAATTTCAGGACTGGTTAATTTCACTACAGCAACATAATTTACCTCTTGTCTCTCAATGAAGCCTTGCTGCTTAAGATCATAAAGTTGAAAAGAAACTACAAGACAACAATGTGGAAATTAGCACTTGAATATATTTTCAGCATATAAAAATAGGCATCATAGAAGAAATGAAAGTTCATTAATGAAAAAAAAAAGTACCACCAAATAATCTACCAAAGTACTTTCCATTTACTTCTCATGAGAAATTACTGAGATAAACATAAAGAAAGCCAAAAATATGAGTACAAATAGTTTGGTATAGATTACACTCAATCTTATCATCAACTGGTGCATTGGGATGAAAAACAGAGAGTGCATGCGCAAACTCTTCAAAACCTAATATCCCGTTGTGTTTTGTGTCAAACAAGTCAAATACCTGCACAATTTGAAGCATGGACATGCTCATAAGAAGACACTTGGAAGCTTAAAAAGAATATGGGGAAGCTTAGCAAGCTATAACATGAGATTTAAAATATTCAACACCACCCAAAAAAAGAACATTTAAAAAATGTACATTTATATGCATGCATGTATAACCATAAACTGTTATTGTTATAAAAGATATATCTAACCTGGATATTAAAATATATGCAGAACATACAGCTAGCTAGATTCTTATACTAGCTTAATTGCTCAAACAAAACCTGGGATAAGGTAAATAGTTATTATCCCAATTTCTTGAGGACACTTTTGCCCATCCAATATATAGTACAATTTAATTGATTATCATCCTAAATTTTGTATTAGAGGTTAGATCTTTTAATGTATACCATGACAAAATATTATCATGTTTCCATCTAATAATACCATAAGTAATTTTTTTAACAGGAGATCATTAGTGATGTATAGCTTTTTTTTTTTTTGATAGATAGTGATGTGATGTAAGCTTTAATCTGCAAATAAGAGAAAAAGGTGGGGGAAGACACTCCTATACAGTAAAAGGATTGCACAAAAAAAAACCTCCCAAGTGCTAACAAAAACCTAATTCCTCATGAACATATTAAGAGGAGCAGAAAAGAGAGGGGCTTGGATATTCGGAAATTCTTTGTGCACCAAAAGCCAAGAGAATGCCTTTGCTAAGGGTTTTATCATTTTGAGACTTAATGTTCTTGAATACTACAAGCTTTCTTTCCATCCAAATAGTCCAAAAGAGGGCTGGTGAGATCAAATACCAAACTACTTCATAACATTTTCTCATAAATTTGCATCACATTTAGAAGAAAATATTGAACTATGGTATTTTGAACATTTTCTCATCCCTGTTTTTTAAGATTTGGATACCCTACTCTTTTTCTTTTCATGCATTAGTAGTAAATATCTTTGATTTAACAAAGTAATGCTCCAAACACCTTGCATATGGAGAGCTTAGCTAGAGAAAAATACAAACCATTAGATTCTATTAGTTGATAATACCATTTTTTACAATAAAGAGAAGTTTCGAGAACAAGAGAAAGGAAAACAAGTATAGGTGACAAGGAATCACCAAAAGATAGAAAACAGATGGAAAGGGACAGAAGTCAAGAAGGTCTTTTGTTCAAAATCTAACAGATGGAGTTAATGATCCCGACCACGCACAAGAGGATCAAGTGTCGAAGGAGAAGTCAGAGAGTGGAGGAGGATTTGGAGATGGGTCAGGTCACTAGCTCCAGTTGGGTGTTTGAACTGGACCAAGCCAGTCCACGTGATGGTTTAAGTGATCATGTGGGAGGAAGTTTGATTGATACGATTGAGTCCATTGTAATGAAGCCCAAAGATGTGTGCAATTTAGGTCAGCTGTAAATAAACCAGTTATTAGAAAAGAGGAACATGCAATCTTAAATGATCATGTGAGGGACAGGGGAGGGGTGTTGATGGACGCCTATGCTGGTCCATTATCTCCCTCTTCAATCAGAGCTTGACAGGCGGAATTAGGGGCATACACAGATGGATACTTGTATGTTGGTCTCCAGGAAGTTGAGGTAGATGGGAACAAGGGACTACCAGCAGAGGAGTTGAATGAGAAACAAGCTTATCTTGTAGGCAGCAGATTGTAGCAGGTTGGTGAAGAAAATAGAACAAGGCATTGTTTGATTGCCGCAGGCAGAAGGGAAGATGTGTTGGAGAGACTGGAAGGAAAGAAAAGGAAGAGGTGGAGAAGGATTTAAGGAAGTGGAAGAAATGTCTGGTGGGTTTTTGGAAAATAATGAGAGGGACACTTCGATTCCTGTTGATAGGTGTTCAGTCGAAGAGGTGAAGGGGGTGGTTTTCACAGCAGAGCAAGTATTTGAGAAGAATGTGGTTTTAGAGCTAGAAAAGATTGATGATAATTATGGGGAGAGGAAGAGTATTCTTAGATACCAAAAATGTAACCGTCTAACAGAATTCTGCCAGTTTCAAAGGTTTTTGCTCAACTAAGGGGAGGCCTATTTGGGTTGGAATTAACAAGAGGGTAAAGAAGACAAGAGCTTTGAAGAGGAAAATATATATATATAAGGCCTATTTGGGTTGGAATTAACAAGAGGGTAAAGAAGACAAGAGCTTTGAAGAGGATATATATATATATATATATATATATATATATATATATATATATATATATATATATTTGCAATCAATGAAGGTCCGAAGTGAATGTATTTTGATATCAGTAATTGGGAAGGGAATTTGTTTGGGTGGACAACTAGGTTGGGCTCTGGGAAAGATGGGAGGAGAGCTCAAGTCAAGGATTTTGGTTCCATAAGTTTGGGTTCTGGTGGTGGGTGGTTTTGATGGTTTATTTGGGTTTGGCTTGTGGTAGATGAAAATATTTTTAAAATCAGAGGTGGCTAGGTTGTTTGTTGTTTTTCAGTGATGCCTTATCACCTCATGTAATCATTTTTCTTTTTCTTTATAACAAAATTTCTTCTTTATTTAAAAAAAATACCCTTATCAGCTCAAAAAAATACTACTATTAAAAGTATGAATGAGGTGAACATTTTCTTCTTGATTAAAATACCATTGTTTTTAAATTTAGTCCCTCTCTAATTGTGAGGGTTGAAAAATGTAATTTGAATTAATATTTTTCACCTCATTTAAATGAGGTGAACATTTTCTTCTTGATTAAAATACCATTGTTTTTAAATTTAGTCCCTCTCTAATTGTGAGGGTTGAAAAATGTAATTTGAATTAATATTTTTCACCTCATTTAATTCCCTTTCATTAGGTCTTATATTTATGGTATGAATTCCCATTTTCTCTCATTAAATCCTACATTTAAGGTAACTTTTTCTCACCAATAAACTCTATTAATTAGATCTATATCCAATACTTATAGTAATACAAACCCATGTTTTCTTAAAACTGACTCAAAAATGAAGCCATTCTCTTGTCTATGCGAATAAGCAATTCAACCAATTGGGTCAAATAGGTCAACCCATGATATCATAATTAAATAGTAAAAATTAAAAACATAAAAACATAAAGAATTACAAAAATACATAAATTTTCTGGAAAATATTTGAGCACATTTCTAATATTATATATTCATCATATTAAACAAAAATAAGTGTGATAAATAAGAATTATTTTTATACACAGAAATACAAAAAACTGTAGAACTATCATCATCATCCAAAATTGCCACATGCAAAGGACGTGCACATTTGCTAGTAGAAACAAAGAACACCACCCACTCTTGCAAAAAAGAAATGAAGAAAGAAAGAAAGAAAAAACATTGATTCCAAAACCCAAAAAAAAGCCCAACCCATGACCCTACAATCCAGAAACTAAGATAGCATCCCACTCAACTTTGAAAGAAAACCCCAGAAAACAAAATCCTAAATCAAACCCATATAAATGCTCACAAATGGAACTCATATTACCAACTACTTCCTAATCTAAGAACAAACATCCTGACCAAACCCCAATCTAAAACATAAACTTTCTCCTGCCATCCAGTAGCAAGCCAACCAATCTCAACATAACAGGACACTCCATCTCCTTGAACCTCCTAACAACCAAAATATTCTCATCGCTCTGCTTTGTTGTTTTGTGTTGTGCCTTGAATTCTTTAATGCATAGTGGTTTGTGGTGGAAGTGTAGCCCCGTGGAGGTATGGATCTTATTCATTTTCAACTTATGGATCCAACCAAAATTCATTATGTCATGTTGTTTGGGGTTTTCTCTTTTATGTAATCTTTGGCTTGTGTGAGAAGACAAAAGAGCAAGTATGGTAAGAACTTGGGTGTGTTGGGGTTTGAAGTTTCAGCTCCTCCTTCACCCACTGACATAGGTTATAAGCCGAACCACATAAGCCTGTGTGTGTTCTCTTAAGTTCCTCTGCCTTTGCATTTTCTTCTTGTTTTTTCTATTTTTGTCAATTGTTTGCAGGTTTTGGGTTTGTTCTACCATAACACTTTGTTTATGCCAGGGCTATAAATTCAGAATCTCTTGCCTGGTTCCTTTCTTCTAACCCCAAAAACACTTTTCAAGAAAGCTCTTCAGTCTTCACCACAATAGAAATATGAAACTTTTCCTCATCAACCTGAACATTGTCATGTACATAAACAGATTCTAAATAAACCTTGATTTGCTCACAGACTTCAACACCCCCAGCTTCCAGTCTAGCCCTATCCTTATTTATCTTCCAAAATTACTGGGTTTAATTGATAAGACCATGAATGGCGGAGTTAATAAATGAACAAGAAAGAATAATGAGGAAGCCGAGAAAAGTGAACAGAATGAAAGGGCAAGGCAGGATTGACGCAGCCAACACCACATAGTTGGGACAAGGGTTAGATGATAATGATGATGAGGAAATATATGGGGCGAACTACATGAATCCTGTTTCACCATTCCATTCTGTTCAATATAAAAATATAATTTTATTTTATAATGAATCTTATATTTTGCCCTTTATTGAATCACCCAAAATTTAGAAATCCAATAAGGATCTCAACGGCAAATATTTACTCTTTCAGTATTTGTTTCATTTGTAAGTTCAGCCAATGACGTCTCAGAATAAATTAATTGATTCCTAGTTCATTTCATGACCTTGAAATAGTCGGAATACTTGAATGGTTATACATAGAAGCTAAAAACATAAAAAAGGATAATCCACCCAATTATATTATATCTGATGCCACTGTTAAACCAAAAAATATTCAACAAAACCAGCTGAATCATAAAGTTTGATGAGAAAAAAGAGTACCCGATCTGCAAATAAGCTTTCTTTTTTGTTTGTCTTGAACAATGCCAACTGAAACTCTTCCTGCATAGAATAGTTTAAAGCACTGCTAGTTGAAAGACTACTTAACAAGATAATATGAAATCTCAATGAAAGAACATGATAGTGTATATATTAAAAAACAAAGGTGACCTACAATGTTGTAATAATCATCACGGGATTAAACTCATGAACCATACTACGGAACTTTAGGAGAGTGTAATTGAGCAAAGATTACAACATGAAACTAGTATATCAAAAAAGTTGGTTTTATGCTAGGAGATCAACCATGGAATCCACCTTCTTTCATTGAAACGATTGAGAGAAAAATTCAGAGAGAAGAAAAGAGATCTTCATATAGCATTCATTGGTTTGGAGAAAACATATGAGAGTCCCCAAAGAGATTATATGGTGGACATTAGAAAAGAAAGGAGTGTCAAATAGGTATGTGGACTTAATAGGTATGTGTCCTGATGCAAGATTGCCACCTTCTCATGACAAATCTTGCTTGCCCCTTTCCCTCTCATGATGTGGTGCCACAAGTTATGGACGTCTCAGATAACATGTCTGAGCCTCGCCATGTTGGTGTGGAGGAAAAGTGTACATTTTCTCAGAGGTGTCTGGAGAATTTAATAGTTGAAGAAGTGATAGTGGGTAAGGTTAGAGTTGATTTGGGTAGAAGAAAGTATTTAACAGTATCCGTGGATCCTGATGGGTTGAGGATGTAAAGAAATGTAGGGGTTCTAGTAAATCTCATCTGGTGCTGGTCGGAGCTGGCCTTTGCAGTAAATATAAAAGGGTGTATAGAAGAAGAGCAAGCAAGAAAACCATAAAGCAGAAGTCCCTTGGTGGGGATGGTGTTGACGGTCAGAATACTTCTGCGGTGTGTGTACTCGAAGGGGTGTTTGAGAGTCCAGAAAAATTTTAAGGAAAAGGGAAAAGAAAAGGAGGATTGCAAAGTCACAAGGAGAGATGAAAAGCTAGTGTAGTTCCTAAGGAAGATTTTGAAGGTGGCCCAAATGTGGTGAGGCTTGCAGATAGAGATGTTAAGGTTGGTGCAACAAGACCTTTTTAAAGGAAGGAGGGGAGGTGTGGGTTGAGGGAGAAGGTGTGGAGGAAGATTCATTGAGGAGTAACTTTGATGTTTTTTGATGCTGGGATTTTTTTTTTCTCTCTCGAGTGATTCCTTATCACCTTCCCCCTATAATCTCTTTTTTTATAAATGAATTTTATTTTATTATCAAAAATATATATATATTGGAGAACCCTCAGATTTTACAGCTACAATGGGTCTTTTCTTATCAGCAATACAAAAATTGGAATTTCATTAAAGATTAAAAAGAACAGAGTGCAACAAGAAGTTGGGAGAAACTAGAATACCCATTACAGGATTAGCCCCCCAATTATATTACAACTGTGCCCAACCAATATGTTGTCTTTGAACCCCTTGCTTATCCAAACTGTCTGCCAAATTGTTAGTAGCTCTTCTAACCCATCTTATTTGAACATTCATATCTTTTGAAATCCATTTGAAGCGCCCTAAAGTCATTTCTAAGCTGCCAAATCACCCCTCACCTTTTTTCAGGCATTCCACTACTACCTTTGAATCACCTTTAATGATCAAACTACCGACTCCCACTTCTTTGGATTTATCAACCCCAAAAACTGTTGCTAGGGATTCTGCTCTTTCTTTTCTTTTTTTGAAGAATAAAGATAACATTTAAAATAAAAGAGATACATCAGAGAGGTGACAAGATATCACCGAGAGAAGAAAGCAGTCTCAAAGACTCTTTGAGAGCCCACTACCCATGCAACTTACTAACAAAATGGACACCCAATCAATTCCAAGCTAAAAACAAGGAAAGACCCCATACAAAGCCCCATTAATAAATAGACCAGCAGCCCATTAACTAACCAGAAAACAAAAACCCCTCTTTGCCACAGCCATGACTTCAGTCTTCCTATGTGATTGTGTCATCCTGGATTGAAACGTCCTCATCACATACCTTCTTTCAAAATCCTCAAAAGCCATTCTAGCAAACTCGTCACCACCCCAAAAAAACAGACCCAAGCTTTTACCAATTGTAACCTATTGTTGGTGTGAAAATTTTAATAAATTCTCATGCAGCATAATTCACTCAATCAAATGATTGAGTTTTTATTATTTTGGGTAAGTCCCATTCAGTGAATCATATGGATGGTTCCCCCTAATTACATCTCCACAAGAAAGTAGAGAACACCTTTTGATTTTGATTTGGAGAAATGAATTCACAGAACAAAAGAAAAGAACAATAAAGTACTTAAAAAAAAAGAACTTTTCATTTGCATTTCTTTACAATCGAGAAACTCTACAACAATACACCTCTCTCTTTCTTTACTTTTTGATACAAAGAAGATTTCCTTCTCACTCCTTCCTTCACAATAAGCTGTAGTCAATCAGATAAAATTCTGACTGTAGACAGCATTAATCCTCTGGATTTTGTATACAAGAAGGGAATTGTAGTTAATCGAGTTGAATATTTGATTGCATACGGTTTTTATTCCTCTGTTCTTCATTTTCATTTGAAGGAAACCATAATCAGTCCTTAGGAATTAGACTGTAGATGGTTTAACCCCTAACTTGTCTTGGGCCATAATCAACCAAGTAAAAGCACCTGGTAGTAGATGGTTTATTTCCCACTATTTCCCTTCTTAAAAGTAAAAATAAAAGAGAGAGGAATAAAGATACATAGTAGAAGACATATATAGGAAGTATTCACGGAGAGGATTTTCCTTTTCCTACCTGTATTAGTGAGATTTCTTTTCCTTCCTCGTCTTCCCTTGAGAACTTCTCTTTTCTTCTCTCTTTCTTGGCTTTTCTTAAGCATCTATTGAGACACAATTTTCTCCACCTCTAGCTTCTCCCTTAAGGAGCTTAAATAACTACCCCCTCCCCCTAGGTGAAGGACACCTGTCCCTCCCACTTAAAGAGAGGGAACTCCCATACAAGACACCTTATTTAGTTTTGATGATTTGGCTAGCACACTAGCCAACCCACTTATTTAGGCTATAAATTATTTAAATATTATTTGGATTTAAAAAATTCCTTCAACACCTCTCTATCCATTATTTTTCGGAGGGTCACCCCACCTGATTCCCCATTAATACTGTTATTATTCTACGGCAACTGCCTCACAACAAACTCAACATCAACACCACTCAATTTGTTTACTTATTGCTCATTCAGAAAAAGGGGGTTGATGACTAAACCTGCCCCGATGCCCCCCCTATGGTCAATACCCCGTACTGTCTCTCGTTCTTTTCCTCCTGTAAACCCATTTGTACTTTTTGTAGGTCTTGCTCCTGCCAAGCCGAGTTTTAGCCTAGAGAATATCTTTGTCACATGCACAATATTATGATTTCTCGAACTACGTAGTTCCTTGCTGATTATCTCATTAATCTGTTCCCCCTCCTCTTCAGGTTTGCTCCTTCAACCTAGGACAATGCCCAACCTTCCGATCTTCACCTCCTCATAGTGTCAGATATCCTCAGTGTAGCTTTCAACCTGGTTTCCAGACCCTTCACTTTCACCTAAAATTTCCTCACCTCCCATTTCAACTTCACTTTCAACTCCAACATCGGGTACTGACGTCCAACTCCTTGCCCAGCTCCCTGCCATCAATCTCATTGGAACAAAAGCTACTCTTTAAAGAATTGAAATCAAAGTTCTTTCTTTTATCACTTCCTCCTCAGCATTATCTCCCACCTCAGCTTTCTCCAAACGATATGATCATCCACGGCCCCCTTATTACTAAGCTTAAAGTGTTGACCCACCACCTCTTTAACTGACAACAACTAAACATCTAAAGCATTTTCACTTCCTTACTTTACCTCATACAAGGCAACGTGAGAGCCTTTCTCAAAGGATACAGATCTAATCCTATCAGTAGCCCTTCCTTGTGGAGTGTCATTTTCAGTAGCCAATAGGAGTGCTTAGGAGTCGATCTTTTCTGAAGATGCCACATTCTTCAAGCACTTTGACTCACACAAATCACCAAAACGAACAAACTTAGTAATCACCCACTCACAAATCTCTTCCTTCCTTTTTCCTTTAAGAGAGAAGGAGAGCAGTTTTTAAAACTTATCACCTTTTTTGTCCTTAGCATTTTAGTTGTACCCTCCTCACCAGTTGTCGACCCCTGGGGTAAGGCCAAAACATTTCTGATGGAATACAATGGGAACCTTGAGAATCATCCTTCGGACGGCATTGCGCAGAATCCCTCTTCAAATCGATGCTCAAAAATAATAGTTGGGGAAGACAATGGACAAAGACTACCATCCTCTAGTGGCCAGCGGCCTACACAATAAATCGGGTTCTTGACTCGCCTGACCACTTAAAGCCTCATGTGATCCCTTCTTGCTTGGTCCATCTACACGGCTTGGTCCAAAAACATGGTTCTCCCCTATCACAATCAGTTTAGGAATCCATGGCCCAGCCAACTCCTCTTCATTATTAAGTGGACCGAAACTCGTATCTGACATGGCCTCAAATTGTAAATCTTCTAAAAATGAACTGCTACCCTCTTTCCTTTCTCTGAAATCAAAACAATTTGAACTATTTTCCTTTTCGAGTAGAGTCCCTGAAAAACCTTGTATGAGTGACTTTTCAGTTACCCTTAATGCTTGCCCCTCCAACCTTTTCACCTCCCCCAAACTTCCTTCTCCATGTGTGTCACTCATCCCACCAATAAGCTATCGTCTTCAACCTTCGAGTTCTTCCACAAAGACGCTTCAGATTCTGTCAAGCACCAAACTTTCAACCATAAACCATTGGAGAAAAGATCAATGGCTCAAGGAACATCACTTGGCTTCAACCCCAAGACTTGAATATTCACCACCTTGAAATCAAGATTATATTTGATAAGATTTCCTCCCAAAGTCTTAACAATTCTGTCTAGGGAATCTCCGTTCTAGAGATTGAACAAAAGCCCTAATAATTATAAAATGAGGCTCTCATGAGAAACCTCCATCCAGTTACAGGATAAGTGCCAATGTTCAATCACCACCGAACCATCCAAGGTCTCCACCAACTCATTATTCGATATTACAGGCCTCTCTTCCCCAACTTCAAGAATTGCTTTTCAATCATCAAAAGGAATAACAGAAACAAGGTGCTTGAATGTGAGCCTTTTCATGATACTCTCCAGAATCCTCCCTCAATTTGTAACATCTCTTGTGAGGGGATGAGAGATCCATCGTATGGACGCCCAAATCTTGCAGAATCAGGTGGGCAAATTTCAAAAAAAAAAATTCTCTCCCTTTCAACTGGGAATCGAATTCCCTATTTAGAAAATCATATTTTCAAGGATCAATCTTGAACCATAAGCTGAACCAAATCTGAACCAAAAGGAGTAGGAGAGAGGTATACCTGATACAGAGAAATATTATCTCTCAATGAAGGTGTTCACGCCCAAGGAAGGATCCAAAGACTGCTCCCATTGAAGATGGCACAGTGTAGGATGGAGCAGAATCAGCAGTGTTCTTCTCCAAGAACTCTGTCCTTCGCAAGAAACAATAGGATGGCACGTGAGCACAGCTTCCTATCAATTCTTTCTCAAAGAACTGATGACAAGAAAGAATCTTGCTTTCTCCCACAGAGTTGGAGATCGAACTGGATGTCTGGCGGCTGTAGGAAGGAGGCGGCAAGAAAGATTTTCACAGGGATTGCAGAAATCTTTCTTCTGGGATTTCAGCTCTGAAGAGAATGTGAGTATCTTTCTCTAAAGGTTTCTGCCCCCTCCTTCTTTCGTAATCCTAAAAGATTAGCTCCTAATCCAATTTGGAGCTGCTGATCAAAATCATATTTGGACCAGACATCCTTTTAGATGAAAAGGATAAACCCTTATCTTATCTACAGATTAGATCAGCCTTCTCCTAATCTCATTAGGAGGTTTCTAGATCTGAATCATATTCAGATCTGGATTCTCTGAGTGGATAGGGTTAAGACCCTATCCTATCTGCTGATCCATCTTACAATTCGCCCATATTTAACTTGTTAAATTAGTCCAGTTCGAAATGGGCTTTAGGCCCATTAAGCTTATGTGCTCACTTAGCCTTCCTAACTACTGCCCAGTTGGGCTTCCTTGTATGGCGTGGGACCCAAGCAATGATCTACACATCAGCCACATGGGTTCAGCCCAGCCTTTGTTACAAGGCGTGGCCGAATACACTATTATGGACAGTGCACCCCCTAAAACCCATCAAATGGGCTCTATGGGCCCAACACTTACCCTAAGTAGTCTATGGGCCAAGCCACCTTGTAACACCCAGGGACTGTGGGCAGATGCAAGATTAGCCCATCAGGCATTACCCTCAATGGTCTTACACTTAAAATCTCAACCCATAATGATCAAACACTGCCCAACAAGAGAGGACATCTCCCTCGGCTGCAAGGAACAGTATTGCACTCTCTACTTATATGGATCCCGGGAATTAAAACCTTTTGCAAACATTTTAGAAACCATAATATATATATACTTTTATATCTCATATAAAATATACTTTGCAAAACAAATCTCAACGATTGAAATCGGCTGCCGGCAATCTTGGTTTCCATCAGTGAGAGCACATCCCCGACCATTACCTTTGTCCGACAAAGGGGTTGATCCTGTCACTATGATCACCCACTCAGATGAATTCTCAGACTATCTCAACATACCCAGGTTTTGACCCCCGCTAAGGATCTCACTGATTGGTACATCAAAAGACAACCCAATCCGACACCTAGTGCAGTATCATAATCGAGTCTAGGGGTCGGGTGTAACTTTTCAGTTTTGCCCATTAATCTCCAAGGTCCAGGGCAATACTGGAAATCTAGTTCAATTCAAAGATTCAATTAATCCTACACTGTATGTGCCTAAGGTCTCACCCTGGCAGTTGAGACAGGCCACCCCAACCGACTTGGTGGTACAACAGTGTCAGCCTTATCAGGATAGGTCTCCCCAGACCGACCCACTGGCTGTGAACATTCTAAATTAACACAAGTCTCATTAAGTGTCCAGTTTAAGGGTATTACACAAAAACATACCAAGGGAACATGAACCAAATATGCACTTTTATTCATTTACAATAAACTCATAAAGTACATCATTCTAATTGAAGCTAAGGGCATACAAAACTGTCCAACATCTTGCTATTATAAGAACCAACCGCTGCCTCCAAGCTCCTTTCTCCTAGTTCAAGAACAATTTTTTGCTTCTGCTTGAACTCACTAAAACAAGCTTCGAGCTCATACTTTCAAATTTTTCTCCCTTTGATTATTCCGTAGTGAGATGTGATTCAGATGTCTCTCTCACTTCTTCACAGTAAACCCCTTTTGTCTTCTGCTGATTTTTATCCTGTCTCATCAACAATTCCTGTAAACTTCCACAAAAACCATCCAGCCTCTTTTCTCCTTGCCCTCTGGGACGCAAATCAAAAACTTTCTGTTATCCCCAAAGTACTCTGTAATAGCTACAAACCATGCTTCTTAACAGTAGACCAAAATAGCTTTTCCAACCTGGTTTCTTAACAGAGTGCATTGTTCCATTAACAAAACCTTTCAGCCAGCAGATGGCTTTTCTTACTAACAAAATAGAAGCTCTTTTGTCTTCCCAGATCTTCAGCGCTGCTATTCCACTGTTTGTTACTTCCTCAAGTACAAAAGTTTTTGCTTCGATTTCCACCTCCCTTCTCCACCTTAGAGCCACTTGGAAATCTCCAGCTTGCTTCTCCAAGATCCAAGTTACTTAATCTTTCCAAGAAACATTCCCCAATTAAGATCTTGCACTTTAGGAGGGATTGGTTTGCACCAGATTTCTCACTTGCCAAATCACCTTGCTCTTCTTTTATCAGTAGAATCACCTTGTTTAATTAGTCCTAATGAAAACAAGGCATAGATAGCATCACTCTCATCCCTAATCACCCCTCCAATGCCTGAGGGGCCTAGATTGCCCACTTTGCTGCCATTACAATTCAGTTTCATCCAACCACCCACAGGGGGTGACCAAACCTCTAGAATTTTTTGTTTCCTAGAGGCCCCCCAACTCCTGAAGAAATCCTCCACCTTGAATTCCGAAAAGAGTGTCAAGGTCTCAAACCAATGTGCAACTCTTAGAGTTAGGATCTCTATAACTGTCTCCCTACTCTCCTTCTCCCAAAAAATTGTTGTGTTTCTTTCTTCCCAAATTGTCCAGACCACTGCTACTCTTATACATCTCCATAGAAGCCTGCCCCTCCTTTCTTGTGCTTCTCAAAATAGAAGAAGGAATAAACAACCACTCCAAATTGGCAGGAGGGTCCCACCTATAGACAAAAAGAGGAAAAAAAGCATTCCCAGATACAGCAAACAAAGGGACAGGAGATTAAGAGATGAAAAACAATCTCACCATTCAACTTGCATAAGCAACACTAATTGGGGGATAAGGACCAATTTTATCTTTCCCTCTGTAACAAATCACAAGTGTAAAAGCAACCATGGAATACTCCTAGCATATAGTACTAACCTTTAGGGGGATAGAGAAGCACCAAATTTCTTTAACAGGGAAGGAGGGGGAGAGGAAGTGGTTACAAGGGAATTAAAATTGGAGTTATAGGAGAAAATCCCTATAGGATTAAGGGACCAAACTCGGTATCTCTCCTCTCATCATCAAAGATGGAAAATCCCAAAACATTCAACAAGTTAAATGCAGAGGGGGCTTCAGACTTTCAGGTTAAGCCCAATTTTCAATTCAGCCCTAAATAAAAAGGATGAGGTTGGAGGAAATCAGCAACAAGTCTTCCTTTAAAAGTGGAAAGAGCAAAGAGGGAGGCAAAAGCATCTTTCAAAGAGGTTTCCCCTACCCATACATCTTCCCAGAATCTATCTTATTGCCAGAAGCCAAATCATATCTCACATGATTAAGGAAGCTGGAAAGGATACCATGTATAGCTTCCATTCCTTGATAGCTCATGAATACCAGCCACCACTTTGTGCCACAAGCTCTCATTTGCTACAGGAAAGCACCAACACATGTTCAAGAGAGCCAAGTTTTTCAAACTTACATTGCCAATTCCCAATCCCCCTTCTTCCTTCCTTTTGACCACTATTTCCAATCTCACCAAGTGATCTTTCTTCCCTCCCCCTGATTCCAAAAGAAAATCCCCCAGTAGCTTCATGGTTCTTTTCATGACTACCTAAGGCATCCTAAAAACTAGCATGAAATAAACTAGGAGGTTAACTATAGTAGATTCAATCAAGGTTAATCTCCCCCCACCCAAAAAATTTCCATAATAAGCCTTATCTCAATCCCTTCCAATACTAGGTTCCAAAAACTAACCAAAGCCCTCAAATCTTCTTCTTCTAAATTTATACTTTTTTTTATGAATAATGAGAAGTTCTATTAATAGAATTATAAAGATACACAGATAAGGTTCCCAAAAAGAGGTGCAAGGTGCAGCCTCAAATCAGAACAGAGAATTACAGCTTAGCCCAAAACATCTGATTCCTATGCACTCCTTGTTTAGCTAGTGAGTCTGCTAATCCATTTGCAGATCTTCTTTCCCATTGGAAATGGACAGACATGTTTGTAGTTAGCCATCTGAATCTTCGAAAAATCCCTTTATAGAACCAGGCTGTTGTTTCTGGCTCTTTTAACCACTGGATCACCAGCTTTGAATCACCTTCAATTAAGAGCTGTCCACAGTTCAGTTCTTTGGCAAATTCAGCTCCTTGTAACACTGCCTGAATTTCTGCATTATCTGAATCCCCTACTCCTATAGGGCCAGAAAAAAAGAGCGATGATGAGCCTCTCTGCATTTCTAAACACTCCCCCAATACTGGAGGGTCCCGAATTGCCTAGGCTGCTACCATCAAAGTTGAGCTTAATGATACCCTCAAGAGGTTTCCATTCTACTAATAGCTTGCTTTTTACACTAGAACTTTTGGCAATCGCTTCCCAATTTCTCCATAAGTCATCAAAAGAGAAAGGAGAAAAGAGTTCCAAAGTCTTAACCCAGTTGATGGCTCTATTAAGTAAGCATTTCCAAACATTGACCTCATTCCTTTCCTTCTCATCGAAAATTCTGGAATTCCTTTCCTCCCAGACAGTCCAAACCAGTGCAGCTCTAACACACCTCCATATCATCCTACCTCGTTTCGTAGGCCACCTGAATGTTGCAGGTTCAAATAGATTGCTAATCTGCAACAGCAATGTCCACCTGCACCCAAAGAGACTAAAAAGCTTTTCCCAAAGACCTACAACAAAAGAACAGGATATTATTAGATGGTTACAACTTTCTCCATTTGCTTTGCAGAGGACACACCAGTCGGGGGATATATTGAGACAAGGTCTTCTCCTTTGCAGGTTGCCCAAAGTGCTTAGTTTCTCAAGAGAGGCCTCCCAACAAAGAGCTCCCACTTTAGAAGGAATGGATTTAGACCAAATCTCTTTACATGGGAAAGACTGAGAGCTAAGGTCAAAGCACAGGGAGGAGATGAGGCACGAGAGAAGGTACCCGAAGAGTTAGGGGACCAAATACGTGCATCTGGTTTAGAAGGATCCAAGCAAATAGGATCGAGCAGGCTAAGTAACTGAGCAGTCGGGTCAAGCTAAGTAACCCGCTCCAACTCGCTCGCCTCCGCTTCGACAAGCCCCCCCCTCCCTAACTAGTGATATGCATCTTCATTCTTCTTAATACAAAAGACTTTTATTAAAAATAAAGAAAAATGAGGTCCTCCTTCCTCCTCATTCCCCCCTCCTCTTAAGTAGACTTACGCCTCCTTGTTTTCAGGAGGCTTACGCCTCTTACGTTCTGAACTACGCCTCAAGCCTCTAGGTAGTGGAACACCACACGTCACACCTCCGCATTTTAAAACATTGGTAGTAGGTGAATACCACTTATGCTAAAAGGAAAATTTTATATAGAATAGTTGTAAGGACAGCAATACCATATGGAGCAGAGTGTTAGGCAGTCAAGAAACATGTCAAAAAATGTATTTTTTATCAATATGTCAAAAAAAAGTATGGAAGAAAAGCAAAATGTTGAAATGGATGAGTGGGAAAACTAAGAAGGGCAGGATCAGTCACTCGAAGGAACTTATGTGTAACTTCGATAAGTAAAAAAATGAGGGTAAGTAGACTAAGAAGGTTTAGTTATGTACAAAGAAGACCATCTACAGCACCTGTAAGAACATGTGATCTCTTACAAGTTGAAGGGGCTAGAAAAGCTAGGGGTAAACCGAAAAGACACAAATTTTAGTAAGAAATGATTTAAGGGCTCATGATTTAACAAAGGATATGGCACTAAGCAAAACAGAATGGAGAAACAGGATTAATGTAACTCACTGACCCCATGTAGTTGGGACAAGGCTTATATGATGATGATGATGATGATGATGATGATGATTATGATATAAAATTCCACATCTTAAACAAAAAGACAGAATAACCATAAGGGATAAGACAAATGTGCATATCACATCATCTGCACCCATTTCAACAGAACAGTGCCTGAAGAGGAGGGGCAAACAGGGATCAATCTTGATGGGGTTTCTGCACAATTTCAGTATCTATGTTATTCTTTTTTATAATATCAATAAAATTGGAAGTTATCAATCAAAATAGAAAGGAAAAATGTAAACAGAATAGCACCAGAAGTATACCTTATTTATCAACCCATCATCAATTACAGCACTGCTAATCTTCTTAAACAGTTCATACAGTGCTTCTATTTCACTCACACTAACTGTAATCAATAGCAGGAAAAATCTTAGAACCTTTATTTTCACTGTTTAGTAACTTTCAACAACCCAAAAGATAACATAAAGAACAAAATTAACACAAGTAAGACAACAGCAAACAAAATCAAGTGCAATGAATATAATACTTGCAATCACAGATATCATAACTTTCCTATATGTTAAGGTGAAAGGATTCAAGCTGAACAGTTCAGATTAACCAGACAACAAAATGTTTGAGTGGAAGTTGAATTGGGCAAGGAACCAAGAGAAAGGGAGTGGCAAAAAAAAGCTTCAAATACAGTTACTTTTTTTGTAAATTATATTTTGGGGAAGGGGGAAACCCTAGGCTGTTATAATGATTACATGATTATTGAATATAAACCATGGAGAACCATATGCAGGTATAAAATTATAGTTTCTATACTCATACATCAAAAGAAGCACTGAAACTAATACCTTCTTAAAGATACATGAGATGTTCATACTTTAGACATAGAAAGCCTTTCAAAATTCAGGCCCAGCAACCCAAGGTTCTTGCAATTTTCCATCTGTAGCCTAAATGCATTGTCTTTTATTGCCAAAAGATACACTCATTGCATTCCTTTGATGTACACTAACAAAGGGCACAGGGGAAATTGGGAAAGATTCCAATTTAGCAATTTAAATTGTCAAAGGCATTATTTGTGATTATATTAACTTTTTGTGTGTGTGTGAGTGCATGCACACGCGCGCGCGTGTGTGTGTAGGAGAGAGAGAGAGAGAGAGAGGAGAGGTCTAGGAACTGATGGTCAAAGTAGTTATGTTTGACCCAAGCAATCAGCCAACCTCCGAGGTTCCGACCTGCACGAAAAATTAGCCTTATCCAGAGTAACGTGCCAATCAGTTCCGAGTCGTGTAGTGGCACGACCTGCATTTGGTGCAGATGACCCCACCCCCCATATAACTCGGAGAGGTCGGATAACGTCCGCCGCCAACATGGAAGGTACGCACCCCAAAGATAGCAGGTAGATAAGGCCCGACATCCCCAGATATCTCAGACGCAAGATTGGGACCCGACACCTAAAGGACTCGAGCCTCCTCTACCATGGTACGCACGATTTAGTGCAACTTTGCTCTCACTTTCTTGCTCTCTACTCAACTAGCTTGGCTGACTTAAGCATCAAAGTGCTCACCCCGGGTCTAAAACCCTGAACACTCTGGTCTTCCTCTGCACTTGTAGATAGGTGCAACGACCTTAGCACTTTTCGTCTGAGCTGTCCTCCAGCAGGGAAGCAAGCAAACCCGCGTGTCATCACTTACCGGTTCAAGTTTTGAAGCCTTCAAGGGTTCAAGGCAATGTACATGTTGTTTAAAACCTAACAAATGAGAAAAATAACAAAAAACTATATTTTAACTTTAGTTTAATGATGTCTATTTTATTACTATAATCTCAAAATGTTAAGAATATAAAAGTATCCAAGAGCACCGTGTAAAAAATATCTTGGTGATTAAACGAGTCGACCCTCCATGAGCGCCTTATCACCTAGGTGTCACCTTGACAATTATGCTTCTAATTGATGAAGGCTGGATACTTCACCAGACATTCCACTGCCACCTGAAAGTTGAACCACTTGCCCATCCTTTTTTTTTTATGATAACAGAAAAGGAAATTTTATAAAAAGGAAACCACAGATTACATCCTGGTGTAGAGATTACACCACAAACCATTACAAAGATCTTTCCAGATTACATTCTTGAATCTCAATTGCACTCCAAAAGAAGGACCCTAAATCTGACAAGGATATTTGATCAAAATCCGGTAGGATGAGCACCCAATCAGAGACAGCCCTTCCAATGGACTCCAGCACCTTCTCTAACTCATACTGACTGTCTTTGAACACTCTTCTGTTTCTTTCACTCAAAATGGACCAGCATACAACAAACAGAATACAGCTCCAAACAATTCTTGCTTTCTTGCTTCCATTACAGGACGGCCACTTGGAAAAAATTTCAGCCAGAGACTCAGGAAGGAATAGCTGCATGCCAAACAATGTTGAGTAATATCTCCAGCACATCTCAGCCACAGTACACGAAAAGAACAGATGAATGACTGTTTCCTCACTTTTTCCTTGAAGTTGTTCTTCAACTCCCTTCTAGCTACTTTCCCATCTCTTTCTTTCCCTGTTATGGAAATCTGGAGTCCCCCAATTCCACCAAAAGTCAGTGCCTTCTATTGAGAAAGTGTTTCATGGTTGTATTAACACTTTGTGATATGATCCAAAGGAAAAGACCACAATGGTGCTTGTCCCCCAGGTGGTGTTTTTTATGTAAGTTGAATGGCGAAACTACTAATCATATCTTAATCTCCTGTCCTTTTGTTGGCTGCATTTGGGATTGGTTTTCTTCTCTTTTTGGGTGCAGGTGGTCCTCCACTGTCAGCTTGGAATGGAAGGGTTGTTTACTTGTTTAGCCCGTCTTCTTTTAGTTGCTCCAAGAGGAGGGGTAGGACCTTGTGGAGATGCACGAGGACAGCAGTCGTATGGTCAGTCTGGGAAGAAAGAAATTTAAGGATATTTGAAGGCAAAGAAAAGCAAAAGCTTTGATAGAGGTAATAACCTCAAGAGCGGCACACTGGGCTAGAACTTTTAATCTTTTCTATGGTTTTAACCGTTCAAGGTTGATGATTTTTTCAGGTCTTGGGGTGCAATAGACAATTCTTCCTCTAGAAGAGAAAAGGTCTGTGTGCAATGATCACCACCAAGTTGCAGTTGGAAGAAACTAAATTTTGATGGTAGTTGTGTGGGTAATCCAGGACTATCACGCATTGGTGGAGTAATTAGGGATGAGAAAGGAATTATACCCTCATTGTACTCAGGTCCACTTGGGCAAGGTGATGTACTCAGATCAGAATTTTTGGCAATGGTTTGTGGGGTGGAGAAAGCAAAAGAGTTGGGTATTGAAAGACTTTTTTTATCAATATTGAAAGACTAATTATTGAAGGGGACTCGAGAACAATTGTGAGTTCGATGAAAAAGGGAGAAGAAATAGGTTGGAATTTAAGGAATGATTATAGAAGGTTCAAATGGACATCTAAAGAAATGATGATTCAAGTCACTTGGGTTAGAAGATCTGCAAACCATTTGGCAGATGAGCTAGCTAAGCAAGGGGTTCAGAGACGGTCTATGTATTGGGCCCATTTGTAATTTTCTGGGATAAATTTGTCCTCTTGGGTTTGTTATATCTTTTCACAACTTCTTGTTGTACCTCTTTTGTGTAATTTTAATGAATTTTTTTCTGTGTTGCTGATAAAAAAAAAAAAAAAAAAGGTTGTCAAGAGGTAAGAATATTATAGTAAGTTGGATAAGAAGGTCAGCTAATGGATTGGCGGATGGTTTAGCTAAGCAAGGGGTTAATAAACAGCAAATGTATTGGGATCCATTGTAATAGAGTGGGGATTGTAAATTAGGGTAGATAAGCAATTTTAGGGGTTCCATAAAGGCCAGGGAGTACTCCCAACCTGCAGGCCAGCAGGGCATCAGAATTCAAAAGAATAACAACAATGCAGTCCAATCCATGTTCCTACTTTCTAACATATTTGGACCTTGAACTTACCCAATCTGCCAGGGGTAGTTTCTGAATTTACTGACAGCCAAACCAATTTATGCTTCTTGGGATAACTATGCTATGGTAGAAGACCTAAATTTTTCTGCAGTTACATGTGTCACAAGGCATTCATAAAAAATACTTTCAATCAGGCATAAAAACAACAAACAATATGCTTCCATACAAAATCAATCAAAAAAATGTATGCTTACATACAAATAAATATATAACAAACCATTTTCAAAATAACAGGGAAATTTTAAATTTTGAAATTAAGAACCTGTTAAACAAAATAAGCATGTCACCATCTAGATTAGAATAGCAACCACTGTATTGACACATATCTTCAAGAAGTTTAACAGTTTCATAAAATCGATCGAGCATCAAGAAAAGAAATTTTAGGGATGATATGCAACTTACACACTGTTTCGCTTGCAAGAGCTTCTGGATCTTCAAGACCTTTTGTTTGTTTATATAAATCTAGATCGCAACACCTCAGCAGGAAAGCAAACAGATGCTTAAATCCCTCTAGGCACTGCAACATGATAATCCCAGCTCATCAGAACACTCCAAACCTGTGTACCACAAAAAAAAAGAGCACAAAATTTTCAGATCACACCAATCAAGATAAAATCAATCAACCAACATACAGCTAAAAAATAGCAAGGATTTTTTATCATTTACTGTTTATGCTGACACAAAACCAAGCACAAGGGGTCAAAGAAAGTGGAAAGTGAATTCAAAACCCTGTACATTGTCTACAATGAAATGAACAAATGCAGGTAACCCTCCTTTAAGTACTAGAAGAGAGAAAGGTAAACCAAGATGATGCACATAAAATTTGCAAACGAATGAAGACTGAATATTCACACCATGATGACTACAATATAGCAACCACTAAAAAAAGTACTGCACAGATATGTACAACAATGTACATATGCCATCCTTTCATCCAATATCAATAAAACTTAACTGTTAATGATTAAAAAAAAGCTGTAATTGCAATTTTATTAATTACCCAGCTAAATGCCATGCTTCTTAAGACAATAACAGAATGATGAAGGGATAACAGATTTATGGCTGAATGCCTACACAATATCGTAAGAAATATCCTCAAACCTATTTAATTGCACCCCCTAAACAAGGTGAAGACATCAGGTGAACATAAAATCCTATACTTGCATGAAACTTAGTTTAAAATACTTTTTGTTTTGGGAAAAGGTAAAGTATAAATCAGCTACTTCAATGACGTTTAGCTTAAAATACTTAAGTACACATACGTAAATAAGCAGCATGAATCACCTACTCAACATGTTTCACTGAATCAAACATTCAATCTGATAAAATTATTATTATTTTGTTGATATATATATATGTATGTATGTGTGTGTGTGTGTGGTTCATACATCCTGCCCAGGTTGGTAGAACATACACCTTCACAGCTCACAACCTGGGCTAGTAGTTGACTACTAGCCTCAGGTTGCAATATCTTGTGAGTTTGTGGTGTTTTGTGAGTTGGAAAAAAAGGTTTTGATGCCACGAGTTGTGGTTGTTTGTGAGTTAGTGATGGTTTGTGGTGTTGTGATAACTTTGTTGGTGAGCGTGTGAAGCATATGATGATTAGTGATGGTTTGTGGCGTTGTGATAACTTTGCTGGTGAGCGTGTGAAGCTCCTGTGGTATTCGAAAAGTGTAGTGATGTGGTAGTCTGTGGTGTATTGGTGGATTGTTGGTGAACGTGTCAAGCTCCCTTGGTGTTCGAGAAAAGTGTAGTGACGTGATAATTTGTGGTGTATTGGTGAACTGTTGCTTCAAGTCCCTTCAACATCTCAAGGTTTATGGTTTTTGCTTCAATAGTAAACCTGTTTTCATGGAGGTTGCTTCAACATCCTTATTTGCAAACTCAAGCTTGTTTTCACACCTTGAGTTTGAGGGGGGCTGTTGAGAGATATATTGTATTTGGTTGTATTTGGGTTGTTGGAGATTACAGGGGTATATTTGTAATATTGATAAGTTATGGGGACATGGATGTATTTATGGGAGAAAGAAGGGATTATGTGTAATTCTGATATAATCTGGACTTCGCTTATTTAAGCTAGTGAGTGTGTGAGATTAGGGTTTGAGGAGAGAGTGAGAGTGGTATTTTGTTGTGAGTCTATAGAAAGATCAATCATGTATGTCTTGTTCTCATAGTAGATATTTTTCCCTCTCTTCCCATGGATGTAGGCTACCGAGCCAAACCACATTAAAACTTGGTGTTCTCTCTATTTCTTCTTCTTATTTTCTCCTTGATTTGTTATTCTATTTTATGTTGGTTGACAGAAACTATAAAAGAAAAATGTTTTTTTGGTAAATTATAAAACAAAAAAGTTGATACTTAGATTTTCATTGACCGCCCCAATTTAGTGAGCAAGATATTTACCATGAAACTAATATTCTGGCCAACTTAGATTTTTCAAAAGATTCATTTATCCATGCCTTTATTAAACAGGAAATGACCCTCTTTAACACTTAAGCTTTAATTACCTATGCTTCAGGCATCTAAGGCCCCGTTTGGCATTGTTCTTGCCTGTTCCTGATCCTAGAGAAATTACTGTTCCAGAACAGGAATGGAATTTCTGGTTCCTGGGGAATAATACTAGTGTTTAGCAATTTGTTCCTTAAGAGCAAGTTTCTATTCTAAAGAAACAGAAACAGCATTTGGTAGAAGCAGATTGAGTAGAAGAAATTACATGGTAATAGGGTTTGACCATTTAGAATAACTTCAGAGCCTAGCCCCAACCATACACTAAGAAGCATGTGACCTTAAAGGGTAGTTGTTCAGCAACTGTGCAGTATATTGATAATCTATTTTATTTTCGCTGTGAGTAAACTTACATGGAAAGCACACTCCACTCTCCGTTAAACTTAACCGTTAAATTTCCTAACACTCAATTAATTACAGTGAGAATCAAATCACATTGGCTTTCAGAGGAAAAAAAAAATCAAATTACATTGTTTCAAGTTCAATGGCCTAATCCAAACGATCGACGATGTAAATCAGATGGAGAAACATAGTACTTTACAATAGTAGTAGCACTAATCATTATTGGTTGTAGTTAATACAAACTTAGAAATCCAAACAAAGAAAATATAGATCTGAACATGCAAAATACGCTCCCAGCACAGGTATCAAAAATTTTATCAACTAATTTCTCAGCTCAGCATAACAGAACCCGATCCGAAATTCTATTTCAAAAAACAAAAATGAGAATCGAACGAAGTGATGATGATAACTACGAGTTCTTTGATTAGGACAATAAATGGGAAATCAATCCGGAATCAAATTAATGTTCCAATGAGATAATGTACGAGGAAAAGAACAATTAAATAAAATTAAAAAGAATGTGAAGAAATCGTTCAAGAGGAATGAAGGAAAATAAAAGTGCAATAGGGATAGATAAAGAGGGGGGAGCGGAGAGCTTACCATTGGAGAATCCATGAGGAAGGTAACAGGAAAGCAGAAAAGGAATCGAAATTCTGCAACATGTCTCGCTGCTTTTGTTTTCTCCGGATTCTAATTTCCCTTTGCAGGTGGCGATTGTGATTGAAGAGGTAATAGACGTGGGAGTCTCTCGGTGTGGGTGCGCGCGTGTGACATGTCTCTCGGAGTGGCTGCGCGCGTGTGACATGTTTTTTTGGCCAATGGTATATATTATTTTTAAATTATATATATCATTTTTAAATTTATATTTTTATATTAAAAATTATATATTTATAGATATATATATCATTTGTAAATTTATTTTTTATAATGTTACTGTGATTTATTAAATTTAATTTTAATTTTGTAAGTTTAAGCCATTTGAATCGACCATTAATCTGAAAATCGATACAATTCAAGTGATCGATTTTCAAAAATGGCCAATTGGTTCGGGCGGCCAATTCCCCAACTTGACCAGGTCAATTTGGTTGGCCAAATAGCTTACAACCGAACTGAACCAACCCGGTGAATACTCTTAATTTTAGTTAAACTAATACTCTAATCTCTAATAAATAACAACAGTTTAATCTCCAATAATTATTGAAATTTTATAGTAAAAATATACATTTTTTGAAATATATTGATAATGAAAATGCAATAACTAAGTAATAACATTACAGCAATTACAAAAATATAATAAATACTAAAAAAATATATTAAATTAGTGAAGAAATTGTGTATTCTCAAATAATAGTTTAATCTCTAATAAATATTAATCAATAAATTAAAACAAAAATATAATAAGTACAATAAATTAAAGGTAAAAAGTTAAATAACAGTAGTTTAATCTCTAATAATTATTGAAATTTTTCTTTTAAATAAAAAACGAAAAATATATTTATACATATATTAAGATTTATACATAATTATTGAAAATATATTTATCACAAAAAACTATAAATAATTATTAAAATACAATAAATATTAATTTCATTATATATTAATATAATATATATTAAGATTTCAACGTTATTATTAATAAATATCAATATTTCTGAAAGTTATTTTCTATAATTAATAATTGATATAAGTGAAATTAGTTATTTACAATACTATTTAGTTATTTAAATAATATCATTATTTATATTTTAAAATATTAATTATTTAACCACTTTAATAATCCATAAAATTATTATTTATATTATTATTACATAATTTCGTTATTAATTTTGTAAAATACTAAATTATTATTAATTTGAATATTATATTATAATTATTTTTCCACTTTTAAGAAAAAATTTAAATTTAATACATAATTTCATTATTTTAACTATTTAAAATCTAGTTATTTTAAATATTTTGTTATTTAAAATATTTAGTTATTTAAATATTTAAATAATATATAAAAATATTTAAAAATTGTTTGATTTAAATTTAATTTATTTTAATGTTGTTACATTATAATTAATATTTTGTTATATAATTAATTAGCTATTTTTAGTATTTTTTTGCTTATGATATTTAGTTATTGAAATATTTAAATAATACTTTATTTTTTTAATGTTAAATTCTTATTATTTGAACAATATTTAAATTGGATAATTTGGGAAATTATAATTTATATTGTTAATACATAATTTTGTGATGAAATTTGTAAAAATATAAAGTTATTAAATAAAATAATATTATTAAATATATTATAATTATTTTTTTAATTTTTAATAAATATTTGAAAGTTATTATATAATTTTGTTAGAATATTTAAATAAATCTTAAATTTTTAATTCAAACTTTCTTTAGATAAATATAGATAAAAAGTGATGAAAATGATAAATAGAAATTATAGATAATTTATGAGATAAACTCTCTAATAAATTAGAGATAACTAATAGGGCCCGTAAAAATGCATGAGGGAATCTTATATGAAATCTGAGTCAATTGGGTCATAATGAAGATAAATTTTGGCCTAGTCCTACAGGTGCAAATCTCAACATTAGGTCGGATCCAACATGTGGTTAGGCCAAAGTTTATCAACCCAGGCCTAGCTTAACCCAATATAATTTAGAGAGAGGCTTACGCTCGGACTTGGGTTAGGTATGGTCAAGCTTAATCGAATTGATTGGGTTTTAAAGAATGCATAGATATAATTTTATTTAAACATCTTTTATTGGGTTTTAAAGAATGCATAGATATGCACAAATTCAAGCTTATACAATCCTAGAATTTTCGAGCTAGGGTGGGCTAGGATTAAAATGATTACTACTATATCCATGTATATGTAATTTGAAAAAAGACAATCTTATACAAATATAATGCATGTATGTATGTGTTTTGTTGGGTAAGACTTGAGTTGGAGTAAGCCCAACTTAGGTTGGGTCAAGCTTTTGACTATCCAAGCCCTTAACACCCAAAATTTACATCAAACCCGAATTTTCTAACCCAAGCCAAGCCCACAACCCGAAACATAAGATAAGCATAACATGTGCGAAAACTCGGGTTGGGTCAAATAAGTTTAAATCCAATCCAACCATAAACATATTAATGTTTAATTTCAGCAATTATTAAATGAGATTTAAATTAATGAAACAATATTTAAAACTAATAAATTTATATTGTATTATTTTATTTTTATTGCTTTTAATTTTATTATTGTTAGAGGTATGGGTTGTATCAAGTTTACTAGGTTCCACTTACATGGTTGTATCAAAAGTAGGGGTGTAATTCGGTCAAGCTATGGGTCATGTTGAAGATTAACCCCCCAACCCTAAAAGGTGCAAACCTTAGATACAGACCTGGTCCAACCTGAGGTTAAGCCCAAGTTTATCAACCCATACCCTATGAGTTTAAACCAACACAACTCAGGTTGTACTTGGGCTTGAGTTGGGCCAGGCCAAGTTAGTCAAGCTTGGACGAATTGGTCAGGCATGAAAGAATTAATGTATCTATTGATTGAAAATATGTACAAATTTTATTTACAAACATATATATATATATATATATATATATATATATGTGTGTATTTATACATACTATATGTATATACACATATATATGTATTTATACATACTATATATATATATACACATATATATGTATTTATACATACTATATATATACACATATAATACACATGCATATGCATTTTTTTGGATGGGCTCGAGTTGGGTCAAGTTGGGCTTCGGCTACCCAAGGCAACAACCCAAGTTTAGGTTGGGCCCAAGTTTTCTTGCATAGGCCCAAATCATAGTCCGGAAACTTAGGCCTGACCTGTGCAAAAACTCAGGTTGGGCCTGGTCAAGCTTGGGTTGAACTGACCTGTGCAAAAACTCAGGTTAGAAAATCAACATACCAAACGATGGGTCACAAGAGAGTAAAAAAAATCAATTTACTATTATTTAATAATAATTTATTGTTAATTAACTATAATTAGGATTATTTTCAAGTTCAATTAACATTAGTTTACTATTAATTAAATTAACTTTATTTGTTGACTCAGAATTATTTTTTGCTAAATTAACATTATTGTTAAAGTTCAATAAATTTAATGGTAATGTTGACAACTAATTGTGTCATTAATGATTCTGAAATAATAATTAACTATCATTACTCATATGCACAAAATTAGCAAAGTTGTTTTCTCTCTCTCTCTCTCTCTCTCTCTCTCTCTCTCTCTCTCTCTATCTATCTATCTCTATCTCTCTCTCTCTCTCTCTCTATATATATATATATATTTCTCACATGAGAGCAACCCATTTCCTATTAATAAATAAATATATATATATATACATAATAATTAGACATATATAATTATCTAATTATTTAAATATTGTTAGATAATTAGATATATAATTATCTAATTATATAAAACTATAAATATATAATAGTTATTATAAATTTTGTTAATAACTAGATATCGAACCGTTCGGACTGTTTTGACCATTTTTTTTTTGTTAGAACAGGCCAATCGTTCGGTTCGAATGGTTGGACCGTTGGACCTAGTAACCAGACCCTTGATTGGTTCGATCACCGATTCGGTTTTAAAATTATATAAATACTGTTAAATATATTTAATTATATAAATATTGTTAGATAATTAGATATATATAATTATCTAATTATATAAATATATAATAGTTATTATAAATATTGTTAATAACTAGATATCGAACCGTTGGAATGGTTTTGACCATTTTTTTAATTTTTTTATTTTCTTGTGAGAATGGGCCGACTGTTCGACTTGGTAATTGGACCCCTAATCGATTCGGTCTCCAAGTCGATTTTAAAAACATGATGTTATGTCATTCAAACGTGTGTGACTCATACAACCCAAAAATGGAACCATTATGGCCACCGGTTTTTGGGTCGACGGTTCGAACGTCCAGTTTAAATGGGCGGCCCATTCTAACAACAAAAATAAAAAAAAAACGACCAAAAACCATTAAACGGGTCAATGAGTCATTGACCGATTCAACGAATTTTGGCCAAGGGTCTAGATTGGGGTAAAATGGAACTGGTTGCCCAGATGGTTCCCAATTAAAAATATAAAAAATGGATGACCCGTTCTGACAACAAAAATTACAACCAAAAAATTGAGTGTGAGGTCTATTAAGCAGTACCATACGTGTTATGTCATTCGAGCATCTGACTCATACGACCTGAAAATGGAACCGTTCTGGCCACCTATTTTTAAGTCGACACTTTGGCTATTCGGTTTGAATGGATGGCCCGTTCTGACAACAAAAAAAATAAAAAAATGACAAAAAACCATTGAATGGGTCAATGGTTCAACCGCCTAGGTCAATGGTTTGTTGACCGATTCAACGATTTTTTGACAGGGACCGAGATTAGGATAAAACGGAACTGGTTGCTTGGACGGTTCCCAATTAAAAAAAATAAAAAATGGCCAAAATCTATTGAACAGGTCAACAGAACGATGGTTTGACCACTCGGGTCAATGGATCGTTGACCAATTCAATGGTTTTTGGCCAGGGACCGGATCAACACGTCAATGGTTCCATTCCAGCCCCTGCGAAGCAGGGCCCCTCGACTAGTGTATTCCTTAAATCCAAAGGTAAACTCATTAACAAGCACAAAATTGACATTTTACAAACATGGGTCTCTAACTCTCCATTCCTTTGAGTCCAAATAGTTTGGTCGCTTTGTTCTCTTTGTTTCAATAAATAGGAGTGACATTTTACAAACAAATTAAATGGAAAAGGAATGAAAACGTACCTTCTTAAGGTAGATGTAGGTTGTAGTATCGAGCAACTTGTTTTGGATCACACATGTTTCAGGCCTCTCTGGACACATGTTGCATTATTGAGCAACCTATATTGGAGCATTGCTATTGTTCTTCTAATACATTTTTGTTTGTTACGGTTATTCTTCTAATATGAGAGTAAAATAAGGGAAAGAGATATCTAAAGAAAGAAACAAAAAAGGAGACAAATTATATAAGACCTATCATATAGTAAGGTCCGAACGAGGCAAACTCATAGCCACTTTTGATTTGGTATCTACAAACTCTAAAAAAAAATACAAAAATGGAAGAAAAATCGTATGGAGGTAAATACATGACCCTTTTAGTAGGAGAAACAACAAAATTTCCTCAATGCAATTAAGTGTATTCTCTAAAAATAAAAAAAAAAATGAAGGAAAAGATAAGGAAATAAAGAAAAGAAGTAGGTTCCTAATCTGTCTCATTTCTTACAAATTGAAAAGTGGGTTAGGCATGATGAGGTGTCCATATCAAAAAGGGAGAGGAGACCGATGAAGTGGCTTTTTCAGAGAGCAAGGAAAGTTAAGCAAAGAGGGGTTGAGAGCTCATGGTTGGGGTAAGGGAGAAAGGAGAGGTCATCTGACAGAGCCTCAACTACTTTAGTGTATAAATAAATAAATAAATAAATAAATAAATATATATATATATATATATATATATATGTATAGAAGATAAATAGGAATTAAATATGATTTAAGAGAAAGTGAAGGATAGTAAGTGAATGAATGAGGAGATTATTTAGGTTATTAGGAACATGGAAGAGAAAGTAAGTGAGTGAATGAGAGAGAGAGAAATTTTAGGTAATTCTACAAGTTTGCGCTTTACAATAAGAAATAGGTTTAACTTCAAATTAAGATGTATTAGGTGTTAGTCACTTCAGAACATAGCAAAAAGTTAATTGAACAATGAGTACTTATTATTTTAACTTATCTCCGCCAAAACCTGGGAAAAAACTTCTTTATATACAATATATATATATTTTTTAATGTAGTTTTGTATTGCTCATTATTACTAAGGATCAAAATGTTTAAACCTTTTTCATAGTAGTCAAAATAAGAAATCTTTAGACAATTTGTAGTATACTGTGCCCACTACCCACAAATAGTTAAGGTTGTAGTATAAGCAAGAAGTAAAATAACACAAATATATAAAAACTGTGCAAAAAGTTTGTGCATGATGCAGGCTCTGGGCCAACATACAAGTAGGGTTTTTAACAAAACATCATAAACCGATCAAATCGACCAAACTGGACCTGATGAGGGCAGATTTGGCCCTCCGGTGAAATTGTGACACCTGGCACCTCATACAAACAAAGTGCAGCCTTTTGACAACTAGGTAGCTTTGGAAGCTCGGGTAGCTCGGCAGAGCTTGCCACTTAAAGACAGCTCCGCATGGCTCGCCACAGGCAGCTCGACATAGCTCGGGGAGCTCGGGAAGCTAGGGGCAGCTCGGCATAGGCAGCTGGCCACTCCGCAGGCAGCGTCTTATGAAGAGCTCGCCACTTAGGGGCAGCCCGCCACTGGCAGATGGCCACTCCGCAAGCAGCCTGACGTCTTATGAAGAGCTCGCCACTTAGGGGTAGCTCGGCGTATCGCAGGAAGATCTCTTGCCTGACAACCGTACCTGACAGATCCGAAGACTTGCACCCACGTCTCTCGCTAGGCGGCGTCGTGCCCGCCAACCCTGAGAGTTGTCCCTTGACTGGCAGAGTCGTACTCTGCAGCAACCGCCTGCACCCACCACCTCAACTCTGCCAGTAACGGCTGTGGTAGAGAGATAGAGGCGGTTACATCTGACTTGACAGAGGTTGTTACGCCTGATTTGATAGGACACCGCTATATAAGGACTCCGACCCCAAAGACAAGGAGGAGAGAATGAAAAAATGGAGGTAATCCTTGCTCTCTAGCTCTCTCATTTCTCTCCAAGCTCCCTACAATCAGAATGCTAACTTAGGCATCAGAGAGTCTTCACTGGGAAAATACCCCAGGGTCCTCTGATTCAATTCTTGCAGGTTCCTCGGCTCCCACCACCTACAAAGATGAGGAAAATATGGAGTTCTCGCAGGTCCCTCAGCTCCCGCCGCCTACAAAGGAGAGGAGGTCACCTCATGCAGAGGGCAGTTGGGTTGCGCTACACCAGGGAGCTCCACCATCCCCTGAATTACAGGCCGCCTAGGAGCAGGTCAAATGATGAGTCCACCCAGGTAGCTCGTCACCGAGTAGCTCACCGCCAGGGAGCTTGTCACCAGGTAGCTCACCACTAGGGAGCTCGTCACCAAGTAGCTCACCACTAGGGAGCTCTTCACCAGGTAGCTCACCACTAGGGAGCTCGTCACCAGGTAGCTCACCACCAGGGAGCTCGTCACCAGGTAGCTCACCACCAGGGAGCTCGTCACCAAGTAACTCGTCAGCAGGTAGCTCACCGCCAGGGAGCTCGTCACCAGGTAACTCACCACCAGGGAGCTCGTCACCAAGTAACTCGTCACCAGGTAGCTCACCGCCAGGAAGCTCATCACCAGGTAGCTCACCACCAGGGAGCTTGTCACCAAGTATCTCACCACCAGGGAGCTCTACCATCCTCTCCTGGGAGCAGGTCAAATGGCGAGACACTCAACCAAAAAGAAATTGATACATCACAAAAAATTGGTACGTGACTAGAAACGGTTATATCAGGACCAATCCAATCTGAGATGGTCAGTTTTATAAAAACTCAGTTGGTTTAAGTTTTGATAACAATAGAAACTGACGATTCGGTTCGGTTATGGCTTATATTTTTATGACCTGACTTAAAACTGACCCGATCCATTGGTACAGCTACACTACAACCCGACGATTCGGTTCGGTTACGACTACACTACAACGTAAAATTCTGTCCGTCCAAGGATCCATTGGTCTTTGATACAATCTAGATTTTATTGATGGGACCTATATTCCATGTGTTTGGATAGAATGAAACAAATGTAAGAATATAGTATCACCTACGGACGTGGGCCCCTTACTAGTCATTTCATTTGTTAAGTTTTTATGAAACTATGGGATATAGCTACCTAAGCATCTATAAAATCCACCCCACTTTTACACCAAACCATGTCATTAAATTCATGCACTTGAACTTGACACATGGAATAGCTAATCATCTATAAAATCCACCCAAACAAACATTATCAAAGTATTTGTACTTGGGCCCACAAAGGAGAACATTAGATCAGTTGAATTCAAACTGACTAAAACTTACCCCAATGATAACCAATTTCAATTCGGTTATAAATTAACTTTGGTCGGTTCTGATTGGTTTTTAAATCAACCCAATGTGATCGGTTCGGTTGACAAAAATAGGTAAAATCGAACCAATCCGACCCATGTATAGGACTACATACAAGTTTGTGCATTACAACAGGAAACATGATTTGGTGACTTCAAATGAATGAGTAGGCATTTTTTAACTTCTCTCTGCCAAAACCTAGGAGAAAACTTATTTATATATGATTTTTTTTTGTAGTTTTTGTATTGCTCATTATTATTGAGGATTAAAATTTTCAAACCTCTCTTGGAGTGACTCTTGAAATGGCCATGTACAATTGATCATTCAAATGGGCCCCAAATGAAATAGGGTTCCTCTTTGAAGAGGAAACAAGAGGAGGGCTCATTAAAGGAGATCATTCAATGATCCATAGAAATCATGGCAATGATGTGCATTCAGTCATAATGGGTGTGGAGAGTCACATAAGTTTTTTCACGGGCCAAGCACTTACGGCTCATGAACGAATCACATTCACATAACATATCGCATAAATAATTGATCCAAATCAATATAAAAATTTGTAATAATCAGATCTATTTAGATTAACACACGATCAACCCATTAGTGGACCAAATTATCTAATAATTTTCATCTTGGTATATAAGCCCAATTGGAAAAGGCAATTCAGCCTATATAGCTGTCTATGCTGAAATGTAGGAATGACAACGAGTAAGGTATCCGTGCAAATTGCCCTACCCATTCCTAAACTCGCTTAGGTACCCTTGATCCCAGACCTGTCTAACTTTTTCTCTCAATTTCCCAAACCTGCCCTATCCCACCCAATTATCATTTGATCTAGACTTTTCTTCAATTTCAATATTAAGTATATATAAAAAAATCTTAAATGTTCATTCTCAACCAACATTCGACAATAACCAACATTAATAGAATCCTTCCATATAAAAGAACAAAACAAAATAGTCTTAAGTAAAAAATAAATAAATAAACCTAAGTGACATAAGAGAAACGTTATTTCAAGAACTCTTGTTACATTTTAATCCTCCAATGTAATATCATCCTCAATTGAAGACATGTACATTGAATCAGCTACTAAAGAAGAACAAGCATATATAAATATTTTACAATAAGAAAAAGAAAAGTTAATGTTTTATACTATTGCATATATTATTTAAAAAATAAGAATAAAATATAGTTGTTACCTTTCATTTCACTCCATAAACCAATTCTGTGAGCATATTAAAGCCCCTAAAATATCCGGGTGAAGCCTACTTCGATGTAGACTAACTATCCTCCCACTAGTATTAAAAACTAATTTAAATGCAACTGTAGAAAGTGGAATAGGTAGGAAGTCTTGGGCAATCTTTTGTAAAATGGGATATTTATCTTCCACCAATTAAGAATATTAAATTCTTGGGTCCATGGCAACATAGGTTCCTCTAAAAAATGATCTAATTTGGATATTACATTCACACAAGAAGAGTTAGTGTTAAGAAATTGAACTAACTTTGTAATGCCTCCCTCATCTTCCTCCTCATAACCATCCAACTCTATTCTTTTAAAGTTGATCCATCAAGTGAATGGCTAATATGCACCTCATCAACTCTTAATTGATACTCTTGAAGCAAATCAAAACATGTCTTTCTAACATTTTCAATTTCATGTGCTGCAAAATTACCGTAAATAGATGGGAAGTAAAACTTCACAACTTTTAATTTATACATAGGGTCCAAAATAAATGCAATTGTTGTAATAATGTGTACAATACTCCAATATTTGTCAAACTTTTCAAATATTTTTTTGTCATTCCATTTATCATTTCATATGAAAATGTCATCCACTTACGCAAAGCCTCCATAACCTCACAATTTTTGACAAAGTAAACATTTGAAATTTGATACTTTGAACAATAAAAGAGCTCAATAACATTATTAAAAAGCTTAAACTTTCCACAAATATTCTTAGCCATATTCTAATCTTCTTCGGAAGGCATACAAGAATAATGCTTCTCCCTAAGCTTCAATCTAGGAAAAACATCCCTATATTCTAAGGTTGTTTGAAGAATCAAATAAGTGCAGTTCCAACGAGTTTTACAATCAAGAATCAACTTCTTAGAACAACTAAGTTTTAGTTGATTAACCATTTCCTCAAAATTTTCAACCCTAGATAGAATAGCTGACCAATATGCAAAACTATGATGAATTTTTCAATGACATTTTTTATAACTACCAACCCATCATTCACAACTAGATTGATAATGTGGACACAACATCGCATGTGAACAACACTTCCATTAAGTAAACAATGTTGAAATAACTGGTCAACTATTATATTAAATCATCCCATCACTTAAGCAACAATTATCTACAATAATGGTTGACAATTTTGTCTCTATGTGCCATGATGTTAAACCCCCCATTAACTTATCAGCAAACACCACCATTGTGTGAGGTGTAGGAATATACACAAACCTAAGTGTTATAACATAAACAAAATAAATTGCATATTCAATTATATAGAAACTAATGCTTGAATGTGAAAATAATTAAAAAATAATATACCATGAATATTTAATAGCATAGGAAGAGTGTTACCTCAAAATGCGGCTCTGCAACACCTAATTTTCATCAGTTGTCATATAACCCTTCTTTTGGCTCTGCAACTTTTCCTTAATGTCATAAATTCTAATGGTGTCCTTCTTGATATTATTGTGAGAAACCATCTTAAAGAAAGGCAGAAGGTTAACAACAAATCCCATAAAACCAATGTGGATAACAATAAAAAGAGGATACTCACGTAAGATAAAGTCACATTCAAGCTCATTCTTAGATACTTCTGGGTCAAATGTAAAGTTGTCAAATTGCACCTTCCCATCAACTTTTTTTTCCACTGTAATTTGTTTTTAACTTTTTAAACAAGTCTCAATATCTTCATTGTTCTTTTTTGGATAATGGGATAAGTGAATATGCAAACACTTTGTCCCATGCTTACCAATAGCCTTAAGATGAGTCTTACAATAATTACAAATAACTCAATCTTCTCCATCTTTTGTTATTTCCTACATATGTTCTTAAATTTCACTAGTTAATTTGCGCTTTTTAGTATGCTGACTGGTCAAAGTAGTTGTAGGACCAGTAGGTGGATTAAAGGTGTGGCTTGATGTAAGAGGTGCATGTCCAATAGTTGCACTTGAACACTGTGCATAATGATGACATGATGGAGAGGGTATGTGACTATAGTCCTCGTTTTGGGAAAGAGTGGTTTTATATTACCCATTGATAAATTATTCAGTCTCTTGGTGTGAAGATTTCCCTATTTCATGGTGTGACAATTTCTCTCCCTCATCATGGTGTGATTACTCTTCCATCTCATAATGTGATGGCATGTTTAGAATAACCTAAAAATTAAAAGTTTTAATAAAAAACTACCACCATTTATTATCAATATAAGCAATATAAAATTATAAATTACAATTTTCACACAATGAAGAAGACAATGACATAAGGACATGTTTAGTATTGTGAAAGATAAAAAATTAATTTGTTACAAAAAAAATTAATTATTAACATAGAATGCGGAGTTTTGAAATGATAGGATGTACGCAAAAGAAAAAAAAATCTAGGCTTCATCTGACCATTACTCTATATAAAGCATTCTCTAATACTAAGAGTCAAGTAATCTATTACTCTTCATCTAGGAGCTATATAATGCTAAAATATAGCAGGTTAAGAAGCATCAGATTCATGTCTGTTGCTTTTGAACTCCTTCCATCGAACAAAAACATTTTGGGCTTCATCTTTTCATTGCTCTTCATTTTCTAGTTCTCTAAACTAAAGAGGCATCGAGGCAATGACTTTCTATAACAATCAACAGCTATACAACTCTCATTCATTATACTAATAATTAATGAAACATTATTATTATTTCATATAATTTATGGATTATGAAATTATTTTCATTGTGGGTTTTATATGAAGCATTATTTTCATTGTGGGTTCAAACAATTCTTATTCATTATAATAATAATAAAGCATTATTTTCATTGTCATTTTCCTTGAAAATAATAAGCATTATTAATTCAAATAATTTTTGGATTTTGAAAAAGACAATGAACCAAAGGTCTCTCATATTTATAAAAAAAATATGGTTTCATTCTAGAAAAGACAAAACTAGCATTCAATATGGTTTCATTCTAGTTTCAATATTTCAGTATATGTCCAAAACAAAAAGATATACAATACAGTGGAGTTTTAACTTCTAATAAGGACCAAATCATATTTGTATTTCAATATATGTTTGTAGCAAAAAAAAAAGAAAAAAAATACTTACCTATGTCAAATAGCCAAAAAGACAAAAAACGTTGGATGGCAATGGTGCAAAACCAGCGTCTATCCAGCAATAGTTTATTTTTTTCTGAGTTTTGTATGCAAGTAGAAGTAACAAAATGCCTGAACCAATAGTCATAGATGGTTTTCTTCTTCTAGGTTTTCCTTACATTTTTTTACTTGAAAGTTGAAAATCGAAACTTGGAAGACAGGAAGAGCAACAGTTACACAGGGCTGTGGAATGGAGTAGTTTTTATTGTTTACTAATTACTCATGTTGGCTGACTTGGGTCCCTAGAGAGTTAGGAGAAGAAAAGTCCAAAAGCATTCTAACAAACAAACCGGGTATCTGGTATCGAATATCTAACTATCAAAACACAAACCCATTGCAAACCATAAGGGTTTTAGTCTAAAGTCCCAAACCCTATAAGGTTTTGATAAATGGGTCCTATTAGGGTCGAGTCGGGTCAGACACCCAAAAATTCCCACGAAATTGCCATCCCTACTGAAATGGGCTATTCCTATTTTAATCTAACTCAAAATAGATTTTACAAGGATGGGACGAATTGGTCCATGCAATGACCCATCAAACCTCGACTCAAGATTCAATCTTGATCACTTAATCGACTATCCAAGGGGTTGATATCAGTCCCCATTAAACCATAGGTTTGGCCCATGCTAGTTGGACCAAAACTAGGTCAAATTAGCCTAGGGTTCGATGCCCAAAGCATGCATCAATTCACAAAAATTATGATTTACAATCATATCAACAAATAAACAACAATTAATCAAAATTAAATAACAAGGGTTGATAGTGTGATGGTTTGAATTCAATCCGGATGAATGTAGGAAGCCATCAAACTACTATCTCTAGATCAACCTTCTTCTCTCTCTTTCTCCATAATCTTTGGAGATTTCTCTAATGTAAATAAAATAGAAAAAACCCTAATTTCTAATGCTTACATCAGAAAAACCAAATACATTCTTCATAGAAAAGAAAAGAATTAATTACAAAGCAAATAATCAAATAATCAATTGGTGTGCATGAATCTTGCCACCATCAAAGATTGCTCATTATTCCTGAGGATCAAAACTTTTAAACCTCTTTTGGAGTGACTCTTGAAATGGCGATGTATAATTGACCATGTGTAAAGACTAGAGTTTTCAAAAATATGTCAACTTCTTTGAACGTTTTTCCTTAGCTTTTAGTAATTGTCATAGCAAATGCAAGATTCATCAGGAATTGTCTTCTTCTCAATTTAAAGGGTAAACCTGTATTTGTTGGAGACATGACAATTCTTAGTATACAAACTGCTAATCCTCTATGGTTTCTTGTAATTACCTTTGTTTTTTTGGTCCTTGTGCTAACTGTAAAATTATAAAACATGTTCCATTGCATAGTCCATTTATCTGATCCAAATTCTGTAGTAACATAATGAGAGCATCAATTTTTGAGTGGAGTCTAGGCTCTAGCAATCCACTGAACTTCATGGAATTGAAAAACTTTGGCAAATAAAGAACTAAGTCTTTGGAGGAGTCATCTACTACATCCATGGTATTAACACTTTTGTAAAAATGGATATTTGCATTGCATTCAGCATGTAATTGTTTATGTGATCAACTTCCTCATTAGTTGGGGCCAGTATTTTTGGTTCACACAGATAAGTTTCAGATGTCAATTGTCTATTCAAATAAGGATGTATGGAATCAACGAGTGGTTGGACCCCATTCCCTTGGTTTTCTATTAGAAAGTCACTTGATATATTTATGAAATTCTACTATATTCCCGGTATTAGTGAAATCGACTCTATGTCATTACCAACACCAAGGACCCATTTTGCAAAATCAATAGACTGAATAGAATCAATAGTATTCCGTTGATGCAACTTCATGTTGACATGAAGTTTTAATACTTGAAAGGAAGAGCATAACAAAGACTTTTGTATTAATGCACAAACTGTCTTTCAACCAAATGGTTGGTCACTTATCTTCATGATGTCTCTTAGAGTGTGATCCAAAGCTTCAAAAGCATAGTGATGTGCCATTGGTGCTTCATCTCATATAGTTAAAGTCATTGCTGGCAATAATCCGACTAGTTGAGAATTTTGAGTAATTGCACAAGTGGACGTTTCATTCAAATCAATTGTGATCTTAAATCTTAAGTGAGTTGTTCTTCCACTTGGAAATAGCAATGACACAATCCTTGATGTTGCTACAAGAAACGCTACCTTTCGATGTGCTCTTAACCTTGATATGATTGTTTTCCAAAGAAAAGTTTTCCCTATTCCACCACTTTCATAGATAGAATCTTGTCAAATATAAAACTTTTTTCATAATTCAATAGGGGAAAAATGATTTCAAATTTTGTTAAGTAAGTTTCTGGAGAACAACCTAAATCATTGCAAATTAATCAGTTCACTGTGCTTTGATACAACGTTTCCTCGGCAATTGGTGTTCTAGAATAGTCATTTAGGCTGCATTTAGATGTGATGCAAATCAAGAACTGAAGCAAAATTTACATTGGTTCGATTTTGTATGCGTTTGGAAAGAGGGTGTAATTATTATCGATGTAAAACTGCACTTCGGTTCAGTTTTGTGTGCATTTGGATGGAGTGTAGTTTTACGTTGATAATCAATGTAAAACCTCATCAACTCTAAAGTTTTACCTCGAGATGTAAAAACTACATCAATTTTATCGATGTAGAACTTTACACTCTTCCTCCCATACTATTTAAAAGAAAAAACAATGATTACTTTCTAATTCAATGTATTTTTACACTGATTACAAATGCAACCATAAGATTACACTGATGACGTTTTACACTAATTCCAAACGTAGCCTTAGGGATTTGCCATTTTTCTTGAGTATTTTCTCTACCTCAATCAATACCGAATTTTGGAAGTCTTCATTGTGTACATGAACTATTGTTGCATGTAGATGTGATGTAAGGTTGTAGCTAAAATCATCTAATAAGTGCTTCCTGTTAGAATAGGGTTAGAATCTATAAGATGGATAGCCGAACCATGCAAGACGGTTGGCCGAAATTTCAAATATTTTCTAACTTTCTTGGGAACCGATTTTCTAATAAATTGAAATATAAAATTTTAGGATCATTCTTGCATTGAATCAGACTAGATTTGAAACCAAAGATAAATGAGATTTTACCTAATTTGGAAACCACAAATCGCAATTACAAAGGTGGTAGTTCAAGCCTAATATCAAACACAAAACCATTCTCCAACTAAAAATGGCGTAGTATACAGAGAACTGTTTAATCAACACTATCTTTAGCAAAACCTGCTATCCAACTTGTTTGGATCGAGTGCGTTAATTGAGCCTAAAGTTCTTTTGAAGTTTTATTGTAAAAACAAAGAAAAAACTGATCAAAATAAGTTCTTGAAAGCGTAGGCCATCATAGGGTTTCTTGGGAGATAAAAGAGAAAAGGAGAGAACAAGAGATAGAGGTGTTCAAGTTTAGTTTGTCCTCTTCTTTTAATAGATGAGACTTATCCTCTTAAGAGGAAAGATGCTTCACACCCAATACCAAACCCATATTTGACCCAAATCACATGATAACTTGTCATATGACAACTTAACTAATCTTATTAATTTTGGGCCTTTGGCCCATTTTCTTCAAAGGCTCATGACACTAGATGTTTCGTGGAAACTTTAGGCCTGATATTGTATGTCATGAGACCCCATCAAGGTCTCCCTTAAGTCCGTAAGGGTTTGGCCCCACCTTTAAAAGAGGTTAGACCGAATTCACAACCTAGAGAAATGAACCCCTGAGCCAATCAGCATGGGCTCGGTTTGGGCCCAATATTTACACGTAAATGATCCTTTGATTCAACCATCCTATGAAGACATAAGGATAATGGAGTTAAGTTAGATAGAGCCCATTAAGTAATCAGCCATGTAATGGTATGCTTAACCTCTCCTAACTGCAAGGTGCAGTGCCACACTTTTTGCTCATATGGATCCCGAGATTAAAACTTTTTGCAAACCTTTTTTTTTTTTTTTATAAAAGTAGTATGTAACATATAACTAAATTTTTCAAAAATACATTTCAAATACAATTGAAATCTTCTACCGATAGTTTAGGTTTCTATCAGAGAGAGTGTGAACCCTGATATCCATTTTGTCTGACAAAGGGGATGATTCTATTATTTGATCACCCACTCAGGTGAATTCCCAACCTGCCCAACATGCCCAAGTGTTGACCTTTAACGAATCTCACTAATTGGTACATCAAAGACAGTCCAGTCAAACGCATACTGTTGTACCATAATTAAGTCTAGGGTTATGTGTAACTTTTCAATTTTGTCTATCTATCTCCAAGGTCCTAAGAATAATTGGAAATCAGTCCAGGTTTAATGTTTCTTTCAAGCACACACTGCTTGTGGTTAGGGTCTAACCCTAGTAGTTGAGATAAGTTGCTCCAAGTATCTGGCAACACACTAATGTTAGCCTTGGTGGGATAAACTCCTTAAGTCAATCCAACGACTGAGAACATTCTAAACTAACACGAGTCTCAGCCACATGGGTTTAGCCCAACCTCTGTTACAAGGCCTAGTTGAATTCTCTATTGAATATTGTGAACCCCTGAGTCCATCTGTATGAGCACTTAATGGGCCCAACATTTACACTAAATGGTCATTAAGTCCAGTCATCTTATGGAGGCCCAAGGACTGTGAGCATATGCGATATTAGCCCATCAAGGTTTTTATCCCTAAATGGTCTTACACTTAACCTCTCAGCCTTTAATGATCAAACACTACTTGACAAGAGAGGACCTCTCCCTCGGTTGCACTCTCTACTCAAATGTATCCTAGGAATTAAAACCATTTGCAAATAATATGAAAGCATAATATATAAGTATATCTCTATATAAATATATTTTGCAAAGCCAAATTTCAAACACATTTGAAATCCACTGCCGGTAGTTTAGGTTTCATCAAAGAGAATGCATTCCCTGATTATTCACTTTGTTCGACAAAGGGGCTGATTCTATCACTATGATCACCCCCACTCAGGTGAGTTCTCAGATTGCCCCAACAAACCCAGGTTTTGACCCTCGCTAAGGATCTCACTAATTGCATATCGAGTCTAGGGGTTAGGTGTAATATTCAAGTTTTGCCCATCTATCTCCAAGATCCATAGCAATACTAGAATTTGGTCCGGTTCAGGGTTTCAAGAAAACCCACACTGCATGTACCTCAGGTCTCACCCTAGTAGTTGAGACAAGCCATCCCAACCATGTTGTCGGCATATCAGGGTCAACCTTGGCAAGATAAATCTCCGCAGATCTATTCAATGGCTGTGAAGATTCTAAATTAACACGAGTCTCATAACTGTTCAATTTTAGGGTATTACATAGAAATACACAAATATAACATGAATCAAATTTGTATTTTATTCATTTACAATAAAAGCCACAATGTACATCAATCTTATTGGAGCTAAGGGTATACATTGTCTAACAAAAACTTTGGAAAATGGGGAAGACACATAATAGATGACAACTATTTGAACTAGGGATGCAAGAAGGAAGGTTTCTTTTTTTTTTTTAATTTTGGGTGCATAAAAAACCAAAAAACTGAACCATGGAAACCGATCAAGTCGATTCAGTTAATCGAACCGTGAACACCCCTACTCATATGTTGAATACCATCTACTTTTACAATCAAGAGACAATTTCTTACTACTTTGAATTTGCAATTGTCGGGATGTTTCCTCAAATTTTTGTTTTTCTCAATGGCATCTCTAATCACAACAATCAATATTGTATAATCAAGTTAAGTATATGTGCATAACAATGCATATGCAAGAATCTGCCATCCAACATAAGTGAACTCATAGAAAATTTATCGATAATTTCATTGAAAATATGATCATTTGTAGTGCAATTATCGACAGTAATTGTAGACAACTATACATTAATATTCCAATCTAAAAAGAATTCTACTAACATATCTGCAATAACATCTTTTGTGTGTGGACAAGGCACATAGATAAACCTATAACAATAGATAAAACGGGAAAAAAGCTAAGCAACAAAGGTAAATATAAAAATGGCACAACTTACTTAAGCATACTAAATACTAGTAATGAATTATTATATTAAAAAGGCATATCTTATAATTCGACTTTGTAGAACCTAATCAACATCAATGAAATATGTTGTGGCTGTCGTTAACCCTTTCTTCTAATTATTAGTAGCCTACATGTCAGTTGTAATGGCCACTCTGCTCTCATTCTTTTCCAACAACTTAATTGTATTTTTCTTTTCTTAATAAAAAATCATTAGAATATCTTTTTTAATTGTGTTTATTGAAACCATTGTAAAATTAGGTTGTAGATTATATGAATACCGCATAAATCCAATGTGGTTGATCATAGAAAGATGATGCTCATGTAGAATGTAGAATAATCATATTAGCAAGTTCTTTCTTTGACATTTTTGAATCAAATGTAGTGTTTGTGACTTTAAACTTTCCATCATTCTTATTTTGATTTGCCCCCAAATTTTGTTGCCTTATATCCCGTTGATTACACCTTTGACACTTATGGAGATGCTCGTGCAAATGATTAGTTCCATTTTTTGAGTCCTTACCAAGCTTCTTATTATAGTAGTTACAAACTATCTTGACTTGTTCATCAATGATTACTTTTTTTTAAAGTTCCTATAAATAGAATTGACTATCTTTTAAGATGGTGCCTCCGAAGTTGTGGTATTTGAACTTATTTTGCCAACATCATTCCCAAAGCTTGAAGATGAAGCTATTGCCGTTGTATCAATAGAGGTTTAAGCAAGAGATGGGATAGCACTTTGGCTAGATGGTACTAGTAGAGAGTTTGAATTATCCCCTTGTTCAAACATCAAGACTAGCTTTAAAGGAAAAATATTTTATTAATTAAAAATGTTAGACAAATAAAAAAAAACAAGACAAAAAATAGTGACAAGATAGCTAGGTTTCTATAAAGAATTAGAGATATTGGGCATTAACAATTGTTAATGCATTTAGATTCATTTAGATTCACTATGTCATTTGAACAATTTGACTTACTCATATTTTCATGTATTTTGCATTTCTCTCTTAATATTTTCTATTGTTTTGAAGTCTACTTTATACTTTGTCCAAATAGATTGATAGTTTCATTTTAAGAGTAGAGAATATATCATAGATTGATAGTAGGCCAGATTTAAGAAAGCTAATTATAAGTGCATGTTAGACAATGTATGCCCATAGCTCTAATCAGCTTGATGTGCATTATGACATTTATTGTAAATGAATAAATTATATATTTGATTCATGCTATATTGGTGTATTTTTGTGCATTACCCTTAAACTGAACACTTATGAGATTCGTTTTAGTTTAGAATCTTTATAGCCATCGAAAAGATTTGGGGAGATTTATCCTGCCAAGCTTGGCATTGATGTGTTGCCAAGTGGGTTGGGGTGGTTTGTCTTAGTTGCCAAGATGAGACCTGAGGTATATACAATGTGGGTTTTCTTGAAACCCTCAACTGGACCAAATTCCAGTATTGTCCTAGACCTTGGAAATAGATGAACAAAACTAGAATGTTACACCTGATCCCTAGACTCTATTATGGTTGCTAGATCTGTTCATGGGCCGGGTGGCCTGACGGGCCGACCCGACCCCCGAACGGGCTTGAATAGGCTTTTTGGCCCGCGGGCTTAACCTCGAGCCAAAAAGCCCGACTCGCATAAAATTTGAGCCGGGCTCAGGCTTTGCCAAAATAGCCTGGCTCGACCTATAGTTAAACCTAAGTAAACCCAACCTGACCTATAATTAAACCTAAGTAAAAACCCTATGTGATGTCCATTTAAATAATTTTTTTGATTTGAGAAGGTTCTTGATTCACTTGTAGTCCATTGTTCATTTAAACAGGGAAAAACACCTGAATTAAAATAGATAATGTATATTTGAATAGGGAAAATTTTGATTTTCTTTTATTAGGTCGGGCTTCGGGCTTCGAGCTTTTTTATCAGGGCCAGGCTCAAGCCCAAGTTCTAGGCCTGTTGGTCGGGCCGGGTTCGGGCTTGGGCTCAGGCCTATTATTTTTCTGTTAATGAACACTAAAAGCCCGGCCCGAGCCCAGCCTGGCTCGGCCTGGCCCATGAATAGGTCTAGGTACTGCACTAGGTGTCGGATTTGACTGTCTTTGATATGCCAATCAGTGAGATCCTTAGAGGGGGTCAAAATCTGGGTATGTGGGGACAATTTGAGAATTCACCCGAGTGAGTGATCACAATGATAGGATCAGCCCATTTTTTTGGACAAAGTGAATGATCGGGGAATGCACTCTCTTTGATAGAAACCTAAACTGCCGGCATTTGATTTCAAACTTGTTGAAATTTGTTTTGCAATATATATTTATATAGAATTATACATATATATTATGGTTTCACAAAATGTTTGTAAAAGGTTTTAATTCCTGGTATCCATGTGAGTAAAGAGTGCAACACTGTACTTTGCAACCGAGGGAGATGTCATCTCTTGTCGGGTAGTGTTTAATCATTGAGGGCTGAGAGGTTAAGTGTAAAACTATTTAGGGGTAATAAACGTGATGGGCTAATCTGACATCTACCCAAAGTCTTTGAGCTTTCATAAGATGGCTAGACCCAAGGACCATTTAGTGTAAATGTTGGGCCCATTAAGAGCCCATACTGATGGACTCAGGGGTTCAATGTATTTAGCAGTGAATTCGGCCAGGCCTTGTAACCCATGTGGCCGATGAGGAGATCAATGATAGGTTCCTACTTCATATAAAGAGAGTCAAGCTAGCCAACATCAAAATGAAGTAAGCTTGAAAGTCTAATGGGCCAAAAGCCCATTTAGATCTGGGTTAATTGGATTAATTAAATAAGGGGTGAATTTGGGTATGAATCAACAAATAAGGATAAGAGGATAACTGTTATCTACTTAAAGATTCCTGATCCAAATAGAGATTTGGATCAGGAAACTTCTTATTTAATTAGGAGTAGCTGATCTTGATCTGCAGATAAGATAAGAGATTATCCTTAAATAAAGAGTCCATATCCAAATAAAGTTTTGGATCAAGAAACTCCTAATCAGATTAAGAGATTGACTCTTTAAGGGTTATATATAAAGAGGAGGGCGAACTAAATAAGACACACATAGTTCTACTGCTTTCTACTTCCAGTTCTCTCTCTCTCTCTGCTCTTGCTGCCCTATCCTGTTCGATCTCCACCTCTTGGAATGATCAAGATTGAATATTGATATTGTTTCTTAGTGGAAGAAACAATATTGATGTTTTGCTCACTACCCTGTTCGATTTTTGCTGAAAAATCTGAGGTTCTTGGTGAAGAACCACTTATTGATCTTGCCTCACCCTAAGCTGTGTCATCTTCAGCGGAGGAGGATTTGGTACTCTCTTTGGGTGTGAACACCTACGTTGGTACTCTACCTAATCTTGGTTTTAGATTTGGTCTAATTTGTTTCAAAAAATCAGGGAATAGGATTCCCGGATGGGAGAAAGAAACTTTTGAAATTTCCCTTGCCACTCTGCATGGTTCGGCCATCCATATGATGGATCTCCCATCCCTTCAGTGCATCACATTCAAAAGGTCTATAACCATTAAGGTAAAACTTCTGTAGTTTATCCATACTTAAAATATAGTGAAGATAAAATAACTCACTAGTCAATAGCAATAATGACTTTTCCAATGTACTCACTAGCAACAACGACTTTTCCAATGAGAGGAGAGATAACAATGACAAAATGAATTGGTATGAATGGTTTGTTTATTAATTCTAGCAGAAGCCTCATGTTTCATAGGAAATAGAAAGAACAAAAAAGAAAATAAAGGTTCATGAAGGTTATTAACAATTCTTATGTCAAACATCATAGGACAAGCTGATGATAGATATAAGGATATTAATTTAAATGAACCATTTTGTCTTTATATTAAAAAGGCACAAATTGGAATTAGACAGTATATACATATATCAAACATAGTGTTTCCGGTTCCAGGCATGTTTAATATAGTATACACATTAGCAAGACAAAAAACGAAAATATACAAGAAAACTCATTTATTCACAATACGACAAGTTCATAATGGATTGCAGGTTTGTGTGATCTATAAGAAAATGCATGGTTCTTGCATACAATGTTGCAAGTGCTCCACTTATTATCATGCAATGTGTGCACCAAGTTTAGGTTACCGCAAGGAGGTAAGGTAAATTGCATTGACATTTATGGATTAGCTAAAGACATTTTGTGATCTGACTCATTTCTTTTCCACTATATTTTCTAAAGCCCTCAAGTGAAGGTGATTGAAACCTATAAAAAAAAAGTTTAAAAGCAATTAAACTTGAAAAGCTTGAAAATTTAGAAGTTCTGATTTTTATGAGATGAAGAAAAACAAATTAAAGCAATTTTCTTCCATTTGGCTTCTACTGCTTCTATTTTAATTTGTGATTTCTTGAAGCATGATAGAAGATAAGTATTGCTCTCTCTCTCTCTCTCCTTCCCTACAAGGGTCTCATTTTTCTCGTACTCAAATTATTGATTGATTGAGTTCTATTCTTTCTGCCACCATGTTTTCTTGGGTTAAAAATGATCTATTTATTTTTCTTATTGATATGTGTATACAAAGTATATCTCACCTTCATTTCTAATATTGGTTACTTTGCATTTACATAACAGCTAGCTGTCTATATTCCATATCATGTCAATGGTTGAGGGAGTATGCAATTTGACAAATAACATAAAAATGCAACATTTTCAAGGGGATAACATAATTTGTTGAAATATTTGACAAATAATATTTTGCAGTTGCATAATAGTTAGCTATTTGTATTTTGCACTTACATAACATTGTTTGTTGAAAGAATAAAGCAGAGGTTAACGACTGACTACTATATCAAACTCGAAATGAAAACAAAGAAACACAACTACAAAGGGGAAACACGGTTACGGAGAACTTAAATTTAGTTTCAAACTCAAAATGAAAACTTAAATACATACCACTACAAAGAACAATTTGGGAGTATGAAGGAGATTGGGAGAAAAGCAGTTACTGAGAAATGATAGACTGAGAAAGGGAAAACAGAGAATGGAGCTACCGGTTTCACTATTGCTACGGTGTCTGGCGGTCTATGGGTGAACTGAGAGAGGGAGAACGAAGCCAAAAGTGAAAAGTTCAAAACTGTCACCGGTAGTCAGCAAACAAATTGTGATATGTGAAGAGCCGAAGACTTAAGTGAAGAAGAAGACAAATTGACAAACCGGAAGTGAGAAGAGAAACAATACGCCAAAACCTAACTTACATCTATATATTGGAAGGGTATTATTGTAATTTACAACCCAATTTGGGGATTTATATGTGGACTCCATCCCTGCGCCGTCCCCAATTTGGGACAAAATAAAAATCCTTGAACCTAACCCGTCCCCATTTTTTATCAAGGAAAATCCTCCCCGTTCATGATAGGGAAGATTAGGGACCCGATTTTGTGGGTAAAATCGCCATTTCTAGATGTAAGAGGCTTCAGCATGACACGACTCATGACTTAAGCACATACAGGCCCAAGCCGAGCCGGGTCGAGTTGGTCCGTGGACCGAGCCTTAGGCTAGGCCACGCTGAGGACTAGGCCAAAGATATTTATTAAAAAAATTAAAAAAAAACTTAAAATTTTAATTTTATATGAATTTTGATGTATATAATGTTAGACAGTTGTATGCCCTTAGCTCCAATCAGAATGATGTACATTATGAATTTATTGTAAATGAATAAAGTATATATTTGATTCATGTTCCTGTGGTGTGTTTCTGTGTAATACCCTTAAATTGGACACTTATGAGACTCGTGTTAGTTTAGAATGTTCACAGCCGTTTGATAAGTCTAGGGAGATTTATCTTGCCAAGACTGACACTGGTGTGCTGCCAAATGTTGGGGTGGTCTATCTCAGCCGTCAGGGTGAGATCCAAGGCACATGTAGTGTAGGATTAATTGAATATTTGAACCGGACCAGATTTTCAGTATTGCCCTAGACTTTGGAAATTGATGGGCAAAACTGGAAAGTTACATCTGACCTCTAGACTCGATTATGATACTGCACTAGGTGCCGGATTGGACTATCTTTGATATGCCAATTATAAGATCCTTAGCGGGGGTCAAAACCTGGGTGTGTTGGGACAGTTTGAACATTCATCTGAGTGGGTGATCATAGTGACATGATTATCTCCTTTGTCAGACAAAGGTAATGATCAGTGATGCACTCTCTCTGATGAAAACCAAGACTGCCGGCAGTCAATTTCAATCGTTGAAATTTTATTTTGCAAAATATATTTATATAATGATATTATATATATATATATTATGGTTTCTGAACGTTTGCCAAAATGTTTTAATTCCCGGGATTCATGTGAGTAGAGAGTGCAACACTATTCCTTGCAGCCGAGGGAGATGTCATCTCTTGTCAAGCAGTGTTTGATCATTATGGGCTGAGAAGTTAAGTGTATGGCCATTGAGGGTAATACCTGATGGGCTAATCTTGCATCTGCCCACAGTCCCTAGGTGTTGCAAGGTGGCTTGGCCCATGGATCACTTAGGGTAAGTGTTGGGCCCATAGAGCCCATGTGATGGGTTTTAGGGGGTGTACTGTCCATAACAGTCTATTCGGCCAAGCCTTGTAACAAAGGCTGGACTGAACCCATGTGGTTGATGTGTAGATCAATATTTGGGTTCCATGCCATATAAGGAAGCCTAACTGGCTAGTTTGGAAGGCTATGTGAGCATATAATCTTATTGGGCCTAAAGCCCATTTTCGAACTGGGCTGATTTGATCAGTTAAATGAGGGGCGAATTCTGATATTAGATTAGCAGATAGGGTTGGGTCTTAACCCTATCCACTCAGAGAGTACAATCTGGAAACCTCCTAATAGGATTAGGAGGGGCTGATCTAATCTGCAGATAAGATAAGGGTTTACCCTTATCGCTTAAAGGGAATTCTGATTAAAATGTAAATTGGATCAGCAATTCCTAATGGGATTAGGAGCTGATCCCTCTAAGCTTATAAAAGGAGGAGGGGGCGACAGCCTTTAGAGACATTCATATTCACATTCTCTTCAGAGCTGAAATCACAGAGGAAAGAATTCAACACCTTTGCGAAAATTCTTTCTTGCTGCCGCCATATCTGCTAGTTCGATTTCCTATTCTCAGTAGGAGTGATCAAGATTGGATCTTGATATCGATTTTTTGTGAAATGACTGATTGGAAGTAGTGCTTATGTGCTGTCCAACTGATTCTTGCGAAGGATCTAGTTTTTCTGAAGAACGCTGTTGATTCTGATCTATCATGCACTGTGCCATCTTCAGTGGGAACAGTTTTTGGTTCATTTTTTGGCATGAACACTTCCATTGGGAGATACTATTTCTCTGTATCAGGTATATCCATTTTCTAGTGTTTTTGTTTAGATCTGGTTTGGTTCATGGTTCAATATTGATATTTGAAAAATATGATTTTTCTAAAATAGAGAATACGATTCCCAATAGGATAGAGAATTTTTTTTTGAAATTCACCCATTCTATTACGCAAGATTCGGGCATTCATACTATGAATATCTCCTCCCTTCATATAATTGCTTATACAAAGTGAATTCTTAGTTGGACTTGTGGGCTCATCTCTTAAATGCCCTTGGCTACTCGATAGACTTTTACATAGGGGTTAATGGAGTTCAGCATTATCCTCAGTTACATGAAGACATGACTCAAGTAATAGTTTCTTTATCAATCAAGTTCTAAGCAATTCTTTCGTCCATTGATGTAAATGGTAAAATTGAATTGTAAAGTCTTATGAAATCAACAAATTTTTAAGTGGAAGTATCATGCACTCCTTTGAAGAGCACGTCTGGGCGTTTCTGGTAATAGTGGCAATCTAACTCTACCATTCTAATAGCACATATAAACACAAGTGCTGAAATTGAGCTTCGTGGAGAGTGCTCTTGGATCCACATTTTTGTTGAATAATTAGAACAAATGACTGATGGTGGGCCTAGATCTAACCTATTCATAAATTTGTCCTGTAACCCTCTACGATTTCCTAGAGTGTGATGCCCGATTTGAGCAATTGTTGGAAGTAAGAAAGAGCCATGCGTTCAAACGATTTTAGTATTCAGAAAGTAAAGCCATATTTTCACACTTCTCAACCTGAAATGTTACCATTATACAAAGTAATGGTCCCATAAACAGGATGAGATGGAGATATAAAATTTGGATAATTATACAAGTGGTGTCGTACACATTAACTATTGGACAGGAAAGCTATTTCACACTCTAGAAGTCTGGAAACTGAAAAACTAATCTAAATGGGTTTTCTAATTGATAGCATTTCCAATCACAATGTTTTGGTGAGCTTTTGTCTTTATACAGCTAACAGCCTAGGTGTTAAACCAAATATATTTCCTAGAAAATGGTTGGAAATTGAAATAACAAAGTTGAGGAAGGGAGCCAGCATGGTTATCAAGATGGCAAGGTGAGAGCCTTACTAGGCGACAGGGTACTGCCTGGTTTCCTAAGTCCTTAGACAGGTTCCTAGGTGCCATCTAGGTTCTGGTTTTTTGACAAACAAGACCTATAAAATTTATTAGGTCTGATCCATGTTGGCATGTTCCATATTTTCAGTTTCTTGTTACTTTGTGTTGAAAATATACCAAAGGAAAGTTCCATGGAAGGCATTTCTATAGAGGACCATCATTATGAAAGTTTCTGATTGGGTGGCAAAATCTTGATCAGCAAGGTCTCTACTCATCTCATAATAGAAGCCTCCACATGTAAATATGATAAAACTGAATTTTGACTGTTGTAGTAGAGGAACCCCAGATATTCACGGGGGGGGGGGGGGGATTTACAGATTTTAGCGGGGCCAAGGCTAGCAAAATCTCTTAACTACACAAGATTGATAGTGGAAGAGGACTACAAAATATTGGTGGGTTGGCTGAAAAAGGAAGGACCGGTTCATGGCAATATGACATTACAGTATGAGGGAGACAAAATGGGATGATAAGCGACATACAGATTCATAATCAGCTGGATACATAGATCAACCAACAGTTTGCCTGATGCTATGGCTACAAAGGGGTTAACATAAAAGATAGTTGGGTAACAGTTTCGCTGTCTCCGTCGGTGTTTGTTGGTTTATCTTTACGTTTCTCTCTACTTGAGCCGATGGCGTGAGCATAGTGTTTACTATACACGGTCCTTCTTGAGTTTTTTTTGCAATTGACAATTGAGTAAGGTGGTGGGCTTTTCAAAATCGATGAATTAGAATTTTTAATCATTTTTTAGTGAAATGAGTTGATATTGGTTCTATAAAATTTGTATTTCTTCGATTTATTATATAATATATATTTTTCATAGATTAATTGGTTCCTTACAATAAAGACCCGGATTCCACAACTACAACTTCTATTGTTCATTTTTTATTCTCCCACTTACTCGGTATTACTCACGGGCGCCCCTCGTTACTCGCTAGGTAAGAAATTAAACTGATCGTTTCGTTTCGGTTTAGAGATTTATCTGTTTTCTCATGAACACGCTTATTGTTCAGCTCATATTCTCTTTATTTTTGGTACTCTATCCGGTTTATATTCTCAATTCACATCATTATAAGTGCTGCATCGTCCGCTTCATGTTCTCAATTCAAATCACTGCTACATTGTCCGGCTCGGTCCATATCTATGGCCGGGTTATTGTCCAAAATTATTTTAACCTAACCAATCCCTAATTCCCGATCTGGTTCACTGCCGGGCAACCCAGCCCTGATTTTTAGACCGCAATTTTTTTTTTTTGAGTTTTCATTTTTCCCGCACAAAATGCGTTTCCACTCCTGCACCGTCCCAAATCTTCCCTGCCAGTGAACCACTGCTTTCTGCAAATCCTTCTCTGCAACAAAACGGACCGTCACTTTCTGCAAATGCTCGACAGTTCGACCACGTTTAAGAGTCGAAACACTCGTTAGCACTGTGAAACCGATCGGTTCTTGGGATCCATGGACCCCAAGGACCGTGAAGAGCTCTGTAACAGTGGAGCGGACGAAGAAACGATAGCTCGTCAGAAAAAGCGCTCGAGGAGAGTGAGCTTCGCCGAATTAACTTCAGTGCACGTTTTTGACAGAGATGAGGACTACGGAACTCCCCCGGATTTGAATCCCAGCTCCGAAAATCACGAAGAGGTTTTAGGGTTTCACAGGGATTCCGGTGACAACGATGACTCGAAGGAGTTGGTGCAGAACGAAGAAGATGATGATGAGAACGGAGATGACGACGAAAGGGAGTTGTTTGTGAGGAGCATGGATTCGTCTTCCCCTGGAAGCGCTGTTGGTTCTGTCACCTCCAATGATGGTCAGTGAAACCATTACGTTTCATTTGTTCCACTCTGCAATATTTTAGTTATATTTCTCCCCCCTTTCGGAAAAGAAAAACGTTTGTTTTCCGCCACTTTTCCATGGAAATAACTGGAACCTTAGTTTTAATTTTCTCGCTGGTTTTGTCTGATTGATTATGGCACTCTGTTCTTCTAGGATTTTAGTGTATAAGGTAGGATTAGGCAGAGTATGCTTCTTACATTTTTTCTTGTTGTTTGGTTTAATTCTTGTTTTTTTCCCCCTCTACCTTTTTCTTTGGATTATTAACAGTCAAAACGTTTTAATTGGAGTAATAGAATCTTGTGTTTACAACAGAGGGCTAGATTCCGAATGGTTGGACTAGTCAGTGCTACCTAATCCCAAAATTTCAGTTTTCTCTACCCATTCTAATTAACTCCCCCCCAAAAATTGCCCATCTGTTTACCCTTTCTTTTATCGATGAGTCAGCTAAACTGTTGGCTTATCACTTGAAAGTTGATCTTTATTTCCTAGCCAAGTAAGCCACTTCCATTATAGTCATGGCAATACAATATACCATTTATCAAAAAAGACACTTCCCTTATAAAGTGCTTGCAATGGCACAAACCGTGGTTATCATCTTGTGAACTGCAGTAGGACGTAAAAAACACAATAAACTCATTTCATTTTTTGAGAAGAGCAAGCGTTGCTGATCTTGGCTGTTGATTTTTGATTGATTTGGACCATTATAGGTGTTTATAAATAGTGAGGGTAGGGTGTCCATTTGCCCCCTTGTCTGTCTGGGTTAAGTGTTGTGCTGAGGTCAGAGAGTTTGGTCACTAATCTTTTCGTTTTATTCTTCCAAGTATGTCGGGGTCCTTGGAGTCAGGTGTCCTAAGGTTGGGAGAGGAGAGAGGAAAGAGGTGCTGTTGGAGGAGGAAGAACTTCTAGGTTCCACCTTTTTTGAGCGTAGGGAGTTCGATCACTAGGCTTCTTTCCCCAGGTATAGGGGTCTGGCGTTCACTCCTACTCAGTTGACCATGATTGATTTTCAGCGCATTAGGGATAAAAACCATGTCCCTTGTGCCTTTAGGTTTAGGCTTTCGACCCCTTATGAGGCCCTATGGAGTCATCACGACAATGAGGTTTGTGTGTATGAGCAAGATTTTGAGGCAGGGATTAGGTTCCCTCTCCCTGATCATATTATCAAGATTTATATCATTACAAGGTCACACTAGGCCAACTTTCCCCAAATGCTTTTAGGGTAGCCACTGACTATTTGACCAAGGTTGCATTGGTGAGAGTGGGTTTGAGTCAAGCTTGGCTAGGTAGTTCGTTTTCCCTATCCCCCTCCTATAGAAAGATTACTTTGCTTTTGTTTCTTTTAATATTAGATATGTTATTGACCTGATGCAGTGTCTCACTCCATTGTTAGGTAAAATGGATGGAGGTGGTAGTGTTGTTGAGGTGTTCATAATATCTAGGGCGAAGAAGAGGAGGCTGTTAAAGGGTGGAGCTTCCTGAGCTAATGGGACGAGGTGCGAGCTCCTGCTCCTCCAGTTTGGACAGAGATAGAGGTGATTCCTATTGATGTTGATGAGTTTGTAGTGGCTAGATCTGAGCAGGCAATGCCTTCAGAGGTTGGAGGTTTTCAAGTCCCTATCCATTCGTCGGTTACTCCTTTGGACAAGGCTGGCACTTCCGTGGCCCCTGGTCTAGAGACTGTGTATGTACCTCCTAAGAAGACTCCCATATGATTGATAGCCTAGGTGGAAAGTGCAAAGGGGAGATCAGATAGGAAACCCTGAGGATTCTTACAAACTGAGCAAAAGCATTGTCCTTCCTGAGGTAGCTCGTGAGGTAGACGACCTCCCCCTGTGGTACTAGGCATCAAACTGTTCAAGTACTTAATGAAGGTAAGGCAGGTTTTCATTTTTTTAGTGTTTCTTAATGTTGGGTTCCTTTAGTTGATGAGTCCTTTTTCTTTGCAAGACCAATGCTGTAGCTCAAGAATTGTTCAACCGAGTGGAAGGGCAGGTTGCTCGTATTGAGAACATAGCCAAGATGGAGAAGCAGTACTCGTGCCTTGTCTTTCCTAGAGAAGGGCTTCAGGATGTGTTGGCTTCTTGCTGCTGCTCGCTTCCCTGAACTGCCTATGGAGGAGTTGAGGATGTCTGCTGTCACTGAAGAGATTGTTGTGCAGGATGACCGAGAGAGTGATGAGTAGGATGAAGGAGGGGAGGACGTGATTGGGGTGGTTGAGGGGGCTGGAACATTATAGTTGAGGAGACTACAACCTACGTGCCCCCAGTTAGACTTAGAAAATTTGGCCTCTTTTCTTGGCCCTTGTACATTGTTCTACTCTCCGAGCTTCTTTGGTCGGATTAGGTCTTTGTAGTTGTTTTCCTTTCTTTTCGTAGCCTTTTTTGTACTTCTTTTATACTAAGTCGAGCAAGAATTAATGATAAGTACTCGATTTTTTTTGCATATGGCATTATTCTTCTCCTTCTTTTCCTTTGGTTAAGGTGTTGAGTTAAGACCTAGTCTTTTTTTTTCCCAATCATCCATAGCTTGGCTGAGTTGAGCCAGGTTGACTTTAGTCACTCCTGAATGGTGGTCTTGGCCATGCTTGAGCAAGGTCAGGACTTAGTAATGGGGTCTCAACCCTTTCCCAAGCGGCTCAAACTGATCAGTTGAGTTCCCTGCCTCAGCTGTTAGGACAGTTGGGCTGAGTTTGTGTATCAATACTATCGTCCCGATTCAGTGTATAATGAACCCGAGTTGAGTTAGTGAAATTACTAACTTTCTTTGACAGATGTATATTCCTTCATTAGACCATGCCACATGTATTCCAAGGAAATACCTTAGGGGGTCCATATACTTGGTCTGAAATTCTGAAGCCAAGAAAATTTTCAGCCTTTTAATTTCATCTGGATCATTTCCAGTGATTACCATGTCATCAACATATTCAGTCAATGAAGTGAGTTTCTCTCCCATCCTCCTATAAAACAAGGTGTTATCTGCACTACTTTGAGTATACCCTACACCTTTCATTGCTTTACATAGCATTTCAAATCATAACTTAGGGGATTGTTTCAAACCAAACGAGGCTCTCTTCATCCTACAAACCTTACCTTTCATATCGTATCCTGAGGATGTATCTATAAAGACTTCTTGCAAGTCACCATTGAGGAAAGCATTTTTCACATCAAGTTGATGCAACTCCCATGAAAAGAATAGAAAGCTTTAGTGTTCGGTGGGAGTGGTTCACCCCAAATGCCCTTTTCTGAAAAAGGCTGTAAGGGGGTGGAGAATGAATCCTCTTAGTTTTTCTCTACTCTTTCTAATACATCCTCTTAAATTATTGTTAGTAATAAAAATTACTTGGTTACGAAGAAATCTATTAGTTGCTCAACTTTCTTAGCTGGTAGTACACTGACCTTTGTTCTTTAAGAGTGATTCCTAGAAACCACCCTCAAGGCTAACTTCTCCTTGGTCCTATTTTGCAACAAAACCCCAATCTCTAGAGATCCTATTCTGCGTACTATACATTGAGGGTACTTCTACTTGAGGAATTCTGGAGTGTTTTCTTAAGCACTATAGCTAGGGTTGGATGATATAATTCTTTTCATGAAGTTACTATTATTGAATGAAGTTACTGTTTCCTATCCAAAAGAAACTTTTAATATCTCAAAGTCCCCATTTCATTTCTTTGAATTTCTAATAGAAAGAAGACAATTAATGTAAATCTTAATACTTCTTGCAGAAGAAAACTTCTTTGGCCCTGTATCGTCGAGTTTTATTAGACCTGGACAACTATCTGATGCAGACTCAGATGACAACCGTGATGTAACTCTGGATTCAACAACATTTACCATGCACTTTCGTAGTCTTTTGCGGTCGGATTCAGTAGGGAGCCTAAAAACTCCAACAAGAGACCACCTTTCCTTTGAAGTGAAGACACCTACTGAAAATTCCATGCCCACTAAATCTGGCAGTTTCTCGTTGATGACAGAAATTAAAAAGCCAATTCCTCTCTGTTCTGTTTCAGGTGGAGCATATAGTGGTGGTTCTGATTCAAATGATATGAGTCTGATAGTGGAAAATTCACAGAGGTATGACTATGGGAAACTATCTCCAACGTTGAATGCACTTCTTGCAGAAGGCAACAAGGATTTCCATGCTACCTCTGTTTCTGATGATATCTGTGCTGCCAAGTCATCTAGTTATCTGGATAGGGATAGTAGGTCTTCTGTACTTGATGAGCGTAAGAATGAACTTGTGGACCTAAAAGATTCTAGTATAAATGAATTGAACAATGTTGGTTCTCAGGATACATGTGTTGAGTTGATTTCTGATCGAAGGATTATATTGTGCAAGGAAAATGGTGAATCATCAACTCCTGTTCAACTAATTAGTTGTTCTCCCTTGTCTACTACAAAGAACCTTCTGCCTGATGATGCTTCCATTTGTCAGCAGAGTCAAAATCCCCATAAGCCAACTAAGGTGAGATTCCTTGTCTCATATTATTACTATTTGTAATATTCCATTTTCTACAATGTTTGCAGTATTTGGATTCTTTCTTCTTTTATTCTCCTTCATATTTTTTTTGTTATTTTTTTCCTGCTTAATGAAAGGATAGTAATGCCATTGTGGAGTTGCTGTGCAGTAATGTAGGAGCATTTTGGAGGAATGTTGAGAAGCATAAATACCCTTCCTCAATTGTTCTTGTATCCTCTGAATTGTTGTTTCTTTCCTTAACACAGCCTTATCACAACCATTTGCACGTGACTACATGAATTCCATTTGTCATTCTGCTTTATCAATAACTTTACCTTCTTTCAGATTGAGTGTAGTCCTGTCTCTCTACATCACTCCATGTTCAATTTGTCTTTCTCTTTGCTCTTTTAGAGCCTTCTACTTGCACCAAACAATTTCCTGTGGTTGCAGTTCTTGGCATTTATGCATATTGGGGTACCCATAAGTTTATGCTGTATACTTCATGGTTTTGTTGCTGTTGCTCATATTCATAATAACATCCTCATCTCAAATGCATTCATTTCATGGATGTTTTCATAGTTGCCCAAAACACAGTTCCTATTTCCAATTAATGTTGCTGGTTTCATAGATTCTCCTTCTAGTCTGTCAGGTATGAATTGGTCATACAGTAGATGCCTCTCCATGTTATTATCATCAATTTGGGTTTCTCTGATTATTATGTTTTTGCCCCAAGTCCAAGTATTGTACCAGTTGATATGACACTATTTCATTACATTGGTCAATTACCAAGTTTAACATTGGTTATGACACTGAATGGAGCAAAATTGTGGAGCATGAATCATGTAGCCGACCCCAGATAACTAAGACAAGGCTTTCTTGAGTTAGTTGAAATTTGATAGATTTGAATTATGTTAGTATTTCTTTGATTGGTAACAAGGCCCGAAAAAAATTTATCATAAGATAAAAGAGAAGGTACATAGAGAACATGGTTGTCAAGTTGTCTACTGTCTAGATCATTCTGGGTGAGAGTGAGGTGCCTAGTTGCCCAGGCAATATGAATTATATAAAATAAAAAAGTAAATTTTGGTTAGTTTCCTAGTTTTATATGCCAATCAGCATGTGAACTGGTCACAAAATGAAACTATCTTTATTAAGAACATTAAATTTTCTCTCAAAACATGGCAAATCATCATATCTAAAAGACAATAGTATTTCCAATATATTAATTTCAATATTTTCAAAGTATAATACTAATATAATAAGTATAAAATAGAGCAAATCAAATTAGAGTGTGGCTGTTGTTTTTGATTTGGTGGATTTTTGGCCTTCTTGAGTTTGGTGTTCTCATAGTGTGGTTAGAGTGTGGCTGTTGTGTTTGTAAGGTTTAGTGGGGGTTGGTTGTTTGTAGTTGAGTGGATGTTTGTTCTTTGTGTTTGGTGGTGCTTGTGGTGTAGGGTTGAGTTTGTTGGAATTTTGTTTTGTTGTCTTTCTTTTCTTGGGTGGCTTCTGGTTCTGGTCCCCTTCCTTGTATCTTATTTTTTTCTTTTAATAAATTTTATTTTATCTTCAAACAAAATTCATGTAAAATTAGCAACTTAAGAAGGCTATAATTTATATGGTAAGAATTTAATATGTAAGGTAATTAAAGAGAAGAAGAACAAGAGTGGAGTCAACGTTTTATTTAATGTAAGAGAGAGAGAATAGAAAAAACAAAAGACAAAGAAATCTCTTAATCCTTCTCTTCTTATTCTCCTATTCTCAAAACTCTTGGATATTTTACATTTCAATGGTAGAACTTTGAAACAAATTGTATATATATGTCACATATTAATAAGGTGTAACCATAATATTGATATTTTAATAAGGTGCCTGCCTTGTGATTTTTGTTGCTTAGGTGAGTCTTCACCTGGATAAGTGCTTAGTTACTATAATTTAGGACGTTCAGGCAAGGTGCCCAGCCAAGGAAGGCTTATTGCTTAGGTGGCACCTTGACAACCATGGAGAAAACAAACCCCAAGGCTGCATTCCTATAGCATCCCAATATACCCCAACCTATGCTCCCCTTAGCAGGAAGTGCAGAACCCTGATACAACTCCTAGCCAATGAACTGGCTATATTGTTGGCTAATCATGTATCCTGACTTAATGAAATTAAATATTTTTTTGCTGGTTGCTAATGATCTAGCGTCCCTAATAAAAGTTTCGTGTGGGACTTCTTGTTCCATACACATCGTTGTAAAACTTCTTAAATCCAGTTTCAAATAAAAGTTTCCTTTGATGAGACTCAGGGGTTCTCCCTAAACTAACACGAGCCCTTAATAAAGAAGTGATGGACCCAGGGAGTCTCATTTCCTCCCTCATTTGTTCACTAGAGCTTGAGATTCTCCGTCCACCTCAGTGTTTTAAAAGTGCAAGGCACAAAAGAAGCGCAAGGGGCAATTTGTATTTTGCACCAGATGCACAAGGTGCAAGGTGGGACATGCACCTTTTCAAAGGACAGAAAAATGAAAAAATGCCAAAAGATTGAAAAAATTAAAATATTAAACATAATGTTAATTAAAAATATAAACTTAAATTTTAAAATAATGTAAAAGAATCTATTATCTCAAATTAAAATACATAAACATAACATGTAAAACATATTCAAAATGAAAATGTAAAAATAAAATCAAACATAACATAGGATGTAAAACATTCAATCTCTTTATTTTCCCCCAATTGCATTACCTTCAAATAGTTAATGTGATGTTAAACATTTTGCATTCCTGATTCTACAAGCTGCCTTACCAAGCCCCTTGAGGCAAGGCACACCAAGAGGCGTACCAGGCCCAACCAAGTCTATATTGCACGCAAGCAAGTCGGCTTGGAGTGGAACCCCTTTTTTGCTAATATTGTTCATTCATCTCCTTAATACAAGACATTTTTAAAAGACAAAGAATTATAATTAAGGTTACAAAGCTAATCTTTTATGTGCTAAATGAGAAATTAAAACCCTAACATAGACTTATTAGGCTTGTCTTAAGGGGCTTGGTTGGGGTCTGCCCCTGGAGCAGCTGCTAGGCTTCTAAATGTAGAAATTTCGAAAAGGCGCACGCCTGGGCTAGACAAACTTCAGGCCTACCTTTTAAATTACTGCTCCACCTCCAAACAAGTGAAACCAGGGCAGAGTCAATATGGAGATCTCTCAACTGGGCTAGGAGCTAAGCTCTAATGTGGTCGCTCCAATCCACATGGCCTGAAAAAGCTTGTAGGATTTCTTGCTCAAAGTTCCTGAATACACATCAGTACCTAGGTTTCCAGGATTACCCATATAGCTTCCATCGAAGTTCTTTTTGATAGATCTTTGGAACTTGAATCATATTATTTGGGAACTATCTTGAAATTATTATGTTAATTTCTGCCATGGAATTAAGGTTCTTGGTCTCGTGCCTATGCTAACATGTTTTTCTCCCCTTGTGGTGATTCCTTTTGGAATTTACAAGGAGTCTGGAGAAGATGCACCTGAAGCAAATGGAGATTTTGGTGCTGATAACAGTGATTCTTTTGTACCTATGGATAAAAAACAGGAAATGGGTTTGATCACAGAGCATGATTGTCAATATCTAGAGGAGTCTCCTAAAGGTGGAAAACATTCTTCAAGTTCTCTTTATAACTCTGGTCAAGACTGTGCATCTCCGTTAGCAGGGTCAGATTCCTCCTTATGTGCTAAAAGAAGACAAATATTTAGTGGTTCTGCTGTTTCATTCATAGATGAGAAGATGGCTACACCTTCTGCCAGCAAAAAACTTTGCTCCTCTTTAAACAAGGAAAGTATATCTTCTACTGTGAGAAGTATTTCAAAATTCAAGATTTATCAGATGTCTCCAATTACTTCTACCCTGGAAATTGAAGCAGATAATTCTTCTAAGTCTTTTTCTTGTTCTGCTGCTTTGGATGGGAATAGTAAAAAGCCTGAATTGAAGCCTATGAATGCTTCTTTTTCTGTTTTGGATGAGCAATTTTTAAGTGTTGGTTGGAAGAAGGAAAAACAGGGCAGTTCAATTGAAATGGATAGTTGTGGGTTTGAGACACCAAAGCACATAAATAATTTGAAGCAAGCTGAAGGCAGTGAGACCATTCTGCCAGATGGAGAATATGGGAATCCAATATCCGTAGGTTTGGGCTGCAATGGTCAACCTAACAAGTTAATGGCAGTAGCACTTTCACCCTCTCAGTCATCTGGGTCTGCAAAAAAAATGGAGCAGCGTCCCTTGGCTAATTGCAGTCCCACTGGAGGGGGTTTTGTCACTTCTGGACCTGATTCATTGTTGATGAAGACCATACTTGACAGCAATGCAAATGAGCAAGTAAACCCGACAGCTGACAAGTTGGTCTATTCTCCACTTAAAAGGGTGGAAAAAACTTTGTTTGTTTCTCTGGAACATAAAGGCATACCGTCAAGTGCATTGGAGCAGCAGGAAACTAAGTTTGTCAGCTTGGATGTCAGGCAAGATGCCGAAGGTTCAAGGGAAAATGTCTCTAAAGTGAGTCACTTAACCCCTATAGCTGGCAAGTTCGGTGCCTTGTGTGAGGAGAAAATATCACATTCTAGATCACCACTCATCATTATTAATTCTGAAGATTCCAGAAACTTTATTAAATGGAAGGGGATGGATAACAAGGAACTTTATCATGTTTTGCAAAAGGGGTCTGGAAATACGATGGGTTATGGAACCCCCATGCAGCATAGACCCACCCCTAATAACCAGTCTGAAAGCTTACAAAGAAACTCCCAAACAGGCACATACCTGGCAAGGTTTAAAGAGAAACTTTTTGATGGAGATTCAAGAGCTTCTCTTTATGAGTCTACTTCGCGACATGCGCATGATAGGGGCACAAATGTCCCACAACATGGAAAGGTAATCTTCTCTGTTTCCTCCTGATTGCACTTCTCATAATTATATATGCATCTGCCTTGGCTCCTCCGTAGAAGTGGTCTATAATGACAATGACCATATGCAACCTTACCTACTTTCATATCTATTTGACATTCAGCAAGTTGTGATGGTGACTTCCAACAGGGTCTACATGTTTCACAGAAAGTATTATCTTTCGAAGGTGCTGACAATTCTACAAGGAAAAGAAGAAGTGAAGAAACTATTCTCATAGATAAAGGCCATCTAAGTGAAACTGAAAGGCTCCAGAAGAGTCCGAAAATTCTTGAAATGCAGGGTAGCATGCCAAAACTTATTTCTGAAATTCATACCATAAGAAATATTGAAGCGGATAAGATTGAAGGCAGCACAAAGCAAAAGCATTGGTCTGATGTATGTATACTAGAAGTTGCATGTGTTGATGTAGTGGTTTGCTAGCTTAGGGGCTGTTTGATAACAACCAAAGAAGTTGAACTGAAAAGCTTATTGCATTGTCTTTTAGTGAATGAGATTTTAAGGAGGTTGTGGACTCCTTAATGGCCGAAACTGAAGTTAGATAGGTCACTATATCCTTGAATTTTTTTTTATTTAATTATTTATTGACTAAAAGACAAAGCAATAAGTCTTTTAGTTCAAACAGACCCTTAGTGTAATCATGGTAGTTCTAGTTGACTTTAACTTCAGAGTTGACTTTTCAGGTTTTTTCAAGGCTTTCTGATGCAGTGGAACAACTGTTTTCTCCATTAACTGCTGAACTTAACACAAGGAAGGTATGCTATTTACTTCCACTTCTATAGTTCTATCTAGACCATGGATGTAGAATAAACAAATATATGTAAATTTAATTATTTAATAACATTACAGTACTATGGTTATTGATTGATTTTGTAATCATAATCAATATAGTTGAGGTGTCTCCTAGGTGATTGCCCAGGCAACCATCCATGCAGCTGGTATGGATATAAACATCTTACTGGGGCCAAATAGCTTAGTTATGCCCTCTTTGTAGATTATTTGCCCTCTTTATATTGATATGCGTCTATATAACCCATTTTCTGTTGATAGGAGTTCATGGAGATCTGAAAACTGACACTCTTAATCACTTACCATTCTATGCGTATGCGTATTTTCAAAAATCTTGTTGATTCTGTAAATTTAGTGTAAGACGTCATTTGATCATTTACTGATTTAGTTCATGGTTAATAGTTTATGATTATCATGAATTTCTGTAAAACTTCTGTATGGTTATATTGTGAAAAATGTGTATGTTGGGTTATTCATTATTTCATGTTTGTTGCCTTGGCTTGACAGTCCAGAATGCGTGGGCATTGCCTAGCCATAACTACTGTATTGTTCTTAATAGTATCCTGGCATGGTTTATTTTTAGCTTTCTAGCTAAACTTACAGAATTTCCATTTCTGTGTTTCTTCTTTTGAATGTGTAGCTTGAGATTCTGGAAGATACTTTGGGTCGGTTGCAGAAGGTTAAAAAGTATGAGAAGCTTTGTACAGAGATCTGGTCACAGGTTTGCTAAATAAATGGTTTTCATAGACCACTTTTCTTTTTGAGCAACCATTAATATAAAAGGATTGACATGTAATTTCTTCCTGCAGGAAATGCCAGATGGTTTGGATGATTTTCAAAAGAAAAGGTAGAGTTTCATTGGTTTTATGGATTGAGAGTGATGCGAGATAACTGTAGAAAAAGCTGGTTTAGTTTGATAAACATTGACACCTATTAACTGATGTGGTTGCAGGGTAGCCGAAGCTACGTCATTGCAACATATTTTTGCCTTTGAACAAGCAAAGTTGCTATTAGTGCGCATGAAGAGAGAGAGACTATTTGTAAATACTTCCTACTTGTGTATTTAATGTTTCTCATATTGCGTTTGCTTACTACAAGGTGGCTTTACTCTCCCTTTCGCAGAAAAGCATACAGAGGTTGCAGTCAGGAATTCGGGAATCTCAAATCTTGAATAATTCTATGAAACATCTCTGTGTGCCTGGTGCTAGAGATGTTCAAAATAAGGAGAGTCATCTTCAATCCCTTTTAGTTAATTCCAACAAAAAAATTGAGGTATATATAGTTCCCATGAACTTCATTTCATTTTCCTAGTGAAACTTTTGTGTTTTAGTTATATTTGTTTCCTTTTGTTTGCATTTCTGCAATGGTCTTTTCTTTTTGATGGTACTCCATCCAATTTTTCAGCATGTATGAGCTTTGGTGGTCCAACATGTTTATTTTTAATCTGCATCTTTTTATGAAATGATGTAAGTTTTGGCCATACGAGGATGTCCTAGTTTCCAACTCTTTTTGGGTCAATAATGAGATATAAAAGCTTTTTTAATAGAAACTCCTAAATGGAGTATATTCCTTTGGGTCCTTTACCCCCTTTTGCTTCCTAATGAAAGTTACCTTTAGGGGTGCAACTTGGGCGGGCCCAGCCCCAGCCCAAATCGGCCCAACCTGGAATTTTACACGGGTTGGGCTTGGATTTTTGGTCCTCGGGCTAGGATCGGGCCCAAGAAGCCGGGCTTTTTTATTTTTCGGGCCGAGCTTTGGCCTAGCCCTTAGCTTGGCTGAACCCGGCCCGAGCCCGACCCAATTATATGCATTTATACATATTTGTATATATGTAAATGTTGCATACATATTTACATATATATGCATACATATTTGTATATATAACATTTGTATAGACATTCTGCATACATATTTACATACATAAATATTTGTGTATATATATATTTGCATAAATACATTTATATATGTATAATTTTAGAGTGAGTTCATTGATTAACTTGAGCTCGGCCCAGGCCCTAGCCCAACCTAAGTGCATCAAATTACAGGGCGGGTTGGGAAAATCGGGCTTGACCTTGGGCTTGAGCCGGGTTCGGGCTTTAAGCCCAAATTTTAGGATCGGGCTTGGGTTGACCATAAACCCGGCCCAACCCGCCCGACTTGCACCCCTAGTTACCTTTAATAAAACAAAGAAAAGAAAAAGAAAAAAAAGAAAAGAAAAAGGAGTCATCACGGACCCATCAGCAAGCTGAAAGGAAAACATATGGAGTTGCATTGTTCTGGTATTGTAACACTGGCATATCATGCCATTTGACTCACTACCCAATATGCATGCTCTTACTGATTTTTAAGTACAAGAGTTTCTCCCTCTATGACATCTCTAGTATGGTGGTAATTGAATGATGGTGCCTTGGTTGTTGGCTCTTTTTTCTCTCATTTGGGGTTGGTTTTAATTAGGTTTTTTGTGGGCTTCCTTAATCACACTTTCGAAGAACAAGGTTGTTACTTAGTCCTAAAAAGTCATAAATTCATCCATCATAGAGGGAGATGGTTCTTGTTTCCATTATTTCACCAAATCAAGGTGCATTTTTGAAGAATAGGCAAATCATTGATCATATTTTAATTGCTAATGAAAGTGTGGAGGATTTGAAAAGAGTTGGAAAAAAGGGCTTAGTTTGCAAGCTTGATTTGGAAAAGACATGATTTGTTGATTGGTCTTTTTTGATGGGGGGTGATGGGAAACTGCAGATTTGGAGAAAGGTGGTATGAGTGGATTAGGACCTGCCACTGCACTATTTTGGTGAAAGGAATTGTGGTGGACCATTTCCATGCTATTATTTATTTATTTATTTTTTGGTAGAACATTTCCATGCTATTAGAGGAATTAGACAAGGGGCCCCTCTCTCTCTTTTCCACTTTGTCCTAATTGTTGATGTCTTGGGTAGACTAATTGTTAGGGTTGACTCCAAAAATTTGGTGAGGGGGTGGCAAGTTGGTAGGGATAGGGTGCCAATTAGGGGTGCTCATGGTTCAATTAACCAAATTGTGGGCCTATTTTCCATATTGAATTGGTACCATGGGTTTTTGGAAAACCGTGAATTGAAACCAATCAGTTAACCAGTTGATTGGTTTGGTTATTTGGTTTTTCAGTTTTTTGATATTTATAATATATTATAAATAAATATATAAATATATAATATAAATCATAGGTTTCAAGGCGCCTAGGTGATTTTGGGCGACACTAGGGCGCCTAGTCGCTTAGACAGGCGCCTAGGTGATAAAAATTTTAAAACATAAAAATCTAACTTTTGGCTAGTTCCCTAGTTTTATATACCGTTCAGCATGTATATTAATTGAAAAAATAGCAATTCTCTTTATTAAGAACAATACTGTTATAATAAGGATTTAATAGAGAAATTTCATATCAATTAGCAGCTAAAGAAGGTTGACATTATATATTAAATATTCAAGATGGAAAGTAAATTAGAAAAACAAGGATGGGATTTATGTTTCCGCGCTCTTCTTCTACTACCACTACTACCACTACCACTACTACTACTACTACTACTACTACTACAAATAATATATATAATAAAAATATTACATAATATATTTATTTTTCTATATAATAATAGCAACTAATTATTATAATTCTTAATTTTTTAAATATCAAATAAAAATATTTTTATATATATGTTTTTTTTTTTAATTTTTATAAATCATTTTTCTCAAGTCGAGCTTTATGAGCTTTTGACTCGAGCCGAGCTTGAGCTTACGAGCTTTTGACTCAAGCCGAGCTTGTGCAAAAGGTTCTAGCTTGAACCGAGCTTGAGCTCGAGCTCGAGCCTTGTACTACCTTTGGCGAGCCGAGCTTGAACGGCTCGGCTCGAATCCACCCCTATTTCTTTCTTTCTTTATTTCTCTTTCTCTCAAAACCCTTTGATCTTTTAAATTTCGATAGTAAAACATTAAACAAAGTATATTGATATATAGCATATAATAAAATGTATTAACACATACATTAATAAGATACAACAATATAAATGCTAATCGCCCGCCTAGGGGACAAAAATGACAAGGCGTTTGGGTGAGGCACCCAACCAAGAGTGCCTAGTCACTTAGGCGACGCCTTGACAACTATGATATAAATACTAGAAGTACATGTAATATATTATATTGTAAATAATAAATAATATATTATACATTATTTTTTTGGTAAGTAAACGAAAATTTCATTAAAAAGAAAATTTCAAGATGAAGGTGATAAGACATCACCCAATTACAACCATGACAGGAGTCCAAAACTCAGGACATTTTCCAAAATACATATTTGAGCTTCTTGCACTTCCCCTAAATTTTCGCTCATATCCCTTTTATCAATATGACTGAATTCTAGATGAGCCAAAACCCAAACAACAACTGATTGCTAACAACCACTACAAACCTGTTCATGCTATAGGATTTGGCATAAAAAATTCTTATATTCTTCTCTTTCACAAGATCCAAAAAATTCTTTACTAACTCCCTTCTTCTCCCTTATCTCAACCCTCTCATGTTCCATGTGATTAATTTCATTATCTGCCACCTTCTCAGCCCTGCTCACCCTGGCTATCACTCTTCATCTACCAAGCCCCCTTCCTCCCCCCACTCCCCCGTTTCTTTGATAGCCGTTTTTTTGAGCAAGTCTTCTCTTCTCTTCCTCTCAAAATGATCTATGGCTTTCCTAACAACCCTTTCTCCTCCAATAAAAAACAAACCCAATGTTTTACCCACTTCAACCTGTCTCTCCACCAGCCTCTCAATCTCCACCTTCCTTCTCTCCCCCCTTCATCATTCCTTGTTGTGCTTCCTACTCCTTTTTCTCTTTACCACTCTCTGTAATCCCCCTCCTGCACCGTTCCTTCTTTAATTTTTGCACCCTTTTTCTTCTATTATAGACCCTACCCTTCTCTTCATTAGTCCTTTTTCTCTTCCCAGCTTTTTTTTTTTACCGCACACTCCAATTTTGACCCCTTAGAAGTTCCTTCATCAGTCGACTTTGCTTCACCCATAGAGGAGAACGAAGAGTGAACAAAACCAAATGGAGACAAAGCTAGAGACAAGGAAGTGTTTACTACACTTACCTCTCCACTGAGCTTGGTCTGAGGACAATCCTGGATGGCGCTTGCTTCCTCTGCAACTGATCCTTTTTCATTGGCTAGAGGGACGACACCCTCAATATATATTATAACATATATAATATATATAATATATAATATATAATATATATAATACATATTATATATTACATACATAATATTATATATTATATATTATATACTATAAATGTATATTTATATATATATAGTGCATATATATTCATTTATAATATTATAGATAATATCAAATATATTTAAATTTATATGTCGGTTGCTTTGGTTAACCATTAGTTTTTCATATTGGTTAACAGAAACTGAAACCGAATCAATTGGTTTGGTTAATTAGGATTTTTGGTTCGGTTTAGATAAAGTTTAGACCTGCAATAGAATTTTGTTAGAATTAGAGGAAGATTAGAGGAGATAGAAGAGAAGAGAAGAAAAGAAAGGAGAAGGAGAAAACTAGTTTGAACAAGTGAGAAAAGTCGCTGTCTCTAGTTGGCCAGGTTATATTTACATGTTTCTATTAAATAAAACAAGACTATTATGTACCTACCTAAGTATGGGACACAACACTTAATATGAATGCTACACATCAGTTTAAACATAAATAGAAAGACCAAACTACGCCTATACATTTGACACTAACACTCCCCCTCAAGCTTGTGAGTATATATTAGATAGTCCTAACTTGTTACATATGTAGTCCACTCTTCCCCGACTCATCCCTTTGGTGAACAAGTCTGCCCATTGACTTCCTGTATTAACATATGCAGTATCTATCACTCCACTAAGCACCTTTTCTCTCACAAAGTGATAGTCAACTTATATATGCTTTTTTCTCTATTGAAACATTGGATTAGAAGAGATGTGGACTGCATCTTGGTTGCCACAATAAAGTTTCATTGGAGTGACAATTGAATATTCCATCTCTTGTAGAAGATTTTTCAACCACATTAGTTCACAAGTGGTATACTGGTATGTTCCATGGCTTTGTATTCAACTTTTGCATTGCTTCTTGCCACAACTGTCTGTTTCTTACTTTTCCATGTCACCAAATTACCCCCAAGAAAGGTACAATAACCTGTAGTGCACCTTCTGTTAGATACAAAACCAGCCCAATTAGCATCGCTATATCCCTCTATTTCAAGATTTCTTCTACTCTTGTATATCAAGCCACAACTAGGAGCTCCCTTCAAATACCTTTCAATCCTTACTGCATCCCAATGTGGAACCCAAGGTTTCTGTATAAATTGACTCACCACACTAATTGCAAATGAAATATCTGGCCGAGTAGTGGTTAGGTAGTTTATCTTACCCACCAACCACCTATACCTTCCAGGATCTTCAAACTCTTCATCCACATCATTGCTCAACTTGGTATTTGGTTCCATAGGTGTTTCAATCAGTTTGTCACCTAACAATCTTGTCTTCTCCAACAAATCAAGAACATACTTCCTCTGGCACAAATTAATACCATGCTTAGACCTTGTTACTTCTATCCCCAAGAAATATTTTAATTTACCAAGGTCCTTTATTTGAAAGTGCTCCTGCAAAAAGGTTTTCAGCCTATCAATCCCCAATCTATCACTGCCGGTAATAACAATATCATCTACATATACCACTAGTAAGATCTTCCCAGCATGCGAATAATGGCTGAATACCGAGTGATCAACCTGACACTATTTCATTCCAAACTTCTTTATCACTTCACCAAATCTACCAAACCACGCAGAGGGGGACTATTTAAGTCCATAAATGGCCTTCTTTAGTTTGCACACCTTACCATCCTCCCCTTGAGCAACAAACCCTGGTGGTTGCTCCATATAGAGATCACCATGTAAAAAGGCATTCTTGATGTCAAGTTGAAACAGATGCCAATCATAAATAGCAACTAGAGATATCAAAAACGAACGGAACCAATTTTGGTAGTAGGAGAGAAGGTCTTCGTGTAGTCAATACCATATGTTTGGGAATAACCTTTGGTAACCAGTCGAGCTTTCAATTGCTCTGCACTACCATCAGGTAAATATTTAACAGTGTATACCCATTTACAACCCACAACATGCTTACTAGGAGGGAGTGTTGTGAGATCCCCACGTGTGATTATAGGCCAAAGCTAAGAGTTCTTCCATTGCATGGTGCCACCCTGGAGAGGCAAGGGCTTCCTGGACATCTGTAGGAACCAAAATAGAAGACAACAAAGAAACAAACTGACGATGGGAAGCAGAAAAGTGAGATATAGAAACATAATTGGAAATGAGATGAAATGTGCAACTTGCTTTACCTTTTCACAAGGCAATAAGAAGATTAGGGTTAGAAACAGGAGGTGGAGTTGGTGGGGGGACAACTGTCGGATTTGTTGACGATGAAGAAGCTGGAGAAGCTGGTGTTGGTACATGTCGTCGATGCATATACACTTGGCGGATGGGCGGCCGTTCAACAGGAAGTTGCATTGGAGGCGAAGACTTAGTCACAACCGAAACAAGTGGGATGGGGTCCTCAATAGGAACTGGAAGAGGAGGAGGAGTTGAGGAAGAAGAGACATTACTGGACCCAGCAAAAAAACGAAATAGATTCAAAAGTAACATCAAGGCACACAAAGGAACGTTGAGAACTGGGGCTAAAACACTTGTACCCTTTCTGGGTCCGGGAATAGCCAAGGAAGATACACTTGGTGGATCGTGCATCTAATTTGTCCACTCCAGGTCCAAGATTATGAACAAAACATACACTCCCAAAAACCTTGAGAGTAAGGGGAAAAGGAGACAAGGTAGGAAACAAAGTGGTGAAAGGAGAATGACCTTCAAGGATGGGTGTGGGCATCCGGTTAATGAGGAAAGAAGATGTAAGCACAACATCATTCCAAAAACATTTGGGTACATTCATATGATGCAAAAGGGACCGAGCAATTTCCAAAAGATTGCGGTTCTTTCTCTCAGCCACCCCATTTTGCTGAGGTGTATAGGTACATGAAGTTTGATAGATAATGCCATGTTGTTCCAAATACTCTTGAAATGGTGTATACAAGTATTCACGACCATTATCAGAACGAAGAATCTTAATGTGTACACCAAATTGGATGCGAATTTCAACATAAATTTTTTGGAAAATGGAAAACAATTCACTCATTTCTTTTATTAGGTAAAGCCACATTATCCTTGAATAATCATCAACAAAAATAACAAAGTATTTGTAACCATTGTATGACACTATCTTATTTGGACCCTAAATATCTGAATGAACTAAAGAAAAAGGACTCGACATACGATTATCAACCTTAGGACTAAAGGGAACATGATGATGTTTCCCCAACTGACATGACTCACAATCCAAAATAGAAAGATGACTCAGTGATGGAATAAGTGACTTTAGTGCTTTAAGCGATGGATGACCAAGTCTACAATGCCACTGAAGAGGAGAAAGAGATGTCTGAAGAGCTATTGACGAACCACCACCACCATCAAGATAATACAGTTTCACCAGTTTCATGCTCTCCAATCTTCATCATCGTCTTGAAATCCTAAAAAACAGAAGAGGGGCAAAGGTGATAGAACAATTAAGAGACTTGGTTAGCTTACTAACAGACATAAGATTAAAAGGGAATTTGGGAACATTACAAAACCGAGGACAAGGATAAAGGGTATATGTCAATATTACCAACACCAAAAATGGAGGATGTGGAACCATTAGCAAGGGTAACAGAATGTGATGTGGAGCATTGTGAAAGGGATGAAAACACACCTGGAGTTCTAGTCATATGATCGGAATCTCCAGAGTCGATAATCCAGGATGTGGGTTTGGATGCTAGACAAGCCATACCTAAATGTGCGAGAGTAGTTGTATTTTGTTAAGAGGTGGCTTGGATAAATCACTCATACTCATCACGTGGGACACTCATCATCTCCTTCCCGAAGACATCCGTAGATGTAGAGGGCATCTGATTAGCTTGTTAGATATCCTATCTTGAACAACCATCATTGGCCACTACATGATTTGCCCAAGTTGAAGGTAGACCATGCAAATCATAACAAAAGTTAATGGTGTGCCCTTCCATAACACAATGTGTACACCTCATTAGACCATTATTACATCCTCTGCCATGAGCTCCCCCTTAATCTCGACCTCAACACGTCCACCACCACGACTATACATGGGTCTACCACCACCACTACGACCATATATGGATCCACTACTACCACTACGACTGGGCTGAACTCCGAGCTCCACCTCTAACACCACGACCTCCCCCTCTCGTCATTGCAAAAGCAGACCTGTCAGAGATATTAGAATTCTCTGTGGGCTCAACAGAAGTCCTCCGAAGAAGGGCAAACACCTCTTCTAGAGACAAAAGAGTTGACCTTCCTAGTATTTGTGCTCTCACTGGTTCATATTCAGATTTCAGCCTTACTAAAAATCTGGTCAGAATTAGTTTTTCTCTCTATTGTTTCTGAATCTTAACATCAGAAGTGAGGGGATGGTACACATTCAACTCATTACAAAAGTTCCGTGCTAGCATAGAACTGTTAAGGACTTTGATTACCCTATTGCAGATTAAAGTACTCCTGATAAAGCTGATACACTCTAGTAGTATTGTCTTGTCTTGAGTACAATTTCTTGGCATGGTCCAAAATCTCTTTCGCTGTATCTAGGTACATAAAATTCACATTGATCTTGCGTTCCATACTATTCCATAACCAAGTCATAATCTGTGCATCTTCTTGTTCCCAATCACTATACTCCTGTGAGTCAGCGGGAGGTTTTTCTTCTCTTACATGCTTCACTTTTTTCTTAGCTCTAAGAAAGATCTCTAGAGATTTCGCCCAAGGCACATAATTCTCCCCATTCAACTTGATAGAAGTCATCCAAACATTCAGGTAGTTGGTGGGAACCATAACACTAGATTTGTGTTCACTACTGTCTCCCATCTCTGAATTCCTTTTGTTTTTTTGTTTTTTTGTTTTTTTTTTTCCGTATATGAAACTTCTAAATCACTTTTCACCACACTGCACACTAGTGAAACCACCTACAGTCACAATTTTCAGCAATACCTGTCGCTGATTTCTTCACTTTAAGCACCGCAAAACTACCACACAACTACCTGAATACACACCATAGCACTAGCAACTCACCAACCACTTGATTCACACTGAAACACACATATGTCCCACCTATTTGATCACCAAAAACCAACCCGACACCTGACTATCCACTGCACCACCTGAGACAGCCCTTCCAAAGGGAAAGGGCGACCACTCCTTTTTAGCACTTTTCCCTATCTCCAACGGATGATGAAGAAAACTGTAAAACCCTAGGCTGAATGGTGATAGAACAGATCAACAGAATTCTGGGCAGATCTGATTTTGTCACAGTGGCTCTGATACTATGATAAAGTTCAGACCTGCACTAGAATTCTGTTAGAATTAGAAGATTAGAGGAGATAGAAGAGAGAAGAGAAGAAAAGAAAGGAGAAGGAGAAAACTGGTTCAAACAAGAGAGAAAAGTCACTCTCTCTAGTCGGCCAGGTTATATTTATATGTTTCTATTAAATAAAACAAAAGACTATTATGCCCCTACTCAAGTATGGGGCACTTCACATAACATAAACATTACACATCAGCTTAAACATAAATAGAAAAACCAAACTACCTCAACACAGTCGACACTAACAGGTTTCATGGGTTTGGTTTGGTTTTTCGGCTTTTGATGAGCACTTCTAGTGCCAATCACTCATTTACAATTTGTTGATGATACTATTCTGTTTTGTGAGGGAGATGATATTAATTGGGCTAGGAATTTGAAATTAGCTGTTCAAGTTTTTGAGCAAATGTCGCAAGGTGCTAACCAGCTGGTTGGTAAGGTCTCTTGCTGGTCATAGTGGAGACTTGGGATCGAATCCTGCCTGCACCTAGATTAGGGGATGGACTACCTCCTGTTGTGTAGCCCTTAAAAAGAAATAAAAATACTTTTTGAGCAAATGTCAAATCTGAAAGTCAATTTTGACAAGAGTTGTGTGGTGGGGGTTAATATGGATGAGAGGGAGGTGTTAGAATGTGCAGATATTTTGAGACTACCTTTAGGAGATAATATGAGAAATAATAGTTTTTGAAACCTCATGATTGATAGACTCACCAAGAGACTGGCATCATGGAAAAAAAAAAAGGAACAAAACTCTCTTTGGGTGATAGGATTACTTTGATAAAGTCTGTTTTGGTCGATTTGGTCGTCTATTTTCTATCTGTCTTTAAAATCCCAGAAGGGGTGAAAAGTTTGGAAAAGTTGATGGGGGATGTAAACTAGGTAAAGAGAAAAGGAACCATACAATCAGATGGGAGGTGGTTAGTAGAAGTAAGAATGTTAATAGTCTAGGTATAGGAAATCTTCAAAATAGAAATGAGGCCCTATTGGGGAAATGGTTATGGAGATTGATAGTGGACAGGGATAAGTTGTAGGCTAAGGTGATACTAAGCATTCATGGGCTAGCGATTGATGGCTGGGATGTGGGAGTTTTGGCTAGGGCTATACGAGCTTTACCTTGGAAGTCTATTCATGCCATTCTACCTTCCTTCCTACCTTTTATAAGGTTTGTTCTTTGAAGATCTTGTTAAAATTTGGGAACATATTTGGGTGGGGAACTCGTCATAGAAAGAACAATTTCCTTGTATTCCCTTTCACTGTTTAAAGATGAGCTTGTGTCTACTTTTTTGGTTCCTTCTGACTTAAGCTTTGGGATGTAGAAGGGGTTTCAGAGGCTTTGATTTAAACAATGTCTTGGCCTTGGTTCAAAATTTGGAAGGGGTGGTATTTTAGATCCTTCGATATTGGACAGCTGGATTTGGATTTTGTATTCCTTTGGTTTCTTTACTTGTGGCTTTCAAAGCTTTAGTTCAACCCTTTGATAGTCTTGAGCAGCCTTTTCTTGTCAAGGAAGTTTGGACTTTGGGGTAAACCAATTCCTCCCAGGATAGGAGCATTTTGTTGGGAAGCATCTGGAAAGGTGCAACACTTGTGATTTGCTCCAAAGGAAAAGACCTCATTGGTGCATCCTTTGTAAGGCTAATGGTGAGAATTGCTATCACTTATTAATCTACTACCCCCTTGTTTCATGTATTTGGGATTGGTTTCAATCTTTGGTTGGTTGCAGGTGGACCCTCTACCAAATTTACAAAGCTTGTTTGCTTCTTCTTCTGCCAGGTGGTCAAAGAAGAGGGGGAAAATCTTATGGAAATGTTCAAGAGTTGTTATATCCTGGACAATTTGGTTAGAAAGGAACCCAAGGTTTTTTCTGAAAAGGAAAGAAGTAGAGATGCAATTATTGAAGCCATTACTATCAGAGTGGTACATTAGGTGAAGTCTTTGGATATCTTTGAGGATATCTCTATAGATGTTTTGCTTAGGAATTGGAAGGAAGTGGCTAATTCAGCCTCCTTCAAAACTGTGATTAGCCCCCTTGGGTCTCCACCAGCTAATGGATTCACCAAGTTGAATTTTGAGGGAAGTAGTGAAGGAAACCTATGTCCTTCAGGCATTGGAGGAGTTTTCAAGGATGGGCTTGGGAATTATGCTAATGAGAAAAAGGAAGTTTAAGTGGCTGACCCTGGGTATGGAAATAAAAATGCAGTGAGTGAAAAGAAGTGCTAATTCCTCTGCTGTACACTTGCTAAACAAGGGGTGGGAAGGAATTGCTTGTTTTGGGCATTGTTGTAATCTTGAGTTTCTTTGTGGGGAGGGTTAAGAGGGTTTACCTATCCCCTATGCTTTCTTGTATCTGTTATATATATATATATATATATATATATAATATTGCTAAATTTAATTAAACTTGTAACAGATTGTTTTTATCTTTTTAATGATGCAGTTTGTTAGAACATACTATTTACATATTTTATAAATGTTAACACAATAAGATATACTATGGAAATGTCTGTGCAGTATTTGGTTGTATTGGGTAACATTTGTGTTTGACACTAGTTCTTCTGTCCATGTATTTACATGGTTATGGTTATTTTGGTCGCAAATAATTAGGGGTATTGCTGTTAGGTCTGCAGATGGTACCGTTTACCTGAATTTGAATTCAAATTTGATCTGGTTGACAGGTTAAGGGTGATTTGAATTTGATCTGTTTATAATTGGATTGAACATGGATCCATCCTATCTGATACAATTCGATTTAAACGTATATGTTTATATATACTTAAACACTAAAGTTTATATTCTATCTATTAGTAAAGTTGGTTAGAATGTTGTGTTGTTTTGTTTTTACTAGAGAGCTATTGGTTCAAGTTTCATAAAATTTATTTTCAATATATATATATATATATATATATATATTTCATGATATGCAATATCAAAGTCATTTTTAGTTCATTTTATTCATAATATAATATTTTGATAATTTTTAGTTTATTTTATTAATGCTATTCAATATCTGATTTCAATCCAGATTTGATCGAGTCCGAAGATATACAATTCAAATTTGGATGTACCTTATGTCCGACCTAATCCAATTTGTTTGCAGCCTTAACTGTTGGCCTCTTTGTTCTTTATCTCTTCTGAGAGAGATTGTTTAGATACCTAACTCTCAAATTCATGCAATACCCTTGCTTATTTTTTGTACCAAAAAAGAACCCTTTCTTAATTTTTTATTCCTTAGCTCTTATCTTTTTCTCTCCTTGTGTTTCCTTAGCTCTTATCTTTTTCTATTTGAGTCTTCAGTTAATTTTTTATTCCTTAGCTCTTATCTGCAGAGCTCTAACAAATTAACTTGATTTATTTATTATTTCATTTAATGCATATTCCCCTTCCCAATATATACCAGATGTTTATTTTCCTTTTTCTTGTTTCGTAATCATACTTATCCAAATATTAAATGTACCAAAGTCTATTTGGAACTGATGACCTTTGTGACTAATGAAATATATGAAATTTTGTAAGTTTTGAGTATCATTTATGTGTTTGATAACTGCTGTTTGCAGGATACAAGTAGTAGATTATCTGGATTGAGGCAAGAGCTTGGTGCTCTGAATCAACAAATAAGGAGCCTAACAAAATCGTTCCATGCTTTTTGTAAGATGAAAGGAGAACCAAGCTGTGATGAAATGATTATGTTAGCTAATGAGCAACTGCAGAAGAGAAAAAGTTGCAGGTCTATCCGTAAGGACTCACAGGTATTCACCATTATTGTGGCTTTTCTTCTCACCAACTCAATATGAGTATCTCTTTTACAGTGATCTATTTGTTTTTTTTGCCTTGCAAACTTCAGCTATGGTATTTGGAAGATCTGGACAGTAAGAGAGGATATCACAATTTTGTTCTCAACTATCACAGCTTCCTCATCCAGAGGTTGTTGAATTTAGCTGATTTCTTTGCCTTCTTTACCTAAGGTTATTGCAGTGTAACTAGGGCTTTATTTCTTGATACAGGTTTACCATCAACTGTAGTCCGATTTCAAGTATATCCATTTCCAATGAATTGAATGAAGCAAACATCTCAAATGTATGAGCTCTTTTTCCCCCCATTCAGAGCCTTTTTTCTCATCAATTGTTTCCTTAAATGACATGATTCTTTTGGTGTGTGAATTAGAGCTTCCCAAATATAAGTGCGTTCACAGCCTTTGCATTTGTTTTCAATGCTGAGGCTATTCGAAAGCATATCAGTCTGAAATGTTTGGCGCAAGAAATACAAGTGAGTTTCTCTTACTAGATTTCATCTCAGAGGAGTGCTTACCTTAGTTGTTCACATATTCTTTACTTATCTATTACACTGACTGAACCTTATTTTAGTGTTCTGTCTGCACTTTTTTCTTTTGGAATGACAGTGAACTGGGTCCTCAGTGGTGTGGGCTGAGCAAGCATTTCACTTTTTCCATTCTTCAAGTTTGGAACATGATTTTAGACTTTTGGAATGGCAGTGAACTGGGTCCCGAGTGGTGTGGGCTGAGCAAGCATCACTTTTGCCATTCTTCAAGTTTGGAACATGGTTTTAGAATCTGTGGTGTTTGAATTAGCACAAACTTTTTTGTTATAAAATTGCACAAAACTGTAGAGATGCTAGCATGTTGGAACTGTAGCATTGTTTTAGTGTATTGTGGATCCATTCCTGTCTCAAACAAGTATAAACGTATTCTTTATGCCAGCGGATAGGAGCATGGGCTTCCTCCTCTCTAAACGAAGGAATAGAAAGAGGCATCTTTATGTGCCACCTCTATCAATCAGTAATAAAACAACATTTTCTTTTTCTTCTCTTTTTTCTGTTTATGCAGACAACCAATTCTCTTCTGGGTAATCTGCTAGATGTGATTGAGGAAGTACTGGTAGCACGGCTAGAGATTCCAAATCTAATTCAGACAAGATTTCATTCTCCTTGTGGTAATGTATTTGTATTTTTATCTCCCTCTTTCTAGTTTGTAAAATGACTGCTGTTTTTTCTTTTCACACAATAATATTTTGAATATTCAAATACAAAATATGACATTTTAAGATTTTTTTTTTGAAAAATAGGGTAGTTTGTACAAATACCATCAATCAAGAAAACTTTTACATGTGCAGCTCATTCTTATTAGAAGCTACACATCAGGATCATACTATGACATTCAGATCCCTTTTTTTTCTGAAAAAAAGGTAATTTATGTGAATAAAAAGGACGGGGTCCAGTCATCAGCAATTCTGACATGTTCAATAAAAATCCTTTTATCTTGATGGATTAGCCAATGATCAGTTTAAGAAGCAGAATATTATATATGATGACTAACAGAGTTTATGTTCCTTAAAGAAATCAACAACTTATTTGAGTCACCATGTCTGCATCACTTCCAGGTTGGCTCTAGCTTTGAGTTGTCTAACCCATGTTCATATGTTTGCCAACTGGCTACAATTAATTCTGTCATACATTCCAAGAAATCCTGATAATTGATCAGTCTAATCTTATTCTTATATATATATATATAAACAAGGAAGCCTAGAATTTTTCTCCTTTTTTGAATTATTTTTTTAATTCCATGCCATTTTTGAAACGACCAATGAGATGCACTTTCTCAATAACCTAAATAATCTATTCTCCTAAAATGTCTCCTAAACTACCTCCCCCACTTTCTCCGAAATTATCTATAATTCCTATTCATCTCCAAAATTATCTTTTATTATATAATTATATATCCTAAAATTAATATTTATTGTATTTTAGTAATTATTTATTGTTTTTTGTGATAAATGTATTTTCAAAGATTATGTATAAATTTATTTTGTTTTATTATTTAACAGAAAATTTTCAGTAATTATTGGAGATTAAACTACTATTATTGAAAATTTTAAATTTAATTTATTGTACTTATTGTATTTTTGTTATAACTTATTGGTTAATATTTATGAGAGATTAAACTATTATTTGAGATTATACTTTTTATTGGCTAAGTTAATATATTTTTAGTTCTTATTGTATTTTTGTAATTATTGTATTTTTCATTATCAATATATTTTCAATAATTGTGTATTTTTGCTATATGTTTTCAATAATTATTGAAGATTAAACTATTGTTATTTATCAGAGATGAGACTATTAACTTAACTGAAATTATGAGTGTTCATGAGATGATTCGGTTTGGTCGTAAACTATTTGGTCAACCAAATTGACCTGGTTAGGTTGGGGAGTTTGTTAGCTGAAACCGACTGAACGTTTGTGAAAACCGACCCACTCAAATTGTATTGGTTTGGCCGTTTGGGTCGATTTTTTGGTTTGGTCAATCAGTTCAAAAGGTTTATACTTAAAAATTAAATTAAATTTTAAAAGTTACAGTGCAATTATTAAAAATTATATTTAAAATATAAATATTAAAATATATCCATGGTTAGGTTGTTTGATTTTGATCAGTTTACAAATGTCCAAAGCGAAACTGATCCAACTTTGTCAGATTGGGAAATTTTTGAACCAAATCCAACCTAAAATTCTAGAAAACCGACCAACTTGGGTCGAGTTGATCGGGTTGGTCGGTTTCATCAGTTTGATGAATAAACCTAAATAAAACTAATTATTGTTATTTTTGTATTATAAAAAATTTATTAAAAGTAGTATATAATATATGAATAATTATTAATTATTTAAAGAGTTGAAAATATAAAACAATTGTATACTCTTATGTGTTTCTATTAGGGTAATTTACTAGAACACACCTTATAGTTTTACATATTTACTTAAGGCTACCTTAGGTTTTCATTTTACTAAAACATCTCATATATTTTACAACTTATTTACTTAATCAACATTTCATTAAGGAGTGTTTGTTTTTCTATTAGGCTATGGTTTTTTATTCCAAAAATACCCTTAACACTTTTTTTGTACATAAAACAAAATTGACCAAATATAGCCAATAGAGTGGTTGTCCGTGTCTTATTAAGGGCAAAAATGGTATTTTTATTTTTATTTTTATTTTCTTTTGATTAAATTTATTTAAATGAACATTAGGGTCAACACTATCATTTTCCACTATCATCTAATGGAAGATTGATTAAATCCACTGCAAATTATAAGTGGTGTTTTAGTAAAATGCTAACTATAGGGTCGATTGTAGTAAATCCGAAAATGACCCTTTCTATTACTTAGCTTTCGCTTAATAAATATTGTGCATCGCACGGGTCCCCACTAGTATCTATATATTAAACTGGGCCTACTATGTCAGCAGGCCTCTCCTTTCTCATTAACTCCTTTGATTATCTTTCATTAATCATTCCATTAACTCTCCTCGAACTCACTCTATTAATTTTCTCTCCTCTCAATTACTCCATTAAATTGTTTAAAATAATTGACTCTTTTTCTTTTTCTTTTTCTATTTTTTTACTTTTCTATTTTCCTTTTTCCTTTTTTATTTTATTCTCTTTCCTCATTAATCTAATAAACCAAAAACAATTTGCCTAGGGGTCATCATTTCAATCCAGCCCAGGCCTGAGCTTGCATCAGGCCCACAAATTCCAGGGCCAAGCTTGGGCCTACTACTTCAAGGTTGGCGTGAGCCCAACACAATCCGTAAACAAATAATGGTTTAAAAGTTTAAGAAAAATATCATAAATAGTTAATTCACCTAAAAATAATGAGAGAAAGAGAGAATTTTACCCATCAAAATTCCCTTTATTTGTTTTATATTCAAATTCTATTTTATTGGTTAATTGTTAGAAAATTATCATTTGAAATCTAAAAAGTAGAATTAATAAAAAATACTAAAATTTAGCAATTTTTATCTAGCAACTGTTCAAAAATTAGGAAAGCAATAAAAGTTGGTAGTTTATAAATTAAAAATTAAAAACATTTGAATTCTATTTAAAAATAACTAATTTACCATGATAATTAAAATTAATATAAAAAATAATAAAACAAACAATTTGCATTCCATATAAAAATTAATTAAAATAATAAAACCAATAACGATTCAAGTAGAAATGCCATGACAATCCTACTTATGGATGACCATTTATAACTTAGCCCAACCCAGTTCTAACCCCACTTTGTCCTTCATCCCAACATAAAGTCCTCGTGGATTAAGAAAGATGTATTAGTCATGGCATTGAAAGACATGGAAAGCATTTCTCATCCAAAGGAAATGAAAAAAAAAAAACAAAAAAAAAGTGCTAAATGCCCTATTTGTCAACTCAAGCATCTGAAATCCATGTCAAAAGAATATTTGAGCCTCTTATTATTAAACCTATAAATTTTCTAGGCTTGAGCAACTATATTCTTGCTAGTTAGGCCTAGCTTGGATCTACACCAAGCCCACACATAATGTGGGCATTGGGTAGGGCCAGAGCTAAGCAACCCCTAAGCTTGACCTGGAAGTTTTATACATGTATGGTAAATTTTATTATATAATATTTAAGATAACAAATTTTATATTAATATATAGATAGAAAATTATATATGTTTTTATAATATACTAAGATTAAATAAAAATATTAATTTGTAAAAAATCATAGTTTTATAATTAACATGGGGAAGCTTGACTCTATCCCAGGCCCAAACAAATATTATTATGCTTTGGGTGTTGTCCAAGTTGGACTAGGCAGCCTTAAAACCTGTTAATACACTATCAAAAGTTGGCTTGAGATCTTTTATTTTATTTTTTTAGTTCATTGGGCTATTCAATGGGGTAGCCCATCCCCCTTAGCTCCTTTAGCTACAATAGTAATAATTTTTATCTAAAATAGTTGAAAAATCCAAAAATAATACATGCATGGGTTGTACTCAGTTTGGTTTAGTCCAATTACGAATGTCACATTGCTCTTACGGGTGCAACTTGGGCGGGTTGGGTTAGGTTGAGGATCAACCCAAGCCCAATCTGAAGTCTTGAACCCCAAGCTTGGGCTTAGATTAATTTAATTATGATCGAATAGTTAATCTATAAATATTTTAAATATTGAAGTAATATTTACAAAAAATGGTAATGTTTAATCATTAATAAAGTAAAATAAATAAAATAGAACACTAAAAGATAATTTGGAAAAATTATTTTATTAACCAATTGACAATAATTTATTATTTTATTAAAAATCATTGATATAATTAATCCACCCCATATCTCCTTTAGCTACAATTGTAATAATTTTTATCTAAAATAGTTAAAAAATCCAAAAATAATACATGCATGGGTTGTACTCAGTTTGGTTTAGTCCAATTCCGAATGTCACATTGCTCTTATGGGTGTAACTTGGGCGGGTTGGGTCAGGTTGAGGATCAACCCAAGCCCAATCTGAATTCTTGAACCCCAAGCTTGGGCTTAGATTAATTCAATTATGACCGAATAGTTAATCTATAAATATTTTAAATATTGAAGTACTATTTACAAAAAATGGTATTGCTTAATCATTAATAAAGTAAAATAAATAAAATAGAACACTAAAAGATAATATGGAAAAATTATTATTTTATTAACCAATTAACAATAATTTATTATTTTATTAAAAATCATTGATATAATTAATCCAAATTACTAAAATACTAATTTTTTTTTGTTACAAATTACTAAAATAATGATTATTTATTTTAAACAACATTGCATTCCTTATAATTGTTATCAATTTCTATTGTCTGACTTTCCCTGCTAGTTGGTGTTTAAATATGTACGCTATTGTTATGTTGTTATCTTACATATAAGGTTCTTGCTTAAATGCTTAGGCAATTCCAAGTTATATTGTTCAATTTTTTTACCTTTAATTCCAGGCAAGTACTGAGGATTATTTTTGTTTTCTTATAAAAATATAAGCATGCATGCTATAACTTCTCTTGGCTCATTTGTTTACAGCTGAAAGGCTAGATCTGGAGCTTTGCTTCATTGATTTGAAAACAGGGAAGAAGGTTACTTCAACACTTGACGTGACTTATTTGAATCAGTAAGCTTTCTCTCTCTCTCTCTCTCTCTCTCTCTCTCTCTATATATATATATATATATATATATATATATATACATCTTGGGTGTTTATAAATGGTAAGAGAGTTAGAGGCTCAGAAAGCATTAACATGAGGTGTACCATCCTTTCTGCCTCTAGGTTTCATTTTGGTTGCATCTAATATATGTCCTGTACTAGATATCTGAGATGAATGGATTGTCCTACCAACTGGATTGATTTGGTCTTGGTTAACGTCGTTAAGAAGCTCAATTTTTAGGATGTTTTCCATGCATTTGATCATACACATATATATTCTCATTTATTTGTGTTGATAAATGTTTGATCACATGCACACGTGTTTGTCGCACCATATATTCATGTAGTGCATGTATGCAAGTTTTTCCATCTAAAATGTCAATATGGTTTCCATTACCACACCTTGTACGTTGGGTGTGGTGATAGTTGGCCCCGGAACTTTAATTTAAGACAAAGATCCCACTTTCTAACACTTTGCCTCCTTCATTAGCATTCTGTGAGTGAACTTCAAAAACCTCCTTGACTATTATGTGTTTGTTAAACATTTCTAAATATCTAAACTGCCTTTTCCTTAATTTTTGGGACCATTTTGTCCTTCCTCTCATATGAATCTTGAAAGGGAATTTTAGTAAATTAAATTCTTATGTTAAGCCAATTAATGGAGACAGTGCAAAGTGTTGGAATCTGAAAGTTGAAGGGGTCTTTCTTGCAAGTGAAAGTTTGGGGGGGGGCTTAAGTGACACTTGCAACACAACAAAGGGTAAAACTAAATTTTGATGGAAACTCCATGGGTAATCCAGGACCCTTGGGAGCTAGGGGAGTCTTTAGGGATCGGGAGGGCAGAATGGTAGCACTATATACTCTGGCCCCATAGGAGTGGGAGACTATGAGAGCTGAAATTTTGGCTCTCCTACAAGGCTTGAGATTTGCTAAGCAATGGGAATTTCAGAATTTGGAGGTGGAAGGGGACTCTAAATTATTAATAGGGTGGTTGCAAACAAAGAAGTTGGGTGTATGGAAGTTTAGACAACAAATAAGGGAAATAATCTGCTTGGCAAGGGAAGTTGGAGTAACATTCAAATGGGTAAGGAGATCAGCAAACTCTGTGCGAGATAGCTTGGCAAAATAGGGGACATTCAGGGAAAGCTTTTTTTGGGTCGTACTGTAACTCTTGATGTTCTTTTGGGGTCAACACTCTTTGTCTTAATGGTTGACAGTGTAAGACGTTTATTTGATATCTGATAGTGTGCGATCTAGATACTCCTAGATGGAAGACTAATCGATCTCTAGTTGCGCGACGAGCTGGACCAATTTGTAGAATAGTAGATCAGAGAACCCGGGGTAGCTAACTCGACGAGGTCGCTTCGATGCTTAAGTCAGTACTTATACTGTGAATGCGAGCTTGAATATTTGAGTGCTTGAATGCTAGTGAGTAAAATAATCATGCGTACTTCTCTTTTTTCTCTTCTCTGGGTCTTCGGGGTTGGTGCCTTTATATAGGCATTGTTCAGTGTGGGCCTCACGCACTACATCTGAGATTTTTGGGAGATCGTGCCTAACTGGTCTGAAATCCTTGGAGGTAAACATCATACACGTTGACCACCCTTCGGAACATTCGGTACGTGGGCCAATTTCCAAGAATCGTGGGAGCGTCGTGATATGCATGTCGAATTTGTCGGCGAGCACGTCTCGCACGTCGCCACTTGGACCTCAGTTAGGCCCGCATGCCCTCGAGAGAGGTCGGTCCTTGCGTTGAGGTCACTTCGGCCAGTGACGAGGTGCTGTAGGTCGGCCCTGGATGATGTGCTTCTAGCGGACCTGAGTTGTGGTCGAGGTCTTCAGGTTGGTGGTGAAGGCATGTCACTAGGTTTGGGCTAAGAGAAACCACGATCTGGGTCTCCAAGTCATTGCTTAGGTGGTGTCTATGTGTCAACTAACTGCTCCAAGATGCCATGTGTCATGATGTCATTGGAGGGCCAAATCTGCCCTCATCAATTGCCCCCCACTCCCGAGCTGAGAGTAGCTCGGCGAAGGGAGGAGGTTGTTCCTTTTGGCCTAAGATGATTGATTCGATCAGTTCGTAGTCACAAGCGTTGGTTTGATTTACTTCTCAAATTGGAATAGTTCGAGTAGTTGCTGCCTTACACATGACCTTGCTGTCTTGATTCTTGGGGCACGAGAGCGAACTCATCCTCTCGAGGAGAGGTGAAGCAGGTACCCCGAGGGCATCTACCTTATTAGGGATGTAACCGTCAAGGGGTTCTGCAACCGACCATTACCTCGAGAACGAAACTTACCATGTTGTCCTCAAAGGGGGGTTCTAATTGCGTGATTGCTTTATTAGGTCGCTCCACCTAGGTAGACTTCTACGCAGTGTCACTCGAACTGGTTCTCAAAAGAATAGCCAGTGAGTTCGACGCGGAGCCTAAAACGAGGTAGTGGTCTACTGTGAAGAGATCAACCAAGTTTGTGTTTGTCATGGTGCCCAACTAGTATGCCAAATAGGTACTGTATTTTGTCCTCCACTCCATTGCGTAAAAGTTTTCTAAGTGTGGATTACCCCGAAGTGCCAAACTGTATGCACACTAATGAGGCTAAACGCGAACTGCTTTTTATTTTGCCCATGCCAAAGAGGCGACTAGGTATATGCCCGAGCTGACGTGGACAAGTGTGGATTACTAACAAAGTGCCGGGCTGACGAGCTAGGCTCTAATAGGAATAACCCAATCTCAATGTACATTGAAGTAAATAGACATTGTAGGGTATGTGCCTGTCCTACCTGTGCACAAGCTACTTTTTTATTTGCCCATGCCGAAGAAGCGACTGGGTCTCATGTGGTCCCGAGGTCTTTTATCAGCTCGACACCTTAGCCCTTGGGCTCTGGGAGTGACTCACGGTCCACTCTCCTTATCCTTATTTAGCGGACGTGCGACCTGACCTTTCCGCCTAAGCGGGTGGTCATTCTGTAGTAACTTCTCATATGGCTGCTTCTACGTCATCCCGTGGGATTATCTTCTTGGGTGAGTGCTTGCGAGACCACAACGTACATGTTCTGCCCCCCTTGCGAGGGCATAATGTTGTTGTCGGTGTGAGTGGTTAATTCAGGGCCACCACTGCACTGCATCAGCCTTGTTAGTGGCGCCGATCATCCACTCCTACAAGAAGCCACTGGGAGCTCAACCTACGGGGGCAGCACTACTGACTTTAGGTCACCAGCTTGTATGTGAGCCTTGGAAGGCTCGACCTGCAAGGGCGTCCATGCAGTCCGTTGGCCGCCAACTCCCGTGGAAGCCACAAAAAGTTCGTCTTGTAGAGGCGACCTTCCGAAACAAGGCTGAACTCAAAGGCACTTTTGAGCAACATCAACACCCATAACGAATACCGGGGGACAAAAACACCTATGATGAACCTAGAGAACTCCCCTGTGACAAGCGGACAAATTCAAGCCAAACTCAAAATCCCCAATGCCCTAGATAAATACACTGCTACTATATGTGAACGCCCCTCTTCCCATGGTAGAGCCGACAGTGGTTCCCACCGGGATTGAAGCGTAGCAGTTCTATGAGATGAAGTATGGATTTCCAGACCTGAGCATGGGAGAAGCCCGATGTAGACAACAACAGAACATCCTCAACTCATCCTCAATAGCAGTCAGCCAGGACAAGGCCTCATCAGCCCTGTTTCGCAAGGGCGTCCATGTAGTCCGTTGGCCGCCAACTCTCGCGGAAGCCACGAAAAGCTCGTCTTGTAGAGGCAACCTTGCGAAACAGGGCTGATGAGGCTTTGTTCTGGCTGACTGCTATTGAGGATGTTTTGCTGTTGTCTACATCGGGCTTCTCCCATGCTCAGATCTGGAAATTCGTACTTCATCTCATAGAACTACTACGCTTCAATCCCAGTGGGAACCACTGATGGCTCTACCGTGGGGAGAGGGGCGTTCACATACAGTAGCAGTGTATTTATATAGGGCATTGGGGATGTTGAGTTTGGCTTAAACTTGTCTGCTTGTGACAGGGGTGTTCTCTGGTTCATCATAGGTGTTTTTGTCCCCCGGTAATCGGTATTCGTTTTGGGTGTTGATGTTGCTCAAAAGTGCCTTTTAGTTCATAAAAAATGGAATTTAGAAAGTGAGAACTTTAGTTTCTAAAAGGTGAGATCTTAGCTTTTTGGAAGAAGAGGACTTAGCCTTTTAGAAGCTGAGAACTTAGCTTCTTGTAGCGTTTCCCACAGACAGTACCAATTGATAGTGCGCGATCTAGATACTCCTAGTTGGAAGACGATCCGATCTCCAGTTGCGCGACGAGTTGGACCAATCTGCAGAATAGTAGATCAGAGAACCCGAGGTAGCTAACCCGACGAGGTCGCTCCGATGCTTAAGTCAGTACTTATACTGTGAATGCGAGTTTGAATACTTGAGTGCTTGAATGCTAGTGAGTAAAATAATCACGCGTACCTCTCTTTTTTCTCCTCTCTGGGTCTTTGGGGTTGGTGCCTTTATATAGACATTGTTCGGTGTGGGCCTCACGACCGCATTCGAAATTTCTGGGAGATCATGTCTAATCGGTCTGAAATCCTTGGAGGTAAACATCATGCACGTTGACCACCCTCTGGAACATTCGGTACGTGGGCCAACTTCCAAGAATTGTGGGAGTGTTGGGATATGTATGTCGACTTTGTCGGCGAGCACGTCTCGCAGGTTGCCACCTGGACCTCAGTCAAGCCGGCACGCCCTTGAGGGAGGTCGGTCCTTGCATTGTGGTCACTTCGGCCAGTGACGAGGTGCTTCTAGCCGACCTGAGTTGTGGTCGAAGTCACCAAGTTGGCGGTGAAGGTAGGTCGCCAGGTCTGGGTGAAGAGAAACCACGATTTGGGACTCTAAGTCATTTCTTAGGTGGTGTTTATGTGTCAAATAGCTGTTCGAAGATGCCATGTGTGATGATGTGGAGGGCCAAATCCGCCCTCATCAATATCCTTAATGAAAGTTACCGTTTCAAAAAAAAAATCTACAATTTACCCTAATAATATGAGGTTTACCATTCAATGACTGTCATCTAGCCCTTTGTTGCCAACATATTAAGGTTGTAACTTGGGTTGGGCCACCTGAACCTGTGATACTTGGGTACCTATACATATCTAGTGTATTAGTTTGTACTTTATAGCATAACACTTCTAAATTATGTAAAATGGCATGTTTTGACAAAATATTCTATAAATAGAGATGCACATGTTAGAAACTTTGTTAAATTTGGCAAGAACAAGTCTTGAAAAATGACATTTGGCTTAAAAAATTAGACATAAATTCATGGTACAAGCATTTAACATGGGATAACACAAGTCTTGAAGATGATCGGTTTTGGGAAATGCAAACCTGTTTCCCGTACATGTCCGTATCCTTATATGGGCATCCTAGATCTGAACCTAACCCAATTCAACCAACCAAAAAAGGGTTGTTCTGAGGATATGGTTAGGGTTGAACTGTTGAAGACGGCTAACCCAACATAAAGTTTGGTTGGTGGTTCAAAATATTAATACACCTGATGTGCACGAACATGCATATAAGGTGTTTTGGGTGGATTGAAAAGAGTTCGGCTTCAGTCGGGGCTGTCTTGCATCGAGAGTATGTCCATATTTGTGTGTTTTATTTCATGGGAGATTTTACGAATGCAAGGTTGGAAAAGGCTGTTAGAATGGTGTGGGCACAAGTTTGCCCTTATGGGAGCCGATTTCGATCGAAAATTAATTTTTTATTATTTTTTCAGTTTAATATTTTCACAGGGAATGATAATATTGTTATTTAACATTTAAAAAATGACATTTTGGAAAAACCTCATGGACTTGCTAAAATGATATGATCTGCCCAAAATGAGGCCTATTGTATCGGTTGGTACCAAGATTCTAAATATCGACAGACTGATACATCGATAGGGTGTATCGGCTTATATGGGTGCCTTTTTTTATGTTTTATTTATTTCTTTTTAAAACCGGTTTAGAGGGTTTGGTTAAGTCCCAATTACCTTCTGAACCATGATCTGACCTGATACAATCCCTGTAAGGACATATTGGGAAGCTCTCGGCACAATAAGTATTGGCCGGTACAGGCTGATACGTATTAATAGTTTGAACCTTAATCGGTATCTTAAACCTTGGGTCAGGTTGGATTAAGGTCGATACTTTTGGCAACCTGAACCCTTGTGTTACACTTATAATTATATATTATTGTAGATGCCCCAAAAATTTATTCTTGTACATTATGAATGAGAAATGCATTTATATATATTTATTTTAGGGGGAGGATGGTGATAAATGTTGGTTTATTGTATAATATTGCTACAATAAGGTATGATGCTTATGCATCATTTTCATTTTAAATGTCTGCTCCATGAATATGATGGTATGTATATGTGAATTTATTTGTAAATTCGGTAGGTAAAGTTAGAACCTGAATGCAACCCAACTAACCTGATCTCATGACCAGGTTTGGTTAGGCTTAAGAACGTCATGTCAATGATGATTCTGGATCACCTGTTCATGAGAACTCTGCCCACGTCTATTAGCAACACATTACCCCTGTGAATTGGGAATATCTTCCCCTGCATAATGTTATGTAGGAGGATGAAATGTTCTCTTTGTGTGGCTGCGATGTTATGTGGGTAGACGTAAATAGAATTTATGTGGGCAGGAGATCCGGACTTGTCAATAACATTGTGTTAGCGTTATGGTTAGGATTGAGGTTTCACTTACACTGGGTTATCAAAAGAAACCTGAACCCAACCCAGTGTACCCCTATCCAATGTTTTCGAACTACCGTTGACCCGGATAGTCACACCATTCGGCTTGGGAATCACTTAGGTAACCAGTTCTGTACTTCCGTTTTATTCTGAACTTGGTCTTTGGCAAAAAATTATTAAATCGGTCAATGATTCATCGACTCAAGTGGTCAAACTGTTAATTCATTTAATAATTTTGGTCATTTTTTATTTTTAAATTTTTATCAGAATAGTCATCTGTTTGAATCGGATGATCGAACCAGGAACCGGTGGCCATTCAATCGGAATCGTTTAGTTCCGGATTGGTTTTTAAAACATTGCCCATTTCGAATGTTGAAAGTATCGACACGCTTGATACGCTTTCGAGTATCAAAATGTGTAATTATGACTTTTTTATTTTAATATTAGTCTTATATTAACATGATTTTCATCATTTAAATCTATTAAATTCTTTCCCTCTAAATGTTGTGCAACTAAACTGAGACTCATCGAACCTTGGGTTCCCTGCCATACGAAGGTGACCCACGTATACATATCTGATGTTTAGGTTGTTATGCTCATTCTGACATCATAATAATCCCACCCTATGATCTTTGGTGGTAATGCCATCCAATTGTTCTGAATTGACACTTTATTTATTTGTTTTTCTGATACAGCGGGATATATCCTTCAGATCTACTCCCATCACAGCTGAAGACTCAGGGCTCTGGAAAACAAGCACTTGTCCAACCACCACCACCACCTCTCTCGGGTGAAATTACTACTGCACTTGGGAATCTTAAAGTTGGCAGCTCAAGGATAATAAGGCTTTGTAGGTGTATCTCGCAGAAGGTTCAACGTCAACCATAAACAGGTAGTAACATTTGGAGCTCAACCTTCCATTGAGCCCAGCCACCATCAGCATAACTGTGCCATGGTTCATTCCGAATGTAAATTGCATTTATTTTGTAGAATTATCACCCAAACGTTTCTGTTTGGGCTTGTTCACGCTTGTTTTGTGAAAGGCTATGTGTGCTCAAGAACTCGAGAATCTCGAGATCAAATACGTTCTTGGGCAGCTGAATTCCGTTAGCCAATCGATCAAAGCTTGAGATATTACCAAGAAAAACATTTACATTGAAGAAATGACTTAAAACAGGTCTTCGCAAAATATCTTGGTGGTTTATAATCGTTCTTAATTACCCCATAGACTGTCCAAATTGCAGATTAAAATTCTCCGTTCTTTAGCTTCTCTTACATCATGGGTTAAGGCATATAGGCTTGATAAGGTATTTTTTTTGGTTTAAGTTGCTCCCAAGAAATTTCTTTATCAAGTGAGATACTGAGTTTTTTTATTTTTTGATAGTTTGGAAAAGTGGGACACACAGCCCTGCAGTAGCCCTCCCCCAGTCTTTAAGCCATGCCCAAGAGAAATGAACAATTTTTTCTTTTTTCGTAAGTTATTTATCTGGGCAAATGCACTTACCCATATAAGTGTTTCTCATATAAGACTTATCTAGGTAAGTGTATTTATCCATGTTCTTTTATTTCCCATGTAAATAAGGTAATGATCATTTTAACCATAAAAATTCATTATTAAAATGAGTATTTTTGTTCCATTCAAGTGTCGACAATTTTTATCCCAAGTGAAAAAGTTATTTACCTACTTAGAAAAAATAAACTTTCCTCATTCAATTGTTTGGGTGGGATTTTAATTGCAGGAATTGTAGTTAGTTTACCTGAAAGCCTTTTCTGTCTATCTCTGGGCCCTTGTGGTTTGATCTCTATGTCATGTTCACTATGGGTCGCTCTGAATTTTTAGCTTTATCTTTTGTTAATTTAGGTTGTATTTGGCACTATTGATGTTTTTTCTTGAAAGATTTAAGGTTGATCAATACAAATTGGTAAGAATATTCTGTCAAGTCGCATAAGAGTTATTTCTACTAAAATGTATGTGAGAGATTAATCATTGCGTTTGCGTTTGCGTTTGCGTTTAGAGTTGAAACCTCAATGAGTTTTACCAAAATAGTGATGGCAGATGCGTTTTTTATATCAACTACAAGTGGTTTGAGAAGAAATGATGATAGTTATCAACTATCAAGCACAATCTTAGGGACTGTTTAGTTTCGTTGCTGTTTATTTAAAAAGTTCTTTGTATGGCATTTATCTTCAAAAAAAAAAAAAAAAAGAAAAAAAAACGAATACCTGTTGAAAAATGTATTTCTTTTTACAGATAGGTGCCATTAGACATCTGGTTTAGGCAAACAATGTTTCAAGTTCGATAGGAGAAAACCAAGGTTCAAAATATTGATACGGGTGTATTGGGCAAATTTATACTATTTTTTTTTACATTTTTTATTTTTTTTTCTGAAATCGGTTCAAGGGGGCTGGTTTAGGGCTCTTCCACCCCCTTGAATCAGTCAGACCCCCAATACTATAGGGGCGTATCAGAGGGTTCCAGGAATGATATGTATTAGCAGATACGGGTGGATACTTATAACCTTGGAGAAAACACTAGGTGGGCACCATTTTTCAAATAAATTGTAATTTAACCAAACACCATCTTAATCTGCCTCAACATGCATAATGCTGTTGATTTGTGGGCTGTTTCTTGGTCTTATGTGAGGCAAAGTAATTTGGAATTCAAGAGTCTCAACTCTTTATATTTGAATTATTTAGTTTCGAAAATGCTTTTTTACATGGGAAAAATAAGATCAATTTTTGGCCCTGTTGACTTTTTGGTAAGTTATTTATCTGGGTAAATGCAATTATTTGAGTAAATTTTTCATTGGAAACACTTACATGGGTAAGTACATTTACCCATGTTCTTTTATTTCTTAGGTAAATAAGGCAATGGCCATTTTAGCCATAGAAATTCATTATTAAAAAGGGCATTTTTGTCCCATTCAAGTGCTGGTAACTTTCCCCTATGTGGGAAAGTTATTTACCCATCTAAGAGATGGGTACACTTTCCTAGGTAAGTGGTACCTAAGAAAAAAAACTTTCTTTTATCCCCACATAAAACTGAAAAAAGAACATGGGATTCTTGGTCAATTGGAACCAAAATTCCATTGACAAACTTTCCCCCCTCTCAAAATCCGAAAAAAGAACACCCCTTACAGTCAGTCACCCTGCCGCTTATTCTGTCTAAGTGACTTGTGAACTGATATAGGTAATGCTGATGGGTCTTCCTCTCACATCGCCTGATGTGAGTTTTCCTCTCACAAATGCAAGTCTTCCTCTCACTTCTGTGGGTTTTTCTTTTGTAGGGCGTCTGTTAAGGATGTGTCAGGGCAGGTTTATGATGGAGATGGTGGAGTCTTTCGTGAGTATCTTTCTATTCAGCCGGTGCATGTATCCATTGGGATCTCAATGCATGGATTGGGTACAACAGTTCAGTCTTTGTTATGAGCAGTAGTTCTTCCCCCGAGGCTTGTTATTCAACTTTTCATGGTCTAGTGGCAAGGTTCAAAGTATTGGGAAGCGTAAGGTGTATAAGAAAGGTAATTTTAAGAAACGTATTGAGATATGTTTTAGAAACACATAGATATAGATAAAAAATCAAGGTATGCATGGATAAACTAGAAAATCCAAAATAAATCCTTAAAAAATATGAACAACAATAAAAAAAAAGAGTTTTATGTGATTATAACTAATTTATTTAACATAAAATCCATTCTTTAATGATTTATATAAAGTATTGGGATATAATTAGTAATCGTTGAAAAATAATAGAACTAAAATGTATCTGCATATACTAATATTTATTATATATAGATTTAAATAATACTTATTATGTATACATGTTAATATATACCTTAATTTTTAATAAACAAATATAATTTGTATTCATCTTATTATTATATAAATTTTAATAATCAAATTTTAGCATTTGTTGGGAAACATCCACCAAGGCAACAAAGATTACTTTAAGCATAAAAGAATGTTACTGTGATAAGCAATTAAGATTGGCATAGTGGTTAATTAATTTTTGTTGTAAGCAAATGATTAGGGTTTGAAATTTTTTACCTTTGGTTTGTGATGTTAAACAAGTCATTTGACTTAAATAATATTTAATGATGTATTAAATACCTTAATTAAAGGTAACTCAAATGAGCATTTGATTAAATAATATTAGTATTTAATGACATCTTAAATTTAAAGGCAATTAAAATTGATATTAATGAGAGAGAGAAATTTGGCTGATACATAATGTGTATTGCCTGTATCGACCCGTTTCGGGATTGTATCGGCCGATACATACCCGAAACAGTTTGATACGAGGCCAATACAAACCCGTATTGGTCTGATATGGACGAAAATTTATGAAATTATCTAATTGTACATGTTCTGTGTATCAAAACTCTTCCGAAACAATACAAATCGAGCCGATACTTTTCGAAATTTAAAATTTTATCTCTAAAAAAATTGAAAATATTGCATTTATTAACGTCGATCTCTAAGGTGAGGTATGTTATGGGGAGGTGTATTTTGATGCTTTTAAGACGTTATTCACTTTAGTAGAATATTATTTCATGAGATGCATTCTGGTATGGTGTATTCCTATGAATTGTACTTCGGTGAAGTTTTTCTTCCGAGGAATATTATTTTTTCTAGCATAAATCCACTGACGTCCCAACCCGTTCAGTTTCACCTATGGCATTGCCCAGTCTATCAGTTATTGGAGGAGAACATATATAATCGCACTTTTTTCCAGACCATAGTCAAATAGTGGGGGCGGGGCATTTATGGATGATTTTAAACTTTTATAGGGTGCCATTTTCTAACTTATGTGTAGGGACGGTTTGCCCGCTATTTTAATTGGGTCTGGATTTAATAGCTAGGTGCATCATTGTAAATACATTTAATGAGCATTTAATAAATATTTTTCTGCAAGCTATTCAACCATTTTGCAACTATCACTATTGGATCTGATCAACCATTCTATTCTTTTTTGTTATTTTTATTTCCGTAATATTTTAGATTTAATTGTTGTTCGTTTCTCTGTTTTGCAGATTTGAATTAGTTCGGTTCAATGCTAAGGTGTCCCGAGGGGTTCAAGGGTTGTAGAAAGGATGGGCGCCCGGTTCTTGTCAGGAGGGGTTTCTACAAGCTGTCTGGCCAATTTGTAGCTACCGTCACCGGATTCAGATTCTGGATCAATTTTTTTTTATTTATTTCTTTTATTTTCTTTGTTGATTCCTATACTTTATTAAATTTTGATTTTTATTTATTATCTTGTTTAAATTTGAAATATTTAATTTCAACAATAATAGATTTTATTTTCGTATTTTCTGCCATTCCCGATTGCATTATCTTGTCCAGATCTAAGTATATATTAATTTTTCACTTGTTTCCTTGTGGATACAACCTGTTCTCACCCATTTACTACCTTAGTACTTTTTTGAGAAATTGTAAAAATTATAAATGCTTAAACTGGTGTTCTGGAGTGTTTAACGATGCGCTTCTGGACACACCAAGTTTTTGGCGCCGTTGTTGGGGAAGCACGAAGAAAAAATTTTATTTGCTTTATCCGGATCTGTTTCATTATTTTTTCTTTTTCGTTTTATTATTTGATCCGTTATCTCAGTTTAATTCTTGTTTCTCTTTGATTCTGTAGGATGGAATAGCAAAAGGTGGGGTACCAGAGCGTTGCGGGACTACAGGACAGAAGAGAAGAGAAGAAAAATTGGATTGCGTTTCAGGTGTAGTCATTCCATTTTACTTTTGATTTTTTATTTTTATTTCCGAACTCTCTTTTTTTGGTTAAGTAGTGATTTTTGAAATTTTAATTCATTTTTTTAGATCTGATTTATTTATTTATTTATAGTATTATTTTTCTTCCATTTTGTTTCTAGATCTATTCTTCTATTATTATTTTAATTTCTTGTTTGATTTTTTTTTGCTTTATTAGTTTTGTGTTGTTCTTTTATTTCATATTCAAAAAAGAAATTCATTTATTTTATTTTATTTTATTTCTTGCAGCATAATTTTCTTTTGTTTATTTTATTTTATTTTATTTTTGATTTACATTTTTGAGTCATTTTTTTCTTTTATTTCAGATAAAAAACAATAAAAAAACAAAAAAATATAAATAAAAAAATTTCATTTATTTTATTTTATTTATTTATGCAGGGTATTTTTCTTTCATTAATTTTATTTTTGTATAAATTTTTAGATTTGTTTTTTTTCTTTTATTAAAAAAACAAAAAAATATAAATAAAAAAATTTGCAGCATATTTTTTTCTTTTGTTTATTTTATTTTTGGTTTATTTTTTTTTAGATTTGTATTTTTTTTTATTTTATTTTATCTATTTCTTACATAATTTTCTTTTTGATCATTTTATTTTCAGTTTAACTTTTAGATTAGCAAATAGTTTGTTAGAATTTATTTTTGATAGTTAATTCTGTTTAGCACAATTAATTGTTGTTTTATTTTTTGTTTGCAATTATTATTTTTTGCTTTATTTAATTTCTTTTCTTTTATTTATTTAATTGAATAATTAATCGTTAAATAGGAAATTGTTTAAATTTTTGAATTTGAGTTGAAATTTTGAATTTGAATTTAAATTTAAAATTTAATTCGAATCTGAATTTGAATTTGAATTTAAATTTGAATTTCAAATTTCGAAATTTAAATTTAAAATGCTTAATTTCAAAAAAATAAAAAATAAAAAATATAAAAAAATAAAAAAATCGATAAAATATTAAAAAAATAGTTAATATTTTAAAAGTTTTGCATTTGCATTCCAACATCTAGGATTTTATATGTTTTAAAGCATGCATCATATATGATTATTTAATTGCTGAAATTATTTTGTTAGTTGTGAATGTGCTAGGTTTCTTTTTATTTTAATTGCTTCTTGTGCTTAGTTTATTTTATTTTTTAATATTATATTGCTGAATTGCATTTTAGAAATAATTGTGCATGCATTGTAATTAGTTGCATTTGCTTTGTTTATTTTGTTTCTTTATGTTAATCCATTCTAAGGGCATCCAACTTAAATAAGATAAAGTGGGGATTTCATCACCCTTCCTTGGCCCAAAAAAATCACCACCCTTCACATGCGGTTCACCCTAGCCCTAATTTAAAATTTGGATAGCAAGATCCTTTAGGGAAGCCTTACACTTGGTTTAAAGGTGTGTTGAATTTTAGGAAAGCTTATAATTACTTTCCATAACCAGCGGTTGGTATCTAAGAAAAGAGGTTAAACAGCCACACCGAAGCGGGCTTGTGGTTACTTAATTATGCCCTTGCGAGAGCAAGGGGAGCCTCCCACATCCCCACCTCTTACTTAGCTAACCAAAGGAAGTGGTGTAATTCCAAGTGGACCTAAGAGGATTCACATTGGTTGAACCATCAGTTTAGGAAACCCTAGGTCAGCCCCTAGGTCGTGTAATTGATTTGCTTGCATTTTTTTTTAAATTTAAAAATTCAAATTTGAATTTAAATTTCAAGAATTTGAATTTAAATTTCAAATTAAAAAATAAAAATAAATATAATAAAATTTTAAAAATTCAAATCTGAATTTAAATTTCAAAATCTAGATTTGAATTTAAATTTCAAAAAAAGCTTAAATTTTGAATTAAAAAATCAAAATTGAATTTAAATATCAGGAATTTAAGTTTCAAAATCTAAAATTGAATTTAAATTTCAAATAAAAAACATCAAAAAATAAAAAATTTAAAACTTTAAAATTGAGTTTAAATTGCAGAATTTAAATTTCAAAATCTAAATTTGAAATTAAAATTTAAAATTTAAACTTCAAGTTTCAAGAAAAAAGAAGAAGAGAAAGGGGGGGGGGGGTTAAAACAAAATAAGAGAAAATGAATTCAATGGCTGGAGTTTGTGGAATGAGAAACTACTTCCAACCTGAGCCACAAATTGATTGGAACCACATGTCTCGACAACTTGACAAGATTAATGGTATGGCCCAAAGACTTGATGAAGTCCTTGCACGTTGTCAATAAAGTGGCCCATACCCAACCTCGTCATCCTACCCATCATGTTCCATTTGTCAAAGCGCGACCCATCATTTTAGCTAGTGCCCTGCGGTGGGCCCATGTCAACCAGTCAATCCAAACCAAGTACATGCGGCCAACAGGTTTTTCCAACCTAATGCTAAGCCATTCTTCAGCCCATATAGCGCTGGGTGGAAAAATCAGCCCAACTTCACTAACAGGGCCCAAGCCCAAGAAACCCCCCTGCCAGATATGCACTCCCAATGGTTTGAAGCCCATACCCACTGGGAGTACAATGGTTACCATAGGACTCAACCGCCTAAACCATGTCAAACCTATAAACAGTCCCAACAGTATCATCATCCATCTAACTCCATGGCCTAGCAATTTCAGAGGCCACAAGTTCAAAACCGATTCCAGCAGATGTACCCTAGGAATCAACCAGCTCAAGTTTATCAAGCTTACTCACAACCTCCTCAAGCCCATATAGTAGATGACCAATTCATGCAGGTTTAGCAGCTGATCTCAACAACAGTCCATTGACAGACTAGAGAGCCAAATAGGACAATTGGCGATAGCCAAGGCCAGGAGAGAAGTGGGGCAACTATCGAGTCAACCGATTGCGAACTCTAGAAATCAGCCACTAGGTTTTCCTCCACAGCAGATTCAACCACCTCCTAGGAACCCTGAGCTTGAAAATACCAAGGCTATTATAACCTTAAGGAGTGAGAGGATTTTAGAGGACCTATGTGAGGAAAAGAGAATTAATGAAGAAGAAAAGGAGCAAGAAAATCATAAGTTGGGGGAGAAAGAAAAAGGAAAGGAAAATCTAGAGCCAATAGTGAACCAACCCATAGTTCCCTTTCCAACTGCACTCACAGTCGAGCCGATGCAAAAGAACAAAGAGACTTGCAACGAGGAGAACAAGGAAGTCCATATTAACTTCCCTCTTCTCGACGCGATCCAACATATCCTGGCCTATGTCAAATTTTTGAAAGAGCTATGTACTCAAATGATGAAGCCACGACCGGCCCCACAAAAAGTGATGCACACGGTAAATATTAGTGCGATTCTCCTAAACCAACTTCCCAAGAAGCTGAAAGACCCGGATGCTCCTCTCATAAACTGTGTCATCTCTGGAATCACCTTCAAGCGGGCCCTATTGGATCTTGGGGCCAGTATAAATCTGCTTCCGTCTATTTATGATAGGTTTAGGATTAGCGAGTTTAAACTTACTCCGATAATTCTGCAATTCACTGATTGGTCGGTCAAGACTCTTCGAAGTGTTATCGAGGACATCATTGTTAGGGTAGAGGGTTGTCACTTTCCATTGGATTTTATCATCCTAGACATGCCCCCAACTGAGGAACTGAACCATATCCCGCTAATCTTAAGATATCCGTTTTTAGCAGCGGCCAATACAAACACCAACTGTAAATCGGGAGAAATAGACATTTCATTTAGAGAGCAAAAAGCCCTGTTAAATGCTTTTAGTGCCTCTAAGCATCCAAACCTAGGGGAAGATGAGTGCAAGATAGATGTAGTTGATGATCTTTTAGATGCCTTGTCAGCCCCTTGGTTAGTCCAGTCTGAGCCCTGTTTGTATGAAGATGAAAGTGAGCCGGAGAGTGTAGATGAAAGAAGTGCGTGAATGTGTCCGGTTGAAGACGTTAAACTTAGCATTGGTTGGGAGGCAACCCAACGTAATTTTTAGTTTTTTTTTTCTTTTAGGATTTGAGCTTTTTCTTTTCTTGATTCGAGACCAGGTGGAAGACCTTGAACCCCTCAGGGAAACCTATTAATTGTTCCCTTTGGCCCATGCCCTTTTTACATCAGTCAAGTTATGCCATTGGGGACAATGGCATTTAAGTTGGGGGGTGAGGAAAGAGATAAAAAAATTATATATATATATTGAATTTTTTTTTTGAAAAACTAAGCCTTTAAATATGTAGAATAAAAATTTCACTAAAAATTTTAAAAAGTTTTCCATTAAAAGAGATTCTCAAATAGAAAAAGTTGAGGAAACTGACAAAAGAATATTGAATTCTATAGAAATTGGTAGCAAGTGATAGGAGTCAAAAATTAGTCTTATTTGAATATTGTCGAAACCGTTTAGAATTTTGAATATACTCCCAAGTTTGCCCCTGCCAAGATTAGAAGAGAGAGATTAAGAAATTAGACAAAAAAAGAATCTTCAAAATTGTTAGAGATAATGGACTACCCTGAACTGTGCTTCTGAAAAAAAAGGAGAGAGAGAGAGAGAGAGAGAGAATAAAAGGTCAATGGACACACTAGACTTAGTAACCGAGTCTATTTACCTAAGTCAAGTGTCGAGATTCACGTCAAACAGAAAAAGGGAATGCTAAAAACACTCACCTAACACTTAGTAACCTGGTCTCTTCACCTAAGGCAAGTGTCGAGATTCGCGCAAAATGGTGGAAGGTAGCAATAAAAAAAAAGTGTGTAAATCAAGTTCAGGGGTAGAAATCCATTGTCAGAAATGGTAACAAGAATATATGTCTGATTTTAAGAATCAATCTCAACTTATCAAGACAGTCTGCAAATGGAAGAGTAAACAAGATTTTTAAGCCAAGTTTCTGTAATATTCAAAACAAGACAATTTTACCCCTAAAACCCAATACCGATCTATAAAGAGTTTGATAATGATGGAATTAGGATGCTTGACTAATTCTATTAGGGAGGATCTTGAGATGGGAAAGATCTCTATGATCAGTGTAATTTTAAGGCTGCATTGCTAAGGGACTCACAATGTTTAAGTTAGAGGGTGTGATAACTCATCATTTCATGGGTATTTTTGGCCTTAGAATCGTCAAGATGTAACATTTTCCTAGTTAAGTGCAATGTTGTGGCTTCTAAGGGTCTCTGTGCAAATTATGGGGAAAACTAGAAAGTTTTCATGGCTGAAATGCAGATTTTGGGAAGCTGGTGTGAAGTCCATTGAGAAAGGGGTGTTTATGTGAAAAACTGAAAACAGGAGGGCGCCTCCTAGCTGCTTAACCCAGTTTGGCGCCCCTCCTACCGTATTAGCATGCTCCTCACACCTTAACAAACCCTAGGGTGCCTTTTAACCCATTCTTTTCACTCTTAACAAACCCTAGCCACCCCTAGCTACTAAATCCTCACCTTCCATCCCTTCTAATCTCCACCATCTATTCTAGGGCACTCTCTTTTTAGCATTATAACCCTAGGAGCTACCTAACTTGTAATCTTCACCATTCAGCCTTTAGCCATTAAATCTCAGACTTACATAATATTAGGTGCCTTCTCCTTTTCTTCTCAGCCTTAGGATCACCCTAGAACCACCCTAACCCTTCATTCTAAACCCTAGGGCACCCATATTTTTGCTAAAACCCAACTTCCACCCCCTCTTTCTCTCTAATTCTAGTTATATCCACCATTATCTATAAAAAAGACCCAGGAGCCCTGGAGAAGGGGTTGGTCAATTCACTCAGTTAACAAGGCTAAGGTTTCTTGAGGAGTTCAAGGGTTGTAGAAGGGGAGGACACCCAGATCTTATCAAGAGGGGTTCTTGCAAGCTATTCAACCATTCTACAATTACCGCCACTGGATCTGATCAACCATTCTTTTCATTTCTGCTATTTTATTTCAGCAATCTTTTAGATTTAATTATTGTTCGTTTATCTATTTGCAGATCTGAATTCGTTTAGTTCAAGGCTAAGGTGTCTCGAGGGTTGTAGAAAGGACGAATGCCCGGTTCTTGTCAGGAGGGGTTTCTACAAGCTATTTGGCCGATCTGTATCTACCGCCACCAGATACGTATTCTAGATCATTTTCTTTATTTATTTATTTTATTTTCTTTGTTGATTCCTATACTTTATTAAATTTTGATTTTTATTTATTGTCTTGTTTAAATTCAAAACATTTAATTTCTGCAATAATAGAATTTATTTTCGTATTTTCTGCCATTCTTGATTGCATTGTCTAGTCTAGATCTAAGTGTATATTAATTTTTCACTTGCTTCCCTATGTATATGACCCGTTCCCACCAATTTACTACGTTAGTAGTTGTTTGAGAAACGGTAAAAATTATAAATGTTTAAACTGGTGTTCCAGAGTGTTTAATGACGCGCTTCTAGACATACCAGGGCGCCTCTCTACTCAATTTTTTCACCTTTAATAAACCCTAGACTCCCTAGACTATCAAATCTCTACCCTCCTCTCTCTCCTAACCTCTAATCTCAACCATCCAAGCCTTAGCAGCCCCTCAAACCCTTAGATCTCTCCCTATACAACATCCTAGCCTTACACCTCACTCCTTAAACCTCAACCAATCACCTTAGGGTGCCACATCACACCAACCAATAATCACATTTCTCCATTCTAGGTGCCCAAATATATGCCCTACATAATATTGGGTGCCCTCTCCTTCTCTTCTCAACCTTAGGACCACCTTAGAATAATCTTAACCCTCGATTTTCAACCTAGGGCACCCATATCTCTGCAAAAACCCAGCTGCCGCCCCTCTCTTTCTCTCTAATCCTAGTTTTGTCCACGCTTCTCTATAAAAAGGACCCAAGGGGCCCTTGAGAAGGGGTTAGTCAATTCACCTAGTTCAAGGTAAGGTTTCTTGAGGAGTTCAAGTGTTGTAGAAGGGAAGGACGCCCAGATCTTGTCAAGAGGGGTTCTCGTAAGTAGTCCAACCAATCTGCAACTACCGCCACTGAATTTGATCAACCATCCCTTTTGTTTTATTTATTTTCTTTTAGGTTGGATTATGCCCTCAGGAAAGATGGGAGGTTGTTCTTGAGAAGTTCAAGGGTAGAGGAAGAGGAGAATGCCCAGGTACGAGGAGGGGTTCTTGCTTGCAGTTCTTCTAGCCACTACTGCCACCTTTGGATTTGGATCTCAACAAGTTTCCCATAGTTTTAGATTTACTTTTTACGCGTGTTTTTATTTTTTGTTCTTTAATTTCTAGTTTTTATTTTATTTTTGTAATTTATTTTTATCAAATTTGAAATTTGGCTAGGTAAGATGGATGGCCCAGCTCGAGGAGTTTAAGGGTCAAAGGATAGATCCGGAGACTGCTACCTCTGACCGAGTTGCAGGTTTTTTATTTAGTTTTTTTATTTCTGTTATTTATTTATTTTTCTGCAGTTTTTACTTTCAGCATTGTTAAAATTTTATTTTAATGGATTCTGGTTCAGTTAATTAATAATTGTTTTTCTACAATATCAAATCTTGTTATTTTGTCTGGAATGAAGTACATAACAAGTTTTCCCTCGCATCCCTGTGGATATGACTCATTTCTCATCACTAATTGCATTTTGTAGTTATTTTGAGAATCGGAAAATTTATAAATACTCAAACTGGTGTTCTGAAGTGGTTAAAGACGCGCTTTCGATCAAACCAGTCACCCAACAGATTTTTTCAGGCATCTCACAAGGGACTTACAAAATTTCTTTGGGAGTAGGAAGCAAGACATATAGTCTGATGGGATGGCTGTATGGACTGATTTAATGAGTACCTCTTTTCCATATTGAGAAAGGAGAGATTCCTTCTAGCTTTTGGCTTTATTTACAACTCTCTCTACTGAATAGTCAAGAGTTGGAACTTCTTCATTCCAATAGAAGGATGAGTACCTAAATAGATTGAGGGATTTTCAACCTTCTGTATATGGAGAGATTTAGCCATTAGCCTTTTCAGCTTTGGATGCTTGTTAGAACTAAAAAACACTTCAGATTTATGATAACTCACCTATTGATCCTATGCATTTTCATAAGTTGAGATTTCTTCCAAGATAGTACTACCTTCATTAAGATTGGTTTTTGAGAAAATATAGCATCATCTTCAAAAAATACAAGTGAGAGATTACTAGGGCTTGTCTACAAATTTTAATTCTAGATAACACCTTATTCTCAACCTTCTTTGAGAAAAGCATATACAAGAAAGCATAAGAGGAAGAGATAGGGGGAGAGAGGATCCCCTTGTCTCACACCTCGTTGAGGTAGGAGCTTTCTAGAAGCAGAACCACTGACCAAAATTTGATAGGACACTGAAGAAACACACTTCATCACCTAACTTATTCATTTTGGCCCAAACCCTATCTTCTCCATAACTCTCTCTAAGAAGGACCATTCTACTCTATTATACGCCTCGTTCATATCTAATTGAATAGCTATAAAGCCACTAGTAGCTTTTGAATGTTTCATGAAATGCATAACTTCATGGGTAGAAAGATATTGTCAGTGATGGATCTATCCCGAATGAAGACACTTTTGATTAATTGAAATGATCCTATCGAACTTTGTTTTCAATCTATTCAAAAGAATTTTGGCAATTATCTTATACATTGTATTGTATAAGCTGATAGGTCTAAAGTGCGAGGCATTTTCAAGATTTCTAACCTTTGGGATAAGAGCTATGAGTGTGGCATTCATTTCTAGGTTTAACACTCCTTCAAGAAAGAAAGATCTGATTTCCTTTATTACATTCCCCTTTACAATGTCCCATAATTGTTGAAAAAATAAATTTGGAAAATCATTTGAAAAAGGGCATCCTTTATTTCTTCTTCAGTAACATCTCTATGCAAATCTGAATTGTCTTCTTCTGAAATGACCTCACTAATATCCACTAGAGCTCTCTCAATTTCTGAGGGGTTTGAGGAAGTGTAAATCTCTTTGAAATGTTCTAAGAGAATTCTCCCAATGTTCTCTTGCCCCTTCACCCAAGTTCCATTTCTGTCCTTGAGCTTCCAGATTTTGTTCCTTGCTCTCCTTTTAATAGTAACACTATGAAAAAAATCTTATATTTCTATCCCTTGGTTCAGCCAATTAATCCTTAATTTTTGTGCCCACATGATCTCCTCTTTATGAAGCAAAGAATCCGGCTCCTTCTCCATCTCCTTGAGTTTCAAATGGTTGAAATCAAATCCTTTTGTTGCTCTCTCTTCAGCTATTTCAGCTTTTTTTTTTTTTTTTTCTGATCAATCACCACTTGTACTTTTCCAAATTCACCTGTTTCAATTAATTGTCATGGAACTTGAGAAAAGCTAAAAGCGATGAAACATTTATCAAAGAAGAGATCGGCTTCAGTGCTCACACTGTTCGCAGTTACTTACAGCCTTGCATTAGGAATATTTCCGTACTTATATACTTTTTTTTTTCATGGTAAGATATTCCCGATGCAAAGCTGCAACAAGGGACTATATGAACGGTGTGAGCACTAAAGATGATTTCATTAAAAAGATGATGGTGGAGTCCACGTTCCAACTCCACCACCCTTTCCTTTTCCTATCTTAAATATACAATAATATTAATACCCAACATTGGATTGGATTATGTTCCTTGTACATGCATCATGCATCAGTTTGTTGCCTCTCCATATTTATAGGAACCAACCTTACCGGCTCCAAGAACTTATCATCACATCTCAGTTTCTATCACATCATTCGTTGATGTGATGATTGTGTGTGTGCGAGAGAGAGAGAGTTCTTTCATTTCCAATGAATGTAAGCTGATAATTGACAAATCGATATATAGTGTAAAAGAAGAAATGATTAAATGAATAATCTTTGTAATTATCGTTCTATTATTAGTTAAAAGCAATAATCAATGAATTCAAACTCATAATCTAAATGGTATTTGGTATCAGTGCTTGTTCTCCAGGGCGTTTGTTCCATGTTAGCATCCTTTTTTGCTATTTTCTTGTATTCTCTATTTGGTTGATGTTTTTTAAGTGTTTTTTCAACTATTATAAGGAAATAGTCTCACCTTGGTTTATACAAGCAACTTTTTAAAAAGTTGTCAAAATGAACCTTCTCCTATTGGAATAAATGTTTTATATTACTTGTATAGTATATGTGGTGCCTAATGGTGCCTCGACCTCTAGTATCATATAATATTAAAAAGGGTAAATTGCAAATTAGTATCCTATACTTTGGGTGGTCTTACTTAAGTACATAAACTTTCAAAAAATACCACTTTAGTCCAACACTGTTAACCAACATGATAGTTGGTTATAAAATTATCAAACTACTCTTTGCTATCATTAGCAATCAAATATATTGAGAGAACTGACGAAACTCCACACACAATTATTTCATGGCATATGGCATGGCATACCCAACAAATTATTATATATTTGAGAGAACCGACGAAACTCCACACACACACTCCCTCTCTCAATTATTTCATGGCATATGGTTCGTAGTACATACCCAAGAAATTATTAGTACTTTAAAACTTTTAACCAAAAAGGCATATTTCATTCAGAATATTCAAAATGCAAATCAAGCTAGTACAAACAACAAAAAAGAAAAGATAAAAAAGAGCATTAAGTACAGATCAAAGTGTTGAACCAAAGAAGAATAAACTAAGGCGCATCAGGAGAATGACTCTTGAGGTCTCTACAAAGTGACACAAAGAGAGTAGACATGTCGAATAGAAGGAATATCAATATCATCCTCCAACTGAGGACAAACTCAACAATCCAACTCTTGCATCCGAGATGAAAATGAAATTCAAGCCTCCAATGCATTGACCATCCTGGGTTTTAGAGAATAAATTTGCCCAAACAAATCCCCAATTCTTGGCATTAAACTTTAATAATCAAATTAAACGTGAGAGAAAGAGGCAATGCACTACCTCCCCCTGCAGAAAGAGACTAAACAACCAACCTTAAAAGTCTTTGTACCAATGAAGCACCATTTCAAGCATAATATGGAAATAAAACACACTAACCACCTAGCATCCTTTAACACTTTTGGCTGCGTTTGGAAATGATGCAAATATATAGAGTGTAAAATGGTTCATATAAATTATAAATTTGGGTTAGTTTTGCACTGACAAACTTACCTTCTTACCAAACAAACTTTTAGCTATAATGGATGCAAACATGAATTCCAATAAAGCATATACTTTTTTTTTTTAATCAAAAGCCCACTTCGATGCAAATTTATTTATTTTTTATTGATGTACTTTTACATCTTATTATCAATGTAAATATACATTGATCTGTCATTTGTCAATACATAAATGTAATGTTTCCAAATATAGGCAAAAGTAAACAAGAATGCAATTTTATCCTGAACCAGGATCTACACTCCATTTGCATCGTTTCTAAACACTGCCTTTAGGTAATAAAATGCCATATGGTCTTTGGTTGATGGACAACATAATGTGTAAAAAGGTCCTGAGGAGGTTGTGATCAGAAAAATTATCACCTAAAAGAGTCTTATTATCATTAGTCCCAAAGTTGTTTCCCGCAGCATCTACAACTTTTACAGATTCCCTGCTTTAAAAACACTTGTAGTTGAACAGATGATTCATCCAGAAGCACCTTGTGGATGGAAAAAGCAATTCCTAAGGCAGCATCCCTAACACCTTTCACAGATGCACTTTTTCTTTTTTGTTTTAGTCAGATAGTAACAAGAGTGTGGAGCTTTAGGGGTGGAGGGGAAGAAGAAGAAGAAGAAGATAATGGAGAGAGAGGTGGATTGGTGGTGGGTTTGGGACTATATTGACCATTGGTTTGGTTCAATGTCAAGAAGAAGATGACGAATAATGGTCTACCATGAGAGGGCTTTAATTTATGTGAGGGTAATTTTGAGATTTTAACATTATTGAGACGTGTGACATCATGTGCATCCGATAACTGATAGAATGTTGACCGATGGACTAAAGTGGCACTTTCCAAAAGTTCAAGTATTGCTGTGGCATGTTTCTAAGTTAAATTATTTAAGTGAGACCACTCCCAAAACACTGAATATTAATCTACAATTAAAATGCACATAGCATGGAGTATTGTCAGAAAATATGAAGCCCAGATTTCATATAAATTTTTTCATGGTGCTTCAGTTGTCAGAAAATTAGAGATGTGTGGTTCTAATTCACACCAGAATAGAGTGGATAGAAAAAATTTGTAAGAAATCCCTCGAATTTAGAGAATGAAAATGCCAAACATGGGAGTCGAAAGGAATTTGCATCTGGTGTACACAGACTCGATTTAATCTTCAAAAGAATGCCCGATTTTCATTTCTATGTAAATGTGGTTACTTGCTGTGTATCTTGTGGTATGTAGGATGTAAATGGAAGTCATTGTGGATGTTTGGCACTGGAGCGTTTCATAAGCATTCTGTTTTTGTTGATGTGTTATTCATGCCACATCAACAAATAAAGCTGACTTGATGATCTTGAATCATTAAGCTGACATCGCACATTGAAATTTGAAAAAGTTGATTTATTTTTTAAGATGTCATACAATTATCATTATAAATATATTATAATAATAAGCTAAATCACTTTAAATGCCCAATCAGCTTATTTCTGTTTTTTTTTTTCAAAAAAAATGTAAAACAAAATACTTGTAAATTGGGGCCCATTTGTGAAATGCTCGGTGCCAAACACCCACATTATGAAACTTGGGAGATAACTTCACATTTCTTCGTGTGCTGCTGCATTGCCGCTTTGGGTGGGTGTAATTGTAATAGGAATGGTCTATAAATTCTTTCCCTCCTGGATTTCTATCTGCAATTCTCCTATGCTCTTTCTTACTAGAACTTCTTGCTCCCTTTTTTTTCTCTTACAATGTTCCACTTGGTGTCGTTTCTTTTTCAATGAGGTATTTCGATTCTTCTTATCATCTAAATAAGCCCATCTCTCTGTTGTGTTGCTAATGGGAAAAACATATGTCACTCTGTTCTCAGTTCTTTGATCTTCACAGAATTTAAGATTTCTCCAACGTTTATAAACTTTCTTTTCCCTTTATTTATGAGCAGAGCAGAGCTAGTAGATAGATTTGGTTGATAAAGATTTTCAGTTCTGTGCAATTTGTTGTTTTGTCTGTCAACACCCACAATTGTTTTGTATCATCTTGGAAATTGATTAATTGGAGAAGGTAAGATCTTGGTTCATCTACTGATGAATTCTTTGCAATCTTGGGAGTTAGGACCCATTTGGTTCATAGGAATAGAGCTCTGGAATTGGGATTGGAAAGAACGGCCTATTCCGATTTTAACTGTTTGGTTGGACAAAATTGAAATCCCATTCCTATTTTTGATAAAATGGCGCTCCTCCATTTGAGGTATTTGTTTATCCCTCCCCTTCCCTCAGGAATGAAATCTCATTCCAGCTGATTCTAATTCGCACTCTGATTCCTCTCTTGAATAAAATATGTTAGAGTTCACATCTGCCTCCCACAGAGCATGCCCAAAAAATGTCCCACAACACATCCCAATCATCAATTAAAAACATCTCCTGATGATAAATATAAAAGATATTCTCAATACACGCTAAGATGTGCATGTAAACTCAATATACTATGGGAACAAACCACGATTGTGAGGAATTCGAATTCTAACCACAAACCAAATATCCTTTATTTTTTTAACCGACTATTCATTGAATCCATATGGTAAAATCGGCTTCAGTGCTCACAACACGTCTTGTGAGCATTCAAACTGATCTTGAACATGGTGGGATAACCGCATTTCCTACTGTTGCCATTTTTTCTTGGCAAAGGAAAAAGTTTCTACCTACCTATCACATGTGTCCGATAAATATCGCTCCATGGTAACATAGGATTTCAATCAAAAGGAGAGATTGATCTTGCCAAAATAAGATAGGTCCACGTGTTTTCTGTTCTTATTACATGTGCCTGATTGTTCTTGCCTTCTTGGGTACGACCATGATACGGACCGGAAAAGGGCAATACCTTGGCTAATCCCCGCCCAAAGCCTATCCTATTGAGGCCGTTTATGGGCTGAACACGTTCACCTATTCATGCCCACATCTTGCTTAATTTTTTGTCAAAATAAAATAGAAGGCAATTATTAATTTATCCACTCTCATCGCAACGTGACATTCCCAAGAATGCTCTCAATAAAATAGGCTGTTGGTCGTAAACAGCTAAAGTTTTCATTTTTTTTTATTTTTTTTTTGCCTCCCATCACAAAGGATTAGTTGGTTGGTTGTGGAATCAACGATAATGCTCCACGCTAGTAATAAAATATATGGGATTCACAATCATTTTATTATGGGTCCCATATGTTTTATTACTAACGTGGAGTGTTTTCATTAGGAATGCCAATTGTATTCGATTATTCGGAAATCTGATTTTGAATTCGAGATTCAATATAATTGAATTGATTTGAATATCATAATTAGTCAAATTCAGATATAATATGATTCGATTCGGTAAACATTTGAAGTCGATCGATTATTTAATTCTTATATATAATACATAAGATATTTAAATATTTTATATAATTTACATATCATATTTAAATTATATAAATAATTTATATATTTATATATTTTATATAAAACTTTTTATTTTATATATTTATTAATTACCTAAAATAATTAATTGGTTGAACTTGAATCTAATATTCAAATATTTAATCGAATCCCAATTTGAACATTGATTGTCAATATCCCATTGGATATCAAATTGAATTTATATATCGGATTTCTTAATCGAATTCGAATATGAATATTGTCCATTTATAACCCTAGTTGTCATTGGTTCCATAACTTGCTGAACAACCATAGTCTTCAGCTGATCCGATTTGGACTTTTTACATACCTTTAAAATATAAACTTTAAACCCTTAAATCCCTAAACCTTAACCCTAACTCTTAAATGTAAAACCCAAAAATCTAAATTCTAAACTTTAAATCCTAAACCCCTAAATCCCAAAATCATCTCTAAACCCTAAGCCTAACTCTTAAACTTAAAACCCTAAAATCTAAATTCTGAACTCTAAACCTTAAAACCCTTAAATCCTAAAATCAATATGTAAAATGGTAATATGATAAGAGTAGACGCATGTCCTGATATGAGTTGAGTATTTTCCCACCTTTTATTTTTAACGGAAGACTTTTCGTATCTCGATTGGTCCATATCATCCGGGATGGTCAATGGTCAGTCAGATATTTATTTCCCGCCCATGGTACCGCTACCTCCCGTGGAAATGTGCAACAAACCAATAACTTTATTCTCAAACCGGTTTTCGAAACGGACAAGTCTGCTGCTGATTTCCCTCTCCCTCTCTCTCCGTGTGTGTTACTGGATTCCAGTATAATTTGTCATCTCTGACAGCGAGCGATGTGATAATTTTTTTTTCCTTGAGTTCCATTATTCAAGCATTCTTTAAAAGATGTGGGGACATCTTCTAGACACCAATTGTGCATCCTGATCCATAACGAACTTGTAATTGTAAGCTTCACATATTCTCATTGGGTTTCAGCAGTTACGACTATTGAGCTGAGCTATCTGCCTCTCTGCAATCTCTCTCTGTATCATATTTCCTTCTCTCTCTCTCTCTCTCTCGATCTTGATAACAGATACAGGAATGGGCTATCTATGCGATTTCTGTGGGGAGCGAAGAGCCATGGTGTACTGCCGATCAGACGTGGCTAGCTTGTGCCTCCTGTGCGACCGCAAAGTCCACTCGGCAAACGTGGTATCTAGGCGCCACTCCCGGGTCTTGTTGTGCCAACGATGCAACGCTCAGGCTGCCTCCGTTTGGTCCGTCGATGAGGAGATCCCCCTTTGTCAAAACTGCGATGCAAACGCACATGGGCAGGGGCAGGGCCTCGGATCTACTTCTTCTCGCGCTTCGGCGCACAAGAGGATGACGACCATCAACTTTCATTACTCCGGCTGCCCCTCATCGTCGGAGCTCTCCCAGCTCTGGTCATCCATCCCGGAATTCGAAGTCCCTTGCATGGAGGACTACTATGATGCTTCCGTCTGCGAGCTGGGCCTCCATTTACTCACCATCAACAAACACCAGAACGTCTACTGATTTCGATATGCACCACCGAAGGGGAAGAAGATGATCACAATAAAACTCTGACCTAAATTAATTAGGCAAAGAAACATTGTATGAAATGAATGGCCTTTTATGTAAATACGAAATAAGGGCAGGATCTGCTACCAATACTGTTTCGACGGACCACTGCAGCCATACATGGGAATATCTATCTTCCGGAGATGTTTCCGATGTACGGCTGCAGGGGCATTTTGGGAGCGTTTGTTGGTAGCAGATCTGATATTCCTACTAAAGTGGTTTAGAGGTCTGACGTTAGAAATATGTACTTTTCAGGCGTCAAGCTCATTTGGTTTTGTATCTAAAATATGACCTGAAATGCTTTTTTTGGATCCGAAATTATAAGACCAAGGCCCGTTACTTAACGTGCTAGACATGTTACAGATGTGACAAAAAATACCCCTATTTTAATCCGATAAAAGTCCTATTTGATCTTGATCTCTTTATTCATCTTCCCACCACTCTCGTTGTAACTCTCAATAATGACGGTTAACACCATTGTCTTTTCTCTCTCCCTTATCTTCCCAGCACCACCACCGTTGAGACACCTTTTATCTTCAATTTCTCTCTCTCTTTCTCTCTCTCCTGTCTTCCTGCTACCATCCCTGCAAATCTTAACAGCCGCATGTCTTTGATTTTTTTTTCTCTCTCCCCTTGTCTTCTCACCATCGCCGCTGCAATACTTAGTAGTGGCGGTCCTGTCTTTAGCCACTGCATGTGCATCTGAATATGGACTCACAAAGCATAAGCAACATCCAACAACCTATATCGGACTTTAGTTTCCCACGCTGCAGATGTTGTAATGTCGTCGTGTTCGGCAGCAGTTGCTTCTCATCGTCTCCAGCAACTGCAATCCCTCCAGGCAAACGGTACCTGCGTAGACTGTTCACAGAAGAACCCACAATGGGCCTTTGCCTCCTTCGAAGTTTTCATGTGCCTCGACTACTTCCGTCACCATGGACTCATGGACCAAACTTCACCTCAAGAAAGTGGAATCCAACCCCAGATGCAACGAAGCCCTTAATGCTTTCTTCACCACCCGCAACATCCCCAAAGAAACTGATAGAAATTAGTCTTCACCACCCTTAAATTTAATTTTTTATTTGTTATATTGAATTGAATAAATTATTTTTTATTTTTTATGATTTTTTGTATTAATTATTAATTATTTTATTTTTATTACTATTGATTATTTTAATATTTTTAACTATTATAATAGTAGTGATTATTTATTTATTATTAATTATTAATGAGTGAAATTATTGATTATTTTTGAATTATTAAAATTTTATTTATATTAATTATCATTTTGATTAATAGTGATAAATTATTTGAATTTGATAACACAGATATATAAATTATTTTATATGAAATAACATAAACTGAATTCAAAATTACCAAATTGTCTATTCTAGGAGTAAAATGGTAAAATTAGGGAATTTTAAATATTAAAGGTTTGATCCAACACAAACAAAATTATCTATTCAAAGCCTTTAAAAAGCACAAAAGCATCTATGAATCTTTTTAAAATTCAAACACTTTAGTTATCTTTTAACTTTTTAGACTTCAGATTTTAGATTTATAAAACGCCAACTAAGAGTTATATTATATATGGTACATCTTCCCTGTACAGGGGACGTGATGTTGGGATCCACCACTAGGTCCTACATGGCCCATTTGAATCAAAGTGGTTGTTTGGCATCTATGTTATTTTCTAACGATTTGTTTTCATTGAGGTGAATGACATGTTAGCAAATAAACAAAAACGGTCAAAAACGTTTTTGCCTCAGAATTCCCAATTTTACCTTTTTAGTGGAAACACCTTTTTGATGTTTCTTGAATTGGCCCACCGATTCAAAAACACAATCTGGCGTGCTTCCAGGTGTAATCCAATGTGGCAACTTGCCACATAGGATAATAATTGATTCAGTGCTTCGCACACCCATGGTAAAAACCCTTATTTCAGTTGTTCAGCTTCCTCTTCCACATTTCTTGCCGCTGTTGAGGGCTCCTCTTCATTGACATTCATTCTAGTGAGACCACGTATGTGTTTGGTTCTGTTTACATTTATTAAGTAAATGGTGTCACATAAGTGCCCCATCAGCAAAAGCCTCATTAATTGTTTCCGTACGTATCGATGTTTGCATAACATCGATTTCTATGCGCCTCTCCCATTTCAAGAAGCTTCATTTTGGAGCTTCCTGAAACGGGTAGGTGTTTATTGACACTTTGCTAATGTGGTGCCTAATAGCACCTATGTGTCATAAACATCCACATTAATAGCTTTTCTTGGTTTTGCAGCTACATAAGTACAAAACGTTTATTCAATAAACGTAAACAGAACCAAACACCCTCCACTATTCGAACACCAGTTTCTTCTTCTCATCATTGACACTGGTTTTTTTTTTTTTTTTTTTTTTTTCTAACCTCCAATGCATCCCATTGCAAATAGTCGTCGTCGAACGGGATTTCTTCTTGATCTTGCCTTCACCGAACAGGGTTCTTGCAAGGTAAATGACGAGCAAATGAACCCTTGTTAAAGTGTTTTATAGCTTGTGTTAAACTTACCATTTACAATATGTAAATGAACCCCTGTTATTTGTCGAATGTTTCTACCCTGTTATTTATTAAATATTTTATTCAGATTCTGAAGTAAGCTATGTTATATATATGTTGTTGGATTATACAAAAACTATGCCCTTTTTATTCAAATGTTTTAAGTAAATTTATATGTATTAAGTTATGCCTTTTTTTTTCTAATTTTTTATGCCTTAAATCTATGCTATTGGGTTGGAATAATATTGTGCATTATATGCCCATGCATTGCATTGAATCATGTTAGAGACAAGAAATTGCTAAAGAGAAATGCCATGCTACCAAATGCACTTATGGGAAAAACGTTTTTTCGTGTTCATGTGGCATAAAATAGAAATAATGGTGCACAATTTGGATGCTCCTAGCTGGAAGGTAGCTCGAGTGTCGATTATAGAGTGGATCGGTCGAGCTGTAAGAGAGATGGATCAGAGAACCCGGGGTGGCTAAGCAGACGAGGTCGCTCCGATGCTTAAGTCAATACTTAGTAGTAAATTGTGAGCTGAAAATTAGTAAACTTGAGAGCTAGAATACACTTAATCGCGCGTACCTGGGTCAAAGGGGCTGATGCCTTTATATAGCTGAATCGTCGTAAGCCTCACGAAACCTCTTTGAGATCTTCAGCTCGAGCAGTAGGAGTCTGTTCCGCTCTGGAATGTGGATAACGTGCTAGCTGATAAGGCTCATCATGTCCATCCGATTCGGGGGGGATGAGGATGAAGCCTACGGTTGCGCGGTATGATCTCAGAAGGCTCGGAGACAGCTGGCGGGCTTCTAGAATCTACTTTGTGTCACTTTGGAGGATTTGGTTATTTGAGGTACCCAGAGTTCAGTGCTATCCGAGGTGACCCGATCCACTGCGGTGGCTGAAGGCACTGAGTCATCATGTAGCTGGCAGGCCGCGTCCACGTGTCCTCTGCTTATCAGGTTGAGCCAAATCACCCCTCATCAATTGCCCCCACTCCCCATGCCAGGGGTCCCGACCTGACGTGGGGAGTTCATGACAAACCTAGGTGGATTTGGCCCGAGTTCCCTTCGGTTCGGAGTCCAGTTCAACAATTGGATCACAATGACTCACGTGGTTCGATCAGGAAAACCGGATCGCGTGTCGGGGAAGCGCAAACGTCATGTGGGTTATAAATTCCATGGATGTCAAAATGTGCGCTCAACCGATTTTGACCTCGGGAATCATGTATCCGATTTCCATGAGAACCGTTGGATCGTGTAGATCTGGACCGTCGAAGTCTGGTCATCATGGCTATAAATAGGGGCCTTGGAGCCCATTTTCTTCATCACACATCGCATGCTCGAATCCCTGAGGTCATGCATCTATCTCTAGGTCGTTCTTTCTTTTGTCTTAGGTGAGTTGTCTAGTCTTCATCTCCTGTTCGTCTTTTCTTTCATTTTTTAGCTCGGATGTCTAGTATTAGCATCAATAGTCTTTTTGACATGAGTGGTAAGTCCATCGGGGCCGAGGTGGGCACCTCGGCTCAGGTTGAGGAGTTGGGTCTTACTAGGGCAAGTGCTTCGGCTGATAGTTCCAATTCCACTTCATCTGGTGCAGACGCGTTGAAGCGAGATTGAGAGGTTTCTAGGAAGGTGGCCTCCACCTCACGCCACTCTCGGGGCCCGTATCGCTTTGGTCCTTCTATCATGATGGCTGAAAGGCTCCAAGCTCTGGCTGCTCGCTACAAGTTCCCTAATTACCATGTGTATAGCATCCCCTTAGGAAGATACCCCTGGGACCATGACCACAATGAGATTGCAGTTTTCGAAGAGCAACTCGTGGCCAGGCTGTGATTTCCACTTCATCCTTTCGTCATCGAGGTCATCAAGTTCTCCAATGACAACATAGATCAACTCCATCCCAATTCTATCTGTTCCATTGTAAGTATCATTTCCCTTTTCCACGACTACGGTAGACCCCTGGACCTCGACATCTTTAGCTCGATCTGCTCTATCAAAAAGAATTTTGCTTGTGTCCCCCAAGAAGAAAAACACAGTTATTACATGTCCCCTAACCTGGATATAGAGTCTTACAAGGTTTCCTGAACAAGGTCCCGGCCTGGAAGAGCGTTACTTCGTGGTTTCCATTGCTGGGGAGTGGTCGTTCCCAACACACTGAAGGACGGCCATTAGCAACCCCGGTAGCTAATGAGATTCGGGCTGAGTCCGTTCTTGGGTGCAGCTCAGTCTGAAAGTAAAAGACTTTTTGTCCAAAGACAAACTCATGAGATTCGGGCTGAGTCCTCTTGGTAGGTCGCCACCTCGGTGCACACACTTGTCTTTTTCTTTAAATTAGTTTTTGACTGTCTCAGTTATTCTGATGTGATTTTCCGTAGGGATCATGGAAGACATTCTTACAGCCGAGCTCTTCGGGAGTATGAAGAGGGGGAACAAAAGCAAAGCTGCCCAAAGATCCCGTTTGCAGGATACCGCTACCTAGTCTGCCACTGATACCATCGCTACCGAGAACCCTCCAATCATCAACCTGGTTGAAGAAGACCAAGGTAAGGGTTCCCCGCCTCACCCACCCAAGGTAACTCTAGCGTCCGAGCTCCAAGCCACCTGTGGATTCAGTTCTTTGGGAGAAGGCTCCGAAGTGGCCCTGAGCATCATGAACCCCAAGTCGAGTCTCCGCAAGAGTAAGGAAGCGATCTTCCCCGTGGAGGTCATTCATCTTTCCGAGCTACCGGTTGGTCAGCTCGGGCAAAAGGTGGCCAAGCACTGTATGGTGGTACGTATTGGAGCTCGTTTTCTTTGCTTGCTCTCCTTGCTCGTTCTCTTTCGATACTTAGAAAAATTTTTTCTTCTTCTATTCGGTAGGTGAATTCCTTAATTCATTCTCTTGTGCGGTAGTCCAATCAGCATTTGAAGAGGGCCCTAGCATCTGAGGAATCCTCTGTGAGTACCCAAGGTGAACTGAATATGGCTCGTGGTCAAATCCACAAGTTGGAGAATGACGTACGAGCCCAGAAGGAGCTGATTGAACACCTGATGAAGGAGACTAGGGAGCTGAAGGCCCCTATGTAGAAGCGTGAAGCCATTTTTGGTGACGCGATCAAGGATGCTGAGAAGGCTTCCGTCGAGGCTTACAAGAGTTCGAAGGAGTTTCAAATACAGAGGGTGAAGATTGGCACGTTGGCATACCAGAGGGGCTTCTAACTTCGTAGGTGGTTGACCCGATGCGAATTCCCCGACCTAGACCTCAAGGCCACCACCATGATCGGAGTCATTAATGAAATGCATGTGTTGGCAGAGAAGGACCCAGACTCCGAGGAGGAGGGTGACGATGATTCCTGTGAGGAAGCGACGATGGAGACTGAGGAAGATGTAACTGCCGAGGACACCATGGAGACCGACCCATTTGGAGATGCCAAAGGTGAGGGTGAGGAACCCCGTAATGATTGACTTGCTGGCTCTTTTTTTGGACCCCTGTACATATGTAATATTCTGAGCCTCCGAGCACGGATAAGTAGTTGCCTCTTTTCTTCTCTTTTTTTTTGAATTTTGAATCACCTTTTGAATGAAGAGAATATGTTTTGTTCCTACTTTGCATGCAAAAATTTTGAGTGTGCATAAAATTTTCCTAAGTGTGGATTACCTCGAAGTGCCAAGCTGGCAAGCTAGGCACTGTTAGGAATAACCCAAAGTCGATGTACGCTGAGGTGAGCAGACATTGTAGGGTATGTGCCCGACTTGTTTGCACACAAATGAGGCTGGAAATGAGCGGCTTTTTATTTGGCCCATGTTGAAGAGGCGACTGGGTCTTGAATTGCCTATGCCAAAGAGGTGACTAGGTCTTGTATTTCCCATGCCGAAGAGGCGGCTAGGTCTTGTATTGGCATGCCGAAGAGGCGACTAGGTCTTGTATCACCTATGCCAAAAAGGCAAGTAGGTCTTGTATCACCTTGGCAGCTCGGAATCATAGCCCTTAAGCTCTGAGAGCGACTCGTAGCCCACTCTCCAATATGTGCCTTTGACCAGCTCTGTGGTCTTCTAGACTTAATAAATTTTAATGGATGTCTAACTCACAAGCTCATAAGTAGTATTTCTTCAGGTTGTCAACATTCTAGGCCCGGGGTACCTGCTTCCCTTCCATCATCTTGAGCTCGTACATTCCTTCTCGAAACACTCGTCTCACCCTATACAGGCCCTTCCAGATTAGTCCAAGCTTACCTATGCTGGGCTCAGGTACCATCACCTTCCGGAGTACCAGGTCACTAACTTAGAAATGACGTCTCTTGACTAGGGCAATGTAGTACCAAGCTACCTGCTATTGATAGGCTGCAAGTCAGATGTAGCTAGGTCATGTACTTCTTTGATAAGGTCCAGGTTAGTTTGTAGTTCATCGTCATTTGCTTCCTCGTCTTATGCATCAAGCCACAGGGTCAGTGCATTGATCTCGACTGGGGTTAAGGCTTCCGTTCCATACGTCAGGTTGAAAGGTGTTTCTCCCGTACAGTCTTGATAGTCGTTCTGTAGGCCCAAAGGACACTGGGCAGCTCATCCACCCACAATCCCTTAGCTCACGCCAAGCAAGCTTTCAGTTCGTAGAGGATGGCCCTGTTCACCACTTCAGCCTGTCCATTCGCCTACGGGTGTGCCATCGAAGTGAAGTTCTACTATATCCCCATCTTGGCACACCAATTCTGGAACTTGATATCTTCAAACTGGTTCCCGTTATCCAATATCAGTACTATTGTGTGATTTATGCATAGTTAATTCAGGCAAGTGTACCTTAGCCAAATGTGCGTATAATGATGAGAAAAATGTCGATCCCGCAGAGACTAGATCACATTACCAAATCAATTTTAAACTAACATAAGTTGAACTCATGAATCAATTGAAGAAAGAAAAAAAATTGAAAGAATTAATGCAAATCCAAGAACTTAATAAAAACTGAATTGATGGATGAATGCAGTTAGGGTTTAGATTTCATTGAATCAAGGTTACATAATTACCTATTTAATCCAACTCAAGACCAAAATTACCCTAAGGTATATTAAAGTTACTTGCATGTGTTGGTGGGTTTCCCTAAATTAATTAATAAGCTTTCTCTAGTCATATTAATCCTTTATTAATCCAATTCTACCATCAAATTTCTAAGTGGTTGTCAAAAGGAAAAATAAGTATTAATTTCTTTGGAAACCTCTAATCATAGAAGGGGATTTGAATCACTAAGCTTCCTTGGTTCCTACACATGAGCTAATCATCCTTCGATATCATAGTATATCATGCGATTTTTATTGCCTAGGGATCTAATTCATAACAATCCTTTGGTTAGTCTTGCATGAATCATCAAATCATTAAAAGATTGGCCAATTCTTTTAAAGCATTAAGCATAGCAATAAAATTTTCTCATGAAAATAATAAATGTCTTGAATTGAATTAAACAAATAACTATATAATCTTAAGATCAAAATCCATCTAAACCCTAGTTCAGAGAATTTTGCTGGACATCATTAAATTCAACATATTCAAGAAAATTAAAGGGGAAACACAACAAGAACACATCAAAGAATGAATAGAATAACAAGAAAATTTTAGCCTTTGGAGGTCTAAAACAAGTGCAGCAACTAAGACTTCCTTCCTCTTGAATTCGGATTCTCCCTCTTCTTCTCTGGCATTCTGAAATTGCTTCCTCTTCTCTTTTGATGTGCTGAGACTGCTTCCTCTTCTCTTCTCTACTGAATTCTCTCTAAGGATGTGCCCCTCTGCCTTGAGTCTATGGTCCTTTTTATAGTGCATCCTCCCTTCAATTTCTTGTCAATGCAAACTCCTAATTCAACACAAATTAGGTTTCTTAGTCTTTATCTCAGTTGAATTCCTATCTCTTTTGCACTACCAACTGCCAGACCCGTAACTTTAAGCTTGAATTATACTTGGTTGGAGGAAGAATTAGGTTGAGTGATAAACACAAGAGTTGTAGCCCTTTTAGCTTTAATTATTCATTTGAATCACCTCAATCCGAATTGTAGGCAGAAAGTTGTGCCCAAAATACGGGAACTATATCAAAACAGGAAATTTCCCGATTTTTGTGCATACATATTGAATCCGATTTCAATGGATTCTCTCCTTCATGGTTACATCATGGAGCATCATTTCTGCATCAATTAAATCGAATTCCTCCTTAAAATTGCACAATGAAGCTCCAAATCATCTTGCAAGGCAATTTCATCATTATTAGTGCAATACCATGCTAATTCCAAAAACATTAATACCCAGAATCATCAAGTTAGAGGTATGAAAATATGTACAAATATAGGCTTATCAAGTACCTTTGGTAGCTCGAAGCAACAGATTATGTTCTTCCTGAAGAAGTTCTGCACGTTTTGGGCTGTGATTGTAACCAGCGACTTAGATTCCATCCACTTAGTGCCTTTTGGGCGTGCACCCTGCCCCCCAATTGTCCTCCGCAAAGGCCTTCAAAAATGTCATGAAGTACCTGATCTGCTTCCGAAGGTTGCAAGCAATGTAGGTAGGGGAGCCTAAAGGATCTCCTGTACAGCCGCCCGTCGATAATAACGTAGTGATCTGACTGATACTTTACCCTCTGAGCAGCATTGTGGTTTGATGGTAGGGTCCCATGGAGTAGATAATCGACGAGCGGGTCAATCCAACTCGTTTATGCTTGCAACATGAGAGCAACCTATTCTGCCCCCCCTCCCCGAGAATGCTAGGCCGAGGAAGGTCTTCTATGTACAATGTTCTCATTTTGTTGTCACTAGTGCTCGCCAACCGTGATAAGGCGTCGACTTCGGCGTTCTCGGACCTCGATACTTGTCAAATGAAACAAGAGAGGAAGGTTGGCAAGAGTTCCATTACTTTAGCTAGGTAAGTCGTCATGGTGGGGTCCTGAGCCTTGTAGTTGCCGTTGACCTGGTTTACAACCAACTGGGAGTCGCTGCATACTATGAGGTTTTCGTGCCAATTTCCTTCACCAAGTTCAGCCTAGCTATCAGTGCCTCATACTCCGCATCATTGTTCATTGCCTCGAATCCGAACAGGAGAGCGTACTCCAGCTTCACCTCGCTTGGTCCGTATAGTATGAATCCAACACTACTTCCTCGCTGATTAGATGAGTCGTCGACCTAGAGGATCCATGGCTCCTTGTCCCTATTCGGGCTTCTCTGACCAGGACCGGTGTTGCACTGGTCGATACCTTTGACATGCTAACTGGCTCAACCACATTAGGGGACGGCGTGCTAAACGTACATTTCGCCATGAAATTCGCCAAGACTTTGCTTTAATTGCTGGACATTACTCGAACCAGATGTCGTACTCGCTCAACTCGATGGCTCACTTCGTCAATCTACCGGACACCTCGGGCTTCATTAGGACATGCCTCAGGGGTTTGTTGGTGAGGACAACGATTGTGTGGGCTCGAAAGTACGAGCGCAATTTCTTAGCTGCTATTACTAGAGCATAGGCCAGCTTCTCGATGTCGTGGTATCTGGTCTCTATTGCCTACAAAACCTTACTTACATAGTAGATGGGCTGTTGGACCCAGTCTACTTCTCTGGTTAGTACCGAGCTAACAACCTCGTAGCTCGCGGAGAGGCATAAATTCAGCTCATCTCCTTCCTTAGGTCGGGTTAAAACTAGTGCGGTACTTACATACTTTTTCAGCTTGTCAAACACAAGTTGGCACTCTTTAGTCCACTTACAGCCTTCATTCTTTTTAATTGTTTTGAAAAAGAGTAGGCACCGACCCGCCAATTTGGACATAAACTGGTTAAGGGCAGCTACCCATCCAGTTAGCCTTTGGACTTCCTTTATTTTTTGGGGTGGTCTCATATCTAGTATAACCTTTATCTTATCCGGATTGGCTTCGATGCCATGTCGGTTCACTAGCTAGCCAAGGAATTTACCTGACGTGACCCCGAAGACACATTTGTTTTAGTTGAGCTTTATGTTAAATTTTCTTAAAGTTTGGAAAACAAATTCAAATCATCAACTAAAGAATTTGAAAACTAGGTCTTCACGACCATGGCATTAACATGACCCTCTACTTTATTTCCGATCAAAGTTTCAAAAACTTTATTTACAAGTCACTGGAGGGTCACTCTAGCATTTTTTTTAGTTCGAAGGGCATTACTTTATAATATTACAACCCTTAGTTCAGTTACAAAAGTATTTTTTTCCTAATTGGCTATGTCCATCATAATTTGGTTGTAACCGGAGTAGGCGTCCATGAAGCTCAACAATTCGTACCCTGAGGTCACATCTTCCTGGCGGTCTATTCTAGGAAGGGGGAAGCAGTCCTCCGGGCAGGACTTGTTGAGGTCAGTGTAGTCGATGTACATGTGCGACTTTCCATGGGCCTTCTTCACCAACACGGGGTTGGCCACCTAGCTTGGGTATTGTACCTCCTTAACGAAGTCTACTGTGAGGAGCTTCTCAACCTCCTCATCAACTACCCTCCACCGCTCCGGGTCGAGGTTTCATTTTTTTTGTTTAACTGGCCTGACTTGAAGGGATAGGTTATCCATCACATGGACGCCCAAAGATTGCGGAATAAGGGGCGAATTTAAAAAATTTTTCTATTCCTTCAACTGGGAATCGAATTCCCTATTTAGAAAATCATATTTTCAGGGATCATTCTTGAACCATAAACTGAATCAGATCGAAACAAAAAGGAGTAGGGAGGGATTATACCTGATACGGAGAAGCAGTATCTCCCAATGGAGGTGTTCACGCCCAAGGAAGGATCCAAAATCAGCTCCAACTGAAGATGGCGCAGTGTAGGGTGGAGCAGAATCTACAGTGTTCTTCTAAAAGAACTTGACCCTTCGCAAGAATCAACTGGATGGCTTGTGAATACAAATCCAACATGGTATCAAGATCAAATATTGATTTCTCCCAAGAACTGGAGATCGAACTACTGGAAGCGGTGGCTGTAGTAAGGAGGAGGCAAGAGAGTATTCGCAGGGTGCAGAATTCTCTCTTCTTGTGATCTCAGCTCTGAAGACAATAGTGTGTTGGTTGCATGTCTAAAGGCTGCTGCCCCCTCCTCCTTTTATAATCTTAAAGGGATCAGCTCCTAATCTCATTAGGAGTTGCTAATCCAAATCATATTTGGATAAAATGTCCCTTTAAGTGATAAGGGATAACCCTTATCTTATCTGCAGATCAAATCAGCCATCTCCTAATCTAATTAGGAGGCTTCCAGATCTAAATCTTATTTAGATCTTGGACTCTCTAGGTGGATAGAGTCTAGGCCTAATCCTATCAGCTGATCCATCTCAGAATTTGCCCCTTTAAGTAACTAATCAAATTAGCGCAGTTCAAAATGGGATTAAGGCCCATTTAAGGTTATGTATTCACTTAGCCTTCCAAACTGCTGTCCAATTGGGCTTCCTTGTATGGCGTGGGACACAAACATTGATATACACATCAGCCACATGGGTTCGACCCAGCCTTTGTAACAAGGCTTAGCTGAATACACTGATATGGATAGTGCACCCCCTAAAAACCATCTCATGGTCTCTATGGGCCCAAAACTTACCCTAAGTGGTCCCTGGGCCAAACCACCTTGTAACACCTAGAGACTGTGGGCAGATGCAAGATTAGCCCATCAGGTATTATCCTCAATGGTTTGACACTTAACCTCTCAACCTATAATGATCATACACTGCCCGACGAGAGAGAACCTCTCCCTTGGCTGCAAGGAACAGTGTTGCACTCTCCGCTTATATGGATCCTGGGAATTAAAACTTTTTTGCAAACATTTTAGAAACCATAATATATATACTTTTATATATTTTGCAAAACAAATCTCAATGATTGAAATCGGCTGCCGGCAGTCTTGGTTTCCATCAGTGAGAGTGCATCCCCGATCATTATCTTTGTCCGACAAAGGGGCTGATCCTGTCACTATGATCACCCACTCAGATGAATTCTCAGACTATCCCAACATACCCAGGTTTTGACCCCTGCTAAGGATCTCACTGAATGGTACATCAAAGATAGGCCAATCCGACACCTAGTGCAGTATTATAATTGAGTCTAGGGGTCGGGTGTAACTTTCCAGTTTTTTCCATCAATCTCCAAGGTCCAGGGCAATACTGGAAATCTGGTCCAGTTCAAAGATTCAATTAATCCTACATTGTGTGTGCCTAAGGTCTCACCCTAGCAGTTGAGATAGGCCACCCCAACCAACTTGGTGGCACCATAGTGCCAGATTTGTTAGGATAGGTCTCCCCAGACCAACCCGATAGCTGTGAACATTCTAAACTAACACGAGTCTCATTAAGTGTCCAGTTTAAGGGTATTACACAAAAATATATTAAGGGAACATGAATCAAATATGCACTTTTATTCATTTACTATAAACTCATAAAGTACATCATTCTGATTGAAGCTAAGGGCATACAAAACTGTCTAATAGCTCCCCCTTGCACTTATGTCCAATCAGGTACTAGCCAGAGTCCCATGCTTTCCACGTGTTTCTCAAACACTTTCTATGATAGTGGCTTTGTCAATGGGTCTGCTGCATTTTCCATTGACGCTACTTTCTGAATCAGGACGTCCCCTCTACCAATAATCTCCCGGAGTACATGTTACTTCCTCTCGATGTGCTTCAAATTCGAGTGGGCTCATGGCTCCTTAGCCTGAGCAATTGCTCCGTTGTTGTCACACAACAATGGGATGGGTGATGTGCTGGATGGAACTACTCCCAACTCGTGGACAAACTTCTTCATCCACACGGCTTCTTTGGCAGCCTCAGTTGCGATAATGTACTCAACCACGGTCGCGGAGTCTGCAATGGACACCTGTTTGCTGTTTTTCCATCAAACAGCACATGATCCTATCGTGAAAACATATCCAGATGTAGACTTTCTATCATCTGGATTCGACTGGAAATTGGCATCTGTATACCCTTGGATCTGTAGTGAGCTACCATCGAATAGTAGACAAAACTCTTTTGTCCTTCGAAGGTACTTAAGTATGTTTTTCATAGCAGTCCAGTGCTCCTGCCCTGGGTTGGCCTGAAATCTGCTTACTACACTCACTGCCTAAACAATGTCAGGATGAGTGCACAGCATGGCATACATGATGCTCCCTACGGCAGAGGCATAGGGAACGCCTTTCATGCCATCAATCTCCTCAAAAGTCTTGGGAGACATCTTCTTGGAGCGAGTGACCCCATGCCTGAAAGGAACATTTCTTTTATTGAAATTCTCCATGCTGTATCTTTTGACTATTTTGTCAATGTAGGCAGTATGGGATAATCCTATTATCCGCTTTGATCTATCTCTATAGAGTCGAAGACCCACTATATAAGAGGCTTCTCCAAGATCTTTCATGGAGAATTGCTGTGAAAGCCATACTTTCATCGTAGTCAACATTCCTACATCATTTCCAATGAGTAGAATGTCATCTACATACAAAACCAAGAAGGTAACCTTATCTCCACTATATTTCCTGTAGACACAGGGTTCATCCAGATTCTGATCGAAGTCAAACGATTTGATAGCAGAGTCGAAACGGATGTTCCAACTACTAGAGGCTTGCTTAAGTCCATAAATGGATCTATTAAGTTTACATACCATGTTCACCTGACCCGCAGCAATGAAGCCTTGCGACTACTGCATATAGATATCTTCAGTAAGATCTCCATTCAGGAAAGCAGATTTGACATCCATCTGCCAAATCTCATAATCATGGTATGGTGCTACAGCTAGTAGGATCCTAATGGATTTAAGCATGGCTACAGGCAAAAAGTTTTCTTCATAATCGATGCCCTCTTTCTGAGTGTACCTTTTCACCTCTAGATGAGCTTTGAAGGTCTCAACCCTACCATCACGACCCTTCTTCCTCTTGTAAATCCATTTGCAACCGATTGCTTTTACCTCGGGGGGTGGATTAGTAGAGTACAGACTCCATTGGTCTCCATTGAGTCCATCTCTGCTCTCATGGCCTCCACTCACTTCTGGGAATCTATGTCCAACATAGCTTCCGCATAAGTCACGGGATCCTCCTCACTAGTCAAGGTTTCCACTAGGTAATTATCTTGGTCATGACGAAAACGGACTGGTGGCCTGGATACTTGAGTGGATCTTCTAGGTTGGTCACTACCTTGAACTTGTGAGACATCTCCCACTGCTCCTAAGGTCTCCTCATCAAGAACAACTTCCTGACGATGAGTGTCCAGGATGAAATCAGTCTCCAAGAATTGTGCATTTCGACTGCAGAACACTTTCTACTCACTTGGGTCATTGAATAGGTAACCTACAGAGCCTTTTGGGTAGCCTACAAATAGGCAACAACTGGTCTTGGATTCCAACTTGTCTGCACTCATTCTTTTAACGTGTGCTAGACAATCCCAAATCTTCAAGTATTTGACACTGGGTTTATTTCCGGTCCAAAGTTCATATGGAGTATTCGGAACCAATTTGGTTAGAACCCGATTCAACACATAAATCACAGTCTCTAATGCGTAGCCCCAAAAGGATGTGGGTAATTCTGAGTGTATGAGAAGCGACCGGACCATATCCAATAAGGTCCTAATCCTCCTCTCTGAAACACCGTTAAGTTGTGGTGTAGCAGGAGGAGCTAATTGTGATATTATCCCATTGTCCTTTAAGTAGTCACAGAATTCGTCAGAGAGATACTCGCCACATCGATTTGATCGAAGGGCCTTAATTTCTCTCCCTAACTGTTTCTCGACCTCTTGTCTAAACTCTTTGAACTTTTCAAAGGATTCAGACTTGTGTCTCATTAGGTACACGTAACCATATCGTGAGAAATCATCTGTGAAGTTGATGAAATACACGTGTTGATTTCGTGTCCTAATACTCAGGGGACCACATACATCAATATTTATTAGGTCAAATGTGCCTGTACATCTTTCAGGCTTACCGTTAAATGATCATTTTGTCATCTTGCCTTGTAGGCAAGACTCACAGGTGGGAAGATCTTCTACAGTTAGAAAATCCAAAGGACCATCATTTACAACCTTGAGATTTGGTCAACACCGATGTGGCCAAGTCGGTAATGCCACAGACACGTGGGATTAACTTTATCACGGGCTCTCTTCTTGGGGATTTCATCCAACATAGTTTCGGTTATGTTAATTTCTAGAGAAGGATGTAGAACATAGAGACCGTTCTCCAGTTTGCCATATGCGATGAATTTGTTATTTCTTTTAATAGTAATCGTATTACTAAAGAAGACAGAATAACCATCTGCACAATTTTGAGACAGAAATCAAAATTCTCAAATTTTGTACATAAAGACAATCTTTTAGTACAATTGTTCTTTCTTAAAAAGTAATTCCACGGTTCCTATGGTCACGGCTGCAACAGTTGCAATAGTCCCCAAGTAGAGTGTGACTTCTCCTTCACTCAGCCTTCTGCTTACCTTGAACCCCTACAGTGAGTTACACGCATGAGTTGAATCCCCATAGTCAATACACTAGGACGTAGAAGCTACCAATAAATTGGTTTCTATAACACAAGTTTCGAAATTACCTTTCTTGGATTCCAGCTAGGCAGGAAAATTCCTTTTCCAGTGGTCGGTCTTCTTGCAGAAGTGACAGGCATCCGATGCTTTGTCTTTATTTTGCTTCTTGGGTTTGGCAGCCTTGTTCTGGGGCTTTCTCTTTGCCTTCCTTTTTTTGCCCGATTTGCCAGTTTCAACAAGCATGGCAATGGGCTCATCCTTTTTAATCAATTCTTCGGCCCTCTGCAACATATTGCTGAGTTCCTGTAAGCTGACATTCAGCTTGTTAATGTTGTAGTTCATGATGAATGGATTAGAGGATGAAGGCAAAGAGTTGAGAATAACATCAATCTGTGTTAATGTTGTAGTCTAAGTGCCTCCATTTCGTTGATATAACCCATCATCCGAAGACAATGATCGTGAACTTGTTGGCTCTTGGACATCTGCGCGGTCATGAACTGTTTCAAGACCTTCTGTCGAGTAGAACGATTCTGCTCTTCGTACATTGTCTTGAGTCTATCCAATACATCCTTGGCAAGTTCGATCTGATCGAATTGCCTCTGAATTAGATTGTCCAAAGAGGCAATGATATAGCAGCGGGCAAGGGAGTTTTTCTCCCATTCTTGGTATTCTCTTCTATGGGCTTCAGAAGCCCTATCTCCCGGACGATCCGGTGCAGGATTCTTGTCTACCTTATCCAATTTTTCAAAGATTAAGACCAACATAAGGTTCCTATACCAGTCGGCATAGTTTGGGCCCTTAAGCTTGTTGTCGTCAAGAAGCTTTGCAAAGATCCGTTTGCCATTTTTTGATAAAAGAGTAAACATTAGTCCACAACCTAATTTGATTCATGTTCATTTCATAGATATGGATTTTAATCTACGATCCATTTCCATTTATTCATCTATGAGATTTCCCTGATTTCTCTAGGATGGAGACTATGGGTTGCCTCTAGAAATGTGGGAAATCACATAGGGTGCATGGAGTCAACTGTTTCAGCTACATAACCCCACCACCTTTCTGTGAAGGATCATATCCACTCATCATATGAGTTTTCCCTTTGGCCTCTGTCAGACAAGGATCAAAGCCATTTTCAGGTAAACCTTTCTATCTTGTGAGTCCTTACCCATCATATTCATGAATGCCAAGGTACCGTGAGAGAGTTCCCATTTTCTGGTGAAGCCCCTCCCACATCGGTCTATAATGCCCCTATCATCTTATGAAACACTTAGACAAGCCCAACAACAAATGGATAGCCCATTTTCTGGTACGTTTCCTCATTATTGAAGGACCCATCATCATGCTAATGATGGAAGGACTTTAGAGAGTTCATCATATGAATCTCCCTATCACTTGCACTAATATTAGCTGGAGGGAACAGTTATTACACCCTAGTTTGATTTAGGTCAAACCAAAGTGGCTCCCACTGACTTTCATAAAGTCAGATTTCGGTGGGCCTTAATTAAATCTTTAATTAAATCTTTAATTCAAGAAAATAATCTAAAATTAAAGAACTAATAAAAGAAAATCAAGAATCAGTTAAACAGGGCTGTTCGCATAATCCATCTTGCAAAACAGAGGTTAGATCACAATTTGTAGTTTCATAAACTACAAATCACAGATAGCGAATGTCCCATCTATGAAATCTCCCTTTCTGCGTCGCCATCTTTGATCCAAAATAAAAATAAATAGAAATCCTCTTTCTATTAATAATTACATCAGATCGAATACCTATACATGCAGTCTAAAAAAAAAAAAAAAAATTATTTATAGACCAAATGAAATAAATAAATCAAGAAACTGCAAATCTTGTTGTTTTCCCTACGCAAACCAAGAATTTGATTTCCTTTTGTACGAACAACCCATAAATCAAGAAAATCATAAAGAACTATTCTAAACAATAATCAGATTTATATAAAGTTAATTTCAGATTATTTGCCCATCAATTTTGGGAACAAATTTCCCAAAACCCATATCTGTGCAAATTGGGTAGAATGCCTTCTACCCATTTGCGTAGGTTCATATCTGAAATAGAATGGTTCAAGATTTGAACCATGGCTCTGATACCATTGAAGGGATAGGTTATCCATCACATGGACACCCAAAGATTGCAGAATAAGGGGGTGAATTTCAAAAATTTTTCTCTCCATTCAATTGGGAATCGAATTCCCTATTTAGAAATTCATATTTTCAAGGATCATTTTGAACCATAAACTGAACCAGATCTGAACCAAAAGGAGTAGGGAGGGATTATACCTGATACGGAGAGGCAGTGTCTCCCATTGGAGGTGTTCACGCCCAAGGAAGGATCCAAAATCTGCTCCCATTGAAGATGGCTTAGTGCTGGGTGGAGTATAATCAACAGTGTTCTTCCAAAAGAACTTGACCCTTCGCAAGAATCAACTGGATGGCTTGTGAATACAACTCCAACCAATCTTTTCAAAAGATTGGTATCAAAATCAAATATTGATTTCTCCCAAGAACTGGAGATCGAACTGCTGGAGGCATGGCTGCAGGAAGGAGGCGGCAAGAGAGTATTCGTAGGGTGTAGAATTCTCTCTTCTTGTGATCTCAGCTCTGAAGACAAGAGTGTGTTGGTTGCATGTCTAAAGGCTGCTGCCCCCTCCTCCTTTTATAATCTTAAAGGGATCAGCTCCTAATCCCATTAGGAGTTGCTAATCCCAATCATATTTGGATAAGAAGTCCCTTTAAGTGATAAGGGATTACCCTTATCTTATCTGCAGATCAAATCAGCCATCTCCTAATCTAATTAGGAGGCTAAGTGGATAGGGTTTGGGCCCAATCCTATCAGTTGATCCATCTCAGAATTTGCCCCTTTAAGTTAATAATCAATTTAGCCCTGTTAGAAATGGGCTTAAGGTCCATTTAAGGTTATGTATTCACTTAGCCTTCCAAACTGATGCCCAGTTGGGCTTCCTTGTATGGCATGGGACCCAAACATTGATATACACATCAGCCACATGGGTTCGGCCCAGCCTTTGTAACAAGGCCTGGTCGAATACACTGATATGGACAATGCACCCCCTGAAAACGATCTCATGGTCTCTATGGGCCCGACACTTACCCTATGTGGTCCTTGGGCCAAGCCACCTTGTAATACCTAGGGACTGTGGGCAGATGCAAGATTAGCCCATCAGGTATTATTCTCAATGGTCTTACACTTAACCTCTCAGCCCATAGTGATCATACATTGCCCGACAAGAGAGGAACTCTCCCTCGGCTGCAAAGAACAGTGTTGCACTCTCCACTTATATGGATCTCGAGAATTAAAACTTTCTTGCAAACATTTTAGAAACCATAATATATATACTTTTATATATTTTGCAAAAAAAATCTCAATGATTGAAATCGACTGCCGGCAGTCTTGGTTTCCATCAGTGAGAGTGCATCCCCGATCATTACCTTTGTCCGACAAAGGGACTGATCCTATCAATATGATCACCCACTCAGATGAATTCTCAGACTGTCCCAACATACCCAGGTTTTGACCCCCGCTAAGGATCTCATTGAATGGTACATCAAAGACAGCCCAATCCGACACCTAGTGCAGTATCATAATCGTGTCTAGGGGTCGGGTGTAACTTTCCAATTTTTCCCATTAATCTCCAAGAGCCAGGGCAATACTGGAAATCTGGTCCAGCTCAATGATTCAATTAATCCCACACTGTGGGTCCCTAGGGTCTCACCCTGGTAGTTGAGACAGGCCACCCCAACTGACTTGGTGGCACCACAGTGTCAGCCTTGTCAGGATAGGTCTCCCCAGACTGACCCACTGGCTGTGAACATTCTAAACTAACACGAGTCTCATTAAGTGTCCAGTTTAAGGGTATTACACAGAAACATACCAAGGGAACATGAATCAAATATGCGCTTTTATTCATTTACAATAAACTCATAAGTACATCATCTTGATTGAAGCTAAGGGCATACAAAACTATCTAACATGACTGTGGGGTCCACATTAAGTTTGTGAGTTATTATACTAGGGTCATTGCTGGGTATTTTTGTCGTGGACCAAGCAAAAACATCTAAATTACCATGTAGGAAACATACCTGTTGCAACCGAAGAGGTTCACTTAATAGAGTACTGATTTGGAGGGTCTTCATGAACTTGGCTTCGGAGACCAGTACCTGGACCTCCATTAGGGCAGCTCGCTCCTCTGTGTGCTCATTTGGTGGCTCTAGTTCGACATCTTCTGGCAATTTTTCTTTGCCGTTTAGTGCGGCCAAGTAGAGCTTATGCGATTCAAGTTGATTGCCTCGTACTACCCCTACTCCGTAGCTTGTTGGAAACTTCATCGACAAATAGTTGGTGGACACTATTACACATAAGGCATGCAGGATGGGCCAACCTAAAATTGTCTTATAGGGGGACAAAGTCACGACCACCAAAAATGTGTCCTTAAAGCGCACTGAATTGGACCATGCTCCTGCTACAACTGGCAGGGTAACTCAGCTGAGGGGCCTGACCACCTCGCCTTTGAACCTCACCAAAGAAGAAGATATCTTCCAAACTCCTAGAATCTAACAAAACCCGCTTTACCTCAAAGTTGTTGATCACAACTTTGATGACGGGGGCATTATCATGCAGATATTGGATCCCTCATGTATCGTCCTCGGTAAAATATATGGCTTCTTCTACCCAAGGTCATTCTGGTGGGTTCTCTTCTTTGTGGTCTAACTCTCGAACCAAGGTCTTCCCTGCTATTGTAGTACACCCCGCAACGATGGACCCGCCAGCGATCATGTTGGTCATCCCCCTGATCGGCTTATCTTCTCGTGGCGGCAGCTACTATCGAGGTTGTTAGTCATTCCTTCTGCTTGACTTTGGAGCATCCCTTCTTTGATTAGCTTGCCAATCTGTCGACTCCCTGCCCTCATGTTGGATGAATTTCTTCAGGTATCTGTGGTGGATCAACTCCTTGATTTCGTTGTGGAGGTTCCGACAACTTTCTGTACTTTGCCTGATGTCGCAATGGAAGTGACAGTAGACATTTGGGTTTTGGTGTGTTTGGAAGCGTGTCGTTAACCACTTTAGGACTCCAATTTCAATATTTATAAATTTTTTGATTCTCAAAATAACTACAAAATGCAATTAGTGGTGAGAAAGGGGTTTTATCCATAGGGAAGCGAGGGAAAATTGTTACGTACTTCAATCCGGACAGAATAACAAGATTTGATATTGCAAAAAAATAAAATTATAACAACGCTGAAAGTAAAAATTACAAAAAAATAAATAAATAACAGAAATAAAAAATCTGCAACTCGGTCAGAGGTAGCAGTCTCCAGATCTATCCTTTGACACTCGAACTCCTCGAGTTGGGCCTTCCGTCTTACCTGGCTGAATTTTAGATTTGCAGAAAGGAAGACTACAATTAAATTTGATAAAAAAATTACAGAAATAAAATAAAAACTAGAAATTAAAGAATGGAAAATATAAATATGCATAAAAAGTAAATCTAAAAGTATGGGAAACTGGTTGTGATCTGGATCCAGAGGTGGTAGTAGTGGCTACGCGAACTGCAAGCAAGAGCCCCTGCTCTTTGCTGGGCGTTCTCCTCTTCTTCTACCCTTGAACTTCTCAAGAATAGCCTTCCATCTTACCTGGGGGTAGAATCAAACCTAAATGAATCTAGAATAAAAATAACATAAAAGAAAAATAAAGCAAACGAATGGGATGGCTGATCAAATCCAGTGGCGGTAGTTGTAGATTGGCTGGATTACTTACAGGAACCCCTCCTAACAAGATTTGGGCATCCTTCCCTTCTACAACCCTTGAACTCCTCAAGAAATCTTTGCCTTGTGAACTGAGTGAATTCACCAACCCCTTCTCTAGGGCCCTTGGGGTCATTTTTATAGAGAAAGATGGACAAAACAGGGATTAGAGAGAAAGATAGGGGTAACAACTGGGTTTTTATAGAGATATGGGTACCCTAGGGTTGAGAATGGAGGATTAGGATTGTTCTAACTTGATCCTAAGGCTGAGAAGAGAAGGAGAGGGTGCGCAATATTATGTAGGGCTGAGATTTGGGCACCGAGAATGGAGGGAGCAGATTTTGGCACCTAGAGCTGGAGAAATGTGATTGGTTGGTGTGATGTGGCAGCCTAAAGTGATTGGTTGAGGTTTAAAGAGTGAGGTGTAAGGCTATGATGCTATGTAGGGAGAGATCTAAGGGTATGAGGGCCTGCTAAGGCTTTGATGTTTGAGATTAGAGGTTAGGAGATAGTGGATGGTGGAGATTTGATAACCTAAGGTGGATAGGGTTTGTTAGAGGTGAAAAGAACGAGTGGAAAGGCAACCAAGGGTTTGTTAAGGAGAGGGGAGTATGCTAAGATAGTAGGAGGGGCGCCTATCTAGGTTTGGAAGATAGGAGGTACCCTCCTGTGCTCAATTTTTCACAAAACACCCATCTCTTAGCTGAAATTCACACTAGTTTCCCAAAAATTGCATTTCAGCCATAAAACTTCCATAGTTTTCCCCAGGATTTGCACATGGACCCTCAGAGTTCACAATATTGAATTTAACTAGGAAAAGGGCACATTTTGAGTATTCTAAGGCCTAAAATACCCCTGAAATGATGCCCTTAAGGCATAAAAATACAGAGTTATCACCCCCCCAACTTGATCATTGCTCGCCCCTTAGCAACGCATCCTTAAAATCCTACTAAATATAAAATGAGTCATTCCCATAGCAAGATAATCCTTGACAAAATCAGTCAAGTATCCTGATTCCAGAATTTTCTAACTTTTTATAAATCAGTTTTGGGGTCAAGAGGTAAAACTGTTTTGCTTTAAATGTTTTAGAAACTTAGCTCTAAAATCTTGTATATTCTTCTGTTTGCAGTTTGTCAAGAAAATCTAAGATTGATTTCAAAATCGGATAGACATTCTTCTTACCATTTATGACAATGGATTTCTACCCTTGAACTTTGAGGGGCACACTTATTTTTATTGCTATCCTCCACCGTTTGACGCAAATCTCGACACTTGCCTTAGGTGAAGAGACCTAGTTACTAAGTGTTGGGTGATTGTCTTTGGCATTCCCTTTTTGGTTTGATGCGAATCTCGACACTTGACTTAGGTGAAGGGACTCAGTTACTAAGTCTAGGTTGTCCATTGACCTTTTATTCTTTTTTTTTTATTTTTTTGAAAATATCGTTCAGGGTAGTCCACTGTCTCTAATGAATTGAAGAATTTTTGTCTAATTTCTCAATCTTTCTCTTGTTATCCTACCAAGGGAAAACTTGGAAGTATTTTCCAATTTCTAAACGGTTTCGACAATATTCAAATAAGACCAATTTTGACTCCTATAACTCGCTACCAATTTCTACAAAATTCAATATTCTTCTATCAGTTTCCTCAACTTTTTCTGTTTGGAAATCTCTTTTAATGGAAAAAAAATTAAAAATTTTCAGTGAAATTTTAATTATACATATTTAAAGGCTTAGCTTCTCAATTTAAAATTTTCTCTTTCCTCACCCCTAACTTAAATGCCATTGTCCCCATTGGCATGACTAGAATGATGCAAAAGGGACTTGGGCCAAAGGGAACAATCAAGAGGTAAAGATTCAACAGGGGTTTAGGATTTGCGAACTAAATTCTGAAACTTATTCAAAAGAAAATACAAACTCTAATAAGACAACTAAAATAAAACTTCGTTGGGTTTCCTCCTAACTAGTGTTAAGTTTAACGTCTTCAGCTAGACGCAATTGCATCACTCAGACTAAAGTTCTCAACTCCTCTACTCTTAGATACTCATTCTATGTATGGTTTAAGCCTTTGACCATTGACTTTAAATGTGGTTTCATTCTTTGGATCAACAATTTTTATTGCTCCATACGGAAACACTTTTTCCACAATAAATGGCTCATCCCACCTAGACCTTAATTTACTAGGGAACAAATGCAGCCTAGAATTAAAAAGCCAAACCTTTTGATTTGGTTCAAAAGTTTTCCTTGAAATGTTTTTATCATGGAAGGCTTTTGTTTTGGCTTTATAAATGTGCAAACTATCGTAGGCCTCATTGCGCAATTCCTCTAGTTCACTTAATTGCAGGGCTCGGTGGGATCCAGCTTGGCCTAAATCTAGATTGAACATTCTGATGGCCCAATAAGCCCGATGTTCTAATTCGACGGGAAGGTGAGATGCTTTACCAAAAATCAACCTATAAGGAGACATTCCAATGGGAGTTTTGTAGGCATTCCAATAAGCCCAAAGTGCATCGTCCAGTTTATTGGACCAAACTTTTTGGTCGGGCCTTATGGAATTTTGTAGAATAGTTTTAATTTTCCTATTGGACACTTCCACTTGACCATTTGTTTGGGGATGGTAGGGGGTTGTTATTTTGTGGGTGATTCCGTATTTGCGGAGCAAAGCACTGAATTGTGCATTAATAAAGTGCAATCCCCCATCACTGAAGATTGCCCACAGACACCCAAACTTAGAGAAAATATTATTTTGAACAAATTTCATGAGGACTTTTATTAGTTCGAGTTGCCACCACCTCAATCCATTTTGATACATAATTCATGACCACTAAGATGTATTCGTGACCAGATGATGGCGGTAATGGTCCCATGAAATCAATACCCCACACATCAAAGATCTCTACAGCTAGAATAGGGTTAAGTGGCATCTTGTCTCTATGGGACATATTGTTAGACAGTTTTGTATGCCCTTAGCTTCAATCAAAATGATGTACTTTATGAATTTATTGTAAATGAATAAAAGTGCATATTTGATTCATGTTCCCTTGGTATGTTTTTGTGTAATACTCTTAAACTGGACACTTAATGAGGCTTGTGTTAGTTTAGAATGTTCACAGCCAGTGGGTCGGTCTGGGGAGACCTATCCTGACAAGGCTGATACTGTGGTGCCACCAAGTCGGTTGGGGTGGCTTGTCTCAGCTACCAGGGTGAGACCCTAGGCACACACATTGTGGGATTAATTGAATCTTTGAGCTGGACCAGATTTCCAGTATTGCCCTGGACCTTGGAGATTGATGGGCAAAACTGGAAAGTTACACCCGACCCCTAGACTCAATTATGATACTGCACTAGGTGTCAGATTGGGCTGTCTTTGATGTACCAATCAGTGAGATCCTTAGCGGGGGTCAAAACCTGGGTATGTTGGGATAGTCTAAGAATTCATCTGAGTGGGTGATTATAGTGACAGGTTCAGCCCCTTTGTCAGACAAAGGTAATGGTCGGGGATGCACTCTCACTGATGGAAACCAAGACTGCCGGCAGCCGATTTCAATCGTTGAGATTTGTTTTGCAAAATATATTTTATATGTGATATAAAAGTATATAAATTATTGTTTCGAAATGATTTGCAAAAGGTTTTAATTCCCGGGATCCATATATGAGAGAGTGCAACATTGTTCCTTGCAGCCGAGGGAGAGGTCCTCTCTTGTCGGGCATTGTATGATCATTATGGGCTGGGAGGTTAAGTGTAAGACCATTGAGGATAATACCTGATGGGCTAATTTTGCATCTGCCCGTAATCCCTAGGTGTTATAAGGTGGCTTGGCGCAGGGACCACTAGGGTAAGTGTTGGGCCCATAGAGCCCATCTGATGGGTTTTAGGGGGTGCACTGTCCATAACAGTGTATTCGGCCAGGCCTTGTAAAAAAGGCTGGGCTGAACCCATGTGGCTGATGTGTAGATCAATGTTTGGGTCCCACGCCATACAAGGAAGCCCAACTGGGCAGCAGTTTGGAAGGCTTAATGAATACATAACCCTAAATGGGCCTTAAGCCCATTTTGAATTGGGCTAATTTGATTAGTCTTTAAGGGGCGAATTCTGAGATAAGATCAGTTGATAGGATTGGGTCCACACCCTATCCACTTAGAGAGTCCAAGACCTAAATGAGATTTAGATTTGGAAACTTCCTAATTAGATTAGGAGTTGACTGATCTAATCTGCAGATAAGATAAGGTTATCCCTTATCTTAAAGGGACTTCTAATCCAGATACGATTTGGGTTAGCAACTCCTAATGGGATTAGGAGCTGATCCCTTTAAGTCTATAAAAGGAGGAGGGGGTGGCAGCCTTTAGACACAACATGCAACAGACTCAAGTCTTGTCTTCAGAGCTGAGATCACAGAGGAGAGAATTCTGCACCCTACAAATTCTCTCTAGCCGCCTCCTTCCTATAGTCTCCGCCTATAGCAATTCGATCTCCATTCTTTGGGAGAAATCAAGATTGGATCTTGATTCCAATTTTTGGAGAAAAGATTGGTAGGAGCTGTATTCACAAGCCGTCCAGGTGATTCTTGGGAAGAATAAAGTTCTTAGGAAGGACGCTGCTGATTCTGCTCCACCTTGCACTGCGCTATCTTTAGTGGGAGTAGATTTTGGTTTCTACCTTGGGCGTGAACACCTCCATTGAGAGATATTATTTCTCTGTATCATGTATTATCTCTCTCTCCTCCTTTTGGTTCAGATCTGGTTCAGTTCATGGTTCAAGAATGATCATTGAAAATATGATTTTCTAAATAGGGAATTCGATTCCCAGTTGAAGGGAAAGAAAAATTTTTGAAATTTGCCCCCTTTATTCTGCATTCTTGGGCGTCCATGTGATGGATTTCCTATCCCTTCACATATTCCTGACAGATTGACATCTTAGGCAATTTTGGCCAAATATATGGGCATCCTTAAATAAACTCGGCCAGTAAAAACCACTCTACAAAACTTTGGCCATAGTTTTCTTTCCCAAGAAGTGCTACCCACAAGTGAGAGTGTGACAAAAGTTGAGGATGCAGTGTTCAAACTCGGGGACACAACGCCAGATCACTTGATCCGAATAGATATGAAATAGCCCAGGATCATCCCAGAAGTAGTATTTGAGTTGAGAAAAGAATCTGTCTTTCTCATGCTTAGACCACCCCTCGGGAATTTTACGTACTGCTAAGTAATTGACAATATGAGTGTACCTTGGGGGAGCATTATGGGAGACAGCTAAGAGGTGCTCATCTGGGAAGGAATAGTCATGGTTTTTTCAATTTGAATTCATGACAGATGGTAAGCTACCACATTTTTAGAACCCTTTTTGTCCCAAATTTCAAGGTTAAATTCTTGCAATAGAAGGATCCATCTAATAAGCCTGGGTTTGGCCTCTTTGTTTGACAGCAAATGTCTTAGGGTCGAATGATAAGAGTACACAAAAACTTTAGTGCCTAATAAGTAAGGGAAGAATTTTTCTAGAGCAAATACAATAGCTAACAATTCTTTCTCTGTGGTGGTATAATTCAATTGGCCTTTTGAGAGGGTACGGTTTGCATAAAAGATTACCATAAGGCATCTATTCACCCTTTGTCCCAGAACAGCTCCGATGACAGAGTCAGAGGGATCACACATGATTTCAAAGGGCAAAGGGAGGTTGCAGAATTGGAGCCTTGGTCAGTGCCTCTTTCAAGTACTTGAAAGCATTAAGACATGCTTCATCAAAATTGAATGGGACATCTTTTGCTAGAAGGTTGCACAATGGCCTGGAGATCTGGGAGAAGTCCTTAATAAATTGTCGGTAGAAGCTAGCATGTCCAAGAAAAGAACAGATTTGCTTGACAGAAGTGGGATTGAAAGTTTACAGATTAGGTCAATTTTTGCTTTATCCACCTCAATACCCCATTCGGAAACTATGTGACCTAAAACAGTGTCTTCTTTGACCATAAAATGACTCTTCTCCCAACAACGGACCATGTTTTTCTCGATACATCATTGAAGAATTTTTCGTAAGTTTTGGAGACATGTTTCAAAGGAATCCCCAAAGACAAAGAAATCATCCATAAATATTTCCAGGAAACTACCCACCGTTTCTGAAAAATTTACCGTCATACACCTGTGAAAGGTTGCTGGTGCATTACATAATCCAAACGCATTTGTCAGACGGTGAATGTTCCATAAGGGAAGATAAAAGTAGTTTCTCTTGGCTTTTAGGGTAAATGTCTACTTGGTTATACCCAGAATACCCATCTAAGAAGTAAAAATATTTTTGCCTACCAAGTTTTTCCAGAATTTGGTCAATGAAGGGCAAAGGGAACTGGTCTTTTTTTGTGACTACATTGAGATTCCTAAAGTCGATGCACACTTGCCATCCCGTTGTAAGTCGGGTAGGGATTACTTCACCTTGATCATTAGTGACCACGGTGAGTCAAACTTTCCTAGGCACCACTTGTGTAGGACTTACCCAATTGCTATTTGAAATCGAGTAGATAATATTTGCATCTAACCACTTAACTACTTCTTGATTGACCACCTCTCTCATATTTGGGTTCAACTTTCTTTGCATCTCCCTACTTGGTTTGACACCCTCCTCTATGTAAATATGGTGCATACAAATGAATGGACTAATCCCTTTTAGATCAGCTACTGACCAACCAATGACACCCCTATACTTCTTTGATACATCGATAAGTTTCTCTTCCTATCTAGGGGTTATGTCTGCGGCTATGATCACCGCCAGTGTTTTGTCGGGCCCTAAAAACACATACTTAAGGGAGTCCAGTAAGAGCTTTAGTTCCAGTTGTGAGGGAGATTCAAGAGAAGGCACAGGTGGTTTACTCTTTAGTTCTAGGAGAGGTTCAACAGTAGGCCAAGATTGAAATGGGTGAGGGAGACTTTATTTTGGCATTAGCTTCTTCCGTTGGGTCATCTACTGTGACCAGATTGGTTTCTTTGGGGTTTCTCTTTTCATCTATCATACAACAATTCTTATTCTGTTCTAGGTATGAAGAAGGACTCTGGGACTCACACCGGTCTTCAAACTCTCATTCCCTTTGAAGAGTTGAGATATCTTCAACATTTTCTAAGTATGGGACATTAGAGGTTGTAAGATCTTGGTACTGGGGAAGACCTGATTCGTTTCTGGGGTCGACAACTAGCTAACGAAGCATTGAATCCTTCTCCCACTACAGGTTAGCTTCCATGAGTTGAATTACTTGGCTTTTTACTCTTAGGATTGACTGTTGCTAAGCTAAGATCAACTGTTGGAGCTGTAGAAACATATCATCAAGTGAATCAGTTTGATAAGGCTGAGGGGAGGTTTGACATGGTTGAGCCAGTTGAGTCCTCGGGTTGTTAGTATACTCACAGTTAATCTGGGCTTCTGGCCATTGAGAGTGTTCATATAGTTGTGTGGTTTCTTGGACTTGGGCCCAATAAGCGAAATTGGGTTGGTTTTTCCACCCAGGGTTATAAGGACTAAAGGATAGGTTAGCATTGGGTTGGAAAAATCCATTAACTGCATGTACATGCTCTGGAATGACTGGTTGTCATGGGCCCGCCACAGGGCACTGGCTAACATGATGGGCTGGGCTTGCACAGATGGAACATGTTGGGTAGGATGACACGGTTGGGAATGGGCTAAATTCTTGATGAAATGCAAGGACTTGGTTAAGTCTTTGGGCAATCCCATTAATCTTATCCAGTTGTTGAGTCACATGGTTCCAATTTATCCGTGGCTTAGGTTGGAAGTAGTTTCCCATTCCACAAACTTCGGCTAATGAATTCATTTTATTTTGTTTTAATTTTGTTTTCTTTTTTTTTGAAAATTGAAATTTAAACTCCTAAAATTTAAACTCAAATTTGAATTTTTAAATTTAAAAGAAATGCAAGCATTTCATACACGACCTAGGGGTTAACCTAAGGTTTCCTAAACTAGTGGTTCAATCAATGTGAATCCACTTAGGTTCACTTGGAATTACACCACTTCCTTTGGTTAGCCAGGTAAGAGGTGGGGATGTGGGAGGCTCCCCTTGCTCTCGCAAGGACCTAATTAAGTAACCACAAAACCCTCTTAGGCTTAAACAGTTAACATCTTTCCTTAGACACCAACCACCGGTTATGGAAAGTAAGCACAAGCTTCCCTAAAATTCAGCACACTTTTGAACCAAATGTTTAGGGACCCCCTAAAGGATCTTGCTATCCAAATTTTAAATTTAGGTTTAGGGTGAACCGCATGTGAAAGGGTGGTGGTTTTTGTCCAAGGAAGGGTGATGAAATCCCCACCTTATCTTATTTAAATTTGATTGCACTTAAATGGATTAACGGAAAAACACAATAAACAAAATAAATGCAACTAATTACAATGCATGAACAATTATCTCTAATATGCAATTCAGCAATTTAACATAAAATAATAAAACAAACTAATTCAGCAAAAGGAGCAATTAAAAATGAAAAACCTTAACACAATAACAACTAACAAGATAATTTCAGCAATTAAATAATCCTATATGATTCATGCTCTAAAACATATCAAACCCTAAATGTTGGAATGCAAACGCAAAAAAAAAAAATTAAAATATTAATTTTTTTTATTTTTTTTTCTTTTTCTTTTGAAATTTGAAATTTAAAGTTTGAAATTTAAATTCAAATTCAAATTCAAATATTGAATTTAAACTCAAATTCGAAATTTTGAATAATTTCCTAATTAACAATTAATTACTCAATTAAATAACTAATTAGATCTAAAGACAAAACAAAAGAAAAAAATAATCTTAAAAAGATATAGCTGAATCTATTAAGAAATAAAAATAATTAACTAAGAATTCGAAAACACTACTTTACCAAAAAGAATTCGAGAAAAAATAGAACTAAATTGGGATGGCTACACTTGAATCACAATCCCAATTTCTCTTCTCTTCTTTTTTCTTTAATAGTTTAGCAAGGCTCCAATACCCCACCTTTAGCTATTATGTCCTACAAAATCAAAGAGAAACAAGAATTAAAATGAGATTACAAATTAAGTAATCAAACAAAAAAAATAATGAAACAGATCCGAACAAAGCAAATAAAATTTTCTTTTCTCCGTTGCTTCCTCAGCAATGGCGCTAAAAACTTGGTGTGTACAGAAGCTTGTCGTTAACCACATCAGAACACCAATTTCAATATTTATAAAATTTTTTATTCTCAAAATAACTATAAAACAAGGTTAGTGGTGAGAAAGGGGTTGTATCCATAGGGAAGCGAGGGACAAATTGTTACGTACTTCAATCCGGACAAAATAACAAGGTTTAATATTGCAGAAATACAAAATTTAATTAACTAAACTGGAATCCATTAAAATAAAATTCTAACAATGTTGAAAGTAAAAATTACAGAAAAATAAATAAATAACAGAAATAAAAAATTGCAACTCAATCAGAGGTAGTAGTCTCCGGATCTATCCTTTGACCCTCGATCCCCTCGAACTAGGCGTTTTGTCTTATCTCGCCAAATTTCAGGTTTGCAAAAAGGAAGACAACAATTAAATTTGATGAAAATAAATTATAGAAATAAAATAAAAACTAGAAATTAAAGAACTGAAAATAAAAACATGTGTAAAAAGTAAATCTAAAACTATGGAAAACTGGTTGGGATCCAGATCTAGAGGTGGGAGTAGTGGCTAGGCGAATTGCAAGTAGGAACCCCTCCTCTTGCCTGGGCGTTCTCCTCTTCCTCTACCCTTGAACTTTTCAAGAATAGCCTTCCATTTTTCCTGGGGGCAGAATCCAATCTAAAAGATTGCCAAAATAAAAGTAACATAAAAGAAAATAAAGAAAACTAAAGGGATGGCTGATTAAATCCAGTGGTGGTAGTTGTAGATTGGCTGGACTGCTTGCAGGAACCCCTCTTGACAAGAACTGAGCATCATTTCCTTCTACAACCCTTGAATTCCTCAAGAAATCTTAGCCTTGTGAACTGGGTGAACTGACCAACCCCTTCTCTAGGGCCCTTGGGGTCCTTTTTATAGAGAAGGGTGGACAAAATTGGTATTAAAGAGAAAGAGAGGGGCGACAACTAGGTTTTTGCAAAGATATGGGCACCCTAGGGTTGAGAATAGAGGAGGGTTATGATTGTTCTAAGGTGATCCTAAGGCTGAGAAGAGAAGGAGAGGGCGCCCAATATTATTTAGGGCTGAGATTTGCGCACCCAGGATGGAGGGTGCAGATTTGGGCGCCTAGAGCTCGAGAAATGTGATTGGTTGGTGTGATGTGGTGCCCTAAGTTGATTGGTTGAGGGGCTGCTAAGGCTTGGATGGTTGACACTAGAGGCTAGGAGAGAGTGGAGGGTGAAGATTTGATATCCTAGGGCGGCTAAGGTTTGTTAGAGGTGAAAAGAATGAGTGGGGAGGCACCCTAGGGTTCGCTAAGGAGAGGGGAGCATGCTAATACAGTAGGAGGGTCATCTATCTGGGTTCGGAAGATAGGAGACACCCTCTTGTGCTATGTTTTTCACAAAAACACCCCTTCTCTCAGTTGAAATTCACACCAGCTTCCCAAAAACTACATTTCAGCCATGAAACTTCCCCAGTTTTCCCTAGGATTTGCACAAGGACCATTAGAGGTCACAATATTGAATTTAACTAAGAAAAATGGACATTTTAACTCTTCTAAGGCCTAAAATACCCCTAAAATGATCCCCTTAAGGCATCAAAATTTAGTGTTATCAGGTTCCCAGTTGTCGGGTCTCCTCGCATCCTGGGTGGCCACTTGACGTAGTGGGCATCCTTAATCGCCATTAATATCTCACCTCATTTTGCATTGAGGGGAGTGTAGGTAGTCCTTTCAATTGGAGGGGTCCTAGATCGCCAACCTAATCTAGAACCCCGAGGTGGTGACTTGCTCCTTTTATGCGGAAACTTACTTCTTCTTGGTGACTTACTTTTCCTTCGTCAATGCTTGTTGCTACTGGCTCCTTCGTCTTCTTTCTTCCTCCTCTCCCCCTGTTGGATCTCTGCCTTAGAGTCGAGAGCCTCTTCCATGCTCATGAACCACTCAGCATAGTCGAGGAACTTCTCAATCATCTTCGGTCGGTTCACCCCTAGGTACCATGTGAACTCAGCATGCATTACTCCTTTCTGTGCTGCGGTGAGGTGCACGACCGGATCGAGGTTGGGTATCTACAAATACTCCTCGTTGAAGCGCTTGATGTGACTTCTGATCGACTAGTTGTTCCTCTGGACCACGTTTAGAAGGCTCTCTACAAATTTCGGGCACTTCTTACTAGTGACGAAGTGGGTAGTAAACATGTTGGCGAACTGAGCCCAGTGCTATATTCTTGTACCACTATCTTGCTAACCCTCTGAAGGTGGTGGAAAAGGCCATGCACATGCTTGCCTCATCTGATCTGGCAAGGTGCATTTGAGACTGGAGTGCATCGACATGGTTGTTGGGATCAAACTTTCCATCATAAGTGTCTAGTGTGGGTGTCTTGAAATCTTTCGGTCTTAAGGCCGCAAGAATCTCTAGTGCTAGGGGAGGGTTGGCTCACCAATATAGGAGATGGCTGTGCAGCTGCCGAGCTCACTTCCTCCCTAACTCTACTCAGTTCCAGTGGCTGGTTGCTCTCTTCGGTGGCATGCTGTTCCTAGCAGATAGCCAGCATGTCTTACGACATCGTCGCTTCCTCTCTGCTTCCACATTAGTACCGTTCACCTTGATGTTATCCTATACTTTGATTTTGGTTCGTTCTCACTCCTAGACACTATCGTGAGGTGGGAGTGGGTCTCTATCTCCAGCATCTTCACAATCACGAACTTGATGTTGATTGTTGCGAGGGACAGATGGGTCTCAACGTGAGCCCGCTCCTCTTGCCCCGAGCTGGCGGTCACTAACTTGGGGATCGTGGTTCTCATGCCACGAGTGCTACTGCTAGTCAGTCCTAGTGTGGTGACTATTCTCGAACTGACCTTTCTGGTTCCCCCCTTGAGAAGGCGGGGGTGTACGCTGACCTTCGACTCTATCCTAATGTGTGTTCAGCCTCGGGGAGGACTTGGGACCTGTGGATTTCCCACACCCCGGGGAGGAGATTGGTGCACATTCTAATGTTGTTGTTTTTGAATCCGATGCTGATTCTGGTTCTGGTGCTAGTTCGGTTGCAGTGGCGGAAACTACTACTGGTACTGCTGATAGAGGTCATATTGCTGGTACTGCTGGAACTGGTGAATCTACTACATCTGTAGTTGCATCACCCAAACACTCTACACTAGCTCATTGAACTACTGAGTGCGGACCCCAAGAGGAACCACAGAAGGCTTTGGGGTAGAAAAGGTGGAACTCACCTGGGGGAGCGGTACATTCAACGGATGGGTACGGGATAGTGTTTGCTAAGTTTGCATAGTAGGAATCCTTGAGATAGTGAGGGGGATTGTGAACTGGCCAATGCAGACCGTGGGGAACTCTTGGCTGGCTGAGGTCTGTTCCTATCCCCTAGAAATGGTCATCTTGATGCTCTTGCTTGTGGAAGCCATTGAGTAAAAAGGGGAATAGGGTAGGAACTTAGCTTTTCTTTCATTTCCATAGACGGTGCCAATTGATGGTGCACGATCTGGATGCTCGTAGATGGAAGGCAGCTCGAACGTCAATCGTAGAGCGGATCAGTCGAACTGCAAGAGAGATGGATCGGAGAACCTGGGGTGGCTAACCCGACGATGTTGCTCCAATGCTTAAGTCAATACTTTGTAGTAAATCGTGAGTTGAAAATTAGTAAACTTGAGAGCTAGAATGCACTTAATCGCACTTACCTGGGTAAAAGGGGCTGATGCCTTTATATAGCTGAACTGTCGTAAGCCTCATGAAACCTCTCCAAGATCTTCAGCTCGAGCAGTAGGAGTCTATTTCGCTCCGAAAGGTGGATAACGTGCTAGCTGATAAGGCTCACGTGTCCTTCCGATTCAGGCAGGATGAGGATGAAGCTTAGGGTTGCGCAGTGTGATCCCGGAAGGCTCGGAGACAATTGGTGGGCTTCTAGAATCTCTTCGTGTCACCTCAACGGATTTGGTTATCCGAGGTACCCAGACTTCGGTGCTATCTGAGGTGACTGAAACACCTGAGGTGACCCGATCCGCCGTGGTGGCCGGAGGTGCTGAGTCATCATCTAGCTGGCATGTCGCGTCCATATGTCCTCTACTTATTAGGTCGTGCCAAATCACCCATCATCTAATGCATTTTTATGTGAAATGGTCATGGAATGTTTTTTGATAGTTATATGGTTCTCTATAAAATGAATTTCTTATGAAACACATGGGATCCAAACACCCACAAAATCAATTTTAACGGGTTGGATGGCATATTAAATTTAACCAATCCAAAGTTAATGATTGCAAAAAGGGATCTCCTCCCAACCAAACATGTTCCAACTCCCTACCAATTTGATTTGACATTGCACATCTCACTATGAAACTGGTCCCACCATAAAAGTGGGACCTGTCATGGATGAGATGTACGATTTCAGATGATGTTGATAGGGTGTTGGAACATATTTTTTGGCACGTGATCCAGACTTAATGGTCCAATGTATTTATTGAGTTAGATTGGACCTGGTCCATATGCAATGGGTTTATATTGGATTTGATTTTTTTTTTGGTATTATGTAATGGAGTTGATTAGGTTGGACCAATATGATTGAAGATAAGAGAAGAGGTGTCAATTGACAAGGTTTGGGTAGGAAGCTATCCAAGTTAAAACCAATTTGAACTTGAGGATTTTACTACAAGAATGTTGTTATGTTTGTGCCTTGAATTCTTTGTGGCGAGCTGTTTCATGAATCCACTCCAAATTAATTTGAGAAAAAAAACTTGAAGGCAAAATTTCATAGTGGTCTGTAGTGGAAGCTATGGGTCTGAACCTAATGTGAAGAGTTATGTATTTTGGGGCTTTTCTCTTTTGTATACTTAGTCTTTGTCTTGTGAGAGAAGAATGAGACATTGGGTGTATTTGGGATTTAGAGTTCTTTTTTATTTTCTTTATATTTTTTTGTGAATGCACAACTCTGTATTTCTTATCCATTGCTGTCAACATAGTAGATTTTTGCTGCTCCTAGAGGTGTGCAAAGTGCGGCTAGGCCGTCTCAGGCCATGCCTCCTTCCCTTGGGAAATTTTGAGGTGTAAGCCCGACACGACCCACAACCCAAGCTTGCGCAGGCTTGTGTCGTGCCTTGTCGTGCTATGAATTTCTTGTGAGAACCCGAATCACTACTCCCACCCATCAAAACAATCTCCTTCCCAAACCCCATTTGATCAGGGAGGTTGCATTAATTCCACATGACATTTTGCAAGTGGACCACATGGTCCACAAGATCAATAAATGAGCACTTCGGATCCAATGTGTTTGGACTCGAAGAGATTCCATCAATATTTTGACACGTCTAGGGTGAAGGGTTGCTGAATTGTATTAAGCCTACAACGGACCGAAAAAGTAAAAGATTCAAATAAGTAAAAAGATTTTTTTTTTCAAATAAAAGTAGGTGTAAAAACCTTCGAGCTTTATCTTTCACAAGTGTGCAGATCTGTCCGGTGTTGCCTATAGCTTTGTCCTATCTATAATTAATCTAGAGATAAAATGCATAGAAATTATACATATATTTATCTTCTTTTTATTTCAGTTAAGCGTTAATAGAGATGATTTATATTATTTGTAGGTACAGGTGGCAATGAGCCAATCTTTTTAGTAATGTTCGAGATCGGCTCATGAATTGACATTTTTATATATAATTTTTTATTTTTATAAAATATTTTTTCTTAAAATCGAACTTAAACTTATGAATTTTTGGTTCTACCTAAACTTGAAGTTAAGGTTCTGATTCGAACCAAACTGGAACTCGAGCTCGAGCTTGTAAAACAGTCTCGAACCGAACTTGAATCTCGTACAATTCGTCTGGGGACGAATCCACTCCTATTTGTGGGCTTGGGAATTTTTTATTCAGCAGAAAAGCTTCTTAAATTTGGCGTTTGGCTTGGTTCTCCTAGACTAGTAGTCATAAAGGGACCCGTTCAACAGAAAAACTCTCTTAGAAGCCCTTAATGTCAGTGTTGCCGGTACCGGCGACAAGATCTTCGTCCTCGCCCACGGCTTTGGCACCGATCAATCAGCCTGGCAGTGTTAATCCTGATTACTTCGACTTCCGACGATACATCACTATCGATGCCTATGTCGACGATCTACTTCACATCCTCGATGCCCTCCGCGTTGACAAATGCGACTACATCGGCCACTCTATTTTCCGCCATGATCGGCATCTTTAACCTCTGTTTGTCTGAAAACGAGGGATTTAGAATTTTCTCTCAGCTTTCTCAGCATTAGCTTAATTTATCAATTTTAATTTAAAAATACATTTGTCAGTCATAAATTTTCAATCGGTTGACGGTTGTAAGTGATGGACAGTTGAGTACTGAATGACGTTTCAAAATATTATTGTTATTGGATGGAAGAGAAAATTCTTAGAGTCCAAACGCACTGGATGAAGTGCAAATGAGAAAGTACTGCCGCAGCGTGTTTTACGCAACCGCAGGAAAAAAAACGCAAAAGACAATCCACGTGTGACAACGTGGCTGCACTTTTCCCGCTTTGCACTTTTCTGCGTTTTGTGGATTAGATTGCCACGTCGGATGAGCATTTTATTCTAGGTTCCGGAGCTTTTTAGAGGGTGACGTAATCTACTCCGCTGACTATACAGTCTATGCTTGTTTCTTTATCGCATATTTTTAGGGTAAATACAAAAACCTCGTTTGACATTTTTGACAATCATAAAAACCTCCCTATAATTTTATTATAATAAATATCTTGTGATTTTTTTAAACAATCAACAAAAACCACCCTTTTGACACCTTTTCAGATGGAAAATGTTAAATTGATGCACCATTTTTTTCAAATATCTATTCTATCCTTTATAAATTATTTTACATATAAAATTACTGAAATAATTTTATTTTAATCCGACAAAAATATTAGAAGATGAGAAGGTTTTTGTCAAGTTGAAATATGGTTATTTTAGTAATTTTATATGTAAAATAATTTATAAAAGGATAGAATAGATATTTGAAAAAAATGGTGTATTAATTTAACGTTTTCCATCTGAAAAGGTGTCAGAAGGGTGGTTTTTGTTAAATTTCTCAAAAATTGAGGGAAGATATTTATTAAAATGAAACTACAAGAAGGGTTTTTATGATTGTTAAAAATTTAAGGATGGATTGAATGGTAACTTTACCCATCTTTTTAATACTCCTTATACGGGTTACCTAATTAAAAGGTTTAGCCGCTTAGGCATGTCATATGCCCGGTTCTGGATAATTATGTATCTGAAGTGCTTATAAAAAATACACGATTTGTTACAACACAATATCAACTACTTGTATTGGTTCATGTCTGAACCGTGGTCATGCTTCAATGTTACAAACCCTTCCCAAGTGGAAGGTTTTCAAGTAAAAAAAGAATGGAGGAGCAATGCATGTATCAAATATATTTTAGTTGTCCATATTCAACAACCAAATACCAGGCTTTAGTTTGAGCCAAACTATGAATTCAAATTTAAAGCTCATATGGTCGAGTTCGATTGCCATCCAAGTTTTATATAAAAATAAAAAAATTATACATATAACAAATTAAGATATATAATTATTTCATTTAAAAAATAAAAATGTTATATTTAATATAGGCTCGATTAGGCTCACCAGCCTCAGGAGCCCAATTTCATTAGGCTTGATCTCAACTCGATTACGATTAGCAAGCGAGAAGGAGCCCAATTTCATTAGGCTTGATCTCAACTCGATTACGATTAGCAAGCGAGCTTACATATTGGATTTGAGCTTGGCTTGAAGCTTAGTGTAAACTGAGCTGAATTGAACTTTTCAGGAACAAAACTCAAATAGCTTGTAAAAAAACTCAATTCACGTCCACTCTACTGGTTGTATATCTAAGGGCTCTCTCTATGACAATGTTTTAAAAATTGACCTAGAGGTTGTTGCAAGTCACCGATTCAACTACCTGAATCGAATGAGTCACATACAAAAGCCTCACAAGAACCAAACTCAAAAAGCTTGTAAAAAAACTCAATTCGTGTCCACTCAACTGGTTGTATATCTAAGGGCTCTCTCTATGACAATGTTTTAAAAATTGACCTAGAGGTTGTTGCAGGTCACCGATTCAACTACCTGAATCGAATGAGTCACATACAAAAGCCTCACACATACCTCCTCCTCTCCTTTCTCACACATGTGAATATTTATTTTTATATTAAATTATTAAAAAACTCATGGGTCTTTATTGTCTCTCATAAAATCCATATTTACTCTTTAATAAATATACATATCTCTCTCTCACATTAATAGTGAATGTTTGTAGCATCTCCCCTCTCCATTAAATCCTTGTTTTACTCTTAAATATCTTTTTAATTCCCTTTGGCTCTCTTTAAAAAAGTAGGGTCTAAAAACCCAAATTTGCCCACCAATACATGGGGTGAACTAATCGAAACAAATCATTGCTCATTTCCTTGGGTTATCAAGTTTTCCCCTCTATTTTGCTCATTTCCTTGGGTTATCAAGTTTTCCCCTCTATTTTGCTCATTTCCTTAGGTTCAGGTTTTCCCTTTGTTTTTATTAATTTAATATAGTGTAGATTTGTTTAATGGATTATTCTGGTTTAATAATAAAATGTAGTAATTAAGAAAAAATTTAATGTGAGTTTTTGGTTATCTTCAATAGTTCAATTTTGAAATTGTTTCTTTAACCTAGCTATTAATCTTGTGCTAAGCACTGGCTTTAAAGGGCTACACAATGGTAGGTAACTCATTGCCCCAACCCGGACAGGTCTTTTCTACAACTAACTAGATAAGGTATCAATTGAGCCACCATTAGTTTGTTTATGTGCTTCTCATAGTATATAAGCTATATAAAAAGGAAAGTTTGAAGCTCAATAACTAAAAGAGAAAAGAATTTATTTTATACTATTCTACTCGTAAAAAAGTAGAAATATAGCACCCCATGCATTGCACGGGTCACTATTATATATATATATATAATTCTAGAGAGAGAGAGAGAGAGAGAGAGATGTGTGTGTGTATGAGTAGGTATGTATAAACTTGTATTTTATCAATAAAAAATGTATAATGATTTGTATATGTAATATGTGTATATATGAATATTATTTTATGTGTAATTTATATTTTCTAATTTTGTATTTGTACAAATGCTAAAGCTTTTGGCAAAAATAGTAGAGAAGGACATTTGACTCGTCCACGTGGGGCCTTGCCCTACCCTGCCCCAATTAGGGCGGGTGTTTTGACCATTGATCGGGGTTCAGGGAAACCTAAAACTCTAGGGATCGGGGATGGATGGGTGATGAAGGATAATTTGGTCCAATTAATGATGTGACAACACATGGAGCGATAGATTGATGTGATGACACCTACATGATCTCGAACACCATAGCAATTCTAGTCACCTCAGGACACTTCGGGTCACCCAGCTAGACTGAGGCCTGAGTAGCTTAATTACATGCATCGATCTGTCGATGTTCCACATAGTCCCCTTCTAGAAGCAAGCCAGTTGTCTCTGATCTCCTTGGGATCACGACATATATCAACAGATCTTATCTTCTCCCCATTTGATTCGGACGGACCTGGATAAGCCTTATTAGCTTATTCAAAGTCCATCTTTTTGTGTGAAGCTAACTCCAAGCTAGACAGGCCGATGATCTCGAACACACATCATGAGGCCCACGACAACTTGCCTATTTAAGGTCTCACCTCCAGCCTCACAAGGTACGTGTGATTTAGCTCTCATATCCTCTTATAATTAAGCTCTCAACTCTTTCAAATCTCCACACTGCTGACTTAAGCATCGGAGTGCCCAATTGGGTAAAAGAACCCTAGACACTCTGATAGCCTAGTTTTGTAGCTGGACTAGGCGGCATCACTAGCCCGATGTCTGAGCTATCCTCCAGCAAGGAGCTACCATTTCAATGGCTTCCTTGCTATTACTACTATTTCAATGGCTTCCTCAAGCAACCTTAACCATTCCACTAACAACAACAACTAGGTCATAGGGGGGAAAGACCAACCTACAGCACATCTTGAAGTCCCCTCTGTAACCATTGGGCAGTTCACAGTGCCCTTGACCCTACCAAGCGTACTAGCAATGCCAAACCTAGCCTTCCCTCCGCACCAAGTGAACACAGCTCTCCATCTAGTCAAGCCATCAGTGGTTCCTGATGGGATCAATGTGCAATAAGTCCATGGCATGAACCTGCAGATGAGGACGTGAAAGGAGAGATTTGCCACCCTGGTAGGAATGCAGCAGCATCCACAGCAGCAACAACAACAGTAGAACCACTAGCCCAGTAACCAATAGCTCGACAACCAAAACCAGGACTAGGTTCCAGACCCACATCATCGCACTGACGATTGAAATCAAGTCCCAATCAAAGAGCACAATAGAGCCACGACACCTATCATAACTAAAGGCAACAACTTAACCAAGGTGTCGAGGAGAAAGCATTGCCGATGTGAGCCAGGTCGTCGTCCAGCCAACTACACAGCAGGTGACCTGCACCTCTCCACTTTTACCTGAGATCCTTACGGCTCCACGACCTAAGGATTTTAAAGCCATGAGCTTGGAATCTTATGATGGAACTACAGACCCAGTCGACCACATAGATTGCTTCTAGGCCTTGATGTAGTTGCATGGGGCGAATGATGTGAGCCTCTGCATGGCCTTCTCGACAACTTTCTAGGGAACAACTCAGATGTGGTACTCATGGCTGGCCACGGACTCGATAAAAAGATGGAACCACTTCATGAATCTTTTCATGACACACTTTACCACTAGCAAAAGGTGTTTGAAGTTAGTGACCTACCTACTGAATGTGGTCTAGGGACTAGATGAGATACTCTGAGATTACATCAAGCGATTCAACTTGGAGCGCCAACAAATCCCAAACCTTGACCCGGTAGTTCAACTTATCGTAGTGGTCAATGGAATCCGCCACCCTGACTTGTGCTGGGAAGTTGAGTTGAACCCTCCATCTTCTATGGAGGAGTTCCTCCACCAGGCCAACAGTTTCACAAAGGCGGAGGAGGCACTAAGATCCCGATTAGAGTTGAGCGGGAAGAGGAAGTGAGCAGAAGAAGAAGTGGGGAGCATCAAACAAAGGTGCAAGAGTAAGTCGCCGAAGAAAAGCAGGTCACTCCGCAACAAGCAAAGTAGATTGCCTAGAAGGAGGAGCAGGTCCCCCCACTAGAGTTCCAGATCGTCAGGTTGACATTCAAGAACCCCTCCGGTCTAGAACCGGAGTTATACCGCACTCAATGCAAAGAAAGGTGGGATTTTGATGCACATTAAGATGGATGAGTAGGTCAAGTGGTACCCAAGGATGAGAGGCGACCCAACCAACAGAAACCCAAATAAGTACTATCACTTCCACCGTGACATCGACCACAACACAAAAATTGTCATATAACCTTTAAGGACGAGATCGAAGAACTGATTTGTCGTGGCTACCTCAAATAGTTCATCAAGCGTGATGACCAAAGCCGACTTGCTGACCAGCCAAGAGAAGTACCAGAGTCTAGTGGGAATCAGGAACGAGATCAGCCACCTCAGGACCCACTACCACCGGAGTGACCTATTCGCGGAGTGATCAACATGATCATTGGAGGTTCGATCATGGCAGGATGCACCAGCGCGGCAAAGAGGAACTCAGTCCATGAGCTTAAGCACGAAGACAAGAACTTGCCAAAGTGCCCTTGTGTGAAGGAAGTTATATACTTCATCGAGGATGACTCTCGTGGGATCCAGTATCCGCATGATGATGCCCTCGTCGTCAAAATGATTATTAATGAATTTGAGGTAAAGCGGATTCTGGTCGACTCAGGAAGGTCAACCAACATCCTATTTCTGGATGCCTTTGAGAAGATGCAGCTCAAGAGGAAGGATCTACAGCCAACCGACATCCCACTCATTGTCTTCAGCTGAGATGTGGTGAGGCCTCTAAGCCGGATCAAAGTCCCAGCCACAACAGGCTCGAATCTGAACTCAGTCTGTTTCGAGCACAACTTCTTAGTGGTTGTGACTCCATCCCCCTATCCTACATGCACTTTGTGTGGTAGTGTCAACCTACTACCTTTCGATGAAAATCCCGACAAGGTATGGAGTTTGGGTAGTACAAGGTGACTTGTTGGAGTCGCACAAGTTCTATGTAGAAGTGCTGAAAGGAAAGGGAATGCTGGAAGATGATATCGACATAGAGTTGCCCTCGTGGAACACCGACGAGTGAGCTCGCACAATGGAGGACACCGTCCTAGTCCCGGTCTTAGACATTGATCCTGAGAAGATGGTCCAGGTCGGAGCTCGCCTTGCAAAACCACTGCGGTCACAACTGGTAAGTCTTTTACTTAGTAATTTAGATGGTTTTGCATGGTCGACAATAGAAATGCTCGACATAGACCCCTCTATCTTACTCATAGACTTAATGTTAATCCTTTAGTCAGACCAGTTAGGTAGAATTAGAAGAACCTCGCCCTAGAGAGGTGGAGGATAGTTGAAGAGGAGATCGATAAGCTTCTCGCAACAAACTTTGTTAGAGAGGTCCAGTATCCGAGTTAGGTAGCCAACCTAGTGCTCATCAAAAAAGCAAATGGCAAGTGGCACATGTGCATTGACTACACTAACCTTAATAAAGCCTACCCAAAGGATAGTTTCTTGCTCCCTAGAATAGACTGCATAGTAGACATGGCCTCGGGGCACGAGTTGTTGAGCTTCATGGACACCTACTTTGGTTATAACCAAATTCAAATGGACCCAATAAACCAAGAAAAAATATCTTTTGTAACCGAACTGGGCTTATTCTGTTATAAAGTAATACCCTTCAAATTGAAAAACATTGGAGCAACTTTCCAGTGACTTGTAAACAAGATTTTTTCACCATTAATTGGAAATAAAATTGAAGTGTATATTGATGACATGGTCGTGAAGACCCAATTTTCAAACTCTTTGATTTCTGATTTAAATTCTGCTTTTAAAATTTGAAGAAAGTATAACATGAAGCTCAACCCAAACAAGTGTGTTTTTGGGGTCACACTAGGAAAATTCCTTAGTTATATAATGCACCGACGTGGCATCGAAACCAACCTGGATAAAATCCAGAAAATTTTAGATATGAGACCACCTAGGTCAATAAAAGAAGTACAAAAGTTAATAGGCTAGATAGATGCCCTGAACTGATTTATGTCTAAGTTGGCTGGGGGGCATCTCCCATTCTTTAAGGCCATAAAGAATAACAAAGACTTTAAGTGGACCAAGGAGTGCCAGCTCGCGTTTGCTGAGCTCAAAGGGTACCTTAGTTCACCTCCATTGTTGATTAGACCAGAACCCGGAGTCGAGATAAAACTCTACCCCTCTGCGAGCAACGAGGTGATTAGCTCAATACTAATTTGAGAAGTAGACAGGGTGCAATGACTTGTCTACTATATAAGTAAAGTATTGCATGTAGTTGAGACCAAGTACCCCGATATCACTAGCCCTACTTTTAAGTCCATATCATTGTGATCCTAATTGATCAACCTTTGAGGTATGCTCTTCAGAAGCCCGAGGTCTCGGGAAGGTTGACGAAGTTAGCCATCGAGTTGAGCAAATATGACATCCAGTTTGAGTCGCGCCCAACAACCAAAGAGCAGGTCCTCGCTGACTTTGTCACCAAGTGCAGGTTCAGCATGCCAACCCTTGGAGTGACTGAGCCTACTACTGAGGGATAATTTGGCTCAGCCCCCTAGAGTGGTTGAGCCCTGAGTTGACTACATTGGGCTTGGGAGTGGGGGGCAATTGATAAGGGATAATTTGGCTCGATCAATGATGTGACGGAACGTGGAATGATGAAATGATGTAATGACACCTTAGTGATTCCAGTCACCTCGGGTCACCCAACTAGACCGAGGCATGAGTAGCTCAATTACATGCATCGATCTATCGAGCTACTCATGTCAACGGATCTTATCTTCTCCTCGCTCGATTCTGATGGACTTGGATAAGTCTTATTAGCTTACTCGAAGTCCATCTTCGGGTGTAAAGCTAACTCTAGGCAAAACGGTCCAATGATCTCAAACATTAATAACCCTACATTTTGATGCCTTAAGGGCATAAATTCAGGGGTATTTTCGGCCTTAGAAAAGTCAAAGTATGTCATTTTCCCAGTTAAATGCAATGTTGTGACCTCTAAGGGTCTCTGTGCAAATTATGTAGAAATCTGAGAAGTTTTCTTGGCTAAAGTGTAGTTTTTGGGAAACTGGTGTGAAGACTAGCTGAAAGAGGGGGTGTTTTTGTAAAGAACTGAGAATATGAGGGCGCCTCCTATCTGCTAAACCCAGTTGGTGCCCATCCTACTGTATTACCATGCTCCCCTCTCCTTAGTAAACCCTAGGGAGCCATTTTAACCCATTCTTTTCCTCCTTAGCTAACCCTAGCCGCCCCAGCTGTGTAATCTCCACCATCCATTTTAGGGCTCTCCTTTGTAGCTTTTAAACCCTAGGGCTCCACCTATTCTGTTAATCCTCACTATTCAGCTCCCCTACCATTAAATCTTAGCCACCCCCCATCTTTCTCCCTATTTCTAGTTGTGTCCACCCTTCTCTATAAAAAGGGCCACAGGGGCTCTATAGAAGGGGTTGGTCAATTCACACAGGTAAGAAGCGAGGCTGATCTCAAGAAGTTCAAGGGTAGAGGAAGAGGAGGACGCCCAGGCAAGAGGAAAGGTTCCTGCTTGCAGTTCGCCAACACCACTACTGCCACCTTTGGATTCGGATCCCAACCATTAGCTTTAGTTTTAATTTTAGTTCTTTCAATTCTAGTTTCGTTATTTCCTTTTTGCAATTTATTTTCATTCTATTTGATCTTCATTTTCCTTTCTTGTAGATCTAGAATTCGGCCAGGTAAGACGGACCTAGTTCGAGAAGTTCGAGGGTCGAATGAGAGATCCGGAGGCTGCTAACTCTGATCGGATTACAGGCATTTTAATTAGTTTCTTTTATTTATTTGTTGTTGTATTTATTTATTTTTCTGCACTTTTAATTTCTGCAATGTTTGAATTCTATTTTTCTCAATTTAATTAATTAATTTTTATATTTCTGCACTTTCCTCTTGTGTTCTCTTGTCTGGATTTAAGTGTATATTATTTTTTCTCTCGCTTCCCTATCGATACGACCCATTCTCATCCCTTTACTGTGTTAGTAGTTGTTTGAGAGTCAGAAAAATCATAAATATTAAATTGGTGTTCCGAAGTGCTTAACGACACGCTTCTGGACACACAAGACATGCATTGTGAGGCCCACAACCGCTTGCCTATATAAAGGCCTCGCCTCTAGCCTCACAAGGTACGTGCGATTTAGCTCTCATATTCTCTTATAATTAAGCTCTCAGCTCTCTCAAATCTCCACATCGCTAACTTAAGCATCGGAGTGCCGACACCAGGTAAAAGCACCCTGGACACTTTGATAGCTTTGTTTTGCAGCTTGACTAGGTAACGTCACTAGCCTGGTGTCCGAGCTATCCTCCAATAGGGAGCAACTCGGTTGTGCAACATCAATGGGGATGGTATTTGTCCACTTGGCCTTGTGTAGATACCCGAACCGGAGGGAAACAGAATATGGAGTTGCTACCTAAATTTTTGTGAAATGGGAATTTAGGAAAACCTGGGATTTTTCAAGAAAATCAAAAGCTTTCTTGGTGATTCATTGTCGAATGGGGAGTAGAGATTCTTAGGGTTTGGGGACCAAGGTACAGTGTGGGGAAGTGTTAGGCACCCCACACACACCTGGTTGAACCGGCTTCTACTTCGCCAATACTCCAAGGAAATTTTCATAATTTTGGTGCTTGAAACATCAAAATCACCACATACTAATATTGACAAATATATGTATATATATATATATATATATATATATATATATATATATATATATATATATATATATATATATATATATAACTATTCAATTAACAACTAGGCAAGACAAACCATTTTAGATGAAAAGAAGACATAACTCACTAAAATAATAAATTAATATCTAAGGCTATGTTTGGTTTGAAGGAAAAGGTAGGGAAAGGAAGGGATAGGAAGGGAAAGGTAGGGAAACCTATACAAGATTTGTAAAGGTTTCCCTACCTCTCCCTACTTTTTCCTTCAAACCAAACACAGCCTAAGTGAAACTACCATGAATGAATGAACAATATTAACTATGCAAAGTCAAAGAAGGATCAAATTAGTAAAACACTATATTAAAGGATATGAGATAGTGATCAATGTAACTAAAAATCCAAAATAATAAATAAATTGCATGACTCACTAATGAATTACACATATGATGATCAAAGAATTTATTTAAATGATAGTATTTGTTGAATAAAAAGAAAAAAAAAACAAAACTGAATTTATTCAAATTAGTAAAACACTATATTAAAGGATATGAGATAGTGATCAATGTAACTAAAAATCCAAAATAATAAATAAATTGCATGACTCACTAATGAATTACACATATGATGATCAAAGAATTTATTTAAATGATAGTATATGTTGAATAAAAAGAAAAAAAAAACAAAACTGAATTAATACGGTGCCAACTAAAGATTGACTAGTGCCTAGATGGTTGGGTAGGAGAGGAACTTAGTGCTGATCCAATAAAAGAGGTGCTATGAAAAATGTAATGGAAGATGGTTGGTGGTGTGACTGTGATGCTTAATTAGTGAGGAATAATAGCCGGAAAAAAATAAATATGAAAGGTCATGACAAAATAACTAATTAATCAAGTCCTAAGTTGGGGGTTTGTGAATTGGGTGATAAATTTAAAATGATGGAAATAATTAGTAACAGTTTTAATGTTAATGTTAAAACATGCTATTAGGTAGGTGAGGGTTAAAACGGTGCTGCTACCTAGTGTGATGCCTAAGAGTTGCCAAGTGTGATGCTTAAGAGTGCCAATGTTGAATTACAAGTCTAGAAAAAGTGAACGCATGATGCCAATCCTAGTTAGCCTATTAAAGATAATCAAGAAAGAAAAATATGCTTAAGGTTTTGTTTGTTTTTTGATAAGTTATTTATCCGGGTAAATGCAGTTATTTGGGTAAGTTTTTCCTAAGAAATATAGGTAAGTGCATTTATCCATGTTCTTTTATTTCTCATGTAAATAAGGTAATGACCATTTTAGCCATAAAAATCCATTATTAAAAGGGGCATCTTTGTCCCATTCAAGTGTTGGCAACATTCCCCCTAGGTGGGAAAGTTATTTACCCACCTAGGAAATGTGTACCATTTACCCACATAAGTGATACCCATGAAAATAAACTTTCCTTGGTCCCTACATAAATTTGAAAAAATAATATGAAATTCTTGATCAATAAGAACCAAAATCCCACAGACCAACTTTCCCCCTCTCAAAATCTAAAAAAAGAACGCCCCCTAAATGTTATTACAATGAAGAAAATGCGCAAATGAGACAGCTAAGCAAGTTTCACTTGTGAACTTCTTTGAAGCACAAACTAATAAAGACATGGAAAATCTGTTGATGTTCACCTGTCATGATTATTGTCGTCTTTGTATCAGCATCAGAACTTGTATGTCGTGCATCCGAGTGTAGTATTAGATGCTCAAGGAACATATACAGTCTTCCTCTGGCTTTAAGGAGGATCTTTGGTCCCTTTTCGAAGTCAAGAAGTTTAGTATGTTGCCCATTTGGTATAGGAACACTGTTCTGTTTATGCGTTTTGCTTTAATTTGATTGTTTCAATAATGATTCATGTTTCATGTTTCATACTATGGATGTAAGCATGATTGCTTTGACTTCAGATTGATGTGGAAGGACTTTAAGGACGTGGGAAAAGTGAATGGAGGAGCTCTTGGATGTGGCTAATGGTTGTGTGAGTATATTTGCATGGGTTTCCTCTAGGTTAGAATGTTTCTAGGATAGAATGTTTGTCTTTGTGTGGGAGAAGGGGTGGATATTTATAGAGTTTTGGAGAGGATTCTAGAAGGGAATGGAGGGTTGAGATTTGAGATTGGGGATATCAATGGATGAGATTTAAAGGTTTTTAGAGGGAGATTGAACAAGAAAAGGGCCTGTCATGACAGCTTTGGGAGAGATCATCTCAATTAATAAAGACAATAAGTGAAAAATTTTACTAATTTGCCTAAATTAAACATTTCAAGTTTAGATGACTGGCTTGATTGATTAAATGCTCATTGTCTGGTTAAATTTTAAATTTTAATATGGTTTATAGGTTGGGAGAAAGTTTTGGTTGTATCAATCCCAAGGTATGAAGTTGTAGCGAAGAAGATTCCAAACAGTCGGTCCGGATTGAGTCTAGCTTTGGGTCTTAAGATGGAGGGGTTAATAGTGTTGGAATCAGACAATCGTGGTATCATTAGACTTGTAATTTCGTGTTCTATGCATCTAATGGGTTAGATTTTTGATTTCATAAGAGGTATGGTTCATAATAAAAACTGATCCCGATCAGAATCAGTTCCGATCTTGGTGTTGTCAGATTTGGGTGATATTGGTGTTGCTGGATTTGGAATTATGAGATCTACATGCCTATGGTGTTTGATTTATGATTTGATGTAAGATAAGATTTAGGATCAAAATGATCTCGATCGAACGATCAAAATCAATTATGCCTTCGGATTTTAAGATGAATAGGTAAATGGTGTCAGATTTGGGTGATATTGGAGTTGTCCGATTATGAATTTTGGGCTCTATGTGCCTATGGTGTTGGATTTCTAATTTGATTTGAGATAGGGTTCAGGATCAAAATGGTCCTGACCGAACAACTAGAATTGGTTCCAACTTCGGGTCTTAAGTTGAAGGGGTAAATAGTATTGGATTTTGGTGATCTTGGTGTCATCAGATTTAGATTTTTGGGCTCTACTTTACTATGGTGTTGGGTTTTTTATTTGACTTGAGATAAGGTTCTTGATCAAAATGATCCCGATTGGACGATTGGAATCAGTTTTAGCTTCAAGCCTTAAGATGAAGGTGTAAATGGTATCGAATTTGGGTGATCTTGGTGTCATCGGATTTAGATTTTTAGGCTCTACATACCTATGGTGTTGGATTCTAAAGTTCAAATTTTTTAAAATTCCAAAAATGCCCCCAGGTTCATTGAGGTTAGTTGAAGCATACTTGAAGCTTGAAGCACTACAGAAAGAATGAATGGCTAAAAAATGAGGTGCCTACTAATAAATCTACATTTTGATGCCTTCAGGGCATCAATTCAAGGGTATTTTCGGCCTTAGAGTAGTCAAATTGTGTCATTTTCCTAGTTAATTTTAATGTTGTGACCGAGGGTCTCTATGCAAATTCTGTGCAAAACTAGGAAGGTTTCATGGCTGAATTGCAGTTTTTGGGAAGCTGGTGTGGAGTCCAGTTGAGAGAGCGGGTGTTTTTGTGAAAAAATGAAAGCAGGAGGGCGCCTCCTAGCTGCTAAACCCAGTTTGGCGCCCCTCCTACTGTATTAACATGCTCCCTACACCTTAGCAAATCCTAGGGTGCCTTTTAACCCATTCTTTTCACTCTTGACAAACCCTAGCCACCCCTAACTGCTAAATCCTTACCTTCTATCCCTTCTAATCTCCACCATCCATTCTAGGGCACTATCTTTTTAGCATTTTAACCCTAGGAGCCACCTAACTTCTAATCTTCACCATTCATCCTTTAGCCATTAAATCTCAGCCTTACATAATATTGGGTGCCTTCTCCTTTTTTTCTCAGGCTTAGGATCACCCTAGAATCATCCTAACCCTTCATTCTAAACCCTAGGGCACCCATACTTTTACTAAAACCCAACTGCCACCCCCTATTTCTCTCTAATCCCAGCTGTATTCACTCTTCTCTATAAAAAGGACCCAAGTGCTCCTGAGAAAGGGTTGGATTCTGCCCCCAGGTAAGACGGAAGGCTGATTTTGAGAAGTTCAAGGGTAGAGGAAGAGGAGGATGCCGGGCAAGAGGAGGGGTTCCTACTTGTAGTTCGCCAACACCACTACTGCCACCTCTGGAATCGGATCCCAACCACTTTTACTTTATTTTAGTTTTAATTTCTCTTCTTTCAATTCCAGTTTTGTTATTTACTTTCTGCAATTTATTTTCATTCCATTTGATCTTCATTTTATTTTCTGCAGAACTGCAATTTGGCCATGTAAGATGGAAGACCTAGCTCGAGAAGTTCGAGGGTCAAAGGAGTGATCCAGAGACTGCTACATCTGATCGGATTACAGATTTTTATTTCGTTTCTTTTGTTAATTTATTTATGTATTTATTAATGTTTCTGCACTTTTAACTTTCAGTACTATTTGAATTCTATATTTTTCTCAGTTTAATTAATTAATTTTTATATTTTTGCACTTCCCTCTTGTGTTCTCTTGTTCGGATTTGAGTGTATATTAATTTTTCCTTGCTTCCCTATGGATACGACCCATTCTCATCCCTTTATTGCATTAGTATTTGTTTGAAAATCGAAAAAAATTTATAAATATTAAACTGGTGTTCCGAAGTGCTTAACGACACGCTTCGGATCACACCACCTACACCCCTACCCTGGCTGCAAACTTGTCTTGACTATATTATGCAACATATTATATATATTACATAATATAAAATAGTTCTAGGTTGGTTTGAAAAAAATGAAAAAAAAAGTTTTTAAGTATACAAGTAGGAATGACTAGGGTGGAGCGGGGTAAGTTTGAGGATCCCTGTTCCTCATGGGGATGGGGGTGGGGTTAGGATTTCTAGCTCCATTGGGGTTCAAGGTGGGGCATTTGAGTTTGGGTTTGGGGATGGGGCAGGCAAAACCTAGCTCCGCTCCACTCCGTTGCCATTCATATAAAACAATAAGGAAGGCACATTTGGAGATGCATAGATCTTGAAAAGTTACTCAATATGAAAAAAGATCACCACAAAATCTTGAGTGTGCAACCACCCGTGACCTAGTGACATTAAATGGGTCAATTGTTGAACCACTTAGGTCAAACAGTTTTGACCAAATAATAGTTTTGATGCCAATTGGACCCAAAATCTTGACAGAGAGGCAGTTCGGATGTTCTAACCAACATTGTCCACATTGGGTTGAAAACACTACTCCGTGTGACAAATTACTTCTTATGAACTAATGAACCTTGCAAGGAAACCATTAGGGTTGCAACTTGGGTGGATCAAGCCCAAGCTTGGACTAAACCTAGCCTACAATTTTAGATGGGTTGGGCTTGGGTTTTCGATCTTTGGGCTAGTCCGAGCCTAGGCCCAAAAGTTTGTTTGTTTTTTTTTTATGTTTTTAAATTTTCAAGTTGGGTTAAGTAGCTTGAGGCCGATCTAAACCCAACATGACTATATACCTACATACAAAATATGTAAATACATATTTTCATGTAGTGACATATTGAGGACCTTTAATTAGTGGGGGCATGCATTATTCATAAAATCTGTATGGCCTTCAGATAGTAGTTACCTCCACTAGAGAAACAAAAAACAAAACTCATATCAAATAATGTATGATCCATAAAATTGGTTATTATTTAGAAAAAAAACTTGATTTAATCTATTGAGTTAAATAAAAAATGTATACTTCAAATTATTTCATTTTTGGTCGGTCTTAAATGATGTATTTCATTTTTATTTCTTAATTATGGTTCAGTTTTTGAGTCAGTTTTAAAATATATGAGTTTATATTGTTAAAAATATTGACATAGATCTAATTAGTAGTATTTACTAATGAAAAATAAATTAAATATAAGATTTAATAAGAGAAAATGGGAGTTAATACCTTAAGTACAAGACTTAATGAGAAAGAATTAAATGAAATGGAAAGTAATAATTGAAGTTACATTTTCAACCTTATAATTAGAGATAGACTAAATACACAAATATGGACATTTTAGTAGCCATTAAAAATACAATAAAATAATTTTTATACCCTTTGTCGAATAAAAAATAAAGAATAATTTTAATCCAAAAAACTTTCATTATTTATAGAGCAGCTGGGAATAAATACATTTGAGAAAATAATTTCCCAATTCTGATGTGGACTGAACACTAAAAATCAAGATCTCTATTTTTTTTTTATTGGAAGATATTTCCGATGCACTGCTACAAGAGCTATGAGGACTGTTTAAGTTCAAGCACATGACCGGGATGATATTTGCCCACGTTTAATTGGATACATTGCATGGATGGGAGTCATGGGACATGGGAGTAGGACACAACCAGCAGATCCAAGATTGCGGGGGAGGCTGGGTCTCCGGGTGGGCTGTGGCCCTGAGGGCTCGGGGCCCTGTCCAACAAAGCCCGGGCCAGGGCCAGACCACCAACCGGCCGGCCCTCGTTCATCCCTAATTTCCATAGACCGGCAATACTATACACTGTACAGTGTATTCGGGGGACAAGTGGCCAAATAAAGGTGAAAAGCGCAAAAAGGGCAAAACGTGGGATTTGGAGGCGGTCTCATCTCATCTCATATGCATTTGTTTTTCCAAAACCAGGGGTAGGCAGGCTGATCTCTAATATAATAAATATTAAATAATAGTTTCCCATCGATGACGATGACACGCTCGCTAGTCAGTCAGTCTCTCTGTGTCCGTGGGTGGGGATCTGCTACCATGCACTCCCTACATTTCCCAACAAACCCATTCATCAGTGTATATCCATGGGAAAATGTTCCCAATGTACGGCTGGAGTGGTTAATTGGATTTGTTGGGAGCGGAAGATTGGTAGCAGGTCTGAACTCTCGCTGCGTTGGTTTCCGTGGTGTGGCCTGTGTTGTGTTGTGAATAACTTAATATATAATATTTACTTACAAAAAAACGCTTATCCGGAAGAATAAAAGAAAAAAATTAATCTCAAGTGGTGTGGCCTGTGTTGTGACTTGTGACTCGCTTTTCCTATTATTTTATTTCCAACAAAGGGAAAAAGGGAAGGGGGGGCCTAAAGTAAAGTAAAGCCTAACTTTACAGGAAGAAAAAGGTGGGCCTTGCCTGCTTGCACTTTTATCCCAAGTTCCTCCACCACGACACACCACACCACACCAGACCTCCGAGAATCTCTGGACGATTTCTTCTTCTTCTTCTTCTTCCAGGTTTTATGCAAAAATTCTTTGCAACAAAGCTTCGTAACCTTCCGAGCTCCTGTTCTCCCCATTCTGTTCCCGTCATTGCAGGTGTTTCTCTCTGTTTTCGTTCCAATCTCACGCTTTGGCTTCTCTTTTAAGGTAATTCTCTCAATTCTAGTATTGTTTTTTACATTTTCGATATTCTTCGTTTTTTCTTCAATTTTTAGAACGGAGTTGATGGTTTCTTTTTTCAATTTTTTTTTTTTTAATTAAGGAGTTCGAATTCTCATCGGCACATAATTCCTTTCTTTGTTTCATCCGATTTTTGGTTTGTTCGACGACGAGGAAACCGTGTGACAAGTTGTTGTTTCATTTTTGAGGTGTGCGGTGTACCGTGCACATTTTTCTTGGGAAAATATTTCGGAGTTTCAGGCGAACAGTTTCTCTGCTTGTTGTATTTATGATTTACTGGAATTACTGAAGGAGGAGATTCTGATGTAAGCTTTCTCGAGAAGTTGTTGATCAACTGTGATGGTTTTCTTGTGATCTGAGGGAATTCTGTTAAACCTCAAGTTTTCAAGTATGAATTTTGATAGGCCAACAATGTAAACTATGTAGTTGAAGTCCTTGTCGGCTTTTTTTCTTTTTCTTGTTTGAGTTTTTCAGTTTCAGGGTGGCTTTGAACCGTCAGCTTGTGTGCAATATCTAATCTTTTGTTCTAATGATAAACAATTAAAGAAGAGCTTTTGAGGGAGAAATTTTCAGTTTCCTTACATTTAAGAAAGAATCCATTAATTAAATTCTTCCTTTTTTTTTTTTTTTTTTCGCTTTGAGAAGAACCGGATCTCTTTTATCCTTTATTCCCAGTATTCTCGTATATTTGGTTTAAAAATTTCTATCGGGGTAAGAGAAGGGTATGGTTGCGTTTAAATACAATTGTTCGAAGATCTTGACTTCCATCGAGTCTTTTATAAATAGCAGTTTTCTGGTCTATTTTTCTCTCTCGTCTCCTCCTCCAACTACCTTTCCTTTTTATGTTAAGAAAGATTCTTGTTTGTACCCTCTCCCCCATTTCTAAGATCGATGATGCTCGACAATTTTTTATACAAAATTTTTTCGAAGCATTCATGAACTTTGTTAATGGGTAAAGATAATGCATGACTGCATGTATCATATCAATACAACTTCTCTGAGGGTAGTTCATTTGCCATTTTCTTGATCGGAGTGTTTGGTTACATTTTTTGGAGTGTTGTTGCCTGGAAAAGTGTGTAGACAACAATTTTCTCTTAACATAGATGAAAATAGTCATCAATCAATCTTTATTTTTTGTACCTCCTTTTAAACAATAAAATATAACTCTACAACTGTAAATTGTCAGCATTTAAAGTTTCATCCTCTTGTTTTTGTTCTTTATACTGATACCATTTTCTTTTGTTTTCTGCAAACTGTTTTCTCTTGTTACAGGGTTATTACTAAATTTAGAAGGTTGTAGACACATTCAGCAGGATTGTGGTTCTTTCAGACAGCCTATTTCAGTGAAATAGTTATTATCCTGGTAACACACTTTTTGAAGTGTAGACCCTATTCAGGCTTCCCCTTTGGTTGGTTAGCTCTGTTCCTAGGGAAAGGAGTCACTGAAACATGGGTCAGCTTTGCGATTTCTGTGGGGAACAAAGATCCATGGTATACTGCAGATCTGATGCTGCTTGCTTATGCTTGTCCTGTGATCGAAATGTTCATTCTGCCAATGCCTTATCAAGACGTCATTCAAGGTCTCTATTGTGTGAAAGATGCAATTCCCAGTCTGCCATAGTTAGATGTGTTGAAGAGAAAATCTCACTTTGCCAAAGTTGTGATTGGAATGGGCATGGGAGCTCTACCTTGGGTTCAGCACATAAAAGGCAAACAATCAACTGTTACTCTGGCTGTCCTTCAGCAGCAGAGCTTTCTAGGATCTGGTCATCTATCATTGATTCCCCTTCTATAGACAATTCTAACTGCGAGCAAGAATTGGGTTTAATGAGCATTGATGACAACAGTATCAGTAACCGTTGGGGGACTCCTGAAGATAACAGCATGATTGACCTTGCTGGTGACAATATACTGAATGAGCTGGAAAATATGGATAAATTTGGAATTTTGATGGGATCATCTTCAGTGCCTGCTCCAAACCCCATTCCTTATGATGTAGATCAGCTGCCTGGTTCCATGGGTTCAACCACACCAAAGGTGATTTACAGCTTTGGAATATCTATTATCTAAAAGGTGCAACAACTTTGGAATTTGGAGGCCTCAGGTCCCAAAACATGTGCTGCATGGACAATCGAACTTTTACATACAGATGTGCATTGCAGACATCCTGTGGAATGGGACCCATTATTCAATTGGTTCAACATGAGAGGTTTCCCATGCTAAATTTTTGGGACTGATTGGATATCCATATCTTTTCCTAGATTTTTTTTTTTGGATTGTTCTATGTTTTCCTGTTCTCTCCCTAAATTATCCTATCGATTAAATGCTTACGTTTATATACTTTTACTTATTTAAGACATAATGGACTTTACATGGGGAAATCTCTTCCTCAATTAAATTCTTTTTCCTCCTCATGAGTGGTATTTTACTGTGTTTTCATTAAATGATTTGGACAGCCCTTTCCATGCATGTGAAACTGCATTATACTTAGGGTCTTACCTAGATTTACTCTTTTTCATAATGCAATGCATGCCGATGTTGTTGCTTCTTTGCAACTGCATTCACAGCACAGAAACCAATATCATTCAGACTTCTGAATGACATTTGAATAAAAAGCTAGTTGGTGTTTAGCTTATGATATTTCAACAACTAAAAGCTTAGCTTAACGAAACAATGCTACCTGGTGTCACTATTGGCATGTGGATAAATGGCTACTTGGTACTTTTGTTGAGACACAAATAAAGGGAATACAAGTGTACAAGAAAAGGCCACGCCAGCCTTTAAAGAATGTAACTAACAGCCAACCACTAGAACAAACTAACTAACAAACTAGACAAGTGGAGAGGCGGGTATAACAGAATTGTAACAGCAGTATATAAATAAGGAAAGGAAGCTAGGAGGGGATTATCGATTTGGGAATACAATCTCTCTTTCTCTCTCTCTCTATCTATCCATCAATCTCTCTCTCTCTCATTCAGGAGGCAGGCTCCCTCGAAAGAGTCCTTGAGTTAGGCAGTTCCTAACAAGTTGGTATCAGAGCCAAGATGCCAAGCACAAGGTCATCTTCTATGGAGAACAAAGACAAGATCATGGAAGGAGAAATGCAAAGAATAGTGGTTGACGTGAAAGAAATCAAAGAATTTGCATCCTTGCTTGAACAACTGGCATAGGCACCACCTGCGTCGAACCCGGAAGAGCGCAGTGACACCAGTCATCGAAGCGGATCAAGAACAACAAGAATCGAGTTTCCCATCTTTGCAGGGGGAGATCCCACATCCTGTCTTCTGTGAACAGAAAGATACTTTGATTACCATGACACACAGGGACCTGATCGTGTCTCATTAACTTCTGCACACCTGGAAGGAGACGCGATCGTCTGGCACCAGTGGTACCGGCGACGGCACCCAAGAGCCGCATGGGTAGATTTCACCGACGCCTTAACCATGTGATTTGGAGTCTCGGCCTTTGAGAACTATGATGAAAGCCTCGCTAAGCTATAACAGACCAGCTCTGTCCAAGATTATCAGATGGCGTTCGAAAGATTAGCTGTGCGTGTGCAAGGTTGGCTAGAAAACGCGCTTGTTGGCAGTTTTGTTGGTGGACTCGGGGAAGAATTGCGGCTGGAGGTAAAAGCCATGCAGCCCACCACTGTTCTTGAAGCAGTAGCATTAGCTCGACTACATGAAGACAAACTGAATCGGGCAAGAAGGATTAATCAATCTCTAGGAGCTGTGATCATAACAGGTATACCAAACCCAAAACCAGGTATCTTGGGTAAACCGGAGCCCAGATCAGGAGTAGGAATCACAGGCAAGGACGCCAACTCTGGTTTAGGCCCCGGCTCAGCCAAGAGGTTAACTTGGGCTGAGATGCAAGCCCGACGAGAAAAGGGCCTTTGTTATGCATGTGAAGACAAATTCGGGCTAGGCCATCGTTGTAAGATCCTTCAAGTTTTCTTCCTTCAACCTGAAACCGAATATGTCGAGAAATCAACAGACATTGAAGAGCCAATGGACAACCAAGAATGGAGGCAATGGACAAAGGAATACCCGGAAGTATCCCTGCAAGCCTTGATCGGTCTTGCTTCTTCTCAAACTATGAGAGTAACCAGACTGGTACAAGGACGCCATGTGTTAGTTTTGATAGACAATAGCAGCACTTTCAATTTCATTACCCAAACATTGGTCAGACAACTAGGGATTCCGGTCCAACCATGTATAGCCTTTCGGGTGCACGTAGCTGATGGGAGCAACCTGGTGTGCGATAGTACGTGCACAGACTTAAAGATGAAGATACAAGGACATGAGTTCGAGGTAGATCTACACCCCCTGGAAATTAGTGGAGTAGATGTAGTTCTCGGAGTCCAATGGTTAAGGCAACTAGGGCCGGTGATATGTGATTGGGCCCGCCTCACCATGGATTTTCAAGTGGGCAACTCACAGGTGCATATTCAAGGGCAGCTGTCCAAGGGTCCAGGACCCATTAGTCTCGCCTCCCTAAGGAAACAGGCAGCAGACCCAACCCACATCATATTAATGCAGATAGACTCCCACGGGAACGACTCCATTCTAGCCCAAGGAAGCAGATCTGAAGAAGGCTGCACACAACTACAGCAGCTACTTCAGAAGTTCTTAGTGATTTTCCAAGAACCTAAGGAACAGATTTCAGGTGGATACGCAAAGGGAATCACATCGAACCAGAGGCATTGGTGGTGGTATGGTCAGGTCTCCCAATTGAGGATGCAACTCTGGAACCTTACTTGGATTTACAGAATAGATTTCCACATCTTGACCTTGAGGGCAATGTCGCTTTCAAGGGAGGAGGGACTGTTGAGACACAAATAAAAGGAATACAAGTGTATAAGAAAAGGCCATGCCAGCCTTTAAAGAATGTAACTAATAGCCAACCACTAGAACAAACTAACTAACAAACTGGACAAGTGGAGAGGTGGGTATAACAGAATTGTAACAGCAGTATATAAATAAGGAAAGGAAGCTAGGAGGGGATTATCAATTTGGGAATACAATCTCTCTTTCTCTCTCTCTCTCTCTCTCTCATTCAGGAGGCAGGCTCCCTCGAAAGAGTCCCTGGGTTAGGCAGTTCCTAACAACTTTATTATGATATTTGAACAAGTATAAGCCTGATTTAAAAGAAAAGAGCCATCAAATATCCAATTATTGAAATATAACACCATCTCCTAGCAAGTAAGTTGAATATTCCCTACAATGTAACAAGGACACTCCATTTTTGAAATTAGATGATGTCTGATATCATATTGTATCCATGTGCCAGAAAATAACTGCTTTATTTAGGTGGACAATTATATACTGCATGTCTCTAATTTTTAACAATTTTTGTGCTTTTAATGTTTTAAATAAACCAACTTACTACATATTTATGCTGCATACATTGCAAACAAAATTGTTTTAATAAGGTTTCTCATAATATATCAATACATTGCACATGTGGTCAGATTTTACATTCTATTTAGACTGTACTTGTGAGTCAATTTCACAGGCACTACTTCCATTTCCTATCTCAGTCACTTTCTGAAGAAGAATCTCCTGAAGCTCAAAATATTAATTTTGTTGACAATTCTTGTGCACTTACAGTTATTTAAAATTTTAAGAATTGAACTTAACCTGGAGTAGCTTCCCTCCAGATTTTGCAATGGGCATCTTACATGCTGTGGAGTGGCTTGTTGCTAAACCTGTGATCATGTTTTACAGTTGGCTTTATCTCTTTTATGCTACAAGGTTATGATAGCTTCCTTTTTCTGTACATGGTTAAGGTAAATGTGTGTGCAAAATTCTTATGAATTTATCTTTATTGCATAGAATGATGACTCTGTTTAGTAAATGAGACAAAAAGTAGGGAATAATCTAGTTACCTTCCAATTGTACTCAAAAAAGTTTTATATCCCTGTTTTTCTTAAGTAAATGTGGAAATCCTTCTCCTATCCTTGCAGCTAAGCTGTCCTGGAACAAAGGACCTAGGACTTGGTGAAGGTGATGATCTTTGTGAAGATTTCAGTGTCTCTGATGTTGACTTAAATTTCGAGAACTATGAAGAGCTTTTTGGCATATCCCAAAATCAATCAGAGCAGCTCTTTGAAAATGGCGGGCTTGACAATCTGTTTGGAATAAAGGACATTTCTGGTGCTGATTCCAACTATCAAGATGATTTTGTAGCAGAGGTTCTCTCCACAACCCATTCTTCTATAGTATTGCATTTTTTCTTCTTGTATACTGTTATTTATTATGACTGTTGATGTTTGTAAAGGAGCTTCAAAATTATTGGGTGCATATCAGGTTCCATGCTTTCTTGACAGTTAAGTATGTCAATAGTGTGGTACATGTCAGGTCCATTTTGACTTGACTGGACTAGACCCTGACTCTACTCAATGGAGCAGGGTGGGGTCTTTTTTGACGAAAAGACACCTGGGGGTGGGTGGCTGGGTAAGATAATATAGTGCATATAGATCTAAGGAAGATATTTAGCAAGGTCTGCACATGTAATCTAAATCTAACCTGAACCTTGACAACTCCTCTGCTAACCTGAACCTGAATATGGATGTATCAGATAGGGGCACAGATAGGTGTATTGTAAAAATGAAAATAACACATTGATTAGATTATACTGTTTTTATTTAGAAACTTTAGGTAGGTTCGGACATTCCATTGGATCTTTTTCTTGTAGCTTAAGATATTTTCTTAAGAAAACGTTGACTGAACTTGTTTCTGGAGGTTGAGATCTTTTTATTGTATCTATTTCACAATACATTATTAATCAAATTCAAACTAAGAAATTGATGGTGAGCCATGAAAGCATGAATTGACAAATAACTTGAGGTCAAAATGGATAAATCTAAACCTGAAACTCTATTGGATGCATATTCTGAGTTGTTTGGGCACTAAATATTTGCAGTGAAAAGTAACTTTTTCATCTCCACAAAACCCCAAGAAAGAAAACCAGTAATTTAGAAGCAGATTAGTCAAATCTGGGATTTTTGTATTTTTTTTATTTATGGATATTAGGGTCATTGTCTTAAATCTTCAGTTGCTATTTCTGATTATTTGAGTCACTAGTAGTCTTTTAGTAAGACTAGGGGTTGGTTTTACATACTACATGAGTTAGTTTCCCTAAATCCTAATTGGATATTAAGAGTCATATGTGGCGTTTGGTAAAACTGAACTCTGATCTCTGAGAAAGCAAAACAGATTTGAGTGTGGCTTCAGACTTTGAATAACAGTTTGCTTTTGTATCCTCTAAATGTAATAGAACTGTGTGAATATATCTAAATGTAATAATATCTGAAAAGAGATTGCTTTACATATTTATTCTTAAAAAGTTTTTTTTTTCTTTTTTTTTGTGAATGGTAAATAAAATGCTTTACTATTTGCCCTGTGCCAGAAAACAAAGAGAAAAGTAAAGGAGATATGGCGAGAGAGAGAGAGAGAGAGAGAGAGAGAGAGAGAGAAAGAGCCAATACTTCAGCTCTAAGCGAGTCCCCCAAACCTATTGGACCAGAATACAAAGCTAGGGTTTTTCCTTCCACATCTCTAAACACACCCCCTATTCCAGAAGGTCTGGGGTTCCCAATAGAGCTGCCATCAAAGTTCAGTTTGACATTACACTGCATAGGAGGGGACCAAACTGCTTGTATGGTAGGTGATGAAGTAGAAGACCTTGCTAAAACACTCCAGCCTCTAAACAAATCCGTCTATAGAGACATCCTTGAACAGTTCAAGAATTTTTGTCCAATGTACTGCCTTGATGGTGATCCCTTCAATAACTTCGGGAGCTGATTTTTCTTTCCCTTGGAAAATCCTATTATTTCTCTCTTCCCACACTGCCCACAAGATAGCTGCCCTTGTTCTCCACATCACCCTTCCTTTCTTCTTTGGTTGTCGGAAAAAGCTAGGGTGAAATAAATCCACTACGCTTGTGGGAGGAGTCCACCTATACTTAAAGAGAGAGGAGAACCAACCCCAAATTAGAGCACTAAAAGGACAAGAAATTAATAGGTGATTCACCGTCTCACCATTCCTCAAGCAAAGGCTACAGACATGGGGTGACAGCACAAATTTGGTCTCTTTCTTTGAAGCACTTCCAAGGTATTTATTTTTTGGAGAACCACTTCCCAACAAAAAGCCCTTACTTTTGGGGTGACTGGAGCGCTCCATACTTCTTTAACAGGAAAGGAAGAAAAGCTAATATTACGTTTTCTGGGTGACATTTATGAGACTTTTTCCTTAAGTTGTATCCATGACCAAATTGGGATAATACTTGCAACTTTATTTTGATTGGTAACATATCAAATGCATGGTAATATTTTAGGCCTGATGCATGACTTTCATTTTATGACATGCAAGCCAGAAAAGGAGGAAACTACAAAGCTTCCTCTAATTATTATTAGATATAGCTCTGGTGACACACCATGCTTTGTTGGTTGCAGATTGGACATCTTGCCAGAAGATTGTATTTATAGAATCAATGTTCAAGGAACAGAGACTTGATTTTAGCTAATAACTTTGTTTTTAGACTTTTATTGGTAAAGAGTATCATTAAAAAGGGCATGAAACAGCAAAAAAAAAGGTTTTATTTTTAACTACAACCCTACCACTGTTTGAACTTAGTCAACTCTTCAAGTCCACTGACTTGGTAACATTGCCTTGTGAATAGTACTAACAAAATGTTTAAACTATACAGTTAAGACTTGGTAGGTGCATTCTTGCATACTTTTTTTGTCATATGTACATTTTCAGTCACAGATAAATAATTATACGGGAGATGTTGAAATTACTATAACAGGAGTCTAAATTAATTGAATTGATTGAATTAGCATTGAGTTGGGTACAAACATGACTGAAATTTATAGAAGGGTTACTGCAACTTGGTAGCACTGGTTAGTAGCCCCCAATCCTCCCATAGCTATAGACTTAATTCTAGACAAAAATTATCCCATTTACAAGTGCAAGAGACATATTGAAGTAATTCTAGCCTTTGTTCTTTTTCTCTTTCCATATTCTCTAACATAGATTTTTATTATGCATAATTATAGCCTTCTTTAGTTGCTAACTTGATTTAAAATTGCTTTATTAAATACTTATTATTATAGTGACTTTTTAAACATTGAAACTAATATATTTAACATACCATTATATTTTATAGATTTGCCATATTTTGAAGGAAGCTTAATGTTATTAATAAAGAGAATTGTTATTTTTATTTTAAATTTACAAGGATGGTGATTGGTATATGACACTTGGTGACTAAGCACTTCACTGTCGCCTAGAGTTGCCTATAATGTCATAACAACTATGATAATAATGTTTTTGAGAAGATTAGATTTCTACTTCTCGGGTCTAATTTATAGTTTGCAAACAGGGTTAGTGCAATTTATCATCTTTTAGAATATAAAAAGAAATAGGCAATCATGTCATGGAAACTAATAATGGATTAGCACTGTTTATGAGATGGTATTAAATGTAAAATGAACTTATGGAATGGACATCTATGTTCTTTCCCAGGGGACGTCAGTTGGAAAGATACAGGCAATGCAGCCTACTTGCAGCAATGCGGCATCTGCTGATTCCATGATGAGTGCAAAAACTGAACCAAACCTTTATTATCCACCTAGGCAAGCTCATTCTGGACTCTCAATTTCATTTTCTGGCATGACTGGAGAAAGTAGTGGTGGAGACTACCAAGATTGTGGAGTGTCCCGAGCACTTCTTATGGGTGAGCCACCATGGCATCCTCCCTGCGCTGAGAATTCATTTCCATCAACTAGCAGAGACAGTGCTGTCATGCGCTATAAGGCAAAGAAGAAGATACGGCAGTAAGTGTTGTAAATAGGGCTTAATTTTCATGCATATGTTTTCTTGTTCGATAAAATTTGGTTTAGAATTTATACACATTTTCTATGGAACAAGAACATAGGTACAAAAAATTCAAGAATATGAAGAGATAGATATTTCATGAATCTCTGTCAAACAGGTTTGAGAAGAAAATAAGGTATGCTTCTCGCAAGGCAAGGGCTGATGTAAGAAGGCGTGTGAAAGGGCGATTTGTTAAGGCTGGTGATGCATATGATTACGACCCACTATGCCAAACCAGAAGCTACTAAGAGTACATATCAAACCATACCCTGAAAGAAAGAGATACCGATCCCCCCTGGCTTTATGTAATGACGAATTGTTTTGTTGTCACAGGTCGAGGTGGTGAGATAATAAACAGGCGGATGTTAATGACGGGCTTTGAAACTAAGAGATAAATAAGTTTCAGCCTTTCATCACGAGCCAGTGGCAATGTTTATTCCGACAAAAGACACTGAAACTGCTCTTGCTTCTATACGACTTGAAATCTAAGGGTTGTAATTACCTTTTTTCCCCAATGTTTTCCTTCTTCTCGTCACTTCTCATTGGCCAGGATTTCGGCTGTTACACCATAGCAAGATGTGTGACGGTACCTCGGCTGCGGGTTTTTCATGGTTATTTTATTTTATTTATTATCTGAGATATGTAGCACAGGATCTTCTATATACGTCATTGAAGGCGAAAGACAGATTTGTTTTTATCATTTCATGCAAGGGGGACCATGTAGATATTACTGTAAAGAGGGAGGAAAGAAAGAGGACAAACTGGTTTTGTAACTTTTTGGTTTTAACTGGGAGTTCAAACTGGTTTTGTAGCTTTTTGGTCTTAAGTTTTAATTGGGAGTTCAGGACCTTGAAGGAAGGGGCCCTGAATATATAGGATTCTTAAAATTTAGGTTTCCTTCTTTTGCCAGTAACATGTTTATCTAGGTAAATGCAAATGCAGTTAAGACTTTCCCAGGTAAATGCAGTTAATTTATCAAAAAAAAAAAGTTCTTTTGCACTAACCATTTCTTTTGATATCACTTTTACCTATGGGTTGTGTTGCTGGTAGGGGCATTTTAATCCTACATCTGAAAGTGCAATAATTATATTAAGAGGGGTATATTGGTATTGGTGAATTTTTCTTTCCTTTGAACTTTTGAGGGTAATAATTACATTAAGAGGGGTATATTGATATTAATGAATTTTTCTTTTCTTTGAACTCCGAATGTAGAGAATTTTGTTCTGAATTTTAAAATTTGAAAATGATCAAATATTCATTTTGACTTTATATATGAGAGTTTTTGTGTATCTTTTTGGGAGTATCATTGGAAAACAAAAAGTTGTATGATTGCACTTATAAGAGATGAGAGTAAACAAACATCCAATTTTATCTTAAAGTTAAAATAGAGTTAAGATGAAATGAATAAGCCCTGATTTATACACCTGTGAAAAGGATGACACTTGTTGGAGGAGCGGGAGAGAGAATTTAAAAATTTATCCAATGTAAGATGCATTTTCGTTGACCCTTACAGTCTGCAAAAGAATGCAGGTTGACTAACTTCCCCTATCTTTTATGGTGCAAAAGAACAGGGCCTTATTGTTTGTGTGTATTTGTCAAATACCAATGGCTTTCAATTTCCCTTGTTTGCAATTACAACTGTATCTAAAATGTAGGCAAAATTTATGGTGGACAGATTATACTTTAAAGCATTTAATATGGACCAACGATAGAAGATCACGTCACAATTGACTTCTTTAATGTTGTTAAAGTTGGAGACACCCTATTAAATCTTAAAAGAATATATCTTGTGAAATGTGAATAAATGAAAAGTATACCATGTGAAGTTGAATATTTCTTTAATGTTGTTAAACAATTAAAGTCAGATAGTAAATACACTTAATAAAATATTTAAAATAAACTTGTCAAATATAAATCAATGAAAAATAGACCATGTGAAGTTTTTTAAGGTGATTGATTGAAATCTTGATCTACTGTGCAATAAATATTGATAAATGCATCTTAATTGAACTCAATATTATATCTTTAGCAATCTACGCATTTTCTTTGTGAAGATTGACAGGAAGCTATAATGGATAACTACATGCCTAAATGTTTGAACACTTAAAATCAAGTGATGTGAGATGCCACTTTAATAAAGCGAAAGCTAATGATTACCCCAAGAAAGTGAAGTTATTGGACCAAGGTTCAAAAAATCGTTACGTATCGGCCTATATCATATGGGTCCCTTTTCGATATGTCCCTACAGGGGTTGTATCAGGTTAGGGCTTGGTTCAGAGGGTAGTTGGGACTTAAACTGGCCCCTTTGAACCAAAATCGAAAAAAAGTGAAAGTTAAAAAAAAAGGACCGATGCTGTCCGATATGCCCTATTGGCGTATCGACCAGCATCGATACTTTGAACCTTGTATTGGACTACTGGTTCTCTAAACCAATTCAATAAGATTTAAGGGAAGAGTGGCTTAAAATATCGATATCTCTAGTATTGCATGGCAATTTTAAAGATACATATTATGATAATGTAAACCAATGGATATGGTGGAATGATTAGATTTAGCATACTTGAGGGCATAGTAGGAAAATTCCACTAAATACTTAAAAATATTGATTTTAATAAGGGTAAGTGATACTTCAGTTTCTTGGATTCATTTCAATTTTTTTTTTTGGTTTTTAATGAGCACCCCTAGACAGGATCAAGATGTTTTAGGTGAATCAATATCAATTCCATTAAATACTTAAAAATATTGATTTTAATAAGGGTCATTTACTAGAACACCCCTATAGTTTCACAGATTTACTTAAGCCTACCCTATAGTCCACATTATACTAAAACACTCCTTATAGTTTGCAACCTATTTACTTAATCGACCTTTTATTAACAACTACTTGTTTTGTCATATGAAAATAGTAACACGATCACCTAAATTAAGTGAAAAATGTTTCAGGTCATGTACCCATGTTGTTTTTTCCAAAAGTACCCCTAAATTGAGTGGAAAATGTTCTAGGGGTATTGATCCATGGCTGTTTATTCCAAAAGTACCCCTAACATTTATTTGTATAGAAATCAAAATTGACCAATTAGAAAAAAAAATAGAGTGGTTGTCTGTGTTTTATTAGGGGCAAAAATAACATTTTTGTTTTTAGTTTCTTTTCATTAAATTTATATAATTGATGTTAGTGTTAAAACTTTCAGTTTTGACTTTCATCTAATGAAAGGTTGATTAAATAAATTGATTACAAACTATAAGAAATGTTTTCGTAAAACACAAGCTATATGATAGGTTTTGATAAATTCATAAAACTATATGGGTGTTTTAGTAAGTGACCCTTTTAATAATCATTTTTTTTTTGTTTTTCAATTTTGTAGTTGAAATGGAATGAACATCCCTTGATGAAAACACTTCTCATCGATACATGTTGGTATGGGTAAAACAACACCAAAAGAGAGGGCTATTCCATCAGATCCATGTGATGTCAACATCAAAACCTGTGTATGGCCTGTATTCATTGTATCAAATTTGATGCTTTCAAAACCTTGGAAAAAGGATAATATACAAAATGCTTATGAACTTTCCTACCAAAAGTAGGTAAAGATTCAGATTGTTAGGGTTGGATGATTGTGCACTTTAGCAACCCGAGAAAGCAAATAACATACAAAACAAGATGAAAGTGAGGGTGGGGTTCACATAGAAGTAAATTTAAATTTTACTAAAAACTTTTGTTTTTTTAGAAAATTCCTGATCAGTACCTGTACTTTGTTTCGAATGAAAATTTGGTCACTGTACTTTAAAATGCGACAATTCAATACTCAAACTTTCAAAATGTTAAGTGACATTTCAAAAGTCAATAATGCCCTAAGAATGCCATCTAATTATTTTTATCAACCATCCAAACATTGACAATAAAATGAACAGTCCCAAATTCTAGATTCTTCTAAATAATCACCAATGTTTTTGAATAGAAGAAGCTAGGATTTAGGACTGTTTAGTTTTTGGACAATGTTTGGACGGTTGATAAAGAGAATTAGATGGCATTCAAAGGCATTTTTGACTTTTCAAATGTCACTTAACGGCTGATTAATGAACTGGTTAATAGAAGGTATTGGATTATCACATTTTGAAAGTTCATGTACTGAATCGTCACATTTTGAAAGTTCGAGTACTTGATGGTTGCATTAAAGTTCGGGGACCAAATTGTCACTCGAGCCAAAGTACATGGTACTAATCGGGAATTTTCCCTTTTCTTTGTGTGATGCAACAAGAAAAAAAGAATCAAATTATCTGCTCATTTTCTGCTATCTTTCTTGTAAGACCTCTCGCTTTCTTTGGGGCCATTTGGTAAATTTTTTTGAAAGATCCTTTGGAAGTTCTAACAGTCAAAAGACGATGTGAGCTTTTGCATCTAGATCTTAGTAGTTTAAAGACTGGTAAGGCATGTTTGTCCATGCAAAGACGAATTGAAAAAAAAAAAAGACGAAAAGCTCCATTTGGAGCTTCCCAAAAATAGCCTGAAATGGGCTTTCTGTGTCTTTTCGGGGCTGCGGCTTTCAATGACTAGATCTTTTCCCAACTAAATTGAAAAATGCCAAAATACGAGTTGCTAGGCTTCAAAAAAGCTAACAACCTGCATGAAAAGACATGCCAAATGGGGCCTCGATCCTTCAAAATCCCTTGAAATGCCAAAAAAGTTGCTAGTATACAGTGTTCGCTTAGACCCTCAGAGAACACCAAACACCAAAACTAACTCCATAAGGTTGCATGCGAACAACCCACAGCCAATCTTCTTGCTACGATGAACCCGCAATGCACCACAAGTTTTACGATAAGCTCACAATATGTATCACAAAAACCGCGATAAACCCGTGGTTTACCGAGCTCACTCGGTGCCCAAACCATAGGAAATCATGGCCGAACCCAGGACAGGGCCCCTACACATGTCTGAATGCGCGATAAACTCACAACCCGCTAAATGTGCGACGAACCCATGACTTGCGAGCCCATTCGCGACCCACGTGCGATGAACCCAGAGCCACGTGGAACCTACGCCATCGAAAGACGTGGCCAAATGCCACATAGGGTTGTGTGTTGTCGTAGGCAGCCAATAATAGAACCTATACTCCTACAAATGCATGTAGTAGTGTGAGTAAGGATCGTTCCCACAGAGAGTATCTAGCCCAGTTTTATGCTACATGAACAAGGATGGGGGTTTTGAGTATAATGAAAACAAATAAAAATAAAACAAATAAGGAACAATTCAAATTGAAATATCAAAATTAATCAAAAGAACAAACCTTGGTCTAAATCAACATTCACCATCAGAATTCTACCATTGCTCATCGATGCAAAAATATATCAATTCACACTTTGAATATTCACCGTTGGAACTATATTCTTATCTCTCCTTAGTTATAGTTAATTAGAAAACAAGTGATCTACTTAACCCTTACTACTAAATAACTCAAAACAAGTGCTGAAGATTTGATCTAGTAGTAACCTTAAGAATTAGAGAGATCGATGGAACTAAACAATACAAGCACAAGCGGTTGTATTTAATTTAGTCGAGCGTTCTTCCTAAGATCTAATAATTTCTGACACAGCAAATCATTAAATCTCAGTTGCTTCTCAAGTTAGAGGGATCAAACAATTATGGATTTGATATCTAACAAAGCAGTAAATTGCAACGAATAATAAACTAGTAGGTCTCTTAGCAATTAAACGAAGCAATCATGAACATAAGCATAGAAGAACATCCGATACTCAAAGCATAAATTAAACAGTAAAAACAATTTAGATCTCACAATTTTGTTGAATCTAAGGCTTCTGTTTCCTTCGACCAAGTTTCACAATTTAGCCACACAGGGTCATGATGAAAAAATCAAGGAAAAATTAGAGAAGAGAGGAGAGAGGCATTCCCTCAAGTCTGATGATTCTTCCCTCTCTATACTTCCCATTCCCCAATAGAAGCCTACAAAATCTCCTAAAAATTCTCAATAACAATATCCAAATGTGACTAGTTAAGGAAATAGAGTCCTAATGTAAATAGGAAAGTGGTGATTTCCGCATATGAAAACTTGTAAACTAAGGAAAGTTTCCAGAACGTCAACAGTGCAGGTGCAGCTACTTCAAACCCGATTTCGACCTTGATGCAGCCAGTATCTCTCAAAACTCGAAACATGAAAGTTGTAGAACATTTTCTTGTCCTTCCAAAGCATCTTGAATAATCTCAACTGAAGCTCAGATGAGAGAGTTATGCCCAGATTACGAAGCGATGCCGAAACTGTCCAAAATAGCCCAATTAGCTTCGTTTTTCACTTAACGCCTCCACTTGCATCTTAAATTAAAATATAAGAATAATGAGTACATTTAGGCACCAAATAAGTATAAAAGATTAAACATTGAGGGAGAATGCATTCTTATCAAATTCACCCACACTTAACTTTTGTTCGTCCTCGGGCAAAACTCGAATTCATTTTCCCAAAAACACCAAGGTTACAACGCCATCAACAAAGAACAACCAAGCTCTTCAAAACTCATAACACATCATGAACAAACATTATTAAACAACTTTCAATTACTTAGTAAGCATTTTCACTTGAAGATGGAATAAACTAAATATGTAGGCTTTCATATCTTCTCATTCTCCACCACTAGGATCACATGCATAACACAAATCAAAAGGACTTTTCAAGGGTTATAGCGGGGTTTAGGATCAAGGCAGGAAATATTTGGGAATGTAGCTCAAAAGCCATCGAAATTAGTGGAGCAAAAATGAATCAAGTAAAGCTCGAATGTATAAGACTTGTAAAACCAATCATTCCATTCAGCAACTTCTTCAATTTTGCTTTAATACATTGAAACCATCCTGCATTGAAAAAGAGATCATTCAAAGGAACACTTTTCGTTTGCAGTAGGGAGTAATCCTTCGTAACAGCTTCCACCTTTGCATATATAAGTAGACCCCTTTCTTGGAATTTTAGGAGGAACATGGATAGTTTGTAACATTGAAAGCAATTTCCTCCATCACTTCCTTTCTTCTTTACTTGATTTTTTCTTTTTGCTGTATTTTTTTTAAAGAACAAATTACATCAACACTAGAACTCACGAGTTGAGAATGAAAACATGTTTCATTTCATCAGTCATAACCACATCCCAAATCCAGACACCCCCACACTCGTTTCTTGCACACCCATACATATCATAATGATGAACAATGCTCCACTAGCTCTACGGCTTGGGTAAAGGCATTTTTTTTCGGGTTTAAAACTTGTAACATGGGTTCACAATAAACGACAAAGGCCAATAATGCTCAAAGGGGTTCAACAAAGGGAGTAATTTATTACAAGGTAGGCTATTTGGCATATGTAGCTTATAACAAAAGGGCCTTAATCATGTTCATGCATGCCTGTGTCAATATGACCTCGAAGGAAATCAAGGCAATTTCTAGAGAAACAAATCCATGGAAGAATATCTCACATGAAGGAAAATAGTGAGACTGATATGGATGTGTCAGTTTAAAGGCTCAAAATCTCACCAGCTTTTGTCTACTAAATTTAGTCACTACCATTCTCAAGGAAAATAACTAGACTAATTAATTCTAAGTTGAAAGATTACTTATTCAATCATGTTATGAACTTTTCAAGCTAAATTGAATCATGCTCATGGCATACACAACCAAAAATCGTTGAAAACCACAAAAATAAAGAACATAACTTTTTTTTTTGGAAAACAAATTTAAAACACCACCTAAATCCCCTCCCCCACACTTAAAACTTACATTGTCCTCAGTGTAAGGTGAAATGCAAAGAAAAGGCAACAATAACTAAAATATAAATACGAAAATAAGAAGAGAAAGAAAAAACAAACTTCCCTTTGGGTTGCTTCCCTTTTTCAATCAGTATAAATCGGATCCTTAAGGTCTAATTGTTCCACATTCTCTACTTGAAAACCTTCATAGAACTTTTTAAGTCTATGGCTATTCACCTTGAACACTTTGGAAGTTGCTAAGCTTTGAATTTCAACCACACTATGAGGAAAAACATTAGTAACAACAAAAGGTCCAATCCAATGAGAATGCAACTTACCTGGAAACAAACAAAGCCATGAATGGTAAATGAATTTTTGACCAACTTTAAACTCCTTCCTAGAGATCATTTTGTCATGAAAAGCCTTTGTCTTTTCCTTGTAAATCCTTGCACTTTCATAAGCATCATTGTGAATTTCTTCTTACTCTTATAGTTGCAACTTCTTGTTTTCTCCACTTTCATCCATCTTCATGTTGAAACTCTTGATAGCCCAATAAGCCTTATGTTCTAACTCAACTGAAGGTGGCATGGTTTCCCAAACACCAACCGATAAGGCGACATACCAATGGGCATCTTATATGCAGTCCTATACGCCCACAGCGCATCATCCAAGCACGAACTCGAATCTTTTCTGCTTGCAATGACCGTCTTTTAAAGGATGGACTTGATCTCTCGATTTGACACTTCTGCTTGTTCACTAGTTTGCGGATGATAGGCTGATAGTGTGTGTAATTTCCATATTATTTGTATTTTTTCTTATTTAATTAGTAAGTTAATTAATGGATTTTATTGTGTTTTATTTAGAAAATCACAATTTTGGAAAAAAACTGAAAGGAGCTTACAGCATAGCCCCAACATGATGGGAGAAGACCAGCATGATTTCAGCATGCAAGAAGTGGGCCCCATCAATCCTAGTAGGATTCGACTGAGTTGGAGGTGTGAGTCACCAACAGTTTTAATAGAGTCTATTTCTTGTCGTGCTTCTAAAAAAAAAGAAAGTCAAAGTCCATCTTAGTTAAGAATTTCTATTTAGAGATAAGGATAAGATTAGATTTAAATTAAGCATTATCCCATTAGGAAATTGGACTTTCTAGCAGTCGAAATAACTCAATCAAGGAGAGAAGAAGTGAAGGAAGGAAGCATAATTCGTCCTCTCCATCTGGATGCTGCGATCTCTCCATGAAGTTCGATTAGATTTTATTTTCTGGATGAAGGTTAAGGAAGCTTTGGTTCTACAAAATTGTGAGATCTAATTGATTTTATTTTAGTTTCAATGTTTATGAGTATTTATATATTTTTCAATCGATAAAATAACCTATTACCGATTAGATCATCAAATTCGTATATGTTTGTTAGATTTAATCTTTATGGCAAATAACATAAACCGATTATGGACAAGTTTTCGGTTCATGTTATGGAGATATATAATCTGGTTTAAAAGAACCGAGCTTGTGTGGTCGTTGACCAGAATTGGGTCTCTCCAATTCTTAATGTTGTTAATAGATTAAACCCTAAGAGCTTGTTTAGGGCTGTCTATTAATAAGAGAAACAACCAAAGAGCTTGTTTTGATTGCCAAAAATACAAGTAGAGATTGGCTATTAGAGCTTGTTAGTAGCTATAACCAATTTACTCATAAGCACTTGAATTCATCCTTGCATCGATGATCAATTGTAAGAATCAAAGCTGAACTTATCCCTTCAACTGGATGCTACCTTCTATGGAATAAACCTTTATTTTATTTTATTTTACTGTATTTTCTTTTCCTTATCTTTATAACAACCCTCTACTTCATTTTCTTGGAAATAAATCAACCCAATCCCTAAGGAGATGACCTTACTCATCACTATATACAAAAATACTTAATTTGAGCAAGATTTTTATTTTTGGTTGGATTCGACACCCACCAAATTTTGGCACTGGTGCCGAGGATTGGTCTCCTAAATAAGATTTATTCCTTTTGCTTGGTTTATGCCTCATTCTTCTCGTGTAGGTGAACTCCAATACGATCCTAAGATCGAAAATACAGTTCACCGATTGAGGAAAGAAGCCAAGCAATGTTGTAACCAATCGGCATCACTCCCATCTCCCTGTTGGACAGTTTTGTATGCCCTTAGCTTCAGTCAGAATGATGTACTCTATGAGTTTATTGTAAATGAATAAAAGTGCATATTTGATTCATGTTCCCTTGGTATGTTTCTATGTAATCCCCTTAAACTGGACACTTAATGAGACTCGTGTTAGTTTAGAATGTTCACAGCCAGTGGGTCGGTCTGGGGAGACCTATCCTGACAAGGCTGACACTATGGTGCCACCAAGTCGGTTGGGGTGGCTTATCTCAGCTGCTAGGGTGAGACCCTAGGCACATATAGTGTAGGATTAATTGAATCTATGAACTAGATCAGATTTTCAGTATTGCCCTGGACCTTGGAGATTGATGGGAAAAATTGGAAAGTTACACCTGACCCCTAGACTCAATTATGATACCGCACTAGGTGTTGGATTGGGCTATCTTTGATGTATCAATTAGTGAGATCCTTAGTGGGGGTCAAAACCTGGGTATGTTGGGACAGTTTGAGAATTCATCTGAGTGGGTGATCATAGTGATAGGATCAACCCCTTTGCCAGACAAAGGTAATGATCGGGGATGACTCTCATTGATGGAAACCAAGACTGCCGGCAGCTGATTTCAATCATTGAGATTTGTTTTGCAAAATATATTTTATATGAGATATAAAAGTATATATATAATGGTTTCTAAAAAGTTTGCAAAAAAATGTTTTAATTCCCGGGATCCATACAAGTAGAGAGTGCAATACTATTCCTTGCAGCCAAGGGAGAGGTCCTGTCTTGTCGGGTAGTGTATGATCATTATGGGCTGAGAGGTTAAGTGTAAGACCATTGAGAATAATGCCTGGTGGGCTAATCTTGCATCTGCCCACAGCCCCTAGGTGTTATAAGGTGGCTTGGCCCAGGGACCACTTAGGGTAAGTGTTGGGCCCATAGAGCCCATTTGATGGGTTTCAGGGGGTGCACTGTCCATAACAGTGTATTCGGCCAGGCCTTGTAACAAAGGCTGGGCCGAACCCATGTGGCTGATGTGTAGATCAATGATTGGATCCCACGCCATACAAGGAAGCCCAACTGGGCAGCAGTTAAGAAGGTTAAGTAAGCACATAAGCTTAATGGGCCTAAAGCTCATTTCGAACTGGGCTATTTAATTAGTTAATTATGGGGCGAGTTCTGAGATGGATTAGCAGATAGGATAGGGTCATCTTGACCCTATCCACTCAGAGAGTCTAGATCTGAATGTGATTCAGATCTAGAAACCTCCTAATGAGATTAGGAGAAAGCTGATCTAATCTTTAGATAAGATAAGGGTTTATCCTTATCACCTAAAGAGAAGGCTGATCCAAATATGATTTGGATAAGCAGCTCCTAATTGGATTAGGAGCTGATCTTTTAGGTTAACAAAAGAAGGAGGGGGCTGCAGCCTTTAGAAGACACACAATCAGATCCTCTTCAGTGCTGAAATCAGAAAGAAGAAAGAATTTAGCAACCCTGCAGAATTCTTTCTTGCGGCCTCCCTGTTCTTGCCGCCCCTGTTTGCCAGATCGATATCCAGTTGTGGGAGAAGTCAAGATTCGATCTTGACATCAGTTCTTTGAGAAAGAATTGATAGGAAGTTGTGCTCACGTGCCATCCTGCTGATTCTTGCGAAGGACAAAGTTCTTGGAGAAGAACACTACTGATTCTGCTCCATCCTGCATTGCACCATCTTCAGTGGGAGCAGTCTTTGGATCCTTCCTTGGGCGTGAACACCTTCATTGGGGGATACTATTTCTTTGTATCAGGTATAATCCTCTCCTACTTCTTTTGGTTCAGATCTGGTTCAGTTTATGGTTCAAGAATGATCATTGAAAATATGATTTTCTAAATAGGGAATGCGATTCCCGGTTGAAGGGAGAGAATTTTTTTTTGAAATTCGCCCCCTTATTCCACAATCTTTGGGCGTCCATACGATGGATCTCTTATCCCTTCAGTGGAATCAGAGCCATGGTTCAAATCTTGAACCAATTTGTTTCAGATCTAAACTTGCGCAAATGGGCAGAAGGTGTTCTACCCGATTTGCGCATATATGGGTTTTGGGAAATTTGTTCCCAAAATTAATGGGCGAATAATCTGAAATTAATTTTATATAAATATGATTATTATTTAGAACAGTTGTTCAAGATTTTCTTGATTTATGGGCTGTTCGTACAAGAGGAGATCGAAATCTTGATTTGCGCAGGGAACGTGCGATTTTGTAATTTTTGAAATATTTTGTTACATTTGGCCTGTAAAATATATATATATATATATATATATATATATATATATATATATATATATATATATATTTTGAGACTAAATGTATAGGTATTCGATCTGATGTAATCATTAATAGAAATAGGATTTCTATTTATTTTTATTTTTGGATCGAAGATGGCAGCGTAAAAAAGGAGATTTCGTAGAGAAGGAGATTTCGCAGATGGGAGAATTACAATCTGCGATTTATAGTTTAAGAAACTGCAAATTGTGATCTAACCTCTATTTTGCAGGATGGATTGTGTGAACAGCCCTGTTTGACTGATTCTTGATTTTCTTTTATCAGTATTTAATTTCAGATTATTTTCTTGAATTAAAGATTTAATTAAAGATCAAACCCTAGACCCACTTGAACCAAGATTGGTTCAAACTGTTTGGACCGAATCTAGGGTTTAATCAAGGCTGAAAGTCAGCCCTAATTTTCCCACTAATGGGCATGAGGATTGATATTTAATTAAATGGTTAATTCGGCCCAACATGTAAAGGCCCAATTTTAAATAGTTAAAATTGCTAAAGGCCCCCTTATCACATAAAGCTATATGGACTGAACCATTCGACCCATATACCTAGATAATATTAATGGTTAATATTATAGATTTAAAATGGGCTTCAAATGGGCCTTACAGATGATTAATTGATTGGATCAATTTATCCCTACATAAGATGTATGGATGTGTGATGTGCTATGTACATGGGCCATAAGTGCTTGGCCCATGCTCAATCGACAGTGGCTCTTGCGCACACCATGGCTGAATGCACATCATTGCCATGGTGTCCCTTTTGGTCATTGGATGACCTCCCTCAGTGGTGGGCCCCACACCTCATCAAGAGGTCACGTGTGGAACCCTAGCCGATTTAGGCCCACCGAAATTTGGCTTTATGAAAGTCAGTGGGAGTCACTTTGGTTTGACCTAAAATTAGAACTAGGGCGTAATTAACTGTTCCCTCCAGCTAATATGAGTGCATGTGATAGGGAGATTCATATGATGAACTCTCTAAAGGCCTTCCATCATTAGCATGAGGATGGGTCCTTCTGTAATGAGGAAACACACCGGAAAATGGGCTATCCATTTGCTGTTGGGCTTGTCTAAGTGTTTCATAAGATGATAGAGGCGTCATAGACCGATGTGGGAGGGGCTTCACCAGAAAATGGAAACTCTCTCACAGTACCTTGGCGTTCACGAATATGATGGATAAGCACTCACTGGACAGAAAGGTTTACCTGAAAACGGCTCTGAACCTTGTCTGACAGAGGCCAAAGGGAAAACTCATTTGATGAGTGGATATGATCCTTCACAGAAAGGTGGTGGGGTTATGCAGCTGAAACAGTTGGATCTATGCACCTTATGTGATTTCCCATATTTCTAGAGACAACCCATAGTCTCCGTTACTGAGAAAGGAGAGAAATCTCAAAGATGAATAAATGGAAATGGAACGTAGATTAAATCCATATCTATAAAATGAGCATGAATCAAATATGGTTGTGGACTGATGTTTGCTCTTTTATCAGAAAATGGAAAATGGATCATTTGCAAAATTGCTTGATGACAACAAGTTGAAGGGCCCAAACTATGCCGATTGGTACAGGAACCTTATGCTGGTCCTAGCTTCTGAAAAGCTGGACAAAGGTACAAAGAATTTTACCCTGGAGCATCCGGGTGATAGGGCTTCTGAGGCCCGTAGGAGGGACTATTAGGAATGGGAGAAGAAAACCTCCCTTGCCCGGTGTTACATCATCGCCTCCCTGGACAACCCAATACAGAGGTAGTTTGAACTTGCCAAGGACATATTGGACAGTCTCAGGACGATGTATGAAGAGCAGAATCGTTCTACTCGACAGAAGGTCTTGAAGCAGTTCATGACTGCACAAATGACCAAGGGCCAACAAGTTCACGACCATTGTCTTCGGATGATGGGATATATCAATGAACTGAAGGCTCTTGGATCTGGGTTGGACATTGTGACCCAGATAGATGCTATCCTTAATTCTTTGCCTCCTTCCTTTAATCCGTTCATCATGAACTATAACATGAACAAGCTGAATGTCAGCTTGTAAGAGCTCAGAGATGGATTAGCAGATAGGATAGGGTCTTGACCCTATCCACTCAGAGAGTCCAGATCTGAAGGTGATTCAGATCTAGAAACCTCCTAATGAGATTAGGAGAAAGCTGATCTAATCTTCAAATAAGATAAGGGTTTATCCTTATCACCTAATGAGAAGGCTGATCCAAATATGATTTGGATAAGCAGATCTAATTGGATGAGGAGCTGATCTTTTAGGTTAACAAAAGAAGGAGGGGGTGGAAGCCTTTAGAATACACACAATCAGATCCTCTTTAGTGTTGAAATCACAGAGAAGAAAGAATTAAACAACCCTGCAGAATTCTTTCTTGCCGCCTCCCTATTCTTGCCACCCTTGTTTGCCAGTTCGATCTCCAGTTGTGGGAGAAGTCAAGATTCGATCTTGACACCAGTTCTTTGAGAAAGAATTGATAGGAAGCTGTGCTCATGTGCCATCCTGCTGATTCTTGAGATGGATAGAGTTCTTGGAGAACACTGCTGACTCTGCTCCATCCTGCACTGCGCCATCTTCAGTGGGAGCAATCTTTGGATCCTTCCTTGGGCGTGAACACCTTCACTGGGGGATACTATTTCTCCATATCAGGTATAATCCTCTCCTACTCCTTTTGGTTTAGATCTGGTTCAGTTTATGGTTTAAGAATGATCATTGAAAATATGATTTTCTAAATAGAGAATGCAATTCCCAGTTGAAGGGAGAGAATTTTTTTTTGAAATTCGCCCCCTTATTCAGCAATCTTTGGGCGTCCATATGATGGATCTCTCATCCCTTCACTCCCAGGGTGAAGTCAGCAACAAACCTCATCGAGTCATCTAACAACTCTAAAGAAGAAGTCATGGCCAACATCGGCGAATTAACTCTTAGAGAGATAGCTGCACCAGATATGAATGAACAACCACTTTGCGTCCAATATGCAGATCTAACAGTACCTTTTGAATTGAAATTTGATCTTATCCACTTACTTCCTACTTTCCGTGGACTTTCAGGTGAAGATCCCCACAAACACTTAAAAGAATTTCATGTAGTCTGCTTGAACATGAAACCTCAAGGTGTTACCGAAGAGCAGATCAAGTTGTGTGCCTTTCCTTTCTCATTAGCTGACAAAGCTAAGGATTGTCTTTACTATTTACCCTCTGGTTCTATCACTACATGGAATGAGATGAAGAAGCTATTTCTTGAGAAGTTCTTCCCTGCCTCATGAGCTGCTAATATCAAGAAGGAAATTTGTGGGATAAGATAATTCAGTGGGGAAACTATCTATGAGTATTGGGAGAGATTCAAACAACTATGTGCAAGCTGTCATCAACATCAGATTCCTGATCAACTCCTTATCCAATATTTTTGTGATGGACTATTGCCTATGGACATGAGTATGATTGATGCTACAAGTGGTGGTGTGTTGGTGAATAAAACTCCTACTCAAGTGAGGGAACTAATTGCAAACATGGCTGCCAATGCATAACAGTTTGGCAATAGACAAGAGTCCATTCTGAGGAGAGTCAATGAGGTAAGTACTTCATCCATCTATCAACGATTAGATACTCTCACCTCTCTTGTGGAAAAATTGGTAGTAGGTCATGTACATCAAGTAAAGACTTGTGGCATTTGTTCCACTGCGGGTCATCCAATTGACATATGTCCTACACTTCTAGATGAACCATATGAACAAGCCAATGTTGTCGGAGGATTCCCACAAAGGAGGTATGATCCCTATTCAAATACTTACAATGTAGGATGGAGGGGTCATCCTAATCTTAGCTATAGAGCCAAGCCCTTCGACATCCAACAATATCAAGCTAGACAACCGGCTCCACAATATTCATCTTCCAATCTAGGTATGTCTTTAGATGAAATTGTTAAAGCACTTGCAACTAACACCCAATAATTTCAATAGGAGGCAAGGACAAGCATCCAAAACCTAGAGAAACAAGTGAGCCAATTGGCAACTGCTGTGAGTCAATTGGAATCTCAAGGATCAAGAAAACTACTCTCACAGACCATAGTCAACCCTAAGCAGAATGCTAGTACTTTAAGAAGCGGAAAGAGCTCAACGCCGATTGAATCCTCCTCACCCACCTTCCGTTGCATTAGCTCACTAGTCAGGTAAGTCTCCCTTATCTCTATACTACTAGAAATTTGTTTTGATACATTGAGGACAATGGATAGATTAAGTGTGGGGGGGGGGGGAGTATAGGATTTGATTCGGGATTTTAGATAAGTAGTATTTATTTCAGTTGAAAAAAAAAAACTCAACTCTCTTGAAATCAATTGAAACATATTATGGGAAAATTCTTGTGAACCTAGTAAAGAGGTGTGATTGGCGAATACATGACTTATCTGAAGCCATTTCCATTTAAGCTAGTCCTAAATTCAGGTTTAAGTAAACAGGGTAAATATTTTTACTATACAATTGAGGCAACCTAGTAGGATGGAGCATAAAATGCACCTACTAGCTAGCCATTCAAAAGTAGGATGTAGCATAAAATGCACCTACTATCCAAACAATTCCAAAAGTAGGATGAAGCATAAAATGCACCTACTATCCAAGCAACTCTAAAAGTAGGATGGGTCATAAAATGCATGTACTGGCCAAGTAATCCTAAAAGTGAAATGGAGCATAAAATGCACTCACTTCCACCAAGACGATAAAAAAGAGAGTGAAGATAAAAATATTTTCCCTAGTTTACTACCTGGTTTATGGTAGCAAAAATTGAATTGGTTGATGGATGAGTTGTGTATGACTTGGTCAATTGATTTAACGGTTTGCAATAGTTAACCAAAGATATTTGTGGAAAAAGAAGAAGCAAAGTTGAGTTTATAGTTTGGTAGGATAGTTTGCTTATTTTTGCTTAAATTTTGTTTTGCCTGAGGGCAGGCAAGGTCTACGTGTAGGGGGGTTTGATAGTGTGCATAATTTCCATATTATTTGTATTTTTTCTTATTTAATTAGTATTAATGGATTTTATTGTGCTTTATTTAGAAAATCACAATTTGGGAAGAAAGCTGAAAGGAGCTTGTAGCATAGCCCCAACACGATGGGAGAAGACCAATACGATTTCAGCATGCAAGAAGTGGGCCCCATCAATCCTAGTAGGATTCGACTGAGTTGGAGGTGTGAGTCACCAAGAGTTTTAATAGAGTCTATTTCTTGCTGTACTTCTAAAAGGAAAGAAAGTCAAAGTCCATCTCAGTTAAGAATTTCTATTTAGAGATAAGGATAAGATTAGATCTGAATTAAGCATTATCCCATTAGGAAATTGGACTTTCTATTTCTGAGAAAGAACTCCTAAGAGGTGTTGGAAACAGCCCCTCCCCCTAAGGCTATATAAAGGGGTGGGGTAGACTAGTAGTCGAAATCACTCAATCAAGGAGGAAAGAAGTGAAGGAAGGAAGCAGAATTCGTCATCTCCATCTGGAAGTTGCGATCTCTCCATGAAGTTCGATTAACTTTTATTTTTTGGTTGAAGGTTAAGGAAGCTTTGATTCTACAAAATTGTGAGATCTAATTGATTTTATTCCAGTTTCAATGTTTATGAGTATTTATATATTTTTTACGATTTCTTGAATAAGATTATTTTATTGATTGAGCAATAGGATCCATTGTTCATAAAATAACCTATTGCTGATTAGATCATCAAATTCATATATGTTTGTTAGATTTAATCTTTGTGGCAAATAACATAAACCAATTATGGACAAGTTTTCGGTTCATGTTATGAAGATATATAATCTAGTTTAATTAATCATATTAAACCAGTTCGAATTGAGCTTTAGGCCCATTAAGTCATGTGCTCACTTATCCTCCAAACTACTGCCCAGTTGGGTATCCTTGTATGGTGTGGGACCCAAACATAGATCTACACAACAGCCACATGGGTTCAGCCCAGCCTCTGTTATAAGGTCTAGCCGAATTCATTGTGGGTGATAGTGAACCCCTGAGCCCATTTCCATGGGCTCTTAATGGGCCCAACATTTACATTAAATGGTCTCTGGGTCAAGCCACCTTATAAAAACCCAAGGATTGTGGGTAGATGTAAGATTAGCCCATCAAGTATTACCCTCAATGGTCTTACACTTAACCTCTCAATCGATAATGATCAAACACTGCCCGACAAGAAAGGACATCTCCCTTGGCTACAACGAACAGTGTTGCACTCTCTACTCACATGGATCCTGGGAATTAAAATATTTTGCAAACATTTTGAAACCGTAATATATATATATGTACATCTCTATATAAATATATTTTGCAAAAAAAATTTCAACGATTGAAATGAATTGCCGGCAGTTTTGCCTTCCATCAGAGAGAGTGCATCCTCGACCATTCACTTTGTCCAACAAAGGGGCTGATCCTGTCACTATGATCACCCACTCAGATGAATTCTAAGATTGTCCCAGCATACCCAGGTTTTGACCCCCTCTAAGGATCTCACTGATTGACATATCAAAGACAGTCCAATCCAACACCTAGTGCAGTATCATAATCGAGTCTAGGGGTTAGGTGTAACATTTTAGTTTTTCCCATCAATCTCTAAGGTCCAGGGCAATACTGGAATTCTGGTCTGGTTTAGGGTTTCAAGAAAACCCACACTGGAAACTAAGACAAGCAACCCCAACCAACTTGGCGGCACATCAGTGTTAGCCTTGGCTGGATAAATCTCCCCAGATCTATCCAATAAATGTGAAGATTCTAAACTAACACGAGTCTCATATGTGTCCAGTTTAAGGGTACTACACAGAAACACACCATAATAACATGAATCAAATATGTACTTTATTCATTTACAATAAATGTCATAATGTACATCATTTTGATTGGAGCTAAGGGCATACACTATCGAACAACTCCCACTTGCACTTAGGTCCAATCTGGTACAAGTCGGAGTCCCAGACTTTCCATGTGTTTCTCAAACACTTTTTGTGTTAGTGGCTTAGTCAATGGGTCTACCACATGAAGGGATATGAAATCCATCACATGGATGCCCAAGATTGCGGAATAAAGGGGGCGAATTTCAAAAATTTTTTCTCTCCCTTCAATTGGGAATCGAATTCCCTATTTAGAAAATCATATTTTCAAGGATCACTCTTGAACCATAAACTAAACCAGATCTGAACCAAAAGGAATAGGGAGAGATAATACCTGATACTGAGAAATAATATCTCTCAATGGAGGTGTTCACACCCAAGGTAGGATCCAAAATCTACTCCCACTGAAGATGGCGCAGTGCAGGGTGGAGCAGAATTAATAGTGTTCTTCCAAAAGAACTTGATCCTTCTCAAGAATCACCTGGATGGCTTATGAATACAACTCCTACCAATCTTTTCTCCAAAAGATTAGAATCAAGATCCAATCTTGATTTCTCCCAAGGAATGGAGATCGAACTGCTGTAGGCGGCGGCTACAGGAAGGAGGCGGCTAGAGAGTATTTGTAGGGTACAGAATTCTCTCTTCTGTGATCTCAGTTCTGAAGACAAGACTGTTGGTTGTCTATTGTGATGGATGTCTAAAGGCTGCCGCCCCCTCTTCCTTTTATAGACTTAAAGGGATCATCTCCTAATCCCATTAGGAGTTGCTAACCAAATCATATCTGGATTAGAAGTCCCTTTAAGATAAGGGATAATCCTTATCTTATCTGCAGATTAGATCAGCCATCTCCTAATCTAATTAGAAAGTTTCTAGATCTAAATCTCATTTAGGTCTTGGACTCTCTGAGTGGATAGGGTGTGGGCCCAATCCTATCAGCTGATCTTATCTCAGAATTCGCCCCTTAAAGACTAATCAAATTAGCCCAGTTTGAAATGGGCTTAAGGCCCATTTAGGGTTATGTATTCATTAAGCCTTTCAAACTGCTGCCTAGTTGGGCTTCTTTGTATGGCGTGGGACCCAAACATTGATCTACACATCAGCCACATGAGTTCAGCCCAGCCTTTGTTACAAGGCCTGGCCGAATAGACTGTTATGGACAGTGCACCCCCTAAAACCCATTAGATGGGCTCTATGGGCCCAACACTTACCCTAAGTGGTCCCTGGGCCAAGCCACCTTATAACACCCAGGGACTGTGGCCAGATGCAAGATTAGCCCATCAGGTATTATCCTTAATGGTCTTACACTTAACCTCTCAGCCCATAATGATCATACACTGCCCGACAAGAGAGGACCTCTCCCTCGGCTGCAAGGAACAGTGTTGCACTCTCTCTAGTATGGATCCTGGGAATTAAAACCTATTTGCAAACATTTCGAAACCATAATATATATATATACTTTTATATCTCATATAAAATATATTTTGCAAAACAAATCTCAACGATTGAAATCGGCTACCGGCAGTCTTGGTTTCCCTTAGTGAGAGTGCATCCCTGATCATTACCTTTGTCTGACAAAGGGGCTGATCCTGTCACTATGATCACCCACTCAGATGAATTATGAAGTTGTCCCAACATACCCAGTTTTGACCCCCCGCTAAGGATCTCACTGATTGGTACATCAAAGACAGCCCAATCCGACACCTAGTGCAGTATCATAATCGAGTCTAGGGGTCGGGTGTAACTTTCTAGTTTTACCCATCAATCTCCAAGGTCCAGGGAATACTGGAAATCTGGTCTAGTTCAAAGATTCAATTAATCCCACATTGTATGTGCTTAGGGTCTCACCCCGGTAGCTGAGACAAGCCACCACAACTGATTTGGTGGCACCACAGTGTCAGCCTTGTCAGGATAGGTCTCCCCAGACCGACCCGCTGGCTGTGAACATTCTAAACTAACATGAGTCTCAATAAGTGTCCAGTTTAAGGGTATTACACAGAAACATACCAAGGGAACATGAATCAAATATGCACTTTTATTCATTTACAATAAATTCATAAAGTACATCATTTTGATTGAAGCTAAGGGCATACAAAACTGTCTAACACCACATTCTCCATTGATGTTACATTTTAACATCAATCTCCCATAGATCCAGTGTTGTCACACAACAGTGGAATGGGTGTTGTGCTGAATTCCAAATTCCAGAATAAACACATTCATTCATTAGGCAGCCTCACCTACGGTAATGTGTTTGGCTTGGGTTGTGGAGTGTTATTTTTACTACTTAGGGCCCCTATTTGCTTACTTTCAGCAAACAACACACGATCCTATCATGAAGATATAAACAGTTGTAGACATTCTACCATATGGATCTGATTGCTTGTTAGTATCAGTATACCCCTGGATCTGTAGTAAACTACCATCGAATACCAAACAAAACTCTTTTGTCCTTCGAAGCTACTTTAGTATGTCTTTCACAACAATCCAATACTCCTACCCTGGGTTGGCTTAGAATCTGCTTACTGCATTCACTGCCTGAGCGATGCTAGGATGAGTGCACAACATGGCATACATGATGCTCCCCATGGCTGAGGCATAGGGAACATCCTTCATGCCCTCAATCTCCTCGGGAGTCTTGGGAGACATGCCCTTGGAGAGAGTGACTCCATGCCTTAAAGGAACATTTCTTTTCTTGGAGTTCTCCATGCTGAATCTCTTGACTATCTTATCAATGTAAACAGATTGGGATAATCCTATTATCCTCTTCGATCTATCTCTATAGAGTCGAAGACCCAGTATATAGGAGTCTTCTCCAAGATCTTTCATGGAGAATTGCTGTGAAAGCCACACTTTCGCCATAGTCAATATTCCTACATCATTCCCAATGAGTAGAATGTCATCTACATACAGAACCAGAAACGTAATTTTATTACCATTGGATTTCCTATAAACACAAGGCTCATCTAAGTTCTGCTCAAAGTCAAACTTTTTGATGGTAGATTCAAACTGGATGTTCCAACTCCTAGAAACTTGCTTAAGTCCATATATGGATCTATTTAATTTACATACCATGTGTTCCTGACCCGCAACTATGAAACCTTGTAGTTGCTGCATGTAGATATCTTCACTAAGATCTCCATTCAGGAATGCAGTTTTGACTTCCATTTGGCAAATCTCATAATCATGGTATGTTGCTACAACTAGTAGAATCCTAATGGATTTAAACATGGCCACCGGCAAAAAGGTTTTCTCATAATTGATTCCCTCTTTCTGAGTGTATCCTTTCACCACAAGATGAGCATTGTGAAGGGATTAGAGATCCATCATATGGATGGCCAAACCCTGTAGGTAGGTTGGGCGAAATTTCAAAAATTTCCTCTCCCCTCATCTGGGAATCACATTCCCTGTTTTAGAAAATCTGCATTTTCAACGATCAATCTTGAACCATAAACCAAACCAGATCTGATACCAGAAGCACGAGACGGATATACCTGATATGGAGAAGTAGTATCTCCTAGTGAAGGTGTTCACGCCCAAGGTAGGAACCAAAGACTACTCCGACTGAATATGGCACAGTGTAGGATGGAGCAGAATCAACAGTGTTCTTCCAAAAGAATTGAACCCTTCACAAAAATTCGCTGGGGCTGCAAGCACAACTTCAGATCAGCCTTTCTCCAAAGGCTGATATCAAGACCAATCTTGATCATTCCTGCTAGAAAGAGGAGATCGAACTGGTAGTAATGGTGGCGACAAGAAGGAGGCGGCAAGGAGAAAACAACTCAGTCTCACTGGGTGCTATGTTCTCTTTCTGTTTTGAATGTGATGATCTTCTAATGTTGCCGCCCCCTTCTCCTTTTATAACCTTAATGGGATCAGCTCCTAATCCGATTAGGAGTTGCTGATCCAAATCATATTTGGATCTGAATTCCCTTTAAGAGATAAGGATAGACCCTTATCTTATCTGCAGATTAAATCGGCCCTCTCATAATCTTATCAGGAGGCTTCCAGATGTGAATCTGTATTCAGATTTGGACTCTCTGAGGGGATTAGGTAAGACCCTATCCTATCTACTAATCTAATCTCAGATTTGCCCCTTTATTTAACTGATCAAAACAACCCAGTTTGAAATGGGCTTTAGGCCCAATAAGTATATGTGCTCACTTAGCCTTCCAAACTGTTGCCCAGTTGGGCTTCCTTGTATGGCGTGGGACCCAAACATTGTTCTACACATCAGTCACAAGGGTTCGGCCCATCCTTTGTTACAAGGCCTAGCCGAATTCCCTAGAAAGCCCAGTGAACCCCTTGTGCCCATCACATGGACTCTATGGGCTCAACACTTACACTAAGTGGTCATTGGGCCAAGCCACCTTGTAACACGTAGGGACTATGGGCAGATGCAAGATTAGCCCATCAGGTATTACCCTCAATGGTCTTACACTTAACCTCTCAGCCCATAATGATCATACACTGCCCAACAAGAGAGGACCTCTCCTTCGGTTGCAAGGAACAGTGCTGCACTCTTTATTCACATGGATCCCCGCTAAGTATCACCTACTCAGATGAATTCTCGGACTATCCCAACATACCCAGGTTTTGACCCCCGCTAAGGATCTCACTGATGGGAATATCAAAGACAACCCAATCCGACATGTAGTGCAGTATCATAATCGAGTCTAGGGGTCAGGTGTAACTTTCTAGTTTTGGCCACTAATCTCCAAGGTCCAGGGCAATACTGAAAATCTGGTCCGGTTCAAGGTTTCAAGTAATCCTACATTGCATGTGCTTCAGGTCTCACCCTGGTAGCTGAGATAGTCCACCCCAACACTTGGCATCACATCAGTGTCAACCTTAGCAGGATAAATCTCCCCAGACTTATCCAATGACTATGAACATTCTAAACTAACACGAGTCTCATTAAGTGTCTAGTTTAAGGGTATTACACAGAAACACACCACAAGAACATGAATCAAATATGCACTTTATTCATTTACAATAAATGTCATAAGTACATCAATCTGATTGGAGCTAAGGGCATACAACTGTGTAACAACTCCCACTTGCACTTAGGTCCAATCTGGTATAAGCCAGAGTCTCATACTTTCCACATGTTTCTCAAACACTTTCTGTGTTAGTGGCTTAGTCAATGGGCCTGCTACATTCTTCGCTGATGCTACCCTCTGAGTCAGGACGTCCCCTCTACCAACAATCTCCCACAGTACATGGTACTTCCTCTTGATGTGCTTGGACTTCGAGTGGGCTCAAGGCTCCTTATCCTGAGCGATCGCTCCATTGTTGTCACACAACAATGGGATGGGTGATGTGTAGGACAAAACTACTTCTAATTCATTAACAAACTTGGGTGATGCTCATCCGGGTTTTGCTCAAAGTCAAACTTTTGATGGTAAAGTCAAACTGGATGTTCCAACTCCTAGAAGCTTGCTTAAGCCCATATATGGATCTATTTAACTTACATACCATGTGTTCCTGACCCACAGCTATGAAACCTTGTGATTGCTGCATGTAGATATCTTCAGTAAGATCTCCATTCAGGAATGCAATTTTGACATCCATTTGCCAAATCTCATAGTCATGGTATGCTACTACATCTACCAGGATCTGAATGGATTTAAGCATGGCCACAGGCGAAAAGGTTTCCTCATAATCGATGCCCTTTTTCTAAGTGTACCCTTTCGCCACAAGATGAGCTTTGTTGGTCTCAGCCTTACCATCGAGGCCCTTCTTCCTCTTATAGATCCATTTGCAACCAATTGCTTTTACCCCAGGGGGCGGATTTATTAGAGTACAGACTCCATTGGTCTCCATTGAGTCCATCTCAGCTCTCATGGCATCTACCCACTTCAGGGAATCTATGTCCAACATAGCTTCCGCATAAGTCATGGGATCCTTCTCACTAGTCAAGGTTTCCACCAGGTAATTATCTTGGTCATAGCCAAAACGGACAGGTGGCTTGGACATCCGGGTAGATCTTCTAGGTTGGTCAATACGTGGAACCTATGGAACACCTCCTACTGACCTTGAGCTCTCCTCATCAAGAACTATTTTCTAACGATGTGAGTCTAGGATATAATCATTCTCCAAGAACTGTGCATTTCGGCTGCAGAACACCTTCTACTCACTTGGGTCATAGAATAGGTAACCCACAGAGCCTTTTGGGTAGCCTATGAATAGACATCGACTGATATTGGATTCCAACTTGTCCGCACTCATTCTTTTAATGTACGCAGGACAACCCCAAACCTTCAAGTGTCTAACACTCAGTTTCTTTCTGGTCCAAAGTTCATATGGAGTATTCAGAACTGATTTGGTTGGAACCCGATTCAGCCCGTATATCGCAGTCTCTAATGCGTAACCTCCTCGATCTGATCAAAGGGCCTTGATTTGTCTCCCTAACTGTTTCTCGACCTCTTGTCTAAACTCTTTGAACTTTTCATAGGATTCGAACTTATGTCTCATTAGGAACATGTAACCATTTCGAGAATAGTCATCAGTAAATGTAATGAAATACACGTACTATTTACGAGTCCTAACACTCAAGGGACCACATACATCACTATGTATAAGGTCAAGCGTGCTCGTACATCTTTTAGGCTTACCGTTAAATGGCTGTTTTGTCATCTTACCCTAAAGGCAAGGCTCACAAGTGGGAATATCTTCTACAGTTAGAAAATCCAAAGGACCATCCTTTACCAGCCTTGTGATACGGTCAACACCGATATGGCCAAGTCAGTAATGCCACAGGCATGTGGGATTAACTATATCATGGATTCTTTCTTGGCGATATCAGCTGATGTAGTTTCGGCTACTTTAGTTTCTAGAAAAGGATGTAGAACAAAGAGACCATTCTCCAGTTCCTCATATGCGATGAATCTGTTGTTTCTTTAATAGTAATCGTATTACTAAAGAATACAAAATAACCATCCACACATAGTTTTGAGATAGAAATCAAATTTCTTCTGAAATTCTGTACATAAAGACAATATTTAAGTACAATAGTTCATTCTCTAAAAATTAACTCTACAGTTCCAATGGTTGCAGCAGCAATTGCAGAAGTCTCCAAGTAAAGTGTTACTTCTCCTTCACTTAGCCTTCTGCTTACCTTGAACCCCTGTAGTGAGTTACACGCATGCATTGAAGCCCCGGAGTCAATACACCAAGATGCAAAAGAAACCAACAAATTGGTTTCTGTGATGCAAGATTCGAGATTGCCTTTCTTGGATTCTAGGTGTTGAGGACAGTTCCTCTTCCAGTGGCCGGTCTACTTGCAATAGTGTCAGGCACCTGATGCCTTATCTTTCCTTTGCTTCTTGGGTTTGGCGGCTTTCTTCTGGGGCTTTCTCTTTGCCCTCTTCTTCTTGCTTGATTTGCCTACTTCAAAAATCATGGGCATAAGTCACGAGATCCTCCTCACTAGTTGTAGCTTTCACCAGGTAACTATCTTGGTCATAGCTGAAACGAATTGGAGGCTTGGAAACCTGGGTAGATCTTCTAGGTTAGTCATTACCTAGAACTTGTGAGACACCTCCCACTAACCCTGAGCTCTCCTCATCAAGAACAACTTCTTGACGATGATTGTTCAGGATGTAATCATCCTCTAAGAAATGGGCATTCCGACTACAGAACATCTTCTGCTCTCCTCGGTCATAGAATAGGTAACCCACAGAGCCCTTAGGGTAGCCTACGAATAGGCAACGACTGGTCTTGGATTCTAATTTGTTCGCACTCATTCTTTTAACATGTGTCGGACAACCCCAAATCTTCAAGTGTCTTACACTTGGTTTCGTTCCTGTCCAAAGCTCATAGGGAGTCTTCAGAACTGATTTGGTTGGAACCTGATTCAGCACGTATATCGCAGTCTCCAATGCGAAACCCCAAAAGGATGTGGGCAACTTTGAGTGTACGAGAAGTGACCAGACCATATCTAATTAGGTCCTATTCCTCCTCTCTAAAACACCGTTTAGATGTGGTGTAGCAGGAGGAGCTAATTGTGATTGATGAGACTGAAAAGAACCCTATTTTTGTCCCCTAATTTTCATTTTTTTTCATTATTTTAACACTTAAATGCACTCATTACTCTTGTATTTCGATTCAGGGCAATAAAGAAGGCAATTGGAAGGAAACATGTCAATTCGGGGGATTTTGCATAGTTTCGGCGATAGTCAGTGATCTGGACCTAACTCACAATTCCGGAATCCGAATTGGGCAATTCAAGAAGCATTAGAAAGAAGAATGAAAGGCCCACAACTTTTATGTTTTGGGCATTGACTGGTTCAGTACGAATCAAGTACGAAACCGGGCCCAAAGTCAGAACAAATTCGTAGCCAGGCCCATTTAACAGCTGAAGCCCAACTCGCAGAAGAACCTAGAAGCAGCCCAAGTAGCAGAGAAGCCCAAATCGGATACAAGAGTCTAGATTCCTAATTCGAATGTAATCTCCCAAGAGGGAGAGAGTCTTATTAGATCTAAACTTTGAATGTAATCCTATAAGGATAAGAAGGTTGGGGATTAGATAAGAGATAGGATAGGATTAGTTCAAAGAAGATCAAGACTCCCTAAAGATAAGATGATCTCCTAGAAGGAGTTGGAAAACAGCCCTCTCCTTTGGCTATATAAAGAGGGGGGCGAACCAGCTCTAGCATCACTCATTCCAAGATCCAAGAGATCATCAAGAGGGCAAGAAGCTCAATGAAGCAGTTCGGCTATGGAGAAGAAAAACATGGAGATTGTGCAGATCATGAGTAGCTAAGCTTCTTTTTCTGGTTCAAGTGGGGAGGTTTGATTGTGTCATTGTGAGGTTCTGTAGTTACTTTATTTTCTTGCTTTCTAATTCAAGTATTCATTGATTCTTGTGCATATTTTTATTAGATGTTGATGTTAATTAGTTTGACAAACTGAATTAATGTTGATTTTCCTATTGCTATCCATGATTTCGGTGATCCACAATTGTCACGAATAATGGTACAAGTAGCAATTAGGTTGATATCTTTTTGGGTCAATTGTTTGTGATAGCCTTTGACCAACATTTTATCATGGTTCAACCTAAAGGAATCGATGGAACAAAATTCAATAATTGCAGCTATTTCAATTATTGTTATTTTGGTTTAACTGTTTTCACAAATCTTAATGCTATCATTGTTTAACATGGAACGCTATCATACCCAGTTGAGTGCTGATAAGTGTTGATCGAATGCTGGGTTTGGTCAACTGAATTAGGAAAACACAAGGTTTATTATGGCTATCCTAGTAAATCTAAGGTTAAATGCTTGAATTGCAAGAATGCTGAATTGTGCCTAGGATCGATGGCCAATCGATTCAACCCGAACCCTTGAACCAGAATTCAGTAAGACTGAATTTTCTCTGGTTTGTTTAAGTGCTTTCTTATTCTTTTAGTTCTAGTTATTAAATTTTTTCACTCAATTATAGTATCCATTTGGCTAAGAGGTTACTGATTTACTCCCTGTGGGATTCGACCTAGTACCACTTTTACTGCAAATATTTTATTGTGGGACTAGTACTAATTTTGAGGGCTTCGACAAACCCGTCAAACTTTTGGCGCCGTTGCCGGGGAGCAACGTTAATTTCTTAGATATTACCTTCTTTAGTTAATCTTCTTGTTTATGACTCGTGCTTCTCAACGAGGTGAACTTCAGTACAACCCCGAAATTGAGAGGACCACCTGTCGTTTAAGGAAGGAGGCGAAGCAAAGGAAGGATCACTCACCTAAAAGGGTGAACTCAGATATCAATCTACCCACTTGTGATTTTCCCATCTTCAAAGAAGTAGAAAGAATGGCTGACAAAGAGAGAACATTAAGGGACTTGGCTGCACCAATTATGAACCAACAACCCTTATGCATCACGTACCCCACTCTTGAGGTAGCCTTTGAACTCAAATCTGGTTTGATTCAATTATTACCTCTGTTTCATGGTTTCCTAGGTGAGGACCCTCACAAACATCTAAAGGAATTTCATGTTGTCTGTTCAAGCATGAAACCCCACGGTATGACCGAGGACCAGGTAAAACTCATAGCCTTTCCATTTACTTTAAGAGATAAAGCAAAGGATTGGTTATATATTCTCCCTCCCGGTTCTGTATGCACATGGGATGAAATGAATAGGATATTTTTAGATAAATATTTTCCTACGTCCCGGGCTGCGAATATAAGAAAAGAAATATGTGGAGTTCGGAAGTTTAGTGGTGAGACATTATATGAATATTGGGAAAGGTTTAAGCAGCTTGTTGCTAGTTGTCCCCACCACCAAATTCCTGAACAATTGTTAATCCAATACTTCTATGAAGGGCTTCAGCCCATGGATAGAAGTATGGTTGATGCAGCGAGTGGAGGAGCTCTAGTGAACAAGACACCTGAAGCGGCCAAGGAATTAATCTCCAATATGGCCGAAAATTCTCAGCAATTCGGTACAAGGACAGAAGGTACCATTAGAAGTGTTAACAAGGTAAGCCATGCAAATTTAGAAAACCAGATTTCTAATTTAACTACTTTGGTTAAGTAGCTTGCAGCAGGACAGTTACAAACTGACAGGGTGTGTGGTATCTGTTCGATCCCTGGACATCCTACGGACATGTGTCCATCATTACAAGATGGCCTGATGCAGCAAGTCAATGCGGTGGGGGGATTCCCGGGCCAGCCCCAACGAAAGTATGATCCTTACTCTAATCATTACAATCCGGGGTGGAGAGATCATCCAAACTTAAGCTACGGGACCCAAGGAGGACAACAAAAATATCAGCCCCAATTTTTCAATCGACAGCCCTAGTTTTCAACACCCATCACAGCACAAGGCCAACCCCTGAATTCAGGTATGTCTTTGGATGATATAGTTAAGGCTCTCGCTTCTAATACTCGGCAATTTCAGCAGGAAACGAGAGCTAGCATTCAGAATTTGGGGAACCAAATTAGCCAACTAGCCACTTCCATCAGCAAGTTGGAAGCACAGAACTCCAAGAAACTACCCTCACAAACGGTAGTTAATCCGAAAGAGAATGCAAGTACGGTGGTGTTGAGAAGCGGAAGAGAGTTGCAGTCCCAACCAAGTTCACCATCGAAGGCAGCCAAAGAAGAGGAAAGACAAGGGTCAAACAACAACCCCATTGAGGTAAAATCAGACCCCCCTCTCCCTAAGGTTACTAGGGAGATCAAAGAAAGAGGAATATGAACAAGAAGTGTTAGAAACCTTAAGGAAGGTGGAGATCAACATTCCCTTGTTAGATGCAATAAAAAAAATCCCTAAATATGCAAAATTTTTGAAAGAGTTATGCACTAACAAGAAGAGGCTGCGAATTGATGAAAAGGTAAGAGTGGGAGAGAACGTTTCAGCCGTGATCAAGAGGACCCTACCAGAAAAACGTGCTGATCCAGGTATGTTTACCCTACCCTATGTGATTGGCAATAAACGAATCGAGCGTGCCTTGTTGGACTTAGGTGCATATATTAATGTCATGCCATACTCGATTTACTATGCATTGAGACTAGGTCCGTTAAAAGAGACTAGAGTTGTTATTCAATTGGCTGATCATTCTAATGCATACCCAGAAGGGATTGTTGAGGATGTATTAGTGCAGTTTAATGATTTGATCTTTCCAACTGATTTTTACATCCTGAAGATGGAAGAAGACACAGCCACGAGTTCAACCCCACTTCTATTAGGTTGGCCATTCATGAAAGCGGCCAAGACCAAAATAGATGTGGACGAGGGTACCCTCTCCGTCGAGTTTGATGGAGAGATTGTAAAATTTAATGTTTTTGATGCAATGAAATATGCTAGTGAGTGTCATTCGATCTGCTCTATTGATACTATTGATTTGATTGTGCAGGAAGTCTTTGGAGAGGAGGACATGGACGATGAGTTGGAATATAAGACATAATCAGACAGGGAGGAGGAGATCAATGCACCCTATGATACTCTAGAACCTGAACAGGAGGTAAGTACTTCTGATGTTCAATCAAAGGATTCTCACACAAGGCTGCTGCCCTCTATTTTGCAGGCTCCGGAGCTGGAACTAAAGACCCTACCTGATCACTTAAAATATGCCTACTTGGGCGAAAAAGAGACACTGTTTGTGATCATTGCAAAAGGGTTGACTGAGGAGCAAGAGGAGAGGCTCATCAAAGTCCTAAATGACCATAAGGAGGTGATTGGCTGGACCCTAGCCGACATAAAAGGGGTCAGCCCCTCGATTTGCATGCATAGGATCCTTTTGGAAGATGATGCCAAACCGGTTAGAGAACCACAAAGGAAACTCAACCCGGTAATGAAAGAGGTGCTTAAAATTTTAGATGAAGGGATAATTTATCCAATTTAAGACAGCAAATGGGTAAGTCCTATTCATGTTGTGCCTAAGAAAACAGGGATGACTGTAGTAAAAAATAAAAATAATGAACTAATTCCCATGAGGGTACAAGGTGGCTGGCGAATGGTAATAGATTTTTGAAGGCTCAACTTGGCCACTCGAAAGGACCATTTTCCCCTACCCTTCAATGATCAGATGCTAGAGAGGCTAGCAGGTAAGGCTTTCTTCTGTTTTCTCGATGGATTCTCTGGGTATTATCAGATTGTTATTGCGTAGGAGGACCAAGAGAAAATGACATTCACTTGTCCATTCGGCACCTTCGCCTACAGACGAATGCCCTTTGGTTTGTGTAACGCTCCGGGCACTTTTCAAAGATGCATGATGAGCATATTTTCTGATTTTATTGAAAAATGCATTGAAGTGTTCATGGATGATTTTACTATTTATGGTGATTCATTTGATGACTGTTTGAATAGTTTAAGTAAAATTCTGAATAGGTGTGTGGAAACAAATCTTGTCTTAAACTATGAAAAATGTCATTTTATTGTGAAGGAGGGTATTGTGTTGGGACATGTTGTTTCAGCCAGAGGAATAGAAGTTGACAAGGCAAAATTTGATTTAATTGTGAGTTTACCTTACCCTACAAATGTTGGGGAGGTTCGTTCTTTTCTTGGACATGCAGGCTTTTATCACAGGTTCATCAAAGATTTTTCAAAAATTACCCTACCATTGTCTAGTTTGCTGCAAAAAGATGTGCCTTTCGATTTTGATGAGGAGTGCAAGGAAGCATTTAACAAGCTTAAAAATTTATTAACCATTGCACCCATCATTCAACCACCCGATTGGAACTTGCCTTTTGAAATCATGACGGATGCAAGCAATTATGCAGTAGGGGCTGTTCTAGGGCAGCGAATAAATGGGAAGAGCCATGTCATTCACTATGCTTCCAAAACGTTGAATGCTGCATAGAGCAATTACACAACCATTAAAAAAGAGCTATTAGCTATTGTGTTTGCTTTAGACAAATTTAGGTCATATTTGCTTGGCTCTAAGGTGATTGTTTTTTCTGACCATGTAGCTTTGAGATACCTACTAGCAAAAAAGGAGTTGAAACCAAGGCTGATAAGGTGGATACTCTTGCTCCAAGAGTTCGATCTAGAAATCAAGGATCGAAGGGGAGCTGAAAATTCGGTGGCTGATCACCTAAGTAGGTTGGTGAAAGACGAGGACTCCTCTCCCATCTGTGAGTTGTTTCCTGATGAGCAGTTGTTCCACATGAGAGGTATGACTCCATGGTATGCTGACATTGTGAATTACTTGGTCACGGGAATTTTGCCTAATGACCTTAGTAGACCCATAAAGAATAAAATCAGGTATGAGGTGAAATATTATGTATGGGACGAACCCTACCTATGGAAATTTTGTTCTGACCAAATGATTAGGAGATGTCCCTGAAGAGGAGCAGATGTCGATTCTAAGGTTTTGTCATAATTACGCTTGTGGGGGCCATTTTGGGCCAAAGAGGACTGCTCGAAAAGTCTCGGATAGTGGGTTGTATTGGGCCACCCTATTTAGAGATGCCTACTTGTTTTGTAAAAACTATGAAAGATGTCAACAAACAAGTACACTATCTCGCAGGAATGAGATGCCCCAAACCCCCATTCTTATATGTGAAATATTTGATGTTTGGGGCATTGATTTCATGGGACCCTTCCCCCCCTCTTGTGGTTTTTCTTACATACTTTTGGCAGTCGATTATGTCTCAAAATGGGTGGAAGCCAAAGCCACCAAAACTGATGATTCTAAATGTGTTGTAGGGTTTATAAAGTCTAACATCTTCAGTAGGTTTGGCATTCCTCAAGCCATCATAAGCGATCAAGGGACCCATTTTTTCAATAGAACAGTTGAAGCTTTGTTGAGAAGATATGGGGTGCATCATCGAATTGCCACTGCTTATCACTCCCAGACTAACGGGCAAGCTGAAATTTCCAATAGAGAGGTAAAGTCCATCTTGGAAAAGACGGTGAATCCAGGAAGGAAGGATTGGAACCTATGCCTAGATGATGCTCTCTGGGCAAATCGGATAGCTTACAAGACCCCAATAGGTATGTCCCCTTACAGGTTAATTTTTGGCAAATCTTGCCACTTGCCGGTGGAAATTGAACATAGGGCCTATTGGGCAATCAAGCAATGCAACATGAATATGGAAGAAGCAAGGAAGGAAAGGAAGCTCCAGTTGCAAGAGCTGGAAGAGTTGAGGTTAGAGGCATATGAGAATTCAAAAATCTACAAAGAAAAGACCAAATCGTTCCTTGACAATGCACTCTTAAGAAAACAATTTAAAATTGGACAAAGGGTCTTATTGTATAATTCTCGACTTCAACTCATGCCAGGTAAGCTGCGTTCCAGGTGGATGGGTCCGTTTACTGTGACTAATGTTTTTCCCTATGGTGCAGTAGAGATCAAAAGTCTCGACACAGGTAAGATCTTCAAGGTGAATGGACATCGATTGAAGTTGTTCCACGAGGATGCAAATGTCCCCTCTACGGTAGACATCTCGTTGGACATTCCTCGGTATTCATTGGATTAAAGGAGCAAAAAGAGGACATCGAGCATAACAACGTTAAACAATTGGGCTTGTGGGAGGCAACCCATTGTGTTTAGCTAATTTTGTTATTTTGTTTGATTTTAATTTTTTTTTGCAAGAACCCAACAAGACAAACAGGGAAGTACCCCCAAATCCTTCTACTTTATGCATAATCACATACATTGGGGACAATGTATAGCTTAAGTGTGGGGGGATTAGGGAAATCTGATGGAAATTTGAGATACCTTACCTTCTTGAAAGTTTTGCTCCCTGGAAGCATATCCTTGAATGATTTCAACTTATCAAGAATCATGTGCTTAGGCTGAATAGATAAGATAGGATGCAAGCATGACTAACTGAATCTTTCTTGGCTGCATATGGTACCTCATGATTTTAATTGATCAATAGGCAAGATGCATAAGGGTTTGATTGATTTTCACATAATTATCTATCAAACATGGGTTGGTTATTCTAGAACGTGCTGTGTTAGGCATATAGAGACCACGATCATGAATTCATGGATTAGGTAGTGAAACCCTGTGATTCTTGTGCAAAAAAAAAAATCGTGACTAATGTGAGATGGAGCATAAAATGCACTCACATCTAGAAATGAAAGCAAGTGTGAGATGGAGCATAAAATGCACTCACATCTTGAAAAGAAGGCAAGGGTGAGATGGAGCATAAAATGAACTCACCCTAGAACCCCAACCCCATTCTTACCCTCAGATCCTAGGAATTCACACTAAGTGGTGGAGATGTGATACATAGCAAGCTTATGGCAATAAGCACACCTTGTTTCGATTCGAAGGAAAGTAATTGCATCTGGCTGAATTAGTTTGTTAAAGGCAATGAGCACCCGTGCAGTCCAAGGAGTTTCAGCCCTGGAAGGCTTATCTCCTTGACTATCGATTTAACTTGAGACCGTGAGGAATGGTGATTTGCGATCACTCTTGGACAAGAAAAAGGGGAGAAAGAGATGAAAAGGGAAAGGTTACCAAGTCTGAACTAAAACATGCAATGAACCAGGCCTCATGTAGAGAAAAAGAAATATTGAAAATCTGTGGTTGGTTTCTTTTGTGTTACTTGAGTTTTTGCCTTGCCCGAGGACGAGCAAAGTTTAAGTGTGGGGGGGTTTGATGAGACTGAAAAGAACCCTATTTTTGTCCCCTAATTTTCATTTTTTTCATTATTTTAACACTTAAATGCACTCATTACTCTTGTATTTCAATTCAGGGCAATAAAGAAGGCAATTGGAAGGAAACATGCCAATTCGGGTGATTTTGCATAGTTTTGGCGATAGTCAGTGATCTGGGCCTAACTCACAATTCCAGATTCCGAATTGGGCAATTCAAGAAGCATTAGAAAGAAGAACGAAAGGCCCACAACTTTTATGTTTTGGGCATTGACTGGTTCAGTCCGCATCAAGTACGAAACTGGGCCCGAAGTCGGAGCAAATTCGTAGCCAGGCCCATTTAACAGCTGAAGCCCAACTCGCAGAAAAACCTGAAAGCAGCCCAAGTAGCAGAGAAGCCCAACTCGGATACAAGAGTCTAGAGTTCTAATTCGAATGTAATCTCCCAAGAGGGAGAGAGTCTTATTAGATCTAAACTTTGAATGTAATCCTATAAGGATAAGAAGGTTGGGGATTAGATAAGAGATAGGATATGATTAGTTCAAAGAAGATCAAGACTCCCTATAGATAAGATGATCTCTTAGAAGGAGTTGGAAAACAGCCCTCTCCTTTGGCTATATAAAGAGGGGGGTGAACCAGCTCTAGCATCACTCATTCCAAGATCCAAGAGATCATCAAGAGGGCAAGAAGCTCAATGAAGCAGTTCGGCTATGGAGAAGAAAAGCATGGAGATTGTGCAGATCATGAGGAGCTAAGCTTCTTTTTCTGGTTCAAGGGGGGAGGTTTGATTGTGTCATTGTGAGGTTCTGTAGTTACTTTATTTTCTTGCTTTCTAATTCAAGTATTCATTGATTCTTGTGCATATTTTTATTGGATGTTGATGTTAATTAGTTTGACAAACTGAATTAATGTTGATTTTCCTATTGCTATCCATGATTTCGGTGATCCGCAATTGTCACGAATAATGGTACAAGTAGCAATTAGATGTTGATGTTAATTAGTTTGACAAACTGAATTAATGTTGATTTTCCTATTGCAACTATCTCAATTATTGTTATTTTGGTTTAACTGTTTTCACAAATCTTAATGCTATCATTGTTTAACATGGAACGCTATCGTACCCAGTTGAGTGGTGATAAGTGTTGATCGAATGTTGGGTTTGGTCAACTGAATTAGGAAAACACAAGGTTTATTATGGCTATCCTAGTAAATCTAAGGTTAAATGATTGAATTGCAAGAATGCTGAATTGTGCCTAGGATCGATGGCCAATCGATTCAACCCGAACCCTTGAACCAGAATTCGGTAAGACTGTAAGTGCTTTCTTATTCTTTTAATTCTAGTTATTAAATTTTCCCACACAATTATAGTATCCATTCGGCTAAGAGGTTACTGATTTACTCCCTGTGGGATTCGACCTAGTACCACTTTTACTGCAAATATTTTATTGTGGGACTAGTACTAATTTTGAGGGCTTCGACAAACCCGTCAAACTTTTGGCGCCGTTGCCGGGGAGCAACGTTAATTTCTTAGATATTACCTTCTTTTGTTAATCTTCTTGTTTATGACTCGTGCTTCTCAATGAGGTGAACTTCAGTACAACCCCGAAATTGAGAGGACCACCTGTCGTTTAAGGAAGGAGGCGAAGCAAAGGAAGGATCACTCACCTAAAAGGGTGAACTCAGATATCAATCTACCCACTTGTAATTTTCCCATCTTCGAAGAAGTAGAAAGAATGGCTGACAGAGAGAGAACATTAAGGGACTTGGCTGCACCAATTATGAACCAACAACCCTTATGCATCACGTACCCCACTCTTGAGGTAGCCTTTGAACTCAAATCTGGTTTGATTCAATTATTACCTCTGTTTCATGGTTTCCTAGGTGAGGACCCTCACAAACATCTAAAGGAATTTCATGTTGTCTGTTCAAGCATGAAACCCCACGGTATGACCGAGGACCAGGTAAAACTCATAGCCTTTCCATTTACTTTAAGAGATAAAGCAAAGGATTGGTTGTATATTCTCCCTCCCGGTTCTGTATGCACATGGGATGAAATGAATAGGATATTTTTAGATAAATATTTTCCTACGTCCCGGGCTGCGAATATAAGAAAAGAAATATGTGGTGTTCGGAAGTTTAGTGGTGAGACATTATATGAATATTGGGAAAGGTTTAAGCAGCTTGTTGCTAGTTGTCCCCACCACCAAATTCCTGAACAATTGTTAATCCAATACTTCTATGAAGGGCTTCAGCCCATGGATAGTAGTCCCTGAATTCGTCATTGAGATACTCGCTACCTCGATCCGATCGAAGTGTCTTAACTTTTCTCCCTAATTTTTTCTTGACCGCTTGTCTGAACTCTTTGAACTTTTCAAATGATTCAGACTTGTGTCTCATTAATTAAACGTAACCATACGGAGAGTAATCATCGGTAAATGTTATAAAATACATGTGTTGGTTACGTGTCCTAACATTCATGAGACCACATACATCAATATGTATAAGGTCAAGCATGCTTGTACATTTTTCAAACTTACCGTTAAATGGCCATTTCGTCATCTTACTAATGTGTGGCTCATTGTGACACTATGTTCAAGGATTTAGGAAACAAGTATCAATACTATGTTCAAGTAACAAAGTAGTGAGTGGAGTATCGTTCCCACAAGGATTTTGGAAACAAGTATCAATACTAAATTGAGTACTTCTTATCTGATTAACAAATAAACCAAAAACTTTAATGAAAGCTAAAAATCCTAAATTAAAATCTATCTAAATCATTGGTCCAATTGCCTTCAAATCAGGTTAGAAGAGTAAGCAGTAAATTTCAATATCAGAATTCAGCAATCTATCGATTTGGATCATTCGAATAAATCATAATTGAGCCTTGGTTGGTGAAACCCCAAGGTCATGAACAGCCTCTCTCAATCGCATGTTCATCCTATGCATGAGTGACAATTCTTCTATCTCTAACAAGAATCTAATCTCCATGCATGCATTTCTTCAAACACTTCTAAGGCATCAATTCAAAACTGAATTGATCACCAGCTGAATTGTGCAAGTTATCTCTAATCTTGCATCCAATTCAGTTCTTGAATAGTAGATCTGAATTCCTAGAGTCTCTCTCAAGCACTCTAGGAATTCCAAGCTTTAGATCCATTCGGCCAATCTAAAAATTGCAGATCTGAATTCTCTTTCAAGCAATTCAGATTTTGCAATCTCAAATCTGAGAATTTAGATCTGAGTTTTGAAGGTTAGTTAGCTGAATTAATCTACAAAACACCCTTATTCAAGAAACTCCAATTACAATTCATGACCATTCGAATGAATAAAAAAGAATTAGATTGTTGAACTGAAATTTTACAAGCTGAAATACATCAAGGAAGAATGGAAGAAGGAGAAAGAAGAAAGAAAATATAACAAAGAAACATAATTCAAATTAAAAGGAGAATGAAACTACAATTGAGTTATTACAAAGGATCTTTGAATCACAAACCCCCAATTTTGAAATCACCTTTTCTTCTAGTTTGCTTGTCTTGAACTTCCTTCAGCCCTTCTTCTTCTTCTTCCTTGCACCTAACCATCTTCTCTTCTCTTCTCTCAAGGTGGCCGAACCTCTAAGAGTGGGAGAGCCTTCCTCTCAAGCAATTGAACACCTCTCTCACTTCCTAGAGGCCTCCTTATATAGTTTTTCAAGGGGGCTCTTGCCCCTTCTTGAAGCCTCTAGAATGGGGTGTATTACACCCATTTCTTGAGCTTTCTAGAGCTCTCTTGAAAGCCTCCTAAGGGCTGCTATTTGGGGTGCACATAGGCTCTCTCTTAGCATATGATAGCTATACATTGAATTGCTCTTTTGGGATGGGAATGGGCTTTCCTTGCTGGGCCGAATTCTACTCTTAGCTAGGCTTTCTTCTCTTGGATTTTCTCAAGGAATTCACTTGCTCTTCTTGGGCCGAAGTGCTCTCTCTTGCTTCCACAACCGGGCTGGGCTGAATTTGGTCTTTTTGAACCTTTTTTTCTTGTCTTTTTCCTTCATTTTCTTGGATTAATTATCCCTGGAACTTATTCTTAGCATTAAGCTAAATTAAGGCAAAAATTAATAAAACCGGCATAAAAATCCATGCTAAAGTCCTCAAAAATTATAGATAAATTGTAGATTCATCAAATACCCCCACACTTAAGCTTTTGCTTGTCTTCAAGCAAAGACATCAGTTATAAACTAAACATTCCCCCCTTCTGTTCTCACCATTTACCTAGTAAACTTTTTAAGATAGAAATGCATTGAGTAGTCGGGGAATTTTTGTAAGTGCTCTACTCTTATTCTTGTAAATTACCATTTAAGATATGTATAAGATCCAAAGAAAGGAGAATATGAATTTCATCATAGTCTAGCCTTCACTCCTAATTCATATATAAATCAGCTCCTTAATTGTCAAGGTTAATAATCAAATTTCACTAAGTTTCACATTTGTAACTAAATCTTAATGAGAGTTCAACTTTAGAGTGCCCCCTTTGAACCTCAGCTATCACCACAATTTCTTAATTCTAGGGGTGAGTGCATCTTATGCTCCATCTCACCCTTTTCTTCTATTTTTTTTTCGGTGTGAGGGCATTTTATGCTCCATCTCACACACTTTTCTCTCTCTTTTTCTCTTTTTTTTTTTGGCTGTGAGTGCATCTTATGCTCCATCTCATACTGGTCACTTGCTTGAGGTAGGTAAATAGGACTCATGTTCTGAGCTGCTAGTTTTACTATTCAGCTCAAAATAGCGGAGTCAATTTGGGCTTTTGTCCTTCTTTGCAATTATTGAACCTCAAGAATCAACACTTCAGATGTGCACTAGCTTTCTTGACCATTAACAATGAAATCAAGGGCTTCCATACACATGAAAGAAGTTAGGGTTAGTCATGCTGAAAGGCATATTCAGCTCTCCTTTTCTCATGCATATGTCAAACTGGGTTATTCACAAGAATAAAAACTTAACAAGTACACCAGTCTCCCTCAAGTTATTGAATTCCTTCTTAAAAATCATCAAATAAATAGTAATGAACTTGAGGAGTTCCAGTCATTTTTTGGTTATGTCATTGCCTACAACGGCGTCAAAAACATGATGTGTGGGTCATTGTGACACTAGCAAGTGCACTAGCCGTTCAAGTAACAAAGTAGTGAGTGAAGTATCGTTCCACGAGGATTTAGGAAACAAGTATCAATACTAAATTGAGTACTTCTTATCTGATTAACAAATAAACCAAAAACTTTAATGAATGTTAAAAATCCTAAATTAAAATCTATCTAAATCATTGGTCCAATTGCCTTCAAATCAGGTTAGAAGAGTAAGTAGTAAATTTCAATATCAGAATTCAGCAATCTATCAATTGGGATCACTCGAATAAATCATAATTGAGCCTTGGTTGGTGAAACCCCAAGGTCATGAACAGCCTCTCTCAAGCGCATGTTCATCCTATGCATGAGTGACAATTCTTCTATCTCTAACAAGAATCTAATCCCCATGCATGCATTTCTTCAAACACTTCTAAGGCATCAATTCAAAACTGAATTGATGATGAACCTACAATTTATCTATATTTTATGAGGTTTTTGCATGAAATTTTATGCTGGTTAATTAGATTTTGCCCTATTTTAGCTTGATTGCAAGAAAGATTTCAGGGGGAGCCAAATCAACAAAAAGAAGGCAAAAGCAAGAAAAGAAAACCCAAAATTTATCAAGTTCAGTCGGGCCCAGCCATGAGAGCAAGGGAATTTCATTCGGCCCAAGTAGTACAAGCTATCTCTTTGGAAAACCCAAAGGAAGAAGCCTAGCAAGAAGGAAATTTTGGCCTAGCCCATTTTTAGCCCAAATAATAGCATAGAGTGTAGCCCACATGAGCTCAAAAGCAAGCTAAGTTGTAGCCCAAATAGCAGCCCAAAGGGAGCTAGGGGCGGCAACTTCTAGGTGTTTCTTGAAGAGAAGGAGGGAGCACTCTAGAAGGTTCATGAGGGGTGTAATACACCCCATTCTAGAGGCTTCAAGAAGGGGCAAGAGCCCCTTTGAAAAACTATATAAGGAGGCCTCTAGGAGGGGAGAAAGTTGTTCAATTGCTTGAGAGGAAGGCTCTCCCACTCTTAGAGGTTCAGCCACCTTGAGAGAAGAGAAGAGAAGAAGGCTAGGCGCAAGGAAGAAGAAGAAGAAGGGCTGAAGGAAGTTCAAGACAAACAAGCTAGAAGAAGAAGGTGAGTTCGAATTGAGGGTTTGTGATTCAAAGATCTTTTGTAATAAATCATTTGTAGTTTCATTCTCTTTTGATTTGAATTCAGTTTCTTAGTTATATTTTCTTTCTTCTTTCTCCTTGTTTCCATTCTTCCTTGATGTATTTCAGCTTGTAAAATTTCAGTTCAGCAATCTAATTCTTTTTGATTCATTCAAATGATCATGGATTGTACTTGAAGTTTCTTGAATAAGGGTGTTATTGCTGATTAATTTGGCCAACTAACCTTAAAAACTCAGATCTGAATTCTCAGATCTGAGATTGCAAGATCTGAATTGCTTGAAAGAGAATTCAGATCTGCAAATTTCAGATTGGGCGAATTAATCTACAGCTTGGAATTCCTAGAGTGCTTGAGAGAGGCTCTAGGAATTCAGATCTATTATTTAAGAACTGAATTGAGTGCAAGGTTAGAGATAACTTGCACAATTCAGTTGGTGATCAATTCAGATTTGAATTGATGCCTTAGAAGTGTTTGAAGAAATGCATGCATGGGGATTAGATTCTTGCTAGAGATAGAAGAACCGTCACTCATGCATAGGATGAACATGCGCTTGAGAGAGGCTGTTCATGACCTTGGGGTTTCACCAAACCAAGGCTCAATCATGATTCATTCGAATGATCCAAATTGATAGATTGCTGAATTCTGAGATTGACATTTACTGCTTACTCTTCTAACCTGAATTGAAGGCAATTGGGCCAATGATTTAGATAGATTTTAATTTAGGATTTCTTAGCTTTCATTAGAGTTTAGATTTATTTGTTGATCAGATAAGAAGTGCTCAATTTAGTATTGGTAATTGTTTCCTAAATCCTCGTGGGAACGATACTTCACTCTCTACTTTATTACTTGAACGGCTAGTGCACTTGCTAGTGTCACAATGAGCCACACATCAATTGATCACTAGCCGAACTGTGCAAGTTATCTCTAATCTTGCATCCAATTCAGTTCTTGAATAGTAGATCTGAATTCCTAGAGTCTCTCTCAAGCACACTAGGAATTCCAAACTTTAGATCCATTCGGCCAATCTAAAAATTGCAGATCTGAATTCTCTTTCAAGCAATTCAGATTTTGCAATCTCAAATCTGAGAATTTAGATCTGAGTTTTGAAGGTTAATTAGCTGAATTAATCTACAAAACACCCTTATTTAAGAAACTCCAATTACAATTCATGACCATTCGAATGAATAAAAAAGAATTAGATTGCTGAACTGAAATTTTACAAGCTGAAATACATCAAGGAAGAATGGAAGAAGGAGAAAGAAGAAAGAAAATATAACAAAAAAACAGAATTCAAATTAAAAGGAGAATGAAACTACAATTGAGTTATTACAAAGGATCTTTGAATCACAAACCCCCAATTTTGAAATCACCTTCTCTTCTAACTTGCTTGTCTTGAACTTCCTTCAGCCCTTCTTCTTCTTCTTCCTTGCGCCTAACATTCTTCTCTTCTCTTCTCTCAAGGTGGCCGAACCTCTAAGAGTGGGAGAGCTTTCCTCTCAAGCAATTGAACACCTCTCTCACTTCCTAGAGGCCTCCTTATATAGTTTTTCAAGGGGGCTCTTGCCCCTTTTTGAAGCCTCTAGAATGGGGTGTATTACACCCATTTCTTGAGCTTTCTAGAGCTCTCTTAAAAGCCTCCTAAGGGCTGCTATTTGGGGTGCACATAGGCTCTCTCTTAGCATATGATAGCTATACAATGAACTGCTCTTTTGGGATGGGAATGGGCTTTCCTTGCTGGGCCAAATTCTACTCTTAGCTAGGCTTTCTTCTCTTGGGTTTTCTCAAGGAATTCACTTGCTCTTCTTGGGCCGAAGTGCTCTCTCTTGCTTCCACAACCGGGCTGGGCTGAATTTGGTCTTTTTGAACCTTTTTTTCTTGTCTTTTTCCTTCATTTTCTTAGATTAATTATCCTTGGAACTTATTCTTAGCATTAAGCTAAATTAAGGCAAAAATTAATAAAACCGGCATAAAAATCCATGCTAAAGTCCTCAAAAATTATAGATAAATTGTAGATTCATCAAATACCCCCACACTTAAGCTTTTGCTTGTCTTCAAGCAAAGACATCAGTTATAAACTAAACATTCCCCCCTTCTGTTCTCACCATTTACCTAGTAAACTTTTTAAGATAGAAATGCATTGAGTAGTCGGGGAATTTTTGTAAGTGCTCAACTCTTATTCTTGTAAATTACCATTTAAGATATGTATAAGATCCAAAGAAAGTAGAATATGAATTTCATCATAGTCTAGCCTTCACTCCTAATTCATTTATAAATCAGCTCCTTAATTGTCATGGTTAATAATCAAATTTCACTAAGTTTCACATTTGTAACTAAATCTTAATGAGAGTTCAACTTTAGAGTGCCCCCTTTGAACCTCAGCTATCACCACAATTTCTTAATTCTAGGGGTGAGTGCATCTTATGCTCCATCTCACCCTTTTCTTCTATTTTTTTTTTCGGTGTGAGGGCATTTTATGCTCCATCTCACACACTTTTCTCTCTCTTTTTCTCTTTTTTTTTTTGGCTGTGAGTGCATCTTATGCTCCATCTCATACTGGTCACTTGCTTGAGGTAGGTAAATAGGACTCATGTTCTGAGCTGCTAGTTTTACTATTCAGCTCAAAATAGCGGAGTCAATTTGGGCTTTTGTCCTTCTTTGCAATTATTGAACCTCAAGAATCAACACTTCCGATGTGCACTAGCTTTCTTGACCATTAACAATGAAATCAAGGGCTTCCATACACATGAAAGAAGTTAGGGCTAGTCATGCTGAAAGGCATATTCAGCTCTCCTTTTCTCAAGCATATATCAAACTGGGTTATTCACAAGAATAAAAACTTAACAAGTACACCAGTCTCCCTCAAGTTATTGAATTCCTTCTTAAAAATCATCAAATAAATAGTAATGAACTTGAGGAGTTCCAGTCATTTTTTGGTTATGTCATTGCCTGCAACGGCATCAAAAACATGATGTGTGGGTCATTGTGACACTAGGAAGTGCACTAGCCGTACAAGTAACAAAGTAGTGAGTGAAGTATCATTCCCACGAGGATTTAGGAAACAAGTATCAATACTAAATTGAGTACTTCTTATCTGATTAACAAATAAACCAAAAACTTTAATGAAAGCTAAAACTCCTAAATTAAAATCTATCTAAATCATTGGTCCAATTGCCTTCAAATCAGGTTAGAAGAGTAAGCAGTAAATTTCAATATCAGAATTCAGCAATCTATCGATTTGGATCATTCGAATAAATCATAATTGAGCCTTGGTTGGTGAAACCCCAAGGTCATGAACAGCCTCTCTCAATCGCATGTTCATCCTATGCATGAGTGACAATTCTTCTATCTCTAACATGAATCTAATCTCCATGCATGCATTTCTTCAAACACTTCTAAGGCATCAATTCAAAACTGAATTGATCACCAGCTGAATTGTGCAAGTTATCTCTAATCTTGCATCCAATTCAGTTCTTGAATAGTAGATCTGAATTCCTAGAGTCTCTCTCAAGCACTCTAGGAATTCCAAGCTTTAGATCCATTCGGCCAATCTAAAAATTGTAGATCTGAATTCTCTTTCAAGCAATTCAGATTTTGCAATCTCAAATATGAGAATTTAGATCTGAGTTTTGAAGGTTAGTTAGCTGAATTAATCTATAAAACACCCTTATTAAAAAACTCCAATTACAATTCATGACCATTCGAATGAATAAAAAAGAATTAGATTGCTGAACTGAAATTTTACAAGCTGAAATACATCAAGGAAGAATGGAAGAAGGAGAAAGAAGAAAGAAAATATAACAAAAAAACAGAATTCAAATTAAAAGGAGAATGAAACTACAATTGAGTTATTACAAAGGATCTTTGAATCACAAACCCCCAATTTTGAAATCACCTTTTCTTCTAGTTTGCTTGTCTTGAACTTCCTTCAGCCCTTCTTCTTCTTCTTCCTTGCACCTAACCATCTTCTCTTCTCTTCTCTCAAGGTGGCCGAACCTCTAAGAGTGGGAGAGCCTTCCTCTCAAGCAATTGAACACCTCTCTCACTTCCTAGAGGCCTCCTTATATAGTTTTTCAAGGGGGCTCTTGCCCCTTCTTGAAGCCTCTAGAATGGGGTGTATTACACCCATTTCTTGAGCTTTCTAGAGCTCTCTTGAAAGCCTCCTAAGGGCTGCTATTTGGGGTGCACATAGGCTCTCTCTTAGCATATGATAGCTATACATTGAATTGCTCTTTTGGGATGGGAATGGGCTTTCCTTGCTGGGCCGAATTCTACTCTTATATAGGCTTTCTTCTCTTGGGTTTTCTCAAGGAATTCACTTGCTCTTCTTAGGCCGAAGTGCTCTCTCTTGCTTCCACAACCGGGCTGGGCTGAATTTGGTCTTTTTGAACCTTTTTTTCTTGTCTTTTTCCTTCATTTTCTTGGATTAATTATCCCTGAAACTTATTCTTAGCATTAAGATAAATTAAGGCAAAAATTAATAAAACCGGCATAAAAATCCATGCTAAAGTCCTCAAAAATTATAGATAAATTGTAGATTCATCAAATACCCCCACACTTAAGCTTTTGCTTGTCTTCAAGCAAAGACATCAGTTATAAACTGAACATTCCCCCCTTCTGTTCTCACCATTTACCTAGTGAACATTTTAAGATAGAAATGCATTGAGTAGTCGGGGAATTTTTGTAAGTGCTCAACTCTTCTTCTTGTAAATTACCATTTAAGATATGTATAAGATCCAAGGAAAGGAGAATATGAATTTCATCATAGTCTAGCCTTCACTCCTAATTCATATATAAATCAGCTCCTTAATTGTCAAGTTTAATAATCAAATTTCACTAAGTTTCACATTTGTAACTAAATCTTAATGAGAGTTCAACTTTAGAGTGCCCCCTTTGAACCTCAGCTATCACCACAATTTCTTAATTCTAGGGGTGAGTGCATCTTATGCTCCATCTCACCCTTTTCTTCTATTTTTTTTCGGTGTGAATGCATTTTATGCTCCATCTCACACACTTTTCTCTCTCTTTTTCTCTTTTTTTTTTTTGGCTGTGAGTGCATCTTATGCTCCATCTCACACTGGTCACTTGCTTGAGGTAGGTAAATAGGACTCATGTTCTGAGCTGCTAGTTTTACTATTCAGCTCAAAATAGCGGAGTCAATTTGGGCTTTTGTCCTTCTTTGCAATTATTGAACCTCAAGAATCAACACTTCAGATGTGCACTAGCTTTCTTGACCATTAATAATGAAATCAAGGGCTTCCATACACATGAAGGAAGTTAGGGCTAGTCATGCTGAAAGGCATATTCAGCTCTCCTTTTCTCATGCATATATCAAACCGGGTTATTCACAAGAATAAAAGCTTAACAAGTACACCAGTCTCCCTCAAGTTATTGAATTCCTTCTTAAAAATCATCAAATAAATAGTAATGAACTTGAGGAGTTCCAGTCATTTTTTGGTTATGTCATTGCCTGCAACGGCGCCAAAAACATGATGTGTGGGTCATTGTGACACTAGGAAGTGCACTAGCCGTTCAAGTAACAAAGTAGTGAATGAAGTATCGTTCCCACGAGGATTTAGGAAACAAGTATCAATACTAAATTGAGTACTTATTATCTGATTAACAAATAAACCAAAAACTTTAATGAAAGCTAAAAATCCTAAATTAAAATCTATCTAAATCATTGGTCCAATTGCCTTCAAATCAGGTTAGAAGAGTAAGTAGTAAATTTCAATATCAAAATTCAGCAATCTATCGATTTGGATCATTCGAATAAATCATAAAAATCCATGCTAAAGTCCTCAAAAATTATAGATAAATTGTATGTTCATCACTTACCCTAGAGGCAAGGCTCACAAGTTAGAAGATCTTTTACAATTAAAAAATCGAAAGGACCATCATTTACCAATCTTGTGGTATGATCTATATTAATATGGCCAAATCGGTAAAGCCACAGGTTCGTGGGGTTAATTGTATCACCGATTCTTTTCTTGGGGATATCATCCGACGTAGTTTTGACTATGTTAGTTTCCAGAGAAGGATGGAGAATATAGAGACCATTCTCAAGTACTCCGTATGCGATGAATTTGTTATTTCTTTTAACAGTAATTGTATTAGAATATCCATCTGCATACAATTTTGAGATAGAAATCAAATTTCTTGTAAAATTCTATACATAAAGACAATCTTTTAGTACAATAGATCATTCTCTAAAAAAAAAACTCTATGGTTCCTATGGCCATAGCTACAATACTTGCAGAAGTCCCCAAGTAAAGAGTTACTTCTCCTTCACTCAATCTTCTACTTATCCTGAACCCCTGCAGTGAGTGACACGCATGAGTCAAAGCCCTGGAGTCAATACACCAGGAAGCAGAAGTTACCAACAAATTGGTTTCTATGACACAGGACTCGGAATTACCTTGTTTCTTTGATTCCAGGTACTGAGGACAATTCCTCTTCTAGTGGCCGGTCTGCTTGTAGAAGTGACATGAATTTGATGCTCTGTCCTTCTTCTGCCTCTTGGACTTGGCAGCCTTCTTCTGGGACATTCTCTTAGCCTTCCTTTTCTTCTTGCCTGATTTTCCAGATTCAACAAGCATGGCTATGGGCTCATCCTTCTTAATCAGTCCTTTGGCCCTCTGCAACATATTGCTGAGTTCCTGGATGCTGACATTCAGCTTGTTCATGTTATAGTTCATGATGAACTGATTGAAGGAAGGAGGCAGAGAATTCAGGATGGCGTCTACCTTCACGACATGGTCAAGCCCAGACCCAAGAGGCTCAAGATCATTAATGTAACCCATCATCCAAAGACAATGGTCATGAACCTGCTGGTTCTTGGACATCTGCGCGGTCATGAATTGTTTCAGAACCTTCTAAATAGTAGAACGATTCTGCTCCTCATACATCATCCTTAGACTATCCAATATGTCATTGGACAATTTGATCTGATTGAACTGTCTTTGTATTGGATTATCCAAGGAGGCAATGATGTAGCAGCGGGCTAGGGAATTCTTCTCTTCCCATTCTTGGTAGTCCCTCCTTCGGGCCTCAGAAGCCCTATCACCCAGACGCATTGGGGCAAGATTCTTAGCTACTTTGTCTAATTTTTCAAATGTTAGGACCAGCATAAGATTATGGTAACAGTCAGCATAGTTAGGTCCCTTAAGTATGTTGTCATCCAACTGTTAGACAGTTTTGTATGCCCTTAGCTTCAATCAAAATTGATGTACTTTATGAGTTTATTGTAAATGAATAAAAGTACATATTTGATTCATGTTCCCTTGGTATGTTTCTGTGTATTACCCTTAAACTGGACACTTATTGAGACTCGTGTTAGTTTTGAATGTTCACAGCCAGTGGGTCGGTCTGGGGAGACATATCCTGACAAGGCTGACACTATGGTGCCACCAAGTCGGTTGGGGTGGCTTGTCTCAGCTACCGGGGTGAGACCCTAGGCACATACAGTGTGGGATTAATTGAATCTTTGAACTGGACCAGATTTCCAGTATTGCCCTGGACCTTGGAGATTGATGGGAAAAACTGGAAAGTTACACCCGACCCCTAGACTCGATTATGATACTGCACTAGTTGTCAGATCGGGCTGTCTTTGATGTACCAATCAGTGAGATCCTTAGCGGGGTCAAAACCTGGGTATGTTGGGACAATCCGAGAATTCATCTGAGTGGGTGATCATAGTGACAGGATCAGCCCCTTTGTCAGACAAAGGTAATGATCGGGGATGCACTCTCACTGTTGGAAACCAAGACTGCCGGCAACCGATTTCAACCGTTGAAATTTGTTTTGCAAAATATATTTTATATGAGATATAAAAGTATATATATTATGGTTTCTAAAATGTTTGCAAAAGGGTTTTAATTCTCGGGATCCATATAAGTGGAGAGTGCAACACTGTTCCTTGCAGCCGAGGGAGAGGTCCTCTCTTGTCGGGCAGTGTATGATCATTATGGGCTAAGAGGTTAAGTGTAAGACCATTGAGGATAATACCTGATGGGCTAATCTTGCATCTGCCCACAATCCCTGGGTGTTACAAGGTGGCTTGGCCCAGGGACCACTTAGGGTAAGTGTTGGGCCCATAGAGCCCATTTGATGGGTTTCAGGGGGTGCACTGTCTTTAACAGTGTATTCGACCAGGCCTTGTAACAAATACTCTCTTGCCGCCTCCTTGTTCTTGCCGCCCTATTTGCCAGTTTGATCTCCAACTGTGGGAGAAGTCAAGATTGGATCTTGACATCAATTCTTTGAGAAAGGATTGAAAAGGGAACTGTGCTCACGCTCCATCCTGCTGTTTCTTGCGAAGGACAGAGTTCTTGAGGAAGAACACTGCTGATTCTGCTCCATCCTGCACTGCGCCATCTTCAGTGGGAGCAGTCTTTGGATCCTTCCTTGGGCGTGAACACCTTCGTTGAGAGATATTGCTTCTCCATATTAGGTATCATTCTCTCCCATTCCTTTTGGTTCAGATTTGGTTCAGTTTAAGGTTCAAGATTTATCCTTGAAAATATGATTTTCTAAATAGGGAATGTGATTCCCAGTTGAAGGGAGAGAAAAATTTTTGAAATTTGCCCCTTATTCCGCAATCTTTGGGCATCTATGTGATGAATCTCTCAACCCTTCAGTGGTATCAGAGCCACAGGTTCAAATCTTAAACCATTCTATTGCAGATCTGAACCTACGCAATTAGGGAGAAGGCGTTCTACCCAATTTGCGCAGATTTGGTTTTGGGAAATTTGTTCCCAAATCAGATGGGCAAATAATCTAAAATTAAATTCAAATAAATCTGATTATTATTTAGAATTGTTCTTTATAATTTTCTTGATTTATGGGCTGTTCGTACAAGAGGAGATCGAATTCTTGGTTTGTGCAGGGAATCTGCGATTTTGCAGTTCTTGACTTATTTTGGGTCTGTAAATAATTTTTTTTTTTATTTTCTAGACTCAATGTATAGGTATTCGATCTGATGTAATTATTAATAGAAATAGGATTTCTATTTATTTTATTTTGGATTGAAGATGGCGGCGCAGAGAAGGAGATTTCGCAGATAAGAGAAATGCTATCTGCGATTTGTAGTTTGTGAAACTGCATTCTGTGATCTAACCTCTGTTTTGCAGGAAGGATTGTGCAAACAACCCTGTTTGACTGATTCTTGTTTTTCCTTTTATCAGTATTTAATTTCAGATTATTTTCTTGAATTAAGGATTTAATTAAAAATCAAACACTAGACCCATTCGAACCAAGATTAGTTCAAAACTGTTTGGACCAATTCTAGGGTTTAATCAAGGCTGAATGTCAGCCCTAATTTCCCACTAATGGGCCTAAGGATTGATATTTAATTAAATGGTTAATTCGGCCCAACCTGTAAAGGCCTAGTTTTAAATAGTTAAAACTGCAAAAGCCCATTTCAAAGGATAAAGCTATATGGGCCGAACTGGGTAACCCTAATTCAGCCCATATACCTAGATAATATTAATGGTTAATATTATGGAATTTTAACGGGCTTCCAACGGGCCTTACAGATAATTAATTGATTGGATCAATTTATCCCTGCATGTGATGTATGGATGTGTGATGTGCTGCGTACATGGGCCATAAGTACTTGGCCCATGCTCATTCGACAGTGGCTCTTGCGCACACCATGGCTGAATGCACATCATTGCCATGGTGTCCCTTTTGGTCATTGGATGACTTCCCTTAGTGGTGGGCCCCACACCTCATCAAGAGGTTGCGTGCAGAACCCTAGCTGATTCAAGGCCCACCAAAATCTGGCTTTATGAAAGTTAGTGGGAGCCACTTTGGTTTGACCTAAATCAAACTAGGGCGTAATTTTGTTCCCTCCAGCTAATATGAGTGCATGTGATAGGGAGATTTATATGATGAACTCTCTAAAGGCCTTCCATCATTAGCATGAGGATGGGTCCTTCAGTAATGAGGAAACGCACAAGAAAATGGGCTATCCATTTGCTGTTGGGCTTGTCTGAGTGTTTCATAAGATGATAGGGGCGTCATAGACCGATGTGGGAGGGGCTTCACCAAAAAATGGGAACTCTCTCATGATACCTTGGCGTTCACGAATATGATGGGTAAGCACTCACTGGATAGAAAGGTTTACCTGAAAATGGCTCTGAACCTTGTCTGACAGATGCCAAAGGGAAAACTCATATGATGAGTGGATGTGATCCTTCATAGAATGGTGGTGGGGTTATGTAGCTGAAACAGTTGGCTCCATGCACCCTATGTGATTTCCCACATTTCCAGAGACAACCCGTTGTCTCCATCACTGAGAGAGGAGGGAAATCTCAGAGACGAATAAATGGAAATGGATCATAGATTAAAATCCATATCTATGAAATGAACATGAATCAAATTAGGTTGTGGACTGATGTTTGCTCTTTTATCAGAAAATGGCAAACGGATCTTTTGCAAAACTACTTGATGACAACAAGTTGAAGGGCCCAAACTATGCTGATTGGTACAGGAACCTTATGCTGGTCCTAGCTTCTGAAAAGCTGGACAAAGTGGCGAAGAATCCTGCCCCGGAGCGTCCGGGTGATAGGGCTTCTGAGGCCCGAAGGAGAGACTATCAAGAATGGGAGGAGAAAAACTCCCTTGCCCGGTGTTACCTCATTGCCTCCTTAGACAACCCGATACAGAGGCAGTTCGATCAGATCAAACTTGCCAAAGACATATTGGACATTCTTAGGACAATGTATGAAGAGTAGAATCGTTCTACTTGACCAAAGGTCTTGAAACAGTTCATGACCGCACAAATGTCCAAGGGTCAACAAGTTCACGACCATTGTCTTCGGATGATGGGATACATCAACGAACTGGAGGCTCTTGGATCCGGGCTGGACCTTGCTACCCAGATAGATGCTATCCTTAACTCTTTGCTTCCTTCCTTTAATCCGTTCATCATGAACTATAACATGAACAAGCTGAATGTCAGCTTACAAGAGCTCAGCAATATGTTGCAAAGAGCTGAGGAACTGATTAGAAAGGATGAGCCTGTAGCCATGCTTATTGAAGCTGGCAAGACAGGCAAGAGAAAGAGGAAGGCAAAAAAGCCTCAGAAGAAAGCCACTAAGAGCAAGAAGCAGAAGAAAGACATAGCATCGGATGCCTGTCACTTCTGCAAGAAGACCGGCCACTAGAAAAGGAATTGTCCTGCCTACCTGGAATCCAAGAAAGGTAACTTCGAAACTTGTGTTATAGAAACCAATTTGTTGGTAGCTTCTACTTCCTGGTGTATTGACTCCGGGGCTTCGACTCATGCTTGTAACTCACTGCAGGGGTTCAAGGTAAGCAGAAGGCTGAGTGAAGGAGAAGTCACACTCTTCTTGGGGACTACTGCAACTGTTGCAGCCGTGGCCATAGGAACCGTGGAATTAATTTTTAGAGAAGGAATAATTGTACTGAAAGACTGTCTTTATGTACAAAATTTAAGGAGAAATTTGATTTCTGTCTCAAAACTGTGTGCAGATGGTTATTTTGTCTTCTTTAGTAATACGATTACTGTTAAAAGAAACAACAGATTCAACGCATACGGGGAACTGGAGAACGGTCTCTATGTTCTACATCCTTCTCTAGAAACTAACATAACCGAAACTACGTCGGCTGAAATCCCTAAGAAGAGAGCTCGTGATACAGTTAATCCCACGTGTCTATGGCATTATCGACTTGGCCACATCGGTGTTGACCGAATCACAAGGTTGGTAAAGGATGGTCCTTTGGATTTTCTAACTGTAGAAGATCTTCCCACTTGTGAGCCTTGCCTACAAGGCAAGATGACGAAACGGCCATTTAACGGTAAGCCTGAAAGATGTACGGGCACACTTGACCTAATACATACTGATATATGTGGTCCCCTGAGTGTTAGGACACGAAATCAACACGTGTATTTCATCACCTTCACAGATGATTTTTCACGACACGGTTACGTGTACCTAATGAGACACAAGTCTGAATCCTTTGAAAAGTTCAAAGAGTTTAGACAAGAGGTCGAGAAACAGTTAGGGAGAGAAATTAAGGCCCTTCGATCAAATCAAGGTGGCGAGTATCTCTCTGACGAATTCAGGGACTACTTAAGGGACAATGGGATAGTATCACAATTAGCTCCTCCTGCTACACAATAACTTAATGGTGTTTCGGAGAGGAGGAATAGGACCTTATTGGATATGGTCTGGTTGCTTCTCATACACTCAGAGTTACCCACATCCTTTTGGGGTTATGCATTAGAGACTACGATTTATGTGCTGAATCGGGTTCCAACCAAATCGGTTCCGAATACTCCATATGAACTTTGGACCGGAAAGAAACTAAGTGTCAGACACTTGAAGATTTGGGGTTGTCCAGCACACTTTAAGAGAACGAGTGCAGACAAGTTGGAATCCAAGACCAGTCATTGCCTATTTGTAGGCTACCCAAAAGGCTCTGTAGGTTACCTATTCTATGACCCAAGTGAGCAGAAAGTGTTCTGCAGTCGTAATGCGCAATTCTTGGAAACCGACTATATCCTGGACACCCATCGTCAGGAAGTTGTTCTTGATGAGGAGAGCTCAGGAGCAGTAGGAGATGTCCCACAAGTTCCAGGTAGTGACCAACCTAGAAGATCCACTCGGGTATCCAGGCCACCATTCCGTTATGGTTATGACCAGGATAGTTATCTGGTGGAAATCTTGACTAGTGAGGAGGATCCCGTGACATACACGGAAGCTATGTTGGACATAGATTCCTAGAAGTGGGTCGAGGCCATGAGAGCAGAGATGGACTCAATGGAGACCAATGGAGTCTGGACTCTAGTAAATCCGCCCTCCGGGGTAAAAGCAATCGGTTGCAAATGAATTTACAAGAGGATGAAGGGCCCCGATGGTAAGGTTGAGACCTTCAAGGCTCGTCTGGTGGCGAAAGGGTACACTCAGAAAGAGGGCATCGATTATGAGGAAACCTTTTCTCCTGTGGCCATGCTTAAATCCATTAGGATCCTGCTAGTTGTAGCAGCATACCATGATTATGAGATTTGGAAAATGGATGTCAAAACTGCATTCCTGAATGGAGATCTTACTGAAGATATCTATATGCAGCAGCCGCAAGGCTTCATTGCTGTAGGTCAGGAAAACATGGTATGTAAACTTAATAGATCCATTTATGGACTTAAGCAAGCTTCTAGAAGTTGGAACATCTGTTTTGACTCTGCCGTCAAATCGTTTGACTTCGAGCAGAATCCGGATGAACCCTGTGTCTACAGGAAGTACAGTGGAGATAAGGTGACCTTCTTGGTTCTGTATGTAGATGACATTCTACTCATTGGGAATGATGTAGGTATGTTAACTACGGTGAAATTATGGTTATCACAGCAATTCTCCATGAAAGATCTTGGAGAAGCCTCCTATATACTGGGTCTTCGACTCTATAGAGATAGATCGAAGCGGATAATAGGATTATCCCAATCTGCCTACATTGACAAAATAGTCAAAAGATACAGCATGGAAAACTCCAAGAAAGGAAATGTTCCTTTCAGGCACGGAGTCACTCTCTCCAAGAAGATGTCTCCCAAGATTTCTGAGGAGATTGATGGCATGAAAGACATTCCCTATGCCTCTGCCATAGGGAGCATCATGTATGCCATGCTGTGCACTCGTCTTGACATAGCTTAGGCAGTGAGTGTAGTAAGTAGATTTCAGGCCAACCCAGGGCAGGAGCATTGGACTGCTGTGAAAAACATACTTAAGTACCTTCGAAGGACAAAAGAGTTTTGTCTAGTATTCGACGGTAGCTCACTACAGATCCAAGGGTATACAGATGCCGATTTCCAGTCAGACCCAGATGATAGAAAGTCTACATCTGGATATGTTTTCACGATAGGATCGTGTGTTGTTTGCTGGAAAAGCAGCAAACAGGGGTCCACTGCAGACTCCACGACCGAGGCCGAGTACATTGCCGCAAGTGAGGCTGCCAAAGAAGCCGTATGGATGAAGAAGTTCATTCATGAGTTGGGAGTAGTTCCGTCCGATACATCACCCATCCCATTGTTGTGTGACAACAATGGAGCCATTGCTCAGGCTAAGGAGCCACGAGCCCACTCGAAGTCGAAGCACATCGAGAGGAAGTACCACGTACTGTGGGAGATTGTTGGTAGAGGGGACGTCCTGATTCAAAAGGTAGCGTCAGCGGATAATGTAGCAGACCCATTGACAAAGCCACTATCACAGAAAGTGTTTGAGAAACATGTGGAAAGCATGGGACTCCGGCTAGTACCTGATTGGAGCTAAGTGCAAGTGGGAGCTGTTAGACAGTTTTGTATGCCCTTAGCTTCAATCAAAATTGATGTACTTTATGAGTTTATTGTAAATTAATAAAAGTACATATTTGATTCATGTTCCCTTGGTATGTTTCTGTGTATTACCCTTAAACTGGACACTTATTGAGATTCGTGTTAGTTTAGAATGTTCACAGCCAGTGGGTCGGTCTGGGGAGACTTATCCTGACAAGGCTGACATTGTGGTGCCACCAAGTCGATTGGGGTGGCTTGTCTCAGCTACCGGGGTGAGACCATAGCCACATACAGTGTGGGATTAATTGAATCTTTGAACTGGACCAGATTTCCAGTATTGCCCTGGACCTTGGAGATTGATGGGCAAAACTGGAAAGTTACACCCGACCCCTAGACTCGATTATGATACTGCACTAGGTGTCGGATCGGGCTGTCTTTGATGTACCAATTAGTGAGATCCTTAGCGGGGGTCAAAACCTGGGTATGTTGGGACAATCTGAGAATTCATCTGAGTGGGTGATCATAGTGACAGGATCAGCCCCTTTGTCGGACAAAGGTAATGATCGGGGATGCACTCTCACTGTTGGAAACCAAGACTGCCGAAAGCCGATTTCAACCGTTGAAATTTGTTTTGCAAAATATATTTTATATGAGATATAAAAGTATATATATTATGGTTTCTAAAATGTTTGCAAAAGGGTTTTAATTCCCGGGATCCATATAAGTGGAGAGTGCAACACTGTTCCTTGCAGCCGAGGGAGAGGTCCTCTCTTGTCGGGCAGTGTATGATCATTATGGGCTGAGAGGTTAAGTGTAAGACCATTGAGGATAATACCTGATGGGCTAATCTTGCATCTGCCCACAATCCCTGGGTGTTACAAGGTGGCTTGGCCCAGGGACCACTTAGGGTAAATGTTGGGCCCATAGAGCCCATTTGATGGGTTTCGGGGGGTGCACTGTCTTTAACAGTGTATTCGACCAGGCCTTGTAACAAAGGCTGGGCCGAACCCATGTGGCTGATGTGTAGATCAATGCTTGGGTCCCACGCCATACAAGAAAGCCCAACTAGTCAGCAGTTAGGAATGTTAAGTGAGCATATAAGCTTAATGGGCCTAAAGCCCATTTCGAACTATGATATTAATTTAGTTAATTAAAGGGACGAATTCTGAGATGGATTAGAAGTTAGGATAGGGTCTTAATCCTATCCACTCAGAGAGTCCAGATCTGAATGTGATTCAGATCTAGAAACCTCCTAATAAGATTAGGATAAAGCTAATCTAATCTGCAGATAAGATAAGGGTTTATCCTTATCATTAGAAGAAAAGGCTGATCCAAATATGATTTGGATAAGCACCTCCTAATGGGATTAGGAGCTGATCTTTTCAAGTTAACAAAAGAAGGAGGGGGCGGCAGCCTTGAGAGAGACCAAGAAACACATCAGATCCTCTTTAGTGCTGAAATCAAGAAGAGAGAATTCTGCACCCTGCGAATACTCTCTTGCCGCCTCCCTGCTCTTGCTGCCCTGTTTGCCAGTTCGATCTCCAGCTGTGGGAGAAGTCAAGATTGGATCTTGACATCAATTCATTGAGAAAGGATTGAAAAGGGAGCTGTGCTCACATTTCATCCTGCTGTTTCTTGCGAAGGACAGAGTTCTTGGGGAAGAACACTGCTGATTCTGCTTCATCCTGCACTGCGCCATCTTCAGTGGAAGCAATTTTTGGATCCTTCCTTGGGTGTGAACACCTTCGTTGGGAGATATTGCTTCTCCGTATCAGGTATCATTCTCTCCCATTCCTTTTGGTTCAGATCTGGTTCAGTTTAAGGTTTAAGATTTATCCTTGAAAATATGATTTTCTAAATAGGGAATGTGATTCCCAGTTGAAGGGAGAGAAAAATTTTTGAAATTCGCCCCTTATTCCGCAATCTTTGGGCGTCCATGTGATGGATATCTCAACCCTTCACCAACAGCTTAGCGTATTGTCCATTTGCCATTTCTGATAAAAAAACAAACATTAGTCCACAACCTAATTTGATTCTTGTTATCCACATAGATATGGATTTTAATCTATGTTCCATTCCCATTTGTTCATCTCTAAGATTTCCCTTCATGATAATGATGTGCATTCAGCCATGGTGTGCGCAAGAGCCACAATCGTACAAGAATGGGCCAAGTACTTATGGCCCATGAACGTTGCACATCACACATCCATACAACACATGTAGGGATAAAATTGATCCAATCAATTAATATCTGAAAAGCCCATTATTAAGGCCCATATTTATCCATAAAATTACTGATTAATATTATCTAGGTATATGGGTTGAATAGCGAAGAGAGTTCAGCCCATATAGATTTTATGTAGTTAATGGGCTTAATCAGTTTTAACACATTAAAACTAGGCTTTACAGGTTTGGGCTGAATTAAGTCTTGCAATTAAATATCAATCTCTTAACTCAATAGTGGGAAATTAGGGTTGAGTACAGCCCCCATCAAACCACAGATTCGGTCCAACCAGTCTGGCTGGAATGGGTCTAGGGTTTGATTTTTAATCCAAGAATTAATTCAAGAATTGATTTGAAATTAATTACTAACTAAAGACAATAAAAAATCAGTACTAGGGTTGTTCACACATATGCTACCTGCAAAACAGATGTTAGATCACAGTTTGCAGTTTCACAAACTACAAATCGCAGATAGCGAATTCTTAATCTGCGAAATCTCCTCCTTCTGCACAATCAGTTTCGATCTTGAATAAAATAAAATAGAAAAACCCTAATTTTATATTAATATTACATCAGATCAAATTCCTATACATTCAGTCTAGAAATAAAAAAAAAAATTACAGACCAAAAGTTAAAAAACTACAAAAACGCAGATTTCATGCGCCAATAAATACTTCGATCTCCATCTTACGAACAACCCATAAATCAAGAAAAATATAAAGAACCTCTCTAAATATAATTCAGATTTATAAAATTTAATTTTAGATCAACAGCCCTTAATCTGGGAACTGATTTCCCAGAAAATCAATTATCTATGCAAATCGGGTATAACGCCTTCTTCCCATTTGCGTTGGTTCAGGTCTAATCAATTTTGGTTCAAGATTTGAATTGGATCTGATACCACTGAAGGGATGAGAGATCCATCATAGAAGATAGCCGAACCCTACAGGTAGGTTGCACAAAATTTCGAAATTTTCTCTCTCCCATGTGGGAATCACAATCCCTATTTTAGAAAACTGCATTTTCAAGGATCAATTTTGAACCCTAAACCAGACTAGGTCTGAAACCAAAAGGTAGGAGAGGGAAATACTTAATACAGAGTAGTAGTAACTCCCAATGAAGGTGTTCACACCCAAGGAGATCCCCACTGAAGATGACACAGCGTAGGGTGGAGCAGAATCAATAGGATGGTTCTTCATTAAGAACCTGATTCTTCACCAAGAATCCAATGGAGGGCGTGTGAGCACAACTTTAGATCAGTTTTTCTCAAAAAACTGATATCAAGAATCTTTCTTGATCGCTCCTATAGGTGGAGATCGAATTGGAAACAACGACGACAATAGAAGAAGGCAAGAGCAGAAGATGGCGTCAGTTCAACTGCAGTTGTCTTCTCTCTTGTATCAGTAATCTGATTAGGTGAATTGGGGTTTGCCCTCCTCCTCTATTTATAGCCTTAAAGAGAGCTTCTCCTAATTCCATTAGGAGTTTTCTAATATAAATCATGTATTTCGATCTGGACTCTCTTTAATAGATAAGGATAATCACTTATCTTATTTGTAGATAAAGATCAGCCCTCCTAATATCATTAGGAGTTTCCTAATCCAAATCTTTATTTGGATTTGGACTCTCTGAGTGGATAGGGATAACTCCCTATCCTATTTGCTGATCTAAATCCCATAACCGACCCTCTTTAATAAATCATATTAAACCAGTTCGAAATGGGTTTTAGGCCCATTAAGTCCATGTGCTCACTTACCCTCCAAACTGTTGTCCAGTTGGGTATCCCTGTATGACGTGGGACCCAAACATTGATCTACACATTAGCCACATGGGTTCAGTTCATCCTTTGTTACAAGGCCTGGCCGAATTCACTATGGGCGAGAGTGAACCCCTGAGCCCATCACCATGGGCTCTTAATGGGCCCAACATTTACACTAAGTGGTTCCTAGGTCAAGCCACCTTATAAAAACCCAAGGACTGTGGGCAGTGCTGCACTCTCTTCTCACATGGATCCTGGGAATTAAAACCGTTTGCGAACATTTTGAAACCGTATATGTATATATATATCATATATATAAAATTTGCAAAACAAAATTTCAATGATTGAAATCAATTGCCTGTAGTTTGGTTTTCATCAAAGAGAGTGCATCCCCGATCATTACATTTGTCCAACAAAGGGGTTGATCCTGTCACTATGATCACCCACTCAGATGAATTCTCAGACTGTCCCAACATACCCAGGTTTTGACACCCGCTAAGGATCTCACTAATTGGCATATCAAAGACAGCCCAATCCGACACCTAGTGCAGTACCATAATCGAGTCTAGGGGTCAGGTGTAACTTTCCAGTTTTGCCCATCAATCTCTAAGGTTCAGGCAATACTAGAAATTTGGTCTAGTTTAAAGATTCAAGTAATTCTACACTGCATGTGTCTTGCGTCTCACCCTGGCGGCTGAGACAAGCCACCCCAACATTTCGCAATACACCAGTGTCAGCCTTGGCAGGATAAATCTCCCAGACTTATCAAACGGATATAAACATCTAAAACTAACACGAGTCTCATTAAGTATCTAGTTTTAGGGTCTTAAACAGAAACATACCACACAACATGAACCAAACATGTTCTTTATTTATTTACACTAAATGTCAAAAATACATCAAATCTGATTGGAGCTAAGGGTATATAAAACTGTCTAACAGCTCCCACTTGCACTTAGGTCCAATCTGGTACAAGTCGGAGTCTCATACTTTCCATGTGTTTCTCAAACACCTACTGTGTGATTGGCTTAGTTAATGGGTCTAGAACATTATCTGCTAATGCTACATTCTCAATTAGGACGTCCCCTCTACCAACGATCTCCAACAGTACATGGTACTTCCTCTCGATGTACCATTATAATGGGTCTGCCACATTATAGTGGGCCCAAGGCTCCTTAGCCTGGGTGATTGCTCCATTATTGTCACAAAACAACAGGAAGGGTGATGTGCTAGATGGAACCACTCCTAATTCGTGAACGAACTTCTTCATCCACACGGCTTTTTTGGAAGCTTCACTTGCGGCAATGTACTCGGCCTCGGTCGTGGAATCTGTTGTGGACCCCTCTTTGCTACTTTTCCAGCAAACAGCACACGATCCTATCATGAAAACATACCTAGATGTAGACTTTCTATCATCTGGATCCTACTGGAAATCGGCATCAGTATACCCTAGAATTTGTAGTGAACTACCATCGAATACCAGACAAAACTCTTTTGTCCTTCGAAGGTATTTGAGTATGTTCTTCACAGCAGTCCAATGCTCCTGCCCTATGTTGGCCTGGAACCTGCTTACGACACTCACCACCTGAGCAATGTCAGGGCTGTTAGACAGTTTTGTATGCCCTTAGCTTCAATCAAGATGATGTACTTTATGAGTTTTGTATGCCCTTAAATTGGACACTTAATGAGACTCGTGTTAGTTTAGAATGTTCATAGCCAGTGGGTCGGTCTAGGGAGACCTATCCTGACAAGGCTGACACTATGGTGCCACCAAGTTAGTTGGGGTGGCTTGTCTCAACTGCCGGTGTGAGACCCTAGGCACATACAGTGTGAGATTAATTGAATCCATGAACTGTACCAGATTTCCAGTATATCCCTAAAATGATGTGGGTAATTCCAAGAGTATGAGAAGTGACTGGACCATGTCTAACAAGGTCCTATTCCTCATCTCTGAAACACCATTAAGTTGTGGTGTAGCAGGAGGAGACAATTGTGACACTATCCCGTTGACTTTCAAGTAGTCACTAAAGTCGTTAGAGAGATGCTCGTTGAAGGGATAAGATATCCATCACATGGATGCCCAAATCTTGCGGAATGGACTGGGCGAATTTCAAAAATTTCTCCCATCTTTGCAGGGAATCGAATTCCCTATTTTAGAAAAGCATATTTTTCAAGGATCAATCTTTAATCATTAACTAAACCAGATGTGAACCAAAAGGAGAAAGAGGGAGGATGTAACTGACACAGAGAAATAGTATCTCCCAATGGAGGTGTTCACGCCCAAGGAAGGATCCAAAATCTGCTCCCACTGAAGATGGCACAGTGTAGGATGGAGCAAAATCAGCAATGTTCTTCCAAAAGAACTTGAACCTTCGCAAGAATCAATAGGATGACTTATGAATACAACTTCAATCAATTTTTTCCCAAAAGATTGGTATCAAGAGCAAATCTTGATTACTCCTGTAGAGAGTAGGAGATCAAACTACTGAAGGTGGCGGCTGCAGGAAGGAGACGGCAAGAGAGTATACGCAGGGTGCAAAATTCTCTCTTCTTGTGATTTCAGCTCTGACGACAAGAGTATGTTGGTTGCATGTCTAAAGGCTGTCGCCCCCCTCCTTTTATAATCTTAAAGGGATCAACTCCTAATCCCATTAGGAGTTCCTGATCCAAATCATATTTGGATTAGAAGTTCCTTTAAGTGATAAGGGATAACCCCTATCTTATCTACAGATCAGATCAGCCATCTCCTAATCTAATTAGGAGGCTTCCAGATCTAAATCTTATTTAGATGTTGGACTCTCTAAGTGGATAGGGTCTAGGCCCAATCCTATCAACTGATCCATCTCAGATGTAGACTTTCTATCATCTGGATCCGATAAGAAATCGACATCTGTATACCCTTGGATCTGTAGTAAACTACCATCGAATGCTAGACAAAAGTTTTTGGTCCTTCAAAGGTACTTAAGTATGTTTTTCACAGCAGTCCAGTGCTCCTGCCCTGGGTTGGCCTAAAATCTGCTTATTACACTCACTGCTTGAGCAATGTCAGGACGAGTGCACAGCATGGCATACATGATGCTCTCTACGGTAGAGGCATAGGGAACGTCTTTCATGCCATCAATATCCTCAGAAGTCTTGGTAGAAATCTTCTTGGAGAGAGTGACTCCGTGCCTGAAAGGAACATTTCCTTTCTTGGAGTTCTCCATGCTGTACCTTTAGACTATTTTGTCAATATAAGCAGATTGGGATAATTCTATTATCCGCTTCGATCTATCTCTATAGAGTCGAAGACCTAGTATATAGGAGGCTTCTCCAAGATCTTTCCTGGAGAATTGTTGTGAAGCCCCGGAGTCAATACACCAGGATGCAGAAACTACCAATAAATTGGTTTCTATAACACAAGTTTCAAAATTACCTTTCTTGGATTCCAGGTAGGCAGGACAGTTCCTTTTCCAGTGGCTGGTCTTCTTGCAGAAGTGACAGGCATCCGATGCTTTGTCTTTCTTCTGCTTCTTACCCTTAGTGGCTTTCTTCTGAGGTTTCTTTGCCTTCCTCTTTCTCTTGCCTGTTTTGCTAGCTTTAACAAGCATAGCTACAGGCTCATCCTTTTTAATCAGTTCTTCTGATCTTTGCAACATATTGCTGAGTTCTTGTAAGCTGACATTCAGCTTGTTCATGTTATAGTTCATGATGAATGGATTAAAGGAAGGAGGCAAAGAATTAAGGATAGCGTCTATTTGGGTCACAAGGTCCAGCCCAGATCCAAGAGCCTCCAGCTCATTGATGTATCCCATCATCCGAAGACAATGGTCGTGAACTTATTGGCCCTTGGTCATTTGTGCGGTCATGTATTGTTTCAATACCTTTTGTTGAGTAGAACGATTCTTCTCTTCATACATCGTCTTGAGACTGTCCAATATGTTATTGGCAATTTTGATCTGATCGAACTGCCTCTGTACCGGGTTGTCCAAGGAGGCAATGATGTAACACCGGGCAAGGGAGTTTTTTTCCTCCCATTCCTGATAGTCTCTCCTTAGGGCCTCAGAAGCCCTATCGCCCGGATGCTCCGAGGCAGGATTCTTTGCCACTTTGTCTAGCTTTTTAGAAGCTAGTACCAGCATAAGGTTCTTGTACCAGTTGGCATAGTTTGGGCCCTTAAGCTTGTTGTTGTCAAGAAGCTTTGAAAATGATCCATTTGCCATTTTTTGATAAAAGAGCAAACATCAGTCCATAACCTAATTTGATTCATGTTCATTACATAGATATGGATTTTAATCTACGATCCATTTCCATTTATTCATCTCTGAGATTTCCCTCATTTCTCAGTGACGGAGAATACGGGTTGTCTCTGGAAATGTGGGAATGTTAGACAGTTTTGTATGCCCTTAGCTTCATTCAAAATTGATGTACTTTATGAGTTTATTGTAAATGAATAAAAGTGCATATTTGATTCATGTCCCTTGGTATGTTTCTGTTTAATACCCTTAAACTGGACACTTATTGAGACTCGTGTTAGTTTTGAATGTTCACAGCCAGTGGGTCGGTCTGGGGAGACTTATCCTGACAAGGCTGACACTGTGGTGCCACCAAGTCGGTTGGGGTGGCTTGTCTCAGCTACTGGGGTGAGACCCTATGCACATACAATGTGGGATTAATTGAATATTTGAACTGGACCAGATTTCTAGTATTGTCCTGGACCTTGGAGATTGATGGGCAAAACTGGAAAGTTACACCCGACCCTTAGACTCGATTATGATACTGCACTAGGTGTCGGATCGGGCTGTATTTGATGTACCAATCAGTGAGATGCTTAGCGGGGGTCAAAACCTAGGTATGTTGGGACAATCCGAGAGTTCATCTGAGTGGGTGATCATAGTGACAGGATCAACCCCTTTGTCGGACAAGGGTAATGATCAGGGATGCACTCTCACTGTTGGAAACCAAGACTGCCGGCAGCCGATTTCAACCGTTGAGATTTGTTTTGCAAAGTATATTTTATATGAGATATAAAAGTATATATATTATGGTTTCTAAAATGTTTGCAAAAAGGTTTTAATTCCCGGGATCCATATAATTAGAGAGTGCAACACTGTTCCTTGCAGCCGAGGGAGAGGTCCTCTCTTGTCGGGCAGTGTATGATCATTAAGGGCTGAGAGGTTAAGTGTAAGACCATTGAGGATAATACCTGATGGGCTAATCTTGCATCTGCCCACAGTCCCTGGGTGTTACAAGGTGGCTTGGCCTAGGGACCACTTAGGGTAAGTGTTGGGCCCATAGAGCCGATTCGATGGGTTTCGGGGGTGCACTATCTTTAATAGTGTATTCGACCAGGCCTTGTAACAAAGGCTGGGCCGAACCCATGTGGCTGATGTGTAGATCAATGCTTGGGTCCCACGCCATACAAGAAAACCCAACTGGGCAGCAGTTAGGAAGGTTAAGTGAGCACATAAGCTTAATGGGCCTAAAGCCCATTTCGAACTAGGCTATTTATTTAGTTAATTAAAGGGGCGAATTCTGAGATGGATTAGCAGATAGGATAGGGTCTTAATCCTATCCACTCAGAGAGTCCAGATCTGAATATGATTCAGATCTAGAAACCTCCTAATAGGATTAGGAGAAAGCTGATCTAATCTGCAGATAAGATAAGGGTTTATCCTTATCACTAGAAGAGAAGGCTGATCGAAATATGATTTGGATAAGCAGCTCCTAATGGGATTAGAAGCTGATCTTTTAAGTTAACAAAAGAAGGAGGGGGCGGCAGCCTTTAGGAGATATACATCAGATCCTCTTTAGTGCTGAAATCAAGAAGAGAGAATTCAGCACCCTGCGAATACTCTCTTGCCGCCTCCCTGTTCTTGCCGCCCTGTTTGCCAGTTCGATCTCTAGTTGTGGGAGAAGTCAAGATTGGATCTTGACATCAGTTCTTTGAGAAAGGATTGAAAAGGAAGCTGTGCTCACGTACCATTCTACTAATTCTTACGAAGGACAGAGTTCTTGGGGAAGAACACTTCTGATTTTGCTCCATCCTGCACTGTGCCATATTCAGTGGGAGTAGTCTTTGGATCCTTCCTTGGGCGTGAACACTTTCGTTGGGAGATATTACTTCTCCGTATCAGGTATAATTCTCTCCCATTCCTTTTGGTTCAGATCTGGTTCAGTTTAAGGTTGAAGAATGATCCTTGAAAATATGATTTTCTAAATAGGGAATGTGATTCCCAGTTGAAGGGAGAGAAAAATTTTTGAAATTCGCCCCCTTATTCCACAATCTTTGGGCGTCGATGGGATGGATCTCTCATCCTTTCAGGGAAATCACATAGGGTTCATGGAGCCAACTATTTCAGCTACATAACCCCACCATCTTTCTGTGAAGGATCATATCCACTCATCATATGAGTTCCCTTTGGCCTCTGTCAGACAAGGTTCAGAGCCATTTTTAGGTAAACCTTTCTGTCCAGTGAGTGCTTACCCATTATGTTCGTGAACGCCAAGGTACCGTGAGAGAGTTCCCATTTTCTGGTGAAACCCCTCCCACATCGGTCTATGACGCCCCTATCATCTTATGAAACACTTAGACAAGCCCAACAACAAATGGATAGCCCATTTTCTGGTGTGTTTCCTCATTTCTGAAGGACCCATTGTCATGCTAATGATGGAAGGTCTTTAGTGAGTTCATCATATGAATCTCCCTATCACATGCACTCATATCAGCTGGAGGGAACATTTATTACGCCCTAGTTTAATTTAGGTCAAACTAAAGTGGCTCCTACTAACTTTCATAAAGTTAGATTTTGGTGGGCCTAAATTGGCTAGGGTTCCGCATGTAACCTCTTGATGAGGTGTGGGTCCCACCACTGAAGGGGGGTCATCCAATGACCAAAAGGGACAAAATGGCAATGATGTGCATTCAGCCATGGTGTGCGCAAGAGCCACTATTGATTGAGCATGGGCCAAGCACTTATGGCCCATGTACGTAGCACATCACACGTCCATACATCTCATGTAGGGATAAATTGATCCAATCAATTAATTATCTATAAGGCCCATTGGAAGCCCATTTTAAATTCATAATATTAACCATTAATATTATCTAGGTATATGGGCCGAATGGTTCAGTCCATATAGCTTTAAGTGTTAAGTGGGCTTTTAGCAGTTTTAACTATTTAAAACTGGGCCTTTACAGGTTGGGCCGAATTAACCATTTAATTAAGTATCAATCCTTAGGCCCATTAGTGGGAAAATTAGGGCTGACTTTCAGCCTTGATTAAACCCTAGATTTGGTCCAAACAGTTTGAACCAATCTTGGTTCGAATGGGTCTAGGGTTTGATCTTTATTAAATCTTTAATTCAAGAAAATAATATGAAATTAAAGAACTGATAAGACAAAAACAAGAATCAGTCAATCAGGGCTGTTCGCACAATCCATCCGGTAAAACAGAGGTTAGATCACGTATTGCAGTTTCACAAACTGCAAATCGCAGGTGGTGAATGTCCCATCTGTGAAATCTCCTTCCATGCGCCGCCACCTTCGGTAAAAAATAAATAGAAATAGAAAACCTAATTTCTATTATAATTACATCAGATCGAATGCCTAATACATTGAGTCTAAAAATAAAAAAAAAATGATTTACAAACCAAATGTAATAAATAAATCAAGAAACTGCAAATCTTGCAGGTTCCCTGTGCAAACCAAGAAATCGATCTCCTCTTGTACGAACAACCCATAAATCAAGAAAATCATAAAAAACAGTTCAAAATAATAATCAAATATATGGAAAATTAATTTCAGATTATTTGCCCATTAATTTTGGGAACAAATTTCCAAAAACCCATATCTGCGCAAATTGGGTAGAATGCCTTCTGCCCATTTGCGCAGGTTTAGATCTGAAACAAATTGGTTCAAGATTTGAACCATGGCTCTGATACCACTGAAGGGATAGGATATCCATCACATGGATGCCCCAATCTTGCGGAATGGATTGGGCAAATTTCAAAAATTTCTCTCATCTTTGCAGGGAATCGAATTCCCTATTTTAGAAAAACATATTTTTCAAGGATCAATCTTGAACCATTAACTAAACCAGATCTGAACCAAAAGGAGTAAGAGGGAGGATGTACCTGATATAGAGAAATATTATCTCCCAATGGAGGTGTTCACACCCAAGGAAGGATCCAAAATCTGCTCCCACTGAAGATGACGTAATGTAGGATGGAGCAGAATCAGCAATGTTCTTCCAAAAGAACTTGACCCTTCGCAAGAATCAATAGGATGGCTTGTGAATACAGCTCCAATCAATCTTTTCCCAAAGATTGGTATCAAGATCAAATCTTGATTACTCCTATAGAGAACAGGAGATCAAACTGCTGGAGGTGGCGGCTGTAGGATGGAGGCGGCAAGAGAGTATTCGTAGGGTGTAGAATTCTCTCTTCTTGTGATTTCAGCTCTGAAGACAAGAGTATGTTGGTTGCATGTCTAAAGGCTGCCGCCCCCTCCTCCTTTTATAATCTTAAAGGGATCAGCTCCTAATCCCATTAGGAGTTGCTGATCCAAATCATATTTGGATTAGAAGTCCCTTTAAGTGATAAGGGATAACCCCTATCTTATCTGCAGATCAGATCAGCCATCTCCTAATCTAATTAGGAGGCTTCCAAATCTAAATCTTATTTAGAACTTGGAGTCTCTAAGTGGATAGGGTCTAGAACCATCCTATCAGCTGATCCATCTCTGAATTCGCCCTTTTTAATTTGACTGATCAAATCAGCCCAGTTCGAAATGGGCTTAAGGCCCATTTAAGATTATGTACTCACTTAGCCTTCCAAACTGCTACCTAGTTGGGCTTCCTTGCATGGCGTGGGACCCAAAATTTGATCTACACATCTGCCACATGGATTCAACACAGCCTTTGTTACAAGGCTTGGCCGGATACACTGTTGTAGACAGTGCACCCCCTGAAACCCATCTTATGGGCTCTATGGGCCCAACACTTACCCTAAGTGGTCCCTGAGCCAAGCCATCTTGTAACACCTAGGGACTATGGGCAGATGCAAGATTAGCCCATCAGGTATTATCCTCAATGGTCTTACACTTAACCTCTCAGCCCATAATGATCACACACTACCCAACAAGAGAGGACCTCTCCCTCGGCTGCAAGGAATAGTGTTGCACTCTCTGCTTATATTGATCCCCGGAATTAAAACCTTTTGCAAATCATTTTGAAACCATAATACATATACTTTTATATCTCATATAAAATATATTTTGCAAAATAAATCTCAACGATTGAAATCGACTACCGACAGTCTTGGTTTCCACCAGTGAGAGTGCATCCCCGATCATTACCTTTGTCCGACAAAGGGGCTGATCCTGTCACTATGATCACCTACTGAGATGAATTCTCAAACAGTCCCAACATACCCAGGTTTTGATCCCGCTAAGGATCTCACTGATTGGTATATCAAAGATAGCCCAAACCGACACCTAGTATAGTATCATAATTGAGTCTAGGGATCGGGTGTAACTTTCTAGTTTTGCCCATCAATCTCCCAGGTCCAGGGCGATACTGAAAATCTGGTCTAGTTCAAAGATTCAATTAATCCCACACTATATGTGCCTAGGGTCTCACCTTGGCAGTTGAGACAGGCCACCCCAACCGACTTGGTGGCACCACAGTGTCAGCCTTATCAGGATAGGTCTCCCCAGACCGACCCACTAGCTGTGAACATTCTAAACTAACGCGAGTCTCATCAAGTGTCCAGTTTAAGGGTATTATAGAAAAACATACCAAGGGAACATGAATCAAATATGCACTTTTATTCATTTACAATAAACTCATAAAATACATCATTCTGATTGAAGCTAAGGGCATACAAAACTGTCTAACACTCGCCACCTCGATCTGATTGAAGGGCCTTAATTTCTCTCCGTAACTATTTCTTGACTTCTTGTCTGAACTCTTTGAACCTTTCAAAGGATTCAGATTAATGTCTCATTTGGTACACGTAACCGTACCGTGAATAATCATCGGTAAATGTAATGAAGTACATGTGTTGGTTACGAGTCCTAACACTCAGGTGACCACATACATCAGTATGTATAAGGTCAAGTGTGCCTATACTTCTTTTAGGCTCACCATTAAATGGGCATTTTGTCATCTTGCCTCGGAGGCAAGGCTCACAAGTGGGAAGATCTTCTATGATTAGAAAGTTCAAAGGACCATCCTTCACCAGCCTTGTATTTTGGTCAATACCGATATGGCCAAGTCGGTAATGTCATAGGCACGTGGGACTAACTGTATCACGAGTTCTTTTCTTGGGGTTTTCGACCGACATAGTTTCAATTAATTTAGTTTTAAGAGAAGGATGTAGAAAATAGAGGCCATTCTCCAGTTCCCCTTATGCAATGAATTTATTGTTCCGTTTAATAGTAATCATATTACTAAAATAAACAATATATCTGTCAACATACAATTTAGAAATAAAAATCAAATTTCTTCTTAAGTTCTGTACATAAAGATAATATTTAAGTACAAGAATTCCTTCTCTAAAACTAATTCTACGGTTCCTGTTGCCGCAACTACAACACTTGTAGTCGTTCCCAAGAAAAGCGTTACTTCCCCTTCACTCAGCCTTCTGCTAACTTTGAACCCCTACAGTGAATTACACGCATGAGTTGAAGCCACGGAGTCAGCACACCAGGACATAGAAGTGACTAACAAATTAGTCTCTATGACACAAGTTTCAAAATTACCTTTCTTAGATTTCAGGTAGGTAGGACAGTTCCTCTTCCAATGGCCGGTTTGCTTGCAGAAGTGATAGGCATCGGATGCCTTGTTTTTCTTGTGCTTCTTGGGTTTGGCAGCTTTCTTCTAGGACTTCTTTGCCTTCCTATTTTTCTTGCCTGATTTTCTAGCTTCAGCAAGCATAGCCACAGGCTCATCCTTCTTAATCAAATCCTCGGCCCTCTGAAACATATTGCTGAGTTCCTGGATGCTGACATTCAGCTTGTTCATATTGTAGTTCATTATCAATGGATTAAAGGAAGGAGTCAGAGAATTAAGGATGGCATCCACTTGCGTGCCAAGATCTAGCCTAGATCCAAGGGCTTCAAGCTCATTGATGTATCCCATCATCCGAAGACAATGGTCATGAACCTGTTACCCCTTGGACATCTGCGCGGTCATGAATTGTTTCAAGACCTTCGGCCGAGTAGAACGATTCTCCTCTTCGTACATCGTCTTTAAACTATCCAATATGTCATTGGCTAGTTCGATCTGATCAAATTAGCTCTGTATTGGATTGTCTAGAGAGGCAATGACATAGCAGTGGGATAGGGAGTTTTTATCCTCCAACTCTTGGAATTTCCTCCTTCGGACCTAAGAAGCCCTATCACCCAGACACTCCAGGGCAGGATTTTTAACTACCTTATCCAACTTCTCAGAAGTTAAGACCAGCATAAGGTTTCTGTACCAGTCGGCATAGTTTGGCCCCTTAAGCTTGTTATCGTCAAGCAACTTAGCAAATTGTCTATTTGCCATTTTTGATAAAACAACAAAACATTAGTCCACAACCTTTGTTTGATTCATGTTACCTACATAGATATGGCTTTCAATCTATGTTTCATTTCTATTTGTTCATCTCTGAGATTTCCCTCCGATCTCAGTGACGGAGACGACGAAATGTCTCTGGAAATGTGGGAAATCATATAGAGTGCATGGAGCCAACTGTTTCAGCTGCATAACCCTACCACCTTTCTGTGAAGGATCACATCCACTCATCGTATGAGTTTCCCTTTGGCCTCTGTCAGACAAGGTTCAGAGCTGTTTTCAGGTAAACCTTTTTGTCCAGTGAGTGATCACCCATCATGTTCAGGTTATGCCAAGGTACTGTGAGAGAGTTTTCATTTTCTGGTGAAGCCCCTCCCACATCGGTCTATGACACCCCTATCATCTTATGAAGCACTCTGACTGACCCAACAGCAAATGGATAACCCAATTTTATGGTGCATTTTCTCATTACTAAAGGACCCATCATCCTGCTAATGATGGAAGGCTTTTAGAGAGTTCATTACATGAATCTCCCTATCACATGCACTCATATTTGCTGGAGGGAACAAAATTACACCCTACTTAATTTAGGTCAAACTAGAATGACTCCCACTAACTTTCATAAAGTCTGATTTATGGTGGCCCAATTCGGCTAAGGTTTCCGCACGCATCCCTTTTCAGGGTTATGGGGCCCACCATGAAAGGAAGGGGCCATCAAATGACCATATGGGACACCATGGCAATGATGTGCATTCAGCCATGGTGTGTGTAAGAGCAACTAACGAATCATCACGGGCCAAGTGCTTATGGCCCATGGTCGCAGCACATCATACATCCACACATCGCACGTAATGGAAGAATTGATCCAATCAATCACATACTGTAAATCCCATTAATCAGCCCATTTAAAATCCAGAACATTAACAATTAACATTATCTAGGTATATGGGTTAAGTCGTAGTTAGTAGTTCAGCCCATATAGCTTATATGGAAAACTAGGCTTTAGTAGTTTTAACCCCTTAAAACTGGGCTCTACAGGTTGGGACGAATTGTTTCTTCCATTTAAAGTGGGAAATAACAGGACTGAAAACAGCCCCCTTTGAACTCTAGATTCGGTCCAAACAACTTTGGTCCAATCTAGTCCGAAACGGTCCAAGTACCAATTTTTAATTCAAGAATCAATTCAAGAAATATTTGAAATTAAATTTCTGAATTTAGACAATCAAAACAGATCTGAACTGCTCGTACAATCTACAAAACAGAGGTTAGTAATCAGGGTTGCAGTTTCATGAATTGCAAAATGTAGAATGTGATATCTCGATCTGCAAATCTCTAGCGCTGCCGCCTTCTTCAATCAAGAAAAATAAAAAACTGAAATCCTATTTCTATTAATTAATTACAATCTTGATTGAATCCTATACATTCTGTCTATAAAAATAAAAAAAAATATATTTTACGAACCAGAATGAATAGAAACTATAAAAAAAAAATAAAAAAAGAGAATGCGCAAACAATCTGCGCTAGTTCTACACTTCGATCTCCATGTACGAACAGTCCATTAAATCAGAAATAAATTAAGAACAATTCAAAAATAATTTCAAATTTAGCGAAAAATAGTTTCAGATCAATTGCCTACAACAAGAAACAATTTCTTGAAATAAAATTGCAATTTGCGCAAAACCCAGATAGAACAGTTTCTACCGACTTGCACAAGTTCAGATTTGATTTCTTGGTTCAAGATTTGAACCTATGGCTTTGATACCACTGAAAGAATAGTGGGATCCATCGTATGAACGCCAAAAGGTTGCGAAAGGTTGGGCAAATTTCAAAAATTTCCTACCTTTCTTCTAACTGGGAATCATATTCGCTAATTTTAGAATACAATATTCAAGGATCCACTCGAACCAAACCAAATCAGATTTGAACCAAGAACAAAGGGAAGGGTTATACCTGATACGGAGAATCAAGATCTCCCAACGTTGTTGTTCACGCCCAAAGAAATTTCCAAGATCCGCTCTCGTTGAAGATGACACTACGACGATGGAGCAGAACCAACAGTGTTGGTCCTACGAACCAAAATCTTCACAAGAATCCATTGGAGGCTTGAGCACCGAACCAAATCAGTCTTTCAATAAAGATTGATATCAAGAACCGATTTCTTGATCATCCCTTCAGAGAGATTCAAACTATGCAGTAAGGTGGCAGTGGGTAGAGGAGAACCCTAGAGCTGAAAGTGGCGTGAATGCTAATTTCATTGTTGGGAAGGTGAGATCCTATCTCAGATTGCAAAAGTAGTTACTGCTTCTAACCCTGGTTTGAATTCTTGTAATTCTTTTTTTTAGGGTTTTTCTCCTTTCTTAGTGATTAAGAAACCTCCTAATCCTATTAGGAGTTATCCGAATCCAAATCTATATTTGGATAGGGGATAATCTCAATCTTCTCTGCAGATTGGTTTAGCCTACTCCTAATCTCATCAAGAGGTTACCAGATTGAAATCATATTTGAATTTGGTTTCCAAGGGCGGATAGGGTTAAAACCCTAATCCTTTTAGCTAACCCTAATCTCAGATCCACCCCCTTATGTGGGTGATCATATCATCCCAGTTCAAAATTGGCTTTAGGCCCAATAAGTAATCAGTACTAAATAAGTTTTCAAACTGTTGTTTAGTTGGGTTTCTTTGTATAGCGTGGGACCCAAGCATTGATCTACACATCAGCTACATGGGTTCAGCCCAGCCTCTGTTACAAGGCCTAGCTGAATTCACTGGAAAGCCCAGTGAACCCCTCGAGGCCATCACATGGACTCTATGGGCCCAACACTTACACTAAGTAGTCCCTGGGCTAAGCCATCTTATAAAAACCCAGGGGCTGTGGGCAGATGCAAGATTATCCCATCAGGTATAACCCTAAATGGACTTACACTTAACTTCTCCACCCATAATGATCAAACACTGCCTGACAAGAGAGGACCTCTCCCTCGGCTACAAGGAATAGTGCTGCACTCTCTTCTCACATGGATCCTGGGAATTAAAACCATTTTCAAACATACACTTAACTTCTCCACCCATAATGATCAAACACTGCCTGACAAGAGAGGACCTCTCCCTCGGCTACAAGGAATAGTGCTGCACTCTCTTCTCACATGGATCCTGGGAATTAAAACCATTTTCAAACATTTTGAAACCGTATATGTATATATATATCATATATATAAAATTTGCAAAACAAAATTCCAACGATTGAAATCAACTGCCAGCAGTTTGGTTTCCATCAGAGAGAGTGCATCCCCGATCATTACCTTTGTCCGACAAAGGGGCTGATCTTGTCACTATGATCACCCACTCAGATGAATTCTCAGACTGTCCCAACATGCCCAGGTTTTGACCCCCGCTAAGGATTTCACTGATTGGCATATCAAAGACAGCCCAATCCGACACCTAGTGCAGTATCATAATCGAGTCTAGGGATCAGGTGTAACTTTCCAGTTTTGCCCATCAATCTCTAAGGTCCAGGGCAATACTGAAAATCTGGTCTGGTTCAAAGATTCAAGTAATCCTACACTGCATGTAGCTTGGGTCTCATCCTGGCGGCTGAGACAAGCCACCCCAACATTTGGCAGCAAACCATTGTCAACCTTAGCAGGATAAATCTCCCCGGACTTATCCAATGGCTGTGAACATTTAACACTAACAAGAGTCTCATTAAGTATCCAATTTTAGGGTCTTACACAAAAACACACCACACGACATGAATCAAACATGTACTTTATTTATTTTCACTAAATGTCAAAAGTACATCAAATCTGATTGGAGCTAAGGGCATACAAAACTGTCTAACACTAAGGATTTCATTAATTGGCTTATCAAAGACAGCCCAACCCGACACCTAGTGCAGTATCATAATCAAGTCTAGGGGTCAGGTGTAACATTCCAGTTTTTCCCATCAATCTCCAAGGTCCATGGCAATAATGAAATTCTGGTCCGGTTCTGGGTTTCAAGAAAACCCACACTGCATGTACCTCAGGTCTCACCCTGGTAGTTGAGACCAGCTACCCCAACTAACTTGGCGGCACATCAGTGTCAGCCTTGACAGGATAAATCTCCCCAGATCTATCAAACGGCTATGAATATTCTAAACTAACACGAGTCTCATGTGTGTCTAGTTTAAGGGTACTACATAGAAACACACCATAATAACATGAATCAAATATATACTTTATTCATTTATAATAAATGTCATAATGTACATCATTCTAATTGGAGCTAAGGGCATACACTGTATAACATTAGCTTCCACCCATTTCGAGACCTAATCAACAACAAGCAAAATATAAACATAACCAAAATATACGGGGAAAGGTCCCATGAAATCGATGCCCCAAACATAAAAATTTCACAAAATATTATGGGGGTTTGTGGCATCTCATTCCTTTTGGATATATTACCTGTCTTTTGACAATGATCACATGAAATCGATCATACTTTGTATAACATTAGCTTCCACCCTTTTCGAGACCTAATCAACATCAAGCAAAATATAAACATAACTGAAATATACGAGGAAAGGTCCCATGAAATCGATGCCCCAAACATAAAAAAGTTTGCAAAATATTATGGGGGTTTGTGGCATCTCATTCCTTTTGGATATATTACCTATCTTTTAACAATGATCGCATGACTTACAAAAAGAATATGAATCTCGAAATAAACATGGCCAATAGAAACCACATTCTAGCACTTTTCTCATTGTCCTCTTGTCTCCAAAGTGACCTCTACAAGCATAAGAATGACAAAAGGTTAGAATAGAAATAATTTCATTTTCAAGAACGCACCTTCTAATCACTTGATCTGCGCAATGCTTCCATAAGTATGGATCATCCCACACATAGTATTTGGCATCACTCTTGATCTTATCTCTTTGAGCCTTAGACAAACTAGGCGTTAACATATTAGTAACCAAATAATTTACAATATTCTTATACCAGGGTAATGTCACACTTGCGGAGAACAATTGCTCATCAGGGAACTTTTCCTACAGTGGAAGTTCATCCTCCATATGAACCAAATGACTCAAATGATCTGTGACACGATTTTTTGCCCCTCTTTTGTCTTGATCTCCAAATCAAATTCATTCAAGAGAAGTATCCTTCTTATTAATCTTGGTTTTGCCTCTTTCTTCATCACCAAATAATGAAGAGCTGCATGATCAGAGTAAACAATGACTTTAGTACCAAGCAAATAAGATCGAAACTTTTCTAAAGCAAAAACAACAGTTAAAAGTTCTTTTTCAGTAGTGGAGTAATTTCTCTGGGCATCATTCAAAGTCCTCGAAGCATAATAAATAGCATGAGATGCTTTTCCAATTCTTTGGCCCAAAATAGCACCTACTGCATAATCACTTGCGTCACACATTATTTCGAAAGGAATGTTCCAGTTAGGAGGTTGGATAACTGGGGTGAGGTCAACAGTTCCTTCAACTTATCAAATGTGTTTTGACATGCCTCATCGAACTCAAAAGCCACATCCTTTTCTAGCAACTTGCATAGGGGTAATGCTATTTTGGAGAAGTCCTTGATGAATCTTCGGTAAAAACCTACAAGTCCAAGAAAAGAACGAACTTCCCGCACACTAGTGGGATAAGGTAAAGATTGAATAATATCAACTTTAGCTTTATCTACCTCAAGTCCCCTAGATGAAACAACATGACCCAAGACTATACCTTGTTTAACCATAAAGTGACATTTTTCAGAATTTAACACAAGGTTAGTTTCTATGAATCTTTGAAGGATTAGTGTAAGGTTATGCAAACAATTATCAAAGGAGTCTCCATAAACTGTGAAATCATCCATAAGACTTCTATGATATTCTCAATGTAATCTGAAAATATGCTAATCATACACCTTTGGAAAGTGGCTGGGGCATTGCAGAGGCCAAAGGGCATGCGACGATATGCAAAAGTCCCGAATGGGCATGTAAAAGTCATATTTTCTTGATCCTCCAGAGCATATGCAATTTGAAAATAACCTGAATAGCCATCAAGAAAATAATAGTAAGAATGACCGCTAACCTTTCAAGCATTTGATCAATAAAATGTAAAGGGAAATGGTCCTTGTGGGTTACAACATTTAATTTTCTGAAATCTATACAAACCCGCCACCCATTCTAAACATGGGTAGGAACTAACTCATCATTATGATTTTTCACAATAGTTATTCTAGTCTTTTTAGGAACCACTTGAACTGGGCTAACCCAATTGCTATTCGAAATAGGATAAATCACTCTAAGTTCAAGAAGTTTGAGGATCTCCTTCTTCACTGCATCCATCATGGGTGGGTTTAACCTTCTTTGTGGTTGATGGGAAGGCTTTGCTCCCTCTTCAAGTAAGATGCGGTGCATGCATGTAACTTCCTTCCGTCTCCAAGGAACATGTACTTGAGGTGAGTAGGGAGAGGCTTCAAATCTGGAATAGGAGCCTGCAAAATAGAGGGTAAAGGTCTCCTATTAGAAATTGGTAACGTAATATAAGGAACGTTACCTAGCTATTATAACTTCAGAAAATTTCCAATCCATCCATCTTTCCCATCAGGTTCAAAAACTTCTTGTGCTAGAGAATCAATCACATCAATAGAATAAATAGGATTATCATCACTAGGATATTTCATGGCATCATAAATATTAAACTTAACAATTTCACCATCAAATTCCATGGTGAGTGTGCCACTATGAACATCTATCTTAGTCTTGGATGTCTTTAAGAATGGTCTTCCTAACAAAATAGGAGTATTTGGGTCACCATTATCCATATCAAGCACGTAGAAATCAGCTAGAAGCTCCTAAATCTAACATGGCCTTCTCAAATCTAGTGTTACCTATCGTACAAGGGATAGTAAACATACCTGGATCTTTACACTTCGCAGGGAGTTTTCTTTGAATAACTACAAAAACATTCTCCCCTACTCTCACCTTCTCACATCCTTCAAGTTTCTGTTTCCTCTTAATTGTACACAGTTCTTTCAGGAATTTAGCATAACGAGGTATTTGTTTAATAGCATCTAAAAGTGGAATATTTACCTCGTATCTACGACAAGTCTCATATAAATCTTTATTTTGCTCATATTTTCTAGATTCTACTAAAGCCTGAGGAAAAGGAGGTATTGGTTTATAATCAAAAAGAGGTGGAAACTTACGCTTAGGTATGCCATTGTCATTGGGAACGTTCTTGTCTGTAAGGACATTTTTCTCCTTTTCTTACTTCGACGAAGTAGGGGGTGCCTTTACTAGAATCTCAACCTCTTTACCACTTCTCAAAATGATTGCACTTGCATTTTCTCTTGGATTTACTATCGTTTGAGAGGGTAATTTCCCCAAACTTTGCACTTCTAGCTGACTAATTACAGTTGCCATCTGGCTCATCTGATTGTCCAAACTTTGAATACTGGCCTTCGCCTCTTGTTGAAATTGTTTTGTCTCTTGTTGAAATTGCAAAGTGTTAGTGACAAGAGACTTAACAGTATCTTCTAAAGACATACCAGAATTAGAAGTTCAGCTCAGTTGTTGTCTAGGGGGGTATGGCTGCTGATATTGCTGAAAACTTGGGTGGTTTTGAGTTGTGGGTTGATTTATTTGTGGATTCCCATAGATAAGATTGGGGTGATCCCTCCATCCTAGGTTATACATGCTCAAATAGGGATCATACTTCCTTTGCGGTTGTCTAGGAAAATCACCTGCCGCATTCACCTGCTCAATGGGCTCCTCTTGAAGAGTTGGGCACATATCGGATGGATGTCCTACTACCAAAGAGTAAGAGACCCACATTTATTATGGAAAGACATTTGAGAGATTACTAATCATAACCGCCATGCGCCATCAACCACTGGCTTCCTTGATCTCCATCAATAGCAGAATTGGATGCGACATTGAATCACTCACCATCAATTAACACCATGCATCGAGCGTGAATTCTTGCACCACCAAACAGGGGGGCTTCACCCTGCTAAAACAACAGTAACTCCATCTCTTTCCAACTCCCTTTTCCGTCATTAGTGGTCAAGGGGGCTTGGCACTTACACGGGTATAACGCAAAAATGCCCAAGTGCCCCTAACTAACACCTTTTTGCCAATGGCCAGGGGGCTGAAATTCGCAAACTCTACTCAAGCTTGCTCATCGACAAAAGGGATATCTTGTTGTTAAAAACAGGTTTCCTATTGTCCTTTGATAATTCCTTTCCTATCAATGGTCAAGGGTCCTAAAGCACACACGCAAAGCATGGCATCAACCATTGACAGAAAATAAATCATCGAAAGACGGGGGGGGGGGGGCGCTAAAGCATGGAATGTAGGAAACCCCTTTGATGATCAGATATGCCCAAGATTATGAACACACAAAACATTAATAAGCAAGGAAGGCTGACAAAACCATGAAATAAGAACAAATCCCCAGACCCAAATCACACAAACAAATCCACCATAGGACTTAAAAGCAAGTGAGAAAGCAAAATTCTTATCAATAAGCTCCCACTTATCGATACTGAATTTGTAACACAAGGATGCTTGCGATTAACCCATAATCGGTCTTGCCTTGCGATAAATCTGCAATGAACCCACTCCCAGCATAAATGCATAGCAAATACAAATCAAACTAGGGAAAGAGACCATGCAGATTGGGTCTCATGACAAACTCTGAACCGTTACGGGGGCCACGGTTCATCGAAACCAAGGCTAGATATTTGTTGCACATGAGGCTTATTTTGATCACCTGTGTGACCAGGAACCACGTAGGATCATTAAAAGATTTACTCGTTAGGCAATGACATCATTAATACCACATCAATTAAGTGAGACGCGAAAGGCAGTAATACACGTGGGTTATGAGGATCTCTAGGAGAAAGGAAAGCTAATCTTTGGGAGATCCCATACAGACACATGGCGAAACCCTAGCAACATCCCTTAATGACTGATTGTGGATCTAATATTCTCCTTCCCAATCGAGAATAAATGCTTTTGGCTCCTTCCTTTCGAGACATCAGGATCTTCCCTTTATATAAAGATCCCTTGAACGACGGAGGACATTCACTTAGCCTTTAGCAAACCCCAGCACTAAGACCCCCTATTTAGGTTCTTCCTCACCTCTCCTCTTGTATTAAACCTTTGGTTGATTCTTTGTCCCCGGTCTTCCTCTATTTTTCAAAGAGACAATCCCCTAACCCCACCACTCCTTACTTACACCTTGCTAACATAGTAGATTGGCCTCTGCACAACATCTTCTCTTATCAATATTGAACTAATGGCCACGTCCCTGATTGAGAGGTACAAGTACAACACGCCTCCTAGAAGTGGCCAAGTGAGTAGGGAAGGCGAGGTGAGGTAGGACTTCAGTTCTTCAAAGGCTTGTTGGCATTCTTCCATCCACTAAAAGTCCTTCAATTTGTTGATAGCCTAGAAAAAGGGTAGGCAGAGGTCGACTAACTTTGATATGAAACAGCTAAGGGCAGCCACTCGACCGATAAGCCTCTAAGTCTCCTTGATTGACTAGGGTGGTGTGATGTCAAGTATAGCCTGGATCTTTTCTGGGTTGGCCTCTACACCCCGCTACATGATGACAAAGCCTAGGAACTTGTCCGAGGTAACACCGAAGGCACAATTGCCAGGATTGATCTTCATGTTGTACTTTCGCAAGGAGTCAAAGGTCTCAGCCAAGTTTGAGGTGCGTTGGTCGGCCTTTAGGCTCTTCACAACCATGTCATATACATAGGGTTCAACTTTTCTTCACATTTGGTGCTTGAAGACTTTGTTCACTAGGCACTGGTGAAAGAATGGTAGGATCCATCTAATGGACGCCATAAAGGTTGCGGAATGGGTGGGCGAATTTCAAAAATTTCCTACCTTCTCCCAACTGGGAATCATATTCCCTAAATTTAGAATACAATATTCAAGGATCCTACTTGAACCATAATCAAACCAGATCTGTACCAAAAGATAAATGGGAGGAATATACCTGATCCGGAGAAGCAGTATCTCCCAAAGTTGGTGTTCACGCTGAAAGAATGCTCCAAGATCCGTTCCTGCTGAAGATGACACAGCTGTGAATGGAACAGAACCAGCAGGGTGCGTCCTACACACTGGATCCTTCACAAGAATCCTCTGGAAGTACTAAACACTGAATCTTTTTCAGTCTTTCTTGTAAGACTGATGTCAAGAGCAGATTTCTTGACTTTCTTTTCTGCAAAGATCTAATCTTGCAATGGCAGATGGCGGCGGCAGAAGGAGATCTCCAAAACGAAAAAAGGCTGAACTGCTTTTTCTCTTTTTCTGGAGAGTATGAGATCTTATCTCAATTCGCAGGAACCTTTCTTGCGATTTTTCTTGGTTCGAAATCTGCTGTAATTCTCTCTATCTTGGTTCATTTTTCTCCTCCTTTCTTCTTGATTAAGAAACCTCCTTATTAGGAGTTATCCCAATCCAAATTAGTATTTGGATAGGGGATAATCTTAATCCTTTCTGCAGATAGAGTTAGCGTACTCCTGATCTTATCAGGAGGTTACCAGATTCAAATCTAATTTGAATTTGGTCTCTAAGAGTGGATAAGGCTAAAGGCCCAATCCTTTTACTAACTTTAATCTCAAATTCGCCTCATGGATGGGTGATCATATCAGCCCACCTCGAAATGGGCTTTTGGCCCATTAAGTGTTCAGTGTCTAATTAATTTCCAATCTGCTGCCCAGTTGGGCTTCTTTGTATGGCGTGGGACCCAAGCATTGATCTACACACCAGCCACATGGGTTCGGCCCAGCCTCTAAAACAAGGCCTAGCCGAATTCACTGAAAAACTCAATGAACCCCTTGAGTCCATCATATGGACCCTATGGGCCCAACACTTACATTAAGTGGTCCCTGGGCCAAGCCATCTTATAAAAACCCAGGGACTGTGGGCAGGTGCAAGATTAGCCCATCAGGTATTATCCTCAATGGTCTTACACTTAACCTCTCAGCCCTTAATGATCAAGCACTGCCCGACAAGAGAGGACCTCTCCCTCGGCTGCAAGGAACAGTGCCACACTCTCCTCTCACATGGATCCCAGGAAGTAAAACCATTTGCAAACAATTTGAAACCGCACATATATATATATATATATATATATAAATATATTAATTTTGCAAAACAAAATTCCAACGATTGAAATCAACTGCCGACAGTTTGGTTTCCATCAGAGAGAGTGCATTCCCAATCATTACCCTTTGTCCGACAAAGTGGCTGATTCTGTCACTATGATCACCCACTCAGATGAATTCTCAAACTGCCCCAACATACCTAGGTTTTGATCCCCGCTAAGGATCTCACTGAATGGCATATCAAAGGCAGCCTGATCCAACACCTAGTGAAATGTCATAATCGAGTCTAGGGCTCAGGTGTAACTTTCCAGTTTTGCCCATCTATCTCCAAGGTCCAGGGCAATACTGGAAATCTGGTCCAGTTCATGGATTCAAGTAATACCATACTGCATGTGCCTCGAGTCTTACCCTAGTGGCTGAGACAGGCCATCCCAACACTTGGTGGCACACCAGTATCAGCATTGGCAGGATAAATCTCCCCAGACTTATCCAACGGCTATGAACATTTAAAACTAACATGAGTCTCTATGAATGTCCAGTTTTAGGGTTTTACACAGAATTAAACCAAACAACATGAATCAAACATGCACTTTATTTATTTCCACTAAATAACAAAAGTACATCAAATCAGATTGAAGCTAAGGGCATACAAAACTGTCTAACAGCTCCCACTTGCACTTAGGTCCAATCTGGTACAAGCCGGAGTCCCATACTTTCCAGTTGTTTCTCAAACACCTTCTGTGCCTGTGACCTAGTCAATGGGTCTGCCACATTATCCGCTGATGCTACCTTCTGAATCAGGACGTCCCCTCTACCAACGATCTCCCGCAGTACATTGTACTTTCTCTCGATGTGCTTCGACTTCGAGTGAGCCCGAGGCTCTTTAGTCACACAACAACGGGATGGGAGATGTGCTGGATGGAATCGCTCCCAATTCATGTATGAACTTCTTCATCCACACGGCTTCCTTGGCAGCTTCACTTGCGGCAATGTACTCGGCCTCGGTTGTGGAGTCTGCAGTGGACCCCTGTTTGCTGCTTTTCCAGCAAACAGCACACGATCCTATCGTGAAAACATACCCAGATGTAGACTTTCTATCATCTGGATCCGACTGGAAATCGGCATCGGTATACCCTAGAACTTGCAGTGAACTACCATCGAATACTAGACAAAACTCTTTTGTCCTTCGAAGGTATTTGAGTATGTTCTTCACAGTAGTCCAATGCTCCTGCCCTGGGTTTGCCTAGAATCTGCTAACCACACTCACTGCCTGAGCAATGTCAGGGCGAGTGCACAGCATGGCATACATGATGATCCCTACGGCTGAGGCATAGGGAACGTCTCTCATGCTCTCAATCTCCTCAGAAGTCTTGGGAGACATCTTCTTGGAGAGAGTGACTCCGTGCCTGAATGGAACGTTTCCTTTCTTGGAGTTCTCCATGCTGTACCTCTTGACAATTTTGTCAATATAAGCAGCCTAGGATAATCCAATTATCCGCTTTGATCTATCTCTATAGAGTCGAAGACCCAGTATGTATGAAGCTTCTCCAAGATCTTTCATGGAGAACTGCTGTGATAGCCATACCTTGACCGAAGTCAACATTCCTACATCATTCCCAATGAGTAGGATATCGTCCACGTACAACACCAAAAAAGTGATCTTATCCCCACTGGACTTCTTGTAAACACAGGGCTCATCCGGATTCTGCTCAAAGTCAAACGTTTTGACTGCAGAATCAAAATGGATGTTCCAACTCCTAGAAGCCTGCTTAAGTCCATATATGGATCTATTACGTTTACATACCATGTGTTCCTGACCAGCAGCAATGAAGCCTTGCGGCTGCTGCATGTAGATATCTTCACTAAGATCTCCATTCAGGAACGCGGTTTTGACATCCATTTGCCAAATCTCGTAGTCATGGTACGCTGCTACAGCTAGCAGGATCCTAATGGATTTAAGCATGGCCACGAGCGAAAAGGTTTCCTCATAGTCGATGCCTTCTTTTTGAGTATACCCTTTCACCACCAAGCGAGCTTTAAAGGTCTCAATCCTGCCATCGGGGCCCTTCTTCCTCTTGTAGATCCATTTGCAACCAATTGCTTTTACCCCGGGGGGTGGATCCACTAGAGTCCAGACTCCATTGGTCTCCATTGAGTCCATTTCAGCTCTCATGGCCTCCACCCACTTCTGGGAGTCTATGTCTAACATAGCTTTCGCGTAAGTCACGGGATCCTCTTCACTAGTCAAGGTTTCCACCAGGTAACTATCCTGGTCATAACCATATCGGACTGGTGGTCTGGATACCCGGGTGGTTCTTCTAGGTTGGTAATTACCTGGAATTTGTGGTACATCTCCCACTGCTCCTGAGCTCTCCTCATCAAGAACCATTTCCTGACGATGGGTGTCTAGGATGTAATCGGATTCTAAGAACTGGGCATTTCGACTGCAGAACACTTTCTGCTCACTCGGGTCATAGAATAGATAACCCACCAAATCCTTTGGGTAGCCTATAAACAGGCAACGACTGGTTTTGGATTCCAACTTGTCCGCACATGTTCTTTTAACATGTGCAGGACAACCCCAAATCTTCAAGTGTCTTACACTTGGCTTCCTTCCGGTCCAAAGTTCATATGGAGTTTTCGGAACTGATTTGGTTGGAACCCGATTCAGCACGTAGATAGCAGTCTCTAATGCGTATCCCCAAAAGGATGTAGGTAATTGTGAGCGTACGAGAAGTGACTGGACCATGTCCAACAATGTCCTATTCCTCCTCTCTGAAACACCGTTGAGTTGAGGTGTAGCAGGAGGAGATAATTGTGACACTATCCCATTGGCCTTTAAGTAGTCCCTGAATTCGTCAGAGAGATACTCGCCACATCGATCTGATCGAAGGGCCTTAATTTCTCTCCCTAACTGTTTCTCGACTTCCTGTCTGAATTCTTTGAACTTTTCAAATGATAAAGACTTATGTCTCATTAGGTACACGTAACCATATCGTGAAAAATCATCTGTAAAGGTGATGAAGTACACGTGTTGATTCCGTGTCCTAACACTCAGGGGACCACATACATCAGTATGTATCAGGTCAAGTGTGACTTCAGATCTTTCAGGCTTACCGTCAAATGGCCGCTTAGACATCTTACCTTGAAGGCAAGGTTCACAAGTGGGAAGATTTTCTACGGTTAGAAAATCCAAAGGACCATCCTTTACCAGCCTTGTGATTCGGTCAATACCGATATGGCCAAGTCGGTAATGCCAGAGGCACGTGGGACTTACTGTATCACGATTCCTTTTCTTGGGATTTTTGACCGACGTAGTTTCGGTTAAGTTAGTTTCCAGAGAAGGATGTAGAAAATCCAAAGGACCATCCTTTACCAGCCTTGTGATTCGGTCAATACCGATATGGCCAAGTCGGTAATGCCAGAGGCACATGGGACTTACTGTATCACGATTCCTTTTCTTGGGATTTTTGACCGACGTAGTTTCGGTTAAGTTAGTTTCCAGAGAAGGATGTAGAACATAGAGACCATTCTCTAGTTCCCCGCATGCGATGAATTTATTATTCCGTTTAACAGTAATCATATTACTAAAATAAACAGTATATCCATTAGCACACAGTTTTGAAACAGAAATTAAATTTCTTCTCAAGTTTTATACATAAAGACAATCTTTAAGTACAAGCATTCATTCTTTAAAAACTAATTCTACGGTTCCTATTGCCGCTGCTGCAACACTTGTAGTTGTTCCCAAGAATAGTGTCACTTCACCTTCACTCAACCTTCTGCTAACTTTGAACCCCTGCAGTGAGTTACACGCATGAGTTGAAGCCCCAGAGTCAACACACCAGGACACAGAAGTATCTAACATGTTAGTTTCTATGACACAAGTTTCGATGTTACCTTTCTTAGATTCTAGGTAGGCAGGACAATTCCTCTTCCAGTGGCCGGTCTGCTTGCAGAAGTGACAGACATCAAATGCCTTGTTCTTCTTCTACTTCTTAGGATTGGCAGCCTTCTTCTGAGGCTTCTTTGCCTTTCTCTTTTTCTTGCCCGATTTGTTAGCTTCAGCAAGCATAATTACAGGCTCATCCTTCTTGAGTAAATCCTCGGCTCTCTGCAACATATTGCTGAGTTCCTGGATGCTGACATTCAACTTATTCATATAGTAGTTCATTGTGAATGCATTGAAGGAAGAGGGCAAAGAATTGAGGATGGCATCCACTTGCGTGCCAAGATCTAGCCCGGATCCAAGAGCTTCAAGTTCATTAATGTAACCCATCATCCGAAGACAATGGTCATGAACTTTCTGCCCTTTGGTCATCTGCGCGGTCATGAACAATTTCAGGACCTTCTGTCGAGTAGAACGGTTCTGCTCTTCATACATTGTTCTTAGACTGTCCAATATGTCCTTGGCTAGTTCGATCTGATCGAACTGCCTCTGTATTGAGTTGTCTAATGAGGCAACGACAAAGCATCGGGCTAGGGAGTTTTTATCCTCCCACTCTTGGTAGTCCCTCCTACGGGCCTCAGAAGCCCTATCACCCGGACGTTCCGGGGCAGGATTTTTCACTACCTTGTCTAACTTTTCGGAAGTTAGGACCAGCATAAGATTTCTGTACCAGTCGGCATAGTTTGGGCCCTTTAGCTTGTTATCATCTAGAAGCTTTGCAAATTGACCGTTTGCCATTTTCTGATAAAATAGCAAAATCATTAGTCCACAACCTTAGTTTGATTCATGTTACCTACATAGATATGGCTTTTAATCTATGTTCCATTCCCATTTGTTCATCTCTGAGATTTCCCTCCTTTCTCAGTGATGGAGACGACGAAATGTCTCTGGAAATGTGAGAAATCACATGGGGTGCATGAAGCCAACTGTTTCAGCTGCATAACCTCACCACCTTTCTGTGACGGATCATATCCACTCATCAAATGAGTTTCCTTTTGGCCTCTGTCAGACAAGGTTCAAAGCCGTTTTAAGGTAAACCTTTCTGTCCAGTGAGTGCTTACCCATCATATTCAGGTTACGCCAAGGTACCGTGAGAGAGTTCCCATTTTCTGGTGAAGCCCCTCCCACATCGGTCTATGACGCCCCTATCATCTTATGAAATACTCTAATAGATCCAACAGCAAATGGATAGCCCAATTTTATGGTGCGTTTCCTCATTACTGAAGGACCCATCATTGTGCTAATGACGGAAGGCCTTTAGAGAGTCCATCATATGGGTCTCCCTATCACATGCATTCATATTTGCTGGAGGGAACAAAAAATGCCCTAGTTTTAATTTAGGTCAAACCAGAGTGGCTCCCACTGACTTTCATAAAGTCAGATTTCTGGTGGGCCTTAATCGGCTAGGGGTTCCGTACGCATCCCTTTTCAGGGTTGTGGGGCCCACCAAGCAAAGAGGGGTCATCCAATGACCTTGAAGGACACTATGACAATGATGTGCATTTAGCCATGGTGTGCGCAAGAGCCACTAACGAGTCTTCATGGGCCAAGTACTTATGGCCCATGGTCGCAGCACATCAAACATCCAAACATCACATGTAAATGAGGAATTGATCCAATCAATTAACTGCTGTAAAGCCCATTGAATAGCCCATTTAAAATCTAAGTCATTAACAATTAATGACTACTAGGTGTATGGGCTGAATTGCAGATAGCAGTTCGGCCCATACAGCTTATCTCACAGTAATGGGCCTTTTGCAGTTTTAACCCTTTAAAACTGGGCTTTACAGGTGGGCCGAATTAATCCTTGTAATTGAACATCAGATTTGGAACAACAAGTGTGAGAAAAACAGACTGAAAAACAGTCCCTATCGAACCCCAGATTCAGTCCAAACAGTTTTGGTCCAATCTAGTCTGAGAGGATCCAAAACTGATTTTCAATTCAAGAATTAATTCATGAAAGATCTGAAATTAATAATCTTGATTTCAACCAATCACAAATCAAACTATGGACTGTTCGCACCACCTGCAAAACAGAGGTTAATCACAAGGGTTGCAGTTTCACAAACTGCAAATCGCAGAAAACGATTTCTCCAACTGCAAACCTCTAGTGCCGCCTTCTTCTTCCTTCTTCTTTAATCAAGAAAAATAACAAAAATCCTATTTCTATTAATTACATTCTTGATCAAATCCTATACATTAAGTCTAAAAATAAAAAAAAATTATTTACAAACCGAATATAAATAAATAGAAAGAAAAAAGGGTGCGCAGACTATCTGCGCCAAATTTGCACTGTGATCTCCAGGTTCGAACAGTCCATTAAATCAAAATAAATAAAGAACAATTCTAAATAAATTTTGGATTTAATAAAAATTAATTTCAGATCAATCGCCCTTAACAAGAAACGGTTTCTTGAGAAGAAAATAATCTGCGCAAATCTTGAAAGAACACCTTCTATCCATCTGCGCAGGGACAGATCTGATTTTCTTTTGGTTCAAGATTCTAACCTGTGGCTCTGATACCACTGAAAGAATGGTAGGATCCATCTAATGGATGCCATAAAGGTTGCGGAATGGGTGGGCGAATTTCAAAAATTTCCTACCTTCTCCCAACTGGGAATCATATTCCCTAAATTTAGAATACAATATTCAAGGATCCTACTTGAACCATAATCAAACCAGATCTGTACCAAAAGATAAATGGGAGGAATATACCTGATCCGGAGAAGCAGTATCTCCCAAAGTTGGTGTTCACACCGAAAGAATGCTCCAAGATCCGTTCCTGCTGAAGATGACACAGCTGTGAATGGAACAGAACTAGCAGGGTGCGTCCTACACACTGGATCCTTCACAAGAATCCTCTGGAAGTACTAAACACTGAATCTTTTTCAGTCTTTCTTGCAAGACTGATGTCAAGAGCAGATTTCTTGACTTTCTTTTCTGCAAAGATCTAATCTTGCAATGGCAGATGGCGGCGGCAGAAGGAGATCTCCAAAACGAAAAAAGGCTGAACTGCTTTTTCTCTTTTTCTGGAGAGTATGAGATCTGATCTCAATTCGCAGGAACCTTTCTTGCGATTTTTCTTGGTTCGAAATCTGCTGTAATTCTCTCTATCTTGGTTCGTTTTTCTCCTCTTTTCTTCTTGATTAAGAAACCTCCTTATTAGGAGTTATCCCAATCCAAATCAGTATTTGGATAGGGGATAATCTTAATCTTTTCTGCAGATAGAGTTAGCTTACTCCTAATCTTATCAGGAGGTTACCAGATTTAAATCTAATTTGAATTTGGTCTCTAAGAGTGGATAAGGCTAAAGGCCCAATCCTTTTACTAACTTTAATCTCAAATTTGCCTCATGGATGGGTGATCATATTAGCCCACCTCGAAATGGGCTTTTGGCCCATTAAGTGTTTAGTGTCTAATTACTTTCCAATCTGCTGCCCAGTTGGGCTTCTTTGTATGGCGTGGGACCCAAGCATTGATCTACACACCAGCCACATGGGTTCGGCCCAGCATCTAAAACAAGGCCCAGCCGAATTCACTGAAAAACTCAATGAACCCCTTGAGTCCATCATATGGACCCTATGGGCCCAACACTTACATTAAGTGGTCCCTGGGCCAAGCCATCTTATAAAAACCCAGGGACTGTGGGCAGGTGCAAGATTAGCCCATCAGGTATTATCCTCAATGGTCTTACACTTAACCTCTTAGCCCTTAATGATCAAGCACTGCCCGACAAGAGAGGACCTCTCCCTCGGTTGCAAGGAACAGTGCCGCACTCTCCTCTCACATGGATCCCGGGAATTAAAACCATTTGCAAACAATTTGAAACCGCACATATATATATATATATATATATATATATATTAATTTTGCAAAACAAAATTCCAACGATTGAAATCAACTGCCGGCAGTTTGGTTTCCATCAGAGAGAGTGCATTCCCGATCATTACCCTTTGTCCGACAAAGTGGCTGATTCTGTCACTATGATCACCCACTCAGATGAATTCTCAAACTGCCCCAACATACCCAGGTTTTGATCCCCGCTAAGGATCTCACTGAATGGCATATCAAAGGCAGCCTGATCCAACACCTAGTGAAATGTCATAATCGAGTCTAGGGGTCAGGTGTAACTTTCCTGTTTTGCCCATCTATCTCCAAGGTCCAGGGCAATACTAGAAATCTGGTCCTGTTCAAGGATTCAAGTAATCCCATACTGCATGTGCCTCGGGTCTTACCTTGGTGGCTGAGATAGGCCATCCCAACACTTGGTGGCACACCAGTATTAGCCTTGGCAGGATAAATCTCCCCAAACTTATCCAACGGCTGTGAACATTTAAAACTAACATGAGTCTCTATAAATGTCTAGTTTTAGGGTTTTACACAGAATTAAACCAAACAACATGAATCAAACATGCACTTTATTTATTTCCACTAAATAACAAAAGTACATCAAATCAGATTGAAGCTAAGGGCATACAAAACTGTCTAACAACTGGTAGGTGGCCCCAACGTTCTTGAGGTAGAAGGGCATGACCTTGTAACAATATGTGTTGTGCTCGGTGATGAACGAGGTCTTCTCCTCGTCTTCAGGGTGCATCTTGATTTGATTGTATTCAGAGAAGGCATCCATGAAGCTGAGTAGCTCATACCATGCGGTGGCATCAATGAGGTGGTCTATCCTTGGCAAAGAAAAACTATGTTTGGGGCAAGCTCAGTTTAAGTCTGTGAAGTCATTATAGATCCGCCACTTCCCATTAGCTTTCTTTACCATAGCCACATTGGACAACTAGTTAGGGTAATGAACCTCTCAGATGAAGTTGGCATGGAGTAGTTTGTCAACTTCCTCTCCTATGGCCTTCCATCGTTCTAGTACAAAGTTCCTTTTCTTTTGCCAAACTGGCCTAGAGCTCGGGTCCATGCTCAGTTTGTAAGTAATGACCGAAGGATCAATTCTGGGCATGACAATGGCAGACCAAGCAGAGACATTGGCATTAACTTTGAAGAAACTTACCAGTTCAGAAAGACTATTTGGAGGAAGGTTGGACCCGATGCACACCATTTTCTTGGGCTCAGCCTCGTCTTGGGGTACCAAGACGAGGTCCACAGCTAGCTAGCTCCTCCCTATGGTTGAGGTCCTCTAACGGTAAAGCCTCTTTGTTCTTTCCCTTTAGCATTGCCACATAGCACTAGTGGGTAGTTTGTTGATCCCCCTGGACAACTTCGATGTCGTGTTTGGTGGAGAACTTGAGGGCGAGGTGATAGGAGGAAATGGAAGCCTTGAGTGCTTGGAGGGTCGGCTGCCTGATGATAACGTTATAGGGGCAGCCTTAGCAGTGCAGCCTTAAAATTACACTGAGTAAAGAGATCATTCCCATTGCAAGATCATCCTTGACAAAATTAACCAAGTATCCTGATTCCAGAATTCTCAAACTTTGTATAGATCAGTATTAGTGCACTTGGGATGCATCGTCAAACACTTGGGACACCAGTTTAATAATTTATATTTTTCCAACCCTCAAAACTAAATAAAGAATGTAGTTTAGTGGTGAGGAAGGGGTTAAATCCTTAGGGAAGCAAGGTTAAAAATTATTATTTTATTCTGGACAAATAAGAAAAGGAAAACAGATTTGGGATTTGTAGAAAATAAGAAAATAAAATTTATTCAAGCTGACATCAAATATTCAGTATTGAAAAGGACAAAAAATAAAATTCACAAATTAAATAAAACTAAAATTAACAAGAAAATAAATAAAAATTGAAGGGATGAGAGATCCATCGTATGGATGCCCAAATCTTGCTGAATAAAGGGGCGAATTTCAAAATTTTTCTCCCTTTCAACTAGGAATCACATTCCCTATTTAGAAAATCATATTTTCAAGGATCAATTTTAAACCATAAACTGAACCAGATTTGAACCAAAAGGAGTAGGAGAATATTATACCTAATACAGAGAAAAAGTATCTCCCAATGAAGGTGTTCACGTGCAAGGAAGGATCCAAAGACTGTTCCCACTAAAGATGCATAGTGCAGGATGGAGCAGAATCAATAGTATTCTTCTCCAAGAATTCTGTCATTCGCAAGAAATAGCAGGATGGCACGTGAGCACAGCTTCCTATCAATTCTTTCTCAAAGAACTGATGTCAAGATCAAATCTTGACTTTTCCCACAAGTGGAGATCGAACTGGATGTCTGGCGGCTGTAGGAAGGAGGCGACAAGAAAGATCTTTGCAGGGATTACAGAAATATTTCTTCTATGATTTCAGCACTGAAGAGGATCTAATTATCTGATGCTTCTAAAGGCTGCTGCCCCCACATTTTTTTGTAAACCCAAAGGATCAGTTCCTAATCCAATTAAGAGATGCTTATCCAAATCATATTTGGATCAAACATCTCTTTAGGTGATAAGGTTAAACCCTTATCTTATCTGTAGATTAGATCAGCCTTCTCCTAATCTCATTAGGAGGTTTCTAGATCTGAATCATATTCAGATCTGGACTCTCTGAATGGATAGGGTCAAGACCCTATCCTATTTGCTGATCCATCTCAGAATTCGCCCATATTTAACTTATTAAATAAGTCCAGTTCGAAATGGGCTTTAGGCCCATTAAGCTTATGTGCTCACTTAACCTTCCTAACTGCTGCCCAGTTGGGCTTCCTTGTATGGCATGGGACCCAAGCATTGATTTACACATCAGGCACATGGGTTCGGCCCAACCTTTGTTACAAGGCCTGGCCGAATACACTGTTATGGACAGTGCACCCCCTAAAACCCATCAAATGGGCTCTATGGACCCAACACTTACCCTAAGTGGTCTCTTGGCCAAGCCACCTTGTAACACCCAGGGACTGTGGGCAAACGCAAGATTAGCCCATCAGGTATTATCCTCAATGGTCTTACACTTAACCTCTCAGCCCATAATGATCATACACTGCCTGACAAGAGAGGACCTCTCCCTCGGCTGCAAGGAATAGTGTTGCACTCTCTACTTATACGGATCCCAAGAATTAAAACATTTTGCAAACATTTTAGAAACCATAATGTATTAATACTTTTATATCTCATATAAAATATACTTTGCAAAACAAATCTCAATGATTGAAATTGGTTGCTGACAATCTTGGTTTCCATCAATGAGAGTGCATCCCCGATCATTACCTTTGTTCGACAAAGGGGCTGATCCTATCACTATGATCACCCACTCAGATGAATTCTCAGACTGTCCCAACATACCCACGTTTTGACCCCCGCTAAGAATCTCACTGATTGGTACATCAAAGACAGCTCAATCCGACACCTAGTGCAGTATCATAATCGAGTCTAGGGGTCGGGTGTAACTTTTCAGTTTTGTCCATTAATCTCCAAGGTCCAGGGCAATACTAGAAATCTGGTCCAGTTCAAAGATTCAATTTATCATACACTATATGTGCCTAGGGTCTCACCTTGGCAGCTGAGACAGGCTACCCCAACCGGCTTGGTGGCACAACATTGTCAGCCTTATCAGGATAGGTCTCCCCAGATCGACCCACTGGCTGTGAACATTTTAAACTAACATGAGTCTCATTAAGTATCTAGTTTAAGGGTATTACATAGAAACATACCAACGGAACATGAAGCAAATATGCACTTTTATTCATTTACAATAAACTCATAAAGTACATCATTTTGATTAAAGCTAAGGGCATACAAAACTGTCCAACAGCTCCCACTTGCACTTAGGTCCAATCAGGTACAAGATAGAGTCCCATGCTTTCCACGTGTTTCTCAAACACTTTCTGTGATAGTGGCTTCGTCAATGGGTCTGCTACATTTTCCGCTGATGCTACCTTCTAAATTAGGACGTCCCTTCTACCAACAATCTCCCACAGTACGTGGTACTTCCTCTCGATGTGCTTCGACTTCGAATGGGCTCGTGCTCCTTAGCCTGATCAATGGCTCCAATGTTGTCACACGACAACGGGATGGGCGATGTGCTGGATGGAACTACTCCCATCTTGTGAACGAACTTCTTCATCCTTACGACTTCTTTGGCAGCCTCACTTGCGTCAATGTACTCGGTCTTGGTTGTGGAGTCTGCAGTGGACCCCTGTTTGCCGCTTTTCCAACAAACAGCACACGATCCTATTGTGAAAACATATCCAAATGTAGACTTTCTATCATTTAGATCTGACTGGAAATCAGCATCTGTATACCCTTGGATCTGTAGTGAGCTACCGTCGAATACTAGACAAAACTCTTTTGTCCTTCGAAGGTACTTAAGTATGTTTTTCACAGCAGTCCAATGCTCCTGCCCTGTGTTGGCCTGAAATCTTCTTACTACACTCACTGCCTGAGCAATGTCAGGACGAGTGCACAGCATGGCATACATGATGCTCCCCACGATAGAGGCATAGGGAACATCTTTCATGCTATCAATCTCCTCAGAATTCTTGGGAGACATCTTCTTGGAGAGAGTGACTCCGTGCCTGAAAGGAATATTTCTTTTCTTCGAGTTCTCCATGCTGTATCTTTTGACTATTTTGTCAATTAAGCAGATTGAGATAATCCTATTATCCACTTCGATCTATCTCTATAGAGTCGAAGACCCAATATATAGGAAGCTTCTCCAAGATCTTTCATGGAGAATTGCTATGAAAGCCATACTTTCACTATAGTTAACATTCCTATATCATTCCCAATGAGTAGAATGTCATCTACATACAGAACCAAGAAGGTAACTTTATCTCCACTGTATTTCCTGTAAACACAGGGTTCATCCAGATTCTGCTTGAAGTCAAACGATTTGACAGTAGAGTCAAAATTGATGTTCAAACTTCTCGAAGCTTGCTTAAGTCCATAAATGGATCTATTATGTTTACATACCATGTTTTCCTAACTTGCAGCAATGAAGCCTTACGGCTGCTGCATATAGATATCTTCAGTAAGATCTCCATTCAGGAATGTAGTTTTGACATCCATCTGCCAAATCTCATAATCATGGTATGCTGCTACAGCTAGCAGGATCCTAATGGATTTAAGCATGGTCACAGGCGAAAAGATTTCCTCATAATCGATGCCCTCTTTCTAAGTGTACCCTTTCGCCACCAGACGAGCTTTGAAGGTCTCAACCCTACTATCGAGGTCGTTCTTCCTCTTGTAAATCCATTTGCAACCGATTACTTTTACCCTGGAGGGCGGATCTACTAGAGTCCAGACTCCATTGTTCTCCATTGTGTCCATCTCTGCTCTCATGGCCTCCACCCACTTCTGGAAATCTATGTCCAACATAGCTTCCGTGTAAGTCATGGGATTCTCCTCACTTGTCACACCAGGTAATTATCCTGGTCATAACCATAGCGAGATGGTGACTTGGATACTCGAGTGGATCTTCTAGGTTGGTCACTACCTGAAACTTATGGAACATCTCCCACTGCTCCTAAACTCTCCTCATCAAAGGCTATTTCCGGACGATGGGTGTCCAAGATGTAATCGGTTTCCAAGAATTATGCATTTTTGCTGTAGAACACCTTCTGCTCACTTGGGTCATAGAATAGGTAACCCACAGAGCCTTTCAGGTAGCCTACAAATAGGCAACAACTGGTCTAAGATTCCAACTTGTCTGCACTTGTTCTTTTAACATGTGCTGGACAACCCCAAATCTTCAAGTGTCTGACACTTTGATCTCCCACAAGTGGAGATCAAACTGAATGTCTAGTGACTGCAGGAAGGAGGCGACAAGAAAGATCTTTGCAGGGATTGCAGAAATCTTTCTTCTATTTATTCAACACTGAAGAGGATCTGATTATCTGATGCTTCGAAAGGCTGCCACCCCCTCCTTTTTTTGTAAACCCAAAGGATCGGTTCCTAATCCAATTAGGAGCTACTTATCCAAATCATATTTGGATCAAACCTCTCTTTAGGTGATAAGGATAAACCCTTATCTTATCTGTAGATTAGATAAGCCTTCTCCTAATCTCATTACGAGGTTTCTAAATCTGAATCATATTCAAATCTGGACTCTCTGAGTGGATAGGGTTAAGACCCTATCCTATCTGTTGATCCATCTCAAAATTCGCCCATATTTAACTTATTAAATAAGTCCAGTTCGAAATGGGCTTTAGGCCCATTAATTTTATGTGCTCACTTAACCTTCCTAACTACTATCCAGTTGGGCTTCCTTGTATGGCGTGGGACCCAAGCATTGATTTGCACATCAACCACATGGGTTCGGCCCAACCTTTGTTACAAGGCCTGGCCGAATAAACTGTTATGGACAGTGCACCCCCTAAAACTCATCAAATGGGCTCTATGGGCCCAACACTTACCCTAAGTGGTCCCTGGGCCAAGCCACCTTGTAACACCCAGGGACTGTGGGCAGATGCAAGATTAGCCCATCAGGTATTATCCTCAATGGTCTTACACTTAACCTCTCAGCCCATAATGATCATACACTGCCTGACAAGAGAGGACCTCTCCCTCGGCTGCAAGGAATAGTGTTGCACTCTCTACTTATTTGGATCCCGGGAATTAAAACCTTTTGCAAATATTTTAGAAACCATAATGTATATATACTTTTATATTTCATATAAAATATACTTTGCAATACAAATATCAATGATTGAAATCGGCTGCCGACAATCTTGGTTTCCATCAGTGAGAGTGCATCCCCGATCATTACCTTTGTCCAACAAAGGGACTGATCTTGTCACTATGATCACCCACTCAGATGAGTTCTCAGACTGTCCCAACATACCCATGTTTTGACCCCGCTAAGGATCTCACTGATTGGTACATCAAAGATAGCCCAATCTGACACATAGTGCAGTATCATAATCGAGTCTAGGGGTCGGGTGTAACTTTCCAGTTTTGCCCATTAATCTCCAAGGTCCAGGGCAATACTAGAAATCTGGTCCAGTTCAAAGATTCAATTTATCTTACACTGTATGTGCCTAAGGTCTCACCCTGGCAGTTGAGACAGGCTACCCCAACCGGCTTGGTGGCACAAGAATGTCAGCCTTATTAGGATAGGTCTCCCCAAACCGATTCACTGGCTGTGAACATTCTAAACTAACACGAGTCTCATTAAGTGTCCAGTTTAAGGGTATTACATACAAACATACCAAGGGAACATGAAGCAAATATGCACTTTTGAATATTTACAATAAACTCATAAAGTACATCATTTTGATTGAAGCTAAGGGCATACAAAACTGTCCAACAAAAATATGTTGAAATTCGGATGCAGTGGTGGTAGCTTTTTGGGAAGACAAACTGCAAGTTGTTCCTCCCCCATTCAGCCCTCGAACCCCTCGAGACACCTTAGCCTTGAACTGGGTGAATTCAGATCTGCAAAAGACAAGAAAAAATAGGAATTAAATCAAACCAAAATAAAAAAATGCAGAAATTAAATTGCTAGAAAAAGTGAATAACAAAAAGAAAGAAAATAAAACAAAATAAAAATGGTGGATCAGCTGTAGTGGCAACAGTTGCAGTTTGGATGAACTGCTTGCAGGAACCCCTCCTGAAATGAACTAGGCATCCGCCTTCCCGTAACCCTTGAACACCCCAAGAAGCCTTGGCCTTGTGAACTGGTGAATTGACTAACCCCTTCTCAAGGGGCCCTAGGGTCCTTTTTATAGAGAAGGGTGGACAAAACTAGGATTGTAGAGAAAGAGAGGGTGGCTAGTGGGTTTATGCAAAAAATGGGCGCCCCTAGGGTATAGGATTGGAGGGTTAGGATTAAACTAGAGGGATACTATGACTAGAGTGAAAAGGAGAGGGTGCCTATAAATATGGAAGGTTAGGATTTAAGCTCCTAGGATTGAATGGTGGAGATTAAAAGGAGTGGGTGGCGCCCTAGGGGGAGTGACTGAGATTGAGAGTGAAGATCTTAGGGTATGAGAGGTTGCTAAGGATTTGATGGTTGAGATTGGATGTTAGGGAGGAGTGGAAGGTGAAGATTTAGCAGTTAGGGGCAGCTAAGTTTTGTTAGAGGTGAAAAGAATGGGTGGGGAGGCGCCCTAGGGTTTATTAAGGAGAGGGGAGTATGCTAATATAGTAGGAGTGGCACCTTTCTGGGTTTAGTAGATAGGAGGCTCCCTTTTATGCTCACTTTTTCACAGAAACACTCCCTCTCTCAGCTAGAATTCTCACATGCCTCCCAAAATCCGTAGAAAACTCTATAAATTTCCTAGTTTTTATCCAGAATTTGCACAGGGACCCTCAGGGGTCACAACATTGAATTTAACCAGAAAAATAGTACATACTAGTCAGTCTAAGGTCTAAAATACCCTTAAAATGATGCCCTTAAGGCATCAAAATACAAAGTTATCACACCCCCCAATTTAACCATTGCTAGTCTCTTAGCAATGCAGTCTTAAAATTACACTGTCCTGCTTTGAATATTACAAAAACTTGGCTTAAAAATCTTATATACCCTTCCATTTGCAGACTATCTCGATAAGTTGAGATTGATTTTTAAAATTAGGTGGGTATTCTTCTTATCATTTCTGACAGTGGATTTCTACCCGTGAACTTGACCTATAGATCCAATAAGGCCTGATCGAGGGTGCTTCTAGAGATGACACAGCTTATGAGAGGAGCACTATGGTCTTTATGTTTTTGGGGAAAGTGGTTTAGGAAAGCTGAACTAACATCTACCGAAACCATTATTCTTTGTGGGATCGATCATGGCTCCATCATTTGAGCACACAACTCTTTCAAGAATTTGGCATAGGTTGGGATATGTTGGATCGCGTCGAGGAGAGGGAAGTTAATATGGACTTCCCTACTCTCCTCGTTGCAAGTCTCTTTCTTCTTTCGCACCGGCCCGACTATGAGTGCAGTTGGAAAGGGAACTACGGGTTGGTTCATTATGCACTCTTCTTCTAAGTTTTCCTTTCCTATTTCTTCTCCCCCCAACTTAGGGTCTTCTTGCTCCTTTTCTTCTTCGCAATCAGTTGACTTGGTAGTTGCCCTACTTCTCTCCCCTTCTTGGCTTCGGCTAACTGTCCTATTCGACTCCCTAATCTATCGATGGGCTGCTACTAATTTAGGATCAGTTGCTGAAGCTGCATGAATTAAACATCTACTATACGGGTCTGAGGAGGTGGAGGGTAAGCCTGATACGGTTGGACCAGTTGGTTCCTAGGGTACACCTGCTGGAATGAACTCTATACTTATGGCCTCTGAAATGCTAGGACAGGGAGTCAGATGGATGGTATTGTTGTTGGGACTATGTGTAGGTTTGACATGGTTGAATCGGTTGAGTCCCAGGGTAATCTTTGTATTCCGAGTGGGTCTAGGCTTTAGACCATTGAGAGTGCCTTTCTAGCAAGGGGGTTTCTTGGGCTTGGGCCCTATAAGTGAAGTTGGGCTGATTTTCCCATCCATGTTTATATGGACTAAAGAGTGGGTTAGCATTGGGTTGGAAAAATCTATTGGCCACATGTACTTGGTTTGGACTGACTGGATGACATGGGCCTGGTGCAGGGCACTGGCTAACTTGATGGGCTGGGCCAGGCTTGCATAGATGGAACATGATGGATAGGTTGACATGGTTGGGTATGGGCCACTTTGTTGATGATATGCAGGTGGTGATCCCTAATGAATTTAGAGACTACCTTAAGGTCAACAGGATAGTATCACAGTTAGCTCCTCCTGGTAAACCACAACTAAACGGTATTTCAGAGGAGGAATAGTACCTTATTGGATATGGTCACTTCTTGTGCATTCAGAGTTGCCTACATCCTTTTGGGGTTTTGGATTGGAGACTACGATATACGTGCTGAACTGGGTTCCAACCAAATTAGTTTTGAATACTCCATATGAACTTTGGACCGGAAAGAAACCAAGTACTAGATACTTGAAGATTTTGGATTGTCCAACACACATTAAAAGAATGAGTGCGGATAAATTGGAATCCAAGACCAGCCGTTTCCTATTCGTAGGCTACCCCAAAGGCTCTATGGGTTACCTATTCTATGACCCAAGTGAATAGAAGGTGTTCTGTAACCGAAATGCCCATTTCATGGAGGAAGATTATATCCTGAACAATCATCATTAGGAAGTTGTTGATGAAGAGAGATCAGGGTCAGTGGGAGGTGTCCCACAAGTTCCAGGTAATGGCCAACCTAGAAGATTTGCCCGGATTTCTAGGCCTTCGGTTCATCTCGACTATGACTAGGATAGTTACCTGGTGGAAGCTACAATCAGTGAGGAGGACCCCATGACTTATATGGAAGCTATGTTGGACATAGATTCCTTAAAGTGGGTAGATGCCATGAGAGCTGAGATGGACTCAATGGAGAATAATGCAGTCTGGACTCTAGTAGATCCACCCCCCGGGGTAAAAGCAATTGGTTGCAAATGGATCTATAATAGGAAGAAAGGTCCCGATGGTAAGGTTGAGACCTACAAGCCTCGTCTGGTGGCGAAAGGGTATACTCAGAAAGAGAGCATTGATTATGAGAAAACCTTTTCACCAGTGGCCATGCTTAAATCCATTAGGATACGACTAGCTGTAGCAGCATACCATGACTACGAGATTTGGCAAATGGATATCAAAACTGCATTCTTGAATGGAGATCTTATTAAAGATATCTATATGCAGCAACCACAAGGTTTCATTGCTGTGGGTTAGGAACACATGATATGTAAATTAAATAGATCCATATATGGACTTAAGCAAGCTTCTAGGAGTTGGAACATCCCGTTTGACTCTATTGTCAAAAGTTTGACTTTGAGCAGAACCCAAATGAGCCCTGTGTTTATAGGAAATCTAGTAGAGATAAGGTTTCGTTTCTGCTTCTGTATGTAGACGACATTCTATTCATTGGGAATGATGTAGGAATGTTGATTATAGTGAAAGTATGGCTTTCACAGCAATTATCCATGAAAGATCTTGGAGAAGCCTTCTATATATTGGGTCTTCGACTCTATAGAGATAGATCAAAGCAGATAATAGGAATATCCCAATCTACTTACATTGACAAAATAGTCAAGAGATACAACATGGAGAACTCCAAGAAAGGAAATGTTCATTTCAGGCACGGAGTCACTCTCTCCAAGGGAATGTCTCCCAAGACTCCCTAGGAGATTGAGGGCATGAAGGACATTCCCTATGCCTCAGCCATAGGGAGCATCATGTATGCCATGTTGTACACTCGTACTGACATTGCTCAGGCAGTGAGTGTAGTAAGCAAATTCTAGGCCAACCTAGGGTAGGAGCACTGGACTGCTGTGAAAAACATACTTAAGTACATTCAAAGGACAAAAGAGTTTTGTCTGGTATTCGATGGTAGCTCACTACAGATCTGGGGGCATACTGATGCTGACTTCCAGTCAGATCCAAATGATAGAAAATCTCTATATGGGTATGTTTTCACGATAAGATCGTGTGTTGTTTGCTGAAAGTCAGCAAACAGGGGTCCTAAGTAGTAAGAATAACAGTCCACAACCCAAGCCAAACACATTGCCTTAAGTGAGGCTGCCTTATGAATGAAGGTGTTCATTCTGGAATTTGGAATTCCGTTCCACTGTTGTGTGACAACACTGGATATACGGGTGATTGATATTAAGAAGTAGCATCAGCGGACAATGTAGCAGACTCATTAACTAAGCCACTGACATAGAGTGTTTGAGAAACACGTGGAAAGTTTGGAACTCTGGCTTATACCAGATTGGACCTAAGTGCAAGTGGGATGTGTTAGACAGTGTATGCCCTTAGCTCCAATCAGAATGATGTACCTTATGACATTTAATGTAAATGAATAAAGTACATAGTTGATTCATGTTATTATGGTGTGTTTCTGTGTAATACCCTTAAACTGGATACATAATGGACTCGTGTTAGTTTAGAATGTTCACAACCGTTGGATAGATCTGGGGAGGTTTATCCTGATAAGGCTGAAACTGATGTGCCGCCAAGTTGGTTGGGATATCCTGTCTCAACTGCCAGGGTGAGACCCGATGTACATGCAGTGTAGGTTTACTTGAAACCCTGAACCAGACTAGGGATAGTCTGGTGATCATAGTGACAGGATCAACCCCTTTGTCGGATAAAGGTAATGATCGGGGATGCACTCTCGCTGATAGAAACCAAAGCTGTTGACCGCTGATTTCAATCGTTAAAATTTGTTTTTGCAAAATATATTTATATAAAGATATACATATATATTACGATTTCAAAATGTTTGCAAAAGGTTTTAATTCTCGGGATCCATGTGAGTAGAGAGTGCAACACTATTCCTTGCAGCCGAGGGAGAGGTCCTCTCTTGTCGGGCAGTGTTTGATCATTATGGGCTGAGAGGTTAAGTGTAAGACCATTGAGGGTAATACTTGATGGGCTAATCTTGCATCTGCCCACAGTCCCTGGGTTTTTATAAAGTGGCTTGGCCCAAGGTCCGCTTAGTGTAAGTGTTGGGCCCATTAAGTGCCCATGGTGATGGGCTCAGGGGTTCACTACCCATAATAGTGAATTCGGCCAGGCCTTATAACAGAGGCTAGGCTAAACCCATGTGGCTGATGTGTAGATCAATGTTTGGGTCCTACGCCATACAAGGAAACCCAGCTGGGTAGCAGATTGGAAGGTAAGTGAGCATATGGACTTAATGGGCCTAAAGCCCAATTCGAACTGGTCTAATTTGATTAGTTAAAGAGAGGGGCAGATCTGGGATTGGGATCAACAGATAGGATAGGGAGTTATCCCTATCCACTCAGAGAGTCTAGATCCAAATATAGATTTGGATTTGGAAACTCCTAATAAGATTAGGAGGGCTGATCTAATATGCATATAAGATAAGGGCTCATCCTTTTCTCTTAAAGAGAACTCATGATCCAAATACAGATTTGGATTAGGAAACTCCTAATGAGACTAGGAGCTCCCTTTAAGGCTATAAAAGGAGGAGGATGGCGAACCATTCTATACAACACCAGATCAGATTTCGCATCACAGAAAGAGAGAAGATAGCTACAGTAAGACTGCACCATCTTCTACTCTTGTGCCCTTCTCTTGCTGCCACCATTGCCAGTTCGATCTCCACTGTAAGAGCGATCAAAAAGTATTCTTGATATAAGTTTTTGGAGAAAAACTGATTTGATGTCATGCTCACATATCCTCCATCAAATTCTTGCTGAAAGATTTGGTTCTTGTGAAGAACCTGTTGATTCTGCTCCACCCTACGCTGTGTCATCTTTAGTGGGAGCAGTCTATGGAGATTTCTTTGGGCGTGAACACCCTCATTGGGAGTTACTGCTACTTTGTATCAGGTATATCCCTCTCCTACCTTTTGGTTTCAGATCTGGTTCAGTTTAGGTTCAAGATTGATCATTGAAAATGCAGATTTTCTAAAATAGGGAATGTGATTCCCATGTGGGAGAGAGAGAAATTTTTGAAATTTCACCCAACCGCATCGAGTGCCGCACGAGGCCTCGCCAAATAGCCCTGTGACACCAGTGCATGCATGTGATGGTCCAGGTGCACTCTTTCCACAAGTTCCAAATACAAACCCAAAAACATAAGATAGTAAATAAACCCAAGATGAGTGTTCTTCCTAGTTCATTTGCGAGTCAAGCCACTCTAAAAGCAAACAAAACAAAAAAGGAAAAGGTAATAAAAGCAACATTAAAAGAAGTTAATTTGAATCACACAAAAACCCAAAAAAAATACCAACAAATGGTATTTGTATCTTAGAAAACTTGGTGTCATATGTAAAGGCTCATTTCGTTCGCAGCTTAATATGGAGTTAAATTCCATCAGAATCGGAATTAACTGGAATGAGATTCTCATCAATGGAGGGGAAGAGAATGGCCCTTCAACCATGCATGCCCAATCAAAAAGTTGAATCAAAATGGGCCATGCATTCTGATTCCGTTTTGAAATCTCTATTCTCGTACCAAATGGACCCTAATTAAATAGACGGAACTACACTTTATATTCTAAGATTGACATCTCTGACTTCAAATCTTACAATAGATTTTGAAAAATTTGGCAACAATTCGTTACATTTCTCTATCTCATATGGACATTCAAAACCACTTGCCCCTTGCTAGTTGTAAATAAGAAATCTCTATTAGTCATTTATACTCTCAGCGCAGTTACAGTGGGCCTCTCTCTCTCTCTCTCTTTCTCTCTCAACAGAACAGCATTATCCAAATCAGTACTCTATTCCTCTTCCAACAAAAGCTCCACCTTCACTTACATAATTAGACATTAATTCGAACAAAAGATGTTCCTACGTGGATCCAAGGCAAGTTGCTTTGTAGATCAGAAATTAACTTTTAGTGTCTCTTGATGAAGTCGGTAATCGTTTGGAGAAGACGATCTGTCTGCAGAGCCGTCCTTGGGTCCATGTCGGTGGCAATCTTGTTGAGGTAGAAGCAATGGGCCATCCCTGGATTCATCATCAGCTCTATATCCTTGCCTGCCTTCTTCATCGCTTGGTAGTACTCGAGCTGGGTGTCACTAATTAAGTCGTTCTCAGCCACCACCAGGAGGAACGGCGGCAGATTCAGCCCTGCAAGGGGCGGAGCTTCACGCCCCATCGGACATGTAATTGGGTGATCCTTGGTGCTACCAAGAGGTAATGCATAAGCCAAGAGTTTATCCACCATTTCCAGCGTCAAGAATGCAGAGTCAGACTTGTTTTCCAGCTCCGACCTGCTACGCTCCGCTCGGACGAAACCTGGGTGTATGGGTATTCCGCCAGCTAGTCTCATTGGATCGAGCTCCTCGGTGCCCGTCCGAGCAGCCACCTCGTGCACGAGGTTCCCCCCGGAGCTGTCTCCCATCAGAAAGACTCTCTTGAAATCTGCTTCCACTTCGAGCCAAGGCTGATCAGACGACACCTTACCACGAGCCACATCTCTAAGCCACAGGAGGGCGGAGAAACAATCATCAATGGCTTCCGGGAGCCTGTGCTCCGGGGCGCGTCTCATCTTCACAGAGACACAGATGGATCTTGCAGTGCGCACGATCCGGGTGTAAAATTGGTAGTAGAAGTACCATTCTGGCTCACTGATACAAAAGCCACCCCCATGGAAATGAAGGATGACTGGGAGCTTCTCCTCGTCGTCCAAATTTCTCTCTGGTTTGTAGATCCGGAGAGAAAGGTTAGTTTCTGTGCTGATTTTCACGTCGAGGACTGCAACCCCATCAATGAAATGTTCATGAGGGTGGACTGGCTTGGCTATGAACTCAGCCTCAGGGGGTCCGTTCCATGTACGGTCGACGGAGCCATCGTCGAACACCTTGAGCCAGCAGGCGACCTCGTCGATCAGCTTCTTCTCGCACACCATAGTCTGGGGGGTTTTGGGGTTGGGGGAGGTGGCAATATGCAGCTATTGCGCCTTGGTTCTTCTCTTTATAGGATTCAATTAAAGTCATAGCATCATTCAGTACAAAAACTTCAGGGTAAATTCTTTAATCCATTAGGTTGATAATAAACATCTGTCCAAATACACAGATCTTAGTGATGCAAATTTCCTAACCAATTTGCAGCTTCACAGTTGATGATGACTTGAACATATGATCTTTCGAGATTTCATATAGATCTTGATTGACGTGTTATATATTAGGATCCGTTTGGTTTGTAGTCAGAATTAAAATCAGAATTGAAATCCTCTAGAATTGAAATCAGAATGATTCATTTCTATAATATATTTTTTTCAGACAGGAATAAGAATAAAAATTCAAATCAGCAGAAATAAGATTTCATTTCTAAAGGAGAGACAGGCAAATAGCCATAACCTCAAATGGAAAAATGCTATTCTAACAGAAATAGGAATGGAAATGAGATTCTGATTCCTAATCCCTATTCCTCCAAGAAAAACAGGAACTTAGTGATCAAGGCATTCAGAGGCATCAAAAGAAATTTAATTATTTATTTATTCCACATGCAAGCTGCCAAATGACTGGTGGGAGGACTTTCAAAGTCCAGACAAAAAAGAATGGTGGGTAAAGCTGTAATGTGGGCCATGCCGTGTTGATTTTCCTCCAAGAAAAACAGGAACTTAGTGATCAAGGCATTCAGAGGCATCAAAAGAAATTTAATTATTTATTCATTCCACATGCAAGCTGCCAAATGACTGGTGGGAGGACTTTCAAAGTCCAGACAAAAAAGAATGGTGGGTAAAGCTGTAATGTGGGCCATGCCGTGTTGATTATGAATGGATTGCAGCCGGCTCAGAATCAATGGATTGACTGACATGTATTTAATACTGACACGAACATAATCCTTGGCTCCACAACCCGGTGAACAGCTAAAATATCAACTTTGTCTGCTTCCTATGAGTTGAAGTAGTCAGACATATTTGATTTTTGCAAATAAAATTGAAGTTCACTAAATGATGAACATGATGAGGAGGTGGTAATTGATTGTTACATTTTTCTTCTTATTATTGACCAAATTTTATTTCCACTACCACTTTTAGTTGCATCATAAAAAATTTGTAAAATATCCTTTACGCAAATTACAATTTCCCAATCTTTATCAATTAAGTAAACATTTGGATTTTTTTTTTATTATAAAACTTGTTAAAATATTTTTGTATGAAAAACAACTTTCTAACATATAATATGTTGAATTTCACATATGTTTTACATCTAATACAAATATTTTATATTAATATGGGGTGAAATAAATTCTAGTGCATCTTGTATACACATAAATTTAATATGTAACATGCACACCTAATATGAAATAATTTTCCAGTAAAAATGTTTTTAATTGATTTTTAACATATTTATTACAGAATCATTATTAAAATTAATTGAAAAAAAATATTTTCAATTATATATAAAGTATTTAAAATACTTCCATAAATTGCAGTTCCAATATGTGGCTGTCCCAGTCTAGTAAAACTTAAAATTCTTTTTTTTTTTTGCAAATTCCAATCTTGATTAATAAAATGTGCAGTGACAAAAATATAACTAGTGTTACATTTGGATGTCCATATATTAGATGTAAAAGAAATTTTAGAATCTAAATTTGAAATATTTGACATTAAATTTGGTTTATATATAAAAAAAATTAAAGTGTCTTATGTATTTGTATTCCAAGATACTTTCCTAAACTGAGGATTAACAGAACGTTGCAATTTTTGTTCTAACCTAGGGTCTTCAAAGAAAAAAAAAAAGGGTTGTTCAGCATGTAAAATATGTTTAGCTAATTCTTACCTCATTTTCTCTTGGAAATATTGGAAATTACCAAATACCCCATAATAAATTTGCATTTGATTTACGTTATCTCCTTAGATGCACTTTTTTGTTGCACTCTTGAAATCGAAAGTGGGGTCAATTGATACAACCTGAATTATGCACCTATCAAGATATGACAAATAGTATTGATTTCAAAGTCGGAACCATCAAGACACCTCACCTCGTACCATAACCATGGTTTTATAAACAACCTGGAAATGAAACCGTTTTGGCCAATAATTTCCAGGTTGACAGTTTGACCATTCGGTTCAAACGGATGGCCCATTTTGACAGAAAATTATAAAAAATAATTAAAATAAAAAATGGCAAAAAACTGTTGAAATGGTTCAATTTCCCAAGTCAAGGGGTCGTTGATTGATTCAATGATTTTTGGCCAGAGACTAGGTTTAGAGTAAAATGGAACTAATTGCCTGAGTAGTTCCTGGGCCAAACGGTCCAACCATCTATTTTGAGAACCATGACCATAACTTTTGTCTCATTGCCTTCACCATTCTTCTAAACAAACCATTGCATCTTCTCTGATTGATTACCTCATCCAATTAAGTTGGTACGGTAAAGTTCTATAACTAAGGATCAATCTTGTTAGACTAAAAGTGTAACTTGAGGGCCATGGTAACATAGATCTCGTCCCATGCACTTGCTCAGATCACCAAGGATACTAATTTGAGATATTCAAGTGCTGATGATCAATCAACTAAAACACCACTTGGAAGTCTAAAACAATTGAATAATTACTTGTGGTTGCGCCAACTTGACTATGTGTCACAATTATAGAAGAAATGGGCTACACTATGGCCCATGTACCTCAACATGTCACTTGCCAATTAAAGGAATGGGAAATCCATCATATGGAGGGCCGAACCATGCAAGATGGCTAGGCGAAATTCCAAAAATTTTCTTTTATCATTTCGAGAATCGTATTCCCAATTTTAGAAAAACTATATTTTTAAGGATCATTCTTGCATTGAACCAGACCATATCTGAAACCAAAAGGAAGGGAGAAGTATATCTGGTATGGAATCCACAAGTGTATCTCCCAAAGTGGTAGTTCACACCCAAAGAGAGTACCAAAATCAGCTTCCACTAAAAATGGAACAGGTTAAGTTGAAGTCGGTTTAGCAACATAGTCCTTTAGCAAGAACTGTAATCCAATAGCTTGGATATAGTAAGGAAGGTGAGCAATAATAGGATCTGATATTTTCTTGCAAAAATCAGATATCAGAATCGATCTTTATCAGTTCAAGAACTGGAGGTCAGACTAGGGTTTAGGGTGACAAGAGCAAAAGGAGAGAACTGAGAACGGATGTGATCACTAGAGCAGTTTTCCCTCCTTTTATAAGCCTAAAAAACCAGTACTCATAATTGAATTAGGAGGCTCCTAATCCAAATCTTTGTTTGGATCTAGACTCTTCAAGTGGATAAGAATTATCCTCTTATCTTAAATGCTAATCCAAACCCATATCTATACCCATATTCACCCATATCACATGATTGTTTAGGCTATCATGTGACCACTTGATTAATCTAATTAATCATGGGCTTTAGGTCCATTAAGTAAGTAGCTCACAACCCTAATTAGTTGTTGGCTCATATGGTTCTCTTTGTATGGCATGGGACCCCAACAATGACCCTACATAAGCCCATATGGGTTCGACCCAGCCTCTGTGAAAAGGCCTAGCCAAATTCACTGTCAAGTACAGTGAACCCCTGAGTCCATTAGCATGGGCTCTTAATGGGCCCAACATTTACATTAAATGATCATTGAGTCCAGCCATCCTATGAAGGCCCAATGACAATGAACTTAAGTAGGATATAGTCCATTAGGTAATCAGCCCTTAATGGTCTCTTACACTTAACCTCTCAGCCCTTAATGATCAACCACTGCCCAATTGGTAAAGACTTCTTCCCTAGCTGCAAGGTGCAGTGTTTCACTCTTTGCTTGGATGGGTCATGGGAATTAAATCCTTTTACAAACTTTTTTCTTAAAACATAATATATATATATATATATATATATATATATATATATATATACTCATATAAATATATTTTCCAAAACAAATCTCAGACAAGACTGAAATCGAATGTTGGCAATTTTGGTTTCCATCAAAGAGAGTTTAGTCTTGATCATTCACTTTACCCGACAAAGGGACTGATCCTATCACTATAATCATCCACTCGAGTGAATTCTTAGACTTCCCTAACATATCCAAGTTTTGACCCTAAAGGATCTCACTAATTGGCGCATCAAAGACATTATAATACGACACCCAGTGTAGTACCATAATTGAGTCTAGAGGTTATGTGTAACTTTCCAATTTTATCCACCAGTGTCCAAGGTCTAGGGCATAACTGAAAATTGGTTCGGGCTCAGTGTTTTAAACAAATACACACTACATGTGCTTTGGATCTAGCCTTGGCAGCTGAGACAGGCTGCCCCAACCTTCTTAGCAGCACATCAATGTCAACCTTAGCAAGATAAACTTCTCCAAGTCTATTCAACAGTCGAGAACATTCTAAACTAGCACGAGTCTCATAAGTGTCTAGTTTAAGGGTAATTACACAGAAACACATCAAATATAACATGAAACAATTATGTACTTTTATTCATTTACAATAAATCGATATGATTATCAATCTAATTGGAGCTAAGGGCATGTACTGTCTAATAGCTCCCACTTGCACTTAGGTCCAGTCTAGTACAAGTTGGAGTCCTATACTATCCATGTGTTTCTCAAACACTTTCTATGTTAGTGGTTTTGTCAATGGGTTTGCCACATTCTTCGCTGATGCTACCTTCTAAATCAGGATGTCCCCTCTACCAACAATCTCTCATATATCTAGTGTTGTCACACTACAATGGAATGAAGTGATATGATAGAATTCCAAATTCTAGGATAAATAATTTCATTCATTAGGCAGCCTCACTTACGGCAATGTGTTTGGCTTGGGTCGTGGACTATTTTTTTTACTATACAGGACTTCATCGTAAAGATGTAACCAGATGTAGACTTCATATCATCTAGTTTTCAAGTGTCTCACACTTGGTTTCTTACCAGTCCACAGCTCTCATAGGTAGTCTTAGAAATGGATTTGGTTGGAACCCGATTCAACATGTATATAGCAGTCTCTAATGCGTGTCCCCAAAAGGATATAGTTAGTTTTGAATGTATGAGGAGTGATCAGACCATATCTAATAGAGTATGGTTTCTCCTCTCTGACACACTATTTAATTGTGGTGTAGCAGGAGGAGACAACTGCCATATAATCCCATTATCCTTAAGGTAGTCCCTAAATTCGTCAGAGAGATATTTACCTCATCGATCTGATCAAAGGATTTTGATATGTCTCCCCAACTGTTTCTCGACTTCTTGTCTGAACTCCTTGAACTTTTCAAAGGATTCGGACTTATGTCTCATTAGGTGCACGTAACCATACCCATAATAATCATCGGTGAAAGTTATGAAATAACAGTACTAGTTTCATGTCCTAACATTCATGGGACCACATACATTAGTATGTATCAGGTCAAGTGTGCCTGTAGATCTTTTAGGCTTACCCATAAATGGCCATTTCATCATCTTACCCTAAAGGCAAGGTTCACAAGTTGGAAGATCTTCTACAGTTAAAAAATCCAAAGGACCATTCTTTACCAATCTTGTGATATGGTCTATGTTGATATGGCTAAGTCATTAATGCCACAAGCATGTGGGATTAACTGTATCACGTGTTCTTTTCTTGGGGTTATGATCCGATGTAGTTTCGGTTTTGTTCACTTCCAGAGAAGGACGGAGGACGTAGAAACAATTTTCAAGTTCTCTGTGAGTAAGGAATTTGTTATTCAAATTGATAGTAATCGTATCGCTAAATAGAGCAAAATAACCATCCTTACATAGTTTTGAAACTGAAATCAAATTTCTTCTTAGTAACGGTACATAAAGACTATCTTTAAGTGTTACAATTCTGTTTTTGAAAATTAAATCTAAAGTTCCTATAGTTGTAGGTGCAACTGTTATAGAAGTCTCCAAGTAAAGAACCACCTCATCATCATTCAGCCTTGCTTTCTTTGAACCGCTGCAATGTATTACATGCATGAGTAGAAGCCTCAAAAGTCAATACACTAGGATACAGAAGTAACCAACATATTGGTCTCTATGGCAAGAGATTCAAAATTACCCTTTTTTGTTCTTGGATTCCAAATACTGAGGACAGTTCCTCTTCTAGTGTCTGGTCTGTTTGTAGAAGTGACATTCATCTGATGCTTTGTTTCTCTTCTGTTTTTTCGGCTTGTCCACTTTCTTCTGAGGCCTCTTCTTGCCCTTCCTCTTTCTCTTGCCAAACCTTCAATAATCATGGCTACCGACTTATCCTTCTTAATCAGTTCCTCTGCCCTCTGAAACATATTGTTGAGTTCTTAAAGGCTAACCTTTAACTTGTTCATGTTATAGTTCATGACAAACTGATTAAAGGAGGAAGGCAGAGAATTTAGGATGGCATTAGTTTTGGTGTCATCATCGAGCTGGGATCCAAGAGCCTCCAGTTCATTAATATACTCTATCATCTGCATGGTGTGGTCATGGACCCGGTGGCTCTCGGTCATTCGTATGGTCATCAACAACTTGAGGACCTTCTGACAGGTATAACGATTCTACTCCTTATACAGTCTTTAGACTATCCAGAATGTCTTTACAGATTTTGATCTTATCGAATTGCCTCTAGATAGCATTATCTAAAGATTTATCGATATAACACTGAGCAAGAGAATTTTTCTCTTCTCATTCTTGATAGTCCTTCCTATATACTTCAAAATCCCTATATCCCAGACATTTCAGAGTAGGGTTCTTGGAAACCTTGTCCAATTTCTCAAACGTCAGAACCAGATTAAGGTTACATTACCAGCCAGTATAGTTGGGTTCCATAAGTTTGTTATTATCCAACAGTTTGGCTAATTGTTCATGTGCCATTTCTGATAAAAGGCAACAGATATTAGTCCATGACCTAAAATTAATTCATGTTATCTTACATAGAATGGTCTTTTATCTATGTTTCATCTCTATTTATTCATCTTTGAGATTTTCCTTCTATCTCAATGACGACGACATGGTGCATGCCCCTAGAAATGTGGGAAATCACATAGGTGCATGGAGTTAACTATTTCAGCTACAAAGCCCCACCACTATTTGTGAAGGATTATATCCACCCATCCAATGAGTTTTCCCTTTGGCCTTCATCAGACAAGGTTCATTGCCATTTTAGGTTAAACCTTTCTATCTGGTAAGTGTTGATCCGTCATATCGTGGACCACAAGGTAGTGTGAAAGAGTCTTCCATTTTAGGATAGACCTTTCCCACATTGTTCTATGACACCCCTATCATCTCATGAAGCAACCCAGACCAGAAAAATGGATAGCCCAATTTTATGGTGCATCTCCACCCACCAATTTAGCCCGCCTTCATGCTAATGACGAAAGGCCTTTAGGGAATTCATCATATGATATTCCCTATCTCTTACACTTACATTAATCCGAAGGGAACAAGTAAAACAGTTCCTAGGTCTGGTTTAGGTCATACCAAAGTGGCTCCCACTGACTCATAAAGTCAGATTCAAATGGGCACAAAATGGGCTAGGGTTCTGCGGTTTCCTCTTAAGGAGAAACTGACCACGGGGGCCATTGAGAAGGGAGATCATCCAATGGTCATTGGGCATCATGGCAATAATATGCATTCAACCATGATGTTCAAAGAGAGCCACATATGCTTATGGCCCATGTACGAATCACATTCACTGCATCACAAGCATTCATATAAGCAAATTGGTCAAATCAATTAAAAGCTTGTAAAACCCTAATTAATTTAAGTTAACACATAATTAGCCCACTAAAGGCCCATGAATTATCCAATAATATCATATAGGTATGTGGGCTAAACTACAAAGAGCAGTTCGACCCACATAGTAGATGGGTTGATGTTGCTTCAACTTAACTTAAACTAGGTTTTTCAAGAGAGGGTTGAATTGTTCCACGTGATGGGCCATCAAACCCTTGGCCCATAATCGAATTTGAGCCACCTAAGACATGACCCATGGGGCTGAGATCAGATCCCATCGAACCATGGGTTTGGTCCAACTAGTTTGGACCAAACTAGGTCAATTCATCTAGGGTTTGGTGTCCAAAACATGCTACCATTCACAATAATTTGATCTGAAATTTTAACAGGTGAATATTGACAATCAATCATAGAAAAAACAAACAATCTAGGGTTGCAAGTGTGATGGTCCAAATATGATTCGGACGAATTGCAAACCTACAAAAAACAATTAATTGTAGATTGCAAATTTTTTTGCAAAATTTCTTCTTTTCTTCTCTGCGGTCCAGCAGGTCTTCCAATGTAAAACAAATAAAAAAAACCTAATTTTCTTTTAATTACATCAGAATAAATCCTAATACATTTTGTCTAAAAATAAAAAAAAAATTATTTACAGACCAATGAGCAAATAAATAATTTGGGTGTGTAGATCTTGGCACCAAATAAAGAATTCGATCTCCATCACATAGAAAACCCAAAATTCCAAGAAATAATAATAGAACAATTCTAAAAATATAACAGAATAAAATAAAAAAATTAGATAAGATCGCCATAAAACTGAGAACCAATTTCTTAGAAAACAGCTAACTATGCAAATCGGGTAGAACAATTCTAACGATTTGGGTCTGTTTTAGATCTGATTTAATTTCGTTTCAAGATTGAACCATTGGCTCTGATACCATTGAAGGAAGGGGAAATCTATCATATTGATGACTGAACCATGCAAGATGGCTGGGCAAAATTTCAAAAATTTTCTTTTACCCTTCCGAGAATCATATTCCCGATTTTAGAAAAACTGAATTTTTCAATGATCGTTCTTGCACCAAACCGGACCAGATCTGAAACCAAAAGGAAGGGAGAAATGCACCTGATATGGAATCAACAAGTTTAGCTCCCAAAGTGGTAGTTCATGCCCAAAGAGGATACCAAAACTAGCTTCCACTAAAAATGGCATAGCTTAGGTTGAACTCAATTCAGCAACACAGTCCTTCAACAAGAAATGTAATCCAACAACTTGGATTGAGCAAGGGAGGTGAGCATTAATTGGATCTGATGTTTCCTTGAAAATATAGGATATCAGAATTGGTCTTTATTAGTTCAAGAACTGGAGTTCGAACTAGGGTTTAGGGCACAAGAGCAGATGTGATCATTGGAGCAATTCAACCTCCTCCTTTTATAAGCCTTAAGAACCAACCCTCCTAATCGAATTAGGAGGCTCCTAATCCAAATCTTTATTTGGATCTGGACTCTTCAAGTGGATAAGACTTATCCTCTTATCCTAATTGCTGATACAAACCCATATCCATACCCATATTCACCCATGTCACATGATTGCTTAAGATGTCATGTGACCACTTGATTAATCAAATTAATCATGGGCTTTAGGCCCATTAAGATAATACAAACCCATATCCATACCCATATTCACCCATGTCACATGATTGCTTAAGATGTCATGTAACCACATGATTAATCAAATTAATCATGGGCTTTAGGTCCATTAAGTAAGTGGCTCACAACCCTAATTAGTTGTTGGCCCATTTGGTTCTCTTTGAAGGGTGTGGGACCCCAGCAATGGCCCTACATAAGCCCATATGGGTTTGACCCAACCTCTGTGAAAAGGCCTGGCCAAATTCACTATCAAGTACAATGAACCCTTGAGTCCATCAGCATGGGCTCTTAATAGGCCCAACATTTACATTAAATGATCCATGAGTCTAGCCATATGAAGGCCCAAGATAATGGACTTAAGTAGGATATAGCCTATTAGTTAATCAACCCTAAATGGTCTCTTACACTTAACCTTTCAATCCTTAATGATCAACCACTGTCCGACAATGAAGGACCTCTTCCTTGGCTACAAGGTGCAGTATTGCACTATTTGCTCGGATGGGTCTTGGGAATTAAAACCTTTTGCAAACCTTTTTCTTAAATCTTAATATATATATTTATATATATATATATTATCTTATAAATATATTTTGCAAAACAAATCTCAAACAAGTTTGAAGTTGACTGCCGTAGTTTTGGTTTCGATTAGAGAGTGCAGTCCCAATCATTCACTTTGTCTGACAAAGGGGTTGATCCTGTTACTATTATCACCCACTCAAGTGAATTCTCAAACTGCCCCAACATACCCAGGTTTTGACCCTGAAGGATCTCACTGATTGGCACATCAAAGACAGGCCAATCTGACACCTAGTGTAGTACCAAGTCTAGGAGTTATATGTAACTTTTCAGTTTTTCCCACTAGTCTCCAAGGTCCAGGACATAACTATAAATTGGTCCAAATTTAGTGTTCCGAATAAACACACACTACGCGTGCTTTTGGTCTAACCGTAGGAGTTGAGGCAAGCTGCCCCAACCTTCTTGGCAGCACATCAGTGTCAGCCATGGGAGGATAAACTTCCCCAAGTTTATCCAACAGTTGTAAACATTCTAAATTAACATGAGTCTCATAAGTGTCCAGTTTAAGGACAACTACATAGAAATACACCAAATATAACATTAATCAATTATGTACTTTTATTCATTTACAATAAATGGATATGTACATCAATCTGATTGGAGCTAAGGGTATACACTATCTAACACCAACAAGATGTAGTCAGAGGTTTCAGATGAGTATGCATGATCTGTGAATTCTACAATTTAGGCATTCTTCCTAGCTACAATAGGTAAGCATCCTTCTTGGCACAGTACGGAAATGAAACATGTTGAGAAAAGCTTTAAAGAAAAGAACAGAAGTCGAACTACCAAGAAGAAGAATTCTTCATTAAATAATTAAGAAAAAATTCAATATCAAAAACTGTCTTAGCCTTCCCCTAGCTACTCTTAATATAGGCATACACCCTTATGGCTCCTACAAGAAAGTTTCCTAATCTATGAAAACACTCCATAATAGAATCCTACTGAAACTCTTCAAAAAGAAAGTCGTAATTGAACAAAAATTCGGTAATCATAATCTAATACTAATTTGGTAATTCTGAACTAGACTAGAAGTCTTGCGTTGGCACTATCTTAGTATATTTGATCTAAGATAGAAATTTTGTGTTGATGCTATCTTGGTAAATTCAAAGACAGAAATTCCGTGTTGGCACTAGCTTGGTGAATTTGAATGAAAATAGAAGTTTTGTGTTGGTGCTAACTTGGTAACTTCAAACTAAGATGGAAGTTTCATGTAGGAGCTAACTCGGTTGGGCCAGTGACATCATACAAGTTTTTTATGTGTTTTGGAGTGGTCCTAACTTGCATAGAACTTATTGGCCTTCTCTTGTACTGCATCAACCTCCCCAGGTTAGGGAGAATCCATCCTCATATTCAAAAAGAAAGTCATAATTGAACAAAAATTCAGTAATCATAATCTAATACTAATTTGGTAATTCTGAACTAGAATAGAAGTCCAGCACTGACACTATCTTAGTATATTCGAACTAAGATAGAAATTCCATGTTGATGCTATCTTGGTAAATTCGAAGATAGAAATTCCATGTTGGCACTAGCTTGGTAAGTTCGAACCAAAATAGAAGTTTTGTGCTAGTGCTAACTTGGTAACTTCAAACTAAGATAGAAGTTTCATGTAGGAGCTAACTCGGTTGGGTCAATGACATCATCCAAGCTTTTTATGTGTTTTGGAGTGGTCCTAATTTGCATAGAACTTATTGGCATTCTCTTGTACTGCATCAACCTCCCCAGGTTAGGGAGAATCCGTCCTTATATTCAAATCATCATTTAACTGATCGCCAACATATTCTACCAAATGTTTGACATTGAAAACACCATGGGTACGTATATGGCTGGGTAATATAGTCATTCTCAGTGATGACTTCAACTATCTCATATGGTCCAACTTTCTACGTTGCCCAATCGGTAGGTGTTCCTCTATTAAAATGGCCCAAACATAGCCCCCCACATCAAATACTACTTTCCTTTTATATGTACTAAGATGGATTTTCAAAAACCAATTTTGTAAATGTTTACTCAGTTGGTCCAAATCCCATACTGCATCATTCTCCCTGGGTTGGAGAGAGTCCAACCTTGGATTCATATTACCATTTAAGAGGCTGCCAACATATGCTATTATACTTCCACCGTGCTTCTTTGTTTCTAACCCTTTCATAGATAATTGGTGATGTAAGCCTCCAATATGAATTGAGATTTCTTCATTGTATATCATAAATTTTGATGTATATTTCTTGCACTTCACTGAACCTGATTCTTTTATTGACCCTTTTGAACATTGCAAGTGTGCTTACCAATATGGAGCTTCCTAGACATGCATGTAGACAATGTGATCATAATCCCCAGGTTGATAAGTATTATCTCCATCACATTGAAATTCATAATAAATTATGGCATATTCCTCCTTAGTAATTGGTTCTTCATAGTAAATTGGAGGTTTGTTCCAATTGAAAGAATGGTAAGATCCATCATATGGATGCCAAAAAGGTTGCGGAATGGGTGGGTGAATTTCAAAAATTTCTTCCCATTCTTCCAACTGGGAATCATATTCCCTGAATTTAGAATACGATATTCAATGATCTAACTTGAATAAAAAATGAACTAGATTTGAACCACAAGAGAAGGGAAGGGATATACCTGATCCGGAGAAGCAGTATCTCCCAACGTTATCCCAAGAATTGCTCCGATTGAAAATGACACAGCGATGATGGAGCAGAACCAGCAGTGTTCGTCCCACGAACCAGGTTTTTCTGAAGAACTCAATGGAAGCAGAGAGCACCACACAAAATCAAGAACTTTTCTTGATCTCCCTTCACAAAGAACTCGAACTGGCAGTTAGATGACAGTGGCTACTAGACGAGAAGACTAGAGAAGAAGATGGTGAACTGCTATTCCTCTTCTCTAGGGTTTTGAGATCCTATCTCAAGTTGCAGCGTTATCTACAAAAATCCCTTAGGGTTCGAATTCTTGTAATTCAAAAATTAGAGTTTTCTCCTCCCTTTCTTAGTGATTAAGAAACCTCCTAATCCCATCAGGAGTTATCCTAATCCAAATCTGTATTTTGATAAAGAGTCTTCTTAATCCTATCTGCAGATTAGATTAGCCCACTCTTGATCTTATTAGGAGATTACCAAATTCAAATCCTTATTCGAATCTGTTCTCCATGAGTGGATAGGGTCAAGACCCAATCCTTTTTTTGGCTTAACCTAACCTCAGATCTGCCCCTTTAAGTGGCTGATCAAATTAGCCTAGTTCGAAATGGGCTTTAGGCTCAATATGTATTAAGTGCTCAATAGGCTTCCAAACTGTTGCCCAGTTGGGCTTCTTTGTATGGTGTGGGACCCAAGCATTGATCTATACATCAGCCACATGGGTTCGACCCAGCCTTTGTTACAAGGCCTAGACGAGTTCACTGGAAAGCCCAGTGAACCCCTTAAGCCCATTACATGAACTCTATGGGCCTAACACTTACACTAAGTGGTCCCTGGGCCAAGCCATTTTATAAAAACCCAGGGACTGCGGGTAGATGTAAGATTATCCCATCTGACATAACCCTAAATGCCCTTACACTCAACCTCTCAGCCCATAATGATCAAATACTACCCGACAAGAGAGGACATGTCCCTCGGCTACAAGGAACAGTGTTGCACTCTCTGCTCATATGGATCACAGGAATTAAAACCATTTGCAAACATTTTGAAACCGTATATATCTATATATCTTATATATAATTTTTACAAAACAAAATTCCAATGATTAAAATCAACTACCGGCAGTTTGGTTTCCAATAATTAAAATCACCCACTCAGATGAATTCTCAAACTGTCCCAACATACCCAGGTTTTGACCCCCGTTAATGATCTCACTGATTGAAATATCAAAGACAGCCCAATCCAACACCTAGTGCAGTATCATAATTGAGTCTAGGGGTCAGGTGTAACTTTCTAGTTTTGCCCATCAATCTCCAAGGTTCAGGGCAATACTAGAAATCTGGTCTGGTTCAAAGATTCATGTAATCCTATACTGCATGTGCTTTGGGTCTCACCCTGGCAGCTAAGACAGGCCACCCCAACACTTGGCAACACACTAGTGTCAGCCTTGGCAGGATAAATCTCCCTAGACTTATCCAATGGCTGTGAACATTCTAAACTAGCACAAGTCTCATTAAGTGTCCAGTTTAAGCGAGAGTCCCATGCTTTCCATGGTTAAACTTAATAGATTCATATATGGACTTAAGCAAGCTTTTAGGAGTTGGAACATCCGTTTTGACTCTGCAGTCAAGTCGTTTGACTTTGAGTAGAATCTGGATGAGCCCTGTGTTTACAGGAAATCCAGTGGGGATAAGGTCACCTTCTTGGTGTTGTATGTGGATGACATCCTACTCATTGGAAATGATGTAGGAATGTTGACTTCGGTCAAAGTGTGGCTTTCGCAGCAATTCTCCATGAAAGATCTTAGAGAAGCCTTCTATATACTAAGTCTTCGACTCTATAGAGATAGATCGAAGCAGATAATAGGATTATCCCAAGCTGCTTATATTGACACAATTGTCAAAAGGTACAGCATGGAGAACTCCAAGAAAGGAAACGTTCCTTTCAGGCACGGAGTCACTCTCTCCAAGAAGATGTCTCCCAAGAATTTTGAGGAGATTGAGGGCATGAAAGACGTTCCCAATGCCTCAGCCGTAGGGAGCATCATGTATGCCATGTTGTGCACTCGCCCTGACATCGCTTAGGCAGTGAGTTTGGTAAGCAAGTTCTAGGCCAATCTAGGGTAGGAGCATTGGATTGCTATGAAGAACATACTCAAATACCTTCGAAGGAAAAAAGAGTTTTATCTAGTATTCGATGGTAGTTCACTATAAATTCTAGGGTATACTAATGCCGATTTCCAATTGGATCCAAATGATAGAAAGTCTACATCTGGGTATGTTTTCACGATTGGATTGTGTGTTGTTTGCTAGAAAAGCAGCAAATAGGGGTCCACGGTAGACTCCACGACCAAAGCCGAATACATTGCCGCAAGTGAAGCTTCCAAGGAAGCCGTGTGGATGAAAAAGTTCATTCACAAATTAGGAGAGGTTCTGTCCAGCACATCACCCATCCCGTTATTTTGTGACAACAATGGAGCAATTGCCCAAGCTAAGGAGTCTGACGGGTTTGTCGAAGCCCTCAAAATTAGTACTAGTCCCACAATAAAATATTTGCAATAAAAGTGGTTCTAGGTCGAATCCCACAGGGAGCAAATCAGTAATCTCTTAGCCGAATGGATAAAGTAATTGTGTGGGAATATTAAATAACTAAAATTAAAAGAATAACAAATTAAACAAACAAGAGAAAATCAGTCTTACCGAATTCTGGTTCAAGGGTTCGGGTTGAATCGATTGGCCATCGATCCTAGGTACAATTCAGCATTCTTGCAATTCAAGCATTTAACCTTAGATTTATTAGGATAGCCATAATAAACCTTGTATTTTTCTAATTTAGTTGACCAAACCTAGCATTCGATCAACACTTATCACCACTCAACTGGGTACGATAGCGTTTCATGTTAAACAATGATAGCATTAAGATTTGTGAAAACAGTTAAACCAAAATAACAATAATTGAGATAGCTGCAATTATTGAATTTTGTTCCATCAATTCTTTTAGGTTGAACCATGTTAAAACATTGGTCAAAGGATGTCACGAACAATTGACCCAAAAAGATATCAACCTAATTGCTACTTGTACCATTATTCGTGACAATTACGGATCACCGAAATCATGGATAGTAGTAGGAAAATCAACATTAATTCAGTTTGTCAGACTAATTAACATTAATATCCAATAAAAAATATGCACAAGAACCAATGAATACTTGAATTAAAAAGAAAGAAAATAAAGTAACTACAGAACCTCACAATGACACAATCGAACCTCCCCCCTTTGAACCAGAAAAAGAAGCTTAGTTGCTCATGATCTGTGCAATCTCCATGCTTTGCTTCTCCATGGCCGAACTGATCTTCTTGAGTTGCTTGATGCTTGATTGCTGGATGATTGAGTGATTGCTAGAGCTGGTTCGCCCCCCTCTTTATATAGCCAAAGGAGATGGCTGTTTTCCAACTCCTTCTAGGAGATCATCTTATCTTTAGGGTGTTTTGATCTTATCTTGAACTAATCCTATCCTATCTCTTATCTAATGCTCTAATCTCAATCTTCTTATCTCTCTAGGATTACATTCAAGACTTTAGATCTGATAAAACTCTCTCCTTGGAGATTACATTCGAAATTCGGACTCTTAACTCTTGAATTCGAGTTGGGCTGCTTCAAGGTACTTCTGCGAGTTGGGCTTAAGTTGTGAAATGGGCTTGGCTGCGAACTTACTCCGACTTTGGGCTCGTTTTCGTACTCGATGCGGGCCGAATCTATCAAAACCCAAAACATAAAAGTTGTGGGCCTTCCTTTCATCTTTCTAATGCTTCTTGAATTGTCCGATTCGGTGTCCGGAATTGAGAGTTAGGCCCAGATTACTGACTGTCGCCGAAACTATGCAAAATCACCCGATTTGCCCTGTTTTCTTCCAATTGCCTTCTTTATTGCCCTGAATCGAAATACAATAGTAATGAGTCCATTTAAGTGCTAAATAAATGTAAAAGAGTGAATATTAGGGGATAAAATTAGGGTTCATTTTGGTCTCATCAGAGTCTCAAGCCCACTCGAAGTCGAAGCACATCTAGAGGAAGTACCATGTACTACGGGAGATTGTTGGTAGAGGGAACGTCCTGATTCAGAGGGTAGCATCAGCGGATAATGTGGCAGACCCATTGACTAAGCCACTCACACACAGTGTTTGAGAAACACGTGGAAAGCATGAGACTTTGGCTTAAACTAGACACTTAATGAAACTTGTGTTAGTTTAGAATGTTCGCAGTTGTTGGATAAGTCTGGGGAGATTTATCCTACCAAGGCTGACACTGGTGTGCTGCCAAGTGTTGGGGTGGCCTGCCTCAGCTGCCAGGGTGAGACCCAAAGCACATGCAGTGTAGGATTACTTGAATCTTTGAACCGGACCAGATTTCCAGTATTGCCCTGGATCTTGGATATTGATTGACAAAACTGGAAAGTTACACCTGACCCCTAGACTCGATTATGATACTGCACTAGGTGTCGGATTGGGCTGTCTTTGATATGCCAATCAATGAAATCCTTAGTGGGGGTAAAAACCTGGGTATGTTGGGACAGTCTGGGAATTCATCTGGGTGGGTGATCATAGTGATAGGATTAGCCCCTTTGTCGAACAAAGGTACTGATCGGGGATGCACTCTCTCTGATGGAAACCAAACTGCTGGTAGTTGATTTCAATCATTGGAATTTTGTTTTGCAAAAAATTATATAAAAGATATATAGATATATATGGTTTCAAAATGTTTGCAAATGGTTTTAATTCCCAGGATCCATATGAGTAGAGAGTGCAACACTGTTCCTTGCAGCCGAGGGACAGGTCCTCTCTTGTCGGGCAGTGTTTGATCATTATGGGCTGAGAGGTTAAGTGTAAGGCCATTTAGGTTTACACCTGATGGGCTAATCTTGCATCTACCCACAGTCCCTGGGTTTTTATAAGATGGCTTGGCCCAGGGAATACTTAGTGTAAGTGTTGGGCCCATAGAGTCCATGTGATGGGCTCAAGGGGTTCACTCGGCTCTCCAGTGAATTCGGCTAGGCCTTGTATCAAAGGCTGGGCCAAACCCATGTGGTTGATGTGTAGATCAATGCTTGGGTCCCATGCCATACAAAGAAGCCAAACTGGGCAGCAGTTTGGAAGCCTATTGAGCACTTAATACTTATTGGGCCTAAATTCCATTTTGAACTGGTTGATTTAATTACCCACTTAAAGGGGCTGATTTGAGATTCAAATAAAGATTTGAATCTGGTATTCTCCTATTAAGATCAGGAGTGGGTTGACCTTATCTGCAGATAGGAATAAGATAATTCCCTATCCAAATACAAATTTGGATTAGGACAACTCCTAATAGGGTTAAGAGGTTTCTTAATCATTAAGAAAGGGGAGAAACCTTAATGTTGAATTATTAGAATTCAATCCAAGGGTTTTAGCAGAATCTTCTCCTACAATCTGAGATTGGATCTTAGAAACCCTACAGAGAAGAAAAGCAAATATGCCAACTTCAGCTCTAGAGTTCTCCTTCAGCCACCGTTGCCATTCACTGCCTGGTTCGATCTCTCTGAGAGGGAAAGATCAAGAAGGTGTTCCTGATATCAGTCTTTATTGAAAGGCTGATAGTGTATGATGCTCTTCGCTTCCATCGAATTCTTATGAAGAATTTGTTTCATGGGACGAACATTTTTGGTTCTATTTCAGTATCACTGCTTTATCTTCAGTAGGAGCAGATCTTGGGAGTATTCTTTGGACATGAACACCGACGTTGGGAGATACCGATTCTCCGTATCAGGTATAACCCTTCCCTTTCTCTTTGGTTCAGATCTGGTTTGGTTTTGGTTCGATTAGATCCTTGAGTATTGTATTCTAAAATCAGGGAATATGATTCCCAATTGGAAGGGAGGAGAAAAATTTTTGAAATTCGCCCACCCTATTCCACTGCATTCTTGGCATCCATATGATGGATCTCTCCCTCTTTTCAGGTTGGACAAATTTTCAAAAATTTCTCTCTCTCCGGTCTGGGAATCACATTCCCTGTTTTAGAAAATTGCATTTCCAATGATCATTCTTGAATTCAAAACCGAACCAGATCTAAAACCATTAGGAAGTGAGGGATATACGTGATACGAAGTAGTAGTAACTCCCAAAGAAGGTATTAACGCCCAAGGAGAAAACAAAAACCCGCTTTCATTGAAAATAACACAATACGTGTTGAAGCAGGATCAATAGGATGGCTCTTTAGCAAGAACCAGGATTCTTTAGCAAGAATCAAATAGGAGATGGTGAGCATGAGTTCAGATTTCTTCTTCTACCAAGAAGCACAATGTCAAAAACAATTCTTGATCACTTCCACAAGTGGAGATCGAACTGGGTAGGGGCGGTAAGAACAGGGAAGAACTCTACAGATTGTTGTGTGCTAAAACTGAGGAATTCACCCCCTAATTATAGTCTTCTTTGGATCAGCCTCCTAATCTAATTAGGAGAGAGCTTCTTGATCCAAATATGATATTTGGATCTGGACTCTTAAATGGATAAGACTTATCTTATCCTTTCAACTAATCCTAATCATATTATAAATAAGATCTTGCCTTCTTTTAATTAACTAACTTAAGCCTAGTTCGAATTGGGATTTAGGCCCATTAAGCTTATGTGCTCACTTACTCCATAACCTGCTGCCCAGTTGGCTATCTTTGCATGGAGTGGGACCCAAACATTGATCTACACATCAGCCACATGGGTTCAGCCTAGCCTTTGTTACAAGGCCTGGCTGAATTCATTGTAAGAGACAATGAACCCCTGAGTTCATCACCATGGGCTCTTAATGGGCCCAACATTTACACTAAATGGTCATTGAGTCCAACCACCTTATGAAAATCCAAAGACTATGGGCAGATGCAAGATTAGCCCATCAGGTATTACCCTCAATGGTCTTACACTTAACCTTTCAGCCCAAAATGATCAAACACTATCCGACAAGAGAGGACCTCTCCCTCGGCTGCAAGGAACAGTGTTGCACTCTCTAGTCACATGGATCCCGGGAATAAAAGTCTTTTGCAAACATTTTGAAACCATTATATATATATATATATATTTGCAAAAACAAATCTCAACGTTTGAAATCAACTGCTAGTGCTTTAGGTTTCCATCAGAGAGAGTGCATTCCCCGATCATTCACTTTGTCCGACAAAGGGGCTGATCCTGTCACTATGATCACCCACTCAGATGAATTCTTAGATTGTCCCAACGTACCCAAGTTTTGACCCCCTCTAAGGATCTCACTGATTGGCATATCAAAAGTTGCCCAATCCAACACCTAGTGCAGTACCATAATCGAGTCTAGGGGTCAGGTGTAAGATTCCAGTTTTTCCCATCTATCTCCAAGGTCTAGTGCAATACTAGAATTTGGTCCAGTTCATGGTTTCAAGAAAATCCACACTGCATGTACCTCAGGTCTCACCCTCGCAGTCAAGACAAGTCATCCCAACCAACTTGGCGGCACATCAGTGTCAGCCTTGACAGGATAAATCTCCCCAGATCTATCCGTCGGGTGTGAAGATTCTAAACTAACGCGAGTCTCATAAGTGTCCAGTTTAATGGATTTCTTATTGTGTTTTAAATGCCATGTTGATCTTTGAAACCAAAATCAAAGCTATACAAACTGATTAGGGAGGAGAGCACCAGATTCTCTCTTATGTTTTGGATGCTCATGAGATCTCTCATCGTGTCATGTGACCCTCACACACATGAACAAAAATGCAAAATTGAGAAACATTATCATCACGTCATTGAACAACCCTATCATTACTCAATGAAGACTCTATTCTGTTATGTTTCTGGGGTGATGCAATGGAAACAACCATTTTTTCTTATTAATAGGTTACCAACTTCAACACTAGTGTTCTTGTTGCCATTTGAGAAATTGTTCAACAAACCACCAGAGTACTTTATATTGAGGGTTTTGGTTGCATTTGTTACCCTTATCTCAGTCCTTATGCGAGACATAAACTAGATAACCACTTTCTAAAATTCATTTTCTTGGGCTATTCTACAGGCCACAAAGGGTACAAATGTTTCACCCTCCTTTTGGTAGACACGTTCCCTTTGATAAAATTCATTCTATCAAGCTGCCACCATGCCCACTCTAGTTGTTCCACCATCAATATATATATATATATTTTTGTGGACTCTTGCTTTCCCTTAGATGTGTGCAAACTCCATAAGGCATTGTATAGGCTTAAACAAGCCCCTTGGGCATATTGAGCTCTCATCTTCTCTCCATTGGTTTTTTACCTTGTTTTTGATCCACTTTTGTTCACTCTCTCAACATGGTGGTGGTGATTGCATTCTCTCTTAATTTATGTTGTTGATCCTATTATAACGGGAGACAGTAAAGATTTTTCCTTCACTTATCTCTACTCTAAGTTCTAAATTTACTTTAAAAGATTTAGGGGATCTCCATTTTTTCCTTGGAATTGAGACTCATCAGACACCTCAGTTTCTCTTCCTTTCTCAACAAAGATATGTTAATGATCTTCTCACCAAATATAGGGTTGATGGCATCAAATCGGTTAGCTCTCCCATGGCCCTAATTCTGAATTTACTTTAAAAGATTTGGAGAATCTCCATTTTTTCCTTGGAATTGAGGCTCACCATACACCTTAATTTCTCTTCCTTTCTCAACAAAGATATGTTATTGATGTTATCACCAAATATAAGGTTGGTGGCATCAAACTAGTTAGCTCTCCCATGGCGAAAAATTGTAGGTTCTCCCATTTCTCTAGTGAAGCTCTTTCTGATCCCTCTGAATATAGAATTGTCATTGGCCCTCTATAACACATGACACTTTCATGACCAGATATATCCTTGCTATCAATAAAGCTTGCCTGCGTCTTAATGCGCCTACCTCTTTTGTTAAGCATGTTTTATGTTATCTCAAGCATACACTTCACTTTGGTTTATGGATCTTTTTGTCCTATGATTTCAACATCAATGCCTACTCTGATGTCGACTGGGCTAACTGTGTACGTGACTGAAGATCTACAAGGAGATGTGCTATTTTTCTTGGCACCAATTTAAGTTCTTGGAGTTCTAAGAAACAACCTATAGTTGCTCACTCTAGAAATGAAGCTGAGTTTTGAGCACTTGCTTATAGCTCCGTTGAACTTCTTTGGTTTGTTGCTCTACTCAGGGATCTTAGTGTACCTTCCTCACCACCTATCTTATGGTGTAACAAAACATCGGTGCTAATTATCATGCTATGTACCTTGTTTTACACACATGTACCAAATATGTGGAATATCACTTCCACTTTATTCATTATCTGGTACTTTAGAGGTGACTCATTCTTTGTCACATTACTACAGAAAACCAGATGATAGCTGATGTGCTCACCAAGCCACTTATTTCATAGCGGTTTTCATTTCTCTACTCCAAGTTCATTGTCCTTCCACGCCATCTTCACTTAAGGGGGCCTATTGGCATATTGTGTGCTGACATGTCCAATGATAGCTCACATTCAATGGATCAATCTCAACAGGCTTCTGCACCAAATATCACCCCTGATACAATCAACTAATGACAACCTTTATCATGTTGTAATTTTATATTAACTAGAACTCTTAGTTTAATTGTAAATAGAACTCTATAACTCAATCTATAAATACATTCGGTCATTGAGGTTGCTCACTTAAGTGTTTTTAAGCACCTCTGATTTTTCAATTTATATTTTGTTCTTAGTTCTAGTAAGCTCAAAAAAATGTTTAGTTTGCCTGGTTCTTGGAAGGATGCTTGCTCCCATTGGCTCTCAAACTTTATTGGAGAAGATCTCATCTCTAGTTAATATCTTAGTGTTTTCTTGGTTGTGTTTTGTTTCTTTTTTTAGAGTTCATTTCCTCTTTGTATTTTAAATTATTGCTTAATGAACTCTGTTGATTAACAAAAAAAAGTTCTTTCCTATAAAGGTCCCAAACCTCTTTGAACTTTGGTGCAGACCATTTAAATGTGCACTATACTTCTATCCACAATGTCCCCATTTAATTTTGTTCATCCCTTGCTTTGTCAATTTGAGATGTTAGCTTCGTACATAAAAACACATGAACTTTTCTTCCATACAAGAATGTGGTTTAACTCCAGGTTGCTTTGCTCTAGATAAACAATGTAGAAGAAAACATTGAAAAGCTAACCATGAATCAAACTATAGAACAATTCTTATGGCTACCTACCAAATAGCATATTCCCTCTTAAAAGAACTCATGTTAGGGAAGCACTGCTTTCATTTCCTTTGTTGTTAGTGAGATTGTTGTTAAATCAAGTGTTTATTTTGGATATTAAAGGTAGTTCTAGAAAAGTACAACCCAAGGTTTTAAAAACTGGCCCAAAAATGGAATCGCTTTGGCCACCAATTTTTGAGTTAGCAAGTCAATCATCTAGATCAAATGGTTCAAATGTTTTAACAATTAAAAACTTAAAATCAAGCATATCTCATTCTATTCATTGGATTAGAATATTAGGGTAAGATGGATATAAATGTTAAGAAGGGGGTTGAGAATGAGTGAGAAGAGGGCTTTGTCAACTGAGAAAACATAGAAAAGAAAGAAGGTTGAGAGAGAAAGAGAAAAGAAGAACAAGAACAAGAAGGTGACCTATAGTGGTGATGGCAATGGTGACAATGATAGTAGATCAGATCTCTCTCTTTCTCTCTCTCTCTCTCTCATAGATCTCAAACCTCTGAATGAATGAATTTGAGATCTCTCTCATAGATATCACAAATCTCAAATCTCTCAGATATTTCTCTGTCTCTCTCACACACACATATATCTTGGTTTGGATCTCTCTCTCTCTCTCATTCTCTTTTCATTCTACTTTTTCCCTGTTTTATTTTTTGAAAATTTTAAATAAGATATGTTAATCGCGAATAGTTGTCCGAGTCGAAAGGTTCAACGGTTAGACTGTCCAGGTCAATGGTTTTTGGTAAAACAATAGTTCGATATTAAAATGGAACTAGTACTTGGCTAGTTTATAGGCCGAACGGTCTAACCATTTGGGCCAACAACGATTTTAAAATCATGGTACAACCTCATGAACAATTCTACACTTCTTCAGCTTTTACGTGTAAAAGGAAATTATTGTTCAGAATAAAATTATTAGGGTTTGTTTGGTTTAAGAGAATAGAGGTCTATAATCGGAATCAAAATGGTTCCAACTATTTGATTGGATGGAATCGAAATCTCATTCTCATTCCTAGTTGAATGGCATTCACCCATTTAAGGGAATGGCCATTCCCTCCCCCTCCTCTAGAAATGTGATTCCGATTCCAATTCCAATCTGAATCAAATAGGTGAGGGAATAAACCATTCCAATTCTGATTATGAGCATTCCATCATGTTTTTATGGATGGTTCATTTGTTAGAATCATGAAGATAAGTTATTTCTTAGCTATTGTTGTCAATATTGATGTCCCAAGATCTCTAGGATTCCTCTTCAATGGAGGATGACCATTGATGTAACCGTTTCTAGTCACGTACCAATTTTTTTTGTGATGTATCAATTTTTGGCTAAGTACTTCGTCATTTGACCTACTTCCAAGTGGCCTGTGACTTAGAGGATGATGGAGTTCCCTGGTGGCGAAACGCCTGGTGGTGAGCTACTTGGTGGTGAACTCCCTGGTGGTGAGATACTTGGTGACGAGCTCCTTGGTGGTGAGCTACCTGGTGACGAGCTCCCTAATCGTGAGCTACTTGGTGACGAGCTCCTTGGTGGTGAGTTACTTGGTGACGAGCTCCCTGGTGGTGAGCTACCTGGAGATGAGCTCCCTGGTGGTGAGCTACTTGGTGGCGAGGTGCTTCTACTCGAGGCAGGTCTTCGTGGCCTACTAGGAAGTGAGATCTTCATAAGATGTTGGGCTGCCTGTGGTGAACTGCCTGTAAGTGGCTAGCTGCCTATGGCAAGTTGCCTGTAAGTGGTGAGATACCTGTGGCAAGCTGCCTATGCCGAGCTGCCTGTGGCGAGCTGCCTATAAGTGGCGAGTTACCTATGATGAGCTACCTATGACGAGCTGCCTGTGGCGAGCTGCCTATGCCGAGCTGCCTATAAGTGGCGAGCTGCCTATGGTGAGCTCAAGCTGTCTAGTTGTCAAGAGGCTGCACTTAGTTGGCATGAGGTGTCAGGTGTCATAATTTCACTAGAGGGCCAAATCCGCCCTCATCATTTGCCCCCCACTACCGAGCTGAGAGTAACTTGGCAAAGGGAATAAATTTCTCCTTTTGGCCTGTAAGTCGACGAACTAGTAAGTGCTGATCCAATTTCTTAGGCTCTGGAGTTGCCTATAAGGTGAGGAGGCCTCCACCTTTTCGATATTGTAGCCCTTAGGCAATGGGGGCAACTTACAGTCCACCTTTGCTGATTTTCCCATGTTGAAGAAGCGACTGGGTTTTAAGCAGTAATGTGGCCCGTAGGCTTTTGGAGCGACTCGTAGTCCACTCTTCTTGACTTTACCCATGCCAAAGAGGTGACTGTGTCTTAAGCAGTTGTGTTGCCCATGCCATAGAGGCGACTGGGTTTTTCAACAATAATGTGTGGCCCATAGGCTTTGGAAGCGACTCGTAGTCCACTCTTCTTGACTTTGCCCATGCCGAAGAGGCGACTGGGACTTATGTGGTGCCGAGGTCTCTGCCTGTAAGGTGCCGAGCTGACCAGGTGCCTAGCTGCCTGTGCAGTGTCGGGCTGACCGGGTACCGAGCTACCTGTGAGGTGCCAGGCTGACCAGGTGCCGAGCTGACCAGGTACCAAGTTGCCTATGCAATGTTGGGTTGAGCTACCTATGAGGTGTCGAGTTGAACAGGTGCCGAGTTGTTTGTGTTGCATTAGCCTCATAATGTCAGTCACCCACTCCTACAAGAAGCTACTAGGAGCTCGACCTTCGGGGGCAGCACTACTAACTTTAGGTCACTAGCTCACGTGGGAGCCTTGGAAGGCTCGAACGGCAAGGGAGCCCATGTAGTCTGTTGGCCGCCAACTCCCGCGAAAGCCGCGAAGAGCTCATCTTTGTAGGGGGGACCTCACGAAGAGGACTGATGAGATTTTATTTGAATTGAAAGTAAAGTTGGTAGAGCTGCTTAGTCTGTTAGCTCCCTACATAGTTTTGAGTTCATAAAAAATGGAAACTATAAAGTGAGAACTTCAGTTTCTAAAAAGTGAGGACTTAGCTTTCTAGGAGAATAGGACTTAGCTTTCTATAGGATGAGAACTTAGCTTTTTGTAGAACTTCCCATAGACAGCGCCAATTGATGTAACCGTTTCTGGTCACTACCAATTTTTTTTCATGATGTATCAATTTTTTGCTAAGTACTTCGTCATTTGACCTACTCCCAGGTGGCCTGTGACTTAGAGGATGATGGAGCTCCCTGGTGGCGAACTGCCTAGTGGTGAGCTACTTGGTGATGAGCTCCCTAGTGGTGAGCTACTTGGTGATGAGCTCCCTGGTGGTGAGTTACCTGGTGACGATCTCTCTAGTGGTGAGCTACTTGGTGACGAGCTCCCGAGTAGTGAGTTACTTGGTGATAGCTCCCTGGTGGTGAGCTACCTGGTGACGAGCCTCTAGTGGTGAGCTACTTGGTGACGAGCTCCCGAGTAGTGAGTTACTTGGTGATAGCTCCCTGGTGGTGAGCTACCTGGTGACGAGCTCCCTGGTGGTGAGCTACTTGGTGGTGAATTCCCTAGTGGTGAGCTACTTGGTCACGAGCTCCCTGGTGGAAAGCTACTTGGTGACGAGCTCCCTAGTGGTGAGCTACTTGGTGATGAGCTCCCTGGTGGTGAGCTACTTTGATGAGCTACTAGGTGTGCTGCCTTGATGGTGAGCCTCCTAGTGTAGTGCAACCCGACTACCCTCTGCATGAGATGATTTGCTCCTCTTTGTAGACGGCGGGAGATGAGGAACTTGCGAGAACTGAATCAGAGGATCTGGGGGTATTTACTGGGCGAGGCCACTCCGATGGCTAAGTTAGCACTCTGATAGTAGAGAGCTTGAAGATGGCATTAGAGAAATGAGAGTGCTAGAGAACAGGGGTTACCTCCAATTTTCGTCCCCCTTCCCCTCTGAGGGGTCAGAGCTCTTATATAGCGGTGTCCTAACAGATCTGGCATAACCACCTCTGATTCTCTACCGTAGCCGTTACTTGCCAGGGCTGAGCTGGTGGGCACAAGTAACCGTTGCAGGGTACGGCCCTATCAAACATGAGGCATTGTCAGAGTTGGCAGGCATGACGCTGCCTTGCCAGAGACGGTGCAATCTCCAGATCTGGCAGGTACAGTTGTTAGGTAGGAAATCTTCCTGCAATACGCCGAGCTACTCTACAATGAGCTACCTTGCATCGAGCTGCCTATGCCGAGCTACCTGTGGTGAGCTACCTGTGGCGAGCTACCTGTAAGTGGTGAGCTACCTGTGGCGAGATGCTTATGCCGAGCTGCCTATGGCAAGCTGCCTATGCCAAGTTGCCTGTGGCGAGCTGCCTATGCCGAGCTGCTTGTAAGTAGTGAGCTGCCTATAAGTGGCGAGCTCGAGCTGTCTAGTTGTCAAGAGGCTGCACTTAATTGGCATGAGGTGCCAGGTGTCATAATTTCACTAGAGGGCCAAATCTGCCCTCATCAACCATCAAAGTTTTCATACTCAATGAATGATTAAGGGGGCGTTCTATAACCTGAATTGTTTTTCTTGTTTGCCAATTCAACAAACAAATCAAAATCATCTGGTTTAGAAACAGATTATTTCTCGAAACAATAACGCAAAAATTATGTTCTAGGTTGTGTATGTGATTTTTGTTTTCAAAACTGAAACAAGAAAAAAATGTTCTTGAATTTCTGGTTTCAATAACATGATTCATCTAGTTATTTACCATCATGTTCCATAAATCAAATAATTATACACTACAAGATTTGTTTTTCTTTTAAAATTTATTATTTTGATGGTTAAAAACATGGATGTATTGCTTTTTGAAAAAAAAAAAAACCAATTTGCTTTTGTCTTTCAAAACAAAAAGAGTTCAGAAACATGTTTTTGTACATTTTCTTGCTGATATGGAAATTTCAAAAACAAATGAAACAAATACATTCATGTTATAGATCACCCCCAAATAGAACAACATTAAATAGTGGATATCAAAGAAGCATCCCTATTGTTCCTTGAAGAATGTGGTTTTCATTAACTGAGAAGTTTGGCCATGTAACATGCCAAAAAAAAAAAATCTCTGGCAAATTAAATAGAGGGGTAGTGCGAGAACTTTATATAAAGGGTAAATTACAAATACCCTTATATTATGGGATCAACGGTAATTACCTCACTGAACTTTCATTTATGACAAAGACAACCCTGTACTATAGGATCAGCGATAGTTACCCCTGAATTTTCATTTGCGATAAAGATTCCCAAGCCTTCACTTTGTGACAAATACCCCCAATCGTTAAGTCAAACAATGGAATGCATTAAATTACCAAAATACCTATCCGAATTTTCCTTATTTTCTTTCCCACACCCTTTTCTCTAAAAAATGAATGATAATTTCAGGAAAATGGCAGCTTATGAAAAATAGGAAACGATCCAAAAAGACAATTAACTTCGAAAATTAGTTTTCTAAATATAATGCTGAAGTCCTCTCGGTTGCTCTAAATATCTTTGCAGATTTCTGGCTTGATGCAATATTCAAATGAAATGGTAGAGGCTTCTTTTTGATAGATGCAAATTTAAGGTTTCATTTGGTTTTTCATAATTTATTGGAGAAATGAGTGAATACTTTTTATATTTTAAGATGAAGAGATACATTCATGTCAGTGAAATGAAACAAGAATTTGAAGAAATTTGTTTTTACATGACAGTGAAATGATTCTTGTTATTTTTTATCTGGTTTTGTTTGGAGAAAATGGAGGTACTTTGGGTCAATTACGTTTATTTTTCATGCTAATTGTGTGCAATCAAACACTGTTAAATTGCATTTTTTTTTTGGCAAATCGTTCGTTTTGTTTCCTTCTACTTGCGACCAAAAGGAACCCAAACGAGAGACCTGTCGCAGAAATGGTTTACATACACCCTGGATTCGAAAATTTGGTCTAGAGTTAAACTATTAGAATTCCCTCCCTGTTTTAATATTCTGATCTGAACCTCTTTCTCTTTTCAGATATTGGAGGATAGAATCTCATCCTTCTTCGGCTCTTCCACTAACTACAAAGAGAAGGTTCCATCACCAGCAGTACTACAAAATAAAATACCGATATCCCTTGGCTCTTGCCCTTCTGCGCTCCGTAGAGTCTCTTTGCTCTGTTCTGCTTATTTTATATTCCTGAAGGGTCTCTCTTCCACTTCTGACCAAATCAAATTTCTTTTTATCTCTGCTCAGTTTCCGATGTTTAATCCCAAAGTTCCTTCTTTTAATTCACGATGGGTATATCAAGTCTCCCTGTTCCATCTGAAGGAACCCTCTGCGTCCTCCTGGTAAATACAACCCTTTCAATCTCAATCTTCAGAGGAATAATTCGGTCCATCCTTAGCATCGTTGGAATCCGTTTATCATCATCGTCAGCAGATTCAATCGTTGTGGCACCAGAGCCCTTTGATTTTCGTTTGCGTCTATCTCCATCAATCACTCTCGTGGAGGAGTTCCGGTGCCGGATTCCAGCATTCCGCTTCGGGTCCGTCTTTAACTGTAACTGCTCTGGCCGTGAGTGTTCCATCTGCCTGACTCAGTTTGAACCAGACTCAGAGATAAATCAGTTGTGTTGTGCTCATTTCTTCCACAGAGCTTATCTGGAGAAGTGGTTAGAATATTGAAACACTATATGCCCTGCGTGCAGAACTCCTATGGTGCCTGAAGAAGCTGCTTCTTGCATTTGGTAGACAGTAGAAACAGGCTCACCAGGCACTAGCCTGTGCTGACCGCTGAGATATCATACGTGAGTGAAACTCTTCACAATCAGTGTACACAGCTGTGTATATGCCCTAGAGAAGGTTATGCATTACGATGATGAGAATCTTCTGTCACAGAGAAGTTACAGTTTATGAATTTATGAAGATCTCTGAAACATTTTTTTTTTCCATATCTGTTTGTTTATTATCTTAAGCTTGGTTTCTGTGTTGGAGTTTAGTATTACTATTAATACTAGGGACGTCAGTGGGTCGGGTTAGGTGCTAAACCCTTATCGGGTTTCAGGTCGGGTTCGAGTTGGGGTGAACCCGTATATCAATTGGATATAGGTATTCTATACATGAGGCAGGGTGGGACGAATTCTATGACTCCAGATCTCCTGCCCACATTTACCCATAGTACACAATCTCTATGAATTGGGGATTATCTCCTCATGCATAATACTGTATAAGAGAATGAGATGTCCCCCATGTGTGACAGTAATATTATATGGATAGATATAGGCAGAGTTCTTATGGGCAAAAGATCCAGACTCGAGTTCAAAACCCCCCCTCTTCATTTAATCGGATTGGGGCAGGTTCGATTTGGATTTAGGCAAATCCATACGAAAGCCAACCCATTGACATCCCTAATTAATACCTATTATTTTCAGTTTTCATGAAAAATTAAAAACTGTTTGAATTCCTTTTGTAAGCAGGGCAAATTACCTATGTCTCCGTTTTTTCTTTCAAATAAGGTGTTCATTGTCCGGTTCAATTCAGTTCGGAGACCAAACCGTTTTTGTGTAGAAATTGAACCAAACCAATTTGTTTTACTATGATTTGGTCCAGTAGGGTTTGGGTCATTTTATTGGGGTGCAATTCAGAAAGTTATTATATTATATATAATATATATTTCGCTTTATGGTTTGGTTTGGTTTGGTTTCCAACATTAAAAAAGGTTAACTAAAACTATAAACCTGAATTTAAAATTATTCCAAACTAAATTATACCATTTTTAACTCGAGACCAAACCAAACTACCAAATTCAATGTGGTTCAATTTGATTTCATAGTTTGGATCGTATATGATTGTTGGTGGTGCATGATCTGAATGCTCCTAAATGGAGGAAAGTTCAGACGTCTGTTTGCATAGCTAGGCGGTTGAACTGCAAGGAAAGAGAATTCAAAGGACCCGGGGTGGCTTACCCAGTGTGTCTGCTCCGGTGCTTAAGTTAGTAGTTGTTATGCGAGCTGAAAGCTTGTATACTAGAAGGCTAGTGAGCAAATAATCGCACGTACCTTGTGACAATGGGGTTGGTGCACTTATATAAGTGAGCTGTCATAGGTATTACGAAACACTTTCAAGATCCCTAGCCCGTACTACTAGGAATCATTTCCACACTTGGAGATGGACTTTGTGTGAGCTGATAAGGCTTATCATGTCCATCCGATCCGGGCGAGATAAGGATAAGGCCAAATGTGTGGCGTGATCCCAGAGAGGTCGGAGACAACTGGCTAGCTTCTAGGAGTTGGCTATGTGTCACCTCGGCAAGTCGGGCCATCACAAGTAACTCAGAACTTGGTCTTGGCCGAGGTGCCTGAGGTACTTGAGCTGATCTGGCCTGCTGAGGTGGCAGGGAGCAATGAGTTATTGTCTAGTTAGCATATCACTTCCACGTGTCTAGGTGTCGATAGGTCAGGTCAAATTACCCCTCATCAATTGCCTCCCACTCCCGTGCCAGGGGTACTTGACCTAGTGCGGGAGTTCATGATAAGCCTGGGTGGATTTGGCTTGGTCTTCATCTTGGACAAGGTCCGGTCTACAGGTCAGACCTTAATGACTAAACTGGCTTAACCACACAACTAGATTGCATCTCGAGAATGCGCGGACAACACTTGGATTATAAATTCTGCGGACGTCAAACACGTGCTTAACCAATTTTGACCCCAAAAGTCGAGAGACCGCTCTCATGGGAACCGTTGGATCTGGTTGATCTGAGCCTTTCGTGATTAGCTATAGCGGCTATAAATAGGGGCCTTGGGGTCCCATTTTCCTTGTCCTAATTTGAGCTCTCGCGTTTTGGAGGTCATGTGTGAACTTTGGCATTCCAGGTCAGTTTTCTTTCTTCAGTCTTCAAGGTTGATCTTTATTCTTCTCTTCGTAGGTAAGTCGTCTTCCCTTGTACCAATTTGTTCTTTTGTTTCCTTCCATTATGTCAAGTAGCAATAGTTTGTTCGAAGAGAGTGGGAAGTCTGGTCAGGCCGAGGAGGGCACCACGGATCAAGACTTAGAGTCCGGTCTAGTCGAGGTGGGCACCTCAGTTCAGGACTGAAAAGCCTCTAACAAGAAAGCGTCACCTTCATACCATGTTCGCCCATCTCGAGGACTAGACCACTTCGGTCTTTCTACCATGTCACCTGAGTAGATCCACGTTCTAGATACATAGTATAAATTCCCTTATCACTATGGTTATTACCTACTTTTGGAGGGCTTCCCCTAGGAACATGAGCACGAGGAGATAACAGTATTCGCAGAGCACTTGATTGTCAGGCTTCACTTCCCTCTTTACCCCTTTATTATTGAAGTTCTAAAATTTTTTGATGTCATCATTGACCAACATCACCTGAACTTGGTTTGCACCCTGGTCGGTACTATCTCCCTTTTCACGACGTCGATCTCCCCTTAGACTTAGATACCTTCAACTTGCTGTGCTCCATAAAGAAAAATCCAGCCAGCCTAAGGAAGCAAACAAGTATAGTTATTGTATAGCTTACCGACCTAGATGCAAACTTTTTCATGAGTATCCCTCAAAGGTTCTGGCCTGGAAGAGGAGATACTTCACGATTGTTGTTGATGAGGGGTGACCTTTCCCAATACACTGGAGGGAAGGCATTAGTGACCCCGGGGATCGTTTGGATAGGAAGATGAAAAAAAAGATGCACTCCCTGGCAGAGATTGGCCTAAGGCTAAAGGACTACTTGGCTGAGGAGAAGCTCGTTAAGGCCGGGTTGGGTCCTCCGGGTAGGTTGTCATTTCGGGTGAGGCTATTTCGTCTTCTCATGTTGTTTCCTTTTGTATTTCTTTGGTTGATCTTCTATTCATCTTCCACAGGTATTATGACTGACATCCTAATGACTCAATTTTTCTCTGACATGAAGAAGAGAAAGAGGAAAGCATCTGAGGTGACTCTTCCCAGAAACTGACAGCCGAACCCACTACATCAGATAGGACTGAGGACCCCCTAGTCATTAACTTGGTCAAGGACGACCAATAGAGGAAGTCACTGCCTTATTAGCCCAGGAATGGCCCAGTCCTTTGACCCTTGGTCTAGCCATCCTAGGGTCAACTCTTTAGGTGAGGGCCCCAAGGAGAACCGAAGTATCATGGACATACGGGTCATCCTCAAAAATAGTAAGGAGGGGATTTTTCCTGAGATCTCTAAATTTGCTGAGTAGCAAACTCCCGAACTGGGTGCAAAGGTGCTAGGCCACCTCATGGTGGTGTGTCTCTGATCTCAATACTAAGCTATTACTTCTATTTTCTCTGGTACTTAGTAAATTTTGCTTCTTTTGCAGATAAACTCCAAGATTCACACACTTATGAAGCAGTCTGTGTAGCACGCTACGAAAATGAAAACTGTCATGGCGATGGTTGTAGAATATCGGTCTAAGGTAGAGAAGGCCACTGGGGTCATCAATAAGTTGGAGGCTGAATTGGTGGTGAAGAACGAACAACACCAGAGGGAGGTTGAAAGATTGATGAACGAGGCCAAGGAGCAAAGGGTCACTTTTACTGAGTGTGAGGCTACTCTCTCTCAAGGGATCAAGGACGCCAAGGCTGTTGCCATTGATAAATTTAAATCCTATGTGGAATTTAGTAAATTGAGGAAGGACCTCTATCTTCTAGCCTTCTATAAAGGCTTCAAACTTTGTCGTTGGTTGGCTAGGCGGGCATTCCTTGAGCTCAACCTTGGAGCTATCACTACCGTGGGTGTCACTATGGAGATGGTGCTTAAGGCTGATGATGACCCAAACTCTGAGGAGGAAGATGATGACTTCGATGAGGGAGCTGTGGAGAAGGATGGCCAGGATGCTGTTGCCGAGGAAGCCATGGACACCGATGAGGTTAAGAACTCTACAATCATTGAGGAGGATGGGAGCGATGAGCCCCACGATGACTAGCCACTACCTCTTTTCTTGGACCCCTTTTGTACAAACATCAATCACCGAGCCTCCGAGCTCGGTTTAGTAGGTTTTTCACTTCTCTTTTTTTTTTGTCTTTTTGATGTACAAATTCATATTTTACAAGTAATGAAAATACAATTGCTCTTTTCACCACCTCGCACACAATAGTCTTCAAGAAACTTAACTTCTCTAGAAAATCTCCCAAGTATAGGTTCTCCCAAGGTGCCTAACTTTTTAGAACAACTAGGCATGGTAAGGTATACAACCCGAACTACCTATGCATTGATAAGGCATAAATAAAACATAGCCAAACTGCCCATATGCTTGAAAAGTGACTGGGTCTTATTTTGTTGTGGTGTTGAGGTCATCACTGGCTAGATATTTAGGCCCTTAGGCCTAGAGTGGCTCATGGTCCACTCTTTGTTGTATTATTTAGCTGATGTGCGGCTTGACCAGGTCGCCAAAGTGGTGGTCATTCATACTTGGAAACTTTTCAATGTGGCAGATGCTTCACTCCCGAGCTCATAAGTAGTACTTTCTTAGGTTATCGATGTTCTAGGCACGTGGCACTTGCCTCCCTTCCATTGTCTCGAGCTCGTACGTCCTTCACCAAACATTCATTGCACTCTTTAGGGACCCTCCCAATTCGGTCCTACCTTACCTACACCATGCTCAGGTACCATTACTTTCTGAAGTACAGGTCACCAACTTGGAAGTAGCGTCACTTGACTTGGGCATTATAGTACTGATCGACTCGCTGCTGGTAGGTTATAGTCGGAATATAGGCCAAGTTATGCACTTCTTCGATCAGATCAAGGCTGGTCCGCATCTCCTCTTCATTAGCCTCCTCATCGTATGCCTCTAACTGCAAGGTTGGCACCTCGATCTTAGTTGGGATGACTGCCTATGTACCATACATCAGGTTGAACGAGGTTTCTCTAGTTGTAGTCTTGATGGTAGTTCAGTAGGCCCATAGGACATTGGGCGGCTTGTCGACCCACAAACCCTTAGCTCATGAAAGTTGAGCTTTGAGTCCATGGGGGATTGCCCTATTCGTTTACTCTGCCTGACCGTTCACTTGTGGATGCGCCACTGACGTGAAGTTATGCTGGATCCCCATCTCAGCACACCAATTTTGGGATTTGATGTATTTGAACTGCTTCCTGTTGTCGGATATCAGTACCTTCGACAATCCAAATCTTCATAATAATTCTTCTAGAAGAAACTCTATACATTCTGGGTTGTGATGGTCACCAATGGCTCAACCTCCACCCACTTTGTGAAGTAGTCAACTGCCACGACTAGGAATATTCTCTGCCCGATTGTAGGTGGGAATGGACTGAGGATGTCTATTCCCACTGGACAAAAGGCCATGGGCTAGTCAAATACTTCAAGTCGGTAGTGGGTTGGTGAAGAATGTTCTTGTGCCTTTAGCAGTTATCACACTTCTAGACAAGCTCAAGTGCACCCGTCTTCATTGTAGGCCAGTAATATATTTGCCTTAGCACTTTCTGGGCTAGCGCCCTACCCCCCAGGTGTCCTCCACAAAGACATTCGTGGATCTTGTGTAGCACCTGGCTTGCCTCTATATAGCCACCCGTCAATAAGAACACAACGAGTTGATGAAGGCTCTACCCTCCGAGATGAGTTACGATCTGCTAGTAGAGTCCCATGGAGCAGATAGTTCACAAGTAGGTCAACCTAGCTCAGTTCTGTAATCAACACAGGAACGACCTCTTTTACCACCTGCACAATGCTAGGTTGTAGTAGGTCTTCAATGTACACCATCCTCATGGTGATGTCACTCAAACTAGCCAGCTTAGACAGTGCATCAGCCTCAGCATTTTTCGATCTCGGTACTTGTCAGATGAACCAAGAGTGGAAGCCGGGCAGGAGTTCCCTTACTTTGGCTAGATAGGCCATCATGGCGGGTTCCTGAGCCTCGTACTCATCATCCACCTAGTTCACGACCAACTGAGAGTCGCTGCATACCACAATGTACTTCATGCTGACCTCCTTCGTCAACGTTAACTCGGCTATTAGTGCCTCATACTCCGCTTCATTGCTCAGCACTTTGAATGCAAACTGGAGAGAATACTCCAGCTTCACCTTGCTTGGCCCGTACAGTTTGAGTCCAAATCCGCTTCCTCACTGATTAGATGAGTCATCAATGTGTAGGATCTAGGGCTCCTCGTCCTAAGATGGGGTCTCCCTGGCTCAAATGGGCACCACGCTAGTTGATGCCTCTGACGTGATGGTCGGCTCAATCATCTCAGGGTCTGGCGTATTGAACGTACATTTAGCAACAAAGTCTGCCAAGACCTGTGCTTTTATCTCTGGGTGTGACTCGAACCAGATGTTGTATTCGCTCAGCTCGATGGCTCACTTCGTCAACTGCCCTGAGACCTCAGGCTTCTAAAGGATGTGCCTCAGGGGTTTATTAGTTAGGACGACAATGGTGTGGGCTTGGAAGTAGGGGTGTAGCTTTTGAGTTGTGATGACTAGTGCGAAGGCCAGCTTTTCGATGTCGGGGTACCTGGTCTCAACTTCTTGCAAAACCTTATAGATATAGTAGATTAGTCTTTGAACCCGCTCTACTTCTCTTATTAATACCAAGCTGACTACCCCATCACTCGTAAAGAGGTAGAGTCTTCGCTCATCTCCAGGTTCAGGCTGGGTCAATGCCGGTGGTGAACTTAAGTATCTTTTGAGCTCATTGAATGCGAGCTAGCACTCCTCAGACCACTCAAAGTCCTCGTTCTTTTTTATAGCCTTGAAAAATGGAGAACACCGACCAGCCAATTTAGACATAAATCAGTGGCAATTAAGCCAATTAACTTTTGCAATTCTTTTATTGTTTGGGGCGGTCTCATATCTAAAATAGCTTGGATCTTGTCTAGGTTGGCTTCGATGCCACATTGGTTTATGATGTAACTGGGGAATTAGCCCGACGTGACCCCGAAGACACACTTATTCAGGTTTAGCTTCATGTTAAACTTTCTTAAAATTTCAAAAACACAGCTTAAATCATCAATAAGAGAAGAAGAAAACTATGTCTTTATGACCATGTCATCTACATAACACTCAACTTTATTGCCTATTAAAGGCTCAAAAACTTTGTTTACAAGACACTAGAAGGTTGCTCCAATGTTTTTAATCCAAAGGGCATGACTTTATAACAATACAACCCTAGTTCAGTTACAAAAGCGGTTTTTTCCTAGTCGGCTAAGCCCAACCTGGTTTGGTTGTAGTTGGAATAGGCGTCCATGAAGCTCAGCAACTCATGCCCCGAGGTTACATCTACCAGGTGATCTATTCTGGGAAGGGGGAGGCTATCCTTTGGGTAGGATTTGTTAAGGTTGGTGTAGTTGACGCACATGCCCCACTTGTCATTGGCTTTCTTCATGAGCACAGGATTTGTTACCCAACTCGGGTACTGGGCCTCTCTAACAAAGTCTACTGCGAGGAGCTTCTCAACTTCCTCATTTACTATCCTCCACCTCTCTGGGGTGAGGTTTCTCTTCCCTTGCTTGACTGGCCTAACTAAAGTGTCCACATTAAGCTTGTAAGTAATTAAGCTAGGGTCAATGTCGGGCATCTCTACTGCCAACCATGCAAAAACTTCTAAATTTTCAAGTAAAAATCTTACCAATTGTGACCGAAGTGGTTTTTTTAGGCAAGCGCCAATCTTGAGAGTCTTCATGGGCTTGGTATCAAAGACCGGGACCTAGACCATATCCTCCATCGGTGCAACTAGCTTGTCGGTGTGTTCAGGGGGTGGCTCCAGCTCGACATCATCTGCTAGCTTTGTTTTTCCTTTTAGTGCCGCGATGTAGCACTTCCATGATTCCAACTGGTTGCCCTGTACTACTCCCACTCCGTATCTCGTCAGAAATTTCATTGAGAGGTAATAGGTCGACACCACTACACAGAGGGCACACAAAATAGGCCAACCTAAGATGGCATTGTAGGGGGACGGAGTGGCGACCATGAGGAAGTTGTGCTCAAACCAAATAGTATTAGGCTATGCTCCTGCTGCCACCGGCACTTTGATCCTGTCGAGAGGCTTCACTACGTCTCCACCGAAATTCACGAGAGGCATGTCTGCTATCTAAAGGTCCTTCTCATCTAGATTCATCTTCTCGAACAGTTTTGACAACAAGGGCATCATCATGCGGATACTAGATCCCGCAAGTATCATACTTAATGAACTGCCATAAATACCCACGATGAATCAGCTCTTCAATCTCATCCTTCAGGTTTTGATAGCTCTCTATATCATGCCCAATATCCTAGTGGAAGTGACAGTACCGGTTTTGGTTGTGGTTGGTGAGGTCTCCTCTCATTCTAGGTGGACACTTGATGTAGTTGGCTTCCTTTATCCACATTAAGATCTCACCTCATTTTGTGTTTAGGGCGGTGTAACTCTAGTTCTAGATTGAGGGGTTCTAGATCACCGACCTAATTTAGACCCCCGACGTGGTGATCGGCTCTAGGTGACTTGCTTTGCCTATTGCACGGTGACTTGCTTCTTTTCGGCAACTTACTCTTTTGCTATTGATGTTTGTTGATGCTGCTTTCTTCCTCTGTTCTCCTCCTTTTCCTAGCCTGGTGCAGCTCGAACTGGAACCCGAGAGCCTCATCTGCCTTAATAAACTTGTCAACATCTGTGAGGAACGCCTCCATGGGAGTTGGTGGGTTCATCTCAAGTTGCCAACGAAGATTAGGGTGGCACTCCCTTCTGGGACATAGTGAGCTCTACGGCCGGGTCAAGGTTTGGTACTTGAAGCCTCTTGAGATTGAATCTTTTAATATAGTCCCTGAGGGACTCATTCTCCCGCTAGACCACCTTCAATAGGCTCATCATTGACTTGGGGAACTTCTTGCTTGTAGCAAAGTGCATAGTAAAGAGTTTCACGAACTGGTTCCAATTCCTGATTGAACCAGGAGGCAGTCCATGGTACCATAGTCTCACCATACCTCTGAAAGTTGTGGAAAAGGCCATGTAGAGGCAGGCGTGATTCGCTCCATGAAGTAGCATCAGGGACTGGAAGCTATCGTTATGATCGTTGGGATTGGTATTGCCATCATAGGTTTCCTGTGTGGGTGCTTTGAAATTTTTCGGTCGTAGGGCTGAGAGGATCTCTAGAGCCAGGGGAAGGCCGGCTCAACTAAATCAAGGTTGGCTAAACAGTAGCCGAACTAACCTCTCTCTTCTTCTCGGTCTCTACCATAGGGGCAACGCTGCTCTTGGCGGTGAAGCAGAGTGCACATCTGCGGCGTCGCTTCTTCGTTACATCGTTGGTGTTGTTCGCTTTTGTATTAGCCGGAGTCTCGACTTTGACATTCTCCCAGTCTCTGACATTGTCCTGAACAGGGGTTGAGTCCCAGTTGTCGATGTGGTAGGACGGATCCGGGGCTAGGTCCCTGCTCCTCAAGCCAAGCTGCTGGTTGCTGGGTTGTTGATCATCTTGTCGATGGCGATGTTGGTCGTCCTGAGGGTGGACGTGTTGATCATTCTACAACCAGTGGGGCTGGTCGTTCCGGTGGCTGTGTTGTGACTAGTTGTTTCACTAGTCAACCACAAGAGCTCGGGGAGGTGACAAACATAGGGAGGTGCTAAATCTCAAGGTGGTGTCGGGCCCCAAGGTGGTAACTGGCCCCGAGGTGGAGATGGACTCCAGGGTGGTGATTGATGTCGGTGTTGCTAGTACTGCTGATGCTGATGCTGTTGTGGGGGCATAAGAATTTTGAACTTCTCCCATGCTCTTAGTTGTAGGTTCATACTCCTAACATGCATCTATCCCGACGAGAACCATAGAGGGCTCTACCGCTGGGAGAGGGGCACTCACATGAGGCACTGGTGTGTTGCCATGCTGTAATGGGAATGTCGGGTTCGACATCGCTGATACTCCTGGAATAGTGAGGGCCATGGTGAGTTGCCCAATAGTCATAGTGGGGATCTCTAGGTTAACTGCAAGCTGATCTTTCCCCCTAGTGATAGGCACTTCGACATTCTTGTTGTTGCTGGAAGATGCCATTGAGTTGGTGAAAGTAGCTGACTAAAAGGTAGGAACTTGGCATTTTGTCGTAGTTCCCACAGATGGCGCCAATTGCTGGTGCATGATTTTAATGCTCCTAGCTGGAGGGAAGCTTGGATGTCAGTTCGCTTAGCTAGCTGGTCAAATTACAAGGAAAGAGACCTTAGAGGACCCAGGGTGGCCTACTCGGTGTGGGTGCTTTGACGCTTAAGTTAGTAGCTCTTATGCAAGCTAAAAGCTTTATGCTAGAAGGCTAGTGAGCAAATAATCGTGCGTACCTTGTGATGTTGGGGTTGGTGCCCTTATATAGGTTAGCTGCCATAGGTCTTATGACTTCTGAGATCCCTGGCCCGTGCTACTAGGAATCCGTTCCATAGTCGTAGATGGACTTCGTGTGAGCTGATAAGGCTTACCATGTCCATCCGATCCGGGTGGGATAAGGATAAGGCTTGTAGATGTGTAGTGTGATCCCGAAGTGGTCGGAGATAGCTGGCTAACTTCTAGAAGTTGGCTATGTGTCACCTCAGCAAGTCGGGCCATCACAAGCTACTCGAACCTTGGTCTTGGCCTAGGTGCCCGAGGTACCCGAGCTGACCTGGCATGTTGAGGTGGCAAGGAACACTGAGTTGTTGTCCAATTAGCAGATCGCTTCCACATATCCGAGTGTCGATAGATCGGGCCAAATTACCCCTCATCAATGGTCAAATACTAACACCACCCCTTAGGTTAATTTATTAATTTATCCACCCTTGGGTTTGTTTATTAATTCTGAGTATGGCTAATAACTTTTAAAGTTCCATTTTACCCTTTATTTACACCTTATTTATTATAAAAAAATGCCCATATTTTACTCTTTTTTATCTATTTTACCCTCTATTTGCACCTTAAATATCTCCTATGAATGACAACATACAAGGAGGGAAATATTCCTATGTGTAGGTAGAAGTGTAGGGAGGATGGTGTGAGACAATCTATGAGGAGAAAATCCAAACTCTTGGCTTTTAAAGATCAAAAAACCAAAATTTTGGGTTTTTTCATTTGGTAATAATCAGCCCAGTAGATCATAAGACCCCTCTCCTAAAAAGTTCAAAAGACACGAAAATGGAAATCTATATGAAACATCTATTTATAATGCATTATCAAATGGTCTCCCTTTTGATATGCAGAGATTTTGAAAGATTTTCCAAACACAGCATTAATGGTGTATCATCACCTAAGCCCTAGGACCACTTATTTTAAGTACTTATTTTCATAAGTACTTTAAATTATTGTTAGGACCAAACAAAAAAAACCCATTTTAGGTATTTAAACACGGTTGGTGAATAAACCTGAAATAAACACTTATTTGGAATGTTTTAAGACCTGAACCAGAGTGGACCAGATGGTTGGACCATTAAACCTAGGACCGAAGGCTATTCCGGTTTTTCGGAGGTGTTTTATAATGTTGATAAAAATTAAAATTGGTGGGTGTTGAGTGTTAACTGGTCCACAATACACCTTGTGGAAGGAACTAATCCACACCACACCATTGTCCACAGTTGTTCTGAACCATGGGCAAAATTGTGGATAGAATCTATCCACATCCATAGGGGCATTCTCTAAGTGAATGAAAAAACCATAATTTAATTTACATCTATTGATTCCATATATTTACATACTGTTTGTGAGATACACGATTGATCATGAATGAAAAAAAAACCATAATTTAAGAAAAAAATAATTTGAATAATAATATAAAATAATAATTGATAAAATAAAACACCAATACATTATTACTAATAAATATAAAATAAATGTATTTTCCATTTATGTAAAGTAGAAGATAAAAATGTATATAATATGAATTTATGTAATAGTACAAAACCATTTTGATGAACAAAAAATGGTAATAAAAATAACTAAAAGTTTAAAACTAGTTTAATGTTTAGAAAAATCATTATAATATTATCTTCATCAATAAACAATTTAAAAACAAATTTAATAATAAATGAATATGTTAAAAGATTAACAAAAATGAGGGTGATTGGGCTTGTGTAACACAAGTGCATTGCACTAAATTCTTCTCACAAATTGTCTACACCATAGTGTAGCTCATTGACAATAAAACGTTGTTTTAGATAAATTGAGGTGTTGCCCATCCCTGTCTATGCTATTTTGTGAACAAAGATGGTCCACATGAAACTGAACACCCCATTTTAAAACGATTCTGTCCATAATACATTAACAGTATCGAACACCCCCTTAAACCTACGTTTCAAAATGCTTGGAAACATAAAATGTTAATAGTGAGATATACATTTTATGTATATATTTTATTAAATACATGTTGCACAAAATGTTTAAAGCATGATTTGAACCTAGATATTTGGGACCAAAGTGTATAAACAACCATATAGCCAACACTATTTAAATATGTTATACTTTGCAAAAAATATAATATATATCAAATATGTGACTTGTAGTCAAATCATTTAACTCGTAACTTGACAGGTATTCTGGTTTTGTGTCCATTTTGAGTCTTACAACATTGCTTATTTGTGAAATAAGTGCTTAAAGGTAAGCAATAATTGGATAGATTTTAAGCACTTATTCATATCTTGGGAACCTTGGAAATATATGGTGATCAGTCAATTAACATCAATAGGAGTTGGGTTGGAAATTTACACTGATGTATATTCTAAACACCCACAAATAATTCATTGAATTTTACACTTTGACAATCAAGCGTGGTTGGTGTAAATTTTCAAAAACAAATGGTCCCAATTTTTATCTATCACTGAACCGGTTCACATTTTCCATGGATATAAAATTTGAATTTACACTTCAAATAAATACAGCCGTAATGAAAAAAAAAGTCCATCTAAACCCTAAGGAACTTGGATTCATCCTCAAAACGTAAAAGAACATGTTGATTTAAGGCAATCACCACTATACCTTTCTTTAGAGCAAAAGTCTAACCAAAAACTCTCTAACATCAGCAAGAGGTGGTCATCCATAAGAAACCTTACCAACAAGTGCAAACTGGAATGACCCAATAAAGAGATTGATTTTGACCTACGTCATGTCTGCTCAATGTTCTTCAATCAACTCTCAAGGTGAGTCCTCTTCTAGAAATAATGGATTGTGGGCTAAGGATTTGGCAGTCATATTATCGCACCAAACAGTAGAGGAGAGAGTTGAATGCCAAGCTTAGAGAGCATGGTAAGCTAAGAGAGTTCTACAGTAGTTGAGGCAAGGCATCGACACTCTGCTTCCGTACTGGACCTAGAGACAGTAGATTGCTTCTTCGAGCTCCAACACACAAGATTGGGGCCCAAAAATATAGAATAACCACTTTGAAACTGCCTATCAACGGGGCAGCTTGCCCAATCAGCATCAGCGAAGGTAGTGAGAGTGAGAGTTTTGGACAAAAGAAGAGATAGTCCATGCGTGATAGTACCCTTTAGATACTGAAGTATGCGCTTGACTATCGCCCAGTGAATAGTGGTGGAGCTTTAAGAAACTGGAAAAATTTGTTTATAAAACCACAAATATCTGGGTGAGTTAATGTCACATATTGGAGCGCACCAACAATGCTCTTGTAGATTCACCCTATGAGGAGTCGAGCCTAGTGCTGGCAGCCATTGGGGTAGGACACGATTTGGCTTCATGCATCAGAGCACATAGTAACAAATCTGATATATACTTATGTTGTGACAAATGAATACTAGAAGAAGAGCAGGTCAACTCAACTCCCAAGAAGTAGTGTGTTCGGCCGAGATCTCTCAAGGCAAACTGAGATGATAAATCAGCAATGAGAGATGAAATAGAAGAAGACTTGGAGCTTGTAATCAGAATATTGCCGACAAAAACTAGGAGAATAAGAGTCTCTCTCCCCTTTGGTACATTGAAGAAAAAGAGAGGAATCAGCCCTGGATTCAATGAAACCCAAGGTGAGAAGATAATCTCGAAGCCTGCAGGGCTTGTTTGAGGCCATACAAACTACGATTAAGTCGGAAAACATAGGAAGGGTTCCAGGGATCAATGAACCCAATATGCTGCTTCATATACAATTCATCAGTCAAAATACCATGTAAGAAAGCATTACTTACATATAGTTGATGAACACCCCAGTTTAGGAGAGAGCAAGTGAAAGAACAGTATGGATAGTGGTAGGCTTGACAACCGGATAGTGGTAATTTTACAGTTTCGGCGCCATGTAGTAATCTGGGCATAACTCTCCCATCCGGACTCTGATTGAAATGATTCAAGATGCATTGGAAAGATAAGGAAACACTCTAAAACTTTCATGTTTTTATAATTGATAGATTTGGACTGAATAAAAGTCAAAATCGAGCCCGAATTCTGAGCAAATTCGTAGAGAAGCCCAACTCGCAGCAGAAGCCCAGTTCACAAAGAAGCCTTGCAGAGGCCCAATTCATTAAGGAAACCCAATATGAATACAAGAATAAGAAAACTGCAAAAAGTCCTATCAGATTTAATTTTCTAAAATAATTCTACAAAGATAAAAGAGATTGAGATTACCAGATAATAGATAGGATAGGATTAGATTTAAACTAATAATTAGGAATTAGGACTTTCTATTTTTGAGAAAAAACTCCAAAAAGGAGTTGGAAACAGCCCCTCCTCCTAAAGCTATATAAAGGAGGGGTGGACTAGCACCAGGGAGGAATCAATCAATCAAGGGAGCAAGGAGAAATCCTCCAAGAGAGCTTCAGCCTCCAAGGAAGCAGTCAACAACCCAGGAGGAGAAGAAAGGCAGGGAAGAGGAGAATTGAAGACTCAAGGGCGAGGAGTTCCCCTCAATCAACTTCTATTCAAGAGTTTTTTTTTTCTTCAAACTTTACTCTCTGTTATTATTCAATTTCACTTATGTTTAATCTAAATTTTATCGTTGGAATGATTCTTTTCATTAATAATATGAGTAGCTAAATTTCTTGATCTAGGATTTGGATGTAGTCTTTTGATTTGCCTATGATAGATTTTGTTTAATTGACCGGGTCGTTGATTGTTGGGATTTATCTTTTATCTTAGGGCTTAATGTTAGTAATTAATTGGACATTAATTACTTGAGTTAAGGTTTTGTGTGAAGTAGCAAGAGTGGAAGCATAATACTAGTTCATTGAGATAATTGACCTAGGGTATGTGTTGCTTAGAGATAAGAACACTCCTTTGTGATTGTTAAACAGATTTTCATTGATCTTAAAGGGTTTGTGTTCATTGCCCGTGATCACGAGAGTAGACACACGGTTAGCATGAACACACGTGTTGTATCTTGAGAGAGAACTTCATATAATTTGGGAAAATCTGATCATAAATTCCAACAACAATAAACCAATCTAAAAAAATATAAGTATGTCATAGGTAATAATTTGATGAAACCCGAATCCTAGGCTTTTTATAATATTTTGAATTAAATCTATTTACTTGCATTATAATTTCTTTAATTTGGCTTGAGAATTGAATTTTTAATTTCTAAATAATAGAGAAATCTTAAAATTTGGTACTTGACAACACCTTCCCTGTGGGATCGACACACTATTCACACACTATTACTTGCCCACGATCTGTATACTTGCAGAAATCGTACAACAAGTTTTTGGTGCTGTTGCTTGGGAAGGCAATACTGTCAATATCAAAAAAATTTTGATACACTCTATTACTTTAGACCTCTAATTCTTTTTTTTTTTTAATCTGTCTTTTTGTTTTGCTCATTGCACAACCTTTTAGGTATTTATGTGAAGCGATCTAAATGTCCGATTAGAAGATCTAGATCTTGAAATTGATCGTAGGTGCAAAGCATTAACTAAAGCCAAAAAGAAGAGGCTTAGAAAGGAGAAAGAAGACAGGGCTAGGGAGTTGGAAAGTCAAGAAGGAGGAACACAAATTAATCAAGAAGCTTTTGAGGGAGTAAGAAAAGAAGAAGACATGGAAAACGACGCTAACAGATCCTTGCGCGAATTTGCCATACCAACTTCGACCATTCAGCCTAGCATTGAAAGGCCAATGGTTGCAGCTAATAATTTTGAGATCAAACCAGCAATCATTCAGATGTTAGTAGTCTCAGTTTGGGGGAGGAGTTATGGAAGACACCAATGCTCATTTGGCAAATTTCTTGGAGATCTGTGATACCTTTAAAATGAATGGCATTTCTGATGATGCCATCAGATTGAGGCTTTTCCCCTTTTCTCTTAGAGATAAAGCCAAAACATGGTTAATCTCTCAAGCTTCGGGATCAATTACTACATGGGATCAGCTCACAAAGGCATTTCTAGCAAAATACTTCCCACTAGGAAAAAACTGCTAAATTGAGGCATGACATCACCAGTTTCACTCAGTTTGATGGAGAGACTCTCTATGAAGCATGGGAAAGGTTCAAAGACTTGCAAAGAAAGTGTCCTCATCATGATATCCTTCCTGGATTGGTTGATAGTACAGACGTTCTATAATGGTCTCTCCCCTCTAATGAGAATTACTATTGATGCAACAGCTGGTGGGGCTCTCATGAACAAGAATGCTACAGATGCAAATGTTCTCCTTGAAGAAATGGCAGCTAATAACTACCATTGGTCTAATGAAAGAAGCATTACAAAAAAGGTTGCTGGTGTTTATGATGTGGATGGGTATTCTCTGCTTGCTTCCAAAGTTGATATGATAGCCAAGACCTTGGAATGAGTGAACATCAATGTTCACTCCAACCATCCAAAAGTGTGTGAATCTTGTGGGGGAAATCACCATAATTCAAATTGTCATGGGATGGAGCAAGTCCAGTTTGCCAATAATCCCAATTGGCAACCAAACAACCCTTACTCAAATTCTTACAACCCTGGATGGAGGAATCACCCCAACTTAGCATCGGGAAATCCAGGAAACCAAGGAGGCAACCAAAGGCAACCTTTCCAAAATAACTTTCAAGGGAGGAATCAAAATCAGCCCCAAGCACCAGAAGAAAACAGACCCTCCTATGAAACAACTTTAGAGAAATTCATTGGGGCTACTTCTGAAAGGTTTGAGAAGATAGAAAAGCAATATGATAGGTTGGAGGCAAAGGTTGATTAAATAGCTAGCCAAAATAGGAACTTGGAGATGCAAATAGGTCAAATGGCTAGTTCATTCATCGCAAGAGCTCAAGGTACTTTGCCTAGAAAAATTGAAGTCAATCCCAAGGAGCACTGCAAGGCAATTACTTTGAGAAGTGGCAAACAACTTGAGGAATTGATGCCAAAGAGAGTAGAAGAAGAAAGTGGTGAAGCTTCAACAGAAATTATTCAAGAAGAAATTCCAAATGACCAAGCTAAAGAAGAGAAGAAAGAAGAGTTGTCTAAACCACCAAAGGTCAAGCCTTATGTACCACCTGTTCCTTTTCCTCAAAGACTAAAGCAACAGAAATTGGACAAACAATATGAGAAGTTTTTGAACATCTTCAAGCAGCTCCACATAAATATCCCTTTCATAGAAGCACTTGCTCAAATGCCGACTTATGTGAAGTTTCTCAAAGAATTATTGTCCAATAAAAGGAAGATTGAAGACAATGCTGTTGTTGCACTTACTTAGGAGTGCAGTGCTATAATCCAACATAAGCTTCCATCAAAGCTTAAAGACCCAAGGAGTTTTTCTATTCCTTGCACCATAGGAGATACTGAGTTTGACAAAGCTTTATGCAATTTTGGTGCCAGTATAAATCTAATGCCATATTCTATTTTTGAAAAAATTGGATTGCATGAACTAACACCTACTACTACTGCCCTGCAATTAGCTGATAGAAGTATTAAATATCGTAGGGGAATAGTAGAAGATGTTTTAGTCAAAGTGGGAAATTTTATTATACATGCTGACCATTGTGTTGGATATGGAGGAAGATAGGACAATGCCCTTGATTTTAGGGAGACCTTTCCTTGCTACTGGTAATGCTTTAATTGACATACAAAAAGGTCTACTTACTCTTAAAATCAATGATGAAGAAGTAGTATTTAATGTATTTAAAACCATGAAATATCCTAACACAATTGAACATGAAATATATGCAATTGATTGCATTGATATTTGGGCAGTTGAAGTCGATGCATCTAAATCAGATGATCCTTTAGAACGTTGCATTCTTAACTCTTGTAAAAATGTGCAAGTCTTGGATGAAAAAATTAAGGTGGTTTTGAACTATTTGGAGGCCTGTCAAGAAGAGTTCAAGCCAAGACAAGGAAATTTTTTACCATTGGATGGATCGACCTCTACCAAGCAATTGTGACCTTCCATTGAAACACCTCCAGCTCACATAAAACTCCTCCCATCTATTGTGCAGGCCTCTATTCTAGATTTAAACTCACCCATGATGGATGAGAGGGGAAAACATCGGAAGTTGTAACTACAAGACCTGGAGGATCCGGTTTATGATTAAAAATAGGGAAGTTTGTTTTTCTTTTTTTTTTTCTCTTCTTGTTTTTATAGCTAAGTTATTTCCACCTTTTCTTTTTACCTTACATTCAAGACAATACATAGACTAAGTGATGGGGGGAGAGTATAGGATTTTATTTCAGTTTAAAAAAAAAATCAAAACCTCAACTCTTTTGAAATCAATTAAAACAATGTTCTAGGAAAATTCTTGTGAACCTAGTAATGAGGTATGATCAAGGAGTACATGACTTATTTGAAGCCATTTCCAGTTAAGCTAGTCCTAAATTCAGGTTTCAATAAATGGGATAGTTGTTTTACCATTGCTACAATTGATAGGATGGAGCATAAAATGCACCTACCAACCAAGTAATTCAATAATAGGATGGAGCATAAAATGCACCTACTAGCCAGTAAATTCAACAGTAGGACGGAGCATAAAATGCACCTACTGGCCGAGTGATCCAAAAGTGAGACAGAGCATAAAATGCATTAACTCTTAATAAAATAAAAAATATATATAAAAAAAGAGAAAATAAAAGAGAGGTTTTCCCTTATTTACTACCTGGTTGTGCTAATTTAATGGTTTTCAATAGTTAACTTAGAATATTTGTGGAGAAAGATGAAGAAGAGTTGAGTTTAAAATTGGTAGGATAATTAGTTTGTTCTTGTTTTATTTTTGCTTGAATTTTGTCTTGCCCGAGGATGGGCAAGGCTTAAGTGTGGGGGGGATTTGATGAGAATAAAAATTATCATCTTTTAATCCCTAAATATTCAGTCTTTTATACTTAATTAGTACTTAATTGGACTCATTATGCATGTATTTCGATTCAGGGCATGAAATAAGGCATCAGGAGAAAAACAAGGCTAATCGGGTAGTTTTGCATAGTTTCAGTGCTGCATAGTAATTTGGGCATAACACTCTCATCTGGACTCCGATTGAGATGATTCAAAATCATTGGAAATATAGGGAAAAACTCTACAACTTTCATGTTTTTAGGATTGATAGATTTGGACTGCATAAAAGTCAAAATCGGGCCCGAAGTCTAAGCAAATTCGTAGAGAAGCCCAACTCGTAGCAGAAGCCCAGTTCACAGAGAAGCCTTGCAGTGGCCCAATTCGTTAAGGAAGCCCAATACGAATACAAGAAGAAGCAAACTGCAAAGAGTCCTATCAAATTTAATTTTCTAATGTAAATTTAGAAAGATAAAAAAGATTGAGATTACTAGATAATAGATAGGATAGGATTAGATCTAAACTAATCATTAGGAATTAGGATTTTCTATTTTTGAGAAAGAACTCCAAAAAGGAGTTGAAAACAGCCCCTCCTCCTAAAGCTATATAAAGGGGGGGGGGGGACTAGCACTAGGGAGGAATCAATCAATCAAGGGAGCAAGGAGAAATCCTCCAAGAGAGCTTCAGCCTCCAAGGAAGCATTCAACAACCCAGGAGGAGAAGAAAGGTGGCGAAGAGGAGAATTGAAGACTCAAGGGCGAGGAATTCCCCTCAATCAACTTCTATTCAAGAGTTTTTTTTTTCTTCAAACTTTACTCTCTATTATTATTCAATTTCATTTATGTTTAATCTAAATTTTATAGTTGGAATGATTCTTTTCATTAATAAGATGAGTAGCTAAATTTCTTGATCTAGGATTTGGATGTAGTCTTTTGATTTGCCTATGATAGATTTTGTTTAATTGATCGGGTCATTGATTGTTGGGATTTATCTTTTATCTTAGGGCTTAATGTCAGTAATTAATTGGACATTAATTACTTGAATTAAGGTTTTGTGTGAAGTAGCAAGAGTGGAAGCATAATACTAGTTCATTGAGATAATTGACCTAGGGTATGTGTTGCTTAGAGATAAGAACACTCCTTTGTGATTGTTAAACTGATTTTCATTGATCTTAATGGGTTTGTGTTCATTGCCCATGATCACGAGAGTAGACACACGGTTAGCATGAACACACGTGTTGTATCTTGAGAGAGAACTTCATATAAACTGGGTAAATCTGATCATAAATTCCAACAACAATAAACCAATCTAAGAAAACATAAGTATGTCATAGGTAATAATTTGATGAAACCCGAATCCTAGGCTTTTTATAATATTCTGAATTAAATCTATTTACTTGCATTATAATTTCTTTAATTTTGCTTGAGAATTGAATTTTTAATTTCTAAATAGTAGAGAAATCTTAAAATTTGGTACTTGACAACACCTTCCCTGTGGGATCGTCACACTATTCACACACTATTACTTGCCCACGATCTGTATACTTGCTGAAATCGTACAACAAGTTTTTGGTGCTGTTGCTTGGGAAGGCAATACTGTCAATATCAAAAAATTTTGATACACTCTATTACTTTAGACCTCTAATTCTTTTTTTTTTAATCTGTCTTTTTGTTTTGCTCATTGCACAACCTTTTAGGTATTTATGTGAAGCGATCTAGATGTCCGATTAGAAGATCTAGATCTTGAAATTGATCGTAGGTGCAAAGCATTAACTAAAGCCAAAAAGAAGAGGCTTAGAAAGGAGAAAGAAGACAGGGCTAGGGAGTTGGAAAGTCAGGAAGGAGGAACACAAATTAATCAAGAAGCTTTTGAGGGAGTAAGAAAAGAAGAAGACATGGAAAACGACGCTAACAGATCCTTGCGCGAATTTTCCATACCAACTTCGACCATTCAGCCTAGCATTGAAAGGCCAATGGTTGCAGCTAATAATTTTGAGATCAAACCAGCAATCATTCAGATGTTAGTAGTCTCAGTTTGGGGGAGGAGTTATGGAAGACACCAATGCTCATTTGGCAAATTTCTTGGAGATCTGTGATACCTTCAAAATGAATGGCATTTCTGATGATGCCATCAGATTGAGGCTTTTCCCCTTTTCTCTTAGAGATAAAGCCAAAACATGGTTAATCTCTCAAGCTTCGGGATCAATTACTACATGGGATCAGCTCACAAAGGCATATCTAGCAAAATACTTCCCACCAGGAAAAAACTGCTAAATTGAGGCATGACATCACCAGTTTCACTCAGTTTGATGGAGAGACTCTCTATGAAGCATGGGAAAGGTTCAAAGACTTGCAAAGAAAGTGTCCTCATCATGATATCCTGGATTGGTTGATAGTATAGACGTTCTATAATGATCTCTCCCCTCTAATAAGAATTACTATTGATGCAACAGCTGGTGGGGCTCTCATGAACAAGAATGCTACAGATGCAAATGTTCTCCTTGAAGAAATGGCAGCTAATAACTACCATTGGTCTAATGAAAGAAGCATTACAAAAAAGGTTGTTGGTGTTTATGATGTGGATGGGTATTCTCTACTTGCTTCCAAAGTTGATATGATAGCCAAGACCTTGGAATGAGTGAACATCAATGTTCACTCCAACCATCCAAAAGTGTGTGAATCTTGTGGGGGAAATCACCATAATTCAAATTGTCATGGGATGGAGCAAGTCCAGTTTGCCAATAATCCCAATTGGCAACCAAACAACCCTTACTCAAATTCTTACAACCTTGGATGGAGGAATCACACCAACTTAGCATGGGGAAATCCAGGAAACTAAGGAGGCAACCAAAGGCAACCTTTCCAAAATAACTTTCAAGGGAGGAATCAAAATCAGCCCCAAGCACCACAAGAAAACAGACCCTCTTATGAAACAACTTTAGAGAAATTCATTGGGGCTACTTCTGAAAGGTTTGAGAAGATAGAAAAGCAATATGACAGGTTGGAGGCAAAGGTTGATTAAATAGCTAGCCAAAATAGGAACTTGGAGATGCAAATAGGTCAAATGGCTAGTTCATTCAATGCAAGAGCTCAAGGTACTTTGCCTAGAAAAACTGAAGTCAATCCCAAGGAGCACTGCAAGGCAATTACTTTGGGAAGTGGCAAACAACTTGAGGAATTGATGCCAAAGAGAGTAGAAGAAGAAAGTGGTGAAGCTTCAACAGAAATTATTCAAGAAGAAATTCCAAATGACCAAGCTAAAGAAGAGAAGAAAGAAGAGTTGTCTAAACCACCAAAGGTCAAGCCTTATGTACCACCTGTTCCTTTTCCTCAAAGACTAAAGCAACAGAAATTGGACAAACAATATGAGAAGTTTTTGAACATCTTCAAGCAGCTCCACATAAATATCCCTTTCATAGAAGCACTTGCTCAAATGCCGACTTATGTGAAGTTTCTCAAAGAATTATTGTCCAATAAAAGGAAGATTGAAGACAATGCTGTTGTTGCACTTACTTAGGAGTGCAGTGCTATAATCCAACATAAACTTCCATCAAAGCTTAAAGACCCAAGGAGTTTTTCTATTCCTTGCACTATAGGAGATACTGAGTTTGACAAAGCTTTATGCAATTTTGGTGCCAATATAAATCTAATGCCATATTCTATTTTTGAAAAAATTGGATTGCATGAACTAACACCTACTACTACTGCCCTGCAATTAGCTGATAGAAGTATTAAATATCGTAGGGGAATAGTAGAAGATGTTTTAGTCAAAGTGGGAAATTTTATTATACATGCTGATTTCATTGTGTTGGATATGGAGGAAGATAGGACAATGCCCTTGATTTTAGGGAGACCTTTCCTTGCTACTGGTAATGCTTTAATTGACGTACAAAAAGGTCTACTTACTCTTAGAATCAATGGTGAAGAAGTAGTATTTAATGTATTTAAAACCATGAAATATCCTAACACAATTGAACATGAAATATATGCAATTGATTGCATTGATATTTGGGCAGTTGAAGTCGATGCATCTAAATCAGATGATCCTTTAGAACGTTGCATTCTTAACTCTTGTAAAAATGTGCAAGTCTTGGATGAAAAAATTAAGGTGGTTTTGAACTATTTGGAAGCCTGTCAAGAAGAGTTCAAGCCAAGACAAGGAAATTTTTTACAATTGGATGGATCGACCTCTACCAAGCAATTGTGACCTTCCATTGAAACACCTCCAGCTCACACAAAACTCCTCCCATCTATTGTGCAGGCCTCTATTCTAGATTTAAACTCACCCATGATGGATGAGAGGGGAAAACATCGGATGTTGTAACTACAAGACCTGGAGGATCCGGTTTATGATTAAAAATAGGGAAGTTTGTTTTTCTTTTTTTTTTCTCTTCTTGTTTTTATAGCTAAGTTATTTCCACCTTTTCTTTTTACCTTACATTCAAGACAATACGTAGACTAAGTGATGGGGGGAGAGTATAGGATTTTATTTCAGTTTAAAAAAAACTCAAAACCTCAACTCTTTTGAAATCAATTAAAACAATGTTCTGGGAAAATTCTTGTGAACCTAGTAATGAGGTATGATCAAGGAGTACATGATTTATCTGAAGCCATTTCCAGTTAAGCTAGTCCTAAATTCAGGTTTCAATAAATGGGGTAGTTGTTTTACTATTGCTACAATTGATAGGATGGAGCATAAAATGCACCTACCAACCAAGTAATTCAATAATAGGATGGAGCATAAAATGCACCTACTAGCCAGTAAATTCAACAGTAGGACGGAGCATAAAATGCACCTACTGGCCAAGTGATCCAAAAGTGAGACAGAGCATAAAATGCACTAACTCTTAATAAAATAAAAAAAATATATAGAAAAAAAGAGAAAATAAAAGAGAGGTTTTCCCTGATTTACTACCTGGTTTGCAGTAGCAAAAATTGGATTGACTAATGAATGAGTCATGTATGACTTGGTTGTGCTAATTTAATGGTTTTCAATAGTTAACTTAAAATATTTGTGGAGAAAGATGAAGAAGAGTTGAGTTTAAAAATTGGTAGGATAATTAGTTTGTTCTTGTTTTATTTTTGCTTGAATTTTGTCTTGCCCGAGGACGGGCAAGGCTTAAGTGTGGGGGGGATTTGATGAGAATAAAAATTATCATCTTTTAATCCCTAAATATTCAGTCTTTTATACTTAATTAGTACTTAATTGGACTCATTATGCATGTATTTCGATTCAAGGCATGAAATAAGGCATCAGGAGAAAAACAAGGCTAATCGGGTAGTTTTGCATAGTTTCAGCGCTGCATAGTAATTTGGGCATAACACTCTCATCTGGACTCCGATTGAGATGATTCAAAATGCATTGGAAATATATGGAAAAAATCTACAACTTTCATGTTTTTATGATTGATAGATTTGGACTGCATAAAAGTCAAAATCGGGCCCGAAGTCTAAGCAAATTCGTAGAGAAGCCCAACTCGCAGCAGAAGCCCATTTCACTGAGAAGCCTTGCAGCGGCCCAATTCGTTAAGGAAGCCCAATACGAATACAAGAATAAGCAAACTGCAAAGAGTCCTATCAAATTTAATTTTCTATTGTAAATTTAGAAAGATAAAAAAGATTGAGATTACCAGATAATAGATAGGATAGGATTAGATCTAAACTAATTATTAGGAATTAGGATTTTCTATTTTTGAGAAAGAACTCCAAAAAGGAGTTGAAAACAGCCCCTCCTCCTAAAGCTATATAAAGGGGGGGGGGGGGACTAGCACTAGGGAGGAATCAATCAATCAAGGGAGCAAGGAGAAATCCTCCAAGAGAGCTTCATCCTCCAAGGAAGCAGTCAACAACCCAGGAGGTGAAGAAAGGCGGCGAAGAGGAGAATTGAAGACTCAAGGGCGAGGAGTTCCCCTCAATCAACTTCTATTCAAGAGTTTTTTTTTTCTTCAAACTTTACTCTCTGTTATTATTCAATTTCACTTATTTTAATCTAAATTTTATCGTTGGAATGATTCTTTTCATTATAATATGAGTAGCTAAATTTCTTGATCTAGGATTTAGATGTAGTCTTTTGATTTGCCTATGATAGATTTTGTTTAATTGATTGGGTCATTGATTGTTGAGATTTATCTTTTATCTTAGGGCTTAATGCTAGTAATTAATTGGCCATTAATTACTTTAATTAAGATATTGTGTGAAGTAGCGAGAGTGGAAGCATAATACTAGTTCATTGAGATAATTGACCTAGGGTATGTGTTGCTTAGAGATAAGAACACTCATTTGTGATTGTTAAACTGATTTTCATTGATCTTAATGGGTTTGTGTTCATTGCCCGTGATCACGAGAATAGACACGCGGTTAGCATAAACACACGTATTGTATCTTGAGAGAGAACTTCATATAATTTGGGGAAATCTGATCATAAATTCCAACAACAATAAACCAATTTAAGAAAATATAAGTATGTCATAGGTAATCATTTGATGAAACCCGAATCATAGGCATTTTATAATATTCTGAATTAAACCTATTTACTTGCATTATAATTTATTTAATTTGGCTTGAGAATTGAATTTCTAACTAAATAATAGAAAAATCTTAAAATTTGGTACTTGACAACACCTTCCCTGTGGGATCGACACTCTATTCACACACTATTACTTGCCCACGATCTATATACTTGCAGAAATCGTACAACAATTGGATTGGAGTTGATTCATAGCCAATTAATGGATCAAATTTGGGTTGCGTTAATAAAGGTTGGATTGATTTGAATTCAGACGAATGGATATTTGCAGACCTACTTGTTATTAGAGCTCATTATGATCTCTCTATAATATTTCTAGAAGCCCAAAACATCTTTAAAATTGCTTCTAAAATTTCTTCTGATGAAATTGCATGAATCTTTATTTCTTATTTCCACCAGACTTATTACAGTTGCTCTTCTCATTTTCGCCTTTGTATCATTTTGTTTTTAAAACCTGTTTGATGGATATATGTTTTTGTCTCAGTAATTTTAGTTTCTTTGCCTCCAAGTGGCAAATTAACTTATATCCACATAAGAGAAGGGTAAGAGTTTATAGATAAGTGGCCATAAAACTTATTTAAAAAAGATATCATTATGTGAATTTCAGAATTAGAGCCTGTATGAAAGTGCTTCTACAGTGGTTGAGCTGTATTAATAGAGCCACTTCCGATAAGCCATCTATTTGTAGTTTCAGTGGATTTTATGGCTCTTTCAAGTCTTTCTTTGGTTTTTCAGATTTTCAACAAACAAAACATGTTGGCTTTCCGGTTCTCCTGGTTCATGCAATGCCAGAAGTCGCTGCGTGAAAGCCCTTCTAAACTGACATTTATTTGAAAAAGAGCATGGGGTGTGGTCCATCTAACCACAACGACCAATATCCACGCATGTGCAAGCCAATATCCTTTTTTCTTACCATGAAAACATCCGGGAGTAAAACATTGTATGTGTTTGGCTCCATTTATATTTTTTCATTCAACATTTGTATTTTATTTGTTTGCAAAACCAAGAAAGATAATAATTATAACCATTTATGACAATTAGGCGCCACTAGGCAGCATAACAATGAAAAATCACCTAACCGTTTGAGGAAGTTTTAAAAAATAACTTCCCCAAAAACTAGGCGTGCACAGAAACCGAAGTGTCATTTTGCTACGTGGTAGCATTTATTGAATAAATGCCCATGGTTCCAAACACCCTCAATTACGTTGGACACGCATCCTAGCACCTCTTGATTTTTAGATCTTAACCTTAAATTCTTAAATACTAAACCCTAAAATCTAAACTTCATAGTCTAAACCCTTAAACCCTAAACCCTAAGTCTAAGGCCTCATTTGTTTTCTAGGAAGTAGAGGTAGGTAATTTGGTAGATTCCACAGAAAATAAATAAATCCACGTTCATTTTTTAGTATTAGTGGGTCCCAAAAAAAAGAATTATTCTCGAGCGATTTATTTATCTGGAAAAGTATTACTCTCCTCAAAGGTTGGGTAAATTGATTAGCCATACATGTCAAAAATTGCTAATACATGATAGGATAATATTGTCCCTTCAATAATGTCACTTTTTTAGATATATTGGTCATTGTACACCTTTACCTGGGGAATAAAAGAACACTGGAACGTAAGTGATCTTATTTGGATAAATGTTTCCTAAGAAACACTCAGATAAGTCATTTATCTGAGGCATAAACAAGACCTAAATCTTAAACCCTAAAATCTAAAGTCTAAATCATTAAACCATAAAATCCTAAGCCCCTGAATTGTAATCCCTAAACCTGTGTAAAATGGCTATGGTAGGATGCATGTCCTCCAATGTGGTAGGAGACAAGTATTTTGCTAAAGGGGAGTTAGCTATAATTTATGGACCCTAATCTGTTCACAAAAGAAAACTATTCCAACACGTTCCAACATGATCTACGTCCACACATGGCAAACATAGTGGGTCACAGTCCCATGGTGAGACGAATCATGCTGGAAACATGTTGGGACATTTTGTTGTGAGCAGATCCCAACAATAATTATATAAAAGCCAAATAATAATCAACTAAACATATTAGATATAGTTATAGAAACCAAACTTACTAAGCATTGAAGACCAGTGTATGAATTGCTTCTGCACTTCAGCTTTCTATGGATTGGATGAGCCATTAGTTAAGCAAATGAACAGAAAGAAATGAAAAGCGGGCATAATTAAAGGTTCACAAGATCTGTGGTGAAATGGCGCACTTTTGGATAGATTTACAAGGAGCAAAATAGAAGTGCAGAGATAGCTAGGACGACGTTTCTCTTACTTTTGATTTGCTCTTCCTCTCCATTTTCTTAGCCTCCATCTTGCTTCCAGACTTTGCTTCCTCTCTTATCTCTTGCCCCTTCTTAGTATCCGCTTCCCTCACCTCTCTCCTGGCAACCACCATCTTTTCCAACTCCACCGCCAGCTTTTCATCTAGTCTCATCGTTTTAGGATGATTTGTTTGATCAGATACTTTTGACTTACTGTAATTCTTGTCTCTGTGAATTGGCATCTGGTGTCCATCTCCAGGGATGACCTCCTCTTGTGGGGGTTGGTGAGTGGTTGGCCTGACACCTCTCTCCTGTTCGAAGAACAGCACTTGCACTACCGTTCTCAATGGCAGCCGCTCATTCCTTACCGCATGTGCGCATACCTGAGGAGATAATTTTCTGCAGTCCAGAATCCGACAGAGGTGCTTCTTCTCTGCTTTGCCTAAATCTGGGTGCTCCTGGAATCAATAAAGGCAAACAAAGTGCTTAAATATCACCGAATCTTCTTGCATATCCTGCTCAGAGCTTTCACAAAGAAAAAGATGTTTGTCGTATGTTAAAGAATAAAAAAATTTACCTAACAGGTTAAACTTTTAGGTTGACGGGTTTTTGAGATGGTATGAGTCTGTTTGACCAAGTGGTCTAGCATTTGATCCTCCTTACCCATTATAATTAATTAAATTTCAACACAATTATAAGTGGGCCTGTGCTTGTCCACATTGGGTGTGTTAGAGAATAAAAACCCTATTCAGAGACCTCATTTAACATGTTAAACTTTTAGGTTGACAGGTTCTTTGAGATGGTATTAGTGCATGTTTGACCAAGTGATTAGGGGTGCTTACGGTTCGGTAATCAGTTTTTCAATTTTTTAATTTTTACAATAAATATTAAAAAATGTATATAATATATATAAAATATTATATTTTAAATAATGAATAATATATCATATTATAAATATATATATAAAAAATATATAATATACATAAATATATAGAAATATATATATATATACCGGTAGAAATATATATATACTGGTTGGTTGGATTAACTACCGGTTTTCTATATTAGTTAACCGAAACCAATATTATATTTTTTGGTTCAATTTCGGTTGGTTTTCTCAATCGGTTTGATTTACAACTGGTCTAATTCGATTGCTGCCCCCGTTATAAGTATTAATTAAAAATCCTATTCAGTGACTTCACCAGATGAAAGTTTAATCCTTTTAGATTGAACCGTTCTTTGAGATTGTAGAATAAATCTCTAGCTAAAAATAAGACACATGTTTATCAAGCTAAACTGTCTAGCCATCTGGATCCATAATCAGATGGTTACCATTATGAAACGTGGGTTACTATCAAAAGCATAAAAAACCAAAAAGTTTAGGGCCCAGGTCTGTGTGGTGACTGTGATCCACATGTCTAATCCATTTGGTGGCCTTTGGACTTAAGATTTCATGGATAAATGTTGATTGCATTGTTCCAAGTGTATGTTGAGCACAACTATTCTCAATTCTAAATGCTTTACGTACCTTGAGATAAATGTCGATTGCCTTGTAAATCTCATCGTGCTGTGGCCGGGCAATTTCTGGCAAGGATTCTGCAAGAATGACTACCTTCAAAGCTGGCATATTGACGTCCCTTGCAACAACTTGGAGATATGAATCAATAACCTGTGCTACCTTCCTTATCACTTTTACAGACTCACTGTCCTCTGGAGAGCCTTTTCTTCTCCATTGTATCAAGAAACTTTCTAGAACTGCCCCTACTAAGTCGATATCATAGAAATGCCGATCTGTAGATGAGTATGAGGGGAAGAGCAAGTCCCTAACAGTTGCTTCCTCTAGTTGCCTACCTGCTCTCCTTATGAGCTGGGCATTTGTCGAAGAGGATACACCAAGAATATTTGCCTCGCTCAGTAGCTTCAACAGGAACCCAGTTGAGACTGATCCCTTATCAGTTGGTATCATACTTACAATGCTCTCATGCAGCTTCTGATGTTTCTCCTTGGCTTCTTCAGTCTGAGATACTGTATTCTCTGTTGTTACTGGTAGCCATCTGCATGCATATACATGCAATGCTTCTCCAATGAGCTGTGGTGGGAGCATATTTGTTGATTTTATTGCTGCAATTATACATTGAAAAAGGTCTATTTTGAGATTAGATATGTCCTCTGTCCACCAATCCTTTGGGACAGAATGGTGGCGCTTTTCTGTGTATCCTGGCCTGGTGTAAGTGAAGGACCATGTAACCTACACAGATATGCTGTAGTTAAGAAAAGAATAAAAATAATTCATCTTAGATTGGAGGAAAGAGAATGTCAAACTTTTTTCTTCTCTTACCCTTTCTGATCAGATGTAATTCAAGTCAATTTACAACTTAGTTTTTCACTAACCTTGGATGGATGTGTGAGAATCTTCTCAACAATTGAGTCAATGCACCGCCTGATGATTCCAAGATTTTCAGACCATTCTGATAGCTGTGCTGTGGTTTGTAGTGTCACAATTGAATCCTTCCAACCTTCAAGGATGCATGAGTTGAAGAAGGTTTCAAGCTTCATGACAAAATTTCCCTTCTCAACAGATTCATTCATCCTAAGGAACTTTGCAGCACATAATGCAGGTACAATGTTTCGAGCACTGAGACTAATAGCAATACCATAGCAGAACTTAGCACACAGCTCAAAAGCTTCTTCTCCTCCAGGAATTAAATGAAGCTCTACTACTGAGATTTCGCTAGGGTTGTCAGTATCAGAACAGAGTCCTTGTAAGAGGCCACATTTTGGAAGGAGTGGGAACTACAGTTAAGAATGCCACAATTAAGAAACATCCAACTTTGAATTGGAAAGAAGATTAGTATGGAAGCTGAAAAAAAAAATGTGAAACCTGATATGGTTATTTTTCTCCATTTCTTTGTAGAGTAAAGAGCTTTTAGCCAATGTTTGGTTTGAAGTAAAAGGTGGGGAAAGAAAAGGAAAGGTAGGGAAACCCATAGTTTGTAAAGGTTTCCCTGCCTTTCCTTTCCTTTCCCTACTTTTTCCTTCAAACCAAACACAGCCTTAGAATTTGTGTCTTCAGGTATTCATAAATAACTCCATTGCTACTCTTTACAATCTTTCAATTTTTAGGTTAATTATGATATATTTTATTTAATTTTTCAGGATATATAATTTTTCTTTTAACAGTGATGTGAGATTGACATTAAGGCTTAGTTTGGGAAGAGTACAAATGTAAATATATACAGTACAAATACATACAAAATAATACCAAATACAAGATTTTGCACTCTTTCCAAACTGAGCCTAAGAAAAAAAAAACAAAAAAAACTAGATCTCAGGATTTAGCATTGGATCAGGTTAATTTGAATTGGGTGTTTATTTGTTGCTTCATATGCTTTCACTAGGCTTTTGGTATCTTGATGTATTATCTCTTGGTGATATGACAATTCTTTTGCTATGAATTCATGTTTGCAATAGGATGAATATGATTTTTCTATTATCATCCAGTTTCTTCCGTTTGGTTCTTGTGTGGGCTTTGCTTTGATCATACCTTTCACTGGCTGCTTTGTTTTAAACTTTTGATGGGTCTAGTTACTTTCACATTAAATAAGCATATCTATGTCCAAACTATATAGTCCACGTAAGGCTGCAGGATGAAATATTCCATTCTGCCAGCTTCCTGCATTGTATAGTTATTTCCACACAAAGGAGATTTTATTCATCCACGTCGATGTTCATAACAATCTGATTTAGAGAGTATATCTTTTGGATCATATGCAATTATATCTTTTTTAAATACTCCAATTAATTCAACGTACCAAACAGAAGATCTAGGTTCATCCAGCTGGTTTGGGACACCATCTCTTGCATATTTTCATTAACAAAGGTGTGAAGCGATCATGAGAATGTTTTAAATACAATTCTTCGAGGAATCTATTGCCTCTTGCTTTGTGTTGGTTTAATTGTATGGGTGCAACTTGGACAGGTCCAGCTCGAGCCTGGACTGACCGAGCCTGCAATACTACAAGGGTTGGACTTGGAATTTCGGTCCTCGGGAAGGGCCCGGGCCTAGCCCTCAGATTGTCTGAGCCCAGCCTAATTATATACATACATGTCAAATTTCAGAATAGGTTCATTGACCAACCTAAGCCTGGCCGGGCCGGATACCAACCTGAGTGCATCAAATTACAGTACATGCTAAGCTTGAAACGAAAAGATTGGGTTTGACCCTAGGCTTGGTCTGTGTTTGGGCTTTAGGGCCAATCTTAGAGTATGGACTGGATTGACCATAAACCCGGCCCAGCCCACCCGACTTGCGCCCACCCCTATTTATTTCGAAGAATAGGAAATCCCGAATATGTGAAGGAAAACAATCATCTGTGAACGTTCTTGTTTGGAAGACTGAAATAATTAAGTAAAAACTACCTTATGAAGCAGATACTTAATGTTGTTAATTTGTATGGTGAGGTCGCTTGGCACATCTGAAGAGACAGACCTGCATGGTTGAAATATTTTTCATTAATTAACACCATTTTCTTGCTTAATACATAGTTTTCTACAAGAGGAAGATTTTGATCCTTTGTAGTGTAATTATGAGTTCACCATACCTGTTTGCCTCTTCTGTATAGAAGGTATCATGCCTGGTCCCAAGTTTCATAAACTTCATTCTTGTCTTGGTTAACTAATGGTTTCTCCCAACTAATCTCGTATCACATGCTCCTGAGTCCGCCCAGTTTAGTTAATAGAACTGATCCGTGCTCCTTGTCTGTGATAGATCTTCCAAATCAGTATAACCTAAACCTGAACAATAATTCCACTCACTGTAATGCTACCAAATTGGTAATAGTTGCATGCACCTAGCTAATTAGGAGGTGAATCAAAAGAACTATACATGGAGAGTACAGCTGAGAGGCTTCCTACTCTCCATCTAAGGAAAAAAGAAAATCAAAAAAGAAAAAGAAATTATTATTAAATAACAATAATTGGGAAAGAGAACAAAGGAGTTTTCTTAGAACACCCCATAAGAAGAGAAGCTATATCAAAGAGCTACCTTGTTAGAATGACTTCATATCTCATGGTTATATGTCCCAAATAAAAGGATATATCAAGGACCAAAAACAATGTTAATGGAAGACCGAGAAGAAGAAGAAGAAGACAACAGCAATGGACAATGAAAGTCCAGAAAAGATATAAAATTGTTAGTACTCCTTGGCTGCAGCATTAATAAGTTGAGTGAACATCCTATTGACTAACACAAGCAAATGGAGAAATAGTACTTTTTATTTCTTTTGAATGTGGATTAGTACTGTACTATATGCCATTCATCCAACAAGGATCCCATGATCTGCCTCACTGTTCTGACTTTAGTTGAGCCCAAGCAGATCTCCTTCTATAAAAAGTAGAGCTATACATTGAACAGCTAGCTTTTTCTATCATGCAAAAGCAAAGCAAATTGTTAGTGGTGGAAACTGAGAAGAGTTGGACCCAATAAGGGCAGACCCGCCAGTGATCTGCAATTCTGCATGCTTAATTTTTTATTGTATTGTTTTCATAAGTTATCTTTAGGATACACAAATGAAGAAATAAAGGAGTACTTATCCAAAAAGCTTTCTGGGAGCTTAAAGAAGAAACTTCACAATAAATGAATAGATGAGCACTTGGAGGAACATGTACATTACTCATGATCATATACTATTACTATGAAAAATGCATTAATTCTGGGAACATCTGATGCTCCACACATGTATGATGTATGCCATCCATCTATTTGTGGCTTATAATCCATACTAATCTGGACCATTCGCTTGGTAGACCTAACTGATCAATCTTAACCAACTGTAGAGACAGGGATACCAACTGTTGAAGCTTTTGATCTTGATGTGGGCCAAAAGTAAGACCCAGATCAAGATCATTTGCCACTAGTTATATTATTTATGTCTAAACCTTTTCAGATAGCCAATAGCTATTTTCCATTAAGAACTGATCAAAACTCCAGGCATCTTCTGAATGCCAAAGATTGGACCAGATGAATCAATATTGGACCAGAGGTATAGAGTCGTAGTACATAATAAGGCCAGATCAAGAGACAAGTTTTGGCTCTGAATGGAGTCTATCAAAGCCCACAACCTTGACTATTAACTCATAAACTTTAACAGAAAAAACAATAGGTTTTGTCTCTTCTGTTTATAACTAACGGGACTCCGTTTTCATGCATATATTCCATACAGAGAATGAGTGATATCCCGGAAAATATCATGCATTCAAAACGTTATACTGTGCTAGCTCTCTGTCATTTTCTTTTTGGAAAGTATGTGACTGCAGCAGCAGTTCCCTTCCTTTATCACCACCGATTCGTTGAGACCACAAATGGTGTTACGTGCTCTTTACCCTAGCTTAATGGTGGTAAAGGAGCCACGGTACGTGCATGGCACAGTACCAGTGGCCAAACGTCAAGTAACTCTCGACCCACTTCATCCTATTGTCTCCCGGTTTCAACGCCATGGACGGATAGTGATTCTTGAGCTAACACAAGATGTTACAGAGATTCGACAGAGTTGGTCCTGCTCGAACAGAAGGACCATTTGCTTTAACTTTCGCTTTAGCACCTTCTACATACGTGCTTAATTATCGCATATGCATAAGCATTAAAAACGATGACGAAGAACCATTAAATTAAAGCTCCTAAAAGCTAAAAGCTGCAGCTTAATTAATTCGATCCCCTTGTTTCTGTTCCTATGCAACTGGATTTTTAATTGGATATCTTACGATATAAACTAAAATCATGTTTTATTTGGATTTTTTTAAAAAGATATATAGATAGATGACACTCGGGAGTACTTTGATAAAGGTCATCCATATCTTCTTTTCTACAAAATTTTTGAGATACTTCTTTTATAAAAAGCGCTTTCTTTAATTTTTCTTTTGTTTTGCCTTATTATTCATTGTGGCTTTTGGAATGGACTCTCGCTGAGAAAACAGAAAACCATGAGAACCATACGCATCTAACATTCATTGGTCCAGAAGTTTTGATACCTTGAGAAAAACAAAGAGATATTGTGAAGTAGTATTAATTTCCAGTTTCAAGCCAATGGCTGATGAACACGGTAGGGTTCCCGGTGTTCAGTCAACGAAGCGTTTTCTCAGATCGATCGTCACTTTTTGGTGAATTGGTGAGCATTTTTTAATGCTTTTCATTTCTTTTTCTTACCCAACAGAAAACAAGAACAAACATATTTCACGTAAGTTTCTTTGGAGCAATAGAATTCATGTAACCGATCGAATCCACATATATCAAACAACAAATATTACCACCAATATTCTATATGATTGTTGGGTGATCGAACTGGTAACAGAAGCAGGGATGCGATATTGCAACAGATTTTTTTTAATAATAAAAAGCTTTTATTGCAGAGAATTCTCATGGCATTAACAAACTAAAGCATATGTGCACAAAAGAAAAACGGAAAAGGAAAACCATAAGATGTCAAGAAATTCTCTGCTGAATCTCAGACGAACCTGATAAGCGTTCTCTCAGCTGCCGCCTCTGGAAAGCAACTCGACTGTATTTCCAACTACTGAAAACCGCCCAAGTTCCGAACTCCAAAGCCCAACACTCAGAAAGCTAACCAAATCAAAACACAGAGAGAGAGAGAAAGAGAGAGAGAGAGAGGGTTATTACTTATATAAAGAGAATAGGGAGGAGTTCACGGGTTTCTGTTGTATTCACCGGGTGAAATGTACACGATAAGGTGGCTAAAGAAAAAGCGAGACTGAGACCCCAAAAAGATGATGAATGAATAAATGAGGTAGATTTGTTGGTTTAGTCAACATAGTAATGTAATTAATCATCATTCCTTCTTACGCATACACCATCATAATAAGCTGATTGAATTTGAAATGAAAGAAAATAAAAAAAAAAAAAAGAGAGAAAAGAGAAGGGATTAGGGTTTTCATTTGATTTGCATTTGGTGCTGTCTGTGTGCTGTGTGATTGAAATCGAAAGCAATCAAATTCTTCAAGTGGGTCGTGGGTCGTGGGTAGTAGTAGGTCGTGGGTGGTTGCTACTTAAAGCTGAGAAGCGAGTAGAAAGATCAAGATGAAGATTCTACTCCCTCTCTCTCTCTCTTCTTGATCTCTGTGTCTCCATCATTCTTCTCCCCACTATGTACCTATTTTCTCCTTCCTACAAGGGCCTGTTTGGCTTCTCCTGATCTTCCTGTCGGCCACGTGTCTCTGCCCTTTTGTCCGTGTCCATGTCACCCTGATGGAACCGGTCGGCTCCATGATTTGTCTTGGTTTGCTAAATACAATCAATAAGACGCTGCAATTCTTGACGTGGATGGATAATATTTAGAATCACTTAGGCCGCAGAAGTTTTTGGTTGGTTCGGAAGGAGGGTCAAGTTGGACCGGGTTTGGTCGGGTCTACGTCAACCTTACTTCAACCCGAGTTGCTGAACCAATTTCTTCATTTTTTGTTTTTTTGCTAAAATGTCTTTATTGTTTATCTTTTGGCCTTAGGATTAGTAGATGAAAATTAGTTCAATTTAGGATTATCAATTTATTATCTGTACGAGGACAAAGTTACAGTGTATTAAATTGATTAGCTACCTGATTAGTTATCACTTTTCAATAATATTAAATTGATTAGCTACAAGTTTTACTAGTATCATAGTAAAACCCTAAAATTGTGGGTACATATGTTTATCTATACATTCATATGATATGGATGCATAGTTGCATGTATACATAAAACGCTTTTATGAAAAATTGGGTTCGGATTGAAACGATTGGTTGCCCCAAACCTAGGGATGCAATTTGTACGGGATTGAATTGCGCTTTTGTTAAAATTTGAATGAACCCGGCCAGGAGGCCCAAACCTAAAGAATTGTAAAATGGGTCGAATCTAAGTTGTACTTCAAATTTTTAACCTAAGCCAAAGGTAGGGATGTTCATGAAAACCAACAAACCAAATCGTAAAATGCGGTTAACCGAACTGATTGCTTCGATTTTGATTTAGAATTTTTGAAAAATCGAATGATCGGTTCAGTTTTTGGTTAATTCACAAAAAAAATCAACAATTAACTGAATCGACCAGTATATATATTTATATGTATATTTTATATATATTGTTAATATATGTCACATATTTTCTATATATTATATATAAATATATACTTATATCATATTTATAATAATCTATTTATAAATATATTATATATTTTTAAAACAGTTATAATATATTATATATCATTTATTATTTATAATATAATATTATACATATATTTATATAATATATATTATAAATATAAAAAACCAAAACCGATGGACCGGTTAACCGATGGTACTAGTTTAATTTCGGTTTAGAAAAATGAAAAAAAAACGATACCATCGGTTCAGTTTGCAAAATATGTCCATAATTTGGCTAACCGAACCCTTGACACCCCTAGCCAAAGGTTGAATTGGATACATATTTTTCAACCATGATGGCCTGAAATTTCAAGTCGATCTGAGCCCAACTAAACCTATTTTGGGATTGCTTCGGGCTAACCCGGGCAGCCCGGGTAACACCACTATTTGGGAGGCAGATCCCGACCCCAAGTTCAAAGTAATACATGGATATAATTATTAGAAAGACCCTAAAACGTGGTGGTTGCAGGGGTGCGGAGGTCCCACCAGGTTGGAGCGAAGCATTATTGGTAGTACTATCATTCATGCAAATCAATGGAAACATGATTCACTGGAGCAGATCCGGGTCGGTCCATGTGTCAAACAATGCTGGGTCCCGGGTATGCTCTGAACCGTACGTAGCTTCTCAATGGCTGGTACGTACTACCATCATCCACCAAGTTAATTTGCAGTTCTGATCTGTTTGTTCTTCGCTTGCCTTACAACTGGATTCCATGTTATCAATGTACGATTTCTTGTTTTGTTTCGTTTTGTTTTCACTTGTAAACCAAACAAGCCGGAGATCTTAAACCACGGGACGAATCAGAACCGGATTGGCAGCAGGTCCAACCAGCTTCGCCGAACATTTCCCCATTATTTGTTTTTGAATAATCGATAAACGTCGATATGTTCGACCAAACTGGTTGGACCAAAAAAATTCTGTGAAGTTGGAAAAAACAAAATAATCCAGTTCAGCTTCGGATAGAGCAAATTGGAATCAGAATCCAATTGGATTAAGGGGTAGTGTTCGACAGCATGGTTGCTTTTGTTTTTGAAAGCGAAAACAACTGCCACCTAACAATTCTCACGTCAACAAAATTATATTATTTTTTTTGTGGCCTCTAAGTAGAATCAATTCCGAATCAATAATTAATCGAAACAAAATAAGGGACCCAAATCCGTCCCAATTTGTAATCAGGTCCTATTGGGTTTTATTCGATAGACCCATTTATTCTGATACTTAAAACGTAAATTTTGATAATATTAATAAGAATGATAGTAAAATATTAAATCGTTTATATATTAATAAATTGAACATTTTAACTAAGGTTATGTTTAGCATTGATGATGATTCTTTATAGCGATTTTTCAAAAGATGAAGATTTTTGAAATCAGTGCTTTTTTCTTTGAGAAATTGGTAAATTTTGTTATTTGGTATCATTTTTTTTCCATGTAAGATGATTTTTGAGAGATCAGCTTTGAGTTTGTTTGGTATTGATTCTCAAGGCCGACTATTTATTAGAGTTATTATTAAATGCTATGTCATCCTCAAAAAATTGGAATCAGCTAGAAATTAGGAATTCACTAAAAAAGATGATCCCTAAAGAGGGTTGATTTCAAGAATCGATTTTTGCCTGATTTTCTTGAAATCACCAAAATCGGTCAAATAAACAGAAATTTCAATGCCGATTTCTCTACAACTGACGTGGCTTTGACGTGGCAGTGATTTTCAAGAAATCATCATCAATATATATCGGTTTAGGACAAGCAAATATTGGAAGCAACCTGATTATTAATTAGGACAAAATCATCGAACTAGAACTAACCAAATAGGTTCAGTTCAGTTTGGGTAAAAAAAGTGCATACCACATGCACTATATATCCACCTTATATCTACATAAAATTAATATATCTGGGTAGGTGATTAACTTCAATTTCATGATGGTCAGAAAAGTTAAATCCAAATACCATATATCACATATGGTTAATATTTACTTGAGCACATGCATACCACATGCCTTTACACTATTATCATCTATTAATAAAGTTGATATTAATGTTGTATGATCCTACTTGGGCTAGGATTGGCTGCAGCCATAATTTTCTTTCCGTGATTCAATTCATGCCAAAGCCTCTCTTACCATTTATGCTGGTTGGATAATTCTAAAATATTGGTTAGGACATGTCCATAAATAAGGAAGGTAAGTCAGGTATTCAATTTGAAGAATTTACAGGTATTAGGATATTCCTTCATGTAGCCTACCCCCAATACAGTTGGGAATTGCATCTGTCCTTAGTTTTTGGGCTGGGTCCATTTAAATTTTGATAAATACTTAATGTGAATTTGTCAAAGTTTCATCCCTTGACAAAGATCTATACTATTTATAAAAGAGCGAATGCCCCTTCTTTTTAGAATTTTCATTGGATGTTTTCTATTCCCCTTTCTAAGCATACAACGGGCATAAAGAGAATATATATATCATTTACTCTCACTTTAGAAACTGCCCACTTATAAAGTTCAGAAACTGTTCATGAATTATAAATAGTTTTGTCTTAGAGATACTATCACATGCAAATGCATGTACATGTTTACTATTGCCAAAAAAAGTTGTAACCAGTCAATTGATAGCATGAAAGTGGTAACCAATCAGGTGATATTGGTTTGATTTACTCTGCCTATCTCCTACCCACAAACTCTTCTCAATCTCTACCCACATGATACCACCATATATTGGGAATGTCTTCCCATGAATGACAAGGGAGATATTCCCAATGCACGCCTATAATGTCTTGTTGGGTAGTGATGTTGGAAGAATTTGTAAGTAGGAAATCCAAACTTGTTATGATTGGCCAAAGTTCGCCAGGTATCATATATACCTTCATAGACTTACCCGGTTACCCCTTGATAAAGCATATCCATGGATAGAGAAATTAATAGAGATTTGAAACTTTTGCTACTAATTTTTTCTTATAAGGAATTTCATTTGATATTTGATGTCCAGCCATAACTATGATATTTGGTATTAGAAGGAATATCACTTCCCCAAGGCTGTGTTTGGTTTGGAGGAAAAAGGTAGGGAAAGGAAGTATGGGTTTCCCTATCTTTATCCTTCAAACCAAATATATATAGGCTAAAATCAACACTCACTTTTTCGCAAAGCTTTGCTTTTCAGTTTTTTTCCGTAGAACAAAACACTATATCAGAAAGATATGATATCTGAAAAACTTCTGACCAATCAACTGAAATCATAATTGTGATAGTCAATCAGATGTTATTTATTAAAATTCATGAATGGGTTTTGGTTGGTCAAAACTGTTATTATACCATGTCTGCATAGATTTTCCCAAAATTGAAATATATTCAGAAAATCACTTTTTTCTTCATTTCATGTGTAATCAAATGGAGTAATATACATGTAATCCTTCAGCAGTTGAATGAAACAACGAATAAAAGAAAAGAAATAATTAAGGTCAATAAAACCAAACGAAAAATTAAATAATACTTCTGCACTTGCACAAGTTGTGAGAGAAAAACTAAACCATCCTATTTAACTGTCGACAGTTAAAGAAGTAGAACTAGATGACAACAGAAGATAATCACCTTGTTCTTCCGGGACGAGGCCCAAATCCAGTGGCAGTGGTGGTGGTGGTGATAAGGTCAATGGAGCATGAACTAATAGGTGAATGGGGTGGTTTAGCTGCTAATTCAGAGAGGTTACTGCCGAGAGAGCCACCACTTCGGGTGAGGCCGGTCTTCTTCTCATGCCTGTGATGCCGGCATCGAAAGGATCCGGCGTGTGTTGTTGGTGAGCACAGGCAATTCTGCTTTCCATTTAGTGTTTTGAACGAATTGCCCCTGCGTCCCGTCGGTGACAAGATGGTCTGTGGAGAAAGATTCTTCATCTTCCTTACGTCGACAGGCTTTGGCACAACAATCTTGGGAGCCTCAGGGGGCTTCCTATCCATCTTTTTTCCTGTATATTATTTGAAGATCAATGGTTGACACCAACGGTTTAGTTTTGATTAGGGATGCAAACGGATCAGATCCCAATTTGATTTGTTTACATTCGAATTCAAATTGGGTCATATCTAGCAGATTCAAATTGAATTTGGATTATAATCAGATGTTAAATAGCATAAATAAATTAAACTAAAATTAAGGCTACAACTTGAGCCAGGTTGGCCCAAATTCATCCCAAAAAGGTGAGATTCTATCAAGTCGGGTTGATGCTCAAGCTAGGGTTAGGGTTGAAATTTATGAACCAAACTTTACTTCGAGTTGGGTTAGGGTTGACCCCTTGGGCAACTCAACCCAACCCGAACTCGACTCTATAATACATATCATATATAAATATAAATAAATAAATAAATATATATATATATATATATATATATATGATACATTGATTTGTTTAGATGCATGATAGTTGTATAACTCCCACCACGTACTATCATTTATTTCTTATAAGATAATCACTTCACTTAATCCTAATTGGAAATACTAAAACCTTAATAACATATTTTATATTTTTTGAATATTTTATTTTTTATCTCCTCTCTGTTGTTTGCCACCCATAGCCCATAAAAGATTTATTATAAGTCATAAGAAATAATAAACTGTAGTAATTTGAAGCATTTTTTTTCTGAATTTTGTACTTAAAGAGTCAATTAAAATGTCAACAAACAAATACTAATAAAACATAGGATTTATATATGTAGTAAAAGTTGAGTTAAGATTTGAGATTAAGAAGTTCTATGAGACTTTTTAATGGATAGGAAGAAGGTTGGGTTGGGCCCAACCCGAAGTTGACTTTGAATTGGGTTGGGTAGGTTAAATTGAAGGTCAGGTTGGGTTAGAGTTAGGATTGGGGGTTTAGAACTTAGGATTAGTCTAGGGTTGACCTCAACCCGACCTAATCCGGCCCAACTTGCAGCCCTAAATAAAACGATCAAAATATTATATATATTATTAATAAAATGAGTTAAAAAATGGCTCAAATAATATTATATTTTATGAAGAAAATGAATTGAAAATTATTTGTATAAAACTTAAACCTATGTCAATTTAGTGAAAATACATCATTGGGACCAACTTCACAATATAATTTTTAAGTACATATGAGCATGTATATTTAATTAAATCGAATCGGATCGGTTAGGAATAGATCCATATTTTATCCAATTACAAATGCATGGATTGAATTCGGATAATTGAATACCATTTGCAGCCCTATTTTTTATGCATGACTGGTAATTAAGTTCACCACATTGACAGATGGACTTACCTCAAGGTATGGGACAATACCCGGCGAGGTTCTCTCTGATGGATGACTCACCGGAGAGCCTCTTCCCTTGTCACCACAGTGAAAAAATCGACAAGGCAGAAGCAAAGAGAGAGAAGTGAAACATTTCTTTGGTAATATAGATTGTATGCTCTTGTTTAAACTTTAAACTAAACTGCGATTTTTACTCTTCGCCATTGGGATTTTTGTGGTTTTGCTTAGTCGTCGTCCATTTCTGATCACCACTAATTTTTAACTTTTACTTCGCTCTAGTTTTGATTGTTTTGTATATTCTTGGAAAATGCTCCTCCGGTCAGTTTCTATTAATTAAGACATCGAAGAGATTTCCATTTGATCATGGTCTGATCATTTGATATGTTGAACAAATAAATCTGATCTTATTTGGAATCATAGGACTTGTTGCGTTCGCATTTTAACTCTACATGATCGTAGGCCATTTGATTTGAAACAAAATTTGGTCGGGAGGATTTAAGTGTATAATTGTATAACTCAAACTTCAACAAACCAGTGATAAAATGATACTTTATAGCAAGATATAAAAGCCTCCCCTAAGGTCTTATTTCATAAAAATCACTCCGGTTACCTCCCTTTCATCTTTGTTCCGAATTCCATTATGAAGACTTCAAAATTATAAAATTACCCTTACAAATTATAGGGCATTTTTTTAATATAATTTGAAATGTCAGATTTGACCTTCTAAGCTTCAGTAGACCTAATGTTTTTATAGAGTATAATTATTTTATTCTTTTTAATGGAGGGTGATTTGGCCCGACCTCATAATAAGGGGACATGTGGACATGACTCGACATAAGTGACAACTCAGCATAACGAGTTCGGTACAACTCAGCATAACGAAGCTCGTTGATCGAGTCTGACAGCCCGCCTAAAGTGGCAGCTCGCTACAATATGATACTCTGTCGCCCTGAGCTATGACTCCCCCAAGTAGGAAGCTCTTCAAGCTAAGATTCTCCCAAGTATGGAGAATCCCGAACTGAAGACATTTCCGGTTAAGCTCGTCAGTTCCCTAACATAAGCTCGCTCCTACCTAAGGCTACCTCAGGGACCCGCCACAGAGAAGCACCTTGGTGCATCACCAGCAGCTCGGTGTAAGGAAGCTCGCTGCAGAGCAGCTCGGTGTAAGGTAGCTCGTTGCAGAGCAGTTCGGCATATCGTCAAAGATTTTCTACCTGACATCCATACCTTCCAAACCTGGAGACTGCACCCACGTCTCTCGTCTAGCGGCGTCATGCCTGCCAACCCTGGAGGCTGTCAGGACCGTACTCTACAGCAGTCACCTTTGTCCGACAACTCAGCTCTAACAAATAACGGCCAGCCACTCCAAGTCGTTATTTGACAGCAGACTGCCGCAATAGAGATTTAGAGGCGGTTACACCTGACAAGTCAGAATACTAGTATATAAAGACCCCGACCCCCAGGGGTGAAGGGATTGTGTGATCATCACTCTTCGCTCTTTGATTTCTCTACAACTCTCTTTCTTTTGCTCTCCCAGCTTACTAACTTAAGCATCGGATTGTTCCTGCCAGGAGAACCCTCTCGGGATCCTTCTTCCTCACAGGTAACTCTCGTCCGTCGCCAGCTAGGGGCGTAGCCACTTCCAGCTAGGAGTGACCAGGTCGTGCACCATCAATTGGCATTGTCGGTGGGAAACGCTTCAAAAAGCCTTCTTCCACAAAATCTTTCAAGTTCAGTTTCCATGGCTTCCTCTAGCAACGTTGGACGCAGTGTGGACATGAATTCCTCCGGGGAGAAACCTTAGATCCCGACAGTGTGTGTTGGTCAATTCACCCTACCACTCTCTGTGGATGGAGTCCATACTCTGAACGTGCCCCAGATCATGGCACCTGTGAACGCAGCACTCCCTTCCATGGCTGGTGCAACATTCACCAAACTATCTATTGTTCCCCCGATGACCGGACAAAACCAACTTGAAGACCTGGTACACTGCATGCGAGCTATGCAAGCTCAAATGCAATAGATCTAGCAATTCCAACAGTATCAGCAGCAAGTGCTACACCAGGTTTATCAGCATTAGTACCAACAGCAGTTTCCACCACTGCCTCAGAACCAGCAGTTGGTTCCACCTCAGAACCAGCAAGTGCTAAGCCTCGCCATCAGAATGAACCACCGGGGAGAGACCTCCCGAATCCATAACCCTCTTGGGAGTGGAGCCCCGTCCCGTGGAAGAGAGAGATGGACTACTCCCCCCACCACGCAGCATGTGCACAGATCGGGCGATTCTCAGCCTGCCAGACCTGCCTCACTTCGGCTTTCAGAGTTCGAGATCCCGCTCGTAGAAAACCGGTTCGAGGTCCTGGCCACAGACCATAGCCATCACCAACAGTCCGAACCAATCCCCATGAGAACTGGGCTTGACAACACTGAGGCTAGCACTACCAATGTAGAGCCGACCAAGAAGCTACGGAGACACCGCAGAGCTCGCCGAGCTACAGCCCAAAACTTGCCCGAACTGCCACCACTCAAAGGAAAGGAAGAAGCGAGCTCAAGAGCAGTGAAAGCCACTCTGCTCCTCTCTATGCCATCCCCCTTGTCTCCCAAACTCTTGGTCGTCCCGATGCCAAAAGACTTCAAGGTACCTCCTTGGACAAATATGATGGATCATTTGATTCGAATGATCATGTTGATTCTCTTCAGTCACAGATGCACTTAGCCGGAGCAGGTGAGTCTTGCATGTGCATAGCTTTCTCTACTACATTTAAGGGGGTAGCTCACACATGGTATAGAAACCTCGTGTCCGGGACAATCAAGAGTTGGGCGTAGTTCATGCAAATCTTCACCTCACACTTCATCACCAACAAGAGGTGTTTGAGGTCCCAAGAAAGCCTTCTCGGCATAGTCTAGAGGGAGGGGGAATCTATCCGCAGCTATATCAAGAGGTTCAATGATGCATATCTGTAGATACCTGATCTAGACCCCGCAGTGAGGCTCACAGCAGCCAAAAGAGGCATAACGCACAAAGAGTTCAAGTGGCATGTGGTTGCCAACAAGCCCAAGGACGTAACCGAATTCCTCAAGCTCATGGACCAGTTTATTGGAACAGAGGGGGAGATGAACCAGAAGAATGAGAACCCGCCGGAGAAGAAGAAAAGAGAAGGTGAGACCTCGACCAACGGGGACAATAAGAGGAAGAAAGAACCACCTCGAGGAGGACCAATCTTTCCAACCTTCTCCAGTTGAAAGGATGAACTACACGTCCTTGAACGTGAAGCGAGCATAAATCCTCATGGCGATTAAAGATACGTCTTATGTGAAGTGGCCACCTCGGATGAGAGGAGACTCGAATACTAGGAATAAAAATTTGTATTGTCATTTTCATAGAGATCACGGTCATAGCACCGAAAATTGTAAAAAACTCTGCGATGAGATAGAAGAACTCATCCGCCATGGGTATTTGAGAAATTTTGTACAAAGCGATAATAAAACAGGATGGCAGGGGGAGCAAGGTAGAGACGCTCCCGAGCCCAGCAATAGGCAGAATGAGCAGCCGCAGAGGCAGCCACCCAAAGAGAGGCAAGTTCGGGGAACCATCCAAATGATCACCAGTGGATCGATCGTCGCGGGTTGCACCTTAGCCACAGCAAGGATCTCGACTCGCGAGATCGAGAGAAAAGAGCAGAATCCCCCAAAGCAACCAAGGGTAGAGGAACCCATTTTCTTCACTAAAGATGACGCGCACGGAATCCAGTACCCCCACGATGACACACTCGTCGTAAAAATGAGAATTAATGGTTTCGAGGTAAGGCACGTCCTTGTTGACTCCAGCAGTTTGGCGGATATACTCTTCAAGGCCACGTTCGACAAACTTCATCTTTAGGAAAGCGACCTCAAGCCCACGAACACTCCCTTGGTGGGCTTCAGTAGAGAGGAAGTCAGGCCCCTGGTGAGAGTTACAATACCTGTGGAGGTCAGCACATGGCCTACTATTGTGAGATTCGACCACCCTTTTCTAGTTATTGTGACTCCCTCCCCGTACAATGCCATAATAGGTCAACCAATCACCCACGCTTTACACGTAGTGGTGTCCATCTATTACTTAGCCATAATAGGTCAACCAATCACCCTCCCCGTACAATGCCATAATAGGCCAATGCCCTGTTTCGATTAGCCAACACAAGCAATAACACCATGAGAATCGTGTACATAGAGAACTTGCCTCGGTCTAGCATTCTCGGGGGGGGGCAGAGGAGGTCGCTCTTGTCGTACAAGCAGAGCTGAGATGGGTTGATCCACTCACGAGCTACCTGCTACAGAAGACCCTCCCTGCAGATCGTAATGCTACCAGAAGGGTAGAGCATCAAGCAGCCAAATACGTCATGATAGACAGACGATTGTACCAAAGATCCTACACACTCCCTTATCTGCACTGCTTACAACCTTCCGAAGCTGAGCTCGTGCTCTGCAACACTCATGAGGGTTTGTGCGGCGGACACATGGGGGCAAGGCTCTCACCCAGAAGGAGCTACAATAAGGATACTATTGGCCAATGATGAAGGAAAATGCAATTAAGTTTGTCAGAAGATGTGACAAGTGTCAGAAGCATGCCAACATCCACCACCAGCCCGCTGCCGACCTAAAGTACCTTACCAGCCCATGGCCCTCTACACAATGGGGATCAACATACTCGGACCATTTCCACCAGCGACAGGACAAAGGAGGTTCTTAGTAGTAGCAGTTGATTATTTCACCAAGTGGGTGGAGGCCGAACCTCTCACAATGATCACAGCGCGAAGTGTGCAAAATTTCTTTTGGAAGAATATAGTTTGTCATTTCAGACTACCCCGAGTGCTCATCTCTGACAATGGCAAACAATTCGAGGACATTAAGTTCCAAAACTAGTGCAAAGACATGAAAATACAACCAAATTTCACCTCGGTGGCACACTCTCAAGTGAATGGTCAAGCGGATGTCACAAACAGCCATTCTCCGTGGACTGAAGGCACAGCTAGCCCGAGCTAAGGGACTGTGGGTAGACGAGCTGCCCAGCATACTATGGGCTTATCGAACAATGGTGAAGACCATAATGGGCGAAACCCCCTTCAACCTCACTTACATCACGGAGGTAGTGATCCTAGCCGAGATTCAGGTCCCTACACTACGCCTGGAAGCATACGACGATGAAGCAAACAAGGATGAACTACACACCAACCTCAACCTGCTTGATGAGGTACGAGACCTTGCATACATTAGGACTGCGGCCTACCAGCATAAAGTAGCTCGGTACTATAACGCTAGGGTCAAGAAGCGAAACCTCCGCGTCGGAGACCTGGTTCTTCGTAAAGACATGGTACCTGAGTCCAGTGTTGGTAAGCTCGGGCAAAATTGGGAAGGACCCTACCGAGTAAAGCGGGTACTTGGGGAAGGAACGTATGAGCTCGAAACCCTATAAGGGAAGTAGGTACCTCGAGCATTGAATATTGTCAATCTAAGGCAATATTACCTGTAATTACTGAGCTGAGTGGACCACGAGTCGCTCCTAGAGCCTAAGGGCTAAAGTGTCGAGCTAAACCTCGGCACCACATACAATCCAGTTGCCTCCTTTGTTAGATAGTTTTGTATGCCCTTAGCTTCAATCAAAATGATGTACTTTATGAGTTTATTGTAAATGAATAAAAGTGCATATTTGATTCATGTTCCCTTGGTATGTTTCTGTGTAATACCCTTAAACTGGACACTTAATGAGACTCGTGTTAGTTTAGAATGTTCACAGCCAGTGGGTCGGTCTGGGGAGACCTATCCTGACAAGGATGACACTGTGGTGCCACGAAGTTGGTTGGGGTGGCTTGTCTCAACTGCCAGGGTGAGACCCTAGGCACATATAGTGTAGGATTAATTGAATCTTTGAACTAGACCAGATATCTAGTATTGCCCTCACTCGATTATGATACTGCACTAGGTGTCGGATTGGGCTGTCTTTGATGTACCAATCAGTGAGATCCTTAGCGGGGGTCAAAACCTGGGTATGTTGGGACAGTCTAAGAATTCATCTGAGTGGGTGATCATAGTGACAGGATCAGCCCCTTTGTTGGATAAAGGTAATGATCGGGGGTGCACTCTCACTGATGGAAACCAAGACTGCCAGCAGCCGATTTCAATCGTTGAGATTTGTTTTGCAAAATATATTTTATATGAGATATAAAAGTATATATATTATGGTTTCTAAAAGGTTTGCAAAAGGTTTTAATTCTCGAGATCCATATAAGAGAGAGTGCAACACTATTCCTTGCAGCCGAGGGAGAGGTCCTCTCTTGTCGGGTAGTGTACGATCATTATGGGCTGAGAGGTTAAGTGTAAGACCATTGAGGATAATACCTGATGGGCTAATCTTGCATCTGCCCACAGTCCCTGGGTGTTACAAGGTGGCTTGACCTAGGGACCACTTAGGGTAAGTGTTGGGCCCATAGAGCCCATGAGATGGGTTTCAGGGGGTGCGTTGTTCTTAACAGTGTATTCGGCCATGCCTTGTAACAAAGGCTGGGTCGAACCCATGTGGCTAATGTGTAGATCAATGTTTGGGTCCCATGCCATACAAGGAAGCCCAACTGGGCAGCAGTTTGGAAGGCTAAGTGAATACATAACTTAAATGACCCTTAAGCCCATTTCGAACTGGGCTAATTTGATTAGTCACTTAAGAGGCGAATTCTGAGATGGATCAGCTGATAGGATTGGGCCCAGACCCTATCCACTTAGAGAGTCCCAGATCTGGAAGCCTCCTAATTAGATTAGGAGATGGCTGATCTAATCTGCAGATAAGATAAGGGTTATCCCATATCACTTAAAGGGACCTATAATCCAAATATGATTTGGGTTAGCAACTCCTAATGGGATTAGGAGCTGATCCCTTTGAGATTATAAAAGGAGGAGGGGGTGGCAGCCTTTAGACATGCAAGCTACACACTCGTCTTCAGAGCTGAGATTACTAGAAGAGAGAATTCTGCACCCTGCAAATACTCTCTTGCCGCCTCCTTCCTGCAGCCGCCGCCTACAGTAGTTCGATCTCCAGTTCTTGGGAGAAATCAAGATTTGGAAGGGTCAAGTTCTTTTGGAAGAACACTGTTGATTTTGCTCCACCCTACACTACGCCATCTTTAGTGGGAGCAGATTTTGGATCCTTCCTTGGACGTGAACACCTCCATTGGGAGATACTGCTTCTCTGTGTCAGGTATTATCCCTCCCTACTCCTTTTGGTTCAGATTTGGTTCAGTTTATGGTTCAAGAATGATCCTTGAAAATATAATTTTCTAAATAGGGAATTTGATTCCCAGTTGAAGGAAGAGAAAAATTTTTGAAATTCTCCCCTTTATTCCGCATTCTTTGGGCATTCATATGATGGATATCCTATCCCTTCATCCTTAGCATGGGTGAACTCTAGAAGTCAGTGGACCACGAGTCACTCCTAGAGCCTAAGGGCCAAAGTGTCAAGCTTAACCTCGGCACCATACAAGACCTAGTCGCCTCCTTGGCATGGGTGAACTCAAGAAGTGAGTGGACCACGAGTCGCTCCTAGAGCCTAAGGGCCAAAGTGCCGAGCTAAACCTCAGCACCATATAAGACCCAGTCGCTCCTACAATGTTGCTCACTTTGGCATACACCTTGTGAAGTTGCCTCTAAGCACTGAGTGGGTTTAGGATAACAACTAAGGAACCCCCACTTTGGTCATCTAGCTCGATGGCTTAACAATTTGGGGAAAATGGCATCCTTAATTTGTGATCAGAAACAAGGAAATTGGACGACACTTAGCAAGAAAAAAAAAGGTGTTTCATTAATTTTGCAGTTCATTACAAGGATAGGAAAAACATAAAATGCTGAGCTCATAGGCTCCAAATACAAAGACTACTCAAACTACTTGGGGGACTCGTCCCTCTTGCTGGAAGCCTCCGCGGAGGTACCAGCTAGGTTGGTGGTATTAACCTCTCTAATATTGTCATCACCCTCCTCCTCGGAGTCCAGTCCTCAGTGGCATGGAGGGCTACCTCTCCGGTGATTCGCGAGGTAGTGATGGTGCTTACATCGAGCTGCGAGAACTCACGCTTGATCAGCCACCTGTTGAGCTTGAAGCCTTTGTAGTTGGCCTCCACCAATGCCCCATTGAACTCTTTTGAGTTCTTGTAGTCTTCGACAACCTTGACCTTGGCCTCCTCCATGGATTGAAGAAAGATTTCAGTCCGCTCCTTGACATCCGCCTTGAGGTCCTCTATCCGGTGCTCCAGAGTTCTTCTATCCTTCTCAAGGTTTTCCACCTTGCGTAGCAGGTCTTCCTTCTCCGACATCAACAACTTGATTAACTCTTTCTGAGCTAGCACATCCCTCTCTAGCTAGTGGATATGGCCGCGAGCTAATATCAGCTTAGTATGGGCCCCAAGGGATGAGCGCTAGCGGCCAGAGCCCGCTTCAGGTGGGCTTCGGAGTGAGGGCGTGCACGGCGTTGTTCACCTGCCAAGAGTGCTAGTTAGCACCCGTAAGGCTACAAATGCAGAAACTAAAGTTTAAATAAGACTTACCACCATGCAATGGGTGGCTGCGCGACCCCTGAGGTGAAATCAGTTTAGCACGTTTTTTGGCGTCCGCAAAATCTATAGATCACGTGATGACCGCGCGTGAACTGTACGCAACCCGGGTTATCCTTGATTGAGCCGAGCAGCGAACTGGTAGGAAGCACCTTGAGCAGCTCGCTACAAGATGATACTACGTTGCCCCGAGCTAAGACTCCCCCAAGTAGGAAGCACCCCGAGCTAAGATTCTCCCAAGTAGGGAGAATCCCGAACTGAAGACACTTCGGGTTAATCTCGTCAGCTCCCTAACATAAGCTCGCTCCTGCCTAAGTCTACCTTAGGGACCCACCTCGGGGAAGCACTTCGGTGCATCACCAGCAGCTCGGTGTAAGGAAGCTCGTTGCAGAGCAGCTTAGTGTAAGGTAGCTCGCTGAAGAGCAGTTCGGTGAATCGTTGAAAATTTTTTGCCTAACATTCGTACCAGCCAAACCTAGAGACTGCACCCATGTCTCTCATCTAGCGGCATCGTGCCTGCCAACCCTGGAGGCTGCTAGGACCGTACTCTACAATGGTCACCTTTGCCAGACAGCTCAGCTCTGACAAATAACAGCCAGCCACTCCAGTCGTTATTTGACAGCAGATCGCCGCAACAGAGATTTGGAGGCGGTTACACCTGACAAGTCAGAATACCAGTATATAAAGACCCTGACCCCAGGGGCGAAGGGATTGCATGATCATCACTCTCAGCTCTTTGATTTCTCTACAACTATCTATTTCTTTTGCTCTCCCAGCTTACTAACTTAAGCATCGGAGTGTTTCCGCCGGGAAAACCCTCTCTGGATCCTTCTTCCTCACAGGTAACTCTCGTCCATCGCCAGCTAGGGGCGCAACCACTTCCAGCTAGGAGTGACCAGGTCGTGCACCATCACTTTTCAATCTAACTTGTAGATTTTTCAATTAAAAGTGAAAAACTTTTGGGGTATTTTAGTAAATTTTCATCTAAAGTGATAGATATAATGGTAAAGTGGGTACTTTTGAAATCTAATGCATTAGGCAAACGTTTTATACTGAAGTATTGCCGCTAGGGGTGACTTGAGCTCAAAATAGTATTAGGCTCAAACTCGAGCTCGAGCTAGAGACTTGAGCTTGAGCTCAGCTTGGTTCAAAAGCACACACGTTCGAGCTTGACTTGGCTAGAGCTTGACTACAAATCAAGATTTTTCTAAAAAATAAAAATTATACATATAAATGTTAGACAGTTTTTGTATGCCCTTAGCTTCAATCAGAATGATGTACATTATGAGTTTATTGTAAATGAATAAAGTACATATTTGATTCATGTTCCTTTGGTGTGTTTCTGTGTAATCCCCTTAAACTGGACACATAATGAGACTCGTGTTAGTTTAGAATGTTCACAGCCAGTGGGTCGGTCTGGGGAGACCTTTCCTGATAAGGCTGACACTGATGTGCCACCAAGTTGGTTGGGGTGGCCTATCTCAGCCGCCAGGGTGAGACTCTAGGCACATACAGTGTAGGATTAATTGATTCTTTGAACCGGACCAGATTTCCAATATTGCCTTGGACTTTGGAGATTAATGGGCAAAACTGGAAAGTTACACCCGAACCCTAGACTTGATTATGATACTACACTAAGTGTCGGATTGGGCTATCTTTGATGTACCAATCAGTGAGATCCTTAGCGGGGGTCTAAACCTGGGTATGTTGAGATAGTTTGAGAATTCATCTGAGTGGGTGATCATAGTGATAGGATCAGCCCCATTGTCGGACAAAGGTAATGATCGGGGATGCACTCTCACTAATGGAAACCAAGACTGCTGGCAGTCGATTTCAATCGTTGAGATTTGTTTTTGCAAAATATATAAAAGTATATATATGTTATGGTTTCCAAAATGTTTGCAAAAGGTTTTAATTCCTGGGATCAATATAAGTAGAGAGTGCAACATTGTTCCTTGTAGCTGAGGGAGAGGTCCTCTCTTGTCGGGCAGTGTTTGATCATTATGGGCTGAGAGGTTAAGTGTAAGACCATAGAGGGTAATACCTGATGGGCTAATCTTGCATCTGCCCATAGCCCCTATGTGTTACAAGGTGGCTTGGTCCAGGGACTACTTAGGATAAGTGTTGGGCCCATAGAGCCCATATGATGGGTTTCAGGGGGTGCACTTGTTAGACAGTTTTTGTATGCCCTTAGCTTCAATCTGATTTGATGTACTTTTGTTATTTAGTGGAAATAAATAAAGTGCATGTTTGATTCATGTTGTTTGGTTTAATTCTGTGTAAAACCCTAAAATTGGACATTTATAGAGATTCATGTTAGTTTTAAATGTTCACAGCCGTTGGATAAGTCTGGGGAGATTTATCCTGCCAAGGCTGATGCTAGTGTGCCACCAAGTGTTGGGATGGCCTATCTCAGCCATCAGGGTAAGACCCGAGGCACATGCAGTATGGCATTACTTGAATCCTTGAACCGGACCAGATTTCCAGTCTTGCCCTGGACCTTGGAGATAGATGGGCAAAACTGGAAAGTTACACCTGACCCCTAGACTCAATTATGACACTTCACTAGGTGTTGGATCAGGCTGCCTTTGATATGCCAATCAGTGAGATCCTTAGCGGGGATCAAAACCTGGGTATGTTGGGGCAGTTTGAGAATTCATCTGAGTGGGTGATCATAGTGATAGAATCAGCCACTTTGTCGGACAAAGGGTAATGATCGGGAATGCACTCTCTCTGATGGAAACCAAACTGCCGGCAGTTGATTTCAATCGTTGGAATTTTGTTTTGCAAAAATTAATATATTTATATATATATGTACGGTTTCAAATTGTTTGCAAATGGTTTTAATTCCCGGGATCCATGTGAGAGAAGAGTGCGGCACTGTTCCTTGCAGCCGAGGGAGAGGTCCTCTCTTGTCGGGCAGTGCTTGATCATTAATTGCTGAGAGGTTAAGTGTAAGACCATTGAGGATAATACCTGATGGGCTAATCTTGCACCTGCCCACAGTCCCTGGGTTTTTATAAGATGGTTTGGCCCAGGGACCACTTAATGTAAGTGTTGGGCCCATAGGGTCCATATGATGGACTCAAGGGGTTCATTGAGTTTTTCAGTGAATTCAGCTGGGCCTTGTATTAAAGGCTGGGCCGAACCCATGTGGCTGGTGTGTAGATCAATGCTTGGGTCCCATGCCATACAAAGAAGCCCAACTGGGCAGCAGATTGGAAAGTAATTAGACACTGAACACTTAATGGGCCAGAAGCCCATTTCGAGGTGGGCTGATATGATCACCCATCCTTGGGGCGAATCTGAGATTAATGTTAGTAAAAGGATTGGGCCTTTAGCCTTATCCACTCTTAGAGACCAAATTCAAATTAGATTTCAATCTGGTAACCTCCTGATAAGATCAAGAGTAAGTTAACTTTATCTGCAGATAGGATTAAGATTATCCCTTATCCAAATACTGATTTGGAATGGGATAACTCCTAATTAGGAGGTTTCTTAATCAAGAAGAAAGGAGGAGAAACCCTAACCAAAAAAAAATGAGAGAAATAATACAGATTTCGAATCAAGAAAAATCGCAAGAAAGGTTCCTGTGAATTGGGATCTAATTTCCTACTCCAGAAAAAGAAAAAAGGCAGTTCAGCCTTTTCGCCTTTAGATTTCTCCTCTTGCCGCCGCCATCTGTTTTTGCAAGATTAGATCTTTGTAGAAAAAGAAAGTCAAGAAATCTGTTCTTGACATTAGTCTTGCAACAAAGACTAAAAGGATTCAGTGTTTAGTGTTTCCAGAGGATTCTTGTGAAGGATCCAGTGTGTAGGACGCACCCTGCTGGTTCTGTTCCATCCATAGCTGTGTCATCTTCAGCAGGAACGGATCTTGGATCATTCTTTGGGCGTGAACACCAACTTTGGGAGATACTGCTTCTCCGGATCAGGTATATTCCTCCCATTTATCTTTTGGTACAGATCTGGTTTGATTATGGTTCAAGTAGGATCCTTGAATATTGTATTCTAAATTTAGGGAATATGATTACCAGTTGGGAGAAGGTAGGAAATTTTTGAAATTCGCACACCCATTCCGCAACCTTTATGGCGTCCATTAGTACCATTCTTTCAGTGGTATCAGAGCCACAGGTTCGAATCTTGAACCAAAAGAAAATCAGATCTGACCCTGCGCAGATGGATAGAAGGTGTTCTTTCAAGATTTGCGCAGATTGTTTTCTTTATTTCAAGAAACCTTTTCTTGTTAAGGGCGATTGATCTGAAATTAATTTTTATTAAATCCAAAATTTATTTAGAATTGTTCTTTATTTATTTTGATTTAATGGACTGTTCGAACCTGGAGATCGCAGTGCAGATTTGGCGCAGATAGTCTACACACCCTTTTTCTTTCTTTTTATTCATTTCATTTCATTCGGTTTGTAAAGAAGAAGGAAGAAGAAGGCGGCGCTGGAGATTTGCAGTTGGAGAAATCGCTTTCTGCGATTTGCAGTTTGTGAAACTGCAACCCTTGTGATTAACCTCTGTTTTGCAGGTGGTGCGAACAGTCCATAGTTTGATTTGTGATTGTTTGAAATCAAAATTATTAATTTTAGATCTTTCATGAATTAATTCTTGAATTGAAAATCAGTTTTGGATCCTCTCGGACTAGATTGGACCAAAACTGTTTGGACCGAATCTGGGGTTCGATAGGGACTGTTTTTCAGTCTGTATTTCTCACACTTGCTGTTCCAAATCTGATGTTCAACTACAGGGATTAATTCATCCCACCTGTAAAGCCCAGTTTAAAGGGTTAAAACTGCAAAAGGCCCATTACTGTGAGATAAGCTGTATGGGCCGAACTGTTATCTGCGATTCAGCCCATACACCTAGTAGTCATTAATTGTTAATGACTTAGATTTTAAATGGGCTATTCAATGGGCTTTACAGCAGTTAATTGATTGGATCAAATCCTCCTTTACATGTGATGTTTCGATGTTTGATGTGTTGCGACCATGGGCCATAAGTACTTGGCCCATGAAGACTCGTTAGTGGCTCTTGCGCACACCATGGCTGAATGCACATCATTGCCATGGTGTCCTTCAAGGTCATTGGATGACCCCTCTTTGCTTGGTGGGCCCCACAACCCTGAAAAGGGATGCGTACGGAACCCCTAGCCGATTAAGGCCCACCAGAAATCTGACTTTATGAAAGTCAGTGGGAGCCACTTTGGTTTGACCTAAATTAAAACTAGGGCGTATTTTTGTTCCCTCCAGCAAATATGAATGCATGTGATAGGGAGACCCATATGATGGACTCTCTAAAGGCCTTCCGTCATTAGCACAATGATGGGTCCTTCAGTAATGTGGAAACGCACCATAAAATTGGGCTATCCATTTGTTGTTGGATCTATTAGAGTGTTTCATAAGATGATAGGGGCGTCATAGACCGATGTGGGAGGGGCTTCACCAGAAAATGGGAACTCTCTCACGGTACCTTAGCGTAACCTGAATATGATGGGTGTGCACTCACTGGACAGAAAGGTTTACCTGAAAACGGCTTTGAACCTTGTCTGACAGAGGCCAAAAGGAAACTCATTTGATGAGTGGATATGATTCGTCACAGAAAGGTGGTGGGGTTATGCAGCGGAAACAGTTGGATTTACGCACCCCATGTGATTTCCCACATTTCCAGAGACATTTCGTCATCTCCGTCACTGAGAAAGGAGGAAAATCTCAGAGATGAACAAATGGGAATGGAACATAGATTAAAAGCCATATCTATGTAGGTAACATGAATCAAACTAAGGTTGTGGACTAATGATTTTGCTATTTTATCAGAAAATGGCAAACGGTCAATTTGCAAAGCTTCTAGACAATAACAAGCTTAAGGGCCCAAACTATGCCGACTGGTACAGAAATCTTATGCTGGTCCTAACTTCCGAAAAGTTAGACAAGGTGGTGAAAAATCCTGCCCCGGAACGTCTGGGTGATAGGGCTTCTGAGGCCCGTAGGAGGGACTACCAAGAATGGGAGGATAAGAACTCCCTAGCCCGATGCTTTGTCGTTGCCTCATTAGACAACTCAATACAGAGGCAGTTCAATCAGATCGAACTAGCCAAGGACATATTGGACAGTCTAAGAACAATGTATGAAGAGCAGAACCGTTCTACTCGACAGAAGGTCCTGAAATTGTTCATGACCGCGTAGATGACCAAAGGGCAGAAAGTTCATGACCATTATCTTCGGATGATGGCATACATTAATGAACTTGAAGCTCTTGGATCCGGGCTAGATCTTGGCATGCAAGTGGATGTCATCCTCAATTCTTTGCCCTCTTCCTTCAATGCGTTCACAATGAACTACAATATGAATAAGCTGAATGTCAGTGTCCAGGAACTCAGAAATATGTTGCAGAGAGCCGAGGATCTACTCAAGAAGGATGAGCATGTGGTTATGCTTGCTAAAGCTAACAAATCGGGCAAGAAAAAGAGAAAGGCAAAGAAGCCTCAGAAGAAGGCTACCAAACCTAAGAAGCATAAGAAGAACAAGGCATCTGATGTCTGTCACTTCTGCAAGCAGACCGGCAACTGGAAGAGGAATTGTCCTGCCTACCTGGAATCTAAGAAAGGTAACATTGAAACTTGTGTCATAGAAACTAACATGTTAGTTACTTCTGTGTCCTGGTGTGTTGACTCCGGGGCTTCAACTCATGCGTGTAACTCACTGCAGGGGTTCAAAGTTAGTAGAAGGTTGAGTGAAGGTGAAGTGACACTATTCTTGGGAACAACTGCAAGTGTTGCAGCGGCGGCAACAGGAACCATAGAATTAGTTTTTAAAGAAGTAATACTTGTACTTAAAGATTGTCTTTATGTACAGAACTTGAGAAGAAATTTAATTTCTGTTTCAAAACTGTGCTGATGGATATACTGTTTATTTTAGTAATATGATTACTGTTAAACGGAATAATAAATTCATCGCATGCGGGGAACTAGAGAACGGTCTCTATGTTCTACATCATTCTTTGGAAACTAACTTAACCGAAATTACGTCGGTCGAAAATCCCAAGAAAAGGAATCGTGATACAGTAAGTCCCACGTGCCTCTGGCATTACCGACTTGGCCATATCGGTATTGACCGAATCACAAGGCTGGTAAAGGATGGTCCTTTGGATTTTCTAACCATAGAAAATCTTCCCACTTGTGAACCTTGCCTTCAAGGTAAGATGTCTAAGCGGCCATTTGACGGTAAGCCTGAAAGATCTGAAGGCACACTTGACCTGATACATACTGATGTATGTGGTCCCTTGAGTGTTAGGACACGGAATCAACACGTGTACTTCATCACCTTTACAGATGATTTTTCACGATATGGTTACGTGTACTTAATGAGACATAAGTCTGAATCATTTGAAAAGTTCAAAGAGTTCAGACAGGAAGTCGAGAAACAGTTAGGGAGAGAAATTAAGGTCCTTCGATCAGATCGAGGTGGCGAGTATCTCTCTGACGAATTCAGGGACTACTTAAAGGCCAATGGGATAGTGTCACAATTAGCTCCTCCTGCTACACCTCAACTCAATGGTGTTTCAGAGAGGAGGAATAGGACCTTGTTGGACATGGTCCGGTCGCTTCTCGTACGCTCAAAATTACCCACATCCTTTTGGGGATACGCATTAGAGACTGCTATCTACGTGCTGAATTGGGTTCCAACCAAATCAGTTCTGAAAACTCCATATGAACTTTGGACTGGAAGGAAGCCAAGTGTAAGACACTTGAAGATTTGGGGTTGTCCTGCGCATGTTAAAAGAACAAGTGCGGACAAGTTGGAATCTAAAACCAGTCGTTGCCTATTTATAGGCTACCCAAAGGATTCGGTGGATTATCTATTCTATGAGCCAAGTGAGCAGAAAGTGTTCTGCAGTCGAAACGCCCAATTCTTAGAATCCGATTACATCCTGGACACCCATCATCAGGAAATAGTTCTTGATGAGGAGAGCTCAGGAGCAGTGGGAGATGTCCCACAAATTCCAGGTAATGACCAACCTAGAAGAACCACCCGGGTATCCAAACCACCAGTCCGATATGGTTATGACCAGGATAGTTACCTGGTGGAAACCTTGACTAGTGAAGAGGATCCCGTGACTTACGCGGAAGCTATGTTAGACATAGACTCCCAGAAGTGGGTGGAGGCCATGAGAGCTGAAATGGACTCAATGGAGACCAATGGAGTCTGGACTCTAGTGGATCCGCCCTCTGGGGTAAAAGCAATTGGTTGCAAATGGATCTACAAGAGGAAGAAGGGCCCTGATGGCAGGATTGAGACCTTTAAAGCTCGTTTGGTGGTGAAAGGGTATACTCAGAAAGAAGGCATCGACTATGAGGAAACCTTTTCGCCCGTGGCCATTTTTAAATCCATTAGGATCCTGCTAGCTGTAGCAGCGTACCATGACTACGAGATTTGGCAAATGGATGTCAAAACCGCGTTCCTGAATGGAGATCTTAGTGAAGATATCTACATGCAGCAGACGCAAGGCTTCATTGCTACTGGTTAGGAACACATGGTATGTAAACTTAATAGATCCATATATGGACTTAAGCAGGCTTCTAGGAGTTGGAACGTCCGTTTTGATTTTGCGGTCAAAACGTTTGACTTTGAGTAGAATCCGGATGAGCCCTGTGTTTATAGGAAGTCCAGTGGGGATAAGATCACCTTTTTGGTGTTGTACGTGGACGATATCCTACTCATTGGGAATGATGTAGGAATGTTGACTTCGGTCAAGGTATGGCTATCACAGCAGTTCTCCATGAAAGATCTTGGAGAAGCTTCATACATATTGGGTCTTCGACTCTATAGAGATAGATCGAAGCGGATAATTGGATTATCCCAAGCTGCTTATATTGACAAATTTGTCAAGAGGTACAGCATGGAGAACTCCAAGAAAGAAAACATTCCTTTCAGGCACGGAGTCACTCTCTCCAAGAAGATGTCTCCCAAGACCTCTGAGGAGATTGAGAGCATGAGAGACGTTCCCTATGCCTCAGCCGTAGGGAGCATCATGTATGCCATGCTGTGCACTCGCCCTGACATTGCTCAGGCGGTGAGTGTGGTAAACAGATTCCAGGCAAACCCAGGGTAGGAGCATTGGACTGCTGTGAAGAACATACTCAAATACCTTCGAAGGACAAAAGAGTTTTGTCTGGTATTCGATGGTAGTTCACTGCAAGTTCTAGGGTATACCGATGCCGATTTCCAGTCAGATCCAGATGATAGAAAGTCTACATCTGGGTATGTTTTCACGATAGGATTGTGTGCTGTTTGCTGGAAAAGCAGCAAACAGGGGTCCACTGCAGACTCCACAACCGAGGCCGAGTACATTGCTGCAAGTGAAGCTGCCAAGGAAGCCGTGTGGATGAAGAAGTTCATACACGAATTGGGAGCGATTCCATCCAGCACATCTCCCATCCCGTTGTTGTGTGACAACAATGGAGCGATCGCCCAGGATAAAGAGCCTCGGGCTCACTCGAAGTCAAAGCACATCGAGAGAAAGTACCATGTACTGCGGGAGATCGTTGGTAGAGGGGAAGTCCTGATTCAGAAGGTAGCATTAGCGGATAATGTGGCAGACCCATTGACTAAGCCACTGACACATGAGGTGTTTCAGAAATACGTGGAAAGTATGGGACTCCGACTTGTACCAGATTGGACATAAGTGCAAGTGGGAGCTGTTAGACAGTTTTTGTATGCCCTTAGCTTCAATCTGATTTGATGTACTTTTGTTATTCAGTGGAAATAAATAAAGTGCATGTTTGATTCATGTTGTTTGGTTTAATTCTATGTAAAACCCTAAAACTGGACATTTATAGAGATTCATGTTAGTTTTAAATGTTCACAGCCGTTGGATAAGTCTAGGGAGATTTATCCTGCCAAGGCTGATGCTGGTGTGCCACCAAGTGTTGGGATGGCCTGTCTCAGCCATCAGGGTAAGACCCGAGGCACATGCAGTATGGGATCACTTGAATCCTTGAACCGGACCAAATTTCCAGTCTTGCCCTGGACCTTGGAGATAGATGGGAAAAACTGGAAAGTTACAGCTGACCCCTAGACTCGATTATGACGCTTCACTAGGTGTTGGATCAGAATTCCTTTGATATGCCAATCAGTGAGATCCTTAGCGGGGATCAAAACCTGGGTATGTTGGGGCAGTTTGAGAATTCATCTGAGTGGGTGATCATAGTGACAAAATCAGCCACTTTGTCAGACAAAGGGTAATGATCGGGAACGCACTCTCTCTGATGGAAACCAAACTACCGGCAGTTGATTTCAATCGTTGGATTTTGTTTTGCAAAAATTAATATATTTATATATATATTCCCGGGATCCATGTGAGAGGAGAGTGCGACACTATTCCTTGCAGCCGAGGGAGAGGTCCTCTCTTGTCGGGCAGTGCTTGATCATTAAGGGCTAATGTTGCACCTGCCCACAGTCCCTGAGTTTTTATAAGATGGCTTGGCCCAGGGACTACATAATGTAAGTGTTGGGCCCATAGGGTCCATATGATGGACTCAAGGGGTTCATTGAGTTTTTCAGTGAATTCGGCTGGGCCGAACCCATGTGGTTGGTGTGTAGATCAATGCTTGGGTCCCACGCCATACAAAGAAGCCCAACTGGGTAGTAGATTGGAAAGTAATTAGACACTGAACACTTAATGGGCCAGAAGCCCATTTCGAGGTGGGCTGATATGATCACCCATCCTTGGGGCGAATCTGAGATTAATGTTAGTAAAAGGATTGGGCCTTTAGCCTTATCCACTCTTGGTGACCAAATTCAAATTAGATTTGAATCTAGTAACCTCCTGATAAGATTAGGAGTAAGCTAACTTTATCTGCAGATAGGATTAAGATTATCCCCTATCCAAATACTGATTTGGATTGGGATAACTCCTAATTAGGAGGTTTCTTAATCAAGAAGAAGGGAGGAGAAACCCTAACCAAAAAAAAGGAGAGAAATAATACAGATTTCGAATCAAGAAAAATCGCAAGAAAGGTTCCTGCGAATTGGGATCTAATTTCCTACTCCAGAAAAAGAAAAAAGGCAGTTCAGCCTTTTCGCCTTTAGATTTCTCCTCCTGCCACCGCCATCTATTTTTGCAAGATTAGATCTTTGCAGAAAAAGAAAGTCAAGAAATCTGTTCTTGACATTAGTCTTGCAACAAAGACTAAAAGGATTCAGTGTTTAGTGTTTCCAGAGGATTCTTGTGAAGGATCCAGTGTGTAGGACGCACCCTGCTGATTCTGTTCCATCCACAGCTGTGTCATCTTCAGCAGGAACGGATCTTGGAGCATGAACACCAACTTTGGGAGATACTACTTCTCCGGATCAGGTTTATTCCTCCCATTTATCTTTTGGTACAAATCTGGTTTGATTATGGTTCAAGTAGGATCCTTGAATATTGTATTCTAAATTTAGGGAATATGGTTCCCAGTTGGGAGAAGGTAGGAAATTTTTGAAATTCGCACACCCATTCCGCAACCTTTATGGCGTCCATTAGATGGATCCTACCATTCTTTCAGCACTATCCATAACAGTGTATTCGGCTAGGCCTTGTAACAAAGGCTGGGCCGAACCCATGTGGCTGATGTGTAGATCAATGTTTGGGTCCCATGCCAAAGGGACGTCTGATCCAAATATGATTTGGATCAACAACTGCTAATGGAATTAGGAGCTGATCCTTTAAGGTTACAAAAGAAGGAGGGGGCGACAGCCTTTAGAAGACACATATTCACATCATCTTTAGAGCTGAAATCACAAAAGAAAGAATTAAGCAACCCTGCGAAGTTCTCTCTTGTCGCCTCCCTCCTATTGTCACCTACCTTTCCAGTTCGATCTCCTGTTCAGTGGGAGAAATCAAGATTAGATATTGACATCAGTTCCTTGTGAAGGACTAATAGGAAGCTGTGCTCACGTGCCATCCTGCTACTTCTTACGAAGGATTAGGTTCTTGGAGAGAACACTATTGATTCTGCTCCATCCTACACTGCGCCATCTTCAGTGGGAGCAGTCTTTGGTTTTATCCTTGGGCGTGAACACCTCCATTGAGAGATAATATTTCTCTGTATCAGGTATAATCCTCTCCTACTGTTTTTATTCAGATCTGGTTCTATTTATGGTTCAAGGTTGATCCTTGAAAATATGATTTTCTAAATAAGGAATGCGATTCCCAGTTGAAGGGAGGGAATTTTTTTGAAATTCACCCACCTTATTCCACAAGATTTGGACATCCAAATGATGGATCTCTCATCCCTTCAATGGTATCAGAGCAAGTTCAAATCTTGAACCAATTTATTTCAAATCTGAACCTACGCAAATGGCAGAAGGTGTTCTATCTGATTTGCACAGATAAGGGTTTTGGGAAATTGTTCCCAAAATTATGGGCGAATAATTTGAAATTAATTTTTATATAAATATGATTATTGTTTAGAATTGTTCTTTATGATTTTCTTGATTTATGGGCTATTCGTACAAAAGGAGATCGAAAACTTGATTTGCGTAGGGAACCTGTGATTTTGTAGTTTTTGGATTAGTTTATTACATTTTGTTTGTAAAATAATTTTTTTAATTTTTAGACTAAATGTATAGGTATTTGATCTAATGTAATTATTAATAGAAATTAGGTTTTCTATTTATTTTATTTTGGATCGAAGATGGCGGTGCAGAGAAGGAGATTTCGCAGATGGGAGAATCGCTATCTGCAATTTACAGTTTATGAAACTGCAAACTGTGATCTAACCTCTGTTTTGCAAGATGGATTGTGCGAACAGCCCTGTTTCACTGATTCTTGATTTTCTTTTATCAGTATTTAATTTCAGATTATTTTCTTGAATTAAAGATTTAATTAAAGATCAAACCCTAGACCCATTCGAACCAAGATTGGTTCAAATTGTTTGGACCGAATCTGGGGTTCGATCAAGGCTGAATGTCAGCCCTATTTTTCCCACTAATGGGCGTGAGGATTGATAGTTAATTAAATGTTTAATTCGGCCCAACCTGTAAAGGCCCTGTTTTAAGTTGTTAAAACTGCTAAGAGCCCACTTTGTGGATAAAGCTATATGGGTCGAACCAATCAACCCTAATTCGGCCCATATACCTAGATAATATTAATGATAAATATTATGGTTTTAAAAATGGGCTTCAAATGGGCTTTACAGATATTTAATTGATTGGATCAATTTATCTTTGCATGTGATGATTGGATGTGTGATGTGCTACGTACATGGGCCATAAGTACTTGGCCCATGCTCAATCGATAGTGGCTCTTGCGCACACCATGGCTGAATGCACATCATTTCCATGGTGTCCCTTTTGGTCATTGGATTACCTCCCTCAGTGGTGGGCCCCACACCTCATGGAGAGGTTACCTGTAGAACCCTAGCCGATTTGAGCCCACCGAAATCTGGCTTTATGAAAGTCAGTGGGAGCCACTTTGTTTTGACCTAGATCAAACTAGGGCATAATTATTGTTCCCTCCAGCTAATATGAGTGCATGTGATAGGGAGATTCATATGATAAACTCTCTAAAGGCCTTCCATCATTAGCATGAGAATGGGTCCTTCAGTAATGAGGAAACGCACCAGAAAATGGGCTATTCATTTGCTATTGGGCTTGTTTGAGTGTTTCATAAGATGATAGGGGCATCATAGACCGATGTGGGAGGGGCTTCACCAGAAAATTGAAACTCTCTCACAGTACCTTGGCGTTCACGAATATGATGGGTAACCACTCACTAGACAGAAAGGTTTACATGAAAATGGCTCTAAACCTTGTCTGACAGAGGCCAAAGGTAAAAGCTCATATGATGAGTGGATATGATCCTTCATAGAAAGGTGGTGGGGTTATGTAGATGAAACAGTTGGCTCCATGCACCCTATGTGATTTCCCACATTTCTAGAGACAACTCGTAGTCTCCGTCACTGAGATGGGAGGGAAATCTCAGAGATGAATAAATGGGAATGGAACGTAGATTAAAAGCCATATCTATGTAATGAACATGAATCAAATTAGGTTGTGGACTGATGTTTGCTCTTTTATCAGAAAATGGCAAACGGACAATTTGCAAAGCTTCTTGATGACAACAAGTTGAAGTGCCCAAACTATGTCGACTGGTACAGGAACCTTATGCTAGTCCTAACTTCAGAAAAGTTGGACAAAGTGGCTAAAAATCCTACCCCGGAGTGTCCGGGTGATAGGGTTTTTGAGGCCCAAAGGAGAGACTATCAGGATTGGGAGGAGAAAAACTCCCTTGCCCGCTACTATATCATTGCCTCCTTGGACAACCCAATACAAAGGTAGTTCGATCAGATTGAACTTGCCAAGGACATATTGGACAGTCGTAGGACAATGTACGAAGAGCAGAATCATTCTACTCGACAGAAGGTCTTGAAACAGTTCATGACCGCGCAGATGTCCAAGGGCCAACAAGTTCACGACCATTGTCTTCGGATGATGGGTTACATCAACGAACTGGAGGCTCTTGGATCCGGCTTGGACCTTGCGAGCCAAATAGACGCTATCCTTAATTCTTTGCCTCCTTCCTTTAATCCATTCATCATGAACTATAACATGAACAAGCTGAATGTCAGCTTACAAGAACTCAGCAATATGTTGCAATGATCAGAAGAACTGATTAAAAAGGATGAGACTGTAGCTATGCTTGTTAAAGCTAGCAAAACAGGCAAGAGAAAGAGGAAGGCAAAGAAACTTCAGAAGAAAGCCACTAAGGGTAAGAAGCAGAAGAAAGAAAAAGCATCGGATGCCTGTCACTTCTGCAAGAAGACCGGCCACTGGAAAAGGAACTGTCCTGCCTACCTGGAATCCAAGAAAGGTAATTTTGAATCTTGTGTTATAGAAACCAATTTATTGGTAGCTTCTGCGTCCTGGTGTATTGACTCTAGGGCTTCAACTCATGCGTGTAGCTCACTGCAGGGGTTCAAGGTAAGTAGAAAGTTGAGTGAAGGAGAAGTTACACTCTACTTGGGGACTTCTGCAAGTGTTGTACCCACGACCATAGGAACCGTGGAGTTAATTTTTAGAGAAAGAACTATTGTACTGAAAGATTGTCTTTATGTACAAAATTTAAGAAGAAATTTGATTTCTATCTCAAAACTATGTGCGGATGGTTATTCTGTCTTTTTTAGTAATACAATTACTATTAAAAGAAACAATAGATTCATCGCATACAGGGAACTAGAGAATGTTCTCTATGTTCTACATCATTCTCTAGAAATTAACATAACCGAAACTACGCCGGCTGAAATCCCCAAGAAAAGAGTCTGTGATACAGTTAATCCCATGTGCCTATGGCATTACCGACTTTGCCATATCGGTGTTGACCAAATCACAAGGTTGGTAAAGGATGGTCCTTTGGATTTTCTAACTGTAGAAGATCTTCCCACTTGTGAGCCTTGCCTACAAGGTAAGATGACGAAATGGCCATTTAATGGTAAGCCTGAAAGATGTACAGGCACACTTGACCTTATACATAGTGATGTATGTGCTCTCCTGAGTGTTAGGACACGGAATCAATACGTGTATTTCATCACCTTTACAGATGATTTCTCATGATATGGTTATGTGTACCTAATGAGACACAAGTCTGAATCCTTTGAAAAGTTCAAAGAGTTCAGACGAGAAGTCGAGAAACAGTTAGGGAGAGAAATTAAAGCCCTTCAATTAGATCGAGGTGGTGAGTATCTCTCTGACGAATTCAGGGACTACTTAAAGGACAATGGGATAGTATCACAATTGGCTCCTCCTACTACACCACAACTTAACAGTGCTTCAAAGAGAAGGAATAGGACCTTATTGGATATGGTCCGGTCACTTCTCATACACTTAGAGCTGTCCACATCCTTTTGGGGTTACACATTAGAGATTGCGATTTACGTGCAATCGGGTTCCAACCAAATCAGTTCCGGACACTCCATATGAACTTTGGACCGGAAAGAAACCAAGTGTCAGACACTTGAAGATTTGGGGTTGTCCAGTACACATTAAAAGAACGAGTGCAGACAAGTTGGAATCCAAGACCAGCCATTGCCTATTTGTAGGCTACCCAAAAGGCTCTGTGGGTTACCTATTCTATGACCCAAGTGAGCAGAAAGTGTTCTGTAGCCGAAATGCACAATTCTTGGAAACTGATTACATCTTGGACACCCATCGTCAGGAAGTAGTTCTTGATGAAGAGAGCTCAAGAGCAGTGGGAGATATCCCACAAGTTCCAAGTAGTGACCAACCTAGAAGATCCACTCGAGTATCCAGGCCACCACTCCGTTTATGGTTATGACCAGGATAGTTACTTGGTGGAAACCTTGACTAGTGAGGAGGATCCCATGACATGCGAAATCTATGTTCGACATAGATTCCTAGAAGTGGGTGGAGGCCATAAGAGCTAAGATGGACTCAATGGAGACCAATGGAGTCTGGACTCTAATAGATCTGCCCTTTGGGGTAAAAGCAATTGGTTGCAAATGGATTTACAAGAGGAAGAAGGGCCCCGATGGTAGGGTTGAGACCTTCAAAGCTCGTCTGGTGGCGAAAGGGTACACTCAGAAAGAGGGCATCGATTATGAGGAAACCTTTTTGCCTGTAGCCATGCTTAAATCCATTAGGATCCTGCTAGCTGTAGCAACATACCATGATTATGAGATTTGGCAAATGGATGTCAAAACTGCATTCCTGAATAGAGATCTTACTGAAGATATCTATATGTAGCAGCCACAAGGCTTCATTGCTGTTGGTCAGGAACACATGGTATATAGATCCATTTATGAACTGAAGCAAGCTTCTAGGAGTTGGAACATTCATTTTGACTTTGTTGTCAAATCGTTTAACTTCAAGAAGAATCCGGATGTGGTAAGCAGATTTCAGGCCAACCCAGGGCAAGAGCACTAAACTGCTGTGAAAAACATACTTAAGTACCTTCGAAGGACAAAAGAGTTTTGTCTGGTATTCGATGGTAGCTCACTACAGATCCAGGGGTATACTGATGCCGATTTCCAGTCGGGTCCAGATGATAGAAAGTCTACATCTAGATATGTTTTCACGATAGGATCGTGTTGTTTGCTGGAAAAGCAGCAAACAGGGGTCCACTACAGACTCCACGACCGAAGCCAAATACATTACCGCAAGTGAGGCTACCAAAGAAGTCGTGTGGATGAAGAAGTTCGTTCACGAGTTGGGAGCAGTTCCGTCCAGCACATCACCCATCCCGTTGTTGTGTGACAACAATGGAGCCATTGCTCAGTGGCTTTGAGGACTACATCTCCTGTGATTCACGAGGTAGTGATGGCGTTTACGTCGAGCTACGAGAACTCACGCTTGATCAGCCACCTGCTGAGCTTGAAGCCTTTGTAGTTGGCCTCCACCAATGCCCCATCGAACTCTTCCGAGTTCTTGTAGTCTTCGATAGCCTTGACCTTGGCCTCCTCCATGGACTGAAGAAAGATTTCAGTCCGCTCCTTGACATCCGCGTTGAGGTCCTCTACCCAGGGGTCCAGAGTTCTTCTATCCTTCTCAAGGTTTTCCACCTTGCGCAGCAGGTCTTCCTTCTCCAACATCAACGACTTGATTAACTCTTTCTGAGCTAGCACATCCCCCTCTAGCCGGTGGATCTGGCTGCGAGCTAATTTCAGCTCAGTATGGGCCTCAAGGGATGAGCTCTTGGTGGCCAGAGCCAGCTTCAGGTGTGCCTCGGATTGGAGAGTGAGGGTGTGCACGGCATTGTTCACCTGCCAAGAGTGGTAATTAGCACCCGTAAGGCTACAAATGCAGAAACTGAAGTTTAAATAAGACTTACCACCATGCAGTGGGTGGTTGCGCGACCCCCGAGGTGAAATCAGTTTAGCACATTTTTTGGCGTAGGTAGAATCTATAGATCACGTGATGTCCACGCGTGAACTGTACACAACCCGGGTTATCCTTGATTGAGCCGAGTAGCTAACTGATCCGACCAACAAACTATCTGACTAGACGACCAAGACTTCGAGTCAAATCCACCCGTCGCATCATGAACTCCCCACACCAAGTCAGGACCCCTGGACCAGGGAGTGGGGGGTAATTGATGAAGAGTTATTTGGCCCGACCTCATAATAAGGGGACATGTGGACATGACTCAACATAAGTGACAACTCACCATAACAAGTTTGGTACAACTCAGCATAACGAAGCTCGCTGACCTAGTCTGACAACCCGCTTAAAGTGGCAGCTCGCTACAAGATGATACTCCGTTGCCCCGAGCTAAGACTCCCCCAAGTAGGAAGCACCCTGAGCTAAGATTCTCCCGAGTAGGGAGAATCCCGAACTAAAGACACTTTGGATTAAGCTCGTTAGCTCCCTAACATAAGCTCGCTCCTGTCAAAGACTACCTTAGGGACCCGCCTCGGGGAAGCACTTCGACGCATCACCAGTAGCTCGTTGTAAGGAAGCTTGCTGTAGAGTAGCTCGATGTAAGGTAGCTCGCTGCAGAGCAGTTTGGCGTATCATGGAAGATTTTCTGCCTGACATCCGTACCTGTCAAACCTGGAGACTGCACCCATGTCTCTTGTCTAGCAGCGTCGTGCCTGCCAACCCTGGAGGCTGCTAGGATCGTACACTACAACAGTCACATTTTCCCGACAGCTCAGCTTTGCCAGATAGCTCAGCTCTGACAAATAACAGCCAGCAACTCCAGCCGTTATTTGATAGCAGATTGCTGCAACAAAGATTTGGAGGCGGTTACACTTGACAAGTCAGAATACTAGTATATAAAGACCCCAACCCCCAGGGGCGAAGGGATTGCGTGATCATCACTCTTGGCTCTTTGATTTCTCTACAACTCTCTCTTTCTTTTGCTCTCCTAGCTTACTAACTTAAGCATCGGAGTGTTCCCACCGGGAGAACCCTCTTTGGATCCTTCTTCCTCACAAGTAACTCTCATCCGTTGCCAGCTAGGGGCGCAACCACTTCCAGCTATGAGTGACCAGTTCGCGCACCATCATTTTTCAATCTAACTTGTAGATTTTTCAATTAAAAGTGAAAAACTTTTGGGGTATTTTAGTAAATTTTCATCTAAAGTGATAGATTTAAGGGTAAAGTAGGTACTTTTGAAAACTAATGCATTAGACTAACATTTTATACTAAAGTATTGCCGCTAGGGGTGACTTGAGCTCAAAATAGTGTTAGGCTCAAACTCGAGCTCGAGCTAGAGACTTGAGGTTCAGCTCAGCTTGGTTCAAAAGCTCACAAGTTTGAGCTTGACTTGGCTCGAGCTCAACTACAAATCAAGATTTTTCTAAAAAATAAAAATTATACATATAAATGTTACACAGTTTTTGTATGCCCTTAGCTTCAATCAGAATGATGTACATTATGAGTTTATTGTAAATGAATAAAGTACATATTTGATTCATATTCCTTTTGTGTGTTTCTGTGTAATCCCCTTAAACTAGACACATAATGAGACTCGTGTTAGTTTAGAATGTTCACAGCTAGTGGGTCGGTCTAGGGAGACCTATCCTGATAAGGCTGACACTAATGTGCCACCAGGTTGGTTGGGGTGGCCTATCTCAGCCGCCAGGGTGAGACTCTAGGCACATGCTGTGTAGGATTAATTGATTCTTTGAACCCGACCAGATTTCTAGTATTGCCCTGGACCTTGGAGATTAATGGGCAAAACTGGAAAGTTATACCCGACCCCTAGACTCGATTATGGTACTGCACTAAGTGTCGGATTAGGCTGTCTTTGATGTACCAATCAGTGAGATCCTTAGCGGGGGTCAAAACCTGGGTATGTTGGGACAGTCTGAGAATTCATTTGAGTGGGTGATCATAGTGACAGGATCAGCCCCTTTGTCGGACAAAGGTAATGATAGGGGATGCACTCTCACTGATGGAAACCAAGACTGCTGGCAGTCGATTTCAATTGTTGAGATTTGTTTTTGCAAAATATATAATAGTATATATATATATATAAGGTTTTAATTCCCGGGATCCATATAAGCAGAGAGTGCAACATTGTTCCTTGCAGTCGAGGGAGAGGTCCTCTCTTGTCGGGCATGCTTGATCATTATGGGATGAGAGGTTAAGTGTAAGACCATAGAGGTTAATACTTGATGGGCTAATCTTGCATTTGCCCACAATCCCTGGGTGTTACAAGGTGGCTTGGCCCAGGGACCACTTAGTGTAAGTGTTGGGCCCATAGATCCCATATGATGGGTTTCAGGGGGTGCACTGTCCATAACAGTGTATTCGGCCAGGCCTTGTAACAAAGGCTGTGCCGAACCCATGTGGCTGATGTGTAGATCAATGTTTGGGTCTCATGCCATACAAGGAAGCCCAACTAGGCAGCAGTTAGGAGTGCTAAGTGAGCACATAACCTTAATGGGCCTAAAGCCCATTTCGAACTGGGCTAATTTAATTAGTTAAATATGGGACAAATTTTGGGATGGATTAGCAGATAGGATAGGGTCTTAACCCTATCCACTCAGAGAGCCTAGATTTGAATGTGATTCAGATCTGGAAACCTCTTAATAAGATTAGGAGAAGGTTGATTTAATCTGCAGATAAGATAAGGGTTTATCCTTATCACCTAAAGGGATGTCTGATCCAAATATGATTTGGATCAGCAACTCCTAATGGGATTAGGAGTTGATCCTTTAAGGTTACAAAAGGAGTGGTGGCAGCCTTTAGAAGACACATATTCACATCCTCTTTAGAGCTGAAATCATAGAAGGAAGAATTAAGCAACCCTGTGAAATTCTTTCTTGCCGCCTCCCTCCTGTTGTCGCCTACCTTGCCAGTTCGATCTTCAGTTCAGTGGGAGAAATCAAGATTAGATCTTGACATCAATTAGGAAGTTGTGCTCACGTGCCATCCTGCTACTTCTTATGAAGGATTAGGTTCTTGGAGAGAACACTGTTGATTCTGCTCCATCCTACACTGCGCCATCTTCAGTGGGAGCAGCCTTTGGATTCTTCCTTGGGCGTGAACACCTCCATTAAGAGATAATATTTCTTTGTATCTGGTATAATCCTCTCCTACTGCTTTTATTCAGATCTAGTTCTATTTATGGTTCAAGATTGATCCATGAAAATATGATTTTCTAAATAGGGAATGTGATTCCCAGTTGAAGGGAGAGAAATTTTTTGAAATTCACCAACCTTATTCCGCAAGATTTGGGCGTCCATACGATGGATCTCTCATCCCTTCAATAAAAATATATTTTTTATTTAACATACAAAAAATTAAGAATTATAAAAATTATTTATTATAAATATTTATATGTATATGTATATATATGTATGTATGTATGTATGTATATATAAATAATTTTTTTTTATTATTCTAGGCTTGATTAGGCTCACGAGCCTCACAAGCCGGCTGGACTTGAGCTCAAGCTTGAATACCTCATAAGAAACTTGACTCGTGGCCACCCCTAATTGTTGCAGTAGCAAGACTTCAGGCTCCACAATCGTCTGAATTGTGAATACACTTCATGTGATGCAAGACAAAGTGAATATGTTCCCTGCATCGCAACCCAACGCATCTCCTCATCAGAGCAACCAAGGGAATAAAGCCCTTAACCGCCTTAAGGAATATTCTAGAATTCGTAATCCTTGCCCATTCACGAAGTCAGCCCTCCCTTTGTCCATAAATAGTAGTGCTCATGATGTGAAAGGGTCAACTCAAGTCATCCAATACTTTAGAGTCATTCTATCACTAGTGACCCAAACCTAGAGTTCCTTCAGCACGAATTTTTCTATTAGTCTGAGCAATTGAGCATTCTAGCCCTAGAGTTTTGTCACTAGTGACTTAACCCTAGAGTTCCTTTAACTCCAACCATTCCATCAATCTAAGTAGTTTAGCATTCTATCCCCAGAATCATTCCATCCTTTATTCCCTAAGAGTTCTATTATAATCTTCCCAATCCAATCTCGCCCCTGATGCCTTGTTCTTTCCAACATCCTACACTCTACCTCTAGAGCTTGAACTATCTCCACAGTGCCACACGTACAATAAGAAAAGGGAGGTGATTGCAGGTTTTTTCAATGCTACGTGGGAGGTTTTTGTGAAAGTGAAACCTTGGGAGAGGTTTTTATGATTGTCAATACACCTTGTGAAATGTGAAAGTATACCTCATGTAATGTAAATCAATGAAAAGCAAACAAACAATGTGATATTTTTAATGTGACCCATAGAAATTCTGATTTAACTTGCAACAAATATACTACTATTAAAAGTGTGAATGAGAGTGTAAAACTTTTGTTTGATTACAATATCTGAAATTTTGAATTTGGTCCATATCTAAATGTAATTTGAAAAACCACTTTTCTCCTCATTCAAATCCCTCTCATTATGTCATGTATTTAAGGTATTAACTCCCATTAACATTCATTGAAACATTTTCTTGACTAGAACGCCCTTACCTTTGAATTTGGTTTCTCTCTAATTATAAGGGCACAAAATGTAATTCGAACTACTACATATTTTCCCGTCCAATTCCCTCTCATTGAGTCTTATATTTAAGGTATTAACTCCTATTTCTATATTAATTGGCCATATTAAAAGAAAACAAGTATGATAAAGAATAATTGTTTTTATTGATGAAAGAAATAAAATACAAATTTAAAACCAACCCAAAAAGGAGGTTTTCCTATTTAAGGGCACAAAACTCATAACCAATTAGCTAGAATCACAAAATTGGTAACAAATCATATGGGTTTTTATCAAAATTAGCATAGGTTTTAATAGGTCAAATCCCTTTTGGTATTATGTCTTTTCTGCATCATAGATTTTTTTTCCATTTATTAATTCTCTAATAAAATTAGAATTTAAGAAAATAAACCTAATAAAAAAAGCTATACTTAGTACTTTTTTTCTCATTCTATAACTTTTGCTTGTTGTTTATCATACTGACTTTGAAATTTAGATATTGATAGATTAGTTTTAGTTTAAACCTATCTCACTGGTTTGGCCCTAGCTTTTATAAGGGTCTGTTTGGTTTATAGGAATAGGTGCCTAGAATCAGAATTGGAATGGCCCATTCCAAATCCAAACTAAAGCCAAGTAAAATGCATTAATTTTAAAATTAAAATAATTAATTTTAAAATAATAAACAAAAATAATAGAATATTAATAAACTAATAAAAAACAATGATAAAATATAATAAAATAATAAATTAGTAATAAAATAAAATAATAAAAATATAATTAAAGTAATAATAATATAATGATGTATTAATAAAATATTCATAAATTAATGATAAATACTGAGATATTAATTATTCAATAATAATAATTAAAAATAATAAAATATAATTATAATAATAACATATTAATAAATATTCATAAATTAATGATAAATACTAAGATATTAATTATTAAATATTAATAAAATAATAATTATATATTCATAAAATATTAATAAAATAATAATAAATTAATAAATTAACTAATACGAAATTAAAAATTTTTAATTGATTCTGATTCCAACTCCAAAATGAACCAAATAGCAACAATCAAAATTCAATTCTGATTCTTAATTGAACCAAATAGGCATAAGTGGTTCTGGTTCAAACTTCGACCCTATCCACAATCCAAATGGATCCTAAATGAAGTTATTAAATAGAAACAAATTATGAAAACCCTAAAAGTTCTGTAAGTGTAGAATATAAGTATAAGAGCATAAACTAAAGATATTCCTAGATAAATAATGTGTCAAAGTGAGAAGTGACCCTAATTTGTTTGGTTGCAGTGCAAACTTATTTGTATTAGTACAAATGCATGGAATGCAAATATAAAAAGTGTAAATTCTTGTTTAATTTTGTTTTAGATTTTACGTTATGTCTTATTTTACTTCATTTGTACTGCAATCAAACAAAATAAGCTAAAATTTAAAACAAAAGTAGGTCAGAATTTACAGTCAAATCATTTGCACTGACATGGTTTTGCATCAGTGCAAATTTATTTACTTTGCAACCAAACACAACCTTAAAAGTTCTGATATGCATGCAATGCCTGACTTATTAATTAACTTTTGTCACACTATGGAAAAATAAAATTTTGGCCATAAAATATCGCCCATAATTCACGGAAAATTAACTTTAAATTGTAAAAGCTTTCAACAAAAAGAAAAAGTGATAAAATTCTAGAATTAATATTATGATTATGACAAGTCAGCAAATCTTCTGAAACTTACACTCCATAAATGCACCAAAATTAAAAGACACCAAATTTCCTCATAGAACACTTCTCACACCAACCTTCCCAGGAGTGATAATATTAAGTACAAGAAGAGATTCTCAATACATAGCTGAAAGCGCTGTCAGATTGATGTGAGGCACGTTCTGTGAAAAGCAAACCCTGATTACAAGTGATTCATAAATGGGTAGATTGAAAAAAACAAAATAAGAGAATCAGTACTCTCCTTAAACTTATATAAAGACCTCCTGCAGTGCTTCCAATTTTTCTATTTGGAAACAAAGTAAAACGCTTCCTGGCTTTTAAGGTGAGCTTTTTTGAGTTTTTTCTCATTCTTAATTTTCCTTTCTTTAATTTGTTTCTCATTTTCTTTCTTATCTGTTTGTTGTTTTTAATATGTTCTTTATTTTGATGCATTAGTAGCTTCGTTTAGGTAAAGTCACTGAAAATCTCTATTGTTATTTCTAAATGCATTACGTAAACTGAAAATGACAATAGATTTTCTTCATCAAGCAATTGTTTCAGTCTTCGATCGGCTAATTTCCAGTCATGTAATTTGAAGTTATCACCAAATACTATCATCTCTGTTGAAATAATAGCTAGGGGAAAAACGATTCATTTAATTATCTGAATTTTTTATCAAATGAAGGACTTTCACCATTACTCTGCAATTATCTTGTCATCACTCGAAGTGATGTTCTCACTGTGATAATGGTTGAACTTGATGACTTTACAGCTTTGTCTTTTAATGAATAAAATAGTCCTACAATAGAATATTTAGAGGAAAAGTAACTAACCTAGTATGCAGTTCAGCCATTAAGGAGTTCACACCCTACGAAATGGCTTATTCATTAAAATACAAAGCAATAAATCATTCAGTTTCAACCACTTCAAAACTGGGAAATTTGTTTGGCCAGTTTGGTCAAAACCAGTTTTCAGGAAAGAAAGATAAAGGAATGCAAAAGTTGCAGGTAACCCTACTTTTGTTTGTTACATTTGCTTTTAATTAATTTTGGACTCTCTCTCTCTCTCTCTCTCTCTCTCTGATTCCAAAAATTTTACTCCATTAGTCATTCGTGTCATTGATTTCTGATCTTTTCAAAACTTTTAAATTTTTGGAAAAATCACCAACTCTTTTATGTTCAAATCAACTCGAGTTTTTATTATTGGTAGTTTGAATTCAAATTTTGATTTGCTTTTGCTGCACCTTTGGCTTTTAAATAACAGTTGATTAATTTAAGGGCATCTCTGCCATATTGCATGCAGGTTTCTCTCTAGCTAGTACCGGTTTCTCTATTTCAGAATTCAACTAGATCGTTTCATGTTCTGAAATGATTCTATTTTTACACGATTCTCTCCTTGCCTCTCTTTCTCTCATGGGTACTCAATAAAACATTAGAATTGTGATTGGTGATTTCTGTGTTCAACATTTTGATTTATTGATGGAAATAAACCACGTCTGGAATTTCTTGGAGGTAATTTACTTGTAACACAATACAATACATGAGATACCTACTTCTTGATTAGATGGTGTAAATACATAAACTTGTCACCTTCGGTTGATCCGAAAGTCTGGAGACAAATGGAACATGAAATTTGAAACTTTTTCTCATGAAATTATGATATATACTATAAGCCTCATCAAGATTCTTGCATGTCATTTGTTCATGTTCAATTTTCTCATTGTAGTTTTGTTATTCAATTTCTAATCTGTTTCTAATCGTCTAGATATCTGAATCATCGAACCAACTCCTTAATTCAGAGTTCAGAATATCCATGGAACCCCAGAACATGTTCCAAGTTTATCAGACCAATCGAGAAGAGCCAAAGCCAAAGCCACCGCGGTTCCGCATGCCTTCAGGGACAGCACCACCATCTCTTCAAAACCCAACGATGCCCATGGCCTCTCAACCAGGCCAAGCTCTCGGCGGAGCCCGTCACTACTTCCTCGAGGATGAACAGAACGGGATGGCAATTCCAAGCCAGACAAGCAACGACGCATGGCCGTTAGTTATCGGAGGCGGGTTGGGTTCCGGCCAGTTCAACCAGTTTCAGATAAGTGGAGGAATTGGCAATGGCATAGAATTAGAACGTAGAAGAAATTCGAGTTTGGGTGTTGAGCAGGGAGGATTTGGGTTTCTGCCACACCCACTGTACGGGTCTTATGAAGTGATTAATGGGTTTAACGTCAGAAAGTTGAAGGGCGTCGGCAGGCAGAAGGAATTTGGCGAGAACTCAGGAGACAACGATGCTGCCGTTGGCAGGAGGTACCGTAGGATGATTAAGAACCGAGAGTCCGCGGCTCGCTCGCGAGCAAGAAAACAGGTGTGTATGGGCGCGTCACATTTGTTCATATTTATTTTTTGGGAAAATTTTCAATTAGTACTCCGAGTCAGTGTTATTTTGGTTGCCTAATTTTAAAATGCAGTAATTCACTTAGGCTACGTTTGGTTTGAAGGAAAAGTAGGGAAAGGAAGGGAAAAGAAGGAAAAGGTAGGAAAATCTTTACAAACCATATATGGTTTCTCTATCTTTGCCTTCATTTCCCTATCTTTTCCTTCAAACCAAACATAACCTTAGGGTGGCCACAAGCTGAGCTTATTACGAGTTATTTGAGCGAAGTGAGTTTGAGCCTGATATATAGCTTGTTTGCTAATCGAGCTGAGCTTGAGTCCAGTGAAGTTCGGCTCATGGGCCTAGTATATTAAATAAATATTTTTTGTTATATACATAAATATATACATACATAGATACATATACATATAAATATATATAATAAATAATTTTTATTTTATATAATAATATTTTTATTTTTTATGTATAATAGTAAATAATTTTTATAATTCTTATTCTTTTGTATGTAAAATAATAACATTTTTATATGTATATTTTTATTTTTTATATGTATAACAATAAATAATTTTATAATTCTTATTTTTTTTGTATGTAAAATAAAAAATATTTTTAATGTATATTTAAAAAAAAATTGGCTTTCAGTCGAGCTTGAGTCGAGCTAAGCTCGAACTTGCGAGCTTTGAGCCGAGCCAAGCTCGAACTTGCGAGCTTTGAGCCGAGCCAAGCTCGAGCTCAAGTTTCTAGCTCAAATTGAGCTCGAGCCTAATACAGTTTCAGCAAGCCGAGCTCGAATAACCAAGTATTCGGCTCAACTCGAATCCACCCTTATAATTTAGTATCCAAACTTTTAAAATGTGTGAATCCAATACCTACCGTTAAGTAGATGTCAACTAACCATTAAGTAGCATTTGAAAAAGGCACAAATGTCCTTCGAGTTTCATCTAATTTTTTTATAAACCATCCAAATGTTGACAAGAAAATTAACGATCTCAAATCCTTGCCTCTTCTATTCAAGAAAGTTGAGATCATCAGAATGCTCACTGAGGCATGACCCCAACTTTCTTGAATAGAAGAACTAAGGATTTGGGACTGTTAATTTTTTTGTCAACATTTGGATGGTCTATAAAGAAAATTAGATGACACTTAAAGGGCATTTGTGTATTTTTTAAATGCCACTTAATAGCTGGTTAACAGCTAGTTAACGATAGGTATTGGATTGACACATTTTGAAAAGTTTGGGTACTGAGTTGTCACATTTTAAAGTTGGGAGACCAAAATGACACAAACCTAAAATATACGGTACTACTTGGGAATTTTCCCTTTTTTTGACTTTCCGTTATCACTGTAAACTGTAATTGGTCACAGAACAAGCAATCTGCTACCAATAAAACACTCCCAACATTGTCCTAATAAGTCATTGCAGTTGTACATTGAGAATATCTCCCTGGCCATTCGTGGAGATATGTGCCATATGATGCTACAATGGCTGGTTAGAAAAGTATGGAAACATCTCCAGTTACAAGTAACGAACATCTCCTAATTACAAGTACGGGAAATATTTTCAATAATACATGTTAAGATATGTATCTGGGATGTCTGTGGGGCACCAATGTGAACTTGTCAGGTTGTAACATGGGAGAGGTTCCCAATTACAGAACTCGTAGTAGTTGTGATGTGGGCCTTTGGGGGCCATAACATGCGGTATGTTAGATATTCAAAATTCCGCCATTGAATCCTATTACTGAGGGAAAAATCTATGATACCGTACGGACATTATATGAGAAGAGCTTTCATTAATCAAAGCACCCCTATAAATTTGATCAATACCACCTTATGGTCATGTCTTTTATGATACCATTTGATAATATAGTCAAACCCTTTAACAACTGTATTCTTCATTCTTGTAAGCAAAAGTTCTTCAAATACTCTATGAGAGGGTGTTCTATTTTTGGATTTTGAGAGGGGGAAAAGTTGGTCAATAGGATTTTGATTCCCATTGACCAAAAATCCTATATTCTTTTTTTAGATTTATGTGGGAACTAAGGAAAGTTTATTTTCCTATGTATCACTTACTCGGATAAGTGATACCCATCTCTTAGGTGGGTAAATAACTTTCTCACCTTGGGGCAAAGCTACCAACACTTGAAAGGGACGAAAATGCCTCTTGTAATAATGGATTTTTATGGATAAAATGGTCATTGCCTTATTTACATGGAAAATAAAAGAATATGGGTAAATGTACTTACCCGGGTAAATCTTTCCTGGGAAACAATTACCTGGGTAAGTGCATTTACCCGGGTAAGTAACTTACTGAAATGCGAACGAGGTCTAAAGTTTTAGAATCCATACAAACATTGGGAACATCTCCTCATGGGTTTAACATACATGTACAGAAGATATTCTTATTCTGCAGTTGGATGCTATGTAAGCAGTGCTCTTAGCTTGTAATTAGGGGTGTGTTGATTGACTAGGTTTGGGTTGGTCGTCCAAATCAAAACCAATTTGAATGGATTGGACAGTCCAATAAGATAATGAGTTGGACCGGTCTGGATTTATGGATCAGGCTAAACCAACAACATCCAGTCTCTTGGCAGAAGACATGAGTATGGGTGTCAATAGGCCACATTTGAGTTGGATGCAATCTGAATTAAAACCAATTTGAATAGGTTGAATGGGCCAATAAGACAATGAATTAAACCAATCCAGTCCAATACATCTATCAGATTGGATTGGATCTGGTCTATCTATAATGAATTCATATTGGACTGGATCAGGTTGGACCGATATCCAATCCATTGACAGCCCTTGCTGGAGATCTCGACTTCGATGTTTGAGGAAAAAAAAACAGAAAGCCCAAATTTGCTGTCCTCCAGCCAGAAAAACGGGATTTCAACATAAGCTTCTTTTGATGGCTTATCCAACGGCCCCAACCAACACTTGAACCCTCCCAAGCGTGCTTAGATTTTTGGGAATCTTGTCTTGGATCAGCATAGGGGGTGCAACCCAGGTTGGCCTAACTTATTATTTTATACTGCTTCAAGTTTGGGCCTTCGAGCTGGACCCATTAAAATTTTAAAAAATGCCCAACCTGAGCCCGCCCAAATTGCAGCCCATCCAGCATGTGAGTCCCACTCCAAAGAACAAGAGGGTATCAGATATGGCAATCTGGCAAAGTTTAGGGCTTGGACTGTAACATATTAACATGGCCAAGGGCCCAATAAACTTTCAGCTGCATATTGGGAATATCTTCCCTATGTACATGTAAAATTCATGAGGAGATATTCCCAAAAAGTGCCCTTAGATTATTATGCTTTTAAAGTGTGTGCAGAATTTTTATTTGCAGGGAATTCTGTCACCAAATATTTGTCCGGGTGAGGCTCACCTCACATGTTAGCAGCCCATTTGGGTGGGTTTTCTACGGGGAATGAGCTGCCTTAACCGGAAAATCAACTTTTAGGCTCATGTAAGCCTATTTTCGACTTTTCAGATTTTTTTACCGGATAGGGCTTCACTACTTTTCAAGTTTTTTTAATCCATACAACACTAGAAGCTGCTATATGAAAACCCTTGCAAATAAGACCATCAGCCCACCACAAGACTATCCCCACAGCATCCCACAACACATCCCCGTCGTGTATTGAAAATATCTCCCAATGATGACATCATCATTCCTGTGGGGGCCCATGTATTGGAGCGTTATGGGGTGCAGTCTTGTGGGGGGCTAATTTGAACTCCTCGCAAACAGGCACAAAGCCAAAGGCTGCCACAGGGGGTTTTAAACTTTTAATTGAATGATCAACTGTCTGTAAATTTTAATGATTTTTTTTTAGGTAAATACGTTATCTCACCAATTAGTTCTGATCATTTTTTTATTTATTCTCACACTACCATAGGCTTACAATGCTCAGCTGCAATTGGAGATACATGAATTGAAGAAAGAGAATGGAAGGATGAAGGTGCTTATTGAAGTCTCTCTCTGGTCAGCTGCCCAGATGAATAAGCTTTCAACTTATCAAGGTTTTATTTAGGGCTGTAAGAGCGGACAAGTTCTTATGTCTTGGAAATGGGAATTTGTTCAAGGGTCAGAATTAGAATTGTTTTTGTTGGGTGAAAGCCAAGGATGGATGTCCATCAAACATCCAGACGACCAGTCCCTTTCCATCTTTTAAATGACAAAATTTCCATGATCTATGTTCTGAAACTGATTCATTTCTAATTGCTTGTTGTAGTGTATCCTGGAATGGATGAAACGTGAACAGATTCGAAAGGGACTGCTGAGGTCTTACTCTGCTCGATTATAGATCACGGAGGTCAAATATCAATTGATGCGACTCTCTCTCTCTGTCATATCTGGGTATTGACAGTAAATAAAATATAGATAAAGATGGTAATAGTATGTCTATGCGACTTCCTAGTTAAATCTTTTATCTTTGTTTTCATTCCTATCATTGTATATATCGGTGGCGGTAGCTGGCATAAGCTTTTGTTGAACCTCTCTCTATATATAAAAGAATATTTTTGGATTTTTTTAGAACAAAATTTATCTCTTTGTTTTTAAATTTATTGATAAAAAATAAGGGTAAATAGAGTAACCGGTATTAATATTAAATAAATTGAAAAGAAGTAATTTTATGATATTTAATGCATTCAATTCCCTCTCATTAAATCAAATATTTAAGTTATTTAATGGCATTCATGTTCAATGAATCATATATTTAAGTTATTTTTGTTTCTTATCATCATTAAATTCTATTAATTAAATCCATACTTAATTAATTAATAATTCCAATAACATAAAAGCTTATACTTTTAAAATTTACCTAGAGAAAATAGAGTTTTCATCTAGGTGGTGGTAAGAAATTATACCATTTTGGGTCAAATAAGTCAATCAATGTTGCCACGATTAAATAATAAAATGAAAAAAAAATAGAAAGTAAAAAAAAAACTGGGAACATTTAATAAGTAAGATAAATAATAAAAGTTTTTATTCATAATGGAAATGGATTGTAAAATTTAAAATCAATTGAAAATAAAAATATTTTCCTATTCTCTCTCATTAAATTCTATATTTAACATGTTAGACAGTTTTGTATGTCCTTAGCTTCAATCTGATTTGATGTACTTTTGTTATTTAGTGGAAATAAATAAAGTGCATGTTTGATTCATGTTGTTTGGTTTAATTCTGTGTAAAACACTAAAACTGGACATTTATAGAGACTCATATTAGTTTTAAATGTTTACAGCCGTTGGATAAGTCTGGGGAGATTTATCCTGCCAAGGCTGATACTGGTGTGCCACCAAGTGTTGGGATGGCTTGTCTCAGCCACCAGGGTAAGACCCGAGGCACATGCAGTATGGAATTACTTGAATCCTTGAACTGTACCAGATTTCCAGTATTGCCCTGGACCTTGGAGATAGATGGGCAAAACTAGAAAGTTACACATGACCCCTAGACTCGATTATGACATTTCACTAGGTGTTGGATCAGGCTGCCTTTGATATGCCATTCAGTGAGATCCTTAGCGAGGATCAAAACCTGGGTATGTTAGGGCAATTTGAGAATTCATCTGAGTGGGTGATCATAGTGATAGAATCAGCCACTTTGTCGGACAAAGGGTAATGATCGGGAATGCACTATCTCTGATGGAAACCAAACTGTCGACAGTTGATTTCAATCGTTGGAATTTTGTTTTGCAAAATTAATATTTATATATATATGTGCGGTTTCAAATTGTTTGCAAATGGTTTTAATTCCCGGGATCCATGTGAGAGGAGAGTGCGGCACTGTTCCTTGCAGACGAGGGAGAGGTCCTCTCTTGTCGGGCAGTGCTTGATCATTAAGGGCTGAGAGGTTAAGTGTGAGACCATTGAGGATAATACCTGATGGGCTAATCTTGCACCTGCCCACAGTCCCTGGGTTTTTATAAGATGGCTTGGCCTAGGGACCACTTAATGTAAGTGTTGGGCCCATAGGGTCCATATGATGGACTCAAGGGGTTCATTGAATTTTTCAGTGAATTCGGCTGGGCCTTGTTTTAGAGGCTGGGCCAAACCCATGTGGCTGGTGTGTAGATCAATGCTTGGGTCCCACGCCATACAAAGAAACCCAATTGGGCAGTAGATTGGAAAGTAATTAGACACTAAACACTTAATGGGCCAAAAGCCCATTTCAAGGTGGGCTGATATGATCACCCATCCATGAGGCGAATTTGAGATTAAAGTTAGTAAAAGGATTGGGCCTTTAGCCTTATCCACTCTTAGAGACCAAATTCAAATTAGATTTGAATCTGGTAACCTCCTGATAAGATCAGGAGTAAGCTAACTCTATCTGCAGAAAGGATTAAGATTATCCCCTATCCAAATACTGATTTGGATTGGGATAACTCCTAATAAGGAGGTTTCTTAATCAAGAAGAAAGGAGGAGAAAAACAAACCAAGATAGAGAGAATTACAACAGATTTCGAACCAAGAAAAATCGCAAGAAAGGTTCCTGCGAATTGAGATCAGATCTCATACTCTCCAGAAAAAGAGAAAAAGCAGTTCAGCCTTTTTCGTTTTGGAGATCTCCTCCTGCCGCCGCCATCTGCCATTGCAAGATTAGATCTTTGCAGAAAAGAAAGTCAAGAAATCTGTTCTTGACATCAGTCTTGCAAGAAAGACTGAAAAAGATTCAGTGTTTAGTACTTCCAGAGGATTCTTGTGAAGGATCCAGTGTGTAGGACGCACCCTGCTGGTTCTGTTCCATTCACAGCTATGTCATCTTCAGCAGGAACGGATCTTGGAGCATTCTTTGGGCGTGAACACCAAATTTGGGAGATACTGCTTCTCCGGATCAGGTATATTCCTCCCATTTATCTTTTGGTACAGATCTGGTTTGATTATGGTTCAAGTAGAATCCTTGAATATTGTATTCTAAATTTAGGGAATATGATTCCCAGTTGGGAGAAGGTAGGAAATTTTTGAAATTCGCCCACCCATTCCGCAACTTTTATGGCGTCCATTAGATGGATCCTACCATTCTTTCATAACATATATTTTTCTCATCATTAAATTCTTGTAATTAAACCCACAATATTAATTTTAATAGTATAAAATAAATATTTTGAAAAGTAATTTGAAAACATAATTGATAGAGGATGATTTGGCCCGACCTACGAAACGATGAAACATGGACATAGCCTGGTAACGACTAAGTAACGGGCCTATAAAGTAGCTCGCTGAAGAAGGAGCTCACTACAACACAAGTTCCAGGTTCCCCGAGCTATCCCGAAGGGGATATTCCGAGGCTACCTTAGCTCACGAGCTAGGGAAACTAGCTCGCTCAAGCCCCTAAGCAGATAAGTCATTAGAAGGGTAACCCTGAAGTATTCCTAAGCTTGCTACAAAATAGCTCGCAAGTGAGCAGCATGGGCGTTTCTCAAGAAGCTTCTATCTGACAGACCGTACCGATCAGACTGTGCCACGTCCCTTGACTGTCGGTGTAGTCCCTGTCCTTTCAATAGTTTGCACCCACGTCTCTCAGTAGGCAGAGGCGTGTCTACCCTTTGGAGACCTATCACCCATCGAGCAAGGGGTATGCTGCAACGGCCACCTATGCAGTCCTGGCAGATAATGGTTGTGGCAGGGTCCCAGTGGCGGTTACACCCGATCTGACAAGAACGCCCCTATAAAAGCCCTTAAGGCAGAAGGGAAAAGGATCTTCAGACTCTTGAATACTTCCGCACTCTCATATCCTAACGGTACATCTTTGCTCGCGAGCTAATCTCTCGAGCAGAGTGATAAAGCACGACCTACACTCTTCTTTTCTCTTTCCCCTGCATTCTGACTTAAGCATCGGAGTATTCCCACTGGCTAAACCCCCGGGAATCCTTCTTTTCCATCTTCTCAAGTGTCGTTCGTTGCCAGCAAAGAGCCAGTCCCTAGCCAGCTAGGAGTGCTCGGATCGTGTCGCATCATTAGGCGTCGTCTATGGGAATCACTTCAAAAAGCCTCCCTTTAGCTTCTGCAACTCCCCTTTTAAGATTTAGCACCCATGGCTTCTTCAAGCAATGTCGAACGCAGCATGGAGATGGACATTGCCAGGGAACAACTCCAGGTTCTCGTGGTCTGCATTGGACAGTTCACCATTCTCCTCTCGGTGGACAGAGTCCCTAACCTGAACGTGCCATGAGCAATGGCGCCTATGAGTGTTCCCCTTCCCCCCTCTGTTGAGACAACCTTCGTTGAACCAACTGTTGTCCCTCTGGCGACTAGCCATAACCAACTTGATGATTTGATGCAGTGCATGCGGGCCATGCAAGCCCAAATGCAGCAGCTTCAGCAACACCAGCTCTACCAGCAACAGGTGCTGCATCACGTCTCTCAGTATCACTATCAGCAGCATTTTCCTCAGCTACCTCAGCCTCAACCTCAGCTCCCTCCTCGGCACCCGGCCTCGCGACAAGCTAGGTCCCGCTGCTAGGATGAATGCCCTTCTCGCCAAGAAGAGGCTTCCCAGAACCCCCTAAAAGCCAAGCCTCTTCCCGTGGCAGGAAGGAAAGATCAACCACTCCGGTCTCACCTCAGGTAGTCAGGTCAGGGGGATCCCAACTCGCCAGGCCTACGTCACCCCAGCAATCGAAGTTCGAAGCTCTGCTTCTGGAGAACTGGTTCGAGATCCTAGTTGTAAACTCTAAGCAGAACCCCTCTATCCGCAGCCATCACTAGCAGCCCGAGTTGCTTCCTACGCAAACTATCCCTGACAGTACGGAGGTGAGCAGCACCAACGTGGAGCCTGCCAAGAAGCAAAGACGCCGCCGCCGAGCTCGCCGAACTACCACCCACAGCTTGCCCTAGCTCAGAGGCAGAGAAGAGGTAAACTCGGGTGAAGTAAAAGCTCCCTTCCTTTTTGTTCCATCCCCCCTGTCTCCTGAGCTCTTAGTCGTTCCAATGCCTAAAGACTTCATGCTCCCCCCTCTTGATAAGTATGATGGGTCATTCGACCCGAATGATCATGTAGACGCTTTCCAGTCATAGATGCACCTGGAAAGGGCTAGTGAGTCTTGCATGTGTGTGGTCTTCTCCACCACTTTCAGAGGAGCAGCCCGCACGTCGTATTGGAACCTTGCACCCGGATTGATAAGAAGCTGGGCACAGTTCGCGCAAGCCTTCAGGTCCCACTTCGTCACTAGCAAGTGGTGTCCGCGAACTGAGGAAAACCTTCTCAGTATAGTCCAAAGAGAGGGAGAGTCCATCCGGGGCTATATCAAGCGGTTCAACGATGCATGCATGCAAATATCGCGCCTAGATCCCGCAGTGTGCCTTGCAGCAGCCAAGAAGGGCATGATTCACAAAGAATTCAAGTGGCACATGGTTGTCAACCAGCCGGCGACCATAACTGAATTCCTCAAGCTCGTAGACCGATTCATAGCCACGGAAGAGGAGATCAACCAAAAGGGTGAAGACATGCCTGAAAAGAGAAAAAGAGAAGGGGAACTTTCTAGCCAAGGAGACAACCAAAAGAAGAAGGACTTAGCTCGGGGGGCAAAGCCGAGTCAGCCATTCTGAGCCCCTGTAGCGGACCGAACTGACTACACCCCACTGAATGCTAAGCGGGCCAAAATCCTGATGGCAATCAAGGATGCCCCGTACATAAAGTGGCCACCCCGCTTGAGGGGGAATCCTAATGAAAGGATTAAAAGTTTATATTGTACCTTTCACAGAAACCACGATCATAGTACCGAGAACTGTAAGAATCTCCACGATGAGATAGAGGAACTCATTTGTCGTGGATATCTAAGGAATTTTGTACAAAATAATAACAATAATAATAATAATAATAATAATAATAATAAAGCAGGTCGGCAAGGGGAGCACGGTAAGGATGTTCCCGAGTCCAACAACAGGTCGGCAGAGTAGTCACAGAGGAAGCCCCCAGAAGAGAGGCCAGTTCGGGGCACCATCCACATGATAGTTTGAGGCTCGATCATTGCGGGTTGTACCTCAACAGCAGCCCGAACATCAATTCGCGAAGCTGCCCAAGAAGAACAGAATCCTCCAAAGCGACCGAAGACAGAGGAACCGATCTTCTTCACAGAGGATGATGCACGCGGGGTCCACTACCCCCACGATGACGCACTTGCCATAAAAGTAAGGATAAATGATTTTGAGGTCAGACACGTCCTCTTAGACTCGGGTAGCTCGGCAGATATCCTCTTCAAAGCCGCATTCGACCAACTTCAGTTGTAGGGAAGTGACTTGAGGCCCACGAATACTCTCCTGGTAGGCTTCAGCGGAGAAGAAGTCAGGCCCCTAGGGAAAATAATAGTACCTGTGGAAGTCGACGCATGGCCCAGCGTAGTAAGACTCAACCATGACTTCTTAGTGGTCGCAACCCCCTCCCCGTACAATGCCATAATAGGCTGGCTGATCACCCATGCCCTATGGGCGGTGGTTTCCACTTATTATTTGGCAATGAGGTTCCCTACAGACTTCGGAGTGCGGGTAGCGCAGGGTGACCAACTTGAGTCTCGCAAGTGCTATGTTGCCACCCTCAATGAAAAGACCAAGGTGGATGACAATCTCGAACTGGAGCGACCTACGGAGCAAGGCGAAGAACGAGCTGCACCTACGAAAGAAATGGTTGCTATTCCAGCTTCAGCGGAAGACCCAACTCGAACACTTCAGATTGGAGTTTCAATCCAGGAGCCCCTACGATCCAAACTAGTAAGTTTCTTACTTCAAAATTTAGATATTTTTGCATGGTCCGTGGCAAAGATGCCCGGCATAGACCCTAATCTCATAACTCACAAACTCAATACTGATCCTGTAGTTAGGCCCGTTAGACAGAAGAAACGCAACCTAGCCCCAGAGCGATGGAAAGCAGTCGACGAGGAGGTCGGGAAGCTCCTCGCAGCCAACTTCATAAGGGAAGTCCATTACCCGATCTGGGTATCCAACCCTGTTCTAGTAAAAAAGGCTAATGGCAAGTGGCGCATGTGTGTCGACTACACTGACCTGAATCGAGCCTGCCCGAAAGACTGCTTCCTCCTCCCCAGAATCGATCGCTTAGTGGACGCGACCTTGGGGCACGAGTTGCTGAGTTTCCTAGATGCCTATTCGGGCTATAACCAGATTAGGATGGACCCAGCGAACAAAGAAAAGACTACGTTCATCACAAAGTTTGGTCTATATTGTTACAAGGTTATGCACTTTGGATTGAAAAATGCTGGGGCAACCTTTCAACGGCTTGTAAATAAACTATTTGAACCATTAATGGGCAGAAAGATAGAGTGTTATGTAGACGACATGGTCATCAAAACTCAATTCTCACATGAATTGATACAAGACTTACGTTCTGTCTTTCAAATTCTGCGACAATTCAATATGAAGTTAAACCCAAACAAGTGTGTCTTTGGTGTTACCTTGGGTAAATTCTTAGGGTAAATCGTCAACCAGCAAGGCATTGAGGCCAAGTCGGATAAAGTTAAGGCTATCCTAGATATGAGACCACCCCGGAAGTTGAAGGAAGTTCAGAGGTTGAATGCCCACATAGCCGCCCTGAGCCGCTTTATGTCTAAGTCAACGGACCGCTGTCTGCCTTTCTTTAAGGCAATTAAAAGCAAAGGGTTTGAGTGGACCGAAGATTGCCAACTCATGTTTGACGAGCTCAAGAAATACCTCGCTAGTGTACCCATTTTAACCCAGCCCGAAGAGGGCGACCTTTTAGAGTTCTACCTCTTGGCAAGTGACGAAGTAGTCAGCTCGGTACTAATAAAGGAAGTAGATCGGGTCCAACGACCCATCTACTACGTTAGTAAAGTGTTGCAGGGAGTAGAGACGAGATATCTAGAGATAGAGAAGCTAGCCTACGCGTTGGTCATTGCAGCTCGAAAGCTCCGCCCGTACTTCCAAGCTCATACTGTTATCATCCTCACCGATAAACCTTTGAGGCAAGTTTTACATAAGCCCGAGGTCTCTGGTCGACTGACGAAGTGGGTTGCTGAGCTCAGCGAGTACGACCTCCAATACAAGCCGCGAACTACTATTAAGGCCCAAGCCTTAGCAGGTTTCATTGCGGAGTGCACTTTCAGCTCCAAAGTCCCCAGGTCGGTCGAGCACGAGGCCCCCAGTTCGGGTAAGCCCGGAGCTCCCAGGCCACCTGAGTCTGAGCCCCGTGAGGTAGCAGCCAGTGCGGCATCTCACCTAGTTAGGCCAATCGCGAACTGGGATGAGGAGCCCTGGATCCTTCACATAGATGGCTCCTCGAACCAATAGGGCAACGGAGCCAGAATAGTTCTACATGGCCCTAGTGGCATGAAACTAGAGTATGCACTACGCTTCAAGTTCGCAGCGTCCAACAATGAAGCAGAGTACGAAGCGTTGATAGTCGGGCTAGCTTTAGCCAAAGAAGTAAGAGCCAAGCATGTCGTCATCTGCAGCGATTCCCAGCTCGTAGTCAACCAAGTCACAGGAGATTACAAAGCTCGTGAACCGACCATGATTGCTTACTTAGCCAAAGTAAGAGAGGCTCTACTCAACTTTCAATCACACTTCATCAGGAAAATCCCGAGGTCGGAGAACGTTGAAGCCAACGCTCTACTGCCACCCTTGACAACTCCTCCTTGTAACGCTCGCTCTCTTCAAAAATCCTGGCAATCTGCGCCTCCTAGTCTCAGACGAGCAGCTCTTGGGACTCTCTCCCCTTGCGAGTGTGAAGGAGCTTGCCCGGAAGCTTCTGAAGGTTGACCTTCTGGTTATGAGCATCCTAGGAGTGGACGTGCATCTGGAGGGCCATGGCATGTATGGCGGTGTTTACCTGCCAACAAGAGACATGAGTCAAAAGACAACAAAAAGGAAAGGAGGGCAAAGGAAGATAGAAGGACCACTTACCACCATACAGTGAGAAGCAGCGAGCGCAGCAAGATCCCCAGGCTCCATCGCCCCCCACTTAGCCACCTCCTCATTGTAGATCACTCTCCGACTCCTCCTGTGAGCCACGACGAAGTTGTTTACGCCCTCTCAGTTCCCCACTAGGAGCCACGGATAGGGAAACGACCGAGAGGAACCCGGAGGGGGTACCTCTTGCTGCAGGAGCTCGCCCTCCTCGAGGCTGGCCCCGCCGGCACCCCCTTTGGATGGAGGTGGTGGGACTTCGGGCGGCAGAGAGGTGAAACCCGGCTTGGCAGACCCGAACTCAGTACCCCCGGAGGGGGGAGTCTGGTCGGGGAGCGACCTCTTTACTTTGCGCCTCTGGTTGCTTGACAGAAGGCGGCGTGAATCAACACCTGACATGATGGCTGCCAAGAAGAAAACGTAAAATGTCAGTTCGGTGAAAACGAAGTACATGTATATACAACACTATGACAACCTACTCGGGCTTAGGTCGGCTTGCACGAGCTTCTCCTCGGTCAAGTAATCCAAACAAAGGAAGCCAATTGATGCCCAGGACAGCATCGTTTTTTGAGTGTCGGGGTCCAGCTCGACCCCGGAGTCATGGATGGCACCCTCCAAGAAGTAGGGAAGGGCCACCTCTCAGGGTTATGAACCAAAAAATAATCTCGATTCCAGGCGGGAATTTTATTCGGAAGCTCGTATAAGAGCTTATAGCCACGGCGGGGAGAGAAGTAGTAGAGATGCCTCTCCGGTGAAGCCCCGGGAGTGGCATTCTTTGTACAAAGGATGACAGAAAAAATGTTGAGATTCAAGGGTAGACAGTATTCACAACACAAGGATATAGTCCCAACCATGTTCCGAATGGCGTTGAAATGAAGCTGATCAATGGTGACGTTAAAGTGGTTTAGCACCTCTACTATCAAGGGGTGCAGGGGGAGACGCAGGCCAGCCTCGAGCTGCTCTTGGTAGATGACTATCTCATTGGAACCATGCTCCCACGGAAAGTTACCGGTGGGAAGACAGTAGATGAGGTCCCTGGGAAGGTGGAAATAGCTAATTAGAGACCTAAGTCTCCCCTCTATCATGGAGGAAGGGCCGAAAGTATCGAGCTCCCTTCCCCGGGAAGTGGAGGCTCCGTCACCAGAGGACTCCCGGGCCCCCGGGGCCTGTTCCCAAGCTCCCCCTAAGTTCGCAGGAGCATCATTATCCTAGTCACCACCCCAATGATGAGTGTAGTACGCGTACCCAAACATGACTAATAGTAATCGAGACTCACCAAAAGGGACGGGATGAAGTGAACTGAGGAACTCGAGTAGACTTGACAGATGCGCGACCTCAAAATCCGAAGATAGCAAGATGGCATGAGGGAAAATGAGACCCAAAGGGCCCTTCTATTTATAGCCTCCACGCCTCCAATTCAACGGCCCAGATTAATGCAGATCTGATGGTTCGTAGGTGTACTAACCTCTCGCCTTCTGAAAACCGAAAAGCGGTTGGCTGCACATCTCCCATGATTGAGGTAATGACGGCTGTATGACATCCAGAGTTAAGAGCCACTACAGCACGTTTTCGGAATTCAAAAAGTCAAAAAATCTCCCGATTCCCACAAACGCATTTAATGTGACTAGTCAATCAAGTTTGAATTTTAGTCAAATCAGTCCATCATACTTCGTGAACTCCTTGCGCTAAGGCAACGCTCTCAGCCCAAGGAGTGGGGTGCAATTGATGGAGGATGATTTGGCCCGACCTACGAAATGATGACATGTGAACTTGACTCAGCGCGAGCAACAGCTCAGCATCATAGCCTGGTAACGGCTAAGTAACGGGCCTATAAAGCAACTCGCTATATCGTAGCTCGCTGAAGAAGGAGCTTACTACAACACAAGCTTCGGAAATCAGCTCACTCAAGCCCCTAAGCAGATAAGTCATTAGAAGGGTAACCCTGAAGTATTCCTAAGCTCGCTACAAAATAGCTCGCAAGTGAGCAACGCGAGCGTTTCTCAAGAAGCTTCTATCTGACAGACCGTACTGATCAGACTGCGCCACGTCCCTTGACTGACGGCATAGTCCCTATCCTTTCAATAGTCTGCACTCACATCTCTCAGCAGGCGGAGGCGTGCCTGCCCTTTGGAGACATGTCACCCATCGAGCAAGGGGTACACTGCAACGACCACCTGCGCAGCCCTGGTAGGTAATAGCTGTGGCAGGGGCCGAGTGGGGGTTACGCCCAATCTGACAAGAATGCCCCTATAAAAGCCTTTAAGGCAGAAGGGAAAAGTATCTTCAGACTCTTGAATACTTTCGCACTCTCATACCCTAACAGAATACATCTTTGCTCACAAGCTAATCTCTCGAGCACAGTGATAAAGCGTGACCTACACTATTAACTTTCACACTCTTCTTTTCTCTTTCCCCTGCGTTCTGACTTAAGCATCAGAGTATTCCCACCGGGTAAACCCCCGGGAATCCTTCTTTTCCATCTTCTCAGGTGTTGTCCGTTGCCAACAAGGAGCTAGTCCCCAGCCAGCTAGGAGTGCCCGGATCGTGCCGCATCAATAATCATTTTCTTCCCTCTCGATGGTGGGCAAGCAATTTGATTCAATCATTTGGAGTCAAATGGATTAATAAATAATTTCATAATTAAATAATAATAATTTAAAATAAATAAGTATAAAATGTAAGAAGTATTTTTATTAATGATGAAAATGGAATGCCAAACAAAGAAACACAAAAATTAAAAAAAAAAAGAGAGAAAATTTTGGGAACATATCTAATGTTATATATTTATAAAAAAACTAAAATATTGGGTACTCTAATATTATGCATTCATTATATTGAACAAAAATAAGTATTATATATAAGAAAAAATTTTACCAATAATGAAAATATAATAGAAATTTTAATGTCAACCTAGAAAACAAACTATTTTTCTTTTTGGGTGGTGGGTTAATAGTTTGGGTCAAATGATATCATAAAAAAATAAAAATTAAGAATGAAATATATAATTTAAAGGAAAAGTTATAGTCAAAATTGGTTATACATTTAAGATTAGGTTGCATGTTGTTCCAGAAACCAACAAAACTGAAACAACCAGTTCTACACTTCAAATTATAAAAACCCCTGCCATGTCATCAAAGACTTATGTTGTTGACAACATGGGACTCTTAGTCCATGTTGAACACAATGAAAAACCTATATCAAAAATAGATTTACAGTTTCTCTCTAGCTCTCTCCGTCTCTCAACCTCCCAACCTTCTCTCCCACTCTTATAATCATCTCTCAATTTCCCACTCTCTCAACTTCAGTTTGTAGCCAAATCAAAACCTCTCTCTCTCTCTCTCTCTCTCTCTCTCTCTCTCTCTCGATTAATATCTCCTTCTCCCTTAATCTTTCTCTCATTCTTTTTTTTATTTTTCTTACAAGCTTTTATAATATTAACCATACCATATAAAAGAACTAAAGGGACCAACCACTTGTACAATCAAATTATAAATTTATATCAAATTGGTGTAAATTTCAAAGATAAGAGTTTCTTGTGAATTTTTATCAAATTGGTATAATGATTTTTTAACTATACCAAGTTGGTCTCATGTTCTTTTATACAATCCGATTAATACCATATAAGTGTGTAAGAAAAAAAAAAGAACAAGAGAATGAGTGGGAGAAAAACTAAAGGAGAACGATAGAAATTATGAGAGAATGAGAAATCGACCGAAAAAGAGAATGAGAGAAACAGAAGGAGAATGATAGGTAGAGAAAGAGAATGAGAGAACATAAATATAGAAACTGAAAACCATTTTTATTAATTTTCAAATCACAGAGTCATTGAGCAGAGAGAGACGAATGTGAGAGTAGGAGAATGGGAAAGAGATTAAGAGAGAGAAGGGGGGAGGGAGGGAGGGAGAGAAACTAAAAACCCTTTTTTATTTTTCAATCACCCAACATTAAAGGGCAATTTTGGTATAAGCTTTTTGTTGTGTCCAACATAGATTAAGAGTTCCATATTGGCAATAGCCACATAATCTTCGATGGCATGGCAAAGGTTTTTATAATTTGAAAAGCATAGCCGGTTGTTAGAGTTTTGTTGGTTTATTGACCAACTTGTAGCCTAATTTTAAATGTACAACAAGTTCTGACTATATTTTTTCCTAATTTAAAACTAATCTAAAAACTATTTTCTTATTTAGATGGTGGGTCAATTATCCAATTTTTCAAAGAAACCATGATGTCATAATTAAATAATAAATATTTAAAAAAAGATAGAACACCAAAAATGAAAATGTACAGAATTTTGTCAAAAACATTTGAAAACATTTCTAATGTTATACATTCATCATATTAAATAAAAATAATTGTTAAAGAAGAATTATTTTTATTTATAATAGAATTTGAATACAAAATTTAATAATAATAATAATAATAATAATTGTTATTTGCTACAAGCACTTAAGTTTATTTTTAATCATATTGTTACTTTTGTTAATTTTCAATTTCTATCTTACCTATGATAAATCTAAAATTCAACTAATTAATATGAAGAAAATTTTCTCACTAGCAACGTAATAAAGATACATACATAAAACTTCCAAAACCCCATTTATGATAAAGTACCCCCTTGTATTTATTTTAAATCCCATATTATCAATTATCACTATTCCCAACTATGCAATGTAATAAAGATTTTTCAGGTGAGGATAAATACAAATTGACCCATTGTCAATTTGTCATTAAGAATGTTAAACAAGCTATGCTACTCAAGGTTCAAAATACCAATACACCCTGATATGATGTATCAATATTTTGAACCTAATGCTTTTATATTTATTTTAGTTTTCTTTTCAAAATTTCAGAAGGGGTGGAAAATAATGTTTGTAACATTTAAATTAAATATTAAAAAACCTTAAAATAAGGTGATATTCACTACCGTGATTATCTCCTGGATGGCCCATTTCGGTCAATACCATGGAATGAACCCGAAAGATGACCACAAAAAAAAAAATAAAAAAAACATTGCATGTCATACTTCAGCTTGGCGTCTAACATGCAACCTAACACCAAATGCATCAGTGCATCACATATCACCTACCAAAATATGCCTTGCATGAGAAACCTCCTACGAAGGCACTAAAGTTTATTGGTTAAAATTATTTTATTATCATTTTTGCTAAAATTAATATTTAATTATCATTGCCTTTTTTCAATTTATTTATTATATAAATTATAAAAATTAAACATATATAATCGACTAATTAAATAACTTCATAAACTATATATAAGATACATAAAATCAAAAAATAGACCACTGTGAGTGTACACTGGACCAATCCATAGTCCGTCCACAATTAGAACACCCGTGGACGTGATGTGGCTTGTATTTGTACTCCTTCCAATCTGAGCTTTGATGCCACCCATATGTCAAACTGGAACCAAGTCGGTGTATTACAAGTCCAGCTTCTTCTACGCATATTATAAGTGCTTCTTTTTATATAAATACATATTATAAGTCCATTTATGCACAAAAGCAAAGCAATTGTCATATCATGTGGGGAAGGTCCCACATAAACATACTATTCTTCGATGCGTAATGCATTTGTTGCAAGACTTGTTAGCTTCATTAGATGGGGAAGGTGCCACATAAACATACTATTCTTCCATGATCTTACATGATCATTGTTCAGAATGCCGAGACTCTACTTATCTGGAATGAATGACAATCTCCCATGTATAAAAGGGGCCCTTTGCACAACAAGGCTGGAACCTCACTTAGCTGGACAGGTTTTACTCGAGAAACAATTACATGAATAAACGTACTTACCCAGATAAATAGAAACGAACGGGTCCTAAAAGAGCACTCAAGATACTTCTATGTCTACAATTGCCCAGTTGTTCGCAGAAAATCCCATAACCTCTCTGATGTTGCGTTACGTACCACCCAACAGGTGGTCGGTTCATTTTAAATACTCTGATCATTTGACAGCTAAAATATGTCGAGATAACATTACAGATTTACGGCACCACTCAATTTTATATTCATTTTATCTAAAGTTTTGGCCCTTGATCTAAGATTTTCTCTTTTGGTAGGTAGAGAATTTTAATTAGTAATTGTTTAACTAATTTGAATACCTACTAGGTTCTCATCCACTCAGTGGCAAATGATGATTTATGACAGAACAAAAACAACCTACATGAAACAAAACGGAAGAAGAAAGCCATTTTCCAATTGCAAAAAGGCTGGGGACTTGCAAGGATAACCGGATTCAATTTTAAAAATATTGGGGTGAAGAATATTGTTGTAAAAATGCCATTTCAAAAACAAGAAAACGCCATGTGCAAAGAAAATAATATTCAGAGACGCATAAAATATGGCTCCTTGGAGAGGCTCTGGAGTTCTTGCACCCAAGACAATGGTTCCACCATTATAATGCCCCTTTGGGTTAGAAGAATATCCAAGCTAACATGGTTCAATGCTGGACCTCCTAAGTACCTGGTATCGCCAAGGATTTCCCCACATTTCCCTTTCCTAATCTTTTATTCTACAAGAAGATGGTATTAAATCTGCAAGAAATTGAATGAGTTAACAGGGTCAACCCTGGAGCCGCGTATCATTCAGAAACAAGAAAAGGAAGAAAATCAGGAATTACAAGAAAACTTTCCACGTACAGATTTAAGTAGGAAACTGTACCTCATATAAGTCCCCCTTGGTAATATGATTCCAACCGAATATCATCAAATCAGTAACAGGATGACACCACCCAGAAGAAGCTTGTGGTGTTTAATCGTGCACTGAATCACCAAATAAATCATCATCATCGTAACCCAGGTTTGCAGCCTGCTTTCCACTTGTACCATTCCCACCAGTATCTTTAGATATAGCAGTTTGTCCATCCCCACTACCACCTGAAGCATGTGCCCAAGATGAACCCACTTTACCAGAAAATGATTCCCCATAAAGGTCATCATAAATTCCACCACTCTTTGGAGCAGCTCTGACTTTGTTCAAGACTTGTTGTAATTTATCAGTCACACCCCTTGGGGAGAAATTGTCCTCTTTGGATGAGGCTTGCTCCTTTCCTTTGGGTATAACAGTGATCTGTACAAGGGATTCATACTTCCCAACAAGACTACCTTCTTTTACACCAACTGGGCCGGGCTCAGTTTCAACATCTGCCCCATCAGAAATCCCAACAACTTCAACCAACTCTCCTCCAACTTGATCTCTGAAAGCCACCCTTGTTTTCCTAATTCTTTTAGAAGCTCTCTCCAATGACTTGTCATCATCAGTTCCAACCGTAGAGCTTCCTGAACTCTTGGCAAATTTAGACAAGTCTGTTTTGCCAAGACCATAACGATTCAGGACTGTGTTATAGGCCAAAACAGCTTCTTCATTGGAAGGATCTGGAGGGGGTGGTAGATTGACTTCTGAGGGTGGAAAAAGGGCAGATTTGTTCTGTCTCAAAATATAGCTTCTTGTTGATGCAGCAAATCGCAAGGATTGTCCCACTTCAAGCTCAACAGGGCTTTCTTTTGTCAATCTCTCATTTGCAACAAATGTACCATGTGCAGACCCCAAATCAATTACATATATGCTGCAGGAGAAATTTAAAAAAAAAAAAAATCTGTAAATCAAAGTTCACATGATTTAAGAGAAGATTCACAATTCAAAGTAGGAATCCCAAGGATTTTAATTCAATCTAATCATCAAGTTTTTTCTTGTCGAGAAGAATCTTCTGATTAAAGTATTACAATTTATTTAATTCATGTAATATGAACCAAAATGACTAGTCATTTCTATACATGTCAGTCCTTTGTTTTCCATTTTGTCAAGGAACTACTGCTCTAAAACACTTACTAAAAAAATTAGTTCAAGCTTTTAAACCATTCTAAAGCCTATTTTTAAGTCCATGCAGCATTAATACAAGATTTAAACTATTCTCTGTGAGATAGAACTTACAAGCGCCAAACTTGGTGATTTAAAAAAGCATACAAGGCTCACGCCTTAAGGCTCACCCTAAGGTTGATTAGCATCAAGGAAAAAGCCTTAAGCTCAAGCTTGAAGTTCACCTCAGAAAATAGATAAGGAGATAGCATAGACGTTTATGTACACATCTATATGTTTATGTGCTGGTATCTACACTTAAATATATGCAAACCATTCTGATGTAGTATTTTATATTCAACACTTTTTAATAGTTATTAAATGGTTTGTAAGAATGTGATGACTTTCTCTAAAGCCCCGGATACTATTATAATTCTTGTTAAAATGATCTCTTATTCTTACAATATGTCCTTCCTATAATAAAAGATACCCCCCAATGTTTCTATACTTCGTTTGGAAGGTAAAGATCAATATGAAATGCGTTAATGAAAAAAGTGGAAATGCGAAGGAGAGGTTCCCTCAGTACAGCTCTAGGGAGACACCAAGAGCACCATCAAAGACTCAGAACAAGGATAGGCAAGTACAAACTGAAGGAAACATCCCAGATGATTTTATCCCAACTAGCTACAAAATGGGGAAAGTTAGAACCAGCAAATTCCTTGGTTATCAATACCCATCTTGCAATGTTCCTTTCCACCTTTGCACATACTTTCTCAACTGGACAGCTGCTGTTATGAAAAGCCTGCTATTCCTTTTTCCCCATGTGAACCAGCATATAGCAGCCGGAGTGACATTCCACGAAATTCTTCCATGTCGACTAGAAGCATTTGATTTCAAGGCAGAGAAGAGGCAGCACAGGTAAGGGGGCATACCCATGAAACACCAAATAGCTTCCGAAAGTGAAACCACACCCTTTATGTGTAGCTACAGTGAATTAGCAGATGCTGAACTGATTCTGCAGCCAAGCCACATAGAAAACAGCAATTTGTAATGACAAAACCTCTACCTCTGAGATTATCAATCGTGAATATCTTTCCCTTAACAGCTGTCCAAATGAATAATGACACCTTTGATGGAATCTTAACTTTATAGATCCAGCTCCAAGGAATTGGAGTACCATCAGCCCCTGCCAGGATGTGATAAAAGGATTTAACTGTGAATTTTCCCGAACTATCCCCATTCACCACATAAAACCGTTCCCCAAAGGGTTGATAGTGATCTGACTTGGGGTATTAAGCAGAACTACCATGTTGGGCAAGTTCCAATCATTTTCATTCCTTCTGAAACAAGGACTCCACACAATCTGGTTGGCAATTTCCTCAAAGCAATCACTAATTTTGGCCTCTGTCTTGAGCTATTTCATACAAATTGGGGAAAGTTTAGCTTAGAGGACTGTCGCCACACCATGTGTCCTTCCAGAAGAATATATTCTCACCATTGCTTGGTTTGAAAGATATATGGTTAAAAAAAGCAGTCCTTATCCTTTGCAATGTCCTTCCAAACACTGACACCATAGGGTGCCTGTGGCTGAGAGGTTTTCTATCCAAGACCTGATTCACCATATTTACAACTTATCGGTTTTCCACAGAGACTGTTCTCATTTCCAAAGCGCCACAACCATTTAAAAAGGTCTTTGTTCATTAGGTAGAGTGGCCCGATACTGTTCTTCTCAGTTGTTCTATACTTCTCCAGTTAGTCTCATATTTTTCCTAATAAAATGGTTCCTCAACAGGCTTAAGCCCCACCTTTCATGCATATAAAAATCCCAGCGCCTTACTTCACTCCTTTGCAATTTTAGCATTGCTTGGTGGTAGCAATTACTCATATGCTGGATGTGGATTGACAATGGGATAACTTTCACTCAAGGATCAAAATTTATTTTTGTAAAAAAGTAAATAAAATATCAAATTTATAAAAATATAATATAAAAAATATATTTATAAATAAATAAATAGCAAATATATATATTTATAAATATATAATATATATCGGATCGGATCTTCTCGGATTGGATATGAGTGATCCGAATCCGACCCGATTTCTGATCGAATCATATTATTCAATCTGAAGATCCGAACAGGGGTGATCCGAATTCAACCAAATAGGATCAGATCATGATCTGATCCATTTGCACCCCTAATTTTGAACCTTGCTTTCACTCCAAACAAGTATTTCATTTTTAACAAGACACTGTTCAATGGGATGTGCATGCACCATATATGTAAATAACCATGCCAATTTTCTTCCTTGCTAACATCTCCAAAAACTACTTTTATTCTCAAAAAATCCAAGCATCCTCTCCAAGGTGTCATATTTTATACCACTTTGCCTCTTTTGATCAACCCCTGCAGAAATAAGTGATTGACTGTTTTTTTGGGTGTGGTGAGAATAGTGCAAACTTAAATTGTACAGTAACATACCTCCCCTCTTGAGATTTTCAATTGCTAAACACTTCAGTGTAGCTATCCATCCAGGCCAGAAAGGCTACCTTCTTCAAAGAATCAACTGATCACCATATTTTTAAACTAAGAAAGCTTCCTGCAGCTGTAGGGTCCAGGTTGTTGAAAAAGGACAATGGGTCAGCCAAAGACTGAACTTCTCAATCATTCATTTTCCTTCTGAACTGTGGGCACCAAAGTACATTGGTCCCCATTATAAATCATGACATATTCTGCCAACAGTGCTTCCTTGTGCAATGGCAAACAGAAATAGATAAATGGGAAGTCACTCCACAAAGGGTCTCTCCAAAATCTGACCCTTGGCCCATTCCTGTTTTGGTATTTGACTCCTATTAAGAAGTGTCGGTATGCCTTTTGGACCACACCAAATGTTTGGTATGATTCCTTTTATCTATGAATCAGAATAAAATTATGACTTCCATAACATTGCTAGAACCTTTTTATCATTAACTGGTAAAGAACATAGCTAGAAATCCTCACATTTTTACCAAGGCTACAAGACACCATCTGATCTTGGAAATCCAGTCAAATGACAAAACTTGAATAATCTGAACAACACTATTAATGCAAGGGCCACACTATAATGTTAAAGATAGGAGTTGGTGGTGCTGCAGACAAAGACCTTATATGTGGCTATTGACTATTTAATTAGACATGTAGAGTCTGGCTGCACTTCAAAATGCCACTCCCAAGGAATGCTGTGAGGTGGTGGGCAGTCAGGAGGTATGGAACCCAGTGATTTAAAAGGTGTGCCTGAGGCATGCCTAGGCGCACAGGTGAGGCACATTTTAGGGTATGCACCTTGCCTAGGTCCTACGCATAGCCCTTTCAAAAGGCACACGCCTGGTGCGCCTAGGAATGCACCTGATGCACCTTGCACCTCAGCTCAGGCGTGCACCTTTTGAAAATTTCACCTTTTTTTGCTTTTTTGAGCCTAGTGGCTGGACCGGGGGCTCCGCCCTTGGACCCCGTGCCATGCCCCTCGAGGCAAGCCCAAGCAAGTCCATGTTAGGGTCATAAATTCTTAATTCTCATAAAAACAGTGATTTTATAACTTTAATTGCCTTTTGAGAAGATATTTTATTAGAATGAATGAACAACATTAGCAAATACGGGACTCTCAGAGTAATGCAATATGTTTTACATCACATTAGCTACTTGAAGTAATGCAATTGTGGTAAAAAAAAAAGAGATAGTGGGTTTTACATGCTTAAAAATGTTTTATATGTCTATTTTTTTTTAATTTTCATTTGAATACATGTTATGTTTATGTACTTTAATTTTAGACAATAGGTTTTTTTAAACATTTATTTTAAAATTTAAGTTTATATTTTTTATTAATATTATGTTTAAAGTTTTTTCTGAATTTTTTGGATTTTTTTATTTTCTGACATTTTTTATTTTTAGCTTTTTTTTTGTATTTTTGCGCCTTGCTTCAAAAAGGCATGCACCTTGCCTTGCGCCTCAGGCACAAATTGGCCCCTGTGCCTTGCGCTTTTAGAACACTGATGGAACCCATGATTTTTTTTGTTACCACATCAGTGATTGTGAAGCTGGCATGTTGGTAGATCTTCTGGGCATGCCTAATAGAACCAGAATTTCCTTAGGGGGAGGAAGTTTCAAGATTTTGGAAGGCTAACCATAATGCTTCTTCTTCTTCAGTTTTTTTTTTTTTTTTGAAGTTAACAATTCCATTAAAGAAGAAGCATAGGGTACACAAGAAGGTTTACAGCTGTAGACAAAGACTCTCCAAATAAAATACAAGGGTAACATGGAGTCACTAAACAAAGAATCCCTAAGAACCCCTGATTTAACTAGACCATTAGCCACAGAATTTAATCCCCTAGGAATCCATCTAATCCTTATATTCAAATTGGGTTATGATGTCTCGTGCTTCATCCAAATAATGAATAAAACGCCAACGCCCAATGTGTCCTTATCCCCTAACCATTTTATAGTGTTTGCAGAATCTCCTTCCATGGTTATTTGGAAGATATCCAAGACCTTAGCAATTCAAAGACCTGTTAGAGGAGCCAAAATCTCAGCTTTTATAGAGTCCGCAACCCCTATTGGGCCACTGAAATCCCAACAAATATTTCAATCTTCCTCCCTGATCACACCTCGTATTCCAGCCTCTCCTGGATTACTAAAAGCACTTCCTTCAAAGCTTAAAGTTGCACCTGCCTCCTCCTGGCCCGGAAGAGCTCTGACAGCAGCTAGGTTCAATGGAGAGGAGTTGAGAACCTCCACTACGTTCCTTTGAAGGTCCGAAAAAGTAACACCTTTGAATTAGGCCTGTAATCGGATTGGATTTGTCTAAATCCGAGTTGGAATCAACAGGATGTTAGCTGCATCCGACTCCGATCCAAATCCAATCAGATTGTGTGGAGGGCATCTGATTTTGAATCCGATCAGATTTTTTGGATTTTGGATTTTAATCCGACCCTGACTGATGCTACCATAGATAAAACAAAAGTAAAGCAATTTTGTAATCTGTAATTTTTACTCAAAAGTTTTGAAAAAATCTGTAATCTGTAAAACTTAAATTTTTATTCAAAAGTTTTGAAATAAAACAATTTTTTACTTGAAACAAAAGTAATTTATTCAGAACAAATGAAAAGATAATCTGTAACGTGTAATTTATTCAGAACAAACAAGAATAGGAGATTGGAGATCGAATTAAACCTGTAATCTGTAATTTAAACATGTAACCTGTAACTAAATTAAACCTGTAATCTGTGTACACTTGCCCTGGTTACAGCTAAAGGAAGAAACCAAATAACAAAACAAGTAAAAAATTATCAAAAGAAAAAGAAAAAATAAGGATTAAGGAACTTGCTGTTTTTGTTTAGTTGAAAGAATGAGAAGATTCAATAGTGGTAGCTTGCTTCAATTGGGAAGATTCACTCTTCAGTCGAATCAGTCCACCGTTTAGCTCAAGTATTGTGTTCAGACTACAGTTGCAGAGAGGGGAATGGGAGAAGAAAACTCCTTGCAGGTGAAGAGAGGGGAATGGCAACAATGAAGAAAAGGGTGGAAACAGCAAAAAAGAACGTCAACAACGAGAGTTGAGCGGGGAATGCAGAGTTGTAGTCTTGTAATCTTGTTGGTTGTTGCAGAGAGTGAGAGTTGAGAGAGGAGAGAACAGCAAAGCAACAGCGAGAGAGAAGAAAACCTGGGCTGAGAAGAAAATGTCGAGTGGTTTAGGGTTTAGGACTGGCCGACTAGGGGTTTGAGGAACAGATTTCCTCATTTACCCCTAAGAGATTTTATTTATTACACTAACGTATAAAAAAATATATTTATATTAATATACATATTGGACTCAAACTTTTATCAGATCGGATGGGGGTGAATCAAAGTTCGATCCGATTTTTAATCAGGTTCTACTTCTACCATATGAATCCGATCTGATATGACATTTACCCCATCCGAATCCAAGATTATCGGATCGGATATCGGATCAGGCCACGGGTTTATGGGTATCGTTGACAGGCCTACTTTGAATATCTCAGAACCAGTCATCCACATGTTACATAATAAGGTTATATGAGAAATAAGATCTTCAATGGTTCTTTTCTTGTTTTCAAAAATTTTCTCATTTCATTCTTCCCAGTTCCCACAGCACAGCATGGGTCAGAGTTCTCCAGTAGGCTTTCCCTCTCTGTCCCAAGCCACCACCAAGCCATTGTCTAAGAAGATCTGAAACATGTTCAGGGGCTACCCAGCTGTGATTTTTTTTTCATCAGCAAAGAGATTTTATTTAATAGTTTAGAAAGAGATTACTAGTGCTTTAGCTACTCTGCAGTCCAGAGTATAGCAATATACAATTTGTCCTAGATTATAAGGATCATCATCTCTCTGTTTTGCTACAACCAGCTACAGTTTTGCGCAAAATAGAGTAGGCCCATCAACTCCTGGTTTTGCTAGAGTATCTGTCAGGCTACCCAACTGTAATTAAACATATGCAGAAAATGATTCCAAATTTTCTCATTTTTTCCCAGGTTCCAAATTTTGCTCGTTTCGGTACAATGAATAAGGAGATGCGATTCACCACCTTGGAGAAACAAGATGCAAACATGCGGAGAAATACATAATCTGTCTTTGTTCATTCTCTGGATTAGGTCGCAGGTGTCTATTCTCCCTAGACAAGCTTCCACACGAAGAAGGAAACTCTCAAAGGAGCAAGAGTGTTCCAGATCTTCTGCTCACCTGAAATGAGAGCCTTGAAGAAAGTCTTGTTCAAGAATTTCCCGGCTGGGTTAAGGATCAAATGCGCCTGTCTAAAGAAGAAGGGAAGAAGTAGACCTCCTGTAAGGAGAGTAGGAGATCTATGACTTCAGCAATCTCCACTTCCCTTAAAGGTCTTCTAAAGCTAAGTTTCCAACGAATCCCAGAGGAAGAAGAAAGGAGACGGGTGGCAATGGTAGCTCCCTGAATTTGGGAAAAGAAGAAACAAGTGGGGATAAGATTCAGCTAAGGTTTGATTTCCCCACCAAAGGTCAGTCCAAAACTTAATCTTATTACCATCCCCCACCCTGTATCTGATAAAGGAATAAAAGTAGTATAACAAGAGGAAACACCTTTCCAAGGGTTTGCAGCATTCTCTCAGATCAAGTGAACTTTGATATCCATCGGTTCGTGTTTAGCCCATACTTGCTTCTGATGATGGCTGTCCAAAGCGTATTTGGTTCAAGGGGGAACCTCCACAACCATTTGCCAAGAAGAGCTAGGCTTCTTTCCTTAATATGCCCTTCTCCCAGTTTACAAGATGAGCCCTTTTTTCTCCACCACCATCCCACAAAAAATCACATTGAAGTTTCTCAATCTGACCTCTTACCTCCAAAGGGATTAGGAAAGTCATGTTATGATACTGTTCTTGGGTTGATGATTCACTCTTTCCCTTGGAAATTGATTTGTGTGTGAAGCTCATGTGTTCTTCTGATGTATTCTTCTTTATGTGGAAGGCAACCTTGGACAAGATTCTTACTATTGATCACTAGATTTTGAGAGGGTGAAACCTTGAGAGAGCACCTAAATAAGTTTGTGGATCAGGAGAGAAATCAGCTTCTCACTTGCTAATCCATTGTGTTTCTACAAGGTCTGGTATCATTTTCTGTGGCTTTGTAGCAGAAAATGGGATATTGTCAACTACCTCCAATGCATATCTCTATATGGCAAGTAGCAGTAAGAGGCTTTACTCATTGGGGTACCATTCTCTGGAGCTTCCCTTTACTCTCTGTTGGTATGCATGGAGAGAAAAAAAAAATGTATAATGGGTGCATACGCGACAACATGTATTCTTTCTTGGAGACTATCACCAGCAAGATAGAGAGAACCTCGACTCAGTGGGCTATGATATATAAGAATTTCAAAGTATTTAGCTTTGATCACTTTTTTTTTTTGGTCAATAACTTTGATCACTTTATTCAATAATGGGAAACATTACTTTAAATGCTACTTTTGATATAGCTTGATATAGTAGTATATTCGCATATGGCTGCACATGGTTACTTCTCATGGACAGTGTTTTAAAAGGCATGGGAGGCGTATGCTTGGAGGTGAGCCTCCAGGCGAGGCACTCCCAAAACGCCCTTAAGTGTATGCCAAAGACGCTGACACCTCTGAGGCATACGCCTATGCGTTTTTTTCATGAGGCATGCTAGAGGTATACACCTCATGCACACCTCATATAAAAAGACTGAAAAAAAAGGAAAAAAAAGGAAAGTAAAGGAAAAGAAAAGAAAGAAATAGAAGAAGAAAAAAAGAAAAGGAAAGGGAAGGGAAGAAAAGATAAGGGGAAAGAAAGTGGTCTGCCCCCAGCCCCTTCAACTGGGGGCGAAGCCCCCAAACACCCCCCCCCCCCCTTTTCAATGCAGCCCAATTTGTTTTCCTTTTTTTTTTTTTGTGTGTGTGTGTTGAGGGGGGAAGAAAAGATAAGGGGAAAGAAAGTGGTCTGCCCCCAGCCCCTTCAACTGGGGGCGAAGCCCCCAAACACCCCCCCCCCCACTTTTCAATGCAGCCCAATTTGTTTTCCTTTTTTTTTTTGTGTGTGTGTGTGTGTTGAGGGGGGAATCTTGCTCCGCTCCAGTTCGCTCGCCTCCGCTTCGACAAGACCCCCCTTTCAAATAGTGTTGTGCATTTTTATTCTTCTTAAGATAAAAGATTTTTATTAAAAATAAAGAAAAAATGAGATCCCCTTTCCTCTTCCTTCTTCCTCTTGACCCCGCTCCTCTTAAGGAGGCTTACGGCTCCTTGTGTTTAGGAGGCTTACACCTCACGCCTCTAGGTAGTGGAATGCCTTGCATCATGCCTCCGCGTTTTAAAACATTGCTCACAGACCATATCATTTTGAATCGTCAGGATTCCATTCCTCTAATCCTCTTTTGATATAGCTAAATATAATGTGTACCATTTATGGGGGCAAAACAAAATGAAAGCAAATCTGATACCAGACAGAAACAACCTTATAACCATGCCAAATTAATATCCCCCCAATGTATGACATTTTTCCATAACTTCAACTCATTGTTGAAGCCAGCAGATATTACATATCTCCCATCTCACTAAACTTAACCCACAATTCTTGTAGACAGTAGTACTGAGCTAGTAGCAGGAATTATCTTCCGCTTTGAGTGAGGGGTTCTCGAGCTTGTGTCAGAAAAGACACATTTAAGTATTTAACTAAAGTTCTTACCAACACAACATAAAATCTAACATTAGTTTCCATCGATTAAGTGATTCCTCTTTCTCTTTGTTCATTTTTCTTTTGGTTTTGGGACATAAAAAAAGCAGATGACCAAATCAACAGAAGGATAAGTCAGTACATGGCATGCCCAACCATGTTAATAAGCTTGTATGATTACAAAGAATCTAGCCAAGCAATAAAGTTTAAGCAAAATATGTCAAAGAACTAAAACAGACAAAATCACCAAACAAAATGAACAACGTAAAAACATTTCGAACATGTAACCTTCCATTCTTGTGCGGGACAACTGCTGCATGTTGGCGTGAAACAGATTGATGATCTAGCACGAAATCACAGATGAGAGATTGCCTCCCGAAAATGTGCCTCCTTCTATCCAGATTAATCCGATCAATAACTTCCCCATCCTTCAAAACCTCAAGATAATAAACACCAGGTCGTGGTTCTATTGCCCAATCGGGAGGCTGCCATGTGGATTGCCCACCACCAATCTGAGTAACTTGCTGTGATGGTACGGCAGACACTGTTGTTTCCTGTCCAAGTCCAACAGGTCTTTGAGGAGCATAGTGTTGCTGCTGAAATTGGCTTTGCAGATGGGACGTCTGAGACTGGAAGGATGAAACCGAAGACGGAGCAGTTGTTTTCCCAGCAGGTTGGCTGGCCGTAGCTGTTTTAGGAGCTGAATTAAGAGTTACAGAGAATGGCTCTATTGACTGAGCTTTCCTAAATCTGTCGAGACCCGCTCTTCCATACATCTCTACCTTCTTATTTAGGTATACCCTCTTCAAGAATTCACTAGAACTTCACATGAAACCTTAGTGGATTCAACTCTTGCTCCATCAAAAACAGCTCGGGCACTTACAACTGCACCAATCTGCAATCTATTCCACACAAACATTCAAACCTCAAATTCAGGACCAAATTTTGATCAAATGACCTGAAAAAATTGGAGGGGATGGGGAGAGAAAAGGAAACCGAAACTCGTAAACCCCGTTTGATCCATCAGTCACCATTAAACCCAAAGGAAAACCCCAGGAAGAGGGTGGTGGAAGGACTTAATATGCATCAATATACAAACGCATACAAGAAGAACATCTGACAAGCTAACGGGATCTAAGAGGGGAAAACCTAATTTTTCACTAAAACAAAGTAGAAAACCAAAATGATATACGTTTGCAGGTTCATTTCATCCAAGCAAATCAAATAAACAAAACAAACCAATCAAAGTTCTTTCGATGGATTATAAGGAGAAAGGGAAACAGAAAAGAAGAAGGATGGCGTGGGGTGGGGGTGAGGAGAAGTCTGGAGGAGTATGAGTGATACCACAACGCAAACTAGAATCAGAATCAGAACTTGGATTTAACGTTCCGAACTTCCCTTTTGTTGGTCACAGGGGAAAGAGTAGATAGAGGAGGGGAGGAACGGAAGAGATTAAAAACACAGTGGAAAGAGGAAAGGTAAAGTCGTACGGAGCGCGAACGCAAAAGACGACCTCCCGGTTGAAGGAAGAACCAAAGAACAACTTATTGTAAGGAAAATCCCGAACTGCCCAAAATCAACGATTTGAACCAATCGGACGGTGATTAGGGCTTAGAATTTGGGAGCATCGGATCATTGTTTAATTTGGGTTGGGGCTGTTTTACTTCCGTCCGATGGTGGGGGGTCATGGTATTATCACATCGATTGTTGAGAACAGTACATATCAACATCTATATCTAAGAGCGAATGCCCTTTTTATTTGTAGAATTTTCGGTAGGCATTATCTATCCCTCTTGTCTAAGCATTGAACGGGTATAAAAAGGGTGTATATATCTTTCTCTCACCTCAAAAACTGCACGCGTATAACCATTCAAAAACAGGCATAAAGAGGGTATATATGTTTTTTATTCTTACTTCATAAATTGTCCATTTATTCAAAAACTGCCTACTTATAAACATTAGAAAATGTCACATGCAAATGCACATGCATATTTATTAGTATATGCAAATATATATAGAAATATGTACGGCACAAGTATACTTTCCAAACTAAGCTGCATAGATCGAATCGAGGTATTTATGTACTCCGATTCAAGTTTGTGAGGCTATTTTTTTAGGTGTAATTAAGGAGTAAAGTATCGGTATTGGGTATTCTATCAAATAACTCAAATACGAATACGGATGCGGATACGCTTTGAAAATACATGAATACGAACAAAAAATATGAAAATACTTGGATATGCTAAGAAAATGAATATTAATTCCATAAATATATTACTAACAATAGGTTTAATGTCAAAATAACTACAAATAATGTATAAATACATAAGGATTGTATATTTTGACGATATATATGAAGAAATATATTACAATTAATATAGTAGAAAGCATAGATATCATACAATTTTATTGATATGCATCAATCAAGATTCCAAAAAACATTATTATATAGATTTTTACAAATTAATACATGCACAAATCCATTATTATCTTATTTTAGATTAAAGTCCAAGGCACAAAACATATGCAACTATTATATTTCAATTATTATATCATTTTTTTTTATTTTACTACTTATAATTTTTAACATTAACAAAAATGTTAACTAAAAATTAATTCTCAAAATTTTGGTAAACAATACTTTCATTTTTGTAAACAATAAATATGTTATTATAAAATGCAAATCAAAATTAATTGACAATTTATAAAAGTATATAATCCTAACTTAAAATATATCAAATCTATTTAAATTTCAAAGATACATATTATATAAAAATTTATAAATTTTAATTACTACAATAATTATTTAATTATTAATATTTTTATTTTTATAAATTTCTAAAATAAAAAATAATAATTTTTTAAACATTTTTTAAAATAATATATTTGATAGATTCAATTTATATTACATTTTTAAACATTTTATAAATAATATTTGTATTTTTGAAAATAATAAATACATGGTTATTTAATGCAAATTAAAATATTAATTAATAATTTATAAAAAATTCAAGATATATATCATGTGCAAATTAGTAAATTTTAAGTACTAAATAATTATTCTATTATTAATATTTTAAATTTTCTTTAAATTAAAAATCAACTTTTTGATTAAAATATGGATTTGATAGATTATTTATTCTATTGGTTTATAAAATATTAATTTTAAATATTATTCTTTTTAATTTGTAATTGGAGTTTTTGAAGATAAATGTATGTTGGTTGTTGGGATTTTATGTAGATATTAAGTAATAAAAGTTACTGTATTCCATTTATTGACATGAAATAAAAGTTGGCTCAGTGGTTAAAGATGAGTCTGGATCTCCTGCCTACGCCTACCCACAATACACTCCCCCCGTAAATTGGGAACATCTCCCCCTGCATAATACTATGCAGAGGATGAGATGTTCTCCATATGTGGTTGTGATAAACGTGAGTAGAGTTCTCATGGGCAGGAGATCCAAACTTGTTAAAGATGCATCGTTCTTGGGCACTAAGCGAGTTGTGGTCTTGGGTTCAAGTCACACTAGTAGCACTTTTTATATTAAATCCACACATGTTGTCAAATTGAGGTTCGATACGCTATTGTATCGATGCATATCGAACTGTATCGGTCGATATTGCACGTTACACCCTGATACAATGGCATATCAGGCATACCATATCGATATTTTAATCCTTAGGTGTAATACATATATTTATAACGTTGTTTTAGAGGCCTTTGGTTCACTAAACGATGCAAAAGGGAACTATTATTGATTTTTTAAGATTTACACGATTGTCATTTGGTATGAATTGGGTGACACTCAATAGAGGTTTGGGAGAAAAAATAACAGTGGGGGCTAGGGCAGTGCTCTATTTTCCAATTTGGTGTAGTAGTGAGCAATGGAAAGAGCTTTACCAGTTCAATGAGGAAGAAAATGAAACAGGGGATATCAAAGACAAAGATGGTGGGAATGAGAGAGAGAGAGAGAGAGAGAGAGAGAGAGAGAGAGAGAGAGTAGATCGGGGGAGAAGGAGATCACCACTGGATTTGAGTTCGTCACTACAACGAATTACAACAACAAGAGTGGCTAGGGGCATGGTTGGGGATGATGCAGAGAAGGAGAGAGATAGAGAGAAAAAAAACATGGAAAAAAGGAGATAAAGAAAGAGATAGAGAGAGAAGAAGAAGAAGAAATGGTGGAGAGCCACCACTATCGGAAGTTGCAGCTATAGGTAGGAACAAAGGAGGGTGAAACCAGGGAGGAAGAAGAAGAAGAAGAAGAAGAAGGAGAGAGAGAGAGAGAGAGAGAGAGAGAGAGAGAGAGAGAGAGAGAGAGATAGAGGTTCCCATCAAATCTTGAGAATATAGAGTTTTACATTGATTTTATCGGTGGCAACTTCCCATCAATTCTCGATTTAAAACTTGCCTAGAGTGAAGTTTTACACTCATTTGTGATGTAAAACAACATCCCTATCTAAACACTAGCAAAATTGGATTGGAGTGTAAAGTTTACCCTAGTTCAAATTTACACCTCAAATAAGCGTGACCTGAGCATTTGATTCCCATACATTTTGAATCGTGAAGGAGGAAAAAAGTGTATTATCTAACACTTACATATCATGAATAAAGTACACTTTCGTATCCATTTTTTGGATACAAACTTGTGCTCTTTGAAAAGACAATGTAAACAAGATTGTTGAATGCTTCATTTAAACGAGAGAGACCTCCATCTTCATTGGTAAGTCCTTCCCAATGGTAACTTCCAAATTTCCGTTTCCGACCACAGCAAGGTCATCTCCCACCACCACTACTTCAGATCTTGTTTATAGAATTGATCCTGCTATCTCCTTTGCAGATCTACCATCTGCTTTGTGGGATCCTTCTGTTGAGGGTTTTGATCCATCGTGATATAGAGTCGATTAGGGAAGATTGTTTGTATTTCCTTCCATATTTGAATTACATCCAAGGTAAGAATAGATTTCACTTATAGGTTGATTCTTTTCATCTATTTTATTTTTTGATGTAGAACTTAAATGTGCTCATCCATATGTAGATTTGTATTCTAGGGTAGAGAGTGATCTTCAATTTTTTTTGTCAACCTGGAACTCAAATTGATTGTGTTTACTAATCCTTTTCAACTTTTTTTTTTCAAGTTTGAATTAAAAACAATTATGTTTGTCCAGATGTAGATCTATGTTTAAGAATGTTCCTTTTCAACTTTTTTTTTTGATCTAGAGCTCAAATCAAATGTGTTCATCCAAATTGATGGTGTTCATTTATAGATCTAAGTTCCAAACCAATTGTTTTTGTCCATTGTAAGGTTTAAACAATGGATGTGAAGATAAACTCATATAAAAACCTTTTTTTTTGTATTTTTTCAGGTTCATATAAGCTTCTAACTAAATTGTTTATCTTTTATGTTCATGTAAGTATATACTTGTCCAGATATCTCTTTGTTTGTTTCTTTATTATGACTCCATACTCAATTCCCTAAAATATATGGTATTCGTCATTCTTGATAGGAAGAGAAGAGACGGATCCCCTTTAAAATTTATTTGGTTAATGTAAACTTGTTGAAATTCCTATAATCTTTCCATATTACAGAGAAAACTTAATTTCCTATAATGTTTGCCTATATAGGAAGATATTCATCTCTTGTAAAATAAAAACTTCTTTGGTTACTATAAACTTGTTGAAATTCCCTGTTAAACTCATTGAATCCCTTGTTAAACTTGTTTAATCCCTTGTAAACTAGTTGAACCCCCTATTAAAATTGTTGAATCCTTTGTTAAACTAGTTAAATCACCTATTAAACTTGTTGAAACACCTATTAATTAGTAAATAAAATATTTTATGTTTATGTTTGCCTACTATAAGTTATTTGTTTCAAATTTTGTCTCATTTCATAGCTCCTTCAAAATGAGAAAAAGTTTATTTTTTCATTTATTTATTTATTTATTTAAATGTAGTGGTGAATATTCAGTTTGAATCAGTGTGTTCAATGAGGCATGGGCTATAGACCTGCCATATCTATTAGAATTATGTAATGGTTATTCCAAAAGTTCAAAAGTTTGTAGATTGTATTGTCTAAGTAGGATAATCACAAACGTGGAACTTATTCCTAAGATTTTTGTGCACATGCCTAGCAATAGCAAATTTTTCATAGATAATAAACCAACAACTACAATTTGCTTTTTGTCTTTCACCCCACTTTGATGGGAAAAAGAAATGGAAAACATATGGAAAAAAAGAAAGAAGAAAGTTCACAATATTAAAGGATCACCGGAACAATAAATACTAAGAGTTATATCATTTCAATAACTTTTTTTTTTGTTTGTTAAGTAGAAATTTTTAATTTAGGATGCTATTACTATAAATACAAAGACAAAATCATTTTGGATAAGTAATACCCAGTGAAGAGTAATTCCTTTTATACTTATTGGAGTATGCGTGCCTTATTTTAGTTGTTAATAAAAGAATGGTAAGATCCATCATATGGATGCCAAATGGGTGCGGAATGGGTGGGCGAATTTCAAAAATTTTTTACCTTTCTTTCAACTAGGAATTATATTCCCTAAATTTAGAATAAAGTATTCAAGGATCTGACTTGAACCAAAACCAAACCAGATTTGAACCAAAAGAGAAGGGAAGGGATATACCTGATCCGGAGAAACAGTATCTCCCAATGTCGGTGTTCACGCCCAAAGAAACTCCCAAGAACCACTTCCACTGAAGATAACATAGTGATAATGAAGTAGAACCAGCAGTGTTCGTCCCACGAACCAGGTCTTTCTGAAGAACTCGATGGAAGCAATGAGCACCACACACGATCAACCTTTCAGCAAAGATTGATATCAAGAACCTTTCTTGATCTTTCCCTTACAGAGAAAATGAACTAGCAGTAAATGGTGGCGGCTGCTAGAGGAGAGAGCTAGAGCAGAAGGTGGCAAATAACTTTCTTCTCTCTAGGGTTTTCTCTGAGATCCTATCTCAAGTTGCAGTGTGTTCTGCGAATACCCTTAAGGTTTGAATTCTTGTAATTCGAAATTAGGGTTTCTCCTCTTTTCTTAGTGATTAAGAAACCTCCTAATCTCATTAGGAGTTGTCCTAATCCAAATTTGTATTTGGATAAGGAGTTTTCTTAATCCTATCTATAGATTAGATCAACCCACTCCTGATCTTATCAGGAGGTTACCAGATTCAAATCCTAATTTGAATTTGGTCTCCATGAGTGGATAGGGTTAAGACCCAATCCTTTTTGGCTTGACCTAACCTCAGATCCGCCCCTTTAAGTGATTGATCAAATCAATCTAGTTCGAAATGGGCTTTAGGCCCAATATGCATCAAGTGCTCAATAGGCTTCCAAACTACTGCCTAGTTGGGCTTCTTTGTATGGCGTGACCCAAGCACTGATCTACACATCAGCCACATGGATTTGGCCTAGCCTCTATTACAAGGCTTAGCCGAATTCACTGGAAAGCCCAGTGAACCCCTCGAGCCCATTACATGGACTCCATGGGCCCAACACTTACACTAAGTGGTCCATGGGCCAAGCCATCTTATAAAAACCCAGGGACTGTGGGCAGATGCAAGATTAGCCCATCAGGTATAACCCTAAATGGCCTTACACTTAATCTCTCAGCCCATAATGATCCAAAACACTGCCCATAAGAGAGGACCTCTTCTTCGACTGCAAGGCACAATGCACTCTCCTCTAGGATGGACCCCGGGGGTTAAAACCTTTTTGCAAAGGAGTTGAAACCGTACATTTATATTATATCATTATAAATATATTTTGCAAAACAAAATTCCAACGGTTGAAATCGATTGTCGGCAATTTTTGGCTTCCATTAGAGAGAGTGCATCCCTGATCATTACCTTTGTCCGACAAAGGGGCTGATCCCATCACTATGATCACCCACTCAGATGGGTTCATGAACCATCGCAACATACCCAATTTTTTACACTATCTAAGGATCTCACTAATTGGCATATCAAAGACAACCTAATCCGCCACCTAGTGCAGTATCATAATCGAGTTTAGGGGTTAGGTGTAACTTTTCAGTTTTTCCCACTCATCACCAAGGTCCAGGGCAATATTGGAAATCTGGTCTGATTCAAGGTTTCAAGTTGAACCCTCACTGCATCTACCTCGGGTCTCACCCTGGCGGCTGAGACAAGCCTCCCCAACCAACTTGGCGGCACATCAGTGTCAGCCTTATCAGGATAGGTCTCCCCAGACCGACCCACTGGCTGTGAACATTTTAAACTAACACGAGTCTCATTAAATGTCCAGTTTAAGGGTCTTACATAGGAACATACCACACAACATGAATCAAACATGCACTTTATTCATTTATACTAAATGTCTAAAGTACATCAAAAATGATTGGAGCTAAGGGCATACAAACCATCTAACAGCTCCCACTTGCACATAGGTCCAATCTGGTACAAGCCGGAGTCCCATGCTTTCCACGTATTTCCCAAACACTTTCTGTGTGAGTGGCTTAGTCAATGGGTCTGTCACATTATCCGTTGATGCTACCCTCTGAATCGGGATGTTCCCTCTACCAACAATCTCCCGTCGTACATGGTACTTTCTCTCGATGTGCTTTGACTTCGAGTGGGCTTGAGGCTCCTTAGCCTGGGCGATCACTCCATTGTTGTCACACAACAACGGGATAGGTGATGTGGTGGATAGAACCACTCCTAATTCATGAATGAAATTTTTCATCCACACGACTTCTTTGGCAACTTCACTTGCGGCAATGTACTCGGCTTCGGTCATGGAGTCTGTCGTGGACCCCTGTTTACTTCTTTTCCAACAAATAGCACACGATCCTATCGTGAAAACATACCCAGATGTAGACTTTCTATCATTTGGGTCTGACTGGAAATCGGCATCAGTATACCCTTGGGTTTGTAACGAATTACCATCAAATACCAAACAAAACTCTTTTGTCCTTCGAAGGTATTTGAGTATGTTTTTCACAGCAGTCTAATGCTCCTGCCCTGGGTTGGCCTGGAACCTGCTTACCACACTCACCGCCTGAGCAATGTCAAGGCGAGTGCACAGCATGGCATACATGATGCTCCCCACGGCTGAGGCATAGGGAACGTCTTTCATGCCCTCAACCTCCTCAGAAGTCTTGAGAGACATCTTCTTGGAGAGAGTGACTCCATGCCTGAAAGGAACGTTTCCCTTCTTAGAGTTCTCCATGCTGATCCTATTATCCGCTTTGATCTATCTCTATAGAGTCGAAGACCTAGTATATAGGAGGCTTCTCTAAGATCTTTCATGGAGAATTTCTACAAAAGCCACACCTTGGCTGAAGTCAACATTCCTACATCATTGCCAATGAGTAGGATATCATCCACATACAACACCAAGAAGGTAACCTTATCCCCATTGGACTTTTTGTAAACACAGGGCTCATCCGGATTCTACTCAAAGTCAAACGATTTGACGACAAAGTCAAAATGAATGTTCCAACTCCTAGAAGCTCGCTTAAGTCCATATATGGATCTATTAAGTTTACATACCATGTGTTCGTGACTAGTAGCAATGAAGCCTTGCGGCTGCTGCATGTAGATATCTTCACTAACATCTCCATTCAAGAACGCAGTTTTGACATCCATCTGCCAAATCTCGTAGTCATGGTATGTTGCTACAGCTAGCAGGATCCTAATGGATTTAAGCATGGCCACGGGCGAAAAGGTTTCCTCATAGTCAATGCCCTCTTTTTGAGTATACCCTTTCGCCACCAAATGAGCTTTGTAGGTCTCAATCTTGCCATCGGGGCCCTTTTTCCTCTTATATGTCCATTTGCAACCAATTGCTTTTACCCCGGAGGGCGGATCTACTGGAGTCCAGACTCCATTGGCCTCCATCGAGTCCATCTCGGCTCTCATGGCCTCCATCCACTTCTGGGAATCTATGTCCCACATAGCTTCCGCGTAAGTCACGGGATCCTCCTCACTAGTAAAGGATTCTCTAGTTCCCCGCATGCGATGAATTTATTGTTCCTTTTAATAGTAATCATATTACTAAAATAGACAGTATATCCATTAGCACACAGTTTGGAAATAGAAATCAAATTTCTTCTTAAGTTTTGTACATAAAGACAATCCTTAAGTACAAGAATTCCTTCTCTAAAAACTAATTCTATAGTTCCTATCGTCGTAGCTGCAACACTTGCAGAAGTCCCCGAGTAAAGTATCACTTTCCCTTCACTTAGCCTTCTGCTTACTTTGAACCCTTGTAGTGAATTACACGCATGAGTTGAAGCCTCGGAGTCAACACACCAGGACACAGAAGTAACTAACAGATTAGTCTCTATGACACAAGTTTTGAGATTACCTCTCTTAGATTCCAGGTAGGCAAGACAGTTCCTCTTCCGGTGGCTGGCCTGCTTGCAGAAGTGACAAACATCAGATGCCCTGTCTTTCTTTTGCTTCTTAGATTTGGTGGCCTTTTTCTGGGGCTTTCTCTTTGCCCTCCTCTTCTTGCTAGATGTGCTAGCTTCAACAAGCGTGGCTATCAGCTCATCCTTCCTAACTAGTTCTTCGGCTCGTTGCAACATATTGCTAAGCTCTTGCAAGCTAATGTTCAGCTTGTTCATGTTAAAATTCATGATGAACGGATTGAAGGACGGAGGCAAGGAGTTAAGAATGGCGTCTATCTGTGTGACCAGATCTAGCCCAGAGCCAAGGGCCTCCAGCTCATTTATGTAACCCATCATCCAGAGACAATGGTCATGAACTTGCTACCCCTTGGTCATCTGTGCGGTCATGAACTGCTTCAGGACCTTTTGGTGAGTAGAATGATTCTGCTCTTCGTACATAGTCTTTAGACTATCCAATATGTCTTTGGCAAGTTCGATCTGACCGAACTGCCTCTGTATTGGATTATCTAGAGAGGCTATGATATAGCAGCGGGCTAGGGAGTTTTTCTCCTCCCACTCTTGGTAGTCCCTCCTGCGGGCTTCTGAAGCCCTGTCTCCCAGACATTCCGGTGCAGGATTCTTTGCCACCTTATCTAATTTTTCTGAAGTCAGGACCAACATAAGGTTTCGGTATCAGTCAGCATAGTTTGGGCCCTTAAGATTATTATCATCGAGAAGCTTTGCAAATTGACCGTTTGCCATTTTCTGGTAAAATAGCAAAACGTTAGTCCAAAACCGTAGTTTGTTTCAAGTAACCTACATAGATATGACTTTTAATCTATGTTCCATTTCCATTTATTCATCTCTGAGATTTCCCTCCCATCTCAGTGACAGAGACAGCAAAATGTCTCTGGAAATGTGGGAAATCACATAGGGTGCATGGAGCCAACTATTTCAGCTACATAACTCCACCACCTTTCTATGAAGGATCACATCCACTCATCGTATGTGTTTTCCCTTTGGCCTCTGTCAGATAGGGTTCATAGCCATTTTAGGGTAAACCTTTCTATCCAATGAGTGCTCACCCATCATTTTTGAGTTATGCCAAGGTACCGTGAGAGAGTTCCCATTTTCTGGTGAAGCCCCTCTCACATCGGTCTATGATGCCCTTATCATCTTATGAAACACTCTAACAGATCCAACAGCAAATGGATAGCCAAATTTTATGGTGCATTTCCTCATTATTGAAGGACCCATCATCGTGCTAATGATGGAAGGCCTTTAGAGAGTTCATCACATGAATCTCCCTATCAGATGCACTTATATTGCGGGAGGGAACAAAAATTACGCCCTAGTTAATTTAGGTCAAACCAAAGTGGCTCCTACTGACTTTCATAAAGTCAGATTTTTGGTGGCCCAAATCGACTAGGGTTTCCGCACGCATTCATTTTCAGGGTTGTGGGGCCCACCACGAAGGGAGGGGTCATCCAATGACCGTAAGGGACACCATGTCAATGATGTGCATTCAGCCATGGTGTGCACAAGAGCCACTTTCACATCATCATGGGCCAAGTGCTTATAGCCCATGGTTGCAGCACATCATACATCCATACATCACATGCAATGGAAGAATTAATCCAATCAATCACTTGCTATAAAGCTCATTAATAAGCCCATTTGAAAGTCCATAATATTAGCAATTAACATTATCTAGATATATGGGCTGAATAGCGGTTAGCAGTTTGGCCCATATAGCTTTCACACAAAAGTAGGCTTGTGCAGTTTTAACTCTTTAAAACTGAGCTTTACAGGTTGGGCCGAATTGATTCTTTCAATTAAACATTAGTTTCAGACCTAAAAGTGGGAGAAAATATGGCTGAAAACAATCTCCTTCGAACCCTAGATTCGGTCCAAACAGTTTTGGTCCAATCTGTTCTAAAATGGTCTGAAACTAATTTTCAATTCAAGAAAGTTATGAAATTAACAATTCTGATTACAGACAATCATAAATCAGATATGGGGCTGTTCATACTAAATCCACCTACAAAATAGAGATTAGAACACAAGGTTGCAGTTTCATAAACTACAGAAACGCAGATTGCGGTAGTGATATTTGTGAATCTCCAACACCGCCACCAACTTCAATCAAGAAATAAAAAAACAGAAATCCTAATTGAATACTGCTAATAGAATGCGTAGACATTATGCGCTAAAACTGCACTTCGATCTCCATGTACGAACAACCCAATAAATCAAGAAATAAATAAGGAACAGTTCTAAATCAATTTCAGATTTATAAAATTAATTTTAGATCAATCGCCCCACATCCAGAAAAGAATTTCTAGAAATAAAATTCAATCTGCGCAAATCCGAGTAGAACACCTTCTGCCCATTTGCGTAGGTTCAGATCTGATTTTATATGATTCAAGATTCAAACCTATGGCTCTGATACCACTGAAAGAATGGTAAGATCCTTCATATGGATGCCAAAAGGGTGCGGAATGGGTGGGCGAATTTCAAAAATTTCTTACATTTCTTGCAACTAAGAATCATATTCCCTAAATTTAGAATACAGTATTCAAGGATCTGACTTGAACCAAAACCGAACCAGAAATGGACCAAAAGAGAAGGGAAGGGATTACTTGATCCAGAGAAACAGTATCTCCCAATGTCGGTGTTCATGCCCAAAGAAACTCCCAAGAACCGCTCCCACTGAAGATGTCATAATGGTAATAAAGCAGAACCAATAGTGTTCGTCCCACGAACCAGGTCCTTCTGAAGAACTTGATGGAAGCAATGAGCACCACACACGATCAACCTTTCAGTAAAGATTGATATCAAGAACCTTTCTTGATCTTTCCCTTACAAAGAAAACGAACTAGCAATAGATGGTGGCGGCTGCTGGAGGAGAGAGCTAGAGCAGAAGGTGGCAAATAGCTTTCTTCTCTCTAGGGTTTTCTCTGAGATCCTTCTCAAGTTGCAGTGTGTTCTGTGAATACCCTTAAGGTTCGAATTCTTGTAATTCGAAATTAGGGTTTCTCCTTTTTCTTAGTGATTAAGAAACCTCCTAATCTCATTAGTAGTTATCCTAATCGAAATCTGTATTTGGATAAGGAGTTTTCTTAATCCTATCTGTAGATTAAATCAGCTCACTCTTGATCTTATCAGGAGGTTACCAGATTCAAATCCTAATTTGAAATTGGTCTGCATGAGTGGATAGGGTTAAGACCCAATCCTTTTTGGCTTGACCTAACCTCAGATCCGCCCCTTCAAGTGACTGATCAAATTAACCTAGTTCGAAATGGGCTTTAGGCTCAATATGCATCAAGTGCTCAATAGGCTTCCAAACTGCTGCCCAGTTGGGCTTCTTTGTATGGCATGTGACCCAAGCATTAATCTACACATCAGCCACATGGGTTCAGCCCAACCTTTGTTACAAGGCCTAGCCGAATTCACTGGAAAGCCCAGTGAACCCCTTGAGCCCATCACATAGACTCCATGGGCCCAACACTTACACTAAGTGGTCCCTGGGCCAAGCCATCTTATAAAAACCCAGGGACTGTGGGCAGATGCAAGATTAGCCCATCAGGTATAACCCTAAATGGCCTTACACTTAACCTCTCAGCCCATAATAATCCAAAACACTGCCCGACAAGAGAGGACCTCTTCCTCGACTGCAAGGCACAGTGCACTCTCCTCTAGGATGGACCCTGGGGATTAAAACCTTTTTGCAAAGGAGTTGAAACTGTACATATATATTATATCATTATAAATATATTTTGCAAAACAAAATTCCAACGGTTGAAATCGACTGTTGGCAATTTTTGGCTTCCATCAAAGAGAGTGCATCCCTGATCATTACCTTTGTCCGACAAAGGGGCTGATCCTATCACTATGATCACCCACTTAGATGGGTTCATGAACCATCCCAACATACCCAAGTTTTGACCCCCTCTAAGGATCTCACTGATTGGCATATCAAAGACAACCCAATCCGCCACCTAGTGCAGTATCATAATTGAGTTTAGGGGTCAGGTGTAACTTTCCAGTTTTGCCCATTCATCACCAAGGTCCAGGGTAATACTGGAAATCTGGTCCGGTTCAAGGTTTCAAGTTGAACCCTCACTGCATCTACCTCGGGTCTCACCCTGGCGGCTGAGACAAGCCTCCCCAACCAACTTGGTGGCATGTCAGTGTCAGTCTTATCCGGATAAGTCTCCCAGACCAACCCACTAGCTGTGAATATTTTAAACTAACACGAGTCTCATTAAGTGTCCAGTTTAAGAATCTTACACAGAAACATACCACACAACATGAATCAAATATGCACTTTATTCATTTACACTAAATGTCTAAAGTACATCAAAACTGATTGGAGCTAAGGGCATACAAACTGTCTAACATTTAAAATATGTTTCAATACAAAGTAAACAAGAGACATCAAAAAAACTAAGAGCTATTGAAGAAATCTAACCTAAACCGAAGGGAATACATGTTTTTAAAGCATAAAAAAAGTATAAAAGCTAGTTGTCTCTCAGAAGCACTTGATGAAACCATAGGTATATAGGTTTTACGAAGTTGGGATATACGGTACGAAGGGAGTTCCAACAAAAAATAAAGAGATTCAAGCCAAATTCCATATTAATTTTAGGAGGCTAAAAAAGGCTACTGCCCTTCTTACTTAGTGTTGGGAGGCTAGAAGGGCCATTACTCAATGTTGGCCCTTACTACCCCCGAAACATCTTGTGGATGATAAATAAAGAAAGTCTATTCCCCACTATGACCTCTAGAGTTAAGTTCTTCCCATCAATAGTGAACCCCAAAAAAGATTATTGTTAAATGACCCACCAACACCATTGTTGGTGTTCTCTTTTAGTAGAGAACACCATTGTTGGGCAGTGCATTACTTTAACAACTAGTCCTTCTTACAATCTTCAAAATTATACATATTATAAGTAGGTTTAATGTGTCAAAACCAAGTATATCCCCTTCTTCAATAAGTTGGTTAGCTTCTTCCATGCCTTATCAACTCAGAGAAGTTCTCATTGCTTTTAGTAGATCAGACCAATTGACTTAGATGGACCCACTCTCATCATATTAATTTATGGTCCCTTAACTAGGTAAGGTGTGTTTGGATCTTTAGTCTTCATTGGTTTTAAATAATCAAACACATATAAGTTTGTTGTTCTAAATTACCATATATATTTTTGGGAATAAATAAGGGAATGAAACAATAATATCCCTAGTCCCACTATTAATTTCAACTTCAATTAAATTGGAACATTGTTTCCATAACCTAATGTTCCTAGTCAAAAATAGATATAAGGAACCAATAAATTTTTCCACTCATTTTTTAGTATTATCTTATAATGGAATATTGTTTCATGACTTAATTTTGTTTTGTCCACTAGACATAAGGGTACCACATAACATTGTAGCCAAGTGTAGACAATGGGCCCATTAGTACCATTATGACTGACCTTTGTTGCAATGGTTGTTATGGTAAAATATTATACATTATCTATGAGTCAAAGGGTGCAAGAGGTTAGGGGCCTAGGGAAGAGGGTGTTTCTTAATAACATACTTAATAATGAAGCATCTTGTCTCTCACGAATTAGGATGAGAAAGCCATGCATGCTTTGATTCATTATGTTACTTGTGTGTGATGCAATGTGAACTTCGAGTCAACCATTAATTTGTTTATCAAAGAAAAAGTTGTAATGCTCTATCACACTATAGAGATTAATAAAAGAAATACTGTTATACATGTTACCTTGGGCATTCATAAGAGACTATAAACTGATATTTTCATAAAGTCTTATGTGGTATACTTAGATTGTACCCTTTGTTGGTTGTACAACCATTTGAAAAACAAGTACCCCCTTAAACTATAAATGACCCTCGATTTATGCCATATTTTAAGATATGTTCCAATAATTTAGATGTAGTTATTACATTTCTCCAAATACCCCATAGGACTGTATAGGTACAATTGATAAGACTCATACCCCATGCAAAGTGTTTGTTGAAGAGAAAGGAAAGTTTCATGGTAGAAAGGGAAAATAACTCAAAATGTAATGGCTAAATTACATTTGATTTAAAATCCATTAATTTACTAGTTGGGTGGGAGGGTTCCGCCATAGATGCCATAGTCCTCTACGATTCCCTACGAATAACTTATATGGCTTTCTCATCCTTTTTGATACTCCAATAGTCGATTTCATTATTATAACTAATTGTTTTTCATCAATGATCACTTTGCATATAGGAAAATATTATTTAGTAGATGTCTGATACAGATACATGTCAAGCTTTCTAGCAACTTACTACGGCACCAAATACCACCTTAATGAGATACAAGGGCGGTTGTTAGAATCACCTAGGGAGATTTTTAATCATAGACATTCATCACTTAGAAATGTAGTAGAACATGCTTTTAGTGTTCTAAAGAAGTGTTAGACAATCCTTAATGCCACAAAATACTTTAACTTTGACACGCAAATCAAAATTGTTGTAAAATATTGTGTGCTCCAAAACCAAGTTATGGGGATTGATCCATATGATCGTTTGACTTGAGAAGGGATTCGTGAGGCAAATAGCTAGATAAACAAAATACATCTGTCGGGGTTAAAGTCATAAATGATAGCACCATTACAAATTCCTTAATCAAATTGGGCTAGATATATTTCGGGACTAGAAGAGTCTACGAAGATAATCAGGGGTGGTTGTTGTATGGACATAATTACATTGTGAGAACTATTTATCTTGATTTACAAATTTGTATTAAGTGCACCATTTAAATTTAAAACCTCCAAATTAATTGTGGTCTAGATATTGATGCCTTGTAATGCATTTGGATTACATTACTACTATTTTGGCAGCTTTATTAGTGACAGTTGGACTAATTAATGTTATTATTTCTGTACTTTATGTTTATTGTACTTTGCTTTAATACCGGAAGTGTTTTACATATTTTCTATCCAAACATTAGATTCCTTTATGCTGTTTATTTAAGGGTATGAAATGGAATGTTTGGTAGGGATGGTTTCTAGTAGAGGTATAGAAGGATCATCTATCGGTAATAGAAAAGATGCCCATAAGAGTAATTGATGTTAACAAGTAAGTGGAATGACGCTATGGACAAAGCATTGATTGATTTACTCGGTGATCAGGTTGCATTGTGCAACAAAATTGATAAGTGGGTTTCGGAAATATGCATACACATTAGTATGCAAGGATATGACTGTCCGGTTCAATATTGAGATGAGAACACCCCACATTTAAAGCCCATTTACATGGAAGCCATGAAGTTGCTCAACACTAGTGGCTTCGGTTGGAATGAAGCCAAAAATCTAATCATATCATATCCAACTATTTGGGATGATTACATCAAGGTAAAACCTAGTATAGTTGGTAGAAAATTATGTTAAATCAATATTTAAAATTAAAATAAGTGGTTATGATAATGTTTACAATGCATGCCAATCCACTTGCATTATGTAAAAGGTCAAGTCATGGAGATGTTCGAAGATATACAAACAATTTTGGGGAATGATTAGGCTACAAGTGATAGGGCTAGAGCAGGGATGGAGTTCATAAATGATTTTGAGAATGATATTGATGATGTTGACAAGTTTGACACAGAGGTCAATAATGATGCAACAACACCAGTGATAGTTAATGAGTTCATCTTTAAGGATGGTACTCAACCAATATCCGACAACAATCGTAGGGCAACTTCCTCAGCTCCAAGAAAAGGCTGCATGGAGCAAAACCAAAGCCGAACTAGGATTTTATTAATGCAATTGATAGAATGAATGATACAATGTCAAAGATTGCATTTGCCCTCATGATTGAGACTAATATAGACTTAATCATTTATGGCAAGAAAATATGAATTTGGAAGGCTTTGCCATCCAAGTCCTAAATATTGTATTTGGGTACCTAGGTGAACATGAGAAGGAAGCAAAAATTTTCCTTTCTAGAGAGAAGCCACTTAGGGATCAGATGGTTATAACCATCATCTCTAAGATGACTGGTTTTGGTGGAATGCAGTAAGAGATCTGACCTCAATGAAAGTTTAAACTTTAAAGAGTGAAACTTAATACTTTTTCTTTGTTTGGTTTTGCTAATCTTCTTCCTTTTGTTAAAACCAATTGAGGGTGAAGCCACCTTTTTTGGGGGGTTGATCATCCTATTCCTTTTTGTTAAAATTATTTGGGGGTGAAACTATTATTAATTAGCTGGTGACAACTCTAACAACTTAAAATACTTTTAGACCATGCTTCTATATGGACATTTTAAAGAACCACTAAACTTTGTGCCATGAATCTTGAAAATAGTGTTATTTCAGCTTGGATTATAGTAATTATCCTTTTTTCTATTTTGTTGTGTGCTCTTTGTTGTATACAAGATTGACTACATTACATACATCATACCTTGTATATCATCTGTAGGGGTGATCATGGGCCGAGCCTGGGTTGGGTTTAGCACTAATGAAAAGTTCCTTAAACTAGGTCTGGCTCGCACCCCAAGCCTAGTTTGCAAGCCCGAGCTCGACTCTACATGGGCCTAGGTTAGGCTTACGGGCTTTCTGGGCCTATGACATCTAATAATAAAAATTTAATTATTTAATTTTTTTTTTATTTTAGATAAAATAAAGTAAAATATAATATATACAAAAAAATATGACACACGCCCAAGGTGAATAGGGCTTGGCTAAGCTTTGTGCCTATGCACAAAAAAGGCATAGATCTCATTTAATTTTTAGAGTTGGTTTGACTAAGCCTACCTATCCTTTAATACATGAAGGCAAGGCCTCTATTCCCATCGTTGAGCACTGTGGAACTTTGAATAACACTAAATAATGAGTGCTACCATTGAGTGTTTTCCAAGTTCCACATTGCTTAGGTAATGAGAATGAAGGCCTTGCCTATAAGGACAATTTACATATTTGAGTTGGGTCAAGTGTTCACACATGTATTTGTTGGAAGGGTTAGAATCTATCTTATGGATGACCGAAACATGCTATATGGCTGAGTGAAATTTAATAAAATTTCTAACCCTTCTAAGAACTGGTTTCTTGGTCTTTTGAAAAAACTGCATTTTTTTGGATCAATCTTGCACTGAACTAGACCTGATTTGAAACCAAATCAAAAGGGGAGATTGTACTTGATACGGATACCACAAGAGTAGATCCCATAGTGGAAATTCACACCCAAATCAATCCTAAAACCAGCTTCCACTGAAGATGGCAGTGTATGGGTAAAGCTGGTTTAGCAACACTATTTTCTCCAAAACTGCTATCCAACTTGCTTGGATCAAATGGAGTGAGTAGCCTAATGTTATTCAATGCTTTTATTTCAAAAAACTAGAAGAAAAACTGACCAAAAATCAATTCTTGAAAGACTAGGTCGATTTAGGGTTTCTTGGAAGACAAGGGAGAAGAAGAGAGAGCAAGACAATGAAGAGTCATAGCCTAGTTCGCTCTTTTCTCTTTTATCTCCTTATGGAGCACTCTCCTAATCTAATTAGGAGATTATCCAAATCTAATTTGGATCTGGACTCTATTAAGAGATGATCCTTATCCTCTTAAGATGAGAGGTGTTCCATACCCAAAACCCAACCCAAATTTGACCCAAAGCATTGTCATGTGACTACTTAATTAATCTATTTAATCATGGGTTTTTGGCCCATTTTCTTCAAAGGCTCATGACCTAAGGTGTTGCATGGCCACTTTGGGCCTGATATTGTATGGCATGGGACCCCACAATGATCTCACACAAGTCTATGTGCATTTGGCCTTACCCCTAAAAGGAAATAGGCCAAATTCACTGCTTAGGGTAGTGAACCCCTGATCTAATTAGCATTGGTTCAGTTTGACCCAACATTTACACCTAAATGATCATTGTATTCAGCCACCTTATGAAGACCCAAGGACAATGGACTCATGTAAAACAAAGCCCATAAGGTAATCGGCCCTGTAATTGTCTTTTACATTTACCTTCTCAACCCATAATGAACAAAACACTACTCGACAAGGAAGGACCTCTTCCCTGTCTGCAAGGTGCAGTGTCACACTCTCTGCTCAGATGGGTTCTAGGATCAAAACCTTTTGCAAACATTTTTCATAAAATAGTAGTACATAACATATAAATACATTTTGCAAAACCAGATTTCAAACATAGGTGAAATCCATTGCCAGCAGTTTAGGTTTCTATTAGAGAGTGTAAACCCTGATATTCACTTTGTCTGACAAAGGGGCTAATCCTATCACTATGATCACCCACTCAGGTGAATTCTTCAACTACCCCAACATACCTAGGTATTTGACCCTTGATGGATCTCACTTTTGCATATCAAATACAACCCAATCTAACACCTAGTACAATACCATGATCAAGTTTGGGATAATGTGTAATTTTTCAGTTTTACCCATCTATCTTTATGGTTTAGGGCATAACTGAAAATTGGTCCAGGTTCATTGCTTCTCATAAACACCCACTAGCTGTGCTTAGGGTCTAATCCTAGAAGATGAGACAAGTTGCTCCAACTTCTTGGCAACATACCAGTATTAGCCTTGTCAGGATAAACTCCCAAAGTCTATCCAATGGCCGAGAACATTCTAAACTAACATGAGTTTCTTAAGCATCTAGTTTAAGGGGTAATACATAGAAACATACCAATATTAACATGAAACAACAATGTACTTTATTCATTTACAAATAAATGCTTATGTACATCAATCTGGCTAAAGCTAAGGGCATACACTGTCTAACAGCTCTCATTTGCACTTAGGTCCAATCGGCTATAAGCCTTAATCCCATTCTATCTATGTGCTCCTTAAACACTTTTTGTGTCAGTGACTTAGTTAGTGGGTTTGTCACATTCTCTATTGATTCTACCTTCTGAATCTGGATATCTCCTTTACAACAATCTCCCATAGAACCAGTGTTGTCATACAATAATGGGATGGGTGATGTGGTATGACTCTAGATTCCAGACGGATTTCTTCATCGATACTACTTATTTGGTAGCCATAATTGCGGCAATGTGCTTTGCCTCGGTTGTGGACTAGTTTTCTAACTCACTACACAAGATCCCAAATGTATCCAAGATGTAATAAGCTTCTCCAAGATCTTTCATGGATAATTGCTATAAAAACCATACCTTCACTGTGGTTAACATTCCTACATCATTCCTAATGAGTAAAATGTCATCTATATATAAAACTAAGAAAGTAACCTTATCTTCTATTATCTTTCTGTAAACACAGGTTTCATCTGGATTTTTCTCAAAATCAAACTGTTTAATTGTTGAGTCAAACCAAATGTTATAGTTTTTGGAAGCTTGCTTAAAGCATGGCCACTGGTGAGAAGGTTTTCTCATAGTGGACTCATTCTTTCTAAGTTAACCTTTCGCTACAAGCCAAGCTTTATAGGTCTCAACCTTTCCGTAAGGGCCCTTTTTCCTCTTATAGATTCATTTGCAACCAATTGCTTTTACCCTAGGGGGTGGGTCTATGAGAGTCTAGACTCTGTTGGTTTCATCAAGTCCATCTCGACTTTCATGGCATCTACCCTCTTTAGGGAGTGTATGTCTAACATTGCTTCCATATAATTAACGAGATCTTCCTTACTCTCCATTGCTTCCATCAAGTAACTTTCTTAATCATAGATAAAATGTATAGGAGGTTTAGATACTCGAGTAGATTTTCTAAGTTGGATATTGCCATCTGGAACTTGTGGATTAACTCCCACTACCCCTGAGCCCTCCTCATTTGGAACTTGTGGACTAAGTCCATATGGGCCTTTGGCCCATTTTCTTCAAAGGCTCATGGCCCAAGGTGTTGCATGGCTACTTAAGACTTGATATTGTATGTCATGGGACCCATAATGATCTTACACAAGTCCATATGGGTTTGGCCCTACCCCTGAAAGGGGTTAGGCCGAATTCACTACTCAGGGTAGTGAACCCCTGACTTAATTAGCATTGGTTCAGTTTGGGCCCAGCATTTACACTTAAATGATCATTGGATTCAACCACCCTATGAAGACCCAAGGATAATGGACCCATGTAAGACAAAGCTCATCAGGTAATTAGCCCTGTAATGCCCTCTTACACTTAACCTCTTGGCCCAAAATGATCAAAACATTGCTCGATAGGGAAGGACCTCTCCCCTAGCTACAAGGTGTAGTGTCACACTCTCTACTCGGATGGATCCCTTAATCAAAACCTTTTGCAAACATTTTTCATAAAATAGTTGTATATAACATATAAATACATTTTGTAAAACCAAATTTTAAACATAGGTGAAATCCATTGCTGATAGTTTAGGTTTCCATCAAAGAGAGTGCCCCAACATACCTAGGTATTTGATCCTTGATGGATCTCACTAATTGGCATATCAAAGACAGCCCAGTCCAACACCTAGTGTAGTATCATAATCAAGTATAGGGTCATGTGTAATTTTTTAGTTTTGCCCATCCATCTCTAAGGTCCAGGGCATAATTGGAAATTGGTCTGGGTTCAATGTTTCTTCTCATAAACACCCACTGGCTGTGCTTGGGGTCTAACCCTAGTAGTTGAGACAAAATGCTCCAACTCCTTGGTAGCATACTAGTGTCAGCTTTGTCAGGATAAATTCCCCAAGTCTATCCAATGGTTGAGAACATTCTAATCTAACACAAGTCTCTTAAGTGTCTAGTTTAAGGGGTAATAAATAGAAACATACTAATATTAACATGAAACAACAATGTACTTCATTCATTTACAAATAGATACTTATATCATTCTGACTGGAGCTAAGGGCATGCACTGTCTAAAAGTATTGACATGTGTAAACTAATTAATATTTATTTGTATGTTAAAACTTAAAATTTTGATATCTTATATAAAATAATAATAAAAATATTAATATTGCAAGCTGGGCCGATCTTGAAGTGTTGTGCCCAAGCCTAGCCTAAAATTTTTGAGCTTGATGCGAGCCCAGGCTTGCTCACAAAAACTTGGGCCTAGGCCTAGGAATTTGTGGGCTGGGCTGAGCCGGGCCAAGAATGATCAATCCTAATCATCTGTCATGAGCTATAAAATAAAAAAAAAAATTATATTGTTTTAAGGGGAGGAAGCTAGGTATGTTGATTCATGGCCTAACTACCAAAAACAAGTATCTAGGTTCAAGGGCAATTAATATTACTCATATTTCTCTCGAGAAGAGTCAGAACATGTGTATCATAATTTTTAAAGGGTAGACATGGTTTATGACACAACACCAAGAGTGGGGGTGACAGTACCATCATATGTAGCAATCCAACATTATCTATTTGGAGGCATAGTAGGGTTCTTCCTTGGGATAATGGCAAAGAGAAAACTTGGGTTCCATTCAAACAAGATGACTTTGAGATACTTATAGAAAGTTTGCTTCATTATCTTTTTTGTGTATCATAATTTTTAAAGGGTAGACATGGTTTATGACACAACACCAAGAGTGGGGGTGACAGTACCATCATATGTAGCAATCCAACATTATCTATTTGGAGGCATAGTAGGGTTCTTCCTTGGGATAATGGCAAAGAGAAAACTTGGGTTCCATTCAAGCAAGATGACTTTGAGATACTTATAGAAAGTTTGCTTCATTATCTTTTTTTTTGCATTAAATAATAGTGTTTGCTAATATGTGCTTTGCTTGGTTTAGTTCAAATGATCCCACATATACTAATTTCTATTGGTTTTATTACATGAATAATGGGTTATTATTATGAGTAGGTATAACACCAAAGAGAGATTGGATTTGCATATTACATGGCATGATTGTTTCAAATATTTTCTTGGTTCTTTTGATGACACGAATGCTGCAGATATGTGCTTTGTTGTTTTGATGACATGAATGTTGTCTTGATTACACGAATATTGGGTAAGGATTTTAAGAATCTAAACAAGGGGATCTATAGTAGGTCATTTGGGGTTGGTTACTAGGAAATAATAGAGTGGTTGCTTTCAATATGTGATTTTTTGGTACAGTTTGTTATTTCATAAGTTGCCTTGTTGATTTACATGGATGTTTGGTTCTTATGAGTAGGCTTCCAGGCTATGGAAGGCAATGACAGCCTATTAGTTGTGGTTGGTTTATCTTAGGGTGCTATTTTGATGACCTGGTTTATAGGTGATTTTTTTGGCACTTCATTTTATGTAGTTGTATCTTGTATATTTCCTTTTCAAAGCTATTTGAGTGGTAGAAATTTGTTGTTAGGAATGATATTAGACCTATTATTGGGTTGTCACCCTAATATATAAGTCAAGTGGGGATCCGCCTCACTAACTTTTTATGGCAAACTCTCCTCTCTTCTCTACTCTATTTCTCTCTTCTTTTCTTCTTCTTCTTCTTCTTCTTCTTCTTCTTCTATTCTGGATGGTATTAGAGTGTGTTTGACAATAGATTGGTTCTCTAATGGACTTTTCTTCTTTTATTTTTCTCTCCATTTTCTCTAGGAAGGATTATAACACTTCAGATTTGAGAAGGAAATAATAGGGTAAAGGATTTTTTACTATTTTTCCCTTTGTGGTGTGTTCCTGTGTAATACTCTTAAAATAGGCACATATGATATTTGTGTTAGTTTAGAATCTTCACAGCTGTTGGATAGATTTAGGGAGATTTATCCTGCCATGGATGACACTGATGTGCTGCTAAGTTGGTTGGGGTGGCTTGTCTTAGCCGCTAGGGTGAGACCTGAGGTACATGTAGTGTGGGTTTTCTTGAAACCGTGAACCAGACCAAAATTTCAATATTGCCCTATACCTTGGAGATAGATGGGCAAAACTGGAATGTTACACTTGACCCCTAGACTCGATTATGATATTGTACTAGGTGTCAGATTAGGTTGTGTATGATGTGCCAATCAGTGAGATCCTTAGAGGGGGTCAAAACCCGGGTATGTTTGGACAATCCAAGAATTCATCTGAGTGAGTGATCATAGTGATAGGATCATCTCCTTTGTCGGACAAAGGGAATAATCGGGAATGCACTCTCTCTGATGAAAACCTAAACTACCAGCAGTTGATTTCAATCATTGAAATTTGTTTTTGCAAAATATATTTATATAGAGATATAAATACATACATATATATATTATGGTTTCAAAATGTTCACAAAAGGTTTTAATTCCTGGGATCCATGTGAGTAGAGAGTGCAACACTGTTCCTTGCAGCCGAGGGAGAGGTCCTCTCTTGTCGGGTAGTGTTTGATCATTATGGGCTAAGAGGTTATGCGTAAGACCATTGAGGGCAATACCTGATGGGCTAATCTTGCATCTGCCCATAGTCCTTGGGTTTTCATAAGGTGGCTAGACCCAATGACCATTTAGTGTAAATGCTGGGCCCATTAAGAGTCCGTAGTGATGGACTCAGGGGTTCACTGTCTCCTATAGTTAATTCGGCTAGGCCTTGTAACAAAGGCTGGGCTGAACCCATGTGGATTATGTGTTGATCAATGTTTGGGTCCCATGCCATACAAGAGAGCCAACTGGGTAGCAGATTAAGAGGTTAAGTGAGCACATAAACTTAATGGGCTTAAAGACCAATTTCGAACTAGGTTAATTAGATTAATTAAAAAGGGGCGGGTCTGGGTTTGGATCAGCAAATAAGGATAAGAGGATAAGTCTTATCCACTTAAAGAATCCAAATCCAAATAAAGATTTCGATCAAAAACTCCTAATTTGATTAAGACTAAGCTGATCTTGAACTACAGATAAGATAAGGGATTATCCTTATAACTTAAAGAGTCTAGATCCAAATAAAGATTTAGAGAAAAAAACTCCTAATCAAATTAGGAGGTTGTCTCTTTAAGGCTATTCCACTTGTGGGAGTGATCAAGAATTGTTCTTGATATTGCTTTTTGGTAGAATAAGCAATCTGAAGTCATTCTCACCAGCCTTCTACTCCATTCTTGCTGAAGAACTCGGTTCTTGCTGAAGAGTCGTCCTACTGATCCTGCTTCACCTCACAATGTGTCATCTTCAATGGAAGTAGGTTTTGGTTTTCTCCTTGGGCATGAACACTTTCATTGGGAGTTACTACTACTTTGTATCAGGTATATCCCTCTCCTCTCCTTTGGTTTTAGATATGATCCGGTTTGGTTCAAGATTGATCCTTGAAAATACAGTTTTCTAAAGTAGAGAATGCGATTCCTAGATGGGAGAGAGAGAAAATTTTGAAAATTTGCCCAACCTTCCTGTAGGGTTCGGCCATCCATATGATGGATCTCTAATCCCTTTAGTGGAATCAGAGTCAAGTTCAAATCTTGAACCGAATTAAACCAAATCTGGATCTGCACAAATGGGCATAAGGCGTTCTACCCAATTTGTGCAGTTAGTGTTTTTTTGGGAAATCGGTTCCCAATTTTTGGGCGAATGATCTAAAATTAAACCTTTATTAATCTGATTTATATTTAGAATTGTTCTATATATTTTTCTTGGATTTTGAGTTGTTCGTATGGTGGAGATCGAATTCTTTTATTGGCGCAAGAAATCTACGCACCTACTGGTTTATTCTATTCATTCTTGGTCTGTAATTAATTTTATTTTTTTTAGTTTTAGATGGAATGTATAGGAATTCGAATCTGATGTAATATTAATAGAAAAATTAGGTTTTCTATTTTTATTTCATTTGAAGACAAAGTAGAAAGTGCAAAGGAGAGAATTTTGCAAATTGAGGTTCAGGGATCTGTGATTTGCAGTTTTGGAAACTGCATACTGCGAATTGATCTTTGTTTTGTAGGGTAGCAGTCTTACAAACAACCCTCTTACTTATTCTTGATTGTCATGTATTAGTTGTTTAATTTCAGATCATCTTCTTGAATTGAATATTGAATTAAACATCAAACCCTAGACCCATTTGAACCAGATTGGACCGAATCTGTGGTTCGATGGGAGCTGTTCTCAGCTCTAAAAATTTCCTTCATGGGCTGAGGGAATGATGGTTAATTGCAAGATGCAATTCTTCCCACATCTGTAAAACCCAATTTTAATATGTTAAAACTGCTTTAGCCTAATTCAGCATAAATGCTATATGGGCCTTACTGCTCTTTGTAGTTCAGCCCATATACCTAGATGATATTAATTGGTAATATCATGGAATTAAATGGGCTTTATTTATGGGTTTTATAGTTATTTAATTGATTGGATCAATTATGGATTTCCTGCATGTGATGTATGGATGCATGATGTGCTACGTTCATGGGCCATAAGCACTTGGCCCATGCTAATTTGATAGTGGCTCTTTCGCGCACCATGGTTGAATGCACATCATTGCCATGGTGTCCTTAAGATCATTGGATGATCTCCCTACATGGTGGGCCCTACATCAGCTTCCTCCCCAAGAAAAACCGTACGGAACCCTAGCCGTTTAGGGCCCATCTAAATCTGGCTTTATGAAAGTCAATGGGAGACACTTTAGTTTGACCTAAATTAAACTAGGGCGTAATTATTCATTCCCTCTTGAAAATATAAGTGTATGTGATAGGGAGATTCATATGATGAAACTCTCTAAAGGCCTTCCATCATTAGTATGAAGGTTGGATGTATTGGTGGGTGGAGATGCACCATAAAATTGGGCTATCCATCTGCTAATGCAACCGATTGGATTACTTCATAAGATGATAGGGGCATCATAGATCGATGTCAGAGGGGCCTATCCTAAAATGGAAGACTCTCTCATGGTAACTTGGCGTTCATGGACATGATGGGTGAACACTTACTGGATAGAAAATTTTAACCTAAAATGGCTATGAACCTTATCTGACAGAGGCCAAAGGGAAATGTTATAAGATGAGTGGATGAGATCCTTCATAGAAGGTGGTGGGGTTTTGCACCTGAAACAATTGGCTCCATGCACCCCATGTGGTTTCCCACATTTCTAGAGACACAACTACCTCCGTCATTGAGATTGAAGGGAATCTCAGAGATGCCCAAAATGGAATTGGAACATAGATTAAAAGCCCTTTCTAAGTGATGACATGAATCAATTAGGTTTTGGACTTACAAATCTGCCTTGGCTTTATAGAAATGGCAAATGGAAAATTCACCAAACTGTTGGATGATAACAAACTCAAAAGCCCTAATCATGTTGATTGGTTTTGAAACCTTATGCTAGTTCTGACATCCAAGAAATTAGACAAAATTGTTTATGACTGCACAGATGACCGAGAACCAACAAGTTCATAACCATTGTCTAAAGGTGATGGGTTATATCAATGAACTAGAGGCTCTCAGGTCAGGGCTAGATCATGACACCAAAATTGATGTTGTCCCCAATTCCTTACCTCCATCCTTCAATCAGTTTATCATGAATTACAGCATGAATAAACTAAATGTTAGCCTTCAGGAACTCAGCAATATGTTGCAGAGGGCTGAAGAACTAATTAAGAAGGATAAGCCAATAGCCATTCTTGTTGAAGGTGGAAAATCATGCAAGAAAAAGTGGAAGGCTAAAAGGAAGGCTCAGAAGACGGATAGAAAAACTAAAAAGCAGAAGAAAAATAAGGCATCAGATGCCTGTCACTTCTACAAATATACCGACCACTAGAAGAGGAATTGTCCTCAATATCTGGAGACTAAGAAGCTAGGTAATTTCAAATCTTTTATCATAGATACCAATTTGTTGGTCATTTCTACTTTTTGGTGTATTGACTTCGGGGCTTCAACTCATGCGTGTAGCTTACTGCAGGGGTTCAAGATAAGCAGAAGACAGGGTGACGGAGAAGTGACACTCAACTTGGTGACTTCTGCAATAGTTGCAGTTATAGCCATAGGAACTGTAGAACTAGTTTTTAGACAATGAACAATTGTACTTAAAGATTGTCTTTTCGTACCTAATTTAAGAAGAAGTTTGATTTCTGTCTCAAAATTGTGCATGGATGGCTATTCTATCTTATTTAGTAATGTGATTACTATTAAAGAGAATAACAAATTCCTTACATATAGAGAACTTGAGAATGGTCTCTATGTTCTACATCATTCTCTGGAAATAAACATTACTGAAACTACATCGGAAATAATCCCCAAGAAGAGGACTCATGATACATTTAATCCCACATGCCTATGGCATTACCGACTTTTCCACATTAATATAGATCGTATCACAAGGTTGGTAAATGATGGTCCTTTGGATTTTTTAACTGCAGAAGATCTTCCAACTTACGAACCTTGCCTTCAGGATAAGATGACGAAGCGGCCATTTACCGATAAGCCTGAAAGATCTACAGGCACACTTGACCTTATATATACTGATGTATATGGTCCCTTGAATGTTGATAGCTATGTTTATAACCCTAGCAAGTGCACTAGTTATCAAGTAGTATAAAAATATCGTTCTCATGAGGATTTAATAAAATAAGTATTAGAACTACATCTTTCCTTAATTATTTGGACAATTGAATTTCAGATTTGAAGATAAAAACTAATGAAAAGTAGAAAAAGAAAACAAGAGTAGAAGTAACCAATGCTGAAGTATGTAATGATTGATTTAATTCACTCGGACTTTTGGTCCACCTAACCATTCCAATGAATATTAATGTATGAGATTACCCAAGATAATTTGTCATTCCCATAAGCCGAAGTCTTTCCAATTTTATTTAATATTCTCTCTCGAGATATACTAAAACTACTTCTATCAGTTAACCCTTCGATCTCTCGACTAGAGTTCTCAAGATAGAAGCGCACTAAGTCCAAGGAAAAACTATTATATTCAGATGAATCATGCGTATATACTCCTATATACCATTCAATTCACACCATGAATTATGTGGTCAACTATGTGAATTCCTCTCTCGATTCATTCACATACGCCTGATCAGTTAAGAGATGGTCACTCCTAATAGCATTAAGCAAGATAATTCATAGACTATATGGAAATCAAGATCTTCAATAAATCAAAATAAAAATATATTCATTGATATGATTAGGCTTTCCACAACCCTAACTACAGATAAATTAGTTCATACTAGCATAAATAAAACAAACAAGAGGAAAGAAAAAACTCATGGTTTCACCCTTGGAGTTGAGATCTCCTCTTCTCCTTGCCACCGCCTCCTTCTTGCAAACTTCTTGCTTTCTTGACTGATTGCTCCTCTGCTTCTTGATGCTTCTCTAGTCCGCCCCCTACTCTTTTATATAGCTTAAGGGGAGGGGGTGGTCTCCTACTCTTTCTTGAAGTTAATCTCTCAAAAATAGAAAGTCATAGTCTAATCCTACTCTTATCTCTTTATCTAATGAACTCAATCTCTTTATCTTTATGGGATTACATCACAAATCTAGACCTGATAAGACTCTTCTTAGTTTCTTATTCTTGGATTCGTATTAGACCTCCTCTGCGAATTGGGCTGCTGTCAGGCTTTTCTGTAAGCTGGGCTTCAGCTGCGGATTGGGCTTTCCTACGAATTTGTCCCAATTTTGGGCCCAGATTTGACTTTGATTCAGGCCGAATCTGTGAAAGCCCAAAACATGAAAGTTGTGGCTTTTTCTCTTTCTATCCAGTAGGTCTTGAATTAGCCCAATCAGAATTCGGATACGCGAGTTAGGCCTAGATTAGTGAACGGTGCCAAAATTGTGAAAAATCATCCGATTTGCCTTTGCTCCTGATGCCTTATTTCATGCCCTGAACCGAAATACAAGAAATATGAGTCCAATTATGTACTAATTAAGTATGCAAGACAGAATATTTGGGGATAAAAATGTGATAAATTCTACTCTCATCAAATGTTAGGACACGTAACTAACACGTTTATTTTATAACATTTTACCGATGATTACTCATGGTATGGTTATGTGTACCTAATGAGACATAAGTCTGAATCTTTTGAAAAGTTCAAATAATTCAAACAAGAAGTCGAGAAACAGTTAGGGAGAGAAATTAAGACCCTTTGATCAGGTCAAGGCGGCGAGTATCTCTCTAACAAATTCAAGGACTACTTAAAGGAAAATGGAATTGTATCACAACTAACTCTTCCTGCTACACCATAATTAAGCGGTGTGTCAGAGAGGAGAAATCAGACTCTATTAGATATGGTCCAATCACTTCTCGTCCACTCAGAATTACCTACATCCTTTTGGGGTTTCGCATTAGAGACTGCGATCTACGTATTGAACCGAGTTCCAACCAAATCCGTTCCTAAGACTCCATATGAGATATGGAGCAGTAAGAAACCAAGTGTAAGACACTTGAAGATTTGGGGTTGTCCAACACACGTTAAGATTTGGGGTTGTCCAACACACGTTAGGGAGTATCATGTATGTCATGTTGTACACTCGGCTAGACATTGCTTAGGCCGTAAGTGTGGTAAGTAGGTACCAGTCTAAACCAGGACAAGAGCATTGGACCGCTATGAAAACATACTGAAATACCTTCGAAGGACAAAAAAGTTTTGTTTGGTATTCCATGGTAGTTCACTATAGATCATTGGGTATATTGATACCGATTTTTAGTTAGATCCAGATGGTAGAATGTCTACATCCGATTACCTCTTCACGATGGGGACCTGAGTAGTAAGAATAACAGTCCACAACCCAAGCCGAACACAAGCCAAACCCTACAGGAAGGTTGGGCAAATTTTCAAAACTTTTTTCACTCCCATCCGGGAATCCTATTCCCAATTTAAAAAGCTACATTTTCAAGGTTCTGTTAGATAGTTATGCCCTTAGCTCCAATCAACATGATGTACATTATGACATTTATTTAAATGAATAAAGTACATATTTGATTCATGTTATTATGGTGTGCTTTTATGTAATACCCTTAAACTTGACACATAGGAGACTTGTGTTAGTTTAGAATCTTCACAACCGTTGGATAAATCTAGAGAGATTTATCCTACCAAGTCTGACATTAATGTACCATCAAGTTGGTTAGTGTGGCTTGTCTCAACTGTCAGGGTGAGACATGAGGTACATGTAGTGTGAGTTTTTATGAAACCCTGATCCAGACAAAAACTCCATACTACCCTAGACCTTGGAGATAGATAGGAAAAACTGGAATGTTACACCTGACCCCTAGACTCAACTATGATACTGTACTAGGTGTCGGATTGGGCTGTCTTTGATATGCCAATCAGTAAGATCCTTAGAGGGGGTCAAAACTTGGGTATGTTGGGATAGTCCGGGAATTCATATTAGTGGGTGATCATAGCAACAGGATCAGCCCCTTTATCGGACAAAGTGAATGATCGGGGATGCACTCTCTCTAATGGAAACCTAAACTACCAGTAGTTGATTACAACCATTGAAATTTGTTTTTGCAAAATATATATATATATATTATAGTTCCAAAATGTTTGCGAAAGGTTTTAATTCTCGGGATCCATGTGAGTAGAGATTGTAGCACCGTACCTTGCAGCCGAGGGAGAGGTCTTCTCTTGTAGGGGTTCAGGACAAGTAGAAGACTCAATAACGGTGAAGTGATTCTTTACTTGGGGACTTCTGCAATCATTGCAACTACAGCCATGAGAACTGTAGAATTGTATTTCAGAGAAGGAATAATTACATTAAAAGATTATCTTTATATACCCAATTTGAGAGGAAATTTGATTTATGTTTCAAAACTATTTGCAGATGGTTATTCTGTTCTCTTTAGTAATGTATTTACTATCGAAAGGAATAACAAATTCCTTGCATATGGAGAACTTGAGAATGGTCTCTATGTTCTCCATCCTTCCCTGGAAACAAATATAATCGAAACTATGTCAAATAATAACCCCAAGAAAAGAACCCATGATACAGTTAATCCCACATGCCTATGGCATTACCGACATGGCTACATTAACATAGATCGTATCACAAGGTTGGTAAAGGATAGTCCTTTAGATTTTTTAATTGTAGAAGATCACCCAACATGTGAACCTTGCCTTTAGGGTAAGATGACGAAACAACCATTTAACGGTAAGCCTGAAAGATCAATAGTCACGCTTGACCTTATACATACTGATGTATGTGGTCCCTTGAATGTTAGGACACATAACCAACATGTTTATTTCATAACATTTACTGATGATCACTCTCAGTATGGTTACGTGTACCTAATGAGACACAAATCTGAATCCTTGAAGAGTTCAAAGAGTTCAAGCAAGTGGTCGAGAAATAGTTAGGGAGACACATTAAGGCCCTTCGATTAGATTGATGAGGCGAATATCTCTCTAACGAATTCAGAACTACTTAAAGGAAAATGGGATAGTATCACAACTAGCTCCTCCTGCTATACCACAATTAAAAGGTGTGTCAGAAAGGAGGAGCCGAACTTTATTGGATATGGTCTGATCACTTCACATACACTCGGAATTACCCACATCCTTTTGGGGTCACACATTGGACACTGCAATATATGTGTTGAATCGGGTTCTAACCAAATCAGTTCCACAGACTCCCTATGAGCTTTGGACCAGTAAGAAACCAAGTGTGAGACACTTGAAGATTTGGGGTTGTCTGGCACATGTTAAAAGAACAAGTGCTGACAAATTGAAATCTAAAGCCAGTTGTTGCCTATTTATAGAATACCCAAAAAGCTATGTAAGTATTTATTCTATGACCTAGGAGTGCATAAGGTGTTATGTTGTCGAAATGCCCATTTCTTGGAGGAAGATTACATCCTGAACAATCATCATCGGGAAGTTGTTCTTGATGTGAAAAGCTCAAGAGTAGTGGGAGATGTCCCACAAACTCCAGTTTATATATAACCTAGGAGATCTACCCGGGCATCCAAGCCTCTAATTCGTTATGACTATGACCAAGAAAGTTACTTGGAGGAAGCCACGACCAGTGATGAGGATCCCATGACTTATACGGAAGGTATGTTGGACATAGATTCCTTAAAGTTGGTAGATGCCATGAGAGCTGAGATAGACTCAATTGAGACCAATGGAGTCTGGACTCGGGTAGATCCACCCCCTAAGGTAAAAGCATTTGGTTACAAATGGATCTATAAGAGGAAGAATGGCCCCGATGGTAAGGTTGAGACCTACAAAGCTCGTCTTGTGGCAAAAGGGTACACTTAGAAAGGCAAATGGATGTCAAAACCGCTACCATGACTACGAGATTTGTAGCAGCATACCATGACTACGAGATTTAGCAAATGAATGTCAAAACTGCGTTCCTGAATGGAGAGCTTACTAAACTCAACCAATCCATATATGGACTTAAGCATGTTTTTAGGAGCTAGAACATTCGGTTTGACTCTACTGTCAAACACTTTGACTTTGAGTAGAATTCGGATGAGCCCTGTGTTTACAGGAAAACCAGTGGGGATAAGGTTATGTTCTTTGCTTTCACAACAATTCTCCATAAAAGATCTTGCAGAAACCTCTTATATCTTGGTACTTTGACTCTATAGAGATAAATTGAAGAGGATAATAGGATTATCCCAATCTACTTATATTGATAAAACAGTGAAGAGGTACAATATGCAGAACTCCAAGAAAGGAAATATTCCTTTCAGGCATGAAGTCACTCTCTCCAAGGGTATGTCTCCCAAGACACTTGAGGAGATTGATGGCATGAAGGGAGTTCCCTATGCCTCTGTCATAGGGAGCATCATGTATGCCATGCTGTGCACTTAGCCAGACATTGCTCAGGTCGTGAGTGTGGTAAATAGATACCATTCTAACCCAGGACAAGAGCATTGGACCGCTATAAAAAACATACTAAAATACCTTCAGAAGACTGAAGGGATGGCAAATCCATCATATGGACGCACAAAATTGCGGAATAAAGGGGGCAAATTTCAAAAATTTTTCTTTCCCTTCAACTGGGAATCGAATTCCCTATTTAGAAAATCATATTTTCAAGGATCATTCTTGAACCACAAACTGAACCAGATCTGAACCAAAAGGAGGAGAGAGAGATAATACCTGATACAGAGAAATAGTATCTCCCAATGGAGGTGTTCACGCCCAAGGTAGAAACCAAAATCTGCTCCCACTGAAAATGGCGCAGTGCAAGGTGGAGCAGAATCAACAGTGTCCTTCCTATGAACTTGATTCTTCCCAAGAATCACCTGGACGGCTTGTGAATACAACTCCTACCAATCTTTTCTCCAAAAGATTGGAATCAAGATCCAATCTAAATTTCTCCCAAGCAATGGAGATCGAACTGCTATAGGTGGCGGCTGTAGGAAGGAGGCGGCTAGAAAGAATTTGCAGGGTGCAGAATTCTCTCCTCTATGATCTCAGCTTTGAAGATAAGACTTGAGTCTGTTGGATGTTGTGTCTAAAGGCTGCTGCCCCCTCTTCCTTTTATAGACTTAAAGGGATCAACTCCTAATCCCATTATGAGTTGCTAACCCAAATCATATATGGATTAGAAGTCCCTTTAAGATAAGGGATAATCCTTATCTTATCTGTAGATTAGATCAACCAGCTCCTAATCTAATTAGGAAGTTTCCAAATCTAAATCTCATTTAGATCTTGGACTCTCTGAGTGGATAGGGTGTGGACTGACAGGTTTGTCGAAGCCCTCAAAATTATTACTAATCCCACAATAAAATATTTGTAGTAAAAGTGGTTCTAGGTCGAATCCCACAGGGAGAAAATCAATAATATCTTAGCCGAATGGGTAAAGTAATTATGTGGGAAAATTAAATAACTAAAATTAAAAGAATAACAAACTAAACAAACAAGAGAAAATCAGTCTTACCGAATTCTGGTTCAAGGGTTCGGGTTGAATCGATTGACCATCGATCCTACGTACAATTCAGCATTCTTGCAATTCAAGCATTTAACCTTAGATTTACTAGGATAGCCATAATAAACCTTGTGTTTTCCTAATTTAGTTGATCAAACCCAGCATTCAATCAACACTTATCACCACTCAACTGGGTACGATAGCATTTCATGTTAAACAATGATAGCATTAAGATTTGTGAAAACAGTTAAACCAAAATGACAATAATTGAGATAGCTGCAATTACTGAATTTTGTTCCATCGATTCTTTTAGGTTGAACCATGTTAAAACATTGGTCAAAGGCTGTCATGAACAATTGACCAAAAAATATATCAACCTAATTGCTACTTGTACCATTATTCGTGACAATTACGGATCACCGAAATCATGGATAGCAGTAGGAAAATCAACATTAATTCAGTTTGTCAGACTAATTAACATTAACATCCAATAAAAATATGCACAAGAATCAATGAATACTTGAATTAAAAAGCAAAAAAATAAATTAACTACAGAACCTCACAATGACACAATCGAACATCCCCACTTGAACCAGAAAAAGAAGCTTAGCTGCTCATGATCTGCGCAATCTCCATACTTTGCTTCTCCATGGCCGAATTGATCTTCTTGAGTTGCTTGATGCTTGATTGCTAAATGATTGAGTGATTGCTAGAGCTGGTTCACCCCCCTCTTTATATAGCCAAAGGAGAGGGCTGTTTTCCAACTCCTTCTAGGAGATCATCTTATCCTTAGGGAGTCTTGATCTTATCTTCTTTGAACTAATCCTATCCTATCTCTTATCTAATGCTCTAATCTCAATCTTCTTATCTCTATAGGATTACATTCAAGAATTTAGATCTGATAAAACTCTCTCCTTGGAGATTACATTCGAAATTCGGACTCTTAACTCTTGAGTTCGAGTTGGGCTGTTTTAAAACTTGGGCTGCTTCAAGGTACTTCTGCGAGTTGGGCTTAAGTTGTGAAATGGGCCTGGCTGCGAACTTGCTCCGACTTCGGGCTCATTTTCGTACTTGATGCGAGCCGAATCTGTCAAAACCCAAAACATAAAAGTTGTGGGCCTTCTTTTCATCTTTCCAATGCTTCTTGAATTGTCCAATTCGGTGTCCGGAATTGAGAGTTAGGCCCAGATTACTGACTGTCGCCGAAACTGTGCAAAATCACCCGATTTGCCCTGTTTTCTTCCAATTGCCTTCTTTATTGCCCTGAATCAAAATACAAGAGTAATGAGTCCATTTAAGTGCTAAACAAATGTAAAAGAGTGAATATTAGGGGATAAAATTAGGGTTCATTTTGGTCTCATCATGGGCTCAATCCTATCAGCTGATCTTATCTCAGAATTCGCCCCTTAAAGACTAATCAAATTAGCCCAGTTCGAAATGGGCTTAAGGCCCATTTAGGGTTATGTATACATCAAGCCTTCCAAATTGCTGCCCAGTTGGGCTTCCTTGTATGGCGTTGGACCCAAACATTGATCTACACATCAGCCACATGGGTTCAGCCCAGCCTCTATTACAAGGCCTGGCCGAATACACTGTTATGGATAGTGCACCCCCTGAAACCCATCAGATGGGCTCTATGGGCCCAACACTTACCCTAAGTGGTCCCTGGGCCAAGCCACCTTGTAACACCCAGGGACTGTGGGTAGATGAAAGATTAGCCCATCAGGTATTATCCTCAATGGCCTTACACTTAACCTCTCAGCCCATAATGATCATACACTGCCTGACAAGAGAGGACCTCTCCCTCGACTGCAAGGAACAGTGTTGCACTCTCTCAAATATGGATCCCGGGAATTAAAACCTTTTTGCAAACACTTCAAAACCATATATATACTTTTATATCTCATATAAAATATATTTTGCAAAACAAATCTTAACGATTGAAATCGGCTGCCGGCAGTCTTGGTTTCCATCAGCGAGAGTGCATCCCCGATCATTACCTTTGTCCGACAAAGGGGCTGATCCTTTCACTATGATCACCCACTCAGATGAATTCTCAGACTGTCCCAACATACCCAGGTTTTGACCCCCGCTAAGGATCTCACTGATTGGTACATCAAAGACAGCCCAATCCGACACCTAGTGCAATATCATAATCGAGTCTAGGGTCGGGTGTAACTTTCTAGTTTTTCCCATCAATCTCCAAGGTCCAGGGCAATACTGGAAATCAGGTCCAGTTCAAAGATTCAATTAATCCCACACTGTGTGTGCCTAGGGTCTCACCCTGGTAGGTGAGACAAGCCACCCCAACTGACTTGGTGGCACCACAGTGTCAGCCTTGTCAGGATAGGTCTCCCCAGACCGACCCACTGGCTGTGAACATTCTAAACTAACACGAGTCTCATTAAGTGTCCAGTTTAAGGGTATTACACAGAAACATACCAAGGGAACATGAATCAAATGTGCACTTTTATTCATTTACAATAAACTCATAAAGTACATCATTTTGATTGAAGCTAAGGGCATACAAAAACTGTCTAACAGCTCCCACTTGCACTTAGGTCCAATCAGGTACTAGCCGGAGTCCCATGCTTTCCACGTGTTTCTCAAACACTTTCTATGATAGTGGCTTTGTCAATGGGTCTGCTGCATTTTCCGCTGACGTTACCTTCTGAATCAGGACATCCCCTCTACCAACAATCTCCCTCAGTACATGGTACTTCCTCTCGATGTGCTTCGACTTCGAGTGGGCTCGTGGCTCCTTAGCCTGAGCAATATCTCCATTGTTGTCACACAACAATGGGATGGGTGATGTGCTAGATGGAACTACTCCCAACTCGTGAACGAACTTCTTCATCCACACGGCTTCCTTGGTAGCCTCACTTGCAGCAATGTACTCGGCCTCGGTCATGGATTCTGCAGTGGACCCCTATTTGCTGCTTTTCCAGCAAATAGCACACGATCCTATCGTGAAAACATATCTAGATGTATACTTTCTATCATCTGGATCTGACTGGAAATCGACATCTATATACCCTTGGATCTGTAGTGAGCTACCATCGAAACTAGACAAAACTCTTTTGTCCTTCGAAGGTACTTAAGTATGTTTTTCACAGCAGTCCAATGCTCCTGCCCTGGGTTGGCCTAAAATCTGCTTACTACACTCACTGCCTGAGCAATGTCAGGGCGAGTGCACAGCATGGCATACATGATGCTCCTTGCGGTAGAGGCATAGGGAATGTCCTTCATGCCATCAATCTCCTCAGAAGTCTTGGGAGACATCTTCTTGGAGAGAGTGACTCCATGCCTGAAAGGAACATTTCCTTTCTTGAAGTTTTCCATGCTGTATCTTTTGACTATTTAGTCAATGTAGGAAGATTGGGATAATCCTATTATCCACTTCGATCTATCTCTATAGAGTCGAAGACCCAGTATATAGGAGGCCTCTCTAAGATTTTTCATGGAGAATTGCTGTGAAAGTCATACTTTCATGGTAGTCAACATTCCTACATCATTCCCAAAGAGTAGAATGTCATCTACATACAGAACCAAGAAGGTAACCTTATCTCCACTGTACTTCCTATAAACACAGGGTTCATCTGGATTCTGCTTGAAGTCAAACAATTTGACGACAGAGTCAAAACGGATGTTCCAACTTCTAGAATCTTGCTTAAGTCCATAAATGGATCTATTAAGTTTACATACCATGTTTTCCTGACCCGCAGCTATGAAGCCTTGCGGCTGCTGCATATAGATATCTCCAATAAGATCTCCATTCAGGAATGCAATTTTGACATCCATTTGCCAAACCTCATAATCATGGTATGCTGCTACAGCTAGCAGGATCCTAATGGATATAAGCATGGCCACAGGCGAAAAGGTTTCCTCATAATCGATGCCCTCTTTCTGAGTGTACCCTTTCACCACCAGATGAGCTTTGAAGGTCTCAACCTTACCATCGAGGCCCTTTTTCCTCTTGTAAATCCATTTGCAACCGATTGCTTTTACCCTAGAGGGCGGATCTACTAGAGTCCAGACTCCATTGGTCTCCATTGAGTCCATCTCTACTCTCATGGCCTCCACCCACTTCTGGGAATCTATGTCCAACATAGCTTCTGCGTAAATCACGGGATCCTCCTCACTAGTCAAGGTTTCCACCAGGTAACTATCCTGGTCATAACCATAATGAACTGGTGGCTTGGATACCCGAGTGGATCTTCTAGGTTGGTCACTACCTGGAACTTGTGGGACATCTCCCACTGCTCCTGAGCTCTCCTCATCAAGAACAATTTCCTGACGATGGGTGTCCAAGATATAATTGGTCTCCAAGAACTGGGCATTTCGACTGCAGAACACTTTCTACTCACTTGGGTCATAGAAAAGGTAACCTACAGAGCCTTTTGGGTAGCCTACAAATAGGCAACGGCTGGTCTTGGATTCCAACTTGTCTGCACTCGTTCTTTTAACGTGTGCTAGACAACCCCAACCCTTCAAGTGTTTGACACTTGGTTTCTTTCCGGTCCAAAGTTCATATGGAGTGTTCAGAACCGATTTGGTTGGAACCCGATTCAGCACGTAAATTACAGTCTCCAATGCATAACCCCAAAAGGATGTGGGTAACTCTGAGTATATGAGAAGTGACCGAACCATATCCAATAAGGTCATATTCCTCCTCTCTGAAACACCGTTAAGTTGTGGTCTAGCAGGAGGAGCTAATTGTGATACAATCCCATTGTCCTTTAAGTAGTCCCTGAACTCATCAGAGAGATACTCGCCACCTCGATCAGATCGAAGGGTTTTAATTTCTCTCCCCAACTGTTTCTCGACCTCTTGTCTAAACTCTTTGAACTTTTCAAAGGATTCAGACTTGTGTCTCATTAGGTACACGTAACCATATCGTGAATAATCATATGTGAAGGTGATGAAATACACGTGTTGATTCCGTGTCCAAACACTCAGGGGACCACATACATCAGTATGTATTAGGTCAAGTGTGCCTATACATCTTTCAGGCATACCGTTAAATGGTCGTTTCGTCATAGGAATTATGTAGGATTGTTGACTATAGTGAAGGTATGGCTTTCATACCAATTCTCAATAAAGGATCTTGGAGAAGCCTTTTATGTCTTGGGACTTTGACTCTATAGAGATAGATCAAGGAGGATAATTGGATTATCCCAATCTACTTACATTGACAAGATCGTTAATGGTGTATCCGGAAGCATATCGTTAACCACTTTGAAACACCAGTTTTAATATTTGTAAGTTCTTTGATTCTCAAAATAACTACAAAGGCAATTAGTGGTGAGAAAGGGGTCGTATCCACAGGGAAGTGACGGAAAAATCAGTACGTACTTTAATCCTAACAAAATAACACTATGGGAAGTTGCAGAAACACAAAACTTTAATTAATTAAACTAGAATCCATTAAAATAAGATTCTAACAATGATGAAAGTGAAAAGTGCAAAAAAATAAATAAATAAAAGAAACTAAATAAAAAGTCTGCAACTCTATAGAAAAGAAAACAAAAATTGAACTAGATAAAAGTAAATTGCAGAAAGGAAAAATAAGAACTGGAAATTAAATCTAAAACAAAAGTAAACTGGTTGGGATCAGAATCTAGAGGTGGTAGTAGTGGCTAGGCAAACTACAAGCAGGAGCCCCTCCTCTTGCTTGGGCGTTCTCCTCTTTCTCTACCCTTGAACTTCTCAAGATCAGCCTTCCATCTTACCTGGGGGCAGAATCCAACCCCTTCTCAGGACCCTTGGGGTTCTTTTTATAGAGAATGGTGGATAAATTTGGGATTAGAGAGAAAGAGGGGGGTGGTAGCAGGGTTTTATCAGAAATATAGGTGCCCTAGGGTTTAGAATGGAGGGTAAGGATTGTTCTAAGGTGATCCTAAAGCTTAAAAGATAAGGAGAGGGAACCCAATATTATGTAGGGTTGATATTTGGGCGCCTAGAGTGGGTAGCACCCTAGGGTGAATGGCTGAGATATAGAGTGAAATAGAGGGTTGAGATCTAGTGGCTAAAGGGTGAATGGTGAGGACTAGAAGTTAGGTGGCGCCCTAGTGTTAGAGTGAACTCAAAAGAGGGTGCCCTAGAATGGAGGGTGGAGATTAGATGTTAGGAAGGGATGGAAGGTGAGGACTTAGTAGTTAGGGGCGGCTAGGGTTTGTTAGAGATGAAAAGAATGAGTGGAGAGGCGCCCAAGGGTTTGCTAGGGAGAGGGGAGTATGCTAATACAGTAGGAGGGGCGCCATTCTAGGTTTAGCAGATAGGTGGCGCCCTCTTGTGCTCAGTTTTTTCACAAAAACACCCCCTCTCTTAGCTAGAATTCACACTAGCTTCCCAAAAATTACATTTCAACCTTGAAACTTCCCTAGTTTTCCCAAAGATTTATGCAAAGACCCTTAGAGGTCACAATATTGAATTTAACTAGGAAAAGAGGACCTTTTGACTATTCTATGGCCTAAAAGACCCCTGAAATGATGCCCTTAAGGCATCAAACTACAAAGTTACTAGTCAACAGATAGAACATGAAGAACTCCAAGAAGACATGAGAGAGGTTCCCTATGCCTCAACCGTAGGGAGCATCATGTATATCATGTTGTGCACTCTGCCAAACATTGCTCAGGCCATTAGTGTGGTAAGTAAATACCAATCTAACCCAGGACAAGAGCATTGGATTACTGTGGAAAACATACTAAAATACCTACGGAGGACTAAAAACTATTGTCTTGTCTTTGATGATAGTTCACTATAGATGATTGGGTATACTAATGCGGACTTCTAATCTGACCCAGATGGTAGAAAGTCTACATTTGGATGCGCCTTCACGATGGGATCCTGTGCAGTTAGGTGGAAAAGTAGCAAACAAGGGTCCATAATAGATTCCACGACCGAGGCCTAGCATATTGCCCTAAGTGAGGCTTCCTAATTAAAGAAATTTATCTTGGAATTTGGAATCCTATCGATATCACCCATTCCACTGTTGTGTGACAAGATTGGAACTATGGGAGATTTTCGGTAGAGGGGACATCTAGATTTAGAAGGTAGTATCAGCGAAGAATGTGGAAAACTCATTGACTAAGCCATTGACACAGAAAGTGCTTGAGAAACACATGGACAATATGAGACTGAGGCTTGTACCCGATTGGATCTAAGTGCAAGTGGGAGTTGTTAGATAGTGTCTGCCCTGATTAGACTTATGTTAGTTTAGAATGTTCTTAGCCATTGGATAGACTTTGGGAATTTATCCTACCAAGGCTGACATTGATGTGCTGCCAAAAAAGTTGGAGTAGCTTATCTCAATAGTGGTCTTATTTGAGTGTTGTCGAAATCGTTTAGAAATTGAAAAATACTCCCAAGTTTGCCCCTAAAAGGATAAGAAGAGAAAGATTGAGAAATTAGACAAAAATTCTTCAAGTCATTAGAGACAGTGGACTACCTTGAACAATGTTTCCAAAAAAAAAAAGAGAGAGAGAGAATAAAAGGTCAATGGACACCCTAGACTTAGTAACTGGGTCTCTTCACCTAAATTAAGTGTCGAGATTCGTGTCAAACAGGAAAGGGAATACCAAAGACACTTACCTAACACTTAGTAACCAAGTCTCTTCATCAAAGGCAAGTGTCGAGATTCGCGTCAAATGGTGGAAGGTAGGAATAAAAATAAGTGTATGTCTCAAAGTTCAAGGGTAGAAATCCATTGTTAGAACTGGTACGAAGAATACCTATACGATTTTGAAATCAATCTCAGATTTTCTTAACAAATTGCAAATTGAAGAGTATACAAAATTTTTAAGCTAAGTTTATGAAATATTCAAAGCATGACAGTTTTACCCCTTAAGTCCAATACTGGTCTATACAAAGTTTGAGAATTCTGGAATCAGGATACTTGGTTGATTTTTTCAAGGATGATCTTGCTATGGGAATGACTTCTTTTTATACTCAGTAGGATTTTAAGCCTGCATTGCTAAAGGACTAGCAATGATCAAGTTGGGGGGTGTGATAACTCTGTATTTTGATGTCTTAAGGGCATCATTTCAGTGGTATTTTAGGCCTTAGAATAGTCAAAATGTGCCATTTTCCCAATTAAATTCAATATTGTGACCTCTGAGGGTCCCTATGCAAATCCTAGGGAAGTTTCAGAGCTGAAATGCAATTTTTGGGAAGTTGGTGTGATTTCCACCTGAGAGAGGGGATGTTTCTATGAAAAAATAAGCACAGGATGATGCCTCCTATCTGTGAAACCTAGATAGGCACCCCTCCTACTATATTAGAATACTCCCCTCTCCTTAGAAAACCCTAGGGCGCCTCCCAACTCATTCTTTTAACCTCTAACGAACCCTAGCTACCCTAGGCTATTAAATCTTCACCCTCCACTCTTTCCTAACCTCTAATCTCAACCATCCTAGCCTTAGCAGCCCCTCATACCCTTAGATCTCTCCCTAGACAGCATCCTAGCCTTACACCTCACTCCTTAAACCTTAACCAATCACCTTAGGGTGCCACATCACACCAACCAATCACATTTCTTCAGCTCTAGGCGCCCAAATCTGCTCCCTCCATTCTAGAAGCTCAAATCTCAGCCCTACATAATATTGGGCACCCTCTCCTCCTCTTTTCAGCCTTAGGATCTCCTTAGAACAATCCTAACCCTTCATTCTCAAACCCTAGGGTGCCCATGTTTTTGCATAAACCCAAGAACTGGCCATTTCTTCCTCTCTAATCCCAGTTATGTCCACCCTTCTCTATAAAAGGACCCAAGGGGCCATTGAGAAGGGGTTGGTCAATTCACCCAGGTCAATTCTCCCCAGACCGACCCACTGGCTGTGAACATTCTAAACTAACACGAGTCTCATTAAGCGTCCAGTTTAAGGGTATCACACAGAAACATACCAAGGGAACATGAATCAAATATGCACTTTTATTCATTTACAATAAATTCATAAAGTACATCATTTTGATTGAAGGTAAGGGCATACAAAACTGTCTAACATCGCAAGCACTTAAGTCATTTTTTCTCTCTGCATTAATTGTAAGACCATTGAGGAATATACCTGATGGGCTAATCTAGCATCTACCCACAGTCCTTGGGCCTTCATAAGATGGCTGGACCCAAGGACCATTTAGTGTAAATGTTGGGCCCATTAAGAGTCTATAATGATGGACTTAGAGGTTCACTGTATTCAACAATGAATTTGATGTATAGATCAAATTACCCACATCCATTTGGGGTAATTTAGGTACATTCAGAATTACCCACATCCATTATTATAGGCTCTTAATGGATGCATAACCCCAAATGGATGTGGGTAATTCTAAATGTACCTATAATGTTGGGCCCATTAAGAGCCTATAACGGGTTTGGCTGATGTATAGATCAATGATAGGGTCCCATGCCATACAAAGAGAGCCAACCTAGATAACATTAAAGTGGAAGTGAGCCTGAAAGCTTAATGGACCTAAAAGCCCATTTCGAACTAAGTTAATTAGATTTGTTAAATAGGGGCGGATCCGGGATTTGGATCAGTAGATAAGATAAGGGATTATCCTTATCCACTTAAAGAGTCCAAATCCAAATAAAGGTTTGGATTAAAGGAACTCCTAATTTTATTAGGAAGGCTGATCTTTATCTGCAAATAAGATAAGGAATTATCCTTATCACTTAAAGTGTTCATATCCAAACAAAAGATTTGGATAAAGAAACTCCTAATGGGATTAGGAAATTGTCTCTTTAAGGCTATAAATAAGAGAGTAGGGTGAACCTTGAAGACACACTCACTGAATACAGAGAGAAGACATCACAGTTAGACTGATCTTGCCTTCTGCTCTTTTTTTTCTTGCTCTTGCCGCCCTACCCTGTCGATCTCTAGTTCTTAGATTGGTTCAAGATTTGATATTGATATTGTTTCTTGCCAGAAGAAACAATTTAGAAGTTGTGCTCACTGTCCCATTCGATTCTTGCTGAAGAATCACTAGTTCTTGGTGAAGAACTACCTGTTGATCCTACCTCATCATAAGCTATGTCATCTTCAGTGGAGGGAGGATTTAGTACACTCTTTGGGTGTGAACACCTACGTTGGGAGGAGCATTCTTGCATGGATTCTGTATCAGGTATATCCCTCCCTTAATTTGGTTTCAGATTTGGTCTGGTTTGGTTACAAGAACAAACCTTGAAAATGCAGTTTTCTAAATTGAGAATATGTTTCCTGGATGGGAGTAAAGAAATTTTTGAAATTTTGCCCAACCTTCCTACAAGGTCCGGCCATCCCTATGATGGATCTCCCATCCCTTCAGTGGTATCAGAGCCAGGTTCAAGTCTTGAACCAAATTATAACATATCTGAATTTGCACAAATGGGCAGAAGACATTCTACCCAATTTGTGCAATTAGTGTTTTTTCTGGGAATTGGTTCCCAAATTATGGGCAAATGATCTGAAAATAAATCTTTATTATTCCTCTTATATTTATAGAATTGTTCTATGAATATTTCTTGAATTTTTTGGCTGCACATATAGTGGAGATCGAATCTTTATGGTGCCAAGAGTGGCACACCCTACGATTTCTTTTCTATTAAATTCTGGTTTGTAAATAATTTTTTATTTAATTTTAGATGAATTGTATAGGAATTCGATGTGATGTAATAATAGAAAAATTAGGTTTTTCTACATTATTTCCATCTGGAGATTGTTGGAGCACGCAATAGAGGAGAAGAAAATTTCGCAGAAATAAGTTTTGCGATCTGTAATTTTGCAAATATCGACTCTGCAATCTGCGATTAACTGTTCTTTGCAGGATATCCAAGAAAAATTATAGTGCAGCCCTCTATTTTAGTTTCTTGATAATTTGATTATCTTGAATTAATTTATTTTCAGATCATTATTCTTGAATTAAATCTTGAACCGAACACCAAAACTTGGGTCGAATTACACCAGATTTGATCCAAACTGGTTGGACCAAATTGTTGATTCGATGGGGTTAGTTTTTCAAACCCTAATTCGATTTAGGCCAGAGGGTTGATGGCCCACTTCAAGCTTTAATTCAGCCCACCTCTATAAAAACCTAATTTTAATAAGATAAAACTGAATCAGCCCTAATTTAGCTACATGTGTCGAACTGCTTTTTGAAGTACAACCCATGTACCTAGATAATGTTATATGATAATATTATGGGCTCTGTTGGGATGATACTAACTTAATCTAATTAATTAAGGATTTTACAGATATTTTAATTGATTGGATCAATTTATTTCATGCATGTGATGTATGAATGTGTGATGTGCTACGTACATGGACCATAAGTACTTGGCCCATGATTATTTTGATAATGGTTCTTTCGCACACCATGGTTGAATGCACATCATTGCTATGGTGTCCATAAAATCATTGGATGATCTCCTCATTTTGGTGGGCCCCACATCGGCTTCCTCCCCAAGAGAAACCGTGCGGAACCCTAGCTGTTTAGGGCCCATTTAAATCTGGCTTTGAGAAAGCAAATGGGAGTCACTTTGGTTTGAACTAAATAAAACTAGGGCGTAATATTTCGTTCCCTCGGCTAAAATATGAGTGCATGTGATAGGGAGATTCATATGATGAACTCTCTAAAGGTCTTCCATCATTAATATGAATATGGGTCCTTCAGTAATGTGGAAATGCACCATAAAATTGGGCTATCCATTTGCTGTTGGATCTGTTGGATTGTTTCATAAGATGATAGGGGCATCATAGACTGATGTGAGAGGGGCCTATCCTAAAATGGAAGACTCTCTCATGGTACCTTAGCGTTCACGAATATGATGGGTAAGCACTCAATGGACAGAAAGGTTTAACCTAAAGTGGTAATGAACATTGTTTAATAGAAGCCAAAGTGATAGCTCATGAGATTAGTGGATGTGATTCTTCCCAGAAGGTGGTGGGGTTATGCAGCTGAAACAGTTGGCTCCATGCACCCTATGTGGTTTCCCACATTTCCAAGTACATAGTTTGCAGCCTCCATCGCTAAGATAGGAGGTAAACCTCAGAGACGAACAAATGGAAATGGAACATAGATTAAAAGCCATATCTATGTAGATAACATGAATCAAATCAGGTTGTATTCTAATATTTTCTTTGCCTTTTATCAGAAATGGAAAACGGACAATTCGCCAAACTATTGGACAATAATAAGCTTAAGGGTCCAAATTACGTTGACCGGTATCATAGCCTTATGCTGATTTTAACGTCCGAGAAATTGGACAAGGTTGCAAAGAACCCTGCTCCAGATCGTCCGGGTGATAGGGCTTCTGAGGCCCGTAGGAGGGAATATCAAGAATGGGAAGAGAAAAACTCTCTTGCCTGGTGCTATATCATAGCCTCCTTAAACTATCAGATACAACGATAATTTGATCAGATCGAAGTGTACAAAAATATCTTCGATAGTCTAAGGGCAATGTATGAAAAGCATAATCATTCTACTCGTTAGAAGGTCCTAAAATAGTTTATGACCGCACAAATGTCCAAGAATCAACTAGTTCATGACCATTGTCTTAAGATGATGGGGTACATCAATGAAATAGAGGCTCTTGGATCTGGGCTAGATCATGTCACCAAAGTTAATGTCATCCTGAACTCTTTGCCTCCTTCCTTCAATCAGTTCATAATGAATTACAATATGAACAAGTTAAATGCTAGCCTTTAGGAACTCAACAATATGTTGTAGAGGACTGAAGAACTGATAAAGAAGAATGACCCATTGCCATGCTTGTTGAAGGTGGCAAACCGGGCAAGAAGAAGAGGAAGGCAAAGAAGAAACCTCAAAAGAAAACTAGCAAGCCTAAAAAGCAGAGGAAGGATAAGGCATCAGATGCTTGTCACTTCTGCAAACAGACCGACCACTAGAAGAGGAAATGTCCTCAGTACCTGGAGACCAAGAAACAAGGTAATTTTGAATCCTTTTTCATAGAAACCAATATGTTGGATACTTCTATTTCCTGGTGTTTTGACTCCGAGGCATCTACTCATGCTTGGAACACATTGTAGAGGTTCAGGACAAGCAAAAGACTAAGTGATGGTGAAGTGATTCTTTACTTGGGGACTTCTACAAGCGTTGCAGCTACAACTATTGGAACTATAGAATTGTATTTCAGAGAAGAAATAATTACATTAAAAGATTGTCTTTATGTACCCAATTTGAGAAGATATTTAATTTCTGTTTCAAAACTGTGTATGGATGGTTATTCTGTTCTCTTTAGTAATGTGATTACTATCAAAAGGAATAAAAAATTCCTCGCATGTGGAGAACTTGAAAATGGTCTCTATGTTCTTCATCCTTCTCTAGAAACAAATATAACTGAAACTACGTCGGATAATAACCCCAATAAAAGAACTTGTGATACAGTTAATCTCACGTGCCTGTGGCATTACCAACTTGGCCACATTAACATAGACCGTATCACAAGGTTGGTAAATGATGGTCCTTTGGATTTTCTAACTGTAGAAGACCTCCCAACCTGTGAATCTTGCCTTCAGGGTAAGATGGTGGCCATTTAACGGTAAGCTTGAAAGGTCAACAAGCACACTTGACCTTATACAGATTGATGTACGTGGTCCCCTGAATGTTAGGACACGTAACCGGCACGTTTATTTTATAACATTCACCAATGATCAATCTTGCTATGGTTACGTGTACCTAATGAGACACAAGTCTGAATCCTTTCAAAAGTTCAAAGAGTTCAGGCAAGAAGTCGAGAAACAATTGGGGAGACACATTAAGGCCCTTTGATCAGATTGAGGAGGTGAATATCTCTTTGACGAATTCAGGGACTACTTAAAGGAAAATGGGATAGTATCACAACTAGCTCCTCCTGCTACACCACAATTAAACGTTGTGTCAAAAAGGAGGAACTGAACTATATTAGATATGGTCCGATCACTTCTCGTACATTCAGAATTACCCACATCCATTTGGGGTTACGCATTAGAGACTGCGATATACATGCTGAACTGGGTTCCAACCAAACCCGTTCTGAAGATTCCCTATGAGCAATGGACCAGTAAGAAACCAAGTGTAGGACACTTGAAGATTTGGGGTTGTTCGGCACATGTTAAAAGAACAAGTGTTGACAAATTAGAATCTAAGACCAGTCATTGCCTTTTTGTAGGTTACCCAAAAGGCTCTATAGGGTATTTATTCTATGACCCAAGATAGCAGAAGGTATTCTGTAGTCGAAATGCCCATTTCTTGGAGGAATATTACATCCTGAACAGCCATCGTCAGGAAGTTGTTCTTGATGACGAGAGCTTAGGGGTAGTGGGAGATGTCCCACAAGCTCCAATTAATAACCAATTTAGGAGATCTACCCGGGCATCCAGTTCATTATGGCTATGACCAAGAAAGTTACTTGGTGGAAGCCACGACCAATGAGGAGGATCCCGTGAATTATACGGAAGCTATATTGGACATAGATTCCTTGAAGTGGATAGATGCCATGAGAGTTAAGATGGACTCAATGGAAACCAATGGAGTCTGGACTCTAGTAGATTCGCCCCTGGGGTAAAAGCAATTAGTTGCAAATCGGTCTATAAGAGGAAGAAGGGCCCCGATGGTAAGGTTGAAACCTACAAGGCTCATCTTGTGGCAAAAGGGTATACTCAGAAAGAAGGAATCGATTATGAGGAAACCTTTTCACCCGTGGCCATGCTTAAATCCATTAGGATCCTACTAGCTATAACAACATACCATGACTACGAGATTTGGCAAATGGATGCCAAATTCGCGTTCCTTAATGGAGATCTTATTGACGATATCTATATGTAGCAACCGCAAGGTTTCATAGCTACAGTCAGGAACACATGGTATGTAAACTCAACCGATCCATATATGGACTTAAGCATGTTTTTAGGAGTTGGAACATCTGGTTTGACTCTACTGTCAAGCAATTTGACTTTGAGCAAAATCCGGGTCAGCCCTGTGTTTACAGGAAAACTAGTGGAGATGAGGTTACATTCTTGGTCCTGTATGTAAACGACATTCTATTCATTGGGAATGATGTAGGAATATTGACTATGGTGAAAGTATGGCTTTCACAGCAATTATCCATGAAAGATCTTGGAGAAGCCTCTTATATCTTGGGACTTCAACTCTATAGAGATGGATCGAAGAGGATAATAGGATTATCCCAATCTACTTATACTGACAAAATGGTCAAGAGATACATTATGGAGAACTCCAAGAAAGGAAATGTTCCTTTCAGGCATGGAGTCACTCTCTCCAAGGGTATATCTCCCAACACACTTGAGGAAATTGAGGGCATGAAGGAAGTTCCCTATGCCTCTGCCGTAGGGAGCATCATGTATGCCATGTTGTGCACTCAACCATGCTGGGTTGTCTTTGATATACCAATCAGTGAGATCCTTAGAGCGGGTCAAAACATGGGTATATTGGGACAGCCCAAGAATTCATCTGAGTGGGTGATCATAGTGACAGGATCAGCCCCTTTTTTGGACAAAGTGAATGATCGGGGATGCACTCTCTCTGATGGAAACCTAAACTGCCGGTAGTTGATTTCATCCATTGAAATTTGTTTTTGCAAAATATATTTATATAGAGATATACATATATATTATGGTTTCAAAATATTTGCAAAAGGTTTTAATTCCCGGGATCCATGTGAGTAGAGAGTGCAGCACTGCACCTTGCAGTCGAGGGAGAGGTCCTCTCTTGTCGAGCAATGTTTGATCATTATGAGCTGAGAGGTTAAGTGTAAGACCATTGAGGATTATACGTGATGGGCCAATCTAGCATTTGCCCACAGTCCTTGGGCCTTGATAAGATGGCTGGACCCAATGACTATTAGTGTAAATGTTGGGCCCATGTTCACTGTATCCAACAGTGAATTCGTCCAAACCTTGTAACAGAGGCTAGGATAAACCCGTGTGGCTGATGTGTAGATCAATGATAGGATCCCATGCCATACAAAGAGAGCCAAGTTAGTCAGTATTAAAGTGGAAGTGAGTTTGAAAGCTTAATCGGCCTAAAAGCCCATTTCGAACTGGGTTGATTAGATTAATTAAATAGGGGCAAATTTAGGATTTGGATCAACAAATAAGATAAGGGATTATCCTTATCCACTTAAAGAGTCCAGATTCAAATAAAGATTTGGATCAAAGGAACTCATAATTTGATTAGGAAGGTTGATCTTTATCTGCAAATAAGATAAGGGATTATCCTTATCACTTAAAGAGTCTAGATCCAAATAAAAAATTTGGATCAGGAAACTCGTAATGAGATTAGGAAGTTGTCTTTTTAAGGATATAAATAAGAGAGTAGGGTGAACCTTCAAAACACACTCATGCAATACAAAGAGAAGACAACTCAGTTAGACTATTCTTGACTTCTACTCTTTTTCTTCCTGCTCTTGCTGCCCTACCCTGTTCGATTTCCAGTTCTTGGATTTGATCAAGATTTAATATTGATATTTTTTTTGCCAAAAGAAACAATTTAGAAATTATGCTTACTGTCTCATTCGATTCTTGCTGAATAATCACAAGTTCTTGGTGAAAAACTACCTGCTAGTCCTGCCTCATCATCCTAAGTTGTGTCATCTTCAATGAAGGGAGGATTTTGTACACTCTTTGGGCGTGAATACCTACATTGGGAAGAGCATTCTTGCGTGGATTCCGTATCAGGTATATCCCTCCCTTAATTTGGTTTCAGATTTGGTCCGGTTTGGTTACAAGAACGAACCTTGAAAATGCAGTATTTTAAATTGGGAATAGGATTCCCGGATGGGAGTAAAGAAATTTTTGAAATTCCGCCCATCCTTCCTGCAAGGTTCGGCCATCCATATGATGGATCTCCCATCCTTTCAGTTTTCGTTCACCGCAACTCGTTGTGGGTGTTTGATGGGTTTTGGGTTCACAAATTCTGTGGCGAGTTATGAGTTTCGTCACAGATCCGTGTCAGCCTATGAGTTGCCATAAGTGTTTTTGTGGCTCTGGTTTAGTACCTTCACATCAATCACAATTGTGATGAACAACATGTGCTTACACTTTGTGTTTAGTGAATAAGTTATTAAGCAAGGGGGCGCTGATCCGATATCTGTTTCAATTTATTTACATAATTATTTTGGATTTGATCCCGCCTTACCTGTTCCATTTAAGACTTGAGTTCAATTAAATTTTATATAATGAGCTTATAATATTATATTTTTACTATATAAGGCCACTTGCCTTGGCTTCAGGCTTAGCTGTCCATATTGTAAGGTAAATATCAGAATATTTTAATCTTATCATGTAAATGTCAATACTTGAAAATGGTGGTTGTCCAAATGCTTTAATTTTTTAATTTAATTACTAAGTTATGACATTAATTGAACGAGATAGTGCTTTTTCAAATCTCTCAAAATGGAATCTGTTCCAAACATATATGCCATGGTTCCTTACTTCGACAGGGTGCAAATATCTAAATTTCACCCTTTTAGATACTTTTTCAGACCTATTGCCGATACTAAGTAGCAGTCACAAATTTGTATCCATTTTTCATGATATTATGCATGGATCAGATATATCATGGCCAATTCCTCAGAAAAAATGGTGTCTTCCACAATGGAATCTGATAAGTGAGATTTCGAGTATGTGTTTACATAATCTTCTTCTGTCCGAAGAAATGATTCATCGAAATAATGAGTCACCCGTTCCATTGATATGGACACATCTGAGATCACCAAATGCTCGGGTAGTAAAGTAAAAATAAAATCAAAGTCTACATATAAATATTTCATGTTTTTATCTTGTTTACATGTGCTTAGCGATATAACCATGTGTATACAAATATACAGAGTATTTCATACTCCTACATTTAGGCGGTGTTTGGGAGAGTTATGGAACCATGATATGTTAGGTTTCAAACCACGCCATACCGAATTCAGGCAATCTATTGTGGTGTGATGTGGCCCAAAACCCAATATATCGTGGTGTAGTTTACACCACGCCCTAAATATCAATCACAACATTTTATCGTGGTTGTAAGTTGTAATTATACCACGGGATACTATAGCCTCAACATTGGTTATGTTACTTTGCAGGCTCGTCTTTTTGCAAGCTTGTGTTTACTTTTAATTTTTTGATCAATACTAGTTTTTTAATTTATTATTAGTATTATTAAATTTTTAATTATTATTTTATTAATTTTATTATTATTATTTTTTTTTTATTTTTTTTATCTGTATGAATTTTTTAACTTTTTTATATTTTTAATTATATTACTATTAATTTTTATCACATGTTAAATTAATTAATATTATTGATTTGCAATTTACTTAAAAATGCCCGAAAAATACATTACTCTTGATTAATGATGTAGATAACCTCACAATGTATATAAAATACCCGAAATCAAAATATAAGGTGTAGCCTAAGTGTCAACAAGGGTCTGAAATAGAACCCTAGCCCATTCCCATTTCAAGTGGAATGGCATTCCTTTAATAGAGGGAATGGCCATTCATTCTCCCTCCCTTTAGGGGTGCAAATGGATCAGATCATGATTTGATCCGATTTGGAGTCCGATCCCATTTTGTCGGATTTAGATATTCCCACTTCGGATCTTCGGATCAGATAATAAGATTCGATCAGAAATTGAATCCAATTCGAATCACCCCCTATCCGATCCGAGAAGATTCAATTCGATATAAATGTTATTTGTTTATTGATATATATATAAATATATATAACACGTTTATATGTTATTTATTTATTTATATTGTATTTTTATAAATTTGTTATATTATTTATTTTTTATAAATATATATATACCATGAAAATAGTTGAAAATATACTTGTATTTTTTGTTTTTCTTTATTTAAATTGTTATATTTTTTATTTTAATAATTTATTATTTCTTTTAAAAATTAAATCGAATTGGATTAGATCCAAAAATCCGACTTCTAATTGGATCTTCAGATTGGATCGGATCTGCTCTCCAAAGTATCGAATCAGATTCTAATATACCATGGTTTGAATCCGATCGTATTCGGATATACCATGATTCAAATTCGATCAGATTCAATCCCGATCCGATCTGATCTATTTGCATCCTTACCTCCCTTGAAAGAATCCACTCCAACCAACTCAGATTCCAATTTCAATTCTAACCTGAACCAAACAAGCAGGGGGAATAGACCATTCTAATTCAGAAGGATTTCCATTTGGGGAATTTCCATTTATCATTCTTATGCTCCTTTGGGAGGAGTGTAAATACAAATATGTACTATGCAAAACCTTTTTTTGATACTTGTAAACCTTGTATTGCACTCTGCATATTTGTATTTGCACTCTTCCAATCAGTTTGGAAAGAATACAAATACAAATATGTAGAGTGTAAATACAAGGTTTAGAAATAAAAATACAAGCTTTGTACCGTATTGTACTGATACCAAACTGAGGCTTAAAGAACTTTCCCTCAACGTTATATTTCCTTTGTTTCTGTAAAACCAAACATGTGAGAACAAAATATAAAAAAGAAAGTTAACTATAAGTATACTTCACTGGAGAAAATAAAAAATTATTCATAAGTTTCTTGTTTCAAATAAACCTTTTTTTTTTTTTTGCTTTTGAAAAAAAAAAACAATGCCTTTCTTTCAAGACATGCCTCTTTTTTTTGTGGCAAAATAAGCTCATTCCTGGAAGCCTGAAGTCTAAATAAATCAAAAGGAAATTATTCAAATTAAATGTTTAGCAAAGTCAGAGAATATGCAGATATACATTTGAGACAACAATGGATACGATTGCATGAAGCAGAGACATATGACCATAATTCGCATCTTGATCTTCTTGAAGCAGGTAAGACGCTCCAACTTCTTGATCAAGACATGAATGTATCTGTAATATCCCGACTTTATTGTGCTCAAACACATGGCAACATGGATAGGAAACAACTTTCCATGTTGATCTTGTTAGACAAAATTAAGCTTCTACCATCCTATACACGTATTGTTACATAACAAGTGACCATCTCTGTACTGTACCATCATGGAAAAGAGTCAAACTGTCCTCGTCAATAGTAACTCCCATGTCCCAAATCTGAAAACATGCCAGCAGTAACATCAGTCAGATTAGTTCCTAGAAATCATACTGGAAAAGCTGAAGCTCAAAATTTCTCTTAAGATTTGCATCTCAGGTGGTTTTATCTGATAGGAAGGTAGCTAACGCCACCACCTTGATCACAAAATCCACTTTGACCAGGTACTGCATTTGAATCAAATTCTTCGAACAAAGTGTAGTTCAACAGAAAACAGCACGTCATGAAAATAAAGCTCTTTCAGGAAAAGTTTCACAAATAAACATTCAGCAATGATGAACAGATTCTATCTACATTCCTGGTACGAATTCTTTCTCAACTAGATTGAACATCATCTTTAGGCGATATTGCAGATTTGAGAGGATATTCTCTGTGATCCTTTTCTGATTCCTGGTGCTTTTCAGCCATGCAATACCAAAGAATACTTGAACATTACATTCATTAGATCTGGATGGTAGATCCTCGATTTGGTATCTTAAATGAAGCTGCAAATCAGGGGAAATGTACTCTGTTAGTTATCAACCAAGGCTCTAAAGCTAAGGAATGATTCATATCCAGCATCCTAGTGTAACAAGGAGATATTTTATCAGAAGAATGCTGAAGTGTTCATACAGTGAAATAGTCACCAAGTGGGACTCCGTGGAGCGTCATAACTTCTTCGACAGTCCATCCATTTCTTTCAGAAAGAGGAGACTTTTGCTGAGTGCTTGTCACTTCTCCACTGTAATGGGAAACATGCCTGTCAAATTTGTAACAAATTTGCCTTTGGTATATATCAACCTTCTCCCTTTCCCATGGTGTGTAAGAATAATTAAGACATCCAACTTTTTCCATTATTTTACGGTCCAAGTATCCTCCACCAAATAGTTCCATGAAGTAATTGGTCTGCAGATCACCCCACAGAAAACAACTTTAACATCAGATATAGGACAGGAAACAATCCTAAAATCCAGACTGAAATAAACATTGCACAAAACATAACAATGAATGTACAAACACACTCTGAATATCTATGACCTCCACCTCCCAAGAAATATCTGGTATACATGGAAACCCAATTGTCCTACCACTAAGGAAATTTGTAATCATATAATCTACCAAAATGTAGACTCAGATGGTCAATCAGCTAGTTGCTCTGACATTTTTACGTTATGGTCTGCTAGCCTTCCAATTCTGTTCTACTAGGAATTGACTTTAATTCCAGTCCCAATTGAAACCCTGCCCTGCCTAAAATCTCCACAAAGTGCAGTGTGTTGAGTGATTCCAATACAGGTTCATAGAAGGGCAGACAGATATGCAAGACATACTGACTTTATCACAGTCATGCGCACGCGCGCACGCGTGCACACACACACACACACACACACACACACACACACACACACACACACACACACACACACACACACATACATACACACATGCATGCACGCACGCACCCACCCACCCTGCACGGTATCTTCTATAAACACAAATGTGAGAACCTGGCTAAGTGACCAATCATGAGTGAACACACCAGAGTTCTGTACACATAGGAAACTGGCGTACAAATGTGTGGTTTGAGCCCAATGTGTATAGAACACTGGATGCTCATTCATGATTGGTTACTTAGACAGGTTCACATGTTTGTGTTCATACCAAATCCAGACTCCATGAACACACACAAAGAGAGAGAGAGAGAGAGAGAGAGAGAGAACTCACAGGAACAGGGAGAACAGAGGAATGAACCTCTGACATTTTAGCATCCTCCAGACCCAAGAACGAGCCACTCTCTTCAGTTTGGAGGCTTTTTGATCCCGATTCTTCTTCAACGATTTGCACCTTCTGCTCTGGACTCAAAGATTTTTCCTTCCATAGAGCCATGATTGTCCTGCTTAATTGACATTAGATGCTCTATTCCCAACAAAGAAAGAAAGATTACAAATATACTGAACTCTATCTGTAACATAAGATGGCCATTTAATTTGATAACCAAAGTTGTGCAAAGTAATATATTGAACATAAGGACACTCCTTCCCAATCAATCAACAGGCCATAAACCAGATCTACATAGCCAACAAACTCTAAGATCCTTATTTAGCCATATATCAAGGATACTCCATTTTTCTGAAAGTTGACATGTCTGAGACCAACATCTATTCTATAGGATACATGATAACAGTTCTATGATTCCAAATCCATCTCAGGTTTTAGCTTGGAGCATCCTCCTTTCAGCAGTCCTCTGGGCAGTGTGGTGTGAAAGAAATAGTAGAATTTTTGAAGAGAGACAAAGTACAAAAGAAGGGCTGTTTAGAAGGATTTCGGGAATGGTGCATTCCAAGCTGGCAAATCATTCATTATTCAAAAACAGAAATTCATGTTCTTTTTTTTTATCAAGATCTCCTCTTTGTAAGGAGCTTATAGTCGTTTTGGTTTGGGACTGGTTGTACTGGGTATACTGGTTCTTTCCTCTTGTACAGATTCTCTTTGTACAGGGGTTTCCATAGTAGTATGGTTTTAAGATATTATTAATAAAATTACTTTACCTTACAGTTTCAAAAAAAAAAAAAAAAAAAAACTCCCAAACACCTATAACAAATGGACAGGAGATTTGCAAGTGGTAGCAATTCTCACCATTAGCATTATAAAGAGTTCACCAATTCAAGGACACAAAGAAAAGGTCTTCTTTTTTGCAGATTGTCATTAGTGTTAATCTTCCCAAGTTCCGATAAAAGACTTCCTAGCAGAAGGCACCTATTTTGGCGGATGGGCCTGCACCAAATTTCTTTGGAAGGGAACAACTAAGTAGGAGAAGAGCACAAAGAGCTAAAGGAGGTGCACGAGAAAAAACCTCTAGGATCGGGGGTCCAAACACATCTGTCAGGTCGAGAGAAGTCAAAACAAACTTTCTTGAGGATAACCAGTGTCTTTTATGTTTTGTAAATACTTGCCACCAAGATAATAGGCTGACAATCAAATGCTTTTCTTTTTATTTTTTTTTTATGTTTGCTTATTATTGGTCTTTCTTTTGTTTTGGGCCATGGGCCATAAGTTTTATAGCTTTCTTATTGCTCCCATCTAAGTGGGAATTATTGCAATTGTTCTTATTCAGTTAAACCTGTTAATGATAAAACAAATGGGGGCTCACATTGGCTCTCACAATTAAGTGTTCTTTCTTCACCTCTACTGCTTTCTCCTTCTTTCTCCATCAATTATCTGGTTCTATTTCATGTTTCTCATTGCTGTACAAGACAAGTAGAGTCAATTCTTTTCATCTTTTGATAAGTTAAACCAAAATTTTAGCAGAACATGTTAGGGACTGCCTAACTCAGGGACTCTTTCGAGGGAGCCTGCCTCCTGAATGAGAGAGAGAGAGAAAGAGAGATTGTATTCCCAAATCGATAATACCCTCCTAGCTTCCTTTCCTTATTTATATACTGTTGTTACAATTCTGTTATACCAGCCTTTCCACTTGTCCAGTTTGTTAGTTAGTTTGTTCTAGTGGTTGGCTGTTAGTTATATTCTTTAAAGGTTGGCGTGGCCTTTTCTTGTACACTTATTCCCTTTATTTGTGTCTCAACAGTCCCTCCTCCCTTGAAAGCGACCTTGCTCTCAAGGTCAAGATGTGTAAATCTATTCTGTAAATCCAAGTAAGGTTCCCAAGTTGCATCCTCAATTGGGAAACCTGACCATACCACCAATGCCTCTGGTTCGATGTGATTCCCTTTGCGTATCCACCTGAAATCTGTTATCTGGGTGGGCTCAGTTTGAACTTGGCCATCTTCGGAGAATGATGGGAGGGTGGCTATTGTTATTGCTCCTATTTTTGGCCATTTCTTCAATAGGGATACATGGAATACCGGGTGCAATTTTGATGTTGCTGGGAGGTCAAGCCTGTATGCCACCGATACAATGAGTTCCACAATCCGAAATGGGCCGAAGTACCTAGGGCTCAGTTTGTTCCACCTGTGGCCTGCTACTGAAACTTGCTTGTATGGTTGTAATTTAAGGAATACTTGCTCCCCAATCTGGTGCTGGACAGGCCTATGCCTTCTGTTGTAGGAGTCTGCCATCCATTGTTGGGCTCGATGGAGGTGAGATTTGAGATCTTGTAACACCCTATCTCGCTGGAGGAGTTGGTCTTCTACTGCTGCTACTGCTGTAGAACCTTTCTCATATGGGAGTAGGGGAGGTGGGTCTCATCCATATAGAGCCCAGAAGGGAGTCATTCCTGCTGCACTATGATACATGGTATTGTACCACCATTCTGCCCGATGAAGCCACTGACGTGGCCTATCCCCTGCATAGCACCTTAGATAGGTTTCCAAACTCCGATTGACCACCTCAATCTGCCCATTTGTTTGAGGGTGGTAGCTGGTAGATTTGAAGAGTTTCACTCCCTGTAGGCGAAAAAGTTCTGCCCAGAAACGACTCATAAAAATAGGGCCGCGGTCTGAGACAATAGAGTTAGGGGTACCATGCAGTCGTGCCACCTCCTTAGTAAAAATCTCAGCCACCATTGAGGCTGTAAAGGGGTGGGACAGAGGGAGAAAATGGCAGTACTTGGTGAGTCTATCAACCACTACAAGAATGACGGACTTGCCATAGGAAAGGGGAAGCCCCGTTATGAAATCCATGAATATATCTGCCCACACTTGTGTAGGAATTGGGAGTGGTTGTAGCAGTCCTGTTGGAGACTGGGTATCCGCCTTATTTTTCTGGCAAATGATGCATTTGGCTATGAATTTTTGGACCGAATTTCGCATGCCTTTCCAATGGAATTGGGGGGCTAGTCTCTTGTATGTGCACAGGATCCCTGAGTGTCCTCCTGTTGGTGATGAGTGGAACACTTTCAGAAGCTGCTGAATATGGGTTGAATCCTATGGTATCACCATTCGGCGTTTATACAACAGCAAGTCATTCTCCACTATGTACCCGGGTGGCTAGTAGGGTCCTCTTGGACCTGTGAACGCAACTTGCTCAGTTGTGGGTGCCTTTCAGCTTCTTCCCTTAACTGACCCATGATGGAACAAGTTGGGCTCGTGAGAAGTAATGGAAATAGTTGTGGCTGGCGTGACAGTGCATCCACCACCTTGTTAGTGTGCCCTGCCTTGTATTTAATGACATATTCATAGCCGAGTAATTTGGCTATCCATCGCTGCTGTTCCGGGGATAGTACGGACTGCTCCAACAGAAATTTCAGGCTCTGGTGGTCAGTCCGTATGATGAACTTCCTTCCTAGAAGGTAGGGCCACCACCTCTGAACTGCGAGAACAATTGCTATTAGTTCGCGTTCGTATATTGACTTGGCCCATTTCTGTGTTATCATTGCTTTGTTGAAAAATGCTATTGGCCTTTCTTCTTGCATGAGGACTGCACCAACTCCTTGGCTTGACGCATCACATTCAATGATGAAGTCCTTTGAGAAGTCTGGAAGTGCGAGCATTGGTGGGGATGAGACAATTGTTTTGAGTGTCTCGAAGGCCTGTTCGGCCTCCCTAGTCCGGCAGAACCCATTCTTCTTAAGTAACCTTGTCAAGGGGGCAGCAATCAGTCCATACCCTCTGATGAATCACTAGTAGTACCCTGTTAAACCCAAGAAGCCCCGTAGCTCCTTAACATTTTGAGGTCGGGGCCAATTTATCATGCTTGAGATCTTTTCCGGGTCTGTTGCTATAATGCCGTTTTCGACCACGTGCCCTAAATAGTGTACTTGTGTCTGTCCAAATGCGCACTTTGACTCCTTTGCAAGGAGTTTATGGGTCCTTAGCAATTCATGTACTAGGTATTCGTCCCATGTAGCACTATAAACAAGTATATCATTAAAAAACGAGTATAAATTTGCACAAATGGGGTCGAAATATGTCATTCATAAGGGTTTGGAATGTAACTGGCGCATTGGTCAACCCAAACGGCATGACCAAAAATTCATAATGCCCTTCGTGTGTACGAAAGGCAGTCTTGTGGATGTCTCCCTCATGGACCCATATTTGATGATATCCCGATCTCATGTCTAGTTTAGAGAATATGGTGGCCCTGCCAAGTTCATCTAGTAGTTCATCGATTACCGGTATGGGAAATCGATCATTCACAGTAATGTTGTTCAGAGCCCTATATTCTATACAAAACCGCCATGTCCCATCCTTCTTTTTCACAAGTAATACTGGCGAGGAGAATGGGCTTTGGTTGGGTTGTAATTTTTCTGTCAAGCATATCTTGCACTTGCCTCTCAATCTCTAGTTTCTGAAAATAGGGGTAACAATAGGGCCTTACATTTGTGGGTGTAGTTCCGGGCAGCAATGGAATGCAATGATCATGGGCACGTTTCGGTGGTAGTTCCTTAGGTTCTTGGAAGATCACTGAGAACTTCTGAAGTAACTGTTGTAGTGGTGTGCGGCCTTCTTCGGATCTGCTTCCTTGGGCTAGAATGGGGCCATTCCCGTGGGAGTCCATCTACATTAATATGATGTGGGTTGGGTCTGCTGCCTGTTTCCTTAGGGAGGCGAGACTAATGGGTTCTGGACCCTTGGACAGCTACCCTTGAATATGCACCTGTGAACTGCCCACTTGAAAATCCATGGTGAGATGGGCCCAATCACATATCACCGGCCCTAGTTGCCTTAACCATTGGACTCCGAGAATTACATTTGCTCCACTGATTTCCAGGGGGTGAAGATCTACCTCGAACTCATGTCCTTTTATCTTCATCTTTAATTCTGTGCACGTAATACCAGGTTGCTCCCATTAGCTACGTGCACCCGGAAGGTTGTACATGGTTGGACCGGAATCCCTAGTTGTCTGACCAATGTTTGGGTAATGAAATTGAGGGTGCTGCCACTGTCTATCAAAACCGACACATGGCACCCTTGTACCAGTCTGGTTACTCTCATAGTTTGAGAAGAAGCAAGACCGGTCAAGGCTTGTAGGGATACTTCCGGGTATTCCTTTGTCCATTGCCCCAATTCTTGGTTGTCCATTGGCTCTTTGATGTCTGTTGATTGCTCGACATATTCGGTTTCAGCTTGAAAGAAGAAAACTTGAGGGATCTTACAGCGATGGCCCGGCCCGAATTTGTCTCCACATGCATAACAAAGGCCCTTTTCCCGTCAGGCTTGCATCTCAGCCCAGGTTAACCTCTTGGTTGAGCCGGGGCCTGAACCAGAGTTGGCGTCCTTGCCTGTGATTCCTACTCCTGATCTGGGATCCGGTTTACCTAGGATACTTGGTTCTGGGTTCGGTATACCTAGTCTGATCGCAGCTCCCAGAGATCGATTAATCCTTCTTGCCCGATTCAATTTGTCTTCGTTAGTCGAGCTAATGCTGCTGCTTCAAGAACGGTGGTGGCTACATGGCTTTTACCTCTAGCCGCAATTCTTCCCTGAGTCCACCAACAAAACTGCCGACAAGTGCGTTTTATGGCCAGCCTTGCACGCGCACAGCTAATCTTTCAAACGCCATCTGATAATCTTGGACGGAGATGGTTTGTCGTAGCTTAGCGAGGCTTTCATCATGGTTCTCAAAAGTCGAGACTCCAAATCGCATGGTTAAGGCGTCGGTGAAGTTTGCCCATGTGGCTCTTGGGTGTCATCGCCTATACCACTGGTACCAGACGATCGCCTCTCCTTCCAGGTGTTCAGAAGCTAATGGGACACGATCAGGTCCCTATGTGTTGTGGTAATCAAAGTAGCTTTCTGTTCGCAGAAGCCAGGATGTGGGATCTCCCCCTGCGAAGATGGAAAACTCGATTCTTGCTGTTCTTGATTTGCTTCGATGACTGGTGTCACTGCATTCTTCCTGATTCGGCGCAGGTGGTGCCTGTGCCAGTCGTTCAAGCAAGGATGCGAAACTTTCTTTGATTTCTTTGACATTAGCCGATATTCTTTGCATTTCTCCTTCCATGTTGTCGACTATGTTCTCCATTGCGGATGACCTTGTGCTTGGCATCTTGGCTCTGATACCAACTTGTTAGGGACTGCCTAATTGAGGGACTCTTTCGAGGGAGCCTGCCTCCTGAATGAGAGAGAGAGAGAGAGAGAGAGAGAGAGAGAGAGAGAGATTGTATTCCCAAATCGATAATACCCTCCTAGCTTCCTTTCCTTATTTATATATTGTTGTTACAATTCTGTTATACCAGCCTTTCCACTTGTCCAGTTTGTTAGTTTGTTTGTTTTAGTGGTTGGCTGTTAATTACATTCTTTAAAGGCTGGCGTGGCCTTTTCTTGTACACTTCTGTTCACTTTATTTGTGACTCAACATAACAATTGATTTTGATTTTGATTTTTAAAGAAAGACCATGTAAAGAAACGATTCCATTACACTTCTTCAAGACTATAAAAGATTTGTTATTCATTAAGTACCTGTGGGCAACATTGAAAGATACAAAAGAGTGGAAATGGAACTTCAGCCTCCCTTGTTCATCTTGTGTCCTTGCACCATGCCTTGCATCAATACCTCTACCTTTCCGAAGAGTAATGATAATGATTGGGCTGACCATTGATGAAAGTGTAGGAGGAACAATTCGAATGTCTTCTATGTCCTCCCAAAGAAAAAAGAATTTGGTTTTATGTCCAAATAAGTTTGCATGAAACCCAATTGTTCTTGCTGACAAAAAGAGGCGGCCCTGCACAGATGAAACCACAGGTCAATAACCTAACCTAGCAACATAGGCATCTTATGGATGACAGAGAGAAATACAAGGTTCTTAACCTATGTTACTCCCTCCACAAGGCATAGATGGAAATTAAAGAGAAATATCAAGATACTTAAAATCAAAACTTATAAAAATGGCTTGACAAGTGCTGCTGAATGTAACAGTACCTGCAGTGGCATTTTCCGCCTCAAGTGACAAGTGAAATCATTGATGAGAAATTCCTCGGGTGGAAGCCCAAACAGTTTCTGGAATGCTGAATTTGTTTGAGGTGACCTCAAATTTATCTGAAAACATTTTGGTTGTTAACAATATGCAACTGAAAGACAACAGCATGAACCTTCATTAAGAAGAAATCTGATGCCAGAACAGCAATGTACCTTCTTGCCAACCTCCTTCTCCATCTTTGTTAGATACTCCTTAACAATATTGCTACCTCTTGTATTGTTCAAAAATATTCTTAGATGTAACTTAGAGTGGCATGCCTGAGCTAATTTTCCCTGTAGAGGAATCCAGACATCTGCAAGGTCTGATATGTTGGATTTTACAAAATTGATTTCAGCATGCCCAAGAGATATAGCATCATCAAAGGGTCCATCAAAATCATAAACTTCAACATCCAGCATAGATGGAGGATCATCCATTGCATCAAATTCAAATATTTCTGCAATTCCAACAGGAATTCAACATAAAATCAATATATGGGAATTTGAATTTCATAGTGCTTGTCCCAGTTGACAGAGATTTGAGTCCTAACTACACGAGACTGAACCATGTGCGTGTCTGCAAAAAGTAGAAGCTCTATACAGCACAAGAAACTAGGAAGTAGATATACCAACAGGATAGCTTACCATTCCATTGAGGATCAGTTCTCTGGAACTTGATAGAGCTTGTTCTGGTTTTACCATTGCAAGTAAAGACCACATATGGATCAGGAAACCCACTTGAATCGACAGCTGCTATATTACTTCCCTCAATCAAGGCAACAGTTAGTAACCATCCATCACCTTGTGCTTTGACTCCATGATCACTGCCTAGACTTGGGAAAAAAGAATTAGTTAAAATACAATATAAGGAAAGACTAAAGTTGGGGAGAAATGGCCAACACACTTTATTTTGGAAGTTAAGCTGCAGATACAGAACCTGCTATACATATCTTAAGGCCAAGAACAAGGCCCACCAGCTAACCCAAATCCCAGACAAGCCATGGTCCAAATCTGAAGCCCACTCCAGCAGACCCATCATTGGAGAGCCTGGAAGGGGGATAACCTAGAGCATCATTTTGTATTTTTTTTTTTTATTGGGCAAAGATGATGAGGAGAAATCGTACCAAGTAAACCATGTGAGCCCTATCCTGTTCATATCTTGTTGGCCCAAAATTTTAGATTTTTAAAAATTTTGTTGGCTTTAGGAATTTGATAGTGAGATTCAGTTATGTGTCCCATTCTTTTTCTTTTCTATCTTCTTCAGTTGCTTATCCCATTATTTTTTTTCTATTTTCTTCAGTTGTTTCTCCCTTTTGGAGCATAACCTCCACCACAGTTCCTACAACTTGAAGACACATTTGCCTCAAAGTTCATGCTGCATCAGATTGCATTCCAAAACAATTGATGACAGCCTCAAGGTCAAGGTTGCACATATAGTTATTGCTCGTTTTCCAACTTCAGCTAGAAAAATGATACAAACTAGTCCAAAAGTTAGTACCTTATTGATATTAGTGTAAACATCATACTACATAGTTAATACACCAAGCACTATCCTAGTAAATAATCAAAGTCCTATATAATTTTGTTATTGATAACTGGTTAATTTATTAATTGAAAAAGCTTAATTTACATGGGGAAGTGCATCCCTTTATTAATTGAAAAAGTCCTATTAGTGTAAACATCATACTGCATCTCTAGTTAACATCAACTATCAATCCCATAGATATATGGTTCCCCAATTATCATTCTCCAATACAAGTTTTCCCTGTTAACCCCTTCTTTCAATAAAGCATCAAACAGTTTGCATCCCTTTTTGTCCACAGAAATTGAACTCGTAAGTCTTGTGCTAACTTCCTTATTTCTCTCAAAACATGATTCTGCTGCCAAGGTGTCCTATATGATTTTTTCTCAAATCCTATCTGAGTTTTAGGACATTTATAGTTTAAGAGTATAAAATCAATTAGCATAAGAGCAAACAAGGATAGAGGGTTATTAAACATGTTTTACCTTTCTGAACTCTGGCCTGCATGAAACGTGCTATCAACTCCAAAACCCGTTCACCCTGAAGAACAAGAATCCCACACACAATCACTTCACCAATTGAATCTGGCAAGTCAAGCCCATCAAACTCAAGCCCTTGGATTGTGCTGGGCATTGCCAGGAAGATGTGTGCAAGCACATAGATTCCCATAAGAATAGTGGAAACTACTGTAAAATTTGCAAAATATTGAATTGCCAACTTCTGATCAGACTGTGGCTCCACCTGCAAAGAAGACAAAACCTGCTCCTTGTTGGACCCAAGGTCCTTCAAATCAACCTTCTTAACATTTTGAGATAACAAATTTACAAACTGTTCGTAGTTGTCCTTAAGGCCTTGTCGGGCTCCACCTTCTATCATACCTTTCATCATCGTGTTCTGTAAGAAATTCATGCGCCATGAAATTACCAACCTTGATGATTGTTCTTCATCCAGAAGCTCAGGTCCAGGCGTTATACAGAAGAGCAGTTCCGTCTTGAAGGTGCTCCCATACATAACATCTGGTGTGCTCACGCTTGATAAAACTGCAAAGACCCTCCCATCAGCTTTCAGGTACTCCTGCTCTTCAGTTGCTTTCACAGCCTTGATCAATTTAGTTGCAGCCTTTACATATGTGACTACTCTTTTCAACTTGTCAGTGCCATTCTCAAATCTCCAAGCACCTTGTTGAAGCTCAGTAGTTCCCTGCAACTCCGCCAAAGATTTTAGAAAATCTGAATCAGGTGAGAACAGTACGAAATTGAGGTCTGATGGTGAAACAACATAAGATTGATCCAAAAGTATTCCCCCTGGTAAATTGCTTGGAACCTCTCCACCCTGATCTCTTTCTGACATACTTCTCATTGCTTCTTCAAAACTGCCATGAAATGACAGTTGTTCATATTTTTTATCGTAATACTCAACCTTGGTGGTTTCAGGAAGATCTGATAGAGTACTGCTGGTGGATGGTGTTTCTCCATGTTTAAGAAAGAATTGAGAAAGCCAACCAGCAAATGTCTGTGGTGGCGTTTTCTCTTCCTTCTCAGAATTGACCTCTTCCATTCCCATTGAAGAAGATGACGCTAAGGGCCCACTGGAAGAACTAGAAGATGATTCACTTCTTAGTTCAGAAGAATTCCTCATTTGTGACACATGATCACCATTACTGGACAATGTATCGTCTAAGAAAGAATTACTTTGAGAGAAAGATATGGTGAGAAGAATTCCACCTACAAAAAAAAAAGAAAAAAGAAAAAGACTGGTTTCAAAGATCATGAGCCATAGACTCAATAGGGTACTTCAAGCATTTTTAGCGCAATGAAGTAATACGAATAGGAATGCAGTTCAAATTAGAACACAAAATAATTGAAATGAACTTCATATATAACGACTTAAATGAAAAACCAAATGCTAAAAAAACAACAAATTTCAGAAAGAAAAGATAATAATAAAAAATCTAGAAACCAATTAACAGAAGTGGCCGAACAATTTGGAAGCTGATTTTGGAATTACATACCACAGTCTCTGTTCTTGGACTTCTTGTTCTTGGGTTGCAGAGTATACCAGACCGTGCCGAGAGACTTACTCTGGGCATCAAAGACCTTGGACACGGGCACTTTGAGCTGGCCCATAAAGTCGTCGTTGAAGTATTTATCTTCATCCAAAACAGACACAAGGAGCTCCTCATCGAGGTCTTCAACCCGAAAATTGAACTCCTCTCCCCAGCAAGGATTCAAGCTCTTCTTCACCACCTTAGTCTTACATTTTTGCCTCCCAAGCTGCAATCTAACATAAGGATCACTTGAACCATTCAGATCCATTGCGCGTAGATTCCGCGCTTCGAGCACACGTACCACTAGCTTCATCCTTTTCTCTTTTCCTTTTTTGTTTGCAAAACTTAAAAAGCTATAGCTATCTGTGACTTAAATTAAAGAACAAACTTGGAAAAAACCGAAAATACTTGGAAGAACAGAGAACCTTCAGAAACGAGTGTTACAACAATCTCATTTCTTCGTTATTACAATTTAAAGACTACCAGAAACAAAAGGGCCCATTGTTAGCTGCAGAAAGCCTTAAATTTATCACAAACTGGAGGAACTACAGAACAAGTGAAGATGATGGAACAAACGTAAATAAAAGAATCAATTCAAACAAAAAAAGGGGAGAAGAATTACAGACCAAGTGAAATCAAACGGAAGATTGAAGCTGACGAAAGTAAAAGGGAAGGGGATTAGAGTAAAAATTGGGGAGGGAAATGAAGATCAAAAGACGAACACGTCACGAGAGAAACCAAACCGAATGAGTAGAGAAAAGAAAAATAAAAAATTTAGATCACTTAAAGAAAAAAAAAAAAAAAAGGTCAGTAACGGCAACATCCAATTTGACAAGGGAAAGACCAGAGACACAGAGTCACAGAGGAACGAAGAAGAGTGCAAAAGAGATCTTTCTCCTCTTCCATTTTCTTTGTCGTTCGTTCATTCAAGTAATTGAAAACGCCTCCCTCTCTCTCTCTCTATCTCTCGTTGAATTGGTTTAGTTACTGTTTGGACCAGTAGCGATTAATTAATCCAACCATTAGGCGAGCGGAAGGGAAGAAATGATGACTCGAATTTACATCTTTGGTCAAAAGAAAAGTTTGACTTTCTCATTCTTCTTCTTTTTGTTCGGCTTCAACTTTCTGATTCTATGGCCCCCCTACCGTTGGATTAGAATAAGAGATATATAACTCCCATACAACGGAATCAGATTAAAAGTTTACTGTGTCTCCAGTACCTCAGCTTGAGTGATACGGACGCCATCAGCCTATCACGACTCTTTCCATGAAATTAGGGTAATAACTTAACTTCTTTATTAGGTGCCATTTACGAAAATACTTACTTGTGCTGAAAAAATATTAATTCAAACGAAGTACCGCGTTAAGCTTCGGGGACCCACGTGGAATGAAGCTGACAAGTAGGCGGTGCGGTGTTCCGCCTTCCGACGATTAGTAATACGAGTAGAACTGTAGACAATTTGCGGTTGTCTACTCACACCATTGTTTTTAGATTCCTAATTTTTCGGTTTTAAAGACAAAAGAGTCAACTTTTAATGAGCATAAATACTCAATAGATGCCTCATTTTGAAAACAGCCACATAAATCTTCATATTTTCCACTTTGGTCGAGCCTATTGCGGTTAGTAACCCATTCTCTATACTTACAATTGGATTAACTAGTAAACATGTATGTACAATTGCATGTGATAGCATCTTCAAGATAAAATTATTTATAATTTATGGATAGTTTTTGAGCAGTTATAAATGGGCAGTTTCTTAATTGTTATAAATGGATAGTTTTTGAACAGTTATAAGTGGGCATTTTCTTAACTATTATAAGTGGACAGTTTTTGGAGTGATAGATGCCCTTTTTATACCCGTTGTATGTTGCTTAGATAAGGGGTAAAAATGTCTAATGAAAAGTCCATAAATGAGGCTATTCGCTCTTTTATTAGTAGTATAGATAACTTGGTCCCCCCTAAATTTTTCAATAAAATATTATTGGTGAGACAAGTCACATTAATACTTATTTATCTTCATCCTTGCCCAATTTTTTATTTCTTGAAACCCTAATCTTGACTTTAACATAATCTATTGTATTTTCCTATGTCAATTCAATTTGTTTGAGTTGCATTTATAAGTTGGGTTTGATTTGGAATGACTTATTTATGTTATGTTACAGGATTGGGTTAGACAATGCCTCAATCTTAGCCTAATCCAAAGTTAAATAAGACTCATATTTTTTAATCTTAACTTTAAGAAAAACTTCATATTGAACTTTTTGGTTGGATTTTAGATGGAGAATAATGCATTCTCCCTCCCCCACCCCCAGAGAAAATTCTTGGCTCTATCACTATCAAAGAACATATTAAGGCTATTATGTTGACCAAGCTTCCATTGATGGTGCAAACTTCCAATGACAAGTTAATATGGCTATTTATGCCACATGGCAAGTACACTTGTAAGTCTGATTACAAGCTCTTATGCGATTTAAATCCTCTTAAGCTTCATTTGTTTGCTCTAACCTCACTTGAAAAAAAATTTGGAAGATGCAATTCCTCATATCCTGTATTAAAATGTGTAGAGAAAATGGTGGACCAGCTTGTAGTCCCACTTCTTCATTATTTCTTGATGTTTTCTTAATGATTATATTGCAATTAGAATATATTTTACTATTGTTTCTAGTGACAGAGGTATTCCTATCATTGTACCTATTTTGTTATAAGACTAATATAAATAGCACCTGGGGCAGCAGACTAGATAATTTTTTCTACACCCCTTTTCTCTTTATTCTTACTTTTCTCCTCTCTTATTCTCTTCTCTTCTCTTCATCTTTGTTATTTCTTTCTTTTCTGATTTATTCTTGCTAAATAGGTTTGAACCTCATTAGTTTTATACAATTTGGTATCAGAGCAAGTCTAAGACTCATTAGGGCTCTCATGTAGGTGTAGTCTACCCGACTACATGAGAGCTTTCTAGGGCTAGAAGTTTAAGCTTAAATCGCCTAGTACTTGGAGGCCATTGTAGATTGTAGGAGGTGCCCCAAGTTCAGAAATTTTGGAGAGCTGCCCAATGACCAGGAAGAATCAGAGAAAACATGTCAGATTACGATTTAGGGCTTAAATCAGACATTAGGAGTGGTGCCCAGTTCTTTCTGGGTAGTTTCATACTTATTTTCGGATTAACAGATGTTTAAAGTCTTTTGGAATCCTCTAGGAGGATTGACTATCATATTTCTCACTTCTCTTGGACTAAGTTTAGGGTTTTTCTACGGACTGTGTTTTATGGGCTGAGTTGTTGATAGTTTTTCACTTCAGCCTCTCATCTTGGGTTAGTAGAGAGGTCTCAGAACACCTTTTTTTTTTATTTTGAGTGTTGTTGGACAACACTTGAAATAACTTTTTTTTTTGAAAAGGAGGTTAAACTGTGTTGTGCCTTCCATTCTATGACTATCCATTGATCATTCTAACATGGAAATTACTAGAAATGCATCTAAATCTTATGGAGGACTTTTAGGAGCTGGAAATGCTACTAGAAGCCATTCATTTCAAATTACTACAGTCAAGTTTGATGGAACAAACTATTTAGAATGGGCCCAATTAGCCATGATGGCCATTGGAGGAAGGGGAGAGCTGAGGTATTTGATGGGAGACACAAAGAAACCAACTCAGGAGGTTGATCCTTCTCTTGCTAAATGGGTCCAAAAAAATTATTTGGTTATGACTTGATTATGCAATTCCATGCAACCTCGTATCAATATAAACTATCTATGGGCAAAGAAGGCTAAGGAGATTTGGGACAATATGAAAAAAAAAACTTATTTTCACCCCCTTAATGTTGCTAGAGCCTATGGACTAAAAAATAAGGTGAAAAATCTTAAATAGGGGGAGAAACCTGTGTTAGTTTATTTCTCCACCTTGAAATCATTGTGGCATGAGATTGATCATCTTGAAACTATTGAGTGGGAGAGCCGAGATGATGCTGCCGCATAGAAGAAATTAGTTGAGAAAAATAGAGTGTTTGAATTCCTAGTTAGGTTAAACTTTGATTTTGACATTGTAAGATGACAACTACTCCATAGAGATAGTGTCTCCTTATCTCAAGCCTACTCCATGGTACATAGTGAGGAAAGTTATGCTACAAAGTTCATATGTTGAATAAGCTTTAGTAGTCATAAAGCTAAAGATTGGAAGTGATAAGGAGAAGTAAAGAAGTAAAGAAAGAGGGATGTGTTTTATGACTATTATTAGAAGCCAAAACATACGAAGGACACTTGTTGGAAGCTCCATCCTCAACTGACTCTAGAAAGACTCGGGAATAAGAAAGGGAATTCCAGTGCAACTATAACCACAAGAGCTTCATCCACACCCAACACTAGATCCAGTTCTCTTAATGCATAGGTTATGGTTAGAGCTACTTTATCTTGGCAAGAGAGTGAAGTAGGCATCTCTGGATAGTCTCACTCTACTCCTCCCACTTTAGCTTTTGCTCAATCAGGTATACGGGCCATTGTCTATCATACCTCAACCTAGGTAACACTATCCATTTTTGGATTGAGATTTAGGAGCATTTGATCATATAACCAGTTTCCCTTCCCTATTTCACACTTATAGCTTGTCCTCCAATAGAGACAAAGTGTCTATTGCTTATGGATCTCTTGTCCCTATTTCAGGAAAGGGAGACATCAAGGTCTCTAATGCTATTTCCTTATCTTCAATTCTATATGTTCATAAACTAAGTACTAGTCTACTTTCAGTCAGTAGTATCACTAAACATCATAATTGTTCATGACTTTTTCCCTAACCATTGTGTTTTCTAGGACCCAATGTCTCAAAAACCCAATTTATATTCATGGATGCCACCTTCTTTGAAGATATCCCCTATTATCCTAGAGTTCTATATCAGGGGGAGAGTCGTGAGTAGGACTCTTTTGCTCAAGATGCCCCTTTGCCTATTCCTATGAATGGAGGGGAGTTGTCAAAAGTTTAAAGAATTGAGGGTGCTTTTGCAGATGATGGTGGAGGCAAGTTGGTTCCAGTAATGATCAATCTAGGCCAGTTCCAGTCTCTTTTAGGGCACCAAATTCAGGTATTGCCTCCCCTTACCCAGTTTCCAAATGAACACCATCAGGGTTTTGTTGTCTCTTGCTACTAACTTCTCATGGCTATTGTTTCAAATGGATGTTAAGAATGCATTTCTAAATAGTGACTTGCAGGAGGAGGTGTATATGGAGTTGCCTCCTAGTTTTTATGATGCAAAGAGTTGTAAGAAAGTTGGTAAGTTAAAGAAAGCTTTTTATGGTCTAAAACAATCTCCAAGATCATGGTTTGATAGATTTAGACTTTCTTTAGAAAGAAGAATTTGATCACACTCTTTTCATTAAGAAAGAAGAATTTGCTTTGACTCTCCTAGTTGTCTATATTGATGGCATTGTTGTGATAGAAAGTGATATTGATGAAATTAATTCTCTTAAGTGATTGCTTAATCAAGAGTTTGAAGTAAAGGACCTGGATGAATTGAGGTATTTCATTGGGATTGAAGTGGCAAGGTTCAAGCATGACATTTTTTATTTCTCAAATGAAGCATGTTCTTGATCTCTTGGAAGAAACAAGAAAAATTGGGGGTTAGACTTACAAGTACACCCATTGAGCAAAATCATAAGATAAATGCAGAAGATGATAAGCCTCTTAATGATAAAGGTTTATATCAATGGCTTGTAGGAAGACTTCTCTACCTATGTCTAATTCACCTTGACAGTCTTATGCTGTCAATGTTGTTATCCAATACATGCACTCTCCCAAAACTACTCACCTCCTTTCTGTTGAAAGGATTTTAGCCTACTTGAAAAGGTGTAAAGGCCTCTCTCTTAGGTGAGGCAATGCCGCAAATCAAAGCCCGTAATGGTCCTCTCTCTCTCAATGCTTTTGATTTTTTATTTTTAAAATCTCAAATAGATTACAGATCTGAATCTACTTCAGTACAGATTTGAATCTATTCCCAAGTCGCAAGTCTCAAGTCGGGGATTCGGGTTTCTGACGGGGATGAATTCCCCATCGGTGTCGGGGATGGAGAGGAATTTCTTTCTCCGATGGGGATCGGGGACGAGGATGGGGGATGATTTGGGGGTCAGGGTTGGGGTCATAGTTGAGTGGTTTATTGATTACTAATTATTTAGATGTATCAGGGGTTTAGGACCCGATCTTTCAAAAACTCATCAAACTTAGCTCGGATTCGGAATGATGCATGGAGGTCTAATTTGAATAAGGATAAATCCAATGAATAAAGCCGCACTTGGTTTGACCTTCCTTTTCCTAACTTTTTTTTCAAAACAAATACAGCCTAAATGTGTAGAACCAGTTTTGAGCCAGACCCCATAGCGTCTATAATGATAGATCTAGAACCAACACAATTATCAATCGGGACTATTGGGTCTAACTTGATAAGACTCGATTATAATTCACAATTATACTTTTAACTTGTAATGATGGTTTTTTTTTTTTTGTGCGTGTGTTGCTCTTGTTTCATGTACCAATAAAAAAACATATATATGAATAATTCACAACAACCAAAGTTGATTCTGACCCAATCTATATATTTCCATATTCTAAAATGCAGTTGTCCACGTCATGAGATTCCTTGTATTGACTCCCACCCTTTAGAATTTTGTGGTTTTTTCTGAATTTTTTAAAATAAAAAATTAAATATGAAATTATTTAAGCTCACCCAAAACCACTTCAGCTAAGAAACTGAATATAACATGGACATCCTTTTAACACCAGTCCATGCATCACACATGTCTCTTCTAGTTATTTTAAATGCAAACATTTTTGTCATTGAACTGCGGCCATGCTCGACCAGTTTTTTTGTAGTTAGTTAGGGTAGGAAGTGAGCTATGACAAGCCTTCTATTCTTTTTAGCAATGATGACTTCTTTTCTAGGGGTGAAAGGTATGAATAGCCATGAAAAATATTTGGTTGCAGCTACCATGCTATTGAAAGTACTAAGGAAGATGGTTCAAGAATTATTTACAAAATAAATTCAAGACTTTAGGGTTGGAAGGATAGCTTTCTATCTCATGCCAGCAAGGCTGTTTTGATCCTCACTCCTATTCTACCGTATGGCCACAGAGTTATTTTCTTATTCTCTCTGTGATAAGACTTTATGGTAGATTAACTATTGAAGGGATGAGAATTCCATCATATGCATGGCCGAACCCTATAGGAAGGATGGGTGAAAATTCAAAAATTTCTCTCTCTCCCATGTGGGTATCACATTCCCTATTTTAGAAAACTGCATTTTCAATGATCAATCTTGAAACCAAACCGGATCTGATCTAAAACCAATAGATAGGAGAGAAATATACCAAATAGGGAGTAACAATAACTCCCAACGAAGGTGTTCACGCCCAAGGAGAAAAACCAAAGACTGTTCCCACTGAAAATGACACATTGTGAGGTGGAGCAGAATCAGTAGGATGGCTCTTCAGCAAGAACCAAATTCTTCAGCAAGAATGTGATGGAGGGCTAGTGAGCACGACTTCAGATTATCTTTTCTAACAAAAGGTAATATCAATAACCTTTCTTGATCACTCCCACAGGTGGAGATCGAACTGACAGGGGGGCAAGAGCAGGAAAAAGCAGAAGACAGGAGCAATCGAACTGTAAATTCTTCTCTCTTTGTAATTTGTGAACTGAGAATTGTGTATTGGAGGTTCTCCCTGTTCCTCTATTTATAACATTTAAAGAGAGCATCTTCTAATCCCATTAAGAGTTTCCTAATCCAAATCTTGTATTTGGATCTAGACTCTCTTTAAGAGATAAAGATAATCTCTTATCTTATCTGCAGATAAAGATCAACCTTCCTAATCAAATTAGGAGTTTCCTGACCCAACTCTTTATTTAGATCTAAACTCTCTGAGTGGATAGGGATAATCCCTTATCCTATCTACTGATGTAAATCCTAGAACTGCCCCCTTTTAATTAATCTCATTAAGTCAGTTTGAATTGGGCTTTAGGCCCATTAAGTCTATGTGTTCACTTAACCTCCAAATTGTTGCCCAATTGGCTATCCTTGTATGGCGTGGGACCCAAACATTGATCTACAAATCAGTCACATGGGTTCAACCCAGCCTCTGTTACAAGGCATGGCTGAATTCACTGTAGGAAACAGTGAACCCCTAAGTCCATCACCATGGGCTCTTAATGGGCCCAACATTTGCACTAAATGGTCCTTAGGTCAAGCCATTATAAAAACCCAAGGACTATGGGCAAATGCAATATTAGCCCATCAGGTATTACCCTTAATGGTCTCACACTTAACCTTTCAGCCCATAATTATCAAACCCTGCCCAACAAGAGATGACCTCTCCCTCGGTTGCAAGGTACAGTGTTGTATTCTCTACTCACATGGATCCCTGGAATTAAAACATTTTGCAAACATTTCAAATCATAATAAATATATGTATATCTCTATATAAATATATTTTGTAAAACAAATTTCAATGGTTGAAATCAACTGCCGCTAGTTTAGGTTTCCATTAGAGAGAGTGCATCCTCAATCATTCACTTTGTCCGACAAAGGGGCTGATCCTGTCACTGTGATCACCCACTCAGATGAATTCTTGGACTGTCCCAACATACATAGGTTTTGACCCCCTCTAAGGATTTCACTGATTGGCATATCAAAGATAGCCTAATCCGACACCTAGTGTAGTATCATAATCGAGTCTATGGGTCAGGTGTAACATTTCAGTTTTGCCCATCTATCTCCAAGGTCCAAGGCAATACTGGAATTCTGGTCTAGTTCAGGGTTTCAAGAAAACCCACACTGCATGTACCTCAGGTCTCACCCTGGCAGCTGAGACAAGCCACCCAACCAACTTGGCGGCACATCAGTGTCAACCTTGGCAAGATAAATCTCCCCAAATCTATCCAATAGTTGTGAAAATTCTAAACTAGCACGAGTCTCATATGTGTCCAGTTTAAGGGTATTACACAGAAACACACCATAATAACATGAATCAAATATGTACTTTATTCATTTATATTAAATGCCATAATGCACATCATTCTGATTGAAGCTAAGGGCATACACTGCCTAACAGCTCTCACTTGCACTTAGGTCCAATCTGGTATAAGCCGGAGTCCCATTCTTTCTACGTGTTTCTCAAACACTTTCTATGTCATTGGTTTAGTTAATGGGTTTGCTACATTTTCCACTTATGCTACTTTCTGAATTAGGACGTCCCCTATTCTAACTATCTCCCGCAGTACATGGTACTTCCTCTCGATGTGCTTCAACTTCGAGTGGGTTCGTGGCTCCTTAGCTTGAGCAATGCCTTTAGTGTCATCACACAACAATGTAATGGGTGATGTGCTGGATGGAAATACTCCCAATTCCAAAATGAACTTCTTCATCCACACGACTTCTTTGGCAACTTCACTTGCAGTAAATTATTCGGCTTTGGTTGTGGAATCCGCCGTGGACCCCTGTTTATTGTTTTTCTAGCAAAAAGCACATGATCCTATCGGGAAGATATAACCGGATGTAGTCTTTCTATCATCTGGATCTGACTGCAAATCGGCATCAGTATACCCTTGGATCTATAATGAACTACCATCAAATACCAGACAAAACTCTTTTATCCTTTGAAGGTACTTTAGTATGTTTTTCACAGTGGTCAAATGCTCCTGCCCTGAGTAGATTGGTATCTACTTACCACACTCATTGCTTGAGAGATGTTAGGACGAATGCACAACATGGCATACATGATGCTCCCTACGACTAAGGCATAGGGAACATCTTTCATGCCTTCAATCTCTTCGGGAGTCTTGGGAGACATGCCCCTTGAGAGAGTGATCCCGTGCTTGAAAAGAACATTTCCTTTCTTGGAGTTCTCCATTCTATATCTCTTGACTATTTTGTCAATGTAAGTAGATTAGGATAATCCTATTATCCTATTCGATCTATCTCTAAAGAGTCGTAGACCCAGTATATAGAAGGCTTCTGCAAGATCTTTCATGGACAACTACTGTGAAAGTCATACTTTCACCAAAATTAACATTCTTATATCATTCTCAATGAGTAGAATGTCATCTACATATAGAACCAAGAACGTAACCTTATCACCACTAGTTTTCTTGTAGACACAAGACTCATCCGGATTTTGCTCAAAGTCAAACTATTTGACGGTAGAAGCTTGCTTAAGTCCATATATGGATCGGTTTAGTTTATATACCATGTGTTCCTGATCCGCATCTATGAAACCTTGCGGTTGTTGCATATAGATATCTTCAGTAAGATCTCCATTCAGGAACATGGTTTTGACATCCATTTGCCAAATCTCATAATCATGGTACGCTGCTACAGCTAGCAGGATTATAATGGATTTAAGCATGATCACAGGTGAAAAGGTTTCCTCATAATCGATTCCTTTTTTCAAAGTGTACCATTTCGCCATAAGACGAGACTTGTAGGTCTCAACCTTACGATCAGAGTTCTTCTTCCTCTGATAGATCCAATTGCAACCAATTGCTTTTACTCCAAGGGGCGGATCTACCAGAGTCTAGACTCTATTGGTCTTCGTTGAGTCCATCTCATCTCTCATGGCATCTACCCATTGGTCTAGACTTCAATGAATCTATGTCCAACATAGCTTCCGTATAAGTCATGGGATTCTCCTCACTGGTCGTGGCTTCCACCAAGTAACTTTCTTGGTCATAACCAAAACGGACTGGAGGCTTGGAAACCCGGGTAGATCTCCTAAGTTGGTTATTTTCTAGAGATGGCGGGACATCTCCCAATACTCCTGGGCTCTCCTCACCAAGAACAACTTTCTAATGATGATTATCCAGGATTTACTCTTCTAAGAAGTGGGCATTTCGACTACAAAACACATTCTATTCTTTTTGATCATAGGATAAGTAACCCACAAAGCCTTTGGGGTAGTATATGAATAGGCAACGACTGGTCTTGGATTCCAATTTGTCAGCACCGGTTCTTTTAACATGTGTCGGATAACCCCAAATCTTTAAGTGTCTCACACTTGGTTTCTTATCGGTCCAAATCTCATAGGGAGTCTTCGGAATGGATTTGGTTGGAACCCGGTTTAGCACATATATCGCAATCTCTAATGTGTAACCCGAAAAGGATGTGGGTAATTCTGAGTGTACGAGAAGTATCAGACCATATCCAATAAAGTTCGGTTCCTCCTCTCTGACACACCGTTTAGTTGTGGTGTAGCAGGAAGAGCTAGTTGTGATACTATCCCATTGTCCTTTAAGTAGTCCCTGAATTCGTTAGAGAGATACTTGCCACATTGATTTGATCGAAGGGTCTTAATTTCATTCCCTAACTATTTCTCGACCTCTTATCTGGATTCTTTGAACTTTTCGAAAGATTCAGGCTTATGTCTCATTAGGTACACATAACCATACCGTGAGTAATCATTGGTAAAGTTTATGAAATAAACATGCTAGTTACGTGTCCTAACATTTGGGGGACCACATACATCAGTATGTATAAGGTCAAGTGTGTTTGTATATCTTTCAGGCTTACCGTTAAATGACCGTTTTGTCATCTTACCCTGAAGGCAAGGTTCACAAGTTGGAAGATCTTCTACAGTTAGAAAACCCAAAGGACCATCATTTACCAACCTTGTAATACGATCTATATTAATGTGGCCAAGTCGATAATGCCATAGGTATGTGGGAATCACTGTATCATGGGTCCTCTTCTTGGGGATTATTTCTGATGTAGTTTCGGTAAGGTTCATTTCTAGAGAAGGATGGAGAACATAGAGACCATTCTTAAGTTCTCTATATGAGAGGAATTTGTTATTACGTTTAATAGTAATGACATTACTGAATAAGATAGAATAACCATTCATGCACAATTTTGAGGCAGAAATCAAATTTCTTCTTAAATTTGGTATGAAAAGACAATCTTTTAGTACAATGATTCGTTCTCTGAAAACTAATTCTACAGTTACTATGGCTGTAGCTGCAACAGTTGTAGAAGTTCCCAAGTAGAGTGTCACTTCTCCATCACTCGGTCTTCTACTTATCTTGAACCTCTGTAGTGAGTTACACGCATGAGTTGAAGCCCTGGAGTCAATACACCAGGAAGCAGAAGTGACCAACAAATTGGTCTCTATGATAAAAGATTCGAAATTACCTTTTTTCTTAGTTTCTAGATATTGAGGACATTTTCTCTTATAGTAGTCGGCCTGTTTGCAGAAGCGACAGGCATCCAATGCCTTATCCTTCTTCTGCTTCTTAACTTTGCTACTTTTCTTCTGAGCCTTCCCTTTAGCCTTCCGCTTTCTCTTGCCCGATTTGCCACCTTCAACAAGCATAGCTATTGCTTTATCCTTCTTAATCAGTCTTCATCCCTCTACAACATATTGATGAGTTCTTAAAGGCTAAAATTTAGCTTATTCATGTTGTAGTTCATGGTAAACTGATTGAAGGAAGGAGATAGGGAATTGAGGATAGCATCAATTTTAGTGTCATGGTCTAGCCCTAACCCGAGAGCCTTCAGTTCATTAATATAACCCATCATCTTCAAACAATGGTCATGAACCTGTTGGTTCTTGGTCCTCTGTGTGGTCATAAACAACCTTAAGACCTTTTGACGAGTAGAACGGATCTGCTCTTCATACATAATCTTTAGACTATCCAATATGTCCTTGAACACTTTGATCTTATCGAATTGCATCTGTATCGAATTATCTAAAGAGGTTATTATATAACATCGGGCAAGAGAATTTTTCTCCTCCCATTCTTGTTACTCTCTTCATCTGGTCTTAGAAGCCTTGTCACCCGGATGACCTAGAGCAGGGTTTTTAGCAATTTTATCCAATTTCTCGGACGTTAGGACCAGCATAAGGTTACGGAACTAGTCAACATAATTTGGACCCTTAAACTTGTTGTCGTTCAACAGTTTAGCGAATTGACCGTTTGCCATTTTTGATAAAGGGCAAAACAAATATTAGTCAACAACCTTATTTTATTCATGTTATCTACATAGATATGGCTTTTAATCTATGTTCCATTTTCATTTATTCATCTCTGAGATTTCCCTCATATCTTAGTGATGGAGACTGCGAATTATGTCTCTAGAAATGTGGGAAATTACATAAGGTGCATGGAGTCAACTGTTTTAGCTGCATAACCCCACCACATTTCTGTGAAGGATTATATCCACTCATCTTATGAGCTTTCCTTTGGCCTTTGTCAGACAAGGTTCATTGCCATTTTAGGTTAAACCTTTCTGTCCAATAAGTGCTCACCCATCATATGCATGAATGCCAAGGTACCGTGAGAGAGTCTTCCATTTTAGGACAGTCCCCTCCTACATCGTTCTATGATGCCCCTATCATCTTATGAAACAATCCAACATATCCAGCAGCAAATGGATAACCCAATTTTATGGTGCATTTCCTCATTACTGAAGAACCCATCATCATGTCAATGATGGAAGGCCTTTAGAGAGTTCATCATATGAATCTCCCTATCACATGAACTCATACTTTAGTGGAATGAACAAAATATTACGCCTTAGTTTAATTTTGGTCAAACCAAAGTGGCTCCCACTGACTTTCATAAAACCAGATTTAGATGGGCCCTAAACGGCTAGGGTTCCGCACGGTTTCTCTTGAGGAGGAAACTGGAGTGGGGCCCACCATGAAGGGAAATCATCCAATGATCTTAAGGACACCAAGGCAATGATGTGCATTCAGCCATGGTGTGCACAAGAGCCACTATCATATCAGCATGGGCCAAGTACTTATGGCCCATGAATGTTGCACATCACACATCCATACATCACATGCATGAAAATCATAATTGATTCAATCAATTTAATAACTGTAAAACCCATAATTAAAGCCCATAAAAATTCATAATATTACTGATTAATATTATCTAGGTATATGGGCTGAATTGCAAGTAGCAGTTTGGTCCATATAGCTTTTATGCTGAAATGGGTTAAAGTAGTTTTAGTATATTAAAACTAGGTTTTTACAGATGTGGGCTGAATTGCATCTTGCAATTAACCATCAACTCCTAGACCCATATGTATAAAATTAGGGCTGAGAACAGCCCCATCGAACCACAGATTCGGTCCTACTAGTTTGGTCCAATCTGGTTCGAATGGGTCTAGGGTTTGATATTTAATTCATGAAAATTGATATGAAATTAAATAATTGAAACAAGACAATCAAGAATCAGTAGGAGGGTTGTTCATAGGACTACTACCCCACACTGCAAGTACCTCAGGTCTCACCCTGACAGTTAAGACAAGCCACCCCAACCAACTTGGTGGCACATCGGTGTCAGCCTTAACAAGATAAATCTCCCCAGATCTATCCAACGGTTGTGAAGATTCTAAACTAATACGAGTCTCATATGTGTCCAGTTCAAGGGTATTACACAAAAACACACCATAATAACCTAAATCAAATATGTACTTTATTCATTTATATTAAATGTCATAATATACATCATTCTGATTGGAGATAAGGGCATACACTGTCTAACAACTATGGCATTGGCTTATCAAAATTTTCTATCTGAAGTTCCATCTCCTTCAAAATCAGGCTGGCATTTGGTAATATTTGTTGGAAACAGTTTTGGCGAGTTAAGAATATCCCACCTAGATACAGCATTATTTTTCTTAAGGAGATATCTCTCACATGTTCTTCCAGTGGTTTCAGAGTTGACCAGACGCCATGCTTTAGGGTGGATGTGGATGAAACAGAAGATCATCTCTTCTTAGGCTGCTCTGCCACCTGCCCTATTTGGTTCCCTTTCCACCTTTCATTCGGATTGGTTGCATAGAGAGTGAGGATTAAAAGAATGGACGAATGAATGGGCCCATCGAGATGGCCTGTGGTGCTCAAATCGGCTTTCCTTGGTAGCTCAATGCTTTATTCTTTTATGACATATTTGGAAAGCGAGAGAGATCGGATTCAGTCCTCACAAGACTGCTCACACCGTTCATACAGTCCCTTGCATCCTTGCATTGGGAATATCTCTTTACTTGCATGCTTGTTCTTCATGGGGACCATGGTCTTGTGAGGACCAAATTCGATATCTGTCACTTTAACAGCCAATCAGTTGTTCATGCTACTCATGCTTAGATCAGTGAGTTAGTGTAAGAAATCTCTGGAGAAGCAAACTTAAATCCTTTGGCCCATTCTACTACTAGAAAGTCTCAGCAGTGAAGAGAAATTATGATGGTGCTCTATATAATTTGCATGGTGGTATTGGAGTGATCATTAGGGACTCTTCTGGTTCCTTTTGTTATGGCCATGCCAAAAGCCCCTCACTGCTCTCCTGAAGAGATCGAAGCCCAAGCAAGCTGGAATTCAATTGGCTCTTCAAATGGGTGCCTCTAATGCTGAATTTGAAGAGGCTCCAGTACAGTTGCTAAAAGTCTGTTTGGGAAAAGTCTTAAACCTCCTTGGCGCATCAAATACTTGATAGCAGATAGCACATATGGCAGACTGCTAAAAGTCTGTTTGGGAAAAGTCTTAAACCTCCTTGGCGCATCAAATACTTGATAGCAGATAGCACATATGGCAGACTGCTTTTAAGGAGGTTCCCTCATTGCTCAGTTCATTGGATTGCCCCCAAGGCTACTCATAAAAATTGCTAAATGTGTCCTCTCTATTCCTTGTGTCCATACTTGGTCCATTGTACCTGATTTTTTATGTGAAACATTAGCAGTGGGTTATAAAGAACATGTCAATGAAAATTTTCCTTTTTCCACAGGGCTCTCTGCCTTATGGCTGGTTCCCTTCAAAAACAAAATTCTAACCCAATTATAATTGAGATACTAATGCAGACCCAGATTCTATACTGACAACCCTAATCAAAACTTAGTATACCTTGCCCAACCCATTGACAACCCTAACCAAAACTCTACATTTTATATGCCAAGGGTGAGACGGTTTGTCTTACCAATTACCATTCGACCCAAAGAAATTTTATTTCACTTAAACTTGAAATTGGACCAGTGCATCTGATGCTCTGATTCCGAATTAGGCTGCATTTGGCATTCCTTATTTTAAGGATTTTTCTCCTTTTTTCAGTGTTCATAGAGGCATTTTAAGTGCAAAAGGGAGAAAAGTCCTTAAAATAAGGAATGGCAAATGCAGTCTTAGAGACCATTTGGGAGGATTTCTGTGTTGATTGAACTGCATTGACTGAACCATTTTGGAGAAGGTACCTGACACAACTTCACCAGAAAGTCAATTTTACAGTTTATATAAAACCTATTTTTGACTTTCCGGGCTTTTACCAAACACGGCTTCATGACATTCCAGGTTCTTCAGCTCATGTAACACCAGAAGCCGCTGCATAAAAGCCTGGGGGAGGGGGAAGGGATAGACAAAGAACAAAACAACTTCGATGGAGAAAATCAGCAGAAGAGGCAATATATCAAGTGTTTGTAAATTGAACGAGAGAGACATCAATGTTTGCTTACGTGAGAAAATTGTAAACAAATTAGGAAAAGAAAGAATTAACATTTTATTCCATTTCCTTTTATCCTTTCCCTTTCCTCAATTGTTTCTCCAAGCCTTACTTCTGCCTCTTGTATATCTTCTCCAAGAAAGACTTCAACACAGCTTGCACTGCTTTGCTTGGATGAGATTCAATGGAGGAGATTAACTTCTCGTAGCTCTTACTCTCATACTCAGCAAATACACCCTGCAATGTTACAAAGGGCCTCAAATCCATTCCATCCAAACATGTAACATATATACACGATAGGAAACATGGCAAGGCAGAAATTTAGTTCTTCTAAAGATTCCAAGATATTGCAAAATCAGAAAGAATTACAAGACTGATTATTACAACTAATTCAAGAGTGCCTTGTTATAAATTTCCTATGAGCATCCTAGTATCAAAATGCAGTCTCATGAGAGCCCAGATCTCCCGCAAGCAAAAAATCTGCACACATAGCATCCAGCCACACACGTAGGGAATATCTGCCTACATGTTTGTTAAATTCATGGGGAGATTTTCCCAATGTGTGATTGGATTCTCATGCTTGCAGAGTGTGTGCAGGTTTTCTGCTTGCAGGAAATCCCATCGTGTCTCACAATGTAATACCATTTCTTCACCCAACCATTTTAGCTCTGCCCAATTTCATAAAGCTTTCACTCAAGTCTTTTTTATCAAAGACCCTTATAATATGAGGCATCAACCTCTGCTAAAGGTCTGATTATGCGATTACCTCTTCTATGTCCAGAAAATAAATATTACAGTAGTAAGATACATTAATAATGATTGGGGTCCACACCATGAATTCTACATGTCATATCATTCTATGTACTTGCAGCTACCATATGTTTTAAAGATAAAAAATGCTGATCCGTGGTTCCTTTAGCTGTAATTTGGGCTGTTTGGTTAGAAAGGAAATGCAAGATATTTCAGTCTAACACCCTGTTGAATGTGTAATCCCTCTTTCAAATTTATCAGGGTTTGGCTGAAAAGTAATAGCTTATTCATGGGTAATTTCAGCCATTTGTTTTTGGCTGTGGACTACTTTTTGGGAATTCTTAGCCGCCCTGTGGCTTTTTGTACAGAATCTCGTTGTTAGTGAATGTTAAGTTTTATAAATTACAACAATATAACTGATACCAATTGGAATACTATATACAAAGAAAGCATGAATAACCCTTGGCATGCGCACAGAGAGAGAGAGAAAGAGAGAGCAAACCTGAAGATTGAGAGCATTATAGAGTTCCTTTACTTTTGCAACCAAAATTGGATCTGGTTTTCCATAACACTCCTAAAATAAAATAACTACAAATAAGCAAATTCACTAGGGAAAATAAGAAATTTCAAAGCAATGGACATGAAAACTGTAATCTTACATGTAATAATTTCTTCTGTTCTTCGTTGGCAAGTTCAAGAGCTTTCACAACCAACCATGAGCACTTAAAATCCTCAATATCTGTTCCTATCTGATAATTAAGAAACCACAATGAGACGTTGAGAACAAGTTGAGAAGTTGAGAACAAGTCAAAACCTTACCTTACCAATCACTTCAGGATCACCGAAACAATCCAAATAATCATCCTAAAAGAGAAAAAGAATGCGGAATATTGACATGAACACCAGAAAACCACATAGGCAAATAATGGAACTCAAGGGATATTAGGAATTTCAATAGTGCAAAAGACAATCACCTGTACTTGAAAGTAGGTTCCCATTTCAATAAGAATGTTCTTTACATCAATATGTTTGTCCAAATTCTCACCAGCCATAAGCAATGCACATGCGACCTATGAGATCAAGACAAATATAAATAAGAATTATCAGATTTATTATCTTGCTACCAAAAAGAATATTGATAATTATAATAAAAGTAGGATCTAGCGTTATTGATATAATTTATGAAGCATAAGAAGGCATCTTTCTTAGAGTGACATATTCTGGTTCACTTTGGATAATTAAGGAAAAGGTAAGATGATATAAATGAATAATATAGTAATACACAAGCCAAGGAATTAAAGAGCAAGGAAAACATTTTGAACCACAAATAAATCAAGCAGAGACGACTCTGGCAGAGAGTTCCTGATTAAGATTACTGCAGATGATGAATACTCAAGTTGGAACCAATGGGAAATATGGAAATAAGTTCTGCATAGTGGTTATTCTCTAGTACTGGAGATAGACCAGTACTAGAGAATGACATGCCACATGTGGTTTGCAATTTACATAATTTTTTGTATATCAATTACTTTCTTAGATTGTTTTCTACAATTTGCAAGTGCCAGTACTCTGGCCTGGTAATGAGGAAGGAGGAAATGCTCCTCCCGTACATGCCTATAAGGATGGTTTAAGATCTCACACTAGCAGTTGGAGTTATCACTATGTCTTGATCATCCAACAATATTAGTCTGGATTTTGCAGACCAGTAATTGTTAGGTTCACTTGGAAGATAATCATGGGTAAAAAATCTTAACTGTGTGTGTGCTCTTGACCATCCATCCACCAATTGCACCCATTTGGGCAATTTCCAAGTAGTAAAATAAAAAATCCAGACTAATATTGTTGGATGATCAAGGCATAGTGATAATGCCAACTGCTAGTGTGAGATCTTTAACCATCCTTACAGGCATGTATGGGAGGACCATTTCCTCCTTCCTCATTACCAGGCCGAAGTACTGGCACTTGCAAATCATAGAAAGCAATCTAAGAAAGTTATTGATGTACAAAAAATTATGTAAATTGCAAACCACATGTGGCAAGTCATTCTCTAGCGATAACAAAATCTACAGAATTATTTCTTTTTAAGAATAAAATAGTATAAATAAGATTCTGAAGAAATATATGCATTCAACTATATGGAAGTTGAGCGATTTGAAACTCTACATATTTCAAAGAGGCAGATTAATGTCCAAGTGGGCAGTCAAGCATAACAAGTCGATGGATCTTCTTGCAGGTTGGCAAACTTGTTGGATGATACCAAGAAAAAAATGAAATGACCATACAGACAATTGAAAATAAGAAAAAAAAAGAGGCAAAACAAAAGATTTTAAATCAAAGCAGTGAACATCAAGCAAGCTTCCAAGACTAAAGCTTCTATATTCAAGTATTTCTAGGATATCATGAAATATGTGCAAGAAGAAGTTGGCATTCTTGGTGTGGACAGAAGTGATAAAGGATAGCCTAAGACCCTAAGCAGGAGATGGTTGGAGTTGGACTCGTTGTGGTATATTCTATGTTCAGCAACAGTGGAGAAACAAATCGTCTTTTTATCCACTGAAATGTGTCAAATCAATTATGGGTGAAGTTTTCTTCCTTACCTGATATCTGAAAGGTTTGAGCAAAAGAGGAAAGTTGATATGGGAAATGATACCCCAGATGATTTTTTGGAGTATTTGGAGGGGAGATAAATACTTTTATTATTGAAAATAAGATATGCTCAACCGATATGCTAGTGAAGAAGGCACTGGGTACTCATTGTTGTTGGCTGTCGGATCACAAAGCATTTAAAGGAATCCCATACAAGTTCTACAACTCTTTTATTTATTTATTTATTTTGATAGTCTGTTCATGAATTGTAATTCTTGGCATATACTACTATTTTATTGTACAGTGCATTGGTGTACATGGGTGCTGACCTTTTGTAATCACTGCTATATGATAACGAAACTCTACCTGTTTCAGAAAAGAAGAAGTATAGGAAAACAAAAACAGATTTGTACTGGACTAGCATCACTGAGTAGTTCTTTAAGAAAACATTACGAAAGAGATGAATATTATCATTAAAACCTAAATATTGATGCATTAGAATAAAGATTTTTTTCCCATTTTCACTCACCGGAAGGTAAAATGAATAATAGGCAGTCTTGTACTGGACAATGCGATGGTGACTGCACGCATCCAAATCATAAAGTTAGCAAAGACCATCAGAATTTTGACATGATTAAAACCAAAACTTATCCATAGTGGAAGTTAATATTGAGAAACAATGGGAAGAGTTTTGGAACAGTACATGGGCAAAAAGAAAACATAATATTATCAAAGAAATAAAAGATATTTCTAGAGGCCTAGACATCATGTATGCCATTTAGCATCATTAACAGGTTTTTCCTTTCAGATTATTATTGCCAAGGCCAGCTGACCACATATAATTAGGTCAAGGCTTAGATGACAATGATGATTAGTCGTGCAAAGGCCAATGCATTATGTTACTAGGACAAGTTAATGGAGACACTGGTTTGTCCATCAATGGCACAAAACTTCAGTTCATGCATCCTATATCATGGAATAAATTTATCTAGGCATTGATTGGTTACAATAGAGGTGTTTGTAGAAAAGAGTATATAGAATAAGTTTATGCATCACTGAAACCAAGCCGTAATCCTCTACCAAACACTTGTTAATTTCTGACATTGCTATATAAAGAAAAACGCAATATGGTATTTTCTACCAAGGGGAAATATTTAATTTCCTGCATTTCGCACCATAAATGAGACTTACCAATTAATCAGTCAGAGATACCAGTCATGCAAACAAGTGTAGTAGAATGCATGTCAGAAATCCTCATCTCTAAGGCTGTATTTGGTTGCAGTGCAAAGAATTTGCACTGATGCAAAACTATAATAATGCAAACAATTTGGCTGCAAGTTTTGATTTATTTTTGTTTCAAAATTTACCTTACTTTGTTTGCTTGCATTAAAAATGAAGTAAAATAAGACCTAAAGCAGAATAAAGTAAAACCTAAAACAAAATTATACCAAATTTTGCATTTTTTTCATTTGCACTCCCATACATTTGTACTAGTGCAAATAAAATTGCACTGCAACCAAACACAGCATAAATAGTAAATACGGCTTAAGGAAACATTTCTTTTCTTACTTACACTGGGATCGTGTACTTGGATAGATCTTTTTGTCCTTCATGTGTAGTAATCAAATCTATCATTTGTCCTGAGGCTGTCTGGAACTCCACCTGGTAAACAATAGAGGAACCAGCTAGACTTTCAGTATTTGACTAAAATGAAAGAAATGAACTTCTCATGCATAAAGACAACAACCTCATTAAATAAATCTAGAAGATCCACGTAGTAAGGCTTTTCTCTGAAGTGTCTTCTGAGAATTCTAGAAATATGGTTACGAAGGATAATCCCATCATTCACAGCAATAATGCCAACCTATAACGAAAAAATTTACATTAGTAATGTTAAGTTGAATGACAAATAAAACCAAATGGACTAAAAGTACTGTAGAACATGCTCACTATAGCCACATACTTCGGGCATTCTAAACCAACAAGGTTGACCACGGCGTGTGTGAGAGTTGTCCATAATATCATCAAGAACAAGAAAATAAGCTTGAAGCTGCATGTTTAGTTGTCAAGGAATCAATCTCATAGACTAACAAATAAATGATAACAAAATTGGTACAACAATATTCTGGTAAGGAGTTCAGGGTGGTTAGAAGCCAAGGATCATGCCCGGTGCCATACCCATTCAATGCACCAACCAAGTGCACATGCTAGAAAGATTTCATCTTCTGGAAGTTCTCTTCCTTCTTGCAGCAGCTTATAGCTATCAATCACAGAGAGACCTCGATTCAGCTTTCCTGTCAACAAACTATTAAGGTAAGAGTAGGCCATGTTACAATAGATAATACATTCCTATTTCAGTCAATTGCTTGTTGAATTTTTAAGTACAATATCATGAAATATCAGATTCTGTGTGTGAGTGTGTGTTTTATTGAAACAGAATATGATAGTAGTATAAATAGTCTGCTTCTTACCTCCAGGAACATTGTACTCCAGCATCTGCAATAGAAGGTACAAACAAACATGATTAGACTACGAACAAGCTAAACCCACCTCATAAAAAGCAGTAGAAAATACACAGAAAGTTTTCAAGTAACTCATTATCTAAGATATGCACAATACATATTTATGCTTGAAAATGATACATCTTTTTATTTTTTAATTTTATCAATAACAAAGGCAATTTCATTAACAAAGAACAATTAAGTTCAATGAAAAGGTGGGGAGAGATAAACTCTCTTAGCTCTCCCCAAGGAAGAATCAAGTTACAACATAGCCCAAAACAAATTGCTCCTTCCTATCCCTTGTTTAGCCAGTATGTCAGTAAATGCATTGGCTTCTCTTCTCATTGGCTTGAAAGTGATACTGACAATATTTATGTTATAAATTCCCCTGGCCTCTAGAAATTACCATTAAATTTTTCAGAATAAAAACTAACAATGAAAAATAAATAACATGAATAAAAAAATAATCATTTTGTGAACAAGTATTCACATATTTCAATTACTTGAACATTTATTAGGACTTAATTTATTATTTCCATCCTTGTGTGAGATTTACAACCTGGCATTCTGGTACCAAAGCTTATCCGTGTATTATGAATTTAATGTGCGAATGGAAAAGAAGATCCAAAGTTGCAACCTGGCTGGCTAATATAAACATAATTTGACAATTTCTGTTTGTTTTATTATTCTGTTCACATTTCATTTTATTTTTTGGCAAAGGGGGAAGGGGGCATATACATATGCAAGTAGAATTAATGGTTCCACTTTGGCACTTTGACATCTGCAATCTTTATTTTTCTGGGGCGAGTCAAAACAAAAAGGTGCTTGAAAGGGATATTTTAGTTGAGAAAATTTACCAACTTCAACAGCATTGCGTTTACATGTTTGGTAACTGAAATAGTAGTTAAATCTCCTAAGAGGTGGTTATATAGCAAGAACACAATCTCATGGAAATGGACCAGGAGAGTCAAGATTCTGCAAACTTCTTAAACTGTACTTTTACAAGGATGGACAGCACCATAAGAAGTGATTTTTTGCAAGTTGAAGGAGCTAGAAGGGATAGGGGTAGACCAAAAAAGGCATGGATAGAAGTAGTAAGAAATGATTTAAGATCCAATAATTTAACAATAGATATAGCATCAAACAGAACCAAAATGATAAAACAGGATTATGTATCCAATCCTATATAGTTGAGGTAAGGCTTAGATGATCGCGATTTTACAAGGGTGGGCAAAACATATGCACAAAGATGAAAAATCATCCGAATGCAATATCATTCCTATCGCTGTAAAGTGACAGAGAACCAGCAAAACCTCTGGCAACAATAGGTATCCAATTCCAGCTCAGTAACCTGCACATTCTACTCTAATTGCTTACACATGTAGCAAAGTCTTCCTTTTCAACTTTCTGACAAGGTAGGTAGTATCTTTATAAACCCAAATCATTATATCTATCAAGCTAGATCATTTATTCATTCACTCCATTACTTCTCTCCTGTGCTACCATATGACCCCTTTATAGGATCTGACTTGTTAGGACTTAGATCTACTTTATAAAAGCAATTCCCTTTTTCCCCTCTCCTACTTCCCTCAAGCTCCTCATCTCCTTTTATTCAAGGATATCATGCTTAATCAAACGGATTTCCACTTAATTATCGTAGCTCTGCACCATGACTTGAGCAAACAAAGCAGAAAAATAATCCCCCTTTTCAACCTTTTTTCCCCAAGAAGTAAAAGAAAACTAATGTATAGATAACAGAATAAAACAAAACAACAAAGATAATTCTACCAACCACCCAGATTACTGGAACAATCAAACCAGAGCTTTTGCATCCAATTGAGTGATGTTAAGCATTCAAACACTAAACACTCAGTATTAGCAGGAACAAAGAAAAGAATAACAACAATTACGGATCTTTAGCAGTAACGAAGAAGAGGAGGAAGCGGAAGAGCGCGTTACCCGGTCGACCCATTGACGAGAATCATCGGTGAAGTCGAAAGCGGGGTCTTGAAGCAGCTCAGATTTCAGGGTAGAGTATACCCTGCGGAAGGTCGACTTCATATCGGTCGCTGCTCCGTTCAAAGCCGCCATGGTAGAGACTAGACAAGAAGCGCAATGCGGAGACGCAGGAGATGACCGGGAGAGATGATACAGAGGGTCACTTGTTCATGTCCATGTGAATTTAAGCACTACAAAGAATCACAAAAGACAAGTAAAAGGATGTGACATCCATGAAAAAATAAAAGCAAGCTGTTACTTGATAATTCCACAAAAGGGATAGTATGGTATATACCAACTTCGGAGAATTCTTCCATTCACATTCACAGTTGCACTTGTTTACATCACGACAATTAGAATTTAATTTTTTTGTATGTAAATTTATATTTTATATTTTGGAAAAATTTGTATATTAAACAGTGTTTTCATGAATTTCTTGAATAAAAAAATGGTACCTTTTTTGTAAAAAAATAATTTAATTGTGAAAATAATAAATCAAAGAAATGTAATTAGTTTTATACATACTATATGTAATTTTTTCTTTGGATAGTAATGAGCATTTAGCACTTGGGTTAGGTTGTCTCTGGTTATAAGTGAGAAGTGGATTCAAACACTAAAATCGAAAGTTTTTTGTTCTAAAGTCACTAAAAGCAAAAGTTAAACGCAAGCTGAAATGTGGAAGAAAACCCAAGGGATGTTTGATTCCGTTGGAGTTTATTGAAAAAATGTCATAATGAGTAGTATAAGGGTGTTTGTGTTTATTGCATATGAAAGCATTGTTTGGTTTTATTATTTATCAAATAAACAGTAAGAAATTAAAATGTTTGGCTTTTTGTACATGGGACATTTAGGAAACATCAAATTTTTGTTTCTCTAACACTCCAACATTTTTTTGAAACGAAATGCTGATGTGGCATATTTTTATGAGTGTTAATCTTTTAATAAATGTTTAATGTGCCTATCTAAACAAAAAAAAAAAAGTAAACAACATTTAAAATGGAAAATATTTAAAGTAGGAAAGTACATATAAATGCTTAAAATAATAAATGACCTCTTTGTAAACCATGGTTTTTAAAAACGAACCGGTGATCAAACGGTTAGGGGTCCGGTTATCAGTTCCAACGGTCCAACCATTCGACTCGAATGGCCGACCCATTCTAAAGAAAAAATAAAAAATTTTAAAAAAGATTAAAAATTTGGAAAACGGTCAAAACCGTTTGAACTATTCGAACAATTAACCAGCCGATTCAGCAGTTTTCTAACCAAAATCAACAGTTTTAGAGGAAAAAACAGTTTTGGAGGAAAACGAAACCAATCAGGTGACCGGTTCCTGGTTTTTCCGGTCCGACCGTCCGGTTCAGTCTGGTTTTGAAAACAATGTTGTAAACTCCACCGGAACCAAAAATATACCTCACCATAAAAATCAAAATTAGTGAAAGCAAAACTAAGACTGAAAGAAACCTTGATATTAAAAAAGTAAGAAACAAGAACAACAGTCAATGAATGATAAGAGAAAAGAAAATTAAGATAAGAGAAGGCATCAATTTAAGATAGGTAACAAATTAAGGTGCAAAAAATAAAGGATGGAAGCCTTGAGCTTACCGTAGATCACTGTATGGGTTCCTTGTAGAGCTGACAAAAGAAAAAGCAAAATTAGTTGGAACAAACAAGGAGAGAGAGAGAGAGGGAGCTGCCAAAAGAAAAAGCAAATGTTCAAAATATCGATACAGGGCATATCAGCCTATATCGTGGCTCAACCTTTTTTTTTTTTTCTTGTTCATTTGGTTCAGAGGGATCGGGATCTGTTCCTCACACATGGGCGTCTTATAGATACATCCACCGTACATTGGGAATATTTATGAATAATAACTTATAAGTACAGAAAATGTTTCCATAGGATGCGCGTATGAATAGGTGTGAAGCACCCTGTGTGAGGAGCAGCTCTGGCAGCTCTGATTTCCATTCAGTTAGTTTAAGGCCCTTCTACCTCTTGAACCAGGTCAGACCCCAAAAAACCCTTGTATCAATGTATCAAAAACCATGGCTATGATATGGGAAGCCCCGAAACACCCCCTGTTAATGCGTTGGGTCTAGGTACGTACAATCAGTCCTGGACCAATTATTAATAGGGACAAAATCACAGATCCCGAACCATTATAGTTAATAGTTGGGTCTAACACAATAAACCTGATTAATGATAGAAAAATATTAAACTATTTATATATTAATAAATTAAACATTTTTAATTAATATTATTTTATTTATTATCTATCAAATGTATCATTTTAAACATAAAATATGATAAAAATTATAAGAAAATAAAGAATATATATAATAAAATAATCGGTTCCAGGTCTGAATCAATTCGGGACAGACAAGAATTAAAACCAACCCAATTATTAATTGAGACAAAATTATAAAACCAAAACCGTTATAATTTATTGATCAGTTCGGATCCATCGGGTAGACCCACCCATTAGCAGCTCTAAAGAGGTGATAGTGAGTTTAACTGTTGAACAAAACTTCAAAATTAAGGTAGAGTGATTATCAAGTAATAGAAACGGTTTTGATAGAGGTGAAATTTGGTAATTGGTCATGTGCTGAAAAAATGCCATGGAAAAAAACAAAAATAACAAAAAATGGAGAGGATAGTATGCCTACTCCAGTAGTATGATAGCCAATAAAACCAAAAACTAATAATACAAACAGTAAAATAAAATATTAAGAATAAGAGAAAATTGTACAGAAAAAATGGTAGCACGCTGCACCATCAAGCTAAAATGAGCAAAAGATAGAAATGTGCCACTTTGGTAGATTCTAAATGGATGAGGAAGAAGAGACGGAATGTTAGAAATTTAGGGGAAATGGCTGAACTGAATGGCTTATTGTTTTGCCTTTTTAGTAAACAAAATAATTAGATAAAATATATTTAAGAGCATGGTAATCAACTCAAGTTCAGTTTAACTGTTTAAGCCATAGCCATTAAGGAGTTCATCACAACCTCAATAAATTATTCACTAAAAAACAAAGCAATGAATCATTCTATTCAGCCATTTTCAATTGTGATCAAAGGCCCCCTTAGAGAGAGAGAGAGAGAGAGAGTGAGTGAAATCCTATTCAAGGGCCTCAACTAATGGCTAAAGCTTTTAGGTTGAATAGTTCCTTAACATGGTATTAGAGCCTATTTGACCAAGTGGTCTAGTGTTTGATCCTTATCACCCCATTATAATTAATTAAATTTTAGCACAAGTTTTAGCATGAGAAGGCATGTTAGAGAATAAAATCTATTCTATATTCAAGGACCTCACCCAACAGCTTAAACTTCATGCCATGTTTTCAATAAAAAAAAAGAAGATATCTCACACGAAAAAATACATAGGTGGTGTTTGGTCCATAGTTCAAAAAAAGGATAGTTATGCTCAAGAACCATATTACCTTTTTTTTTTTAAAATGAAAATACTGGTTTATGTATATAAGGAATTCATCTATTACCATTCAACTTTGATTGTATGACCATTTATTTATCATGATCCGATCCAATCCAAAATCCGATCTTATTTTGTCATATTCGGATATCATCCATATTGGATTTTAGGATCAAAAATAGGATTTGAATAAAAATTGAATCAAATTCACATCACCCCTTATCTAATACAAAATAATATATATATATTGCATTTTTATAATTTATATTATTTTTTTTATAAAAAATGTGTATATATTGAAAATAGTTGAAAAAAATACTTGTATTTTTCTTTTTCTTTATATAAACTGTTATATTTTCCTTTTAAATTATAAAAATTTTCAGAAGTTAAATCAAATTTGATCAGATTTGGATATCCAATATCCTTTAACGGATTTGGAATCGAATTGATGTTTGTGAGATCTGATCAGGGGAACCTACTATTTGTATTATTGGATTGGATTTGGATATTCACCGATTCCAATCTGATCCAATCCATTTGCGTCCCTAATAATATATATATATATATATATATATATATATATATAATGTGAAAATAGATATAATGATATGTTAAAAGTATATATAATTATATATTTTGTCACATGTATGAAATATATATTGCATTTATAATATACGAATATGGTCCAAGAACAGAATCATTTGGTTACATTTGTGTTCTTTGTGATTTTACTCAAAAATCTATCTTCCATGGTTTTCAAAAAATAAGGGTTTTGGTGGTTCTAGAACCCCCAACAAGTTGAAAATGTTCTTCACAACGCTGGTTATGTTCATGAACCGGATTGAAATATGAACACAACCACTTAAAAATAGACCTTAATTGTGAGAAAAATGCTAGAAAATTATAAAAAAAGAGAAGCATTCCACCTAAGTGTTTCCCTCCTTTTCATATATAATTAATATGGGCAATAAAATAAAGATATAAAAATATGCGATATATGGTGCCCCTTATAATTAGTGGTGATCATAGGGTAGGCCTAGTTTTGGGCCTATGATTTTAAATATGTTAGATTTTGATTTTAATTTTACATTTTAAAAGGATAATGATGAAAAACATTTAAATTTTGATTTTCCCATACTTTAAATGTCATAATTGCGATGGTTAGATTTAAAAAATTAAAATATTTAAACAACCACCATTTGCAAAAAAAATGAAGACATTTAGAATTTAATTTTTTTATACTTATTATTTATTTACAATCATTTGACTGTACTTAAAATGTCTTAACACAATGATTAGATTGGCAGATTAAACAGAAAAGTGTGGACTGGCCCATTGCAGATTTCTGAATTCCATTGTAGATTTATAAAAATTCAAAATGTCAAATACCCCCATTTTATACATCAATGCCCGGCCATGAATTGGCATCAATTCTAAACTGGTACCTACCCCAATTATACTTTAGGTCTAAGAATTCTGACCCTATGCTGAATCGTCATTCTCCCAAGATTAAAATATCCGTGCAACGTACCATCATTATTAGTAAACATTGACATTATATGTGAAACTACTAGAGAATTTACTATGGGCTTAGATATAGAATGGGTTGTGTTGGGTTGGGTTTGATGATTCCTTTTCATTTGATTGGGTCGGGTTTGGGTTGGACCAGCCCTGAACCTAATCCAATTTGTTGATAATATCATATTCCTACTTGGAACCGGCAATTTATTGATATCATTCTAAATTCATTAATACCCACTTTGTTATTCTCCTCTCTCTCATTCATTTCTTTTATTTTTCTTTCTGCACACATGTGCATCCACATGCCACCACAATTTGAATTTTACAAAGATGTTTTTGCTATAAGCCATATGCCATATTGACACAATTTGATAAGAAAGATCTTTCTATTATAAATTATCTATCATATTAAAATGTAATATCTATCATATTGGCATGTAATGCACATGATAGGGTTGAAACCCACTCTACCATTGATAACATTCTCACCCTAAAGATCAATGGTCAATTTCATCATACAATCACAAACAAGGGATCAATCCTTTTGTAGCATAGGTGGTAGGTATAACTTTATAACCACTGTAATGGTCGTTCGAAAGGAATCGAATTGGCTATGGAATCAGATCATGCATTAGAACCTGGCCTAATACTTACGAATTAATCCTTTAATAAGTCCCACATTTTTTTTTGTGGAATGCATAGATGCCTAGATATGATAATTGGGTGGGGTCCATTGATCCATTTTTCTAATTAAACATGTGATGCATGCAACTCAGTTTCCAAATTTTAGAAGGTCCTTAGTTTTTCTTATTTTCATCTATTTTGTAATTACTAGTAAAAGTGTACATGCATTTGCATGTGACCTTATCTCTAAGACAACTATTTATAATTCATGGACAGATTTTGATTAGTTATATGTGGACAGTTTTTGAACAGTTATAACTAGGCAATTTGTTAACTGTTATAAGTGGGCAATTTTTGGAGTGGGAGTAAAAGACATATATGCATTTTTTATGCCCATTGTATATTGCTTAGATAATGGGTAAAAATGTCTAATGAAAAGTCCAGAAAATGAGGTTATTCACTCTTTTATTAATAGTATAGATTGTCTATCTCTCACACACATGTATTTTATTGATGTGGTTTAACTTCGTCTAATTAAACTAAAATTCGAATTTGATTGTATTATAATATATATCGGTTTTAATATATATCAGATCCATGTGACTTAACTACTTTTTAGTCTAGATTAGGAAATGAAAATTAATTTTCTACTTATTAGGTTGTTTTATGCTCTTTCTTTATCCATTAGAATTCACCTAGGCCGTGTTTGAATGCGGTGGAAAAATCTATCATGTAAAAGTCAATCGATAGAAAAATCTATTGTGTAAAAGGTTCATTGATTTAAAATTGTTAAACCATTGAGGATTTTTAAGTGATAATGAATGTAAAAGTACATCAATTATCATTTACATCGATTATCAATGTAAAAGTCAGCCAAAAAGCATGATTATATTGATTTTTTATGTAAATTTTACATGAAAAATAAGCAACTGCAAAAGTGGACTAGAAGTAAAATTTTACATCGGTCCACTTTTACACTGAAAACAAATAAGTGTAAATGCAAACCGACAATTGAATATTACGTTGATTCACATTTACACATCAATCAAACACAGTCCTAAGGTTTGGACTTTAAACAATTCTTACATTGTGATTGATTATTAGTTCAGGTTTTAATAACCAATCTACTGTCTAAAGATGAGAAACATTTTCACATTTTCTTTTGATGAAGAAATAATTTGGTTTATTTTTTTTTTTATATGAGAAACTAGTTAAAACCTAGAATGTACATAATATCCATATATTTTTAACATTATATACACATCAAAAGAATGTGCTCTTCAGCTAGTGTATAAAAAAGTAAAACAGTTCTTGGCTTTTTTTGTTTATTTATTTTTGGTACACAACACTTCTTGGCTTTAGAACATGTAAAGATGTTTTTCCCACCATGCTAGTAGAAAGGAAAAGTGTAGCTTGTCTCTGTTTCCCCACATGCTAAAAGCAATTTTTCCCAAGTTCCAACGTTGCAGCAAAAATTGCACACCTCTCTCTCTCTCTCTCTTCTTCTCTCTCTCATAGCTCTAAGTTACAAAATCCTGTTCTCCACGTAGAAGTATTCCTCACCCTGCACTTGTGCACATGATTCTATATTATATTGATATATTCTAAAATTGCTTTGCAATCATTTTATTTAAACTTTTACAAATATAAAATTAAATAGGGAGGATGATGGTTCAACTCAGGGTTAGAATTTTTAGGCCCAAAGTACAGTTAAGGTAGTTGGCAGTTCGAAATTAATGCCAATTCATGGCGGACATTGATAAATAGAATGAGGGTATTTGACATTCTGAATGTTTATAAAATCTGCAATGAAATTCAAAAATTTGCATTGGACCTGTCTGTACTTTTTCAAATTAAATATGTTGTTATTTAAGTTTAGATTTTTTGACACCAACCCGTGCATCACACGAGTGTCTTCTAATATATTAATAAGACATAAGAGAGACATTTCAATGTTGATGCTATGCTACCAAACTGTTGTCTATTACTTTTGTTGTGTTTGGTTATAGGTGAAGGAAAATCAATCACCAATATTTTCCTTGGAAAATAATTTTTAAATGGTTGGGGTTTCTGTAAGAGCAGAAACTAATAAACCGCCATAAGACCCAATCTAATAATCAACCTAAAAAAACATGCATATGGTTGACAGCTGGCCACTTGATAAAATTATTAGAAAATTGTAGAATAATCTCTCAAAAGGAGAAACCGAGTAGATATCCTTCAAGATTTTCATGATCCTAATTCTCCAATACAGGCTTGGTTGGTAAGTGGACAGGATAGTCCCAGAAATGATGTGGTTTTGAGCCCCATTATGAAAATATTTAAGTTGTTGAAAAAAGTGTTGTATTGTGTCAAGACAAAAAATGAAATATGGGATATCAAATCAGCCTCACAAGATTGATTCCTACAACGTCCCAATTCTCGCCGTCTATTGGGAATATTTCATGATGATAATATCAAATGAATATATCATCATCGAAGATGTTCTCAATACATGGCAGGGATATACTGTAGGACGTTGTGGGGGATAATTTTGTGGAGGCTGATTTTAAAATCAAATATGGTCCTTATAGAGATAAAAGAGGATGATTTAATATAAAAAATATCTCAAACACAAAATGATACAAAATATAAGGTTTTATACTGTATATATTTGTATTTATACTCTTTCCAAACTAAGCTTAAGGCTAATTTAGTTATAATGCAATTTTATTTGTATTAATACAAATGTATGAGAGTGCAAATTAATAAAAAGAATACAAATTTTGGTTTAATTTTGATTTGGGTTTTACTTTGTTCTGTTTCAGGTTTTATTTTACTCCATTTGTACTGAAATCAAACAAAACAAGGTAAAATTTGAAACAAAAATAAATCAAAATTTGAACCCAAACCATTTTCACTACCATAGCTTTGCATCAGTGCAAATAAATTTGCATTGCAACCAAACACAGCAAGAATTTTTTTCCTTTAAAAATTATATCCAATATAAAACACACATCTAAAGATTTGAGAAACATACGGGCATGGTTTTCAAAAGTGGACCGGACCGGACGGTCGAACCAGAAAAATCGGGAACCGGTCCGATTCCATTTTTCTCCAAACCAGCTTTTTTCCCCCAAACCGTTGATTTTGGTCAGTAATCCGCTGAACCGGCTGATTAATCGTTCGAACAATTTTGACCGTTTCTCAAATTTTTTAATTTTTTTGTCAGAATGGGCTGGCCGTTCAGGTCGAACGGTCGAACCATTCAAACCGGTAACCAGACCCCTAACCGATTCGGTCACCGATTCGGTTTTAAAAACCATGTATACGGGTGCTGCCAAATATGAACCAAGAAGGCCAATCTCTTACCAAAAATGACTTAAATAAAAATAGAAGGAAAATACATAATTTCGCTACATTTTTTTCAAAATACTTGTTTTCCACAGCCATTTTTCATTTGACTGAATGAAACCTTATACATGAATGATTGAGAAAGATATGAATATGATGAAGTTTGACTGCAGACAACCAACCTTATACAGGAAATGAGTTGCAAAAAATCAGAAACAATGCCTTTTTTTCTATAAACTTGTGTTTTTGATGACTTATTATACGTACGTACAATCAAACACTGTAAAATAGCATTCGTTTCAGAACTTGTTCATTTTCCTTCATCTAGTTGAACGTTGAATTTCATGGTGGTCGACAATTGAAATTTCTATTTCTTACAATTCAGGAAACCCAGGATCAGAAATTTAGAACCATCAGATATATCCTTATTGATTAGGTTGCTCCGGCTGCCGCTCAACAAGTCCACAAATTTCATTTGAACTGTGTGAATGAACGGATTGTAGGTGGAATTGATCAGCTATAAGTCAATTAAGCCGTCTCTCTCTCTCTCTTTTGACTCTGAGATATTCATGGGACATGGCCCATCCAATGACGCAGCTCATTGACATTCTGATGGTTCAGGCTTCGGACTTCAGACTTTGGACTTGAGACTGATGTAGCAATTACTAATTAATTGTGGAAAGTCAATAGATTAAGCCATCTTTCTTGAACACTCTTCTGTCCCCTCTCTTCGCTATCTTCTTTTATTCCGCCTTTCTCTTTCAGATAGAAACGGAATTCCAGAGCTGGGCTTTGTGGACTATCGAGAGTCTAGACGATGATGACCAATAAAATTTGATTTCCAACACACAACCTTCTTCTAAAGGGTTATCCGGACCGGACGGTCAGACTGGAAAAACCGGGAATCAGTCAGATCAGTTCGTTTTTCTTTAAAATTGGGATTTCTCAAAAAACTGTTGATTTTGGTCAATAAACTGCTGACCCTGGAGATTAACCATTCAAATGGTTTGGCAGAACAGTTTTAATCATTCGACTCGGTAACCGAACCCCTAACTGGTTGTCTCCGGGTCGATTTTAAAAACCATGGTAAAAGGTAAGAAGTTGTGATATACAGGTTCAGTTTAGAAGAAGTCTGTACCTACCCCATCAAAGCTTTTTCAATGATAAAAATGAAAATGCAAACTTTGTATTTTGATTTTACTTTCCATGTTTGCCCTCAACAAGTTTTGTTTTCCAATGTTCTTTTTCGGTCGCTTGAGTATTTGATCTATCATAAATTGCCACGTACACTATTGGGTGGTGACCTGCTTGATGCTACCTATTATTTTTATTAAACTTACTACTGCAATTCTCCATAAATTCTCAATTATACACCTATTATTTTCAAAATTTCATTGAATTCATTGCAACTGTCCATAATTTCTCAATTACACACATAAGTACCACTAAATGGTGATTGGAGATCCTATATCAATAATTTATCATTATTTATGTTTTTGCTGAAATCCTATATCAATCAACTACTCTATAAATTCACCCTATTATTTAGAATAAAAATTAAAAATTCATGAACATGCATATGGAATCATCTAAACACCAAAACTTGAAAAAAATACAAAAGACACCTCTTATTGAATTAATGTTAATTTTAATTAGACAATAAGAATCCCTATTATGCGATTAATGCTAATTTAGGGTTTAGTTGGATAATTTTTTTTAGTTGAGTGAAAGATAGGGGCAGACTTAATAAGAAGGATTCAAGTATTTATTATAGCCACATTATGGTTAATTGTCTAGAAACTAATTATGGGAAAAACTTTCATATGCTTCTGAAAGAAAATCAAATAAAAATTTTTATTTAAAAATCTTAAAAATAGGACCTAGCCCTCTCCCTCTCTTTACCACGATAGCAGAAAGAAGATGAAGGAAATAGCATGGTTGGATGGTTTTAAGAGCAAAAAGTAAGATTAAATTTTGATATGTTGTTAATTACCAAAAAGAAAAGTTATGATCTGTTGTCTATTCTCTGTTTTTCTGATCTGTTGTTAAAAAATTAAATCATTTTATTAAATTGATGGTATCCTAGGCCAAGATTTAAAAAATCGGATCAGACATGGAACCACTTTGGAGATCGGTTCCCGGGTCGAATAGTCTGATTGTCCGATTCGAATGGATGGCCCATTTTGATTTTAAAAAATTAATATATATATATATATATATATATATATATATAAATGAAAAACAGCCAAAAACCATTGTTTGGGACGACGGGTCGAAGGTTCCACCACCCGGGTCATGGGTTGTTAACCAAATCAATGGTTTTTGGCCCAAGAGTAGTTTTAGGGTGAAATAAAACTCATTGCTTGACCGGTTCCTGAATCAACTGGTCCGACCGTCTAGTCTGGTCCAATTTTCAAAACCATGTCCTAGATGATGAATACTATGCCTAACCAATGGAATAAAGAAATGTCTTTGGCCCTCTAATAGTATCAACTTACAGGGTGCTCGAAAGTGTGGTCATCTCATGGATTGACCATTTCGATCCACTCCACAAGATGAAATAGATGTTTGGTGTGGTGTGGATGGGACTGGTCCACAATATATTGTGAACCTTCCTTGTTCACAAGTCAATTTTGTTAGACAGTTGTATGCCCTTAGCTCCAATCAGAATGATATACATTATGAATTTATTGTAAATGAATAAAGTACATATTTGATTCATGTTCCTGTGGTGTGTTTCTATGTAATACTCTTAAACTAGACACTTATGAGACTCGTGTTAGTTTAGAATGTTCACAGCCATTGGATAAGTCTAGGGAGATTTATCCTGCCAAGGCTAACACTGGTGTGCTACCAAGTGTTGGGGTGGCCTGTTTCATCCGCTAGGGTGAGACCCAAGGCATATACAGTGTAAGATTAATTGAATCTTTGAACCAGACCAGATTTCCAGTATTACCCTGGACCTTGGAGATTGATGGGCAAAACTGGAAAGTTACACCTGACCCCTAGACTCGATTATGATACTAAACTAGGTGTTGGATTGGGCTATCTTTGATATGTCAATCAGTGAGATCCTTAGCGGGGGTCAAAACCTAGGTATGTTGGGACAGTCTGAGAATTCATTTGAGTGGGTGATCATAGTGACAGGATTAGCCCCTTTGTCGGACAAAGGTAATGATCGGGAATGCACTCTTTCTAATGGAAACCAAGACTGTCGGCAACTGATTTCAATCGTTGAGATTTGTTTTGCAAAATATATTTTATATGAGATATAAAAGTATATATATTATGGTTTCCAAATGTTTGCAAAAGGTTTTAATTCCCGGGATCCATGTGAGCAGAGAGTGCAACATTGTTCCTTGTAGCCGAGGGAGATGTCATCTCTTTTCGGGCAGTGTTTGATCATTATGGGCTGAGAGGTTAAGTGTAAGACCATTGAGGGTAATACCTGATGGGCTAATCTTGCATCTGCCTACAATCCTTGGGTGTTACAAGGTGGATTGGCCCAAGGACCACTTAGGGTAAGTGTTGGGTCCATAGAGCCCATGTGATGGGTTTTAGGGGGTGCACTGTCCATAACAGTGTATTCGGCCAGGCCTTATAACAAAGGCTGGGCTAAACCCATGTGGCTGATGTGTAGATCAATGTTTGGGTCCCATGCCATACAAGAAAGCCCAACTGGGTAGCAGTTTGGAAGGCTAATTGAGCACATAACCTAATTGGGCCTAAAGCCCATTTTGAACTGGGCTGATTTGATCAGTTAAATAAGGGGTGAATTCTGATATTAGATTAGCAGATAGGATTGAGTATTAATCCTATCCACTCAGAGAGTCTAGATCTGAATGTGATTCAGATCTGGAAACCTCCTAATAGGATTAGGAGGGGGCTGATCTAATCTGCAGATAAGATAAGGGTTTACCCTTATCATTTAAAGGGAATTCTGATCCAAATATGATTTGGATCAGCAACTCCTAATGGGATTAGGAGTTGATCCCTTTAAGCTTATAAAAGGAGGAGGGGGCGGCATCCTTTAGTAGATACATATTCACATCCTCTTCAGAGTTGAAATCATAGAAGAGAGAATTCAGCATCATTGCGCTAAATCTCTCTTGCCGCCTCCTTCCTGTCGCCGCCACATCTGCCAGTTCGATTTCCTGTTGCCAGTAAGAGTGATCAAGATTGGATCTTGATATCAGTGCTTTGTGAAATGGCTGATTGGAAGTAGTGCTCACGTGCCATTTAGCTTATTCTTGCGACGGATCTAGTTCTTGTGAAGAATGCTATTGATTCTACTCCATCCTACATTGCACCATCTTCAATGGGAGCAGATTTTGGTTCCTTCCTTGGCGTGAACACCTTCATTAGGAGATACTATTTCTCCGTATCAAGTATATCCCTCTTCTACTGCTTTTGTTCAGATCTGGTTCGGTTCTTGGTTGAAGATTGATCATTGAAAAATATGATTTTTCTAAAATAGGGAATATGATTTCAAGTAGGATGCAGAGAAATTTTTTGAAATTCGCCCATTCTATTCCACAAGATTTGGGCGTCCACACGATGGATATCTCATCACTTCAAATTTCTCATCAATGGATTTTTCATGTGGATGCATTTGGTCCACGCCCATTTATGCTTTTATCATTGATACAATGCATCACTACCCTTGTGTTGCCCTACATCTTTTACCATTAGAAGAGAACTTCTCTTCTGTCACTTTGCTCCATTACCAATGACATAGCTTCACTAAGGAAAAAGACCTTCATTTAATTTTTTTTAATATACTTATATATTATAGAAAGAAGACCTCTTTTCTAAACAATGAACCATTTTAATTTTTTTTAAATATACTTATATCCACATAGTTTTGTCCACAATTCAGAACAACTGTAGACAATGGTGCAGATTAGTCCCTACCACAAGGTGTGGTGTGGACTAGTCTACACCCATCAATTTCTCATCCACTTTATAGAACACCCCCTTAAATATAGACGGGAGAGGGAGAAGAAAGTTTTCATAAGATTAAAAGTTCAATAGTGACCAAATCAAATGTGTGAAAATATTATACTCACAAAAAAGTCAAAATATTATTTTACTATTATGTCTCCATCTTGTTACCAACATCACTGATTAAAAGTTTATGTTTCATGGGGCTACAAAAATGTGGGTAGTCCATCCCCATCCCCTTAACCGCTAACCCCAGGGCTAGTATAAATAAAAATATGTAGAGTGTGAAACTTAGCTTGTATTTTATATTATTTTATATGTACTTGCACTATATATATTTATATTTGTACTCTTTCCAAACTAACCCATAGCAACAGTTCTGCACAATTTGGAACATATATGCATCAATAGTTGTGGTATATATTTGATTAGTGATCACTTGTAGGGGTGTTAAAAAATCTGATTTCAAATTCGAGATTCAATATAATTGAATCGAATTTAGATAATTCAAATATCTAATCAGTTGAATTTGGATATGACTTGATTCGATTTGATAAATATCCAAATTCAACCGATTATTTAATTCTTACATATAATATATAAGATATTTAAATGTTTTATAATATATATAATAATTAAATTATATAAATAATTTATATGTTCATATACTTTAAATAAATAAAATATTTATTAATAACCTAAAATAATTAATTGGTCAAATTTGAATCAAATCGAATCGAATATTCGGATATTTAACCGAATTTGAATATTAATTTTCAATATCCATCGAATATCGAGTTGAATTTGGATATTGGATTTTCTAATCGGATTCGAATTCAGATATTGCTTGATTTGATTCGAATTCGATCAATTTACACTCTTAGTCACTTGTGAACTGTGTTATGTAATTTATTAAGGCCCTGTTTGGTTTGCAAGAATAGGGCTGGAATATCAACCACAAATAGGTTATTCTAATTCCAACTATTTGATTGGGTGGAATCAAAATCTCATTCCCATTCTTGGTGGAATGGCATTCCCCCATTTTAGGGAATGGTCATTCCATCCCCCTCCCTTGGGAATGAGATCCCATACCTGTTGATTCCAATTCCCATTTACATTCTTGTTTGAACCAAGCAGACTATAGGAATAGACCATTCCGATTCTAGCTCTTAGGGGTGACCACGAGCTACTCGAGCTCAGCTCGGCTCGGTTTCAACCAAGCTTCAAGTCGAGATTGAGCCAAATTTACAAGCTTGTTTATTATCAAGCCGAGCTCGAGCCTAATAAAGCTCTGCTCGTGAGGCTCCCGAGCCAGCTCGAATAGCTACATCATCATCATCATCATCATAATAATAATAATAATAATAATAATAGTAATAATAATAAGATTATTACTATTATTATTATTATTATATATAATATTTTTATTTTTATATATAATAATAACAAATTATTATAATTCTTAATTTTTTAACTATCAAATAAAAAATATTTTTTATATATAATTTTTTATAAAACATTCTTCTCAAGTCGAGCTTGAGCTTACAAGCTTTTGACTCGAGCCGAGCTCGAGCTCAAGGTTCTATCTATTCAAGCTTGGCTCAGCTCTAAAGGATTTCAATGCCGATTCTAATCCCAACTATGACCAAACAGACCCTAAGTAATGAAGAGCTTGGGTTGAGTTTATTGGCTGTATAGAGATTAAAAGAGTATGAGGGTCATGCCCACATAGGGCTGTAAATGATATCTGAATGTCTGAATTCGAATTCGAATTCGATCCCATTAAAAATGATTTGGATTCAATCCGTTTATAATTGGTTCGAATATGGATCAACCCCTATTGATTTGATATAATTGGATTCAATTCAATTTAAATATATATGTTTATATTGTACTTATTAGTAAAATTGATTTGCATGTTGTATTTTACTAATATGTTCATGTTTTGTATAAGTAATTTTTAATTATTTTCTGTTCATAAAATATAATATCAGTCATTTTAGTTAGTTTCATTAATATTATATAATATTTTAATCATTTTTTATCTAATTTATTTATACCATTCTCTCTCTCTCTTTATATATATATATATATATAGATTTTTTAATACAGGAAAGTGGAAAATTTTCCATATTTCTTAGTCTAAAAATTTTTGTATCATAAATTAAATTTTTAGTAATACCACTGTATTTTTTTTTTTAAATTTAAATTTAATTTTTTAAGTTCAAATCTTTTGAACTGATCGACCAAAGCAAAAATTGACCCAAACCAAAACAACCTGAGTTGGCCAATTTTCACTAATGTTTAGTTAGTTTCAGGTGACCAACTCCCCAACTTGACAAGGTCGATTTGGTTGGCCATACAACCTACAACTGAACCGAACCAACCCATAATTTCCATCTATTGCTGATGCTTAGAATTTGTTGTTTACATTTCATATATGTCCTTTTGAAGCACCTATAATGCTCATGACCATATCAGTCCATAGGCCTAACTGAGAACAATCATTTCATTATTTTTTTTGGCCCTGTTTGTTTTTGGAGAATTACTTATCCAGATGAGTATTTACCAGGAAACACTTACTCATGTTCTTTTATTTTCGAGGTAAATAATACAATGACCATTTTAGCCATAAATCTATTATTAAAAGGGGCAATTTTGTCCCATTCAAGTATTGGCAATTTTCCCCTCAGGTGGAAAAGTTACCCACCTAAGAGATGGGTACCTGGGTAAGTGATATCTAGGGAAAATAAATTTTCCATGGACCCACATAAATCTGAAAAAGGAGCATGAGTATCTTGATCAAGAGATCGGCTTCGATCAAGGCAAGCCCATGCTCACACCATCCCAACAGCCTCTTGCAACCTTGCATTGGGAATGTCTCCCCATGAAATAAAGCACATAAGTATGGAGATATTCCCAATGTAAGGCTGTAAAGGCTGTTCAAATTGGCTGAAGCTGAACTCCTTGAAAAATCCTATTTACCAACTTTCTCCCCTTTCAAAATCCAAAAAAAAAAAAAAAAAAACAAATGAGCTATTTGTGGGTTTCTCCCACAGTATATTCATCTCATTCCACAAACACCAACTCACGAGATTTATATAGATTTATTCAAGCCACAATTAATTCTTGTCAAAGCCTATCCATATTTAGCATTTATTCTGTTCTTACCTGTTATACCTTCTTTCTCTATTTATATACAATTCCTTACAAATTACATAGTATTTTATCTTAAAATACAAACTTCTTGCATGTTCAGCTAAACAATTTTATCATCCTTTTTTTACTATACAAAGACAAGATGTTCATCGAAAGGCTGAGACGACTATGCTTATTTATCAAGTATTTTACTTTCTTCCATTGTCGTTATTAGGATATTCAAGCTATTCCATCAGTATTTATCAAATAGCTTATTTTTTACTCATCCTATTTGTATGGGTGTGGTTATTTGATTCATTTTGAAGTCACACTGGATTAAAATTGTTATTTGGCCTGTTCTAGGCTTGTTAGTTAGGTTTTGGTAAATTGACGAAGAAGAAATAATTAAGCAATCAAATGTATATCTAATTTAAGGGCATGTTTGGCTCATAGAAATAGGACCTGGAATCAGAACTGGATGGGTCATTCCGATTCTAACTGTTTGGTTTGGTAGAATTGAAATTCCATTCTTATTCTTGCTGGAACCCCATTAAGAGAATGACCATTCCCTCTTCCTCTCTTGGAAATGAAATCTCATTCCAACTTATTCTAATTTTTGTTTGAATCAAACAGAATATGGGAATAGACCATTCTGATTCCAATTCCAAGGAATTTTGATACTGATACCAATTCAAATTCTGATAGCAAACTAATCCAACCCTAAATGTTTATTTTCTAAAATATATTTAACAGTTTTTTATATTAAAAAATTTCATGATAAATAATTTATTTGTGTGAGGCTTCCTTTCAATATACTTTTTGTTTTTGAGCTTTGGGCCAATAGAACTATAGAAATAAAAATCAACCAAAAATTCCAAAAAGTGTTTCGAGTGTTTGGTAAGAATTGCTTTCAAAAACTTAGTAATCTAAAGCCACAACCTTAAACCACACAATGCCTAAAATTATTATTTGGCCTGTTCTAACTTGTTAGTTAAGTTTTGGTAAATTGATGATGAAGAAAAGAATTAAAAAATTAAATGCTCATCCAATCTAAATGTTACTTTACTAAAATATTTACCAGTAGTTTTGAATGTTCAAAAAAATTGATAATAAATAATTTTTTGCATGAGCCTTCATTTGGATATAAACTTTTTCCTTTTGAGCTTTGGGCCAGGACAAATAAAAAAAAAGACAAATTAAAAAGTGTTTTGAATGCTTGGAATGAATTGCTTTTTTAAAAATGGGATTTTGTGCTTTTGGGATTACAAACTTAATTAATGACAAATGATACCAAATTATGTAGCCCCTAGGTGTTGATAGCCATGCATGGATTCGAGTACAGTCTCATTCACAGCTGCTAACAGGGATTGAATTTCTGATAATAAAGAATAAAGATAGAATATCTCTAACAGTTGACTCAACTGTACACAGGACAAACAACCTCAGATAATCTTGTAAATACATGAATATGAACAGATCCTCGCGTAGGAATTTAGCACCTCAGCTTTCATATATCTTGATTTTTATAATCTCTCTAATTCTTGCTTACAGAGAGGACAACAAGATATTATTCGGAGCCATTGATCTACACACTTTAGGTGAAACACATGGGAACATGGCAACTGCCTCACTTCTTCCCTGTCATTGTATTTCGCTAGGCATATACAACATTCCTGTTATCCAACGCACAGCAGGAGAGACAAAAGACAACTCTGTTAGTTTATCATGTTTTTTTTTTTTCATCTTAGGGTCCATTTGGTTTGCAGTGGAATTTAGAATCAAAATCAGAATTGTTTATTCCCGTCATGTTTGATTCAGACAAGAATCAGGATCGAAATCCGCTGAAATGGAATTCTCATTCTCAAGAAGGGGGAGCGAATGACCATTCCCTGGTCAAATGGGGAAATGACATTCCATCAAGAATGACAATCGGGTTCCAATTTCACCCAACCAAGCAGTTACAATCGATTCTGATCCAAGCAGTTACAACCAAATGGACCCTTACTACAATGATCTGCTGAAATATACATGCAATTCCATAGTAGAGAAAAGTAAAACTTACCGAGTTCTCATTTGCAAGTTCTGAACTGCTTTGAGCATCATCACCAAGCTCTATGTTAGCTTCAACTTCTTTGTATCTCCAGCTGGGGAGCCTCGAGAGCTGATCATCAGAGGCTCCTCTTTCGACAGACCCCATGTTCATGTTGTACCCAAGGAGGTTGCTGATCAACGGAACGCAGCAACAGAGTAACACAAACAATAGGAAGGGAAAGGAGTAGGTGACAGCATTCCAAGCCAGCAGAGAGATGCAGAGGACATGAAGCTTTGGAGCTCGGTTGAAAGATCCAAAGCGAGAATCAAAGACCCAGACATTACCCATCACGAACCATATTGCGAAGAACAGCTCAAGCAAAGTGCGGGCTCTGTTCATCAGGTGTGACCTCCTGTTGCATGGAATTAATACTGGTAATTAGGATGCAGGTGATGGGGAAAAAAGCTATACAACAATAATGAAGAAGATGGACAGAGATCAAGAAGTATTCAGTACCTTGGTTCATCACTGCTTCTCTGCTGCTCTACATCAGAAAGACCAGAATTATTTCCTTGGGCGGCATGAGGATGCTGATAACGCCAGTATAGTAGAGGCAAACTGAGCAGGCAGCCGAGGTCGTAGCCAACAATCCACACCCTCAAAGGCCATACTGGCTTTTCCTCCGTGGAGATTGAGAGAGTAATTGTTATGAGTGTTAGTTGAACGATTAAAACTAGTAGCTCCAACGTGATCCAAGTGCCAGAATTGAAAGGATTTGATCCCAGGTCGGACCTTGATGCATTCTGGTAATGAAAGACTCTTCTGAGAAAATTGAACCACCTTGCTCTCGATATCCTCATCGCCGTCCTAACCAGGAATGACGAAGAGGGCGTGCGGGTTGACCCGCTTCGAACACCGCCGGCGGCCGCATGATGACCTTCTCCAGCCGGAGAAGGTGATGAAAATGTAACCTGAATACCAGAACCATACAATGAATCTGGCGTAAAGTAATACCGAGTATTCATGGGGAGGTAATGATGAAATTGAATTCGAAGAAGAGAATATGAATCTCAACAAGGACCAGGAGATTGACTGGAATAAGCAACAATTAATGCCAAGCAATGGTAATCCAATCAAAGCATTATCGATATGAACTCCTACTTTAACATGGAGATTACTTGACATAAAACCTTGAAATAAAAAACCAGATGATCACCCAATTGAACCAGCGAACTTTCTTCAATTAGAAGTTCGTTGTAGTGGGTTGTCATGGATTGATGAATGCCATCAAGCTCAACTGTAAATATGGGATTGAGAAGCAGCAGTAGCAGCAGAAGAAGAAGCAGAAAGCTTAGCTAGCAGGTGGATCGAGTTGGGTTCAGATGGTGACCAAAAATCTAACAGCTTTGCTTCCGTTCCAAGGGAATCGTGGAAACTAACTGTTGGCCTAACTTACTTCTCATCGTTAATTGGTTTATTTAAGAAGCAAAAATAAAAAAATAAAAGGTCTGAAATGTAGAAAGCTGAGAGCAACGGTTCTTCAACCGCAAACCTCCACAGGAGAATTAAGATATCATTAAAAGAAAGGAGATTGATTTTGGTGATAACGAAAAGGCTATTTCCTTTGTATTTTATATTAAACGAGAAAAATAGAACACGAACAAGATAAGAGTTCAGGAAACGCTTTGATGTTTTTGTAAGCTTTCTTTTTCGAATCGTGACGATGGCGGACTGGCGGAGGTTGTGAGGTTTAACCTCCTTGTTAAGAGGTGGTGGGGTTGGTCGCTGGATCACCTAACCTAACCACAGCTTCTATCCTTAATAACCAAAATAGCCTTCAGAGGGGTGTTCACGGCTCGGTTCGCTCGAGGCTGTTTGACCAACCGAATCGAACGGGGAATGGGTTACCAGAAACTGATCGATCATTAATCAAAACTGGATCGGTTTATTGATTAGGTTGGTCGGATAAAAAAACTTAAAATTATTATTAAAAAAATTAAATTTATAATATTTAAATTAAAAAATAGTCGAAATATTAATATATATTTATAATTGAATCAAGTTAGTTTTGATCAATTTACACAGCCATACCAAAATCAATTAAAAATATTAAAAAACCGCCCAACTCTAATCAAATTGGATCAGGTTGATCGTTTCGATGAACAGATAGTGGCATATTGGTAATCTCCTTCCTCTGAGTGGACTTTTGCTTCAGCATTCAACTATCGAAACGCTACTGAATTGAGTTCCCAACCAACCAGAGACATCGTTTTAGGTAGATTATAGGTTTGTAATAGTAGTGTTGTTCTTTAATAAATCTCCAAACAACAATTAATAATTTTTTGGAGGAACTCAACAATAGACACGAAAGCAAATTAACCTACTTCCTACTGATCAACAAGAACACCAAACACTGGATTGACAGGAGAAGTGTCAACCTACTACATGCATGATGCACGCATGCAATGAAATCTCCATGCATCTAAATCTAAGATGTGGGGCATACCAAATATCAGTAAGATCAAATGAATTTTGACCGTCTGATTTCCACCATTGCTGCCTGGCCTCAAACTTAAACCCCAAACTTCCGGATGGATTGGGCTGCCTTCCTACGACCACGGATTTGACATGTTTGGGCAAAAAAACAAAAAAGAAGGAAAGTGTTTCCTTTTCTTCAAATTCATTGGGGCTATATAGCCCGGCGGGGGGGGGGGGGTTTATAAATTTAAAGTGGGGTCTAGGGTAGAGGGCTGATGATCGAGTGAACACTTCCATCTGTCTCTCTCTTTAAAATATATTGACATTTTTTTTAAGAAATGTCCTCAATTACATATTTTGCAAAACTACAAAATAAATGAATAATTTAAAAAAAATGTATAGTAAAGAATAACTTAGAATTTTCAAATCAATAGGACCAAAAGTTCAGGAACTTTTAATTTTATATATTCTTAAATTATACAATAAATTTCTATTTTTTACATTTGTATATATTTAATATATTATACACATATTATAGTAAAATAAATCAATTCTTTTAATGCAAATTTTCTAAAGGAAAACTTTACAAAAATGAATATGTATTCTGTTTCAGCCATCTAATTATGCTCATGAAAATAGCAAAAATGCTAGAAAACTACTCCAAAGTGCATCACCAGACTTTTAGGGCAGTTAGAGAGCACACCATAAGACAATATTGATATATATATATAGGTACCTTAAGGTCAAAACCCAAATCATAATCGGGTCTTATTAGGTCAGGACGGGTCGAATACCCTAAAATTCCTGCGAATATATATATATATATATTGAAATTATAGAGGCAAAAGCATTGAAAATTGGTTTGATTATGGGATTTATGGCTCGAGACCTAGGTATTTGGCTATTTGCAAATGAATATTTTATGTACTTTAATACGCACAGATATAATATGGTTGTTTATCTATGTTAATTTAACAGGATATCATGAAGTGGCGTAGTGGTTAAAATACTAATATTTCAAGTAAGCAACCTATGTTCAAATATATTTAAATAAAATTAATTGAATTAATTATAAGATGAAGATAATTAATGAAACTAATTAATGTTATAAGTAGTGGGATATGCGAAAACAGGTAGGACGGGTTAGACGGGTTTGGGATGGGTTTAGGAAATTAGGAGGAAAAGGTACCCGTTTGAATTCCTAATGCCAATTTTCAAATTTTGTAGGGTGATCATAGGCTGGGCTTCTACGCCTACAAACTTACATATAATGGGCTTAACATGGGCCAGGTTCTTGTAACATAAAACACAAGTTGAAGATTGAATTCACAGCTCCAGAGTGGGCCCAACACTAAGCAAGAAGCTTAACTTCAACTCTACAACTTGGGTCGAGTTCTGATTTCGGATTAGGCCGAACATTAGGCCGGCCCGGGTGGGTTGTTTGAGCAAGGCTATTATATTATTGGGGTTTTTATTGAATCCTCCAAATGAATTTGTACACATGTATTGGGGTCAAACCATAAATTTCCCTATATTATATGATTTGGGACTGGCTCAAGTTTAACCGTCTAGCTTGAAAAAAGATTGGTTGTTTGTGCCGTTGAAAACGTTCGAGCATGACACATTACATGGGTGTAGGGTAAAAGAGTAATTGTCCTTAATATTCTTTTCATTAAAAAGACAATCAGGATTGAATGGGTTTGGGTTGGTGCTAAGAGAATAAGTCCTGATTTCTAGTGTTGGATATTGATGGTTGAGAGATCATGTTGCAAATTAAGGATGCAAATGGGTCGGATTTGAATTAGGGTATATTTGAATTTGATATGATAATATAAATCTTATATTTGATCTGGTTTGATTATTTCATCAGATCGCACAAAGGTCAATCCAAATTTGAATCCACTAAGGATATCAAATATCCGAATCTGATTCGATCCAATTTAATTTATGTAAAATTTAAGAAATTATTAAAAGGAAAAACAAATATAATAGTCTATATAAAGAAAAACAAAAAAAAATACAAGCATTTTTTTCAATTATTTTTTATCATATATATAATATATATATATATATATATATACATGTCTCTTTATAAAAACATAAAAATACAATATAAACATATTTTAAATACAACATCAGCCTTTATTGCATTGACGCTAGAAGTCCTGTATAGAGGCAGTTACAAGTGCTTCTAAAAGTCTAATTTAGAGGCACATTTGAATGCCTTTAATTGCTTTTGAACGACATTTTTTAGAAGAAGAAATGTCTTGATTAAAATGTTTTAACGACATTTTTTATCGCCTTTAAAGATACATGCTTTAATATTTAGAGGCACTTTTGGCCACTTCTAAAGATGTTTCATTTTTTTTTAAAGTGATTTTATCATATACAAAACCTGTTGTAACATGTATATAATATTGAGATAAAACTTGTATAAAATATATCTATACCACTTCGTTCAAAAAGATACACCTATAAATATGATTCCATGATGATTCTATTAAACAATAAAAAATACACTAAATGCCTTTCATCTTCTTTCTAAGAACAAGAAAAAACATTACATTCAATTTTCATTATCTTCCTTCATCCAACTTAGTAGATGACTTCTTTACATAGAGTCCAAAAGGTGTTGAGATAAAATCTGAGTAGAAAGCCAATAAATTGTTATATATCATATCACCTCTCGCATTGGTAGTGGTACTGCTTCTGGTAGTAGAAGTCTCACCAACCATGGCTGCTCTTCTCTCAATCTACACTTCAGCTCCTATTAACACACAAAGCTCTCCTTTGCATAAAATCTATTAACACCCAAAGGGTCAGAAAGCCTGTCTTGGTCCTTGTGAGAGGTTCTACAATGGGAGTCCAATCCCATCTGAACATGGAGGTTATTATACAAAAGAGTACACAAAATCCACCTTTGGTTTTTGTCCATGGAAGCTTTCATGCTGCTTGGTGTTGGGCCGAACACTAGTATTCCTTCTTCTCCTAACATTGGTATGACTGTTTTGTAGTCAGCTTGTTGGCTCAGGTATATTCTATCTCTTTTCCACGTATCTATGGCATTTTGACGCCCAATTACTTAACATTGTAAGGCAATGGGCTCTATTTTGATTTTCACACCATGGCCCTTGTAAACACCCCATTTTTGCATCCCTTAGTCTTTTTATAAAACTTCGAGCTTCAAGCATGTTTTAGCTAACCTCACTGTTGACCTAGGGTTATTTTTGAAATTTTACAAAAGTCAGGGCCTCAAAGATCTAAGACCATAGGTATGTAGAGCCCATAAAACCAAATCCAACAATACAATATCACTTAAATCAGACACCGTTTACCCCTTTATCTTAAGACCCGAAGTCAAAATCGATTTCAATTGTCCGATCGGTGTCATTTTGATCCTAAACATCATTTCACGTTAAATCAGAAATCCAAAACATAGGTACATATATCCCAAAAATCTAAATCCAGCATACCAAAATCACCAAAACCAATACCGTTTACACCTTCATCTTAAGACCTAAAGTTAGAACCGATTCTAATCATCCGATCGGGATCATTTTGATCATGAACCTCATTTCACATTAAATTAGAAATCCGAGACAACAAGTACACAGAGCCTGACAATCCAAACCCGACAACACCAAGATCACCCAAATTTGACACCATTTACCCCTTTATTTTAACACATAAAGCTAGAATTGATTATGATCGTTTGATCAGGGTCACTTCGATATTGAACATCATTTCACATCAAATCAGAAATCTAAATTCATAAGTATGTACATCCCAAAAATCCAAATCCAACAACTACAAAATCACCCAAATCTGACATCGTTTATCCCTTCATCTCAAGATCCAAAACTGGAACCGATTCCCATCATCCGACCGATTGGGATCATTTTTTATCCTGAACCCTATGCCACATGAAATCTGAAATCCAACCTTGTATATGGGTAGACATTAAATTTTTGAGTCCAACGGTACCAAGATCATCCAATTCCAACATCATTAACCCCTCCATCTTGAGACCCAAAGCTAGACTAGATCTGGGCCTTCTGTTTGGAATCACTTCACTGCAACTTTAAACCTAGGGCATCCTACGACCAAACTTTTCTCCGAATCTCTAGAACCATCTTAAAATCCAGGATTTAACCAGCTAGGAGTCTCCAATAGATCAAGCCAATCACCTAAACTTAGAATGTCCAATTTAGGTAAATTGGTGGCATCTTCCACTCATTGTCTTGATTGATTGAGAAGATCTCTCCCAATGCTATCTTGACAGCCCATTCTCTCAATCAATCTCATTCCAAAAAGACTTTAAACCTCATCCATTGATCTTCCTTGTCTCCTGTCACATACCTCCATCCCCCTTTCAAAAAATCCATAAATACCCCCCTTCTCACACTCAAGACACACCATCAAGCTTAGGGAGAGAACTCTATCCCCATTAACCTATAGAATACACCCCTCATGTCCAAGATCTTCCCCACTCACTCTCCAACCTCCCTAGACTCCTCTCATGCCAGTTTTATAATAAGAAAAACCCCAGGTTGTGTTTATATCCATGAGTGAAGCATGAAGTGTTCTTGAAGTAAAGATAATATAGCAGAGAAGCAAATACATCCAGCATCATCCCTCACCGTTTAGGCAACATATTGCTCTTAAGAATGACATAAGATTGACACAGGGCTCTCCATCAAGGTGTCTTAGTGCAGGATATGTCGTTGGGGTGATGTATTGCTCCATCAAAAGAAATGCAACAAGTTGCAGAAAGTTTCAGAGCATTTTTTTTTTTCAAACCATGGCCTCTAATTGATAATAAATCCTCACTCAGTCCCTGCATATGGCTCTAGTAGTTTCCGTATGATTCTAGACTTCTAGTCGTTTTGGTATGCTAATTTTCTCCATTTACTGGTTCAATTTATAGGTTAAATCATTAGCCACTTTCTTATTTTTTGTTTGTTCTATGGACCAATTTTTTATTTGATTAACATGCTTTTGTTATTAGTTGTCATTTACTTTTGAAGTAGCCCAGTAGGTTTTACCCAATGGCCATTCGAAAGATGAACAATGTTTTTGTCAGTTTCCTATCTTATTTCACCTAACACAACATCATTTTATTACTATTTAATTAAAATGAAATCAGTCCGCTCATTCTCTTGCTTGGCACCCATTTTTGGGATCATTCAATAGCATTTCATCCTATCATTTAGATCCATGTTCATGTATTGTAGTCATGTAGTTCAAATTCAAATGTGAGCCTATTTTAATTTAAAATTTCAATGATTTTCAGCCCCACCATTTTAATTATTCCCTTCAGAGCTTTAATTCTTGGTCATTACACCCTTGACCACTTAGTTGCATATTTTCGTATCTCTTAATGTGGTCAGCCTTCACCCATGTTAATCTTCACATTAACCAGCCCCATGTTCTGCATCATCGTATCAAAATAGTTTTACCTTTAGTGTATCAACTACAACTAAACATCATACATCATAGGAAAATAGTGTCTGCACCAACCAAAACAAAAACAAAAAAAACCTTTCTTTTTATCCAAAAAAATCCACAACACTCATTTACATAATCATTTGGGATTCATTAATTCAATTCTTCTTATTCCCTTTGTTCTGTCATCGATCTTTGCCCATGCTCATTTAATTCATTAGAACTCCATACTTCACTTATATTTTGTTAGTTGATTAATTACTTTCTCTTTAATTTTTTTTAGCAAAAAGATTCCTTTTTTACTTGTTGACTTAAATAGTTATTATTCAGTTTATTTCTCATAATTTAGTGAGTGGTAATTTTAATTTCTTCCTAAGCCCAAAAATACTGAATTTTCTGTAGAACTTTGGTGAAGTAGAGGTCAGTTTAATCGGGCATGTGTGGGGTGTTTAACACTTTCCCACACAAGAATCTCATCCCCATTGGACAACGAGTCACCAAAAAAACCAAAACGTTTTTCTTGCAAAAATCCCGGGTTTTCCTAAATTCCTAATTCATAAAAATTTAGGTGGCAAGTCCCACTCCAATCCACAATCCATTCCGTCCCTCCTCCTGGTCGGGTAGCAACAGCCGTGATGTCTATAATTTTGCTTGTTAAAATTTCATGCAATGCTAACACACTAAAAGTTGTGCATGTCCAACAAGGTGCAAACCACAAAAAGGAAAAGAAAAGTCTAGTTTTTGTGATTGAACTTAAATTAACATGGAGAGGATGAAATACTACTTAAACATTAGGTTCCTTCCATAATTCAAAGTCCTAATTTTCTAATTAGTCATAACCTTGAATGCATACCCGTATTGAAATAAATTTAAAAGTTAAACCTTTTTGTCTCTTAGAAACTAAAAATTGGGTAATAATGATGTGCCACCTGGTCACTCCTAGCTGGCAGCGGCTGCGCTCCTAGCTGGCGTTAGATGGGATGCCTGAGAAGAAGAAGAAGGTGAAGGGTCCTGGGGGGGCTTGCCCGGCGGTAAAACTTCGGTGCTTAAGTTAGTAATTGGGAGAGAAAGCTGAGAATTGAAAGAGAGAGTTGCAGAGAAAAATAAAAGGGCTAGAGTGCAGATCACGCAAGTTGCAATACCTTTGCTCTTTGGGGGTTAGAGCTCTTATATAGAGGTGTCTTGTCAAATCAGGCATAGCCGCCTCTGATTCTCTGCCGCAACTGTTACTTTCCAGGGTCGCGCAGGTAACTGTTGCAGAGTACGACCCTGCCAGGCGGGGGACACTTCTCAGGGTTGGCAGGCACAACGCCGCCTGGCGAGAGATGTGGGTGCAGTCTCCAGATTTGGCAGGTACGGTTGTCAGACAGGAGATCTTCTAGTGATACGTCGAGCTGCTCTTCCGCGAGATGCCTTGTACCGAGCTACCCCGTGCAGAGCTGCAGGTGCTGTATCGAGGTGCTTCTACCCGAGATGGCCTACTTAGGTTTGGGCAGGAGTAAATTTATTCTAACTTAGGAGGCTCCCAAGCTCAACCCAAAGTGCCTTGAGCTCGGGAGATTCCTGTCTTGGGAGAATCTTAGCTCGGGGCACTTCCTTGGAAGAATCTTAGTTCGAGGTAATCGGAGTGTCATCTGGTACCGAGCTGCTACGTTGGATCTTTGCAGACTAGTCGCACTAAGTTGTCACTTATGCTGAGTCACGTCCACGTGTCCTCTTATGATGAGGTCGGGTCAAATCATGCTCCATCAATTTCCCCGCAGTCCCCGAGCCAAGGGTCCTGACTTGGTGTGGGGATTTCACTACGTGACGGGTGGATTTGGCCCGAAGTCTAGGCTGCCTCGTCAGAGTTCGCTGGTCAGACCAATTGGCTGCTCGGCTCAATCAAGGATAACCTAGGTCACGGACGTCACGCGATCTATAGACTCCACGGACATAAAAAAATGCGCTAAACTGATTTCACCTTTAGGGTCGCACAACCGGTTTTCTTGAGAGCCGTTAGATCGTCTTGATCTCAACCGTTGAATCTTGGGCATATCGGCTATAAATAGGGGGGACCCCAGTCATTTTCTTTGCCATAAGTTCACTAATGCTCGTCTTGAGGTCGTGGCTAAGCTCTTCAGCTTGGGTTTTCCAGTTCGCCATTCTTCCGAGTTCAGTCGTCTTCCCTTGGTGAGTCTCCTTAGCCTCTCCTCTTTAGTTCAGTTGTAGTCTTTTTAGTTTCGTACTTAGCTTCCCTTATTTCATTTTTCAGTTCGTAGCTATGTCAGACCATAGCTTCGATAGTCTTCTAGATGAGTCCGAGGTGGGTACCTCGGCTCAAGTAGGTGCTTCCGAGGCACATTTCACCTACGAGGTGCGGGAGACCTCGGGTAACCTAGCATCCACCTCTAATCGAGGTCGGATAGTAGACAAGTTCGGTCCTTCTACCATGACGGTAGACTGGCTTAGGAGCCTGATAGCTTGGTATAACCTTCATAGGGAGTATACCTACCACCTTCCTGCACGCGACTTCCCTTGGGAACACGGTCGCGACGAGAATGTGATTTTCGGGAACAGCTCATGGCCGGACTCTGCCTTCCACTGCAACCCCTAATTGTTGAAGTGTTAAATCACTTTGACGTCACAATAGACCAGCTCCACCCGAACTCCATTCGGAACGTGGTCGGCACCATCTCCCTTTGCTTCGACTACGCCCTGCCTCTCGACCTTGACATTTTCGCCTCCATACTTTCCATAAAGAAGAATGCTTCTAGCAATCTCCCCGAGCATAGGCAGACTAACTACTTGTCCCCTCACCCGAGCTACAATCTGCTACATGACCTCTCCAATAAAATCCCGGCCTGGAAATGGGATTATTTTGTAGTTCGAAACCCTGCGGGATGGCCCTTCCCTACTCACTGGAGGGTGGTCATTCAGGACTCCGGCATTACACTGGACCGGGATACAAGGGAGGCGCTCCAATTTTGGGCGGAGCTCGACTTTGACTACAAGGACTTCATCGCCGAGAACAAGCTCATTGAGGCCGGTCTGAGTCCCGGTAGGTCACCTTGTTTAGAGTTAGTATTTTTCTTTGGTAGCCAGTTTCTACTTCTTGGTAGCGTTATTGATGTCGATCTCTGTTGCAGGTCCTATGGAGCGACTTAGTGTAGAGAAACTCTTTGGAAAAATGAAGGGGAGAAAGAAGCGAGCTGCAAAGAGAGCTTGCATTGAATCTCAACGGGCTCCTACTCCCGAGCCCGAGCTGCCTGCTGAGCAGCCTGTTGATTCTCCTTCGGTGATTAACTTGGAGGAGTTGGAGAACCCCTCACCTCAGGAGCCCGAGGCGATTGCGGAGCCCGTTCCCAAGACAACTGCGGAGCCCGCTCCTGAGACTACTGCTACTACTTTGAGAAGCGGGGAATCAGCCCAGGGATCAGCACGGAGTATTCTGAAACCGCAGTACAGCCTCCAGAAGTGAAAAGGGGCTATGTGTGCGGAGGAGGTCTCCAGCTGGGCCAAACTATCACCTGCTCAGCTCGGAGCTCGAGCAGCTACCCATTGCATGGTGGTAAGTCTCGTTGTATTTCAACTTCAATTTCTGCAATTGTTGCTTTATTGGTGCTAACTGGTATTCTCTTGGCAGGTGAACAATGTCGTGCACGCCCTGACCTACTAGTTTGAGCAGCACTTAAAGCGAGCTCTAGCTACCGAAGACTCAGCCCGCGCAGCTCACTCCGATCTAAACCTAGCTCGCGGCCAAATCCACCAGCTAGAGGGCGATGTGCTATCTCAAAAAGAGCTAGTTACATCGTTGATGTCAGAGAAGGAGGAGTGGCAGTGCGAGAAGGAGGAGTTGTTGTGCGAGAATGAGGAATTGTTGCGCAAGGTGAAGAACCTTGAGTCGGATAAGGGAACTATGATGCGCCAAGTAGAGAACCTCAAAGCCGACGTCAAGGAGCGAACTGATATCATTTTTGGCACTATGGAGGAGGCCAAGGTCAAGGCCGTCCAAGACTACGTCAAGTCAGAGGAGTTCGACGGGGTGATGGTGGATGCCTACCGCAAGGGCTTCAAGCTCAGTAGGTGGCTGATAAAGCGCGAGTTCCTACAACTCGAGTTAAGCGCTATCACTACCTCACGAATCACAGGAGATGTAGCCCGTCAAGCCACTGAAGACCCAGACTCCGAGGAGGAGGGCAACGAAGACATCGGGGAGGCTGGCACTACCAACTAGGCTACCGACCAGGCTGACACTTCTAAGGAAGCTCCGAGCAAGAGTGATGGGTCCGTTAAGTAGTTTGGGCGGTCCTTGTACTTTGAGCTAGCGAGCTCAGTTTTTCCTTTTGTTTTCCTCTTTTGTAACAAAATACATCTTTATAATGAAAATATACTTTTTTCTAAGTGTTGTGCAATTTACTTTATTTTCCGAAGTAACTATTTTACCCTGAACTGTTAAGCTATCAAGCTAAGTACCCGAAGTGGAGGTTTCTCGACTGTCGTCACCCCGAGTTGTCTCCCAGTACTTAGTAGGGGTAGTTTTATGTACACCGAGGCGAGCAACATAGTAGGGTATATGCCCAACCTGTCTGCACCCAGGTTACTTAAGATGACATCGGCTATCCCTAACAAGTTCAACCTGTTGTATGCTGGGGCAAGCTATGCATCATTAGGTCTTACACGGTACCGTGTTTTTTCGTTAGCTCGTTGTTTTAGCCCTTAGGTTAAGGAAACGACTTATGGTCCACTCTTTGGAGTTCGCCCATGCCAAAGAGGCGACTGGGCGCCGAGGTCCTTAGCTTAGTGTTTTGGCCCTTAGGCTAAGGGAGTGACTTATGATCCACTCTTCTAGGGTTCGCCCATGCCAAAGAGGTGACTGGGCACCGAGGTCCTTAGGTCGGCGTTTTGGCCCTTAGGATGAGGGAGCGACTTATAGTCCACTCTTCTAGGGTTTGCCCATGCCGAAGAGGTGACTGGGCACTGAGGTCCTTAGCTCGACGTTTTGGCCCTTAGGCTAAGGGAGCGACTTATAGTCCACTCTCCTAGAGTTCGGTAATTACAAGTAATATTGCCTTCGGTTGACAATATTCCATGCTCGAGGTACCTGCTTCCCTTCTAGGGTTTCGAGCTCATGCTTTCGTTCCCCGAGTACCTGCTTTACTCGGTAGGGTCCTTCCTAATTTGGGCCGAGCTTAACAACACCGGGCTCAGATACCATGACTTTACAAAGAACCAGGTCACCGACGCGAAGGTTCCGCTTCTTGACCCTGGCGTTATAGTACCGAGCTACTCTCTGTTGGTAGGCCGTAGTCCTAATGTATACAAGGTCCATACCTCATCAAGTAGGTTGAGGTTGGTGCATAACTCATCCTTGTTTACCTCATCGTCGTATGCTTCCAAGCGTAATGTGGGGACCTCAATTTCGGCGGGGATCACTGCCTCGGTGCCGTACGTGAGGTTGAAGGGGGTCTCGCCTGTTGCGGTCTTCACCGTGGTTTGGTAAGCCCATAGTACACTGGCTAGCTCGTCTAGCCACAGTCCCTTAGCTCGGTCTAGGCGTGCCTTCAGTCCGCGGAGAATGGCTCTGTTTGTGACCTCCGCTTGACCATTCACTTGAGGGTGCGCCTCTGAGGTAAAATTTTGTTGTATTCCCATATCTTTGCACCAGTTCTGGAATTTAATGTCCTCGAACTGCTTGTCATTGTCAGAGATGAGTACTCGGGGTAGTTTGAAACGGCAAACTATATTCTTCTAGAAGAAGTTTTGCACATTCTGCACTGTGATCGTTGCGAGAGGTTCGGCCTCCACCCACTTGGTGAAATAATTATCTGCTACAACTAAGAATCTCCTCTGTCCTGCCATTGGTGGAAAGAATCTGAGTATATCGATCCCCCATTGTGCGAAGGGCCATGGGCTGGTGAGGTACTTTAAGTCGATAGTGGGTTGGTGGTGGATGTTGGCATGCTTCTGACATTTGTCACACTTTCTGACGAACTCAATCACATCTGCTTTCAATGTTGGCCAATAATGTCCCTGTCATAGTGCTTTCTGGGTGAGGGCCTTGCCCCCCAAGTGTCCTCCACACAAGCCCTCATGAGTGTCACAGAGTACGAGCTTGGCTTCGGAAGGTCGTAAGCAGCGTAGATAAGGGAGCGTGTAGGATCTTCGGTACAACTGTTTGTCTATTATGGCATATTTGGCTACTTGATATTCTACACTTTTGGCAGCATTACGATCTGTAGGGAGGGTCCCATGTAGTAGGTAGCTCGCGAGTGGATCAATCCAGCTTTGCTCTGCTTGTACGACATGAGCGACCTCCTCTGCCTCCCTAAGAATGCTAGGCCGAGGCAGGTTCTCTATGTACACGGTCCTCATGGTGTTATCACTTGTGCTGGCTAGTTGGGATAGGGCATCGACCTCAGCATTCTCGGATCTCGAAATCTATTTAATGAAGTATGACTAGAAGTTGAGCAGAGCCTCTCTGACTTTGGCTAAGTAGGCGACCATGGTTGGCTCACAAGCTTCGTACTCGCTGATAACCTGGTTGACCACGAGTTGGGAGTCACTGCAGATAACGATGTGTTTGGATTTTACTTCACTTGCTAAGGCTAGCCCAACTATCAATGCCTTGTACTCTACTTCATTGTTGGACGCAGCAAACTCAAAGCATAACGCATACTCCAATTTCACGTTGCTTGGTCCATATAGAATGATTCCAGCTCCACTGCCTTACTGATTTGACGAGCCATCAACATGGAGGATCCAGGGCTCCTCATCCCAGGTCGGGTTCTATCTAGCCACGAGAGAGGCCGCACTAGTTGGAGTCCCCTCGCTGTGCTCGGGCTCGGCTAACTCAGGGACCTCAATGGTAGAAGTGCATTTTGCAATGAAGTCAGCTAAGGGTTGGGCCTTGATAGCAGTTCGCGGCTTATATTGTATGTCATACTCGCTGAGTTCGATTTCCCACTTCGTCAATCTACCGGAGACCTCGGGCTTGAGCAAGACTTGCCTCAGAGGCTTATTGGTGAGGATGATGATTGTATGAGCTTAGAAGTATGGTCGTAGTTTCTGAGCTACAACAACTAGCACGTACGCCAACTTTTCGATCTCAGGATACCTCGTCTCTGCTTCCTGCAACACTTTGCTAACATAGTAAATGGGTCGTTGGACCCAATCTATTACTTTTGTCAGTACCAAGCCGATTACCTCGTCACTCACAGAGAAGTATGGCTCCAAAATGTCTCCCTCCTTGGGCTTATATTAGATGTCGTACTCGCTGAGTTCGATTGCCCATTTCGTCAATCTACCAGAGACCTCTGGCTTGAGCAAGACTTGCCTCAGAGGCTTATTGGTGAGGACGGTGATTATATGAGCTTGGAAGTACGGTCGTAGTTTCTGAGCTGCAACAACTAGCACATATGCCAACTTTTTGATCTCAGGATATCTCGTCTCTGCTTCCTACAACACTTTGCTAACATAGTAGATGGGTCGTTGGACCCAATCTACTACTTTTGTCAGTACCAAGCTGATTACCTTGTCACTCACGGAGAGATACAGCTCCAAAATGTCTCCCTCCTTGGGTCGGGTTAACACCGGGATACTAGCGAGGTACCTTTTGAGCTCGTCAAAAGCGAGCTGACACTCTTTGGTCCACTCGAAGTCTTTGCTTCTTTTAATTGCCTTAAAGTAAGGCAGGCAGCGATCTGCCGATTTAGACATGAAGTGGCTCAGAGTGGCTATGCGGCCGTTCAGCCACTGAACCTCCTTCAATTTTTAGGGTGGTCACATATCTAAGATGGCCTTGATTTTATCAGGGTTGGCCTCAATACCACGTCGGTTAACGATGTAACCTAGGAATTTACCTGAGGTGACACCGAAAACACACTTGTTTGGGTTTAACTTCATATTAAACTTGTGCAAATTTTCAAAAACAAAGTGCAAATCTTTTGTTAATTCGCTTGAAAATTGGGTTTTGATGACCATGTTGTCTACATAACATTCTACTTTTTTTCCGATCAACGGCTCAAACAGTCAGTTTACAAGTCTCTGAAATGTTGCCCCAGCATTTTTCAATCCGAAGGGCATTACCTTGTAGTAGTACAGGCCGAGCTCGGTTATGAAGGTCGTTTTTTCTTCGTCAGCAAGGTCCATTTTGATTTGGTTGTAGCTCGAATAGGCGTTCAAGAAGCTCAGCAACTCATGCCCTGAGGTCGCGTCCACCAAACGGTCGATCTTGGAGAGTGGGAAGCAGTCCTTCGGGCAAGCTCAGTTCAAGTCGGTATAATCGACGCACATGTGCCATTTATCGTTAGCCTTTTTTACCAGAATGGGGTTGGCTACCCAGCTCGGGTAATGGACTTCCTTAATGAAATTGGCTGCGATGAGCTTCCCGACCTCCTCGTCAACTGCTCTCTAACGCTCCGGGGCTAGGTTGCGTTTCTTCTGTTTGACGAGCCTAACTATAGGATCAGTGTTTAGTTTGTGAGTGATGATTTTAGGGTCTATGACGGGCATCTCGACCATGGACCATGCAAAACATCTAAAATTTTAAGTAGAAAGCTTACCAATTGAGATCGTAGAGGCTCCTTGATTGAAGTGCCGATCTGGAGGGTACGAACTGGGTCCTCTATTGAAGCAGGCACGGAAGTCGTCTCTTCTATAGGTGCAGCTCGCTCTTCACAGTGCTCTGCAGGTCGCTCCAGCTCAAGGTCGTTTGCCACCTTGGCTTTTCCTTTGAGGGCAACAACATGTCACTTGCGAGACTCGAGCTGATCGCCTCGCGCTACCCCAACTCCGAAGTTCGTGGGGAACTTCATGGCCAAATAATAGGTGGAGACCACCGCTCGTAGAGCATGGGTGATGGGCCGACCTATTATGGCATTGTACGTGGAGGGACTTGTGACCACCAAAAAGTTGTGCTCGAGCCTCACTATGCTAGGCCAGGTGCCGACCTCCACAGGTACGGAAATCCTCCCCAAGGGCCTGACTTCCTCTCCACTAAAGCCCACCAAGGGAGTCCTCACCGACTTAAGGTTGCTTTCCTGAAGTTAAAGCTTATCAAACGCTGCTTTGAAGAGGATGTCTGTCGAGATGTCGGAGTCGACGAGGACACACTTCACCTTGAAACCATTGATTCTTATCTTCACAATGAGCGCATTGTCATGAGGGTAGTGGACTCCGCGTGCATCGTCTTCAGTGAAGAAAATCGACTCCTCCGTCCTCGGTCGCTTTGGGGAATTTTGCCCTTCTCTTTCGACCTCACGAGCTGAGGTTCTGGCTACAGCTGAGGTGCAGCCCGTGACGACCGACCCGTTGGTGATCATGTGGATTGTTCCCCGAACTGGCCTCTCTTCGGGGGGCGGCCTCTGTGGCTGCTCGCCTTGTCTGCTGCTGGACTCGGGAGCGTCTCTACTTTTCTCCCCCTGTCGTCCTGTTTTATTATCATTTTGTACAAATTTTCTTAAATATCCATGACGAATGAGTTCTTCTATCTCATCACGGAGGTTTTTACAACTTTTGATACTATGACCGTGATCTTTATGAAAATGACAATACAAGTTCTTATTTCTAACATTTGGGTCTCCTCTTAGTCAGGGTGGCCACTTCATGTAAGGCGCGTCCTTTATCGCCATGAGGATCTCAGCTCGCTTCGCGTTCAATGGCATGTAGTTTGGTCTGTCGGTTGGAGGAGCTCGAAAAGACTGGTCTGGCCTTACTCCCTGAGCTAGTTCTTTCTTCTTCTTACTGTCCCTGTGGGTCGAGGGACTCACCTTCTCTTTTCCTCTTTTTAGGTGGGTTCTCATTTTTCGATTCATCTCCTCCTCCATTTCGATGAACCGGTCTACGAGCTTGACGAATTTAGTTACATCCTTAGGTCTATTGACAACCACATGCCAATTGAACTCCTTGCGCATTATGCCTCTCTTGGCTGCTGTGAGCCTCACCGCGGGATCCAAGTCAGGTATCTACAGACATGCATCGTTGAATCTTTTGATGTAGCTACAGATGAACTCCCTTCCCTCTGGACTATGCCGAGGAGGCTTTCTTGTGTCCTCGGTTATCTCTTGCTGGAGACAAAGTGGGAGGTGAAAACCTGCACAAACTGCGCCCAGCTTTTGATTGACCAGGGCACAAGGTTCCTGTACCACGTGTGAGCTACTCCCTTGAAGGTGGTAGAGAAGGCTACACACATGTAGGGCTTAATTGCCCCGGCTAAATGCATATGTGACTGAAAAGCATCTACATGATCGTTCGGGTCGAATGATCCATCGTATTTGTCTAGGGGAGGTACCTTGAAGTCTTTGGGCATTGGGACGGCCAGGAGCTCGGGAGATAGAGGAGATGGTATAGAGAGGAGTGGGGTGGTCTTCACCGCTCCCGAGCTTTCCTCTTCTTTGGGAAGTTCGGGCAGGCACTGGGTTGTAGCTCAGCGAGCTCGATGACGTCTTCGTTGCTTCTTCATTGGCTCAGCATTAGTGTTGCTGGCCTCTGTGTTATCGGGCATGGTAAGCCCAGAAAGGGGCTCAAACTATTGCGATGGTTGTGGACCGAAGGGCCCTGTCTATAATCCGCAGCCAGGACTTCGAATTGGTTCTCAACGAGCGAGATCTTTTACTGCGAAGGCCGAGGTGATGCGGGCCTGGTTGGCTGAGAGTCCCCCGACCTGACCACATGCTGCGAGGTGGGGGGAGTGACTTGTCTTACCCTCCCGCTGGATGAGACCTGACTCCCAAGAGGGTTCTGAGTTTGGGAGGTCTCTCCCCGGTGGGGGGTTGCTCGTTGCGATGGCGGGGCTTGGCCTACTGTGCAGTGGGGTGTCGAGGAGGAACTTGTTGTTGGTTCTGGGGCAGTGGTGGAAACTGTTGTTGATACTGGTGCTGATAGACTTGGTGCAACACTTGCTGCTGATATAGCTGAAATTGTTGAAACTATTGCATTTGGGCCTACATAGCCCGCATGCAGTGCACCAGGTCTTCAAGCTGGCTTTGGCTGGTCACCGGAGGAACAATAGAAGGTTCAGCAAAGGTTGCTTCTACCGTGGAGGGAAGTGGAGCGTTCGCAGGTGCCATTATCTGAAGTGTGTTCAGAGTAAGAACTCCATCTACAGAGAGGGGGATGGTTAATTGTCCAATGTACACTGCTGGGACCTAGTGTTGCTCTCCGGCGGTGTTCATTTCTACGTTGCGTCTGGCGTTGCTGGAGGAAGCCATGGAAACTGAAGTCTGTAAGTTTAGTGGAAGAAGGCTTTTTGAAGCAATTCCCACAAATGGTGCCAATTGATGATGCGTGACATGGTCACTCCCAGCTGGCAACGGTTGCACTCCTAGTTGGCGTCGGACGGGATGCCTGAGAAGAAGAAGAAGGTGAAGGGTCCCGGGGGGGCTTGCCCGGTGGGAACACTCCGATGCTTAAGTTAGTAACTGGGAGAGAAAGCTAAGAACTGAAAGAGATAGTTGCAAAGAAAAATAAAAGGGCTAGAGTGCAGATCACACAAGTTGCAATACCTTTGCTCTTTGGGGGCCGGAGCTCTTATATAGCGGTGTCCTGTCAAATCAATCATAACCGCCTCTGATTCTTTACTGCAGTTGTTACTTGCTAGGGTTGTGCAAGTAACTATTGCAGAGTACGGCCCTACCAGGCGGGGGACACCTCTCAGGGTTGGCAGGCATGACACTGCCTGACAAGAGACGTGGGTGTAGTCCCCAGATTTGGCAGGCATGGTTGTCAGACAGGAGATCTTCCTATGATACGTCGAGCTGCTCTTCCGCGAGCTGCCTTGTACTGAGTTACCCTGTGCCGAGCTGTAGGTGTCGTATCGAGGTGCTTCTACCCGAGATGGCCTACTTAGGTTTGGGCAGGAATAAATTTATTCTAACTTAGAAGGCTCCCGAACTCAACCCGAAGTGCCTTGAGCTTGGGAGATTCTTGTCTTGGGAGAATCTTAGCTCGGGGCGCTTCCTTGGAAGAATCTTAGCTCAGGGGTAATCGGAGTGTCATCTAGTACCGAGCTGGTACGCTGGATCTTGGCGGACTAGTCGTGCTGAGTTGTCACTTATGTTGAGTCACGTCCACGTGTCCTCTTATGATGATGTCCAGTCAAATCACCCTCCATCAGATAAAATGAGATTTCCATTTCAAAACATTTTAAAAACTTTTAATGTGTCATAGGAAAACAATGTAACAATGTTTAAATTGTAATTGTGTTGTGGTCTATATGACTGCTACTCCTTGAGGTTGAGAAGGTTGAAAGTAGGAGATTCTAAAGTGATCATAGGGTGGATATACCAATTAAAAGAATCATAGGGTGGATGCAAAGAAGGGTAGAAATCCCATGGGCACATTCTAAGTGAAATCAGATATCTAGCTTCAAACTTGAATACTTTGTTCAGGCAAGTTAGAAGAATAGCCAACTGCTAAAAAGATGAGTAACTAGGAAGGAAGTTCAATTGGGAGAAGTTGTACTAGGGTCATATTGTTTCCAGGTAGGCAATTTTTTTCCCTATAAAAATAAGTGCTAGATAGGGGTTGAGCCAAGCAGCTGAATTTTACTCTTGCAATGGTAAACCTGTTTTGTGCACTTCTTTTGCTAAATCATTAGTCTCACTGATCAATTAATGATCAAAGAATAATGTACATTTTCTAACACATTATGTAATTTCTAAGTGCATATGTAATAATACAAACACTTAATTTATTAATGAGAACCTTGTTGGTTAAGAAATTGGGTATGTTAGTTATCCCACTCTCTTTAGAAAAAAATAATAATAATAAATAAAATAAAAAAGGAAAAAGTCTCCAATAAGTTACTGAAACAAAGCATAAGGAACTTTATGCAAAACTTTTTGTATAAGTGGCAATCAAGATTCCAATGGTTCATAACATTGTATTATGACCAAGGGACATATTTTAAGGTATAAATTCATCAAAATAGGCATATGAGCTCATAGCCAATTAACTAAAAGATGTTAATGTTGTTAATTAGTTGCACCACTGTTTACATCATTTTAGTGTTTTGTTTTAGAGCAAATGATTTGGAACTAAGATTGTAAAACAAAAAGTCCAAAGCAAACAATGGTTAGAGATAAAGATTCATTCCAAGTAAGCCATGCGTGTCCTGAGGCAATTATCTAGGGAAGAAATTTTAAGTTATAGATAAAAATTCATTGTGAATTTTTTTTACTAAGGTACCTTGGTCAATAAATCCAATTCTTGTTCATAGAATTAATATTCATCAACTACTCAAGGCCCAATTGAAGCTCCCTATAACCTTCTAAGAGTGCCCTAGTCACATTGGTAAGAAGGAATTATAATGATAAAAGAAATAACTCTAGTACAAGTGGAAGAACAAAGTCAATGATGAATGAATGGTAGGATCCATCGTATGGATGCCGTAAAGGTTGCGGAATGGGTGGGCGAATTTCAAAAATTTTCCTACCTTCTTCCAACTGGTAATCGTATTCCCTAATTTAGAATACAATATTCAAGGATCCTACTTTAACCATAATCGAACTAGATCTAAATCAAAAACAAAGGGAGGGATTATACCTGATCCGGAGAAATAGTATCTCCCAAAGTCTGTGTTTACGCCCAAAGAGGACACCAAGATCCGCTCCCGCTGAAGATGACACAACAATATGTGGAACGGAACCAGCAGAGTGTGTCCTACACACTGAATTCTTCGCAAGAATCCTTTGAAAACTCTGAGCACCAAATCTTTTCAGTTCTTTCTGCAAAACTGATATCAAGAACTGATTTCTTGATTTCTTTCTTTCAAAGATCGAATCTTGTCAGAAAATGGCGGTGGCTATAGGAGAACTCCTGAGATGAAGATGGATAAAATTGCTTCTCTTCTCTCTAGAGTTGGTATGAGATCCAATCTCAATTTGCAAGATGATTTCTTGCACACAAACCCTCTATTCGAATTCTGTTATTGTTCTCTTAGGGTTTCTCCTCTTTTCTTCTTGATTAAGAAACCTCCTAATGAGGAGTCATCCCAATCCAAATTAGTATCTGGATAAGGGATGATCTTAATCCTATCTACAGATTAGGTTAGCTTACTCCTGATCTTATCAGGAGGTTACCGGATTCAAATCTGATTTGAATTTGGTCTCCCATAGTGGATAAGGTTAAAAGCCCAATCATTTGGCTAACTTTAATCCCAGATTCGCCCCATAGATGGGTCTTCACATCTGCCCAGTTCAAAATGGGCTTTTGGCCCATTAAGTGTTCAGTGCTTAACTAGTTTCCAATCTGCTGCCCAGTTGGTCTTCTTTGTATGGCGTGGGACCCAAGCATTGATCTACACACCAGCCACATGGGTTCGGCTCAGTCTTTATTACAAGGCCTAGCTGAATTCACCAAGAAACCCAATGAATCCCTTGAGCCCATCATATGGACCCTATGGGTCCAACACTTACATTAAGTGATCCCTGGGCCAAGCCATCTTATAAAAACTCAGGGACTAAGGGCAGGTGCAAGATTAGCCCATCAGGTATTATCCTAAATGGCCTTACACTTAACCTCTCAGCCCTTAATGGTCAAGCACTGCCCGACAAGAGAGGACCTCTCCATCGACTGCAAGGAACAGTGATGCACTCTCCACTCACATGGATCCCGGGAATTAAAACCATTTGCAAACATTTTGAAACCGTATATATACATACTATATATATATATATATATATATATATATTATATATAATATAAATTTTGCAAAACAAAATTCCAATGATTCAAATCAACTGCCGCCAGTTTGGTTTCCATCAGAGAGAGTGCATTCCCGATCATTACCTTTGTCCGACAAAGGGGCTGATCCTATCACTATGATCACCCACTCAGATGAATTCTCAGACTGCCCCAACATGCCCAGGTTTTGACCCCCACTAAGGATCTCACTGATTGGCATATCAAAGACAGTCCGATCCGACACCTAGTGAAGTATCATAATCGAGTCTAGGGGCCAGGTGCAACTTTCCAATTTTTCCCATCTGTCTCCAAGGTCCAGGGCAATACTGGAAATCTGGTCCGGTTCAAGGATTCGAGTAATCCCATACTGCATGTGCCTTGGGTCTTACCCTGGTGGCCAAGACAAGCCATCGCAACACTTGATGGCACACCAGCATCAGCCTTGGTAGGATAAATCCCCCCAGACTTATCCAATGGCTGTAAACATTTAAAACTAGCACGAGTCTCAATAAGTGTCCAGTTTTATGGTCTTATACAGAATTATACCAAACAACATGAATCAAACATGCACTTTATTTATTTACACTAAATGTCAAAAGTACATCAAATCAGATTGAAGCTAAGGGCATACAAAACTGTCCAACAAATGATACATCTGCCCATTTGTCATCTAGAGTGAATCATCATATATGGCTACCTATAGCCCTTGATATGATTCCAAGAGCGTAGCTGATTACTCCCCTGATGCAATTGTAGAATGTATACATAACCTGTACAATAGGAAGAAGTGTCCTAGTGCAATAGGAGAAGCTAGGACTAGGAGCGGAAATTCTAGGATTAGGAGTGGAAAGTGTTAGATGTCGTGAAGGTATTGCACCTGAGATTTGAAGATAATATTGTCCGAAATGCAAAGAATGTGTTAGAAAAATTTAATGTAATGAAGGTAGATTATAGGGAAAGTGTTAGATGTCCTAAAGGTATTGTACAGGGACAAATCATAGCCCTATGAGAGTAGAACTGTTATTTTGATACAAGGACTGAGATTCTATATGAGAGCATCAAGGTTTCAGGCTAAAGGTCTACATTTTTCTATGATTTCACAGGAAGAATTTGGAAGTTTCCCATGGAATGTGATGAGCTTTGTACCTGAATCCTAATCAGTTTATATTTCTTGGCAATTCTTTCTTGTTTTGAAAGTAAACATATCCAAAGGAATGCAAGTAGCAGAACAAGTGCTAGACCCAATTGACCCAAATCCAATTCTGAGTCGGGTTGGCTTAGGGTTGGGGGCTTCGAGTGTTAGAGAATAAAAACTTATTTAAGGAACTATAGACCTTGTTCTAACCAATAAAGTCTAATTTTTTGAAATTTAAACATATTAAAGAAAGCATATCCTCTGAATAGATTAGGAACTATAGACCTTGTTCTAGATGTTGAAAGTTTTGATTTATGTTACTCTCTTATTTTCTTTCAAACCAAAGACCTGTGTTGGATTATATAGCTTCCTAAACAACCCAGATATTTTCCATGTGGCAACCCTAAATGACTATAATTAGATCAGAAAGATGAAGAAACACACTTGGAAGCAAAACATCAGTTAAGTGGCCTACTACTCATCAACCAATACTTCAGAAAGGCCAAAGTTAGAAACAAGAGGCTCCAGATTTTCATCCAGGAATATGTTACTGGATTTTATGTCTTAATGCACTGTTTGTGTACAACAGTCATGGTGCAAATATGATAGTCCTCGAGAAGAACTAAGAGCAATTCTTAGTCGAGGATTCTAGTTCAGAGATTGCTTTTCTTGCCTAAACTCATGAAGAAAGTGATTTAAGCTGCTCATGAATTTTACATCTTTTGGAAAAGCTTAGGAACTCCAAATCTCCAAGCAATAAACTAGTTCATGAACTTGAAAACTATTAATTTGAATAAATTCATGAAACATAGATAGGTTTGTAAACCTGACAACCATGGATGCATGGGAATATTTTCCTCTCCAAGTTCCTAATGAATCTAACTTTGCAAATGTTGTTCTCTTTGAATTCATACTCACATGTGGTGGTCTCAAAGGCCCAATCATTGAATGTTAATACTTGTGATGTTATTTTGGATCCTCCTGATCAGAAGTAGGTAACTCTACATTTTGTCTTAATATCTAGTTTCCCAAAATTTTTACTGCAATGTTAAAACACATGGAATCCATGTAGGGCTCTCTCTCTTTCTCATGCTTTTTCATATGCTTTTCTCATGATCAATTCTACCAGTTGGTATTCTGAATTCTATCAGCCATTATTCTACTGTTCAGCCAAAAGGTTCCAAATCCAGCAATCCTTGATCAGAATTACAGTCTTAGAACACTGGTGAAGAACTAGAATTGCATTAAATTCTGCTGAAACCTAGACTGAAACTATAGGGGATGCTTTCATAGATGACCCAAGACTGAAACTATTGAATAACCACATAATATAAATTTCTTTTTAAGTCAGATTTGTTTCATGCAAGGCTTTTAATGGTAGTATATCACCATCAAAGCCAGAGCTAGTGTGCTATCTATTTTCATTATCTAATACATATTAGTTTAGGATAAGGGCAAGAGACCAATCCTTGATCTTCTTTGCGTTTATAATTTATTATGCGGTTTCCTTCTATAGTGTTGAGAGTTTGGTCTTGATTTTTTTATCATAATACTTATTAATTGAATATAAAGTCCCTTATGGAACTTTCCTATTGAAGAAGGAGATATTTTTCTAGGAGCCATGGAGCTAGAGGAAGTAAATGTGATTTGGGTGATACAAGCCAAAAATTCATAAGGCTTCATTCTTGAAGGAGACATTTCCTGTAACTTCTTAGTCATGGTACATCTATCATCTGAACCATGTGCATATTAGTAAGAATTAAAACTAAAAGTCTCTGACCTTAGAATGCTGGTGATTACAAAAAAAAGAATCTAATCATTTAGTTCCTCTACTTTTTCCCTACCTGCATATTTGAAGGAAAAGGTAGGGAAAGGAAGGGAAAGGGAGGAAAACCTATACAAGGTTTGTAAAGGTTTCCCTACCTCCCTTCCTTTCTCTACTTTTTCCTTCAAACCAAACAGACCACTAGAGTTTGGAGCATCCATTTCCTTTTGAGATATTTTTAATGAAATGGGGATTTCTTCTGATCTATCAAGTGCCATTGAGTTTTAATCCCCCATTAAATATCTCAAAATTTTGAAGGATGAAGGGGAAACAGAAATTCTAGAAAATAAATACAATGCACTTATTCTTAAATATGATAATCAGTTTTATTACTTAATGAGGGTCTAGATCTATCTGAAACTTTGATATGAATACAAACTGATTCAAAACGAAAGGCACTCTATATTAAAATGAAAACTAGTACTATCCACTAACACATCTCAAATCCCCTACACAAAATGTACAAAATACACACCCTCAACTTGGTTATTGATAACCTGAATTCCTATACACAAGAAAGGGTAATCAATCCAATTGGGTCATAACTAGTCATTGTGCCTTCCCTAGGCAATGCATCCAATAATCAATGTCTAGGCATTGAGCAGGAAACCACTAAATGTCAATTTTGTTGTAGTGTGAGATTCTAACATAATATTATCTAATTTTAATGAATCCTTTTCCGTGTTGCTGATAAATAAAAATATTCTAATATAATAGAAAAATAGGGTTTAGGCTTTCAGAATCACCATTTGGGAGTAATAAATTAGAACCATAAAACTTCCTTCAATTCTCAATTAACAGACACACTAGACACCTGCAATTAGTATAATCATCAGAAAATAGCAAGAAGTGAGGCTGGAAGTTGATCAAATCATAGATATGGAAGGGGCGGTACTCTACTTTCTCCCATTCCATCTCAAAAACATTAATTGTAGAGGATGAGAGTCAATTTTGTTCGTACTTTATGTAAAAGTAATTTGTTGTGAGTTGTGACCTTTATATGTTGCTGTCATAAAAATTCCAAGTGACTGTAGGTAAGACTTTTCTTGTTCTTTTTTTTTTCTTCTCTTTTTTGGTCTTCTACACATATTTTATTATCTATAATCTCAAGGTTCTTGATTTTCCCCTCCTACTCCTTTCGTCCTAATACTGTGTGCATATTGAAATTCTTAAATAGTATACTTGAAATGGTAAATTTCAGCAAAGGAGATGTTTGAATGGGCCTCAAAACATTTCCCCTGAGAAATTTAAAGCTTTGGATAATTCTATCCGCTAGTACATTTTTTTCTTTCTAATTTAGAAAGATTGTACTAAAACTATGGAAGTTCTTTGAGGCCAATGCAGAATTTGCCCTTATCTTATTCCTAAAATCTCTCTCTCTCTCTCTCTCTCTCTCTCTCTCTCACGCGCGCGCGCACGTGCGCGCGTGCGTTCCCAATCAACTAAATCATCTCCTCTCTTAAAAGTTATCCTAAACTATCTCTATCTCCTCCACCTAAAACTTCCTACTAAAATATATCCAAACCTATTTCACAATAAACAACCTAATTCTGATGCCACTTTCCCAATCATCTATCTCTCTTTCTATATCTAAAATACTAATAAGATAAGTAAAAATATCTAAAAGACTAATAAGAATGAAATAAGTAATACAATGAGACAAATAATAAAAGTAATAAAATTTAATAATTATACAAAATATTTTTCATATTGTCATTAAAAATTTAAAAATTTATTATAATAATTTTATATTATACTGTAATAAAATCTAACTTTAACTTAAAAATGAATAACAAAATAGAAAACTAAACATATATTACTACTTTTTTTTAATTTTAACAATAATAATTGTTAAAATTAATTAATATTATACTTAATTTAGAATAACAAATTCTAACAAGATTAAAAATTTTGAACAGAGATAAACGTAGCATAATATCATATCATAAATAATGCGTCAATAACAATTTAAAAAATAAATTAAAATTTAATAAAAGTAAAAAATTATTAATGTAAACTATATTTAAATTTAATTTTAAAATAATAAACAATAAAAAAAAACCAAGACAAGTTAAATATGGGTTTACCTTCACCCTACCTTGGCCCCTCATTTTGCCATATCATCCAGCTCTTAGTTTGTAACCATTTCACCCATCCTCCCATTTCAATGTAGTAACATAGTTGAAAACTTCCCAAATATTAAACATATGAGATAGATAAAATATCAATTTATCTTAATATTTTAGTAGTTAATTATTCATAAAAATACATGAATGTTTGAAAATTAATTTATTCAAATTAATAATTAATGAATAATTAAATTTTAATATTCAATTATTAATCTATTATTATATAAAAATAATTATATATTAGTATTATCTGAAATTGATAATTACTACATGAAAATTTTAGTAATGTCTTCATCAATCCATTGTTGTCTACTCCAGTTAGGATACCTAGCTTTCACCTAGGTGACCTAAGTTCAAATCCTAGTAATGGAGTATGCTATTCTATTTATGGCTTAAATCGGTTAGATTCCCATATCTTAAAATATTTTATTATTTAATTACCATTACTATTTTATTTTTGTATTAAAACTGATAAGCCTATGTTTTTACATATTTTCATACCTCTAACTTGATGATTTTGATAATAATGTTTTTGGAATTAACATGGTATTGCATTAAAAAATAGGAATTCAACTGAGATAAAAACTAAGAGACATAATTTGTGTTGAATGAGGAGTCTGCATTGAGAAACAATTGAGGGGAGGCTTCACTATAAAAAAGACCATAGACTCAAGGCAATGGGGCACATCCTTAGAGAGAATTCAGTAGAGAAGAGAAGAGGAAGCAGTTTCAACATGCCAGAAGAGAAGAGGAAGCAATTTTAGCACGCCAGAGAAGGAGAGGAAGAATCCAAATTCAAGAGGGAGAAATGCTTAGTTGCTTCACTTGTCTTTTACCTTCAAAGGCTAAAGTTTTCTTGTTATTCTACTCATTCCTTAATGTGATTTTGCTGTGTTTCTTCTTTAATTTTCTTGAGTATGTTGAATTTAATTATGTCTAGTTAAATTCTCTTAGCTAGGGTTTAGATGGATTTTGATCTTAAGATTATATAGTTACTTGATTAATTCAACTTAAGACCTTTATTATTTGCATGAGGAATTTTTATTGTTGTGCTTAATGCTTTAAAAGAATTGGCCAATCTACTAATGATTTGATGATTCATGCATGACTGACCAAAGGATTATTATGAATTAAATCCCTAGGCAATAAAAATCACATGTTAGACTATGATATCGAAAGATGATTAGATCATGTGTGGGACTCAAGGAAGCTTAGTAAGTCAAATCCCCTTTTACGATTAGAGGTTTTCAAAAAACTTAATGCTTATTTTTCCTTTTGACAACCACTTAGAAATTTGATGGTAGAATTTGATTAATAAAGGGTTAATATGACTTGAGGAAGTTTATTAATTAATTTAGGGAAATCCACCATCACATGTAAATAACTTTAATATACCTTAGGGTAATTTTGGTCCTGAGTTGGATTAAATAGGTAATTTATATAACCTTGATTTAATGAAATCTAAACCCTAGCTGCATTCATTCGTCGATTCAGTTTTTATTAAGTTCTTAGATTTGCATTAATTCTTCTTCGTTTTTATTCATTCAATTGACTCACGAGTTCAACTTAGGTTAGTTTAGAATTGCTTTGGTATTGTGATCTAGCCTCTGTGGGATCGACACTCATCTCACCATTATACGCACATTTGACTAAGGTACACTTGCTTGAATTAATTATGCATAAATCACACAACAAAAACCATTAATATTTAGTATTCACCAAAAAAATAGTTTACTATTTAATTATTTTCTTAATTGAGCAATAAGCTAAACAATTCAACAAAAAACCACATATAAAATAATTGATTTCATTGAAATTCAAACTCATGATCTTCCACTTATTAAACGGGTGCTCTAACCAACTAAGCTATCAAAGGAAAAAAAAAATCATTTCATCCATTCATTGCACAAAGGAAATCTATGATTCCTCTCTCATTTTATTGAAAATTTGATTTTTTATTCCATATTTTTTAAACAACCAATTAGAAACTCTCATTTCCCCTTATCTTATTCCTAAAATCTCTCTCTCTCTCTCTCTCTCTCTCTCTCTCTCTCTCTCTCTCTCTTGTTCCCAATCATCTCATCTCCTGAAGTTCTCCGAAAATATCTCATCTACCCAAAACTTAATCCTCAAACATATACAATCCTTTCTCACAATAAACAACCTAATACTAATGCCTCATTCTCAATCCCCTATCTGTCTTTCTATATCTAATTAAGATACTAATAAAACAAGTAAAAAATATCTAAAAGACTAATAATAATGACATAAGAGACAAATAATAAAAATAATAAAATTTAGTAATTAAAATTTATAATAATTATACAGAATATTTTTCATCTCGTCATTAACAATTTTAAAATTTATTATAATAATTTTATATAATACTGTAATAAAACTTAACTTTAACTTAAAAATGATAAACATAATAGAAAATTAAAAATATATTACTATTTTTTTAATTTTAAAAATAATAAATGTTAAAAGTAACTACAAAAATATTATACTTAATTTATAACAACAAATTCTAACAAGATTAAAATTTTTAAAAGAGACAAAAACTTATCATAATATCATAACATAAATTATGCATCAATAACAATTTACTAAATAAATTAAAATTTAATAAAAGTAAAAATTATTAATTTAAACTATATATATATATATATATATATATATATATATATATATATATTAAAGCAAGGAAGTCTAGAAATTTTCTCATTTTCTTGATTTTTTGATTTTTTTAATTTCATGTCATTTTTGAAACAATCAATGAGATGCACTTTCTCAATAACCTAAATAATCTCTTCTCCTAAACTACCTCCCCCACTATCCCCGACTTTCTCCAAAATTATCTCTAATTCTTATTTATCTTCTAAATTATCTCTAATTCCTATTTATCTCTAAAGAAAGTTTGGGTTAAAAATTTTAAGAATTAGTTAAATATTCTAACAAAATTATATAATAACTTTCAAATATTTATTTAAAAACACAAAAAAATAATTTTTTATTTTTACAAACTATCTCACGAAATTATGTACTAACGATTTAAAACATTTTTTTCAGACTATCAATTTCAATGTTTTTCAAATATTTAATAATATGTAATAGATTTAAATAAATAAAATTCAAATAAAAAAATTAAATATTTTATAGATTATTTAAATATTTATCATAACTAGATTTTAAATAGTTAAAATAACGAAATTATGTAATAAATTTAAAAAAAATTCTTCAAATTGAAAAATAACTATAACATAATATTGAAATTAATAATAATTTAATATATTATAAAATTAATAATGAATTTATGTAATAATAGTATAATTATCATTCTATGGATAATTAAATTCAATAAATAATTAATATTTTTAAATTTATATATTTACATATTATTTAAGTATTTAAATAACTAAATATTTTTAATAAGAAAATATTTAACATAACTTGATTTTAAATAGTTAAAATAAAGAAAATATGTAATAAATTTAAAACTTCTAAAACATAGAAAAATAATTATAACATAATATTGAAAATAATAGTAATTTAATATTTTTACATATTATTGTAAATATCTAATTTAACTTATATCAAGTAATAATTCGAGAAGAGAACTTTCAAAAAAAAATAATAGTCATTAATAATAGTTTTAAACTCTTAATTTGTACTTATTATATAATTATATATACTAAAGTTAATATTTATTGTATTTTAGAAATGTATTTTCAATGACTATGTATAAATTTATTTTGTTTTGTTATTTAACAGAAAAAATTCAATAATTATTGGAGATTAAAATACTATTGTTGAAAATTTTAAATTTAATTTATTGTACTTATTGTTGATCGAATGCGTTAGTTTTCTTGAGTTTCCTCAGGTTCTTCAAGATGGGTTTGCTTGTCTTATTGGTCTTGGATTGATGAGGAGGAGGTGATCAAGTGACAAAATATCAAAATACCTCCTCTATTTAAGTTCAATGCACAATTACTGGAGAAGAGAAACAAGAAAAGTAGTTTTTATCTTCCATAATAATAGTGTCCCTAAGAACAATAGCTGGTTGGACAGTGAAGTGAAGGTATTCAAGCACCGGCCCTGATATCATTCATCTTCTACCACTTTTTCATCGGTTGGGTTTAATTTTGAAAAATTGAGAAATAATGGAAGGTATGTTTGATATTTTGCTTTTTTTTTCAGTCAATATTTAATGATGATGATAATTATTAAAAAACTTGAGGGTGAGTTAGTCAATTTCCTAAACCTTAGGGGTATTTTAAGAAATTTGCCTACAATTGATAATTATTACATGAAAATTTCAGTAATGTCTTCATCAATCCATTGTTGTCTAGTTCGGCTAGGATACTTGTCTTTCACCTAGGAAATTTGGGTTCAAATCCTAACAATGGAATACATTTTTTATTTATTTTATTTATGACTTAAATTGAGTAAATTCTCATATCTTAAAATATTCTATTATTTAATTACCATTACTATTTTTTTTATATTGAAACCATTACTATTCAATATTCACAAAAAAAAAATAGTTTAGTATAAAAATTCTTACAGTACTCCTATGGTTTATGAAATTGACTAATTCTACCCTTACTGTTTACATTAGTGTTTTCAAAACCAGACCAGATCGGACAGTCAGACTAGAAAAATCAGGAACTAGCTGGTCACTTGACTGATTCTATTTCACCCCCCAAAACCGCTTTTTGGCCAAAAAATCATTGATTTGGTCAGCGAACTGCAGACCCGGGCAATCAAACTGTCAACCCAAACAACGGTTTTTGACTGCATTTTTTGCTTTTTAATTTTTTTTTTTTTTTGTCAGAGCAGGTCGTCTGTTGAAATCATATGGTCAGACTGTTCAACCTGGGAATCAGACCCCAGAGCGGTTTCCTGTCCGGTCTGGTTTTAAAAACCTTTGTTTACATATTGTCTTAAAACATTCCTAAATTTTCTAACACTTGACATCGTTGTTAAGCACTAACGAAATAAAATAAAATTTCAAATTTACCCTCCACTATTCCTCAAATTTTCAAAATAAAACTCAACTGATAAATTTTAAGAATCCTAAGATAATCTAAATCCATTGGAAGAGTAAACTTTCCTCTTTTAACTTTCGTCCTAGCCATCGCTGCAAGTCAAAGAAAGTTCTCCACTGAACGTGTAGAAGCAACCCTATGTTTCGGCGGAGGTTCATTCTTTACATAAAATTTCTAAAAAATAATGAGACAGAGACAGAGACGGAGTGGACTTAGATGCATGTTTTCTTTGTCATTTACAGTCTAACACTGTAATCATAGAGGGGTATTTTAGGAATTATCACAAAAATCAGTCCTATGATGCCACGTGTGAATGGAGTATGACAAAAAATTAACAGCAAGGAAAGTTTCATTGAGATTCAAACTCAATACAACTGAGCTATGAAAGCAACTATGCAAATAAAGAAACTGGGAGATTCATACTTGATCAATATTGAAACCGAGAGATTACCTCCATACTTCTTTTGGCGGAGGTTCATTCTTTATATAAAATTTTGAGGAAGGCGAGATAGAGACAAAAATGGTGACAGAGAACGAAGGTTGAGGCAGACATGGAGTGGACTTAAAAGTCTGTTTTCTTTGTCATTTACAATCTAATATCATAACCATAAAAAGGTATTTTAGGAATTTTTGAAAAAAATACAGGTCACGAGTTAATTAAGAGTACTTTAAGAAACATGCTCTTAAGTATTTTCTTAACCAAGAACAACAACCACATATAAAATAATTGCTTTCATTGAAATTTGAACTCAAGACCTCCCACTTACTAAACAGGTGCTCTAACCAACTGAGCTATGAAAGCAACTATATAAATAAAGAAAACATTTAAAAAGCAATCACTCCATATAACAAAGAAGTCTATTCTTTTTTTTCTTTTTTTTTTGAACTTGAATTTTTATCTATATTTTTTAAACAACAATTAGAGACTCTCCTTTTCCCCTTATCTTATTCCTAAAATCCCCCCCTCTCTTAAAAGTTCTCTATACCGTATCCACCACCTAAAACTTCCTACTAAAACATATCCAAGCCTATCTTACAATAAAAAACCTAATTCTACCGCCTCTTTCCCAATCCCCAAGCTCTCTTTGTCCAGAATGGTTAAATCTCTTAAATAATACCAATGAGACAAACAACGACAAACAACCTTTATAACACAACTTTGCATTGGGGGTATCATATTCTCAATGCAAGATTGCAAGAGGCTGTTGGGACGGTGTAAGCATAGGGTTTCACTGACCGAAGCCGTAGGAAAATTGAATAGTTAAAACTGAAAACAGTATTAAGTCTTTCCCTTTTCCATTAATTTTGAAATGAGAAAAAAAAAAGAGTGAAGACGTGGCAAAACATGATTGGAGGGTCTAGGTAAGTGTGCTAGACCCTGCAGAAGTGCTCTTGGGTGGCAACCTCTGCGAGCTTGCAAATTGGGTCCAGCAGACCACCGGTTTGGGGTGTGATTCAGAGAAGAAACATGATTTGTGCCACTGGTTATAATTGATTAATATGAAGATATGCCCAATCCCATACCCAGGCTCTTTGAAAATTATTGGAGCATAAAAGAGTATCGAGTTCATGCTTGTAAGTTAGTGGGAATGGTGGGATGCCTAACGCTCCAATCACAAATTGAGTGAATTAAACGAGAAGAGGAGGGGCACTTGAAAATTTTATGAAATTTAGGGCACTTTTGTCTTTTCATTTATTCTTTCCATCAACCTTATTTTAATAAAGCTACAAGCTATATATAATTAATTAAGCCTTTAGAAATTTATATTCTATGCTTGATAATTAATTGGGTTACTTCTTTTGAAAAGGTAAATGCAATATTAATAGTCATTCTCCCAAGAAATTTTAAAAGTACATTGTTTTCTTCGCTCTATCTTTTCTTTTGGTTTGATAGGAATTCCCTGGTCGTTTCAAAAATTAATGGGAGAAAAAAAAAAAAAAACTTTACTATAGGGAGAACATTGATATTGATGGTGATGAAGGTGATATTTTGCAATAAAGGTGATATTGATGGTGATTGAAGAACTTTGAAGTCTCATCAGTGTCCCTTATATTCAGTTTTTATAATGTTTTAATTATGGATAAATTACTGCAACCTACCCTATGCTTCCTGGTAGTTGCAGGTCAATACCATATTTTATGCTAATAGCACGGTAATCCCCTAAACTTTTTGACATTATTGCATCTATACTCCCTTCATTATCTTGAACGTAATATTACCAAAATACCCAATTTTAATTGTTTGAATGGTAAATTGGCTTCTAAATTTGCCCTTTTATTCGTCATAAATTTCATAAATTTGTGTTTTTTCTACAATTTCTGTATTTTTTTTGGAATATATATTTGTGAAAATTTTATGTATTTTCTACATTTTTTTATTTTTTATTGAACTATATATTTTTCAATTTTTTATCATTTTCTTTGTTTTTTTCCAAATTTTTCTTTTTTACTTGATATATATATATATATATATATATATATATATATATTGAAAATTTTATCATTTTATGTTTTTTCTACAATTCTGATATTTTTGGTTGAAATATATTTTCCAAAAAACCTATGATTTTTATGTTCTTTTTTCTGAAAATTTACCCTTTTTTTGGTATAATTTTTTAAATTTTTATGTCTCATACTTTTATTTTTTTGTGTTTTCAGAAAAATGTTTAGTGTGGTGGATATATATATAGATCAAAGCAAGTGGATTGAGGTTGGTGAGGGTGAAGATGGGTTCTAATCCATTAGGATATAGATGGCTCTTTTTAAGGTATATGGTTAGTGTAAAACCATATATTTTCATCTAAAGGCGATCTTGACATTTAAAACTGTTGAGAAGATGACATTAGCAATTTCTGCTAAGATGCTAATGTTGAATTAATGGGAGGGGTGTAGATGCAACAATGTAGAAAGTTTACGGGAGAACAGTAGAGGTTTCAACTATTTACCTTTTTATTTTTTTTTTTTCTTTTACTTGTTATCGAGGGGTCTTCGCATTATAAGCCCAAACTTCCAATAAATAAAAACTCCGCATACATAAAATCCAGCCATACATTGGGAATATCGCCTGTACATCTATGTTAAATTCATGGGGAGATGTTTCCCAATGTGCAAATGAATTTCCATATGGCAGGAGTTTGCAGAGTTTTAGCTTGCAAGGAATTATTATTTATTATACTATTTGTACAATGTTCCCAATGAAGTGGTGTAATATATATAAACAAGGAAGTTTAGAACTTTTCTCTATTTTTTAATTTTTTATTTTTTTTAATCTATGTTATTTTTGAAACTGCCAATTAGAACTCTACTTTCCCAAAAAAAAATCTTACTAAAATCTCTCTCTCTCTCTCTCTCTCCCCCCTCCCATAGGTTCCAATAACCTAAATAATCTAATAATCTAATATCCTAAAATTTCTCCTAAATTTACAATTGGCCAAAGAGAAACTAATCCAACCCAGTTGGATTGGGAAATTGTTGAACCAAAGCCAACTTGAAATAATAGAAATTGGGTTGGTCTGTTTCATTAGTTTGATTCGAAATGGCAACGGAGTGGGGGTGGGGACAAAGAGCCTCTCCCCATCCCCATCTCCATATGGATCCCCACTCCCTGTGATTCTTTATAATGTCAACCATTATGTTTTTTATTTTTATTTTATTTAAAAAATAAAAATAAAATAATTAGAATTTACAATACTATTAAAAAAGATTCAAACATATTCAACCATATTTTTTAAAATATACATATACATATACATACATATATATATATATATATATATATATATATATATATATATTAGCAGGGATTAGGGCCCACGTGAGGTAGGGAGTGCTCTCCCCGTCCTCGCCAACGGGGATGAGAATTTCTCCATCTCTGTCCCCACAGGAGGAAAATCATCCCCATCCCTGCCCCATTCGGATATATATATATATATATATATATATATATATATAGATAGAGAGAGAGAGAGAGAGAGAGAGAGAGAGAGAGAGAGATTAGCGGGGATTGGGGTCCATGTGAGGCAGGGAGTGCTCTCCCCGTTCTCGCCAACGGGGATGAAGATTTCTCCATCTCCGTCCCCACAGGAGGAAAATCATCCCATCCCTACCCTATTCGGGGTAGATTCCCATGGGAATCAGGGAAATGAGGAAATTTTCCATCCTTAAGTTTGATAAACAATCCTATCTAAAATTAATTGTTGTTATTTTTGTATTATAAAAAATTATTAAAAGTAATATATAGAATATAAATAATTATTAATTATTATATAAAACAATTGTGTACCCTTAGATGTTTCTATTGTTTATCTTTTACTTGCAAATCCCGTATATCGCATGAATCCCACTTACTATTTATTATTTTATAGTCACTATCACAACCTTCACTTTGATTAGCTGCCAACATTGACTTTGACCAGCGTAAAGTGAATCACCATTATGTCACAAGTGGTTTATACTGACTTTCTACAACCGCCCCCCCTTAAAAAAAATTAAAAATTAAAAATAAAAATAAATAAATCTTATTAGTTAATCAAACCTGCCCTCAATAACTAAGTCAAAAAACTTGCAAACACTCATATAACACCACATCTAAAACGGAGAAAATTTGGGGATCTCCTGCCAACAAAAAAAATGTTCCAACACCTTACCAACATGGTTTGACATTGCACATCTCACACATGGTGAGTTCTACTTTTATATTATATATTATATTACAGAATATAATATAATACAATATTAGAACAATCTTGACATTTAAAAATGTTGAGATGATGGCATCAGCAATTTCTGATGACATGCTAACATTGAATTAATGAGAAGGGGTGTAGATGCAACAATGCTGAAAGTTTAGGGGAGGATCGTACTATTAACATAAAGTAGGGTATCGAACTGCAACTATTAGAAAGTGAATGAGAGGTTTCAACAATTTACCCTTTTATTTTTTATTTTTTTCTTTTATTTGTTATTGAGGGGTCTTCAGATTGAACCCAAATCTACAAGGAAAAACTCTCCATACATAAAATCCAGTCACACATTGGGAATATCTCCCATACATTTGTATTAAATTCACGAGATGTTCTTAGGATGAATCCCCATGTTTGTATGAGTGTGTTCAGAGTTTTAGCTTGCAGGGAATTCGTTGCCTCTGGATTGTCCTACGATCTCATAATAGGCATGATCAAATGGTTGTGGGGGCACATGTACTTTTGTGATTGATGAAGTGGGGTATTAGAGTCTGGATTTCCTACCCATGACAACTCTACCCACATAACATAGTTGTCACACATGGGAAACATCTCATCCTCTTACATATTATTATGCATGGGGAGATGTTTCCAATGCATGGAGATAGTGTTTTGTGAATAGGCGTGAATAGATTTCTTGTAGGTAAGAGATATGGAGTCGGGGTATTATTATTTGTTATACTGCAGTCACTAACACAATCATCACTTTAAGTTAATTGCGGACTTTGACTTTGACCAACGTAAAGTGAATCACTATTACAAAAAGAAAAAAAATCTTATGAATTAATCACACCTTCCATCAATAATTTAGTTAAAAATCTGGGAAACACTCCTATAACACCATATCCACACTCCCCAAATGGTGAAAAGTTGGGAGTCCAAATCTCCTATCAACAAAAAATGTTCCAACACTCTACTAACATGATTTGACTTTGCAAATCTCACACATGATGGATTCCACTTTTATATTATATATTATATTACATAATATAATATAATATAACTTTTAATATGTATTGTATTGTATTATCTATCTATCTATCTATCTATCTATCTATATCTATATCTATATCTATATCTATATCTATATCTATATATATATATATATATATATATATATATACATACACTAAAATACAATAGTTTAGAAATTTTCTCCTTTTTTTGAATTTTTTATTTGTTATTCCATATTTTTTAAACAGCCAATGACCTTCCCATAAAAATAACCTAAAATCTCTCTCTCTCTCTCTCTCTCTCTCTCTCTCTCTCTCTCTCTCTCTCTCTCTCTATTCCCAATAACCTAAATAATATCATTTCCTAAACTACCTCCCCCACTTTTTATCCATATCTATTTAAAGTTTGAATTAAAAATTAAAAATTATTTAAATATTATAATGAAATTATATAATAAATTTAAAATATTTATTAAAAATACAAAAGTATAATTATAATAGATTTAATAATACTCATATAATCAATAGTTTTATATTTTTACAAAATTCATCATGAAATTATGTACTGACAATATAAATTATGGTTTTCCAGATTATTAAATTAAAATGTTACTTAAATAATAAAATTTAACATTTAACAATAAAATATTATTTAAATAACATTAAAAATAGCTAAATAATTATATAAAAAAATATTTCATATTATGTAAAAAATTTAAAATAAATAAAATTAAAAAAAATTAAATAATTTATATATTATTTAAATGCTTAAATAACTAAATATTTTAACTAATGAAATACTTAACATAAGTAGATTTTAAATAGTTAAAACAATATAATTTTGTAATAAATTTAAAATAATTTCTTAAAACTATAAAAATAACTATAACATAATATTAAAATTAATAATAATTAAATATGTTACAAAATTAATAAAGAAATTATGTATTAATAGTAAAAATTACAAGTTTATAGATTATTAAACTCAATACATAATTAATATTTTAAATATAAAAAAATGATATTATTTAAATAACTAAATAATATTGTAAATAACTAATTTCACTTATATCAATTAATAATTCTAGAAAACATTTTCAAAAAAAAATATTTATTAATAATAATTTTAGAATCTAATATATATATATATATATATATATATATATATATATATATATATATATATATATATATATATATTATGTTTATCTATACTAAAATTAATATATTTGGTATTTTTAGTAGTTATCCATTTTTTATTGTAATACATATATTTTCAATAATTTTGTACATATTTATTTTTATTTTTTATTTAATAGAAAATTTTCAAAAATTATTGGAGATTAAAATATTGCTATTTAAGTTTTCAAATTTAATTTATTTTACTTATTATATCTTTGCTATAATTCATTGATTAATATTTATTTGAGATTAAACTATCATTTCAAAGTAAACTATTTATTGACTAATTTAACATATTTTTTAGTATTTATTATATTTCCATTATCAATATATTTTCAATAATTGTGTATTTTTGCTATAAAGTTTCAATAATTGTTGGAGATTAAACTATTGTTATTTATTAGATATTAGACTATTAATTTAGCTAAAGTTAGGAGTGTTCACGGGTTAGTTCGGTTTGGTTGTAGAATCTTTGGCCAACCAAATTGACCTGGTCAGGTTGGGGAATTGGTCACCTGAACCCGACTGACCATTAGTGAAAATCAATCAACTCGGATTGCATTGGTTTGGGTCAATTTTTGATTTGGTCGATCGATTCATAAGATTTAAATTTAAATTTTAAAAAATTATAGTGGAATAATTAAAAAATAAATTTAAAATTTAAGTTTATGATTAAAATATTTTAAACTAAGAAATATTGAAAATTTCTCATTTTCCCATATTAAAATATAAAATATTAATATATATCTATGGATAAGTTATTCAATTTTGGTTAATTTAGAAATGAACAAAGCAAAACTAATCCAATTTGGTCAAGTTGGGAAATTGTTGAACCAAAGGCAATCAGAAATACTAGAAAACTAACTAACTCGGGTCGAGTTGGTCGGGTTGGTCTGTTTCACTAATTTGATGAACAACCCTAGATAGCTAAAATTAATTATTCTTATTTTTGTATTATAAAAAATTATTAAAAGTAGTATATAAAATATAAATGATTATTAATTATTTAAAAGTTAAAAAAATAAAACAATTGTATAGTCTTATGTTTTTCTATTGTTTAGGTTTCGCTTAACAAATCCCGTGCATTGCACAGGTTCCCGCCAATATTATATATTATAATAAAGTTCTAGGTAGATTTCAAATATATTACACACTTTTACTCACGATGGGTTTAGGATTTGAGTTAGGGTGGGGTAGACCTATTCATGGGACAGGTCGGGCTGGGTTCAGGCCAAGCTTTGTCTCTGTATTAACAAAACATACTCAGGCCCAAGCCCGAGCCCGGCTCGGCTAGTAGACCTAAGTCTTGAGCCCGAGCTTGAGCCCAAACCTGTAGGCCTAATATCTTGTCCAAGCCCAACTTAGATTGGGTTGGGCCGAGCCGGCCCGTCAGGCCACTTGACCCATGAATAGGTCTAGGGTGGGGTGAACAAATACCATTCCTACCTTGTCCCCTGTCACTAAAATTCTGGGTTTTCCCAAACCCAATCAACAATCAAAAAACCTATTTAGATTGTGGCAGGGCAATTTGAAACCCCGTGTAGATGGATTATAGGTCTACTTGGAATGTGTTTTGTTGGTAGAGATCCAAGTCCCAACTCCTTGTAATACCAGTATTGAAAAACATCTAACCATCAATAACAACACACCAAATGCCGAAGATATATTCCCATGTGGGGCTGGAATGTTTTGTGAGGATGGTATGAGGAGCATTCCATGAGAGTAGATCCAAATTCGAATGTTTACACTTAGGGATGTCAACAGGTCGGGTTAAGCACGTGTTTGCCTCAACCCTAACCCCACCTCCTGTGGCCCACCTTGAAATCGACCCGACCTGACTTTAAAATACATAATTCCCAAAACTATAGGGTCTAACAGGATACTATCCCAACCAGACCTGTAACATTTCAATTGCATGTTTTGAAGAATCAAAACCTTAATCCGTTCCTAAACTCAATATATTTGACCTTAACCCGTTGAAGTTGGATTTACCATTTAACCCGATCCATAGAAATATTTACAGTTTTAGTATTAAATCCAGTCATCTCCCATGAACAATCATTTCAAAAAAAAAGTAAAAATAAATAAACAATTGGAGAAAGAAAGTTCAGCCAAGGTCGGAAAATTTAGGCCCAAAATACAGTTGGGGTAGGTGCCGGGATCGAAATTGATGCCAATTCACGCATAGGCATTGATGTATAGAATGTGGGGTTTTTGATACTTTTCCTTAAACGATTGCTGTTAACCGTCAAAGTCGAAATGAAATCAGCCCCCCACAGCGTCTCACACTTCATCCTTTCGATGACAATACCAAAAATAATGATATTATTATCGGAAAATGTTCCCAATACACTGCACAAAGTGAGATTAAGCTATTTTGTCAACGGAATAATGTGGCGACGCTCCACAAGATGGGGAAAGCCCAATGCCCCCATCACGGGTTGTGCCAAGTACCAACTACATTTTATCAAAAAAAACAAATAACTTCCTTTTTTTTATATTTTTGGCCTCGTGGGTGGCCGCCGCTTCCCACCCTCATCATCAATCTCCAGAACTACAGCGCTTCTCAGTTCTCACAACGACTCATACTCATTTCCATCCAAACTGTTACAAAGTGCCTTTATCGGCAATAGTGTTGATAAACTCACAAGGAACATGGAGGAATGGAATTCGATGCTTGTCCCCACCAAAACGGATTGCATTCCTCCCAATATCCATCAAGCATCCAAGATAAAATTCCAATCCAACGATCCTGCCACACCATGAAAATATCCACTTTTAGAGTTTTCGTGGTTTGAAGTCATGTACTTTATTTAATTGGATGTTTTTTCCAAAAAAATGTTAAAAAAGACTGTAGAAAACTGGGAAAGTGTAGTTTGGAAAAACATAAAATATATATATATATATATATATTTATTTTATTGTATTACGATCAAATTTAAAAGTGCTAATTTGAATAAGTACTTATTTGTATTTGGCACCCAGTTTTTTCAAGTGTTTATTTTAAAAGATAAACACTTATTTCATATTAGGTGTTTAGTAGTCTTTTTCTCCCATAATCACTTACTAATTTCAAAAGACAACTTTAACCATATTTTTAAGAGTGTCAAATGTTTTTCAAACGATAAATCAAACACATTATGTGATAATTCAAATAAAATGAGAATTTTCCAATCAACCGTTCTAATAAATAATGCATCATTAATTCGACCATCAAACACATTTCGCGTTTTATTCTCGCGTGAAAAGACACAGAAAGATGTACAGAAAGGCATGTATCTGCCAAACTAGTTTTGGATTGCTCAGATCTTCATGCAAAATCTCAATGCATCTTTTGACTGTCATAACTATTAGAAGATCTTCCAAAAAGACTTGCTAAATGGGCCCTATGTTTTTGGACATTCTAAGGACATAAGTGGTATTTTAAAATCTAATTAGGAATAATTTAGAACTAAATTTTTGAATAAATGATTATTATAAAAACACTTAAAAAAAGCTAAAATTTTGGACTTCTTCAATAAATACTTAATTTTATAACAAGCATTTATTTCAGCCTGATTTCCCAAACACCAAGAACGGTAATCCAACACCACCTTAAAAAAATCATCATTAAAGCGAAATAAAATTCAGAAACTTGCCACTTGTTTTATCAACTGTAAAGAATCTTTTTTTTTGTTTTTGTTGATAGACATATGGGATAATAGCATATAAGGGCAACTTTAGAGGTTTAATATCAATAAAAATAATATTTTTTTTAAATAAAAAATAGATTAACTTTTTAAAAATAATATCAATAAAGGGAAAAAACACTATTTATCATTTCTTCTTATCATTTGTTTACAGCACCGTCGTCTCCACCCATCTCCGCCTATGCCTCCGACAACATTGCTAGAGGTGGTCGGAGGCAAAGGTGGTGACGGCGGCACTAGTGGTCATTTCTCTGCCCAACGCCGCCACCTCAGCCCACCTCTACCTCTGGCCACCTCTAGCAAAGTTGCTGGCGGCGGGCGGTGGTAATGTGAACAAATGTTAAGAAGAAGATGAACAATATTTTTTCCCTTTATTGATATTATTTTTAAAAAGTTAATCTATTTTTGAATTCTTTTTAAAGATATTACTTTTATTGATATTAAACCCAAAAATTGCCCTTATATGGTATTACCCCTAGATATATCAACCGTAAGATCCACAATTCAGCAAGCAGACAAAGCATACATCTTCCATCTTCAGATCCATGATTTGATTTTGATTCCAAACCAACTGGAGCCTCTGATAATTTGTTGTAGGCAGTAAAAATAGCAAAATTGCAAAAACTAGAGCCGGTCTTGGTTGACTAGGCTCAGGTGAGAGAAAAAATTGCTTCGCAGCCGACACTAATAATTTAGAGTGACGTCATTGGTTCGGTCATTCAATTTACAGGTGCGCTATAAATATCTGAGCTAATGTGCTTTCATGCACCAAAGTTGAATTTCAAAGAAGCCCAGGAAACAAAATGGAAGTAAGCAAGCAGGACAAAGAGCAGAATGGTGAACAGCTGACTGCTGAAACCCCTATCCCCCTTCTCACTCCTTACAAGATGGGCAACTTTAGTCTTTCTCACAGGTTTGTCAGAACAACTTGTTTTGCTTTTTCTTTGGCCTTTTCCTTTTCGATGTTAAAAGCTGAGCTTGAATTTGTCCAAAGCTACTGTATATTTTGCATACACTTAGATACAAAACGAAGGCTGAATTTTTGTCTTCTTGCTTAGAATTTCTGGGCAATCTTGGGTAAATGATGAGAAATAGATGTTTGTGGAGAGGAGAAGGCTTGGACTTTTGAAGTCTATAAGAAGCAAATGAGATCAGTTTGGTTGAAAACTTTGAAATCTGATCTATGGAATTTGAGTGGTTTTGAGTTTTTTTCCTTTCATTATCTGAATTCAAGTAGTCTGTCATTGATGATCTCTGAAAATACTGAATTTGTATTATGATTTATTTCTTCATATGTTTCTATTTTCTAGTTATGAGAAAGTAATTGTCATGAAATAAAAGCTTAATTGACCAGATTATTATTACAACTTCATAGAGATTTGCTGGTTGAGAGTCTTTAGTTCCTTACTTGTACTTTGTGTTTTCCAGAGTAGTTTTGGCACCCTTAACTAGACAAAGATCTTACAACAACGTGCCTCAACCACATGCCATCTTATATTATTCTCAGAGAACAAGCAAAGGAGGACTTCTCATATCTGAAGCCACAGGGGTTTCTGACACTGCTCAAGGGTATATTTGGTGGCTGCAAATTTATCCCTATTTTCTATTTCAAAATTAAAAAGAAACACAGTAGTTTCTTTGAGATTGAAAGCTAAAACTGTATTTTTTTTTTCTCTTTACTTAAGGTACCCAGATACGCCTGGCATTTGGACAAAGGAACAGGTGGACGCCTGGAAACCCATTGTGGATGCTGTTCATGCAAAAGGTGGCATTTTCTTTTGCCAGATTTGGCATGTAGGAAGGGTATCCAACTATGGTATGATTTTATTTTATACCTTAACGTTCTGAGTAGCTTCTTAGGAGTTAGGACCCATTAACATGAGAAGAAGACCCTGTAATATTTTTATACCTTCCAATCAACTTTCATCCCTGTTTTACCGGTAACAATGTCAGAATAATATTAAAGAATTCATAGATGGAGAACAAAACAACTATGGAGAATAATAAAAGAAGACAGTTCCGTGTTCTGTTCAGCACAACACAGTTCATACACCCAATTAGAAATGAGAGCTGCCATGTAAGGAAAGGACCCCAAATATAGTTTTCCCCATCTTTGGCCAAAGTTTCAGCCAGATCAGTAGCTGATATTTTGGTCCAGCAGAACAAGGTGTTCCCTCTGGCAGCTAATGATCTAGCCCCTCTAGGATGCAATTCATATAGAACTGCTGATGTCTTTTTCAAAGAGAATCCTCTTATGACCACTGAGACTCTTGCTTTAAAGGGGTCTAAATATGGGAACATAAATAACGCAAACCTTGTCTTAAATCACCAAATAGCAAGTAATAGACAAATTTATCATATGTTAAGAGTGGCCTGTGCCTTGCGGGTTTCAGAAATAAGGAGAATATCTACATCTTCTGTATATAATGAAAGCGGGTTGCCACATGTAAGGTGACCCACTTTGATCTTTATGTTTACTGTCAATGCTTTCCTATTCTACCATAGTCGACTGGTAATTTTTGCTGAAGCTATGTGTTTTATTGGCCTAATTGATTGCTTTGAAGATTTGAAACTTCAGAGCAATGTTTTGTATTGCCTCAGCTTCTTATACAGATCCTGCTTTATAGGTTTTCAGCCAAATGGACAAGCTCCAATCTCTTCTACAGACAAGCCACTGAAGCCACAAATTCGAAGCAATGGCGTTGACACAGCCGATTTCTCACCACCTCGACGCTTGAAGACCAGTGAAATTCCTGAAATTGTTAATGATTTCAGGGTTGCTGCAAGGAATGCTATGGAAGCTGGTAATTCTTTTATGTTTTTTTTTTCAAAATTCGACACAACTATTTAAGCTTAAGAAATACTAGAAAATTGGATAACCAAGACGCAGGGAAACATTTTACTTTTATGAGAGCAAACTAGATGATATTGGTGGAGAAATGGTGACCAAATTAGAAATTCATATTATCTTTGATTTCCTGTGAAACATTCTGAATATGAACACATCTCCACAAATTGCTGAAATAAATAAAAACTAGATGATAAAAGCAGTGTAAGAATATTCATCCAATATCTTAATCTACACACCCTCCCTCCCCCCCCCCCCCCAAGATAAAATCAAAGTCTTAAACTAGAATCCTAGATTAATGATTTATACCAAAGCATGGATATGTCATGTTATAACAACTTTTTCCTTGAAAATTGTCTACTTTAGCTTTTCTTAAACCTATATGTATCTGTTGCCTTGGCTGTTAGAAGCCGAAAAAAATAAAAGTTACATTTAGCTGTTCTTCCTATTCTCCCCATAAATTCCAATGTGGCCATCATGTTTTGTTCTGTTCACTCATCCAAGATAACAACTAGACTGATAGGTGTATTCTGCTTCTTTTTCTTTTCAAGGTTAGACAAACCCAGAAACTCAGATATGGTAGACAAACTTTCTTTTTCTTTACATTGATTTCTGTCATTCCTGTTATTCGAGTTGAAAGAGACCTCGGACATCCTTTCACCACTAGGACGTCAATTTTTAAAACCTGGACCTATGTCCCAACACAAATCTCCTATACCTTTACTAAATTGATAGTTCTTCTTCAAGTGCAGGTTTTGATGGAGTTGAAATCCATGGTGCTCATGGTTACCTGCTTGACCAATTCATGAAAGACGAAGTCAATGACAGAAACGATCAGTATGGTGGGAGCCTGGAAAACCGTTGTCGCTTCCCTCTAGAAGTGGTTGAGACCATTGTTGATGAGATAGGAGCTGATAAAGTTGGGATTAGGCTATCTCCTTTTGGCAGCCATTCGGATTCAGGGGACTCAGACCCAGATGCTCTGGGCCTTTACATGGCTGAGGCCCTTAACAAATTTGGGATTCTGTACTGCCACGTAGTTGAGCCAAGGATAAAGAACGCTGAACAGAATTGTGAAAGTCCCCATAGTCTTCTACCCATGAGAAAGGTTTTCAATGGTACTTTTATTGCTGCAGGGGCCTACAATAGAGCAGAAGGCAATAAAGCCATCGCAAATAATTATGCAGATCTTATTGCTTATGGTCGTCTGTTCTTGGCCAATCCAGATTTGCCACGGAGGTTTGAGCTTGATGTTCCTCTTAACAAGTATAATAGAGAGACATTCTACATATCCGATCCTGTTCTTGGTTACACCGACTATCCATTTCTAGAATCTACCACTTAGACCTTGAGGATGTATGAGTAAAGGACGCAGGATGATTTATGTCATAATAACTGCCCAATTCCTGAATCCACAGCTTAGCTTTTGAATTGGGCTTCCAAAGAGAATATAGAGATGTATTTGCTATTATTTCTCTTGTTTGGGGATGAAAGCATCAGCAGATTTGATTGAAATAACATGTCATTCAAGGTATTTCACATTTGGGATTGGATTTCCTACACTTCTCCTCAACTTTCTCCTATAATTCCATTCAGTCTGCACAGGTGTCTCCTTACACGTGTGTAAATACTCATTCATATAAGAATACCCGTGATAGGACACCTATCACACACTGAAAGAAAGTGTAGGAGATCAGAGTCTTCAAATTTTAGTTCCCACTTGAAAGTTCATATATGGTTTATCCAATTAATTCTAATCCTAACATTGACAACTATCTAATGACATGTATGTTTTGTTTGGTATCCACTATCCACGTTACCTTGGATCTCCAAGTTCAAACTGCAAAGTGACAGAAACGAACCAAATTGTTTTAAGACTACAACCAACTCAAATACAAACACATATGGACACTCAAATGGGAAGAGAAACTTCCTGATCCATCACAGACTTATTACTAAAAGGGCTATAGCTTTCCCAATAAACCTGAGTTGTTGGTTAGGTAATTGAAAACTTATACAATGATGCCAAAATCAAGTCGAATGGTTAAGTTTTGACATCTTGAACTTGGACTATAAGAAAAGTGACTTGATTATAACCACAGTGTTTGAAATTCCAGGAACAAGATATTATCAATACCCAACCTCCGACCTTTGGATTTGGAAACCTAACCCAAATGGCAAGTTCACTACCAACTCCTACTTCAAGGCTCTAGTTTCAGATGGCCAGGACACCACCTTCCCAGCCAAGAAGGTCTGGAATTCTCATATACCTCCTAGAGTATCCTTTCATTTGGGAGGCCTGTCTAAGGAAACTAAATACTTATGATGTATTACAAGAGAAACTCAGAGGCAGATGTGTCTCTTCTCATGTTTGCTCCCTCAGTCTCAACGATGGTGAGACAACGGAGCATCTTTTTCTGCACTATCCAATAACAAGGAAAATCTGGTGTTCCTTTTTCAATCTAGTGGGATTCAGCTGGGTATTCCCAGAACAAGTCATAGATCTTCTGCGACAATGGCACTGCAAAGACCTTGGAAGTAGGGCCACGATTTATTGGAATATGGTGACCCACGCAGTGATGTGGGGGTCTATTTAGAAAGAAATAAAAGAACCCGTTGCTACTCGGATTAGTCGAGGGCAACAAAGTAATTTATCCCCTAGGCTTTGAAGATGGGCCGAAGGCTTTGAGGATTCATGGATGAAGTGCTGAGGCTGAAGATTGGAAGCCAAGGCTATTTGTATGCCGAGCTTTGAAGAAGCCGAGGGCTGGTAGCTGAAGTGCTGCAAGATAGGGGATGTCAGAGGCATCGGGTGAGAACCCGAGGTAGAGTCTCCGACGGTCAAGTTAGTACGAAGGTACAAGGGGAATTAGGTTCAAACGAGTGCTCCGAGGAGGTTGCTCATAGACGTTGAATTCCCCAAGTGAATACACTAAAGTATTGTAGTGGGATTAGATTCAGGATTCGGTCCCTCACCTGGAGGGGGGTACCCCTATTTATACTTGAGCCGCTTGGAGGTTGGTGGAGATGAACGCCTGAGATGGGAGTCGTACGAGGGCAGTCAACGAGCTCTGTGGGTACGCGTGGGCACTCCACGATAAGCTCCGTACGAGGTGTAAAGGATGGCCCCTGCTGTGGCGAGTCGCGTCCCCGGGTCTGGCGCTTGTGGGCTGAGTTGTGCCACCCCACATCACTTGCCCCCCACTCCCGAGGCTGAGGTGAAGGATACGGCTCTGACTTATGGGAGTAGTGATGGTGAGCGCCAGTGGGTTTGGCGGCCGAGGTGTACCCTGTAGTGGCATTCTCTATCGTGTCTCTGCCAGGTCCGTCTTCATAAGTTTGGCCGAACCTGCGAGTGATTCACTACGCTGCTGCTTTGGGCAAGTGACTGGGGGGTCATACTCTGCACGAGTCTATGCGTTGGGAGAGACAGTGAACCGGTGTGTGCATTCGCAGGATCGGGTTGCATAAAGTGGTGGGTCGCGGTGGGCAGACGTGTTGGTTTGCCCCGAAAATCGTTTCACCTTCCGAGGACGAGTGCTCGGGAGTGCGGTGTGACTGGATCGCAGGTGTGGAGGCGTCTTGCGCCCGTTAGATCTGAGACGACCCAAGCCGTTACTAGCGTGTCATTTCGCCTTCCGAAGCTGAGCGTTGCACAGCACGTTGCGATTGGGTTGTGGAGATGGTGGCTTTCTAGCTGTTGGATCTTGAGACATCTGGGCCATTCATTCTTCTTTAAATAGGGGCCTTGACGGTAGCGTTCTTGTCATTTCCCTCTAAGTGCTTCCGCTTTCGAGTGAACTCAGCTCCCAGACTCTCCAACCTTCGACCCTTCGTTTTCACTTTTCCCTCTACTTCCCTTTAGGTAATCTCAAACGATGTCTTTCTTAGACTCTGGACCTGAGTGCTATGATCTTCCGCATGAGTCAGAGGGGAGCCTTGCTCGAACCCCTTCTCCCCTTTCTCCTTTGAGTCCTTCTGTCTTTGCTCCCCTCCGACAAGAGGTTGAGGTGCTTTGGGAGAGGGTAGCCTCCAAGGGTGCCGAAGGCAGCCATCGAGGCAATGACCCCCCCGTGAAAGCACAACATCCGTGATGCCGAGGGAGGCCGAAGGGTCCTCCCAAGCCGAGGGGGATGAGATCCCAGACCCTATCTCTAGGACAAGGGCCGAGGGTGCTGCCCAGGCTGCAGCTAAGACCGATCTCCTACGCCTAGGGTTTGAAAACTCTCTAGATGGAGATCAGGTCAAGGCTCTGGTGAGGTAGTACTTCATTCCCTTGTCCTATGGTGTAAAGGTGCCCGAGGTGGGCAAATGGCCGTGGACTCTTAAGGAGGGGGAGATCTGCGTTTACCAACATTTTATTCAATTCGGTCTTCGGATTCCCCTTCATCCGTTGATCCCTGAACTGTTGAGGGCGTATGGGATCACCCTTAACCAGCTAGTGCCCAACACCGTTAAGACCATAATGGCGATGCTGGTGGTGGCTCGGCTCCAAGAGGTAGAACTAACGCCAAAGCTTTTCCGAGCGTTGTTTGCGCCGAGGAAGCACACCTCCAAAAATGACATGTATTATCTCCAACCCCATAGGACCAAGCCTATAGATAACCCCTCTTCCGTGCATAACTGGAAGAGTAAATTTTTCTTTTTGTCCTGTCCCGAGGGCTGGTCCTTCAAGTCAGGGTGGGGAAAGGTTCACCAGGCTGCAGAGAAGAGTGTCCCCCTGCTCACGAGTGAGGAGAAGGATGATCCCGCACGGTTGCTCAACCTAGGGAGAGTCCGAGCCCAGCCTTTGGTGGAGGAGGAGGTCCCACTAGTCTTTGCGGGGCTCAGCCCTGCTCCCCTTGGTAGGAGAGGCCTTGTAGTCCCTTGACACGTTCCCTCGTCCTCTACTTTGCATTGCATTACTAACAACTTCATTTTGCTTGTAGAGGTGTCGATGAATGCTAGGAAGACTGTGATTGATCGTGCTCGAGCGATGCAGAAAGAGTAGGCGAAGATGCCTCATAGGCCTTCCGAGGGCATGTCAGCGCCAAAGGAGAAGGTCCTTGTCCCTGTAAAGGGGGAGTCCTCTTGCCAGGCCCCCACCAAGGGGGCAGCTTCACAGGTCCCTGCCAAAGGGACAACTCCAGCAGCTCCCATGAAGGGAGCAACTTCACAGGTCCCCACTAAGGGGAAGAGGCCTGTCGAGGAGGGCCAACCGAGGCGGGAGTAGCAGGTGCCACCGAAGCCTTCCGATGGATCGAGGAAGACTGCTCAGGAGGCCAAGGCGGGGTAGAGGAGGACAGTCGAGGAGGTCGTGGGGGATCAGCCGCCATAGAAAGTGGCCCACACCAGGAACTCAGCGGGGGATGCTCCGAGGGGGTCCCATAAAGAACGAATGGGGCTGTTTTTTACCCCCACACCCCTGGAGGAGCTCGCCAAGCAGTTCAACCAGATCTTCCGTCCCCAGTGGAACATCCACGAAGGGGGTCGGTTAGGCCCTAGTGAGCAGAGCCCCTCTCTTGAGGGATCGCTTTCAGATGCTGGGGAGCGCTCCCGAGAAGGTCTACACCCAGGATTTGGGAAGGTTGTCTGGGGTAACATTTGTCCCTTTTTCTTCATGGTTACTTACTTTTTTTTAGAATATTGACTATTCCTTCGCTGCAGGTCTGCCTCCACTTTGTTGGCCTTGGGGATTGGCTGAAGCTAACCTTGACCCAAATGGATAGGCTGGAGAAGAGAAGGAGAAACTCCAACAAGCTACTGTTGCCGCCAAAGAGAAGTACCACAAGTTCCAACAGAGCCTCATTGACGATCAAAAGTTTTGGATGGAGGCTCAGGCGCAGCTGAAGGAGGCGCAGGAGAGCCTTTCCAAGGAGCAGATGGAGAGAGCCCCATCGGAAGCCTTCTCTTCGAGGCTGAACGGCGCCTCAACCAGGCCGAGGGTGACGCTATCGAGGTGAAGAAACAAATTGTCGGGGCAGAGAGGAGGGCTGAGGATGCAACGAAGCGAGCTGCAGAGGCCGAACAGAGAGCTACAAGCACTGAGAAGAGGGGCCAAGAATCAGAGAAGTGGGTCGAGGAGATGGTCGACTTCGTGTCCAGGGCTTACTTGGATGGCATTGAGGATACCAAGAAGGCCCTTAAGGAGACACTACCTGACTTTGATGTTGAGGCCCTCAAGGTTATCCCTGACTCTCCTAAGGAGGCTAGCCAAGTCCCTTCTTCAGCTGGCGGCAAAGCTCAGTGATGCTGGCCCCCTTTTCCTTTTCTTTGCTTTTGAGGCCATGAAAAAATTATTTGTAATCATAAAGATTCATACTACGAAATGGAAAGATGAAGTGTTTTTTTGTCTCCTTTTGTTTTGTGCAATGTGCTCTCTTCTTCTTTGTTTTCTTTTCTTTTTTTTTTTTACCAAGGGGTCCCTGCCCCTTCCAATGACGAGATCATAGGGCACACACTAAAGGTAGTTCACGTTGGCTCGCTACTAGCATGCCTTAGGTCATTAGGAAGGAGGAGTTGAGGCAGGGCCGTGTAGCCGAAGTGCAACTCTCCTGGCCTAATTCCTTCTAAGTGCTCACTTAGGCAAGGCCGAAGTGGCCTATTGGGGTTTATGGAAGAGGCCGAGACGAGTCGAAGATCGCCTGGCTACATTCCTCCCAAAGTTGCTAAGGCGAGGCTGAGGTGGCTTGCCGAAGTGTAGGGGAGGGGCCGAAGCCTGTTGGGCTCTTCTCTGAGTGACTACTTTGGCAAGGCCGTGGTGACGCTCCGAGGAGGTCTAGGCCCCAGGCCGAGGTGGGCCTCTGAGTTAGTCAGGGCCACCGCCTTTGGTTAAGTTGCACAAAGTGTTTAAGACCAAGAGGCCACTGGTCGTCGAGGCGACAGTGAGGCACGAGGCCTCAGCCATCTTGGGGTAGTCCTGGTGAGGTGTTAGAGTGTTCGTTATTAGTGATATGCCCTAGTGTCGGTCCGGTATGAGTGCAAGGTCCTCAGAGGAGGCTATGCGTCTCGGTTGGTCGCGATGCTGAGGGGCCTTAACAACTTAGTAAGAACGCACACTAGATTTTTAGCCAAAGAGGAGCTTTGCTTCATTCATTCACTAGTTCATCAACATTTACATTCATTTGTAGTACATCTGGAGGTTATCCAAGTTCCACGGCCGAGGGACGGGTCTTCCATCTAAATTCTCCAATTGAAATGTGTCGGGGCCGAGCACTTGCTTAATCCGGTAGGGGCCTTCCTAGTTGGGACCCAGCTTTCCCACTCCAGGTTCGGGGACCATGACCTTCCTGAGGACAAGGTCTCCCTCTCTATAGTGCCTTTCTTTCACCCTAGAGTTATAGTAACGGGCCAATTGCTGTTGATAGGCAGCCACCCTAATCTATACTTGTTCTCGGGCTTCTTCCATCAGATCTAAGTTTGCTCTGAGTGCCTGGTCATTCTTGGCCTCATTATACGCTTCGATCCACAGTATTGGTTGGTCGATCTCTGATGGAATCATTGCTTTCGTACCGTAGGTCAGGCCGAACGGAGTCTCTCCCGTGACTGTTCGAGGTGCGGTTCGGTATGCCCAGAGAACACTATGCAGTTCGTTAGCCCACAGGACTTTTGGCTCTATCCAACCTGGTCTTTAGTCCATCCAGGATGGTTCTATTCGTAACCCCTCAGCTAGGCCGTTTGTCTGGGGGTGGCCTACCGAGGTGTACTATTGTCTGATGCCGAGAGAGGTGCACCATTCTCAGAATTTGGCGTCATCAAACTATTTTCCGTTGTCCGTGACCAGCATGTGGGGGAGGCCGAAGCGACAAATAATGTTCTTCCAAAAGAAGTTCTGAATTGTCCACGCTGTGATAGTGGCAAGGGGTTCGACCTCCACCCACTTGGTGAAGTAATCTATAGCAACGATGAGGTACTTCCTGCCCTCTATTGCTTGAGGGAAGGGGCCGAGGAGGTCCAACCCCCACTTGGCAAAGGGCCAGGGGCTGCTGAGGGCTGAGAGGGTGGTGGCTGGTTGATGGCAGAGGTTTGTATGTCTCTGGCACTGGTCGCACTTCCGCACCAGCTCGGCAACATCCTTGTGAAGGGTCAGCTAGAAGTACCCTTGCCTTAATGTTTTCTGGGCTAGAGCTTGGCCACCGAGGTAGTTGCCGCAAATGCATTCATAAATTTCCCGGAGTACATACTCGGCCTCCTCTTGGCAGAGGCATCGGAGGTAAGGCAAGGTGAAGGGTCTTCTGTACAATTTGCCCTCCAGTAGGGTGTAGTGTACTACTGCCTGACGTCGGAGTCTTCTGGCTCCATTCCTGTCGTCAGGCAACCTTCTCGTCAGTAGGAAGTCGATGATGGGGTCCATCCAATATGGTTTGGCCTCTATGGGGAGGATTTGGATGTCCTTTATAGAGGGCCGAGGTAACCTTTCCACACACACAGTGTGGCCGAGAGCTGCATCCAAGGGGCTTGCCAATTTGGAGAGGGTGTCGGCTCAGGTGTTCTCGGATCGCAAGACTTGCTGTAGGGAGAAACGCCGGAAGTGGCGGACTAATTCTTGAACCTTGGCGAGGTACTTAGCCATGCTCTATTCTTTGGCCTTGTAATCACTGTTGACTTGATTCACCACCAACTGTGAGTCACTGAAGACTTCAATGTGATCAGAGCCAAGGTCTCTGGCGAGCTGTAACCCTGCCAAGAGGGCTTTGTACTCGGCTTTGTTGTTGGATGCAGGTAATCCAATGGCTGGGAAGCCACCGCCTCCACAACCCAATTGCAACACGTTGCGCAACGCTCAGCCTCAGAAGGCGAAACGATGCGCTAGTAATGGCTTAGATCGTCTCAGATCTAACGGGCACGAGGCACCTCCGCACTTGTGATCTAGTCACACCGCACCCCCGAGCAATCGTCCACGGAAGGTGAAAAGACGCTTAGGGCGAACCAGCATGTCCGCCCACTGCGGCCCACTGGTTTATGCAACCCAATCCTATGAACGCGCACACCGGTTCAACCAAAAATCCGTTCCCCGCATGGGGTGCTCTCCCCCAACGCATAGACCCATGCGGAGTACGGCCCCCCAATCACCTGACCGAAGCAGCAGCATAGCGAATCACTCACAGCTTTGGCCCAACTTATGAAAATGGACCAGGCAAAGACGCAAAAGAGAACGCCACTACAAGGTACACCTTGGCCGCCGAACCCACTGGCACTCACCATCACTACTCCCATCAGCCGAAGCCATATCCTTCATCTCGACCTCGGGAGTGGGGGGCAAGTGATGTAGGGTGGCCCGATCCAGCCCATTCTAGGCTGGGAGGCCCAACCCACAAGCGTCAGACCTGGGGACACAACTCGCCACAGCAGGGGCCACCCTACACACCTCGTATGGAGCCTATCGCGGAGTGCCCACGCATACCCATAGAACTTGCTGACTGCCCTCATATAGTTCCCATCACAGGCGTTCATCTCCACCAACCTCCAGACAGCTCAAGTATAAATAGGGGGTACCCCCCTCCAGGTGAAGGACCAAATCCTGAATCTAATCCCACTACAATACTTAAGTGTATTCACTTAGGGAATTCAGCGTCTACGAGAAACCTCCTTGGAGCCCTCGTCTGAACCTAATTCCCCTCCTCATACCCTCGTACTAACTTGACCATTGAAGACTCTGCCTCGGGTTCTCACCCGAGGCCTCTGACATCCTCTGTCTTACAACACTTCAGCTACCAGCCCCCAGCTTCTTCAGATCTCGGCATATGAATAGCTTTGGCCTCCAATCTTTGGCCTCAACACTTCGTCCCCGAATCCTCGAAGCCTTCGGCCCATCTTCAAAGCCTTTACTTTGTTGCCCTTGGCCAATCCGAGTAGCAACAAAACCTTTGAAAACAAAGCCAAGAATACTTTGTTGCTCTCACATTACATTCCTTTGCAATAGTTGTGCTCTAAATTTTGAAGTCTTTAAAGGTATCTCATTAAATGGCCTTCAGATAAACCTAGAAGGAGTCCTCTACACTTTCCATGGAATTGGCTTCATTCAAACATTTTGTCCTAGGGAGGAAGAAACCTAGAAGAAGTCCTCTACACTTCCCATGGAATTGGCTTCATTCAAACATTTTGTCCTAGGGAGGAGAACCAATTAACTCTAAGCTTTGATGGTAGTGAGCAAGGATCCACAAGTCAAGCAGGAGTCAGAGGAGTAATCCGTAGGAGTGGGGGAAAGCATCTTTTGGGCTTTCAGTGGTCCGATTGGGATAGCTGATGCCACCAAGGCAGAGATCTTAGCTGCCCTCACAGGTCTCTGTTACGTCAAAACGTTAGGCCTTTCCTCTTTATCAATTGAGGGTGATTCAGCTAATACAATAAATTGGTTAAGACAGAGGACTGGTGGTCCTTGGAGGCTTGCTCATCCTGTTGACTGAGGCCAGAGATATTCTAAATACCTTGAATGCGAAGATGGTTTGGATTCCTAGGGAATTAAACACTGTAGCTGACAGCTTAGCCCAATCTGGAGCCCATAGAGCTAATATGTTTTCTGATGTTTCTCTGCCTGTGTAATTCTGTTTCTGCCTTCCAAGGCCTTGTACTCCGTTAACTTATCTCAATTAACTCTTAATAAAATCTGATAACCTTTCTCAAAACTAAGCTCCAAAATGTGGACCTCCTTCTTCTTCTTGTATCTTTAATGGATGAGAAAATCTACATAGCAGAAGTACAAGTGCAGTAGGTTGGACGCACCTACCTATCAAGTTTCCAGTAACCAACAACACAACCAAACTATAACATGAAAGCTGCATGTTGAGCAAACTAAAAGGCCATTATCCAAGGTTGGCCTCAGCTATCAGGGGTCTTGAGAGGGGTCCCAGCTATCTGGGATACCAGCAGAAATCTGTTGTTACCAAAGGATTTAGTGCCACTCTCTTCAGCTCATGGTCATGAATGGTTTCAGTAAGAAAGGGAAGGCCTTATGGAAATTATCTCCTTCAGCAATCTATTAATCTCTATGGACAGAATGCAATTGCAGAAATTTTAAAGGGAAGAAATTGGATAATGGTGCTCTGGTTGCTAAAATAGAAAGGCCTCTTATTTTCTGGGAATTGCAATGACAAAGAATTCTCTTGAGCATCCTACAATCAGATCAGAAATCATTAGCATAATATTTTGTGGGATAAAGACTTTATAGTATAATTCTTTTTTGTATAGCTCTACACATCCTATATAGTGAGTTTACATTAGGCTCAGTTTGGAAGCAGTACAAATGCAAATATGTACAGCATAAATACATACAAAATAATACAAAATATAAAGTTTTACACTCTACATATTTGCATTTGTACTCCTTCCAAACTCAGCCTTAGGGAAAAGTACTCTACAGCTCACTGCAGAATTCTGAATTACAGCCCCCCATAGTCTACTAGTAGCCCCCCCCCCCCTATAAACCGCATCCTGCCTGTAGATTTGGCATCAATCCACGGTCAAGATTCATCCCCTGTTCCGTGGGGCTAAAAATTTCTGAGCTGGGTTGATGAGTCATTCTCCCTATCTAATTATCTTTCATTTTTTCCAAAAAATCAATGGATGCAGGAACAATAGGTGCAAGAATAGGTGGGGGTATTGAATTCATTTCTCCCTCACAAGTCACAACCAATCTCCCCCCGAAGAAATGTTTAAGTAAAGAAAACACAACCAATTAAAAATGACATTTGCAATAAAGAATTTATTTTATTAGAGACAATATCATAAACACAAGGGCAAATTTCTTGAAGTATCCCTATGGTTTAGAAAATTGACCAACTCTACCCTTACTATTTACATATTATCTTAAAGCACCTTAAGTTCTCTGACAATTGACTGAAGGACCATGAAGATGCAGAGATGGACAGCTGATGCTTGGCACTCCAAACCTGCATACAAAGAGAAAAGTGTAGCTGCCACATAATATGGGATCCGAGACACCAACCTCTCAAACAAAATGTAAGAGAGAACTGCTGAATCTGATTAGAGCCGGAGCTGAGAGGATCTTTTCCGTTCACACTAAAGAGCTTATCTCATGTATATGAAGCACTTTAGAGTGATCCCTTATATAGTCTGCTTCTCCAACTTAAGTCCCCTGTTATTAGGAACAAACAGTAACCAAAATAACCAATTGAGATAAATGCTCCTCAACAGTAAAATTCATGTTCCATCAGATTTGAGACAAGTGTCTCATGTTGACCAAGCATCTAACCACTTGGTCATCTAGTCTACACTGGGTCAAATGGATATCCATTGACCCAGTAAATGCTGGAATTAGGATCCATAATAATCCAACAATATTGGTATCTCTATGCATAAAACATTTTCAAGTAAACAATCAAATAAATTTCGTTTTATAGAAAATAAATAAATAGGCAATAATTTGAGATAAACAAGTGAATGATTGTGTGTGAAAATATTGCATAGAGATAACCATAAAATAATCATCTTCCATCAACATGTGGCTTGTCACATGGCCATTGGATGTTCCAACATGTTGAGGATCAAAACTAGGGCCTATGGCCACTCTACCAACATTGACTAATTCCTCTCATGCCTTTAGGATTCTGTCGAAATCCGCTCACACGCCACACCATATAGACTTATATTTTGAAAAAAAACGATGGTAATATCCTTTCCATTAGTTGCTTGTCTTTGATGGGTAATGGTTGTGGGAAGCTGGGTGTCTGTTTCTCTGGTGCCGGAGGAATTCGCCACCGTCAAAACATAGCTCCCGTTGTATCAGAGCCGAGGTCACTCCTGTTACGTTCGTCCCGATCCATCTCGTCTCTCCTCTTCCAAGGTTCACTCTGAGGAGACCACCACGTTTCGCTCAGTCTCCGGTGATTCTGTAAGTTCCAAAACATCTACTCTACCTACTGCTTTTGTTGAATATTGATCGAGTTATCGCTTTTGAGAGTTGTACCTCCTTTACTTCCATTCCCCTGCAACCCGTTCCCTAATACTAGATCGTGGATTGCAACATGCGAGGCGATCCTAAGCAGAGATCGACGGCCTACATGGTATCTACTTTGTGGTCCCTTAGTGATGGAGCTCTGCTTCGCAGAGTACGCCTACTCGGTAAAATTGGTGAGCTGCAGAAAACCTATTGGAAAGTTTGCAGAGTAGCGCCGACCCTGAGGTTCTATGGAGGTTGTACCGCAATCGGGCGCACAATTTAGCAGACACTATCATATTGTTACTTCCTCCTCCGTCTTCGTCTGCGGACTACCGGTGCAAGATCACTATTGTTACCGAACCCGGCAACAATAACTAAAGCGAACCTGATGGTTTACGAATGTTCGAGTCACTGGACGCTACCATGCAAACATTGTTGTTCGGTTGGTCCTTGGTGGCCTTGAGGATCGATCACGAGATTAGCAGCCATGAACCCAAGCTTAAAACAGAGCAATACCTCATATAGCATCTAGCTATTTACTGGCATTGTGCTCGTTCTACGCATAATATTCTACGACTTAAACTAAGAATGGCAAAACATTCAAGTCATAGATGGAATGTAAATGTAGAAAAATTACTTGTTCCTGTTTCCATCGATGATCAGGAGAGAAGGCGGTGAGCTTTAGCGCATTGTCCGATGGTGAAACATTCATTTAGGAGCCTGTGATAGTCAAGTGCGCCCTTGCACCAGTAGTCCACAAACGAAGGATGAGTTGCGGAGCCTCCATTTAGGTCCCAACGAAAGAGTTGCAGAGAGGCTTGCAATGTGTTTCTCGGTAGTCGTGCTTCCCGTCCTTGATGGCGAGGATAGCGTTAGAAGCTGTTGTTTTGGCGAATGAAGAACTTGTGAGGCTCCGACAGGAGGTTGCATCACTACAGAACGCGTCAGCTTATGCCGGAGATGAGGACAACGATAACAATGGAGGTTGGAGAACGTGAGTTTCATTGGCTTTGTCGAGTTGGGCTTCAGCAACGATAATGATGCGTCAGCTTTGCCGGGTTGGAGAATGAGAATTTCATTGGCTTTGGCTATGGCACTGTTTGTGCAGCCGAACCTCCTTTTGCTTGATGAACGTACCAACCATCTTGACCTCCGGACTGTTCTATGGTTGGAGGAATACTTGTGCCGGTGGAAGAAGACTCGTACCGTGGAAATTTTGATGATTTTGAAAGTGATTATGAACAACGTCGCAACAAAAGTGTTGCCCGTTGCAAAGTTGCACAGAGGCTTGCAACGGAAGAGCTCTCCCTCCTCTTACTAGCTCCCAATGCAAGAGTTGCAGAGAGGCTTCTAATGTGCTTCTTACCAAAACACTTCGTTTTAGTTTCGCAATCACAGTTATTATGCTGTATTAGTACATTTTTTTAGCTCTTTTCATCGGAACGGGATCTGCTCCTCACAATTGGGCGCCTCACATGCACATCCACCATGCATTGGGAACATCTCCCGTGAATAATAACTTAGAAGTACGGGAGATGTTCCCAACGCATGGTAGGATGTGCCTATGAGGCGCCCAAGTGTGAGGAGTAGATCCCATTCCGATGAAAAGAGCAAGATCCGGTCTCCTTTTCATTCGATACTTCACTTTCGTATCAACTGAGAGGGATCAAATCAACCTAGAAACTAGTGGGTTTATCATTTACACATGATGACGATGATAATGATGATAGCCGGAGCCACAATCCATTTCATCTTCCTGAAATTTTTCATCAGTTGGCTTTTAATTTAAAATTTTGAGGAATAGTGAAGGGTAAATTCAATATTTTACTTCTTTCCTTTAGTGTTTAACAGAAATGTCAATTGTCAGAAAACTTAGGGATACTTTAAGACAATATATATACAGTAAGGGTAGTGTTAGTCAATTTTCTAAACCATAGAGATATTTTAAGAAATTTTCCCTAAACACAATATCCAAGAAACATATACCAGATATCCCCTAGGATCATGTTTAAAACAACCTAGACCAAGAACATGTGCAAAACAAATATAACCAAATACTTTTTGAGGAAGAGAAAATTGAGACACTCAGGACAAAGAAGATGTAGAATCTAAAATTTAAAAACATGGGAGGGTATTAGGTTAATTTTTTGAGAGAAGGTAAACTTGTATTAATTTGTCAAAAAAGAGGAAGACCCCCATACAGTAAGGTGTTGTATAGGTACAGGCATCAAAATATGATAAGAAGAAAAGCTATGCAGAAAAGTTAGCCCAAGAAAAGACTTCTGCAGAAATGATCCAACAAATCTCATCTAGGTAAATAAGATAAAGTTATGGAAAGCAGTGATTTTAAACCATTTCCAACCCATCACCCAGAGATATAAATAATTTGGTTCAATCTTAAACCCATCAAATTCCACTATAAACACTAAATTCCAAAAACCCATTGGCACAATGAGAGAGACACAATCTGAGTGATTAAACCATTAAATTGTTTGAATTGTTTACTGGGTGATAGTTACAATTGTGACCTATAACTTGATTTTTTTAATTGAATTTTTAGTTGTGACTTGTAAAACCAGAAAAAGTGAGTCAACCAACCAAGAAAGTTGGAGGTAGGGGTAGGAGGTGTAACAACCAAGAAAGTGGGCATAACAACCAATTACGAAGGGGGGGAGGTGGACTGATTGACAAAACGGAGGTAGGGGTTAGGGAGTGTAACAATCAAGAAAATGGAGGTAAAATAAAAATAAAAGAAAAGGAGAGAGAGAGAGAGAGAGTTTCAATTCCAGGACCAGGATCATCATCAACATGAAATTGTTAACTCTCATTAATTATCACCAGTGATGTAGGATTTTGGAATACAGCATGGTATATAACTATTAGTAAACTATAAGATCATACATATAAAGATTCCAATCTAGTGCTTCTAAAGTCTTTAGGACCAAACTGTTCAACTTGAATGGTTAAACTGTCAAACCATCACCTGAAGGAGAAAATTTGGGATACAACATGGTATATAACTATTAGTAAACTATTACATCATACATATAAAGATCCCAATCTAGTGCTTTTAAAGTCTTTAAGGGCCAAACCGTTCGACTCAGATGGTTGAACCGTCAAATCGTCACCCAAAGTAGAAAATTGATAAAACATGGTATAAAGATCTCCAAGTCAGTTTTTAAAACTGAAACATTCACGGTAAGAACTACACTTGACCATAACAATTTTGGAAATGCATACTGATGAGGAGGGTTCAGGTAACCTTTAACAAATGTCTATTCTTACACTCAACAACATCATTCTATTGTGGGGTACAGACATAAGAAACTCAATGAATTATGCCAAGGTCGGTAAAATAAGAGGTCGATGAAGAATCAATTGACTCCCTCCCATTATCAAATCTAAAACACTTGATATTTGTATCAAATTGGATAAGAACCATTCAGTGAAACTTCTTAACAAATAACAATGGTAAGGACTTCATCATAGCTTTTCTTGAGATAAACCCATATACATCTAGGATAGTCATCCACAAAAGTAATAAAGTACCAAAAATCCAAATAAAAATGTCATTCTCACGGGATCCACACATCGCTATGCAGTATGTACAAGTTGAAAAATAACTCAACTTTTTATTCTCAGTTAAAGAATATGTGATTCTACAATATTTGGACAACTAACAAGTTTCATACAACAATTCAAACAACTGAACTAACTCAAACCATGAAGGAAAAAATAACCTCAATGATTTAAAGGACAAATGAACCAAGCATCTATGCCATGAACGAATACACTTTTTTTATACTTAGACCAAACACAGGCTGACCCAACTTAGACATATTAGATGTAGACATAGAAGTAGAGATCACATGCTTCACAAGTCACAACCATGTCCCATCACCCTCTTCATGGTCAAGTCCTGAAATATACAATGAGAAGGACCAAAAAAAAAAAAAAAGGTCACTGAGCAATTCAATCAAATGGTGATAGGTTTGTGGGAAAATTGGGAACATGTTTGATATATATATATATATATATATATATATATATAGTTCCTTTCTAAAAACAATGGAAAGGGAACCATCAACCATCAACAGTTACTACTTTATCATGTCCTAAGAAAATTGAATAAGAAAGTCAGATGGAATTACCTGTTGTATAATCTGATCCCCATAATCAATGATCCAAGGGTTGGGAGACTCAAAGGAAGTAGCATGATGAGCAGAATGAATACCTGACTGAGCAAACAAGATAGTAGGAGACACAATTGCACCATATCACTATATGAAGATGATGGAGTAGTGGAGACACATTGAGTAGATTTATAAGAGACCTCTTCCTTACTAGCAGTTATCCTTTGCTAACCATTTAAACTGCCTGAAGTCATTCCTCAAGCGCCATGTCACTCCTTCCCCTTTCTTCAGCCATTTCACAATAGTTCTCGAATCACCCTCAATGACTAAGTTACGATGCCCAACTCCTGGGCCTGCTGAACAGGGTAATTTGGCAAGAGCAGAACTGTTAACTGCAGCATATGGGGTGGCAAAGGAGTTGGGCATTGATAACCTAGTCATTGAGGGTGATTCGAGAACTGTTATGAACTGAAGAAAGGGGAAAGGGTGACATGGCACATGAGGAATGACTTCAGGCAGTTCAAATGGTTAGCAAAGGACAACTGCTAGTAAGGAAGAGGTCTCCTGTAAAGATGAACCTAGAAGATGAACCAACAATAACAACCCAGGCCCTAAAAAAGTCTTCAACCTTAAAGTCTAAAAACAGTTTCGAACTTTTTTCCCATTGTGCCACTCTTAAGTTTATCATTTCCACCAGGGCTTCCTTACTCCTTTCTCTTTCTCAAAATATTCTTGAATTTCTTTCCTCCCAAACTGTCCATAGTACTGCTGCTCTTGTACATCTCCCCACGATCCTGCCCCTCCTTTTAATACAGCTAAAAACAAAAGGGCTAAACAATCCTTCCAACTTGTCAAGATGAGACCAAAAGCATCCAAAGAGGGAAGAAAGCCAATTCCAAATAAAGCTAGCAAGAAGGCAAGAGATTAGGAGATGAAAGGCAGTTTCGCCACTTAACTTGCACATAACGCACCAGTTCGGGGACAAATACCAAGTTGGTCTTTTTCTTTAAAGCAAGTCACAGGTATTAATACAGCTATGAAACACATCCCAACAAAAAGCACCGATTTTCGAGGGAATGGGAAAGAACCCAACTTCCTTAACTAGGAAAGAAGGAGAGGATGAAGTGGCAAACAAAGAATTGAAGAAAGATTTACAAGAGAACAGACTATCAATGTTTAGGCCCCAAACCCTGGAATCCATACCCCTTTCATCCAAACAACTGAATTCAACAAGCCAAGCAACTCAGACACACTAGGAAGTTCAGCTTCTCTAAGGTTCCTGTTAAAGCCAAAGTTCCAATTCAACCCAGAAGGAAGAAGTTGTTGGGTCAAGAAATCAGATATAGGTCTACCCTTAAAAACTGGAAAGGTCACAAAGAGCAGGAAATCTCTCACCCAAAGGGACATCCTCCCAAAACCTAATTTTTTGATCCAAAGCCACCAAGTCATACCTAACATGATTTAGAAAGGTAGGAAGAATTTCATGGATGACCTTCCAAGGGGAAAGCCAAGGTAGTTGTACAAAGACAACCAGCATCCCATCCATTGCTAGATATGTCGTGAATGCTTGCAACATTCTTCAGCTTGACACTACCAATTCCCAACTCCTTTCTGCCTTTGATTTCACCACTTTGTCCCATCTAACCAAGTGATCCTTCTTTTCCTCCGGCTCCCAGAGAAAGTCCCTCATGATTTTTTCAATTTTCCTCACTATCTCTTGGGGCATCCTAAACACTGACATGTAGTACACTGGAAGGTTTGCAAGGGTGGACTTAATAAGAGTTAATCTCCCCTCCCCCCATTGAAATATAGTTCCTTTTCCATCCAGCCAGCCACTTCTTAATCCTCTCCACCACAAGGTCCAGAAACTAATTGATCTAAGGTTGTCACCTAGGGCCTAAATATCTCAGAGGCCACTCTCCCATCTCACACCCTAAAGTGCTTGCCATGTCCCTTAAATCATCTTCTTCCACATTGATTCCAGCAATTAAACTCTTAGACCAATTAACCCTCAAGTTAGACAACCTCTCAAAGAGTCACTACCAATTTCAAATTTTCCACCAATTAACCCTCAAGTTAGACAACCTCTCAAAGAGTCACTACCAATTTCAAATTTTCCACCCCTGCCTTACAGTCACCCTCACAAAATATCAGAATATCATCTACAAACTGCAAGTGAGTAATCAAAATGTTCTCTCCCAATTGTCCAACCTCGGAACAATTGCAGGGAATTCGCTCTAGAGATCAGCTTACTCAACCCTTCAGCTACCAAAGTTAAAAGAAAAGGAGAGAGAGGGTCACCTTGTCTAAGCCCACGAAATCCCTCAAAGAAATCAAACATCATCCCATTAACAATAACAGAGTAATGGCTAGACTGTAAGCAACCTATGATCCATTTACACCACAAGTTCCCAAAGCCACACCTTCTTATGATATCAAATAAGAAATTCCAATCCACCAGGTTGTAGGCTTTCTCCAAGTCCAACTTGATTGCCACAGATCTCACACTCCATTTCCTTGCCCCAATTACCTTGCATCACCATTGTTATCTGAAATCTTGTGTGATCTGGATTAACCAGGCAGCAAAATATATGTGGAAAAAATTCTAGAACTTTCAATCTTGCTCCAATTTCTATAGAACAAGTTCCCATAACCCAGAACTATGCTACAGATCAAGTGGACTGACCTGGCATAAATTCAATTTTGAATCCCTGTGATCACAAACGTATAAACTGAAATTTCTTCACATTTTGAAGAAAATCCTCAAAAAATATGGCTTACTCCCATAATTGGCATCCTACTACATGGTGAAGTTTTTTTCTTTTTCAGCCTATGAATTGTTGACTGTACAGTGTCAACCATCACCTGTACACTATGGTGATACTGGCACTTACACTATGTAGATCAGAATTGAAGTGAAGATTCAGCCAAGACCCTTGATCAGAGATGGCACTGATGCGAAGTTGCAAACATGATTAGGGTTTTGTAGAAGAAGAAAAAGAAGAAAAAGAAGAAGCAAAGGAGAAGAACAAAGAGAAGAGAAAATTTTGGAATGAGAAAGCCAATCTATCATGCTTCTCTCACTTGTTCTATCAAATGTGTGAAGTAATAAGGGTGAGAAATTACAACAATGTGTATATACATGTGCTACAACCAGATTTACCAATAATAACATAGGACAAGCTCCATCTCTTAGCACCTATCAAATCAGATTCCCCCTCCCTCAATCTGAAATTAATTTCTGCCTAAATAAAATTCTTTTGAAAAAAGTAACTACTGTGTTGGAAAAATAGATAATGGAATTAACCAAGTAAGAATGAATGAACAAAATTATACTTTCCGTCCTTGTTGCAGAATTGATAGAATGAACTACACAAAAGGGTAGCCCTTCCTCAACCCCCACCCAACCCCCCAAGGTGGGATTCAATACCAGGTCTCACTAAGGCAAGAGAATTTACCAGCAAGCTAGATGGCACCTTCAGATTATTTGCAATTAAACTAAATGAAAGAAAAAGGATTGGTAGGTGAATTACCTTTGAAATTTGGTCATGATAGCCAACTGGAGGAAATCAATCAATCAATCATCATCAAAGTCTTATTCCAACTAATATGGGGTCGACTACATGAATCCTGTTACAGCATTAAAGGGCAGCCTAGTGCACGAGGCTCCTGCTAATGTGGGATCTGGGGAGGACAGGTGTATACATAGAGAGTCTGTTTCACCCTTCTGTTCTATTTAATGCCATATATATTGTTGGATTGTCCTAGCATACCCTTGCCCATTTGATACTACACTTGAGTTAAGGTGCAACATGTTGTTTTTGGATAACACCCTAGCATGATCATAAGAGTTCGGCAAAAGTTTTAGTGCCAGCTGCTAACCTGATGCAACCCTCCTTGTTTATCTGGGCTTGGACCGGCAATGTAGGACAAGCTCACATCAATAGCCAACTAAAACTGTAACTTATCCATCAAAAAGAAACTCTGGAGCTTGAAAGTTAAAAATATCACATCCCCCACAGAAGGATATCAAGAACTTTCTCAAATCTGCAAAAGATAAATAAATAAGAATGTCACCAGGTCTCACTGTACTGCAGGAAAAAAATATTACACAAGTGAAATCAATGGATGCTAAATTGAAACTTGTTTCACAAACCCAATAAAACTACTGCTTTAACTAACAAGAATCATAGGAGCATTTCACCAATTCAGTCTATCAAGCGTACAATTCAATTTAGCACTAGCAAATATGCTAAGCCCTCAATTGTTACACAGACGTGTTAAGGGACACGGCATTTACAAGGTGTAGGACATGTAATTTAGACTAAAAATTGAAGTGTATGACAAGGTTATGGCATCCATTTTGAAGCGTCCACAAAACATGCCCTAGAAATTCCAGAGATGCATAACAGAAAAAAACAAAGAAAATTGACATTAAAACAACCAGAAAATAACAAACCCCCAAAAAGAATTAATCAGAAAAAAATGGAGAGAGAGAGAGAGAGCAGGCAGCAGGATTGGTCATGTGAGGGTTGACGTTTGATGAACGAGTTCATTTCTTGAAATTCTAAATAGTCCTTTTCCCATTTTTTAACACTAATGCAGTAACTCCAATTTTGTGAATGTAGATGTATCCCAGGCGGTTCCTGAATGCTGCATATATTTCTAATTGTAATGGATCAAGTGTATTGTTACTTCTCCAACTAAGAAAATGAATGTGCTAAATAGTGAAAGAGATCATTTTAAGATAAAAATTTGCCTGCTTAGCTTTTCCATATTGCCATGTTATGATGGAATGTACATGTTGGATCTTATCCCAGTCCTCTCCATTTCTTTGAAGTCTGGAGTAGAACCTCTCAGGCATGTTCAGTTCCAACTGAGTAAGAGTAGTAATACTTCTCAACCCATCTGGAAGCATATCTAGTTGCTCACAGTTCTTGATTTTCAAGGCTCTAAGTTGTGGAAAAGCTCCTCCATCCACCCTCCATTCCTTCAATTGATCCAAGTAGATAAGTTTTAACACTTCAAGTTTAGGAAATCCTCCTTCAGAACAAACCAGTTTGTTTCCCAAGTAGGACCAATAACCCAATACAAGATTTCTTAGATTTAGCAGCCTTGAAAGTGTAGCCATGGGGTCTTCAAGCAAGTTGGTGCTTTGCAAAGAAAGCTTGGTGAGATTTGGTGGGAATTCGTCATGGTTGGGCAGCTTCTCTAATTTCCCTTGTAACACAAGCTGACGAAGATTCCCATAGTGGGAAAGCATCAAGGCAGGTATTACAGGTACATCAGGAAATGGAAATTGTGCTCGTCCCTCCAATTGCAAATTTTCTAGTTGATCTGATATGGCCTTGGGAGTAGATAGCATCTTAGAATGTAACATGATTTGACCATGGATTTTTAATTCCCTCAAACTAGTCATCTCGCATAAGCAACTTGGTTCCAAACTAGAGCCTTCTATCATCCATAGGGTTTGGAGATTTGGTAAAGAAACCTTATCAACAGCTCAGTGACGATCCATTCTGTATCCAAAAATGAATGGATTTCTTAACTCAGCATAAAAATCCAAGATTATATGCCTCAGTTGTGTCATCAACCAAATAACACTAGGCACGGAATAGTAGTTTGTGCTTTGGATGTCCAAAGTTTCTAGGTTTTTAAGATTGCTTATTGTGGATGGAAGGCTTTTGAACTTGGTGTCTCTTAATCCTAAGTACTTCAAATGAATGAGATTTCCAAATTCATCAGGTAAATCTTCAAATTGAACACCCTCGAGATTTAACACTCTAAGCAATGTGAAGCCCTTGTAGATGAATCTCAGATGCTCTATTTCAAGCTTCTCCAATTCCTTTTTAGACCTTTGATCTTTCTCAAGGCTTTCCCAGTCTTTTTGGAAGCATAACAGAGCATGAAGCTTCGATGTATAATGGTTCAGAGAAATGTAGCTACAAACACTACAATAGATGGCAAGTCTACGCATTTTAGCATTTGCATCGGAGTCCAAATTCCTATAAATACCAAAGATGTCATCTTCCTTGGCTTTTGAAATGCAAAACCCATGCAAAACATCATGAATTGTGCATGCCTTAACCCTACCACCGAAGCTTCTCTTTGCAACCTGAATCAGATTCCTATAGATTAGCTCATCAAGGTAACCTCTTGCAACATCCTCTAGTCTTAGCTGTCCTTGGTATTGTATGAATCCTTCAGCCATCTACAAATTGATCAATCTGCTAACGGGGATTTCAAGGTCTTCAGGGAGAAGACCAAAATAAAGAAAGCATGGTTTCAAATAGTAAGGTAGATCAATGTAACTCAAATATAATGTCATTTGGCATTCACCATTGGCTCCTCCTTCCATGCACTGAAGCACTCTCAACCATACATGCTCTGCCTTGTCCTTCAAGGATAGAAGGCCTCCCATTACCACAATAGCAAGTGGCAATTACCACATCTTTCCAAGATTTGTCTTCCCAAAGGTTCCAATTCTGGTGGGAAACGTCCAATACTATCATCTGGGAACACTTTCTTGGAGAAAAGTTGCCAACTCTCATTGTAGCTTAGAAATCCAAGCTCATGGGGAGAGCTACCTTGGGCAACATGTTTAGCTACATCATGGTTGCGGGTAGTAACAATGATTCTGCTCCCATTCATCGTATCGGGGAAGAATTCTTTAAGAACTTCCCACACCTCAATTGCCCATAAATCATCAAGGACAATAATATAACTTCTCTCCTTCAAGAAACTGAGGAGGTTCTTTTCCACATTCTCCTCCCATTCCTCTTTTTTGAGCCCTATCTTTTTTGCTATCTCCTCTAAAATATTACTGGGGAGCCTAGGCTTTCCAGAAATATAAACCCAAGCATGGCAATGGAAATATGGTTTAACATCATTATAAACTTTCTTGGCAAGAGTGGTCTTACCCAACCCGCCCATCCCAACTACGCAATATTTTATTCTCTCGCCAAGCAATCTTTCCTTCAACACTTTGATGTCTTCCACGAAACCAACAATATCCGGTTCAATGTACTTTGAGAAGTACTCCCTTCGTTGCTGAAAGCTTGCAGCCACTTCTCCTGCTGCTGCTTCAGTGACATTGCATTCGATGCCGTACGTATCCCTGCTTTTCTTGATATCTTCACTTCTCCTCTTGAGTCCTTCGATCTGCATCACGAATTCATGGGTTGCAGCCGAGTCACAACAGATACAAGCGAACCTTCCAAGGAAGCCAAATAATCGTTTCTTTCTCCTTCACCAGCTTATCCTTTTGAGAAAGTATGTGCCAATGTTGTCTTCCGTGTCGTAAGCGAAATCCCTCACATCGCGGACCCAGTTCTTGACCCTCTCGTCCCCTTCTTGTTTGGCATCTGCATCTATCAGAAACGACTTGATTTCATCCAATTCTTTTCTGATCCATTCAATTTGTTCATCCAATCTATAGAAGCGAATGCCTTCTTCAAGGCTTAGATCGCCCAATATGTTGGTGGCTTTTCGAATGGCTTCACGAACAGCAATGTCTGCCATCTCTCCTCTGTCTTCTTGGCTCACCGAGCTTTGTCAAGTCAACCAAACGATTGCAGGCTCATTTTCTTTCTCAAAAAGAAAAAGTAAAAAAAAAAAAAAAAAGAGTAAATTACAGGGAACCTCGTACTGTGGAGTCAATGACAGTTACCTCTGAACTTTCATTTGTGACAACGACTCCCTGGAGGCATGGTAACAAGCTCTGCTGCTCTGGTTCGTTCTTTCTTCGGCAACTATGACAAGCTTTGGTTCTTTCTTATTTCCAGCAATTGTGACAGGTTTCTGTTCATTGTTTCTTCTTTGGCAACGCCAGAATAGCGAAGAAACAATAGGTTTTCATTTGTGGCGTAATAGATGAGAAGGAAGTTTTCTCACAGGAGATTTTATTTTTCTTCTCCGGCAATGGCTGGCGTAATAGTGATAGAGACATAGAGGTATTTTGGTAATTTAACACCTTTCGTGGTACTTTGTTTTGTCTGTCGCAAAGTGAAAGATGGTAAGACTTTAGTCCAAGTTTTGATCGTGAAGACTGGGGAGGGAGAGATGGCAGACATTGCAATCGCTGCAGTAATCCGAAAAGTAATCGACATACTTGGTAATCTAGTCCTCGAAGAAGCAATTCGTTGGTACAGATTGCACGAGCATGTCAAATGGATCGAGAGAGAGCTCAGACGGATGCAATCCTTCTTAAAAGATGCAGACGCCAAGCAAGAAGGAGATTATAGAGTCAAGAACTGGGTGCAAGATGTGCGGGATCTCGCCCACGACTCGGAGGACATCATCGACGCATTTCTCCTCAAAATTATACGCAATCAAAGGAGGAGGAAGGGGTGTGCTATCTTTCTTCGGAGGTCCATCTGCATCTTCTGTGATCATGCGACTACCCATGAGTTCATCATGGAGATCGAAAAGCTCAAGAGAAGAGTGGAAGATATCAAACGGAGCAGGGACACTTATGGCATTGGAAACCTTGGCAGTGGAGGAGCAGAAGGGGCAAATAGTGAGCATGACAGGCAAATTTTTTCTCAGTTTGATAAACCAGAAGTTGTTGGACTTGAGAATGAGATTAACTCATTGATGGGGAGATTGCTGGACGAGAGTATTCATTCTTGCGTAATCGCCGTCGTCGGAATGGGTGGTTTGGGTAAGACTACCATCACTAAGAAAATTTATAATGATGTTAAAGAAAATTTTGTTTGTTGCGCTTGGGTTTATGTATCTCAAAAGCCTAGACCAGCCAGAGAAATATTGCAAGATATAGGAAAGCAAGTAGGACTTAATAAACAGGAATGGGAGGAGAATGTGGAGGAGAACCTCCTCAGATTTTTACAAGACAAGAGGTATGTAATTGTTCTTGATGATCTGTGGACGAATCAAGTATGGGATAATCTTAATGTCGTTTTTCCAAAAGGTGCAAATGGTAGCAGAATAATTCTTACCACCCGCATCATAGATGTAGCCAAACATGCAGCCCCATGTAGCCCTGTTCATAGGCTTAGATACCTAAACCAAGAAGAAAGTTGGGAGCTCTTCTCCAGGAAGGTTTTCCCTGGACAAACTAATGCAAGTGGTAGATTCCTCCAAGGCTTAGAAGCTTTGGAAGATTTGGGAAGAAAAATTGTAGGAAAATGTGGTGGCTTGCCACTTTCCATTGTGGTAATGGGAGGTCTTTTATCTTTGAAAGAAAGAACATACCCTGTGTGGTCCAGAGTATTAGGAAGCATGGGAGAAGCTCCCCAAAACCAATATGGCAAGGCATTGCAATTGAGTTACAATGATTTACCCTCCAACCTAAAACCTTGCTTTCTCTATTTTGGCCTGTTCCCAGAAAACCATGAAATTCCTGTAAGAAGATTGATCAATTTGTTGGTAGCTGAAGGATTTGTACAGCCTCGTGGGAGACTTGTACTAGAAGATGCAGCAGAAGACTATCTGGATGATCTAATCCTTAGGAACTTGGTTCAACCAGTGAAAAGGGGCTTTGATGGTAGAATGAAAACTTGCTGCATTCATGATCTTTTGCATGAATTTTGCATTGCAAAAGCCAAGGAGGATAATTTCTTTTATGTATGTAAAGATGGTTTATACAATGCAGATGCTAGAATGCGTAGGCTTGTCCCCTATCATAGTCTTTGTGAATGCATTTCTCTAAAATGGTCTACTGACAGGCACCGTGCTCTGCTTTGCTTTGAAGAAGGAGGAAATCTTGAAAGAAAACAACTGGAATTTATTTATTATGGTTTCAGATTTCTTAGTGTTGAATCTTGAAGGAGTACAGTCCCAATGCCAGCTTCCGGATGAAATTGGAGATCTCATCTTTTTGAGGTACTTCGCATTGAGAAACACCGGGTTCACAAGGATTCCATCCACAATGGGTAAACTCAAGTACCTGCAAACTTTGGATATTCAAAGCACAAAATGCTTCTGCATTCCTAGTGTTATTTGGAAAATGAAACAATTAAGACATATCAGTACCGGAAACCATCTGTTAATAAGGTATCTCTAACAAACCTCCAAACTCTATGGATGATACCTGGCCATGCTTTGGATGCAGATTGGCTTTGCAAGTTTACAAATTTGAGGAAATTGGGGATTTATGGTGACGTCAAATCACATGCCAAGGTATTGTCCAACTCAAAGCCCATATCAGAGCACCTGGAAAACTTGCAGTTGGAGGGACAAGATATTGCATCTCCTGTTTGCACTGGTATTTCAGATTTGGTTATTTCACGCTATGAAAACCTTCGTAAAGTTTATCTTGGTGGAAAATTAGAGAAGCTTCCCAACCACGATGAATTTCCAGCAAAGCTCACCAAACTTTCATTGTTCGGCTCTAGATTAAATGAAGACCCAATGGCAACACTGGCATGGCTGCCGAGGCTAAGGATATTAAAATTAGATGAGGCTTCTTACCTAGGAGTGAAAATGGCCTGTTCTGAGGCAAGCAGGTTTCAACAACTTGAAGTCTTAACACTTAGAACCTTGCCTAACTTAGAGTGGAGAGTGGATGAAATAGCTCTACCAAAACTTAGAATCCTGACAATCAGTAGTTGCAGAAAATTGAATATGCTTCCAGATGGATTGAAGAATGTGTCTACCCTCACTAAGCTTATTATTGAGATGCCAGAGGAATTCAATAGAAGCCTTCAGCAAAATGGAGAGTTCCGGGATAATATTAGACATGCAACCACTGTTATTAGGCAGTGCCAATAAGTTTGCACAGATAGAGACAGGCATGGTAGGACTTTTATGCTAACTGCCTTATCCAAATGGCATGGCACCCAATAACTAATTGAGTCTAAGTGGCAGTTACCTTTTTTAGCATTATTATGTTTCTCTTTCCCTATTTAATATAATTTTTTCTGAGTTGGCAATTCACTTAGCCACTATATGAACAGAATTCATTAGTTGGTTATCTTACAATTGGGAAAGATGGTAAATTTAGTGAGGCATCACAATTAAGATTGTCAATATAAATTTGTTACCTTTATTTAGAAAATCCCAAAGGATATGAATTATTACATAAAATGATGTTGTTAAATAGATTGTGTCCTTCAATGCCTGGCTTCTGTTGCTTATCTTTCAAAATGTACATGTAGGCTAATATAATAGCTATAAGAATGCCTGGAGCATTGAGGCTAGGATTACCCTTTTTTTTTGGTAATAAATAAGATCACCTGGTTAATATGTGGATTGCCTCATTAGTATTAGAAAAAACATGCCTGTCTTATTCCAATTTTGTGGGTTGAATTAATCCAAAGTCCTGTTAATAATCATAATAAAGATACTGATGGTGGTGATGATAACAACAATAATAATAAGGAATATTTGGTCCACCGATTGAGCTGCTCCTAGTCCTGTACCAACAGACAACAAAGAACAAGCCTGGTAGCAGCATGGACCATGGTTTTAAATTTTCACCCAAAGTTTGCTAAATTTTTGGGTATGAAGGGTTAAACTGAATACTTCTCCCATATTTATTCTGGCCAAGATTTTTCCAATTTCAAAACATTTTGGAATATTTTAAATGAAAATTTTGGAATAATTAAAAATATTAAAATATGACCAAAGTTTTGGTTGACAAACAGTTTTTAGTACTTTTAATGTTTTTAATAATACTGTGAATATGTATATGCAATAGAAACTTTAGAAATGATGATGATGATAATGACAAAAACTGATATTTCTAAAAACAGGCTTAGCACTTTTAGAAGTTTGAAACTTAAGACCACATAAAATTGCTAACTAAGAATCTGTTAGTTATGTACCATGAATCGACAAGTGCAAGAACTTTGATTCATTTAATTGTATATTTTTTAGTTCCTTTTACTACCTACTAATGGTTTGTTTACAGCATAGTGGCATCAAATAATGTTCTTGTTTGTTTCAGTATAGAGAGACTTCTTAGTATCCACCATATGGGGATGTGTTTTTTTTTTTTTTGTCAAGTTACATGTATTTTATCTAGGTATTGATTTCCTACAGCTTGGAAATCATGATATATTTTTAAAGGTAATTAACCTAATTTTTTTCTTTCTTTCTTTGTTTTTTTTTTTTTTTTTGAAAAGAGGTAAGGTAAATTTATTTATGAAGAAAAGATAATCATACAAGAATTGGGGAAACCACAAGCCAGTTCACCCCCAAAGGATATGATCATAGCTCCCACAAACTAACTGAGCTAAGCATCACAAACATGTTCTGATTACAAAACTCAGGGGTGATAGAAAGCCAAGAAGCAAGTCTGGCCACAATACACTGGATTAACACCTCAGGTTCTTTCTTCTCTTTATTTATTTGTTTTAATTGGGATATGGCTAAATTCTTCACATTCCTTCCCTTTGTTTTGCTATTTGAGATACAGCTTAACTGAGTTGATGATATTCATTATCAAGTTAGTGGTGATTAAACAGTTTCTCTCTATTTATGTTTTTGATAATATATAAAAAAAAAATGTCTATATATTTCCTTTTCTCTTTAATTTTAATGGTGGTTGTTTAGTTGTAGTTACTCTTTTCCTTTTATTTTGAAAAGGTAAATTATTGTATTAATCAAAAGAAAAGATCCGCTGTACAACCAGGGGCTGTACAATAGGGAATTTATAAAAAAATTCACTATAACATCAATTCTTGACTGTTTACAAAAAGATTATCATATTCAAGAAAAGAAAAGGAGTTGAACCTCCTTCCTATAAACGGTTTATGGTTTGACAACCACAATGGTATCAGTCCTATTATCCTTTTAACAATTATCTCCTTTGAGCTTACTTTCCTTTTAAATACCTTTGCATCCCTTTCAAACCAAATAATCCAGAGCACATGCAGGAATAGTAGTCCAAGAAACCTTGTTTGATTTGCTCAACCTTTTTAAGTTGCAGCATTTAAAGAAATCCGTAACAGTAGCTGGAAAACAAGTCTTAAATGCAAACAGACCAAGCACCTTCAACCATACATTGTAATTTGTAAGAGAACACACAATGTTATAACAGATGATTCACTGATTCTATTCCCCTCTCGCACAGCACACAGTTAAGAACTTAACATCTTCCTAATTCATTCTTCTCCTCATCAGGTTGTCCTTTATAAGAGTTTTGTCCAACATTGCAGGCCACACACACACACAAACAAACAAAAAAAAAAAAAAAAGCTACTTAAGGAATCTTTAGACACCAAACTTTTGAGCTATGGAAACTCTATTTCAGGAGACAGTACTATATTGTTGTAAAAAGATTTAACAGTAAACTGTCCTGATTTCTCCATTCCCATTCCCATCTCTCACCCCTACTTCTGTCCAGCTTTACATTGGGAAGTTTTTATTGTAACTCCACCAGTAGACTTGCTTCCCAGTCATTCAGATTTCTTTGCCAACTGTGGGTCCAGACTATATTATCATTGGACTTGAAAAGAAACAGCCACCACCACCTTCTTATTTAGTGCTATTTCATAAAGTGATTAAAAAAATCTCCTCCAATTGTCTTTGCAAGGACTCGAAAACAATAGTACAATGACTAAGGGAGAGTAACACTGGTTCATGAGTTTACAGAATCATTTTAAGCAAGACCTTAAAAAGGCTGAAAGTGGAGACCAGGTGGTTGGGTGTTGGAGAGGCAAGGTGTAAGCCTCAATATCTATCTATCCATATACTTTTTACATAAGCTTAAGAAAGATTGATAAAATTGGATAACCTAGATATAGAAAATGTTTTACTTGAATGAGAGAAAACTTCGTGATATTGGTGAAGAAATGGTGACCAAATTAGAAATTCATATTATCTTTGATTTTTCATGAAAGATTTTCAATATTAACACACCTTCACGATGCTCGAATAAATGAAAACTAGATGATAAAAGTAACATAACTACATAAGTGCATTCACATCTTAATATGAGCCTCCCCCCCCCCCCCCCGCCAAAAAAAAAAAGGTTTTTAACTAGATTAATGATTTATACCTAAATTATGAATTTGAATTTGTCATGTTATAACAACTTTTTGCTTGACATGTGATTACCTTAGGTTTTCTTGAAGTTACATTTAGCTGTTACCTTGCATGCATAGTTGTCAAGGCGACACCTAGGCAACTAGGCGCTTTTCAAAGAGCGCCTCGTCCAAATGCCATATATTTTGTGCACTAGGCACCCGCCCATAGACTTAAGCGGGCGCCTACATACAAGGCGAGCGCCTACATGCATCTAAAAAAAAATTTTTTTTTAATTTATTAGTTTGATATTTCATTGGTTGTTGTATTCTTTTAAAATAAACCTGTTACATTGTATCATTTTAGTATTAAGAGAACTATACATTGTATCATTTTAGTATCTCTATTTTCTTTTCTAAATCCTTGTATCACAAGGGTTTTGGTTCGACTGGAGAGGGAGGAGAACCGAACAGGTGAACACTGCAAGCTCGAGCAGCCCAGCTCCATCACACCTTAGTTCGAGCGAGTAAGCTGATAACGTCAGTTCTTCTTCTTCTTCTTCTTCAGATTTCAGAGTTTCAGACTTTTTTTTCCTTTTTTTTTTCGAAAAAACAGAGGCTCTGCCAGTCCTTCCTTTCTTCTTCCTCTTCTCAGAAATGAATTAATAATACATTTCAGAGTAGAGGCTCCACCCTACTCAATCAGTATTTCAGTCATGATTCACACTTGAATCATCTCAGTTTTTAACAGCCGAAGCTGCCGAACCATTTCTTCTTCTCTTCTTCAATTCTTCTCTAATCTCTTCTTTAATTCTTCTTCTCATTCAAATTTTTTTTATATCATTAATATATATGATTGTATGGCTGAATTTTTTTATATGGATGAACTACATGGCTGAAACTTGATTAATTGATTATATATATATATATATATATATATATATATATATTTGGTTTAGACTCCTTTTTATTGATAATATTTTATATTTTTAGCTTTTTATATGAAATTTATACTCATTTGAATGATTTATAGTGTTAATAGTTAGTGTACATGATTGTTAGTTAGCACACAAAACCAATAAAATGACTTAGAAAAGCATATATAAAGTAAAAACTCAATAAAACAAACACTTTAAAATTCCAATGCCTAGCCTTGCCCAGGCGCCTGGGCTGTGGTCGCCTAGCCTCGCCTAGGCGCCTTGAAAAATGTGCTTGCATGTTGGAAGTCAAAAAACAAAAACATATATTTAACTATTCTTTTTATTCTCCTTTTGCCTTCCTGTATGATCATCATGTCTTGTTCTGTTCACTCATCCAAGATAACAGCAGAATGGTTCAACTGAGAGCACATCTGCTGTGAACGTGGTTGCAGCACTCCCTTGCGATCCCCCAATTAAAGATGGACAAACCCAAAAATGGAAATTAAAAAAAAAAAAAAAAGCAATTCATTGTTCTAAATTTATTTCTGCCACTAGCATGTTTGTGTTTCATTCATGGTCACAAGAGAGTTCTGCCACCACAGTCACAGCAGATGTGAACTCCATCTCTAGGCTGATTGATATATTTTGATTGTTATTTTTCTTTTGAAGTGTAACCTTGTTGGCATTAAAAAAAATCTATGAAACCCAGAAACATGAGCTTTTTTACATTGCTATCTGGTATTCCTGTTATTTGTGAGTTGGAAGAGTTCTTCAACATCCTTTCACCACTAGGAGTCTAGGACATCAATTTTTTATAACCTGGATTTATGTCCCAACTCAAACCTCATATTATCTTTACTAAATTGATATTTCTTCCTCAAGTGCAGATTCTGATGGAGTTGAAATCCATGGTGCTCATGGTTACCTACTTGGCAAGTTCATGAAAGACTAAGTCAATAACAGAAACAATCAATATGGTGGGCACCTAGAAAGCCACTGTCACTTCCCTCTAAAAGTAGTTGAGGTCATTGTTGATGAGATAGGAGCTGATAAAGTTGGGATGAGGCTCTCTCCTTTTGCCAGCCATATGAAGTCAGGGGACTCAGCCCCAGATGCCCAGGGGCTTTACATGGTTGCGGCCCTTAACAAATTTGGGATTCTGTACCACCACATGATTGAGAGTTGAGACAAGGTTAAAGACTGCTGGAGAGAAGTGTGAAGTCCCCATAGTTTTCTACCCATGAGAAGGTGTCAAGAGTACTTTTATTGCTGCAGGGGCCTATGATAGAGCAGAAGGCAATAAAGCCATTGCAAATAATTATGCAGACCTTGTTGCTTATGGCCGTCATCTATTCTTAGCCTCCAGATTTGCCATGGAAGTTTGACCTTCATGCTCCTCTTGACAAGTATAATAGAAAAACATTCTACATATCTGGTACTGTTATTGGTTACGCCGACTATCCATTTCTGGAATCTACCACTTAGAAGTTAGAACTTGGAAATATAAGAGAGGATGCAGGATTTATGTTATAATAACTGCCCTTTTCTTAAATCCACAACTCTGATTTTGAATTGAGCTTCCAAACACAATGTAGAGATGTATTATTAATTCATTACTATTTCTTTTCTTGTTTGGTGGTGTAAGTGCAGTAGATTTGATTGAAATAACATGTCATTCAGTTGCCAATGTATAGTTCCCTGGTTCCCCCAAATTCATATATATTATATATATATATTTATAAAAGACATGTCCATAAATCCTACTTTTTGGACTCCTGGACACGTGTCAGATCCTAATTTCTATGTCCTAGTCCATGCTATACAGGTTTGCTGCGTCAAGAAGAGGAAGCCATCTAGTCCGGATGGAATTCCCATTCCCAATGGGACCTGAGTATACAAGCAACTTAGCCCCTGCAGAAATTACCAAAATTAGTGCCCATTTGGGAGGGCTTCCATGCTGTGAGTTTTGGCTTTGCAAGGTGGGACCCACCTGGAAAGCCTATAAGCAGTTTTTGGAAAAAATTTGGAAGCCAAATCTTGGTCATTTTACAACCATTTACACGGCTCTCACTGGACAAGCCTCGTTCAGTAGCTTCTTCAAAGCAGCTGAACCAAAATTAACCCCTCCCAAATAGGCCCTTAAGCTCAATATTATTTCTTAAAGGCAGATCAAGAGGGATGCGCTGCATTTCTTCTAGAATAGGAAGAAGCCACCACATTCTAACTACTAATGATCTCATCAACACTAAAATCTGGATTTTAGGTCTATCTATGATTTTTCTAGGTTATCAAATAAGGCAGAAGATGGAACAAACTCACAAAAATATCACCATCTTTATTTCAACATGCTGTCACTTGTTACAATTTCCACCAAACATGAGACCATTTAGATGCTTACATAAATTAATTCAAGGAAAAATATACAGTTCCCATCTAAAGAAAAACAAGATCAATTACAATTAACAATAAGATAGAGTATCTATAGATATGACCCATCATTAACAGGGAAAAAACATTCTGATGAGTGATCTAAAACAGATTACTATAATTGACAAAAAATGAATAAATACACCAGAGAGGTACAGAAAAGGGCGACCAGAAAATCTTCACAAAGAAACTACCCTGACTGAAACTGCTGATTCTGTATCAGCTCACACAAAAACCAATAGTCTTAACTCTTAATCTTCTTCACATCAATACAAAGAGGCAAGCTAGGAATGGGCACCAATACCATCTCATCCAGGATGGCTATTCAGCACTTTCCTTTGGTTCAGCTAGAACGAACTCTGCATACAAATCCTTCAAAGCAATTACAACTGTTGTTATCAGTGGGCCCATTATTGCTCCCTGCAGAAGACCAGATGGAAAACCAAAAATCAATCAGACAAATAGATCAAAGTATACTACCAATAACTTTTTTTATCAAAGTCAAAATCAAATTGAGCATTCCATAATTCATCCACAGATGGTGTAAGAGACACTGTCAGCTGTATGACAAAAACTGACAACGATAGTGCAAAAAAGGCTTCGATCACGGTTGGTACATAAAGGCCATTACCCAATGTTGGTCCCAGCTATCTTATATCTTGGGAGAGGTAGACTGGATAAGGTCCTAACCTTTGCAATTTCTTTTATTTCTGCTCTCCGACTTGAACCTGTATCCTCACACTTATCAGCATGAGATTTTACCATTACACCAACTAATGGCCCCTTTTATTCATGGTTGGTATATACTTGAGAAAAATCCCCTCACAACTAATGATGAATCTAAGCCAATTTTTTTTATTATAGAACCTTTACCAAGGATTGATGTCATCTATCATGTCATGACAATGTAAATGGTGGTTTGGTCCCAATGCTTGGTAAATTGCATCTTTCAGGCTAATTTATGTTTATGCTATTAGTAAAAAGAGCATAGCATTCTAAGCAGACCAAACGGCTTAAAACCCCTTCTTTTGTTAATTGGTGGCTTAACACCCTCCTTTTATTACTGAGAAGAATTTGGGGTTTCTGAACCCAAGTCCACTGTAGCAACAGCCCATTTACCTGATCTGCTTAGGAAGAGCAAATTTCTGATGCAATACGTGAGACACTGTTTACAATCCTAAAAGCCATTTTAGAAATACTCAAGCGCTTCCATATCCATGTAGTTTTTAGAAAGGAATGTTCTGTTATATGAACAAAGATTATCTCAAAGAAGCATATGGAAAACATATTACAAGAAAAAAATCATGAAATGTGGAAAGGAAGCAATAGGAAGAATAAAAATTACCTCTAATGCAGATGGGAACAATGCCATTCCACCAATGATACTGAGGCCAGTAAGGTACGCACTATGGCCAGGTATATCCTCTTGTATTTCGGATGTTCCATAATCCATGAGGGCAAGATGAATTGTGCACAAATTAATAGCCAATAAGTACCTTCCTTCCATTATCAATTGGACAGCTGCTGGAATCGTTGAAAGCCAAGGTGGCAATATTGGCAACAGAGAACTAATGAACGCAAGGACAGTTGACATGTAAACAAAATGTATGGAGTAGAACCTAAACAAAAGCCATGTTAGGCATCCCTGAAAGAAAGCTATCTCTGCTGTTGCTAAAAGAACACCTGAAATGGCACGATTAAGGACTTCCACACATCGGATCCTGGTTGGTTTTGAGACTGGAATCATGGCCATCACTTGCTCTGTAACCCCACCAGACTCTGACGTGATGAGATAATATAGTACCCAAAAGAAAACCATGGACTGAGAGATGAAGTTCAGAAGACCTGCTGCCCCAGAGATGATAGATTGACCAACAGAGAACATGAGGCTTGCACTCCCGCCCACAAGGGATTTACTACTATCAAGGACACGTTTATACACGCCAATCCCTTGAATAGCAAAGCCTTTCGCCTTCTCAAACAAATCCTCCCTGGTAATCACCAATTCTCTGAAAATAGCATCAAGTTCTGAATAAATCTGACCCCATTCCCTTTGGCTAACACATTTTCTAAGAGTGATAAGTTTTTCAGTATAAGGAGATGGGTTCATCAAAGCCGTTGAAGACTCCAAAGGACCAACCGGCGGTGTTACAACGAAGTGTTTAATCCCAGATACCAACTCGGTCATATTATACTGCACAGCCAAAGTATCAATCTGTTGAGACATGGCTTCGTAGAACTTGGCAGTGTACCTATCCATCATCCCTGGAACATCATTCTCATCCATCCATTTCTTGATGCCAATTCTCTCTGCATAATTACTCTGCTCTACATGTGATTTCAGCGAAATCACAGCATCCTTCCCCTCAATTCCAACTTTATAACAGAAGAAGATGCCGCCAACCAGAGAGCCCACAATCATCCCAACAATCAACCCAATCGCCACAATGGTTTGCAATCTTTTCAGAATCCCTCTCGTCAGGAACCCACTAATTCTACTCCGACGAAAGCTGCTGCTCCTCAGGGAAGAAACCGCAGACATTGTGGAATCAACATTACGAGACCTGAACGTGAACCCCAATCCAAGAAGCGCAAGAGACCCAAAAGCACCCAATTGCTCATACGCGATCACGAAGACCCCAAACGAAACAAGCCACCGAATCAACCTTGAAAACCCATGCCTCCGCTGCCTTGCAACGTCCGGTTTCTTCCGGCGGAGAACGAAGCGCACACAGGCACTCCGTATGTCAATAAGGGTACCCACGAAAACCCCAAAAACCGCCACTGGAACAGCTAAAACGGTCTCCGTGAGCCCCAATTTCAACGGCTCGGACCAAAACCCGACGAGGGCGTCTTGAATTCCTCTCAGAGGAACGGAAAGGAGGACCGCCCATTGAATGGGCCGAAGATATTCCTCGAGCAATTTGCAGAGGCCGTAGAGTAAAAAGATGGCGAAAGCCAGGCCAGCGTGAGCCATGGCGATGTAGAGTGCGAGACGCACCTGAGGATCACCAGACAGGGAATCCTGAGAAGATCCAACGGCTTGTCCATTAGACAATTGTGACGATGGAGGGGGGTTTTCCGGCGGCGGAGGGGGCTGCTTTTGAGGGATGGGATCGGGATCGGGTTTGCGGACGGAAGCAGATCGGAACATGTCTTGCCATGGGAGACTGGAGGAGTCGGCTTTGGACTTGCTGGGGTTAGAATAAGGGACGAGCTCCATTGAAGAAGCAGAGACTGACCCCTCACTCCAACCTGTATGTATGACCTTTCACAGACACAGACACAGACACAGAAAGAAATTGATTTCCGAGAGGGAAGAGGAAGAAGACTGTCACTTAACTGGCTCTGGTTGTGGCCGAGGATGAAATGGAAAATATGATAGTGTTGGGTTGTTGGGTTGTGATTTGTGTCAGAACGACTCTCTCGAAGGTCGAAGCCGAATATGATATATCCAACACTCATTGACGACGAAAATGGATTAATAATTTAATGGAGTAGGCTCGCCCTTTTTCTTACTCGCTCAGTCTCAGATTCTTCTTTTCTCACTCGCACTCAGAGTGAAGTATGAACTATGAACTATGAAATATGTTCACCTTTAAATTTTAATAATAACAATAAAATTTTTGGGTAAAATATACAACTTTGTACTTTGAAGTTAGTAATATTTTGCTCCTTCAACTTTCATTTGTGACAAAAGATCCCCTTCAACTGTCAGATTTCAATACTTTGCCGCCCCTCATGTTGGAGGATTATTTATTACAACACACCTATAGTTTCACGGATTTATTTAAACCTATTTTATAGTTTTTATTTTATTGTATTATAGTTTATAACTTATTTACTTAATCAGCCTTTCTTTATAATTGTTTATTTTGTCATGTCCATAATTTTTTTTAAAATATTCTTATCATTTTTTCGTACAAAAAAACAAAATTGACCAAATAGAACCAAATAGAGTGGTTGCTCGTGTCTTACCAAGAACAAAATGATATTTTTTTATTTTATTTGCTTTTGGTTAAATTTATTCAAATGGGCATTAGGTCAAAATTATCATTTTCCATTATCTTCTAATGGAAGGTCGATTAGGTAAATCGATTACAAACTATTGGGGTGTTTTACTAAAACACAAACTATAAGTTAGGTTTTAGTAAATCCATGAAATTATAGGGCGTGCTTTAATAAATGACCCTTAATTGGATTAATTGAAAATATTAATTTACTAAAATGTCCTTTCAAAATTAGTATGGGCAAAAGGATATTATTTAAAAATGTGGAAAATGGGTAGGGAAAATCTACCAATTTCACCTTCATTGATAATGTATTGATGATTAATTATGTAAGGATGGCAATTTCTCTCATTCCCATCATGTATATGGCCTTGGTGGGGACTGGGGATGGGGAGTGAAATATTATATATATTACTTATGGTGTTGATTATATTATATCAAAATATTTTTATATTTTAAAAATTCTCCCTTATTTTAAATAAATCTATTTTCTAAACATAGTTTTCATTTAAAATTTTCAGGGATTCGAGCCCTGATGAGAAACGCATCTCCAACGGAGATCGAGGTCAATTAATGACATAACAATTAAATGAAAACCTTTTCTTAAGTTAAATACTAACAAAGAGGGCAAAGTGTTAGAATCTGTTATTATTTGAAAAGCTGTTACCCAATCAACGGCCAAATTCAATATCCATCTCAGAATCTGTTATTATTTGAAAAGCTGTTACCCAAAAAAAAATAAAAAGAAAAAGAATGTTATTATTTATTTTTTTGTTCGTCTCTGTTCAAATTTGGACACGCGCACGAAGAAGGGAGTCTGAACTTACCACGATCAATGAACATGGCTATTCGAATTCGATCCTTGCAAATTATTTTAAAACGTTTTAATATTTTATATTTTTGTGTGTATAAAAATAATTATTATTTTATCATATTTATTAGTTTTTATATTTTTTTTTGTAGATTTTATATTAATTATTAAAAGTATTTAACAGAGATGACATAATTTATTTTGAAATAAAACAAATATTTATAGAATTTATCAGTGATGATTAATTTAAATATAAGATTTAATGAGAGAGAATAAGAATTAATGACTTAATAGAAAAAATTGAATAAGGTAAAATTAATTCAAATTATATTTTCGATTGAGGGACCAAATTAATTCTGTGGGCATTTATTAAAGAGACGTTTATCTGCTTTAAACGTTTTTCCCTTTTACTGTTTGGTTGGACATTTTATGGATATTTCAAGAAACAACCCATAAAGGCACTTTCCACCTCAGCAAAGATAAACAGCAACTCATCTTTTGCTGCTTGGAGGGCGTTTCATGAAATGGCCACATAGATGATTCGGTGTAGCATCTTTCCTTGATATTTAGATGTCATTGAAACAATCCAATGGTCCAAACTACACTTCCTTGCATGGTTTGAGATCTAACGGTTGATTTTGCTTGGAAATGACATCCAACGGTCAAAATAACTGATGTATAGGGGATGCATGTGTGTGTGGCCTTATTTCTTACATTAAAGCCCATCGATCTAAGGCATTTGCACTTTACTAATCAATCTAAGGCATTCCTCTTGCACTAAAGTTATCAAACATTTACTACACGTTTTAAATCCTGATGAGGTCAACACTTAGAAAATTTTACCTGTCCCTTAAAATAAAAATACCCATGCAGTGGATTTCTTAGAACCGTGTAATATAAGTGAACAAACGCTAGCCCATCCAATTGAACCTTCTTCCCATCATCATCCTTCCGCCATTTGCACAATTTGAGTTGAAAATCTTCCTAACTTTCTAGGTTGGACCTCATCAGGATGCAGCTTGCCTCTTTCTCATGGGCCCTCTACCACCTCTACAAATCGATACAAAACTACTAATTGATACAGAAAAAAAAAAAAAAAAACAAAAAGGGTTTCTTCTTGTAACGTTTGTGTCCATTATGAATTCATAATTACTAGTTTTTGTAATGATTATAATAATGGCAAATTATGTGTAAATGGTATTTCCAACTTATAAGTCCCTTTGGGTTAACAAATTTTGGGCACTATCATAATTGGGGGTAAGGGGGCTCTATAATGTGAATGAAAAATTGAGTGGCATATTCTCATTCACACCACACATTTGTGGGGACTCACCATGCCATAACAAAAAAGTTGTTATAAACTAACTACTATAGACAAAATGAGTAGACTGAACTACACCACACCCATAGGCATTCTAGGTGTGGTGTAGATCAATCCGCATTATGTGTTTTGATTCTATGCATCTTGCTCATAACAAGTGAGATGATCTACACTATTGATCAAGAATAAAACTAGGAAGAATGATGGTTCAGCTCAAGGTCAGAATTTTTAGGCCCAAAGTACAGTTGGGGTGGGTGCCAACTCAGAATTAATGCCAATTCACGGGCGGGTATTGGTGTATAGAGTGGGGGTTTTTGACATTCAAAATGTCAAAAAGTCTACAGTGGAATTAAGAAATTTGCATTGGGCCTGTCCGTACTTTTCGAAAAAATTTATTTTGTGTTTTCTAAGCAAAATAAATAATTTAAAAAATATAATTTCACCATGACTAAAACAAAATAATATTAGTTATCTATAAAATAAATAATAATAGTAGTAATAATAATAATAATAATAATAACAATTATTATTATAAAAACTTAAAAGTGTTAATTTTAAAGTTACCTAATAAAAATTAAACTAATAAAAAATTATATAGTTTTAAGAAAAATATGATAATAATATAAATGGTGTTGGTTATTTATAAGATAAATAATTAATAAAAATCAATGGTGAATTAATAAAAATAAAAATTTCAAAATTAAAAGCCTTGATTTTAAAACTAATTAATAAAAGTCAAAGTAATAACAAAATATATAAAATTAATATTATAAGATAAATAACATTGATTAGCTACAAAATTAACAATAATTATAAAAATTAATGTCTTATATTTTAAATATAATTAATAAAATTAAAGTAATATAATAATATGCAAAATTAATTGTTTTTTTAACCCCAAAATGTACTCCTAGTGGAGGGGTGGCCACCGCAAATTTATTAGCATGCAAGAAATACCCCAAAGGGGGGACGTAAAGGCCTTACCCCTCGAAATATATACAATAGAAACCCAACTCATATATAACATCAATTGTCCGAGAAACCTAAAATCAATGAATTCTTAGAAAAGGAAGCCCAAGACCATCTACATTAACAAAATTCTGAACGTGGGAAGGAAGATTCTCTTTGCAATCATAAACATTTATCTATGAAGCTAAACATCCTATCTTTGCAAGAGCATCCACTAGTTGATTAGCTTCTCTGTAGATGTGTACACAAAAGAATTTCAAACTATTTCTAATCTCCTATACCTGTATAAACCAATACCAAAGCTTCCAAGGGGTTGTACGAACTCCCAAAGCAACTGCAATGTGCAGACCATCCAGCAGTGCTAGTGCTTCTACAACCAAATTAGTCTCAAGGCCATAGGTGTTAGAGAAAGCACAAACAAATCCATTCCCTTCATTTCTAATAATACCACCTCCCCCACAAGGGCCGGGATTACCTCTAGAAGCCCTCAACATTGAGTTTCATGTAGCCTTTCGGTGCAGCCATTAGTGAACCACTTTAACATTCCTTTCTCTGATCAGTTGGATTCTTAACCCAAATCCTTGCAAAGAGATCTATCAGTTGTAGTTCACCTTATTTATCAAATTCAGCAAGGGGGAAACCTCATGTAACCATCTCACCACCACCCAAATCACCATTTTAGAGCATCTGAACTTGTTTTCCATCTTGTGCCTATATCTCCCAAACAGCAAAGCACACTATCTACCCTACCACAACAGCCCATTGGTTCCTATATTATGTTGCTAAAAACCAGCAAGAAAGAAGTTCCTTAATACCCTCATTTTCCCTGAAATGTAACCTTAAGAGTCTACTGAAAGAGAGCCACACTTTCCGAGCTAGACAACCACACACCAATACATGATTAGCATCCTCCTCCAAAGGATGACAACAACAAACACATCTAGATACCAAGGGAATTCCCAACTCTTTGATATCCGCCTCCACACCCACCTTACTGACCATAATTTTTCAAATGAAGAAACTCACCTTGGTTGGCCCTAGAGCATTCCTTACCACCTTATACCAGTCCACTGATTGATGATCAGCCCTGTAAAAGGACCAAGTTAAATGTAAGGAGAAATTTCCCTTCAAATCAGCTATCCATATAATTTTGTCTTGGCGGTTTGAGAGCCTAACACCTGACCCCTGAATCCTATTTAGAAAATCCTCCTCTAGAAAGTCTTGAACCTAGTCCAGGTGCCAAACCCCTTCTTCATCTAGGGCATCACAAACCAGCATCTGAAAATTTAGCCCTTCTTGTTGAGTTACTTTATCAATCAAAGGGCCACCGTTGATCCACCTGTTAAACCAAAAACTGATTGTCCCTCTATCCACCATCCACCTCGAAAGTTGAACCAAATCATCTCTTTGCTCCTAATTAACTTTCCAAGTCCGAGATGTGTAGCAAGGGTAACCAGCTGTATAAAAATGCTCATGTATCAAAACCTTGGCTCTAAAGAAATCAATCCATAAGGAGTTATGAAAAAGTACCTACCACAAAGCCTTCAGCCGAAGAGCTTTATGAACATCATGTAATCTTTTTATTTGAAGCCCCCCTTCATTGAATGGTCAAACTATTTTCTCCCAGGCCACCCAATGATGTTGATTTGTCGAATCAGTCTTGGCCCACAAGAAGCTTTTCATCAGCTGTTCAAGTCGCCTAATAATACGCTTCAGAATTGCCACTACTGACATCAAATAGATTGGAATATTGTTTAAAACATGTTGGAGTAACACAACCTTACCTCCCGCTGAAAGCATTTTACCCTTCCAACTAGAAATTTTGGCCACTACTTTTTGCACCACATCATCAAAATCTATTGCTTTTAGCATTTTACCCAAGGTAAGTGAAACGTAGCCTCCTATGAATGAAACTTGTAGATGAACTAATAATTTAGATTCTATTGTGATTGGCTCTTGCAGAAGTGAAGAAGCAACTCTTTGCCTTTTTCACCAACTGACCCGAACACTTCTCATATCTTCAAATTACTTCCATGAATTTCTCCAACACTCTCTTGGATCCCCAAGTGAAAATAATCATGTCATCAGCATAGAGACTATGGGTGATTACTAGACAGCCCCTATGAGTAGCAAAAACTCCCATCGGGTAATTCGCCATTCCAAAGGACAAAAGGAACCTGTAAGTCCTCCATTCCAAAGGACTAAAAACCAACAATTATTAACCATTTTTTCACCAATTAAGACGATCATAAACTTTTGCCATGTAAAGTTTCAACACTACATTACTACCTGCCACCTTCCTATCAATATCATTTACAAGTTCCTGCACCAAGGCCACACTATTCATGATGTTCCTTCCTTGTACAAAAGCACCCTGTTCTTATGATATCAGCCTAGGTAAAATGCCTGCCAACCTCTTAGTAACCACCTTTGCAATAATTTTATAACAAAAATTACCTAAGCTTATGGGACAAAAGTGAGCAAAGCCTTCAGGAACTTTACATTTCGAAATGAGAGTAACAAAAGAAGAAATGTAACTCACCTGAAGTTGGCCACCATTAAAGAAGTATTGTACAACCTTTACCACATCCACGCCAATGATATCCCAACAAGAGATAAAAAAATATCCCATAAACCCATCTGGCCATGATGCACTATCATCGTCCATGGATAGAACCACATCATGAATTTCAACCTCTGAAGGAATAACCATTAAGTCATCATTTTCCTCTTGACTTAGCACACATGAAGTAACCTCCAATAGTTCATCATCACGCTCTACTCCTTCCTCTATAAGGATATTGAAGAAATTATTCATCGCACTTGTCTTTATTACTCCATCCTCCTATCGAGTCCTTAATTCTACAAATTTTGCTTCTCATTCTATTAATCTTCACAGAAAGGTGAAAGAATTTAGAGTTTCGATCCCCTTCCTTTAGCCATTTGACTCTAGCTTTCTGACACCAGAAAATTTCCTCAAGCCTATGAACCCATGAAATTTTTTCCATTCTTCCCTAAGTTCAATGAGACTGACGGCTGAGTTCACTTGTAGATGATTCAATTCCGTGCATTACACCCTGTCCTTTGCCTCTTTAACAACCTGATGAATATTCCCAAAAACCTCATAATTCCATTGTTTCAATTTACCTTGCAACTTATGTAATTTGATAAATAAATTCATAAGTCAATTTGCATGAACACTTTCACTTCAGCAGTCCCTAACTTCATTGTAAAATGAATCATGGGATAACCACATCTGCTGAAAACGAAAAGCTTTAGGACCTATCTACCACTCTTCTTCAACTAAGAAAACCAAGGGATCACTGAACAAGTTCGATTCAAATGCCTAACAGGTTTCAAGGGAAAACATTTTGCCCATCTAGGATTCACCAAAACCCAATCTAGACGAGCCCAAACACAGTCCAATCCTTCCCTATTATTATACCAAGTAAACCGGCTTCCAAAGAAACCCATGTCCACTAAACCAACATCATTAATCAAGTCAACAAAATCATCCATAGCAAAAACATCTGGACTTCTCCCTCCAACCTTTTCAGCTCTACAATTGATCACATTAAAGTCACTAACAATTAACCAAGGTTCCAAAACCCAAGAAGCCAAATTCTGGATTCCCTCCCACAACATTGTTCATTCCAAATGGTCACATTTAGCATAGACCACAGAAATAATAAAAGCATCACCGGAAGGAGTGGCAACTCTCACAATTAAAATCTGATCACAATCCTCTATCAACTATACAAAGAAAACACTATTCCAAAACAAAACAATTTTGCTACTAACATTAACAATAAAACCATTAATATTTAGTCTCCTAGCAATTAAAGATAGTCTATCATCTCCAATCATGGGTTCAGCCACAACAACAATGCCCAGTTTATGTAACTTGCAGAGTTTTTTTTTTAATTGTTTAATGGAGGGATCATTAGCAATCCCTTAAATGTTCCAAAAAATCCCATTCATTGAGAACAACTAGAGGTGGACTTACCTTGGCATGTCCGTGGTCTGGTTACTGGCCTATTTTCACTCGGTATGTACTTCTTTCTAGGCCTTTTCTTTCGAACCACATGTGTCCACTTCGCCTCTACTTCCTCACTAGAATCATCCTCTAAGAGGGCACAAGATGGACCTTCCATTCTTTTAGTAATTTTTTTGAGAAACTCCTCATCAAATTTGGTTGTTTTGTTGTGTCCCCAGCGTTTCATCCTCTCTTCTAAATCTAGTTTGGAATTTTGCAAATCCTTCACACTCAACAACCTTTCTAGCTCCTAGGAAGAAAGAGGATAGGTAGTCTCCAACAGATATGGCCTAACTGGCTTCAAAATGATGCCATCTTTTGAGGCATAGGATTTGCGCACCCCAACTGCGAGATTCTCATCTAAGCCACTGATTTCAAGGTATTGAGCCTGAGATTCATCCGAATTTGGAATTTCTATCAAAATCCTCTCCTCTATAGTCACAGTGACCCTTTGTACCTCCTAGTAGATCTACTTCACCGTTTGCATCCTTCTAGGAGCGAGTACGAGTTCCATTGGCTCCAAAACCAATCTAGTATTCGCTACCTTAGGGCCTTTCCTCTCTACTTTAAAAGCTTTCTTAAGTTTCAGCTTACAATCACCCTCATTGTGTCCATGTTTGAAGCAAAACATACAATACTTGGGAAGATTTTCATAAACAATTTTTTGCCAAAACCCTTCTTTCCTTAGTCCAACCCATACTCGACTAGGATTCTCCTTCAACAAATCCACCTCCACAAAATCCCTAGCCACCGTAGTTCTTGTCAAATGAGCGATGGCCAAATCCACCTTAAGAACTCTCCCTGTTACTTGCGCAATTGATTGCAAGTACTTGTCATTGTATAGATTGATTGGTAGCTTAGGCAAAGAAATCCATAGCAGCACCACTGATGGTTCCCACCCTAACTCCAACCCCGACGTCCATTTTAGAAATTTGAGCAAGAAATCTTTTACAAAAACCACCTCTCGTAGACAAACCATAAGGTATTCCCCTTTATCTTCAAACTTGAGAAACACATATCTTGGGTCCTGTGCAGTAACAACAGAGCTCCTTGTATCCTAAAAGTTTCAACCAGAAACTCTATGATTTCATCAAGGGAAGGTTGCCCATAGGAGCATTTTCCTACCAAAGCGAATTGATGGGAGGATAGGGATTTCTTGAACTCCTCTTCTGAAAATAGAACTGCAGGTTCCCCCCATTTAATGGAAGGCACCTTCAAAGGAATATCCACCACCGACATATCAAGCACAGCCGGGAAGGGGTTCGTAGAGGAAGCATCATTGATGCAAAGGAAGGGAAACCACAAGGTTCCCCAAGCGGCTCCCCCATTGTTTTTTTTTCCATCCTTTGTCTATTTCTCCAAAATCAGGATACAAAATTAATTAACTATAACTAAAGATGATAAAAAAACTATCTTCCATTATTAATTAATTATTAGTACTTGATTAATAATTTGGTAAAAAATTAATAAAAGCCTATAGGACTACACTGATAAAAGTAGGACACATGCAAGTTCACAAGTCTAATATCAATAGATTTTTTAAATATCATTACTTTGTGTAAGTATATGTAAATCTGCATCACGGGGATTGCAATGAAGATCACATTCATGTAGAGGTGAACACAATAGAATCTATTATCAACATTATATTAGTCGACAAAGGCATTGTGAAATCTTAATCGCAAAAGTCTATGATGACTTAAAGTCGCACAAGAATGACAGTCGCACCTACGATGTTTTGTATAAATCGCTCATGGCTACACATGCCTGACAACAGAACATGCCACGTGGATAGCCACAATTGTCCACTGTTACATTAAATCCCGTCACCATGTAAGATACATTTTCTCCACCACGTGGTTGTGAGTAAGCACAATGGGGCTATAGTCAGAAATGTACCAACATGAGAATCCTAAGGGATAGGAAACCCCCAATCCTAAAAGATCCTCATTGGACATGTGGAAAAAACCCGATAGGGATTACTCATTAGGCATCTAGTGAATCATGAAAATGGAGACTCGAAGGTTGTACAAGATCCACCTCAAGAGCACTAAAAGGGTCATTGCTTTCTTTCCTGCCTCCCTTGCCCATTACATTGCATCCTTCCAATTGAAACTCCTCTCCTACACAAACCCCAGGTCATCCTTTGTCTTTCAAGGAGAGGGAGACCGACTTCTCTTGCCTTACCACCTTGCTTACACTTTGGTTCCCTATCAATAATCCATATTGAGTATGTGAAAAGCACGACTACAAAATGGAAACATAACTATGATTGAAACATAAATATTAAAGTTACTGAAGCAAGAGATATTAAGAGAGTGATGTAGAGTATATTGCATCCACATCATGCTAATAGGGCAATGTTTATTTTATGTAAATGAATGTACCTTCAAGACATGATGATCCACATGTTGATGATGAGGTGTATGATTTATGCATGACACTTGTGTGTCATGCTTAGTAAATTTATCTACCCAAAAAAATGAATTGATGTGGTTCTCCCTTTTTTAGTAACGAAAAAAATCATTGACCATAATTGGCATTAGTTCTTGTCATAACTAATTCAATGGGCCCTCTACCCTCTTCCACATGACCAACCATTTCTGTATCAACTTAATAATACAAAACCAAGTGTTGGATACATATAATGAAAGAAAAATACTACCATTTCATAAGTTTATAGTATTACAAACATGTTTAATAAAGTAAAACATGAAGTCAATCGCACTATAACATAAAGTCAAACATAAAATTTATGTGACTGATATTGCAATATAAAGTTAAACATCAAATTCATGCAACTAATACTACTCCCACATTTGATCTTCTATATTATCTCTGAGATTAGTTGTTTCTATGTCTATATGATTATCATTATTCTTTAAGTCATCCTCATGACATTCTGCTCCATCCCTTGTCATATTCTCCATTGACCATCGTTTAATATCTATCATGAATGGCTTCTCTCATGATAAAGTTATAGGTGATGAACATGCCATCACAATGCAATGTTGCATTTGTATATCAAACACTCTTCAAGGATGAATATTTGTAATTGAATATTTCCTTTTTGGATTGAAACCTTTGGTGTTTTTTAAAATCATTTAAGTGATACTTTTCTCCAATAGGAGTGGATTTAAGCTGAGACTAGCCAAATATTTGGTTATTTGAGCTTGGCTCACCAAAAAACTATAAGACTCCAACTCAAACTAGAGACTTGAGCTCAAATTCAGATCAACTTAAAACTTTGTAAGTTCATGCTTGACTTGTCTCGATCTCGATTGTGAGCTAAGATTCCTATAAAAATAAAAAATTATTTTTATTTTACATATAAAAATAAGAATTATAAAAACTAGTTATTATTATACATATAAAAATAATAATATTATATATATATATATATATATATATATATATATATATATTTAGATCGAGCCAAATCGAGCTTTTTATGAATTGAGCTTGTAAAAAGCTCAATTTGTGTCCACCCTTACTCTCCAACATAAGATGTTGTATATCTAGCTCATTGGGAAATCCAAAATCTATAACATAGTACTTTCTTACATATAATCAAAGATAAACATATGCCTTAGTTTGGATTTAAACTTGCTTCTAACCAAATGAACAAATTGCATAATATTACCTATAGGAGGATGGAAGAATTCTAGGTAGGAATGAGACACAAATTTTATAGACACTCTAAAGTCATTAATGACTCCTTCCTAATCCACATAAACAAAAGTAAACTACATATCAAATAAACACATTGTCAACACATTCATGATGTGTTGTTACTTTTATTCCTTTACGTGGGATTTACTCTTCTTAAAGAACCCACGGATTTATATGGATATCGCCAATTGCACATATATAATCTTATTTGGGCGTACACATTGTCAATGCATGGATATCATAATGAATATATAGATTTGTTTAAAGACATTGATGAAATACTTACCATATTTCTATGAATGTCTAATACGTAGATGCATCTCTTAAAATGGCGGTGGACAAAATCAATTCTCTTCCAAACCTACATAGATCCTTGCAAGTTCTCATAGAACAAACACTAACGGTGTTCTTTGAATGTTGGAACCTACAAACCATTAGATAAATTCGTTCATTATGGCCATCATACAAGTTTATTCTTAAATTGATCACAGGTGTATGACTTGTTGTGTCTCTTCTTGATGATCTCCACAATATATTTTCAACCTTTATTATTAAAAGTTGATGTTAGCTTGTTATGTGCTTTCACTTGCTCAACCATCAACTCTATAAATGCACTATCCTCAACCTCACTTCAGGTGGTTGATTCATTTATTATATTTATTAACATGTGTGGCTATCTATGTCTATAGAATAGGAATGTGTGTATAGTGAAACACAACCAAAGACATCACATCATCATAACAAAGGGAATGTTTGGTTCCGTTTACGTTTATTGAAAAAATGCTACCACCTTAATATCATCTTAGCATTTGGCGCAATAAATGTTTATTCATGCTGAAACCACTGTTTGGTATGAGTTTTTAATGAAAAAACGCTAAAAAACCTTTCCCCAACTTTTTTATCAACTTTCATTAAAAGAGTCGTTGGGGGAAGCAAGAATTTCTCGCTTCCCCAATGGCTGTGCATTTTATGAAACACACAGCTGATGTGCCACTTATGTGTCACATGACATGGCACACCAAAGTTTTGATCGGGTGTGATGCTGCCTGCAAATAAGCAATCAGAGGAGTGATGCTAGAGGACCAATTGGCGTCGTTCTTCATCGATAAGGTGACAGATCTATCCTTCTCTTTTTCGATTACGATTGTTAAAGGTTTCTTTCGATTTTGTTCTCTCTCTATTTTTTTCCAAAGTTCACTTGTGACAAATCTATCATTTTCTTCTTTGAGCCTGTGTTCTCAGTATTTTGAGTTAACGAAGGTGTATAAATTGGGTTTGAGAGTGTGTTCTCAGTTTTTTTATCCAAGGTTCTCTGTTCTTTGAGCCTGTGTTCTCAGTTCCACAACCATATACCCTGCAAATTCCAAATTCAATACAATAGCTTCCAATAGTTACATATCGTATAACTTCTCTACCATAAGTCATATGGGAGGAATGAAGCCATTGAATATCAAATTGATCAACTCATCCCTTTTGAAGTGTTCAAATCAAGTAGGCATCTTCTCTATGCAGAGCAGTTCAATTTCTCTACCTTAACGACAGTGATCTTCACCCTTTGCTCTTCATCATAAATTTCTTCTTTGATTTTGAGCCTAAAAAGATACTCATTGAATAGGCTATGATGGATAACCTCCCTAAACCTAACATCATCTTGCTCTTCATATTTCAACAAGTACAACTCCTTTGTTGAATAGCCTATGTCCTCTCCTGATTCCTGGAATGTTGTCACCCAGGTCAACCCTATATGGTCTTGCACTTGAGCTTGAAGAAGATACCTATAATCGCACTCCTCAAACTCTTGATTGCACTCATCACACTACCATCTTGCATTTCCTAATCTTGTTTGAGATGGACTGAGAAGCATACCCATTTTGACTTATTCTTAGTTGATTCCATTGTTATACTACAAATTACTCAATTTCCTTTCTCTATAGAACAACAATTCGGCTAATTTGAGTGGTTTACTTTAGCCATATACAATAGAATTTCAAAGATAAATTCTTCAAATTTTTGTGATTTTAGTTAGGTTGGGCTTATGGACCACCAAAGCCCAATTTTCAAAGCATAGAAGGGTAAAATGGCGGATGTAATAGTGCCCATGCATGTGAAGAACTGTTGAAACACTTAAAAAATCTATATACTATGAATAGATTAAAAAAATGAAGCTAGAAAATAGAAATATTCTAGCATTCAAAATAGGTGCATGTATGGTAAAGCTAGCACTGAATGGACAAACCCTTTCCAAGGAACAAGAGTAAAAGTCTTTAGAGTTCAAAAGGAATAACTTTAAGTTCTTAGAATATTTAATCTCTCAATAGTTTCACCAATCCCAGTTAAAGGTGAAAATAGGAAGATGTCTTTTTTATCAAGAAATAACACAAGTAAAATAGAAAATCATGGCCAGAAACTCAAAAAGGCAATAGATTCCCAAAAGAAAAAAAAAAAGTAGAAGCAAGGCTACCTCTACCAAACCAGTCTCTTAGATCATAGGCTTCAAGACAATCTAGATTTATGAAGAGCTGGGTGGCAAATATTGTTCCTATTGATTTACCACTGAAGTTATTCACCTTTGTAGCCTTAGCGGCTAAAACTGGGAAAACCCCAGATTCCATGTGGTATAAACTTGACAAGTTCTCTTTGTTGATAATGGTTAGTTTGTTTATAATGGGAATTTCATTTGCATTATAATGATTTTCATTCACCACTTCCTGATTTTTTTGTAAGTTCCATTCTCCATTATCATTCTATAACTCCACTACTATCATATATTGGTTCTTTCTAACAGTTGGAACCCATGAATCCCAAAACCTTCCACATTCCTTACTTGCCAACATAAATTTTGTCTCAACTCCTTACTTATCTTCAAGACCTATTTCCACCAATTAGAGTCTAAGCTTATGGGTTGACAACTAAATATAGAATTAGTGCTTAAGTAGTTTGATTTAACTACACACACCCATTAGCCTCCAGACTTGTTAAAAACCTCTAAACTTGCTCCCCAAACAAGCTTTATTCATCTCATGCACTTTACTTAAACCCAAATCTCCCTTCTTTTTTGGTTTATAACAATTTTCCCATTTAACTATGTGAATTTTCTCCTTGTTCTGATCCCCTAGCCACCAAAAAAAAAAATCTCTTTGCAAATTTTCAAGTTGTGATGTCACTTTCTTTGGCAACATCACCACTCCCATTGTATATACAGGCATTACTTGAGAACAAGCCTTATTAATGTTGTTCTTCCAGCCTGTGATAACAACTTGGCTTTGATGTCCTTGTAAAATAGCACTTTCTACTTCCCCACCCCACCCATAACCTAATTCCCAAATATTATCATTCAAAGATAGTCTTTGCACTGCAAGACTGGAAGCACCTTACTCGCAATATTCTCATGGCCAAATCTTGCTTGGATCCTCAAGATTTTCTAAACATTTGATGGATTTTTAAGACTTAAAGATTTATTTTCTAGCAATTATTTCATCTTTTAGTTTCACTGCTTAGTAATATTATAGAAAATAAATATATTATAGATTTTCAAAGAGGGGAGAGAGAGAGAGAGAGAGTCAAAGGGAAAGTGTCATATATCCACCGTTGGATGTGGGTTACATCATATTTCCACCATTGTATCTAAAATCAGTCTTTAAATACAAGAACATGTAATTTGGACCATCAGATTGATTAATGGATCCTATACGCCAAAGTGAAAGTGTCACACTGAAACATCCATATGGTCGTTTCTTGAAACACGCCACCAAACAACATGAAGTGAAAGAAGGTTTATTGTGCTAAGTTGCAAAAGGGCGTTTCTTGAAGCATCCGAAATAAACCTAACCAAATAACGAAAAAAAAAATGTTTAAAGTGGGCGCTATTAGATAAACACCCATCCAATAAACATAAACAGAACCAAAGACATACGAAAACTAAAAGACATTTCTATGTAAAATAAACTTGGTAATTTCACCCCAAGTAAGCGTACATAATAAAGTCAAAGATAAGTATACATGGTAATTTCATCGGATAGTCATACTAACTAGGTTTTTTAGATAATAGTACATCATATAATTAGAAGAAAAAGCATGAGGAATATCTCATAGAATTTATTTTATTCATCATTTGTTTATAAAAATAATATAAAGGATTAATAGAAAACATACTGGTTATGAGAACCTATACGTAGATTTTTTAGAGGTGATAATCAAGATAAACCTCTAACTAAATGGAAAAACAAAATAAATAAGTGATTGCTAATTAGTTTATCACTACAATAAAATTTCTATATAAAATAATTTTTTTGATATAAAAGTAATAAGTGGTAATGGTGGCATAATATGCAACTTGAACCTATCTAAAAATACACATGGCATACATCCTAAAAAAACTTGTGTTTAAGTGTACGAAAGAGAGAGAGGGAGAGAGAGAGAGAGAGAGAGAGAGAGAGCAATGGTTCAAATTATCATGAAATATGAGTTATCATAAATTATCTAAAAAGCACATGGCATACATCATAAAAAAATGTTTGTATGTGTATGAGAGAGAGAGAATGATGGATCAATGGTTTATATTATCATAAAATAATATTCATGCTTCCTAAAAATACAACCTAATATATAATTGATTTGTCAATTCTGTTTTGTCAAGTGTAGTCATTATTTTTGTTATCATACATTACTATATTTTGCCAAATGGTAGGATTCATAGCTTTTTTTTTATTTAAAAAATTGAAAGACTTACCTACTATAATTCATTTATGGACTATATAATTCAACCATTATCCATTGGATGGGTTCCACTTTTAAGTGTGTGCCTTCATTGTTTAAAGCCAATGCCTTCACTCTCTCTTTTCCTCTCCCTTATCAACATCTTTAAGGAGTGTGACAATTATCTAATTCAACTACTTATATACAATAATGTAGATGTAGAACTTAGGAACAATAAAAAAACATACAATACTTACTATATAAGTAAATAGGCATATTCTAATAATATTTGGTAGATTTCTTTTAGTCAAAGTTCATTAACTTTGCTATTTATAAACCATGAATTATTATTTCTTTGTCTATCTTTTTCAGTAAGCCATGGATTAAAATTCTAATTGTTTAACTTAGCCTTGTTTAGAAGCTTGTGAAAACTTAGGCCACCTTTGGCAATACTTTGTGCTTAATACTTTTGATAGTAGGAAAATACAAAAATGTGTGATACCTCTACTTTTGTATATTTACTTTGGAAACTATTTGGATGAAAACTTTTCAAAACATACTTTTCAAGTAAAAAATAAAAATAAAGGCATTTAAATCCAACAAGATGTTGTACACGTATTCATGTCATATATGTAGTATCTATAAATGCCACCATGTATATGTCATTGAATACATTTAGATGTCACATGACAATATATATGGACGACACTGTCACATGGCATCCATATATGTTGTCATGTGGCATACACATGTCACTTACTATATTTAAATAACATATGGCATCCATATATGTTATCACAAGGTACAAAATGTGTCATTGATTACATTTAAATGTCATGTCACTTACTATACATGTTGATTACATTCAATGCCATGTGGCATCCATATATATGGTCACATGACATATGGCATTGACTATGTTTAAATGTCATCACATGGCACACACATGTCATTGGATATATCTAAATGTCATGTAACATCCATATATGGTATCTCGTGACATGTACATGTCACTGAATAAATTAATATACCTATACTAATATACAACATCCATATATACTCCCATATAGCGAAGTATATAAGTACCATACATGTGGTTGGTGCAAACATTTTAAAAAGTGTAAAGTACAAGACAGGAGCAAGAAACATGAAGTATCAAAAATTGATTTTGTGCTTTTTATGTTTTTTATATTTTTACTTTTCCTTTTTTAAAAGTAAAATAAAAATCAAGCAAATGCAAAGTAATTTTTTTGTCCTTTTAATTGTCAAAAGTACAAAAATACTTAAAAGTATTACCAAACAAAGCCTTATTATTCTTAGTCTAAGAGTTAGATGGGATTATCCAAAATTTCTTTTCCATATTCCATCAAAATCAAATAAATTATACTTAGAGTTTGATGAAAAGTTTTCCTTATCCATGAAATTAAGGAAAGGGGTTTTTTTCTTGACAAGTAATAAAAAGCATTTCAAACTTGATATTTTCTTCTTGTTAAGGTCGAATAGGATAATGTCATTTATAAGCAAAAGACCCTATGTTATGGGGCATATACACCAATGGGATATACCAATATTTTTTAATGCAATAGTTTATTAAAAAATGAAAACAAATAATGGTTTACATTAAAGTTACTGAATTAGCTATTAAATGCAAAGCCATAACAAAAATAAAAAGATAGAATCCAGAGTTTTACAAGGAAAGGGGTCCACTATTAAAATTACTGAATAACCACCTGACATATAGAGAACACGTCTTATGAAATGAAGTTTCATAAGGAAAGGGGTTTAATGTTAAAATTTTAAAATTTTAATTTCTATCTTCTACTATTAATCAATTATTAATACTTGATTAACAAAGCAAGTCTTTTTTCTACTAAGACCACAGAAACCAACTATAGAAAAGATTACCATTACTCAATCAAATCAAAGATTCAAAAAATAGGAGAATGAGCATATTGTAACTCCTTGTAGCGGAGAAAAAATTAACAATAATGTTTTTTAGCTCCCACAAAAATGAAGAAAAAATTGGATCTCATAACAATATTGGAATGAACAATAATGGAACTAGAAGAATAGCAAAAAAAATATTTAATAACCATCTAGTATAGAGGACTCTCAAAGCAAAGAGGAAAAGAGAACATCTATTACCTAGATGGAAATTTGGAAGCGGCAACGAGTGCTATCAATGGAGGTAGATGCTCTCAACTACCGTGGAATGGAGAATGTTGGTTTCCTAGACAGAGATTGGAAGTGGATGGGTGCTCTCAACTTCTCCAATAATAAAAAGTAGGGTAATGTGAGAAGTAATGAATCAAAGTTTTTAATATGAACCACAATAGTGAGGATGAAACCACGATTTGTTATTGTAAAGGGAGATATTACAATATAGTGTGAACCGATCCACGATATATTGTGAATCGATCCATACAACAACATACTATGCATAGATGTAGGTTCATGCCATGAGACATTCACACTTTCAAACACCACCAAAATCAAACATGGGTCTAAGGCTAACAACTTTTTATTCAAATGCATTTGACTAATGTTCAAAATTTTGCAACGTATCAGAGTATTATTGGTTCATGCCATCAGTTAATACATATTGTTTCATCATAAGTCCAATACATGAAACATATAGAAATCATCTATAGCATTCATTTTCATATGGATCGAACAAATACAAGCTTGTATTGGCCAATATGGGCCCAGAATAGTTCATCCGATACAATTAAGTCCCCTTTTCTTTCATTAATTTCATTAAACTATATTTAAGGCCAAATTACCTCTCATTAATTTCTTATTTACTCTTATATTTAAATACAATTTCTCTCTCACACATTAATTAGTTAATTAATGCATAATTTTAAATTTAAATTTCAATGTTAGCACCTAATTGGAATTCTCTCTCATTAATTTTGTTAATTAATAATCCCCTCTCTCATTAAATTCATTTTGTTAGTATAAAGATACAAAACTTAGCAATAGCAAGATTTGAACCTTGGCCATTAGGTTTTAATGACCAAAAGTTCACCACTAAGCCACGCTCATTTACTTGCTATAGGTTTATATATGCATTTTTTTAAGTAAAATTTCTCTTTTTCTTAGTTTATGCTTCTCAATAAATGTTAGAATTAATTATTAAAATTTATATATTAATATAAATTATAATTGATTATTTTAAAAACTATTGAATATCCATATACATTTTAGTTTTATTTTTTGTTTTTGCACATTTTAGTTATTCCATCATTTGTCAATAGTTGCTAAGTGTGTCTCAATATCTCGAACTTTATAAAAACCATTAAATTATAGTTTTTTTACTTTTAAATAACTTTTTTACAATCATATAAAACTTGTAACTATTGTTATTAGTATTTTTTTAGGATTTATTCAAGTTCTCTAGCATATTTATGCGTATCTTGATTTTTCGTCCATATACATACACATCCAAAGCATATTCCGATACATCCCTTAAAATTGTCTTTCCAATATACCTTGCATTTTCAATACTCCAAAGCGTAGCCCAATATGTCCCTTAGCATTGTTTTTCCAATACACCTTACGTTTTCGATACTTTAAACCTTGCATTTAACCCACCCAACCCACTTGATTAGTGGGTCGATATGGGCCAAGCAACCCATTAGGGTCAAGGGAAAAGGGTTAGGGTGGGTTGGGTAAAGGGTACCCATAGGACCGTAACACTTAAGGTTCAAAAATTATGAGAGGAAAGGGTTTAGGGTTTGTAGGGTTCAAAGAATGGAAGGAGAGAGTAGAGAAACACAACAATGATTAATGAAGTTCAAATAGCTCGATTGGTGGTTGACAATTGTAATGCTTTTTCTTCGTCACCACCAACGAAAGGAGAGAATAAGTTTCTAGTCTTTCCACCATTAATTGTAGAAAAAGGCTGAAGGAATTTTTTTTTTTGTTTCCAACCCAACCCAACCCTCTCATTTGCCACCCTAACTTTGGGTCCATAAGTTTACAACAATAACAACAACAACAATAATAATAATAATAATGATAATAACAACAATAACAACAACAACAATAACAACAACAATAACAATAATAATAATAATAATAATAATAATAATAATAATAATAATAATAATAATAGTAATAATAATAACAACAACAACAACAATAATAATAATAAAATTACTACTACTACTACTACTACTACTACTACTACTACTATTATTATTATTATTATTATTGTTATTATTATTATTATTATTATTATTATTATTATTATTATTATTATTATTATTATTATTATTAAATATACAAATTTCAAATTTTATAGAAGGAAAGATGGTTGTAACTTGTAAGACCAATTATGTTGTATTAGACTCTTGAGAAATTAAGAAATAGCATTTAAAAAAAATGAGTGTAGCAGAAATATAAATGCTTAAATGGATGAATATTAAAACTCTTAAGGACAATTGGACAAGATTAGAACTGAAATCATACAAAGGAACCTAAGAGTAGCTCTTATAGGTGATAAAATGCAAGAAAGAAGATTGTTATGATTTGATCATGTGCATAAAAGACCATTGGCATCATCTATTAGAAAATATGATCTATTACAAGTTGAAAGGACTAGAAAAACTAAGGGTAGACCAAAAAGGATATGGGTGAAACTCTGAAATCGGGTTATGCCGACCTTGACTGGTTACTGTAGCACGCGGGTCATGCTAGGCTTAGGTTTTTAGATAGCTATTGAAGTGTCCCCAACGGTTAGTTTTTTCTTTTTAGGGGATTTTTTTTTCATAAATACCCCCAATAGCTATAAACAACTACGTAACAGGGTAGTTGTGTATTTTGGCTTTAGAGTAGAAAATGACAATAATGCTTGCCAATAGGGGTATTTGTGAATTTTGGCTGAGGGGAGAAAATGACAATAATGTCCCCAAAAGCTATATAACAAATAGTTTTGGATAAAGAGATAATTAGCTTTATAAGAACTAAAATAACCCTCCCAACAACTAAAAACAACTAATTTTTTAGGGCATTTTTGGTTAACTAAATTAATTCCAAATCCTATAAATACCCCCACCCTCCATCATTCTCATCACACCAATTCTCATACTCTTATATACTATCTTATACACACTCTCATATTCTCTTTAGTCTCTAATTCTCAACTTTATTCAAGTTTTAACAAGAAGAATGCTTGTTTAGTACTTAAAATTATCAATTTGGGAGGATTTAAAGTTTCAATAGTTGAAATCAAGTTGAGATTCCAAACCAAAAGATCAGGTAAGTTACAGTTAAATTAATTTTATTTTGTAGAGTTTTAATACTATAATTTTTTTAAAAATGGTCAAGCCTTCTCAAAATCAATTTCTTAATATGCTTAATTTCGATAATGTTTAGTCATAGTACGACAACACCAATACAGATGCTAGTGGCTCCATGGTTGATATTGTTGGAGTTGCCACCCCTAGTATTGCTACCAGGGGAAAGAAAATGGGCAATAAGTTGATTATCCTAGTCTAGAAATTATTTCCCATAAAAGAGGTTGAAGGGAAGGGAAAAAGATTTGTCTATCGTAAATGTAGGAGTGATTTTAGTTATAGTAGCAAGGGTGGTACTAACCATTTAAGCAGATATATAGCCACAAATATGAAAAATGGAAATGATAATAACCAATCACAATCACAAATTGGGTGTGGGTGTTTTGGTAATTTTCAATATTCTCAAGAAAAAATGAGGCAAAAATTATTAAAATAAATTGTACATAACATTCTGTACAACCCCAATTTAAAAAAGTTTCTAGAAATACTATTAGAGCAAATGCTTTAAATTTTTTTATTCATATAAACAAAATTTAATTTCTACTTTATCAAGGCTTAATTCTAAAGTTATACTTACTTCTAATGTTTGGATTTCTAAAAATTATATAAGTTATATTTATGTTTCCAGACGTTTTATTGATGAAAATTCGCATTTACAAAAAAAGAATTTTTAAGTTTTACTAGACTTGAATATCTAGAAACTAATTGAGCAATTGCTACAAGTATTTAAAATACTTTACATAATTATGAAATTGAAAATAAAGTTTTTTCTTTAAGCTTTGATAATGCTAGTAGCAATGGTTCAACAATAAATATTTTAAAATTTCAATTAAAACCGTGTTTAAATGTAAATTATTTCATATTAGATGTGCATGTCACATCTTAAATTTATGTGCTAAAGATTCTTTAAATATTATTTTTCATCATATTTCTAAAATTAGAAATTGTATTATATATATTAGAACTTTTGGAACAAGAAAACAAGAATTTAAATATTAATATGGTTTAAAATATAAAATATTAGTATTAGACATTCGACTAAGGTGGAATTCCACCTATTCTATGTTCGAAAGTTGTATTTCATGCGAAGATATTCTTACTAATTTTTATAATGAAAAAACACCACATGATTTTATAACTAATGATGATTGGGAAAAAACAGTTTGTATAAAAGATTTTTTACAATTTTTTTATGATACAACTAATGAATCTTTAGATGTTTATTACCAACTTCCTATATTTTAGTTAATAATTTTTTTCTTATTAGAGAATATTTTGCAAAATATAAAAGTAATTTAAATTTTAAAAGTATTATTAAAATAGTAGAAGTTAAGTTTAAAAAATATTGGAAAAATATTTCTCCTCTATATTGCTTAGCTACAATATTAAATCCTAGGATTAGGAAAAATGGTTTATATGTTTTACTTGAATCTTATTATGAAAATATGAATATTGGAGTTGAAAATAAAAAAGAGAAATTAATAATGTATTACTTGAAATGTATAGTTTATATCAATCTCAATTATTAGGGCATAAGAAAACTTGTACAAATGCAACTTCCACTTCTAAAACATCTAGTTCTAGTAGTGGAAGAGAAAAATTTTTTGTTTTAAAAAATAAAATGCAAAAATCTGCTACTACTGTTAGACAGTCTTGTATGCCCTTAGCTTCAATCGGATTTGATGTACTTTTGTTATTTAGTGGAAATAAATTAAAGTGCATGTTTGATTCATGTTGTTTGGTATAATTCTGTGTAAGACCCTAAAACTGGATACTTATAGAAACTTGTGTTAGTTTTAAATGTTCACAGCCATTGGATAAGTCTGGGGAGATTTATCCTGCCAAGGCTGATACTGGTGTGCCACCAAGTGTTGGGATGACTTGTTTCGGCCATCAGGGTAAGACCCAAGGCACATGCAGTATGAGATTGCTTGAACCCTTGAACTGGACCAGATTTCCAGTATTGCCCTAGACCTTGGAGACAGATGGGCAAAATTGGAAAGTTACACATGATCCCTAGACTCGATTATGACACATCACTAGGTGTCGGATCGGGCTGTCTTTGATGTGTCAATCAGTGATATCCTTAGTGGGGGTCAAAACCTGGACATGTTGGGGCAGTCTGAGAATTCATCTGAGTGATTGGTCATAGTGACAGGATCAGCCCCTTTGTCGGACAATGGTAATGATCGGGAATGCACTCTCTCTGATGGAAACCAAACTGCCGACAGTTGATTTCAATCGTTGGAATTTTGTTTTGCAAAATAAGATATATATATATATATATATATATATGTATATGTACGGTTTCAAAAGATTTGCAAAAGGTTTTAATTCCCGGGATCCATGTGAGTAGAGAGTGCGGCACCGTTCCTTGTAGCCGAGAGAGATGTCTTCTCTTGTCGGGCAGTGCTTGATCATTAAGGGTTGAGAGGTTAAGTGTAAGACCATTTAGGATAATACCTGATGGGCTAATCTTGCACCTACCCACAGTCCCTAGGCTTTTATAAGATCGTTTGGCCCAGGGACCACTTAATGTAAGTGTTGGGCCCATAGGGTCCATGTGATGGGCTCAAGGGGGTCACTGAGTCTTTCAGTGAATTCGGTTGGGCCTTGTAATAAAGGCTGGGCCGAACCCATGTGGCTGGTGTGTAGATCAATGCTTGGGTTCCATGCCATACAAAGAAGCCCAACTGGGCAGCAGGTTGGAAACTAGTTAAACTCTGAATACTTAATGGGCCAAAAGCCCATTTCGAACTGGGCTGATATGATCACCAGTTCATAGGGCGAATCTGAGATTAGTGTTAGTAAAAGGATTGGGTCTTTGACCTTATCCACTCTAAGAGACCAAATTCAAATTAGATTTGAATCTGGTAACCTCCTGATAAGATCAGGAGTTAACTAACTTAATCTGCAGATAGGATTAAGATTAACCTCTATCCAAATACTGATTTGGATTGGGATAACTCCCAAAATATTGGGAGGTTTCTTAATCAAGAAGAAAGAGGAGAAAACCCTAGCAGGAATATCAGATTTCAAACTAGGGGTTTGAGGAAGCAAGAAACACATCCTACAATATGAGATTTGATCTCTCACAGACTCCAGAGAGAAGAGATAGTTCTACCCTCTTCGTCCCTGGACTTCTCCTCCTTTAGCCGCCGCCACTACCTGTTGGAAGATTGGATCTTTGCAGCAACAGGAAGTCAAGAAAGCAGTTCTTGACAATAGTCTTGCAAGAAAGACACTAGGATTCGATGTTCAAGGTTTCCAGAGGGTTCTTGTGAAGAATCCAGTGTGTAGGACGCACCCTACTGGTTCCGTTCCATCCACAGCTGTGTCATCTTCAGCAGGAGCGGATCTTGGTTACTTCTTTGGGCGTGAACACCAACTTTGGGAGATATTATTTCTCTAGATCAGGTATAATCCTTCCTGTTTCCTTTTGGTTAAGATCTGGTTTGTTTATGGTTCAAGTAAAATCCTTGAATAATGTATTCTAAATTTAGGGAATATGATTCCCAGTTGAAAGAAGGTAGGAAATTTTTTTGAAATTCGCCCCCCATTCCGCACCCTTCTTGGCGTCCATTAGATGGATCCTACCATTCTTTCAACTACTTCATCATTAAATTCATTCATTTGATTTGTTTTTATTTATAAGCTATTTTTTCTAATTTAAATGATTCCCTCAACTTGGAGGAATTAAATAATTTTGATATTTTAGCCTGTTGGAGTGAACATGAAAAAATTTATCCAATTTTTGCCATAATGGCATGTGATCTACTAACCCCTTCAATGTTTACAATTCCATCAAAGTCTTCTTTTAGTGAAGGAACTATGGTGTTGGATGACAAGAGAAGCTACATGAGCGATGAAAGCCTAGAAATGTGCATATGCTAGAAATATTTATTGGATAGGATAAACTACAAGATAAAGAAGGGCATGACACTTCACTTGATGTTTCACCCGAAGCAAATGATGATCAAGGGCAATGAGATAGAGGTGGAACTTAAAGAAAATGAAGTCAATATTTTTTTTTGTATAAATTTTGTTTTTCAAGATTATTTAAATTATTTGTTCTTTTATTAATACAATTATAATCTTTATTTTCAATTTTATTATATTGTTTTTATATTTTATTCCATTGTATTGTTTAAATTCAAATGAAATAAAATTTCTAGAATTTTCTTTTCAATTTGTTGTCTATTTTGTTAAATTTTTATTTTTCCCAAAGTTTTTATCATATTACTTAGCAAAAAAAATGAAAAATAATAAAAATGTCAAAAAAAAGATAGGCTTGGCTCAGCTCTAGCCCAACCCAGCTCAGCTTAGGCCCACAACACGGCATGGGCTTGCCCAAACTTTCCTAAGCTCGTGCCATGGGCCGTGTTGGGCCTAATCTATGAAGGATCCCGTATAAGGTGGGCACAGCCCATGGAGGCCCATAGGTCGGCACAGCATATGACACTAAAGCATGGGTGCCCTACAAAAGCCATGCTAGTACGGTCCAATTTACACCTCTAGGTGAAAGTAATAAGATATGATAAGTGTCCACAACTAATAATGGATACGACATTGAATAAAAAGGAATGATTGGACATGGCTTAAATGATGATGATATAAGGAAACAAAGTACTTTTATATTTATTAATAATGGCATGCATGGGAGGTCTACATGGAATTAATGCATATAATAGGGAGTCTAAGTCCAATACCCACAAGATGCCACTCTCACAACTTCCAACGTGATATATAGCCAAACAAGCAGCTTGTCACCAGATTTTGGGTGGGTGCTCAAATAGGTAAATTCCATTAATCTCATGGTCAGTCCCAATCACCTTCCTTGTCACCAGATTCTAGAAAATACAATGGTAAAAGAAGAAGGTTATTTAGCAATTCTGGCTTTTTGTAAGGTTACTGACTGGAAGTAAATTAGTGCTAAGCTTAGGTACATGCAAAGCTGAGGACAAGGTAATGGCATTAGAGATTTTGATGTTTCCCTTGCCAAAAATGAGAACAAGGGAGCCATCAGCTATAGATACTTTATCTTTGCCTGAAAACAAATTGTATGAAGTGAATAATGAAGACAAGCATGTTATGTGATCTGATGCACTAGAGTCTATATTCCAAGTAGGGTTAGTATTACCTGGAGTAGAGGTATGAAAGGCAGTGGCTCTTGTACCTAAGTGGGCAAAGGCTGATGTGGAGGAAGGAGGTGCAGTTGTAGAAGAGACAAACTGAGATGATCTTGCAAGCCCAACTTCATTCTCCAACTAAGTCAAAGCTTCCCTGATTGTAGCTAAGGCTTCCAAAGAAGTAGATCGAGGCCCCTAAAGGGAAGAACCATCTGATGTAATAGCTGTATTTGCATTTCCCTTCTTATGCCTGAGTCTTTTTGGTACAAGATTTGGATGAAGCTTCCAACAAGTGTCTTTTGCATGCCTAAGTTTTTTGCAATATTCACAAAACACACCTTTCTTTCCTTCATTCTTCATCTCTTTCTCCCCCTCACCACTATACTTGTGTCTTGTAGCTGCTAATACCACATTCATTTGAGAATTTTGTAGCATAACCTTCCTCCTACTCTCTTCACTATGTACTAGGGAGTAGGATTGAAACAATGTAACATTTTTCCTAGTGAGAAGTTGTTGTCTAACAATGTCAAAATCAGAATTCAGACCCGCAAGAAATTAAAAAACTCTATTTCTCTTAACCAACTTATTTTAGGTTGATGCATCCTTATTACTCTCCCACTCCATTGCTTTAAGATGATCTATCTCATGCCATAAGGATTTCAGAGTAGAGAAATAAATTTATAAGAGTTTCTCCCCCTGCTTCAGATTGTTCACTTCAATTTTCAACTCATAAGCCCTAGCCACATCAAGTGGTTGTGAATAAGTCTCTTTCATGTTGTCCCAAATATCGTTAGCTGTCTTTGCCCAAAGGTAATTTCTACTAATATGGGGCTGCATCGAGTTGCACAACCATGTCATCACAAGATAATTTTCTTGAACCCATTTTGCATAGGAAGGGTCATCCTTGGTTGGTTCCTTAGTGTCTCCAATCACATAGCCTAATTTCCCCTTCCTCCAATTTCCATCATGGTAGATTGAGCCCACTCCAAATGGTTAGAACCATCAAACTTGATTGTGGTAACCTGAAAAGGGTTGTTATTAGTCATACTAACAGCCCTTTAAGCACCCTCTCTAGTAGATTTCTATTCACTCCCAAAGAACTCCATGTTGAGTCCAACACAAAGAAGTAAAAGAACACACTCAATTCCCTTTTCAAATAAAAAAAATGAGAGAACAGAAGTGAAGCAACTACTTAGTCCAGTAAGTTCCAAAAAAGTAGCTACACCCCTCAGAGATTTCAGAAAACCCTACTCGGTCTAGTAAATTCCAAAAAAGTAGTCGTACCTCTTAGAGGTTTCAGAAAACCCTACTTTCAATTATAAACTTTTGGAGAGCTGAAAAAAACTACCCAGAAACTTTTGGGTAGCACCTTCAATCCGAGACTTAAACACTAAATCTCACATTAGAAAGAGTTTTCTCTAATTCTTCCTGACTATTGGGAAAACTCCAAGAATAGAAGCATCTTGGGCAAGGCTTCAAACTCCACCAATCTCCAAGAATCAGGCCACGAATAGAACTAAAACTCCAACCCCATTAAAATCTTATTTAGTCGGCTAGGAAGAGCCTACATGAGATTCATGAGCAGAACTAAACCTGCTTTGATACCAACTTGAAGTTACTACTGTTAGCAGAACTTCTAGGTAGAAGAGAAACTCAAAAATCGATAGAAAGAAGAAGAGAGAAGAGAATAGAAGAAGAACACGAGAGGAATGGGCAAACATATCTTATTGCCGCCCTAAGTAGTATTTTTTATATGTTTAACATAACATTAGGTAAAAGGACAAAAATGCCCTGCTACCTATAACAATACAAGAAAGCAAGTACAAAGCCAAAAAATAAGAAATAAAAGATTGAACTTATGGGACCCCACATAAAAATATCAAGTCTGGTCAATTGTATCACTACAATTATTTTGGAAGCTTTGTGGTTAGTATCTCGTGGAGAGAGATGTGGTATCTACAATAAAGGGGTTTAAAATCCAGATCCATGTACATATGAGTAACCCGAAAAGGCCCAACTGACCTAATAGGTTTGGTTGTTGGTTAGAATTTTAAATTCCAAGTATTATAGGGTTAGGACCTATTCCAAAGTCCAACCCCATTAAGCCATCATATATTAGCATATATAACAAAGATACCCCATCAATGTTTTGTAAATCTACTAACATTATATAAGATGCTTGTGATTATCATTTTATAAGGGTTGTGTAAGATATTTTAAGAAGAAATCAAGATAATTAGTATGCTTATTGTCAAACTATTAGGCCAAAAGTTGCCAAGAATAATTTGAATAGTGCTTTGGTGCATCTTTTTTATGTGTCTTTTGGTTTGTAGGAAGCTTAAAAAAAAGTTTATTCTTATTTGATATCACATAGACCAAAAGGCCTGAAGACAAACACATGGAAAGAACAAAAAAAAAAAAAAAACTGAAAATCGAGAAGCTTCAAATGAAGTTTTTGGTCTTTCCATGCTGAAAATAACCTTCCCAATTGTTTTTAACAGCCCGAAAGTAGACTATAATGCAAATCAAACAGTCTAGTCTTTAAAGACTTGTCAAATAGTCCCTTGGCCTTATTAGGTCAAATCCATAAGCTCAATTAATAACGTGGTCCATTTTTAGTTCTAATAATTATAGACCCATGGCGTTTGGGTTAAAACCAAGTCTACTCTGACCCAATCAAAATGATGAAATGATCAATGACACTTGCCAATTGCCCAATAATGAAAAATTAATTAATGCTTCAAGTGGTGTTCATTAATGTGGATATTCTATGGATCACTTGGTTTTGAAATATGCTATACCCAATAAACATTCATTTAGGGGTTGGTGGGTTTTGAAATCAGTTGTGAATGATTCTGAAATACAAAATTTATGCTTTTTCCTATACATCAAAATATATTGTAGTTTTCTTGGGTAGATTGAATGATCAATATATTTGATGTAATAAATGACCAAAATATTTTATTAAAACTCTACTAATGACATATCTATTTCAAATGGCACCACATTGAGACTATAAGTTCAAATACACTACACCTCATATGAATCACATTGTTGAACATTGCCTCAATAAGTGTGGATTAAAATACAATGATAAATGCATAACTAAAATCAGCGGTAGGATTTTTGCAAGAAAAAAAAACTTTGCATACTTTCAAAGCATGGGTATCCAATCGCACATTGGAAAATTTTAACATACATGTAAGGGAGATATTCCCAATATATTGAATAGATGTTTTATGCACAATGTGCGTAGGGTTCCTAACAAAGTTCAAAATTTTGACATGATACACCTGATACCGAGTGATGATATCGTATCTTGAAAACTGATTCGATATATAATGAAAAATAGGTTGTATCATTTTTTTTCCACCATATTGTACCTGTATTGGCTTATATCAAAGGCATAATAGGTGTATTGGTGGCATATCAATGGATATGTTATGAAAAAGATACATACAACAAATGAAAGGTGGGGGGGGGGGAGATTCCTTCTTTCCCCCAAAATAAGCTTTACCCTCGAATGATTCTAAAACTCTAAACCTTATTTCTGAAAAAAAAAAAGGAAAAAGAAACACAAGAAACAAGTGTAATAATCAAGGTTTTTAAAGATCTTTCAAGTTTTAAAAAATATTGCAAAACTATGTAAGTTTTTTATTTTTTCTTATAATATCTTGTGTTTTTTTTTGCTTGAATGCTTTAAAATGTTTAAATATATGTTGACCTACATTTTTTGTGTTGAAAATCACAATCTTTTTGGCGTTATGACTAGATCTCTCAAAATTTTATAAAGAAATTTGGGGAAAATATAAAGCAACAAAAAAATTGAAAATGTTTTTTTATCTGTCTATAAAGACTTAGGTGTTGTTTGGCAAATCTGTATTGAAAGATCTTCTAGAAGATCTAACAACCAAAAGACATAATGAGCTTTTACATAAAGATCTTTTACAACCTATTTGGTTGGAGGCATGTCTTTTTGCATGAAGATGAGACGAAATAAGTTGAAAAGCTCCATTTGGAGCTTCCCGAAATAGTCCAAAATAGGTTTCCTGCATCTTTTCGGGGTTGTGTCTTTTGGTGCTTAGATCTTTTCCCAACCAAACGAGAAAAGACAAAAACATGGGTGTTGGGTTTCTAAAAAGCCGATAGTCCGCATGAAAAGATGTGCCAAAACGAAGCCTTAATATCCATAGAGCAATTAAAATTTCTTGTACAATATTTTTTCAATTTTTTTGTAATTTTTTGAATTAAATAATAAATTTTAATTATTCATATTTTCTTGTTATCTGCTCATAAAGCAGCATGTTGTAGATCTATGAATGATCTTTCATATCCATAGAGCAATTGAAATTTTCTTCTTCAATTGATTTTTTTTTTATATTTGTTATAATAAAAATAAATAATAATTAATTATATTTTTATGATCTAATCATAAGGATTGAATATATTGTAAATCTATGGATGATCTATCATATCCATGCATAAAGCAATTTAAATTTTTTCATCAATAATTATCTTTTGAATATATTGTATAATATTTATTTATTTTTGGTTTATTTTTGAAATTAAAAATAGATGGTAATCATTTAAATAATAAATAATTATTAATTATATTTTCACTTTGAAGTTGTGCCAATGCATGTTTTATGATTGGATAGAATAGTTAGGCCCTTGCCAACCCTTAAACATAAGAATTATAATTTATAAATTATAGTTAAGCATAGAGTTCTTTAATGAAAATTATAATTGACTATGATGTATTTCTTCATAAAACCCATTAAAATATATTAATTTAATGCATGCATTCCTTAATAAGGCCTTATATTTGGTGTTATTGATGTACTTTTATGATTTATTGAAGTATATATAGTGTTTCCACATGTATTCATGCATATCTTAATTTTTTTCTCATACATCTATGTATCCAAGTTGTATCTTGATACATCTCTTAAAATTGCCTTTTCAATACACATGATGCTTCCGATACTTTGAACATTGGTTCCCAATATAGATGTTATTCTCCGGTAGCATTAAAATTAATGTTAATTTTAATTGATTTGTGTGCACAGTTCCCAAATTACAATTTAGGGTAAGTTACAAAGACCCCTTGTACTATGGGGCCAGCAACAAATACCCCCTTCGTTAGAGTTTCATTGGTTAATTTCGAAAAAGATTTTTTCATTCAACTATTTAATTTTTTTAGATACCCAAACTACCCTTTTCTTCTTTATTTGAAGGTTTTATGATTTAATTAGTTTTCTAAATATAAAATTGAAGTCCTCTCAAATGCTCTAATAGATCCATGCATATTTTTGGCTGAATTCAATATTCAAATGAAATGGTAGAGGTTTCTTTTTTATAGGTATAAATTTATGGTTTAATTTGGTTTTTTCTTGATTTATTGGGTGTTAATGAAATGAATCAAGAATTTAAATTTTTTTATACCAATGAAATGATTCTTGTTATGAGAAAATGGAAGTGTTTTTGGCCAATTAGGGTTTAAGAGAAAAGAGCAAGGAAAATAAAATTAAGGAAAGTTCATGTGGGCATTTTTTCTAATTTAGTGCATCCTATCATGTGAAAGTTCAAGAGATCTTTGTTGCAAATGAAAGTTTGGGGTATTTGTCATTGACCTCATAATACAAAGGGGTCTTTGTAACATAGTTTTTAGGGCATCTAGGCAATTTTGGGCAACACTAGGGTGCCCGGACAATAAGAATTTTATAATATAAAGAATTAACTTTTGGCTATTTCTTAATTTTATATACCATTCTACGTGTATAGTAATTGAAAAAATAATAATTCTCTTTATTAAGAACATTATATTTCCTCTAAAAATGTGGCAAATCTCCAATTACATTATCTTCAAAAAATAATACTACTATAATAAATATTTCATAGAGCAATTTCATATCAATTAGTAGCTAAAAAAAGTTAACTTTATATAATAAATATTTAAGATGATAAAACAGAAAAAAAAAAACAAGAACAGAATTTCTATTTTATATAATTGGAGAGAGAGAGAGAGAAAATAGAAAAAAAGAACCTCTTTATACTTCTATTATTTCTTTCCTCTTACTTTACTTTCTTTATTTTTTTTTCTCTCCTTAAAATCATTTTGATCTTTTAAATTTCTGTAGTAAAACATTATAAAAATGATATATAGTTTATAATACAATATGTTAACACATATAAAATGCAATGTGCCAAGTTGGCACTTTCCCGCTCTATGGTTTATTCTAAAAGCCATTTATCTCTTTTCTGGTTTCTTCTCAAAGGTTTTCTAGTTTTTTTTGAATTCTATAATTTTAAAATTTAATAAAATAACTCAAGTGACCAATCACTTTTAAGAGTTTTAACACTCTTCATTAAAACACCATTAACTTTCTCTCCCTCTCTCTCTCTCTCCCATCTTTCCTAATTCCCATCAACTTTTTTAATAATCTCTCATTAATTGTGCCATTAACTCTCTCCTTCAATAACTCATGCCACTAATTCTCTCTCATCTCCATTACTCCATTAAATTTCATAAAATTCATTAACTTTATCTATATATCATTCCATTAACTATATACTAGCGGGGACCCATGCGATGCATGGGATTTGTTAAGTTAAAGATAAACAATAGAAACATGTAAGAGTACACAGTTGTTTTATATAATAATTAATAATCATTTATATTTTATATACTAATTTTAATAATTTGTACAATACAAAAATAACAATAATTAATTCTAGACAGGGTTGTTTATATCAAACTTAAGGATGACAATTTTCCCCATTTCCCCAATCCCCGTGGGGATCTGCCCCAAATAGGACGGGGAGGGGATGATTTTTCCCCCTGAGGGGACAGAGATGGGGAAATTTTTATCCCCGTTTGTGGGGACGGGGAGAGCACTCCCTACCCAACATGGAGCTCGATCCCCTCTAATAAATATGTATATGCACGCATACATTTTATATATGTATATATGTATACATACATCTATATGTTAATATTTCTAAAAATATGGTTGAATATGTTTGAAATCGAGATATTCAAGGATATATTATTGCACTAAATAATCTACTTCCATTTAAAATTATTATTCATCTATATTCCATTTGAAATAATAAAAATTAATTGACTATAATAAAAATAAATTATTAAGTTACTTAAATTAAATAAAAATAATTATTAATTATTGTTAATGATAAAAATATCATTATTAATATAATAAAAGCAATTTAATTAATAAAAGGAATAAGATAAATTAAAAACAAACATCAATTTAAAATTAATATAAAACTAATACCAAATTATCTAACAATTATTAGTTTTATAATTAAATTTATTAATTTAAAACCAACTTAAGTTCCACTATAAATAAAAAATTTATATAGTTAATTACATTCCATAAGGAATTTAAATTTAATAAAAACATAATATACTTAAATAAATTCAATCTTTACTAATTTAAAAAATTAATAAAAAATATTAGTTTTAAACATACTTTAATTATTTTAAAATCAATTTAAAATTCATTTAAAAATAAGGAAAATTATAAAAGCTTCCTTGGGTTTTCTAACAATCTTATGAAACTCCCCGGTGTTTTGACCTTAACAGAAACCTCCCCTATTGTTTTGAAAAAAGGTGCAAATACCTTTCTTTAGTCTATATTCCAAATAAAAAATGTTGATGTAATGCATTAATTTTACTTCACTTCAGCTTTTTTACATTTGTCCAAGGAGAGTAAGGAGAATTATTCTTTGAAAGTTGTCTACAAAAATAGATTAGTGGAGGGTAAAGTTGAAATTTTAAATTATGTATGATAATGCATTAACAATGATAAGGGTATTTTGGTAACTTTAGTGTCTTTGTTACCGAAGAGTCAAGGGAAATGAGGTATTTGCATTTTTTTTCTCAAAACTATAGGGGAGGCCTTTGTTAGGGTCAAAACAAAAAGGTGGTCTATTGAATTGTTAGAAGATGATATCTTTTAATAATTTTACCTACAAATAATACAAAAATAATAATAAACCAATAAAAACTAATACTTTTTTTTCAAAAAACTAATAAAAATTAGCATTAAGATACAAAAAAACAGTACAAATTTATCTAGGAAATTGGCCACTCACACTAAAATGAAACTTAGGTTGTGATCAAATAAACTAGATATAACCCCAAAAAATAATACTTGAATTGAGCTTAGATGGACACCATTTAATTGGAAAATGCCGTAGAACTCCATTTTCAACTTTGTTGATAAATAATGCATTACACAGGTCCTAACTAATATATTAATAAGATACAACAATATAAATGATATTCAATAAGACACTTTTTTTTTTGTCATTTTTATTGCCTGAGCATGTGCTTAACGTGCACATGTTGAAGTCCACTATACTGTGGGATGGGTGCCAGGAGTAGGGGTGTCAATGGACCGGTTTTGGGTTGAACTCCGTCCAAATCAAAATCCATTTGGACGGACCAATAAGATATATCGAATTTGGACAGACTGGACGAACCAATTTACATATTGGATTGGAATTGGTCCGTCCATAATGAAATTATATTGGATTGAGCCAATATCTGGTCCATTGATAGAAGATTAGAACATAGGTGTCAATGGGCCAGGTTTGAGTTGAAACCAATCTAAAATTAACAAAAATTTGAACAGATTGAACAGTCTCTGCATCAGTCGAAAATGATCCAAAATATTCATTGGACTGAATTGAACCAGGTCCATTCGTAATGGACTCACATTGGACTGGACCGGATTGGACCAAATCCAGTCCAATTGACACCCCTAGCCAGGAGATAGGATTAGCTGAATGAATGCCATAGTTGTTTAACAAGCTGTGGAACCAATGATGACTCTCCACACCAGTAGACCCATAAACTTTCAATCTTACTGTAGTTCGTGTATTTTATCACCTGTGTGGGACATTATCATTGGTTAGTCCAAATTCGGGTGCGAGGAGGATTTTGTGAGACGAAATCCGAATTCCCACCTCTCGCCCCGTTAAGGGTCGGTTCTGGATCCGTTACTCGTTACCTTCTGGCTTCTGGGTTTGATCTGGTCTTTCTCATCGTGGACCCGTAAGGCGGTATGGATCCGATCCGTTGGCAGCCGTAAATTCACGATTTCACGTTTCCATTGACTACGTGGCAACCAGCCAACCACCCGCCACGGTCTGGCGCTACATCTTGTAAGTTAGTAGTAGTGAGGGGGTGAGGGACCCCTTTTTCCCCCTTCCCAGCAGCGTCTCGGTCTCTCTGAATTTGATTGTAGAAGATTGGAAGTCTCCGTATCTGTATCAATCGAAATCATAGAACAAGCAAGCGTTAAGGTAAGTTATGGTTATCCGACTCGTTTTCTGTGAGGAATCCTATTAGGGCTCTCTTATTTCGTCAATCTTTTGCAAGAAAACCTTAATTATCCTCCTTCAAGTAAGCCATGTGCAGTATTATTTGCTTTTCTTGTTTGAATGTATTGGTGTTCTTATGCTTCTCTTGTTTTTGGTTTTCTTCTGCATTTTGTTTTTCTATTTCCTGCTTTTTTGATTAATTGATATATCTTTTCGATTTTTTTTTTTGTTTTTTGTTTTTTGTTTTTTTTTTTTTTTGGGTTGACATGGTTTCCCTTTTGGTATTAGAGAGTAGTACAGAGGAGTCATGACGACGGCAGCGAGACCCACATGGGCACCTGCAAAAGGTGGTCAAGAACAAGGTGGTACTCGAATTTTCGGTCCCTCACAGAAATACTCTTCTAGAGATCTTGCATCTCATACAACCTTAAAGCCCAGGTGGGTTATTTATCTCAACCTACTTCCGTGTCATCTTATTATTAAACCGTAGTCTCTCTGCTTGTTATTTTCTTTAAATGATTTTACCATTTCCTTGTTGATAATCAATGTAGTTTTTCTTCTTCATCATGATTTTCTTCTTCTTGCGCTTGGATGTTGGGCGTGTGGTTCTCTTTTTGGGTTGGGGGGGGGGTGCGGTGGGGTTGGTGGATGTGTGGAGGTGGGGGCCTTTCAATGGACAAGGGTTTGAATATTGGTATTAGACCATCTTGGAGCCACTTTAAGATCAGTTACACCTAATTGCTTGGAATTAGTATTAGATTTGAATTAGATATACTATATGAAGTTCCCCTAATTGAGAAGGGCAGGTGCCGTGACAAAATAGTAGGATGGCAATGGTTGGTCATGGTATATAAGGCTTATCTACGGCTTTCTTCTATGGATATGAACTATAAACATGAGAATTCTGCATAAGTTATTTTTTATATTTTCATAAATGCAGGTATTCATATCTACATAATATTGAATGACTTATTATAAAACTGTAATTTGTGTACTATGTGCTTCTTTTGTTCTGATTTATGGTGCTAAATCCTTTTAAGGGAAAATTCCCGATTAGTACCCTGTACTTTGGGCCTAGTGCCACTTTGGTCCCCGAACTTTAAAACGCGACAGTTCAGTACTCAAACATTCAAAGCGTGCCAATTTAATACCTACCGTTAAGCAGCCGTTTCATTTGAAAAGACACAAATGCCCTTCAAGTGTCATTGACAAAAAATGAACAATCCCAAATCCTTGCCTCTTCTATTCAAGAAAGTAGGGGCCACCAGAATGCCCACTGAGATGTGACCTCAACTTTCTTGAATAGAAGAGAAAAGGATTTGGGACTGTTCATTTTTTGTCAACGTTTGGATGGTTAATAAAGAAAATTAGATGACACTCGAAGGGCATTTGTGTCTTTTCAAATGCCACTAAACGGCTGGTTAACGGTAGGTACTAAATTGGCACGTTTTGAAAGTTCGGGTACTGAATTATTGCATTTTAAAGTTCGGGGGACCAAAGTGGCACTAGGCCCAAAGTATAGGATACTAATCGGGAATTTTCCCTTCTTTTAAGTTTGACTGGTTTAGTTAAAGTGTTGCCTAGGTGTTTGGGAGGCTTTTTACTAGGTGACCAACAACCAACTAGGCAGATGGGAAAGACATAAATACAAATGGGGCAAATAATTATTCATGTCTCCTTTATATATTCATTCTGAATGTGTCTAACACATTTTGGGTTGGTAGGAATGTATGTAGAACTAAAAGTTGGGGCATTTTATTCCTATGCTTTTCCCCTCTTTGAGCCAGGGCGGTTAGATAAAACTTTTCTCATTCTTTATCTGAAAATCAGGGATATGTTGTCATTTACTCATTTATTGGTTTAATTTTTTATAACTAGCATGTAATTATGTTACATATACATACCTTATAGAATACATATATGTTTATTTGATTGTTTGTTTTTGCTGCGTAGGCATCATCTTGTTGCCTTAACAAACTGGTTTTGGTTTGTATATTATCTAAGTAAAAATGTAGTAGCATCTAAGTTATGGTCATACCTTTATCAACAGTTTATTTCTATAATATTTGCTTACAGAAAAGAGGGGCAGGATACCCAAGAAGAATTGAAGAAGAGGAACCTCCGGGAGGAGCTAGAAGAGCGTGAACGGAGGCATTTTTCTTCAAAGGATAAGTCTTATATTGGTAAAGGCACCACATCTTTTATATATCGTGATCTCTATCCCATCATTTTATTTTCTTTATTAATATCCCATCTAGTTGTTACCATCTGGTCCTTTTAATTTCATTTTATACATCCAGTATTTGTTTATGTTTTGATCTTAACTTTATTTGGTTGCAGAGGACAGAGATCGAAGAAAAGGAGGCCAACTACTTTTGGAAGGTATTTTCTGTTACTTCATTTGTCAAGTAGACCCTAGGCTGTTAATTAGTTTGACTAATTTTTGGCACATAATCGCAGGGACAAAGCGAGATGCTGAAGATCGCATAGTTCCACGCAATGTAGATGCTGATGATTCTGATGTTGATGTTAAAAGTGACGATGGAAGGTCTTCTTTGTTAACTTATATTTTTACGAATATGTTCCATACAAACAATCGACTGATTACTGCTATACATCCATTTATGTATTACAATTTTTTGGGAAAGACTCACTAAGATTGTTTTACTTAGTGCAATCTGGCTTTTAGTAGTATTTTTTTAGTCCGACTTTTAGTAGTATTTCTTTATATCTTCAATTGTTCTTCAAGAATCTAGTATGGACGACATTAATGTGGCATTTTTTTATATGCATCATTTCATTGAGTTGTTTTTTTGTACTCATCCTTGTGCACTGGGGGCTCTCTTTGAAAAAATTGCATGTCTTGTCATTGCTAAAAAATTTATAGATTGTATTTAGGTTCTCCATTTATGTTTATTTGATAAATGGTATGTAAATTAGTTTGAAGTTTAACCTATAAACATGTGCTTTCTTTTGATTTGTTGGTGAATATGACTTGGATTTAAAGGAAAATTCTATTAAACAGTTGTAATGCCAACTATTTTGTATGGAGCAAAGTGTTGGGCAGTCAAGAAACAGCATGCCCAGAGAATTTGGAAGAAATGTGAATGCTAAGATAGTTGAGTGGAAAAACTAGAAATGATAGGATTTGGAATGAAGTTATCCGTAGGAACCTAGGAGTAGCTCCAATAGGTGATAAAATGAGAGAGAGAGTAGACTATGATGGTTTGGGCCTATGCATAGAAGATCACCAACTGTGCCAGTTAGAAGAAGTGATCTGTTACACATTGAAGGGGCTAGAAGAGCTGGGGGTAGACCAAAAGGGACATGTGTCAAATGATTTAATTCATTTAAGCACTAATAATTTAACAAGTGGGTATGGATTTAAATAGAATGGATTGGCGAAACAGGATTCATGTAGCTGACCCCATATTGGTTGGGATAAGGCATGGATGATGGATGATGATGAGATCTTTTGATTAAAGGGTGAGAAATTTTCTTTTTTCTTGTGGGTGGGTGGTTGGGGGAGCTAGAGATGCTTCCTTAGTGGTGTATAGTTAGGGCCTTAGGTAATAGCTAAGAATGGAAGACCAGGTTATCTGTTGTTTTGGAGGAGGCTAGTACTTTGCCTAGGCTATGGGAGTTATATGCACCTCTTATAGTTTCAACAGGTGTCAATAGCTGTTGGCATCTATCATTCTGAAACTTGGTGTGGAGATTATGGTAGTCCTTACAGCTGATTGTAGATCTAGCCATGAAGAAATTGCTATGAGCTAGAGCTAGAAGTTCTTAGTGATGTATAATTAGGGGATAGCTAAGAATGGGAGACTAGGGTGTTTGTTGTTTTGGAGGAGGCTGCTACTTTGTCTAGGGCCTCTAGACTATGGAAGTTGTCTGTACCTCTCAGGGTTTCAACATATGTCAATAGCTATTGTCATCTATCATTGTAAAACTTGGTGTGGAGATTATGGTATCTTTAGAGAAAATTTTAGATCTAGCCATCAAGAAATTGCTACCAGCCAAGACTAAGAAGCCCAAATTTGTTCATCCATGAAGCATACTTAATCAGGCAATTAAAGAACATGCAAGCCCCCCTCTCCCCCCGTCCAAAAAAAAAATGAAAAAAAAGGGTGAAGTGTACCTTGACCACCTTCATTGATTGAAAAATTAAATGGATAAAAAAGAAAGCATCCATGTACCCAAAGGAATTGTACACCATATTTATAGCATTATCTTATAAGCAATTTTTCATAATAAAAAAGTACTGAATGATAGACTTTGTAGATCTTTGTGAATTGAGAACCATGGGAACAGGGCACTCACTACTCTTTTTACAATGACCTCCTTTGAACTGGAATTATTTTCAAAAATATGAGCATCTCTCCCTCCAAATGTTCTATAAAATTACTGCTTGTATAGTTTGCTAAATAACCTTGCCTCTTCTACTGAGCCCTTTCAGATTCCAACTATGAAGAAGAGCCTCCAATATGTTTTTGATCAGCAAAGAATTCATTTATTAAATTATTAAATATTTGTTGTAGGGCAAATATATGTAGCCCAGGATACAATAAATTACAACAGAGCCCAAAATAAGGAGGGTCTATTAGCTCCTTATGTTAGGGCAAGCTACACTGAATCCAGGCCGGTGTATGGAAATAGCAAGCCCAAGCTCGAGGCCTACAAAAGAAGAACTCCACCTTAGCTCTCAGTTCCAACTAATGATAGGGTGGCATAATCAAATGTACAAGAACTGGGAATTGACTTCCAAGGATGTAACTAAATGTAACAACCTCATGAATAAATACAATCAGAGGAAGGAAAGGAGATAATGACTATTCAGACAATTCTCTCTCTCTCTCTCTCTCTCTCTCTCTCTCTCTCTCTCTTACTCTCTCATTCCAAGAGGTGGTTCCTCATTAGAACCCTGTGTTGGGCAATTCCTAACAACTTGGTATAAGAGCCAGATGCTGAACACACGAGCAACTCCGGTGGATGTCAGAGTCGACCAAGTTGAAGTAGAGCTCCATCGCATATCCGGGGACATAAGGGAAATGAAAGACACGCTGGTAGCCCTGGTAAGGACACTCAAGTAGATAGAAGGTGAGGGAAACAGGGGAGTCAATCCCAATGAAGGAGGAAGTCACGGTAGCAACTGACGGAGGGGTTCTTGGCTGGAAAGAAACCCCAAAATCGCATTTCCAATCTTTTCTACCGGCGACCCCATCCCATGGATCTACAGGGCGGAGAAGTTCTTCGAGTTCAACGAGACCCTAGTCAAGATCGAATCTCTCTAGTAGTGATCCATCTGAAGGGAGACACAATCCTTTGGTAGTAGTGGTTTCGGCGGTGATGCCCCAGGTTGTCCTGGATGGATTTCATAGAGGCACTATGCATTCGGTTTGGGGAATTGGGTTATGAAGATTACAATGAGTGTCTCGCCAAACTCCAACAGACTGGGAGTGGTCACGATTACCAAACAGAGTTCGAGCGCCTAGCCATATGCGCGCATGATTGGCCAGAGCGTGCACTAGTTGGAGCCTTCGTCAGAGAACATCAGATTGGAAGTAAGAGCACTCCAACCTGCCACTGTCATGGATGCTGTTGCCTTGGCCAAGATTCAAGAACGACTAAACAAAGCAAGGAAATTTAGTCGGCCCTGGTTACCACCGCAAAGATTGGTTAGCTTTCCAAGGTCTGACAAACACAGAAGTGATAGTTGCCCAAGGAAAGAAGATAGCATTCTGGGTAAGCCTAGAAATATAAACCCTGACCCAACATTTCCTTTCAAGAAGTTATCATGGGCCGAAATGCAAGCCCACAGAGAAAAGGGTCTCTATTGCAATTGTGAAGAACGATTTGGGCCAAGTCACCGATGCAAAACTTTGCAAATCTACACACTCCAAGATGACAATGAAGACGGAGCCGTAAGTGGTATACATCTTAATGGATCGCCAGAATTCAATTGGGCCGAAGAACAACTGCCAGCACCGGAGATATCTTTCCAAGCCCTTATCGGGCTCAATTCTCTAGAAACAATGAGGGTTTCTGGAAGTCAAAGGGCGCCAGGTGTCCATCTTGATCGATAGTAGAAGCACCTTAAATTTCATAACGGGTGTGCTGGCCCAACAACTGGGATTACCAATCCAACCCATAACAGCATTCAAGGTCCAAGTAGGAAACGAGACATCTCTTCCCTGTGAGGGCCTGTACAAGCATCGAATTGGGGATCCAAGGGAAGCCATTTGTGGTGGACTTATACCCACCAGAGTTTAGCGAAGCTAATATTGTACTGGGAACTTAGTCATACCATTCTTTGGTAACTTAATCATACAAGCCCCTTGTTAACCCAGGCCCAAAATGCAACCACACAAGAACATCAGCAACTGAGAGCACTTCTCCAGTAATATGCAACAGTATTCCAGGAGCCTACAAAATTACCACCTTCTTGGGAACACGATCACCGCATTCCATTGCTTCCAGGAGTGATCCCCATGAATGTAAGACCCTATCACTATACTCAATTTCAGAAGAAAGAAATCGAGAAGCGAGTTAAAGAATTATTAGATAAACAATTCATCCAACCAAGCCATAGCCCATTTTCTTCCCTAATCCTCTTGGTCAACGACGGGACATGGCGTTTTTGCATTGATTATAGGGCACTCAATAACATCACAGTCAAGGATCGGTTCCCAATCCCGGTGATTGACGAGCTTTTGGATGAGCTCAAAGAAGCCCAATTTTTTTCTAAGCTGGATTTACAGACAGGCTATCATCAAATTAGAGTGCACACAGATGACATATACAAAACAGCATTTCACACTCATGATGGACACTATGAATTTTTTTTTTTTCGGGTCATGCCATTCGGGCTCACAAATGCCCCAGCAACCATCCAATCCCTCATGAATGATTCATTTCATCCATACCTACACCGGTTTATACTGATTTTTTTTTTTTGATGATGTCCTAGTCTACAGCCCCACATGGGCCCAACACTTGGAGGATTTAGAAGTCACTTTGAAGGTTCTCTTGCATAGTCAATTATATGCGAAAGAATCTAAGTGTGCTTTTGGCCAATCCCAAGTACACTACCTCAGCCACGTGGTAGAAGGGGGCACGGTAATGGCGGACCCAGAAAAAGTGGCAAGCATCCAGCAGTGGTCCACACCTACGAGTGTGAAGGAACTTCGAGCCTTCTTGGGCTTGACACGATACTACCGACGTTTCATTAGCGTCTATGGCCTCATTGCTAGTCCATTGACAAATCTACTAAGAAAAGATGCGTTTTCATGGGGTTTGGTTATTCAATTGAATATCGACCGGGAGCAACAAACAAGGCGGCTGATGCACTGTTGAGACACCCAGAACTGCAGCAGCTACAGGTCTCTCTTCAGCCCACAACTAAACTCTGGGACCAAGTTCGAGAAGAGGCATCTACAAGTCCCGAACTACAACAGACAAAAGACCACCTTTCACAGCAATCTGCACCTAATTACATGGTCAAAGGACCCTTACTCTACCATAAAAACAGGTTAGTGCTACCAGCCAACTCAGCCCATATAGGCTCATTGTTAGATTACTTTCATGCTTCACCCATAGGGGGCCATTCAGGGGTGCTCCACATGTACAAATGCGTTGCATCTCAGTTCTATTGGAAGGGAATGATAAGGACTATCCGGAAGTACATTGCCAACTGCAAGATTTGTCAGCAACGCAAATATGAGGCCCAATCTCCAGCAGGCCTACTCCAACCTCTTCTGGTTCCCACTCAAATTTGGGAAGACATATCTATGGATTTCATTACTGGGCTTCCACTTTCAGCAGGTTAATCAGTGATTTTGGTGGTGGAAGTCCGTCTTACCAAGTACAGTCATTTTCTGGCATTAGCACATCAATTCACAGCAATAACTGGCTGATGTCTTTGAATGGGAAATAGCCCGCCTCCATGGATTTCCCAAATCAATTTTGTCGGATAGAGATCTCGTGTTCCTTGGTACATTTTGGAGAGAACTATTTCATGTACAGGGTGTTCAGCTAAGGAAATCAACTAGTTATCATCCTCAATCGGATGGACAAATAGAGGTAGTCAACAGATGTCTGGAGACATACCTGCACTGTTTTTCAGGTTCCAAACCCAAACGCCGGGCCCAATGTCTCCACTGGGCTGAGTAGTGGTATAAATACCACCTATCATGTTGCTGCGGGGATGACACCTTCTGTGCCTTATATGGTCAAGAACCCCCCAGTTGCTTCCTCTCCAGTTGCTTCATTGGAAGAAGCATTGACCCAACTGGATGCTACTCTACAAGAGTTCAAACACAACTTAAACCAAGTGCAACAGTGGATGAAAACACATATGACAAACACCACTGGGAAGTGGAGTATCAAGTGGGTAACTTTGTATACTTGAAATTGCTCCCTTACCGCTCACTATCAGTAAGGCAACAACACTGGAATAAGCTGTCTCCACGCTACTTTGGGCCTTTCAAGATCATCGAAAGGATAGGCAACCTTGCCTGCTGCTTGGAGCCTACCTGAACACTCTTAAAATTCATCTTGTATTCCGCATTTCAGTTCTGAAGAAATGTCTCAAGCCAGATGTAGTAAGTCAGCCCACTCTACCCAAGTTTACTGAAGACATGGCTTTAGTCACAGAACCACAGTCCATTATTGACTTTCATTGAGTAAAGAAAGGACATCATGTGGAACTGGAAGCTCTGGTAGTGTGATCTCAACTACCCAAGGAAGGTGCAACATGGGAGCCTTTATCCAACTCCACCGCCAATTTCCCCATCTTGACCTTGAGGCCAAGGTCCAGCTTAACAGGAGGGGGATTGTTAGGACAAGCTGCACTGAACCCAGGCCGGTGTATGGAAATAGCCAGCCCAAGCTCGAGACCTACAAAAGAAGAACTCCACGTCAGCTTTCAGGTCCAACTAATGACAGGGTGGCATAACCGAATGTAACAAGAACTGGGAATTGACTTCCAAGAATGTAACAACCTCATGAATAAATACAATCAGAGGAAGTAATTGTTAGGACAATTACTATCTCATTCCAGGAGGTGGTTCCTCGTTATAACCCTGTGTTAGGCAGTTCCTAACACCTTATCACCCATCCAAAGTTAGAATTGTATTTCTTTGCAAGTAGGTCAATTTGTCTGAAGATGTATCTAAGTTTCCAGGATGCTGAATCAATTTGCTTTGCCCATGTTATGACCAAAAGGGAATCTCCTTCAATTTCCAACTCTCTTGCCACTAATTTTTCAGCAAGATTTAGGCTGCATTTGGCATTCCTTATTTTAAGGACTTGTCTCCTTTTTGCAGTTAAAATATCCTATCAACATTGAGTTTTTAACTGCAAAAAGGAGATAAGTCCTTAAAATAAGGAATGCCAAATGCAACCTTAGTCCTTGTAACAGTGCTTTTGATTCAGCCTGAATCAAGTCACCAAAACCGATTGGTCCGGAGAACAAAGCCATCACTATTCCTTGATGGTTCCAAAAGACTCCAATTCCTAAGATGTCATCAGTAGGAACACTCTTGAAGAGCTCCAGTGTTTTAACCCAATGTACCAGTTTGATATTAATGGCTTCAATCACTTTCTCCTTTGATTTACTTTTCTCATTGAAGATCCTTTGATTTCTTTCTTCCCAAATTGATTTTAATGGCTGCTCATACTACCTTCCATATACATCCTCCCCTTTTCTTCTGTTGCCTCGGAAAATTTGGTGTAAAAAGGCTCACTACATCTTGTTGGGGGACCCATCTGCAACCAAAGAGAGAGCAAAAGTAATCCCAAATACAAGATACAAAGGAGCAGGTGAGTGGTAAGTGAGAAAGGGTTTCACTACAAGCTTTTCAAAGAACACACACATGAGGACAGGCATTCGGCCTTCTTTTCTTTTTTTTTTTTTTTTTTTTTTGATTAATAACATCATCTTCATTAAATTAAGAGAAGAGAGGGAAAAGAATACAAAGGGAGATAAAATAACTTAGCTCCCCCAAAACAGAAAACACAGGGAATGCAAAAAAAATTAAAAACTAGCCCAAAAAACAACCTCCCTATTCACTCCTTGCTTGGCCAACCCATCCGCAAATGAGTTGGCACTCCTCTTCACCCAGCTGTACTGAATCTCAATGTCCCTACCCAGCCATAAGAACTGTTTTTTCTCATTGTTAAAGTTCCACAAACCACTGTCCTCTGTCTTCAACCAATTAACCACCACCTTCGAATCACCTTCCAGAATCAAGCGGCTAATATTTAATTCTTTTGCTCTTCGAATTCCTTCAAGCGCTGCAAGGATCTCAGCCCTAAGAGAGTCACCTTCTCCAATAGGGCCAGAGAATAAAGCAGTAACAATCCCTTCCTCATTCCTGAAGACTCCTCCAATCCCAAAGGGCCCTGGATTCCTTACACTGCTGCCATCAAAATTCAGCTTTATAAAGCCCGAGGGGGGAGGGGACCAGAACGGACTAAGAGTCCTCTTGCATCTAGCAGTGGAAGCAATCTCTTTCCAGTTTCTTAGCAAGTCATCCATGGGACAATCTGAAAACAACTCCAAAGATTTTAGCCAGTGGACAACTCTTAAAAGGATTCAATCTAACAAATCTTCCAAAGTTTTTTCCTTGTCAGAAAAAATGCGTGAGTTTCTTTCTTCCCACAAAGACCAGCATACCGCTGCCCTAATACACCTCCACAGTCTTCCTTCGCTTCTTAGGACAACTGAAAAAGGAGAAAACAAACCTTGGACAGTCTCCGGAGGATACCAAGAACACCCAAAATAGGAGAAAACTCACTCCTAAACAGTTTTAGCAACCTTACAAGAGACCATGAGGTGGTAGCCAGATTCTCCATCAGCTTTACAAAGAGCACATCTATTAGGAAGTAGACAATAGTTGGGTCTCTTTCTTTGAAGTAAGTCTAAAGTGTTGATTCTTTCTAGGAAAATTTCCCAATAAAAAAAACCCACCCGAGGAGGAATAGGTCTGCTCCAAATTTCCTAAACTAGAAAGGACAACCCCAGGGGGGTAGGAGGCTGAATTAAGGTTTCAAATAAAGAAGCACAAGAAAAGGTACCAGAGCTAGAAAGGGTCCAAAATCCGGTGTCTTCCTTAGCAGGGTTTAGGAAGACACCCTCAAGGGAGGCTAGCAAAGCTACCAAGCTATCCAAGTTTGTATCCCTAATTGCCCTACGCAGGCCAAGGTTCCAACCAAAGCCTGAAGTGGAGGCTGAAGGGACCAAGAAAGAAGAAATGGGTTCATTTTTCAAGTCTGAAAGAGCATACAAGGAAGGAAACTGGTATTTCAGAGGAGAATCCCCGACCCAAAGTTGTTCCCAGAAATTTATTCGGTTACCAGAGTTTAGACCATACCTGATCCAAGGGGAGAAAACTGGAAGCAGATTGTGGATGGATTTCCAAGGAGAAGCAGCTGAAGCCCTTGCCAAGATTCCAGGATCCCAGCCATTGTCTTCCAGCCCATGAATACTAGCCACAATCTTAGTCCACAATTTATCCATTTCCAAAGAGAACCTCCACAACCACTTCCCCAGTAGAGCTGTTCCTTTTCTTGAAATTACCAATCCCAAGACCTCCTAGTTTTTACACCTAGAGACCACCTCCCAACTCACCCTATGATCTCTCTTCTCCTCTCCAGGCATTTGGCCTTCTTTTCTGTATCACATTACAAGTATTTACCTTCCCTTGAGAACATTTCCCAGCAAAGAGCTTGTACTTTAGGAAGAATTGGTTTGCACTGAATTTCTCTCACAGGAAAATTTACCCCCACTGTATCAGACCGGGCAAACGGGTTAAAAAAAGCACAAGAAAACAAGCCATCAGGAGCTGGATGCCAAATTCTATTATCAAGGCCATTTTGATCTAGGTAAACAATTTCCAGTTTTGACAATAGTCAAGAAGAGCCTCCAATATTGCTAGTAGGCACCCTTTCACCCCCAATACTTTCCAATAAACTTAACTAACACTGAATATGTCATTTTGCAGTGAATGAATAGATAATCTGCTGTATCCATTGTTACAGAACATATGAAGAATTGTGTTTGAGTCTAACAGCATCCCCCTCTTATTTCCTTTGTCAGTTCCCCAAAACATCTATGATCTATCTGAACCTTTTTTGTAGTTAACACCACCTTAGAAGGAATATGACATATCCAGATTTTAGAGCTAGGAAAGTGATCAAGGGTCTCTATCTGAACCTTTTTTGTAGTTAACACCACCTTAGAAGGAATATGACATATACAGATTTTAGAGCTAGGAAAGTGATCAAGGGTCTCTTCATTTAAGGATCTGAAAGGGAATTTAGCTGGAATTTATCAAAAAAGGGGGGATTAGGCCGGAAAGAAACTAGATGCCTCCCATATCCATATCCTTCTCACCGTGATTTAAGCAGGGCTTCTTTTGAATCTTTGCTAGCAATTCCACCATCTCCTCAATCTCCCAATTGTTTAAATTCCTTCTCATCCTAGGGTACCCACCTTCCCATTGTGGATGTCAAAACAATCAGCCACTAGTGTGAGTAAACAATGTAGGAAAAAGATCCATGAATGGCTGGCCCTCCCACCATAGGTCTCTACAAAATCTGACCCTTTGACCATTCCTGACCTTATATCTGATGTCTTTCATGAACTGAGGATAACTTTTCTCTGTACCTTTCCATAACGCACACCCATATGATTCCCTAGCCTCACCTAGGTCCCATTCCAAGTCTCTAATTCAATTGCTTAGTAGCAAAGTACCATCAGGTTCATTATAATGCCAAAACCATTTCCCAAATACATGTGTAAACAAACTTCAACCAATCCACCTATCTTTTTAGGCTTACATACCTTGTTCCAATTCACCAAATTGATCCTTTTCATCTTTCTATCCTTTTTTAGCCAGCATTTCATCCCAGTATTGCTGCTAAAGCATCAATGTCTTGCATCTCTCCCACCACAGCCGACTCATTTTTGTGCATCTTAATCTGTAATCCCAGCAAAGCTTCAAACCACCTCAAAAATACATTAAAGCACAGCAAGTTCTATTAGGTGCATGTTTTGCACAATTCCTAACTGATGGCCTTGAAGTAGAGATAGGATAGAAAACCCTGCTTATATGTTATTATCTTTATCTTCCATTTGTAATTCTCATGTGTCATGTAATTCAACTTATTCCCTAGTAATTTATCCTTCTTTGATGAGGATGATATTCTGGTGTATAATACATACTACTACCTTCTACCATAATTTTCTTGCTTACCACTCTCAGCCACTCCTCACCCCAACCTAATCACCTAAAAATAAATAACTAAATAAATAAATAAATAAAAAGCATACTCTATTATTACTTGACATATGAATGTATATTCGGGTTAGAAGTTGATGCATAATTTATTTCTTCAGTCTGTATATGTTAGTACTTGGTATATGATAACTTGATGTTCCATCTTTTTATTATTTGCTGAAATGATGTTATATTTGTTGCTAGTGACGACGATGACGACGATGATGAAGATGACACAGAAGCTCTTCTGGCTGAACTTGTAAGAATAAAGGAGAGAGCTGAGGAGCAGCTTCGGAAGGTCAGTCTCCTTGGCCTTGGGGATCTGTCTCTCTCTCTCTGTAGTCTCCTTGCCCTTGGGGATTAATCTCTTGGTTTGCCTCTTATAAGCTTCTTGTTTTCTGTTCTAAAATGGATTATGTTCTGGTTTTCTGACAAGCCTCAAGCAACTCAACAATTTGGTCCTTGGCCAAATTGATTTATCAACTGGTTTCTGAATGCTGAACCTTATTTTTTGTATATCTAAAGAATACATGCATATACTATGTCTGATTTGAAGCTTGTTGTATACGTTGTTAGTTTTTCTTAAAATGTTGATGCCATGATGTCATAAATGAATAAACTAACTGTAATGTATGCCTTCCTCAGGAACGACAAAAACAGGAAGAGGAGCTGAAAGCTAAAGAAGCAGAACTGATCCGAGGAAACCCTCTGCTTAATCCAACTTCTTTTGGTGTCAAAAGAAGGTTTTGCTTTGAACCTGTGTTCCTTTCCTTATTATTATAATTTATACGAGTGAATAGACATCACCAAATTTACATTCATCCCATACTAATCTTAATGTTTCTCCTGATGTTGTATTTGTTGATGTGGGGAAGGTGGGACGATGATGTGATGTTTAAGAACCAGACTCGTGGAGAAACCAAGACACCCAAGCGTTTCATCAATGACACCATCAGAAATGATTTCCATCGGAAATTTCTGCAGAAATACATTAAGTAGTTTTCCAATCAAGCATTGTGAACCCTTTTAGAACTTAAAATTCTTTGGTTTTTCAATCAAAAGCATTTCACTGATCTGTTAAAAAAGTTGGATGTTTCTGCTCAATGTACTACTTTGGGTTGAGTGAAGGTAATTTATAACTGAAGGGACTGACAAAACAGGGTTCATGTAATTGAAGTGTGTTCAATTACAAGGAATGTATCTTTGTGTTTTCTGACTTTCTCCACCTGTGAAATGTGATCAAGTTGACGGGTATTTGGTATTGACAATGCTTGCTGTTGCTGGACGACCAGCTTTCTCCGTCATCTATACGAAGCTTTTAACCGTCTCCTCTAAGAAGGAATGGAACATGAAGCTGTTGGTTCTGTATGTTATGTTTTGCTAAGTATTTGTAAAGAAAAATATGGAGCAGCTTCATTTCATTATGTAAAATTGAGAGTTACAGTATTGTATATTACAGCTACTTAACTTTTACATGCAAAATAAACAAAGATATGAGCAACCTTGTTTCTTTCCTTCTGTAAATTGATGGTGCCAAAAGAGTTGATGATACATATGCCAAGAGGAACCAACCATTCCAAAATTCCAATAATGGTGGTTGGTTATGTGTAATTGATCTTCATATAATTAATCCATCATCCAATGTAGCCGACCATGACCCATGACACTACCAAATCTTCCCCAATGGGCACTGGTGGCTGCCTTGTGACAGAGTTGTTTCTCCTCATCAACGGCCAGAATATTTCTCAAGGCTTCAACAATGATTTAATTGAAAGTGAGCCTCTCGCCGCTGTGGAAAGCTAATATGACTGAATCCTTGTGTTGTAGGTAACGTTGCCATTACAACATCACGTAATTGCCTAATTTTACAAGTTTACATCGTTTGTATTTTGCATTAGTCAGCTCAACCGTGAAGATGTTATAACCAAAACGGAAGTTAAAAAGGTGATTTACATCTTTGTAGTTGGGATTCAGAAATATCCATTTACATTCATTAACATGTTCCTAATGTACAAGTACAGGGTGATGGTGTAATGTAACCATCTTGACTGACTGATTGCCAGAAACCCAATAAAACCAGAACTGGGATTCACCTTGTAATCCAATATACGGTCAATTTCTGTACAGAGTCTATAAACCACTTCTTAAATCTGGCAGGGATCTGATGATGGACGAGTCTTTGATTGACTTCAATTAGATGGCCTGTCCTGGCCTGAGTCCGAGTGACCAAAGCTTATATGGAAATCACTCTTCACATGGAAAAGCAACATGTCTCAGGCAGGTGGCATTTCAGAAGGGGTGCAAGATGCAGCCCTAAGCTGGAGTCGGCTCATGCTTAGTTCCATACTTCGGTGGACCATGTCTCGTAATAGCTTCTTAGCAGTTTCAGCAGCTTTGTCTGCTCCATCCACCCGGGTAGCAATATCATAGACGATGCTCTCCAAAACCTCTGATGCCAATCTCCTCTGTGGAGGAGTATCTCTGAGCAGGTCCAGCAGCGTCCGTGCTTTCTCTTGGGCTTTTGTTGTACCCTCCACAGTTAGTCGCAGAAGGCCAGGGATTGCTCCTTCTTTGAGGATTAGTTCCCTGTACTTGTTCCTGCAGCTCTGGCACAGAGAGAGGAGAACTCCAACCGCGTGCTCTGTGCTGATCAGAGACCCATCTTCTATGGTCTCCACCAGAGTAAGAATCCCCCCATTAGTGTCTGAGATTGCACTCCGACCTTCTTCATGGTTAGACAAGATTTCAAGCAAGGCCGTTGTTTTCTCAGCAAACTTGGAGTATTTCCTGCATTCTTTGAGGAGGACAAGGAGAGGTGGAACTGCTCCAGCAGGGAGGATTGGAGTGCAATTCTCGGTGCAGGTGGATAGGTTGTATAGAGCCGTAACTGCATCAACTTTTCCTTGAACGCTTCCGGAGCTAAGAATCTGGACAAGATGGGGAGCCACTCCGGAAGCCGCAATGGTTGGTTTGTTTGAAGCTGAAGCCGAGAGCGTTAGAATTGCTGCGGTGGCTAGCTCCCTTAAGCTTCCATTCTGGAACTTGAGGAGGTCTACCAGAGGAGGAACTGCACCGGATGCAACTATCCTAACCTTGTTCCTGTGAATCGGAGAAAAGAGTAAGCGTAGCATGATGACCAAATAGGATAACAGACTAAACAGCAAGAAATAACAATTCGACATCATTACTGAGATGAAAGGGGGTAAGAGAAAGAACAAACACAATTAGATTTGTGCAATTCCTGCAATTAATTTTATATCACTTAACATTTTCCTTTTGGGGTTTCCGAATCCCGTTCTTACCATCTTGTGAAAAGGAAAGCTTAGCTTGGAGAGGGAAAAGAATAGCAAAGATATTAGAACCAAACTGGAGCGAGATCCAGTGGAATATACAGGAGTTGAGACTAATAAAAGGTAGAAAGAGAGTGGAGCAAAAACATAAGCAATTTTTTTTGGGGCTGAAAACAAATCCACCCAAAATGCTCAACGTGATCAGTGTGGGAGAAAATATCACTTCAGCAACCATAGGGGCTCAGTGGAACCCCACTTGATAGAGGAACCTAATGTACATAAAACATGCCAATATCAAAACATTCTGCGACGAAATCAGAGGCAAAGAGAGCATCTTAGCCATGCTCAAACAAACCCTAATTTGGCAAACATCCAAGGCGTTTTTTTGGGTCAAAATGAATTGTGTATTTAACAAAGAAAAAGGAGGAAAGAGAAGCCCAATTATTGCCTGATAGACATAAAAATCAAGAATTTGACCAACAAGAACTACGGAAATTGAAGCGAACCAAACAGCAGGAAATCGAAAGAAAGGTTTATGTTATAATCTAGGGTTGGTTGGGGCAATAAGCGAGTCATACAGAAAGTAAAGGAAGAAACCCTAAGTCCCTAGCCGCACCAGCGGAGAGGGAGGGAGGGAGGGAGGGAGGGAGGGAGGGAGGGAGAGAGAGAGAGGGAGAGAGAGAGATAGATAGAGAGAGAGAGAGAGAGAGAGAGAGAGAGAGCTAACCGTTCGTTGCGGACGGCAAGATTGAGGAGAGCGAGGAGAGCAGCTTCGGTGGCGTCGAGGTTGGAGGAGAGGAGCATGGAAACAAGGGGTTGGATGACGCCTGCGGCAGCGAAGCCAGAACGGGTCTTGACGGAGGACTTGGCGAGCTTTCTGATATCCTTGGCGGCCTGTATCTTGGTATCGAGATCGCCATGGATGATCTTGCGAGCAAGGTCCTGGATCAGATTCTGCTTTTTCTGGTTCCAGGTCTCTTCTTCCTGGTCCATCCTCGTATTGTGCCCCATGACTCCAATCCCAAAAGAATAGAATAATTAATGATAATTGCAGAGTTTCAAGCTTCCAGGCAGCCCTGAGCCCTCCTCCACCTCCTCTGTCTGGTATCCGGCGATGATGGCCAGCGGCGGCCTTTCTCCAGTCTCCCTGGCTCACTCACTCAGTCGGTCATTCACCAAGAAATAGAGAATCTTTTTGGTGTGAGAAGACTGAGTAGAGAGCGTCGCTATAGAGCTAAAGCTAGAAGCAAGTGGACATTACAAAGGTCAATTTATGTAAGGTGTATGCAGATTCATATTCCATTTCCGTCTTAAATGTGTGTTAGAAGAGGACAATTGCACGTTTGCACTTTGATACATGATGATGATGCATTATTGATGATCATGATGGATGAGAGACAGAGAGAGAGAGAGAGCGAGTCATTTGCGTTTGCGTGGGACCCATCTACGTGGAACCGGAGCCCTAGGATCTAGGAAAGGATTTGGCGGCAACTGATCTATCATGTATATTATATCCACTGATCTGGACAATAGTTCTCTCTCCGTCTCTCAAGTTCCTTGGAGGGAAAATTGATGGATGAAAAAGCTGATTAATAGGCGACCGAGGCATGGCATAGCTGGTATTTGATAAATCTGAAAATTAAATATGATGTTTGAAAAGAGTTATAATTGTTTGTGTTGAATCAACCTTTTATCATCTCAAATTTATTAATTTTATTATTTTATTCCTAAAATATATTATTTAGAAATATTGAGTTTAATTTGTATTATCTCATAAAAAATAATTTTCAATCTTAAAATAATATTAAAATAATACAAATAAAAAATAATAAAATATTATTTATTAATTAATAAATGAAATGATTAAAATTAAAAAAATAATGATTATAAAAATATTAAAATAATTAATAATTTATACAAATAAAAATTAAAATAATTTTTAAAAATTTAAAGAAATAATTAAAAATTACTAGTTAATAAAAATAATTAATAAATAATAAATAATACAAATAAATTTAATAAGAAATAACTAATTTTTAATAAAAATATTATTATTCATCGAACCACATGTAGCAGCGATGGCGGTGGTGGGAAGACAGGGGAGGGAGGGAGGGAGGGAGGTAGAGAGAGAGAGAGAGAGAGAGAGAGAGGGTGCAACGGCGGTGGTGGCGGTGGAGCTCGATTAGGTCGCAGGGACAATTCGATTTGATTTACATGAAGGACAAAAACATGTAATATTAAAATTTCTTTGAGGGCATTTATGTCTTTTATGCACCTCTGAATTAGGTTTGAGTGCATTAAGCAGTCTCTCTACCTCTTAGAAATTAAGATCTGAAATCCAATTTTATATCTGTAATAAGAGGTCATACCAAACACAGAAGATGTCTGAAAAGCAACATTTTCATATTCAAACATTTGAAAAGTGCAACCAAACACCACCTTAGTTTTAGTGAAGTGTAGGCTTTTAGCCTTTCCCTCAATTTACATGAAGCAATAGCCTTAAGTTAAAGGGGTTTTGGGTGGGGATAATTGGATTTTAGTATGGGCACTTTTAGAAAAAAAGTAAAAACCCCAAAATGTAGCGTTTTCAACGACTAAAATCTAATTTCTCTATTTTCGTTTTTCAATCGAACTCAAGAAGACCAAATTCATATCTCTTCTATTGTTCTCTGTTCTATTTTCTATCTTCTACTTCTCAGGTCAAACTCAAGATTCAAGAAACAAAATTATTGGTCAAAATCAAATCGTGCAACTGCATACAGATCCTCCTCCTCCTCCTCCTTCTTCTTCTTGAATCTTGCGTACAAGTTCTCCTCCTCCTCCTTTTCACTTTTTTCTTTTTTTTTTTTTGTCTCAAACTATCAATTAAGTGGGGCAGTAGATTTGTGGGAGGTCAGAGACTCAAAGGTGTCGGCGTGCTACTTTCTTTTAGTTTCAATTTCAAATAGTAAGTGTTGTGATAACTGATAACTGATAACTAATGAGATGATTGGATACATGTTGCCATGTTGTCATAAACTCATAATATATGTTGAATTTGGATCCGTTTTGTCATCTTCCATGAACAACTCTTGCCAGAACCGTCAATGAAGTTTTATCATGACAGCCAGGAAATGAGTCTAATTCATTTCAAGATTTGTCTAAAACTTTCGAAAAAATTTGAACAATTAGCGAAAAGATCTAATTCATAATTCATACAAATAATCTTGAAAATATTTGAATAATCAACAATTGTTGAACCATTGATACATTAAGTGACAAATAATTATATAAAACTTCAATTATTTATTTTTTCATAATTTTTAAGTTTTTAATTTGAGGCTTACACCTCAAACCAACCACCTCGAGGCTTTGCGCCTTGCCTCTTTAGCACCCAACCGCCTCGCCTCCTTCTTTAGCCTTTTAAAACCTTGGATTTATCTATGGATATCTTGTGAATATAGAATAAACCTGTTTTTTTCATAGATATATTTTATTTGGGTATATATATATATATATACAAGAAAAATGAATGAGACAAAAAAATTGTGAGAATTTAGGGAAGAGAAAATCTATGGTGTAGAAAAGATATGGTATGGACAGAGTAGAGGTGGCAATGAGCTGAGCTCTTCACGAGTTACTCGAGATCGGCTCATGAGGCTCGCGAGCCAGGTCGAATATATATATAATAAAAATATTATAGTTCTTAATTTTTTAAATATCAAATAAAAAATAATTTTTATATATAATTTTTTTCTTTTTATAAAATATTTTTTCTCAAAATTGAGCTCGAGATCGAGCCTTGTAGAACAGTCTCGAGCCGAGCTCGAGCCTTATACTATTCAACTCGGCTCGGCTCGAATCCACCCCTAGGAAAGAGTTTTGACCAATCAAAACCCACCAATGAATTTTGATAAATAACACCATATTCCCTATCACGTTTATGATTCTAATTTATTGTTAGTTATTTTTTGGATATCACATCTTTTCCATATCATAGTCGAACCCATTCCATGTTCTAGATTTAAAACATGTTTAGCTTAATTTAAAATCCCGTTCCTCAAGATAAACTTAGGTCCAATGAACTGGTGGTCCGTGGATTCAATTCACGGGAAGTGTGTACGCTGACAACTTCAAATTGATGTTAATGTTAACGGGCTTTCAACCGTTAGTTAATCCAATATGTTTGAACCGGACACAAAAAGAATAAAAAATACTTAAACCCGACTTCTTTCAATTATTTGGGATTTGGAATTTAATTCGAACTCTCCCATTTTCTCTTCTCCTACCAACCCTAACCCAGAAGCATCCCATCGGTGATTTCACTACACAGTCGACGTCCATGAACATGAAATCCACTGGCGGCAAGAAAACAGTTCTTCCAGAAACAAAATTACATCACTAAGATGTGTACATTTGTCTTGAAGGGAACATACTGAGAATCCTTAGCATGGAAATTCAATATGAGTCTACGCCCCTCCCCGAAGAGCTTGTTACAGAATTCAATTCGTTTACGGTGGAGGATAGGCTAAGAGAGCAGTGGATTAGATTGAGAGGGAAACGTGGAGACAAAGAAGAGACTAAAATTGATGTTATAATGTTCAATGGGTCCATTCCTATTCCCAAATCCGGTGATGATGCCCAAGGGAAAGACGTGAAGCTTCATTGTTGATGTTTTCAAGGGAGAGGGTTGTGATGTTTTGGAGTTCATATGCTCTGCATGGCCAGATTGCTTGGAGATTCAGAAAGTTTTTATGTTTAAGTATGACAGAATGCTTGCAATGCATAGGGGTGTCAATGGATCTGTCTCGGATTAGACCCCGTCCAAATCAAAATCAATTTGGAAAAATTGGATGGACCAACAAGACATTGAATTGAACCAGTCTAGATTTAATGGTCCAAATTATTTATTGGATTGGAATAGACCTGATCCATCTGTAATGAATTTATATTGGATTGGGTTGGACTGAGCCAATATCTGATCTAGGTATAGATGATAGGAATATAGGTGTCAATGAACCATTTTTTATCAAAACAGGTCGATCGTTCGGTTCGAATGGTCAAACTATTCGACCTGAGAATTAGACACCTAATCGGTTCGTTATCCGGGTCGGTTTTAAAAACCTTGATTATATCTGACTTTCTCTCCAAACCAATCATTCATGTAACATTCTCTCCCCATTAGCTTCAACATTGATCCTTTTCTTGTCCTTAAGGCTAATGTTAGGGAATTATCAACAACTGTCTTCCTTAGTGTTTTACAACCATTTAGGCTGAGTTTCATTGGTGAGCTCCTAATTGCAACACCTATCAACTAGAATCTTCATTTTCCTCTTTTTCTCGCCATCTTCTCCATCCTTTTTTGATTGAACTGGATCCTCATCAACTTTAGCCTCGATAGTAAATCTCTTTTCTTACCGGGTGTATATAGGAAATAAGACAAACCCTGAAGTTGTTTTTGGATGTGTAAAACCTTGGTCATCATGCTTTGGATTATGTAGTATAAGATGTGTCCCTCTTGGAAAGAATTTCACTAGGTATCTCCCCTGGAATAGCACAAGGACTAGCAATAGCTCCTACTTCCCATATGTGTTGCCTATCAATTATTGACCTCCTTGTTGAAATAACTCGATCAACAACCGAGAATGTTGGGTAGAATCCAACACCAATTCAGCATATCAAATTGTTGTCAACGACAACATCTTTAACTCCTTCAATACTTCAAGAACTTGGCATTTCTACCTTGTTTAGTACTCCATGCAGAACGATCAACACGAACTTCAAGAACTTGGCATTTCTACCTTGTTTAGTGCTCCATGCAGAACGATCAACACTCAGTGAAAGTGTTATTTCCCATAAATACTCTATGTTTTCAAGCTTTCAACTCCTTCAATTCTAGGAGCATCTCCTTGGATTTGCAAATATGCCTAGAGGAACCTGAATCTATGCACCAAGAATCAATAAAGAATGATTTAGATATCACAAAGACAATATCTTTCTTTTCAGCGCTACTCTTTCCAGTATTTGTTTTACCTTTACTACAATTGGGGCAATTAAATTTAGTGTAGCCCTACTTTCCATAACCAAAATAATGTTTATTCTTAGTTTTCTTGAATTCTTTTGAGAATTTCATCCTTTTGTTAAATTTCTTAGCTTTGTTTTTGAAGTGTTTGCCCTTAGGCATTTCATGGAGTGTTAAATTATTTGCCTTGGTTGAAATCTTATTTATATGTAAACAATTATATTAAGAGCTTCTCCCCAAAAATGTGTTCCCAAACTTGAGTGAGACAACACTGACCTCACCATGTCTAATAAGGTTCTATTCCTACATTCAGCTACTCCATTTTGTTGAGGTGTAAAGGACATGGTGAGCTGATGTATTATTCCATTTTGTTTATAGAAGTCATTAAACAGGTTAGAGATATACTCCCCACCTCTATCACTTCTAACAGTCTTGATCTTCCTTCCTAATTGATTTTCCACCAATATTTTGTATTCTTTAAACTTTTTTAATACATCAGACTTTTGCTTAATTAAATATACATGCCCATACCTTGAAAAATCATCAATGAATGCTACAAAGTACTCCATGCCCATATGAGTTTTAACATTTAGAGGATCACACACATCTGAATGTACAATTTTTAATAATTCTTTTGATTTACTCCCCTTCTTGAATGGGAGTCTAGACATTTTTCCATTAAGGCATGGCTCACGATATGTGAAATTCTTCTCTATCTTACTTATCAGCTCATATGAACTCATTCTCATCATTTTGTCTTTATTTATGTGACAAAATCTTAAATGCCAAATGTAACCATCATTTCTATATGATAAGCACAATCAAGATAATCAGAACGGGAGGCTTATTTATTATCATTAGTGTTCAAATGGTACAAACCATTAAATTTAACCCCAAAAAATAGTATTCATACATGTTTATCAATAGTCATACCAATAGTCACCTTTCCACCCCTAAAACGTACATCAAATCCCTTTTCATTCAATAAGGGGACAGACAACAAGTTCTTACTAAAATTAGGTGCATACAGTACATTGGTAAGAATCAAATTTGTACTTTCATTTATAGGGATCTTCACATTTCCAGTCCCAAACACATCAGTGAAAGTGTTATTTCCCATAAATACTCTATGTTTTCATGCTTTCAACTCCTTCAATTCTAGGAGCATCTCCTTGGATTTGCAAATATGCCTAGAGGAACCTGAATCTATGCACCAAGAATCAGTAAAGAATGATTCAGATATCACAAAGACAATATCTTTCTTTTCAACGCTACTCTTTCCAGTATTTGTTTTACCTTTACTACAATTGGGGAAATTAAATTTAGTGTAGCCCTACTTTCTATAACCAAAACAGTGTTTATTCTTAGTTTTCTTGAATTCTTTTGAGAATTTCATCCTTTTGTTAAATTTCTTAGCTTTGTTTTTGAAGTGTTTGCCCTTAGGCATTTAAGTTGTTTGAGGTTTCTCAACTATTTTTGGGGTGACCATCAAAAAGATGGTTGAGATTTCTTTTTCTTTCTCTCATCTTCTAAGCCAAGTAGAGTTGGAAGGCTTTTAACATTTATTTCTCTTCCAAACAAATCCAGTGTTGTTACTACCACATTCCGTGGATGAGGTAAGCTATTCAAAATGGTAGAAACTTGAACTTTTTTGGAATAGGGTTACCTGCAGATGCCAATTCTTTGACAATCACATTCGTTCTGATTACATGATCAATTACTGAATCTTCTTCTTTCATCTCACAACCATAATATTTTTTCTATTAATAATTGAATATAAGTTTAAGTTATTTTTTCATATGTTTCATTGATTGCTTCAAACATTTCTTTAGCACATTTATATTCATAAAAAATTACTTCTACATCAGACTCCATGAAAGTTAGCAAATAGGTTCTGGCTTTTCTATTATCCTTTTCCCATTTATTATATTACCGTACAATATGTAAAGCATCACCATCCGAGGGTTTAGGAGGAACTGATTTATCTAAAATGTAATCAACATTTTCCTTGTCCAAGATCCTCCTAATCCTTCATTTCCAAAGGGAATGATTTGTTCCATTCAACTTTTCAGTCTTACTAAGCTCTTGAGACAAAGTAGTTGTAGGCATGTTTACAAAATAAAAATAAAATGCGAATAAGGAAAAACTTAGCTGATTTGAAGATTTAGCCATTTAGACCCCCGAAGATTTCACTTCTCTTGACCCAACTGAATCGGCTACCTTCTTTGTTCAGCAATAATCTATAGTGTCAATAGATTTGCACTATGTTGATTCAAAATGTTCCTTATCAGCATGCATTCATGCGTATAGATAAGCAAAAATTGCAAAAATAGGTAAACAAAATTATAGTAAATAAACAAATTAAATAATAACAAATAACCCAAAAAATAGGGGAATGTGGATCTCTAATACTCGATTTGTTTTTCGTATCGACCCTTTGTTCTAATCTTTCACCATTGTTGAGATCAAAGTTGTAGAAGCACTGGAAGCAAGCTTGGCCGAAAAAAAAAGAAACCCGAAATTTGTTTAGGATTTGTTGTAGATGGAACCCAAAAAAAGATTATGGTATAATTCTTCTAATGAACAACAGTAAAAAAACGGTCGTGTCTAAATGTTGATGGCACCAGGAAAGAAATAGCTGCTAATGGAAAACACTGGTAGAAAACTGGGGTTCTTGGATGTGTCTCAAGAGAGGAGAAAAAATAAAAGTACAAAAAAAAACAAACACAGCAGATTGATGGCTAGATGTGTATTGCAACCACTTTCACCGGATTAAAAAAGATTGGGTAACAAAATCAGGTTGGACTGAAAAAAACACCGAGGAGCTTTCGTCTCTTGCAATCGGTGGTGAAGAGGAAAGTTATGAACAAGAACACTTCCTCTCTCTTTTCACTTTTGTAAACATTTAAAGTGGGACGCGATATGGTGTAGTGCACCTACACCAAAAAACTTTATGAAGAGGCTCTGATAGCAGTGATGAGCATACATGTGGCGTAACCAAAATATCAATGCATGAAACTTGCTGATCCAACTTGCAAAAAATAAACAATAGAAAATGACCCGAGACACAAGCCCTTGAAGCAAGGTGCAAACGAGGGACTAGCTAATCTGAATTGAGCTTTGATCTCTCTTGACTCTTTTTCACATGGAATTTTTTCATGTGTTGGATATAAGCCATGTACCCCTATATAACAGGCTTAGTTTCTAACGTTTCCTTGTACATTTAATGCTAACAGGAATGTTATAAAAGAACCATTGGTTGACTAGGTCAAAACTCCTCCGGATTGAGACAAGTGTCTCACTGGACAAGGATCTTGTCACTTGATCATCCAGTCTACATTAGGCCAAATGGTCCACCATTGACCCAATAAGAGATGGAATGGATCTGGTTAGTATTCTAGTGATAATATCTCTATGCAAGAAATACTTGTGCAAAAAGCAACCAAAAAGTATTTTTATAGGAAAATAGATAAACAATAATACAATGAAAAACTTGGTTGTGTGTGTGAGAGTGCAGCATAGAGGTAATTTGTTCTCCATCAACATATGGCTTGTCACATGGCCATTGGATTCTCCAACATGTTGAGGATTAGCAAGTGAAGGCCTATAGCCACTCTTCCAACACATAAAAGAGAAAATAACAACAACCACACAAAATGGGATCTGAGGCACCAATTTTCTCTTGCAAAAAGATAAGTGGGAACTGCAAAATTTGGATGGCGTTGAATATGATTGGAGGTTTCTTGACCTTCCAAAGTATATGATTTCTCATGTGTTAACTATCTATCATCATTATGAGATAGCATTATTTAGAGGGAAGACCAATTCAAAGCCTTACTAGATTGAGACAAATGTCTCATTGACCAAGGATCTAACTGAAGGGAAGGAAGATCCATCATATGGATGGTTGAACCATGTAGGGTGAGTGGGCAAATTTTCAAAAAATTTCTCTCCCTTTCGAAAATTGTATTCATAGTTTTAGAAAAACTGCATTTTTCTAGGATCGCTCTTGAAATAAACTGGACCAGATTTGAAACCAAAATAAAATAGAGCAATACCTGAAATGGGATCTGAGGCACCAATTTTCTCTTGCAAAAAGATAAGTGGGAACTGCAAAATTTGGATGGCGTTGAATATGATTGGAGGTTTCTTGACCTTCCAAAGTATATGATTTCTCATGTGTTAACTATCTATCATCATTATGAGATAGCATTATATAGAGGGAAGACCAATTCAAAGCCTCGCTAGATTGAGACAAATGTCTCATTGACCAAGGATCTAACTGAAGGGAAGGAAGATCCATCATATGGATGGTTGAACCATGTAGGGTGAGTGGGCAAATTTTCAAAAAATTTCTCTCCCTTTCGGAAATTGTATTCCTAGTTTTAGAAAAACTACATTTTTCTAGGATCGCTCTTGAAATAAACTGGACCAGATTTGAAACCAAAATAAAAGAGAGCAATACCTGATACGGAATCCACACATGTAGCTCTCAAGGTAGGTGTTCATGCCCAAAGAGTGCACCAAACCCGCTTCCACTAAAGATGGCGTAGCTTGAGATGAAGCAGGATCAGCAATGTAGTCCTTCAACAAGATCTGCAATCCTTCAGCAATGATTAGGCAAGGGAGTGTGAGCATGAATTCAGATCTAACTTTTCTAGTAAAAGTCAGAATGAAGATCAAATCTTGATCAGTCAAAGTACTGGAGATCGAACAGGGTAGGGCGGCAAGAACAGAGGGAGAGAACTAATTGTAGAAAAGGTAAGAAATAATGCAGTTCATCCACTCTATTTATAGCCTTTCAAGATCAGCTTTCCTAATCCTATTAGGAAAGAGTTCTTATCTTATCCTCTTGCTGATCCAAATCCATATCTAAACCTAGACTCGCCCATATTAATTAATCATATTAACCCAGTTCGATATGGACTTCAGGCCCATCAAGTTATCAGACTCACTTCCCTTTTAATTTGCTAGCTGACTTGGCTCTCTTTGTATGGCATGGGACCCTAACATTGATCTTCACAAAAGCCATATGGGTTCAACCTAGTCTTTGTTACAAGGTCTGGCCGAATTCACTGTTGAACACAATGAACCCTTGAGCCCATCAGTATGGGCTCTTTAGCAGGCCCAACATTTACATTAAATGGTCCTTGGGTCCAACCACCTTATGAAGGCCCAAGGACTATGGTCTTAAGTGAGATTAGCCCATCAGGTACTTTGTTGTTATCACTAGTCTCCACTGTCACCAAGGGGGGAAAGCTCAATCCTCACAAGGGGGACCCTCATGGTCCACCCACCAACATTGAGATTTTACTTAGCAAGTCTCGTTTGAGGGTACCAATCTTGTTTAGGGGTGGCAATTTTTCACACAACCCGCTAAACCCACCCAACCCACCTAGTATCTAACCTGCTCAACCCGCCCATTTACTTGGCGGGTTGTGTGATCAATCCGTCACCCAACCCGCCCATTTAAATGGGTTGGGTTGTGGATAACCATTGGATTAACCATTACAAACATTAGTATTAATTCCTTCACCTTTTTTTATTTTCTTTATTTGAATTAAATAATCTATAATTAATGCATTAATTTTCTATTGACTAAATTTAGTTTTGTCTTGAATCAACACACTCCACCCAACATAAATCCAAATCAATTTGACCCAAGTCCGGACCAATTCAACGTGGTATGACCCAATCCCACATATACCAATTCGGGTCGACCCAAATAGACCTCGGACAAGATGGCTCAATACCGCTCGCTTTGCTTGGTTTGGGTCATCCGGCCCGAATTCGAAATGGGTCAGACCTGGTGGAGTCTGAACCCTAAACCACCTTGCTTGTTTTGTTCGATTTGGTTCGTCAGTTTGGTTCATATCCGTTCAACCCGACCCGAATCCAAACCGGTCTGATTTACTTCTTTTGACCTGCTTCGGGCCAATCGATTCGGCCCTAAACCCATGCACAAACATGATATGAGCCAACCCAAGTCAATCCACCATTGACTGAACCAGTCTGGTCCGATCCGACCAGATTGAACCAGACTGGTCGAGGTTTTGCCCGACCGGACTGAACCGGTTCAGGTGGGGTCTAGTCCAACTAGACTGATCCGGGTCTAAATGGTTCAACCACTTTTGAACTTGATGTGATTACCTCGAAGACAATCCAATTAGATAGTTCAAGTTGGTTTGATTAGTTTGAACCTGTGTAGTTCGTCAAATCCGAAACCCAAACATAGTTAAATGGCTTTGCTACTTGTATTAAAATAACATGCATTTAACATGATTTGAACCTTCACCACTTGTGTAAATAGCAACTACTATTACCACTAAGCTATGACTAACTTATTTGTTAAAAAGGAGTTAGTATTTTGTTTTTAAGTACATAAATATAAGATTAATGGGTTTGGGCGGGTTGGATTGGGTTAAAGTGGGTTTGAGTTGAACCCAAACCCATTAACGGGTTGGCGGGTTAAATGGGTTGCCGCCCAATTGCCACCACTAATCATGTTGTGCTCAATCAGTATCTTTTGTGTCCAAATCGTGGATGATCCTAATGCAATTATAGGATCGGGAAACAAGGTGTTCATGGAAGCTACGTACTCCATTTGACTTGGTCAGGACTGGATGACCAAGTGGTTAGTGTTAGACAGTGTTCCAATTAGATTGGCGTACATTTGACATTTATTTTAAATGAATAAAAGTACATAATTGGTTCATGTTATATCTGGTATGTTTCTGTGTAATTACCCTTAAACTGGACAGTTATGAGACTTGTGTTAGTTTAGAATGTTCCCAGCTATTGGATAAACTTGGGGAAGTTGACCCTGCCAAGGCTGACACTAATGTGTTGCCAAGTTGGTTGGGGTGGCTTGTCTTAACTGTCAGAGTTAGACTTGAAGCACATGTAGTGTAGGTTTGCTTGAAACTCTGAACCAAACCAATTTTCAGTTATGCCCTGGACCTTGGAGATGGATGGGCAAAACTGAAAAGTTACACCTAACCCCTAAACTCGATTATGGTACTGCACTAGGTGCTGGATTGGGCTATCTTTAATATGCTAATCAGTGAGATCCTTAACAAGGGTCAAAACCTAGGAATGTTGAGGTAGTTTGAGAATTCACCTGAGTGGGTGATCATAGTGACAGAATCGGCCCCTTTGTGGTATAAAGTGAATGATCGGGGATAGCACTCTCTCTGATGGAAATCTAAACTACTGATAATTGATTTCAAACTTGTTTGAGATTTGTTTTGCAAAGGTTTGCAAATGTTTTAATTCCCGGGATCCATCCGAGTAGAGAGTGCAAAGCTGTACATTGCAGTCGAGGGAGAAGTCCTCTCTTGTCGGGTAGTGTTTAATGATTATGGACTGAGAGGTTAAGTGTAAAACCATTTAGGGCTTATTTTTATATACCGATTTTGAGGGTTTTAGATTATGCCCAAAGCAACACGACGTTTGATGCTAAAAATAGCTTGGGGTATTGTCACTGTTGTTGGTGGGGGAGGCAATGTCCATTTGACACCCAAGCCGATTGGGGGTGGATCGGGACCTATACTCAAGGGTGGCCCGATAGCACATAACACCATTATTGACGTTGTAAAGGGAGGGACTACAAATAGGTGGAGATAAGGTCCATAAAGAAAATGGACGAAATGAAGAGAGTGGAAACAATGAGCAAGTTAAGTTGATGTGGTCTATTTGGATGGGTTTCTTTTTGTTAGAGAGCATATAGTGTTAGAGAGCTAGTGGGCCTCAACCTTGGGGCTGAAGGTCTTCACATTGTCCTTATGTACCAAAACTACTACTTCGCCGATAGAGATTTCCAGACTGGTGCTATAGTGGGCTTTGGGGAAAGAAGTTGTTGAGTTGTTCTAATCCAATATTTCATCAAGAAGGACAAGAGTCTTCTCCCCTGTGTCATTGGTAGAACTTAGGCAAACTTGACGTCGTGACTTGAGTACTTCTGATACTAGTATCGATAGGTGGAGCTCGTTGTTGACTGTATTCTTCTATGGAGGAAGGATCTAGTTAAGCTGTCTTTGATCTCTGCTAGATGAGCCCATATCCACTCTTGGTTCCTCTGAGTCTTGAGGTGATTGAGATGATCTTTGAGCCTTGTCATTCATGTGTCCATGCATCTAACTACATTTCTCTTGAAATACCACCTATAACATTTGATTAGGAAAGATCAAATGTGTATTCCCTACCTTACCATTGGTTAATGTGATGGGTTTATATTGTTTGGATTTTCTTGTTTTGTTGTTGTGTAGTGTTTGTGTTTCTCCATGCATTATAGGAAAAATAACTTTTAGCGACAATCAATTTACTACTAAAAGTTTTTCGCAGCAGTTTTGGCGATTGCCAGTAAAACTAAAAAAAAAACTTAAAAAAAAAAAAAAAACTAACAAAAAATAAGACTTTTAGCAACAATCAAAGACTACAACAAAAGACAAAGTACTAAGTGACAATTATGTCTTTAGCAACAATAATGACTGCCACTAAAGATACATATCAATGACTGCCTCTAAATCTCTAATTTTTTCCACCTTCCAAACTTACTTGGAATTTGTTCCAAATAACTTGTAATTGTTTAAAATTATTAAATAAACATGTAATTTTCTTCAAACAACCTGTTTTCTCTTCATTCATCCAAATTGAAATTAAATACAAAAATCAAAACATCAATCACAAATAAAACATAAAAGTCCATTCTCCATTCAAAACATTTAAGTCATAAACACATCTTTGTTTCAAATTGATAAATTCCTTAATACAAATGTCATCGTCCATTCTCAGAAACTTCTTGTGTCATTCAAAACATTTGGTTTGCAAAAACATCTTTGGTTTCTCCCAAAATCCAATAAGGATGAATTCCTGCACAAAAGATGAAAACAATCATAAACAAACCTGAATCAAAACCATAAATAAGAAAATATCAATTATGACAATAAATAAGATATTATTTTCTTCCCTCATATAGTGGCTACAAAGTATAGGATATCATAAAACTTTATACTAGCTACAAAAGGGTAAATCAATAGATATATTAATAGCTTCAACCCATGGACTGAACTATAGATTACTTGAATTCTAGGATTCAACTAGGACAAGAGGATCTTGAAACTAGTACCAGCTAAAGTTGAGTAGAAGGCTGGTGCTAGTTGAGACATAGCAATCCAGATTAAGTCTTCTCCAAAGAACACTACTTTAGGTTTGACTCTTGCAAGATTTGTGGTTTGCTTATTAAATAGAAAAGAAATGTAGGAAATGAAAAACTTTGTATTTACAGACATGTACACCTAGGGTAAGAATTGGATGTTTTGGTCCAACAATTCCCATGACCTTGCCACATGTTCACACCTAACACCCATGCAATGCCCATTGTACAAATAGATATACTTTAAATAATTCATTTGGAAAATATTAGACACTAGTAAGCCACTCTCCTTACCTAACTTTTGAGAGTTACATGCCCGTTTCCAACTTCCTCAAGTAAACTTGAAAGTCTGTTGTCCTCTTCTATATGGGTAATATATCATGCTTCCATCTTGTAATTTACATGCTCTAGACTAGTGAATTTCTTTACTATTGATGTGAATTTTTGCAGAGGGCAGATCAAATTGGCAAAGTTCAGGGTTGCACTACAACCCTCTCCATTTAATTACATTTTCAACCCAAGGACAGTGGCAATGGTATGCTATATAATATAAGACAAGAGAGTCACTTGAAACTATAATCCAATGACTTGCATATGTGTTTCTTGTTAGATAACTAGACAAAATTTCCTTTTTATGCATGGCTAGAAATGGTAAAAGTGTTCCAAAGTACATTTGGAATGGTGACATTATATATGATAAAGGACAGTCCTAAAACTTCAATCACAACCTAGTATATTATTTGTTGTTGTTGTTATTAGAAATTTGTAACAACTAATAAAATAAAATACTATAATATAATTTTTTGTGATTATTAGATTTTTTTTTCTCATACTCATCTTTCCTCCATGTCCTAGCAGTTGACAATATTGTGAGTAACTTATGCAATTTTGCAATCAATTGGGTTTTAGTTAGTCCCAAACACTTTTCTCTCCCCTCCCCCCCCCTAAAGTCAAGCCCTTTTGTTGAGAGACTTGCTACAAGAAAAAGAATTGGACTTTGTCTCTTTAAATATTCACCTTTGTGCAAAACAGGTAGTGGGGTCTATAAATCTCCTTTTATCTCTTGTTTATCTAGAGCAATTGTGTCGGTCCGTTGGGAATATTTTGTTTTTCACCTTTTGATGAATAGTAGCAGCCACTTGTGGATGTTTAGGTCCTTTATGATTTTAGTTTATTATCTATCACACCCATGATGAGGAAGATAATGTAAAGGTTAGTAGAGAAATGATGTTGCAGCATTTGTGGGGAGATGATGCTAGGATGTTCTCTGATATCCCTCCGCCAAAGATCACATGAAAAAATACCTGAATATTGATGAGAACCCACTCACTATAGGAGAGAGAGAGAGAGAGACTGCCTCATGAAACCATAGAGAGATTTGAAAAATGGCTCGATGACTTTCTTATTACAATATGGGCTATTTATATATGTCAGTTACATCATCAGTGAATATTGGGCCATTTTGTAAGGTCCCCTGATGTACACTTGTTTAATGGGTCTCATTGGGCCCTTCACATTTTTGTTCTTAACAATAGTTCCATCAACTGCTCACCCCTTTAAAACAACCTTGTTCTCAAGGTTAATGTTTGGGTAACGTTGTTGTAGATGAGAGTTGTCTTCCCATGGTGCATCTCCAAGTAGTAGGTGTTTCCAGACCACCAAAGCTTGTTGAACTGTCTTATTACCTCTCTGATCCACCTGGAATAAGCAATATGATCTAGATCAAGTTACAAAGCCCCATCCTCAAAAAAAAATTCTAGTAAACCAGCTGAATCAGAGCATACAGGTCCCAAATGTTTCTTCAATAGAGACACATGAAATGTGGGGGTATTTTGGAAGAGCTAGGAAGGTCTAACGTGTAAGCCACCTTAACCACTCTTGCTACAACACAAAATGGGCCATAAGATCTAGGATCTAGCTTTTGGAAGGACCATTTAGCCAAGCTACCTTGCTGGTAAGGCCTCAAATTCAAGTAAACCTACTTCCCCACCTCAAATTAGACATCTCGGTGTTTCTTGTCATATTGAGCCTTCATTTGCCATTGGGCCTTTAAGTCCTTAAGGACTGTGTATCTGTCCATCATGTGTGCATCCACCTCTGCAATAGTAGTGGATCCCTTTTCATATGGAAATATTGGGCACTTGTGCTGTGGTATATGGATGGGCTAGTGGTGCAAAATGTGTATATTTGGACAGTCGATCCACAGAAACAACCATGATTGTCTTACCTCTGGAAGGGGGAAGACCGGTAATGAAATCCATAGTTGCCTCATTCCACACTTGCTCAGGGAGAGGTATGCTATGGGCTGTAAGAGTCTAGCTGTGAGGACTAATTTTCATATTGCACAAGTGGCAAAATAGTCACAAATCTACTTCTTCATTCCCAACTAGTAAAAATGGGACGATACACGACGGTAAGTCGGTAAAATGCTTCAATCTCCCCCCATTAGAGAAGCATGAAAAAGCTCCAAGAGGACAGGAATCAACAACTGAAGGAATTCATGCTATCTTGACAAGGCATCAACAACTAAGTTGGATGGGCTTGTTTTGTATTCTATTGTGAAGTCAAAGCCCAACAATCTATTTACTCATTTTTGTTGTACCTCATTTGGAAATTAGAACAGGTTGTTCTACTAAATACCTCAAACTTCGTTGATGGGTACAAATGGTAAAAGCTCGACCCAACAAATATCCTCTCCACTTTTGCATAGCCAGAACCACTGCCATCAACTCCTTTTCATAGGTGGATTTGCTCTGGGCAAGTGGGCAAAAGAACTTTACTGAAATAAGCTATGGGCTTTTCTTCTTGTAACAATACCGCCCCTATACCCTTTCCCGAATCCGGATGCATCAAATTCCACCACAAAAGGTTTGGATAAATCCGACAGAGACAACATTGGAGTAGTGAGATCTTGCTTTAGTATTGCGAAAGTTTGTTCTGCTTCTTCTAACCAATTAAAAGCATTCTTTTTAAGCAATTTTATCAATGGGGTTGCCCTAGCACTATACTCATTAATGAAATGCCAGTAATACCTGGTAAGGCCTAAGATCTTGGGCAACTGTAACATGCATTTTATCTTGTCTGGATTTGCTCTCACGGTGCCTTCTATAACAATGTGACCCAAGTAGTGAATTTGAGTTTGCCCAGTCATATTTTGACCTCTTAGAATATAGTTGATTTTCTCTGAGACCATCAAGAGTAGTGCATAAATGTTGCACATTAGAATCCCAATCTGTTCTGTAGACTACGATGTTGTCAAAAACATACCAGAATGAAATGCCGCAAATACGGATGAAAACTTACTTCATTAAGGATTGAACATAGACCGGGGCATTAGTGAGTCCAAAAGGCATCATCAAAATTCATAATGCCCTTCATGAATTCTAAATGTCGTCTTATACACATCTTGAGCATGTACCCTACTTTGATGGTACCTTACCCGCGAATTGGGAGTTGATCTTAGCCATGCCAAACTCATCTAACAGTTCATCAATCACAGGAATTGGGAGTTGATCACAAACCGTAGTCTTATTTAAGGCATAATAGTCAATGCAAAAATGTCATGTGCCAAAAGCCTTAAGATTCATGGAATGCATCAAGCCAAGCACTTTAACCATTTAGGATCATAACATACCATCACGCATCAATTACGGGAATCAGATTCACTCTAGGCAGCTCTCACTTTAACAGTAGGTAGCCCTCTTCATGACAGCTCTCACTTTGGTGGTAGGTAGCCATTTCCATGACGACTCAAAATCTTGCGATAGGTAGCCCTTTCCCTTTGGGATGGTTTCCACTCTGCTCTAGGTAGTTTTTTTCATGACAGCTTTCACTCTACTCTAGGTACCCCTCTCTATGATTCAAACTTGAGATGTAGTAGTAGGCTTTGGTACCGAATGTTGTGCGCTTGACAAGGAATGAACATTTGGTTTGTTCGATTAAAAATCGAATCGAATAAATCAAAATTTTAAAAATCAAAATAAAAAAAATGAAAGTCGAACCGAAACCAAATTACAAAAAACTGAAATTTTTTGTTCGACTTTCAATTATTTTGGTTAAAATCGAATTGCATAAACATATATAAAATATTATATAGTATAACGTGTAATATATATTATAAAGCTAAATTTCGTTATAATATATTATATAATGTATATATAATATATAAATATATAAAATATTATATATTATATTACATGTTATATAATGAAAATTTGATTAATTCAGTTTTTTTGGTTAACTAAATTTTTAATTCTAAAAACCAAAACCGAAACTGAAACCATATATCAAACCTTGGTATAGAAGCTCTTACCTTGGTTCTGCAATGGAACAACTCAATGAGATGGATCATAGGGTTGTTAGGTACGAGAACTGGGAAAGGTTTGAATTGTATTTGATTCTCTTTTTCCTTTTCTAGTGTAGTTTCTGGAGAGACTTTGGGTTGAGTTCTATTCCCTGGATTTAACTTTACAAGAAACGTACGTGGTAGAAGGGCAAAGAAAACAGTAAATTAGATGCTAGTAGTATGGGTATGGTGAATCATATTTTAAGCTTTCATACAGAAAAAAAAAAAGTATTGAATCCAGACATGTAATTAATGAACATTCTAATGGATTAGACAAATTTTTTCTATTCTTTTTTTTCTTTCTTCCATAGGTATTGACTTTGTTTACCAATGCTTTCAACCATTATTGACCCGATCAGTTGAACCATTGGAACTGTCATTCATTCAGGATTTTAGGTTCGGTTCAATTAAAATCTGTCAGGCGGTCAAAAACTATTGACTTGGTCAAGAACTATTCAATCCTGTCGGTTTAACTGTTGGCCCAATCAACCCGGTCATCGGGTCGCAGGTTGCACATTCAAATGCATGCAAATTTTTACAACCTGGTCATTGGCCTCAAATTATAATTTTTAATATTTTATAAATAAAAAATTAAATACGAAATTAAAAAACATAAATTAAATATAAAAATACATATAACATATCTAAAACATAATTATACATTATTTATTGATAAAATATATATTTATACACATACATATATATATATATATATATATATATATATATATATATATATATATATATCCCTTAAATACATGACCCATTCAACCTGAATGGTCGAACTGGTGACCTGCGACCCCGAGGCAAAAATGATTCAGCCCCTGAGTCGGTTTTTAAAACATTGCTGTTTCCTCAGGTAGAAGCATATCTACTGTAACTCCTTTCAACTACAACCAGGAAATCTTTTGGGCATTTTCATCTTCTAGAATTATTAACAAAGTCATGAAATTTGATGAACAACATAAGTCAGAAGTTGAAAAGCAGAAGCTATCTGATAGAGGGAATGCAGGTGAGCGAATAATTGATCTGCTTGAATCAATTCTTCATCACATTCTCTCCTTTATTGCGCTAGATATGCTGTGGTCCTATGTTTCCTTGCGTCAATCATATTGTGGTCCTATGTTTCCATTCTGGATTTTGATGATGATCTGCTTAATGATGATGGAATCAATGAAGATTTAAAATATATGGATTCAGTAGATAAGGTGCTTCTTCTCCACAATTGGCTTAATTTATATAGAATCCGTCTTCCTTGTGGTAACCATGATGCATCCCGTGTTGATACATGGATCGTAAAGTGAAAAGAACTTTTACATGTGAATTCAAGCTTCCCTACAGCCTTTTTACATGTGAATCGCTGGCAGTGTTTACACAGGATTTGGATGACTCTGTTCTCTTCCTTCCAACTTCAATTTTTCTTCCTAGTCTTAAGATCATGAATCTCATATCAGTTATATTTTTGGATGGAAAGTCAGCAGATGAGTTCTTTTCCAACTGTCCAGCCCTTAGAAAGTTCGGTAATGATATGTTGTGACATTAGGAGGTCTGGGGTCCTGTATATTTCTGCTCCGAAGCTGAAGATTCTTTCAATTGGTGGGGGCGGTGATGGTTTAATTTAATATGTTCTAAGATCAAGGTTTCTACTTTCTACCTCAAATCTTGTATCAATCAAGACTTTGGTTGATGCATGTATTAAGTTGCGAGCTAATTCTGGGCAGAACTAACACAGTTAACAGTATCCACGGTTACCTTGCAAATAAGCTCCTTAGACAACTTTCTATGGTTGCGGTTCTAAGTCATCAGATTCTAGCATTGAGGTATGACTTCTTCTCCTAGTGTTATCTACTCTGCAGTTCTCTATTTTATCTGATTAGTTGTTGAAAATCTACCATACCCTAATAAGTGATTTGTTGGGAAATATTATCTGAGGTTTTTATTTGAATCTTTTGTATGAATATTTACCATGCAGATTATCTCCAAGGTGCATAAAAGATAATGCTCCAGGACACATAGTATCTTGCAGCCTCGTTTCTTCCCATAAAAAATTCTATTCTCCCACAATGCCCCAACAGACTGCAAGAAAGATAATGCTCCAAAAATATTTAGACATTGTTGCTGTCCACAATTTTTTCTTTTTTAGGATTGGAGAAGGGCTCTCAATTTTCTGTGGGTCTTAGTAGCTCTTTGATGGATATTTTAATGGTTTAACAGCAAGGATTTTACAGTTTAGTTGGGACTTTGTTTTAAGGCAGTACACTGTAAAGACTAATTTTAGGCTTTGAGGGAATTGAGATCTTTTGCCAACAAAACAGTGGCAGGATGCATCAGAAGTGACAGATTTTCGAAGCTGGCTTGGATTTTGCCAACTGGCATTCCTCTTGATGCTTGGTGTTTTCAAACAATCTATATGTGATACATGTGGCATTTTTATCTGTTTATAGGAAAAACGTGAGATGGGAAGTGACTCGAGTCCAGCTTCCGTCAGGCAAAGCCCATTCCAACAGCCTTTACAGCCTTACATTGGGAATATCTCCGTACTTTATGATTTATTTCATGGAAGATATTTCCGATGCAAGGTTGCAAGGGGCTGCTCAAACAGTGCAAGCACCGATTTGCCCTGACAGAAACCGAACTCAAGCGACTCTGCACATTAGTATTCTCACTGAGATTTCAGATCTGGTCACCTGAACACAATCCTCAGATATTAACTTCTACTGCAGCCCAATGCAGAATTCTGAAATTACAGCCCCCCATAGTCTACTAGTATAACCCCTCCCCCGCTATAAACCGCATCCTGTCTGTGGATTTTCCATCAATCCACAGTCAGGATTCATCCCCCCTGCACGGTGGGGCTAAGAATTCTCGACTGGGCTGATCAGTCATTCTCCCCTTCATTTTTGGTGGGTAATGGTTTGAGGTAGGACTTGGGCCATTAATTGGTACTCATGATAGCTAGGTGATTGGGCTAGCTGGAGCATGCCCAATTTTATGGAGTTCGGCTTCAGTCAGGGCAAAGCCCGTTCGAGCAGCCTTTACTGCCTTGCATTGAGAATATCTCCGTACTTATGTGCTTTATTTCATGGGGAGATATTCCCAATACAAGGTTGCAAAAGGCTGTTAGAACGGTGTGGGCACAGGTTTCATGGGGAGATATCTCCGATCTCAATTTTATGCACTTCAGATCAACTCAGAGATCTCTTCAGCTTGGTTCACATGGATTTGTGTAAACCTGGTTGCTGGTCCATCATGAAAGCTACTTGAAGGTCTTTAAAGATCCATGGAAAAGCATGGTTGTGCCTAATCTTTTCTTAGCTTTATGCCTTGCATTAAAATCATGCTGTGGTAATGCCATCACAGGAAATATGTCCACAAGTAGAAAAAATCCTGCAAAGTCTCCCCTTAAAAATGGGCTATGCCAGATTTTCACCTGTTAAAAATACACTCAAAAAACATGATAAAAAAGAAAGAAATATAGGAACCAGCCATTCATCTATTATTCAAGCCTCACCTGTTATGAAGAAGAAGCAATGGAAGAAGAGTCATTTTACTGATGGAAACCACCATGTTGAAAGCTACCTTTCCCCCATTTTGGTGAAGAAAGCTACTTTTCCTCAACTTTCGGTTGGCTTATTTGAGAAAAGAGGAGTCATACAATATTTGGGAATAAGCTGACTTTCATTGCATGAAATCCAGATTATTATTCATAAAGTTATAATCCATCAATTTATTGTTAATCATATACTGCTACTCTTTATATCACAATACCAAGTGTTAGAACCTCTGATGATTGCAAGTGATCATGGTTGTTTGTGAAGTTTGTCGGGAGGTGTTGGTCTGTATTTATGTTGGTTTGTATTTATTAGTTTTAGAAATTGGTAGCTTGAATGAAGAAATTGTAATTCTAATTTCGTTGGGCATGTTAGTCCTCAGCTTATGGTTTGTTTTCCTACTTACATTGTCCATGATCTTCATTTCTAACCAAGCCATAAATTTTTAGACTAGCCATAGGAACGAGGATCTGTCATGGCCATTTTAATTAGGACATCCTCATAATAAGACTTGGCAGAATGATCCAGATCAGTGGTATACAGAGGGTTCAATACAAGATGGAACTTGAAAGGAAATACAAATAAAAGGCCATTATCCAATGATGATCCTTGCCATCTGGAACCAAAGAACTATCCTTTGAAAGGAAACATAATATAGACTATAAATACGATGAATAGAGTTAGGCATCTAATTTCTAATAAAACTTACGAAACAAAAACCCCTACAGTCCTACCTATGCTTAAGAAACGGAGTTCCCTAATCATATTCTACTCTTGCAATCAACAAAGCATACACTTAAAGAAGCTGTAATGGTTGATTCCTTGTTCAACAGTTAACGCATTCTAAATGGCAAAGTAAACATGTCTCCAAGAACAGGAAATTGTGTTCTTTTTGTTCTTCTCCATCATTAATGGACTCTTAAGATGAAACACTTTGTCCTGACAATGCCATGGCACGTGGAATCCACACATAACATTGCTTAGACAGAGAGGAAGCAATACAGAGATAGAAGAAAGAGAGTGAGTGTCTATGTGTGAGAGAGAGAGATGTGAAAAAATGGTGGGAAAGGCCAAATTTAAGCAAACACATTGAAGCCTTACCAAAAAATAAAAAACATTGAAGTCTTAAAATATAGAAGTAAATAAACCTTGAAAATAAAGCATATGCAAACCAAGGGAACTACTTCTAACTTTGTACGAATATAATTTGTGCCACATCATTGTTAGTGTTACATCATGTGGCGTAAGAGTGCACCCGTAGAGGTAGCATTTTTTGTGTGGACTGCCTATCTGAACAGGATTTTAACCAGGGATAATTTGGTGAGGAAAAAGTATGCTGTTGGAGACATCCATTTGTGCTCTTTGTCAGGAGCATAATGAATCAGTCAATCATTTGTTACTACACTGCAGCTTCTCTTCTGAGGTATGGAATAAGGTCAGGAACTAGTATGAAACTTTGTGAAAAGCTGGAGGGTCAAAGGCCTCACAGAAAGGGGAAATTTTGGCATGTGCCATTCATCTGTCTTTGATCTTTCTCTGTTGTATCTTTTCTTATAATTTTTCAGTTTTGAGTTTCAGTTACTGAAAACTGAAAAAGATAATCTCTCTGTTCTGTTCTACTGTCACAAAGCAAGCAAACTAGCAAGAAAAGCTCCATTCAGTAATTAGTACTACTACACTAACTTATAGACTTTGTACTTTATCTTTTATTTCTGCCTTTTTCTTTGATACTTCATTGGTGAGTAACGAGGAAGGTATTGCTAACATTTCCTCTTAACCTATTTATTTTAATCAATGAGTTCGAAGATGATCCATGTGCTTTACGTAATTCCCTATAGTTCTGTCTTCTAAAAAAGTGGTCATGGCTTGAAGTGACGGAACTTTTTCCGAAGACTTTGTCAAATAAACAGTGTTATGAACCATATTCCCCCCGTTGATTTTATCCTTAATTTTTATGTTTTCACTGAACTTTTATACATCGTTATAGAGCCTTTGATTAAAAACTAAGTAAAATATCATTTTTTGCAAATTGCAATATTAAAAAATCAATTTTTTAGGATCATGTTTTATTTATATTTGATAAAATCAGTTGACTTCCTATCTATTTCCAATTCAAAGTTCAAACAGTGTTTGCAGAAGAAACTCTCTCTCTATCAGACTTCTTTGAGACATTTGATGTCTTGTACGTCATACTTAAATTTAAACAGAGTATTAACCTGATATGTTGACATTTATAGGAAAAATGCTAAATTCTCCTCAGTTGTGGCTGTTTTACTATCCATACTGTTATTGTTTTGGACAGTAAACTCTTCACATAATCTCGTGACCTTACTAGAAATGAAAATAGGGTGAAATCTTCTGTTCTCTCTCCAGAATTTGTGCTGGGACCAGGAACAGTGGCAAACAAGTACTATTACAACATTGACTTTCTAAGACGTCACATTGCTCTTAAAGAATTCAATGTTGACGTTGTTGATGAAGCAGGGAATCCTATTCCTCTTCATGAAACTTATCTCCATCACTATGTCCCTAAGGATGTCAAAATTTCTAAGATCCCAAGTTATCATGAGCTTCACCAATCAAAAGATTTTATAGTGAGAAACAGTGGAGTATGCCAAGGGAATTTCCTAGGCAGTATTTTGGCCTTGAATCTGAAACACGCAAAACTGCCACATTATGTCCCAGATCCTTATGGAATAGAAGTCGGGAATCCAGCAGAAATTCCTGATGGATATGAGGAGAGATGGCTGCTTAATGTCCATGCAATTGATACACGAAATGTGGTGGACCAATTGGGATGCACAAAGTGCAGGTGCAATCTTTATAATGTTACAGATGATGAATTTGGCCAGCCTTTGAGGCCAGATTATACTGGAGGACTGTACTGTTGCTATGACCAAACAAAATGCAAGGTAACTAAGACTGATGGGGAATTGATAGCATTTCATCCTAATCTCATCTTGGAAAGATCTTCATAGTGCTAACTAGGACTGCTTCTAGCAATTAATCCACTTATGACAAATGAAATATGCAAGCTTTGGAAATTCTAATGGTAAAGAAAACCTTCCAATTGATCTGCAAAATGCATTTAGCTATGAGTACATATATTTAAATGTTTGCATCAAGGTCAAACAAACACTGGTAATGACTATTTGCAACTTTAGAAAGAATTCTATGCAACATAGGCACTCTACTTCACAGATCTACTGAATTAATATGCATGTTTTGGGGATTGCCCTTTCTTAATTAATGTTAATCATGTCATTCTCAATATCCAGTGATTCCTTGCACAGGTAGAATATGAAATTGAATCTTGCAGTACCACTGGAGTGGTTAATGGTGGGTGTATTGATAGCAAAAAAGCAAGCATAGTTATCCCTAGAGGGGGTAATGTCATCTATGGTGTGTTGTTACCAGCATTCAGGGGGAAATGGAGCAGCACTACATGGAGAGGCGATTATGAATTATTCCTAATCAAGTTTTTATTTTCTTTTATTTTATGCTCATATGTTTTTAATTAGGTAAGAAGAACTAGTATACACAGTGATGCAAATTCATTGATAATCAGTCTTCACGCACAACCACTGATATCAAACACTGCAGGCCTGCAGCCCATCCTTTTAATTGCTTTTCTCCTTATCTGCATAGAAATCACTGAACCCATTTCCTATAAGTTTCCTGAAAGCCTGAGGCTTACGAGTTGAAAATTTGAAGTCTTTTTATCATGATTGAAATGACTGTTGCATTACTGGTAAGCAATTATATTTGTTGAGTTGTAAGCAAAATAATAATAATAATAATAATAATAATAATATCCAATGCATTCAGACTGTTAATCAATTCATCAAAGCCTTAACCTAACCATGTGGTTTCTTTTTGGGTTACTATCTAGAGTGTGCTATAAGAATCTTCTTGTATCACTTTTTTACCTTTTCAAGGGCTATATTCACAATTAAACTGAGAGTCATCAGGTGTTGTCTCTCACTAGATCAGACACACAGGTGTCTCTACATGCTTATCATAGTGCTCCTTGGTGTAGTAGATGTCCTTTTATGTACTTCAAACTATTTCACTTGCTTTTCCCTCATCATTGTCGTATTGGTTCATTCTGAAGTCTAACTAAATCATTGAACTAACTCCTAATGGGCTTCCATAGAAATAAAACATCCAAGTTGCCAACTTGCTATTTTCAAAAAAAAAGGCGATATAATGCTCAAAAATGAATATAATCTAGAACATCAAAGAACAAAATGGAGCCAGAAACCATAATTGATTAATGTAAAGCAAAATGGAGGAACTGGATTCATGCTGCTAAACCTACTAGGTATGATGGCAGAACAGGACAGAAGATGACAACAATGAGCCTTAAGATTTTTCTCAGCAAAGGTACCTAGAAGAAATTTGGAGACCAAAAACACCAAAACATACAAAATAGGGAGAGATTTTTACCTTGGTATGCTATATGGATGGGTGAGAGGAGATTAGCGTAGCCTAGCCAGAACCCATGCCGCTAACATCAACGTCGCCAATCGGTGCCGTCCGGTGGAGGGCAATAAAAACCAACAATCAGGGGAAATCAGAGAGAGAGAGAGGAGACACGGAAAGGGCAGGAAGAGGAGGAATGTGAGTAAAGGGTTTACGCAGGGAGGAAATAAGGCCCTAATACATTTTTCGCGGCTCCCTGTCTTTAGCGGCAGTTTTAATTGACTGCCACTATAGGCTATTCTTATTAGCGGCAGCCCTCCTTTAGCCACTTCTTGAACTGCTGCTAAAAACTCCTTTTGCTGTAGTGGTGTGTTTCTTGTTCTTGTTTATTCTTTATATGGGGATGGATTGAGTTTAAGAAAGAACTTTTTGGGTTAGGGGCAAGGCAGGCTAGGTCCTCCCCCATAATCTCTTTTCTTCCTTTGTGATAATGGTTAATAAAATCTCAAGGTGGCTGCCCCTCCCACCTGGAGTAAAGTTTGGGGTTAAAAAAAAATTATTAGGCGATTTCAGAGTACGGACCCTCTTAAATGAGCTTACAATTAAATCCTGTAAATATGAGACACAAATGGTCAGCATTTATGGAGTGAGGGCCCAGGCCCAAGACAGCCCAATCCCATCGCCTTTCCTTGGATTTGGAATTTGAATGGCTGTCCTCTCAAGTCTCAAATAATTAACTTTAGTTAATCCTTCAAAGCATCAAAAGAATCTCAAACCATCTTTGATCCATGAACATCAATATTATTTAATCAACACTCAAGGCTCAAGCTTAGTCAATAGATGTTCAACTTAAGATCCAGCAAATGAGAAATTTTTATTACATGGATGGTCTGGGATGTAATACTAATAGACTTATAGACTTTGATCCAAATGCCAACCTTGTTTTTGACAGGAGCAACACCTTCAAAAGCGTTCAATTTGAGGGTTGCTTAGTTGGGGAAGGAATCAACCATAAAATTCTGAAGGGCTTCTCGTGTTTGATGCCAATGCCATAACTTTTGCACCAAATATACAGTACCCATTACCAACAGCCAATATATAAATAATTTTTCCATTTACAATGGAAATGGATCATTAGACAACAGAAACTAAGCCTACAATTTTATTATCAAAAGAAAGCAAAGGATGGAAGATAATCCCAATTCCCAAACAAAAAATTTCAAAACCATCCTCATCAATTCCAGAAATTGGAAAAAAAAAAACAAGAAAATGATGAGCTTACACTCTTGAGACAAACTCAATCAATCCACACAGATTACGTTAAGCAACTTCTCAGCTGCCTCACCCAGCTCTACCTTCTCCATCTTCAACCGATGACGCATTGATGCACTTGTCTTCCCACTGGCTGCATACATCTGTATCAATGATTCAAACACCTCAGCTCCAATGTTAACATCAGCCTTCTTTAACGTCTCCATAAAGCCTTCTGCACCCTCAACATCACTCTCTTGCTCAAAATGTGTCATCAAAGACTGAACAACTTCTGATGAAGGGGACCATTTCCCCCCATCTCCCCTCCCCGTAGAAATTGCATTTGCAACACAGTCAACTGCCAGTTTCATCTCCCCATTCTTCAAATAATAATCCATAAAAATCTCCCATGTCTTGGCATTAGGCTTGCTCCCTCTCCTCTGAGATCGTTGCTTGACTTCTTCTGCCTTCTCTAGCATACCCTCTTTAGCATAGGCTCCTATCAGGACATTCGCGATTCGGATGTCATAGGTTGAGCACCCAGATTCCCACTCTTTAAAGCATTTCTCAGCCCCTGGCAAATCTTTCAATTTCACCAGTGCTTGAATCATGTTTAGATAACTTATGTTTGCTGTTTTGGGAAAAGCAAGCCTCAAAGACCGCCATACCCGATAGAGTTCGATCACATTTCCTGTTCGCCCATACAATGTGATCAGAAACTGAAAAGCAGACAGATCCTTGCAGGCATTCCTCTTCTCCAACTCCTTCAGTGCCTTTTCTGCCTTGTCATATAAGCCAGATTCAACATAAATTGAAGCTAAATTGCTGTATGTTGTCCAATCTCCAGTGACTCGACCATCCCTCTTCATCTCCTCCATGACCCTCTCAACCCCAGAGATGTCATTGACAGCAGCAAGAGCCCTCATCCAGATATTGTATGTACAAGTATCTGGCTTGATGTCACTCGCCTTCATCTCCTGTATAATAGCTGGGATTTTGTCAAACTGGCCATTTTTTGAGTAGAGAGTCATCAAGCTGTTGTAAGCCATGGAGCTTGAAGCAAATCTCAGTTCCTTCATCTTTTCCATGAGAGCTTCTGCCTTTTCTGTCATTAGTTCTTTGCAGTAACAGTTGAGAAGGGCACCATAACATAGGTGGGTTTTTGATGCTTCAGGGAGATCCATGAAATAATTTTCTGCAGCAGCAATGCCACGGGATTTTGCAATAAGATCAAGATGGATAGCTTGGTCGCTGGCCGTCATGTTCATCCCCCTTTTGACCATGGATTCTGAAAGCTGTAGGTGTAGGGCAACAAAAAGAATTCATATTAATTGCAGAATTGAGTTTGAACTAGCAGGCTCCGATTTCAAAACTAGGTGCTCATTTTGTTTCTGGGCTTTTACCTTTAAGGCAGGGTAGAACCTGCCGCGCTGCCGAAGCTTCCTGAGGGTGACGCCGACCTCCCATTTGTAGACTCTCTTGGAACTTTTGAGGAACTTATTTAGCTCCGTTCGAACACTCTCATCTGAACTCCCCTCTTTGAACAATGTCTCATTCAGTGCGTTCTCTAAGTACTTCTTTGAACGCTTTGCCACGTTCTTCGTCCTCCCAAGCTGCTGAAACGCCATTTTTAGATTAACCTGTTACCAGTCCTGTTAGGGTTTTGCCTCTTTGCCAGTTAAAAAAACGAAAAGACCGGACCGGATGATCTCAAAAACAGTTTCAATTTGCTACCGCCTACCTATGCAAAAGACCGAATTAGAACTTGGGCCAGATTCATTGAAACTAAGACTCACTCAACCAAAAGCTGAATTATCTACCAATAACATATAAAAGAAATGTTAGAGGAATATTATAATAAACAATATCCAGACTTTAGAATATTCAAATATCGTACAATAATTATCATTTTTTTAATTTTTATAATTATAATTTTCAATTTTTATTAATTTTTAGAAATATTTATTAATTAAATATTTTTACTTAAATAATAAATATGTTTTCATTTTTAATATATAATGTTTTTATTTTACATATAATTGTAAAATAAATCATTTAAGGTAGATAAAATAAATTAATTATAATTTTCAGTTTTATTTTGTTTTTTGGGGAAATTAAATCTTAAATTAATCTTTTCAGTTTTTATAATTATAATTTTCTGCTTTTCGTCAATTTTGTTGGAAAATTTTATTTATTAAGTATTTTATATAATAACTCTAGTTTTTCAAACAATAACCATGTTTTCATTTTTAACATATAATTATGTGTACAATAAAATATATAAGTCATCTAAGGTAGATGAAATATATTATTTTTATAATTTTTAGTTTTTATTAAATGTTTTGCAATTTAAATCTTAAATTATTTATTTCAGTTTTCATAATACTATTTTTTAATTTTTATTAAAGATGAAAAGCAATCCAAAAGTAGTCAATATACAGTTTTGTCAAACTAGGCACGGATACACCTCTATATCTGTGTGTATTGGATTGTATCCACCGATACGGTGCGATACGGCCCAATATGCATGACTCGTGGAATACTTATCTAATTGTGGTGTATCATGTACTCATGTCCATGGATATAGAGACGATATGCCCCGTATCAGGAGTATCGTATCGATACCTTAATCATTGATTTTGAGGAAGGATCAAAGTATGGGTATCGATCATTTAAAAAAAAAATCGGATTAACAATATTAAATTTAATATAAAAAATAGTCACAAATAATATATAAATAAAACTTTTTTATAATGCATCAATCAATATTTCAAAACACATTATATAAAATTTCATAAATTAATACATGCACAAAGCTATTATTTTGGTATTTTCTATTTAAGTTCAAGGTGCAAAATATATACAACTATTATATTTTATTTTTTTATATCAATTATTTGTTCTGTTTTACTATTTCACTTTTTAACATTAACAAAAAAAATCAACTAAATATTAAATTATCAAATGTTTGGTGAACAATATTTTTATTTTTGTAAACAATAAATATGTTATCAAAATAGTTAAAATTTATAAGATACATATCATATGCAAATTCATAATTTTAATTACTAAAGTATCTATTTATCAATATGTTTATTTCTATATTTTTTCTGAAATAAAATTCATTTTATATAAATCCAAATTAATATTTTAAACAAAATTTTAATTTTAAAAATAATAAATATGTTGTTATTTAATATAAATTAAAATAATGATTAATAATTTATAAAAACATATAAAAAATGTAAATGCTTAATGATGTGAAAACTTATAAATTTTAAGTACTAAAAGATAAAAACATATAAAAAACATGACTAGATTTTTATTACCCATTAATAAAAATGAGAATGGCTTATTGGTTATCTCAAAATACCCTGATTTCATACTTCCACTTTTACCCCTATTAGTAAAATATATTTCCATTTTTACCCCTTGTCTTACTCCATTAATAAAAATGAGAATGGTTCATTGGTTATCATCAAAAGACCCTAATTTCATACTTTCACTTTTACCCCTGTTATTAAAATATATTTCCATTTTTTACCCCTTGTCAAAACATCAAAGCACCCTCAGAAAAAGTCGGTTTATACATGTTAAAACAACTGTAGAATGGGTGAACATGAGAGCTACAGATTTTTCTTTTGGACACTTGTTGCCAATGGAACACAAAGTGTTCTTTTGCTTTAACTTTGATAAATGGCCAATTATGCCAAGAGGTTTCAATCGGTTTTGTTTCTTTCTCATCAAAATCGGTTTAATCGAAAAGCATAGTTAAAACGATTGTCGGTCAGATAGGACAAATAAGATGCCATTAACGTGGTTTCCACATTCCAACAACATAATTAATCTAACAAGTAAAGTACTTCTACCTACTGTATTTTTAATTTTAATTATAGTTTTTCTTGAACTAAATGATGTTATAGAACCCATGGGATTAAATCTAGTCATGCATGTTTAGACTTCAATGAAGCCATGCATGTTCTTTATTTCTTAAACAAGTCCAACTTAAATGCAAGACATTTTCCTTTTAAGTTCTAATGATACTCTTTTTTGAAGACAGACTCTATATTCTAAGTAATGAGTTTGGTCAAGTTACTAACTGAAAAATCTAGATGAGGTCTAGATTAGGTGGTTACTAAAACCTACTCCATGTGCTTGGTTGATTGCTCCATAAACATTCTGCCATCAGCTACTAAAATTAGCTTAAGGTATCGAAGAGTTATATGAACTTGGGTTCCTTAGCCCCAAGTAGATCATGGATGATCATTTACCTTTCACATTTGATACATTAAGATAAATCCTTCCATTCAATTTTTTATCCAAGCGATCCCCTATGATGAATCCATTGTTCCAAGGAAGATGAAAGCATTTCTCATAAATCAATTGCCTATAGCCCAAGAAATCCAAAAAAAATACGGCAATGTGGCAAAATGGAACTATTTACTTCAAAAATCTAGGCCCAAATATCAATCCTCCAAGTTTTGGAAGAATTTGCTTTTGTTAACCAATTGACTCTGGCTTGTACCAGATTGGACCTAAGTGCAAGTGGGAGCTGTTAGACATTTTTGTATGCCCTTAGCTTCAATCCGATTTGATGCACTTTGTTATTTAGTGTAAATAAATAAAGTGCATGTTTGATTCATATTGTTTGGTATAATTCTGTGCAAGACCCTAAAACTGGACACTTATAAAGACTCGTGTTAGTTTTAAATGTTCACAGCCATTGGATAAGTTTAGGGAGATTTATCTTGCCAAGGCTGATACTGGTGTGCCACCAAGTGTTGGGATGGCCTGTCTCGGCCACCAGGGTAAGACCCAAGGCACATGCAGTATGGGATTACTCGAATCCTTAAACTGGACCAGATTTTCAGTATTGCCCTGGACCTTGGAGATAAATGGACAAAACTGAAAAGTTACACCTAACCCCTAGACTCGATTATGATACTTCACTAGGTGTCGGATCGGTCTGTTTTTGATATGTCAATCAGTGAGATCCTTAGCGGGGATTAAAACTTGGGCATGTTGGTGCTGTTTGAGAATTCATCTCAGTGGGTGATCATAGAGACAGGATCAGCCCCTTTGTCGGACAAAGGTAATGATCAAAAATGCACTCTCTGTGATGGAAACCAAACTACTGGTAGTTGATTTCAATCGTTAGAATTTTGTTTTGTAAAATTAATATATATATATATATATATACGGTTTCAAAATGTTTGCAAATGGTTTTAATTCCCGAGATCCATGTGAGGAGAGAGTGCGGCACTGTTCTTTGCAGCCAAGGGAGAGGTCCTCTCTTGTCGGGCAGTGCTTGATCATTAAGGACTGAGAGGTTAAGTGTAAGACCATTTAGGATAGAACCTGATGGGCTAATCTTGCACCTGCCCACAGTCCCTAGGTTTTTATAAGATGGCTTGGCCCAGAGACCACTTAATGTAAGTGTTGGGCCCATAGGATCCATGTGATGGGCTCAGGTGTTCACTAAGCTTTTTCAATGAATTCGGCTGGGCCTTGTAATAAAGGTTGGGCCGAACCCATCTGGCTGGTGTATAGATCAGTGCTTGGGTCCCACGCCATACAAAGAAGCCCAACTGGGCAACAGATTGAAAACTAGTTAAGCACTGAACATTTAATGGGCCAAAAGCCCATTTCGAGCTGGGCTGATATGATCATCCATCTATGGGGCGGATCTGAGATTAATGTTAGCAAAAGGATTGGGCGTTTAACCTTATCCACTCTGGGAGACCAAATTCAAATCAGATTTGAATCTGGTAAACTCCTGATAAGATTAGGAGTAAGCTAACTTAATTTGCAAATAGGATTAAGATCATCCCCTATCCAAATACTGATTTGGATTGGGATAACTCCTAATTATGAGGTTTCTTAATCAAGAAGAAAAGAGGAAAAACCCTAAGGGAAAAATATCATATTTCGAACCAAGGGTTGTAAGCAAGAAAGCATCCTGTGAATTGAGATTAGATTTCATTCACACTCCAAAGAGAAGAGAAGCAATTCAGCCATCTTCGTCCCAGGAGTTCTCCTCCAGTTGCCGCCATTCCTTCTGGTAATATTTGATCTTTGCAGAAGAAAAAAATCAAGAAATCAATTCTTGACATCAGTTTTGCAGAAAAGACTGAAAAAGATTCGGTGCTCAGAGTTTCGAGAGGATTCTTGCGAAGGATCCAGTGTGTAGGACGCACTCTGCTGGTTCTGTTCCACATATAGTTGTGTCATCTTCAGCAGAAGCGGATCTTGGTGTCCTCTTTGGGCGTGAACACCAACTTTGGGAGATACTGCTTCTCTAGATCATGTATAATTCCTCCCTTTTCTTTTTGGTTCAGATCTGGTTCAATTATGGTTCAAGTAGAATCATGGAATATTGTATTCTATTTTAGGGATACGATTCCCAGTTGGAAGAAGGTAGGAAAATTTTTGAAATTCGCCCACCCATTCTGCAATCTTTTTGACATCCATTAGATGGATCCTACCATTCTTTCAGTGGTATCAGAGCCACAAGTTCGAATCTTGAACCAAAATAAAATCAGATCTGAACCTGCGCAGATGGACAGAAGCTGTTCTGCTAGGATTTGCGCAGATTGTTTTCTTTATTTCAAGAAACTATTTCTTGTTAAGGGCGATTGATCTGAAATTAATTTCTATTAAATCCAAAATTTATTTAGAACTGTTCTTCATTTATTTTTTGTTTAATGGGTTGTTCGAACCTGGAGATCAGAGTGCAGATTTGGCACAAATGGTCTGCGCACCCTTTTTCCTTGATTTTATTTTATTTTATTCAATTCGGTCTGTAAATAATTTTTTTTTCTAGACTGGATGTATAGGATTTGATCAAGAATGTAATTAATTAATAGAAAGAGGATTTCTGTTATTTTTATTTTCTTGATTGAAGAAGAAGGAAGAAGGTAGCGCTGGCAATTTGTAGATGGAGAAATCGCTTTCTGCGATTTGCAGTTTATGAAACTGCAACCCTAGTGATTAACCTTTGTTTTGCAGGTGGTACGAACAATCCATAGTTGATTTGTGATTGCTTAAAATCAAAATTATTAATTTCAGATCTTTCATGGATTAATTCTTGAATTGAAAATCAGTTTCAGACATATTTGGACTAGATTGGACCAAAACTGTTTGGACCGAATCTAGGGTTCAAAGGGGACTATTTTCAGTCCATTTTTCTCCCTCTTGCAGTTCCAAATCTGATGTTCAATTACAATGATTAATTCGGTCCACCTGTAAAGCCCAGTTTTAAAAAGTTAAAACTACAAAAGCCTACCCTTGTGAGAAAAGATGTATGGGCCGAATTGCTATCTGCGATTCAGCCCATACACCTATTAGACATTAATTGTTAATGTTATGTTTTTAAATGGGCTGTTTATTGGGCTTTGCAGCAGTTAATTGATTGGATCAATTCTTCCTTTACATATGACGTTTGGATGTTGGATGTGCTACGACCATGGGCCATAAGCACTTGGCTCATGATAATTCGTTAGTGGCTCTTGCGCACACCATGGCTGAATGCACATCATTGCCATGGTGTCCCTTAAGGTCATTGGATGACCCCTCCTTACTTGGTGGGCCCACTACCCTGAAAAGGGATGCGTTCGAAAACCCTAGCCGATTAAGGCCCACCAGAAATCTGACTTTATAAAAGTCAGTGGGAGCCACTCTGGTTTGACCTAAATTAGAACTAGGGCATAATTTTGTTCCCTCCAGCAAATATGAGTGCATGTGATAGGGAGATCCATATGATGGACTCTCTAAAGGCCTTCCGTCATTAGCACAATGATGGGTCCTTCAGTAATGAGGAAACGCACCATAAAATTGGGCTATCAATTTGATGTTGGGTCTGTCAGAGTGTTTCATAAGATGATAGGGGCATCATAGACTGATGTGGGAGAAGCTTCACCAGAAAATGGGAACTCTCTCACGGTACCTTGGCATAACCTGAATATGATGGGTGAGCACTCACTGAACAGAAAGGTTTACCTGAAAATGGCTCTGAACCTTGTTTGACAGAGGCCAAAGGGAAACTCATTCGATGAGTGGATATGATCCGTCACAAAAAGGTTGGGGTTATGTAGCTGAAACAGTTGGTTTCACGCACCCCATGTGATTTCCCACATTTCCAGAGACATTTCGTCGTCCCCGTCACTAAGAAATGAGGGAAATCTCAGAGATGAAAAAATGGGAATGGAACATAGATTAAAAACCATATCTATGTAGGAAACATGAATCAAACTAAGGTTGTGGACTAACGTTTTTGCTGTTTATCAGAAAATGGCAAACGATCAATTCGTAAAGCTTCTAGACGATAACAAGCTTAAGGGCCCAAACTATGCCGACTAGTACAAAAATCTTATGCTGGTCTTAACTTCCGAAAAGTTAGATAAGGTGGTGAAAAATCCTGCCCCGGAGCGTCTGAGTGATAGGGCTTTTGAGGCCCGTAGGAGGGACTACCAAGATTGGGAGGATAAGAACTCCCTAGCCCGTTGCTTTGTCATTGCCTCACTAGACAACTCAATACAGAGGCAGATCGATCAGATCAAACTAGCCAATGACATATTGGACAATCTAAAGACAATGTATGAAGAGCAGAATCGTTCTACTCGATAGAAGGTCCTGAAACTGTTCATGACCGCGCAGATGTCCAAAGGGCAGAAAGTTCATGACCATTGTCTTCGGATGATGGGCTACATTAACGAACTTGAAGCCCTTGGATCCGGGCTAGACCTTGGTATGCAAGTGGATGCCATCCTAAATTCTTTGCCCTATTCCTTCAATGCGTTCATTATGAACTACAACATGAATAAGCTGAATGTCAGCGTCCAAGAACTCAGCAATATGTTGCAGAGGGCCGAGGATCTACTCAAGAAGGATGAGCCTATGGTTATGCTTGCTGAAGCTAACAAATCGGGTAAGAAAAAGAGAAAGGCAAAGAAGCCCCAGAAGAAAGCCGCCAAACCCAAGAAGCATAAGAAGAACAAGGCATATGATGTCTGTCACTTCTACAAATAGACCGACCACTGGAAGAGGAACTATCCAGCCTGCCTGGAATCTAAGAAAGGTAACGTCAAAACTTGTGTCATAGAATCTAATATGTTAGTTACTTTTGTGTCCTGGTTTGTTGACTCCGAGGCTTCAACTCATGCGTGTAACTCACTGCAGGGGTTCAAAGTTAGCAGAAGATTGAGTGAAGGCAAAGTGACACTATTTTTGGGAACGACTGCAAGTGTTGCAACTGCGGCAATAGGAACTGTAGAATTAGTCTTTAGAGAATGAGTGCCTGTACTTAAAGATTGTCTTTATGTACAGAACTTAAGAAGAAATTTGATTTCTGTTTCTAAACTGTGTGCTGATGGATATACTGTTTATTTTAGTAATATGATTACTGTTAAACGGAATAACAAATTCATCGCATGCGGGGAATTGGAGAACGGTCTCTATGTTCTGCATCCTTCTCTGGAAACTAACTTAACCGAAATTACATCAGTCGAAAAACCCAAGAAAAGAACTCGTGATACAGTAAGTCCCACATGCCTATGGCATTACCGACTTGGCCATATTGGTGTTGACCGAATCACAAGGTTAGTAAAGGATGGTCCTTTGGATTTTCTAACCGTAGAAAATCTTCCCACTTGTGAGCCTTGCCTTCAAGGTAAGATAACTAAGCGGCCATTTGACGGTAAGCCTGAAAGATGTGTAAGCACACTTGACCTAATACATACTGATGTATGTGGTCCCCTGAGTGTTAGGACACAGAATCAACACGTGTATTTCATCACCTTTACAGATGATTTTTCACAATATGGTTATGCGTACCTAATAAGACACAAGTCTGAATCTTTTGAAAAGTTCAAAGAGTTCAGACACGAAGTCGAGAAACAGTTGGGGAGACAAATTAAGGCCCTTCGATCGGATCGAGGTGGCGAGTATCTCTCTAACGAATTTAGGGACTACTTGAAGGTCAACGGGATAGTGTCACAATTAGCTCCTCCTGCTACACCTCAACTCAACGGTGTTTCAAAGAGGAGGAATAAGACCTTGTTGGACATGGTCCGGTCACTTCTAGTACGCTCAGAATTACCCACATCTTTTTGGGGATATGCATTAGAGACTACTATCTGCGTACTAAATCGGGTCTCAACCAAATTGGTTCCGAAGACTCCATATGAATTATGGACCAGAAGGAAGCCAAGTGTAAGACACTTGAAGATTTGGGGCTGTCCTGCACACGTTAAAAGAACAAGTGCGGACAAGTTGAAATCCAAAACCAGTTGTTGCCTATTCATAGGCTACCCAAAAGATTTGGTGGGTTATCTATTCTATGACCCAAGTGAGCAGAAAGTGTTCTGTAGTCGAAACGCTCAATTCTTAGAAACCGAATACATCTTGGAACCCATCGTTAGGAAATAGTTCTTGATGTAGAGAGTTTAGGAGCAGTGGGAGATGTCCTACAAGTTTCAGGTAGTGACCAACCAAGAAGATTCACTTGGGTATCCAGGCCACCAATCCGATATGGTTATGACCAAGATAGCTACCTGGTGGAAGCCTTGACTAGTGAGGAGGATCCCGTAACTTACGTGAAAGCTATGTTAGACATAGATTCCCAAAAGTGGGTGGAAGCCATGAGAGCTGAGATGGACTCGATGGAGACCAATGGGGTCTGGACTCTAGTAGATCCGCCCTCCGGGGTAAAAGCAATTGGTTGCAAATGGATCTACAAGAGGAAGAAGGGCTCTGATGGCAGGATTGAGACCTACAAAGCTCGTTTGGTGGCGAAAGGGTATACTCAAAAAGAAGGCATCGATTATGATGAAACATTTTCGCCCATGGCCATGCTTAAATCCATTAGGATCCTGCTAGCTGTAGCAGCATACCATGACTATGAGATTTGGCAAATGGATGTCAAAATCGCGTTCCTGAATGGAGATCTTAGTGAAGATATCTACATGCAACAGCCGCAAGGCTTCATTGCTGCTAGTCAGGAACATATGGTATGTAAACTTAACAGATCCATATATGGACTAAAGCAGGCTTCTAGGAGTTGGAACATCCGTTTTGATTATACCGTCAAAACGTTTGACTTTGAGCAAAATCCGGATAAGCCTTGTGTTTACAGGAAGTCCAGTGAGGATAAGATCACCTTCTTGGTGTTGTACGTGGACGATATCCTACACATTAGGAATGATGTAGGAATGTTGACTTCGGTCAAGGTATGGCTATCACAGCAGTTCTCCATGAAAGATCTTGGAGAAGCTTCATATATACTGGGTCTTCGACTCTATAGAGATAGGTCAAAGCGGATAATTGGATTATCCCAGGCTGCTTACATTGACAAAATCGTCAAAAGATACAGCATGGAGAACTCCAAGAAAGGAAACGTTCCTTTCAGGCATGGAGTCACTCTCTCCAAGAAGATGTCTCCCAAGACTTCTGAGGAGACTGAGGGCATGAGAGATGTTCTCTATGCCTTAGCCGTAGGGAGCATCACGTATGTCATGTTGTGCATTCACCCGAATATTGCTCAGGCAGTGAGTGTGGTAAGTAGATTCCAGCCCAACCTAGGGCAGGAGCATTGGACTGTTGTAAAGAAGCCATGCATGTTCTTTATTTCTTAAACAAGTCCAGCTTAAATGCAAGACATTTTCCTTTTAAGTTCTAATGATACTCTTTTTTGAAGACAGACTCTATATTCTAAGTAATGAGTTTGTTCAAGTTACTAATTGAAAAATCTAGATGAGGTCTAGATTAGGTGGTTACTAAAACCTACTCCATGTGTTTGGTTGATTGCTCCATAAACATTCTGCCATCAGCTACCAAAATTAGCTTAAAGTATCGAAGAGCTATATGAACTTGGGTTCCTTAGCCCCAAGTAGATCATGGATGATCATTTACCTTTAACATTTGATACATTAAGATAACTCATTTCATTCAAATTTTTATCCAAGCGATCCCCTATGATGAATCCATTGTTCCAAGGAAGATGAGAGCATTTCTCACAAGTCAATTGCCTATAGCCCAAGAAATCCAAAAAAAGACGGCAATGTGGCAAAACGGAACTATTTACTTCAAAGATCTAGCCCCAGATATCAATCCTCCAAGTTTTGGAAGAATCTACCTTTGTTAACCAATTGACATTGGACACTTTCCTTCCACTAAAATGTCATAAAAACAGAACTTTACAAGTTTTGGAATGTATTTCAATCTCCAATGTGGTCTATTCAAAGGATGAGTTTTATTGATTTAGTTTTAGAAGTCTAATACACAATCGAGGATAACCCATTGTGATTGTTACACATGACTTACCTATGAATCCAATTGTGGTTATTATTCCAAGGACGACGGTGGTATAAGACTCATCTTCAAGTATGATAATAATTGTAAGTAGGTTAAAGGAATGGTAATATTAAAGGGAAAGATTACTAAAGGGTAGGATGGTGAGATATATTCTTCATAGACATAATCTATAATTCTGCTACTAAGGCCTACTTTGAAATTTATATTATTTGCCTTTGTAGATTTTAGTGGGTTGTAGTCTTCTATTTTATTTAAATTGGTTTTTGCATTTAAATTAATATTACCTATTTGAGTATGTTGATTATAGGAAAGTTTTGACTTCAGCTCTTTGAATTGCTTACTTGAAATTTTTATTATTTGAGTTTGTGGATTTTAGGAGACTACAAGTATCCTGTTTTGTGAAACATGATATGGATTGGTATTTCAGCATTCAAATTTATATTATATTATTTTTTTAATTGGCTACATGATTTAATCATTGCTCTTTAATTGCTATCAATTGTTGTGCTTAGGAATTTTAACACTTCATTTCCAAATTTATTTTGAATGCCTTAGTGTTCTTACTACTGTGAGGCTAGAGCAAACAAATCATTTGAGTGTGACATATTAGATACTCAATATAAAACTTGCTTTTATTCTATTTTCTCTGTTAACTTGTATGAATAGTTCCACAAAAGCATAGATACAAAAACAAATTAAATGTACATATTTTCAGTATGAATATTGGAAGCAATGGTTTATATTCCAAAGGGTCCTAACATTGCCAATGAAGTTGGAGATCACATTTGGTGTTCTAGATGCATTAATTCTTGACATAAAATAGCTTTTGGTGATACTTGGAATTATGCTTTAACACATTTATCATTTTTGCCTTTTTGTCGTGATATCTAATCTAATAGGACTTTATTTAGAATATTTGCATTATGTATAAGTGGGAGATGTTTGAATATTATAGCCGAAGTAGTTGAATTGAATGGCTTAATAATCTGTCTTTATAGTGAATAAAATCTAGGAGGTTGCAAGCTCCTTCAAAGATGAAGCTAAGGTATGGCATTGATTACTAATTACCATACCCTCAGATTTTTTTTTTTTATTTAGTAATTTTATCCACACAAACAAATATGTCATTTAGTTCATCCATTTCAATTTGTGTGTGTGTGTGTGAAAGGTGAAGTAATGCATATTGTATTCAAAAGGGAAAAAGTCCCTATATAGTACGGTGCTACACACCAAGTGTATACATTTCATACCACTATGTGATCAATCCATAACAGGTTTACAAAAAGGAAAATACAATTAATGAAAAGAATTAATTAGTTTGTGTTTAAATAGCATGTTAGTTGTCAACTAATAATTAATTGAATAGGTGAATAATCTTTTTCTCTTTTTACCCCAAAATGTTAGCTATATAAGAGTTTTATTTGCCTTTTGCTATTTATTTTCTAGGTCATTCTTTTTCACATTTATGATAATGCTTCCTATGGCTAATTTTACATGTGCTTGAATTTTCTATCTGAATTATATGAGTTCGAAAAAATCCTCTTCGACTGAAGGTGTGTTTTCGTGATCTTAATCCATAGTTTATTTTTCTTATAGTTTTCAAATATTTGATTCTCAGACATGTATTATGACTTTGTATTGTTGGTGTTGGGATACCATGGTTTAGATGTTAGAAACCAACAAAATTAACATTTTAATGATTGGCTTAGCAGTTAGCACCAATTGTCAATTTATTATGAGATGAGTAATTAATGGACACCAATCTCTCTGCCTTCATGAACATCTATCTTGGCGTTTAGCAACATCTCAGGTCGCTACCGCGGTCGATAGTGATAAATGACAAGAACAACATGGTCTCTTGGAAATGAAATTGCAACTTGCAATTTGCAAGCAAATCAATAATATGCTTTGGAGGATGCACTGTTTCCAAACGTCTACCATGATGGAGATGAAAGTCTTGGAAGCTGAAAAAAAGGGGAAAAAAAGAACAAAATGCCTTGTGGGTTCCACAGTGGAATGGAGATAAACCACCTAGCCTTGAAAGTTATTCACCTTCAATGATCAACAAGACAGTAGTTATGAGGCAATATGATCGTTTGGGTTGAAAATTGAAAAAACTTCCGACTGTCTTAATCCATTGTGCCACCTGAGTTTTTAAAACTGAACCTGCAATGAAACCTGCAGTAAGTTGGAACAAATGAAATGCTACTTTCTCTTAATACCAATTACAACAGTGTGTGCTTAGCCAAAAAAATTACAACAGTGTAGTACATCGTTCCTTGCTATCAAAATTTACTTTACAGGTAAGACAGTGGAACGATTAAAAAAGAAATGGAAAATCCCACCCACTTACATCTTACCTTCCAAAAGTCCTAAGAGACCTCAAAGAGAAGGAGAAAGAAGACTAAATGAAAAACCTTTTACCACCCACAGTAACTTAGGAAAAATAAAAGTTAAAAAGAAATACCAAAGGACAAGAACAAGGGAAAAAACAAAAAAAAAAAAAAAAAAAAACTAGCCGGCAGCAGAGAAACAACCTGCATATGCCTCCCAAAACCAACTTAAAATGGTCAATATCAATGACAGGTGAAATAACACCAACCGTCCCCAGCCCAGCAATCTAGGATACTTTCCACAAAATTCCCAGCAACCCTTTATATGTGTATGTACACTCAGAACAGGCCGAGTCCTATATTTCTCCCTGACGTCTCCCTCCAGAACCGTCTCTCAAAAAAAAATCCGAGGTTGATATGTTATGGTTTATCAGCGGCCAACAAGGATTTATCTAATTTCAGTAATTATTGGTCCAGTTGATCTGTGCTCGTTGAGGTTGCTGAAAAACTCCAGCAGGGGGTCCCACCATCTCAACTGCTCCAGCCATTGTCTGAGATTGCTGCAGTAGCGGGTGAACAGTTGCAGCAGCCACCGTTTGGGCAGGATGATAGATTCCAGGTCCAGCAAAAGCACCATGGCCTCCCTGTGTCGGAGCAAACGTCACATGCTGCCCCTGAGGAAGGTTGTAGAAAGAGCTGGGCTGCAAGCTGGAAATGTCTCTACCTGGTGCAGGAATCCAGACAGTCGAGCCTTCACTCTAAAAAAATGAAGAGTGAGACCACTTTGTTATTTGTAAATCCTTCTCCAAAGTACTCAATAATTTATCATATCAAGTGCATAATACGCATTGACATGTACATTCACAAAAGAGAAGTTGAATTTCACATAGTAATGGCATGTAGGTTATAACATGAACCTTTCAGAGTAATTAAGCCGAGGTCACAGTATGAAACATGTCAGATAAGAAATTTGGTTTTATGCCAGGGAGATCAACCTTGGAAGTTATATTTTTTGATAAATAACCTTGAAAGTTATATTTATAAAACAGCAGTGTTTTAAAAGTGCAAGGCACAAAAAAAGCGCAAGGCGCAAGGCGAGGTGCATGCCTTTTTAAGAAAGGCACAAAATTACAAAAAAAAAAAAGCTAAAAAATAAAAAAAAAATCAGAAAATTCTAAAAAATGCCCAAAAAAATCAAAAAAAAAATTAAACATAATATTAATAAAAATATAAACTTAAATTTTAAAATAAATTATTTAAAAAACCTATTATCTAAAATTAAAATACATAAACATAACATGTAAAATGTATTCAAATGAAATTTTAAAAATAAAAGCAAACATATAAAGCATTTTCAAGCATGTAAAACCCACAATCTCCTTTTCTCCTTAATTGCATTGCTTCAAGTAGTTAATGTGATATAAAACATATTGTGTTCTTGATTCTATGAGTCGCCTTTGTAGCACGCCCCTCAAGGCAAACCCGAACAAGTCTATGTTTAGGGTCTGAAATTCTTATTTCTCACATAAAAATTAATGATTTTATAACTTTCATTGCCTTTTCAGAAGGTGTTTTATTGCAATGAATGAATGAACATATAAAAAGGCGCACACCTGGGCTGAGGCACAAGGCGCATCAGGTGTGCGCCTTTTGAAAGAGATGCGCCTAGGACCTAGGCGAGGTGCATACCCCAAAATGCACCTCGCCTGTGCGCCTAGGCACACCTTTTAAATCATTGTAAAACAGTTTGGGGAGAAGAAAGATATATGGTATTCATTGATTGAAAAAATTCCTAAATTTATAATATGGTGGGTGCCAAGTTTAGTTGGATTGAGTTGAATTTAAGGGCATGTAGGAGAATACGTGAAAGACTAAGAGGCATATAAAAGCATTTTCAAAGGAATCAATTTCAAATACAACACTCAGATTCATCCACTACCTATCAAAAAATCAGATTAATCTACATGATGATGAACATAAATATTTTTCATGATAGAAGATAGAACAGCATAGTTGTTTATATTTGCCTTTAGTGAAGGATGTCTCAAGGTCCAGTCATATGAATGAACTTGATTAATTGAGTGGTGATTTTAATGCAGTGCAGCATAATAGGGAATTTCCAGCATTACTACAATTGTTGCCCTAGTACTATTTCCACCAATGTTCAAGAACCGGGCCAAACATAGAACCAGAAAAGGGAGAGATTCACGGGTCAGACAAAACACATTAAAGAGGCACAAATAAATGCAATTGAAGAGATGTATTAATAGTAACAAGACAAAACACATAATAAGGTCTTGGGTTCAAGTCTTGTTATCAACATTTTAACGTTTCTATTCATGTTATGACCTGGGCAGTTCCATAAAACTGGGACTGATTCACCAGTTTTCCAATTAAACCAGCTGGTCAGTCAGTTTTTCATGAATTATGGTTTTCAGTGTATGACCAAACCAGCCGAAGGGTCAGATCACAATTTAACCGGTTCAATCGATCAGTCCGGTCTGGTTTTCTAAACAATGATACAGGCACCATATCTGTATCTAAGATCTAGTTAGGAAACAAATACAAAATAAGAATTAGTAACAAGAAAAAAGGAACATTACACATAATGTGGCGTATATGTTACATAAAAAAGTATACAATTTCACAAATATTATTGTGGTTTCCAGCAGAATCTGTTGTCTAGGCAACCAAATGACCAAGGAAAAAAAATGCAAGCACTGTTCTTGAATTTTCAAATTACAATTACCTAGCCATCTTATGAATCAGAAGGCACCCAAAATTGCTCAGAAACATGTATATAAAGGGTACTGTAACACCTCACACACTTAAAGGTGCATGGATAGATAAATGGTGGTACTTGGAAACTTAATATGAAAATATTATCATTATGAGAAGATACCCTAAATGGCATCAGACAGGCATAAAAAAAAAAGAAAAAAAAAAGCAAGTAAAAAAGGTTACAAAGGGCACCAAAAAATGCTCAGAAAAATGTGACACAAGGGTACTGTAACACCAGTACACCACACACTTAAATGCATATAGACGGATAAAAGCTGATGCCTGGAATCAAATGTATGTGCACAATGCTCAGGCCTGGAAAATAAATAGAGAGGATTGGCATTTCAATTGGACAAATTGAACCACAATAGAGGCTTCCAAGATCCTTAGAAAAATGTAAAAGATGAAAAGAAAGGGAGAGAGTTGAGAGACAAAACTAAGTGGAAGTGAGGAGACAAATGAAAAAAAAAAAAAAAAGAGAATGCATCGCATGCCAAAACATTATTTTCATTGTTGGACCACTTGAAACTTTACAATGGCACATAACTTGTAAACAGAAGAGGCATACAGAAAGCAGGACAGATACTCTAATAAGTAGGACATGTCAACCAACCAGGTAGTCCATTATGTCAACACATCCCTTATTGAACCCAAGCATTTAACCAACCTCTCCTCACAATAGACACGTAATTGTAACTAGTGAAATAAGAACCATAGAACGATAAAATAAAACAATCACACATAGGCATTACAGTTTCCTCCTTTTATTCTCTTCTGACAAATTCTTGTCTTATCATCAAAATTTTTTTGCGACAACATCATACTAGGAAGGCTATGGAAAAACCTATGGTCAAAAAGCATCGCTGGGTGAAGCAACAAGCCCCAATTTGTGCATTTTTTAAATTCTTGCCATTGTCACATGTTTCACTGTTTTCTCCAAGAGAAAACAAGATATTCCATACAATGCTAAAACAACATTAAAAGGAAGCCCACGTTTCCGACCCTAAAGTAGGCTAAATCAATGTTGTCAAAATCTTACGATTTAAAATACAGTTCAAGGTTTGAATCATGAATCCCAAAGGTTTTGATTCAAATCTTATGTCTGAATCCTTTTCTGCATAAATCTTATTATTTTTGTTTGAATCCTATAATTTGATCAAAAATATTACAATTTATATGATTTCTACGATTCACTACAATTAAAATAAATTCAATTAAGAATTAGTTCTCTACTTTGTTGGCAGCTCCATAGGGAACCCGGGACTGGAAGGAATAGGGGTTTGTTCAGAAATTCAGAAAAAAAAAAAAGTTCTGGCAATGTATTCAGGGCCAATAGGAGTTGGAGATTCAACAAAGGTTGAACGTCAAGCACTTCTTCAGGGGTTACAACTAGCCAAACAAGCAGACTTTAAAAACTTGGAGTTTGAAGAGGACTCAGAACTGGTGATTTCCTGGTCTAATTCTAGAGGTAATGCTCCCTGGATAATATAAACATTCCCTGCGAGAGATTGAAAGCATAGCAAGGGAGATCAATGCCTCTTTCACTTGGATCAGAAGGACTGCAAATGGAATGGCTGATTCACTAGCAAAACAGGGAGTTTATGTGCAACATCTTTTCTGATGGCTGTAATCTGTTTTCATCTTTCTCTCAAATTAATAAAATTAATCATTATTTGCTGATCAAAAAACGTTCTCTACTTTGTTTTTTTTTTCTTTTTTTTTTTGTTTATATTTAGTTTTGCTAGGGAGACTTTTTATACAGCCCTTACTAGAACATGATTTATTTACGTTAGTTAAGACTAAAAATTGAGTTTATTTTCCATCATATGTAGGTTAAAGAGCCATTGTATGTAGGTTTGTTAAATTTTCAAGCCAAACTTGATTATATCATCCTAGGCCTGTATTGTATAAGTAGTCAATTCTATCGTTTTACATACATATACGGTAGATATAGATTAAAAACAGGGTAAAGTCATTTTCCTATATATATATATATATATATATATATATATATATATAGAGAGAGAGAGAGAGAGAGAGATCATAGATAGACTTTTAATATGTCTATGTTTAATTTTTTGACAAGTTTGCAAAAAAATTGAAATAATCTTACAATTTATGATACAATTCATGATTCAATTCGACAACTTTCTCTATGATTTACAATACGATTATGATTTTCAAAGCATTCACTAAATAGATTAGGGGAAGGGTAAAACACAAACCTGCTGCCCAGTGATGTAAACATTATTTTCCTTGAATTGAGAAGCAGCAAGGTCCTCATTCCCAGTCGAGTTTCCAGTAGTTGCAGCTGGACTGGGACTGTAGCTAGCTGGGGAGGAGCTGTATGGTCCATAACCAGTCGGCATTCCAATGTGAGCTGAGTTGCCTGCATTAGCTCCAGGCTTGTATTGTGAAAGGGAGTATTTGACACCTGTGGCAGCAGCTGCTGCTGCTGCAGGAGTTGGATATACATTACCAGCTGGAGGTTGCTGCGGGAAGGCAGTGTTGCTTAAAAAATGGTGAATAGGGGGCGGTACATAGAATGGGGAGAAATACTGGCTGTATGGCAGGTAATTAGGTGGGAAATGGGGTATATGTATCCCAGCAGGCTGCCGGAAAACAGGAACTGGTTGCTGAGTCACTGCTATAGAGCTCTGCATAACTCCTGCAGTTTGTGTGACAAGTGGGGTTGGACCTGTTGTAGACAGTACAAGAGAGTTCCCACTCTGCAATTGGACATAGATGTTGGAGTTAGAACTGATAAAAAAAAGTTAAAGGCAAGGAAAAGGAACAGAATGTACATTCTCAAATAAAGCCATGATCACATACATACATGGACTGAATATACAATTAATGCAGAATCATGAACAACTTCTGACTACAATAAAGCAGTTTCCCTACATATTCTGAAAACAGATGCCCTACTTACTAGATACTACAGAAAAGACAAGGCACAAACAGAAAATACTGCAACCAAATATGAGAAACCAATTTGTGCACACAAAACATTCTAAGGATAATTATAACAGATAACAACATTTTATAGATGATAATTATAGTACTAAATAATATTTTCTTCAAATCAAACATATAATATACCAAGGCACTATACCAAAAATAACATATCTGCTCTTCAGACAGTTTTTCAGAAATGTTTGGGGAAAATGTTCTCTTGGTTAGCAGTAAACAATGTGCTCAAGAACAGAAATTTTAGTTCCATTTTTACTGTTGGGAATCATTTCGTAAATCAGGGTTTGGGGATATAGTTCCGCTTGTGCAGTTTTTTTGTAAATCCCTGTGTATAGCTCCTTGTTTGACATGTTTTTTGCCTTTAATGAATATATACTTTACCTGTTTCAAAAAAAAAAAAACAAAGCCTAATATATCTGCTAGGGTATACCACTGGAACATAAAATTTGTACCTGGCCACAGCTCAAATACATACTTTTCCCATCTCCCAAAAATAATGTATCAGAGAAGATTTTTTGTGTTAGTATAGGTTAGTTTTTTATATCAGAAACACAGAAAATCATTCATTAATTACTGAAACAAAAAAGAAGTTACAACAAGAGCTTGATCTCACTTAAACTTGCCATAGATCAGTTTCCTTATTATGTTTACTGCACTGTTGTCTAGAGAAGTGTAGAGTAGTCAATCTCATTGTCATTTATTAGCTAAAATATGGACACTATGGAAAGGTCTGTTTCATTACTTAAACGGGATATTATAGTGAATGGACATATAAAGAAGCCTGGCCAATCGGGAGATTAAGATTTTTCTTTCCAAACAGTAAACAACTTTCTTCTTCTCATCATATGTGCCTGCAATGTCCTTTCTTTTCTTCTTTCTGCAGTCTTCCTTCCTTTCTTTCACTAAGACAAACAGACCTTGTTCATGATATCAGAGAATGGTTTGTGATCAAGCTTAAAGGTTTCTGCAGCTCTCCTCTCTTCTTTCCCTTTCTTAGTAACATTGGAAGCGGTTCAGATTTGATTTTTCCTCAATATCTTCTTTCCCTGATTGAAGCGAGTCTGGATTCAGGTGTACCCTTTACTTGTATAAACAAAGAGGGACTGAAATTCTAATTCTTGAAGATAAGTTGATGTTGATGAATCAAGAAAGTGAAGATATAATTGGTGAGTTTCTGGTGATGTGATTTATGTGGAAAGTAGAGTACTGCTTAGATGCTCAAACAGTATAGTTGATGGTATTTGTGATTGGCTCATAATTGTGATGATAGAATACCAGACTCTTGGTGTTGAATAGTTCTTGTGGAGGACATGAAGAAGGTCATAGTACGAATGGTCGTAACAAAATTTAGATTGGTTGTAGTCTTGGTAAGGTCACCAATGTTAAGTTTTGTACTTATTATGGCCCTAAGAAACATACTATTGACTATTGTAGAGACCTTCATGGAGTTCGTGCCTTTCACATTATGGTCTTGAGGGACATATAAGTGACTTCAACTTATGCCAACCAGGCTTCTTTTCATGATGATACTTCAACAATGCAATCATCTACCACCTCAGCTTGACAGGGTAATGAGACACTAAGAATTACCAAGGAGGAATACTCATTAGCATATCTCTGCATCTTTGGCATCTTTTTCCATTGCTATTTTAGCTCAATCCTCAAGTGTTCGCTCCTGCTTCCTCTCTACAACTTCTTCATGGGTTATTAGGAGCATTGGATCATAACAGGTACATATACTTGATTTTACTCGGCTTGACCATATACCTATTCATCTTAGCATGTCACTCTTGATAATGGATTTACCATCATATGTATCTTGTAATATGAAATGCTTCTCCTACTCCACATCCATCTCTATCCTCCTTAATTCTTATCTGTTTCTCATTTCCTTTTAACCTAAAATGTCAGTAATTAAATTAAGGGGTCATTTGATAGTGGCTGAACTTGCTGAACTGAATGACATTGTTTTGTCTTTAGTGGATAAAAATAATTAAATATAAAACATTCAAGGGTATAGTAATCTACCCAACTTCAACTTCAGCCATTAAGAACACTACCTCCTTAAAAGCTTATTTACTTAAGGAAGCAACAGGTTTTTTTTCAGTTCAGCCACTTCAACTGTTATCAAATAGCCCCTCTTAATTGTTGTGCCACATTTTATCCTTCTTGCTATGCATTTCTAGCTTTAAAAGACGAAGAGGTATATTGGTGGAGGACCTGAGTCGAGGGGGGGTTGTACTATCTCAATGGTGGAATCATTTGAAAGAGCAAACCTCTAGAGGGAACTGGCCTTTATATATACTGTGGGCAAAGTTAGAATGTTTCAAAAGAACAAACCTCTTGAGGAGACTGGCCAGTCTGTGGGGATAACACTGCAATGTTCCCATTGTACTTGGTCGCAGCTCCAGGTGCAAGAAAGGGAGAGAATCGGCCATCTCCATCTGTGCCAGGGCGGTAAAATTGGGTATAATAGCTTGTAGATGGATCAAATGGCTGCTGAACCTGAATGGAAAATGTTCATTGGCAAAATATTTTTTTTAGAGGGCAATACAAACAAAACTTACAAAATAGGGAAAATTTTGAAGTCCAAATTGTTGAGTAAGAATGTCTCTTAAGAAATAGGGGAAATTTCCAACCGCCATAGTACCCAATGCAACCAAGTTAATATAGAATGGAAGTTCAGGTTCGCTAAAAGAATTGGGATGTTGACCTTGCAATGCTCATAAACAAATTGTTACTAATTAGTTTCAACCACACTAACAATATAGATGCCATTCATAAGTAGAAAAATAGAAGGGCAAGGATACGAAGGCCTAGAAGCCAAAAGAGGAAGGAAATGGAATAGCCAAAGCCTAAAAACATTGTAATTAAATTCTCAAACATATGAACTGTGATGACATAATATGCTGAGCCAGTATGGCAATTTGGCTCATGCTCATGGGATATAGACTATAAAATGGCAAAGAATTGAATGAATACAACAAAGCTTGAAATTGAGAGACATGACATGCCTGAGGCTCAGAGCTTTCAAATGGTGCAAGCTGGTTCCCTAGCACTGATGGCATGAACCCAAAGCTATAGGCTGGGGCGGTGTGAACAACTGAGTATTGAGGACCTCCAGATGGCAAAGTTGTCTCTGGCTTGGACTGATCATATTCTGGGACTGTAGTGGATGATACATCAGCTTCCCCAGAAGATAGATTTTCTCGCCTGTGTGTTGGTGATTGTGAATTGTCAAGATATTCTTCTTCATGAACAGTTGAAGATGCATTCTGATTGCTGCAGTCAATTATAATAACACTAATAAATACAAAAAAAAAAGCGTAAAGGGAAAAGCTAAAAAGAAAAACAGAACAACTTGTACTGTGACACAGAATATCAGAAATGTGCTTTTCAGTGGACTGCATACATAACACTTTTGAAATAACCAAGACAGAGCACAAGTGAAATGAATTGGGCGGTACACCCTCTTTGTATGTGTTAAAATTGCTAATTAGAAAGTATGCTACATTGAATGGAGCCATTCAGATGACTTAACCATGCCATCTATCTTACTTTCACTGCACCCACTTTGACTTGGGAGTTGGGACCCTTGTACAATGAAAAATCCCCAGTCCCCTGAAGTTGCATATCAATCTGCCACTGCTGCTAAGAGCCATCTCTCTGACCAACCCAATCTCATATTAAATTGAGCAATTGCAACAACTATAATAATAACAAAAATAACAACAACAATAATAAAATCAATATAGGTAAGGTCGGAATCAATACTGTTTGAACGATTATTGTCATTTTGGTTTTTTATTGGGAACAACAAAATTTATTACATTACTTATCTTACAACTATGGTGCCATAAACCCCTCTTTGGTAAGTTAGCCAAGGCTAAACTCCTACCCTATTACACTGGTATTTTACCCCAATACAAAGAAATTCTATGTTCACCATATTTTCTAAAGCCATCTGCTAGGTGGTTAACACTTAAAAGTCCATTCCAATCTCCAAAGATAACTTAGATATTTTCCTCTCTATGTTTCTATACTCCACACCTGCCGCATTGTCCTTTACCCAGTTAATTACAACCCTTGAATCCCCTTCAACCTGTAATCCAGTGTAGTTGAGTGACTTAGCCAACCGGAGACCATGCAGCACAAGACATAGTTCCACTCTAATAGAAATTATTATCATTTCATTTGCTTCTTCATCCTTATCTATTTTTAGTCTTTGATCGTAACTCATTGTACATGGATTTGGGTGAAAATAGCTAGATAACAATGTACAGTGACTCATTGTACATGGACAAAGATCATATATGAAACTATAAATACAATGATAACTTCAGTGTTTCAAAAAATATATTGTCATTCTGCACAACACCACTTCGGCCATCCTCAGTGGAAGAAACGAAAAAGATAGCCAAAAAGTCACCTCAGAATAGATAAAAGAATTGAAAAACCAAGTCAGCATAACCAATATGATAGAAAGTTTCATCACTTAATATGTACTAATAAGAATTTGGCTACATGAGAAATTGATCAAAAAGTTGCTGAATCCTATTTTGTGCGCATACCAAATGAAGCATTTAAAATAAACCAAAGTATATACGCTTTCTCCATACCAGGTAAAGAAGTCAAAATATCTACTCTTTTATTTCCTTTAACTGAAGCTTCTCTTTCATACTCAATTGAGCAAAACAAATGCAGAGTATAAGGAACAACCATGAAAAGTAGTAGTTTTTTACTACTAAGATATCAATTTCTTTTTTGTATACAAATCAACTTAATTCTTTCACCAATAATGAGTCTAATGTGTGGATTCATCACCTTGACGAAGGCTCCTCGGCTGTTTCTTCAATCCCTTGGGAAGATTCAGATGGAGGTATAGAGCTTTTGTCACTTTCAGGGCCATTGGGATAGCTTGTGGTCAGACTAAAACCAGCATCAAAGCTTCCAAAACTCAATCCACATCTTTCAGCTTCAGGGACTTGTAGATGTTGTGGAATGATAACATGTTGACCATCAGACAGATGCAACTCTCCTATTTTCTTCTCCAACTTTGAATTTTCAGCTTCTGAGGCAGAGGCACCCAATGCAGGTAATGGCTGAGAACTCGCTTCAACTGTGATAGATGGAACCTCACTTGTCCCAACAGCTCCAGAAGCTTGAGCAGGATTTATTGGCTTTGGTTTCCACTCTTTACTGGGGCCTAGTGTAAATAAGATTTAAAAACAAAAAAAGAAAAAGAAAATTCTGCAATTAGTTTCCAGTGGTAATATTGACCATTTAACCAAAGCATTCAGAAAAGTACAAGAAACAAGAATCCAAACTAAAAGTCAATATCAATCAAATTATGTGCATAATCTATCAACAAAAAAAAATCAAACTCTGTGCATATATACCATGCACAAAAACCAAAAAGATTTCCAAAAGAGAACTTCCAGAAAAAGTTGATAGTTTTGAAGGAAATAGAAGCTCAAAAAGACAATTTTCAGGATACTCAATTACTGACTACACACAAGAGTAATTACATATCCAAGTATAAAAATGTGCTAGCAAGGAATAAGAGATATCTCTTCATAATCAAGATTCCTATGCACTGATGCATTTAAATTAATTTCAGGTTATCCCCAAGATGGGACCTATAATATGACAAGAAACTTTTTTTTTTTTTGAGAAAGGTAAAGTATGGTATATTTTTTTGTAATCAAAAGTATGGTCCTCTGTACAATGAGAAGCTGTACATGGCATCCAATTAGGGAACCCAATAAAATCCACCCTCAAAAACGAAGAAAAAGTATCATTTCTAAATACATTGTGGACAGACAGCCAGCCCTTTAAGTAACATACTGCTGCATTTATCACCCCTGATTCTGAAGCCGACTTCTGTACAAAAATTTTGCAATTCCCTTCATGCCAAATAGCCCACAAGATCATAGATGGTATTGTGATCCAACAGACCTTCCCTTTTCTTGTCATACCTGAGACTTGCTAACCTTCTAACAGATCTTTCACCGACCCAGGGGAATACAATTGCAAATTTATCACTCCAAGAAAGTGCGGTCAGACTGAAGCACTAAAACTGCAATGAAAAACAAGTGACCAACTGTTTCCTCCTCTTGGTTGCAGAGCACACAAAGAGAGTTTGGGACAGTAAAGCCTTTCTTCAGCAACATATTCTTTGTCAAACATTTTCTCAAAACTTCCACCTTTAGGAAAAATTTTACTTTTGATTTGATGGTGCCATACTCCCCCAAATGAGTTTACTTGGGGCTAAAAGTCACGTCACCAACTAGCCCATTATAGCAGGAATAAACAATAAACTCCCGAGATTTTGTCCACTTTTTTATCAGCAACACAGGAAAATATTCATTCATTAAAAATTCAAAGAGAGGGATTAAAACAAGAAGTTGTGAGAAACTAGCCAACCCATTACATAAACAGCTAGCCACCCAATATTGTATTACAATTGTGCCCAGTACATATGTTGTCTTTGAACCCCTGCTTATCAGCCAAGCTGTTAGCAGATCTTCCAACCCATTTTATTTGAACATTGAAGTCTCAGTCTCTAGACAGCCATTTGAAGCGCCTGAATTCATTTCTGAGCTGCCAAACCACCCCCTTGCCTTTTTTTCAGTCATCTCACTACTATCTTCGAATCACCTTTAGACCTGTTCATGGGCTGGGCTTACACTGTCTTGGGCTCGAGCTTCAGGCCGGACCCATTAGAATTTTGACAAAAGCCAAGCCCGAGCCCGGCCCATGAACACGTCTAATCACCTTCAATGATCAAACTACCTATTCCCAACTCTTCAGCTTTCTCAACCCTGAAACCTACTGCTAAAAATTCTGCTCTTACCGAATCACCTAGCTTAGTTGGGCCTAAGAACAAGGCACAAATAAAACCACCCTCATCTCTAATCACCCCTCCAATTCCTAAGGGGACTAGATTGCGCACACTACTGCCATCAAAATTCAGCTTCATCCACCCACCCACTGGGGGTGACAAGACCTCTAGGAGCTTTTGTTTCCTAGAGGAAGAGCCAGCTATTGCCCCCCAACTCCTGAATAAGTCCTCCACATTGAAGTCTGATAAGAATTTCAAGGTCTTTACCAAATGAGAAACTCTCAAAGTTACAAGTTCTAACATTGTCTCCTTACTCCTTTCCTTCTCCCCAAACACTGTTGAGTTTCTTTCTTCCCACAGTGTGCAAATCACTGCTGTCCTTATACATCTCCACAGGATCCTGCCTCTCCTTTTCGTGCTTCTCAAAACGTAAGGGCTAAATAACCTTGACAAGCTAGCAGGATGGTTCTACAACCAAAAAGAGAGGAAAAAAACATTTTCAAATAGACCTGTTCATGGGACAGGCTTCAGGCTTGATTTTACACTGTCGGTCTCAGGCTTTGGATCAGGCCCATTAAAGTTTTCGCAAAACCCAAGCCCAATCCCAACCCATGAACAGGTCTATTCTCAAATGCAGCAAATAAAGGAACAGGAGGTTAAGGATTAAGAGTTTGTCGACTTCCAGCATCTTGTATCCTGGACTTGCACCTGTTGATCGTTAAGGACTTCAAAAAGTTGAGCCACCAAATCCAGTTCCTGATCAGTGTTAAGGAAGGTGACCAAATAATCTTATTATTCAAACACATTAAAAAGAAACAGAAACACTTCCTTTAAAGCTCTGTCCCCACACCAAGGGTCCAGCCAAATACAAATCCTCCTCCCATCCCCTACTTTGAGCTTTAAGCTATCAAGAAACTTATGAAAGTTTCAGAGATGTCCTTCCAAACCGTGCACCCATAAGACATTGGAATCCATCACATCCCACCCATTGCTTCTCAAGTCATACATCTCTTCTATGAGCTTTCTCCACAGGCTTTTTGGTTCATTAGAAAACCTCCAAAACCACCTTCCCAGCATAGCAACATTGAACTGCTTAACCTTCCTGATTCCTAGCCCTCCTTGAGACAAGGGTTTACACACCTGTTCCCAATTAACCAGGTGATATTTGCCTATTTGGCTGAATCCTTCCAACTAGCCCAGAGGAAGTTCCTCATCTTCTGCTCTATTTTATCAGCCACACCAGGAGGAATTGAGAAGATGGAAATGAAATAGGCCGGTAGGAGTGCAAAGACGCTTTTTATTAGCATCACCTTGCCTCCTTCAGATAAATAATGAGCCTTCCAGGAGGTCAGCATTGAGTCTATCCTTCAAAGGACAGGACAAGTAGCATACCAAACAAAAATATTCATTTTACAAATTTACAGGTTTTCTGAAAAATGCTGCATGATATTGTATTGCTGTAAACAGCATGATATAACCTCAGAAAAGGATTGCAGAGTATCTGTGTATAACTTTAGACCATGTATAATGTGTACAAAAAGAAACTTAGAAACATCAAAGATGATATTGACCCCTTTTTTTTATAAGTTGGTGATATTGGCCCATTGATTCCAATTCATATCAAATGTGTGACACCAGAAAACTGCTTTAAAGCTCCCAGCCCACCACATGAAGGTCCACTCAGCCTTGCTGAGTAGTTGAAGTTCCTTCAAGGACAAGGGCTTCAAAAATCCAACTGTTCCTTTTTTTATCAGCAGAAATAATTCATCATCATCATCAACATCACCCATGCCTTATCCCAACTATATGGGGCCGGCTACATGAATCCTGTTTCGCCAATCCGTTCTATTTAAGGCCATATCCATTGTTAAATGATCCCAACTGTTCCTTTTTTTATTTCATCATCATCATCATCAACATCATCCATGCTTTATCCCAACTATATGGGGCCAGTTACATGAATCCTGTTTCGCCAATCTGTTCTATTTAAAGCCATATCCGTTGTTAAATTATTAGTGGTTAAATCATTTCTTAGTTCTTACTACTTCTACCCATGTCCTTTTTGGTCTACCACGAGCTGCTTTTCTAGCCCCTTCAATGTGTAACAAATCACTTCTTCTAACTGGCACAATAGGTGTGCCCAGCCCATCTTAGTCTACTCTCTCTCATTCTATCATCTATTGGAGCTACTTAGGTTCCTACAGATAACTTCATTCCTAATCCTATCCTTTCTAGTATTTCTACTCATCCATCTTTGCAGATGCATTTCTACCACATTCATTTTCTGGGCATATAGCTTCTTGACTACCCAACACTCTGCTCCATACAACATAGCTGGTCTCACAACTGTTTTATAGAATTTTCCTTTTAATCTAAGTGGTATTCGCCCATCACATAAAAGTCTAGATGCACCCCTCCACTTTGCCCATCCTGCTCTAATTCTTTCTGTGACATCCTTCTCAATCTCTCCCTTGTTATGAATTATTTAACCAAGATACCAGAAATGGTCACATTGAGTTACCTCTTGGTCTCCAATCCTAAGTGTATCTTGATCTACACCTATTATTACTAAATTTATATGTCATATATTTTGTTTCAATCCTACTTATTTTAAAACCTCTTGTTTCTAAGGCATTTGTCCATAAACTTAACTTTGCATTTAATCATTCATTAGTTTCATTAATTAAAACAATGTCATCCGCAAACAACATGAACCATGGAACTTCCTCAATTCCTCCTAAATATGTTTAGTCAATTCACCTATGATCAATGCAAATAGATAAGGGATAAGTGTTGAACCTTGGGGAAGACCCATAGCAAATATAAAAATTTAAGTCTCTTCCATTGGTGTTCTAACATTGGTTGTTGCCCCCCCCTACATATCCTTAATTAGGTCTATATACCTATTTTGAACCCCTTTCTTTTCTAAGACACACCACATTATCTCTCTAGGAACTCTATCATATTGCCTTTTTCTAGATTAATGAACACCATATGAAAATCTTTCTCCTTCTCTCTGAACTTTTCTATCAATCGTTTCAAAAGAAATATAGTTTCCATGGTTGATCTCCTTGGCATAAAGCCAAGTTAGTTCTCTGATACACTTGTTTCAAGTCATAATCTTTGTTAAGTTATTCTCTCCTCAAGTTTCATAGTGTGATTCATAAGTTTAAGAGCCTAATATTTATTACAACTTTGTATATTACCTTTGTTCTTAAACATAGGCACCATACTATTGTTTCTCCAATCACCAAGCATCCTCTTTTGTTTCACTATCTTATTAAATAGCTTGGTTAGCCATAACAAGCCTACCTCTCCCATACCTTTTCATACTTTTATTGAAATCCCATCAAGACCTAACGCCTTTCCCTTCTTTATTTTATTTAGTACCTTAGTATCCTCTCCATTAGTATCTAATGGTATCCTCTCCCTCCATTATTAAAAATCCCAATTAACCAGGTGCAATTTTATTTAATACTACTACTATTGTTAGATTCTCCTCCATTAGTATCCTCTCCCTCCTTTTTTTGATAAACGTGCAATTTTATTAATCATAGAAAAAGCGTACAATCAGCCTAAGAGGAGGCATGAGATATTACTGTTAGTGTCGACTGTATAGGGGTGGTTTTGTCAATTTGTTTATGTTTGGTGTGAGGTGTCATGTTTTAAGTTAAGTGGTGTGTCCCAACAGACCTTTTGTTTTTCATTAGAAAAGTATAAATGCAATCTCGCCGACTAGGGAGAATTGAACTCTCTCTCTAGTTTGAACCAGTTTTTCCTTCTCCTTTCCTCTCTTCTCTTATCTTCTTCTCTCTCTATCCTTTTTCAGTTTTCTGCTACTGTTATTTCTTACTGAATTCTAGTGCAGGTCTGAACTTTATCATGGTATCAGAGCAACTGTGACAAATTCAGATCTGCCCAGAATTCTCTTTACCGCCATTCAGCCTAGGGTTTTCCAAATTTTTGCATCATCAGTTGGAGACATGGAAAAGGGCTGAAAAGGAGTGATCGCCCTTTCCCTTTGGAAGTTTTCACGCCTTCACTCGGTGGTTTAGTGGGTGTTTGTGGTGGTTTGTAGGCAACCCTCTAATACAGCTACCCTTGCACACTCAAGTATGGTGTGTCTAGCATCCAAACCCAACCCTTGCTAATAGTTCCACAACTTCCATTCGTGATGTTGGTAATGTTCACATAGACTCTTTATCCCTGTCATCAGTTTTGTATGTTCCCAAATTCCCTTTTAACCTTATGTCCGTTAGTAAGCTTACCAAGTCTCTTAATTGCTCTATCACTTTTTACCCTTCTTCTTGTGTTTTTCAAGATCTCAAGATGGAGATGAAGATTGGCGGAGAACATGAAGTTGGTAGACTATACTATCTTGACGGTGGTGGTGGTTCGTCAACAGCTCTTCAAACATCTCTGTGTCCTCTTCAGTGGCACTGTAGACTTGGTCATCCATCACTTAAAGCACTAAAGTCAATTGTTCCGTCATTGAGTCATCTTTTTGTTTTGGATTGTGAGTCGTGTTAGTTAGGAAAACATCATCGTGTTCCCTTTAGTCCTAGGGTTGATAATCATATGTCGAGTCTTTTTTCTTTAGTTCATTCAAATATTTGGAGTCCATATAAAATAGTGGCATACAATGGTTACAAATATTTTGTTATTTTTGTTAATGATTATTCAAGGATGACATGGCTTTACCTTATAAAATAAATGAGTGAATTGCTTTCCATTTTCCAAAAATTTTATAATGAAATTCAACCAATTTGGTGTACACATTAAGATTCTTCGTTCTGATAATGGCTGAGAATACTTTTATACACCATTTCAAGAGTATTTGGAACAACATGGCATTATCCATCAAACTTCATGTACCTACACCCCACAACAAAATGGGGTAGCTAAGAGAAATAACCGTCATCTTGTGGAAACTGCATGGTCCCTTATGCACCATATGAATGTACCCAAACATGTTTGGAGTGAAGTTGTGCTTACATCTTGCTTCCTAATTAACCAAATGCCCACGCCCATCCTTGAAAGTCATTCTCCTTCCACCACTTTGTTTCCTACATTGTTTCCATTTCCTCTTACTCACAAGGTTTTCGGGTGTGTATGTTTCGTTCATAACCTTGGACCTGGAATGGACAAATTAGATGCACGATCCACCAAGTGTGTCTTCCTTGGCTATTTCCGAACCCAGAAAGGATACAAGTGTTATAACCCTAGTTATTGGCATTCCTTTGTATGTCCTGATGTTACTTTCTTTGAGTCTACTCCATTTTTCTCTAGGTCAAGTGATGTCCCTTCTTCTTCTTCACCTCCTCCTCTTCTTCCAGTTCTTGTTGAGGACCCCATTCCATTTGTTCCAGTCGTGACTAAGTTTTTGCCTCCTTCCTGTTGAACGGCCACCAATCCATCGTGTATATGCATCAACGACATGTACCAACTCTGTCACCATCAACAGATCTGGCAGTTGTTCCCACACCAGCCACACCCCCTGTTTCTGACCTTGATCTTCCTATCGCCTTGCGGAAAGGTAAACGCATTTGCACACTTCATCCCATTTCTAATTATGTTTGTCTCTCACCTTCTGCTTCCCATCACCAGTTTGTTTCTTTGTTGCCTTCTATTTTTGTTCCTATGGATGTCCAGGAAGCCCTTGTCTCTCCAAGGTGGTGCCATGCAATGGAAAAAGAAGTCTCTACTTTAGCTCATAATCATACGTGGGATCTCACCACACTCCCTCCTGATAAGCATGTTGTAGGTTGTAAGTGGGCATACACTGTTAAGTATTTACCTGATGGTAGTGTAGAGCGGTTGAAAGCTAGACTGGTTGCCAAAGGATATCCCCAAATATATGGTATTGACTACACGGAGACCTCTCCTGTTGCTAAAATTGGTTCAGTTCGTGTTATGATATCTCTAGCTACTATGTATGATTGGCCTTTATTTCAGCTTGACATCAAGAATGCCTTTTTACATAGTGATCTCCTTGAGGGGATCTATATGGAGTAACCACCGGGGTTTGTTGCTCAGGGAGAGGATGGTAAGGTGTGAAGACTAAAGAAAGCCATTCATGGACAAAAACAATCCCCCCGTGCGTGGTTTGGTAGATACAGTGAAGTGATAAAGAAGTTTGGAATGAAACAATGTCAGGTTTATCACTTAATATTCAACTAGGATTCACATGCTGGGAAGATTTTATGGTGGTATATGTAGATGATATTGTCTTTACCGGCAGTGACTTTGGGGATTGATGGGTTGAAGAGCTTTCTGCAGGAGCACTTCCAAACAAAGGACCTTGGTAAATTAAAATATTTCTTGGAGATATAAGTAGCAAGTTCTAAGCACAGTATTAATTTGTGTCAGATGAAGTACGTTCTTGATTTGTTGGAGGAAATAGGATTGCTAGGTGCTAAACCAACTAAAACACCTATGGAACCAAATGTCAAGTTGAATAGTGATGTGGGTGAGTAGTGGTGGGTAAACTAAACTACCTAACCATTACCCGGCCAGATATTTCATTTACAATTAGTGTGGTGAGTCAGTTTATGCAAAATCCTCGGGTTCTACATTGGGATGTAGTTCTAAGGATTGTAAAATATTTGAAGGGAGCTCCTGGCCGTGGCTTGTTACACAGAAGTTGAGGAAATCTTGAAATAGAAGGATACACCAATGTTAATTGGTCTGGTTCTGTATTTGACAGAAGGTCCACTACAGGTTATTGTACCTTTCTTGGGGGTAATTTGGTAACATAGAAAAGTAAGAAACAGATAATGGTGGCAAGAAGCAGTGTTAAAGCTGAATACAGAGCCATGGCACACACAACTTGTGAGCTAGTGTGGTTGAGAAATCTTCTACAGGAGATGGGGAATTCAATTGACACTCCAATGAAGCTTTATTGTGACAACCAAGCTACAGTCCACATCTCTTCTAATCAAGTTTTTCATGAGAGAACAAAACATATAGAAGTTGATTGTTACTTTGTGAGGGAGAAGGTGCTAAGTGGAGTGACAGCCACTGTATATGTTAATACACGAAATCAATAGGCAAACTTATTCAATAAAGGGTTGAGTCGAGGAAGAGTGGACTACATATGTAACAAGCTAGAACTATATGATATATACTCACCAGCTCGAGGGGGAGTGTTAGTCCAAATGTATAGGGGTAGTTTTGTCAATTTGTTTATGTTTGGTGTGAGGTGTCACGTTTAAGTTAAGTGATGTGTCCCATACTTAAGTAGGGGCATAACAAACCTTTTGTCTTCATTAGAAAAGTATAAATACAATCTGGTCGACTAGGGAGAACTGAACTCTCTCTCTAGTTCAAACCAGTTTTTCCTTCTCTCTTCTCTTCTCTTTTCTTCTTCTCTCTCTATCCTTTTTTAGTTTTCTGCTACTGTTATTTCTTACTGAATTCTAGTGCAGGTCTAAACTTTATCAATTACCTTCCCTTGGAGCTTAGCATTAAGCAAATAAACAGACACTAACCTGAATTACAATTATAAGATAGCCCAAAACAGGTCACCCCTTGTTTAGCCAAAGAATCAGCCATTGCATTAGCTGATCTGCTAACCAACTGAAACCTAACTGCCATATTTCTTGCCAGCCAACTTACCCTCTCCCTACTGTTCATTTAACAATTTTTCAAAATAGGTTTTCCATCTTTGTTTGATTCCTTCATCTTTTACCAAGACTCTTCGACCCTCATCTTTAATGCACCTAATATGGTTTAAATCTTTGTGTTTCCTTTCTCTCAACTTTGCTTTTATACAATCCTTTTTCTCCCTCTCTAGTGACTAATTTATGGTAAACCTCATCATAAGCCTCACGTTTAACTTCATTCACTTTCTTTTTAACTTCCTTTCCTTTCTTATAATTTTATATTTTTCCCAGCTTTCGATGTTTCTAGCTTTTTTCCATTTTTGTGTGGTAGGCTTGTTTTAATCTAATTATATTTTGAACCTCTTCATTCCACCATCAAGTTTCTTTAGTACTTTGCCACTTCCCTTTGTATTCTCTTAAGACATCCTTTGTTACTTTCTTTATATTGTTTGCCATTTCAAGCCTAATATCATTAATTTTCCATGTAACTTCCAATTCCCTTCTATTATCAATCTGTTTCTAAAATGAGTTAGATTTTCTCCTTTTAGGTTTCTCCACCTAATTCTTGAACACCTATTTTCTTCCCTATTTCTCTTTCATTTCCTAATGCACACATCTACCACCATTAATCTATGTTGTGTTTTTAAGCTTTCTCACAGAATAACTTTGCAATTTTTACACATCATTCATTCTATTCAAGGTTCAAAATACCGGCATATCGGGCCAATCGATACAGTTTTTCAGGCCTTTTTTTTCCACAACCGGTTCAGGGGGGGCAGTTTAGGTCTCCTCTACCCCCTGAACCGGTCAGACCTCCGATACACCCACTATAGGGGCGTATCGGAGGGGTCCTGAAACAGTACATATCGGCCGATATGTGCCGATACTTTGAACCTTGATTCTATTCTCCTCGTAAGGAAAAAATCTATTTGAGTTATGTTTGCCCCACTTTTAAATGTTATCAAGTGTTCATCATTCTTTTGGAAAAAAGGTGTTTCAAATTACCATATCATAAGCTACTACAAAATCTAATATTGTACCTCCTGATTCATTCCTCTCCCCAAACTCAAATCCTCCAAGCACCATATCATATCCTACACTTCTTTACCCCGCATGCCCATTTAAGTCTCCTCCTATAAAAATCTTCTCTTCATTTGGAATTTCTTGGTTTAATCCTTTAAGTTTTCCCAAAATTGTCTTTTAAAATTTTCTTCTAGACCCAATTGAAGGCGCATAAACACTAATTATGTTAATGATTTCCTCACCTTAAACATGTCTAATTAAAATTATTCTATCCCCTAATCTTTTAATATTTACAGATTCATTTTTTTGAATCCTTATCTACTATTATCGCTACACCATTTCTATTATTTACCTCTCCCTGTATACCATAATTTGTAGCCATCAATTTCCTTAGCTTTTTTACCCTTCCATTTAGTTTCTTATAGGCATGCAATGTTAACCCTTCTCTTCATAGTGTATATTAATTACATAGTTTTTTTCTATTAATGTTCCTACATTCTAAGTGGCTAAGCAAAATCATGTTTCTTGGACTAGCTTCTTTACTCGCCTTCATCCAGAAAGATGTGGGAACTCTGGTGTATTCCGCACCACAACCGAGTGTTGCGATGGCAAGTCACTTACAAGGACCATCCAATGTGCCTAGGTGTACACCTGATGCACCTTGCGCCTCACCCCCTATTTGTTAATATTGATCATTCATTCATCCTAATAAAATATCTTCTTAAAAAGCAATTAAAATTATAAAATCATTATTTTTTATATGAGAATTAAGAATTTTAAGACCGTAACATGGTCTTGTTTGGGCTTCCCTTGAGGAGTGTGGCACAAAGGCAGCTCGTAGAATTAGGAATGTAATATGTTTTACATCACATTAGCTACTTGAAGTAATGCAATTGAGGGGAAAAAAAAAAAAAAGAGATTGTGGATTTTACATACTTGAAAATGTTTTATATGTTTGGTTTTATTTTTAAATTCTCATTTGAATATGCTTTACATGTTATGTTTATGTATTTTAATTTTAGATAATAGGTTTTTAAAACATTTATTTTAAAATTTAAGCTTATACTTTTCATTAATGTTCTGCTTAATATTTTTATTTTTTGGCATTTTTTTAATTTTTTAGCATGTTTTTGTATTTTTGCGCCTTGCTTCAAAAAAGGTGCACACCTCGCCTTACGCCTTGCACCTCAGGTGCAAATAGGCCCCTGCGCCTTTTTTGCACCTTGCACTTTTAAAACACCGGGACCATCCTAGCAAACTCTTGCCCACTTATCACTACATTCGAGTTAGGGTGCAACATTGTCATTTTCTGAGAATGCCTAGTATGAGCACGGAAAGACAAATGAGGGTCCATATCATAAGAATTTGGCAAAAGTTTTAGTGTTGGCTGCCAACCAGATGTACCTTCCTTTATCAATAGAGGGAGTTATTTTATTAACTCCTATCACATGCTTTTAAGGAAGTTGAAAATTATTAAATCAATAGAGGGAGTTATTTTATCAATCTCTTTTCTACTTGAATTTAGCATTTATGTCCTTTGCAAAACTTTCAACTTCCTTAAAAGCATGTCTATGGGTGCACGGGATATGTCTATTACAACTTGCCCATGAGATAATTAGCTTTGAGTCCCCTTCCACCTTCACCTGTCTATAACCAAGAGTTTTTTGCTAATCGTAGACCTTGCAACAAAGCCATCAGTTCAGCTTTCAAAGAGTTTCCCATTCCAATAGGCCCTGAATATAAAACCACAATTCTGCTTTCATAATTCCTAAATGCACCTCCTATTACTGTCATACTCGGATTTCCAAATAAGCTTCCATTTAAAGTTCAGTTTTACTCTGTTGCCTTCCAGAGGTTTCCAATCCATCTTTGTCTTTTTCTATAGACGATTGTGCCACCTCAGTTCAAGCTCTTATTATACCATTGACAGAGAAGATTTTAAAACTTTCCAAGGTTTTTATCCAATGTGCAACCTTTATCTTTATGTTGTCTAATGTCTATTACCTCCCCCAATGATCTACCTTTTCCACTAAAAATTCTTTCATCTATCTTTCCAAATAACCCAAACTACTGCTGCCTTGCAGCTCTTCCACAATATCCTCCCTCTTTTTATTTGGTTGCCTCAAGAAATTAGGATTGAAAATGCCAACCACCATCTTGAGTGGGATCCTACCTGCAACCAAAAAGAGAACAAAAATACTCCTAAATGCAATGCACAAAAGAACAGGAGATTAATAAATGGGAAAGAGTTTCACCACTAGCCCTACATAAGAAGCAGATGTGAGGAAGGAAAGAATTAGGCCTTCTTCTCTGCAGCATATCACGAGTATTAATCTTTCCAAGGAATTTTTCCCAACAAAAAGCTTGAACCTTAGGTGGAACAGGCTTCCCCCAAATCCCTTTCATCAAGAAATATACCCATGAAAATTAGGCAGAGTGAGGTTTCTGAAGAAAGAGAACCAAGTGAATAGACCATCAGGAGAGGCTGACCAAATCCTACTGTCCTCAATATTTTAGTCCAAGAACACTATACCAAAAGTAAGTGAATAAGAGAATTGCATACATTTTCCCTTAGGCCACTTCTGAAGCCTAGATCCCAATTTATCCCTTGGGGAGAAGTTGTTCCCATTCTAATTGTTCCTTTCCTTCTAGACAATTCAACATGATAGGAGGCAGTGAATTCCAGAGAATTTTCCCCTTAACAGAAAAGCCTTGAACTCTCCATTTGGAAAGGAGCTCTTCCAAACTAGAGGGAATGGCCCACTGTCTTTACAGGTTACTTGTGAAGAAAAAGAGGAATGCTAATAAGCAACAAGTTATTGAACTCATGAATACCTCACCCATTAGACAAGGAGAGAACCCATGCCTAATTTTGTCTTGTAGTATTTCTATAATGTATCCTCTGCAAGGTGGTGAATCCAAGAATTGCATGATCTCATTGTTTAATAGCATGCCTCAAAAGAACAAAAGAAACACAATTAATGAGTTGAATGCAGGGAAAAGTCAATAGGAAAATGACAATGAAAATGCATGATATACAAAGAGTCAAAGACAACATGGAGTTGTTAACTCTGCACATCAACCATGATATACATGCATATTATGCCCTCCAATAAACAAAACGCCACAGTAAATAAATGCCAAATACGACATAATTCTAGGTAGATACTTGGTATAGTTCTGAGTACACAATGATTTCACATCACTAGTAATTGCAAGTTTGCAACAGCTTGTGAAAAAATTGTTTAGCTGACGAGCAATCAGCATGGTTTGTCCATTCACCAACTTCTCACAACTCAAGACACCTCTAAACATCAAACATCACGAAGAGGTTGAATATAGGCACAAGTATTCGTGCAAAATAATTAATTGGTTCCCTCAATCAGACGGCAATTACATTTTAATCAAATTGCATTAGTTCGGATGTGGAAGTTGAATGGAACATCACATATGTAAGGAGGTTCATCTCTGGACCAAAAATTTAAAATTAAAGTAAAGCAAATGCAAATGTTTCTATAGAGTTAAAGACAGGTAATATAAGCTTGGGTTTTTTGGGGTACATAGAGCTACACAACAGGGGTAGCCCATACCCATACCAATGGTCCCCCCCCCCCAACTCTGATGGCAGTGGGATTTGGCCCAAGTCTGCACTACAACAAGCCAGAGATCCTACCAACTGAGCCACCATCAGTTGGTTAATATGATTAGGTTGCAATGTACATTAATTGGGAAACATTTACTTTATAGCTTTTAAGAACAGAAAAGGCTACAACACCATTAGAAAAAGATAATTAACAGCAATGGGACCTGCACACACCTTAGGGCTGGCATCAATTGAGGCAAGGCTTATTTGGCATACAGATATAGATTAAATTTCAGACAAGCACACAAAAAAAGGAAGCCAACTTCAACATTTTAAAAGAAAGAGAAAAAGTGCATATTCTGCCATCCTCCCTGTCTATAATGGAATTGTTATCAAATAATTTATCTATCATTCAGAAGTTTCTTATACACAAATAAAAAATAATAAATGGTTAGATTAATGACAAATAATGTGCTTCTCTTCATCCCTTTTCTTTTTGATCAATAACAAGTAACAACAGAATTTTATTGCCTTTTTTCTTAAATGAAACTTCAATTACATTGTTTAAGTGCCCTGCAACCCTTTTACGAAGTTAACATCAGTTAACAACCCTGCCATTACACATTTCCTTCATTTGGTATGATAACCTACTATATAACTATATTTGCTTTCTGTATACCCCCAGACTTGCAAACTCACCAGCTAGGTGTTTAGCTGACCTTGAGGTCCACTTGTAGATCACTCCTATTTTCTCCCTCCCATATTATGAAAAACATAAAAAAACTTGGGGGAGAAAGAAAACAAAATAACAGAAAAGAAAAGAAAACGTGGTTGTAAATCAGGTAATCAAAAAAATGGATAACCTAGGACAACTACAAAGGAAAAGACTCCGTATTGGCAGTTCATCTAGGGTGTTTTTTACAAGTATCATTTAGGGTGATCATTTATAGCCTGGCCCAGCCCAGCCCAAAAAATTCCGGGCTTGGGCTATAGCCCTTATTATGTAGCACAGCAAAGAACTTTAAAGAAAAAAAAAAAAAAAAGAACTAGGAACCGCTCCTAGAGGATTTAGGTTTAGGCCTTACACCCAAATATAGGAAGCATCACACATCCACATTAAAAAAAAAAAAACCAAACAAACAAACTACACACTTTTAACACTACTATTTCTTAAACTTAATTACTAACTCAAAACACCCAGAATTTATTCTAGCTCCCAGCTAGAATCTTCTTCATTATTGTGTCAAATAAGAACTACGGCCTTAGAATTGTTGGGCACTTCTCTTTTCTTCTTTAAGTCTTGAAGCTTGCTGTATGATCCCTATCACCTTATAATAGGTGCTTATGATCGCCCCTAGGTTCATCCTCCAAATGCCCCAGGTGGCCAACTTTGCCAAGGTAATTGCCCTACTCGTAATCCATCCAATCACAACATCCTTGATTTCTTAGATTGTACAAAATAACATTTTATGATCCTTTGATCAGGCCCTTCTTTTCCATAATTTCCTTGATCAAGGCCTCCCAAGCACTTCAGGTGTCAAATGGACCTCCCCCAACCACTACTTTTTTTATCAAAAAAAAAACACCATTTTACTCAATTATAGCATTATAGCACTTTGCAAACTTAAAGCATAAGTCATGTGACAGTACAATCAGTTTGTATATACAAATTAAGAACCCACACGAAGCCCAAGAAAAATATTATACTTCAGCAGATGATTAAATTAATCGTGCCTTAGGTGCAGAAGCTTATGCTTTTACTTCTTGGACAAAATGGTTATTTCATGTTATGCTTTGCTTTGAAAAAATTTAATATACACCTATCAAAAAAAAAAATTAGCATACACAGCACATACAAACATGTGAGATTTTTTTGATGGATAAAAAAACAAGTGAGATTGTAAATTTGTAAGTCAAGATGCCAAAATGAAATAACAAACTACATGTAGCCAAAAAGTGGGAACTATGATACAGTGAAATTCAGACTTCAGTTCAAGCTACAAACCAGTACTTTGCTTTGTACACATAATTTAGAAAAAAATCAAGGAAGAACATTTAACTTTAAGATTCATATGAAGTTTTGAACATTGAAACAAATAAAGTATAAAAAGTGATAGCACATCCACCGCTAGCCAATCAGCTTATAAATGGAGAAAAAAACAATTTCGACAAATTTGGCATTTATAGTACCACATACCACCAAGGATAGCCACTAGAAGCCTAAGTTGATACTTAAAATGTATGACAAACTGAAGACTAATGTTTGCTTATTGGTAGACTATACTAAAATAATTAATATCATTAAAGTAATAAAAGAAAAAAACTACTAAAAAAAATTTGCAATTCATCACGGAAACTATGTATTATACAAAAACTGGAATTTCAATCAAGGTTCATGACTTCATGCAAATCCATCAGTAAAGGGTGATGATTAGATAATATATTACCTTTTTGAGGACCAGTAAGTTGTTGTGAGCGGTTACTATAGTTAGAAGAAGGCCTACTAGCCGAAGAGCCACCATGCGTAGATGAAGGTTGGGATGATTCAGAAGGCTGATTTTTCTCAATTCCTTGGGGTCTGTTTGGCATCTTCCCTGGAATGGGGTTTCCAATTCCAGAAGTTTTTTCACTCATGGATGAACACAACTCAGACTCAGTTGGATCATGAGATACATGTTTGTTTATCTGAAGATGATTACCAAAGTCCTGAGACGCAGTTGATTTGCTCTCAGCAGAAATTTTAGCATTCTGTTCAACTACCGTTCGTTGACTCCCTATTTCACGTTTAATTGTACCCACTGCACCAGGAGGACGTGAATCGAAGGATGGAACCAGTACAGGATCCGAAGAAGATGAATATACCCCTGAAACAGATGCTAGAGACAGGTCAGGAGTTGGTGCAGGCTGTGCACATGCAACTCCAGTAACAGATGAAGGGGTGCTTTTTGAATCACCATGTGGTGGTGGTGGTGGTGTACTAACTAACTTATTAGCATCAATTACTGAACTTTCTTCAGGTGAGTTGATTCCGCTGCCTGGAGGCACTTTGGAGGTATGACCATGACTGGGACCCACAGCAGTTACACTGGTAGGACCATTTGCCAGGACATCCATAGAGCTGCAGAACAAAAAACATACCAACTTAAAAAAGTATGCCCACCTCACACAGATACACACTAATAGGAAATACAAGATCCAAGTTTCTTGAAAGTTAAGATTATGAATTTTATACTTAGTAAAGAAAAGTCAGTTGACGATAGCCACCTTGATCCAGGAGTTACTATTTTGTTTTCTGTATCCTGAGGGGATATCAGGGAAGAGGGTGCAACAGTTACACCTCTCTCTGCAACTTGATTAACTCCATTTTCCTTCCCAGCAACAGTGTTCCTCCCACCACTAGCATCTGGAAATGGTTAAATCATAAATTAAATATCATTGTCATACACAATGGCATGAATCAACAAACCGCTTCAGGAAATAAAACCAGTTTTCCAGCCATCACCACTAATATTCAGACCTTCTGAAGTTAAGAAGTTCTGCATTAGAAATTAAAAGACTAGATGGAAATAGCTATAATAATCAAAAAAAAAAAAAAAAAAAAGTGAGGATGTCTAACACCTCCCACTCCAGATCTGCTACCCACAAACTGTTCCCACATCCCTACCCACGAGATCCCCACCGTGTATTGGGAACATCTCCCATGAATGACAAGGGAGATATTCCCAATGTGCAGCTGTAATGTCCCGTGGGTAGGGATGTGGGAACATCTAGTGGGTAGCAGATCCAAGCCCAACACCTCCCACCACCCAACAACCATTTCTTTCATATTGACAAGAAGGCAGCTCTAACTTCTGAAATTGTATAGACCAAACGCAATAATTAGTGAGTTGCAGCAAGGATTCCCACAATTATATGGAATGATTGAAAGAGTATTTCCAGAGATATTAAAGGCATAGATTGCATATAATCATGTTTAAACAAATGGGAAAACCAAAGCCAGATGATCAATCCATAATATTTGATTTCTTTGAACTAATATGATTTCCTAATTGTTGAACACATACCATGTGAGATGTAACGAGGAGAATAATTCCCCCGACCACCCCTACCCCCTCGCCCCTGCGTGCCTGGTCTCCATCTAGAATCAGCAGGCTCTCTGTTCATGTTCTGCAAACATATATAAATATAACAAAATTAAAAAAAAAAAAAAAGTAGTGGCATTTCAAGTAATCAACAAATCTCAGAAAAATAAGAGGATGCAAGCAAGCAGAATGCATTGAAGAGGGCCAAACCCAGTAGATCTTTTTTTTGTTTTTGAGAAAGATCTATTTGGCTATTTCCATATTTCTTTTTGCTTTTATGGGTCAAGTGTTAAAGCTTACAATCTCATCATCATCATCTAAACATTGTCCCAACTATGCAGGTTCGACTACTTAAATCATTTCTTACTACTTCCACCCAAGTCCTTCCCGGTCTGTCACATCATCTAAACATTGTCCCAACTATGCAGGTTCGACTACTTAAATCATTTCTTACTACTTCCACCCAAGTCCTTCCCGGTCTGTCACTAGCTCTTCTAGCCCTTTCAACTTGTAAATTGTAATAGATCACTTCTTCTAATGGATGTTGTAGATGGTCTTCTATGTCAATGTCTGCATGACCAAACGACCTCAGTCTACTTTCTCTCATTTTATCATCCATTGGAGCTACTCCTACTTTCCTTCATATGACTTCATTTCTGACCCCAACTTTTCTAGTTTTGCCATTCATCCATCTAACATTATGCATTTCTACCACACTCATTTTTGGATATGCTGTCAAAGTTTATAAATTATAATGGTTAAATTTCATCTTGCAAACCTTCTTAAACAGTACTACCACATGAGACCTATAAACAACAGTAATACCTAAGTAGATATGTCATAGTTACAAAGTATAGAAGGAAAGAAAAGTATACAGTGAAAGCAGGTTCTTAATATAGGCTACAGGAGATGGATGGTGGAACTCCAATCTTCTGAATTGGTAAGAACTCAATATCTCATCCAACTCTCTGATCAGTACTAATAACAAAATACCAATTTTGGTGGATCTACTATACTGATAAAAGACATGGATGTGAAACAAGTACAGTTTGAAACACTACATTTCAGAATTAACAAAACAATTTTTTAGAGTCATAGCATGAAACAAAGCGCTTCACTTGCCTAAACATGAAGCATAAGCATCAAAAAGAAAACTGTTTTGACAAAAATAATAAATACATAGAATATAATAATCTCTTTTTTATAAGTAATAGAATTTTGTCAAGGACCAATAATGAGATACACAGTGATTGCTTCCCACAAAGAGGTGCGAGGTGCAGCCTGAAAACAACCCAAAAATAATACAACTAAGCCTAAAAAGCTGGTTCCTATGCACCCCTTGTCTAGCTAGACAATCTGCTATCCCATTTTCTGATCTTCTTTCCCATTGGAATCTGACTGTGATATTCGTGGTTAACCATTTGAATCTCCTCAAGGCTCCCCTATAAGGCCTAGCCACTGTCTCTGGTTCTTTCAGCTAGGGCTGTTCACAAACAATGCCAAACCGACCAAATCGGCCCGACCCAACCCGATTTGGTCAGTTTTTCTTCACCACCTTTAGGGTTGTGAAGAGCGATAAACCAATAATTCGTTTCGGTTTTCATGTGCGAAAATCGAAACCGAACCGAACCAAGTTAGTTTCTGATTTATTAGTCATTACCTAATTAGGTAATCCCTATCCTAGTTTCTTCTTTCTAGTTACTTACTTATTTTTAACATTAAAGAACAACAAAACATTAGTTAAATGGGAATTAATTGTCTTTAGGATTGTTTTCCTTTTTTGAGTATGAAATTTTACACCAAAATAGGGGTTGTTCACAAACAATGCCAAACCGACCCTTCATGTTTGGATCGGTTTTGCTTAAGGGCAGGTCGGTTGTTTGCTCTTTAAGTAACCCGACCAGGTCGGGTCGATTGAAAAAAAAATATTAAACCGACCCAAATTCAACCCATGAACAGCCCTACTTTCAGCAACCCAATTACTAATTTTGAGTCACCTTCAATTAACAAATGGTCAAAACTCAATTCTTTAGCAATCTCTGCTCCTTGTAACACTTTTTGGACTTCTGCACTAACTGAATCCCCCACTCCAATAGGACCAGAAAATAAGGCAATAATCTAACCTTGTGCATTTCTGAAGATTCCCCCAATACCAGATGACCCTGGATTAACTAGACTACTACCATCGAAATTTAGCTTGATGACACCTTCTTCAGGGGGCCTCCACTCAACCATAGACTTCTCTCTCACAACAGAGATTTTGGCCACCAATCCTAGTTCCTCTAGATGTCATCAAAGGAGAAAGGTGAGAAGAAGTCCAAAGATTTAGCCCAATTTATAGCCTACTAATTATACAATCTCAATATGCAAGCCTCATTCCTCTCCTTATTGTTGAAAATTCTGGCATTTTTTTATAATAAACAGGTATCATTTCATTATATAAACAGAAGTGTACAGAGATGAACAAGTGGGGTATGACTACCCCTAAGTGATGAAAGTGAATACAATTGAGCCCAAAATAATTGTTCCCTGACAACCCCCTGTCTGGCTAACGAATCAAAATCCCATTAGCATCCCTAGGAACCCAATGAAACAAACTGTTGTATCCCTTAAGAGCCACTTGATCTTCTTCACCATTTCTCAATAGGTCCAGGCTGCCTTATTTTCATCCTCTAACCAGCTTATCACCACTTGAGAATCCCCTTCAACCACCAACCTTCTAAGCCTTAGCTTTTTCGGTAAATGTGCCCCACACAGAACAGCAAATAGTTCAGCTCTAGTGGAGTCACCTTGAGCGCTAGGACACGAGAAATTCTGGCGTTTCTTTCCTCCCACACAGTCCAAACTAAAGCATCCCTAGCACACCTCCATAAGACTCTACCTCTTCCCTTTGGCCACCTGAAGGTTGTAGGGTCAAATAGATTGCTAATCTGCAATGGCACTGTCCACCTGCAACCAAAAAGACAAAAAGACTTCTCCCAAAGACCTACAACAAAAGGACAAGAGATTAGTAAGTGGTAGCAACTTTCTCCATTTGCTTTGCAGATGATACACCAGTTTGGGGAAATACTAAGACAAGGTCTTCTTTTTTGCAAATTGTCCAGAGTAATTAGTTTTCCAAGAGACACCTCCCAACAATGAGATCCACTTTAGGAGAAACAAGTCTGGACCAAATTTCCTTACAATAAAAAGGTTGAGGGTTAGGGGCCAAGCACAAAGTAGAGAAAAAAGCACATTAAAACAAGCCCAACGAGTTAGGGGTCCAAATGCGAGCATCGGGTTCAGAAGGGTCCAAGCAAACAAGATCAAGAAGTTTAAGGAGAAAAGCAACCTGGTCGAGTTCAAAGTCTCTCAAAAATCTCCCAAAACCCAAATTCTACTTGAAAGATCCTTGAGGATAGAGTTACCAATCCAAAGTTCCAAACATCCTCCCAAAACAAAACCTTAACTCCAATACACACATCACACCTGATCAAGCGTAGGAAATGGGGAAGAATGCTATGTATAGCTTCCCACAAAGAGTTCAAAGTAGCCCACCAGGATACACCAACATCCCAGTAGACGATCAAGATTGCAATCAGCCTTGAACCCTAATAGATTTCAGATTAAGAAAAGTAAGAGGAAGGAAAAAAGGAGAGGAGAAGAACTAGAGAACACAAGGGTTTGAAAGGAGGGACAAATTCTAATTGATCTGCCACCACCACTCTCTTAGTATTTATAGGTTATGTTCAGTACATAGAGAAAATGACAGATCTGCCCTTAGTACTTACATGACAAATAAAGCAAATAACAACTAAAATAACAAACTGACCACCAACTAACACTACCATGATTGAAACAAATAATTACACAATGTCCTACGAACACAGTAGAGACCACAACTATGGGGCCCACATCAGTGTTCTTTACAGTCCCCCTCAAGTTGGGAGTAGATATTTATCATTCCTAACTTGGATAGGTCTGCCTCTAACTTCTTCCTTAGTACAGCCTTGGTGAGGATATCCGCAAGCTGCATGTTGGATGTGATATACGGGAGACGCACTTATTGTGATGAGACCCTCTCTCGCACAAAATGTCGATCAACTTCAATATGTTTAGTTCTGTCATGCTTCACTGGATTGTGGGCTATATTAATAGCCGCCTGATTATCACAATACAGCATCAAGGGCTTCTCATAATCAATACCCAACTCTTCAAGTAGTGATCTCAGCCATAGAATTTCAGTCACTCCATTAGCCATTGACCTATATTCTGCTTCAGCACTGGAGCGGAAAACAACACTCTGCTTCTTACTCCTCCAAGAGACAAGGTTACCTCCCATAAGGGCACAATATCCAGAGGTAGACCTCCTGTCATCAGCACTCCCAGCCCAATCGGCATCTGTATAGACCTCCACCTTCATGTGATTACTGTTCTTGAACAGTATACCTCTACCCGGGCATCTCTTCAAGTATGTTAATACTCTCTCTGCCGCAAGAAGATGAGTAGTTCTAGGGGAATGCATATATTGTTTGACCACACTAACTACATAACTGATATCTGGCCGAGTGAGGCAGAGATATAGGAGCTTTCCAACCAACCATTGGAACATAACTTTGTCTTCAAGAAGCTCCCCGCCCTCTGCACTAATCTTGTGATTCTGTTCAATGGGTGTATCAGCAGGCTTAGCACCTAACTTTCCAGTTTCCGCCAACAAATCTAGAACATATTTTCTCTTAGAGATAAAGATCCCCTGTTTAGATCTAGCAACCTCAATACCCAAAAAATACCGTAGTGTACCAAGATCTTTCACCTCAAACTCTTAATGAAAGAGCTGTTTGAGGGACTCAATCTCACTACTATTATTTCCTGTCACTACAATATCATCCACATATACAGCAAGTAGGGTCAGAGAGGAGTCCACCCTCTTAATGAACAGTGTATGATCTGACTGGGCCTGTACATAACCGAATTTTCCAAAGGCTAATCTGAATCCATCAAACCAGGTTCTAGGTGACTGCTTCAAACCATGCAATGCCTTGTTCAGTCGGAAAACCTTCTTACCTATCTCTATATCATAGAATCCAAGAGGCAACTGCATGTAGACCTCTTCCTGTAAGTCACCATTCAAAAAAGCATTTTAACATCCATCTGGAACAAGGGCCAAAAATGACTTGCTGCAAGGGACAACTGAACTCGAATGGTGGTCATCTTGGCTACTGGGGCAAAGGTCTCCAAGTAGTCTATGCCATAAGTCTGGGTGAACCCCTTTGCAACCAGTCAGGCTTTGTACCTTTCAATGGAGCCACCAGCATTATGCTTCACAGTAAATACCCATCTACATCCAACCGGTTTCTTTCCTTTGGGTAGGTCAACTAATGCCCAAATATTATTTTTCAACAGTGCATCCATTTCGACTTGCATTGCATCTTTCCACTCTAGAACTGATAAGGCTTCTTGCATTGTTCTTGGAATAGGGACATTGGCAATGGAAGTGAGATAGGACCAATAAGAGGGAGATAGGCGATCATAGGATAAAAATTGTGAGATGCAGTGAGTTGTAGATGTGGTGCAATGTCGTTTCCCTTTACGAACAGCAATAGGGAGATCAAGGTCATCCGCAAGAGGGGAAGTGGCAACAGTGGAAGGTGTCTCAGTGGGCTCTGGGACTGTAATACCTGGATCTGGAGCCGTAAAAGGAACTGGAACTGGCCTGGACTGCCGATGGCTGGGATCAACCTGCTTGCATCGCCTGTGATAGACTCTCAACTCCTGATCCCTCTGACCACCCTCACCACTATAGCCTTCATCACCCAATGGAATAGGTAAAGTAACAGCCCCACTCCCATTGCGCTCCCCTTGAGAAAAGAGACTCAAAATCCCACTCTCACTGCTCTCCCCCTGAGGAGAAACCCTAGGATAATAGGGTGTCTCCTCAAAGAATGTGACATCCATGGAGACAAACTTCTTCCCTGAAACAGGATCATAGCAGCAATAACCCTTTTGAGTTTGTGCATAACCGAGGAAAATGCATTAGGATGCCTTAGGTTCAAACTTGGAATGATGGGGCCTGAGAAGCTGAACGAAACAAGTACAACCAAAGATTTTAAGGGGAACGGTAAACAACTCCTCGTCTGGGTATAGAAGGGAAAAAGGGGTTTTCATATCAAGAACCTAGGAAGGAACCCGATTAATGAGATATACTGCCGTGAAGATGGCATCACCCCAGAAGCGAATAGGTACATTGGAGGTAAACATAATGCTTCTAGCCACCTCCAAGATGTGCCTATTCTTCCTTTCGGCAACCCCGTTCTGTTGTGGTGTATGAGGGCAAGTGCTCTGGTGAATAACTCCATGGCTAAGGAGATAAGAGGTCAATGGCTTAGCAAAGTATTCCTTTGCATTATTAGATCTAAGAACTTTGATTTAGGCCCCAAACTAAGTTAGAATCATCTTATGTAAGTTTTGGGTCAGAGCAGGAACCTCATCTCAAGAACGCATAAGATAGACCCAAGAAAACCGGGTATGGTCATCAACAAACAACAGAAAATATCTGTACCCACCCATAAAAAGGATGTGATATGGCCCCCAAACATCAGTATGCACAATATCAAAAGAATAATTACTCCTTTTTATTACTCAAAGAATAAGATGTTCTACAATGTTTGGCAAACTCACAACTCTCACATCTCAACTTTGACAATTCAACAGACTCGAACAAAGCAGGAAACAGACTCTTCAAGGACCAGAAAGATAAATGACCTAACCGATTATGCCAAAGCATAATCGAACTCACAAACTAAGAAACAAATGACTTCTTATCCACTGGCTCTTCCCAACAAAGACTCTCTCCGAGCAGATAGATCCCATTCGTCTCACGACCAGTCCCAATCACCTTCCTCGTCTCCAAGCCCTGAAAAACACATCGGTCAGGGAAAAAGGTTACTGAACAGTTCATATGTTTGGTAATACTACTGACTGAAAGCAAGTTAGTATCAAGCTTAGGAACATGCAAAACAGAAGATAAAGAGATAGTATCCGATAACTTGATGTCACCCTTGCCCGGAATGGGAACAAGAGAGCCATCAGCAATGGATACTCTATCTCTACTGGAGGACATGTAATAAGTAGTGAACAATGATGGCAAGCTAATCATATGTCGGATGCACCTGAATCTATTACCCAATAGTGTTCAGTATTACCTGGAACTGAAGCATGGTAAGCTAAGGCTCGAGTACCGGAATGTGCAAATGCAAATGTGGCAGGGGCTAATGGTGACTGAGATGGCTGAACTAAACTCCCAATTTCCTTTTCTAACTGTATTAGGGCAACCCGAACCACGACTAAGGTCTCTAGGGGTGTGCCTTTTGTGCCTAATGAGGATGTTGAATCGGTGTTCACCACCACATGAGCATTACCCTTCTTATTTCTTAGTTTTGTTGGGACCAAATGAGGATATAACTACCAACAAGTATCTTTTGCGTGCTTGGGTTTCTTGCAATGTTCACATACCAAGTCTCGTTTATCTTCCTTCTTCCTGTCCCTTTCTGGATCACCCCCTGACTTAGGTTTAACAGCTACCAGGGCTGGGGAAAGGGGCTGAGGTTGCATCATGACTTTCCTCCTAGTTTCTTCACTATGCACCAAGAAGTATGCTTGAGAGAGAGTCACCCTATCTTTGGTCAATATCTGTTACCTCACAATGTCATATTCTGAACTCAGGCCAGCCAGAAATTCAAACACCCTATTTGTCTCAACTTGCTTTCTGTAAGTCTGTGCATCTTTGGGACTCTCCCACTCAAGGGTCTCTAGATGATCAATTTCATGCCACAGGGATTTCAAGGTAGAGAAGTAGACAAAAACTGGTTTCTCTCCTTGTTTAAGACTATTCACTTCACACTTCAGTTCATACGCTCTGGCAACATTAAGGGGTTGGGAATAGGTTTCTTTCACAACATCCCATATCTCCTTGGCTATCTTTCCCCACAAGTAATTCCTGTTGATATGTGGTTGCATAGTATTACACATCCATGCCATAACCATGTAATTCTCTTGAACCCACTTGGTATACATTGGGTTCTCCTTAGAAGGTTCTTTCACATCTCCCAAGAGGTAACCCAGTTTTCCCCTTCCCCCAATAGTCATCATGGCTGATTGGGCCCATTCCAAGTAGTTTAACCCGTCAAATCTCACGGTTGTACTCTAAAACCCAGTTTCAGATATACTACCATGACTGTTGTTCCCAAAACTACCTTCTCTCTGATTTTTAAACTCCATCTTTGGCCAAGAATCAGCAATTATGAACTGTTAGAGTCACTACACCAGAAAACAGCACTTGGACAGTCGACCACAATCAAAAATCAGTATGGAATCAATGCAGGTCCAGTCTGAAACCAATCTGTAATCACGGTATATGCATAAACTAGTGCAAGTCTGATCTGAAACCAAGCGGCAATCATAGTATATGCATGAAACCAGTATAAATCTGATCTGAAACCAATCGGCAATCACAGTACCAAGTAGTCCGTACAAGTTTTTTACCCCCTAAAAGAGCTCGAAGCCAAAAAATAGGTCTAAAACCAGCTTAGAGAGCAATCTGAGATGCTGGAGCAGAATTAGGGTTTTAATCGTAGGTCTAAAATAAGTGCCCAACCGCACTTTCCAAACAGTCCATACAATTAGGACTTGTCGTAGGGTCAATGTGAAACCCTAAAACTGATCACCTTTGAGAGAAAACCCTAAAACAAGCACTTTCCAAGAAGATAAAAAGGGTTCAACCCAACAGTTTGGTTTGCCGCAAGGTTAATGTCAAACCCTAGAATAGAGAGAAAACCCTAAAGCAGTTCGGCCACTCCTTCTAGATAGGTCCAACCTATCTCGACTGATAGCAGTCTCTGAAAATAAATAAAACTTACCCAAAGAATGTTGTTCGCTACCTTCTAGGGTTGCCTGAACCCTAGCCTTCTCTGATTCTTCCTGATTACCAACACTCTGCAAGCCATGGCAAATCTTCAACAGCTACTAAACTCTTCTAGTAATCTCCAAGAATCAGCCAACGAGTACTTCTTCATAAGCTTCCAGCCCTAGATGGTTCTCATGTGGTCGGCTGGACTAAACACACATGAGAAACCCTAGATAGGCTCTGATACCAAGTAGACGATCAAGACTGCGATCAGCCTTGAACCCTAATAGATTTCAAATTAAGAAAAGTAAAAGGAAGAAAGGAGAGGAGAAGAACTAGAGAACACAAGGGTTTGAAAGGAGGGACAAATTCTAACTAATCTGCCACCGCCACTCTCTTAGTATTTATAGGTTATGTTCAGTACATAGAGAAAAGGACAGATCTGCCCTTAGTGCTTACATGACAAATAAAGCAAATAACAAACTGACCACCAACTGACACTACCATGACTAAAACAAATAATTACACATATTGTCCTACGAACACAGTGGGGACCACAGCTGTGGGGCCCACATCAGTGTTCTCTACAATCCCAACCATAGAATATAATAATCTCTTTGGTGTTGATAGTCTTTGTTTGCAAAATGGGGTTCACCAATGCTAATCAAAAATTCCTTCCAATTTTCCATTTGAATTTCCATATTTTCTCATTGCCATGCAACGTGTTCAAAATGTTCATAACTGTGACCTGAGACATGAAAAAGGCATCTGTATCTCTTACGCCTAACCATGCCTAATGAGAATCAAGCTTCATTCTTGCATCTGAGATGTTTCAACTACACCATGCTTCTAGACACACCCCAAGGCTTTGAAGAGATACAATGCTTGGTCCCAATTTAAACTTTTCCTTCTTCATGTGGACAACAATCCAGTATAAGATTCTGACCATTGATCATCATCGGCAAAGGGATGGCAATTGATAACAGGTGTAATTTGTTTGGTGTTAAGGAGGAACCAGTCAAATGTTAATTGATCCAATGTAATTACGACCATATTTCCTCAAACTTTTCAGTCAACGATGGATACCCACAGAAAACCTTCCAAGCTTGGTGACCTCGTGGAAAGTAGTAAGTTTTAGCATAAGAGAGAAGATATTATGGAGCTTGATCTCTTTTGTTTTATGATGAAGCTTTGAAAAGAAATAAATAGCAGGATATCCAAGTCTAATGAATTTTTTATTTTTTGATAGATGATATTCAAGTCTAATGAATCAACAGTGGGTGAAGTAATTAGGAAAACTGACATGGCTCTAGCTCAATGGGATGGAGCTCTGAAACAGTTTGATGGTAATGGTATCACCCAGGATCACTTCAGAAATCAATGGAGCAGTCTTATTTTTATCCTTCTTTTTGAGGTATTGGGAGGGGGGTCTGAGAAGTGGTTCCTGGTATATATGTTCTGACAAGCTGTACTCCTGTACTACTTTTGATGGAACCTCTCCTATTTTCAGTAATAAAATGGCTTTCACTTATAAATAAATAAAGCATCAACCAATCAACTGACTCGTCAGTAGAGGGCCAAACCAACTGTATCACTAACTAGTCAGTTGATCCTCATGACAGTCACATGGGATAATTAGGCATCGGCTAGGTCAACTAATACACAACGAAGTTATTTAAAGCTTTATTTGTCATTTCTAATTATTTAAAATAATATAGTAATGCTTTTATTTTTATACATGTGCAGCTACTTTAAATGTTTGTGATGAAAAATGGTTGCTGATCATCTTCATCAGTATCACCATCATCATCATGCTAAGTACATGGATCCTGTTCCACCATTCAGTTCTATTCATTTTCATATCAATTGTTAAATTATGAGCCCTTTAATAATTTCTCACTACTTCAACTGATGTCCTTTTTGGTCTGCCCCTAGCTCTCAACTTGTAAGAGGTGGCTGATAAAAGATGGTTGGCCAATGGTATCATAGTATATAAAATAGAAAAAAAGTCATTAAATAAAAGATGAAAGTGGATAAGAGGTTATTCTAAGTTTTCTTCCAATCAGTGATGTGCTGGTATGGAATAGACACAACAAGGGCTACATTGGATGGTCAAAGGTTACAATCTTTCTTTGCAAAACACAAACAAACTAGCCATTCTAGCCTATCCAGCTTAAATGCTTAATGATTGCAAAACAAGGACTGTAAATTAAATGTTCAATATCATTCTTTTATAGAACATTTGTCATTTGTGTTGATTTATTTATGAGATAGCATTAATATCTTAAATTTAGAGCATATTTTTTTATTGGCAAGTCAGCACATAGGCACAAACTAGTCATTGCATCAACTAGAGGAGCCAAACAGCTAACCGTCACTTCACCGCACTGATAACATTGAATCATACTACAGTCTGCTGCAAGTACAACATGACATTTAAGCCTGGGAAAAAACAAGAAAAACTGCAAATATCTTCTTTATCATCAATAGCTAGGACTGGATAGAAGTATAAACACCATTAAGACTCAATATCCCTGATCAAGCAGTAAATTGGAACTGCCATTCACCAAATGGAACTCTCAAAACTAATCAGATTTCCATTATTCTGTTTTCTTAACCAAGACAATATTTAAAGTTTCAAAACAATCATATGTCACGAAAAAAAAAAGAAAGAAAGAAAGAATTTTCACACCACACATGACAAGCAAAGTATACATCATGAAGACCAACCAAGACAGCATCAGAAGAAAGGTATTTTGTATGGCAACATTTTGAAGCTGATAACAATCTTCCTGTGATAATTTACGCTTGAAACGGCAACAAGGCTAACCATTATATGGGTCTAATAACAACCAAATGAAAAGCCTTACCTCTTTTCTCTTGTCACGTTTCCTTCTGACTTCATGAAATGTATCTGCCATAGAAAACAAATGCTAATGATCACCTTGTGGAACAAAAAAAGTCAGTTACCATGATAGAAATAACAAGCAATTCTCCTGAAACTATTGAGTTTCTGATTCATGATAAGATGAGGAACACCAAGAGATAAAATGTAAGCAAACACCATACCTAGAAAAGAAAAAAGAAATTGCATTTAAAATATAACTACTGACTCATACAAAAAATGTAATAGAAGTAATTGGGAATCATATTCCCCAGGGTAATCAAATTTTGTATGGGTTTGATCCAATTATTACTCTGGGTGAGAAGCAAAGGGGATAGGTCTTTCTTCCAGTTTTTTCCTTATTATTTGGGATAGGTAAGCCTTGTACTCTAGTTGATTATTTAACAATAAATCTCTTATCAAAAAAGAGCAATATTGAAGCAAGTTATATAACTAATGCGTTTAGCATAGACAGATCCTTGATAGTAGCTGTAGCTATGCTCCGAGCATTACTTATAAGTAAAAATAACTTAGTATCAGCTGCTTAACTAATTAATAACCGTTACAGTTACCTATTATGTACAAAGAAAACCTGTTTTCAAAACCAGCAACATATAGAAGATCATTCGTTACTACCACCTAACAGTCTGAGACATCCTAAATGATTTCTTCTACAAACCATCATAAGCGACAAAGAAGTGATTGATATAAGTAGGTTGATTCATCTAATAACTGATGATAACTCTTAAGATATTTTAACAACTGTTGCTTAATCTTTCTTCAGATGCTCCATAAAGTGGAAGGAACCAAGCTCGACTATAATGCTATTGCAGAAAACCACAATCTTGAAAGACAGAAGAGACAATCATGACTAATTTGCAACTTTGAGCAACCATTGCATCAAGTGGTTCAACCAGTCCATCAACTTTTGGAAGTCAACTCCACAAATATTGAAAGACAATAACAACCCAGAATCACTAAAAAATAGCTAATTGATGCCACAATCACTGTATCAACTAAAACCACACTACGAACTGCATTTAATCGGATCCACTACGAGTCTTATCTATCGATCACTTGGCATCTGTAGTCAATGTTCTGTTGTGTGGTTTTAGCATTGACAAAGGTAAATGATATGAAAGGAGCAAAATTGCGATGTCCCGTACAACTTAGTTGGTTCAACCAGAAAGAACAATTAAAAGAAAAGGACAAATTACAAAGAAAACCTAAAAATCCAAAAACAGAGTGACTATCAATCTGGATATCAATGATGACTGAGGAATATTGACATACCAACTTCCTTTTCAGACCTAGCGCCACCTCCCCCCTACCCCTTGAAGACACGGACTAGGAAAGAGATTTACATTAAAAGCTGTAAGTCCCGGAACCAGACAAAGCTCAAGTGGCCAAAACACCAGCTTCTCCTTAGACGTAACCAAAAGAACCGACATGAACTACTAACTCACCCTCGCAAAACCACATCAATATTGACGACAACAAATCGAAGCCCATTAAGAACCGAACTCAATTTCATGGCCCAAAGGTCGTGCATCTCCGGAAGAGCGACAAACACCAACACCAAATCAATCCCCCACCCCGCCCGCCCCCCCAGAGGAGAAAACACGGATCGCAGCTCGGACATGTGAAATCAAGACAAAGCACAAAGAACCCAGCAGAGAACCAGACGAGCCCGCTGCTAGGAACAGCGTATAGGAATTGGTTACCTTGAAGCAAGAGCTTCTGTGCGGTTTCATTAGGATCCATGGAGCACTCCTTGAGCATTGCATATATCTCCTCGTCGCTGTGGTTCCCGGCGATCTCTTTGATGTTCTGGATTGTCTTGCGCACACTGTTGGGGATTGAAACCCTAGAACCGCCGCTGCTCATGTTTACACAGAGGGACAGAGATGCAGAGGCGGAGAAGGTACGGGAGAGATAGGGAGAAGGCAACAAAAGGGGAGAATGAGATGGGTGTGTGAAAAATAAAATAAAATAAAATAAAATGAGAGACAGAAATGGAAGCTTTTTGTGGGGGTGGAAGGGTTTGAATTGATTTGTAAAAGTAGAGAAAGAGGAGGAGAGAGAAGAAAGAAGCGGAAGAAAGATCAAAAAGTTAAGAGAAAATGGAAATAGAAATTGAATATACTTTTTCTTATGGGGAGAAATGGAATAGAGTTTCTGAGTTTACAAATATTTATTTCATGTTTTCTTTTTTTTGTAAATCACATTTTTTAATCTTATACGCGTTTATATACACATATACATGTATTTGATACAAGTAATATTTTGGTGTATACGATCCATACTGCCAACTCACTAAATCACTGACCCAACAGCAGTAGGATTGGAATAACGTGTGGGACCGATGAATACACATCTCACATTAGTGCAGCAAAACAAGGAAGAAAAAGGGGAGAGAAGCAGAGAGAGAGAGATGGACAAATGGAAGAAAAATATAAATAGTTGATTGGACTTGTCGAAAAAAAATTGTTGATTGGAAATCAAACTCATCCGTGACCATCCGATGTATATGATAGTATTAATTAATTTAATTCATTTGTTTTCTTTTTACTTAATATTTTTATTATTTAAATTTTATGGGTATTTTTCTCCTTTTTTCCTGAATTATGGCATGTCAAAAAACTCAAATGTGTTTTTGTTTTCTCCAAGACAATAGTATAGAAATAATGATTCCATACATATTATCATATATGCCCTTTCAATTTTGCAATCATTTGACAGAAATACATTTTTGTATTGTAAAAAAACAGCTTGTATCCAATATGAGAGTAAAGTTTGTATCCAAAATTGGTTTGTTAATGAAGGCCATTGTTTAGAGGCTTGCTAATAAGTTTACATCACCTTGCCTCTTGCTCCATTACCTCAACCTGCATTCTCTCTCTTTGACTCTCTCTATTCTCTCACCTTCCCACCACTCCTAAACTGCCCAATCATCATTCTCCATGTCCTTCCATTCCACTTCACACATAAATATAGAAGAAAGGAAATTTATCTAAAACCCACTATGAGTTTTTAGTATTTCTCTTAAACTCACCACAAATTTTCAAAATGTATAAAGCTCACCATGTCACTAATCTCACGTTAAATATACTAACAATTATTAATATATTACCATTTTAACATTCATAGAAAAATATAAAATACATACAAAATAAATTAAAGGGTGTTAATATATTACCATTTGTTTTCAAAATATATATATTACCATTTTGATATTTAGACATGAAAAAAGAAAAAAGGTCAAAAAATATTTTTCAAATATAAAATACATAAAAACATAGAAATTACAAAAATATATATATAAATTTCAAATAAAATAAAAATATATATTTTCAAATTATAGAAACTATAGAAATTGAAAAATAAAATCAAAAAATAAAAATTGTAGAAAAAACACAAAAAATGCAAATAAATAACAAAAAATACAAGAAAATTTATAGATTATAGAAAATGGAAAAATGTAAAAGAAAAAGTAATTATAAAAAACATTGGAAATTATAACAAAATACTAACAATGCAAAAAAACAAGAAAATTGAAAATTGAAAAAGACCATTTTTCCTCTAACTCACCATTCAAGGGTAATTTGGTCATGAAAATTGTTATTTATGCTTACATGGACACCTCTGTTAAGAAGCATTAATTGTGCACTAATGAAAGGTGAGTTTTGGAAAATAAAAACTTACTGACATGGTGAATTTTAAATATTTTGAAAAGTTGTGGTGAGTTTAAGAGAAATATTGAAAAATCATGGTGAGTTTTAGACAATTTCCCTAGAAGAAATGTGTTTTTATGGAAAGCTATATATTACAATATCGTGGATAGAAACTAAAATCATGTAATTCATAGAACTCAGATTTTTTTTTTGAATGATCATATATGAAAATAGGTTTTTTTACTACATCCGCTTTCTTTGTGTTATTCTCAGTTCAAGAGGTAGGCATAGTGTTGTATTTTGCATAGTTCATTGCATTTTTCATTCTCAGATTTTCAATTTGTTGTTTTTAAACTTGAGCATACCAAAACAGGGAGAGTGTTGTGATCCCTTTTTGCTAACTGTATCTACTTTGGTAGTTAGGAAGTGGCCGATTGGAATGTCTAAACTAAGCCTCGATCGTTTTTAGGTTGATCATTGTTCGGGTTATGGTTAAGCTGGCTTCGGACACCACGTGGTGCCTAATTGGCTACCCTATCTCCTCGGCAACGACAACGCCACGTCGTATCCGCAACCCGCCTTATCTCCTCAGCCACGTCAACACCGTGTCACCTCTGCCGCCTACCTTATCTCTTCACCCATGTCGACACCACGTCATGGGGATAAGCATGACCAAGATAGGAGATCATCATACAGATGGGGACAACTTCGCTGGGGATTAGGTCTTATACCGAAGACCTTGGCGGTTAGCCTTGTCCTGACAACCCCAGAAGCCTCTATCCGACTAGGACATGGATCTTCAACTATAAAAAGGTACTTCCCACTCAAGGTAGGGGATCCATCTCTTAACTCTCATACTGATGAGGGCAGATTTGGCCCTCCAGTGGAATTGTGACACATGGCACCTCATGCCAATTAAGTGTGGCCTCTTGACAGCTCGCCACAGGCAGCTAGCAATAGGCAACTCGCCATAGGTAGCTCGCCACAGGCAGCTTGCCATAAGCAGCTTGCCATAGGCAGCTCGCCATAGGCAGCTCGCCATAAGCAGCTCGCCATAGGCAACTTGCCACGGGCAGCTCACCATAGGTAGCTCGCCACGGGCAGCTCCCCATAGGCAGCTCGCCATAAGCAGCTTGCCACAAGCAGCTCACCATAAGCAGCTTGCCACAGGCAGCTCGCAATAGGTAGCTCACCCTCATAGCATGGCAACTTAGACAACTCGGCATTGCATAGGCAACTCACCACTAGGCAGCTCGCCACTTGTAGGGTAGCTTGGTACAGGAGTAGTTTGACGTATCGCAAGAAGATCTCCTACTTGATGGCCTAGCCTAGACATCGACCCGCCGACTGACACGGGCGCTAACCTGACGACCTGGCCCAGACACTGACCCACCGACTGACATAGGCGCCAACCTGACAACCTGGCCCAGACACCGACCCGCCGACAGACGTAGGCGCCGCCCTGACAACCTGGTCCAGGCGCCGACCTGGCCACCTGATACAAGCGTCAGCCTGACGACCTCGAGGAGTTCACCACTGTACCCCGGTTATGACGGGATGTGACGAGTCTTACCGTTTGGAGGCTTTTCACCCACCTAACCCGCGAGGACTCCGGTATATAAAGACCTCACTCCCCAAAGGGGAGGAGGAGGGGAAAAAATGGAGCTAATCCCTGCTCTCTAGCTCTCTCGTTTCTCCAATATCATCTTCAAAGCTCTCTACAATCAGAGTGCTAACTTAAGCGTCGGAGAGCCCCTGTCAGGAAAATACCCCCGGGTCCTCTAATTCAGTTCTCGTAGGCCCCTCAGCTCTCGCCGCTTACAAAGAGGGGAAAAGATGGAGTTCTCGCAGGCTCCTCAGCTCCCGCCGCCTACAAAGAGGAGGAAAAGATGGAGTTCTCGTAGGTCCCTTAGCTCCCGCCGCCTACAAAAAGGAGGAAAAGATGGAGTTCCCGCAGGTCCCTCAGCTCCCGCCACCTACAAAGAGGAAGAAAAGATGGAGTTCTCACAAGTCCCTCGGCTCCCACTGCCTACAGAGGGTAGTTAGGTTGCGCTGTACCAGGGAGCTCCACCATTCTCTAAGTCACAAGCCGCCTAGTAGGGAGTTGGCCACCAAGTAGCTCTCCATCAGGCAGTTCGCCACCAAGTAGTTCGCCACCAGGGAGCTCGCCACCAGGGAGCTCGCCACCAGGCAGTTCCACCAGGCAATTCGCCCCCAGGCAGTTCTCGACCAGGCAGTTCGCCACCAAGTAGCTCATCACCAAGGCACGTCACCACCGGGTCCAATAACGAGGTACTTAGCCAAAAAAATTTTACATCACAAAACATTGGTACGTGGCCAGAAACGGTTACATCACATACCGTTACTTTGTTTAGACCAACACTACTCTCTCGTTGCTCGGCCTGACCACTTACTGCTTTCTACTGACTTGAGCGTCGGAATGCCTACTCGGGGATAATTCCTCGGACCTCTAACTTCCTTCTTGGTTTCAGATCTCATTGCATGACTTCGTCCTTCCATCTCGACTCCGCCAACTGGCAAAGACTATCTAACTGTGACCTTGGTTCTTGCACTACATAGGATCGAGCAACATCAGATTGGTACCATCTGTGGGAAACGCACAAAAAGCCTTTCCTAAAACCTTTCTTTACCGTGCAATCAAGAACCGGTCAAGATGCCAAAAAACAACTCTAAAAGATCGACATGCCAATCCCCCTCTCGAGGATCCTGGTCTCATCGCAGCCCTCTGCACCATGAAACCCAGCAACCTTAGCAAGCCGCGGTCGACCCCATCCAGTTCCAAGCAATGCAAGAAAATGTCAACCAAATCTTGGCGATGATGCAATTGTTGGGGCCTACGGTGCCGCACGCTCAGACCGTCCCCCCTCCTGCCCCGACATGTACCAAGGCTAATCCTCGCCCTGAGGACCCCAAAATGTGCCGGTCAGACAAGGATGGGGCATGGCCTGAGCAAGAAAAATGGGACATTTCAAGAAGATCGAGCTCATCTACCCAGTCCCGTGAGCGTGACAACCGCAACAAAAATACCAATCTACTCAGGTTCCAATAAAAGAAAGGCTTGACAAATGAACGTTGCACCAGCCGGTCTTCATTGTCGAGTCCAGTTCGGTCAAGGACCATACAACACATCCCACGACTCCGGACGAAAGGGATGTAGAGATTTGAGAACTCCGACAATGCCTAACCAAGTTGGAGTGCAGCCAGGCCCAGAGAAGCGTGGCATCTCCCATAGTCCAGCCCTTACAACAAAACGGTTAGCTCACCAAGGAGCCGCCCTTCATCCAAGAAATCATGGATGAGCTCCCCCTTGTAGGATAGTGGGCACCACAGTTTGAGAAGTACGAGAGGAATACGTGTCCTGGCGACCATGTAGAAGTCTTCAAAGCCTAGATGATGTTACACAATTCGTCTGAAGGCCTAATGTGCAAGGCATTTGTGGCAATCCTTAAAGGTCCGACCCTGACATGGTACTCGTCCCTTCCCCGTGCTCCATAGCAACATGGGAGTAGCTAGAGAGCCAGTTTTTGGCGCAATTCACAATGAGCCAAAAACATTGGAAGACTTTGGAAAGCCTCATGCAAGTGCGGTAGAGGAAAGGGGAGTCCCTCAGAGACTACTTGGCGAGGTTCAGCACTGAGGCACTACAGGTCCGACACTTGAACCAATCGGTAGCCGTCACAGCCATTCAACAGGGTCTGTGCCCATCCCCATTTAATTTTTCCATTTTGAAGAACCCTCCTCAGACCATAGTCGCGCTAATGAGCCATGACTAGAAGTGCATCAATGTGGAGGAAGCGCAAGCACAGTTAAGGGACGATGAGGAACAACCCGACAAAAAGAGAAGAGATATCGAGGAGCAGAAGACATAAAAGGTGGACCGAGAAAGCAAGCGACAGGACCGCTGGCCAGAGCGAAGGCCGAGGACACCGCCTCCAACCTTCAGAAACTTCACACCACTGACTACACCGTGGTTTGAAATCTTGATGCAGGTCCGTGACAGCAAATACGTCCATTGGCTTAAAAAGATGAAAACCTAAGGCAACAAGAGAAATCACGACGAGTACTGTGATTTTCATTGGGATCATGACCACGAGACTGACAACTATCTCGACTTGAAGCACCACCTTGAGGACTTGATCGAGCGTGGCTACCTTGCGGGCTTCATCAACATAAAAAGGACAACCCCCTAAGGTAGAGAAGTGCCCCAGGCCCCCAAGCCGAGCTCCCCCAACTGGAGTCATAGTAGTGATCTCAAGAGGAACGACTTCCGGGGGAAGAACAGCTCAGGCCAAAAGAGATATGCACACCTACTAGAAATTGACAACATGGAACAAAAGAAAAGACAAGGGAGTCCAAACCCCGCATGATGATGCCCTAGTGATCACGACCGAGATAGCAAACTACGAAGTTCAGCGTGGCCCGTGGAGACTAGAGGGCAGTACGACAATGTTACCTGACGTCCTGTCGGGGAAAGCAGCAAATCACAGAGACGCTTACAACGGAAAGCATAGATATGCGTGATGAATTGAGGACACAGCGCGACCAACTTGTCGAAGAACTCATCCAGGTGTCGCTCTCTAAGGAAGACCTCGAGAAGACGGTCCAGGTTAGATCTCTCCTAGACAATCATCTTTGGGAGGAACTCATGCAGCTGCTAAGGGACCATGCTGATGTGTTTGCATGGTTGGCGATGGATATGCTGAGAATTGACTCCGAGGTCATCACTCACTGCCTCAATGCCGACCTACACTACCGACCAATCAAGTAGAAGAAGAGGAGCTTCACTGCAGAACGGTGGTAGATAATCAACGAGGAAGTCCAGAAGCTGCTCAACGCCGGCTTCATCCAGGAGGTAAAGTACTTGAATTGGCTAGCCAACGTAGTGATGGTAAATGGGAAGTGGAGAATATGCATTGACTTCACTGATCTGAACAAAGCCTATTCCAAAGATAGATTTAACTTGTTGAGGATCAACCAACTTGTCGACGCAATGGTGAGGCACAAACTCCTAAGCTTCATGGATGCGTTCTCAGGTTACAATCAGATCCAAATGCACCCCGACGATAAGGAGAAAACCACTTTCATCATGGATCATGGATCATGGATTGTATTGCTACAAGGCAATGCCCTTTGGCCTCAATAATGCCGGTGCCACTTATTAGCCGACCTTAGGGAAGTCTTCGACACCTGTTGTGTAATTTATGCACATTTGATTCAGGCAAGTGTACCTTAGTCAAATGTGCGTATAACGATGAGAAAAGTGTTGATCCCACAGAGACTAAATCACAGTACCAAATCAATTTTAAACTAACCCAAGTTGAACTCGTGAATCAATTGAATGAATAAAAACTAAAAGAATTAATGCAAATCCAAGAACTTAATAAAAACTAAATTGATGGATGAATGCAACTAGGGTTTAGATTTCATTAAATAAAGGTTACATAATTACCTATTTAATCCAACTCAAAACTGAAATTACCCTAAGGTATATTAAAGTTGTTTGCATGTGATGGCGGATTTCCCTAAATTAATTAATAAGCTTTCTCAAGTCATATTAATCCTTTATTAATCCAATTCTACCATCAAATTTCTAAGTGGTTGTCAAAAGGAAAAATAAGCATTAATTTCTTTGAAAACCTCTAATTGTAGAAGGAGATTTGATTCACTAAGTTTCCTTGATTCCCACACATGAGCTAATCATCTTTTGATACCATAGTCTATCATGCGATTTTTATTGCCTATGGATCTAATTCATAACAATCCTTTGGTCAATCATGCATGAATCATCAAATCATTAAAAACTTGGTCAATTCTTTTAAAGCATTAAGCATAGCAATAAAAACTCTTCATGCAAATAATAAAGGTCTCAAATTGAATTAAACAAATAACTATATAATTTTAAAATCAAAATCCATCTAAACCCTAGCTAAGATAATTTAGCTAGACATCATTAAATTCAACATACTCAAGAAAATTAAAGGGGAGACACAGCAAGAACACATCAAAGAATGAATAGAATAACAATAAAACTTTAGACTTTGGAGGTCGAAAACACGTGTAACAACTAAACCTTCCTCCCTCTTGGATTCGGATTGTTCCTCTCCTTCTCTAGCGTGTTGAAACTAGTTCCTCTCTTCGTTTGATGTGTTGAGAATGCTTCATCTTCTCTTCTCTATTGAATTCTCTCTAAAGATGTGCCCCTTTGCCTTGAGTCTATAGTTCTTTTTATAGTGTAGCCTCCCCTTAATTGCTTCTCAATGCATATTCCTAATTCAATACAAATTAGGTCTCTTAGTCTTTATCTCAGTTGAATACTTATCTCTTCTGCACTACCAAATGCCATACCTGAAATTTGTAGCTCGAATTCCACTTAGTTGTTGGCAGAAATAGGTTGAGTGATAAACATAAGAGTTGTAGCCCTATCACTTAGATTCAATTAGTCGTTTGGATCACCTCAATCAGAGTTGTAGGCAGAAAGTTATGCCCAAAATATGGGAACTATATCAAAACAGGAAATTTTCCGATTTTTGTGGATACGTATCAAATCCGATTTCAATAGATTCTCTCCTTCATGGCTACATCATGAAGCATCATTGCTACATAGTCCTTCCTCTATGATTATCTTGATCAATTAAATTGAACTCCTCCTTAAAATTGCACAATTAAGCTCCAAATAATATTGCAAAACAATTTCATCATAACTAGTGCAATACCATGCTAATTCCAAAAACATTATTACCAAAATCATCAAGTTAGAGCTATGAAAATATGTTCAAAAATAGTCTTATCAAATACCCCCAAACTTAGCTTTTGATCATCATCGATCAAAATATGAATAAAATCATACTTAAGCTCATGAATTTCCAGGCCCATAGCGTCCGTGTGCTCACCGACCAACCCCTCAAATAGGTACTGTAGAGGTCGGAAGCATCTGATCGCCTACTCAAGTGGAGTGTGGAACTAAGTGATTTTGACATCGAGTATGCTCCTAGGTCCTTCATCAAGCCCCAAGCCTTGGCAGACTTCTTGGCAGAATGCACCTTTACAGTTCAAGACCTGGCCCCACCACCATAGATATGGACTCTCCATGTGGATGGTTCATCAAACAAGCAAGGTAATGGGGCTGACCTCACCCTCTTAGGCCCAGAAGATACAATGCTAGAGCATGCTCTAAGGTTCGAGTTCAAGGCATCCAACAACGAAGCCGAATATGAGTCTGATTGTCGAACTCTGACTTGCCCTAGACCTCGATGCTCGATAGTCGAAGCTTTTAGTGATTCCCAGTTTGTGGTCAGCTAGATCCACGGCCAGTTCGAGACGTGGACTCTGACCATGGCAAGCTACTTAGAAAAAGTGCAGGAGCTCGTTCAACAGCTCAATCATTTCATTACTCGATAGATACCTTGAGTTGAATACGTCCGAGCGGATGCACTCTCCAAGTTGGCTAGTTTGCCGTAGACCAACCTCGACGCAACAGTTCGGATTGACACTTTGGCCCAACCTAGCATTGCTCCTATGGTGCTCCTCATCCTTCCAGTTCAGAAAGGCCCATCTTGGATGGATCTGATAGTGTAGTACCTACAGAATGGCACACTGCCTAAAGACTAAGCATAAGCCAAGAAACTCGCGCACAGGTCGACCCTGAATTGCCTCATCCAAGGAAAGCTCTACCGCCGGTCACACACTTTCCCCTACTTAAAATGTCTCCCCCCTTCCAAGGCCGACTACATCCTCAAGGAGATACACAAAGGAATCTATGGAGATCACCCTGGTGCCTTGAACCCAGGCTCACAAGGCACTCCGGCAAGGTTATTACTAGCCGACCATGAAGTAGGATGCCGCCCAGCTCGTTAGAAAGTGTGACTGGTGTCAAATGCACTCTAACCTCCATCACCAGCCATTAGTTCCCCTAAAGTGGATCACCAGCCTGTGACCCTTTGCGCAATGGGGAGGAACAATGAAGACCTCTGCGCAGAACTCGACTTGGTGGAAGAAGCATGTTACCGGGCACACCTCAAGATGGCCACACAAGAACAAAGAATGGTAAAGTACTACGACTCCAAAGTCTAAAGAATAGACTTCAAAACCGGTGATCTTGTTCTTCGGAAGGTCATAGTACTCGTGCCAGGAGAAGGGAAGCTCGAACTAAACTGGGAAGGACCTTACAGAGTTACCAGAGTGATCAAACCCGACACATATAGGCTGGAAGACCTCAACGGAAGGCCCATATAGAGAAGTTGGAATACAGGAAACCTCCGGATGTACTACCAATGATTCTACATTAATAAAGAGTTTTGTTTGCCCTACAAAGTGGTTGTCCAATGCACACTGCACACGCACTGCACGGTGCACACCGCACACACTATGCAGCACACACTGTATAGCATACCGCACATCATATGACATCCAACCAAACTCTCAATGGCTAGAGCTCCCGCGCATTGACTTGACTGACCTATAACGGCCAGAGCCCGCAACGCATAGCCATTGGCTAGCCCGGTAGTGCATAGTCGACCACAAAATTGACTCGGATGATCGATGGCCAGAGCCTGAAATGGAGAAGAATGGTCCCGCCTCCTAAGGCCAAAGGGCGGTCACTGAACTCCGCACACTATTGACAGTGTCAGATCAGAGCTAGCTGAAGAACGATTAACCCACAAAGAGCCAAAAGCTCCTAAGATCGGTAACTGAGAATCGCTAAGAGAAGAGAGCTCAAATAACACTCTGGCCAAAAACCAAAGACCAAAGATCTTAGCCACAACTGACCTTGGTTAAGATAAGACCGAGATCTACGACTTAGTAGAAAAAGAGGGCAAAAGTGAGCAATAGAAGTGCACAATCTCGAAACTGAAAAAGGTTTCTTTCCATTAACTTAAAGGAAACTTGTACAAGATTCTGAGCCTGACATACCAAGCCGCTTACATCAAAAGAAAAAGAGACAACTTCGAAAGAGCATAACAAACAATTTGGACAAGTAGCGGTAGCATTAGACAAGCACTCCAATCCTCGGCGAGCAGTCCTCGGCCCCCACATTCTCTTCGAGCACATCCACGGTGGTGTTATCCTTGGCGGGAGGAGTGGCAACATCGTAAGGACCACAGCCTTGTACGACCTCAGCAATATCGGGGTAATGACGCAGCACCCTTCTCCAGAAAAGGTTGAACCCCATCTCAAAGGAGCGCGCGACGAAGTCCGAGCAACTGCTTGAGTCTCCCTATCAGTAGCCTCATTCTTCATCCACTCCCGCTTAGTCTTCAGCTTGTTGATGTGCTTCTTCAGATTATGGATAGTATATGACCGCTCATCTATGTCGCGCTTCACCTCGGCCACCTCCCTCTCTATTGCAGCCATCCGCTCACCAGTCGCCTTGAGCTCAGCCAACCGAGCTCTTAGGCCCATGAGCTCGATGTGCTCAGCGTCATAAAGGCATCATAGTGACCGGAGGTGGTTGACTACTACAACCTCCGAACAAGCACTTTGCAAAAGAAACTAAGTGTTAGCACGATCAATTTCAACCAAACAAGAACGAAGAATATGCACAAACTTACTGAAGCAACTTGATGAAGGAGCGAGTACTCCAGGGTGCCGCTTGTAGACTCCATGGCCTCACGCCGAATGGCCTGTGTCATAATGTCGCGGAGAAGCTATTTAGGAACACCCTCCATATCGAGCCCGTCCTCGGAACGAACATTCCACTATGGCATGTGTAGAGCTGAGCTACTACCCTCAGGCACATTCATCCATAGAGAAGGGGGGACAGCAGATTGGTAACCCTCCTTCGGGTCAACTACCACAACCTCCTCTTCATCACCTCGCTGACTGGCTCTCTTCTTCTGTCAGGAAGCCCTCTCGGCGGATCTCGGCAGCACCACTTTAGAACGGGGCTGGGCCCTCAGAGCACCTCGGTTGCGCCTCTCTTTCCCAGTCATCATCCTATGAAGGATCTCCTCCTCGCTTGCCATATCAACACCTGCATTGACATGAGCACTCAATCAAAACAAGTTGTAAGCTCGAAAAAGAGAAGATCAATGAGTGAACTGAAGCAACAAAATGGACTAGCCTCCCCGCTCATCAACCCAATGTGGATCAAAAATTGAGAAGGATGTGTAGCACATCACTCTTATCTCCCCAATCATGCCTATAGCCGCCCTCTCCTCTTCGGTAAGCCGGGCAAACGCGGGTTGTGGCACCTTAGTCCTTGATACCTGGAGCATGGCCAGAAGGGGCAAACCTCAAGGGCAACGCACAAAGAAGAATCCTTCCTTCCGGTGCTTCATCGAGGGTGGGCCCCCGACAAGCACTTTAATGTATCGCCTCGCCGAGAAGTAGTAGTATCTTTGCTGGTGGTGCTTTAGTTGGAGGAAGTAGGAAACCATCCCTAGGGTAAGCTCGACATCATGGACAAAACAATAAGACATCAAACCAATCAGGAACCTAAACGAGTTCGGCATTAGTTGCACTGGCAACACTCGATACCAATCAAACACTTTAACTACCCCCTCGTGTAATGGGAACCTCAGCCCGGACTCTAGACACTTCTCATACACACAGAGATTGCCTGGCCAAGCATCTGTAGGCCTCTCACTGACCCTCGGACACCTAAGCTCGTACTCCTCGCAAATGTAGTATAAAGCTCGGATCTGAGCCATATCTCCAGGGTTCAGACAGTAAGGGGTGGTCCCAAATTGGAGGCCAGCCCGCGCAAGAAGCTTGACCTCCACAGACGACGGTCCCGCCTCAGCCCCCTCAGCCTTGACAACCCTCTGAGAATCTACCTCCTCAAAGTCTTTGGCCTCGGACGCCCGACTTGAGCTTCAAGAACATTAAGTGCGATAGCCTCAGTGAAAGACCCTGGTTCAGACTTAGAGCAAGAAGTAAAGTAATTGGAGGAAGAAGCAGAAGAAGAGGAAGAGGAACGAAAGGATGAGGAAGACATCTTACCTAACACGAAGAACGGAAAGTCGCGGAACTGAAGCAAGCACCGAGCATCGTAAACTACTCCTCGCTGAGCTCTCCAAGCAACTTTTTTTGCAAATGACGAAGGAGAAATGCTCTTCTCTTCCTATTTATAGGACTCCTAATGGTTTAGATCAAAGCAAGATCAACGGCGGAGATAGAGCACTTTCTGACAAGCCTCGGAAGGCCAATCGGCACCTCCACCCTTCGCACACGCAAAACCTCGGGAAGCAAAGTGACACTTCTAACAACCCGTTTCAGAGGCAGTGCGACCGTTGACTCGGCCAAACCATGCGAACTAGATCAAAAGCTTAATCGGACTTCAACTTTGAATTCCTCAACCAAGGACTAAATCATTCTTCTATGCTACACCTTGGCCGAACACTTTACATCTTGACTTCGGAACTGGGGGAGTGGTGTTCGGGTTATGGCTGAGTTGGCTCCGGATGCCACATGGCGCCTACGTGGTCGCCCTATCTCCTCAGCCACGACAATGCCACGTTGTATCCATGACCCGCCTTATCTCTTCGGCCACATCAACACTATATCACCTCCGTCACCCACCTTATCTCTTCAGCCACATCGACACGTCATGGGGATAAGCACGACCAAGATAGGAGATCATCGTACCTTGTCCTGACAACACCCGAAGCCTTATCTGACCAGGACACAGATCTTCGGATATAAAAAGGTACATCCCGCTCAAGGTAGGGGATCCATCTCTGAACTCTCATACCGTTACTCTACTCAGACCAACACTACTCTCTAGTTGTTCGGCCCAACCACCTACTGCTTTCTACTGACTTTAGCATCAAAGTGCCTACATGGGGATAACTCATCGGGCCTCTGACTTCCTTCTTGGTTTCAAATCTCATTGCGCGACTTCGTCCTTCCACCTCAGCTCCTCCCACCTGGCAATGACTATTTGACTGTGACCTCGGTTCTTGCACTACCTTGGATCGAGCAACATCAATCACCATCTTCGTCGGTTTTTGGTCAATTAGATTTTCAGTCACTGCGTCTTTTCAAACTCAAATACAAATGTGTTTTCAACTTGTTTTTTCATTCTCAAACTTTCAATCATAACTATTTTTGCCTTAGACGTTTTCCTACGTCATTTGGTAGTGAAATGGATACAAAATCTCACCTGTCCCACCATTGTGTTTGGATTAGTTTGGTATTGATTTTTTTTTTCCATTTTCTCAACACTTTTTTACAATTTCAATTTCCGTCACCGTCTAATGTTGTCAGCGACTTTTTCGATGTATTTTGTGGGTGAATGGGATAGAAAACTCACTGTAGACCTCCCCAGTGATCGGTTTTTATTGATAGTGTCAATTGATACTATTCATGCATTTGGGTTAAGGCTATGTTTGGTGATTAAGTGGTTTGAGAAATAAGGTCCCGTTTGGTTTGCATGAATAGGGGTTTGTAATTGGAATCGGAATGGGCTATTCTTTGCCCTTCCCTTGGGAATGAAATCTCATTTTTGTTTATTCTAATTCCTATTCTCATTCTTGTCTAAACCAAACAAGCTATGGGAATAGGCCATTTTGATTCCGATTTCGACTGAGAATCAAACAAACCCTAAGTACTTGTTGCACAAATACTTATTCTAAGTACTTATTTGAACAAGTATTTAATGTTGTTTGACAACCCCTTTGTCAAACCACTTGTAATTATTTTTTTAAGTAACTATTGAGGTGGGATGCTTAACGAACCACTTTATCAACAAATGCTTATTTCAGCGCAAATGACAGTTTTAGCCCCTATTTGACACACACATATAAACAATAGTTTTTGCATATTATATTATATATTTCAATTAAACTTGCCACATCACTATGTTGAGATACATAAGAATCTACATGTAACATACATTGGGTGCTACATGAACACACATTTTGCATTAATAATAACAACAACAACAACAACAACAATAACAATAATAATAATGGGGTTTAGAACTAAGAAGTTATACGAATGGGATGCCTTACCTATGGTCGTTGATGATTTTGCAGTAATTTTTCACTCCTAAAAACCATATTTGAGAAAAAAATGCATACAATGTTCATTGAGTTAAATCCCACAAAAAAAATGAGATAATTAGGTTTAGAACCAAGAAGGAAGGAGGGTTCAAAGTGGAAAACGACCTAATTGTCGATCTGTTTTTTTGTTGTTTCAATGGTTGCTGGTTGTGTTGAAGCTAGGTGTCGCTACAACCATTCTAGTTTGTGCAAATGGAGAAGAAGAGCTTTCTCCACCATAGGGGCATTTTGGTATTATAAAAAATATTTAGGGACTAGATCGTCCCACAAATTTCAAATAAACACATGCTAAAGGGTTCAGGTCAGGCCAGGCCAAATAGAAATAAGCACTCATTAAATAAAGCCACTCGCAAGTTACTTTTTTTAAGTGCTTCTTTTTGAAATAAGCACTTATTCGTAATTTATTTGCCAAATAAGAATAATTGCTTGTTATGTTGTTTTCCAGTTATTTTGTGGTCCTAACAAAGTACTTATTGAAATAAGTACTTAAAAAAAGTAAAATCAAACATGGCCTGATGAAGGTTTTGGATCGGGCCCAAGGTATCTAGACATGGATCCGACCCATTAGTAAACTTAACTGAAAATTAAATCAGTATAGACAAGTTTCAACTATTAATCCAGCCTGGTTTCATCTTCTATAACCGATCTAAACCAGTGTAGTTGTGATGTTAATTAATAAAAATTTATTATTGATTGCTTTAATTCATAATTAATTATTAATAACAAAGGAATGCTATTTAAAAATGACCTAGACCGGTTTTATTAATTACTATACAAGTTTTATTATTTATTAATAATTTAATTATGATAATTAGCATATCTTAGTCAAATTAATTATTAACTAACATTTAAAAATATTTATAAACATTATTTTAAAACATTTGAAAAAATTAATGATTACTGAATATTTACTTTTTTCACTTATTTATAGTAATAAAATATTTGTTATTATTTTTCAAAATATTTAATGAAAATCACTAAATAATCATTAATTATGTTAAATAATAAATAATAATCATTTATTACCTTAATTTTTAATTGTTAACTACTAATTATTTATTATTAGTGATTTTTTTATTATTTTTTACAATTTAAAATAAATAATAATGATTTAAGTATTTACAAACTTTTAAAATAAGTAATGGTTATTAAATATTTACCTTTTTATTTATTGATAGTAATAATATTAATTTTTGTAATTAAAATTTATTAATAATAACTATTATTTAAAAAATATATAAGGAAAATTACTATAAATTATTAAATAATTATTAATTAAGTTAGTTAATATATAATCATCATTTATTACCTCATTTATAACTATAAATTATTATTTTCAACTAATTATTTGTTATTAATTATTTTTGAATAGTTATTACAATTTAAAATAACTAATAATAATTATAAACTTTCAAAATAAGTAATGATTATAGAATATTTACTTATTTATTTGTAATAATAATACTATTAATGATTACTTTTGGTAATTAAATAATATAATCTTATAACACTGAATATTTGCTGAAATTAATGAATATTTATTACAATTTCAATTAACTAATGAATGATAATAATTATTGAAGAATGAAAATAATAAATATTGATTGGGAATATTAATTTTTTTCAAGAAATAAGGTAATTACTGAAAAATGAAAAATAAGCATTTTGTAACTTGAATTTTCAAAATAATTACTGAAAATTAATGAATTGTGAATGGTTATTGAAATTTACTTATTTTAAATATTGTTAGTACTTATTGAATCAATAGTTATTATTTTACAATAATATTACAATACTGAATATTTACTGAAATTATTTATTGTTTATAACAGTACAATAAATACAATAAGTAAATAATAAAACAAATATTTTGAAATAATTACTGAAATAATAAAACAAAAATAAATTTTCTATTAAATAATAAAACGAAAATAAATTTATGCATATAAAGAATATATATTTATCACAAAAAATAATTACTGAAATACATTAAATATTAATTTCCGTATATATAATTATATAATAAATATATATTAAGATTTTAAAATTATTATTAACAAATATTAATTTATGTGAAAGTTATTTTCTAGAATTATTAATTGATATAAGTGAAATTAGTTATTTACAATATTGTTTAGATATTTAAATAATATCATTATTTAAATTTAAAATATTAAATATTTACTGAATTTAAAAATATGTAAAAATTTAATTTGTACTATTATTACATAGTTTCACTATAAATTTTATAAAATATTAAATTATTTTTAATCTAAATATTATGTTATAATTAGTTTTCTACTTTTAATAAATTTTTTTCAATTTATTCCATATTTTTGTTATTTTAAATATTTAAAATCTTTTTATGTTAAATATTTCATTATTTAAATAACTAAAGAATTTGTAAAAAATTTAATGTTTTTTTGAATTTTATTTATTTTAAAGCTATTACATAATATTAAATATTTTGTTAAATAATTATTTAGCTATTTTGAATATTTTGTTTTTTGGATATTCAGTTATTTAATTATTTAAATAATATTTTGTTTTTAATGTTAATTTTTTTGTTATTTGAATAAAATTTAAATTGTATAATCCCAAAAATCACAATTTATATACATAATTTTGTGATGAAATTTGTAAAAATATAAAATTATTAATAATATGGATACTATTAAATCTATTATAATTATTTTTTGGTTTATTTAATAAATATTTTAAAATTATTATGTACTTTCATTATATTATTTAAATAATTCTTAAAATTTTTAATTCAGATTTTCTTTAAATAGATATAGATACAATGTGGGGGAGAGGATAAATAGGAATTAAAGATAATTTAGGAGATAAATAGGAAGTGGAGATAGTTTTGAAGATTGATAGGAAATTAATGAAAATATTTACTGAACATTTTTTAATTTTTTGAAAATTGTGAAAATTAAAATATAATTTTAAAAAATACTACTTGAAAATAATTATTTAAAATAATTCTGAAATTTCTAAAGAATATTGAATCTATTTAGTGCTTACATTTTTTGAAATTATTGGCTGAAATTTATTGTAATCTATCTACATATATTAAGCAAGGCACATCACCATGCCTCTCTTTAAACCCCTCTTCCTAATTTTCTGTTTTTTTTTGAAATTTTTATTTTTTAATTCTACATAATTGCCCATTAAACTATAAAGTAAACAATATAGGCAAAATTATCTCTAACAACCAATAGATAAAGAAAGAGGGATTTGCTTTTCTAATGTCTAGCCATGTGGCACCTCTATCCGCCACTTTCTCCTAAATTATCTCTAATTCCTATTTATCTTCTAAATATCTCCAATTCATATTTATCTCCTAAATTATCTCTAATTCCTATTTATCTTCTAAATATCTCCAATTCATATTTATCTCCTAAATTATCTCTAATTCGTACTTATCTTCTCCCCCACTTAGGGATTAGGGATGGCAAAATTATCTCTAACAACCAATAGATAAAGAAAGAGGGATTTGCTTTTCTAATGTCTAGCCATGTGGCACCTCTATCCGCCACTTTCTCCTAAATTATCTCTAATTCCTATTTATCTTCTAAATATCTCCAATTCATATTTATCTCCTAAATTATCTCTAATTCATATTTATCTTCTCCCCCACTTAGGGATTAGGGATGGCAAATTTCCCCATCCCTGACGGGGACCCGACTTCCCCGACCCCATCAGGTTTGGGATGGGGATGGGGATTGAGGTCCTTGCCCACCCCACCCCCAATTATATATATGTATGTATGTATATATATATATATATATATATATATATATATATATATATATATATATATATATATATATATATGTTATATTATTTATATTATATATATATAAACATATTCAAAACATTATTTATAATATTAATTTTTTATTTATTTTAAATAAATTTATTTTTTAGAAAAAATACTATTATCTAAAAAAATTCCAAGGATTTGGGTCCCCAAGGGGAACCCATTCCCGTCGGGGATCGGGGATGAAAAACAAATTTTATCCCCGATGGGGATCGAGGATGGGGATGGGGGTTAATTTCAGAATCGGGGCGGGGACAGGAAATTTAATCCCCACCCCATTGCCATTCCTGGCCCCACTTTTTATCTATATCTATCTAAAGAAAGTTTGAATTTAAGAATTATTTAAATACTATAACAAAATTATATAATAATTCAAAATATTTATTAAAAACACAAAAATGATTATAATAGATATAATAGTATCCATATTATTAATAATTTTATACTTTTAGAAAACTCATCACGAAATTATGTACTAACAATATAAATTATAATTTTACAAATAATTCAATTTAAATGTTATTAAAATAATAGAAGTTTAACATTAAAAAAGGAAAATATTATTTAAATATATCAATGACAAATATCTTAAATAAAAAATATTAAATATAGTTAAATAAGTCTATAACAAAATATTTAATATTAAGTGATAACTTTAACATAAAAAATTCAATGAAGAAAAATTTTAAATATTTTACATATTATTTAAATAGTTAAAATAACGAAATTATATAATAAATTTAAAAATTTTCTTCAAATTAGAAAAATAATTATAATATATTTCATAATATTCAAATTAATCATAATTTAATATTTTACAAAATTAATAATGAAATTATGTAATAGTATAAACTATAATTTTACAGAATATTACTTTCAATAAATTACAAATATTTTAAAATTTTATATAATGATATTATTTAAATAACTAAATTATATTGTAAATAACTAATTTCCCTTATATCAATTAATAATTCTAGAAAATAACTTTCAAAAAAATAATATTTATTAATAATATTTTTAAAATCTTAATCTATATATACATATTATATATTTATATATAATACAACGAATATTTTTTCTTTTTTTCAGTAATTATTTATTGTTTTTTGTGATAAATTTATTTTCAATAATTATGTATAAATCTATTTCCGCTTTTATGATATTTAATATATAATTTTTAATAATTATTGGATATTAAACTATTGTTATATAGCTTTTTAAATTTAACTTATTGTACTCATTGTATTTTTGTGATACTTTATTTATTAGTATTTATTAGAGATTAAATGATTATTTGATATTACACTATTTATTGACTAATTTAATATATTTTTAGTATTTTATTATATTGTTATTACTTATTTATTGTAAATTTATTTTCATTATTTTTGTATTTTTGCTATATATTTTCAACAATGATTAGAGATTAAACTATTTTTATTTATTTGAGATTAGACTATTAAAATTGGCCATTAATGAAAATCAATTGATCATTACTTAAGTTAGGGAGTTGGTCACCTGAAACCGATTGACCATTAATGAAAATCGACCAACTCAGGTTGTATTGGTTTGGCTCAATTTTCGATTTGGTCTGTCAATTCAAAAGATTTAAACTTAAAAAACTAAATTTAAATTTACAAAATGACAGTGATATTGTTAAAACAATTAAAAAAAATATGTTTACAATATAAATATTTTAGACTAAGAAATATGAGAATATTCACACTTTCTCATTTTTAAAAATATTAATACATATCCATAGTCACGTTAGTTTGGTTTTGGTTAGTTTACAAATGGCCAAATCGATCGAAATTGATCCAACTTGATCGGGTTGGGAAATTGTTTTTTTTTTCTTTTTAAGGGCTACACAATTGGGAGTCGCCCATCCCCCAACCTAAGTGCAAGTGGGATTCAATCCCAAGTCTCCGCTACGACTAGTAGGAGACCTTACTAGCCAACTAGTTAGCACCTTGCTAGGAAATTGTAGAAACAAAGCCGATCGAAAATACTAGAAAACCAACCAACTTGGGTTGAGTTGGGTCGGATTGGTTGGTTTCATCGATTCAATGGACAACCCTAGCTGAAATTAATTATTGTAAAAAATTATTAAACTTAGTATATAAAACATAAATAATTATTAATTATTTTAAAAAGTTAAAATATAAAATAATTGTATAATCTTATGTGTTTCTAATGTTTAGCTTTCACTTAAAAAAGCCTATGCATTGCACAAGTCCTTGCTAGTAAGACATATATCAAACAACAAGGAAAACATGCTTTTAAATGTGTTACTAGTTTTAGTCACGAGAAAAAAAATAGACTTTTTTTGAAAAAGATAAAAAATACACTATATGACCAATAGCATTGTTTTAATGAGTAACTAGTGGGGACCTATGTGATATACAAGCTTTGTTAAGCGAAAGCTAAAAAATAGAAACACATAAGAGTATACAATTATTTTATATTCTATTTTTTAATAATTAATAATTATTTATATTTTATATAGTACTTTTAATATTTTTTATGATAAAATAAGAATAATTAATTTTCCAACCCAACCAAGTTGGGTCAATTTCGGTTTGGCCCTTTGTAAATCGACCTGACCATTCAGTTCGGTTGTAGGCTTTTTTACTAACCAAATCGGCTTTGGTTCAACAATTTTCCAACCCAAACAAGTTGAGTTAGTTTCAGTTTGGCCATCTGTAAAGTGACCCGACCATGGATATATAAATATTTTATATTTTAAATATAATTTTTTAATATGGGAAAGTGGGAAAATTTCCATATTTCTTTGTCTAAAATACTTTATATTGTAAATTTAATTTTTTTAATAATACCAATGTAATTTTTAAATTTAATTTTTATGTTTAAATTTTTTTGAACCCACCAAATAAATCAAAAATCAACCCAAATCGATACCACACGAGTTGGCTGGTTTTTACTTTTGTCTAATGGTTAGTTGGTTTCTACTTGATGACCAACTCCCCAACCAGACCAGGTTGATTTGGTTGGCCAAAAAGCTTGCAATTGAACTGTATTGATTCGTGAACACTCCTAATTTTAGCTAAATCAATAATTTCATTTCTAATAAATAACAATAGTTTAATCTCCAATAAATATTGAAAATATATAATTGTTGAAAATAAAATTATAATGAAAATACAATAAATAGCTAATATGAATACAATAATTACAAATATTAAAAAACTGCAATAAATACTGAAAAATACTAAATTAGTTAATAAATATTCTAATCTCAAATAACAATTTAATCCTTAATAAATACTAATCAATAATCATAACAAAAATACAAATTACTACAAGTTAATTAGTAATAAAAAATAAATACAATAAGTACAACAAATTAAATTTGAAAAGTTAAATGAGAGTAGTTTATTCTCTAATAAATACTAAAAATTTTATGTTAAATAACAAAACAAAAATACACTTATAAATAATTATCGAAAATATATTTATCACAAAAATGCAACAAATAATTATTGAGAATACAATAAGTATTAATTTTAGTATATATAAGTATATAATAAATATAGATTATGATTTTAAAATTATTATTTGTAAATATTAACTTTTTGAAAGTTATTTTATGAAGTTATTAATTGATATAAGTGAAATTAGTTATTTACATTATTATTTACTTATTTAAATAATGTCATTATTTAATATTTAAAATATTAATTATAGTTTATACTATTATTACATAATTTCGTTAGTATGAGAGAGAGAGAGAGAGAGAGAGAGAGAGAGATTTTAGATACATTTTTATGGGGAAAGGAGAGTCTTTCATTTTTTTGGTATTGATTACTTGCCTTTTTCCCCCATAGGGGCCGTAATCTAATTCTCGTGGCGTAGTACCACAGTTCTTTATCTAGTAGGATTATATTCTTTTCAAAGATGGATTTGGAGCCTTTATTAGCGGGGCTCGAAACCGCATCGTGTTTGGGGCTTTCCTAGTTACATGCCAAACGAGCCACCACTCGGTTGGTGGTAAAATGACATGGAATAAAAAATAAAAAAATTCAAAAAAAGAGAAAATTTCTGTACTTCCTTATTTTCTATCTATCTATCTATCTATCTTGCTATATATATATATATACATATATATACATATATATGTATATATGTATATATGTATATATGTATATATGTATATATTTATATATGTATATATATACATATATACATATATACATATATATGTACACATATACATATATACATATATACATATATACATATATACATATATATATGTATATATATGTATATACATATATATATATATGTATATACATATATATACATATATATACATATATATATGTATATACATATATATATATATGTATATATATATAGCAAGACAGTCCATGTTATCATGCCTCTCTTTACTACATTACCCCCACCCTGTATTCTCTTTGACTCTCTCTCCTCTCCTCTTCTCACCACTCATATTAAGCCAACTCAACACCATCTATCTTCATTTCCTAATTATCTAGCTTAGTATATTGTAAACTCATGTTTCCCACTCTTTATACCAAAAAAACTACTCTCCTTAATTAACTCAACTCCTCTCTCTCTCTCTCTCTCTCTCTCTATTCGATTAGGTATGGTTTGGTTTTCATTAATCTAACCCGGCTACAAACCCATTTACTTTGAATGGTATATTACCTATTGTTTATTATAATTCATACCAAAATAAATTAATTATTTTCATGATTAATTAAAAATTCTCAAACAATATTACTATTTTAAATAATTAATAATTTTCATTTTAGAAATAGTTTTGGGATTAACTTCTAATTTTGTTGACAATTTACTAATAGTTTACCAAAATTAATTAATTATTTTCAAGATTAATTAAAAAAATACCAAATTCACTTAAAATTTATTATTTATATCAATGATTTATTACAAATTTCTAACATTTAATACCAAAATATATTACTATTTTTAGTAATTAATATTAGTGATATATTAATAAATCATGATTAATTAACTAGTGATATATTACCAACAAATTAATTAAATATAAATAGTAATTAATTGTTTTATTAATATCAAAATTTAAAAATTAATAATTATTTCATGAACAATTAAATTCGTTACTAAATTAACTATTATTACTAATTTACTACTAATAATAGTAATCTATATATAGCAATGCTTTTTTGTAAACTAAGAATTATAAAATTTATTAATTTATAATTGAGAATTATTAAATATAATTATAAATTTATTAATATTTTTATATATTAATTTAAAAAATTAGAAAATAATTATTAATTATTTATGAGAATAATTAAAAAATACCATAAAGTATTAATATTATTAGTAATTAATATTACTATTAGTAATTTTAAATTAAAATTAGTACTATTAATCAAGGTTCAAAAATATTGGTACGCCCGATACACCGGTAGGGGCATATCCTATAGAGTGATATCGGTATTTTTTTTCTTTTTTTTTTAATTTTATTCAAAACCGGTTCAAGGGGCCGGTTTATGGCTCCTCCACCCCTTGAACTGATCAAAACCCCGATACACACTCTGTAAGGGCATATCGGGGAGCTTCCGAAACAATATGTATCGGCTTGGCCGATACGTGTTGATACTTTGGACATTGCTATTCATTACTAGGGGGACCCTATGACGCACGAGTTTTGTTAAAAGAATTTGAGGCAAAAGGAGCTAGGGGTGTACCTTGGGTTGGGTGGGCCTAACTCAAGCCTGACCCAGTTCATCCCAAGCTTGTGCACAGGTTGGGCTTGAGTTTTTGAACTTCAAGTTGGGGATAATAACTTTAATAAACATTTTAAAGTTATTATATAATTTTGTTATTATATTTGAATAATTCTTAATTTTTTTAATTCAAACTTTCTTCAGATCGATATAGATAGAATGTGGGAGACAAAGGATAAATAGGAACTAAAGATAACTTACGAGAATGTGGGGGATAGTGCTGCAACTTGGATAAACATTAGAATAGCAAATCCCTCTTTCTTTATTATTGGTTGTTACAGAACGTGTATGAGAGAGAGAGAGAGAGAGAGAGAGAGAGAGAGAGAGAGAGGGAGAGGGAGAGGGAGATTTTAGATACATTTTTATGGGGAAAGGAGAGTCTTTCATTTTTTTGGTATTGATTACTTGCCTTTTCCCCCATAGGGGCCGTAATCTAATTCTCGTGGCGTAGTACCACAATTCTTTATCTAGTAGGATTATATTCTTTTCAAAGATGGATTTGGAGCCTTTATTAGCGGGGCTCGAAACCGCATCGTGTTTGGGGCTTTCCTAGTTACATGCCAAACGAGCCACCACTCGGTTGGTGGTAAAATGACATGGAATAAAAAATAAAAAAATTCAAAAAAAGAGAAAATTTCTGTACTTCCTTATTTTCTATCTATCTATCTATCTATCTTGCTATATATATATAGCAAGACAGTCCATGTTACCATGCCTCTCTTTACTACATTACCCCCACCCTGTATTCTCTTTGACTCTCTCTCCTCTCCTCTTCTCACCACTCATATTAAGCCAACTCAACACCATCTATCTTCATTTCCTAATTAGCTAGCTTAGTATATTGTAAACTCATGTTTCCCACTCTTTATACCAAAAAAGCTACTCTCCTTAATTAACTCAACTCCTCTCTCTCTCTCTCTCTCTCTCTCTCTCTCATTCGATCAGGTATGGTTTGGTTTTCATTAATCTAACCCGGTTACAAACCCATTTACTTTGAATGGTATATTACCTATTGTTTATAATTAAAAATTTCATTCTATTTTATTATAATTCATACCAAAATAAATTAATTATTTTCATGATTAATTAAAAATTCTCAAACGATATTACTATTTTAAATAATTAATAATTTTCATTTTAGAAATAGTTTTGGGATTAACTTCTAATTTTGTTGACAATTTACTAATAGTTTACCAAAATTAATTAATTATTTTCAAGATTAATTAAAAAAATACCAAATTCACTTAAAATTTATTATTTATATCCATGATTTATTACAAATTTCAAACATTTAATACCAAAATATATTACTGTTTTTAGTAATTAATATTAGTGATATATTAATAAATCATGATTAATTAATTAGTGATATATTACCAACAAATTAATTAAATACAAATAGTAATTAATTGTTTTATTAATATCAAAATTTAAAAATTAATAATTATTTCATGAATAATTAAATTCGTTATTAGATTAACTATTATTACTAATTTACTACTAATAATAGTAATCTATATATAGCAATGCTTTTTTGTAAACTAAGAATTATAAAATTTATTAATTTATAATTGAGAATTATTAACTATAATTATAAATTTATTAATATTTTTAAATATTAATTAAAAAATTAAAAAAAATTATTAATTATTTATGAGAATACTTAAAAAATACCATAAAGTATTAATATTCTTAGTAATTAATATTACTATTAGTAATTTTAAATTAAAATTAGTACTATTAATCAAGGTTCAAAAATATTGGTACACTCGATATGCCGGTAGGGGCATATCCTATAGAGTGATATCGGTATTATTTTCTTTTTTTTTTTTTAATTTTATTCAAAACCGGTTCAAGGGGTCGGTTTAAGGCTCCTCCACCCCTTGAACTGATCAAAACCCCGATACACACTCTGTAAGGGCGTATCGGGGAGCTTCTGAAACAATATGTATCGGCTTGGCCGATACGTGTTGATACTTTGAACATTGCTATTCATTACTAGGGGGGACCCTATGACGCACGAGTTTTGTTAAAAGAATTTGAGGCAAAAGGAGCTAGGGGTGTACCTTGGGTTGGGTGGGCCTAACTCAAGCCTGACCCAGTTCATCCCAAGCTTGTGCACAAGTTGGGCTTGAGTTTTTGAACTTCAAGTTGGGTTTAGGCCAAAAAATTAAGGCTAACATAAACTCATGTTGGGTTGGGGTTGAGGCCTCGAGTAGTTTAAATTGATCCAACCCAATTTTATCAATATGTTTTATATGGAAATTTGGATATAAAGCTCAATACACCCAAGCCCAAGTCCAACCCAAGATGTTAGCTTAAACTTGAGTTTAGCCTAAGTTGGTAAATTCGGGTCTAGGTTAGTATATTATTAGTAATTATTGTCATTCTATTTTTGTTATATATCAGTAAATTATCAGTAATTATTGAAAATTATAAGTAATTTTTCTCTTACCAACCTAGGCCTAATCCGAGCTTTAACCCAAGATCTTGAGCTGCGCTTGGGATTGGAGGTGTTTAGCTTTGTAGCCCAATTATTAAGTAGAATATATTGATTATATATAAATATGTATATCACAAAATGTTAGATGGACTCAAATTGGTCGAATCAGGCTTGGACTACCCAAGGCCTCCACCCAAGCCCAAGCTGAATTTAGGTTAGGCTTGAGTTTTTTGGCCTAAGCCCAGCTTGAAGTTGAAAACTCAAGCCCAACCTATGCATAATCTTTGGTTAAGTTGGGTCGGGCTTAGATTAGGCCTACTAAAGTTGCACCCTTAACTCCTTTCTCCACAAGTTCTTTTAACAAAGCTCGTGCATTACAGGAGTCCCCACTGGTCTAAATGCATACTAAATTAATGTTATGCCACATCAGATGTCCTCTCTGTGCTCCATTACCCAAACCAAGCAATTCTAAAGGGGGTGCAAGATTACCTCTAGAAGCCCATGGAGTTACCACCTAGCATGGCTCCATTACCCAAACCAAGCAATTCAACAATTGTGTATTTTTGCTATAAACTATTGTAATTTGTTAAATATTAAATTATTAATTTAGCTAAAATTAAGAGTGTTCACTAGGCAGTTCAGTTCTGTTACAGATTGCTTGGTCAACCAAACTGATTTGGTCAGTTGGGGAGTTGGTCACTTGAAATTGCCCAACCATTAGTGAAACCAATCAAGTCAAGTTGTATTAGTCAATGTTTTAGAAACCAACCCATAGACTAAATTGCTTTTGCATTTGGGTAACAGTTATTGGTTCAATTGTCTAGGTCGAATAGGCCAGATCGTTCTACATCAACACTTTATATATAAATATGCACATATGTATATATGTGTGCAAATACATATTTTATCAATAAATAGTGTACAATTATGTTTTACATATTATATATGTAAAATGTTATATTTTATTTATATTTTTAATTTAGTTTTATTTTTTTGTTTATAAAAAATGTTAAAATTTGTGATTTAAGGCCGAAAGAGGTTTTTTTTTTTTTTTTGCAAAAATAGTGGGGCAAGGCACCCACAGAACCTTGGGATGCATAGATCTTGAAAAGTTGCCCAAAATAAAAAATCACCTTAATCGGACATCAAAGTGTAAGGTTATGGCCTCTAATTTTGCACATGCATTAACTATGCAACCCGCAACCTAGTAGTTGGGTCGAATGGGTCAACGGTTGAACTAATTGAGTCTATGGTTTTTTACCAAGTTAATGGTTTTGACCGAATATGGCAGTTTTCATTAGAAATAGACCCAAAATCAAGGTTGGATAACAATTCAAATGGTTCAATTGGTCGGGTAAATGGTTGGTATAAAATATTGGTATTGGTTTGGATTGGTTTTTCAATTTGGTTCGTCGGTTCAAAAGATTTGAACTTAAAAAATAAATTTAGAAATTAAATTAAATCTTAAAAATTACAATGATATTATGTTAAAAGAATAAATCAAAAAATTTAAATTTACAATATAAAATGTTTTAGACTAAGAAATATGAGATTTTTTCCTCTTTCTTGAATTAAAAAATTATATTTGAAATATAAAATATTAATATATATTTATGATCGAGTTGTTTTGATTTTGGTTGGTTTACAAATGGTGAATCTGAAACTAACCTGATTTGGTCTAGTTTCAAAATTGCTGAGCCGAAGCCTACTAGAAATACTAAAAAGTGACCAACTCATGTCGAGTTGGGTCAATTTGGTTAGTTTCGTCAGTTTAATGAACAACCTTAGTTGAAATTAATTATTGTTGTTTTTGTATTGCAAAAAAACTTATTAAAAATAGAATATAAAATAGAATTAATTATTAATCATTTAAAAATTAAATATAAAATAATTGTCTAGTCTTATATATTTATATTTTTTAACTTTTGCTTAACAAAGTCTGTGCATCGCATGGGTCCCTGCTAGTATCTATATATATACTAAAGTAGAGCTTGCCATGTCAGCCGCCCTCTCCTTGCTCTCTTACCCAAACCAAGCAATTCTAGAGGGGGTGTAAGATTCCCTCTAGAAGCACTAGGAGTTGCCACCTAACATGGCTTATCTCCTTTTTATTAGGAAACTAACTATCCCCCACTTTCTCCTAAATTATCTCTAATTTCTATTTATTCTCTCCCCCACATTTCATCTATATCTATGTAAGGAAAGTTTCAATTAAAACATTTAACAATTATTTAAATATTATAATAAAATTATGTAATAACTTTAAAAATATTTGATAAAAACACAAAAAAAAATTATACTAGCTTTAATAATATTCATATTATTAATAATTTTATATTTGTATGAAATTCATAATGAAATTATGTAATAACAATATACGTTATAATTTTATGAATTATTTAATTGAATAAATAAGTAATATTTTAAAAAATAAAAAATTATATAAATAAAAAAATAAAAAAAGCTAAATAATTATGTAAAAAATATTTAAAATTACATAATAAATTCCAAGAAATAAAATTTAAATAAAAAATTAAATATTTTACATAACTAAATTTTAAATAGTTAAAATAACAAAATTACGTAATACATTTTAAAAAGTTTTATTAAGAGTTGAATAATAATTATAATAGATTTCGTAACTTTTGAACTAATAAAATTTAAATAGCAAAAAAGATTAATACTAATTTTTTAATGTTTTAAATAGTTTAAATACCGAAATTATGTAATACATTTTAAAAAGTTTTCTTAAGAGTAGAATAATAATTATAATATATTTCATAACTTTTGAACAAATATAATTTATATTTTACAAAATTTATAACAACATTATGTAATAATAGTATAAATTATAATTACACGGATTATTAAATTTAATAAATAATTTATCTTTTAAAATTTTAAATAATTATATTATTTAAATAATTAAATAATATTATAAATAACTATTTTTAAATACTTTAAAAATCAAAATATTAATAACCAAATCATATCTTATATATTATTTAAAAAAAAAGATTAAATAACAAATTTATGTTATAACTTAAAAAAAATTGTCAAAAGCAAAAAAGTAATTATAACTAGTGGGGCCCCATGTGATGCACGGGATGTGGCACCCCTCCCTGTCCCTCGCCCCCGTAGTCAAGACACTATATCTCATCCTCGTCCCGTCCCTAGTGGCCAGGCAAGTTGGAGGTGAGGCACCTATTCTCTGCCATGGATGGGGAATCACCCAATTTTCCCCACCCAAGGCAACCACCTAAAAATAATCTAATTTGTGGATATTTTACAAATAGGATTATGGGAATTTGTGGTATTTTAGGAATTGGATTATGACAATTTGGGGGTATTTATAAATGGAATTGTGGGATCATAGGATTATAAGAATATGGGGAAAACTTAGAAAAATTTTAAAAGTCAATATTAAGTCTATTGATATTTTATTAATCCGCCATCAGGTTTGGGGAGCTTTATGAAAACCTCATCCATTCCCTGTCCCTGATTTGGAGTAAAAATATTTTTCCTATCTCCACCATGTCTCTTCCCTATCCCTATTTAACATTCAAGAAAACTTGTCCTATTCGGGTTTGGGGTAGTGTATTATTTTTGTTTAATATACTATTTTTCAATACTTATTTATGTTTTTTAATATTATTTTTAAATAAAATTTAAATATTTTCAATATAAAAAATTCAATACTAAATATTTTAAATATTATTTAAAAAATAGATTAAATAACAAAATTCTATAATAACTTTAATAAGAATATAAAATATCAATAAAAAAAAATATTATTTAAATAGTGGAAGCTGATTAAATTACTTAGAGGTATTAAAGCTTTTTATTAATAATTTATTGTATTTTTGTTATAAATATATTTTAAGCAATTGCGTATTTCTGCAATAAATTTTCAATATTTACTAGAGATTAAACTATTGTTATTTGTTAGAGATTAAACTTAATCTAGCTGAAATTAGGAGTGCTTACTAGGCAATTCAGTTTGGTTGGAGATTGTTTGTGATGTAACCGTTACTGGTCACATATCATTTTTTCGTGATGGGTCAATTTTTTGGCTAAGTACCTAGTCATCTCGTCTGCTCCCAAGTGGCCTATGATTCAGTGGCTGAAGTGGAGCACCCGGGTGGCGAGCTGCCTGCTGGCGATCTACCTAGTGGTGAACTGCCTGGTGCCGAGCTGCTTGGAGGTGAGCTACCTTGATGAGCTTTGTTGCTCTTTTAGAGGCTTGCAAGGAACCAAATGTTAGAGGACCTGGGGGTGTTTACCTGGCGAGGTCACTCCGATGGATAAGTCAGCACTTAGTGGAGAGGTGAGAATGATATTAGAGAATGAGAGAGCTTGAAAGCAGAGGTTACCCCTCATCTCTTATTACCTCCCTTCGCCCTTGGGGGGTAAGGTCTTTATATACTAGAGTCCTTGTGGGTGAGGTGGAGCAGTTCCTGGATTCCTGCTGTGATGGGACCTTCTTTCGTGTTAGGTGGGGATAAAGCCACCAACTGGTAAGGTTGCCCATTTTTGCCTGACTCGAGGAGTGGGTGAGCTAATATAGCCGTTAAAAGTCACAATCCCGTAAAATGCGGGGTGCGGTGGTGTGTTCCTTGAGGTTGGTGCCTGTGTCAGGCTACTAGGTCAGTGCTTGGGCCAGGCTGCCAGCTCGTGCCAGGGCCAGGTCACGCTAGGGCCAAGCTGCCAGCTCGTGCCGGGCCAGGCTGCCAGATCGTGCTAGGGCCAGGTTGCCAGCTCGTGCTACAACTAGGTTGCACTAGGGCCAGGCTGCCAGCTCGTGCCAGGGCTAGGTTGCCAGGCCACGCCTGTGCCAGGTCGGGTCTGTGCCAGGCTACGCCTAGTGGGACACCATCAACTTATCAAAGGCAAGTTGTTGCCAAAGTGGTCCCGGGTGTCACCTATTTGTTATGAGGTATCGGGATTCAAGATGGTTAGCTACCTAGTGGTGAGATGCCTATGAATGCTACATGGTGGTGAGTTGCCTGTGAGTGCTGCATGATGGTGATCTGTCTAGTGGCAAGCTGCCAGTGAAGTGCTACACTTAGTTGGCATGAGGTGCCAGGTGTCACAATGTCATTGGAGGGCCAAATCTGCCCTCATCATTTGCCCCCTACTCCTGAGCTGAAGATAACTCGGTGAAGGGAGTAGATTTCTCCTTTTGGCCCGTAATTCGACGAGCTCGTAAGCATTGATTCAGTTTCTTAGGCTCTGGGGGCTGCTTGGAAGTGAGCTGCCCATGAGGCACCGGGGTCTCTGCCAGTTCGGTAGTTTAGCCCTTAGGTTCTGGGAGCGACTTGTAGTCCACTCTCCTTGACTTTGCCCATGCCGACGAGGTGGCTGGGTCTTGTGCAGTAGTGTTGCTTATGTCGTAGAGGCGACTGGGTCTTAAACAGTAGTGTTGCCCATGCCGTAGAGGCGACTGGGTCTTAAGCAGCAGTGTTGTCCATGCCGTAGATGCGACTGGGTCTCAAGCAGCAGTGTTGCCCATGCCGTAGAGGCGACTGGGTCTTAAACAGTAATGTGGCCCTTAGGCTCTAGGAGCGACTTGTAGTCTACTCTTGAACTTTGCCCATGTGGTAGAGGCGACTGGATCTTAAGCAGCAATGTGGCCCTTAAGCTTCGGGGAGCGACTCGTAGTCTACTCCGGAACTTTGCCAATGCAGTAGAGGCGACTGGGTCTTAAGTAGCAATGTGGCCCTTAGGCTTCGGAGAGTGACTCGTAGTCTACTCCCAAACTTTGCCCATGCCGTAGAAGCGACTGAGTCTTAAGCAGTAATGTGGCCCTTAGGCTTCAGGGAGTGACTCGTAGTCTACTCTTGAACTTTGCCCATGCCGAAGAGGCGAATGGGTCTTATTGTAGCGCTGAGGCCTCTTCCTGTGAGGTGCCGAGCTGACTGGGTACCAAGCTACCTATGAGGCACTGGGCTAACCAAGTGCCGAGCTTGATTGATGAGCTTCATTGCTCTTTAGGGACCTGCAAGGATCTAAATGTCAGAGGACCCGAGGTGGCTAACCCGGCAAAGTCACTCCGATGGCTAAGTTAGTAATCTCATAGTAGACTACGAGCTAGAAATCACAATCTGAGAGCTAGAGCTTGCTTACTTGTTTCTGAGGCTGGTGCCTTTTTAGTTCGTCAGTTGGTGCCTAGGCCAAGCCGCCAGATCGGCGCCCGTGCCACATTGGCACATGTTTCAGGCTGCCAGGCCGCGCGCAGGCTGCGCCCAGGCCGCCGGGTGGGCATCTTAGAGCTACTTATTTGTTAGCTTAGCTCCTTACATAGTCCTTGAGTTCATAAAAAATGAGAACTATAAAGCGAGAGCTTTAGTTTCTAAAAAGGTGAGGACTTATCTTTTTGGGAGAAGAGGACTTGGCTTTTTGTAGGATAAGAACTTAGCTTTTGCAGGATGAGAACTTAGCTTTTTGTAGCGTGATGTGTCATGTATCATTTTTTCGTTTGCTCCCAAGTGGCCTATTTTTTTCAAGATGAGAACTTAGCTTTTTGTAAGATACATGTAACCGTTTCTAGTCATGTATCATTTTTTCGTGATGTGTCAATTTTTTGGCTAAGTACCTCATCATCTCGTATGCTCCCAAGTGGCCTATGACTCAAAGGCCGAAGTGGAGCTCCCTGGTGGCGAGCTACTGAGTGGCAAACTGCTTGGTGTCAAGCTGCCTTGATGACCTGCTTGGAGGTGAGCTACCTTGATGAGCAACTTGGAGGTAAGCTACCTTGATGAGCTGCCTGGAGGTGAGCTACCTTGATGAACTTTGTTGCTTTTTTAGAGGCCTGCAAGGAACCAAATGTCTGAGGACCTGAGGGTGTTTACCTGGCGAGGTCACTCTGATGGCTAAGTCAACACTTAGTGGAGAGCTGAGAATGATATTAGAGAATGAGAGACCTAGAGAGCAGAGGTTACCCCTCATCTCTTATTGCCTCCCTTCGCCCCTGGGGGGTGAGGTCTTTATATACTAGAGTCCTTGTGGCTTAGGTGGAGCAGTTCCTGGATTCCCATTGTGATGGGACCTGCTTTCGTGTTAAGTTGGGATAAAGCCACGAACTGGTAAGGTTGCCCATTTTCGCCTGACTCTGGGAGGGGGTGAGCTAATATAGTCGTTATAAGTCACAATCCCGTAAAATGCGGGGTACGATGGTTTGTTCCTGGAGGTTGTTAGGTTGGCATCTGTATCAGGCCACCAGGTCGGTCTTTGGCTAGGCCGCCAGATCGTGCCAGCGCCAGGTCGTGCTAGGGCCAAGTTGCCAGCTCGTGCCGGGTCTAGGTTGCCAGCTCGTGCCAGGGTTAGGTCACGCCAGGGTCAGGCTGCCCGCTTGTGCCAGGGCTAGGTTGCGCTAGGGCCAGGCTGCCAACTCGTGCTAGGGCCAGGCTGCTAGCCCACGTTTGTGCCAGGCTACGCCTAGTGGGACATCATGAAATTAGCAAAGGCAAGTTGTTGTCAAAGTGGTCCCGGGTGTCACCTAGTTGTTCTAAGGTGCCTGGCTACAAGATGGCGAGCTGCCTAGTGGCGAGCTGCCTGTGTGTTGCATGATGGTGAGCTGCCTAGTGACGAGCTACCTGTGAGTGCTACATGGTGGCGAGCTGAATGTTGGCGAGCTGACTATGAAGTGCTGCATTAGTTGGCATGAGGTGCCAGGTGTCACAATGTCATTGGAGGGCCAAATCCGCCCTCATCTGTTTGGCTAGCTAAATTGATTTGGTCGGGTTATGGAGTTGGTCACTCGAAACTGACCAACTATTAGTTAATTAATAAATGTTCACATTCTCAATGTTTAGCGTAATGTAGATAAATCATTGTAATTTAAGAAAATTTCATTAAATTTTTACAACATTTGTTTATTCAAAAAAGTTATTACTAATTAGTGTAATTTACTAATTTCTATAAAATCAATAATTATAGTTAGCAATTATTGATGCTGTACGATCCGGGCACTCCTAGCCGGTGGCTGACTGGCTCCTATCTGGCAATGGATGGCACTTGAGAAGAAGATGGTGAAGAATTCCCCGGGGACTTGCCCGGTGGGAATACTCCGATGCTTAAGTTAGAACGCTAGAGAAAATTGTGAAGTGTGAAAAAGGCTATGAGTGTGAAAAAGGCTAAGAGTGTAGGTCGCACTAGATCATTGAGTTAGCTCGAGAGCAAGCAAGTTCAAGATAAGATCTCAGATGTTCGAGAGAGAGCCTTTCCCTTCAAAAAGGTGGCTCTTATATAGGCGTTCTTGTCAAATCGGGCGTAACCGCCACTAGGCTTCTGTCACTGCCATTATCTGCCAGGGCTGTGCAGGTAATTGTAGCAGGGTACTATCCAATTTGATGAGTGACACGTCCCGGGAGGACATGCACGCCACCATTTGTCGAGAGACGTGGATGCAATCTCTTGAATTGGTAGGGACTGTGCCGTCGGTCAGGAGACGTGATGCAGGCTGACGGGTACGGTCTTGTCAGATAGAAGGTTCTTGAAAGCTTCACATCGTTTAGCCGTGAGCTACTCCGTCGCGTAGCGAGCTCCTTGGGGTACTTCGAGGCGACCCCTCTCAAGGTTGCCTTTGGGGGCAATTTTTCTGCCTAAGTGTTGGAGGGAGTTGGTTATCCTAGCTTGCGAGTTGGGATAGACTTGTCTCGAAGTATTCCCTTTCAGTAGCTTAGGGGACCTCGAGCTTGCGTTGTAGCGAGCTCCCCCTATAGCAAGCTATGGGGTAGCGAGCTGTCCTATGGGCTGGTCACTTAGTCATGGTCAGGCGGTGGTGCTGAATTGTTGCTCGTGATGAGTCATGTCCACGTGTCAATCATGGGAGATGTGCAGCCAGTCACATTTTGGTTTCAGAAGACATGCGATTAGCTTGACTGTGAACCATCAGATCTGTCTCAATTTAGGCCGTTGATCTGTGGGCATACTGGCTATAAATAGGAGGGCCCCTAGGCGTCATTTTCTTTCACGCTAACTTGTTGTTTTCGTATTCTGAGGTCGCGCATCCATCTAGGTGCCCGAGCTCTTCTCTTGTTCACACTGTTTCATCTTTTCCGGTGAGTCTAATCATTCTGTCAATCATGTCTGGGTATCCGTACCAAGTCTACTCCTAGGACAGAAACCAGGATGATGCCCCCTCGAGCTCAGGGAGAGCCTGGGAGCAGGCTTCGGAGGCTCGGGAGGCCTCCATCGAGGTGGCTTCTACTTCTCGGGGCAGGGAGCTTGACACCTTCGCTCCCTCCTCTATGACGATGGAGAGACTTAGATGTCTAGTTCATTACTTTAACCTTCCTAGGGACCTTATCTACGGTCTCCCCTCTGGTAACTTTCCCTGGGAGCATGGTCCCAATGACATAGTGATTTTTTAGGAACAGCTCGAGGCTGGCCTTTGTCTTCCTCTCCACCCCCTGATAGTGGAGGTGTTGAATCATTTCAACATCACCATTGACCAGCTCCATCCCAACACCATCCAAAATTTAGTTGGGACTATTTCTCTGTGCTATGAGTATTGTCTTCCCCTTGTTCCACTTATGGGGGCACTGAGTTCGAGTTTGCTGAGCCAGACCTTGTTTCTCCACCGCTTGAGGCTCCACCGGTCCCATTTGAAGGAGTTTTCGGGGAAGGTGTCCCCGAGGAGGGTGAGCTCCTGAGGCAAGGGCTGTTTCCTCCTAGGCCATCCCACCCATTCCTCTACCCACAGTTCCCGATAGGGAACTGGGAGGGTGTTAATGACTACATCGTGGCCGGGCAGAAGAGACTAAGGGCAATCTGCCATGAGGAGGTTGCTAGGTTGGGGGAGATGGAGCCCAAGGCGCTCGCCGTGTTTGCCACCTCTCACTGTATGGTGGTAAGTGGTCTTTTCTCTTTCTTTTCTTTCTTTTCCTGTTTTATGACCTTAGTCTCTTGTTGGCAGGTGAACACTGCCATCCACGCCATGGCCCTCCAGACCAATATCCACTCCGACGATGCTCACAATCATAGGGCCAATGTCCAGAAGCTCTAGGGCGAGCTCGACCAGGCCCGAGGTGAGGTCCTTCAGGCTCGCAAGGGGAGCGAGGCCCAGGAGCTGCTTGCCCGTGACCAGGAGGCACAGATTGCCAAGCTTTCTAAGGAGAGCGCGTGCTACAGGGAGGAGTCATCGAGGGTGGTAGCGGAGAGGGAGCTCGTTCGCCAGCAGGTTCGAGACTCGGAGTCTACACTTCTAGATCGAACTTGGAACTTCGACACCATGGTGGAGGCCGAGCGGACTAAGGCAGTCTGGGACTTCAAGGCCTCACAGGAGTATCACATCCTCCAAGTGGAGTATGGCTCATGCTCGTACCATTCTGAATTCAAGCTCTGTCGCTGGTTGGTCCGAAAGAAGTTCTCTGGGCTCAACTTTGATGGCATCACAATGAAGGGCTTGGCTCCTAAGACAGTGGACCAGGCGGAGGAGGAGGAGGAGCCTGACTCCCCGAAGGACGAGGTGGACCCTTGAGGCTAGCAGCTCTTCTGATTTTCTGTTCTTCTGATTGACTTCTGGTGGTTCCCGGATGCTAGAACCTGGTTTTTCAAAAATCTTCTTCTTGGGCAGTTGTGCCCTTTTTTACTTTTTGTTGAACTTTCTCGAGCTTTTTTAGCTCGGTTTTATTTATGCATTTGTAATGAATTTGTTCTTTTTCTGCTAAGTATGGTGTGTTCTTTTACTTATTGCCAAAGCGATCTTATCACTCGATCTATTAGAGCTACATACCCGAAATAGGATTTTTCGGTAATTATTACCCCGAGCTATCCCATAGTGTTTTGAGGCATTTTTATAGTATACTGCAAAGTACTTACTGTGTATGCCCGAACTGTATGTTTGTAGGTTGTACCTTATCTGGTCCAATCGATGTATTGAGACGAGCTATGCTTTGTAGGGTTCAGACCCGAGCTGTTTATGCCTCTGATACTTCATACTTTGCCTTCGCTGTTGAAGCGATTAAGTCTTTCATCGTGCCGAGGTCTTGATTAGCTTGGTGTTTTAGCCCTTAGGCTGAGGGGGTGACTTATAGTCTGCCCTTGGAGTTTGCCCATGCCATGGAGGCGACTAGGTCTCATTGCGCCGAGGTCGTGTTAGCTCGGAATTTTGGCCCTTAGGCTCTGAGAGTGATGCATGGTCTACTCAGTAGTTCGCCCATGCCATAGAAGCGACTGGGTCTTATTGGGTCGGCATTTCGGCCCTTAGGCTCTGGGAGTGACTCGTGGTCTACCTAATAGTTACAGGTAATACTACCTTAAGTTGACAATATTTCGTGCCTGAGGTACTTGTTTCCCTTCAAGAGTTTCGAGTTCGTATGTTCCTTCCCCGAGCACCCATTTCACTCGATAGGGACCTTCTCAATTCAGTCTAAGCTTGCCAACGCCGGGCTCAGGTACCATAACTTTACGAAGGACCAGGTCGCCGATGCGGAGGTTCCACTTCTTGACCCTGGTGTTATAGTACCGAGCTACTCTTTGTTGGTAAGCTGTGGTCCTAATATATGCTAGGTCCCTTACTTTGTCGAGTAGGTCGAGGTTGGTACGTAGCTCGTCTTCATTTGCCTTAGCGTCATATGCTTCCAGTCGTAGCAAGGGAACCTCGACCTCAGCTGGGATGACTGCTTCGGTGCCGTAGGTGAGGTTGAAGGGAGTCTCTCCTATGGCGGTCTTCTCTATGGTTCGGTGAGCCCATAGTACACTGGGTAGCTCGTCTGCCCATAGTCCTTTAGCTCGGTCTAACCGTGCCTTCAGTCCGCAGAGGATAGCTCTATTCGTAACCTCTGCTTGACCGTTTGCTTGAGGGTGTGCGACTGAAGTGAAGTTCTGTCGAATCCCCATGTCTTGGCACCAGTTCTGGAATTTGATGTCCTTGAACTACTTGCCCTTATCAGAAATCAATACATGAGGTAACATGAAGTGGCACACTATGTTCTTCCAAAAGAAGTTCTAGATGTTTCGGGTTGTGAGCGTTATGAGATGTTCAACTTCTACCCACTTGGTGAAATAATCCACTGCTACCACTAGGAACTTCCTCTGGCCTGGCGCTGGTGGAAACAGTCCGAGTTTATCGATGCCCCATTGTGCGAAAGGACATGGCTAGTGAGATACTTGAGGTCAGTAGCGAGATGATGGCAGATATTGGCATGTTTCTAGCACTTGCCACACTTTCTGACGAGCTCAATAGCATCTGTTTTCATTGTTGGCCAGTAGTACCCCTGTTGTAGTGCTTTTTGGGTGAGGGCCCTGCCCCCCAAGTGTTCGCCGCACAGGCCCTCATGAGTGTCGCGGAGTACGACCTCAGTTTAGGAAGGTCGCAAGCAGCGCAGGTAGGGGAGCGTGTAGGATCTTCGGTATAGCCATTCGTCTATCGTGACATATTTGGCTGCCTGACGCTCTACCCTTCTGGTGTCATTGCGATCTGAATGGAGGGTCCCGTGTAGCAAGAAGATCACGAGTGGGTCAATCCAGCTCGTGATGTGCTTCGTTGCTCTTTAGAGACCTACAAGGAACTAAATGTCAAAGGACCCGGGGTGGCTAACTCGGTGAGGTCACTCCGATGGTTAAGTTAGTACTCTCATAGTAGACTGCGAGCTAGAAATCACAATCTAAGAGCTAGAGCTTGCTTATTTGTTTATGAGGCTAGTGCCTTTTTAGTTAGTCAATTCGCGCCTAGGCCAGGCCGCCAGGTCGGCGCCTGTGCCAGGTCATGCCAGGTCGGCGTATGTGCCAGGTTGCCAGGCCATGCACAGGATGTGCCCAGGCCACAGGCCATGCTAGGCCACCGGGTGGGCGTCTTAGAGCTACTTAGTATGTCCGCTCTTTGCATAGTCTTTGAGTTCATAAAAAATGGAAACTATAAACCGAGAGCTTCAGTTTCTAAAAAGGTGAGGACTTAGATTTCTGGGAGAAGAGGACCAAACTTTTTGTAGGATAAGAACTTTGCTTTTGCAGGATGAGAACTTAGCTCTTTGTAGCGTGTTCCCACTAACGGCGCCAAATGATGTAACTGTTTCTGGTCATGTATCATTTTTTCGTGATGTGTCAATTTTTTGGCTGAGCACCTCGTCATCTCATCTGCTCGCAAGTGGACTATGACTCAAAGGCTGAAGTGGAGCTCCCTAGTGGCAAGCTGCTTGGTGGTGAGCTACCTAGTGGTGAACTGCTTGGTGGCGAACTACCTAGTGGTGAACTACCTGGTGCCGAGTTGCCTTGATGAGCTACTTGGAGGTGAACTACCTTGATGAGCTGCCTAGAGGTGAGCTACCTTGATGAGCTTTGTTGCTCTTTTAGAGGCCTACAAGGAACCAAATGTCAGAGGACCCGGGGGTGTTTACCCGGTGAGGTCACTCCGATGGTTAAGCCAGCACTTAGTGAAGAGCTGAGAATGATATTAGAGAATGAGAGACCTAGAGAGCAGAGGTTACCCCTCATCTCTTATTGCCTCCCTTCGCCCCTGGGAGGTGAGGTCTTTATATATTGGAGTCCTCGTGGGTTAGGTGGAGCAGTTCCGGGATTCCCGTTGTGATGGGACCTGCTTTCGTGTTAGGTGGGGATAAAGCCACCAACTGGTAAGGTTGCCCATTTCCGCCTGACTCGGGGAGTGGGTTTGCTAATATAGCCGTTACAAGTCACATCCCGTAAAATGCGAGGTACGGTGGTGTGTTCCTGGAGCTTGTTAGGTTGGCGCCTGTGTCAGGCCGCCAGGTCGGTGCCTGGGCCAGGCCGCCAGCTTGTGCCAGAGCCAGGTCGCGCTAGGGTGAACCTGCCAGCTCATGCCAGGGCCAGGTCGCATTAGGGCCAAGCTGTCGGATCGTGCCAGGGCCAGGTTGCCAAGCCACGTCTGTGCTAGGCTGCCAGGTCACGTCTGTGCTAGGCTACGCCTAGTTGGATAGCATCAACTTAGCAAAGGCAAGTTGTTGCCAAAGTGGTATCATGTGTCATCTAGTTGTTCTGAGGTGCTAGGCTACAAGATGGCGAGCTGCCTAGTGGTGAGCTGCCTGTGTGTTGCATGGTGGCAAGCTGCCTGTGAGTGCTGCATGATGGCGAGCTGCCTAGTGGCGAGTTGCCTGTGAAGTGCTGCATTAGTTGGCATGAGGTGCCAGGTGTCACAATGTCATTGGAGGGCCAAATCCGCCTTCATCAGTTTGGCTAGCTAAATTGATTTGGTCGGGTTATGGAGTTGGTCACTCGAAACTGACCAACCATTAGTTAATTAATGGATGTTCAAATTTTCAATGTTTAGCGTAATGTAGATAAATCATTGTAATTTAAGAAAATTTATTAAATTTTTACAACATTTATTTATTCATATAAATTATTACTAATTAGTGTAATTTACTAATTTCTATAAAATCAATTAATTTAGGGAAATTCTTTAAGTAATAATCCATAAATTTTTCAATAATCGATAATTAAAAAAATTAGGAAATTAATCTACAAAAAAAAATCTCCAAAACTATTTAAATAATAGTGCATTATTATTATTATTATTATTATTATTATTATTGTTATTTTTATTATTATTCAACTAAGTAATTATAAAAAAATTAGGAAATTAATCTATCAGAAATTGCTTCATATTTATTTAAATAACATTTGTCAACACTCAATTTTTGCTCGGTATGCCGTCTGAACCTTCAATTTGCCCGAAACACCCGATCAAACCCATACTGTCTCTTCGAAACCCCCAAAAATCCCTAACTTAATCCTCAAATCAGATGGCCCTGAGCATCCTGTCCCCCATCCACCCCTTAATCCTCAAATTAGACAACACCATTCAACCCTAGACAATCTAGAATACCTACCGACAAAATCTCAACTCAAAATTCCCCTGTTTACCCTCTTCTCATTAAATAAAGATTCCATTCTGATTCCTATTGTTAGCTTAAAACAGCCACAAACCTGATTCCCTTGATCCAAACTGATCAAACCACATCATTAAACTCCAAATACACCAACACACCTACCCATAAACTCCCTAAACCAATTAGACATTACTATAAGATCCCAAACATCCCTAAATACCCACCTACAAAATTTCAGCCCAAACTACCCTTGTTTGTCCCTCAACCATACATAGATTCTGTTTTAAGGCTCTAGATTGACTAAATCAATTGTCAACACTCAATTTTTGCTTCATATTAGATTCAACTAAATAATTATAAAAAATTAGGAAATTAGTCTATCAGAAATTGCTTCATATTTATTTAAATAACAATTGTCAACACTCGATTTTTGCTCGATATGCCGCCTGAACCTTCAATTTGCCTGAAACACCCGATCAAACCCATCCTATCTCTTTGAAACCCCCAAAAATCCCTAACTTAATCCTCAAATCAGATGGCCCTGAGCATCCCGTCCCCCATCCACACCTTAATCCTCAAATTAGACAACACCATTCAACCCTAGACAATCTAGAATACCTACCCACAAAATCTCAACTCAAAATTCCCCTGTTTACCCTTTCATCAAATAAAGATTCCATTATGATTCCTATTGTTAGCTTAAAACAGCCACAAACCAGATTCCCTTGATCCAAACTGATCAAACCACATCATTAAACTCTAGATACACCAAAACACCTACCCATAAACTCCCTGAGCCAATTAGACATTACTATCAGATCCCAAACATCCCCAAATACCCACCTACAAAATTTCAGCCCAAAATACCCTCGTTTGTCCCTCAACCATACATAGATTCTGTTTTAAGGCTCTAGATTGATTGAATCAAGCCCCTTCCAGATCTTCCCGATCTAGGCATAATTTGCCCAATCTGACATCACCATTCACATCAGACTATCCAAAAACCCTACCCTGTGAAATGTCACCCAAAACAGCCTTTATTTGTCCCTTCATTGAACCAAAATTCTATTTCGAAGCCCTTGATTAACCGAACCAGTACTTTTCTAGATCTGTCTAATATAGGCCTAGTTAGCTCAATTCGATCCTACCAATCAACCCCGAGCGTCCAAAAACCCCACCTTAACAAATTTTAGTAAAAAATACCCCAAATTACCCCTTCATACAAAAAAGATTCCATTTCGGTTAATCTCGTGGATCCATACACACAAACCCACTCTCTGTGATCATACCCATCTTAACCCTCCATTTTTTACCCTGTAACCACCTACCATTGGATCAGAACCCTGGTTTTGACCCCCATTGGATTGACCTTGACTCGGACCACGAAATTGCCAAAAACTACCACCGAGTTTCATAAAAATGATAAAAATGCCACCGAACTTCCCTTATAAATATAACCAAGTTAAAACGTTTAACCTGAGGGCACTGTTCATCTCCTCTTTCATTCAAAGAAAGGCGGACCGGTGGTGACTGCCTCCACCTCTGATTCTCTTCCGGTCCAATCCCTTTTCTTTCTCATTGATTTTTTCTCCCTTTCTCTCCCCCTTCCTCTATTAGAGTCACTAATGAACCAAAATGCTTTCTGATATAAATCCCGAAGGTCCCATCACCTCTCTTTCATTTACTTAATGGGTGGCGACTCCATTTTCAGCCCAAAGTGAGTTGTTTCCCGATGCTCACAACAATCCATTATTATTATTGTTATTATTTTAACAAATAATTATGAAATAATTTAGGAAAATTATTAAATTTATCCACACCGGTCTAGACCACTTGGTTGACTTCAACCATACTTGGTTTTACATTAATTAGCGACAAATGATATACATTTAATTAAAATTAATTTAATTTAGCATAATTACATTTATTTAGTATAATTATATCCCTTTGAGTAATAGCAAATAATTTAGGCTTAAAAAGTAAATAATGTACATTAATTTATTGTTATTGTAAATAATTAATTTATTATACAATTTTGCTAATTGACAATAATTTCAATAGTTTTTGGAAATTATCATAAAATATTGTAATTTATTGTTATTTAATTTACTATTAGTTAATTAGTTATAGAAAATTATTAGAATTATAGGAACGAAAAATTTCCTTGTAAAACTTGGGCCCTACCTTGCCCCACCCCAAACAGGGCAAGTTTTATCGAATTTTAAATAGGGATGGGGAAGAGATAGGGTGGGGATGGGGGGTAATATTTTGCTCCAAATCAGGGATGAAGAAGGGATGGGGTTTGCATATAATTCCCCAAACCTGATGGTAACTCATCTCTCTCTCTCTCTCTCTCTCTCTCTCTCCCCTAAGAGCATTTCTACCATGTTGAAACATCCCCCTAATAAAAACATTCCTAAAATCTCTCTTTATACCCTCTCTCCTAAAACATGTCCGCAGTCCTAATTTATTGTTCTTAAAACTCTGCTAAGGTCCAAATTCCTAAAAACCATCTCATCATTCCCAAATAACCAACTTTTTTTATACTCTTAACTAATCCCTACTTCTAACCAAGACATCTCTCTCTCTCTCTCTCTCTCTCTCTCTCTCTCTCTTCAATCCATTTAACTAAAGTGATGTGGTTTATTGGGTCGGATATGGTCTGATTTTCATGTATCCGACCTAGTTACTACCCATTTACTTTGAATGGTATATTACCTATTGTTTATAATTAAAATTTTCATATTTATTTTATTATAACCTATACCAAAATAAATTAATTATTTTCGTGATTAATTAAAAATTCCCAAACAATATTACTATTTTTAATAATTAATAATTTTCATTTGAGTAATAATATTTTTTTGGATTAATTACTAATATTGTTGACACTTTACTAATAGTTTACCAAAATTAATTAATTATTTTCAGTATTAATTAAAAAATACCAAACTTCATTTAAAATCTATTGTTTATACCCATGATTCATTAACAATTTCTGAAATTCAATACCAAAATATATTACTATTTTTAGTAATTAATATTAGATATATTACTAACATATTAATTAATTACCAATAATAATTAATTGTTTTATTAATATCAAAATTAGAAATTAATAATTGTTTCATGAATAATTAAATTGATTATTAAATTAACTATTATTACTGTTAATAATAGTAATCTATGTATATATATTGCATTGCTTTTATAAATTAAGAATTATAAACTTTATTAGTAGATTTAATGTTGATTTTTAAAATATCTCTAAACTTTCCTTATATTCTTATAATCCTAAGATCCCACAATTCCATTTATAAAATAGCCCCAAATTGTCATAACCCAATTCCTAATATATCCCCCTAATTCCCATAATCCTATTTGTAAAATATCCACAAATTAGATTGTTTTTAGGTGGTTGCCTTGGGGTGGGGAAAATATGGGGATTCTCCATCCTTGATAGGGAATCGATGCCTCGCCTTGAACCTGCCCCACCACGAGAGACAGGGCTGGGATAAGGTAGAGTGTCTTGACTACGGGGGTGAGGGACAGGGAGGAGTGCCCCATCCCGTGCATCGCACAGGCACCACTATATATATATATATATATATACAATCTATGTCACGATGCCTCTCCTTGCTTCATTACCCCGCCCTTCATTCTCCTTGGCTCTCTCTCCTCTCCCCTTCCCACCACTCATATTAAGCCAACTGAGCACCCTTTGTCTTCATTTCCTTATTATTAGCTAGCTCAATATATTTTACCTAAAATCTCTCTCTCTAACAACTCATGTTTCTCACTCTCTCCACCTAAATAGCTACTCTCCTTAATTAGCTCAACTCATCTCTCTCTCTCTCTCTCTCTCTCTCTCCTAAGAGCATTTCCACCATGTTGAAACATCCCCTTAATAAAAACATTCCTAAAATCTCTCTTTATACCCTCTCTCCTAAAACCTGCCCACACTCCTAATTTATTGTTCTTAAAACTCTCCTAAAGTCCCAATTCCTAAAGAACCTCTCATCATTCCTAAAATATTGCTTATAGTATAACCAACTTTTTTTTATACTCTTAACTAATCCCTACTTCTAACTAAGACACATCTCTCTCTCTCTCTCTCTCTCTCTCTCTCTCTCTCTCTTCAATCCATTTAACTAAAGTGATGTGGTTTATTGGATTAGGTATGGTTTGGTTTTCATTAATCCGACCTAGTTACAACCCATTTACTTTGAATGGTATATTACCTAATGTTTATAATTAAAAATTTTCATTTTTATTTTTTTATAACTCATACCAAAAAACTTCAAGTTGGGTTTAGGCCAAAAAACTTCAGGCTAACCTAAACTTAGGTTGGGTTTGGGTTGAGGCCTTGGGTAGTTTAAACTTGACCCAATCCAATTTTATGATTTTATCAATATGTTTTACTTGGAAATTGGGCTATAAAGCTCAAAACGCCCAAGCCCAAGTCTAGCCCAAGATGTTAGGTTAAGCTCGAGTTGGGCCTAAGTTGGTAAACTTGAGCCTAGGTTAGTAAATTATCAGTAATTATTGTCATTCTATTTTTGTTATCAATAATTATTGAAAATTACTATTAATTTTTCTCTTACCAACCTAGGCCTAACCTGAGCTTTAACCCAACATCTTGAGCTAGGCTTGGGATTGGACATGTTCAGCTTTGTAGTCCAATTTTTATGTAGAATATATTGATAATATGTAGATATGTATGTCAAAAAAATGTTGGTCGGACTCAAATTAGTTGAATTGAGCTCGGGCATTGCAACTATCTAACGTCAATTTTTAAAGGCAATCTTCTTATGATAAATTGATAATTATTCCATTTTTGTAAGAACGAAGGCATGATGGGAATTAGTTATCTTCTTTAAAAGGTATGCTAAATCTGGAATATTTGGTTTTCAATAAAAGGATAGGTGTTCCATCAATAACTCAACTAATTATATTAGTATTTTAATTGTACTTAATACAATCTAATTAAATCATAAAATTGGTTTATTTAATTAAAATTTCCACTACGAAACTAATCATAAAAATTAACTTGCTTCTTGATAAAATTAATAAAAAAGGATAAAATAATACAAGTTAGTAATTTTTTTAGTTTTAATGTTTATTTTCAATAAATTGTAACCACGGAATAATTAGAATGAAAAAAATAATAAAAAGTAAAAATTACAATTAAGTACAAAAAAATACTAAATATAAAAACAAAAATGAATAATTATAATAAAAGTAATAAAATTGGTTTCTCTTAACAAACATTAAAGCTAATAATTTTATATTAAGTATAATTTCAAAAAATAATTAATAAAATGTAAAAAATAAAACTAATGGAATAACCTTGAGAATCAATAAACCTTAATTAAATTAAATTAATTAACTAAGGTTATTTAATTAGTTATTAGTTTCTTAATTACATTAATTACTTAACAAATTTAGTTCACTTAGAAAATGATTATATAATTAAAAAGATTAACTAAATAATAAGATAATTATATAATTAGTTAACTAATTATAACTTAATTACTAAAGCTTAATTAATTAGTTAACCAATTAATTATTAACATAATAAATTAGTTAACTAATTAAGTTAATAATGTAATAAAATGTAGATAAGAGTAATGTGAATTAGTAAAAAACATTTTATTTAAAAATAAAGTTAATGCAAATTAATACATGCTTATTAATAAAAAAACAAAAAAGTAAGAAAAATTTAGTTTCAAAACAAAACTTTATATTTTGATATCTATTTAGATTTCGTTTAAAAAATAAAATGACCTTAAAAGTTTGTGAATAGAATTAAAAAATTAACAAAATTATTAATCTTAAACTTAATTATTATTAATTTTAAATCCCCTAATCCACTAAACACGAATTTAGTAATAGTCAAAACAATTTAATAAAAAAATAAAAACTAATACAATTAGGAAAGTCACAATGCTACTTCTTGGGGTGTGGCTTGGGTTGAGGGCCAACTGAAGGCCGAAGCCCAACCCTAAGTCTCAAACCTCGAGCATAGGTTTGGTCCAACTCAAGGTTAAGCTTGAGTATTCTAACCCAGGCCTAACTTGAGATTAACCCGAATCTCGGCTTGGGCGTATGTAGCCCAATTTTTAGGTAGAATAGATTGATGACATGCAAATATATAGGTATATCATTAAACATTGGGTGGGATCAAATTGGGTTGGGGCGGGTGAGGTGACCCAAGGCCTCAAAATTCAAGTCCAACCTGAGATTAGGTTAGGCTTAAATTTTTTTACCAAGACCAGCTTGAAGTTTGAAAACTCAAGCGCAACCTGTACAAGAGCTTTGGTTGAATTGGGTAGGGCTCGATTTGGGCTCACCCAAGTTGCACCCCTATCTAATGGACCAAATCGAATCAAATATAGGTATATTCAATTTGATTCATTCATATTTAAATTTGAAAGGAATCTTATCCACTAGATTTTTATAATGAATCCAATTCAATTTTGAATTAGAATCGGATCATGAATAATATAAATAGATTGAACTATAAACGATCAAAATGTTAGTATTATTAATGGCATGAACTAAAAATGAACTATAAACGATCAAGTTATCGGTTTATCAACTTTCCCCCACTAAATACCGAAAAATGAATGGAGCCTTCTCTTAGATGGTAACTAACTGCTAAGGGATTGTTACAAGGAACAATTTGATTTTTGGATCTACATTTGAAAGCCAATATCTTTTTTAGGCCTTTATTACATGATTCATTTCTTATACTAAACCCACCATTACTTCTTTGCAAGTTTGTGACAACATGATAGGCCAATATGACAAAAAAGAGTCATTTGGAATCTAGGTCCTAAATTAGTTTCTCCTCCCATTCAAGATTACTTTGCTTAATATGTTTTATTTTCAAGGAAAATTAAGCTAGGGATAAAGATGTTATCAATTAAATTAGAGTTCAATTTCTTAAATCTTATTCATTTAGACTGTGTTTGGTTTGAAGGAAAAAAATAGGAAAAGGAAGGGAAAGGTGAAAAAACCTTTACAAACCCTGTATGAATTTCCCTACTAACTATGGAATCTAAGGATCACTCCATATATCACAATTTTGGTCTTTACTAATTGGTCCACCTAGCATCTTTAAGGAGAATTCTTTTGCCAATCAAAACACTCCACCCCCATAACCCTCTTCTAGGGAAAAGACCTGATAGTATTTTTTTCCTTTCCTTTTCATGTATTTAGATTAATGATCTTGACCCAAAGATTCTTTGGGTTTTTACAGTTTTCATAGCTTTTCTTTGCCAGCCAATGAAAGATAAATCCCTTTCCAATAAATACTAGGCTTGAAAACCTTAGAAAAAACAAGACATCTAACTAGAATCTTCTAGCACCCAGGATGGGCATCTATGTACTATATAAAAAGAGGGAGTTTAATGTCTTTTCGTAAATGATCAACTTTTTATTTCCAAGGCATCCATCTGAATTTGTTATTACCCACTTCGTTATCCCTTCTCTAAGTTGTAAATGGATCAGATTCGAATCGGATTCAACAAAATTCAAATCCGATCCGATTAATAAAACGTTGCACCTGAATTCAATTGGACTTGAAGAGCACGTATTGGATTTGAATTTGAATGCTAATAGACTCGAATCGGATTCAGATTCAACCCAACGGGAGCGAATTAATCAGAGACGAAAACATATACATCTGGCTGAATTACCTATCACAGTTGAACACACCAATGCGCAGTATAGCTGGATCCCAGATGGGGCCCATAGTAAGCGCTGATGTGTTCAATTGTGATAACTAATTCAGCCGGGGTGTGTATGATTTTGTCTCTACCTCATCCGGACTGCAATCCTACCCCGTTTCAATATTTTAAAATACAAAAAAGAGTTGATTATTTTTCAACTTCCGAGATCTGATTGGATATGAAGACGTAATTTGAATGCGAATCTTAACAAACACAAATGGGATTTGGATTTAATCCAACTCCACTTTTAATATTTTAAAATACGAAAAGATAAAAATATAAATACATTTTATCTTCATAAATCCAATTAGATTTGGAGACCTCGTATTCGAATTTGAATTCAGGGGTGGCAAATTGGTGGGTTGAATTGGGTTGGGTGTGGGTTAAGAGTCCGGATTTAGTGGACCCTTAGGTTTACGGGGCGCGTGAACCCTCTAATAGGTGGCATGCACGTCGACGCCTTTGAACCAACCTTAACGTAACGGTCGTTTAATGTTAACTTCTATCCGTCCGGTTGAACTGAACACTAAAAGACAAAAAATGAAAAAAACTCCACCCTCCCATTCTCCGGCCACTGACGATTTTTCTGCACAAACAACATCGCTCCTCCTACCCTCTCCCGGCCCTCGCCCTCTGCTGCCTCTGGGGAGCGGCACCAACTCCTCCTGCTGCCCCTACCGCTGGTGCCGTCTGGTTGATCCCCGTCGTTGCCGGTGCACTGAAATTCTGTGCTAACATTAACACAAACCAGAAACTAGAATTAATTAAATAATTGAGCAAATGAGTACCCACTTGTGGATTGTGAAAATGTTGCTGGTTTTCTGTTTGAGCAGTACGAGACAGAGATCCGGCGAATCCATTGTACCGTTCTACGGATTCAAATAAAGAAAAAAGTAAGAAAATGACGAGGAGCCTAGAATCCGAGGAATCAGCGTTGGCCAGGCTTAGAGGAAGTGGGCGAAGCCCCAACTCACCGCCTTGAGAGCTAGTGTCGGGAACAGACGACGGCGATATCGCCATTCCAATGCCGCCTCTCGAAAGAAGTAGTTGCTGCTGAAGGGCCAGCGTTTTGGCTGCTAGTGAATTCCCGCTTATCTAGTTCTGATGAAGCCGTGAGGAGAGCAGCGTGGAATCGTTGAAACCATATGGAAGGTTTTCTGGCTGTGATGAGAGATTTCGCCTTTTGCCTTTCTCGACGTGCACACCTTTCGATATGCGCTGGTCCGGCTATCGATGGAGTGAATATTTTGAAGGCTTTTTGGCTGCCGATGGAGTGCGCCGGTCCTTGGATGAAAGATTTTCCGGCTACCAATGGAGTGCGCCGGTCTACTAGAAACCATACTGAAGGTTTTCCAGCGAAAGGTGAAAGCCAAAAACTGATGGGAGGGAAGTTCGAGTTGGATGAGAGATTTTCCGGCTGCCAATGGAGTGCGCCAGTCCGCTGCAAACCGTACTGAAGGTTTTCCGGCAAAAGGCGAAAGCCAAATGCCGATGGAAGGGAAGTTCAAATGAAATTCTAAAACTTAAAACAAGTTTCAATTTTTTTTTGTTTTTAGTGTCCGGTTCAACCGGGCAAATAGAAGTTAACGACTAGCGCCTGTTATGAGCTGACGTTTACGTCTGCTATTGGAGGGTTCATGTGCCCCGTGAACGTAAGGATCCACTCAATCCGGACTGATGGGTTAAATACCAACCCACCCATTTTAACCCACTAATCGGTGGTTATTAGAAGTGGTGGTTGTCTTCTGTTGAATTTCCGCATGTGATTATGAGTGCCTCCTGGTGGTAGGTTTAATGAACTCCATTATGTTACAGTCCATGGAGTCACTATCTTGGTCTCTATTAGGGGTGTAAACGGATTGAATTCGAATCGGATAAGGAAATATTCGAATTTGAATCCGATTAGAAAATCCGATATCCGACGGATATTGAAAATAAAATTCGAATTTAAATCTGATTAAATATTTGAATATTTGATTTGATTCAATTTGAATTTGAATTTGAATAATTAATTATTTTAGATAATTAATAAATATATAAAATAAATATTTTATTGATATAATTTAATTATTATATATAAATTATACAAAATATTTTATATATTATCTGTAAGAATTAAATAATTGGTTGAATTCGGATATTTATCGAATTGAATAAGGTCATATCCGAATTCAAATCCGATTAACTATTCGGTATGAATAGGATATCCAAATTCGACCGATTAGATATTCGAATTATCCGAATTCGATTCGATTATGTTGAATATCGAATTTTTGAATACCGTTTACATCCCTAGTCTCTATTCGCCCAGTGGTTGAAGACGTGCATCATGTTCGCTGCGATGGGCATTAGGATGGAGCATATCGAAGAGCGAGTGATTCGTATGGCTCGCGGTTTTGGAAGACTGGCTATAAGGAATCAAATCCAATTTCTTCCAAGGGCCTATATGAACTTGGTAGGTGATTGAATGTTGTGGATGCCTGTATTTTGAAGACAGAGGAGAAGATATCAGCTCTTCTTGACAAGGCCATTCACCAACAGGTGCTATCACAGTTACAGGAAGAGTGTCAAGAAATTGTCACCGTTCAAGAACAAAGGGTGAGTTTAGAGAAGATCATCGAAATGCACAATGAACGGTTTAGTGAATAGGAAATTTGTATCTTGTAGTTTACTATTGTTTTGTAAATATTCAACTGTTGATACCATTCAATAAAAGTGACTTTTTCTTATGTGCACTGTGTCATATATATTTTGCTATCCCCATTAGCCGGGTTTGTTACTTTGATGGGAACCTGTTATGATCTTGAGATGGTATCAATATGTTTGGGTGGTGTTTAATGAGTGAAAGAGCAGTCTCAATATTGGGCTATGACTTAGGCCCCCATTTGTTAGGTCGTGGCTTGTGTGCTATCATCGCTTACATTTTGTTATCTGTTTGCGATATAAACGAGGTAGCTTACTAGTGTCTTAGACTAACTACATATGCTTCGTAAGTAGTGTGTCATGCTTGGGGTTACTAGGGCTCCGTAAGATCACTTACGGGGTCACCAGGGTAGTAAGGTATTACGCTTGAGAGATTGCCAAGGTCTCCTTGGGGTTGTTAGGGTAACTTGAAATCACGCTTGGGGCTGTCAGGGCTTTCCTAGAGTTGCTAGGGTAATGTGAGATTGCACTTGCGGTTTCCAAGGCCTTCCTACGGTTGCTAGGGAATATAAGAGATTGCACTTGGGGTTGCCATGACCTTTCTGGGGTTGTGAGGGAATATGAGAGATCGCACTTAGGATTTCCAAGGCCTTCCTTGGGTTGTCAGGGAATATGAGATATCACGCTTGGGGTTGCCAAGGCCTTCCTAGGGCTGCTAGGGAATATGAGAGATGACACTTGGAGTTGCCAAGGAATATGTAATTACGCATAGGGAATATGCAATCATGCATGGGATTGCCAAGAAATATGAGGTTGTACTATTGGTTCAATCGCAAATCACAGTTAGTAAATCACAATAATCCATATCGCATGAGTAATAGACAAGAATTAAATAGTTACCAAAGGAAACGTAATTAGCACATGAATTTGAAACATAAAAGGGATCTTATTAACATATACATATTAAATACAAATATCATTGTCATTCATTCTACAATTTCAATAAATGTCCATTCATTATCTCGTTTTGTTTATTTGTATTTATATCCCATAACACATAATATCCGGTCGAATGTGCTTCTTTAATAATGTACAGTCTGATCCAGTGAGGAGCAAATTTTCTAGCTGATTTCCCTTGTCACACATGTATTGCTGTCTTCAACACCTTATCCCCTTCTTTGAATTTCCGAGGCTTTACCAGTTTGTTGAAGTTGGAAGCCATAATTTGTTTGTATTTCATTTGTTTTTGCAATGATTTTTCTCTGGTTTCTTCTACACATTCTAGTTTGTTACTAAGCAGATGGTTCATGTCCTCTGTCTAGAAATGCTTTCCCATCTCATAAGCAACTCTAGCAGACACCGTTTGCATTTCTTTCGGTAAGACTACTTCTTGGCCGTAGACAAGGAATATGGAGTTGCCTGTGTACGTTTTCTAATTGTTGTGCGATAGGCCCAAAGTGTCTCAAATAACTTCTCGGCCCAGTCCCTTTGATTTTTGGCCGCCATCTTTATCAACAAAGTTTTGTTAGTCACTTCTTCTTGCCCATTCCCTTGTGAGTAGTAAGTCGTTGATGTCCCCAATCGTGCTTTGTACTGCCCCAGTAAATCTTGGACTTCTTGATTCTCAGTAGATAATCCATTGTCTGCAAGCATCCCCATTAGGATCCCAAACTGGTGGACTATGTGTTGCTTTAAGAAATTTCTATATTTTCTACGCATATCCTCATTAGTGGTAGGCCCCCACCTATTTCATAAAATAACCCGTAGCCACAACAATGAAGCAATATCCCCTAGAGGGTGGGCGTATTTTACCTGTCAGGTCTACCCCCCAAGTATGGAAAAGCCATGGTGTTATAATGGGGTGGAGGTTCTTGCCTGGATAGTGTATTCACTGTCCATGTACTTGGCATGTGTGACACTTGCATACATGTCTTTGAGTATTTTCTAGCATGGTTGGCCAGTAGAAGCCTAGGTGCAAAAGATGGTTGTGTAAGGCCATCTGTCCTAGGTTAGTAGAAGCCTAGGTGCATAAGCTCGACTTCAATTCGACTCGAGCTCGATTTTGAGAAAAAAATATTTGATAAAAATAAAAATTATATATAATTTTTTTTTATATTTAAAAAATTAAGAATTATAATAATTAATAATTTTAATATTTTCATTATATATGTTATTTTTATTAACACAAACCACATTAACATAGATCCCATCACAAGGTCGATAAAGGATGGTCCTTTGAATTTTCTAATCGTAGAAGATCTTCCAACCTGTGAACTTTGCCTTCAGGGTAAGATGACGAAGCTGCTATTTAATGATAAGCCTAAAAGATCTACATGCACACTTGACCTTATACATACTGATGTGTGTGACCCCTGAATGTTAGGACATGTAATCAATACATTTATTTTATAACCTTTACCGATGATTATTCTTGGTATGGTTACGTATACCTATTGAGACATAAGTCTGAATCATTTGAAAAGTTCAAGGAGTTCAAACAAGAAGTGGAGAAATAGTTAGGGAGAGAAATTAAAGCCCTTCGATTAGATCGAGGTAGTGAGTTTCTCTCTGACGAATTCGGAGACTACTTAAAAGGACAATGGGATAGTATCACAATTAGCCCCTCCTGTTACACCATAATTAAACGGTGTGTCGGAGAAGAGGAACTGGACCTTATTGGATATGGTCCGATCACTTCTTGTCCACTTAGAATTACCTACATCCTTTTTGGGATACGCATTAGAGATTGCGATCTATGTGCTAAATCGAGTTCCAACCAAATCTGTTCCGAAGAGTCCCTATGAGCTTTGGACAGGTGAGAAACCAAGTGTGAGACACTTAAAGATTTGGAGTTGTCCGACACATGTTAAAAGAACTAGTGCTGACAAATTAGAATCTAAGAGCAGCTGTTGCCTATTTGTAGGTTACCCCAAAGGCTCTGTAGGTTACTTATTCTATGATCCGAAAGAACAAAAGCTGCTTTGCAGTCGAAATGCCTGTTTCTTTGAAGAAGATTACATCCTGGACAATCTTCAAAAGAAGTAGTTCTTAATGAGGAGAGCCTAGGAGTAGTGAGAGATGTCCCACAAGGTCCAGATGCTCAACCTAGAAGGTCTACCCGGGTATCCATGCCTCTAGTTTGTTACGTTATGACCAAGAAAGTTACTTGGTGGAAGCCACGACAAGTGAGAAGGATCCCACGAATTATGCGAAAGCTATATTGGACATAGATTCCATGAAGTGTGTAGATGCCATGAAAGTCGAGATGGACTCGATGGAGACCAACAAGGTCTGGACTCTTGTGGACCCACCCTTTAGGGTGAATGCAATTGGTTGCAAGTGGATTTACAAGAGGAAGAAGGGCCCAGATGGTAACATTGTGACCTATAAAGCTCGTCTTGTGGCGTAAGGGTACACTCAGAAAGAGGGAGTCGACTATGAGGAAACCTTTTCACCTCGCCGGTGGCTATATTGAAGTTTATTAGGATCTTGCTATCTGTAGCAACATAGCATAACTACGAGATTTTGCAAATGGATATCAAAACCGCGTTCTTGAATGAAGATCTTACTAAATATATCTACATACAGCAACCCCAAGGATTCATTCCTGCAGGTCAGGAACACATGGTATGCAAACTTAACCGATCCATATATGGATTGAATCAGACTTATAGGAATTGGAACATCTGGTTTGACTCTACCGTCAAACAGTTTGATTTTGAACAAAATCTAAATGAGCCCTGTGTTTACAGGAAGACCATTGAGGATAAGGTTACGTTCTTGGTTCTATATGTAGATGACATTCTACTCATTGGAAATGATGTAGGAATGTTAACTACGATGAAGACATAAAATAAAAAAGAGTAAAAAAAATAATGATAATAATACATAGAAATAGGGAAGACTCTTTTGGGTTGGCTTTTAGTTGTTTGCTTTTTTTGTAATCAGTATGATATTCATTGATTATATAATTGTTCACTTGTGCTTGTGTTTATTCAAAACTCCATGTGGGCCCCACTTATTGGACCTAGGAGAGGGGTGCGTAATCCCTTCCCTTTCCTATCCAAGTCTTACATGGATTGGTTTAGTCGGTGCCTTGTTCTTTGGAGTCTTTAAACAAAAAAGTATATACTTTTGAAAACCACTCTTAAAGGTTCCATCATTTCTATTTCCTTCAAATGATGGGTGGCGATTCCAAATTAGCCTAAGTGAGCCATTTTCCGAACCTCACAAACATTAAACAACTAGCACACGGTGGCCAGTAAAACTATATGTCGTGATTCTTCTATTCTTGTTCAACATTCTTGGTTGAGGAGGCGAGCCCTAACCAGCCCCACTAAGTACCATGAAAGTTTTATCCTAGAACTGATAGGGAGGAGGGAGCCCTTCGGTAGTTTAGAATATGAGAAGCCTCATAGAAAATGTTTAGCCTGATATTCTTTTCCTTTCTGAAACTAAGTGCTCTATTATCAAATATGAATGTAATTGCAACACATTTACAGATTATGATTTTCATATTGTTGGTTAAAATGGCTTGTTTGGTGGCCTATGGTTTGGGTGGCTAAAGTTTGTCTATGGTGATACAGTTCACATCATCAGATTTTGTGGTTGCGTAATGTAATACAAGCCTAACCGTTCATCCATGGCGCTTGTACCAACTGAGTGTTTAGGTTCTAACAATTATTGGATTTCATTGCACAACTACATATAGTCACTACAAGAAAAATGACCTTTGGCAACAGTTAAGGATTGTTCCCAATATAGGAAAAACTGTTGCCAAATGTATTATTTAGAATGGAACGAATTGTTGCTAGTGAAGCCATTGTTAAAAGTGTTATGCAACAATCAAGTGTTGCGATATATGTTTTTTCACAACAACTGATCCAATTGTTGGCAAAAATAGTGTTTTGCAACAACCATTTGCAATTGTTATCAAACAAATTGTTTTAGGAACAATGCATAAAAAACTATTACCCATATAATTTTTTATCAACAATCAATTACTTGTTGCCTAATGGTACCATCCCTAGCAATAATGTTAGCTATAACTAATTATAAACTTGCAATAGTTGAAGAGTTGTATCTAACAATCATCTTAGGCAACAACCTGTATAAACTATTGTTGAATGGGCAAAATCAAACAATTGTTGCCCCAAAGTTCCTTATACAATGATTATGTTAATTGTTGCCAATTGTAAATTAGCAGCAAATGAACAATTGTTTGTTATAAATATTTATGACAACAATTTTTATGAATTATTGTTGAATTAATAACACTCAAGCACTTGTTACCTTAAGCTTCCATACACAACAATCAAATAAAACATTGTTAATTGTAAAGTGGCCACAACTGAATAAATGTTTCTCATAAATATTTTAAGCAACAAACCTTGTGAAATGTTATTGAATTACATCCCAACTGTATTGATCACAAAGGTGTTAAAAATATATTACAATTTCCAAATTGCTATAATAAATAATACAATTAACATATAGAAATTTGGTCCAATGCATACACCCACATATCTAGATTTGGTAACGAATTGGTTGAAAATGATGAATAACTCATGAGAGGTTGGTTCCACATCTTGAAAAGCTCCAACTTTACTTTACATGTAACTATATTGTGATGGAGTACTTGGAGCATGTCTCATTCCTTCAAAAAATAAAATATAATAAGTCATTAGAGGAAACTCTACCTCTTTTCTCCCTAGTGATGTTGGATGTACTATTCAAACCACAAAATCTCATATCCATTTCAGCTGGAGATTAACATAAAGAAAACTCAAATTAACAAGGGAGATGCATTATTACAATCATGTTAAGTGTGATTAGTTAGCATTAAGGGTGTGAATGGACCAATTTTGGGTTGAACCCGTCTAAATTAAAATCAGTTTGAATGGATTGTTCGATGGACCAAGTTTGGGTTGGAACCAATGTAAATTAAAACTAATCTGTAACAGATTAGATGATTCGGACATTAAATTGGGTAGGTCCAAACTAGTCAAAAGTATTCATTGGATTGGATTGGAACTGGTCCATTTGCATGAGACCCATATTAGACCGGATCGGATTATACCAATATTTGGTCCATTGATTGCCCTAGTTAGCATAAAAAGTAACTAACAAAGTCTAGTTATTTGGTTAGTGAAAATTGATAAAATGTGAGTTACCCACTCAAATCTCACTATAGTCCAGTGGTTGTGGTCTTTGAGGTGGGCATTCCAATGGGAATGAGGCCATAGTGTGGGCCCTCAACAAAAGGCAAGATATGAATCTCGTGATGGTGTTTTCAAAAGGGACCCAAATTGGAGCACCACATAACATTAGCAGTACTAAGGCATCCAGTAAACCATCTACCTTTGGCAACCCAAGAACCCATTTGCCTTGGTTCGTGGTGCCTTAGATGTTGAAGGGAATATTTTTTATTAATAGTCTTAGCTAGAAGCAACAAATATAGTATTACGGGAAAGCAAGGTGCAAACCAGCTGGTTGGGTTGGGGGATGGGCTAACCCATTGTGTAGCTATTCAGAAGATGTAAAAAATTGGTATTATGGGAAGAAATACTAAAAGCCTAAAATATCTTAGATTCAAAATAAATAATAGCAGCAACAACAATAGTAACAATAAAATTTCTACTTAAAGAAATTCAATGGGAAATGTGATATAACTATTGACTGATGTGGTAAAATAACAAATCCATAGTAGTAACTACCTTGCCTATGGCTTAAGTGTGCTTCAGAAATCAAGAAAGCAGAATTTATGATAAAAATCATAGTATACATTTCAGGATGCATTTTAAATAATCTAATTTCCACCATAAGCATTGCAACATTAGTGAGAATGAGGAATAAATCCTTTTTCCAGCATGCCATACTTCCCTTCTGTCAAAATTTATTCAATTGAAACTCTGGAAATCATATTTGCAATTACCTGAATTGAGAAGACATTTTCATTAGGAATGGCTTGTCAATTTGGTGAATGGGATCAGGTATGTACTCATCCACAACATCCATTAATTTTAGTATAGCCTTCTTGCCTTCTTCATTGTCCTATTCAAGGCAGACAAAGTTGAACCCCAGATAATTGGAATTTCACCACCAAGGAACTTGTAGAAATTAAGTAGCTTTGCCAAAGAAGTAAATTAGGTAAAGAATGAATTAGTCATTCTATTAATATGGAAACCTCAATGTCCCAAATTGTTTGGAATGGAGGGAAAAATACAGCAACATTACACTGGCCACACTATCATGAAAAAGTACATTTTAAAAATAAGTCCCCCTGACCAGGTTCCTCCAAAACCAAGTCACCCCTTGTTACTCCTTTCCTTAGTGTGCCTGTGATATAGTTTAACCAGTAGATGCATCAAAATCAAACAACCCTCAATTTGAACATACAAGGGAGCTCCATTTCTACAAGTTCAAGTAGCTCTGCATCATCAACAACATCAACCTTATTTTGAAAGAACACTAGTGATGGCACAACCTGAACCATGGAAATTGAGATGATTAATCAGAGACAAGACAAGACCCTTTGGTTTGGCCTTATATTCAATTTTCCCTCCCGTCCATTTCACTTCACTCCACCAAGCCTTGTTCCCTTTCTCTCAAGAGATGGTAAGTGCTAATCCTTTTCTCAAAAATGTTTTCTTTCCATGTGGCATGAGTTGTTCAATTAAGCCAATATCAAGGATTAAAATTCCATCACGTATCGGGGCATATCAATCGATATGTATTATATTGGTGACCCTTCGATACCCCCTTATGCTAAGTGTTTTAGGGCCTGACCTATTTTAGGGAGTAGACAAGCCTTAAACCGACCCCTTTGAAATAGTTTAGAAAAAAAAAATTAAAAATAAAAAAAAAAGATAAAAAAGTGACTACACCTTGCATATAACTGATGGTTCCCGTCTTGTGTATTGAGGGAAAGAGATACAAGAGACTTCACTTGTTTTATGCAATTCTTGTGGGCTCATGGGCTTGGGCTATTCTAGCCCGGCTTACACTTGGTTCAATAAGTGATACTCTTCTAATTTGATATTGGAATGGCTGGATAGAGTTCTTGTTGATCCAAACTATGATTGGAAGTGATCATCGCCCCATTCTCTTGTAACTATCTAAACCATGATGTTGGCAATGGGAACCTGGTAACCTACCTACTATGAAGTATTTTTAGGAATAGGGGGCATTGGTGATTTTGTCTTAAAGAGTTGACAATGCAAAATGCAAGTTCTTAAATGAGGAGAGGAGTGTATGGGTAACTTAAAAAAACAAATTGCCGATACTATACATCAAATCCAACTTGTTGATGACTATGGGCAATGGTTAACCATGATCACATTTCATCTTTAAATACAGAACTTAAGTCTAGAGGAAGATTATTAGCGTATTTTCTCCCATTGTGACAGTCTTGTTTTATGTTGGAGTGCCATCAATTAATCTTATAGTCTAGAATGCTCATACATGTTTATACCGGCTGAAGTTGAGATCTATATGCGAATGACATCTAGCAACTCATATCATTTGTTGAGCACATTACCCTATAAAATTTAGAATCACTTAAGCACCAGTATGAATGATGTAAATTCTCAATCTTTCTAGTCATTATTAAAGATTTAACTACTGAATCAAGCCATTGACTCTTACTTGACATACGACCTACATTGAAATAGAAAATAATCAAATATATGCTTTCTTTGACAATACAAAATATAAAAGCAGTGCCGGTTGAAAGGGCCATCCAAATGACTGGTGGATCAAAATCATTCTAATGACTTCTGAAGAGCAACTTAGGTAATCTATATTAATTTTTGGTTTTATGAAGTTATGAGCTTTTGGTATTAATTGTAACATTAAATTGAGGCTTAAGTAGACGGTGATAACATGGAGCATTGAATATTTAAAAACAGCCTAGGTTTTGTACTCTATATATGGTTAGGTGCATCTGCACCATCAAATTGATCAATGATGTTAAAAAACTGAACTAGAACCAAATTGTCAGGTACTTGCACCATTCAAGTGGTCACTCATATTTCTTTACTAGAAATTACATCAATTGACATCTAATCTAAGTTTATCTGTAAACTCTTGAACAAAGAAATTCCACACGGTTATTGTTTCAGAAATTATTGTAAAAATTTAATATCTCCTGCTAAACAAATGGAGACAAAGTTTCACATTTAAAATTGATCTTGTAACATTAAAATTTAAACATAGGATTGGAAGGGACCATTTGGTGCAGTCAAGATGTTGCATCTAATCAAAGAGGATCAGATGTTTGCCTTTTTGAATAAGTTCGAAGATTTGTTTTTTAGGTTCCAAACATTAAAAGGTGTTTGTGTGCTTCATGGTGTCACCATTAAAAGTGGAAGAGTAAGTTAAGCATTCCCTTTAAAATGGATGGTTTTCCATGACTGTTCCTACTTATAGATTTGAATAAAATTAGACTATTGTTTCCTTGATAGATTTGCATTGTTATGAAGTTCTATGAGGGGTTGTTAGGAGACAAAATGGCTTATCTTATAGGAAATAAGCTTTTCCTAGTTGATATTTAGAGGCGATGTTGGAGAGGGACTTTGGTATTATGTAATATACTTTCTATGAATTGGAATTATGTAATATACTTCTCAAGTTCTGCTAATGTCCACAAGTATGGAATTGAATTGGCTCGGGGAATTTTAGAGATGCACTCTTTGGAGATTTTAGTATTCCTTTTCTACTTCTTGAGATTTTGTTATCTAGTTCAGATATGGTTCTTGAAGTTTGAACTTTGAACCACATGGCTCTGAGCAATGGAAACAATAAAAAAAGAGGCCCAATATACTTTGACCTTATGAATGATTTTCAGTTTTCAATTTTCAATTCCTAATCACCGATGTACATTCTTTTAACTAATGCAACAAACTAAAATTAACATAAAAAACATTTCAAATAGTTTAAACGGATGAAAATAGGTTGGGCATACAATTATCTTGATGGTCCAGGAAAATAAGAAGAAAAATAAAGAAACATCTCAAATAGTTCGAGTGAATGAATGATGATCTCAACAAAAACAAAAGAACAAAGGATTCCATGTGTATATCAAGAGATTGGCGTGCTTGTTAGATTTTCCCAAAATACTATTGACTTCATCATAGAAATTTGCCAAGAAAATTTTGCCCAAATGCTTTAGGAATGATGAGAGAATGATAAACACCGAATGAGAGATTTTTTGATGAAAGCAAAGGGTTCCCTTCTAGAAAATTACAAGAACGAAAGAAAACCTTCATTCTTTTTTCAATGGAGAAGTTTGGGCTTATCTCTTCATTGTTGTATTTTGTTTGTAAGCTAGGTGCATTCGTGATGCATGATGCATTGGATCACTTCTTAACGCTTTCATGTAAGATGCCACATCAATACCATGTGAGCTTTTCATTTCAAGCTAGAAATGATGGGTCCTTGAGAGAAGCAAGAATTTGAAGCTTCCCCCAATGGCTCAATGCACAAAATCCCAAGCATTTATTTTTTTGACGTTTGAAGTTATTTCTTCTTTAAAATGGATGAAAGGTGTAGTTTCTTACTTAATGTATTATCCCACCTTGGCTTCTCCTAAAGGTTCTATGATTTCATTAAACACTGCATTTGTTCTTCCTCTTTTTTTTTTTTTTTTTATCTAATAGAATTAAAGTTTAAGTGCACCCTTCACACCAACCCATGGGTTGCCCGCTCTCTCCATACTTGTTTATTATTTGATTTGAAGTCCTCCTAGACTATTATTTGGTGATCTCCAAGGCATTAAATTGGGGCATGACACTTCTCCACTTATATATCTCATGTTTGTTTGTGTTCTATTAATTTTTGGTTGTGACACTTTTGCTATATTGTGATTGATCAGGCCAAACAATTAACTATCCATTTTAGTACTAACCTACATCTTCACCAATGCCATCTCATCCTATTTAGTTGTGCATTCTATGAAGAGAAAAATATGGGTAATTGGATGTTGGTGAGCCCATACTTAAAACAATATTGGCATTTTATATGTTGGATAGATATTAACTTATTGGTTGGAAAGCATGTACTTGTCTTATAGTGGTTGGACTATATTAATTAAAGCTACACTCTTTGGATTGTCAAATTACTTCATGCAAACTGAGGGTTCCTACTTCCATGTGTACACAAATTGATAACCCAAGGCAGTCTGAGATGTGCATATGGGACGCACTCTATGGGGCACCAATCTGAACTCCCATCATGGGATTAGGTAACGGTTTGTCACACCATATGATAACTTGAGAAACAGAAGAGACTGAAGGTAGGATATGTAATCCTGAAAGTAAAAACCCCTGAAAACCTGTGAGAGCACATTATCCAGCTAAATGCCAGGAGCATCTTACATGTTTTTGATGTGTCGTTCAATGTCGTGCTCTCAGAGTATTCGAATGGTTTTTGTTTTTAGGGTATCTGGGCTTGTTAGGAGGGATTCTAAATTTTAATATCTAAACATTGAAACTCACTACATCCCTATGTATAATGTTTCTGTGGATTCAAAAGCCGATGAGGTATGATATGTAGTGATGCTTTAAACCTAGAGTTGACTTCAACCAGTCTAACTTGCACTCTTTATTAGAGAGAAGGTTGGGAACTCACAAATCAAAGGTAAGATATGGATTGGCTTTGGTTATCCTGGCTGACTTGAGCGTCATGGCCAATGTGAAAACACAATGGTGGTGTTTGGAATGGCAATGGTATTTCAGTCTTAATTCGTGGGGTGGTGGCTCGGGTGAGAAGCCTTTATATCAAAATAATAAGGTGGTTTGGGGTTCAAAGCTTCCCATTTAATGAAAAAGGTATTATTGATGAAACTGGTATAAATGGCGTTTTCTCAATGAAAATGAAAAATTGTGGGTGCTCTTACCATCTGCCAAGTATATTGATAATACCAATGTCTGAAAGAATGGACCAGCAAATCCCTTTTAGAAGTTCTGACTTTTGTCATAAATCTTTTGACCCAATGCAAGTTGTTACAGTGACCAAACTTCTGCTTCAATATCTTCACACTATTAATTACTCCCACTAGACAATCTCAGGCCACCTTACAGGTTAACCCTATTGTCTCTTGTCGTCGGCTTCTATCCCTAGTTGGTGGGGTTCATTCCTTGGTCACAATTGGTGTAACGCTGCACAATAGATGTAACTGGATGGTTGTTCCCTTTGTTATCTCTCATATTGTTAAGATTGAACAATGTATTTGAATCATTGATGAATGGATTTGCCTTTGGCCTTAAAAAACTACCATGCAAAATTCTAAACTATAAAAAATAAATAATTCTTATGGCGAATGGGTATATTAAAGGGAACTAATGGACACAACTCCAAACAATTCGAATTTAACATGATTTACAACTGAAACTAGATGAAAATTATGATGCTTGGCCTAGGTCTGAGCTGATTAAATTAAGCTAAATGTCTAAGAGGGCAAAACAATGCACAAAAAGCAGTAAGGATGGACGATGCAAAGTTAAATTTGAAAACCTAAGAAAAAGAAGAGATGGTGATTCAAGAAATGCTTTCTTATATAATCCAATGCCTTTAAATTGTAATGTAATATTTGATGTAAGATAGGATGCAAAAATCTAATGAGCAAAGTCCTACTTGAAAAATCAAGAATGCAGCTTACTACTAGAGGATGCAAATTCCTATGTTATAATTGAAATTAGATGCAACAATGGATGGCTAAGGTTTATGCATAGCTAGAACTTCAAATGAGATGTAAACTATAGAAATTAGGGAGGTTAAATACAAAGATGCCCCAAATCTTAATGATGCACTAGAGAAGAAAAGAATGAACTCTAGATAAAAACCAAGTGAATAGGTGCAATATTTATGAGTCGAATATGCAACTAATGAGGCAAACACCAAATACACGACCCAAGTCTAAAACTCAATGATTTTTGAAACCAAAATCTAAGTACATTATAGGCTTACCTCATGGAGAATATAGTTTGTTCATGTCCATGCCTTGAAGTCTCATATTTAGTCTTGCTTAGTTTTCTCTTGAGCGTTCACTTTGCATATTTTGTTAGACAATTATGCCCTTAATATTCAATATTGTATGTAAGCTAATTTGTTATGACTAAAGTTTAAGTTTCTAGTATAGTTGCATGTGCCACTTTGGTATGTTTTTGTGTTATTCCCTCGATCTGCATTTTAGGGTTATGCTTTGAAACTTACATAACAAGTATTTAGATTAAATGTTCTCAAGTAGTGGAAAAATTTGGGTCATAGTTTTCAAGGCACTAAGGCGAAGCTAGGTGATAGGGGTGCCTTGTTGCTAGGATTGTTCATGGGTCGGGTTGGGTCAGTTTATTGACGTTTTTCCAACCATCCTGACCAGGTCGGTTTACCTAGAAATGAAACCGAAACTGACCCAATACTAAGTAAAACCGACCTGGTCGGTTTGAATCGGTTTGGTCGGTTTTGTGAATGATTCTCTCGGTGTGAACGGTAAAGGATTCAAGTCTAACAAAGCAAAGGCTGGATGCTTGAAAATTAAAAATGGTTTGATGGATTAAAACTAATATTTTATATATCAGAAATTTTATATATAATATGTATATTTCTGAAATAAAGCTGAAATATATATATATTTCCACAAATATATATCTGAAATATATATTAAAACTGAAATATATCATATATATATATAAACATCTGAAATATATTATATATATAATATATATCTAAGTCGGTTCGGGTCGGTTCGGTTTTGGTTTTCATACCAAACTGAACTATCGGTTTATATTTTTTTGTAACCCAAAACCGATCGATACTGAAGAAAAACCAACCAACTCGGGTTGGATCGGACCGAATTGGTCGGTTTAGGTCTTGTTATGAACAACCCTACTTGTTGCCTAGGTGTCACCTAGGTGATGGATTTTTTTAAGTAAAAAACATATATCTTAAGGTAGTTCCCTAGTTTCCATAACCATATTTCCTTAATAATTATCCATAATTTTCATAAAAAAAATTATAAACTTCAGTTTAAAATATAGAAAATCAACATATTTATAAGAAAAAGAAGAAAAGAAAATAAAAATATGTGGGTTGAACCCCTATTTTGTTATAGAAAAAGAAGAAAAGAAAAAGTGGAAGAAGATAATTTGTTGATTAAACAAAATTTTAAGTTCTTCCTTATTGGTTTAGGTTTTGAAGTCTTTGAGAGTTAAATACAACATTTAGTAATTTTTGTGTTGATTAAACCCTAACAAATTAGAAAATAATAAAAAAATAGTATAGAAACATATAAAATGAATATTTTAATTTAATAGTCTATTTTATAATTATAATCTCAAAAAATGAAGAATATAAAAGTATATTATAACACAATGTATAAAATTGCTTGGCGATTAGGCAAGCCAAGTCTCCAAGGGTGGTGCCTTGTCACCTAGGTGTTGCCTTGACAATTATGATTTGGGTGGTTTATCTTGAGAAGGCTAAGATTCTTATACTACCTATTAGGATTTATGGGAGAGCAAATGTGTAAGTTCTACCTACCTAGAATTGAATGGAACTGACCTTGAATTGACCCCACCCAATTTGTTACAAGAAAGGGTCTAGTTCCAAATTCTTGGAACCGACCCCCACCGAGGCCAATTCAAGGGTCTAGGGGTTTACTCTACGAAAACCAACCTTGTGAACCGGCCTTGGAATTAAACTTGCCTTGAAATAATCCCCAAAATACTTTTGAGGATGTGAAGATTTGAATGCAACACTCATAGTTACAAAGGCCATGGTCTCACTTGACCATTGAGTTACTTAAGTGATTTGATCATTTGTTCTCATTTTTAATATTTGAATGTGTATAATAATTAGTATAAAAGGTGATATTTATAAAATTTAATTTAGGAAAAATTTCTTAAACTACCCCTACTTTTTAGCTAATTGATAAATTGTACCCTTACTATTTAACTATTGTCTTAAATCACCCCTATTGTTTTTGACAATTGACTAGCTCTATGCTTACCGTTAACGTCTATTAATGTTATGCCAAAATTAGTACAAACGTAACACCATATGACTTATAATTTTTTTAAACCCAGTATTACCCTTTGTCCCTATTTTGTAAACCAAGTAAAAATCACCGCCCATAAACGGGACTATTATGCCGGTTTTCAGATCCAATGTTTCAAAGAATGGAGGAGACGCATTGAATAGAGAGGGAGAGGGGGGAGGGGGCGGAGAGAGAGAGAGAGGGTCTCCGAGAAATGGAGAATGGCCACCAAGAAAATCTTCGATCTTTGGTACTTTATGTTGGATTTGAGGGTTTAATCTTGCGAGCATGGACGTATTAGCTTCTTCTTCTTCTTCTTTAGCCTCTTCTTCTTCTTCTTCTGTGTATGACATCTTTCTCACCGGAGACTTGCTCGATACTCTGATAGCCAAATAAAAACTCAAGAGTCGTTACTGACTAATGTCTACAAACAAGGTTGTCAACAACTAAGTCGTTGTGTTGTAGTGGTAGTAACGATGAGAGAGAAAGAGAGAGAGGTTGAGATGAAAGTTTGGTTGGAAGAAAGTGTAAGCAAGAGAGGTTTTGCTCATTGTCGCAAGAAAAGAATAAAAAGGTGGGGTTTCCGAGAAAGAGATTTAAATTAAACGGTTGAGAGGTAGGGTTTAGTGCAAAATTAATCTACTTAATATCCTACTGAAGTTGTTTTGTCTTTTTACTATTTCCATGCATCTCAATTCTCCCTACTAATGGGAGTTGACCATTAGAGATTTGGAATGTGGCATCACATGTTTATAGCTTAGAATTAGGTGAATCTAAAGTAGAACTTTTAATCTTGTTGATGTTCTCAGTTCTTCGTAAACATAATTCTTTTTTCTTTTTGCAAATGCTTTTCTTTTACATCCAAAATAGAACCGTTTGCTGACCTGGGTAGCTTATCAAAAGCCTCCTCCATGGTTGAAAGATTAAACTTTAAAGACAAATCGAAGTTGGAGTCGCCCAAGGAACAAAGTGCAAGAAAGGTGTGGCAACCCCTCTATTCTCGTTGTAGAAGGCGATGAACAAAGGCTTTATGGTGGGAAAGGAAGATGGAAGGGAAGAGGGGAGGGAAAATTTTCATCAGTTAGGTTTTATTTAGAAAATTTGAAGAATAGTGGAGGGCAAATTCGACATTTTGTTTCTTTCCATTACCACTTATCGACTATGTCAATTGTCTGAAACAGTAGGGGTACTTTAAGACAATATGTAAACAGTAAGGATAGATTTAGTAAATTAACTAAGTCATATTATATTTATATTTGCCCTTTAAATATAATGACAAGTTTTGTGATAATCTACATATTAAATTATTCAATTTGATCAATAAACATAATATAAGTTTTAAACTATATATTATATTTATTAAAAATCAAGTTTTTAAAGAACATGTTTCATTTTTTAAGAGGGGGTGGAGTAAAGAAAGAATAGGTTCCACGAGTAGACCTTGGAACCAACCCCGGAACCACCAAAGTTAGAACCGAATTCTACAGGGTGGGTTCCAGGTTTTTCCCATGAAACCAAATCGAACCGACCCATACTTAGTACTCACCCCTACTACCTAAGTTATGGAGCAAGTTATCTCAATATCTAGGGTTGGACCTAAGTATAAGAGTGGGTGTTTATAAAGCACTTAATTGGACCATTTACAATGTGCTCTTGAGCTTTTCAATTGGTGGAGTAACTGGATTGTTGCATGTAATCTCTAGGCTTGACAATGGTCCTTAATTTGTCAAGTATCAAACTTATTTGTTTTTGATATGCCAATTATTGTAGGCCTTCTAGGACCCATGCCTGAGTATGTTGAAGCAGATGATAATGATATTTTAGCAAGTGACCATTGTGATAATATTTGTCACATTGTCAAACAAAGAGAATATCCCCTAACATATTCTATCTGATGAAAATTGAGAATTGTCGGTAGTAGATTTCAAATGCTTTAGAATTGGTTTTACAAAATGAATGTTATGTAAATAAATAGCTTTATTTTGAAAACCTGCATGTAAAAATGATTTTCTTGGGTTCAATCATGGCAACGAGTGTGACACTAGAGTTTCTAACTTCTAAGTAAGGAAAATAAATCCTTCCTCAATTTCCAATGTAAGAAATTAATGACATAGAGATTGCGTTGCAAATGTTCAATTAGGCCCAAAACGTGATAAACATATTTTAATTGGGCCAATGGGCTTAAGTACTTTGGGTGGCAGAGCTTAAGCTAATGTATTGGGAGTTAATGGGCCCAATTAGATGCCCAATTACCTAGGACAGCTTTTCTCAAGGGTAAGGCAAGAATTGGGCCTAAGTGGGTCCCATTTTCTCTTTAGAAAGGAAGGGATTTTTTGTTGGTTATTAGAAACAGTTCTGATATGGTTAGTACTTAGACTATCTTGACTAGTCAATAAATAGTTGAATTAAGAAAGGTCCAATAATTGCGAGGCCATGTTTGGGAGTGCTTATGTTAAAAATAAGTGCTTATTGAATAAATGCTTATTCAAATAAGCACTTATTTGCATTTGCACCCATCTTTTTCAAGTGCTTATTTTAAAAAATAAACACTTATTTCATATTGGGCGTTTGGTAGTTTTTTTCTCCAATAAGCACTTAAATAAGCATTTGTTACTATGTTGTTCTTCATTTTCTTTCAAATTTCATGAATGGTATTTTTGTAAAAGTACTTTTGCAAAAGCACTTTTACAAAAGTACTTTTGTGAAAGCACTTTAATAAAATTACTTTTATGAAACTACTTTTATAAAAGTACTTTTATAAATCACTTTTATGAAAGTACTTTCATGAACACAAAAATACTTTTACGAAAGTACTTTTATAAAGTTCAACTTGGGATAGTTTTATAAGTGGTATTTTAAAATTCAACTAGGGATAATTTTGGAAGAAAAGAATTGAGTAAGTGCTTATTCTATAAGCACTTAAAAAAAGATAGAAATTTGGACTTAAAAAAATAAGCCCTTATTTTTAAAATAAACACTTATTTCAGGCTTATTTCCTAAACACCAATAAGTACTTAATGGTGTGGTCCTGACCCAAATAAACACTTATTTTTAAGTACTCCCAAACATGACCAGATGACCTTAATTAGATTAGGATGTCATCTAGGCAATTTAAATTGGACAATCAAAGCTTACTTAGATTTGATAGTCTAAGTAGTCAGTAAAAAGTTGAATTGGAAATTTGATTTCATGTTGGACAATCAAGGCAAGAATTGGGCCTAGGGTTGTACTTCCAAACATGACCTTAATTAGATTAGGATGTCATCTAGGCAATTTGAATTGGACAATCAAAGCTTTAAAAAAACTTGAGATCGACCAACATAAGGACTACTAACTCACTCATTACTATTATCATAATGTGGCCATTAAGGAGACCGATGTAGGTGCACATGCCCTTGCCCAATAGTGGGCCTATGCGTGTTAGACAGCGACACTCAAGGCGGACCCAGTTAGGGCACACACAGAACAAAGATCGGTGTGCATTCCGAAACCAATGGTGCAGCCGCACTTGGCAACCTTGGATGACTGCACCCCTCGTGTACGGACCACATCCAGACCGTTTGAGCCCACCTACCTCCCGACTGCCTCAAGTATAAATAGGAGGCAACCCTCTCAAGGTAAAGGACTAGAACTTAGAATCAAGAACAAGCACTTGGGAGCTTTTAATCTCCTTTGTGGCCTCATTTGAGTGTTCACACCTCAGGCCTCGTCCACCCTGCACCATTCTCATACTAACTAACTTGATCATTGGAGTCTTTTCCTTGGGTACCAACTTGGGGCCTCTGATGACTCTCTTCTTTGCTCCTTGTAGGATGGGCCTACCAGCCCTTGGCCACTTCAAGTGTCAGACTACTCGACCACACCTTGGCTTAGGAGCAAATTGACAGTGTTTCCCTTGGCCCATTTCGACCGACAACAATTGACGTCGTTTGTGGGAACGTCGCTAAGACTTCCCTCAATTAAACTCATCCTCACTCAATCTTAAAAGAATTAACTCTTAAGCCTAAGCTTCAGTCGACATGGCAAGAAACACTAGGAACACTCAGAACCTTGTCACGATGGACCGGTTTCAAGTAGTCCTCGATTGGCTCGACAACCTTGTGTAGAGGTTGGACAAGGTGGGGTGCCTGGCAGGAGGCCGCCCTCAAGGCAGTCACCCCACCGGAAGCCTGGGGCACCATGGCAAGCACGCGTCTCCGGACACCTTAGACATCTGCCCAGTTGGACCCAATAGGGCCAACCCTTTAGAGTCCAACAGTAGTCGGCACACTAGTCATCCATTGAGGACCTCTCGACCCCCCAGCTAAAGAGGGGAAGAATCAGCACAGTTTCGCGATCACTGCCTCAACCAAGAACATCATCACCGCTGCCGAAGAGAGAATTCCTGGGACGAAGGTGGGCAATCAGGTCATCACAGCCCCCTCTCGAGGGCCAAGGGTTGACACCGTGCCTCTCCCTCTCGCATCTTGGACTTCTGAGACCTCTTGAATGATAGATGGGCCAGAAGGAATGGATACGGGCCCATATCAAAGTATTTAGGGATTCAGTATGACCCTTACCGAGTCCGAGAGGACCACCCTCGAGCAAAAAATCGTCGAGTTGAGGCCTTAACCAGCAAGAATCCTCCGTCTTGGAGGATGAATGCCTTCACCTTAGACATCATCTCCAAGACACTCATGCTCCTTTATGGGATGACCGACTCGGACGACCACTTGGAAAGTTTCAAGGCACTCATGCTCCTTTATGGATACTCCGACTCCCTAACATGCCGGACTTTACAGGCCACCTTCAAAGGGGTAGCCCATCGATTTTTGGGCTCCCTCCTTGGTCCATTGGCTCGTGGGAGTAGTTTGCCAGCCTCTTCCTCACCCATTTGATCAGTAGCAAGTGATGCCAGAAGAGCATCGTCTCCCTCATGATTGTCCGATAATACTACAGAAATGAAGATTAAGAAGGGAGTTCACTACTCTAAAGATTAACTAGAAAAAAAAATGAGTATGCAACAATAAAAATCCAAGAAATGAAATGAGTTTCTAATATGAAAATAAAAACAAAAAAAAAGGATTAAATTGGGACAACTATACCTGAATCGCAATCCCAAATTCTCTTCTCTTCTCTTTTCTTCAGTAGTCTGACAATGCTCCAGTACTCCACCTTTTGCAATTACATCCTACAAAATCAAAGAGAAACAAGAATTAAAATGAGACTACAGATCAAGTAATCAAACAAAAATAAAAATTAATAATAATAAAACAGATCCGAACAAAGCAAATAATTTTTTTTTCTCCGTTGCTTCCCGGCAATGACACCAAAAAACTTGGTGTGTTTGGAAGCATGTCATTAACTACTTCAGAACACTAGTTTCAATATTTATAATTTTTTTTATTCTCAAAATAACTTCAAAATGCAGTTAGTGGTGAGAAAGGGGTCGTATCCATAGGGAAGCGAGGGAAAAATTGTTATGTACTTAAACCGAACAAAATAATAAGATTTGAGATTGCAGAAACACAATTTAATTAACTAAATTGGAATCCATTAAAATAAAATTCTAACAATGTTGAAACTAAAAATTGCAAAAAAATAAATAAATAACAGAAAAAAAACTAAATAAAAAAAATCTACAACTTGGTCAAAGGTAGCAGTCTCCATATCTATCATTTGACCCTCGAACTCCTCGAGTTGGGCCTTCTATCTTACCTGGCCGAATTTCAGATATGTAGAAAGGAAGAAAAAAATTAAATTTGATAAAAATAAGTTGCTGAAATAAAAATAAAAACTAGAAATTAAAGAATGAAAAATAAAAACACGCGTAAAAAGTAAATTTAAAACTATGGGAAACTGGTTGTGATCCGGATCCAGAGGTGGAAGTAGTGGATAGGCGAACTGCAAATAGAAACCCCTCCTCTTGCCTGGGTGTTCTCCTCTTCCTCTACCCTTGAACTTATCAAAAACATCCTTCCATCTTAGGGGCAGAATCCAACCCCTTCTCAGGACCCCTTGGGTCCTTTTTATAAAGAATGAATGATAGGTTTGGAATTAGAAAGAAAGAGAGGGGTGGTAGTTGGGTTTTTGCATAAATATGGGCACCCTAAGGTTGAGAATGGAGGGTTAGGATTGTTCTAAGGTGATCCTAAGGCTGAGAAGAGAAGGAGAGGGCACCCAATATTATGTAGGGCTGAGATTTAGGCGCCTAGAATGGATGGAGCAAATTTGGGTGCCTAGAGCTGGAGAAATGTTATTGGTTGGTGTGATGTGGCACCCTAAGGTGATTGGTTGAGGTTTAAGGAGTGAGGTGTAAGGTTAGGATACTGTCTAGGGTGAGATCTAAGGGTATGAGGGGCTGCTAAGGCTTGGATGGTTGAGATTAGAGAGAGGTTGTAGTGAAATGTGGGGATTTAGTAGTTAGGGGCGGCTAGGTTTGTTAAGAGGTGAAAAGAATGAGTAGGGAGGCACCCTATGGTTTGCTAAGAAGAGGGGAATATGCTAATACAGTAGGAGGGGCGCCTTTCTGGGTTTATCAGATAAGAGACACCCTCATGTGCTCAGTTTTTCATAGAAACACCCCCTCTTTTAGTTGGAATTCTCACCAGCTTCCCAAAATCTGCAGAGAACTCTGTAAATTTTCTAGTTTTTACCCAGAATTTGCACAAGGACCCTCAGAGGTCACAACATTGAATTTAACTAGAAAAATGTATAGATTATTCAGTCTAAGGTCTAAAATGCCCCTAAAATGATGCCTTAATACAGAGTTATCAATGTACATCAGTCCGACTAGAGCTAAGGACATAAATTGTCTAACAACAATGATGTAATAATGGGCAAGAGAGTTTTTCTCTTCCCATTTCTAATATTTCTTCCTTCTAGCCTCAAAGGCTATTCACTAGTATGTTTTGGTGCTTTCTGGTTAGCAGTCTTGTCAATGGTTAAGGTTGTGAATCCAATCTGCGTAAATGGGTCCTTTGAGCTTGTTATCATATAGCAACTTAACGAATGGTCTGTGTGTCATTTCTGATAAATTGTGTGAGTAATTAGTCCATGACCTAATTATCGTTCCATGTTATATACCATAGAATGGATTTTTATCTATGTTATATTTCCATTTGTTCATCTTTGAGGCTTCCCTTCATCTCATGGATGGAAGCATTATTCATGTCTCTGAAAATGTGGGGAATCACATAGGTGCATGGGGTCAAATGTTTCAACTGCACAACCCCATCAGTTTCTATGTAGGATCATGAATATGAATCCACCCATGTCTCATGAGTTTTACCTTTGGCCTCCATTAGGTAAGGTTCATAGTCATTTTAGGTTAAATCTTTCTAATTGGTAAGTGTCAATCCATAATATCAGGAGCCCCAATGTACTATTAGAGAGTTTTTCATTTTAAGATAGGCCCATCCCACTAGTTTATGACACCTCTATCATTTGATGAAGTAATTTAATTGACTATCTCAATGAAATAGATAGTTCAATTTCATGGTGCATCTTTGTTCACCAATTCAGCTTGTTTTCATGCTAATGATAGAAGGCCTTTAGAGATATCATTCTATGATATTCCCTTATCATCTACAACTTATATTATTGATGAGGGAACAATTTTATCAGTCTCTAGGTCTGTTTAGGTCTTACCATAATGGCTCCCACTAACTTTCATATAGTCAGATTAAATGGACCCAAATGAGCTAGGGTTCACTCTTTGAAGAGGAAACAAGAAAATGGTCCACTAAGTAAAAGATCATTCAATGATTTAGGGACATCATGGCAATGATGTGCATTTAGCCATGACGAACGTAGAAAGCCACATAAAGTCTTCAAATGGGCCAATCACTTTTGGCCCATTTGCAAATCACATTCATATAGCACATATCATATAATTGATCAAAAATCAACTTAAAGATTGTAAAAATCATATCCATTTAGATAAAAAGCATTATTAGGTCATTTATTGGACCCACTTATCCAATAAAATTTGATTTGGTATAAGTGCCCAACTACAATATAGCAATCCATGCAGAAATGACTCATCTTGCTTTGATCTAAACCCAAATAGGTTTCACAAGTGTGGGCCAATTTAGTCCATGTAATGGCCCATCAAACCATTGGACTAGATCTAAGAATGATCACTTAATCAATCATTTAAATGGTTGTTAACAGTCCCCAAAGAACCCTAAGTTCGACTCATGTAAGGTGAACCAAAACTAGGTAAATTGACCTAGGGTTTGGTGTCCAAAACATACATCAATTAAAAAACTATGATCTAAAAATTCTCAAACATGATTCATAATCAAAACATCAAAATTAATCAACCAGAAGACAATAAAATGAAATAACTAGGTCTCAAGTATGATGATCCAAATCATATCCAGACAATCTATAGGGATCCATGCAATCTCCAGATCGAACTTGCAACCCACCATCCTCCACGATCTTTAGTTTGTTCTCCAATGTAAACCAACTTAGAAAAATCCTAACTTCTATTGCTTACATCAGAAAGAAAAAACCCTAGAATATTTTGTCTACGAAAAATAAAAAATAATTACAAACCATGAATATCAAAATCGCATAGTTTGGATTAAACTTGCCACCAATAAAAAAATTCGATCCCTATCACACATTCAACCCAAGAATTCAATAATTCACTAGATGACTTTTTTAAATAATATTAGAAAATAATAAATAAATTTTAGATAATTGGTTCTAAACTGAGAACCGAATTCTCGGTTCATATACTCACTAGGTCAAATCGGCTAGACTAGTTCATGTCAATTTGATATTTGTTTCAAATCTGATTTGATTCAATTCAAGAACTGAAGTTAATGCTCTAATACCACTATTGAAAGGGTTAGAAATCAGATTAAACATGGCCAAACCAAATCTAGTGGCTACTAGGGGTGGACTCGAGCCGAGCTGAGCCAAATACTTGGCTATTCAAGCTTGGCTTGCAAGAAAAGTATCAGACTCAAGCTCAATTTGAGCTAGAGACTTAAGCTCGAGCTTGGCTCGGTTCATAGCTCACAAGTTCGAGCTCGACTATATGCCAAGTTTTTTTTTTTTGAAAAATAAAAATTATATGTATAAATTTTTTTTTTTATTTTTTAGACAAAAATTAAGAATTATAAAATTTATTTAATATTATATATACAAAAAATGATTTTTATTTTACATATAAGAAAATAAGAATTATAAAAGTTTACTATTATACATAACAATAAAAATATTATTATATATAATAAAATTATTTATTATATATATTTATATATAATAATAAAAATGATTTATTTAATACTAGGCTCGCGAGCCATACAAGTTGAGCTTCACTAGGCTCGAGCTCAACTCAATTAGCAAACGAGCCTATATATCAGGCTTGAAGCTCAGTTTAAACCGAGCCAAGCCGAGCTTTTCATGAGCCAAACACGAATACCTCATGAAAGGCTCAGCTCGTAGCCACCCCTAGTGGCTATCCAATTTAAAAAATTTTTCTAACCTAACCTGAGATCGATTTCCCGATGATTTTGAAATCTGAAATTTTGGGATCGATCTTGTATTGAACCGGATTAGATTTGCAATTCAAATTAAAACTGATTATACCTGATATGGATACCACAGTGTACAACTCCTACAGTGGTAATTCTCACACAATATCAAAGCCAAAATCAACCTCCAACTAAAGATAGCGCAGTTGTGTGTGCGAAATCGATTTAACAAAACTAATTCCCAACTTGCTTAGATTGATGTGGTTGTGAACCTAGTATACTCTGATGTTTTCCAAAACATAGTAGAGAACTTGTGAGAATCAACCCCTAACATAGCTAGTTTGAGCTAGGGTTTGTGGGAAGCAAGAGATAAGAGAAGAGAGCAAGAAGATGGAGAGAATAGAGTAAATTATTCCTCCTCTCTTAATCCCTTATACAAAGCACTCTCCCAATCCTATTAGGAGATCATTCAAATTAGATTTGGATAAAGACTTCTGTCTCTAATTAGATAAGCACTATCTTCTTAAAAGTATGTGTCTCTCCATAGCCATTTTCGATCTAAACAACAAGTTGTCATGTGTAGACCTATTCACGGGCCGAGCTTTGGGCCAGGCCCATTAGAATTTTGACAAAAGCCAAGCCCGAGCCCGACCCATGAACATGTCTAGTCATGTGACCATTTAACTAATCACATTAGGAATGGGCCTTAAGCCCATTTTTTAATAGTTCACATCCCAAGGTGTAGTAGAATGGCCACTTTAGGCATGGATATTGTATGGCATGGTATCCATAAAAGTCTCATACAAGTCCATAAGGGTTAAACCCCAACTCCAAAGGAGGTTAAGCCGAATTCACTTCTAATGAATAGTGAACCCTTGACCCAATCAGCTTGGGCTCAGTTTGGGCCCAACATTTAGACATAAAAGGTCTTTTGATTCAGCCACCCTATAAAGACCCAACAACATTGAACTTATGTATGATGAAGCCCATCAAGTAATCAGCCTTATAATGATCTTTTACATATAACTTCTCTACTCATAATCGTCAAAACACCACTCACAGGGAAAGACATCTTCTCCGACTACAAAATGCAATGTCACACTCTCTACTCAAATGGATCACAGAATTAAAACATTTTGCAAACTTATTCATAAAATAATAATATAACATATGAGTACATTTTGCAAATCAAATTTTTAATACAATTAAAATCCACTATCAACAATTTCAAATTCCATCAAAGAAAATGTATATCTTAATTCATTTTGTTTAACAAAGAAACTGATACTATCACTATAATCACCCACTCAAGTAATTTCCTAAACTATCCCAACATATCCAGATATTTAACATTTGATGGATTTCATTGGTTGGCATATCAAAGATAGTTTAGTCCAAAACATAATGCAGTACTATAATCAAGTCTGGGGTTAAGTGCAACTTTCTAATTTTGTCAATCTATTTCCAAAATCTAGGACATAACTAGAAATTGTTATGGATTTAGTGTTTCTTTCAAACACTTATTAGTTGTGCATAGGGTCTTTCACTAGAAACTGAGACAGGGTGTTCCACCAATTCGACAACACACTAGTGTTAACGTTGTTAGGATAAATTCTTCAAATCTATCCAATAGCTGAGAAAGTTCAAAACTAACATAAGCCTCACAAGTGTCTAGTTTAAACAATAATTCACAGAAACACAGATTTAAACATAAAACAATAATGTACTTCATTCATTTATTAATAAATATTTATATATGTCAATTTGATTGGAGTTAAGAGCATATACTGTCTAACAAGTTTCAACATAAATCAAGCTAAAGCATAAGCTATATGCAAAACTCATAATCTAGTTTTGAACTTCAAAGATTATCCTATCATCATAGAGAGACACCAAATTAGTCATCTTTTGTCTCAATCAAAAGGTAGATCCACTATGGAGATTAAAAATAATGATCTCAAATTGTCTTTAGCTGAAAAATGTGTTCAATAGAGGTCTGACATAGCGACACGTGTATTGCGAGGAAAATTAGGCAACGGATTGGCTGGTGCACGAGGCTTAAACATCTTCAACAGACTCTTTATTAATTTATCTTCATTTCCTTGGTCTTTGTCGTATATTTGTTCTTCTGATTTTGGGGGGCGTGATACCCCGTCTTATGTAGCCTCTTGCTTAATTCAAAAAAAAAATGTACTACTATAACAAAACATATAAAAAAATTTTTGGTAACTAAAAGGCAATAGAATATAGCATGTATATTTTGTATATTTATGCATTTGAATTTGGTCTATGTCACCCGAACATGTCCAACCAGTTTTGGCCTTTAGTTATATTGCTGATAAATATATGCATTCCCTGTCTATTTCTAGTTGTTTCCAAGCATTTCAAAATCTAGGGTTGCTTTTGGTGAATTGAAATTTAAGTTAATCATATGGTTTCATGTTGATAAGTGGTAGAGCTGGCATTAATTAATCATATGGTTTCGTGTTGATAAGTGAATTGAAATTTAAGTTAATCATATGGTTTCATCCCACTGGCAACTTCGGAAGATGTTCCCCAATGCACGCTGAGATGTGCATGTGGGGCGTTTGTGGGGTGCAGATTTGATCTCACATTAGTTATGTAATTTTAACTCGTGAGAATAAAATAATTGCAGCAGCGAGTAAAAAAAATCAATGAAGTTAGAGCAGAAGGTTAGGAATATTCAAGGTGTATATATTTTCAGATGCAGAAGCTTTAATAAGAAGAATCAATGGTCGCAGATTGGACAAATCTTCGCATTTTCAGATATGAATAGAATGGGAGTTATGGAGTTCTTTACTATAAATATTCAATATGCACAAAGCCTGGGATTTTGATATTCAATAGAATGGGATTTTGATTGTAAAAATCAGGAAGATCTAGCATATGAACATTACAGAGCCTGCATGACTTCCACATGCCCACAAAATGTGACTAGAGGCAGCGGATGAGGATGATTACTTTCCCAACCTGATTGGAAGTCATTGAAGCTGCTTCTATTGTAGAGGCTCTGAAATATAAGCTTGAAATAAACAAATTAGGATATTAGGATGGGATAGCAGCAGAAGGTGTGCAACACATTCTCCTCAATTGCAGGTTCTCCTATGCAGTTTGGTCGCACACTTATTAAACCTTTTTGGTGTCTCTGGGTGGTTCCCTCAGACCTAGAGTCACTAGTTAATTTCCTCCTAGAACTTAGTAGGATTGTCAAAGGTTCTGTGGGGCATGGCACCTGGTGCATCATGTTGGAGTGTATAGAAAGGAAGGAATGACAGAAATTTCCACAATCAAGCAATGTGAGTAGAGAAAATCTGCAGCAAGGTGGAAAGGTTGCCGGTGAAATGGGCTTCTGTCCATAATTGTTTCAGTGGTTTCAAAGTATTGTCACTTCTTTAAGCACTGCAGCAAAATTATTTTTGGCTGTATCGAGAGAACTTCTCTCCCTTTATCTCCAGCTTTAATGAAATATTTCATCTCCTTTCAAAAAAAAAAAATGATTCATTATCTTCCTACAGCCTGAAGATTGATTGATTGCTAGAACTCTTGAACCAAACCATATATTATTCAAAAAAACACTTGATATGTTCCTTTATTTTGCTTTCACTTTTATTTTATAATTTACATTCTATCTTACTTTTTTTAATTCAAAAAAGATCTTTAGGTTCACAATTGCATCTAGATTTTATTGGGAAATGCAGATGGTGTTTGTTATACATTTATACACCAGAACCTTCAGTGAACATTTCTTGGCCAAAAATGGTATTGAACAAAATCATCCATCACCCCATCTAGAAGCTTGATTTAGAAATATTGTATCTGTTTTAGAAATATTGCACAGATGTTTATGACATCCACAAGGATTTGAAAGTCATTTGCTTACAACTGGGTGAGCGCTGCTACTCATGATCTCTCATCCGTGCCTGGCGCATGGTAAATGGCTAAATGTTGGCCCATGGCAGGAGTTCCAGTTTCCTCTGGCACCACCCAATAAGCCTATTTCATTGAACTTTTTTTTTTTCTGAATGAAGGGATTCTGAAATTCTCCCTCTTCTTGCGGAGGATCACCATCCCCCATGTCTTGGAATGCTCATGATTCAAGAAAAATTACAAGCCTACCAGTTTCAAGGATTGGAAGGTTAGGACCTCAAGTGACTTTAATTTACTCTTCAGCAATTCAAGGGTATTTAACAATTTTAGAACTACAGATGCAATCAACTAAGTTCATTTTGAGTAGAGCATTAGATATTTTGAAGCTCAAATAATGATACTGTTCCTGTTGCCTAGTAGTTGAGCTAAAAGCTCTTCATCTCCTTGCATCCGCATCCATTACCTGTAAATATTTATCACTTGTTTATATCCAGTAATTTTGTTGGTGGAATTTGAGAATAGTTTTGTTGTTTTTGGCTGCAAGTGGACTCTTACAGATTTGGTGAGCCTCTTTCAATATAATTTTCTCCACTCTAACAAGAAATGAGGGAAGATGCTTATTCCTATGATCCATCTGGGAGGAAAGGAATCAAAGACTTTTTAATGGAAAGGCAAGGTCCAGAAGAAATATCATAGAATCCATCATGGCAAGACAGTTAGTCTGTCTGATCACTTTTCCATGGAAGACATCTTTAGTAATTGGTTTTGGGTTGCAAAATCTTCATGTAAAGCCCCCAAATCATCTCATCTTGGAAGCATCTGACGGTTGCAAGATAAATCTGAATTTTGATGGGTATAATAAGGGCAATCTGGGTCCATCAAGCAACAGCAGGACTTTTAGGGATAGTAATGGCCATCTTTCTTAAGACCGCTTGGACATGGAAGCTCTACAAAAGTTGATACAACATGGAAATGGAAGAGGATTCAGCAATGTTGATTAAAGGCGCTACAGGAAGAGAGAATCTCGTAACAATACAAGAAATAAAAATACTGACAAAGGATAATATTGTAAGTGCAAAATGAACTTCTTTGTTTGATATTACCTAATTAGGTAATATCAACCCTACCACAGAGAGCCTGCAGTTCCACAGGTTTAATTAGGGGTGCAACTTGAGCGGGCTTGGGTTAGGAGTTCTGTCAAATTTTGAATGGGCCAACCTGAAGCCCAAGCCCAAAACAGTGTAAAACATTAACCCAGGGCAACCCGATCTGCAATAGATTTGATCCAACACCTCCATTTTCGGAGGGATGCCAAGTGACCAACTCAAACTAATAGATCATCAACAAATTTTGAATGAACATAAAAATTAGATAATGGGATTGGCTGATGCTTCATCAAACAAGGGATAAACTAAGGGCAGTTATCTTGGGTAGGAGTGATGATCCTTTCTAGCCCAGCCAAGAAGCCTGGCAAGCAAATTTCTAGGCTTTTTATTGGTAAAAGAAAGATTAATTCAAAGATAAAGCACTCAAAAGATCCAGAGGACCACCAAAAAGTGGAAGCTTCATGCAGCATTGGCCACTTGATGAGTGACGCTATTCTTCAATTGCCTGACAAAATGCCAGCTAAATGATACACAATGGCTGAGGAAGGTAAGTATGTCACTCCAAAATGGAGCAAGGGGAAAAGAAGGAACTCGAAGGACTCGCCCTTTGCTAAAGAGGTAGCAAGAAGAGAATCTGAAAGAACTGCTACACGTTGAAGGCCCAGCCTAAAAGCTTCCTCGCATCCCATGAGAATTGCAAGCACCTCTGCCGTCAAAACATCAAAGCACTGAACCTTGGCACCTCTACAAGCCAAAACTCGGCCATTACTATCTCTAACCGCCCAAGCCAACCCCGACACACCAGAGGCCTTATGAACACTAGCATCACAGCTTATGAACGGAATCTCAATCAAAGTTCCATGAAAAGAAACTCCCCTGGACACCCCCTCCTCCATGCCTTCTGGCAGCTCCTCCCACAAAACTCCATCTCTTAACTGTTTAATTTCAGCCAGCAACTTCAAGCTTGCCTGTAAGACTTGAAGAGATGAAGAATACTCCCCTCCAAACACCAAATCATTCTGAACACTTCCAAATATTCCAGCAAGTGATTGCAAGGATGGCCCTCTTACCAGTCTAATCACCGAAGGAATCATTATCTTGAAGCCAGACAACCACCCACTCTGCAAACGGCCATTGATTCATATCAGCTGACCTGAAACTCAAACAACCCGCAAATCAAACAGGACTGGCAAAGTGACAATCCAATAAGAGGTGTGTCAAGTCCTCTTCAGATGCTCCACAATGAGGACACCCCATTGTATCCGAGATGTTTCTGATGACTAGATTCTTATTAATAGCCAATGCACCGCTACAAGCTCACCAGAGAAAATTTTGGATTTTCTTGGGTAACTCCTCATACCTTCTTGTCCGGCGATGCCTCCTTTGGGACTTTTGCTTTCCTAATGAAGTGACCAGGCTACATGGTAGCCAAAATTGACCTTACACTGACCGTATGTGCTGAACCGCCGCCATATGAACTTATCCTCCTCAGCAACCCACCCTAACTAATTTTCAAAATAGCATTAACTTCTGTGAACAAAATTGTCAGGAGCTTTATATTCCATCATCTAGGATGTGCCAGCATCAGGTCTCTAACAAAAACAACCGGGCGATCATGAGGTCTTACTGAAATTATTCTAAAATGTGGGAGGTCAGGGACCCACGGATTCTCCCATTTCTTAACTCGAGCCCCATCGCCAATCCTCCATTTCAAGCCTTACTTTAATAACTGCAACCATGCATCAGGCTACGCCATCCCCAGGAGGTATTCCTTTCAACAACAGCCTCCAATGGATCACCAGGGAAAATGCACACTCTTCATCACTCTACCCCATAAAGTACTATGATCATGTAACAACCACCAAGCTAGCTTAGCCAGCAGCACCCAGTTAAAGCAACTTGCTTCCCAAAATCTAAGCCCCCCACCAAACTTCACAGCACACATCTTATCCCATGCAACCGACCTTAGTGACTAGAAAATAAGGTACATTTAAAGATGAAGATCAAAGAGTCTTGGTATAAGATCAAAAGGATGGAAAAACTATTTTGAAAAATTATTAAATGAACAACAGGGAGAATGTGCTAATGGAGGAAAATACCAATATTAGTAGTGTTAAAAATAATGTGTACATTCATAGAGTTAGACCTACTAAAGTAAAAGAGATGATGAAACAGGATTCAAATAGTCGACCCCCTATAGTTGGAAAATGCACACTCTTCATTTCTCTACCACAAAAAGTACTATTATCATGTAACAACCTCCAAGCTAGCTTAGCCAGTAGCATCCAGTTAAAGGCAACTTGCTTCTCAAAAACCAAGCCCCCCTCGAAACTTCACAGCCCACATCTTATCCCACGCAGCCCACCTTAGTTTAGGATTAGAAAATAAGGTGCATTTAAAAATGAAGATAGAGTCTTGGTAAAAGATAATTAAATCAAGAAGATGGAAAAACTAATTTGAAAAATTATTAAATGAACTACAGGGAGGGTGTGTTAATGGAGGAAAATCTATCAATATTAGAAGTGTTAAAAATAATAGAATTAAACCTACAAAAGTAAAAGAGATGGCGAAACAAGATTAAAATAGCCGATCCCCTATAATTGGAATAAGGCATGACGATGATGACAACGATTAAAATTCAAGTGCCCCCAGATGAAGTTAAAAAATTTATTATTTAGTTTCTAACAGACTCCCTGAGAAATCTTAAAGTGACCCATCACAAACAGAGGAGCCACCATCCCTATTGAAATTCACTAGCACCTCCCTCCAACCTGCGCAAGAGACTTCTACTTCCAGCCCTGAATTTTGTCTTTCATCTCTCAACTATATTAGAAAAGACCTCTAACTTTTTCCATCCAATGGTTGTCGGCAGCCAAGATATTTAGAAATACTACTCCCAGCCGTAATCTTCAAAATTATACTTATTACCTTTCGAAACCTACAAGGAGTATTCCTGGTGAACCATAGCTCTGATTTCTGCCAATTAATAGATTGTCCCAACAGGCCGACACTTGGATATACAACTGCATCACTTTACTAATGGTTAAGGTGTTAGCAACATCCTCTTTGAAGAACAACATGCAATCATTAGCGTAGAACAAATGATCAACCGGTGCAGCATTCCGATGAATTTTCAAGGGCACTAGTGATCACTTGTCCATATCCTTCTTAATCAGACCTGTGAATGCTTGAGCTGCCAAGATCAAATGATAGTGAATAAAGGTCCCCTTGTCAAATTCCTCTCAATGTGGTGACCCTTCCTTTTGAACACCATTGATATTAAAAGTATAAACAACAGAGGAGATACAGCCATAAACTAATTAAAGCTAGTGATCATTAAGGCCCAACTTCCCCAACACGGCCATCAAAAATGACCATTCTAGGCAATCGTAGACCTTATTAAGGTCTAATTTGATGACCATATTGAAGGACCTTCCTCAATAGTTGGGCTTTGGCCTGGGTTTCATGCTCAGGCCAGACCTGAACCTAGCCCTGCATTAAACCCAAAAATTTGCGGGCCACACTGGGCCCAATACTTTAGGCCCAACTCAGCATGGCCTCCTCAGCTACCGTACTTGGGATTGCGAGGCATCTTTCTTTATCCTCCTATTTTAATAAATTGATGCTGTCTATTAAAAAATAGTTATTGATTTATTTCTAGGTTTTCTGTTTTCAGGTCTCGCCTTCACTATACATTGTTGAAATAAAGAAAGCAGATGGAGATAAACTCGAGTACAAGGTAGTGTCCTGATCTTCTTACCATTATCTACATTTTTAGGAGCAAATCGATATAGCCAGCATCCTCAAGCAAATAATCCCATACTCTGCATTCTATGTCTAGGAAAAGAATAAAGAAAGACTTGAAAATATAGATAGATATGGCACTTTTTGGTCAAAGAGCTCCATTACTGAGATATGCATCACCTTATGAACATACCCATTCCCATATGATTAAATAGCTAAAATCTAACAAGGATACCAGATGTTAGCATTTTTTTTTGATAAATCTGTTAGCAATTTTATATTGAATCATGCCAATGGAAGTGCTGAACCATGAGACTTAAAATTCAGAAATTGTGCTTAATGTGACAATTATTTACATTCAGCTTCTTCTTTGTGGATTATATTTGATACTCTGACTACAAACTTTTATTCTATCCTTGCTATTTCAATTATCATCATGAGTCTGTTGAATACATCTCCATGAGAAATGCTCTTCTGCTTTGAGGGTGTAACTAAACCATATATATGTAACAAATATCTGGATTTTTAATGTTGGAGGTACCCATTATACATTAGTTTAAACTTGTATTAACAGTATTAATAATTATGGACTTCAACCAGTAGATCTTAATTAATTTCTGCTAATAGTTCATTAGTTTTAAGTCTTACCAACTAGCCAGTTTTTTTTTCTTGTTTTGATAACTATACCAACTATCTGGTTGGAACCTTGCATCGACGAAAGAACTTATTTTCACTTTTCAGTAACTAAGTCAGAAAAGGAGGATATAGACTAGTATCTCTAATTTGAAATTTGAAAATAAAGCAAGGAATAATTCTTTTATGGTAGCTTTAATCATTTTTTCTTGGTAAAAGTGGCTTTGATCATTTTGAACCAGCTAAATAAATACAAATCCACTGCTCAGGAAAAGGAACTTGAATTCAATTACATTATGCTCAAGTAAAATTTGAAAACCAAATGAATTACCATAGAAATTTTCTAGCTAACACTGTCATCTGAAACAACTGCAATAGATAGAAATGGAGTTCATAATATTTCATGTGGAATCATAGTTGACAGGACTCATAACAATTAATTGGTGCAAAAGCAGATGTGGCAGTGAAGAGAATACACATATTCAATAAGGAAAAGAAAAGATAATAAGTGCATCAACATCAGCATCGGATTTGTGCAATGTAATTAAGATTTCAATTAAACAAATTGATGGAAATTTTAGATGACAATATATCAAAAATAGCAATGGGTTCATTGTCCCAATAATTCAAAAATGTCAGACACTTTAGAAGTGTAATAATCTGGGTGGATGTTGTTCAAAGGATCTTGAAGATCAGACAAAGTGGTCACACCTGCAAAAAGAAAATCTCAAGAGACACCAAGAGAGCTCATAATGAACATGGGGGAAATTTGGTCTTATCAGGTTTCAAACAAAATGACACTGAAATACCAAGCAAAATAAAAGGAAATTTTTTAACCTGTAAAAACAAGGAGGGTTTTGCAACCAGCATTTTGTCCAAATAAAATATCAGTGTCCAGCCTATCACCCACCATGCACATTTTGGAGGTAGGTAATTGAAATCTGCCAAAAAAAGGATAAATGAATTTCTATAATATCTATATGGTAGAATATATAATTGCATGATACTATCATTAAGTTACAAATATATAAAGAGAGGGAGCAAAACCAGGAACACACTTTTTTGAGGGAAACATTTCTCACTTAAAATGCTGCATTAAAGATTAAAAAGCCACTTAATGTATGCATGCACACATACATATGTACCTACAACGAACATGTATAGAGGGGCCTTAGTGATTGATCTAGGCCTATCATATACAGATTCAACACCATGTACATGGTCTGCCACATAAAGCCTTATCTGATTTATTAGACCTCTCCCCCTTGAAGAATGCCAAACTGGACAGTGATCGAGATAAGCAAGATAAGGTTATCAGTAATCAGTATGTAAGTAAAGTTCATTGTGGATGAACTTCGAAGCCCAATATACCCCCCCCCACCCACACACACATACACATACACAAAAAGAAGGAAAAAGAAGGGGGCAAAACACCCATCTTCAACAGTCCATACACAAAGATCCCTAATTCCACTTACTTCTGTAGCAAAAAGTCCATCATGAATGTCGATGGTTTTCCAACCACAATTGGCTCCTTCTTAGTGGAACCACAAATGGCACCAACAATACATCCAGCACCTGAAACAAGCTCCAAAGCTATTATATAACGAAAATACATGTAAAGCTCAGTCTCATTGATGAAATGGTTGCAGTTGCAGCTTAGAACTAACCAGGCCATTCTTGCAGATCAGTCATATGGCCAACTGCATCACGATTGGTAGCAATGTAGAGGCACCCAGGATTCTCACGGATGCATAAAGTTCCATACCTGCCAATGCACACCTTGAACATTTCAGAAAGAAAATGTAGAAACCAAAGCATATTAGAAAATTTTTAAATATGTAACATGGGTGTCTTACTAATCAATTAATGATTGTCAAAATTAGCCAAGGCCATCGTCAGTAGGTTAAGGGGATATGTTATATTTGTACATTCTATTGTTCTCACATTCTAGTTTCAATTGGACATTTTGAACGCCTGCAGGTTATTAATGATATATTGGAGATATCCAGGGATTCAGTTTCTTGTTCTCAACCACTATAGAGTTTTCCCAGCAGTTACTCGTGTATTCCAGGCTTCAGTGCTCTGTTACCATGTTACATAAATTTCATAACCCTTGATCTCAGGTCAAAATGAATAGAAACTTCGGCATTGATTCAAGCATTTTAATGTACTTGTTTTCTGGTGCTGGAAGATGCCAGACACATGCAGGAGAATCAGCAGATGTTTACTAGTCCCCACTGACATGGGTAAAAATGAATATCACAGCCACCTAATCAATAACACTGTTTTGGGTAAATATGATCCCCAAGTTGAACGCATGATATAGAATTCATTTCTTACCATGCCATACCTCAACGTTGGACCTTGATTTCCTGTATGTGTTGCATTTCCTCCACAGTGCTGTCACCACAAACTGACCTGGCTGGTGTACCAGAGGTTTGCCGATGCTAGCATGTGGGCTCTTTAACTCTTGTCACATCAAATAACATAAAAACATGATAATTACATAAGTAGAAACAATAGACAGGAAAGGAAGGAAGGGGACTTGTCATACTGGAGCTTGTAGTAATTGATGTACTGGTCAAGTCCAACCACAACTGCTCCAACCTGAGAAAAGAGGAAAAAGAAGAATAAAGAATTGCTACTAGAAGATATATCAGTGACACATTTGCAGAGCACCTGGAAATACCTTCCCTTTAGCCTATGTTTGGTTTGAAGGAAAAGGTAGGGAAAGGAAAGGAAAGTCAGGGAAACCAATACAAGGGTTGTAAAGATTTCCCTACCTTTCCCTCCCTTTCCCTACATTTTCCTTCAAATCAAACATAGCTTTAATTTTTCATAGCATATAAAAGACAAATTGGTCATGTAAAGCGACGACATTTATGGAATGTTAACAGAATCGAAAACGAGACCTTCCTAGGATTTGAAAAAATAAATGCTTTCTTTTGGAATGGAAAAGCATTTTGTTAATTTTTTAGGAAAATATCCCTGATGATTTATACCAGATTATCAAACTCTTGTGTTCGAATGCCAATAGAAAGAAAGACAGAATAGAACCAATTTACCCTAAGTATCTACTAAATAAAATGCCAATAAAAAGTAGTTATAATGTTACATTACAGTTGCATCATGTTCAAAGAGACAATTTGGTTTCAGCTGTGCCCTCTTGTCCCCGTCTTCCTGCAATAGAGTGCCATTGTTCAGACTAGCAAACACAATATGACAACCAAGTAAACTGTGTATTCCAAAAACTGATGAGCCCATCTGGCCCCATCAAGATTTTGTCTCTGGTTAAGGGATTGTCATATTCTGATTTCTGAATCCCCAAAGTTTGCTTAGAGTCGGTATCACTACTGTTACTACCACTATGGAACTTGAACTAATTTTAGAACTAATGAAGGCATGAAGCTTTACAGGACCCCCAAGACATGTGAAACCAGCGAGTTGAAGCTCTTCCAGTATGCCTTCCTCTCCAATCACATAAACCTACAATCCCCGCAACAGAGAGTAGTTCAGAAACTGATGGAGATAAAAACGCAGCGAATCAGGAAATCCCAAGAAACAAATTGGATGTTTAACCTTTTTCTCACGAGGGAAGTCTGTGGTTTTCAAGAACATGGCTGCAGCGAACGATGACGAGAAGATCTCATCCTGAGAGAGAAAGAGAAAGCGTGGATTACGAACGTGAAGCTCTGATAGGAAAAAAGCATTGTAAAGCTCCGAACAATTTTTCCCTTGGTTCATCTAATAGCAAACCTCGCTAATCACAAGTCCAAGCGAATGGAACTTTTTTGCATATTGCTTTCTTGATTTTGTTGAGTTGTTTGTGACGAAGACAATCTTCTTCCCCTGCTAAAAGGAAAATATCCACTCATACAATTTCTAAATGTTTTGATATGGAAATACCATGACAGTACCCAACTAAGAAACAATACCAGAGACAGAGAGGATAGAAGTATAAAACTATTACACTGGCACGGAGCATCTCCAATGTCTGAGGCACTCCTTCAATGAGCTTGTCGCCCTTCCAAATGACGCCTAAGAAGTGAAAAACATTCAAGAAAATCAAATGAAGATTAACAGAACCAGAATGTTGGTCTGAGGAATTTGTAAGAAGTGAAAACCGAAAAATCGAAAATTTGAGCGATTAATGGCTGTTTCGAAGTTCTAACCATCGCAATCAAAGAGAAAAACTTCAACGGAGTCCAGCAGAGCTTTGACGCTACCAGGAAAGAGTGCCCTGGACTCCCCGCTGCATTCCATCGCGACCAGGTCGTTGTGTATGCAGCGCGAAAAGCAGAAAAATCTGCTCTGACTCCCAGACGGTAAGTTTGAAGTAGTAAGATATAAGCCACGAACCAGAGCGACTGAACGCGCACCACGACAGTAGGGCTTACATATTTAGTTAGGCTCTAATTCTACGCCACGCGTTACAATTCTATTGGTTAGAGGACCAAATCTATGTACCGGATTCAGCCTTCACAAAACGGTTCTCGTGCTCACAGCCTTTTGCAGCCGTGCATAGAGAATATCTCACAAAACGGTTTAAGTACGGTTCTGTGAGGACAGATTTCGATCTCGTCGGTGGCTCTGCCAAAGCGTTCTCGGAAAAGGTTGATTGGAACTTCCAACCTCAGAATTAATAAATGAGCTCGCTACGATGACTTGGATTTAGTCCTCGTACAGCGCACCTCACAGCGCTTTCCCTGCTTAATTTTAATGCAGGGATGCTATGGAAAAAATCTTTAACCGAATTCGGATTTGCTATCGGCACTCCTCATGACATTTCTCCATGAACAACAAAAATGTTCTAAATGTTCTCGTGAGGTTAGTGTGATGCTTTATGTTCTAACTGGGCAAATTTCTTAAATTATTTCTAATAATTGACTAATTCTACCCATGCCCATTAAAATATGTACACACATTACATCATGTCATGTATAATTTATTTTTCCAAACCCAATATTGCCCATCATCCCTTTTTTCTAATCCAGGCAAGAATAAGTTTTCAGATCCGACATTTCAGAGGAGGGAGGAGGAGACACAAGAGAGAGAGAGAGATATGGCGTCGACGGGTTGTCGGCCACGGTCTTTTGCTCTCAACGAATCTCCCCTTCTCCTCCTAACAAGGCTTCTACTTGAAGCCAAACAGTCTAGGTTGAACATAGGTGTTTTGATCTACGATGACAAGGGCTTCCTGTTCGCATACCGGGAAAGAGAGATCAATGGTGACAAGGGATTCACTAGCACTCATAATTTGTCATTCACCCCAAACACATCGTCGCCACTAACTTCCAGCAGTGGCGGTGATCTTCTTCTTCCTCCGCCCCCCTTCCATTCTTCGTTCTCCATCTTCAATCTCATCTACAAGCCATCCAATCAAAAGAATCTTGACAACCATGAGTAGGGCTGTTCATAACAAAACCCAAACTGACCAAACCGACCAACTCTGTCCGATTCAACCTGAGTTGGCCGGTTTTTCTTCAACACCAGTTGGTTTTGGGTTACAAAAAACATAAACCGATGGTTCGGTTTAGTTTCGGTTTTTATGTGTGAAAACCGAAACCGAACCGATCCAAACCAACTTAGATATATATTATATGTATATAATATATTTCAGATATTATATATATATATATATATATATATATATATATATATATATTTCAGCTTTATTTCAGAAATATACATATTATATATAAAATATCAGTTTTAATCCATCAAATCATTTTTAATTTCCAGGCATCCAGCCTTTGCTTTCTTTGACTTGAATCCTTTACCATTCACACCGAGAGAATCATTCACAAAACTGACCCAAACCAATTCAAACCGACCAGGTCGGTTTTAGTTTCATTTCTAGGTAAACTGACCAGGTCGGGTCAGTTGGAAAAATGCCAATAAACCGACCCAACCGACCCGTGAACAACCCTAACCATGAGAACCAAACCCTCTTCACTACTCACTAGATATTGGAAGCATGGATCATCATATCACGGAAGCTCATTGGAAAACCAACCCAAGACGAAAGCATAGTCAGCGGGTAACGTTGACTTCTCGTTCAAGGTCACCTCCACATTACCAAACCCAGATAACTCAGGCTGCTGCAAGCACCACTCATTCCGGGTCAGTTGAGAAGAGACCTAACTCAGAAAAAACAGTAGTTGCTGGAAAGTTTGGCATAGTGGTTGGGATGTCAATCCTAATGGTGACTTTGGCCATAATGCTCTTCTAGGTAAACTTTGTGATATTTTAGTCATGTCACCATGGTTAAATTCCACCCCTCGTCTCCAAACAACTGTAAAGCCTAACATGATCGCTGTTGTAGTTGTTAGAAACAATGCAAGAGAAGGGATAGAGAGAGAATGAGGGGAGAGGAAAATGGGATCGAGGGAGATTTAGATGACAACTTAAGGGAAAAAGGGACATTTCATCCATTCTATTACGATTTAATGGCAATGGCAATTGTCAAAAACAGTAGGGGTGATTTAAGACAATAGTTAAACAGTAAGGGTACAATTTGTCAATTAGCTAAACAGTAAGGGTAGTCTAAGAAATTTGCCCTTTTAATTTTAGTTCCAAAATAAGTTGTGTATTATAACCTTATCTTATTCCAGAATTAGCATGGTAAGGAGAAATTGAATTTGCTCCTCATAGTGTGCTTCTCACACCAAGCTTACAATATTTGGAGCAAGAATGGTTTTGGTCCTCACAAAACCATCCTAATATAGTCCTCACAGAAACATCTCGGTATGTGTATTTTTATTCATGGGGAGATATTCCCAATTCAGAGCTGGGAAAGGTTATGAGGACGGTTCTATAAGGACCAAATCCAAGTTCACTTGGAGATGCACATATGTAAGGTTGGTGTGAGGTGCACTTTATGAAGAGCAAATTTAGATTCTAGTCAAAAGGACTCTTTTATAGCTGGTCTAAATTAAATCGCTCCAGTATGAATAATCAAAACTAGGCCGGCCCAACTATATTCGAATAAGCACTCACAAACCAAGTCCTAGTAAGATCCTATACATGTAGCCAGTCTAAAGTACACCTACTGATTACATGATTGATTCTATATAAACCAGCCCAACTCTATTCAAGAAGTTTTGATAGGCAAGGTTTTAAAAACTGGATCGAATATAGAACCATTTTGGGTGATTAGTTCTATTGCTGCCAAGGATAGGTCAAGATCAACAAGGTAATTTCACTTCCTTAGCCGATGGCTGATGTGTTTGACTTGAGGATAAGAGAGCAACTCAAAGGCCCTAGGTGTTATCCCAATGGCGGAAACTCCTACGGTCAAGTTAGTCAAGTGCAAATAGGGGGTCGGACGAGGCCTAATGAGAGAGCTTAGACGAGGTCACCCAAGAGCAAGAGAGTTGGAGAGTAGGAATGAACCAAGTGATCTTACCAAGAGAGGGATGCCCCTATTTATATTTGACTTTGCCCTGGGAGTGGTTGGAGGTGGTTAGCAGCGGATGGCAAGGATCGCATTTGGTCAATGCCACATGGCACCATCTTAGGGCCTACCACTTGCACCTACATCATTTTCCCCCCACTCTTGAGGCTATGATGGATGAGGTCCTACGGAGAGCTGAGTGGAGACCTCGGCTTCGGCCAAAGAGAGTACAATGACATCAATGGGAGGCACGGGATGGCGTGTCGGGCAAGGACCTTGGCTGAAGAGAGCTTCCCTTTGTTATCTAGTTGCAACTGCTTTGCAATTGACTCTGTTATGAGGAGGGTCATGGAGAGCCAAGGGCTAGGTATCGTGCCTTGTACGAGACAACCAATTGACGCCCATCCTATGCGTGGGTCTACTGCGACACCCTTAAAGCACATAGTGGAGGAGTGCAAGCACCCCACACCCATACAAGGCACGATACCTAGCCCTCGGCCCTCCATGACCCTCCTCCTAACGGAGTCAACTTCAAAACGACAACAAAGGGAAGCCTTCATCAGCCGAGGCCGACGCCTTCGCGCTTCTGATATGACACTCTCTCTAACCAAGCTAAGGTCCTCAGCTGACATGCCATCCCGTGCCTCCTAGTGATGTCATTGCACTCTCTTTGGCTGAAGTCAAGGTCTCCACTCAGCTCTCTACTGGACCTCATCCATCATGGCCTCGAGAGTGGGCAAAGTCAAGTATAAATAGGGGTGTCCCTCTCTTGGTAAGATCACATGGCTAATTCCTGCTCTCCAACTCTCTTACTCTTGGATGACCTCATTTGAGCTCTCTCCTCATGCCTCATCCGACCCCCTCTGTGCACTTGACTAACTTGATCATCGGAGTCTCCGCCCCTGGGATAACACCCGGGGCCTCTAACTTGCTCTCTTATCCTCAGGTCAGATACATCAATCCTCAGCTAAGGAAGTGAAATTACCTTGTTGCCCTCAACCCACCCTTGGCAGCAATAAGTTCGAATGGACAACCCATTCTGATTTAAAAATAATTAAAAATAAAAAAAATGGCCAAGCCATTGTCTAGGTCGATGGATCAACCACCCAGGTCAGTAGGTCGTTAACCAAATCAATGGTTTTTGGACCATGAGCGGTTTAGGGTGAAACATAACCAATTGCCTAACCCATTCTCAGGTCAACCAATGAAACCACCTGGTCCAATCCGATTTTCAAAACCATGTTGATAAGTATAATCTCCGATTGAATTCTTAATAACTTCTAAAGCCTCTACTTTGAGTTAGGAATGAATGTAGACCATCTTAGCCATCCTCATGTCTAATGAGAAAATAAACAACTTCAAAAAAAAAAAAACATAATCCAATTTATCCTAGCTTAGCCTACTTGGACTATGTAGCTCTGATTTTGCTTCAAAGAGGACTTCTTCCCATGGTCTATAAATAGGGTATGCCTCTATAGGCTTTGGAACCTTTGACTAGACTCTCTAAAACCCATATAAGCACAAGAAAGTCATCCAAGGTTCTATAATATAAGAAGATCCCCAATAGATGCAGCCCAAGTGAGAATCAGGCTTAAAACTCGATAAGATGAAATTACTTAAAGCTGAAAATTTTGCATGAGGAGAAACAATTTCTCCCCAAGGGATCAAACATGGAATTTAGACCATGGATTATCAAACCAAAAACAAAAATAGATCATAATTGAAGCTTGATGGAGATCACCAAAGACACAACAATCAACAATGGCTCAATCCCTACTTCACACTAGGACTTTTCTCCCCTTGAATGCAACAACGAATTGTCAATGAGAATGCCTTTTGAGTGTATTTGATCCACCAAAATAGATTGCTAATGTTGTACCATAACTGGTTTCAACAGGTTGAAGAAAAAACACCCTAATTAAAAACCTATCTCAAATCTAATGATAATGGTCTCTATTACCGGTTGAAGTGGGCCGAGGGCAATGCTGTCAATTCGCTCCTAAGCCGAGGCGTGGTTGAGTAGTCCGAGGCCTGAAGATGCCGAGGGCTGGTAGGCCTGTCCTGCTAGGAGCAAAGAAGAGAGTCGTTAGAGGTCCCAGGTTGGTCCTCAAGGCAAAGATTTTGACGATCAGGTTAGTACGAGAGCAGTGCAAGGTGGACGAGGCCCGAGGTGTGAACACTCAGGTGAGGCCACAAAGGAGACTAAGAGTTCTCAAGTGCTTGTTCTTGATTCTAAGTTCCAGTCTTTTACCTTGAGAGGGTTGCCTCCTACTTATACTTGAGGTTTGAATTATGTGGTCTAATATATGAATTCCTCTCCCGATTCATTCATATAAACCTAATCAATTAAAAGATGGCCACTCCTAATTGCATTATGCAAATAACTCATAGACTATATGGAAATCACGATCTTGGATGAGTCATAATAATAAAAATATATTCATTACCATGGTTAGGCTTTCCATAGCCCTAGCTATAAATAAATCAGTTCATGATAAAGGAAATAAAGCAAACAAGAGGAAAGAAAGAACTCATGATTTCGCCCTTAGAGCTGAGATCTTCTCTTTTACTTGCCGCCACCTCCTTCTTGAAGCTTTCTTCCTTTGCTGATCTCCTTGAAGTTTTCTTGATGATCTTCTTGATTACTTTAGAGGGAACTTCAGTAATTGAATCCTTGATTGATTGACTCCTTGATGTTTGTACCCCCCTCCTTTATATAGCTTTAGGAGGAGGGGCTGTTTACAACTCCTCTTAGGAGTTCTTTTTTAAAAATAGAAAGTCCTAATTAGATCTAATCCTATCCTATCCTATCTAGTAATCTCAATCTTTTTTCTTTCTAGAATTACAATTAAAATTTAAATATGATCGGACTCTTTATTCTCGAATTCGAGTTGGGCTTCTTTAATAAATTGGGCTGCTACAAGGCTTTTATGCGAATTGGGCTTTAGCTGTGAACTGGGCTTTACTGCGAATTTACTTCGACTTCGGGTCCGATTTTGAACTTGACACAGATAGAAAAACCATCCGATTAGCTTTGTCTTCCTTCTGATGACTTCTTTCCTTGCCCTAAATAAAAAAACCAGTGTAATGAGTCCAATTAAGTACTAATTAAGTATAAAAGACTGAATATTTGAGAAAAAATATGATAATTTTTATTCTCATCAAAGTTGCCTGGAGGTTGGTGGGCTTGGAGGTCCGAATGTCGTCCATATGTGAGGGGCATGGTCATCTGAGACCGTCAAGTGCAGCCATGCCATTGGTTCCAGAATGCATGTCAAGCTCTGTTCCACGCCCGCCCTAATTGGGTCCGCCATGAGTGCCACCATCTAACATGTGCAGGTCCACTATTGGGAAACGCCCTCTATGCCTACATCATTTGCCCCCGACTCTCGAGGCCGTGGTGGAGGTTTGAGTTGAAGACCTCGGCTTTGGTCAAAGAGAGTGCGTCAACTATACTAGTAGGTGCTGCCGGGCCTTCTGGATAAGGGTCTCGACTTTGGCTTGTGGGGGAGGAGCATAACGAGGCATGTGGTGGCGTCGACTTGACCTTTGTTCCTTCCTCTGAGGGGTACCATGGAGAATTCAACTATCTTGAGGTCTCGGCCTCGGCTTCAGTGTTTGTGCCAAAGATGGACGAGAGGGATCCTTGCCCCTTGCCCTGCTTTCTTTCTTATATCTTTGTTTATCCTTTTTTGTTAAGGGCATGGTCTCCCCATCCGAGGCTTCATCTTTTGTAAGTGTTGAACATAAATAATTATGAAACATTCTTTTTGCCTATCTTCTGCCTTCATTACTTGTTTTTTTTTTTTTTTTTGCTTCGGGGGTTTGTGTTCCCTTCCAAGAGGTCACAAGTAGCAAAAAGTCAAAGTCTGAGGTGCCCTATTACTTAGTCACTCACCTAGGAAGTTAAAGGGGCTTGGCCAATGATGAACTGTGTCACCGAGGTGTTTGAGGCCCCTTTCATCAGCGAGGAGGAAAGGGAGTTTTCGTCAACTCTCCTGGCCTGCTCTTTGTCCCCTTAAGAATTGGTTGGGCAGGGTCGAGGTGAACCACCAAGGTGCTCAGGGTTGTGCCCCACTAGACCTTTAACGCGCTAAGTGTGTGAAGCTGAGGTGGACTATTTCCGCTGAGGGTCGGGGTGAGGAGTATACCTTGGTCGACCTGGCTTACCCTGTTTTTTTGAAGTGCCCTAGGGGTGATCCTTCAGCCAGCTTGGGTTACTGAGGTGCGCTTGATCGTGGTCACCATATTTTTTTCTGCTTGAAGAGGCACTTAGATTATTTTTGGTGTGTTTGTTCGTTATAGGCCGAGGTTATTGGACGATGCTTGTAGCCAAGGCCCTTGTCATTCCCTCCCTTAGTAAGAAAGCGAGACAGACGTATTGTTTATGAAGAACGTGTGTCCTGACAACCGTCTAGTCCAAGTGTGGAGCCTCAAAGGAGGTTGTATATGCATCATCCGATCGTGTGGCCGAGGGGTCCTTGCCCCTTATAAAAAATAATAACTTGTACACAAAAACACTAGGCCGAGGGGGAGGAACTTTGCACTTGCATTCACTGTTCAACTACTAGGGAGTACATTCACTGGTAATACCTCTAGAGATTTTCCGAGTTCCATGTCTGAGGGACTGGTCTTCCATCTAAGTGTTCGAGTCGAAATGTGTCGGGGCCAACAACTTGCTTGACTTTGTAGGGACCTTCCCAGTTGGGGCCGAGCTTGCCCACACCAATCTCGGGCACCATGAATTTTTCGAGGACGAGGCCTCCTTCTCTATAGTGTCTCTCTTTCACCCTTGAGTTATAGTAGCAAGCTACTCTCTACTAATAGGCTATTACTCTGACCTATGCCTATTCTTGGACTTCTTCTAGCAGGTCTAGGTTGGTTCAGAGCTCTTCGTTGTTCTCGACTTTGTTCTATCCCTCAGTTTGAAGTGTCGACTGGCTGATCTTTGTTGGGGTGATGGCCTCGGTGCCATAAGTTAGGTTGAATGCGGTCTCTCCTGTAACTGTCCGATGTGTCATTTGGTAGGCCCATAGGACATTATTTAGTTCATCGGCCCAGAGACCTTTGGCTCTATCGAGTCTGGTCCTTAGTCCTTCTAGGATAGTCCAGTTGGTGACCTCGGCTAGGCTATTGGTCTAAGGGTAGTCTACTGAGCTGTACTGCTACTTGATGCCGAGGGAGGCACACACTCTTGGAACCTTGCATCATTGAACCGCTTCCTGTTGTTAGTGACTAGCATGTTGTGGAGGCCGAAGCGGCAGATGATGTTCTTCTAGAAGAAGTTGTGTATCATCCTAGTCATGATGGAAGCCAGGGGCTCAGCTTCGACCCATTTGGTGAAGTAGTCAATGGCAACGACAAGGTACTTTCTGTTTCTAGTAGCTTGAGGGAAGGGGGGCGAGGAGATCCATGCCCCACTTGACAAAGGGCCAAGGGCTGCTGAGGGTTGATAGGGTTGTGGCTGGTCGGTGGGAGATGTTGGAGTGTCTTTGGCACCAGTCACATTTTTGTGCTAGAATGGTTGCATCCTTCTGAATTGTTTGCCAGAAATACCCTTGCCTTAGTGTTTTTTGGGCCAAGGCTATGGCTCCGAGGTGGTTGCCGCATATGCCTTCGTGAATCTCTCGGAGCACATACTCACCCTCCTCCTAGAGGCATCGGAGGTAGGGCAAGGTAAAAGACCTTCAGTACAAGAATGGGCAACGACGGGGTCCATCCAATGCGGCCGAGGGTTGCGCTGGAGGTCCTTGCCAATTTTGATAGGGCGTCAGCTCTCATGTTCTCAGATCATGGGATTTATCGCAAGGAGAAGTGCTAGAAGTAGCGGACGAGTTCTTGCACCTTGGCTAGGTATTTGGCCTTGCTCTGTTCCCTGGCCTCATACTCACCATTGACTTGGTTCACCACCAATTAAGGAGTCGCTGAAGACCTCAATGTGCTGGGAGTCAAGGCCCTTCATGAGCTGTAATCTGGTGAGGAGGGCTTCATACTTGGCCTCATTGTTAGATGCCGAGAAGTTGAACCTCAACTCATACTCCTCTTCGGTATTGTCCGGGATGAGGAGTATCAGGTCAGCTCCACTTCCCTTGGAGCTGGATGATCTATCAACAAATAGCTTCCAGGTAGGCCGAGCGCCCTCAGTTGGTCAAGGCCTTTCTTCCTCTTCTTCTCCTAGGGCTTGGCAAAGGGCTCAGCTAAAGGTGCGCTCTGCCACAAACTTAGCCAAGGCTTGTGCTTTGATTGCAGGTCTCAGTTGGTACTAGAAGTCAAACTCAGATAGCTCGATGGCCCACTTGACCAGTCATCCCGAGGCCTCAGGCTTAGCAAGGATGGCTTTAAGAGGTTGATTGGTCAGGACCGTGATGGTGTGGACTTGAAAATACAGCTTGAGCTTCCTGGCTGAGACCATTAAGGCAAAGGCCAGCTTCTCCACCTCTGGATATCGAGTCTCAATGTCAAAGAGAACTTTGCTGACATAGTAGATTGGTCTCTGTACTCCATCTTCTCTTATCAATACCAAGCTAATGGCCTCGTCCCCAGCCAAGAGATATTGGTACAACACATCTTCTGGGAGTAACCAAGTGAGGAGGGGAGGCGAGACGAGGTAGGACTTCAACTCTTCAAAGGCGTGTTGACACTCTACTACCCATGAAAAGTTTTTCATCTTCTTGATGGCCCAGAAGAAGGGTAGACAATGGTCGGCCAACTTTGACATGAAGCGGCTAAGGGTAGCCACTTGGCCAATTAGTCTTCGGGTTTCCTTGACCGACCGAGGTGGTGCCATATCCAAGATTGCTCGGATCTTCTCTAGGTTGGCCTCTATACCGTGTTGCATGAAGATGAAGCCTAGGAACATGCCTGATGTGACACCGAAGACATACTTGTTGGGGTTGAGTTTCATGTTGTATTTCCGCAAGGTGTTAGAGGTCTTGGCTAGGTCTAAGGTGTGTTGGTCGGCTTTCAGGCTTTTCACCACCATGTCATTTGATGCTGTGCGATCTTGCTGCTCCTTGCTGGAGGTGATATGGCTTCCAAGCGGACGACGAATAGTTGAGCTACAAGAGGATCAGAGAACCCAGGGTTGCTAGCCCGGCGAGGTCGCTCTGATGCTTAAGTCAGTATACTTGTTGCGAGCTAAAAATAGCTTAAGAATGTAGAGAGATAGAGAGCATATAAATCATGCGTACCTTGAACCTCCGAGGGTGGAGAACCTCGAGGCCCATGTCAAGGAGCGAATTTAAATTCTCCTCCAAGCAGTGGAGGAGATCAAGGCCAAAGCCATTGAGGAATACAAGACCTCGAAGGAGTTCCACAGAGAGCTGATCGAGGCGGGGACAGAATGCTACCGTAAGGGCTTTAAGGTTAGCAGGTGGCTGACCCAACGTGAATTTCCACAGCTCAATCTAAGCGCCATCACCACTTTAAGGGTCACAGATGAGATGGCTGTCGAAGATGCCGAAGATCCAGACTCTGAGGTGGAAAGTGACAGTAAGCTGCTCATCGATGTCGAAGAGCGGTGCTAACAAGAGGGCGAACCTTCTTGCTGAAGCCTTGGGCGAAGAGCACCTAGACAAATAGACTTCCATATTGTATACCCCGCATGCCTGCGAGCTCGATCTATAGTAGAACTCTTTATTTTCTTTTTGTAACAAACTCCTCATATTAATGAAATACACTTTTTGTCAAATGTTCCAAGTGAAAATAACTCCCTAATTGGAGAACTAACCAAATAGGTATAGGTTACCCCGAACCATCGAGCTACTGAGCTGGACTACCAGTAGGGGTAACTTTGCATGATGTACGCCAAGGTGCGCGGACATTGTAGGGCATATACCCGACCTGTCTGCGCGTGGGCTACTTGGTAATGTTAGTTGTCCCTTTGCTAGGGTTCCACTTTTTCATTATATGCTGAAGTGGGCTAGACATCGTTGGGTTTATGCCCGAGTTGTCTACACCTTAGGTCTTGTCTGCCCATGCCAAGGAGGCGACTGGGACTTGTATGCCCATGCCGAGGAGGTGGCTGGGACTTGTGCGGTGCCGAGTCCTTTTGTTAGCTCGATACCTTAGCCCTTAGGCTCTGGGAGCGACTTGCAGTCCACTATCCTTTCCCTTGCTTTTGCCCATGCCGAAGAGGCGACTGAGTCTTACATGCCCATGCCGAAGAGGCAACTGGGTCTTATGTGCCAATGCTGAAGTGGCAATTGGGACTTATCGTAGTGTCGAGGTCTTTTATCAGCTCGGCACTTTAGTCCTTGGACTTCTAGGAGTGACTCACAGTCCTCTTTCTACTTCGGCGATCATAGGTAGTATCACCTCAGGTTGTCGAAGTTCCACGCTCGAGGTACTTGTTTTCCTTCCAAGGTCTCGAGCTCGTACCTACTTCCCCGAGTACCTGCTTACTCGGTACGAACCTTCCCAGTTCGATCCAAGCTTACCGACACTGGGCTCAGGTACCATAACTTTCCTAAGAACTAGGTCGCCAACACGGAAGTGTCATTTCTTGACCCGGGCATTATAGTACCGATCCACCCTTTGTTGGTAGGCTGCAGTCCGAATGTATGCCAGGTCTCGTACTTCTTCCACCAGGTCAAGGTTAGTATGGAGCTCATCATCCTTTGCTTCCTTGTCGTAGGCTTCTAAGCTTAGCGTAGGCACATCGATCTCTACTGAGATCACCACTTCCGTGCCGTAGGTGAGGTTGAAGGGGGTCTCACTTGTGGCGGTCTTAACGGTAGTTCGGTAGACCCATAACAGAAAGGGCAACTCGTCTACCCACAATCCTTATAACTCGGGCTAAGCGAGCCTTCAGTTCATGGAGTATGGCTCTGTTTGTGACCTCTGCTTGCCCATTTGCCTGAGGGTGTGCCACCAAGGTGAAGTTCTATTGTATCCCCATCTCAGCACACCAATTCTAGAACTTAATGTCCTCGAATTGCTTTCCGTTGTCAGAGATAAGTACCCGAGATAGCCCGAAGCGACATACTATATTCCTCCAAAAGAAATTTTGTATGTTGCAGGCTGTGATCATTGTTAGGGGTTCTGCCTCCACCCACTTCATGAAGTAATCCACTGCTACCAGTAGGAATCTCATCTGTCTTGTCGTTGGCGGGAAAGGACCAAGAATGTCGACTCCCCACTGCGCGAAGGGCCATGGGCTGGTGAGATATTTGAGGTTGACAACATGTCAGTGGTGGATGTTGGCACACCTTTGATATTTATCGCACTTCTTGACGAGCTCAAGTGTGTCTGCCTTCATTGTGAGCCAATAGTATCCCTGTCGCAGTGAACTATTTATAATGGTGCCATTAACAAACAACTAACTTTCTTACCGCTTCGTGTCTAATATTTAGGGTTTTCAATTAGTAGGGTAGCTTGGTTATTTACTTATTTTATTAAATTAATTAATTAATTAATTTATTTGACAAAATTAAGTAAATTATTATCCATAGATTTGTATTTATTTAATTTACTAATTTATTCAAAGTCAATAATTTATTAACAATTTGGGATTAATCCTATTTACGGGTTGGGTAGCTGGGCTTTGTCTTTATATCAATAGAATATTTTTAAGCCTAAGTTTGAGCCCAACCCAACCATCAGACCTAGATCTTGCGAAGTCCAGTTTGGGCTTAGCCTTTATTTCAGTAGAACATATTCAAGCTCAAGTCTGAGCCCGAGCTGACCATCGGGCCTAGATCTTGAGCATACTGGTTTTATTTTATTTATTTAATGTACTAAATTATTTAATTTTATTAACAAATCATTTCCCTCCCTCTCTTTCTGCCTCGAGTCTAATATTTAGGGTTGTTAATGGGTCAAGTTTGGTTCTAGATAGCTTGGGTATTTATTTATTTTATTAAATTAAATTATTCATTTATTTATTTTACAAAATTGAGTAAATTATTATCCATAGATTTCTATTATTCAATTAATTTATAATTTATTAATAGGTTAGTGTCTAGGTTGGGAATAAACCTATTCACGGGTTAGGTAAGGTTCGGGTTGGGCTTTATCCTTATATCAACAAAACATATTTAAGCCCATGTTTGATGTCGCACCAATCGAGCCTAGATCTTGTGTATAGTCCAGCTAGGAAGTTATTATTCTTTGCTACTCTATCATTTTGTCGTCAAATTGTTTTTTAACAAATTATTTCCCTCTCGCTCCCTCCTTGAGTCCAATATTTAGGGTTGCCATTGAGTTGGGTTTGGTTTTAGATAGATAGGAAATTTATTTATTTTTTACTTTCTTAAATTAATATAACTATATTGATTTTATTTTTTACTTTCCTAAATTTTAGGGCTATCAACGAGTTGGGTCTTGTGTGGGATAGCTTGTACCTGTCCTGTCCGAATAATAAATGAAATTTTATTTATTTATTTTACTAAATTATTACACATAAAATTTTAATTCTTTGATTCGAACGGGTGGTCAATAATAAATGAATATTTATTTAATTTATTAAATAAATTATTGATGTATTTATTTTATAAGATTAAGTTATTTAATTTAGTAAATTATTCAAGTAATTAATAATTAATTTAACTAATAAGTTATTTCACCATCTCTCCCAAAGGCTAATATTTAAGGGCCATTAATAGGTTAGGCCTTGGTTGGGATCAAACCCCAAGTGTCCATCACACAAGCCTTCATGAGTGTCGTGGAGAACGAGCTCGGCCTCTGAGGGTCGCAAGCAGTGCAAGTAGGGAGCGTGAAAGACCTCTGGTACAGTTGTCCGTCTATAATGACGTGCTTCCCTGACTGTCGCTCTACCCTTTGGGCCACATTGCGATCTGCAGGGAGGGTCCCGTGAAGTAGATAGCTTGCGAGTGGGTCAATCTAGCTCAGCTTTGCTTGTACTACATAAGCGACCTTTCCTGCCGCCCCCCCCCTCCCCCCCCCCACCCACCAAGAATGCTAGGCCAAGGCAGGTCCTCTATGTACACAGTCTTCATTATGTTACTGCTTGTGCTGGCTAACCGGGACAAGGTGTCAGCCTCAGCATTCTCGGATCTCGGGATCTGCCTGACAAAATAAGATAGGAAGCCGCATGGGACTTTCCTAACCTTGGTCAAATAAGCAGCCATGGTGGGGTCACGGGCTTCATACTTGCCGTTGATCTGGTTGACCATGAGCTGGGAGTCGCTGCAGATGATGAGGTGTTTAGCTTTCACTTCCTTCACTAAGGTGAGCCCGACTATCAATGCTTCATATTCTGCTTCGTTGTTAGATGCTGCGAACCCAAACCAAAGTAAGTACTCCAGCTTCACCCCGCTTGCCGTACAGAATAATGCCTGCCCCACTTCCTTGTTGGTTGGATGAGCCATCAACATGAAGGATCCAGGGCTCCTCGTCCCAGGTCGGAGTTGCTCAAACCGGGATTGGTGCCGCATTGGTTGATGCTTCCTCCATGTGCCCGAGCTCATTCAGTTGAGGGACTACGGTGGTGAAGGTACATTCTACAATGAAGTCGACTAAAGCTTGGGCCTTAATCACCGTCCGAGGTTCATACCGGATGTTGTACTCGTTGAGTTCAATGACCCATTTAATCAGTCTACCAGACACCTCGGGCTTGAGTAGGATTTGCCTCAGAGGTTTGTTGGTGAGGACGACAATAGTGTGGGCTTGGAAGTAAGGACAAAGCTTCCGAGCTGTTGCGACTAGTGCGTATGCTAGCTTCTTGATTTCTGGGTACCTTGTTTCGGCATCCTGCAAAACCATGTTGACATTGTAGATAGGTCATTGGACCCAATCTACTTCCTTTATTAGTACCGAACTGACTACCTCATCACTCGTGGAGAGGTACAATTTTAAAATATCTCCCGCCTTGGGTCGGGTCAGAACCAGGATGCTAACTAGGTATTTTTTCAGCTCGTTGAAAGCGAGCTAACATTCTACGATCCATTGAAGTCCTTGCTTTTCTTTATGGCCTTAAAGAAAGGCAGGCAACGATCTGTTAGTTGGACATGAAGCGGCTCAGAGCAGCTATCCTGCCGTTCAGTCTCTGAACCTCCTTTATTTTGCGAGGTGGCTTCATATTTAGGATGCCCTTTATTTTCTTGGGGTTGGCTTTGATGCCACGTCGGTTGACTATATAGGCTAGGAATTTACCTGAGGTGACACCAAAGACGCACTTGTTGGGATTCAATTTCATGTTATACTTATGCAAGATTTCAAAAACACTTTGCAAATCATTCAATAAAAGTTTTGAAAATAGGGTCTTTTTGACCATATCATCTACATAACATTCAACCTTGTTGCCGATTAATGACTCAAAAATTCTATTTACAAGTCTTTGGAAGGTCGTCCCGGCATTTTTTAGTCCGAAGGGCATAACCTTGTAACTGTACAGTCCAAGCTCGGTTATGAAGGCTGTTTTTTCCTCGTCGGCAGGGTCCATCCTGATTTGGTTGTATCCCGAGTGCGCACCTAGAAAGCTTAGCAACTCGTGCCCTGAGATCGTGTCCACTAGACGGTCGATCTTAGTAAGTGGGAAACAATCCTTTGGGCAAGCTCGATTCAGGTCGGTATAAACGATGCACATGCACCATTTATCATTGGCCTTTTTTACCAGGACTGGGTTAGCTACCCAGCTCGGGTAATGGACCTCCCTAATGAAATCGACTACTAAGAGTTTCCCGACCTCCTCGTTGACTATCCTCCAGCACTTCATGGTGAGGTTGCATTTTTTTTTGTCTAACGAGCCTGACTAAAGGATCAGTATTTAACTTATGAGTTAGGATTTTGTAATCTATACCGGGCATTTCTGCCGTGGAGCAGGCAAATACATCTAAATTTTTAATTAAAAAACTTACCAACTGAGAATGGAGTGGTTCCTCGATTGAAGTGCCGATCTGGAGAGTTCTGGCTAGATCTTTTGTTAAGACTGAGATGTGAACCGTCTCTTCCATTGGCGTAGCTCGCTCTTCGAGATACTCCACAGGTCGCTCGAGCTCGATATCAGCCGCTAGCTTGGCTTTCCCCTTGAGAGTGGCAACGTAGCATTTGCGAGACTCGAGCTGGTCGCCTTGCACAACCCCTACTCCATGGTTCGTCAGGAATTTCATGACCAAGTAGTAGGTGGACACTACTGTGCGTAATGCATGGGTAATAGAATGACCTACAATGGCGTTGTACAGGGAGGGAGTCATGACCACCAAGAATGTGTGCTCGAACCTTGCAATGTTGGGCAATGTGCCGACCTCTACAGGTACTGAGACTCACCCTAGCGGTTTGACCTCTTCGCCGCTGAAGCCTACCAAAGGTGCATCTATTGGCTTGAGATCACTTTCTTGGAGCTGGAGCCTATCGTAGATGTCCTTGAACAGAATGTCAGCCAAACTGCCTGAATCCACTAGGACATGCTTCACTTCGAAGTCATTCAGTCTCATCTTTATCACCAGGGCATCGTCATGGGGGTACTAGATCCCATGTGCATCATCTTCTATGAAGTAAATGGGATTTTCGAGCCTTGGTCGCTTCGATGGATTTGCTCTTCATGCTCTATTTTGCGAACCGAAGCTTTACTCACCGTTGAGGTGCAACCCGTGATGATGGACCCACCAATAATCATGTTGATTACTCCGTGGGTCGGCATTTCTTCTGGTAGCTGCCTTTACGGCTGCTCATTCTGCTTGCTATTGGACTCGGGAGCATTTCTTCATTGCTCCTACTGATTTGCTTGGTTTTTATTTTCTTTTTGTATGAAATTTTTTAGATATCCGCAACGGGTGAGTTCTTCGATCTCGTCGTGGAGGTTTCTACAATTTTCAGTACTATGATCGTGATTTTTGTGAAAGTGACATTACACATTCTTGTTATTGGTGGTGGGGTCCCCCCTCAACCGAGGTGGCCACTTGACGTAGGAGTCCTTGATTGCCATAAGGATTTCTCCTTGCTTCGCGTAGAGAGATGTGTAGCTTGTTTGTTCAATTGGCAGAGTTTGGGAACGCTGACCTGACTTGTGAGATTGTGAAGGAGATTGGCTCCTGGACTTGTTTCCTCCCCTAGTTGGGGACTTGCTCTTTCTTCGCTTGCTGCCACCATTACCTGCGCTTTCACCTTCTCTTTTCCTCATTTCTGTTGGATTCTCAGTCTTTTGGTTCATCTCTTCCTCGGTTTCGATGAACTGATCAACGAGCTTGAGGAATTTCATGATGTCCTTAGGCTTATTGGCCACCACATGGCACTTAAATTCTCTGTGTGTTATACCTTTCTTTGTTTCCATGAGCCTCACTGCTAGGTCTAGATCGGGGATCTGCAAGCAGATGTCATTGAAGCATTTGATATAGCTTCTAATTGACTCCCCTTCTCTCTGAACTATGTTTAGGAGGCTTTCTTGGGACCTCAGACACTTTTTGCTGGTGATGAAGTGCGAGGTGAACAACTCTATGAACTATGCCCAACTTTTGATCGTCCCTAGCGCGAGGTTCCTGTACCACGTGCGAGCTACTCCTTTAAATGTTGTGGAGAAGGCTACACACATGCACGACTCATCAGCCCCAACTAGGTGCATCTGGGACTGGAATGAGTCTACATGATCATTTGGATTGAAGGATCCGCCATACTTGTCCAGATGAGGCATTTTAAAATCTTTTGGCATAGAGGCCACCAAGAGCTCGGAGGATAGAGGAGACGACCTGGACAGGAGGGGAGCAGTCTTTGTGTCCGCTGAGCTCACCTCCTCTTTACCTTTCACTTACTCTAGTTGGCTATGAACGATGAGCTGGCTAGGAGCTATAGCTCATCGTGCCTTGCGACGCTTTTGTTGATGCTTCTTGACCGGCTCCGCATTAGTGCTGCTGACTCTTGTATGATCTGGTACCGTTCTGGTGTGGAGTGGCTCAGGGTGCTGAGCATCTCCCGATCTGTTCAAGTTGCCCTAAGAAGCGGGCGGGGTGATTTGTTTGTCCCCCCTGCTGCGGGGCAAGACCTGACTCCCAAGAGGAAGTGGGACTTGGGAGGTCTCGCCTCGGTGGGGAGAGTGATTCTGCTAATGACGATGGGATTGATTCAGTTGCACCGCCGAATGCCGAGGTGGAACGGCTGCAGATTCTATTGTAGCGGAGGGAACTACTGCTAGTAAAAGTGATGGAGGACTTGTTGTTGATAGTGTTGGAACTACTGGACCTGTTGCATTTGGACCTGGATGGCCCGAACGCAGTGTACCACGTCGTCAAGTTGGGATTGCCCGACTCCAGGGGGAACCACAGATGGTTCAGTGAATGCCGCGCCGACTACAGGAGGGAGTGGCGCGTTCACTTGTGAAATCGCTTGGGGCATGGCCAGTGTTGGGACCCCAGCTACAGTAAGCGGTATGGTAAACTGACCTATGCAAATAGATAGGATCTGAGACTGCCCCCTGAGACGTTCACCTCGTCGTTTTGTTGAGTGTTGCTGGAGGAAGCCATGGATTTGATTCTATTATTGATGGTGGAGAAAGGATTTTTGTAGTGTTTTCCATAGACAATGCCAAATGATGTTGTGCGATCTAGCTGCTCCCTGCTGGAGGTGATCTGGCTTCCAGGCAGATGGCGGACAGTTGAGCTACAAGAGGATCAGAGAACCCGGGGTTGCTAGCCCGGCGAGGTCGCTTCGATGCTTAAGTTAGTATACTTGTTGCGAGCTAAACATAGCTTAAGAATGCAGAGAGCTAGAGAGCATATAAATCACGGGTACCTTGAACCTCCAGGGGTGGATCCTTTATATAGTCGAGTCCTCGAGGGTTTCATGGATCAGTTCTAGGATCTTCATCACGATTGCATCCATTTTTGCATTAGTTGGAGGATAACACTGCCAACCGATAAGGTTCATCACTTCTGCCCAAATCGAACGGGGAGATAATGCTAGCTGTTACGCGGCATGATCCCGTGAGACCCAGGATCTGTTGAAGAGGTTTTCGGGATCACCACGTAGTGGCATGTTGGTATCCCCGAGCTGATGTCTTTAATTCTCAAACTAGGTTGTGTTCCAAAGTGCCTTGGCATTGAGGTGTTCTTGTTGTGATCTAATACCGAGGCGATCTCGTCCCGAGGTTGCCTCGTCCTGGGTCACTTTAGCTCGGGGTGGTTGGGTACCCGAGCTCGATCTGCTGCAAACTGGTCATGATAAGCCGAGTTGTCATCTCTTGGTCAGGTCGTGTCCACATGTCCCCTGTTTACTAGGTTGGGCCAAATCACCCTTCATCATTATCCATGTAGGTTTCGATGTTTCTTCCCATCTGATGCTTGAAAACTTTGTTGATGAGGCACTAGTAGGTGGCCCCAGCGTTGTTGAGGCCGAAGGGCATGACCTTGTAACAATATGTTTCATGCTCAGTGATGAACAAGGTCTTCTCTTCGTCCTCGGGGTGCATCTTGATCTTGTTATATTCGAAAAAGGCATCCATCAAGCTGAGTAGCTCGTACCCTGCGGTGGCAATGACAAGGTGGTCTATCCTTGGCAAAGGAAAACTATCTTTGGGGCAGGCTCGATTGAAGTCTGTGAAGTCAATATAGATCTGCCATTTCCCATTAGCTTTCTTTACCATAATCACATTTGACAACTAGTTAGGGTAATGTACATCTCGGATGAAGACGGTGCCGAGTAGCTTGTCAACTTCCTCTTCTATATCCTTTCATCGCTCTGGTGCAAAGTTCCTCTTTCTTTTCCGAACTATACTAGAGCTCAGGTCCATGTTTAGCCTGTGAGTAATGACTGACGGGTCAATTCCGGGCATGTTAGTGACAAACCAAGAAAAGACATGGGCATTAGGTCTGAGGAAACTTACCAATTCAGACAGGCTTTCTAGGGGAAGGTTGGACCCGACTTGAACTATTTTCTCGGTTTTGGCCTCGTCTAGGGGGACCGAGACAAGGTCCTCGGCCAGTTGACCTTGGCTCGCTGGTTCCTCCCTAAGATCGAGGCCCTCGAGTGGCAAGGCTTCTGGCGTGCTGTCGTAGGCACCAAAAAATAAAACCTATACTCCTAAAAATAAATGCAGTAGTGTGAGTAAGGATCATTCCCACAGAGAGTATCTACCCTATTTTGTGTGCTGCGTGAACAATGATGGAGGGGGGGTTTGTATGTAATGAAAACCAGAATTAAAAAGAAAGAAAACCAAATGAGAACCAATGCAAATCAAGGTACTGAAATTAATCAAAAGAATGAGTCTTGGTCTAAGTCAACATCCACCATCAGAATTTCACTACTACTCATCGATGCAAAGATATACCAATTCAGACTTTGAATATTCATCGTAGGAATTATTTTCCTGTATCTCCCTAATCACAGTTAACTAGAACACAAGCGATCTTCTTAACCATTTCTTCTGAACAATCCCTAAACAAGCGTTAAAGATTTAATCCAGCAGTAGCCTTAAGCATTAGAGATCGATGAAGCTAAACAACACAAGCACAAGCGGTTGCATTTAATTCAGTCGAGTGTTCTTCCTAAGATCTAACAATTTCCGACGCAGCACATCATTAAACTCTAGTTGCTTCGCAGATTAGAGGGATCAAACAATTACGAATTTGATATCTAACCTAGCAGTAGATTGCAATGAATAATAAACTAGTAGGCCTCCTAGCAATCAGACGAAACAATCATAAACATGAACATAAAAGATCATTCGATATTCAAAGCATAAATCAAATAATAAAAATCAAATTAGATCTCACAATTTTGTTGATTATGAGGCTTCTGTTTCCTTCGACCAAGTATCAGAATTTAGCCATACATGGTCATGGTGAAAACTCAAGAAAGAATTGGAGAGGAGGAAGAGAGGGACGGCAACCTAGGTCTGATATTCTCTTTCTTGTTTTTCCTCTTCTTTTCTTTTATTCTACTTCCCCCCTAAAATTTCTCTAGATAACAGTCTCCAAGTCTGACTTATCAAGAAAAAAAATTCAAAAATAAGTTAAAACAAAGTTCTCATGTAAGTGGGAGAGTGGTGATTTCGCATATGAAAACTTGTAGGCTAAGGAACGTTTTCAGCATGTTAGCAGTGTGGTTGCAGCTAATTCGGGCCTGATTTCGACCTCGATGCATCACTATTTATCAACACTCAAAACATTAAATTGTATGCCTTTTTCTTATCATTCCAACGCATCTTGAATCATCTCAATCGGAGTTCGGATGAGAGAGTTATGCCCAAATTACGATGCGGTGCCGAAATTGTCCAGAATTGTCCAAAATAGCCCGATTAGCTTCGTTTTTCACTTAACGCCTCCAATTGTGCCCTAATTCAAAACATAAGAGTAATGAGTCCATTTAGGCACTAAATAAGTATAAAAGACTAAACATTAAGGGAGAAAAATATGATATTTTGCATTCTCATCAGCTTCCTTGATCTTACCCTTCAGTGCTGCCACATAGCATTGACGAGTGGCTTACTAGTTTCCTCGAATGACACCGATGTCATGCTTGGTGGGGAATTTGAGGGCGAGGTGGTAGGAGGAGATGGATGCCTTGAGTGCATGAAGGGTTTGCCTCCCGATGATGGCGTTGTAGGGGGAATCGATCCTCACGACTAGGAACACGTTCATCTTCGTCACCTACCGAGGCTCTATCCCTACCGTAACAGGCAGGGTGATTCTTCCTTCCGCCCTTACCACGTTGCCGAAGAAGCCGACGAGTGGCACGTCGGTAGGCTGAAGGCACTTGCGTGCCAGCTTCATTCTTTCAAAAGCGTTATAGAAGAGGATGTGAGCAGAGGAGCCATTGTCTACCAAAATCCTTTTCACCATAAAATTTTCTAAGACAACCGAGATTATGAGTGCATCGTCATAGGGGACCGAAATCCCCTTCAAGTCCTCATTTGTGAATGCGAGGGCTTTGTTTTGCTTTGGCTTCTTGGGAGCTGGCCCCTGCATGATCAGTTGCCTGATGTAGGCCTTGCAGGCCAAGGCCGAGGCTCCACCCGAGGTCGAGCCCCCGACGATGACATCTATAACATTGGCTAGTTGCTGCTGTTGTTGTTGCTACGAGGACGAGGCACTAGCCTCGCCTCCCACATACTGCTTTAGATGGCTGCGGTGGATGAGGGACTCCATTTCATTTTTCAACTCATAGTAGTCCTCGGTGTCATGGCTGGTGCCGCGGTAGTACTTGTAGTACTTATTTGGATTTCCCCTCTTGGGGTTTCTCTTCATTTTCTCGGGCCACTTCACATACTCCTACTTCCTGACTTGCATGAAGATCTACATCTGGGTGGAGTTGAGTGCCGTATATTGGTTATAAGCTAGGGTTGATGGCCGGTGGCTTCTTGCTGTCCTTGTTATTGTTGTTGTTGTCGTTGCGGCCGTCTCCATTCCTTATCTTCTTCTTTGGGCCTCTGTGGTGACGGTCAGCCTCTCCTTCCTGGTGATCGTCGGCTGAGGCCTCCTTGGCAGTGATGTACTTGTGGGCCTTCTTTAGAAATTCTACCTTGGACTTCGGTAGAGTCTTGGCTACTGAGCACTTGAGGGTCGAGCCCGAAAGGAGACCGTTGATGGCGGCGTGCATGGAAACCATAGAGTCGAGGTCTCGGACCTCGAACTCTTCCTTCTCGAAGCGGTTAATGTAGGACCATAAGCTCTCGTTTTCTGTGATTAATTGTTATCGTAATTAACTGCTCCCTTAATTAGTGGTTTAATTGAATAATTGATAGTTAATTAGGAAATTATTCAAAATTTTGAATTTGTGTTTAAATTTCAAAATATGAATTTGAATTTGAATTTAAATTCATATTTCGAATTTCAAAAAAAAAAATTAAAATTTTTTGCATTTTCATTCCAACATTTAGGGTTTGATATGTTCTAGAGCATGCATCATATTATTTAATCGCTGAAATCATCTTGTTAGTTGTTAATGTGTTAGGGTTTTTCATTTTTTTAATTGCTCTCTTTGCTGGATTAATTTGTTTTATTATTTTATTGCAGAATTGCATATTAGAGAAAACTATTCATGCATTGTAACTAGTTGCATTTATTTTGTTTATTATGTTTTTTCATTAATCCATTTAAGGGCAATCCAATTTAAATAAGATAAGGTGGGGATTTCATCACCCTTCCTTGGCCCAAAAACCACCACCCTTTCACATGCGGTTCACCCTAAACCTTAATTTAAAAATTGGATAACAGGGTCCTTTAGGAGGCCCCACACTTTTGGTTCAAAAGTGTGCTGAATTTTAGGGAAGCTTGTAATTACTTTCCATAACCGGTGGTTGGTGTCTAAGAAAAGAGGTTAACCGGATAAGCCTAAGCGGGTTTTGTGGTTACTTAATTAGGTCCTTGCAAGAGAAAGGGGAGCCTTCCACATCCCCACCTCTTACCTGGCTAACCAAAGGAAGTGGTGTAATTCCATGTGAACCTAAGAGGATTCACATTGGTTGAACACTAGTTTAGTAAAGATTAGGTCAGCCCCTAGGCTGTGTGTGAAATGCTTGCATCTTTTAAAAAATTTAAAAATTGAAATTTGAGTTTAAATTTCAGAATTTAAAATTCAAAATCTAAATTTGAAATTAGAATTCAAAATTTAAATTTCAAATTTAGAAAAAGAATAAAAAGGGACTTCTGAGTTGTATGTTGGGAAGGAGATCTCTAAGGGGAGAAATAGTAGAACCCATACCTGAGATAGAGAGATACCCCCATCACTAGCAATGCAACCAAATGGCCAGGATCGATGATGAACAACCCAAAAAGTTGAAAGAGTATTTCACTCACACCTAGTATAACCCTTCATCCTACATACAGTTGCCGGATACCCAAGCCTTGCAGTATGAGATTAAAGCAAGCACATTCCAAATGCTCCTCTCTTACTATGAGAACTCAAGTGAGGACCCATACAAACACATAGATGAGTTTCTGGAAATTTGTTCCACTGTAAGGATCCAAAACTTTAATGACGATGCCCTTAGAATAACTCTTTTCCCCTTCTCATTGAAAGACAAGGCCAAGCATTGGTTGGGAACTATGGGGAGACTTGTTAGAACCTAGGCAGAAATGCAATAATAATTCCTTAGAAAGTTCTACCCTATAGGATGAGCCAAGACTATGAGAAGAGCTATCACTGAATTCACCCAAACACCGGATGAACAAATTCACGAGTCTTGGGAGAGAATGAAAGAATTGTTGAGAAAGTGCCCACACCATGGCCTGTCCAAGTGGCAAATTGTCCAAGCCTTCTATGAATGTTTGACTAATCAATACAAACAAATGGTAGATGCATCCTGTGGGGGGGGCATTTATGAGTAAAAGTGAGGATGAAGCGTATGCTCTTTTCAAAACATTGAGTGAAAATTCTATCAGCAATGCATCATTATATTCCTATGAAAGGTCGGTGGGACCCTCAAAGAGGGCAGGGCTCTACGAAATCAGGAACAGTATAGAGCTTGAGGCAAGATTGGACCTGAATATAATCTCTAGAAAATTGGACAAGGTAGATCTTCTAGCCCAAAATCTTGATCACTTCTTCACCTATAACCAGCAACTGGGCCCATCTACACCTTATCCTTAAGTTTGTTCCATTTGTGCCAGCTCGGCCAACCAAGTTGATGATTGTCCAACGACAGCCAAGTTTCTGCCATTTATCCAAGAACGGGTTCAGGCAGCCCAGAGTTTCTTGAGGCCTAATAATGACCTATTTTCAAATACTTACAACCCTGGGTGGAGAAATCACCCTAAATTTTCTTGGAGGACACATCAACCTAACACACAGTCCTAGCAGTACCATCCATCTAAATCCATGGCCTAGCAATTTTAGAAGCCATAAGTGCAGAGCCAATTCTAATAGACTTACCCTAGGAACCAATCGGCCCAACCTTATCAGGATTACCCACAACCTCCTTAGGCCAGTATAGTTGATGACAAGTTCACGCAGCTTCAGCAGTTGATTCTAACTCAACAGCAGTCAATCGCTAGATTAGAGAGCCAAATAGGACAGCTAGCCGAAGCCAATGTAAGGAGAGAAGTAGGACAACTACCAAGTTAACCGGTTGTGAATCCTAGAAATCAACCACCGGGTTTTCCTCCACAACAAATTCAGCCACCTCCTAAGAACCCTCAGTTTGAAAATGCCAAGGCTATTATGACCTTAAGGAGTGGGAGGATTTTAGAGGACCCATATGAGAAAAATAAATTTGAAAACATCAATGAAGAAGAAAAGGAACAAGAAGACCATAAGTTAGGGGGGGAAGAAAAAGGAAAGGAAAATTTAGAAGAAGAACTTATAGTAAACCGACTTGTAGTTCCCTTTCCAACCGCACTCATAGTTGGGCCATTGCGAAAGACAAAAGAGACTCGCAAAGAGGAGATCATGGAGTTATTCAAGCAAGCCTATATTAACATCCCTCTCCTCGATGTGATACAACATGTCTCGGCCTACACCAAGTTCTTAAAAGAGTTGTGTACTTAAAAGAGGGAGCCACGATTGGCCCTACAAAAAGTGATGCTCTCGACAGATGTTAGTGTGGTTCTCATAAACCAGCTCCCCCAAAAAATGAAAGACCTTGGTGCTCCTCTAATAAGTTGTGTCATCTCTAGAATCACTTTTGATCGGGCCATATTGGATCTTGTGGCCCGTGTAAATCTGCTCCCCTCTATTATTTATGAAAGGTTCAGGATTAGTAAGTTAAAACCTACCCAGTAATTTTGCAACTCACTAATCGGTTAGTCAGGACTCCTTGAGGTGTTATTGAGTACGCCATTGTCAGAGTGAAGGATTGTTCTTCCCAATGGATTTTATCATCCTAGACATGACCCCAATTGAGGAACTGAACCATTAGCCGATAATCTTAAGATGTCCATTTCTAGCAATTGCCAATGCAAATATCAATTGTAAATTGAGAGAAATGGACATTTCATTTGGGGAGCAGAAAGTCTGATTAAATGTATTTAGTGCCACTCAGTATCCAAACCTAGGTGAAGATAAGTTCAAGGTAGATGCAGTGGACGACCATGTAGATGCCCTATCTACCCTTTGGTTAGCCCAATTTGAGTCTTATCTGTGTAAAGAAGAAAGCGAGTCTACAAGTGTAGATGTGAGAAGTGAGTGAATGCGTCTGGTTGAAGATGTTAAACTTAGTGCTGGTTGGGAGGCAATCCAATGAAGTTTTATTAGTGTTTGTCTTTTCTTTGGAATAAGTTTCAAAATTTAGTTGGCAAATCTTAAAACCCTATTGAATCCTTACCTCTTGATTGTTCCTTTTGGCCTAAGTCCCTTTTGCATCATTCTAGTCATGCCATTGGAGACAATGGCATTTAAGTTGGGGGGGCGAGGAAAGAGAGAAAATTTTGAAAAATTGAGAGAAAAATTAAAAAAAAAAGAGAAGCTAAGCATTTAAATATGTAGAATTAAAATTTCACTGAAAATTTAAATTTTTTCCTTTAAAAGAGATTCCTAAACAGAAAAAGTTAAGGAAACTGATAAAAGAATATTGAATTTTGTAGAGATCGGTAGAAAGTGGCCGGAGTTAAACTGGTCTTGTTTGAATGTTGTCGAAACCATTTAGAAATTGAAAATACTCCCAAGTTTGTCCCTATAAAGATAAGAAGAGAAAGATTGAGAAATCAGACGAAAAATTCTTCAAATTAACAGAGATAGTAGACTACCCCGAACAATGCTGAATTTTACACACATAAAAAAAATAAAAGAGAGAGTAAAAGGTCAATGGACACCCTAGACTTAGCAACTGGGTTTTTTCACCTAAGTGTCGAGATTCGCATCAAATGGGAAAAGGAATGCTAAAGACACTTACCTAACACTTAGTAACTGGATTTCTTCACCTAAGTCAAGTGTCGAGATTCACGTCAAATGGTGGAAGGTAGCAATAAAAATGTGTGTGCATATCAAGTTTTGGGGTAGAAATCCATTGTTAGAAATGATAAGAAGAATACCCGCTTGATTTTAAAAATCAGTCTCAGCTTATCGAGATAGTCTACAAATGGAAAGGTATATAAGATTTTTAAGCCAAGTTTCTGTAATGTTTAAAGTATGACGATTTTACACCTTAAACCTAATATTGATTTATACAAAGTTTGAGAATTCTAGAATTAGGATACTTGGTTAATTTTGTCAGGGATGATCTTGCAATGGGAATAGTCTCTTTACTTGTTGTAATTTTAAGGTTGCATTGGTAAGGGACTAGTAATGGTTAAGTTGGGGGGTGTGATAACTCTATACTTTGATGCCTTAAGGGCATCATTTTAGGGGTTTTTTAGACCTTAGACTGACTAATCTATACCCTTTTTAGGTTAAATTCAATGTTGTGACCACTGAGGGTCTCTACGCAAATTTTAGGTAAAAACTGAGAAATTTATAGAGTTTTCTACAGATTTTGGGAAGCTGGTGAAAATTCCAGCTGAAAGAGGGGGTGTTTCTGTGAAAAATTGAGCACAGGAGGGCGCCTCCTTTCTGCTAAACCCAGAAAAGCGCCCCTCCTACTATATAAGCATACTCCCCTCTCTTTAGCAAACCCTAGGGTGCTTCCCCACTCATTTTTTTTCACCTCTAACAAACCCTAACCGCCCCTAACTACTAAATCCCCACCTTTTACAGCAACCTCTCTCTAATCTCAACCATCTAAACCCTAGCAACCCCTTATACCCTTAAATCTCTCTCTAAACAACATCCTAACCTTACACCTCACTCCTTAAACCTCAATCAATCACCTTAGGGTGCAACATCACACCGAACAATCACATTTATCCAGCTTTAGGCACCCAAATCTGCTCCCTCCATTATGGGAACCTCCTACTATATTAGCATACTCCCCTCTCTTTAGCAAACCCTAGGGCACTTCCCCACTCATTCTATTCACCTTTAACAAACCCTAGTCGCCCCTAATTGCTAAATCCCCACCTTTTACTGTAACCTCTCTCTAATCTCAACCATCTAAGTCTTAGCAACCCCTTATACCCTTAAATCTCTCCCCATACAGCATCCTAACCTTACACCTCACTCTTTAAACCTCAACCAATCACCTTAGTGTGCCACATCACACCAACCAATCATATTTATCCAGCTTTAGGCACCCAAATCTGCTCCCTCCATTCTAGGCACCCAAATCTCAACCCTACATAATATTGGGCACCCTCTCCTTCTCTTCTTAGCCTTAGGATCACCTTAGAACAATCCTAACCCTCCATTCTCAATCCTAGGGCGCCTATATTTTTGCAAAAACTCAACTGCCATCCCTCTCTTTCTCTCTAATCCCAAACCTATCATTCCTTCTCTATAAAATGGACCCAAGGGTCTTGAGAAGGGGTTGGGTTCTGCCCCCAGGTAAGACAAAAGGCTATTTTTGAGAAGTTCATGGGTAGAGGAAGAGGAGAACGCCCAGGCAAGAGGAGGGGTTCTTGCTTGCAGTTTGCCTAGTCACTACTACCACCTCTGAATCCGGATCCCAACCAGTTTTCCATAGTTGTAGATTTACTTTTTACGTGTGTTTTTATTTTATGTTTTTTAATTTTTAGTTTTTATTTTATTTCTACAATTTATTTTTATCAAATTTAATTTTTGTCTTCCTTTCTGCAGATCTGAAATTCGGCCAGGTAAGATGGAAGGCCCAGCTCGAGGAGTTCGAGGGTCAAAGGATAGATCCAAAGACTGCTATCTTTGATTGAGTTGTAGATTTTTTTTTATTTAGTTTTTTTTTTATTTCTGTTATTTATTTATTTTTCTGCAATTTTTACTTTCAGCATTGTTAGAATTTTATTTTAATGGATTCCGATTTAGTTAATTAAATTTGTGTTTCAGCAATCTCAAATCTTGTTATTTTGTCCGGATTGAAGTACGTAGAAAATTTTCTCTTGCTTCCTTGTGGATGAATAAAGTACATTATTGTTTCATGGTGATATTGGTATGCTTTCTTTGAATTATCCCTTAAACTAGATACTTATGAGACTTGTGTTAATTTAGAATGTTCTCAACCGTTGGATAGACTTGGGGACTTTATTCTGCCAAGGCTAACATTTGTGTGCTGCTGAACAGTTGGAACGATTTGTCTCAATTGCTATGGTTAGACCTTAGGTGCTGGTAGTGTGTGTTGGGAAGAAACACTAAACTCAGATCAATTTCCAGTTACGCCCTGGACCTTGGAGATAGATGGGAAAAATTGGAAAGTTACACATAACTCCAGACTTCATTATGATATTACATTAGGTGTTGGACGTTGTTTTTGATGTGCCAATTAGTGAGATCCATCAAGGGTCTACACTTGGGTATGTTGGGACGGTTTGGAAATTCTCCTAAGTGGGTGATCATAGTGATATGATCGGCCCATTTGTTGGACAAAGTGAATATTAGGGTTTACAATCTCTTTGATGGAAACCTAAACTTCTAATAGTGGATTTCACCTGTGTTTGAAATATGGTTTTGCAGAAGTATTTATATGTTATGTACTACTATTTTATGAAAAAGATTTGCGAAAGGTTTTAATCCCATGATCCATTTGAGTAGAGAGTTTGGCACTGCACCTTATAGCTAAGGGAGAGATCCTTCCTTGTCGGGCAGTGTTTTGATCATTATGGGCCGAGAGATTAAGTGTTAGAGACTATTACAGGGCTGATTACCTGATGGATTTATCTCACTTAAGTCAATTATCTTTAGGTTTTTATAGGGTGGCTAAATCCAAAGATCATTTAGGTGTAAAGTGGCCAAGCAACACCTAGGGTCATGGGCCTTTGAAGTAAATGGGCCTAAGGCCCATAATAAATATGATTAAATAAGTTGCCACATGATAACTTAATTAGGAGAGTGCTCTAGGTCATGTGCTTTGGGTCAAATCTGGTTTTGATAATGGGTATGGAGCACCTATTCTCTTAAGAGGATAATGCTTATCTTTTAATAGTGTCTAGATTCAAATTAGGTTTAGATAGTTTCCTAATTTGATTAGGAGAAATTAGGAGAGTGCTCTATAAGGAGAAAAAAAGAAGAAAAGTGTGAGCCGAATTAGAACACCTCTCTCTCTTGTTTTCTTTTGTATCCCAAGAAACCCTTGAATGACCTAGGCTTTTCAAGAGCTAATTTAGATTAGTTTTCTTCTTTGTTTTCAAGAGAAACTCAGAAAAATTTTAGGCTCAATTACCCCACTCGATCCAAACAAGTTGGGTAGTAGATTTACTGAAAAACAAGTGTTGCTAAATCGGTTCTCGTACATTGCACCATCTTCAGTTGGAGAAAAGGTTTTGGGTTTGATATTGGGCGTGAACTACCACCTTGGGAGCTACAATTTGTGGTCTCCGTATTAGGTATAATCTCCCTTCCTTTTGGTTTCAAATTTGGTTTGGTTCAATGCAAGAATGATCATGGAATTTCAGATTTCAAATGCCAGGAAATTGATTCTCCAAAAGGTTAGAATTTTTTTTTAAATTTTGGTTAGCCATCTTGCATGGTTCAACCATCCATCTAATGGATTATAATCCTATTCCAATAATCGTTTCACTGGACAACTCCATCCAGAGACTATTCGATAAAATAACATCTTGTAATGAAATTTTAGATAGCTATGTATGAGGAGCATAATCTTTTTTCACGCTAAAAGGTCCTCAAACTATTGATGACCACTAGGATGTTTGAGAACCAATCGGTTCATGACTATGTCATGAAGATGATGGGGTTCATAAATGAACAATAGGCTCTTGGCTCCAAGTTAAATGATGATACAAAAACTGATGCCATCCTAAACTCCCTACCCACATCTTTTAATCAGTTTGTCCTCAACTACAACATGAACAAGCTAAAAGCTAACTTGCAAGAGCTTGACAGTATGTTGCAATGGGCCAAGGAAGTGATTAGAACGGACAAGCTAGTAGCCATGCTTTTTGAAGAAGGCATGTTTGGAAAGAATAAACAAAAGGGCAAGAAGAAATTTCAAAAGAGGATTGGCAAGCCAAAGAAGTAGAAGAGAGACAAATCATTAGACGAGTGTCACTTCTACAAGTAGACTAGACACTAGATGAAGAATTATCCTCAATATTTGAGTCCCTCAAGAAGAAGAAAGAAGGTAGTTTTGAAACTCAGGTTATAGAGACCAACATGTTAGTCACTTCTGCCTCTTGGTGTATTGACTCTGGGGCATTTATGAGACTTGTGTTAGTTTATAATGTTCTCAACCAATGGATAAACATGGGGAGTTTATCTTAACAAGGTTGACACCGGTGTGCTACCAAATTGGTGGAGTAGCTTGTCTCAGTTGCTAAGGATAGACCCCAAGCAAAGCTAGTGGGTGCTTGAAAGAAACACTGATACTAAACCAATTTCTAGTTATGCCCTAAAACTTGGAGATAGATAGACAAAATTGCAAAGTTGCACTTAATCCCAAACTTGATTATGGTACTACATTAGGTTTTGGACTAAATAATTTTTGATATGCCAATTAGTGAGATCCATTAGGTGTCAAATATCTGAGTATGTTGGTGTAGTTTAGCAAATTACCTGAGTGGGTGATCATAGTGATATGATCAACCCCTTTGTCAAACAAAGTGAATATCAGGATATACACTCTCTTTGATGGAAGCCTAAAGTACTGACCGTGGATTTTAATTGTACTAGAAATCTGATTTGCAAAATGTACTCATATGTTATATTATTATTTTACAAAAAAGTTTGCAAAATGTTTTAATTTGAAGATGCATTCGAGTAGAGAGTGTGGCAATGCATTTTGCAGTTGGGGAAGAAGTTATGTATAAGAAACCATTACAGGGCTGATTACCTGATGGACTTTATCATACATAAGCCCATTGTCATTGGATCTCATAGGGTGACTGAATCCAAGGATCTTTTATGTATAAATGTTAGGCCCAAATTGAGCCCAAGTTGATTGGGTCAGGGGTTCATTGTCCTTGAACAGTGAATTCATCCTAACCTCTTCTAAAGATGGGGCCAAACCCTTATGGACTCGTATAAGACTTTTGTGGGTCCTATGTCTTACATTATTCATGAATAAATTGACTATGGAACACATTGGGACATGAAGTATTAAAGGAAATGGACGTAAGGGCCATTACTAGTCTGTTAGTTAAGTGGTCAAGTTGTCATGTGATTTAGATTGAAAATGGGTATGGAGCACCCATTTTCTTAAGAAGATAATCCTTATTTGATTAGAGATAATGTCCTTATCCAAATCTGATTTGGATCAGGTCCTAATAGGATTAGGAGAGTGCTCTATAAGGGACTAAGAGGGGGAGGAACAATTTACTCTATTCCCGCTATCATCTTGCTCTCTTCCATTCTTCCTTACTTTCCACAAACCTTAGTTTGAACCATCTATGTTAAGGACTAATTCTCATTAGTTCTCTACTGTGTTTTAGAAAAAAAATATTAGAGGATACTAGGTTCACATATCCACATCGATCCATGCAAGTTGGGAATTGGTTTTGCTGATACAATATTTCTGAATTAGCTTCACACACACAACTGAGCCATCTTCAATTGGAAGCTGATATTGGGTGTGAATTACCACTACGGGGGTTGTACATTGTGGTCTCAGCATAAAGTATAATCAATTTTAATTTGGATTTCAAATATGATCTAGTTTAGTGCAACATCGATCCTAAAATTTTAGATTTCAAAATCATTAGGAAATCGGTTCCCGGGTTGGGTTGAAAAAATTTAAAAAATTGGGCAGCCACTAGATTTGGTTCGGTCATGTCTAGTCTGAGTTCTAACCCTTCCAATAGAATTACCAAGTTTATAAGCTTTGACATTGAGCAACTTACTTGAGTGGTCTTTAGCAATGCTAGCAATCGAGCTATTGCCTTCAGTATTGCATGAAACGTCAAAATTTATTTTGATGATCCTAGTTTTGGGATACCTCAACATGATAGGCTTCCATTATTTTCCACTTGGGTCATTGGTTGTCTTTTAATAGATTAAAATTCTCCATTAACATACTAAGAGCCCTATGATTTTAAGATTTCTATTTTTCAATAGCGACCATAGAATAAAGGCTAACTTTTCCCTTGAAATACATTTTTTGTTCTCTACATTGTTGCTTATCCTAAACCATCAATCCACTAGGGATTGGTCATTTTCACTTGGGCCCTCGAAGGTTAGGCTAATCGTTAGTTACATTTGTTTTGTATAGGTGCAACTCTTAAATATATGCCCTATATCTTCCTCATTCCCACAAAAACAAGAAAAGTCATCCATGTTAATTCCCTTTTTCCTAAGATGACTTTTGGTAGGGAGTCTATCATTTAGAAGAAGATAAAGGAAAATTTTAATTTTTGGAAGACACTTTAGGTTCCAAATGTTTGCTAACCATTTACCATTTAGTATACTCATCTTCAATGAGAATTAAGGAGGATTTTAACATATAATCCAATTTAATAGAAAAGGTTTACTTGGAGTTGAGACCCCAAGTTAATTTACCCTTCATGGTATTTGAAGAAACAAAGATTGGTTTTATTTTCTACCAGATATGGTCTGGAACCATTGTATGTATCTTATCTTTATTCTGACACAATCTCTCGTGATCTATCATATCCAAAACAAGAAGATTGTTATTTTCTATACTTTCCTAATTTATTACTTCAACCAATGCCTTATCACTCACCCATTGATCATTCCAGAAACTATTGGATTTACCATTACCTACCAACCATCGAATACCCTTCTTAATAAGATCTTTAGCCAATAGATACCCTTTCTAGCCTTAACATTTTAGAAATTTTTACTTTTCATGTACTTATTTTTCTTCATCATTTAATATTTCCAGCCTAACTTTTCTAGATTTGTCTAGTTCACCCAATGGAGCTTTCTCATACCCAAACCCCCTTCTTTTGGGAGTGCATACTCTATCCCATTTTATTAGATGAATGGGTTTCTTCCTATTTGTGTTTGACCACCAAAAGTCTCTTTAGAGTTTATCAAGATCATCTTTACTAGAAATTTTAAAGACTCTCATGATAAATTGGGCATCATGTTAGTGGTGGAACTAAGGAGAGTTAGCCTTCCAGCTAATGAGAGAGAATTTTTTATTCTAAGAATTTTTGTAATTATTTTTTGGAATCTATGGGGAATATTTCTAGAGAATAAGACAGAAGATTTGGCAACGTTTGGGCTCTAGCTAGAGGCTTTTGCAAAACTAGATAGAATATCCTTTATTTTCAGACTTGCAAGGATGGTAGTATTTGCAAAGATATGCCAATCGTTTGGAAATTGCAAAATGAGGATTTTTGGCCAACCACTAGAAAATTTACATGGGATTTGGTTATCATTCTCCAGAGCTTCTCTCTCCATCTTCTTTGGTAAGGCTTCTACACAAAGGACAAAATGTATGGGGAAGGGGATTTCCTTGTTTGTTCCCTTTATTCGGGTTGAATTCCTTGGAGGGGCTCCCATTTATTAATATTTGATAAGATACCATTCTGACACATTCCATAACCCATGAGATTCATTTCTCATGGAAGCCAAATTTTCTAAGAACCCTCTCAATAAAATCCCACTTCAATTTGTCATAGGCTTTTTCCATATCAGTTTTGGATGTTGTAATTCCTGAGCTACCTTATTTATTTATTTTTTTTCACAGAATGAATAATTTCATAGGCTATGAGAATATTATCATTTAATTGATGGTTAGGGAGAAAAGCACTTTGGTATGGAGAAATGATATTGTCTAGCAGATACTTAATCCTATTTAGTAGGATTTTTGCAATAATTATATAAATGACATTGTACAGATTAATTGGGTGGTAGCTATTAATTTACTCCGGCTTCTTATTTATTGGGATAATGGTAATAAATGTTTTGTTCAACATACCACATAGCTTCCCATTGTGAAATAATAGTTACAAAGAGAATCCCCAATAATATACCGGAATTTTTAAAAAAATAAAGAATTCAACCCATTAGGGTCAGGAGCCTTTAGCTCCTTTATCGATTCAAGAGCTTCAAGGATTTCAGCATTGATGACTTCTCTAATGATTTGTCTATTCTGATTCTCAGTGATACACTCATTAATTTCATTAATAGAATTATCTATTCCACTGGTACCTTCAGATTTAAATCTTTGCTCATATTTTTTAGTGAAAATTTTTGAAATATTCGAATATATAATTACTTAGCCAAGAGCCCTCCTCATTTTTCACCCACATGATTCTATTTCGAAATCTTCTAATGGTGGCCATAGAGTGTTTAAAAATTTATTCTTATCCCCCAATTTGATCGAGAGTCTATATGAGATGTTTGGGCCTAGTAAGCCTCCACACAAACAAGAATTTTCCAAGTTGTTTTGAGGCTTCTACTTTTTATACTTGTTCTTATAATAGTAGCCCATGAAGGACTATGATGGTGAATTACTAACATTTGTCTTCTCCAACTACAAGACTGAAATATGTTTAAACTTTAGAGTTTAGAGATAGGACAATAAATGAAAGAGATGATCCAATAAGTATCTTTTTGGTCATCACAGAGACAACATATGGGGCATAGAGGGTTACAAGGTTAACATCAACCCCCTTTCCTAGAGGTGTAACCGACTCGTCACGGCACGACACGATGACACGCAGGCCATCCAACATCTATATAACAACTAGTTTGGGGGCATTTTGGATAAATTGATAAATAACTTTACAATGACAAAAATACCCCTCCCAACAACTATAAAATGACTAGTTTTTAGGGTGTTTTGGGCAATTGAATTATTTCAATTCTTATAAATAGCCCTATCCTCAATTCTCATCACACCAATTCAACAATTCTCTTAATCTCTTCTCTAGTTCTCATACTCTCTCAAGTCTCAATCTCTCAACCTCTCAACCTCTCAATCTCTCATACATTATTTGATTCTCCAATTCTCAACTTTATTGAAGTCTCAAAAAGAAGAAGGCTTGCTCAACAGGTCAAGTATCTCAACTCTCAAGATAGAAATTTGGGAGGTTTAGAATCTTAGAGTCGAAAGGCTTCAACCATTAATCAAGTTGGGATTCCGAACCGGCAATCCGGGTAGGTGCAATTAAATTAATTTTTATTTTTTTAGAATTTAAAAAAATGGCCGATTCCTCCCAAAACCAATTTCCAATATGTTCAATGTTGATGATATTTAGTCGTACATGGTAGTATTAGCATCCCAAAACCAGTAGCCATACTTCTCAAGAATCAACCTTGGCTTGGGAACTACAACGAGAGGAATCATTTTCTTTATTTTTCTGTCAAGAAACTCTCCGGATGGAACTCTAAGGGATTGTCCCAAGCTTCAGGATCTCTATGTATTCCCCATGCGTTCACCAGCAGCACTTGAGCACCTTCAGGGATGGTATATCCTGCCACGTAGCAAGATTTACTTGGGTGTCGACGGAGCAACAATGGCGCTACTAGGTGCAAACGCAGGGTTTCTTTCACCACTGCAACCAAATAATGTAACTTTGGTATATGCAATTCCTCTGCCATGCTGTTCTTTCCCACTACATCATCTAACTCATCTTGGATTTTTCTCATTATCTCTGCCATCGCCCACTCACTGGTTGTTGAAGTTGTATCGGTCCCTGCAACAACAAAATCCTACGCAAAACACAGGAACAAGGCCTGCAGGTTAAGCTAGAGTGAGAGTGACACCGGACTCCTAGTCACCTACACATCTTGGCCATCACTTTGTGTAAGTTATATTTTTATTATAATTGCTTTTAAATGATGTTTCATCTGTAATTTAGTTTATTTAACATTCAATTTTAATTTTTTAATTCTTTTTTTTTTTTCAGATTGAATATGTAAATAGGACATGGGAATAGGCATATGAGTGCAAAATTTGAAGAAGTCACAATTTTTACATTTCTTTGGTTCAATATATAACAAGACAACTAGTTATAACAAATTTATTATAATGGATGTAGGAAAACTCTCGAATTTAAATATAAATGTGTATATTATATTTTGTTATTGAATTGTTTATAACTTTGAATTAAAAATACAAAAATATGGTCTTTTGCATAAATATATACAGGGTTTACAAATTACAAATCCGCATCATAAGCATCTATTGATCTATGAAAAGTGATATAGCTGCGGTTGGAAGAAATGTTTTTAGCGGCGAATATAACCGCCGCTTTATGTAGTATATTTGCTACAAATTAATTTATAGCACTAGATATTTTGCCGCTATATGCTTTTAGAATGACAACTCATTGCATTTAGCGGCAATTGTAAAACACCACTATATTATATATTTATCATTATTTTTATCAATAGTGGCGGATTATCAGCCGCTATAGCCTAATTTGACAATGTTTTAGTATTTTAGCGACAGATGATTAATTCGCCGCAAAATGTTTTACCAATGCGGATTTTAGCAACAGAAGTCTATTAGCCACTAGAAACATTTAGTGGTGAATTTCTTGTTCTCTAGTGGCGAATAAATCTGTCGCTATAGACCATTTTTCTTATAGTGGCAGTTTAAATTTCCATTAGAGAGAGTGTAAACCCTAATATTCACTTTGTCTAACAAAGGTGCCATTCCTATCGCTATGAAAACCCACTTAGGTAATTTTCCAAACTTCTCAAACATGCTTAGGTATTTGATCTATAATGGATCTCATTGATTGGCAAGCAACTTAGCTCAAGACCTAGTGCAATATCATAACCAAGTGTGAGGTTAAGTATAACTTTCCAATTTTACCAATTTGTTTCTAGGGTCTGAGTAGAGGTGTACCCATGGGCGGCCACAGGCCGTGCCATCCTCCCCGTTGGAAATTTTGGGGGTTGGCCCGCCATGACTCATGAACCAGTCCTAGGTGGGCCCATGTCGTGTGATAACTCTACATTTTGATGCCTTAAGGGCATCAATTCAGGGGTATTTTCGGCCTTAGAGTAGTCAAATTGTATCATTTTCCCAGTTAATTTCAATGTTGTAACCTCTAAGGGTCTCTGTGAAAATTCTGTGCAAAACTGAGAAGTTTTCATGACTGAAATGCAGCTTTTGGGAAGCTGGTGTGAAGTCCAACTGAGAGAGGGGATGTTTTTGTGAAAAACTAAAAGCAGGAGGGCGCCTCCTATCTGCTAAACCTAGTTTGGCGCCCCTCCTACTGTATTAGCATGGTCCCCACGCCTTAGCAAACCTTAGGGCACCTTTTAACCCATTATTTTCACTCTTAGCAAACCCTAGCCGCCCCTAGGTGTTTAATCTCCACCCTCCACCTCTTTTAATTTCAACCACTCGTTCTAGGGCTCTCTTTTTGCAGCTTTTAAACCCTAGGGCGCCACCTAACTACTAATCCTCACACTCAGCCCCTCACCACTAAATCTCAGCCCTCCACTCCATCTTATATTTTAGCCATCCACTCTTTTAATCTACACCTTTCGAACCTAGGCGCCTCAATCTCCTCCAATAATTTCCGGGCACCCAAATCTCAACCCTACATAATATTGGGCGCCCTCTCCTTCTATTCTCAGCCTTAGGATCACCCCAAAAACCATCCTAACCCTCCATTAGAAACCCTAGGGCACCCATAACTTTGCTAAAACCCAGTTTTACCCCCTTCTTTCTCTCTAATCCTAATTGTATCCACCTTTCTCTATAAAAAAAGACCCAAGAGATCTTGAGAAAGGGTTGGATTATGCCCCAGGAAAGACGAAAGGCTGATCTTGAGAAGTTCAAGGGTAGAGGAAGAGGAGGACGTCCAGGCAAGAGGAGGGGTTTCTACTTGCAATTTGCCAACACCACTACTACCACCTCTGGAATTGGATCCCAACCACTTTTACTTTATTTTAGTTTTAATTTATGTTCTTTCAATTCCAGTTCCATTATTTACTTTCTGCGATTTATTTTCATTCCGTTTGATATTTGTTCTACTTTTTGTAGATCTGTAATTTGGCCAAGTAAGACGGAAGGCCTAGCTTGAGAAGTTCGAGGGCCAAAAGAGAGATCCGGAGACTACTACCTCTGACCAGATTATAGATTTTTATTTCGTTTCTTTTATTAATTTATTTCTGTATTTATTCATGTTTCTTCACTTTTAACTTTCAGTACAATTCGAATTCTATATTTTTCTCAGTTTAATTAATTAATTTTTATATTTCTGCACTTCTCTCTTGTGTTCCCTTGTCCGGATTTGAGTGTATATTAATTTTTTCCTCGCTTCCTATGGATACGACCCATTCTCACCCATTTACTGCGTTTGTAATTGTTTGAGAATTGGAAAAATTTTATAAATATTAAACTGGTGTTCTAAAGTGCTTAATAACATGCTTCCCGACACACCATCATGTTGTGCCTGCACACGGCCCTGGGCCGGGCCAGGTTGCAGGCTATGCCATGGGTTTGGGCCATGCCGGGCTAGGCCACAAGGCGAGCTTTGGGCTAGGGCCGAACCGGGCTGCATTATTGTTTTCATTTTTTTGTTTTTTTTTGAAAATTTTGATTTCTTTTCTAAGTAAAATTGTAAAACTAAAATATTGAAATTTCTTATGAACTTTGGGAATTGGGAACTATTTAAAAAATTAGGAAATGAGAAGTCTAAGTTATTTAACACATAAATGAAAAAAAAAATACTTAACCAAATTGAAATAAGAATGATGGAATAACAAATTGGAAGAAAAATAGGAATTTTATTTCATTTAAATTTGAATGGTACAAATTAATGAATTACAAATACAATGGTTGGATCATTGCATACTTGGATGAATAAAATATAAAAATGGAATAAATTAATAAAATATAAAAAATACAATATGGCTACAAATTGAAAATACAAAATTACATTGTTAAAAAGTTAAAAAAATATATCAAATAAATTAAATAAAATTAAAAAAATTTTACAATAATTTGAAAAAATGAAAAATTCTATACAAGTAGTCAAAATTCATGAATCATCTTTCATGACTTTTATCATCTTCATTGGGTGAAATGTCCGGTGTTGTATCATGTCCTCCCTTGTCTTGTGATCTATCTTCTACATCTAGCCAATCCTTGAAGCAGATGCACGTCTCTACGCTCTCATCGTTCATATAGCTTCTTTTGTCATCCAACACCCTGGTACCTGCACTAAAACAAGACTCCGATGCAACTATAGACACCAGAGGGGTTAGTAGATCATGTGCCATGGCGACGAGAACCAGGTAATTTTTTGAGTCTTCATTCCACTAGGCTAAAATATCAAAACTATTTGATACTTCACTTAAATTAGAAAAATTTGCTTCTAAATAAAAATTAAGTTCAGTAAATGAACTTGTAAAACTAGAAGATTTATGCCTTTTACTTATTAAATAAAAAAGTTTTTCTCTTCTACTACTAGGCTCAAGGTCAGAAGTAGAAGAAGATGATGAACAAGTTGTAGGAATATTTCCTACAACTTCAGATTCATACAAACTATGCATTTCAAATAATAAATTATTAATTTCTTCGTTTTTCTTTCCTATATCAATATTCATATTTTCACAATATGTTTCAAGTAAAATATCTAAACCATCTTTCTTAATCCTAGGGTCTAATATTGTAACTAAATAATAAAGGGGAGAAATGTTGTCCCAATATTTTTAAATTTATTTTCCATAATTTCAACAATACATTGAAATTGTGGATTATTTCTATATTTAGCAAAACAATCACTAATTACCATTAACTGATATGGTAAATTATAACTAGTTGGATAATAAATTCCAAATAATTCATTTGTTACATCATAAAAATGTTTTAAAAATTCTCTTATTCAAACTGCCATTTCCCAGTCTTCCATAAATATCATATCATTAGGCATAGGTAGAATTTGTTTATGAGATATACAACTTTCTAACATAGCATAGGTAGAATTCCACCTATGCTTTACATTTAATATAAAATGTTTATATTCTAAACCATAATTTTGGCATAAATATTTAAATTCTTGTTTTCTTGCTCATGAACTTTTTATATATGTAATACAATTTCTAATTTTTGAAATATGATTTGAAATAATATTCAAGGCATCTTGAATACATAAATTTAAGATGTGACATGCACATCTAGTATTCCTAGAAACTTTTTTATATTGTTGGTTTACAGAACTATGCAACCAGTTTTCTTGCTTTGGATCTTCGACTAATATAAATGGTTGTTTTGCATGTACAATATACTTAGCAAGTTCTTGTCTCATTTTTTCTTGTGAATATCTAAAAGTACCAAAACTAGCCCCCCTCCTAATCTGTGTTTGGGTTGTTTCCCTCCCTTCGTCTTCCTCTCGCTCATGTGTGAGCAGATGTTCGCTCAAATAACCCGTACCAATCTTGCTACAATAACTAAAGTCTTTCCTACATTTTTGGCAAACAACCCTTTTCCCCTTCCTCTCAATATCCCCTACTTTGAAAACTTTGCAAACTGGGCTACTTAGCTTAGAAGCCCTCCTTTCGCTGCTAGTATCACTACTTTTGGGGCTGAAAGTTCCACTTCCATCGACATCAATCGCATTAGTGCTAACACTATCATGATGTGATTGAATGTCATCCATGGTGAACATGTTGGGGAATCGGTTTTGAGAAGAGCATACCATATTTTTTAATTCTAAAAAGATAAGAATTAATCTAATTCGACTTACCCGGATTGTCAGTTCAAAATCTCAACTTGATTTCAACGGTTGAAGCCTTTCAATGTCCAAGCATCCCAAATTGAGATACTTGACCTGGTTGAGCAAGCCTTCTTCTTGTTGAAAGTCGAAACTTTGATAAAGTTGAGACTTGAGAATTGAAGAATGTAGAATCAGACAATCAAGTAATCAAATTTTCTCAGATTGCAGTGTGAATGTATGAGTATGAGAGAGGCAGAGAGAGAAGAGATTAAGAGAATTGTTGAATTGGTGTGATGAGAATGGTGGAGGATAGGGCTATTTATAGGAATTGAACATAATTCAATTGCCCAAAATACCCAAAAAAACTATTTGTTATTAGTTGTTGGGAGGGGTATTTTGGTCATTGTAAAGTTATAACTTTACCCAAAATTCTCCATAAACTAGTTGTTATATAGCTGTTGGGGGGGCATTTATGTCATTTTTCAACCCCCCATAAGTAAAATATAGAAATACCCCCCTAGCATGTTGTTTATAGCTATTGGGGGTATTTTTATAAACCCCCCGAAAGCTGAAACTAGCCGCTGGGCCCCTTTGGGATGGGGGGCGCAATGGCTATATTCTCAATCGGGCCGTGTCATGCCGGTCCTAGGCGGGCCGTGGGTGGCACGTCACGTGATGTCGTGTCGTGCCTGATTTACACCTCTAGGTCTGGGGCATAACTGAAAATTTGTCTAGGTTTAGTGTTTCATCTAAACACTCATTGACCATGCTTGTAGTTTAACCCTAACAATTGAGACAAGCTGCTCCACTACTTCGATAACATATCAGTGTCAACCTTGTTAGGATAAACTCCTCAAGTCTATCCAATGGTTGAGAATATTCTAAACTAACACATGTCTCATAAGTGTCTAGTTTAAGAAGTAATTCATAGAAACACACCAATTGAACATAAACCAACAGTGTACTTATTGAAGGGATGGGAGATCCATCATATGGATGGCCGAACCTTGTAGGGAGGTTGGGCAAAATTTCAAAAATTTTCTTTCTCTCCCATTCAGGAATCGCATTCCCTAATTTAAAAAATTGCATTTTCAAGGTTCGTTCTTGAAACAAAACCGAACCAGATTTGAAACCAAAAGAAGGAGAGGGATATACTTGATACGGAATAAAAAAGAATTTCCAACATAGGTGTTCACGCCCAAAGAGGATACCAAATCCGCCTCCATTGAAGATGACACAGCATATGTTGAGGCAGGATTAGCAAGAAGGGTTCTTCAGCAAGAACCTGCGATTCTTCACCAAGAATCGAGTAGGGTTGTATGAGCACGACTTTTGATTGTTTCTTCACCAAGAAACAATTATCAAGAACAGTTCTTGATCACTCCAAAAGGTAGAGATCGAATTGGGATGGCGCCAAGAACTGAGGGAGAGAATGGACTATAGAAAGGAATGTGTTTTCTCTGTGGAATTCACTTCCTATTTATAATCCTTTTAGGACCAGCTTCCTAATCTGATTAGGAATGAGATTTCCTAATCTAAATCTTGTATTTAGATCTGGACTCTCAAGTTGATAAGGCCTATCTTATCCAACTGCTAATCTCAGTCAGATTATAAACCTAGAATGTCTCATTTTAATTAAATCACTTAAGCCCAGTTCGAAATGGGCTTTAGGCCCATTAAGTCATATTGCTCACTTAACCCATTATATGCTGGCTAGTTTGGTTCTCTTTGTATGGCGTTGAGCCCTAGCATTGATCTACACATCAGCTACATGGGTTTAGCCCAGCCTTTGTTACAATGCCTGGCCGAATTAATTGTAGGTCATAGTAAACCCCTGAGTCCATCACCATGGGCTCTTAATGGGCCCAACATTTACAATAAACGGTCCTTGGGTCGAGCCATTTTATGAAGGCCCAATGATCATGGGCAGATGCAAGATTACTCCATCAGGTATTACCCTTAATGGTCTTGCACTTAACCTCTTATCCATTAATGATCATACACTGCCCGACAAGAGAGGACCTCTCCCTCGGCTGCAAGGTATAGTGCTGCACTCTCTACTCACATGGATCCCAGGAATTAAAACCTTTCGCAAACATTTTGTGAAACCATAACATGTAAGTATATCTCTATATGAATATATTTTTCAAAAACAAATTTCAAACACATTTGAAATCCACTGCCGATAGTTTAGGTTTCCATTAGAGAGAGTGCATTCCCTGATCATTCACTTTGTCCGACAAAGGGGCTGATCCTATCACTGTGATCACCCACTCAAGTGAATTCTCGGACTGCCCCAACATACCCATGTTTTGACATGGTAAAGGATCTCACTAATTGACATATCAAAGACAGTCCAATTCGACACTTAGTGTAGTACCATAATCGAGTCTAGGGGTCTGGTGTAACATTCTAGTTTTGCCCATCTATCTCCAAGGTCTAGAGCAATACTGGAATTTGGTTTGATTTAGGGTTTCAAGAAAATTCACACTACATGTACCACAGGTCTCACCCTGATAGTTGGGACAAGCCACCTCAACCAACTTGACAGCACATCAATGTCAACTTTGGTAGGATAAATCTCCCTAGATCTTATCCAACGGTTGTGAAGATTCTAAACTAACACGAGTCTCATAAGTGTCCAGTTTAAGGGTATTACACAGAAACACACCATAATAACACGAATCAATCATGCACTTTATTCATTTATAATAAATGACAATAAGTGCATTAATCTGGAGTTAAGGGCATACATTGTCTAACACTTATATTAATCATGCTTAAACATTTGTGTACATTAATCAACTTGAAAGGAACATTTCCTTTCTTGGATTTTTACATACTGTATCTTTTGACAATTTTGTCAATGTATGTAGGCTGGAATAATCCTATTATCCTCTTCGATCTATCTCTATAGAGTCGAAGACCCAAGATGTAAGAGGCTTCTCCAAGATCTTTCATGGAGAATTGCTGTGAAAGCCATACTTTCACCATAATTAACATCCATATGTCATTCCCAATGAGTAGAATGTCATCTACATACAAAACCAATAACATAACCTCATATCCCACTTTCTTCCTGTAAACACATGGCTCATCCGATATTTGTTCAAAGTCAAACCGTTTAACGATAGATTCAAACTGGATGTTCCAGCTCCAAGAAACTTGCTTAAGTCCATATATCGATTGATTAAGTTTACATACCATGTGTTCCTGACCTACAACTATGAAACCTTGTGGTTGCTGCATATAGATATCTTCAGTAAGATTTTCATTTAGGAACACGGTTTTGACATTCATTTGCCAAATCTCGTAATCATGGAATGCTGCTACACCTAGCAGGATCCTTATGGATTTAAGCATGGCCACGGGTGAAAATGTTTCCTCATAGTTGATTCCCTCTTTCTGAGTGTACCCTTTCTCTACAAGACGAGTCTTGTAGGTCTCAACTTTACCATTGGGGCCCTTCTTTCTCTTATAAATACATTTGCGACCAATTACTTTTACCCCAAGGGAAAATATACTAGAGTCCAAACTTCATTGGTCTCCATTGAGTCCATCTCAGCTCTCATGGCATTTACCCACTTCAAGGAATCTATGTCCAACATAACTTCCATATAAGTCAAGGGACCCTTCTCACTGGCCGTGGCTTCCACCAAGTAACTTTCTTGGTCATAGTCGTAACAAATTAGAGGCCTAGATACCCAAGTAGACCTTCTAGGTTGGTTATTTTCTAGAGCTTGTGGGACATCTTCCACTACCCCTAGGCTCTCCTCATCAAGAACAATTTCCTAATAAGATTATCCAGGATGTAATCTTCCTCTAGAAAGTTGGCATTTCGACTGCAAAACACCTTTTGCTCTTTTGGATCATAGAATAAGTAACCTACAAAGCCTTTTGGGTAACCTAAAAATAGGCAACGACTGGTCTTGGATTCCAATTTGTCAGCACTAGTTCTTTTATCATGTGCTGTACAACCCCAAATCTTTAAGTGTCTTACACTTTGTTTCTAATCGGTCTATAGCTCATATGGAGTCTTAGGAAGGGATTTGGTTGGAACCTAGTTCAACACATAAATCACAGTCTCTAACGCGTAACCCCAAAAGGATGTGGGTAACTCTGAGTGGACGAGAAGTGAACAGACCATATCTAATAGAGTCCAATTTCTCCTCTCTAATACATCGTTTAATTGTAGTGTAGTAGGAGGAGCCAATTATGATACAATCCCATTTTCCTTTAAGTAGTCCCTGATTTCGTCGGAGAGATATTCACCTCCTCGATCTGATCGAAGGGCCTTAATGTGTCTCCCCAACTATTTCTCGATTTCTTGTATAAACTGTTTGAACTTTTCAAATGATTCAGATTTATGTTTCATTAGGTATGCGTAACCATACTATGAGAAATCATCAGTGAATGTTATAAAATAAACGTGTTGGTTACATGTCCTAATATTCAGGGGACCACATACATCAGTATGTATAAGGTCAAGTGTGCCTTTAGATCTTTCAAACTTTCCCGTAAATGGTCATTTCGTCATTTTACCCTGAAGGCAAGGTTCACAAGTTGGAAGATCTTCTACACTTAGAAAATCTGAAGGACCATCATTTACCAACCTTGTGATACAATTTGTATTAATGTGGCGAAGTTGGTAATGCCACAGGCATGTGGGATTAACTGTATCACGAGTTCTCTTCTTGGGGATCATTTTCGATGTAATTTCAGTTGTGTTTGTTTCTCGAGAAGGATGAAGAACATAGAGACCATTCTCAAGTTCTCCATATGCGAGGAATTTGTTATTTTGTTTAATAGTAATCACATTACTGAACAAAATAGAATAGCCATCCATGCACAATTTTGAGACAGAAATCAAATTTTCTCTTAAGTTTGGTACATAAAGACAATCTTTAAGTACAATTATTCATTCTCTGAAAATTAGTTCTACAGTTCCTATAGTTGTGGCCGCAACTATTGCAGAAGTCTCCAAGTAGAGTGTATCTTCTTCGTCACTCAGCCTTCTACTTGTCTTGAACCCCTACACGAGGCTCAGGTACCATCACTTTCCGGAGTACTAGGTAGCCAACTTGGAACCAGTATCTCTTGACCAAGGCATTGTAGTACCAAGCTACCCATTGTTTGTAAGCTGCAGTTCAGATATAGGCCAGGTCGCAAACTTCCTTAATCAGGTCTAGGTTGGTTCGCAGTTCCTCGTCATTAGCCTCCTCGTCATACGCTTCAAGCCTTAGAGTTGGTACTTTGATTTCAGCTAGAATCATGGCCTCCGTTCCATACATCAAGTTGAATGGTGTCTCTCCTATTGCAGCCTTGATAGTTGTTTTGTAGGCATAGAGGACACTGGGCAGCTCGTCCACCCACAACCCCTTAGCTCGCACCAAGCAAGATTTTAGTCCACAGAGAATGGCCCTATCCGTCACCTCGACCTATCCGTTCACCTGTGGGTGTGCCACTGAAGTGAAATTCTGTTGGATCCCCATATCGGTACACCAGTTCTAGAACTTGATATCTTCGAACTGCTTCCCGTTATCTGATATCAGCACCAGTGGCTCAGCTTCCACCCACTTCGTGAAATTATCAACTACCATGACTAAAAATCTTCCCTGTCCGATTTCTGGCGGGAATAGACTGAGAATGTCTATCCCCCATTGAGCAAAAGGCCACGGGCTGGTCAAATATCTTAGGTTGGCGGCGGGTTGAGGGAGGATGTTGGTGTGCCTCTAGCAATTGTCGCATTTCTTGACGAGTTCGAGCGCATCTGCTTTCATCGTGGGCCAATAATACCCTTGCTGTCCTCCACAAAGGCCTTCATTGATCTCATGGAGTACCGAGCTGATTGAGACTCTACACGCCGAGCTATGTTGCGATCTGCTAGCAGGGTCCTGTGGAGCAGAAAGTTGACAATTGGGTCAATCCATCTCGGTTTTGCTTACAACACGGGAGCGACCTCTTTTGCCCCCCCAAGAATGCTAGGCCGACGTAAGTCTTTTATGTACACTATTCTCATGGTGTTGTCACTTGTGCTGGCCAACTGTGATAATGCGTCGGCCTCAACATTCTTTGACCTTGGTATTTGCTGGATAAACCAGGAGAACAAGGTCAACAAGAGTTCCCTTACTTTGGCCAAGTAAGCCATCACCGTAGGATCCCGAGCTTTGTACTTGTCGTTCACCTGGTTCACGACTAACTAGGAGTCGCTGCATACTATGATGTGCTTTGTGCCGATCTCTTTCACTAAGTTCAGCTCGGCTATCAATGCCTCATACTTCGCATCATTGTTCGATGCCTTGAATCTGAACCAGAGAGCGTACTTCAGCTTCACCTCGCTTGGCCTGTATAGTATGAGTCCAGCACCGCTTCCTCGTTAATTAGACAAGCCGTCTACATAGAGGATCTAGGGCTCCTTGTCCAAGGTCGGGCCTTCTCTGACCGAGACCGGTGCCACACTAGTTGATGCCTTCGACGTGCCAATTGGCTCAGCCACCTCAGGGGCCAGTGCGCTGAACATGCATTCCGCCACGAAATCTGCCAAGACTTGAGCTTTGATTATTGGGTGTGGCTCGAACTAGACATCGTACTTGCTCAGCTTGATGTCCCACTTCGTCAATCTACCCGACACCTCTAGCTTTAGTAAAATATGCTTTAAAGGTTTGTTGGTGAGGACGACGAGCGTGTGGGCTTGGAAGTACGAGAACAATTTTTGAGCTGATACTACCAGCGCAAGGCCAACTTCTTGATGTCGGGATATTTGGTCTCTATTGCCTGCAAAACCTTGCTCACATAGTAGATGGGCCATTGGACTTGGTCTACTTCTCTGATTAGTACCGAGCTGACCACCTCATCACTCATAGAGAGGTATAGCTTCAACTAGTCTCCTTCCTCAAGTCGGGTTAAAACCAGTGTTGTACTTAGGTATTTTTTCAGCTCATCAAATGCGAGCTGGCACTCTTCGATCTATTCAAAGTCTTCATTCTTTTTTATCGCCTTAAAAAAGGGTAAACAATGGCCCACCGATTTAGACATAAACCAGTTTAGGGCAGCTACCCAGCTAGTTAGCCTTTGAACTTCCTTTATTTTTGGGGTGATCTCATATCTGGTATGGCCTTTATCTTATCTGGGTTGGCTTTGATGCCACATTGGTTCACAATATAGCCAAGGAATTTGCTCGACATGACCCCGAAGACACATTTGTTTGGGTTGAGCTTCATGTTCAATTTCCTTAAAATTTGAAAAGCGTAGTTTAAATCATCGATTAAAGAATTTGAAAACTGGGTCATCATGACCATGTCATCAATGTAACATTCCACTTTATTTCCAATCAAAGGTTCAAAAGCTTTGTTTACAAGTCACTGGAAGGTTGCTCCAACATTTTTCAGTCCGAAGGGCATTACTTTATAGCAATATAGCCCTGGTTCGATTACAAAAGTTGTTTTCTCCTGGTCAACTAAGTTCACCATAATCTGGTTGTAGCCAAAGTAAGCGTCCATGAAACTCAGCAACTTGTGCCCCGAGGTCGCGTCTACCAGGCAATCTATTCTAGGAAGAGGAAGCAGTCCTTCGGCCAGGCTCTATTGAGGTCGGTGTAGTCGACACACATGCACCACTTTTAGTTAGCCTTCTTCACAATCATGGAGTTGGCCACCCAGCTCAGGTATTGGACCTCCTTAACGAAGTCTACTATGAGGAGCTTCTTGACCTCCTCGTTAGCTACCCTCCACCGCTCCGGGGCAAGGTTTCATTTTCTTTGTCTAACTGACATAATTGAGGGGTCCATATTAAGCTTGTGAGTTATTATGCTAGGGTCTATGCCAGTCATTTCTACTGTGAACCAAGCAAAACCACCTAAATTACCAAGTAGGAAACTTACTGGTTGCAAACGAAGTGGTTCACTTAGTAGGGCACCGATTTGGAGGGTCTTCGTCAGCTCGGCTTCAGAGACCAGTATCTGGATTGTTTCCTCCATTGTGGCGGCTTGTTCCTCTACATGCTCGGGGGTGGCTCTAGATCGACATCTTTTGCCAACCTGGTCTTGCCCTTCCATGCAGCCACATAGCACTTGTGCGATTCAAGATGGCCACCTCATACAACCCTCACTCCATAGCTCATCAGGAATTTCATAGACAAGTAATAAGTCGACACCACTGCACGTAGGACATGCAAGATCCAACCTAGGATGGCATTGTAGGGGGACGGAGTCACGGCCACCAGAAATGTGTGCTCGAAGCGCACCGAGTTGAGCCATGCTCCTGGTGCAACTGGTACTGTAACTCGACCGAGGGGCCTAACCACCTCGCTATTGAACCCAACCAGAGGCATGTATGTTGGCTTCAAATCCTCTTGATTTAACTGCAGCTTGTCGAATGCTTCTAAAAGTAGGATATCTACCGAACTTCTAGAATCTACTAGTACCCGCTTTACCTCAAAGTCGTTGATTACAAGTTTGATGACGATTACAAGTTTGATGACGAGGGCATCATCGTGCGGATTCTGGATCCCAAGCGCATCGTCCTCGGTATAATAGATGGGCTCCTCTACCTTAGGTCGCTTCGGTGGGTTCTCATCTTCGTACTCTAACTCCCGAACCAAGGCCCTTTCTGCTGTTGTGCTACACCCCACAAAGATGGACCCACTGGTGATCATGTTGATCACCCCACGGATCAGCTTTTCCTCTGGATACCTGCGGTGAATCAATTCTTCGATTTAGTCATGGAGATTTTGGCATTCCTTTGTGTTGTGCCCGATGTCACGGTGAAAGTGGCAATAGACATTCGGGTTCCTAGTTGTTGGATCTCGTTGAATCTAGGGCAGCAACTTGACATATCCAAAATCCTTGATTACCATCAAGATCTCACCTCGTTTTGCATTGAGGGGAGTGTAGGTGGTCCTTTCAACTGGAGGGGTCCTAGATCGCTGACCTGAGCAAGAACCCCGAGGTGGTGATTTGCTTCTTTTATGCGGAGACTTACTTCTTCTGGGCAACTTGCTCTTCCTCCGCTGATGCTTGCTGCTACTGGTTCCTTCATTCTCTCTCTTCCTTTTTTCTCCGTGCTGAATTTCTACCTTGGACCCGAGAGCCTCTTCTGTCCTCATGAATCTTTCGGCATCGTCTAGGAACTTGTCGATTGTCTTTGGTGGATTCACCCCAAGGTGCCATGCGAATTCAACATGCCAAACTCCTTTCTATGTTGTGGTGAGGCACACGGTCGAGTAGAGGTCAGGTATTTACAAACACTCCTCGTTGAAGTGCTTAATGTAGCTTCTAATCGACTCGTTTTCCGTCTGGGCTACATTCAAAATGCTCGCTACAAATTTTGGGCACTTCTTACTGGTGATAAAGTGTGCAGTAAACATGTTTACGGACTAACTCCAGCTCTTAATTGAGCCTAGTGCTAAACTCCTGTACCATTGTCTGGCTAAAGCTCTGAATGTGGTAGAAAGGGCTACACACATGCTCGCCTCGTTTGCCCTGGCAAGGAACATTTGAGATTGTTAGATAGTGTATGCACTTAGCTCCCATTAGCATGATGTACATTATGACATTTATTGTAAATGAATAAAGTACATATTTGATTCATGTTATTGTAGTGTGTTTCTGTGTAATACCCTTAAACTGAGCACATATGAGACTTGTGTTAGTTTAGTATTTTCAGTCGTTGGATAGATCTGGGGAGAGTTATCCTGCCAAGGCTGACACTGATGTACCACAAAGTTGGTTGGGGTAGCTTGTCTCAGCTACCAGGGTGAGACCTGAGGTACATGCAGTGTGCGTTTTCTTGAAACCCTGAACTGAATGAAATTCCAATATTGCCCTAGACCTTGGAGATAGATGGAAAAAACTGGAATGTTGCACCTAACCCCTAGACTCGATTATGGTACTGCATAGGTGTTGGATTAGGCTGTATTTTATATGCCAATCAATGAGATCCTTAGCAGGGGTCAAAACCTGGGCATATTTGGACAGTTTGAGAATTCATCTAAGTGAGTGATCATAGTGATGAGATCAGCCCCTTTGTCGGACAAAGTGAATGGCTGGGGAAGTGCACTCTCTCTGATGGAAACCTAAACTTCTGGTAGTGGATTTTAAATGTGTTTGAAATTTGGTTTTGCAAAATATATTTATATAGAGATATACTTATATATTATGATTTCAAATTGTTTGCAAAAGGGTTTTAACTCTTAGGATCCATGTGAGTAGAGAGCACAGCACTATACCTTATAGCCGAGGGAGAGGTCCTCTCTTGTCGGACAGTTTTTGATCATTAAGGGCTAAAAGGTTAAGTGTAAGACCATTGAAGGTTATACTTGATGGGCTAATCATGCATCTGCCCACAGTCCTTAGGCCTTCATAAGATGGCTGGACCCAATGACCATTTAGTGTAAATGTTGGGCCCATTAAGAGCCCATAGTGATGGACTCAAGGGTTCACTGTATTCAGCAATGAATTCGGCCTAGCCTTGTAATAGAGGGTAGGTTGAACCCATGTGGCAGATGTGTAGATCAATGATAGGGTCCCATGCCATACAAAGAGAACTAAGCTAACTAGCATTAAAAGGAAGTGTGCCTGAAAGCTTAATGGGCCTAAAGCTCATTTCGAAATGGGTTAATTGGATTAATTAAATAGGGGTGAATCTGGGTATGGATCATCATATAAGGATAAGAGGATAACTCTTATTCACTTGAAGAGTCTAGATCAAAATAGATATTTGGATCAGTGAACTCCTAATTTGATTAGGAATAGTTGATCTTGATCTGTAGATAAGATAAGGGATTATCCTTATCACTTAAATAGTTCAGTGACAACTCAGAAGACAACTCAGTTTGACTGTTTCTACCTTCAGTTCTTTCTCTCCCTGCTCTTGCCCCACCAACCTGTTTGATTTCCATTTCTTGGAACTAATCAAGATTTTATCTTGATATTGTTTCTTGCTAGATTAAACAATTCTGAAGTTGTGCTCACTACCCCTGGTAGCTATAATTATATAACCCTAGCAAGTGCACTAGTTATCAAGTAGTATAATGATATCGTTCCCACGAGGATTTAACAAAATAAGTATTAGAACTATAGCCTTCCTCAATTATATGGACAACTGAATTTCATATCTAAGAATAGGAACTACTGAAAATTAAGAATAGAAGAAAAAGAAATAAAAATAAGGGCAATCAATGACAAAACTTGCAACAATCTAATTGGAAGCGCTAAGACTGTTGGTCCACCTAACCATTCCAATAGATATCAATTTATTAGATTAACCAAGATAATTTATTTTCATAAGCTGAAGTTTTTCCAAAATTATTTAATATTCACTCTTAGGATATATCAAATCTACCTCTATCAAGTAACCATTCGATCTCTCGACTAGAGTTCTCGTGATAGAAATGCATTAAGTTCTATGAAAAAATTATATCATCAGATGAATCATGTATATATATCTCTATATACCATTCAATTCACACTATGAATTATTTAGTCAATTATGTGAATTCCTCTCTCGTTTCATTCACACAAACCAAATCAATTAAGAGGTGGCCAAGCTCTTAATCGCATTATGCATAATAACTCATAGACAATATGAAAATAACAATCTTGGATAAATCAGAATAAAAATCAATTCATTATCGTGGTTAGGCTTCCCACAGCCCTAGCTACAAATAGATTAGTTCATGATAAAGGAAATTAAACGAACATGGTATAAGAAAGAACTCATGATGTCACCTTTGAAGTTGAGATCTTGTCTTCTCCTTGCCGCCACCTCCTTCTTGAAGCCTTCTTGCCTTGCTGATCTACTTCTTGAAGCTTTCTTGATTGTCTTCTTGATTGCTTCCGAGAGAGAGCTTGAATGCTTGATGCCCAAAAGCTAGTCCCCCCCCCCCCCCTTATATAGCTTTAGGAGGAGGGGTTGTGTCCAACTCCTCTTAGAAGTTCTTTCTTAAAAATAGAAAGTCCTAATTTGATCTAATCCTATCCTATCCTATCCTATCTAGTAATCTCAATCTTTTATCTTTCTAGAATTGCAATTGAAATTTAAATCTGATAGGACTCTTTATTCATGAATTCGAGTTGGGCTTCTTTAATAAATTGGGCTGCTACAAGGCTTTTATGCGAATTGGGCTTTACTATGAATTTGCTTCTACTTTGGGCCCAATTTTGAACTCGATGCAGACCAAATCTGTCAAAACCCAAAACATGAAAGTTGTGAATTTATCCCTTATAATTCCAATGCATCTTGAATCTTCTCAATCGGAGTCTGGATGGGAGAGTTATGCCCAAATCATCTCGCGGTTCCGAAACTGGGTAAAATTACCCGATTAGCCTTGTTTTTCTCCTGACGCCTTCTTTCATGCCCTAAATCGAAATACAAGAATGATGAGTCCAATTAAGTACTAATTAAGTATAAAAGAATGAATATTTAGGGATAAAAATATGATAATTTATATTCTCATCAATCCCATTCGATTCTTGCTGAAGAATCAAAGGTTCATGGTGAAGAACTACCTATTGATCCTGCCTCAACCTAAGCTGTGTCATCTTCAATGGAGGGAGGATTTGGTACACTCTTTGTGTGTGAATACCTACATTGGGAGGAGCAATTTTGTGTGGATTCCGTATTAGGTATACCTCTCCCCAATCTTGGTTTCAAATTTGGTCCGGTTTGGTTACAAGAACGAACCTTGAAAATGTAGTTTTCTAAATTGGGAATATGATTCTTGGATGGGAGAAAGGAAATTTTTGAAATTTCAACCAACATTCCTTCAAGGTTCAGCCATCCATATGATGGATATGCCATCCTTTCAGAGACGATAAAGCATTGACATGGTCATTGGGATCAAACTTCCCATCATAAGTCTCCAGTGTAGGTGTCTTAAAATCTTTTAGCCTTGGAGCCGTGAGAATCTCTGATGCCAGGGGGGAGGGCCGACTCAACAATACAGGGGCCGGCTGTGCAACTACCGAGCTCACTTCCTCCCTCACCCTTCTTGGTACTAGTGGTTGGTTGCTCTTCGGGGGACTATTCCTGGCGGATGATCGGTGTGTCTTGTGAGATCGTCGCTTCTTTGCTACTTCTACATTGGTGTTGTTCACATCGGTATTGTCTTACACCTCGACTCTGGTTTGTTTGCGTTCCCGAACATTGTAACGAGGTCGGAGTGGGTTCTTGTTGCCCACATCTTCGCGGTTACGACTTGGTGCTGACTGTTGTGAGGGACAGAGGGGTCTCATCGTGAGCCCGCTCCTCTTTCCCCAAGTTGGCGATCACTAACCTAAGGATCACAGTTCTCACACCGCAAATGTTGTTGCCAAGGTTCAAAGTATCGATACAATATGCCCGATACAGGGCGTATCGTATTGTATCTTTTATAGTAAGATACGGAATACGATAGGAATTTGCAAGTTTCGTATCTTTTCACTGTATCGGTACCTGTATCGATGCGAAGCAGGTGTGTATCACCCATATCAATGTCGTATCGGTCAATATGCTACCAATATGGGGTCGTATCAACCGATACGGCTCCAAAACGATACGGGTGGTAGATAAATTTTTTGAACTGGGGAAAGAAGGCTTCTTTCTCCCAAAAAAAGACTTCTCTCCCTCCCAAACCTCTCACATACTTGTCTACACTTCTAGATCTGCAAAAAAAAAAAAAAAAACAAAACAAAAAAACAAAAACAAAACAAAAATGCACCAAACTTGAAGATTTGGGAAGATTTTTCAAGTTTTGGAAAATATTGCCAAAACATGTGAGTTTTACAATTTTTTTTTTCATCTGATATCTTTGATTTGTTGTTTCTTTCTTGTCTGAATGCTTTGAAATGCTCTAAACCTGCCTGATCTACATTTCCCATGTCAAAAATCACATTTTTTTTATTATATGTGTAGATCTATGGATTTTTATGAAGAAATATGCAAAAATAAAAGTAAAGAAAAAAATTAAAAAAAATTGCTTTTTTATTTGAATGTAAGCACTTAATGTGTTAGAAAACTATGGATGAACTATGGCTGAATGTATTGTAGATAATGACTGAATTTATTGTAGATCTATGGCTGATCTGTCATATCCATGGATCATTTGGCATTTTGGCATTTATTCTTTAAATATACGATTTTTTTGAATTTTTTATAATTTTCAGAATTAAAAATAAATATTAATTAATTATTTTTTAATTATTTTTTAATATTATTTGTCCATAAACATTGAATATATTATTAATATATGGCTGATCTATCATATCCATAGATTATTTGATATTTATCATTCAAATATGATTTTTTCTATTTTTTTTGTAATTTTCAGAATTAAAAATAAATAATATTTAATTATATTTTGGTATGATATAACCCTAAGGACTGAATATATTCTTAACATATGGTTGATCTATCATATCCATTGATTATTTGACATTTATCATTCAAATATGATTTTTTTGAATTTTCTTTTTTTATTTTCAGAATTAAAAATAAATATTAGTTAATTATTTTTTAATATGATTTGTCCATAAACACTGAATATATTCTTAATATATTACTGATCTATCATATCCATAGATTATTTGTTATTTATCATTCAAATATGATTTTTTGAATTTTTTATAATTTTCAGAATTAAAAATAAATAATATTTAATTATATTTTGTTATGATATAGCCCTAAGGACTGAATATATTCTTACTATATGGCTGATCTATCAGTTTTAAAATTAAAAATGAATATTAATTATTTATCTTTTATTATAATCTTTTCATAAACACTGAATATATTCTTAATATATGGCTAATTTATCATTTCCATAGATCATTTGGTTTTTTATTTAAATTTGAATAATAATTTGGAAATGCGGATCATGAATAAATATGACATTTATATTGAATAAATATGAATATGATTATTAAGTGTTTTCTAATTTATTTTTATGGTTTATGTGAATTATGAAGTGCTCTTTGTACCGAGTATTTAATATGGCACCTAAAAGGGAAGAAGACCCAGATATTGGATGTAGATATGGTACTAGAGTAAATAATAATAGGCTCCTTACCAAATGTAATTTTTGTGGGCAGATTTTGAAAGGCGGTGGTGTAACTCGTCTTAAACATCACTTGGCTAGAGGGTATCCAAACGTTTCTGATTATCCAAAGTGCCCAATGGAAATTTCCAAGGCAATGAAAGAACATCTCAAAGAACATGAGATGTTGAAGAAACAAAAACAAAGAGAGAAAAAAGTTATAGGAAGAACATTGAGGCCCAGAAGGGATGATGAGGATGAGGACGAAGAAGAAGATGATGATGATGAAGAAAGGTTTGAGTATGTTAACATTGATAATAATGATGATGATGATATAGAGCAAAGGGCATTCAATATGGGTAGACAAGCATCACGAGCTTCTCAATGGGAACAAGAACAATTACAAAGATTTCATAGCAATAAGCCCCAATTTAGAAAATCACAACACCAGGAGGGTGGTTCTTCACAACCACAATTATCTAAAACCAAGAGTGGTATCTTTCGAGCAAAGAGTTGGAAAGAAGCATTTAACATATTTAAGCCCTCTAAGTCCAAAAAATCATCAAAAAGTGGCATTTCTGATATAGAAGAAATGGACAGATTTTTGTATAGAGACAAAGATACTGGGAAAAAAATTAAGGTGTTATGACCATGGATCTGGAAATGATGCTAGAAGAGTTGTTTCAAAGTTTTCTCTATACAATCATATCCCTGCAAATGCAACAACCTCTCCATATTATAAAATCATGATAGATGAAATTGCAAAAGGAGGAAAAGGCGTACAAGGGTCTAAATCTTATGAAATTATGGGGAGATTCTTAGATGAGGAAGTTGAAGAGTTGTAAAGCCATTTCAAAACATTATTCCAAAAAGCTGAAATATATGAGCTCACTATTATGTGTGATGGTTGGACATGACCAACTAGATTGTCGATCATTAATTTTATGGTGTATTGTAATGGGCAAACAATATTTCATAAATCTATTGATGCGTTTGGTGATCGATATAATGCACAATATTTGTTTAATTTGATGAATGCAGTGGTTGATGAAGTTGGTGCAGAAAATATTGTACAAGTTGTGACTGATAATGGAAGTGCTTATAAAGTAGCTGGCAAAATGTTAAAACAAAAAAAACACTTGTATTGGACACCGTATACAACTCATTGCCTTGATTTAATGTTAGAAGACATTGCTAAAGTTTCTATGGTGTTCAGAGTGATTGAAAGGGGAAAAATTATTACCAATTTCATTTGTAATCATTCAATTATTCTCAACATGATGAGGAGCTTGACAAATAATAGAGAGTTAATAAATCCAGGGCCAAGTTGCTTTGCTACTCATTATATTGCTCTTGAAAGTCTAAATTCTCAAAAGATAGCATTGAGACTTATGATTGACTAAGATGAATGGAAATTACTATTACAAGCAAGAACAAAAGGGGGAGAAGAAGTTGAAAATATTATCAATGACAACAACTTTTGGAAATTAGTTCAACAATATACTTTGTTGACTGAGCCCCTTGTAAAAATGCTTCAAATTGTTGATGGTGAAAAAAGAGCAACAATAGGAATTGTATATGAGGTAATGCGTAGAGTGAAGAAGATGGTTAAAGAGAAATTTCTAATTTCAAATAAACACATCCTGGACATTATAAACAAGAGATGAAATACACAACTCGTTCACCATTTGCATAAAGCAGGTGTTTTTTACTCTATTTAATTATATCATTAATCTCCAACGTTTTATATTTTTATGCTAATTGCTAAATGAGTTTTTAAGATGTCAATTAATAATATTATTTTTTTTTTTAAATTTCAACATATTATTTAAATCCAACTTTTCAATATGTTCATGATCTTGCTTTGAATGAGGATTTATTGTCATCTTTGAAAAAAGTCATTATAAGCCTGGAGCCAGATGAAACCAGAGCTGCCATTGCCTTATAAGAGGTAAAGTGTACTTGTGTAAGTTGATAAATTATATAATAAACATATTTTGATAATATGATACTAATATCTGTTATTCTCAATTTAGGCAAAAATATTCTGTGAAGCATTAAGTGGCTTTGTAGATCTTATGGCCGTTAAAACAAAAACAAGAATTGACCAAGGTAAATTAAAATTTTAATATATTCTTGATTTCTCTATTCTTTAATGTTAATTATCAAGTTGTTAACTAATTAATTGTATTTTTAATATTATACATTTTATATTTATATTAAAATGTATATATATATATATATATATATATATATATATATATATATATATATATTTGTTTTTTCAGCTGAATGGTGGTTGATTTATGGCTAAGATGCCCCACATTTTTATAAAATAGCATTAAGAGTATTATCACAAACGGCTTCTTCTAGTGGTTATGAATGAAATTGGAGTATCTTCAGCCTTATTCATACAAAGCAGAGAAATCGTCTATTCTATGACACTTTAGAGAAGTTAGTATATGTCCACTATAACATGAGGTTGAGAGTTAGACACCTCATTAGAGATAGAAGGCATACAGAATGTTACTTCAACCCAATTGATCTTGATGATATATATAATGAAGAAGATCCAGTGATATCTTGGTTAGAAGATAAAGACACAAAAGCAAGGGTCTTAGATGAACCAAGTAATCCTCCAAGACTTGATCCCTATATTGCAAATTAAATGGGGATAAATGTTGATGATTAGGTCCGAAAACAGACAGGCAATAGTTGGACTGGTAATGGTAATGAGTCTACTAATGATGATGGTGGTGATGGTGGTGATGTTGATGGTGGTGGTGATAGTGATAGTGGCGGTGATGGTGATGGTGGTGAATATGATAGAGGTGGCTATGATAGAATAGGTAGTCATAATGAAGGTGATGCTACTAATAGTTTTGTCAAATATATACCACTTATGGATGATTCAATGCCATTTAGTCAAGAGTAATACCATTCGAGTCACAAAGACATGCAATTATTGGATAGTTCCAATTATGGTTCTTATGGTTATGGATGATCAGATGAATGGAACCAACATTATGGAAGATCCATGGAAAGTAATGAGATGATGCCTGGATTAAGTAGGATGAGCTTGAATTCAAATTCTAATTATGGATATAGCTCTTCTGAGTATGAATATGAGTCATATGACACGGGTTGTATAGCTACAACCCCTAGAACTACAATGAGTTCTTGGCTTTTTGGTGGTTTTGCTAAAGGATATGGATCAAATTATCAGACTCAACCTTGTTATCAATAATGTTGTACTAGGGAGCAATTTGAGCATTTTAGACAAATATATACATCATACTCTAATAGAATGAATTGGGGCAAATATTGAGCTTTGGTTAGAGATCAACACAATGTAGATATAAGCAATTATGAGCTTGCAAGAAACTCCCTATGGTACTGAATTATTGGTTGTCATCACATGATTTCAGGTATATAAGTAAATAATTTATCAAATAATTAATTTTTATTATGATTTTAATATTTATTTATTAATTATTTTTGAATTGTATGTTATATAGGTTATTAATGGACATCATTATTCATGAAGGTATGTTTTACACTTCTATTACTAAATATTTTTTCTTTAATTTTTGACAATATTTTGTGTTGACTTATATTGTATGTGCTAAATTGAATTATTAAATATTGATGTGATTATAATTTTAATAAAATTGTTTAGATGTTCACATATGTTGAGTACTTGAGTATGATGTGGTTTCTTATAAATTCTAGTCCCGAGGTGGGGTTCGGTCCCAGGAAGGAATGGGGACCCGGGTGTTCTCCGCACCTCGGGGAGGAGATCATCGCATATTTTGTTGAGGTTGATTTTGAGTCCTGTTCTACTGAGGGTTATGGTTCTTGTAAGGCCGTAGTGGCGGAAACTGTTGCTGATATTACTAGTAGAATTAGTACTATTGGTACTACTAGAACTAAAGAACCTGTTGCATCTACAACTGCATCATCCTAACACTCTGCACCAGCCCATCAAACTGCTAAGTTCCGACTCTAGGAGGAACCACGGAGGGTTTAGGAACTGAAAAGGTGGTACTCACCTGGGGGAGCGGAACGTTCAATGGTTGGGTACGAAACTTTGCATGTTGAGTCTGTACAGTCAGAATCCCCAAAATATTGAGGGGCATGGTAAATTGGCAGATACAGACCGTGGGGAACTCCTGGTTAGTGGAGGTATGCTCCTGCCCCCTAGAGGCAGTCATCTCGACGTTCTTTTCGATGTTGCTTGAGGATGCCATTAAGCAAAGAAGGTAAGTAGGAACTTAGTTTTTCTGTTGCGGTTCCCATAGACTGTGCCAATTGATAGTGCGCGATCTGAATGCTCGTAGATGGAAGGAAGCTCGGATGTCGGCTATGAAGTAGACTAATCGAACTACAAGACAGATGGATTAGAGAACCCAAGATGGCTAACCCAGCGAGATCGCTCAGATGCTTAATTCAGTACTAGATATGAGTAGCGAGCTGAAAGTAATTAACTTGAGAGCTAGAATGCACTGTATCACACGTACCTAGGTCTTTAGGGGTTAATGCCCTTATATAGTTGGGCTTTCATGAGTCTCACGAAACACTCCCAAGATCTTTGGTCTGGGCTGTAGTAGTATGTTCCGCTCCGAAAGGTGGATAACATGCTAGAATGCACTGTATCATGAATACCTGGGTCTTTAGGGATTAATGCCCTTATATAGTTGGGCTTTCGTGAGTCTCACGAAACACTCCTGTGATCTTCGGTTTGAGATGTAGGAGTATGTTCCGCTCTGAAAGGCGAAAAATGTGCTAGTTGATAAGGTTTACGTGTCCATCCAATTCGGGCGGGATGAGGATAAGGCCTACAGTTGTGCGGCGTGATCCCGAAAGGCTTGGAAGTAGCTGAGAAGCTTCTAGAGTTCTGCTACATGTCACTTCGGCAAGCTTGGTCATCTGAGGTACCCGGGCTTCAGTGCTATCTGAAGTGATTGAGACACCCGAGGTAACTCGACCTGCTGAGATGTCCAAAGGTGTTGAGTCATAATCTAGCTGGCAGGTCGCGTCCACGTGTTCTCCATCTATTAGATTGGGCCAAATCACTCCTCATCAATGACTCACAACAAGTCTAATATTCTCTTCCCTAATAGAAATCGAACACTTTTGGCTCCTTCCTTTCGGGACCTCGGATCCCTCCCTATAAATGAGGATCCTCCTCATAACGAAAGGTATTCATTCGACCATTGGTCCACTCTATCATTAGATTCCTTGATCACCGTGTACAACTCATTCCCTGTTTCCAGTCTTCTTTTGTCTTTTAAGGAGACCACTCTCACATAGCCTACTCTCACATAGCCTAACCACACCTCACCTATAGTATTAATTTTCATGAGATTTGTATTAAACAAGTATTAAAGTGTTGAATGTTGGAACTAAAGGGTAGGTGTAAAAAAAGAAAGTTGGAATTGACCTGGTATAAAAATAAAGAAAAAATCAATGTTGACAGTCATGCAAACGTTGGCTTAGCCATAAACAACACCAAGGCAGCGATCATATAAGATCTAAGCCAACTGTTCAGACTGCCACCAAAAATGGAAGCAACATTTTGGTAAATCTATTGCGGCAGTCTTATAAGATCTAACCTAGCGATTCAGACTGCCACCTAAGGTAGCCGTCATATAAGACCTAAGCCGACATTTCAGATCACCACCTAAAAATGCAAATAAGTTCTGATAAATCTAAGGCTGTGGTCATATAATATCTAAGTCAGCAGTTTAAACCACCACTTAAAACGCAATTAACGTTTTGACAAACCTAAGGTGACAGTCATATCTAACTGGCAGTTCAGACTGTTACCTAAAAATGCAAATAATGTTTTGACAAACCCAAAGCGACAGTCTAAACCGCCATGCTTATTAATGCTAAGCCGGCAGTCGTGGCATACTGCCGCTTTAGAGATCATTGAACCGCTTCAGACCTGTCATCAAGGGTGGTAGTCTTTGCTATCTAAGTTGGTAGTGGCTTAAGGAGCAAACTAATGACCGCCACCTTATATCTAAGGCGGTGCCTTACACCGCTTTTTCTTGTAGTGTAGAAAGCCACTTTTGGTCCTAAAGAATATAACTAAAAGGGTCGTTTTCGACTTCAAACTAAGCTAGAAAGGCCAACATTAGGTAAAAATAAACGATGTTGGAGAAGTCATTGATAAATTCGTTAAATAATGAATAAAATAATAAGAAATGCTAATGTGACATTCTTCAAGCCAAAAAAAATGAAAAATTATAGGTGGATCCTACTTGAAACTTCAGCATGTTAAATCTCACACATTACTAAGAATAAAATAAAAACTATTGATGTATAAATTAACGAATGTAGAAAATAATATATAAGAGGGTCCCACTTAAACCTCAATTCCCAAGCTAAAAACTATCACATCTTTGTGTTCTAGAGTGAACACTGTTAAGGGTGTGGTTGGCACTCATAAGTCAATTGTTCCGGTTTGGTTGACACCCCAAAGTTCAATTGTTCAAGTCTTATAAGTACCCAAAAGTCCTACTGGTTGTAAGGTTTTAGTGGGACCCAAAAGTTCAACTCTTTAGTAGAATTTGAAAAAGATGCCTAAGAAAAAGATATAAGCCTATGTTTAGAAAAACCTCTATAAAAATCCTTGTGTAATTTACTTTCTTGCAGTCATTTATATTTGTCTATTTTATTTGATTGATTGTTCTATTTTTTGCATAATACACACACGTGCGTACACACACACTCATAGCATTGAGGGAACAATCTTTCAATACCCAATTCACCCGCCTCTTGGGTTAGGCTGTCTGGGCAACATCAGCCCCTATTAGAAATCACCAAATATCACTACAAGAAAAATGGTCAAAGCCAACGGTCTCAAGATCGCCGACTTAGGCCTTTAGACCGCCGCTCTTGATCTAAGGTGACGATCAAGCATCCGCCCCCTAAGCCACTACCGCCTTAGATCAGGACCATCGGCTCAGATGAAAAAGACCGCCACCTTTGACGGCCGATCTGAGGCGGTTCGAAATGCACTAAAGCGGCGGCCAATCAGAACCGCCGGTTTAGCATCAATAAAGCTGGCAGTTCGGACCGCCGCCTTAGGTTTTGTCAAACATAAATTGCATCTTTTGGTAGCGGTCTAAACTGCCGGCTTAGATATCATGTGACCGCTGTCTTAGGTTTTGTCAAATGTTGCTTGGGTTTTTAAGTGGCAGTCTAAATCGCCGGCTTAGATCTCATATGACCGCCGCCTTAGGTCTTATTTATGGCTAAACCGACAGTTTGATGACTGCCGGATTTGATATTTCCTTTTTTTTTTTTTTTGTTATTTTTATACTAGGTTAATTGCATCATTTTTTTGTACCTACACTTTAATTCCAACATTCATCACTTTAATACATGTTTAATACATATCTCATGACAATTGATATAATTATAAACAATTTAAATAAAAAATGCAATTTAAAGCAAAATCTATTAATTTACAAAATTAATTGCTATAATATCTAGAATAAATTGTTCAAATACAACATCCAATTGACATATAAAAAAATACAAGGATTTCAGAAACATTCAATTTGTCAAATAATGTAGCACATCTTCCCATGCAAATCCACTTAAACCTGCAAATCATAACATACAAATTGTTAGAAAATGTAAAGTAAATGATATATTGATAAAAATATGTATAAAAATAAATATTTACCTATGCAAAATATAATGCAATCCTTGATGGCCTCTTGGATTAAAAGAAAAACTATAATACTAACATGCCAAAATGTCCCATGCAATCCTTCCAAATTTAGTGATGGCAATGAAAGCAATGAATATGGCAAGAAAAAACAACAAGAATGTTGTCCAGATGTAAACCCTGCAAAGAAAAATTATCTTAGTAAGATCAATATGGTATATAAAATTCTAAGAACTCAAGTATTGAATTATGAAGAAGTTGCTTCCTATTACCATCCAATCCAAGCTAAGTATAAGTCATTTTCCAAATCTACCCTTCCAGTAATAAGATCTGTCAGAATTTAGAGAATAAAGATAGAATGTTGGTTCCTCTGCTCAAAAGAAGGGATAGGTGGCACATTATGGCGGCTCAAACCTATCTATGGGCCAGTCCTTTGTCCTCATAATATATACAAGGCATCACGAGGTAATTTTCATTACCTTGCCCCCTAATTTTCATTAGCTTTTCTATTTAATTTTTCATTAGCTTTTCTAGCCCTATTATTAATGATAACTCCAATATATACAATATAAAATATTTTAAATGCACTAGGAAATTTGTCAAGATATACTCCAATAATATTTCATATTAGTACCCATGGAAATGGAAATATGTTCTTGAAATATATAGACATTTTCAACCATGATGAGAATGTTGAGATGGATGAATGAAAAGATTAGAAAGGAAAGAATTAAGTGCATTGAAGAGAACCTAGGAATAGTTCCAATTAGTGACAAGATGAGTAAAAGTTGACCAAGATGGTTTGATCTGGTGCATATATGACTAATAATTGCACCAATAGGAGTAATTTGATACAAGTAGAAGGATCTAAAAGAACATGGAGAATACCAAGAAGGTGCTGAAAATAATCTAAGGGCGTATGATTTGACATGGAATTTGGCTCCTGATACAGAACAATGACAGAAGACGATTCATGTAACCAATCCTAGAAAGTTGGGGATAAATGCTAAGCTGAGCTTTGAGGTGAGTTGTACTAAGCAAAAAATATACCCAATTCTTTCTGAAAATTGAACTACAGCATGATTATCATGCCTTAACCAGGAATGCATGTGCAAGCAAGAAAGCATGACACATAACGATGTGAAAAAAGTACACATACTTGAATGAACAAGTCTTCTAGTATTTGCTTTTAGCTTGTCAATAGCTTCTTGTAAGATAATTTTATAATAGTCATCATTAGAGAAATCCAAATTTAGAATTTAGAGAATAAACATGGAATGCTGGGAAGCGAGCCTACCTCCGTTCTGGATATGAGAAGGAGCCCAAGCCCTCCTACATCCGATTGATGCCACCAAATCCTTGGCATGCAAGCAGCTCACATTCGATTTGTGGTTGCTGTAGTAAATCCAATCCTCATAAGCCCCACTGATCCTCTTGTCAGAGTAAAATGATCTCCTAGTGCTGTTTGCATATGCCAAGGTACCATAATCGAATGACTTCCTAAAACTAGAATCTCCCTTCCCATCCTCCAATTCTCCATCATCAAAATCATCAAGGGAGTAATGGGTATATACAATCAGCATCATCACTCCTTGCAGAGCACCTGCCCTCACTCCCCTCTTCCTCATGGCATGCCTTCTTAGATCTTTGAGTTGATACATACTTTGTGAATATTTTTACTTTTCTTAGACCTGCTTTGAGAGCAAAAAAATCATTCCTCTCTGTTGAGATAGATTCTCCAAACCGAGGTGATAGTGGAACCAAAACTATCAATCTTGGTACTGTCTCTACATGCTCTTGGGTTGTTCTCAATTCCAATAAGCTGAGAGATAATTGTGATAAAAACAAATCTATAAATATAAAGAAAAATGGAAAGTCTAGAAAAATGAGATATAACTGGCAATTAGAAAGAAATAAATATAATCAAAAGCACATACACAAAGAGAGGGCTGAGGATCAACATTGCCACTAAGCAGAATGAGAGGGACATTTATTTCAAGCTCTTTCTCTTCAGCTGCAAAAGCAAATTCTGCAATGTTTAATAATGTTGTACCAACAAATCGAACCTTATTCTTTGGTCTTAGTTTCAAAACCTGAACAAAGAACCAATCAGTTACATTAAATAAGAAGAAAAAAAGAAAAAATTTACCATATCGAAATCAAACAAGCAGAAGTTAGCGCAGTACCAGAAGCACAAAGTTGCATACAGAAATATTTTCTTTCATAATCAATGTAAAGCATACCAACTGCTAGTAATGCTTCTAGTTTTCATGGTTAAAATTAAAAAAAAAAAAGGAAAAAAGCAACTCAAAGTCTTGGGCACCAATAAAAGCAAGAAGGTTAAGTAAACAAAATGAAAAACCTCAAAAAAAAAAAAGAAATTGAACTTTTAAATTGAGCCCCTTCCATCTCAAAACAAAACGTGCTTAGTGCTTAGATGGAAGTTCCCAGCCCCATGAAAAGAAGGATCAAATGGTGTAGTCATCAAGAAGGAAATAAAACTTTTGACGACATTAAACATCAACTTATACAAAAGTTATCAATTATAAAAAAAAAAAAAAAAGAAAAACAAAAAAAAACTTCTACAAAAGTTATCTTTAAGCACGTTATGGGTTAAAAAATGTACATATTTAATGATCATAAACAAGGGGAAATTTTTTCAAAATCCCCAAGACCAAGATAAACTAATTAAATCCAAATGAAGTCATGCAAAATGAATTTTCCTTTCTTCATTCTTTCTTTTCTGTTTAGCAATATTCTCTCTTTTACTTCTTTCCCTTTTTTTATTGATAAATGAATATAAAGCAGTTACAAGCTCCCCTTTTCGGCAATTAACACAATGCTTAATCTTTGATAGCAATGAATACTACATGAGATTTAAGTACACCGAATCAGAAAATTTTCAAGTAAATGCTTCACCAGTCTGGGTAGCCAAGTTGGTAAGATTCCAAGCAGGGGACATTTGGAGACCAAATAGAAGATATCAGCAATATTCCAACCATCCCAAATACCAAATGCAGAAAAAAAAAATTTATTTCATTAATCCATTTTCTGCCAATCATGAAACATATTCACCACAAATCCCAACAATGGTGACCTCAAATACCTAGCAAAAAAGGAAGCTTCTTATATCCAAAAAGTACAGTAAAGTCGTGATACTCAACCAAAACCATAGAAACTGCAACACATCGAACAGAAGCCCAGAATAGCATCAGAAGGACAGAACTAAATCTAGAAATAGGATATAAATGTCACTAATGCAATATGAAATTCCAGTTACTAAAAACACACAACCAGGAATATGGGTGCCCTAAACATAATCAGAAATTCCAATTAAAATCTATATAAATAATTGGAATTTCATTGCATCTTTATGTTTTTATGTTTCTTTTCATTAATTTTTTTTTTATTATTGCATTTTTCTTTAAATTTAGATTTATCAATTATTTATCATTTTTCATTTTTATGGGACCCAATTTCTATGTTTATTTATTGGATTTATTGTCTATTTATCCTATTCTACCCTAAAAAATTCTCAATTTCTTTGTCAATTTCCCCTTTCCCAAATTTTTTGGTATTATCATTATTCTATTTTTTTATTCTTTCTCGAATCTGCTCTATCCTTTAAAATCCACATCCTCCCTTGTATAGTCTGATCTACAAGCCAACCCCCCTATTGCTTCCTCTAGTTATTAGCTTCATTGGAAGGAAATAATTATTCAACACATTCAAATAACCAGATACACAAGAAATAGCAACCTAATCCAATCAAAAACTCGAAGAACAGATATACGATATTAGGATTCAAGTTTTATCAGTTTTAACATAGCTAGAATCTAAACTATAGGCAAAAATCATCACACAAGAACACCAATTTCAAAAGAAAATCAAGAACTACTAACGATTACATTTCAAAAAAAAAAAAAAACTAACAGAAGTTCTTGAAGAAACCATATTAAGACTAGGTCGGTACTGAGCACCTATAGGAGCTGGTTGGTTGGAACCGATTACCAAATCCATCAGTTATCCCCCCCCAAGATCCCAAGTTTAGCATAGGATAATGTGGAGGGGTTTACCTGGTTGGGTTTTGGCCTAAAACCAACCGTTGCAACAAGGGAACAGGAAGTGTGTTGCACCTATTCTCCTCCCTCCAATGACAGAGATTGATGGTTTTTAACCGAAGCTTGAAGAGAAGACATGGCATTATGCATTATGGTACATGTTTTACCTATCTTCAAAATGGCGATTTGGGGATTTTATCAAGAGGTTGGTGGGGATGAAACAAACTTGAATATGGCTTTCACTGGCCAACTAAAGATGAAAGCTCTGATGACAATCCCCCAATCACCACCGCTAGTTGCATTCGAAGACGCCAAGGACGAGAGAACAAAGAGAGGAGAAAGGAGGAAGATGAGAGAATGACAGGGAGGTTGCCGCAGCTATGAAGACTTCTCTGTAATCAAAGAATAGAGATCTGCGAATGGGGCAAATAGAGAGAAAGGAGAGGAAGAGTAAGAGGGGAAGAAAAGGAGGAGGAAGAAGGAAGAGGAAAGAAAAGAAAAGGAAAATAGGGAGAATAAGAGAGGGGGTTTTGAATTGCTATCGTCACTATTGCTCTACTCCACCGGTGACGATGATGAAGAAATGAGAGAATACAAATGACATGTGTTCGGTTGGGGTTCTGAGAGGGGGAAATGAGAGATAACAAAGACAAATTTACTAAGAGGCTATGAGAATAGTGGGGTTATCAGAGGAGGTAGCTAAGAGTCCAGGGGAGAATGAAAATTGATTCAATCTATTGTAGTAACTCGTTGTAGTGGCGATGATAGAAGGGGAGAGGCAGAGATGGTGAAAGAAAGAAGAAGAAGAAGAAGAGAGAGAGAGAGAGAGAGAGAGAGAGAGAGAGAGAGAGAGATCGAAGTTGAAGAGGATCACCATTGCCGTTGGTTAGAGTAAAGAAGACGATGGTGAATAGTGGATTCTCTGAGTGGTTTCGTTAATTAGAATTTTAGAATGTATTAGAGCGAATGAGAAAGAATGGGTTAAATTTATATGGGTAAAAGGGCAATTTAATAATTTAGAAAATTTAGTGGAATTTTGGTGATGCATGGCTGGGATTTTTGGGGTCAAAGATCAATGGGTTAAGATGGCTTTTACTGGTGAGAGGGTTTGTATATGTGTGGATCAGTGCTTTTTAGATGAAAGGATAAATTAGGGTATTTTGGCTGAAATTTTGTAGGGTGGGGTTTTCAAATATTCTGAGTTGATTAGGGTTGGATTAGTCTAAATAGGCCTAGATAGGGCAGATCTAAGAGGGTAGTGGTTTGATTAATTAAGGACTTCAAAATAGAATCTTGGTGCGGCAAATGGGCAAATAAAGGTATTTTGGGCTGAAATTTTATAGGTGGGCATTTTAGGGTATTTAGGATCTACTAGAAATGTCTGATTGGTTCAAAGGTTCATGATTGTAGAATTTGGGTCAATAAAAGAATCCAAAATGGAATTTTAGTTTCATGGAAGGGAAAATGGGAGAATCTTGGATTGAAACTTTATAGGCAAGTATTTTGGTATGTTTGGGGTCAATAGGTGTGGGTGTTCTAGGCTAACAAAAGGGGTCAAAATAGAATCTTCACTTGATTAGAGGGTAAACGAAGGAATTTGAAGTTGATATTTGTTGGATATGTATTTTGGGAGGTCTTGAGTCCGATGGCGGGGTTTTACCCAAAATTTCCTAAGCTTCATTTGTCCTTTTCTTCTGAAAAATCTTTTAAAAAATGGGTAGTTCTGTTCTTATATACATATAATTCAAGGTTAGATTATTCTTAAAATGGACTTTCTCCTATGCTTGTTTTTGTGCTTGTGAGAGTTTAGTTTCATTGTTTGGTTCATAACAACCATTTTATAGCCAAATACCAACACTTTGAAAAAAAAAATCTCCATTTGAACAAAGTTTCAAGGCTGAAACCAATAGTACTCAGAAAACATAACAAATAATAAGATGAAAAGAAAGCTTACTTTCATGAACAAAGAAACCTTTTCATTCTAAACTTTTTCTTACTTTTTCATTACATTTCAGCCTTAACTCATTCACACACACGGACATATATATATATATACAAAGTTTTGAAATTAAACTTCCAATTATGTAATAAAATGAAGGAGAGGTATTTATGACTCAAAAGCTCGGTGCAAGTGCAATAGGAGAACAACATCAAAGACAGAGAGGAGAAGATTTGTAGGAAAACTCCATATACCAGGGAATTGGAGATTGTCAATGCAATATTGTATCATTAAGAACACCTCGCCATTAAAGAATGAAAATGTTAGCAATAGAACTATGAGCAGAAAAAGTATTCTCAAAGTAAACTTTTGGTCAGACAAAAAAGAAAAAGATTTTACAGAGATGTAAGGTATAAAGTTGCCTTTTATATATAATATTGATACAAGTTATTGGGTATGACTCAACAAAATGGGTTGTATTTTAATCACTTATGCAATATTTGTAGTTTATAAAAAACTTATGGAAGTTTATAATAAATTGAATGGGAAATTTCCCTTGACGACAATGAAAATCATAAGCAAAGAGCTCATTATAGAATTATAAGAAGACTATTGTAGATATTTGTTTTTCGGATATTGGTTTATACATTCTTTTTGAGAATTTCAAGAATTGTTAAGGGAAAATTGTATTTTTAACTTATCTATTAAAATTAATGGCTAAAGGATTTGACAAAGGAGGCCTAAGTTTATTTTGAAAAGAGAGGAGTAGTTTCATTACTTAGGAAAAAAACCAAGGAAGTTTAAGTATTTTACCCTAAGCAATATAGATGGTGTTTGGTAGCGTGGGCATTTTTTTGTCCTAATCTTTGAGAACAAAAATGTTCATGCTCAAAAGTCCTACATTAAGCATTTTTTTTGGATTTTTCTTTTATGTTTCGAGTCATTTATGCCACCTAGGCATGGTAGAAACATTTTTATGAGTTTTTATGTTTGGTATGCATATTTTGGTGTTGATTTGCATGTATTGAAAATGCACTACATTGCAATTCGTGCATGCTTAAACCCATATTATATTTCTCCACTTGCCTAATACCATCTGTACGTACACAAATCTAGAAACTATAGAAACTGCAATGGACAATGCTCATACAGATAAGCACAGCACTTTCATGCCATAACATAACCTAAAAACTCCTATAACGCAATTTTATAAATCACAACAAACACTAATACTCACAATATACAACAATTCTAACGTAGAGCCCCTTATGCCCATAGGCTTCACAAAATGCACATACATGAAACATCTTAGGCGCGGAGCCCTATGGCAATGCCCTTAGGCCGTATACTTATTGTTTCTAATAATTGACTAGCTTTACTTTTATCATTAGTGATGAGGGCAGATTTGGCCCTCCATTGAAATTGTGACACTTGGCACCTCGTGACAATTAGGTAAACACCCAACCAACAAACTTACGAAGTTGGTGATCCACCCGGGCATTAGTCTGGCCGGCCTGGTGCGACCTGCGCATGGCCTGACGTGCATCGGCGCAACCTGGGCGCGACCTGCGCTCGCGCGACTTGCGCACGGCCTGACTCGCGGCCCGCGCGACCTGCGGTTTGCCACCGAGCAGCTCTCCGCCAGGCAGTTCGCCACCGAGCAGCTCGCCACCAGGCAGTTCGCCACTGGGTAGTTCGCCACCAGGCAGCTTGCCACTAGGCAGTTCGCCACCGGGCAATTCACCACCAGGCAGCTCGCCACCAGGCAGCTCGCCACCAGACAGTTCGCCACTAGACAGTTCATCACCAGGCAGTTCGCCACCAAGTAGTTCGCCAGTAGGCAGTCCACCACCAAGTAGCTCATCACTAAGGCACGCCACCACCAGGTCAAATGACAAGGTACTTAGCCAAAAAATTTTACATCACAAAACATTGGTACGTGGCCAAAAACGGTTACATCAGTTAGCATCCGCTAATATTCTATCAAAACCTGTATGCACATAACACCACCTGTCGTATAAATTTTTTAAAACCCAATTTTACCTCCGTCCCTCTCCCTCTCCCTCTTGTTCTTCTTCTTCTTTTCAACAATAGCAAACCCAGTGGCGACCATAACCTCCTCCACTTCTGACCTCTCTCTCTCTCTCTCCTTCCCATTGTTCTCTCCCTATTTCATCATCACTTCGCTACCTAGTTTTTCAATGACAAACTGAATTTTCGAGTGTTCGGCTCTCAAATCTTGGAGGTAACTTTGAAGGAAATCCAATGGATTAAACCATGCGAAGTTGTAAAATGCACATACAACTGGTTTAGCTATTTTGAAGTAGGATCAATGTGAACAAATGGTTGCATACCACAAATTGCGAAACCAACTCTTTATAAACAGGCACGGCTTCTAGCCAAAACCCATTCATTAAAGTATCTATGAAAGATGCAGCGGTGACCAAATTGGGATTAGAAGCACCCAGTATTCTTGAATGCTTCTTAGGATCTTCTTAGAAATAAAAAATTCATAAAAAAAAGAAAGAAAAAGAATTGATATATGTTTTGCCAATGGATCTCAAAATCTTCTCACATTCTGGTTTAACGAGACCTATTTTGTCAAAGCCCTTATTTTTGAATGCTTCAACCAAAAATGCTTCACCCATAAATCATTCAACGTTCATGCCCAGTAACTATTTGTCAAATATATCGCCACCCACCAACCGGTTTACTTTTGTCAGAAACCTCGTTGAGATTCATTCTGACGGTGACTCTTCCAATCTAGATGAGCTCCCCTATTTTTCCTCCCCTACCATCGCCGTTAGATCTATAGAACATCATAACCAGGGCTTGCATTGTTGGGCTGGGGGAAAATGACCACTATAGTTACGTTGTTGGGCTGGGGGAAATGGTTGTCAGTTTGCATGCGAACCATGGCAATGTTGACTGGGTTAACAATGGAGGAAGACAGTTTGGGCGGGGCCGACGCACGCTGCTGGTGGCACGTGGATGGAAGTTTGAGCAATAGTAGTTGTCATGGAGGGGGTGTTGAAAGCAAACACGAGGCACAGAGTCTGAACGCGGGGTTTTATCTATCAACCAGACTGAGATAAATCATCACCAACACCCTTGGCTCCAAGATCTCAAATTGGAATGAAGAACCGAACACCTAGCTCGACAACATGGTGGTGAAAGGTGTGGCTTGAAGTTGCAGTGGCAGTAGTAATTTCGATCAATGATGATCATACTGGACCTGGGTAATGAAGACCAGATTGAGGAAGATGAAGAAGAACCAAAGGAGCTTCTAATTTGACTTAAGGGAAAATAGACATTTTAACCCTTTCATCGATATTTTAACGTCACAGTAAGGATAGCATTAGAAAATAGTTAAACAATAGGGGTTTACTTAGTTAATTAGTTAAAACATAAGGGTAGGTTAAGAAATTTACCTTAACTATAAAGCTCTATAACAATGTACGCATGGAGCATCTTCACTGTAAAGCCTTATGGCCTTACACAATGTACAACTAGAATAGTTCCAACGTAGAGCCCTTTGACAATGCCCATAGGCCTCACACAACGCGCATAAACCTTAAGCACAAAGCCCTTTGGCAACACCCGTAGGCACACACAACACGCATACAACATCTAAAATGCAAAGCTCTATAGCAATGCCCATAGGCATTACATAACATGCAATACTAACATCTTTAGTGTTGATCCCTATGGTAAAGCCCATAGGCCTCACATAGTGTACGTCAACAACATCTTTAGTGAACAACCCTATGGCAATGGCCATAGGCTTTATATAACAAGTGAAAACAACATCTTCACAGCAAAGCCAATGAAAACACCCATCGACCTCATACAACATGCAACATCTTCAACAGAGCATCATGGCAATGCCCATAGGTCTCACACAACACACCAACAACATTTTTAGCAGACTCTCATGGCAATACCTATAGGCCTCAAACAAAATGCGACATCTTTAGCGCAAAGCCTCATGGAAACACCCATAGGCCTCATACAAAATGCGCAAACAACATCTTCAACACAGAGCCCAATGGTAACACCCAAAATCTCATACAATAGGGCAGAGCCTTGTAAATGCTCATGTGCTTTGTAGACACCCAATTTTTGAGTTCTTCAATCTTTCTACAACACTTTAAACTTCAAGCATGCTTCAGTTACCACTTAATCAATTCGGGGGCATTTTTGGATTTTTACAAATGTTTGGACCTCAAGGACCTAAGACCATAGGTACGTAGAGACCAAAATTCTGAATCTAACAACACCAAGATCATCCAAATCTGACGCTGTTTACACCTTCATCTTAACATCCAAAGTCAGATCTGATTTCGATCGTCTGATGAAGATCATTTTGATCTTGAGCCTTATCTCACATAAAATCAGAAATCCAACACCATAGGCACATAAAGCCCAAAATTCCAAATCTGAAAACACTAAGATCACCCAAATTTGACGTCATTTACCCTTTCATCTTAATATGTAAACAAAATCTCATACAATAGGGCAGAGCCTTTGTAAATGCTTATGTGCTTTGTAGACGCCCAATTTTTGAGCTCTTCAATCTTTCTGCAACACTTTAAACTTCAAGCATGCTTTAGCTACCACTTAACCAATCTGGGGGCATTCTTGGATTTTTACAAAAGTTTGAACCTCAAGGACCCAAGAGCATAGGTACGTAGAGCCCAAAATTTTGAATCCAACAACACCAAGATCATCCAAATCCGACATTGTTTACACCATCTTAACATCCAAAGCCAGAGTTGATTTTGATCGTTTGATGAAGATCATTTTGATCTTGAACCTTATCTCACATAAAATCAGAAATCCAACACCATAGGCACGTAAAGCCCAAAATTCCAAATTTGAAAACACCAAGATCACCCAAATTTGACGTCATTTACCCTTTCATCTTAACACCTAAAGCCAAAACCAATTTCGATTGTCCGATCTGAGTAATTTTGATTCTAAACCTCATTTCACATCAAATCAGAAATCAAAATCATAGGTATGTAGATCCCAAAATTTCAAATCCGACAACACCAAAATCACCTAAATCCAACACCATTTACCCCTTCATCTTAACAACAAAGCCAGAACCGATTTCAATCGTTCAATTAACACCATTTTGGTCCTAAACCTTATCTCACATCAAATAAGAAATCCAGTAACATAGAAACATATTTGAGCATCGGGAAAATGACTCATTTAGGGTGGGAATGGAGTCGTCACCCATTAACTTATACAAATGGAGGTGATGGGACCTCCGAGAATGATATCAATAATTGTTTCACATTATAGTGACTCCAAAACCCAAGGTGCTGGCTAAGCTAGTTTGGGTAAGACTCGAATGGGAGAGGGAAGGGGCATTTTGGTAATTTTGAGCTTTGAGAGGGTATTTTTGTAATTTTGAGTAATTGGGGAATTTTGGTTCAAGCATGTTTAAGGGAATCAGACCAGGGGTTCTTGCATGGATAGCTAGGATTTCAAGTCAAAAAATAGAGGGCTGAGATGGATCTAACAACTGATAAGGGTTTTGTGTACGCGAGCTAACGAGATTGGCCAAAATGGAATTTTTTAGATAGAAGGGTAAATGAGGGTATTTTTATTGAAATTTCATAGGGTGGGGTTTTCGGACATTCTGATTTGGTTGGTGGGGTCAAATTTGGCCAACTAGACCCGGATTGGGCAGATCTGGAAAGGGCTTGATTAAGTTAATTTAGAGTCTTGAAACAAAATCTAGTTACGATTGAGGGGTAAACAAAGGTGTTTCGGGCTGAAATTTTATAGGTGGGTATACGGAGGTGTCTGGGATATGATGGTGAGGTTTGATTAGTCTTGAAGGGTCAAGATTGTAGGAATTTGGGTTAACGGGATGTTTTAGAATAGAATCTTGGTTTGATGGGAGGGCAAATGAGAGAATCTGGGGTTGAAACTTTATGAGCAAGTGTTTTGATGTATCTAGAGTTTAATGATGTGGTTTGATCGGTTCATATGTATCAAGATCAAGGGAATCTAGGTTATGAGTGTTTAGGCTAATGAGAGAGGTCGAAATAAAATCTTCGTTTGATGAGAGGATAAATAAAGGAAATTGGAGTTGAAATTTTATGATAGGTATTTTAGGAGGTCCTGGGTCTGATGGTGGTGTTGGATCTAGTAGTCAAGGTGTTGATAAGGATTGATCAGGGCCATCAAATCGATATCGAAGAGGTTAAACGATGGATTTGAGAGCTTTTGGGCTGAAAGTTGGAATTTTTGGGTTTTGGGTGTTTCGAAAGGATCAGAAGGGTCTGATCGGGAATTTGGGGTGAATTGGGGGTTCATGTGGCGGACTGAGCAAAAATTGGGTGTTGACAACGTAGAACCCAAAATTTGAAATCCAACAACACCATGACCACTCAAATCTGACATCATTTACTCCATCTTAAGACCCAAAGACAAAATCGATTCCAATCATCCGATTAGAATCATTTTGATCTTGAACCTCATTTCATGTCAAATCAGAAATCCAAAACCATAGGTATGTAGAGCCCAAAATTATAAATCCAACAACACCAAGATCACATAAATCCAATGTTGTTTACCCCTTCATCTTAACGCCCAAAGTTGGAACCGATTCTGGTCATCCAATCGAGATCATTTTGATCCTAAACCTTATCTCATGTCAAACCAGAAACCCAACATCATAGGCATGTAGATCCCAAATTCCAAATCTGACACCGTTTACTCCTTCATCTTAACACTCGAAGTCAGAAAAGCTTTTGATCGTCCGTTAGGTGTCATTTTGATCCTGAACCTCATTTCAAATCAAATAAGAAATCCAAAACTACATAGATCCTAGAAATCCAGATTTGATAACACTAAGATCACCCAAATCTAACATCATTTACTCCTTCATCTCAAGACCTGAAGCCAAAATTGATTCCAATAATTTGATTAGGATTTTTATATCCTGAACCATATCCCACATGAAATAAAAAAAAAAAATCCAACCATGTAGATGAATAATGTTCGAAAATACAAGTCCAACGATACTAAAATCGTCCAATTCTAACACCGTTAACCCTTTCATCTTGAAATCCGAAGCTAGACTGGATCCAAGCCCTCTATTTGGATTCCTCTTTACTACAACTTTGAACCTAGGAATCTTCATGATTAGATCTTTCTCGTAGCCTCTACAACCATCTTAAAATTTAAAACTTAACCTGGTAAAGAGTCTCCAATCAATCAAATCAATCACCTAAACTTGGAATGTTAAATTTAGGCAATTTGTAAAAATTTCCACTAATGGTCTTCATTGATTGAGAGGATATCTCTCCCAAAGCTGTCATGATAACCCCTTCTCTCATTTAATTTCCTTCCAAAATCCCTTTAAACCATAGCCATTGATCTCCTTATTCTCAAATCTCAGCCCTCCATTCCCTTCTAGAATCCTCTCCAAAAATCTATAAACATCCCCAGTTTTCACACACAAACACACACATGCTAGCCTAGAGAGAGAATTCTACACTTATTAGGCTAGACAATACCTCTCTTCATGTCCAAACCAACCCCCGTTTTCCCTCACCCACATCCAAGCTCATTAGAATACGTCCAAGCCTCCTATACCATTGTTGTAGTTATAACAAAACTGTCTTCATTCTTAGGTTTCCATACCCCCTCCCACACATCCTAGGTGCTTAGGATTTGTTTCCCACGACCATAACACCCCACTTTCCATTTCACCCACAAACTGAGAAAACCCAATAGCCACCCGAAAACTCACCCTAGAACCTAAGAGACATGGCTGAACTTGCTTGAATAATTCGGTGATTGCTACGGAACAATAGAAGGCTTCCAGCAGCGATTTACTTTACTCAACGGGCTACATAGCTTTGAACCTTGGGAGTTTTTCAAAACATCTAGGAGCAATGAAAAGGTGCTTGAGTTGCAACAAAGACCTGGTCAAGTGGTCAGTAGCAAAGTACATCATGCAAAAGTCATCTTTGCTTATTTATGCGGCGTAGGAGGTATGATATCCTTTTTAAGTTTTCCCATTTTTTATGATTATAAATTCTTTAACTTCATCTAGTGTAAGCAATTTCACTTTTTACTCTATAAGTAGTCTAGTAGTAGTTCACATCTCTGCCCCACAATGTCCCTCTCCACAATACATCCCTGCCATGTATTGAGAACATCTCCCGATGATGACATCATTGGTTCTGATACTATCATCAGGAGATGCTCTCAATACACGGCGGGGATGTGCTGTGGGGTATTGTGGGGCGGAGATGTGAACTCGTCTAGTAGATTCATCTCCATTGGGTTCATTCATAGTGAGAATATTCAGCCTACTTCACACACACACGCGCACACACACACACACACACTATATATATATATATATAGCCACCACCACATACTACCATTTATTTCATTTAAGATAATCACTTCACTTAATCCTAATTGGAACTACTAAAACCTTGATAACGTATTTTATGTTTTCTGAATATTTTATTCTTTATCTCCTCTCTGTTGTTTGCCACCCATAACTTGCTTCCCATAAAAGATCTATTATAAGTCATTTCAAACACTTTTTTTTTTGAATTTTGTATTTAAAGAACAAATAAAAACATCAATAAACAAATACTAATAAAACATAGGATTAATATATGCAATGAAAATTGAGTTAAGATCTAAGATTAAGAAGTTCTACGAGATTTTAAGAAATAAGAAGAAGATTGAAGGAATTTAGTTAAGGTTAGGGTTGGGGGTTTAAAATTTGGGGTTGAACTAGGATTGGCCTCAACCGAACTAACCCGGCCCAACTTGCAGACCTAGTACAATAACTCTTTTGGGCACCTATATAAGGGCACACTATCCAAGGGAAGATATTGACACTTTTACTACCTTGACTATCTAAGCACTCTTAGATCACTTCATCTCTTAGCTCTCTAGTTCGTACAATTAGCTTGGCAAGTCCAACAAAACTCAGCCTAACCGACCTCATTCTCACTACTAACTTAAGGGGTTTACCTTGGGGCCTTTGATTATTTTTATTAGCAAATCCAACTCACCAACTCAAATATTCCCAATATCACATATGGACCCGAATGTATTTTTTATGTATAAGTTAAATGTGACTATTTTTTAAATTTTCTTTATTTTAAAAATAATTTTAGGGGCTACAAGTAAAGTGTCGATGTAAATTCTAGGATTGTTAATGGGTCGGGTCTACCCAACACACTTAAACCAACCAAACTGATTATAATGATTTTGGTTTGATAACCTTGTCCTGATTAATAATTGCACCAGTTCTGTTGCTTGCCTGTTACGAACTGATTCATATCTAAAAATTATTGTTTTATTTTATATATATATATATATAGTATCTTCTTAATTTTCTTATAATATTAATCATATTTTATGTTTTAAATGATAAATTTCATAGATAATAAATAAGATAATATTAGTTAAAAATATTGAGTTTATTAACAAACAAATAATTTAGTATTTTTATATCATTTTTATTAAGGTTATATTATCAAAATTTAAAATTTAAATTATTATTTAAATAAACAAATACAATTTTCAATATAATCAAGTAAAATCAAAATGGAACCATTTTAACCACCGGTTTTTGAATTGACGGTTTGATTGTTCAATTAAATTGTCCAAAACCCACCATCAATTTATCTGAATTCTCTTAAAGTCTCCACAACTTTTTAAAACGTCCAAAACTCACCATACTAGTGAGATAACAGTAACTTGACTAATGGGCATCGCTAATTTACCATTTTACTCTTTATTATTTTCTATCCATTTTGCAATATACCAAAATTACCCCCATCGTTATTCAACCCAAAACCCAAGCATTAGCCGCTACTTTCTTCCTCCATTGGCCGCTGCTTCCCCTTCATTTGAGATTGAAGAAGAATAGGATGCGTCTGAGAAGAAGAACAGACTGAGAAGAATAGTCCGCAACATCTCATTGATCGATGCTTCTCTCCTACCTTGGTTTGAGAAGAAGAATGGTCGGATGCTCATCAAGACTGTTCCCATCGTCTGAGAAGAAGAGCAGTCCAAATACAGTCCGCAACTTCTCAGCGGTCGCTGCTTCTCTCATACCTTCATCTGAGAAGAAGAATGGTCGGATGCTCATCAAGACTGCTCCCATCGTCTGAGAAGAAGAGTAGTCCGAATACAGTCCGCAACTTCTCACCGGCTGCTACTTCTCTCATCGTCTGAGAAGAAGAACGGTCGGATTATTGCCTCTCTCATCATCTGATTTGAATAGTCATGTTTGGATCTTTTATTACACTCAGTAAAAAAGTCTAATATGTACTAAAAAAAACTGATAGACCCATCCTACTTTAGGGAGGCTAGGACCGGCATTGCGAGATAAAACTGACAAACCCATCCTACTCTAGAAGGCAAAGCCTGAAATGAGGAAGCTAGATGGGAAGGTGCTAAGCATAAACATCAAAATACTTCCATATGTATTGGCTGAAACCATCTTCCGAACACTTTGACATTTAGTCAAAGTAAAAAAGGATTAAACAAGCAGTGACCATACAAGTAGACGTTTAGATGGAATTAAATGAAGATGGACTAGAAATTTCAAAACACCTTGCTTCCATTTCCGTTGTATACGAGTGACGAACCTCCAACCCTAACCTTCAAAAGAGTCTCTTAAAGTAGTGATCGTGGTAGAGGAAGGAGTAAATATTTTCACCTAAGAAAGCAAACAAGCAGTAGAGATCGTGGTAGAGCAAATCTCTTAAGACTTCCCGTTTGGAGCAAGAAGGACTCTCAGTGAGGATCCCTTCCTTAGACATTGAGAGCAAGAAGACCCTTCCTTTGATGTTGAGAGGGTTGAAAACAAGAACACTCCAGGTTGAGAGAATAACACGGTTGGGAGCAAGAAAGACTCTCAGTAACGAATCTTATATATGAAATAAAATTGGGCGCTTAAGGGCATCTCGGTCAAAAAAAATGTTTAATAGGCCGACTCACCATTCAGGGGCAGTTTAGTCATGAAATATGCACTTAGGATGGCGTGGACAACTTGGGTCATTCAAATTTTACGGTGTTGTACGGATGGTGAGTTTTGGAAAATAAAATCTCATTGACATGGTAAATTTTGAATGTTTTGAAAAGTTTTGGTGAGTTTAAGAGAATTTAGATAAATTGATGGTGGGTTTTGGATAATTTCCAAAAAAATAATTAAAATAAAAAATGTCTAAAAACTATAGGATGGGTCGAACGGTTTGATTACTTGGGTCAATGGGCCAGTGACCAATTCAACAATTTTTAGTTGAAGACTGAGTTTAGGGTAAAATAGAATCGGTTGCCTGAACGGTTTCTTGCCCAAATAGTCCAACCAAAACATAGATTTATTCTACCTGTACCCGACCCGTTGACAACCCTAATAAATTCTGATGTAATACAAATTCAATGGCTTTTGGATTTAGGTTATAAAGAATCAAATATATTAATAGGAAATGGATGCTCTCTGCATCCAAGAAATGGAATCTACTCGTGCAAGTAGATCCCACATGAGTAATTATTATACTAATTTAATAATTTAATTATTATAGTAATTTAATAAATATATACTTAGTGATTATAATTAATAATTTTTGTTATTATAAATATTGTTAATAACTAGATATTTACTTTAATTTTACTTTAAATTAAAATTATAAATATTGTTATTAAAAATATTGTTAATAAATTTAGTAACCTGATTTTAATAATTACTAATTATTATAGTAATTTAATAAATATATAATTAATAATTACTGTTATTATAAATATTGTTAATAAATAGATATTTACTTTAATTTTACTTTAAATTAAAATTATAAATACAATTAATAAATTTAGTAACTATTGTTATATTAAAAATAATTAAAAATGCTAGTAAAAGTATTGTTATTGATTATTTAATAAAATATTATAATTACTGGCTATTACTGATAAATATTGTTAATTAAATTTAATTTTGGTAATTATTAATTTAATGAATATTGTTAATAAATCTTATTCATAAATTTAATAATTACTGTTACATTAAAAATAACTAAATAATATTATTAAAACTATCACTAGTGATTATTTAATTAAATAGTATAATTACTTGCTATTATTGATAAATGTTGTTAATAACATTCTGACAACCGATGGTTCGACCATCCGGTTCAAACAGATGGCCCATTTTGACAATAAAAATTACAAGCAAAAAATTATGGAACCATTCTGACCACCGATTTTCAAGTTGACAGTTCAATCATCTGGTTCAAATGGACAATCCGTTCTGACAACAAAATTTATAGGCAAAAAATTGAGTTTGTGAGGTCCATTAAGTAGTATCATATGTGTTATGTCATTTGAGCGTGTGACTCATACAACCCGAAAACAGAACCGTTATGGTCATCGATTTTTGGGTCAATGGTTTGACCATTTGGTTCGAACAGACGACCCGTTCTGACAACAAAAAATTATAAGCAAAAAAATTATGGAACCGTTCTAGCAACCATTTTTTGGGTTGACGGTTCGATCATTCGGTTTGAATGGATGACCCATTTTAACAACAAAAATTACAGGCAAAAAATTGAGTGTATAAGGTCCATTGAGCAATATCATACATGTTATGTCATTCGAGCATGTAACTCATACGACCCGAAAATGGAACCACTCTGGCCACCGGTTTTCGGGTTGATGGTTCGACCGTTCGATTTGAACAGATGGCCCGTTTTAACAACAAAAATTAAAAACAATAAGAAAATGACCAAAACCATTGAACGGGTCAATGAGTTGATAGTTCGAGCACTAGGGTCAATGGGTCGTTGACCGATTCAACGGTTTTTGGCCAGGAACCAGTATTGGGGTAAAACGGAACTGGTTGCCTGGACGGTTTCCAATTAAAAAATAAAAAAATGGATGACTTGTTCTAACAACAAAAATTATAGGCAAAAATTTGAGTGTGTGAGGTCCATTTAGCAATACCATACGTGTTATGTTATTCGAGCGTGTGACTCATATGACTTAAAAACGGAACTGTTTTGGCCACCAGTTTTCGAGTCGATGATTTGACTGTTTGGTTCAAACGGATGGCCCCGTTCGACCGCCTAGGTCAATGGGTCATCGATGGATTTAACAATTTTTGGTTAGGGACTAAGATTAGAATAAAATGGAACCGGTTGCCTGAATGATTCCGAATTAAAAAATTAAAAAATAACCAAAAACCATTGAACGATTCAATGGGTCAATGGTTCGATTGCTCGAATTAATAATTTGTTAACCGATTCATTGACTTTTCGCCATGGACAGGATAATCGAGGGTTCCATTCCAACCCTTGCGAAGAGGCCCCTCCGCTAATTCTGATGTAATACAAATTCGATAGCTTTTGGATTTAAGTTATAAAGAATCAAATCAAATTTGGATGCAGTTGAGTCTAACCCGAATCCAACCCAATTACGGCAGCCCTAATACTAATCAATCAACTTCAACTTTAACTTAATTAAAAAAAAAAAAAAACCCTCAACTTTAACCGTTATAAAGCGTGTAACCTTCTGCTCTTTTGCACAACATATCCGCTAAAAGACAAAACAATAGGCTATTCATCTCACATCCGATTCATCTGTTATTACGAAACAAAATGACACCGATAAAGAGAGAGGATTTATTTTGGGACCTTGGGAAGTGGGTGACAAACAGACAATTCCAGGACAACCTCACCCTAGCCTCCCCCCACCCACCAACCTCCCTCGAGGTGGCACTTTTTTTTTTTTTTTTTTAATTTAATTTCTACAAAATTTTAATCATTTCATCTCGCCATCCCTCCGTGAGTGAGTGAGTTACACTTGCTTTGCGGTCCCACTTTAGAAAAGTGGAAGGAAATGTGTAGATCCGAAATCGATTCGGGTCAAAGCATTTTGGGATCATTTCGTGTAAAAACTAAGCCTTAACCCTAAATATTCTGATTAGGGTTGACCGATTGACCCATGTGCCAAATGGATCAATGGTTCAATTTAGAATTTCCCAAATCAAATCAAGCGGTCATTGACCAAATCAACAATGTTTTGCGATTAATATGGATTTATTCATCCGATTCAAAGGATTGAATGGTTCAATCATTTTAGTCAAAACACCGATTTGAAATTTTAGTTACCCAGTGGTGACCCGTGACCTATCCCAACCCGAAATCCTTTTGGGGTTGTGTGACAAGGAACCCTAACCCGTTTCTTTGGATTGGATTGGGTTTGCGGGTTGGATCACTTTTGATGTGTATGATGCGGCGGGGGCCCACAAAGGCAACACTGTTTTTTGGGACGGAAATGAAATTATTAATTATGGCACTTTTTTTAGGAAGCGGAAGGGTGGTATGATATCCAGGTGGTGGGCCCAGAGAATCTCTTCTTTACGTGAGATGAGACAACGTAAAAAAAAGATTTCTGGGGATCCGGCAACGAGCTTACTACGGACTCTGCTGTCTCTGATGATGAAAAGTTACAAATTATGATCCTCGCCTTCAAATTTCTAAAAAGACCAAAAAACCAAAGTCCTTGTTTGTTTTATTGGGATTGAGACTTGGAATTTGGAATTGGGAACGCGGGAGGACGAAAAATGGAAAATCAGAAACACAGAAAAAACCGCAAAACAAACAGCATCTAGAAAAACTGAAAATAGTGGGCCGACATGGGCCGGGTCGAGCGATTCCAGATAGAAAAACTAACTGCGACTCCGGACCCGAGGGTTTAATTTGGTTTTTGTCCTCTCCCTCTCTCTCTCCACACATTGACATGTTTTCAGGATTTGGAGTTTTGGACGGTGCTACGTGCTGACCTGGGACTCCTTTCTGTCTCTCTCTTACAGACATGCAGAAATATAAAATTGTCCCAAATATGACTTTCAAACTTTCAAACCCCCACCTCCCCATCTCTCTCTCTCTCTCTTTCTCTCTCTCTCTCTTCTGCAACTTCTGTCATTTTCCGTCAGCCCCTCTCGGATTCCGGACACGCTCAATCCACGAACGGATATTTTCAAAATTCTGCAAATCATTGAATTCCGCTTCTCTCTACCGACGAGGAGGAGGAACCCGTTATTTGGTTTAAGGGAGCTTCGATGGATCCGAAAGGTCTTCTCTCGTTGTGCTTCGTGTTGGTTTAGGAGATTTATAGAGTTTTGATCCTCGGGCAGGGGGAATATAGTAAAACAAGATGATCGGAGAAGTGGAAGAGGATTCGTTGTCGTTGATTACCCCATTATTTAAGCCTGTACATGGTTATTATTGGACGGAGATTCTTAGATAGATCTTTTCGTGATTACTCGCGTTTTTTAGGGTTATAACCCTCGCTCCTCGCTTCCGGATACGCTTTGATTAGGGTTTTCGGCTAAATAATTTTCAGGTACTCTTCCTTTCCTTTCTTTTCTATTGCTTTGTTTCTATTTTCATGCCCTCCCCTCTCACCCTTCACCTAAAGGATTTAACGTTTCGTTGCTTTCTTTCGTTTTTGATTTCTTAGTAGAATACCCTTTTCTTTGATAACGTTGTTTGTTCATAAGCGCAGACCTGAAATTAATACAGGCCATCTAGTACAAGAATCGGATAAAAACGTCATTTTCACAACAAAGAGATTAAAGGAATAATTCGGTAAATTCTTTTTCATGACTAGTTCGAAGAGACTTTGTGCTTTATATATTCTCGATTTAATAAAAAAGATTAGCACGGCTGGAATGTTCAAGCTATTATTGTGAGGAAATTACTTTCCAGTTTGTTAAAGAAAAACTCGAAACGTGAAACGGGATGGATACCAAAACAGCCTGATGGCCCATTTATTATTGTTGTTATTGTTGACAGAATATCTAATTTCCTGTTGGCCCATACATTATCAAGAATATTCATTCATTATCCGCTAATTCACAGATTTTTGTTATTTAAAACGGTTATCCAAGAGGGTAACAAGAAATTATGTAGTACCAAGTATATGGGTCTATGCGGAGTTGTGGTAGATGATAGGTATAATTACCATGAATTTTGGTTAATGGGATGGATGATAAGAAACACCCTATTTGCTTCAAAACTATCATAGTACTAGCAAGAAAACCCATGCAAATGCATGGAGCATAGGGTTGAATAGAAATTTGGATAGGCTTAGGTTGGCAAATTTGGGTTTTGACATCAGTTTGGTTCCAAGTCAAGGTTGGTCTAGTGTTGGCACTTAACCCCACCCAACCCATCTAATTTATACCCATGTTTTATTAGACATGGTTAAAAGAATTACAAAGATATTATCTATAAAAAAAAAGAGTTACAAAGATATTTAATAGGAAATGAGGGTTTTAATGAAGGAGAAGTGGGCCTTGGCGCAACAGTTGGGTTGCTCCATTGGGACTTGGGTAGGGTTCAATTCTTGGAAATGGCCTCTCTGTATGTGCAGGGGGTAAGGCTGCATACTCTGTCCCTCCCCAGCCAAACCCTGCATTTGCGGGAGCCTTGTGCACTGGGCTGCCCTTTAGGAGAGATGTTACAGCATTGACTATTGGGGAGAGAGAGAGAGGGAGGGAGTTAAGAATGGTTTTATTATTTCAAAAAATATATTTTAATAGTGAAAATTAAGGCATAAGAGGGTTTTTAATATTTCACATGTGTGAAGGAGAGAAGGGGAGATTTCGTGTGAGGCCTGTATACAAACCCTAATAACTTAAGTTTTACATTAGGCATCTTTATTAAAGTTTCCTAATTTTATTCAACCGTAACTCCACCCAAAATGTCAATAACATAAGTTTCAAAGTGTCTCCCATGAACTTAACTAACCAAAGAACCTATTCTTCTTCAAAAAATCTATTTTTAAGACGTCAAAAACATCTTCAATTATAGCACAACTTGCATCAAATGATTTATTTATCTTATTTTTCCCCATTGCCTAAACAATATGAGGTGAATCAATATTCTTCTTTTACAAAATTCTAGGGAGATCATTGCTCTTTTCGATGGGTTATCTGTTATCAGGTTTTTCTCCTTTATTTATTAATTTAACATAGATGAGTTTTATGGCTTCCTTTTTTTTATGAATAATAAAGCATTTCATTAAAAATTTTTAAGAATGGTTTACAATTGATACAACATTTAGTTTTCCCAAGAGGTGTGAGATGCAGCTTAAGAAATCAAAATAAATTATAGTATAGCCCAGAAAAGTTGACTCCTATTCACCCCTTTCTTAGCTAGTATGTCTGCCAGTCCATTTTCCGATCTTCTCTCCCACTGAATTCTGATTGTTATATTAGAAGTTAGCCATTTGAATCTTCTCATTGCCCCCTGAAAGGCCAAGCCACTGTCTCCGGTTCTTTCAGCCACCCAATTACCACTTTGGAGTCTCCTTCCAGGACCAGATTTCTGAGGTTCAACTCTTTTCCAATTTGATCCCCCTGTAAAACAGCTTGGACCTCTGCACTAACCGTGTCCCCCACGGTTTCTTTTGATTCAATTGTTTTTACCTTGGTCAATTCAAATTTAAAATTGTTTTCTTTTTAAACTTGGCCATTGATTTCATCATGTCTATCCACTTAATTTAAGTACTTTGCATAATATACAAGTTATATAAAAAGGAATATGTGAAGCTCAATAATTTAGAAAGAAGAAAAAAGAAAATTAATTTTCTATTATTTTATATGCAAATAATTATAAATATATTAGTACTAAACTTTGGTGAATTATTATTACTTCATTTTTTCCTTTAAAAATTCCATTTCAAACAGCAGCCCAAGCATCACACGGGTCACTACTAGCATATAGATATGTAGATGACATTTTTTGTTGAGGATTGTTTTGGTCTTTCTATCTCTCACTTATGTGTGAAGTTGTGAACTGGTGTTTGAGTTTAAGGACAAAATTGAGTTTCTCTAGACTATGTAAATATTTCAAATGGAGAGATCCTTCCAGTTCATGAGGTGGTTGAAAATTGATATTTCTAATAATTATGACTACACGTGTATGTGGGCTTTGCATAGTTGCGTTGGGAAGTGAGGAAGCAGCTGCCTGCTGAGGAAAGGTTTATCTTGACTCTAGGAAGGCTAAATTAAGGAATCATATCCTTCTAATATAACAATTATCATTATATTCTTTTGAAGATAAAAGAAAACAAAAAAAAAAAGAAGATACAAGGAAGGTGATAAGCAATCACCCGAAAAGAAAGGCCAACCCAAAGAAAAAACCAATGAGACAAAACAAACCCAAATCAGCCAACAAACTAAAAGGACCCAACTAACGAATGCCCCTTACCCATAACAATACAATACAATATAAAGACGAAGTAAACTAGAATACCAAAACAGCTTGATGCCCAACAAATACCAAGCAAGACACTCAAACCCTAAATTGCCACTTCTAGCATTTTTCTAGTTTTTTGAGTACAGTTTTGTTGTCGTTTTTTGACTAATCCTTTGGTTTTCTGACGAGCTTGTTAGGTCCCAATCTGAATAGACCACCTTTTAACCTCATGAAAAACTTAGAGACTGGGATCTAGGGTTTATGTTTTTTTATTGAAATAATGTTGACAACAAAGCCATTAACCCTTTTTATGTTTTTTATTGCAAAAGAAAATTCATTTAAATAAAAAGTAGAATACACGATATTTAGCATTATGTGTTCATTTTTTTATGTTAATTGGTATCAGGTTATCATTTCATGGAATTATATAAATTTACATAATTTGTCATTTGCATTTTGCAGCAATCTCACTTGATATTTGAGATATGATCTTTTTTCCTTTTTTCCTTATCTCTTACATTCCAACAACATCCAGTGGCAGTGAATCTCAACTTGTAGTTCCCATAAATTTTCTTTTTCAGATTACATTTCACATTATAATTGGTGTTTCATCAAGCTTGGTGGGTTTTAGCCTATAATTTTTATGTGTACTAACTCAACTCAACTAAGCCTCATTTTATCATGACATTATCTATTGGGTCTAATACTAGGTTCTTATGAATATTAGTATTTTTTATCATATCCTTCCTGGTGCCATGCTAATTGCTGTAAATCTCCTTTTTAGCTTTATTTGTCCCCTTCTATTTTATTTTTTCTGCTGCCTTTGGTAGATTCGACAACTAATAATTCCTCTTCTATTGGGAGCAGGAACCAAAGATCAGTTGCCATTTGATGCTTTTATTTTGCTTGTTGGCATTTTTATGACACTAGGTTCTAGAGTAAGACTTATGGTTGAGACTCCTACCTGAAAATGAAAATAGAAAACATAAAGACGGTTTGGCATGTTTAGATCATCAACAAGATACAAAAGTTGTGTATATGAAGGCTTTAAAAGAAAGAAAACATCCTTAAAGTGAAAATGGTGTCTTTTGGTGTCAGATAGGATTGTCAATTGGTTAAAAACAAATTAGACTTTATTCCCTGTCTGATGAGTTAGATATGGATATAAAGATGTAGAAATGCGTATTAGAGGATTGAGCTCACTCGTGTGCCTAAGCGCACTCAAGGTGCTTATTCTAAAACAATGGCCCCATCCTCTTCATGTTCTGGCAAGTTGTGTATCAAACAGATGGTTAATGTCTTCTCTTCCTATACCATTTTGCAATGACCATTGAGTCTTTTTTAGGGAGTCTATGCAGAATTTTTGATATAAGTAGAGGTAAAACACCACTCACTTTGTTGAGAAAGTAACCTAGGTTGCTCGGGATTGGTAAGTTGTGCCAAATAGATAATTAATGTCTTCACTACTATTTAACAATGATCATTGGTTTGGCTATGGGGGAGTCTATTCAGAAGTTCTAGTATAAGTAGAGGTGGAACATCACTTTCTTTGATCAGAAAAATTTTGTTAATTTAATTCTATTTGCAACCAATCCCATGGTTACAGGCATTGATATTGCTTTGAGGGAGTTGATGGAGTAGAGGTGGATCACCAATTGCCTTGATGAGGAAGGTAGTAGGCAGTACAATTGTTGAAATAGGCATTTCTAGTGGGTTTTAGGTGGAAAGAGAGGTCATGAGGCATTTATCAGAGAGCAAATTCTCTAATCGGAGCTTGTTTTGCTAATCTGTTCTAGTTAAAGTCATATCCACTGTTAAACTATTAGTGCTTAAATCATTTCTTACTGCTATCTATGCCCTTTTTGGTCTACCCCTAGCTCTTCTAGCCCCTTCCACTTGTAACAAATCACTTCTTCTAAGTGGAGCTGTTGGTGGTCTTCTATGCATGTGATCAAACCATCTTAATCTACTCTTTCTCATTTTATCAGTTATTGGAACTCTCCTAGGTTCCTACGGATGGCTTCATTCCTGGTCCTACTACCTTTTCTAGTTTTCCACTCATCCATCTTAGCAATTTGCATTTCTGCCACACTCATTTTCTAAAGATGTTGTTTCTTGATTGTCCAACACTCTGCTGTATACAACATAGCTGGCCTTACAACTATTTTATAGAATTTTCCTTTTAATCTATGTGGTTTTCTCCTATCACACAAATGTCCAGCTACACCCCTCCATTTTGGTATGTGACTACTGTTTCTTTCTTTTTTTTTTTTTTTTTTTTTTTTTTTTTTTTATGACTAATAGAAACATTTTGGTATTAGACTATTCTTTGTAAAGGATTCAAAAACTTTCTATCTGTAGTTTGTTATCATCAACCATATGCAAGGACCAATCAATCATCTAACTTTCTATAATTATAGGTCGTGTACTATCTATTCTATTTAAGAGTTGTCTGGTTGCGTACTCGTATTTTCTGTAGGATCTTTTCCTTGTCAAAATGTCTAGCTTTATTTAAGACCTTATCAGCTAGTCCATGCTAGGGTCTTAAATTCTTAATCCTCAAACATTTCTTGTGCCAACAACCAATATTAATAACACCCAACACTTTGCTGATCAACTCCTGTGTATAGATTCCCTTGTCATGGAAAAAGGCAAATTTCTTAAACTACCCCTACTATTTAGCTAATTGACAAATTGTACCCTTACTATTTAACCACCCTTATTGTTTCTGACAATTGCCATTGCCGTTAAACATTGACGGAAAAAAGTGAAAAGTCAAATTTATCCTTCATAATTTCTCATATTTTCAAAATATAATTAAATATCAAATTTATCCTTCAATCCCGGGTGTTGATCCTCGTTGGTAATTTGAAGATTGATAAACGAGCAACAACCATAAAGACCTCAAGCCACTGAGGAGTCGATCAAGTACAAGGAACTCTGCATTTTCTTTTCGGATCAGAACTCTACATTTTTATCAGAAGCTCTCTATTCAGCATGGTCACTGTGGATGACTCCTCGATCCTATCACCCAAGTTATCAAGAGAGAGAGAGAAGGTAGTGGCCCATTTGGTTGAATCTACTATTCACCAACACTATTCATCGTCCTCAACCTCCCGAAGCACCGAACACGACGGTGGAAGAAAGGTCCCCCTTCTAGCCACATTTCTTTCTCTTCCTTTTTCCTCCTTTCTCTTTCCTTCTTGATCTCTTTCCCCCTCCTCCAACGATTTTCTACTATTTTTTTCCATTCTTCATCATCCCTTTTGGCAAGAACAAAGGAGTTGCAGCAACGCAACTCCCCTCTGATCTCCACTCAATGCATTTGTCGTTGGATGTTCACTTTTATCTTCTCACCCACCCTTCGGAATCGTTGGCTTCGATCATAGGTCACTCCTGTTACCTTCCCAACTCGGTCTAAAGAGATTCTCTTACTATTTTGTCTCTCACCGTTTTGTCGACACCATAGAAAGCACTCACTCGATCTGTATTCGGTGCTCATAAGACCAAGGACCTCAGCTACACTCCGTTTTTTAAAAACCCAACCACTGGAAAACACACATTCTCCGTCTACTACTAAATCGGCCTTAGAAAAATCATTACTGGTGGCAAATGCGTCAAAATCCGAGGTGATCTCCATGGTTCTAGGTGAGGAGATACGGTGAACCTAAAACACCTAATGATTTTACATCTGCAAACCAATATAAGAGAAGGGGGAGAGAATGAGAAAATGTGAGAAGGGAGAGGCTTCTTGTCACTGGTCGCTGGTGATGCCCTTCAATGCCGGTGGTTGGAGAGGGATAGAACAAACAAGGGTAACTCAGGCGTCCGTCATTGAATCTGGATCTACTCCATGGATGACAAACACAGATGTGCTTCGATCCACTTCAGCAAATGGGACTCCCAGCATCAACTTCTATCCGAATGGGGAAGCTACTTTGGATTTTGGTCGCTGCAAGGGTCTTCAATTTTTATCGCCGCCAAGGAGCTCTATTCGGCTCCCGCCTTTCTATCTTCCTCTTATTTCCATCCTTCAGGTCATGCACGGCGACCTTAGCGCGAGAGTGAGCGGCAGTGACAATGGCACGCATGATCCTCCCACCAATCTGGTGCTGATTCTTACCTGGCAGCTTACAAAAGAAGGACAAAGGGTAATATTGGGTTTTCAAAAAAAATTATTCGTCACGTGGTATCACATGTACGGATTTTGATGAAACATTAATGGATGCCAATGGCAAGGGTAGAGCTAGTTAATTGTCAGAAACAGTAGGAGTGGTTTAAGACAATAGTTAAACAGTATGGGTACAGTTTGTCAATTAACTAAACAGTAGGGGTAGTTTAAGAAATTTGCTCCATGGAAAATCTATAGATTTATCTCATTCCATATGCACCATGATACAGCTGCTGGTATCAACAGAGATCTCTAGGGGAGTGCTATATACATGATTTTTTCAGCAGAGGATCTAAACTTATCGTTTGCATCATTCTCTGCATTTATTATCATCTGCATTCTCAGAAGTTATGGAACAATGAGTAAAGCCCCCCCTTCCCTCCCTCCCCCCATTTGATTCTCAATATCATTTTTGGACTGGATATCCTTGCAGCCAAACAACCCTTTGTTGCTTATTGATGGATTCATCCAGGTGGCAGATTAGCTTTTAGATGTTTGAAAACATTTGATATGTAACCAATAAAAAATGCATCCTTTTTTTCATTGTATTTCACCTAATATCAGCCTATGTTTATAATTTTCCTGAACTACATCAACAGGTGGACATTGGAGGACTACAAAAGCATATAAAGCAATGGAGAAGAGCAATATGGGCACAAAAGATCGCCAAAATACTACAGGTTCTCCAAGAGCAGAGGTGGGAGAGATAGATACCAGGGCACCATTTCAGTCTGTCAAAGATGCTGTTAATTTGTTCGGTGTAGGAGCTTTCTCAGGGGAGAAACCTATCATTAAAAAGTCAAAACCTCCGATAGAGGTATTTCTGATATTAGTTGTATTTGAAAATCTAGATGAGGATCATTACCATTTTAACATTAGCTGTTCCATACATCCATTGTCTGTTCTGCTGTTATATCACATTTATCACCTTGAATTTGAGGAATTTATTAATAATACTTCATGTAGTTCTGAAACCATTCTCCATTATAAAGGAAAAAATGGGTTATTGATCTAGGGTATGCTTGAGGGGCCATTACTTGGTGTAATGGTAAAATCTTGGGGTGGCAAGCGTGAGAATGCAGTTTAAAGCCTGAGAGTGGCCTCTTTGTGCAAAAAAATGCCAAAGGCTAGAACTGAATCCAGTCTACTCCTCCCAAGACCACTGATAGCTGGAACCAACATTAGGTAATGGCCTTCTTTTAATCTAGGGTATGCTTGTCTTCAAAAACTGATATGTATCATATGATACTCACTGACATGTGATATTTGAGGTTTTGAACCTTGGCTATGATAATCAATAGTCAATTGATTTCTCATAAATCTGATAACAATTTATTTTTTCCAAATTTAGTCTCTTAATATTGATAAAAGTATAGTTTTTAAGTTGGCCAGATCACCTTTGTACCATGTTACATAGTTTTCCTAATGTGCCAATGACTTAAGTATGAGATAACCCTATTAGCTCAATATATCATCTCAGAGCCAGCTGATTGTGCATCGGAATGGTACTTCTTTGTGCTTGGTGCAGGCCAGGCTGCAATATTCTGTGATTTCTGTGCCAGCTAAATTAATCGGTCCTCTAAATTTTTTCTCCCAATTTCTTTTTTGTTGTGCTTCAGAGGGTGTTCGCAAAGGAGACCCAGCTTCATTTGGCCAAAAAAGCACTAAACAAGCTCAAAGAACAGTTGAGAAATGCTGAAACCACCAAGGTCCAAGCACATGCTGAGCTTGAAAAGGCCAAAAAAACTGTTGAGGATCTGACAAACAAGCTCAAAACTGTAAATGAATCCAAGGAATGTGCAATTAAAGCAACAGAAGGAGCTAGAAATCAGGTTAAGCAACTAGAAGAGGAAAATTCTACAGGCCTTGCAGGAACTGGTGGTGCTTGGAAACAGGACTTTGAAAGGACAAGAGAACAGTATACTGCTGCTATGACTGAGCTTGATGCTGCAAAACAGGAACTCAGTAAAATCCGCCAAGATTTTGAGGCATCCATGGAAGCAAAAGTTGCTGCCATCCAGCAAGCAGCAGAGGCTGAAGGTGCAGCGAATACTTGCAAAGAGAGGGCTAGTGAACTCTCAAAGGAGATAGTGGCAGCACAAGAATCACTTATCCATGTAAAGCTTGCTTCTTTGCAAGCCCAGGAGGAGCAGGCAAATATTATTGCAGAAAAAGATGCTCAACGGCAGTCTTACAAAGCTGCTCTGGAAGAAGCAGAGAAGAAGCTTCAATCCATAAAAAAGGAGTTCGATCCCGAACTTACCAGGAACCTTGAGGCAAAGCTGGCTGAAACAGCTGCTGAGATAGGGTCTCTGCAAAAGGAGATTGAAGATGTCCGGGCTTCTGATTTAGATTCAGTGAAAACTGTGACACTAGATCTTGATGATGCTAAAGAGGCACTGCAAAAAGTGGCAGAAGAAGAGAGCTCCCTCCGGAGTTTGGTGGACTCTCTTAAGCTGGAGCTAGAGAGCATTAAGAAAGAGCATTTAGAATTAAAGGAGAAAGAAACTGAAACTGAATCTGTTGCTGGGAATCTTCATGTCAAGCTTAGGAAAAGCAAGGCTGAGCTTGAGGCAGCCCTTGCTGAAGAATCTAAAGCAAAACATGCTTCTGATGAACTGATCTCAACACTGCTGCAGCTAACATCAGAATCTGAAAATGCAAAGACTGAAGCAGAAGCCATGATGAAAAAGGCAGAAGAGCTAAGGGAGGAAGCTCAAGCTACCCAGATTGCTCTAGAAGCAGCAGAAGAGAAGCTACAGGTTGCATTGAAGGAGGCTGAAGAAGCAAAAGCGGCAGAGGCAAAAGCCCTTGATCAGATTAAGGATTTGTCTGAAAGAACAAATGCAGCTCGTGCATCAACATCTGAATCTGGTGCCAATATCACAATATCAAAGGAGGAATTTGAATCTTTGAGCCGGAAAGTTGAGGAGTCTGATAAGTTGGCCGAAATGAAAGTAGCTGCTGCAATGGCTCAGGTGGAAGCCGTGAAGGCAAGTGAAAATGAAGCTCTCAAGAGGTTGGAGGCAAACGAGAAGGAGATTGAGGAGATAAAAGCTGCAACGGAGGAGGCTTTGAAGAGGGCAGAATTGGCAGAGGCAGCAAAGAGGGCAATAGAAGGAGAGCTAAAGAGGTGGCGTGAGAGAGAGCAAAAGAGGGCAACTGAAGCTGCAAGCCGGATTCTGGCAGAGACACAGATGCCTGTGGAAACATCTCTGCACAATGCCCACCACCACCACCACCACATTCAGAAGCATAACCCATCAGAGAACGTTTCTTCAATCCGTAAGATGGATAAGGATAAAATACCTGTGGCAATGAAGGCATTGATACCAAATTTGAGCGGCGTCTTCCATCATCATAAGAAGAAGAGCCAACTTGAGGGTGGGTCTCCCTCGTATCTCCCTGGTGAGAAACCTGTGTGAATTTTGTTTAGCCATGAATATGATTGTCTGTGCACGTGTGAATGGGGTCATGAAGAAGAAGAAAAAAAAAAAAAAACATCCATAATATGCCTTGCTTTTTGTATATTGGGAATGTAGATCACTCTGTTTTTTTCCTTCCTTTTGTCTATCTGTCTCTGTCATGAGAGGGAGAAAAAAATAAGAGAACGAGACTGAATTTATTGCTCATAAATCTTCTTAAGCCTATCACATTTTGTAATCCAGCGGCTTCATCACAATTTACAAAATAGAAAAGCCAAAAGAAGGGGTTTAGGGGGAAGTTATAATGGTGCATGTATAAACTACGGTGATGTTTGGCATCCGTGCGGATTCTTTCCTTACTGATTTTTCAGAATTTGGTGAATTTTTTTTTTTAAACAAGGATTGATTATTTCTGTATTGGAGTTATTATTTGACGCATCATTGGATGCCATGTCATCTTCAAAAAATCAGAATAAGTTAGAAATCGGAGAATCACCGAAAATGGATATTCCTGAAAAAAGGTTTATTTCAACAATCAATTTTTGGTCTTTTTTATTTTTTTCAAAATCAGCCAATCAAACAGATTTCACCGCCGATTGCTCCAAGGCTGATGATGTGGCTTCGATGTTGCAGTGATTTTCAGTAAATCAGCATCAAGCCGAAAATGGAATATCTTTGTTAACAACAAACCATAGCAGAGAAGGGACAAAAGCATAACACCTTGCATTTTGCGAATCCGGATCACCTGCCAACAAAACACGTTCTAACCCTCTACTAACATAATCTCACACTGCACAGCTTATACATGGTGATGGTTTCAGTCTCATAGTAAGATGTGTGGTGTTAGATCAAATTGGTAGAGAGTTGGAACATGTTTTATTGGCAGAAGATCCCAATTCGCATTTGACATCCTGAAACTGTGAAGAAGTTGGATGTACATCTACTTACATTAAAAATTTTGGGAGTTCGAACCAAGCGTTTCAAGTTGTGCGTCTCTTTCTCCAAGTTCGCCGCAGGGTTCAGGAGGATCAATGCTCAACAGAACCCAAAAACAAAGACAGTAACAGGGCTGTAACGGTGATTATCGTAGAACTAACTTTCCAAGGACCAAAACCCAACCTGGTAAGAGGAGATTGCGAGTACCCAAATTGTTTTCCTTCCAAGAAACGTGTTTACCAATCCAGTGAAGGATTATAGATCAGATGTAATTACCACCATTTTTTGTTGTCGACTTCTGGACGGTTACAGAGCATAACCCATGAACTGAACTGACCTCCTCTGTCTGCAACTCCTGGAACTTAGTTCCAAGGGGCTGAATATAAGGCCTAAGGTTCTTGAGAACTGGATCATCAACCCAAAAACTGGTTTTCTGATTGAGCTCAATTAGCTTGATATGCTTCGCTACTTCTCCCAATATCATGCATTCTAACAGTACTCGATCCATTTCATTCCGAGTTCTGTCTGCCTTAACCTTTAAGTCAACTATTAACCACAGCATAATAATATATGGACTGTCTTCATCAAGGGATCATCAACCCAGAAATTGTTAATGCTATATGCATGGCCATGGCCGTTAATTAACTCACGGGTTTCCATCAGAAGTAAGAAAGCAGGGTATTACAACTCACAGTCAAAACACAGAAACTGTTCTGTCTTCTGTGTTTAACAAATTTCATCTAATGAATGATCATCATCATCAGAGAAATTTTGCAGAGAAGCTAGACATGGATAACAGAACATCACCACGTTGGATGTTTGGTTCCCAGAAAAGCTTTATTTTACTATTTACCCACCCACTTAACGCTGTTGACTGTTGTTGTTCGTCTGTATGATATGTACGACCGATGTATACCAGTCATCGTCTATAGAATTAATTTGTACCATTTAGAATATAAAACCAGATAGCTCAAGCGCTCCGGGCTCAGATTCAGATATCAAGTTCTTTCCTAAGCTTTTCTATCTATTTAGATTGAGCAGAAATTACTGATGGAGATGAATAAGAAATCAATATATATACTTCTAAATATACCAACATTAGGATTTACATATACAAGACACGACTCATGAAAAACAGATTACCTTGATTCAAATCAAGACATCCAACCGAGGTTCTTCAGAAGGTCAGGCCCAAAGGGTCTTCAACGACCCATAAAGAAATTTGAATGAATCTGAGCTAAAATCCATATAATCTCAAAAACAACATCAGCAAGGAATGACAATAAAAACGCAAGATCATATAAACTTCAAACGATCACGGAATGGAAGGAAAACCAGGCAATCGCAGTGAAACGGAGAAATGATGACTTGAAGAAGAAGAAGAAACTTCAGTCAGAAGTAGTAAGAGAGAACAGATTGGAAACGTAGGTTATAAGGTGAAGAAGATGTAGGCTCCACTCCAAGGCTCAAGAGTCTGCAAGTTCGCAGTCTGCAGGAATCATGGTTGGACACATGGTGGCTGAAATGGAATTGGACCCAAGATTGTTTGCAACCGTTGGAAGCAAGAACCACAACCCACCCCATCACCAGGCCGCTCACCCCCAGCAAGGCATCAACCCGATTGCTGGCCAACTTATACCACTTTGCCTGTGCCTGATACAGTTGCTGATTTAAATCCTGTCCATTCTCTCGAGCTTCATTTCGGCTTTTCTCTGATGAGACCAGGAGTAGTTTTTGAATTGAAAATACAAATTTGTTACAACAAAAACACAAAGAAACCTGTTAAGGTCTGTTTAGTTCACAGTCAGAATAGGAACTGGATTTGAAGATTTCTCGAAATCAGAAATGGGAAAAGGATTCTGATTCAGCCCAACCAACCAGTTGGAATCGGAATGGCCCATTTTGATTCCGATTCCAGAACCTTATTCATGTGAACCAAATGGGCCTTTAGTCATCTTTACAAAAGTGAAGCTGCTAGATATGTTTTCAATTTATTTTGTCAAAGCATACATAAAGGAGGCGTTCTACAACATGAATGTTGTTTAATTGTGTTTCCTGTGTTGGAATGCAATAATAAGTTGGTTTTGTTTCAAAAACACAATACATGCATGTTTCTGAAACCATAAAAATGATGATTTTTAAAATAAAAAACAATTTATGTGAAATAGAAACTAAACTTATTTTCACATCAGTTAGTTTTGTTTTGGTTTTGGAGCTTGCAACAAGAAAAATAATTCACATTGGAAAACATCCCCTAAACGATCCGTTATTTTAGGTACGTAGCATTTCCATAAAAGAAAAAATAAGACATCCATGTCCATAGGGCTGCAAATAAGTCAGATCAGATCCAATACGAATCCGAATTCAATCTTAAGGTCTGTTTGATTGCTGAGAAAAAAGAATATTCCTGAATTATTCTTCCTTTCTTGTGTTTGTTTACTGATAAACAGTGTTTTAGGATGAAAAACAAGACGGATGCGAGATCCCAAAATTAAGTGAGCAGGGTCGCACCAAAACAGTGCGACCCCGGTGAGAAAAGAAAAACACTCACGCCCAAGCTGGTGCATGTTAATCAGTTTGGTAGTGTTTCTGTTTCTGCCAGATAGGTAGTAAAGCAACGTTTTTTCACATTTTTTTTCTGTTTGGAAAGCTGAATTTTATCATCACTTTTCTTGTATTTGCAATCTATTTGGTACAAATCAGTCACCGATGCATCAAACGTTAAATATGATGTTTCATGCATCAAGAAGATTGTGATTTACAAGGCATGGGCGTTTTTTATCGTTTTTTCAAAAAACACCTGAACCAAACAGCATGAAGGGTGACAAAAAATGAAAACGCCGAATTGGCTCCAGCGTAGTACCATTTTCTTGATAAACGACATTGATACCAAACACCCCCTAGGCCTATGTTGCTGGTATAACCAACAAATAATGGAATATCTGTAAGGCTCAGTTGAATGGATGAAGCACCATTAACAAATAATGGGATACCAAACTCACCAGGTGGGTTACCAATTGAGACACTCAAAAATAATGTTTTACTACCATTGAATTTTAGTTTAATCCTGCATGTAAACTATGCCTGTTAATATTTAGAATTACGTCACTTTGTAATGGAATGTCTGAAAATGACCTTTAGGCCGTGTTTGGTTTTGGTAGGTGAGAGTGTGAATGCATGAGAGTAAATTGTAATTTACTTTTATTTTAGATTTGACCTTGTCTTGTTTGTTTGTGAAAACTGAAAAGTAATATGGGAAGTAAAATGCTGTGGCCCCACACCTATACCAAGGTTAGAATAGAGTTAAAATGACTATTTGTTTGGGAGTGAGTTAGGAAGCTAGATGATATGGTTTTCACTTTATATGAGAGAGAATTGAGGTAGGAGGGTGATAGAAATTTTTTTTATCAAATTTTGAGAAATAAAATTTACATTGCTAGTGAGTGTAAATCAAACAAAATAATACAAATTTTATATCAGGTAAAAGTGTGAATCATAGTTGCAAAACTGAACCGTGTCTAAAATTTGTATCTGATTTAGATTTGCACTGCAACCAAATACAACTTAGGCTTAGTTTGGAAAGAGTACAAATGCAAATATGCACAGTGTAAATACATACTAAATATAAGGTTTTGCACTCTACATATTTGCATTATTTGTACTCCTTCCAAACTCGGCTCGGGTGAAATGGAATTTATAAAAAGATAACCAGAAAAAATGCCTTAAGGCACTAAGGCTTCAACCAGATGGCAACATAGAGAAAAGCATAGAAGTTACCATACAAACCAACAAGGCAGATCCCTCTGGAAGTTGAACACTTGAACTCAAGTTGAGATCAAGGTTGTTGCCAGGATAGCTAGAACTCTTGTTACATGAAACAATGTGTTCCTAATACCAGTTAGGGCAAAAAAAGTTCTCGTTACCAAAATCATTGGGTTCCGGGCATGGTTTTAAAAAACGATATGGAAACAGAACTATTTTGGTCACCAGTTTTTGGGTCATCGGTTCAATCGTTTGGTTCGAACGGATGGCTTATTCTAACAAAAAATAAAAAAATAGTAAAAAATGTTAAATGGGTCGACCATCCAAGTCAACGGGTCGTTAACTGATTCAACGGCTTTTGACTAGGGATCAGGTTTGAGGTAAAATGGAACTGGTTGCATAGATGGTTCCTGGGCCAAATGGTCTGACCGTCCAAGTCAACAACGGTTCTAAAACCATGATTCCGAGTGCAACTAGGCATCACATAGGCAAAAAGAAAAAAAAAAGTTGTTTCCATTCTAAGAAACACCAAAACGATATTTTCTTCAAAATTGGCGCTCACAAAAGCCAAGGCATCCGATATTTGAAATAACTTGAAAATGCTCACCAAAGAAGAAAAAATGAGGAAAAGAGTAAAACACATGCACCATGCTAACATGAAAGAGTAAATCATTCTCTAGATGCTTAGAGATTGTATATGAGTCAACCTGAATTCAGCCAGAGGTTGTGTTTTGTCGGGCATGTGCCGTATTTACTCTGTACCTTCTAAAATTTGAAAAACGGTTCCTTCACGCTTTTGCTGGTGAAAAAAAGCTCTCAAGTCTCAACTCTACATAAGCAGTGACGTATTACCCTTTCTCCTCAAGTCTGACTTGAATAGCCCCTGCTCAGATTTAATGTCCAAGTTCTGACTTCTGAGGCTTAGCCATCAATTTAAAACTTCAATTTATAATTTTCTATTGTTCTCCACGGCACGGAGGGGTGTTCCCATTTGCGATTGAATTTATGAATGGAATCTATAATGTCGAAAAGACATGGTACTAGAAGAGTTTTGATCAATTAAAAATCATATGAATTTTGATAAAAATAATACCTTCTGATTGGTTGATTGATTGCAAGTTTTTCAGATATGATGCATTTGTAGTATCATAGTCAAACTCATAATGTAAATAGAGTAATTTTACATGGTAGTTTCCTAATTCAAGCCCGAAGGTGCTCTTCTATGGCGTCGAAGATGGTCTCAGCCGTGATGGCTCGAGGAGGTGGGCGAGGGTGTCGAAGGCACTCAATCAGCCGACTAACGAAGTTGAAGACTGGCCGGAACCGTAAGATGATTAACCCAATCTGTCCGATCACTCCCCCGGTGAATCCAACTATGGCTAAGGGCTCCATGCTCCAATGTCTATGCCTTCTTCTCGAAAAAAAAAAATTCTAAAATGTAAAGAAGTAGAAACAAACAAACGAACAGAGATGAAAAAAACAAGAGTTATGCTATAAAAGGGGATGGATGGATAATAGGGGTATTATTTATATAGGGCTTGTGAATGGAGCCGTTTCTTAAGGCACAGTTCCCTAACATATTAAACAGTTTCTGTTTTACGATGGATAATAATAGCTACAATTGGAAACGACTGTTAGCCAATTGATTAAGATTATAAGCTCTCTCTCTCTGGTAACTTTTGTAGTTTTCTTATCCACCCCACAAGAGTGTCCTTAGAAGAATGACAGGAAGTGTTTGATTATTATTATTATTTTTTTGGAATGATGGGCTGGTCTCTGGAGAGAAGTAATGATCATATTCCAACCTGAAAAAGAAAAGAAAAAAAAACATGCTTTTTCACATTTCTCAGCGTTTTGTTTCAGTAGCTTTCATCATTTTCTCACGACCAAGATGCAACCCTGATGGGCTTCAAAGGTTGGAAAAGGAAAAAAAAAAAGTATAAAATAACTCCATTGGCCCAAAATATTGATGGCCCAAATTAGCTTATGCCCATTAAAAACAAAAACAGTAAATTTATTAAAGTACATTAATGCAGTTGACCCAGCAAGAACCCAAGTTAAATCAAACCTGTCCGAATCCAATATTTACTTGAAGCCATTTCCACTTGTTTAGTGTCAGACTGTCAGTCTGTCAGAACATTCTAAAATATTAATTATTAATTAAATGAAAAAATATCATAAATAGGAGCCCCATACCCACATGGGGGCCCAGCCCAATACACTCAATAGATCCAAAACCCAAATTCTCTCTCCCTCTCTCTTTCTCCTCAGTCCTACCATTTCTCCAAATTTTTTAGTCTCTTTGTAACCTCTGACATACCTCCCATGGTCATTTTCCTCTGGCTTTCCAAGATAGACCACGAGTGCCAAATCTACCGGCTTACACCAAGTATGTTCAAAACAAATTAGGCATAGGATCTCATATTATATTAACTTAATAGTAAAAGCTTACACTTTCATTTCTCCATTTCAGGCCAATATTATCTTCAAACTGGCCCGGCCTCACGGTGATAAGTGGAGTGAAGAGTGAAAACAAAATTAGCCTTTCCTACAACACGTGCATCAAGATGATGCAAGCCACTAACATTACATTCCAATAGATACATTGACAATGACAGGAATAATGAAACCCTAAAATAGCTGTAGCTCTCACCATGTGATTGTGCATCAACTGTTGAGGTTCTTTACCTAACAGTTAGAGACTATCTCTGATCTTAGTTTCCATGCATATTCATGCCGCTTAGTGAACGAGAAAGACCATTCCGATCTTCTAGTTTGTGAAGTTCACTTTCTATGGTTAGAGCAATCTTGGTTCCTTCTGGATCTGGCTCTGGCAGATCGACATGGAAAGACCCTTGCTTGATTATTGGTGCAACTGGTTTCATGTTCATTGATTGCTGCTTAATGTAGTTGAATAACTCTTGATGAAATGCATGGTCTAGGGAGAAGCAATCATCTGCTCCATTGGCAGAATGTCGAGATGAACCAGAGCCTTCTCTTTTGCAGAAATGTGGGAGAGATGCATAATCCATTATCTGCATACAGGTTGCAGGCTAACAATGTTAAAGCTACAGTCATTCAACATAAAATTGCTTAAGTTTGTTCTGAAAGAAATGGCAGGACCAAGCCCATGTAATGGAAATACCAAAATTTAGGTTACCAACAGCATATCAAGCAACTCCATGCTTGACCTTCTTCGGGTTACACATCTTTTCACTTTAGTATGCTATGAACTCTTGCTATCGAAATTAAATGGGAGGTCAGTAGGGAAAAAGAAAAAAAAGGCAAGTGTAGCCTCACCAAAGTGTGGAACCTAACTTCTTTTAAGATTCCAAACTATCTGAATATCAACTTCCCTACTTACATTGGACTATTACAAAGAAGGTACATTTCAAAGTATTCAAGTAGTCTATATCCAAGTAAAATAATTCACGGAGGAAAAATATACTACCTTTAACAACTCATCTCTTCCACAACCTTGCAGCACCTGAACTTTCCGTCTTGTCCTCTCTTGTAAAAGAGGCTTCACAACCTGCCAACATTTCATCAAGATGTTGTTGGCACACTAAAAACTGTTGACGATAGAAAGGAACAAAACTTGCTTATAGTGAAATGATGATAACTATGCTAATGGAAAGTAATTTAAAGTTTTAAACTGGATGTGCATAGGGTAACCTATAAAGGTAAAAGAATTAAATCCCAAGAAGGGGACAATAGCTACCTTCCAACATGATGAAAATATATAAGGAGCATTTACAATGTAATATGTTTCTGTCTTCTCTGGATAGTTCAAATCATCAATTGTAGATATGGTAGTCAACAACTGCATCAACAGATGAAACAATAACAAAACTAAAATGAGAAGATTCATTCATATAGAAAGTTCCATAGAGAGAACAGAACCTTATAATCATTTATCTTTACAAGACAAATTAGGACTTTTCAGATAACCGGATAAGCACAGGAGACCAGTCCAGACATTTGCTAAGATTTTGGGTATGTTAAGAACAAGAAACAAGAATTTTATACCAGAATATGAATACTTGCAAAGTAACGTGATGTTAAGTCCTCTCACAATTACCCACATAATTTGGCTATTCTTGTTTGTTCAAATCTTATGCAGGGTGCATGTGTGGTCCAAAGATCTTGCCACAGAGCCTGCAGTTATGTAGGTTTGATCCTGCACATCCATACTGGGAGGTATGCTGAGTGACACATCTCAGATACTGGGCCATTGGCTATTTTACTGCCAAGTATAGGATAATTGAACTGAAGTTCCCACTGTTGCACAGGTTATCCATATTCAAGGAGCTAAGGGGAATATATATCTCATTCCTGTTGGTAATTGATCTTTTTCTGGTGTTTTTTGCATGTGTGCGTGTGTGTTCAGATATTTCATACATAGGCGAACCATTTTTAATAGTTTACAACAAGATGCAACATTACCATATCTAAAACTCATCAATGTTTATCAAGCCTAAACTGTTAGTGCCAACACACTCCTTTTTATGTTATTGGTATTATCAATATCTTGGTTTAATTATTCATGAGAGAGAGAGAGAGAGACTGGAAGAAATGCAAGCAATAGAATTAAAGTTGGGCAAATAAAGTCCAGCGTGCTTCAGGAGTTTTATTCAATCAACACAGCTGGCTATGCCTTTCTAACAGAACACTAGAACGTAATTCTGGAGACACTGAGATGGAAGAGAGGAGAAATGAAAAGATATAAGATAAAAAATGACAACATTTTGAGGAGACTCAGCAGTACAGCCACTTGTTGACAAGGTAAGTGAATAGAAGTGGTTGTCCCTACCAAACAAATAGGGTCCTAGGTTGAGATTCTCAGATCTTTTATCTGATTAACTTAGAGCATAATTGGAGAATAAAATTCATTCTATCAATCGCATTTAGCTATATCTATCAAAAAGCAACATTTAGCTGGGTTGTGGCAGATAATGATGATGGTTGCAATGGTGATGATGATAGCATTAATTCTGGAGTTTTAACAGCTTATTTCTTACCTTGAGAGTATAAAAGAAAAAGTGGGAAATTTTGTTAATGTTGGTAAAAGAATATAATGTAACAACAGATTTAGGTGGCATTTGTTTGCCTTAATGGATCTCTAAAGTCTGGAAAAATGACTTTCTGATGTCCTAGTTTGTTTGGTGCAACCTCTGAGAAATATCACTTAATTGTAAAATGGCCTAGTTTGTTCTGGTTTTTTTTCCCCTTTTCTGGGTGATTGGTTGGAAAGCAACTCTGTGCGTGTAAAGCCCAGATGTAAAAAAGGGGAAAGAAGTGAAGGGAAAAGGAAATAAAGAAAGAAAGAAGGAAAAAAATTACATATCAATCACAAGAGCTAAATTAAGAATCATTTTTAACACATTTCTATGTAAGATATTAATACAGAAAATACCTTTATTTGGCTCAAAGCTGAGAACTTTAGACCAGTCATGTCCAAAACTTTTACACAGGTGCTAATATGTCGCCCATATGCTTTTGTTGCATAAGGCTACAAAAGAAAGTAGTAAGACAGGAGAAACAGGAACTAAACAAGCATGTGAATTTTCAGATATTGTACTTACCAAAAGTACACGATCTCGATATTCATTGATTTGAATGTGTGACTGCACATAGTAGTGGACCTAAATAAAAGGAAAGTTTACAAGTAAATATTACACAAAGTGGAAATTTACTGATAAGTCAAGGACGAAAATTACATACTTCCTTCAAAGATATGCCAATAATGCACCATTCTATGTTGGAGAGTATATAATTTAAACGGCAAGTAATTATAATTGTACCTTTAAACATAAAGGGAAGCCCAGCTCATGCGGCTCCCGCCAATGCGGGGTCTGTTGTTTCATAAATTTAGGATAAAAATCTTTTAAGTACAGCCAACTCCAAAAGTTGGCACAAACAATGAGTTGAGCTCAGGTTTGGGATTGGGCATGGGCCCATTCAAAATTTAACAAATAATCAATCTAATACAACCCAAGTCACACCCTACTCAATGTGACACCCTTAGATTTTCAGCTTCTTTACATTTCTAAATTACTGGTATCTGGTATATCCAGACACCAACTTTTAAAGACTCCATTCAAATTGTATTCCCACCATGCTTTACTGCTAACAAATCCTTTTTGAGAATCATTAAGCGTTTTGGGCAGAACTTTAGTAGTATAGTTACTTACAGATGCTTTATCAAATGTGCTTAGACCTACTCCAATGGCAAAGACAGGAAGGCCCTGTCAGACAAAGAAAGGAGAACATGCAATTAGAATGTCAAATCTTTGCTCGCATGGTTGATTTTGTCTACAACTGCAAGAGATGGAAATTGTATGCAGACCTCTTTTGAGTAACCTGACAACCCTATAAGTTGTGAATCACGAACTGCTCTGTATAAGTTAATAGGAATTATGGGTTTCTGCATCAAGAAAGAACAAGTAAATTAGTAAAACTACCATATTGACCTTGTTTTTACTTTTCTTGGTTTGTTTTAAAAACTACACTGAAGTTCCTAAGAAACCTATCAATAAAAAAAAAAAAAAAAAAAAAAAAAACAATTAAGTTTAGTCAATCAACGGAAAATGCCAATTAGGGGCCACTGTTTGGTGTGATGATAAAATCACAGGCTGACAAGGGTAAGGTTCAAGACTGATAGCTGCTACTTCATTCTAAAAAGGTGGAGGTTAGGTCTGTATTCATTCCATCCCTTCCAAGACCTCATATGGTACAGACCAGCATTGAATAATTGCCGTTTTTAACATAAATGCCATACATGATTTGGCTGACGTAAGACATGCAAAAGAAAAGATGCCCAAATATCAGTTTGGACTTCAACTCATACCAAAGCCTGAAAAGAAAGTATTAGATCTTTTTTTTTCTTTTCTTGTTCTTCCCAGACTGGTAACTACAGAATGGATTGTATATCACATTTAATACAAACACTCACCGCTAATATATTGTCAATCTCATTTTGTATTCTCCAATTTAAACAGTCCACCAACTGGAACAAGACAAAGATATTTCAGTACAAATAAAGAAAGAGAGAATTGGATTTTTTAGACATAGAAGTATAAATGATTTAGCAGAATATTTTAGATTTTAATCAATATAACTGTATCCAACCATTTTATGCGCCTTGGTGACGTTCCACTCTCTTGCCTTTAGAAACCGCACTAAAGTTTCAGCTGGGTATCCTTGATGCATGTTCTGGGCATCATGAAACAAGCCTTGATCAGATTATAGAAAATCCAAATTTCAAATATCAATATAATTTTCCAATTGAACAAAAGAATGCATGTAACATGCAAGAGAAAAATAAATAAAAAGCACATTCTTTTTCCGGATCTAATTGATTTTAGCCAAACCCCATAAAACGGGAATTGATAGAAAAGAAAATTCAAAACTTGAATACAACATTTACATTACTGGGCCTGCTTTTGAAGCGAAAAAGAAAGAAAAATTGGGCCTGCTTCCTGCTGCATAAGACAGCTCCCAACTTACTTTTACAGAAAGAAGAAAGATGAGGTCTATATCTATTGTACTGGATATGAGAACCGAAAACCTATTGTCTGGCTACCATGTAACCCCAGCTAATTTCAACTAAGAGAATAGAAAGAAAAAGGAAATTATAGAAATGGTCGTATAACCGACCCAAATAGTTGGGATTAAAGCGAATTTGAGTTAGCCTGTGGGTTAGCTGAGACAAAATAGTGGCGCTTTGTGCATTCAGTGATGATGCTCACTGAAAACGAAGACCACATAAGACTTCCCAATTTTTAAAACAAAATCTGATAAACTCTCACAGCAAGAAAAGTAATTAGGCAAATTCCATGTAGCTATTAAAACTCTCAGAGTTCAGAGATAACACTAAATTACATAGATCAAACAACCTTAATGGAACAAACAATTAGTGTACCGACTGAACTGCAACCCGAGTTTCAAAATGAAACCATAAAAAAAAAAAAAAGATACGATGAAGGAAAAGAAAAATTATAAAAAAAAATGTCCATTATAACAAAAACTGTACACAGCAGCACTGGAACAAAATCTCGGTCCAAGAGCAAAATTGAGTAATTTTCAAAACAGAACAATTATTAACAAGATCAACTTCAGAAAGCTCAAGCTGCACAACAGTATAGACAGATCTCAGTGAAGAGCCCTGTATAGGCACGAATATATGCATATACACACACGAAATTCTTACAGAAGAAATAGGGAACATAGATCAAGAAGCTCAAGAATGCGTACCTGAAATGTTTTCTTCAATGGCTCGTCCACTGCAACAACAGACAAAAAAAAAGAGTCAGGGATCGTCAATGCAAGATCAGCAACACAGAAAATGGGGATCGAAGGAGCTAACCATCGTCCATCAGAGCTTGGAATTGCTTGATCGCATCTTGAGAGGCGGTGCCCATTTTCTATTTTTCGCCAAAATTGCTGTTTAATATAGTTATTCGAGGATCCTTTTTTCTGAAATATTAGTTTTTCTCTTTCTCCCCTGTTTTCGAACTACGGAGAAGAAGACCATTAAAGAGAGAAAGAAAAAGATGACACAGAAGCTGACCCCAACCAAAAGAAAAAGAAAACAGGGGAGCGTCAATAAATGCGGGCTTCCTCAGAGTCCTCCCCTCCCTCTCCCTGCAATTCAATTCCCACCTTCGCTTCGCTTTAATTCAGAAAAAAAAAAAAAGAAAAAAAGCAGAAAGCCAGAAACACAAATTTCCATAAATCTAAAAAACAAAAAACAAAAAAAACAAAGAAAAAATTGTAGATTCCAATCGGATGAAACAAGTATAGCAATTTGAGTGTGGGACCCGTTTGGGGACACTTGTCACAGATTGAATGGAAGTGCATGAAATGTATAGAAAAAAGTGTAGAAGATCGGAGCAGTGTATATATACGCTGTTGTCAGGGATCAGAGGAAGCAAGGAACCAAATGAGGTACAGTGCCGATAAGTATGTGTACAGCAGTAGATGAAAAACGTCTCATCTTTCTAAAGTTACCGTTGGGGCTGATTGGTAATTTTATAAATAAAAAATGTACATTTTTTTCAAAAAAGTTAAATAAAATAGTAATTGACATGCATACTGATAAGTGGTAGGTGTAGAACAGCCGTGAGCCCACGAGACCCCGAATTCAGAGGGTGAGTTATGACATCCACCCATGTCAAGATGATCTCGACCATCCAATAAGAATAGAAATAAGGGACATGGCTTTTCAACGTTCAAAAGGGTAAATCAGTAAATCAAAACCCCCTACAACGAGGTCAGTGACAAATAACCATGAACCTTCACTTTTCGATAAATACCCATTCATTAATTTTAAAAATTATTTTCGTTCAGTTGATTAAATTTTTTTTTTAAATCTACAAACAACCCTTTACTTATTTAACCAATTTATGATTCAATTAGTTTTCTATTATAACATTGAAGCCTCTCAAAAATGCTGTAATAGATTCTTGTAGGTTTCTGGATGGATTAAGATATGCAAGTAGAGGTTTTATAGCTATAAATTTATGATTATATTTGTTTTTTTTTTTATTTATTGGAGAAAGAAGTTGATAGTTTTATATTTTAAGATGAAGAGATATTCACGTCAATGAAATAAAACAAGAAATACAAAAAAAAAAAAAAACTATGACAATGAAATGATTCTTGTTAATTTAGCTACTTTTTTATTTGGAGAAATTAATGGAGGCTTTTTTGATAAATTAGCATTTAAGAGAAAGGGTGAAGAACAAAAATAAGGAAAGCTCATGTGGATATTTTGATAATTTAATGCATTCCTCATTTGTAAATGGGCAGGGGCATTTTGTGGGGATATCTTTGTAGTTTACCCAAAAACCCAAATCTATTTAAGGAGCCCAATGTGTTTTCTTGTCCAAAATTCACTTTCCCTTAGATTTCCATTATGGTGCGTTTGGTTTTTAAGAAATGGATGAGAAAGGAAGCATACTTGAAAAATATTCTTTTTTCTATGTGTTTGTTTCAAACGGAAACTTGGGAAAGGAAAGGAAACACTAGGGACATAGGTTCCCAAAAATTGATAAGCAGGGGCTCATTAATTTGGTGAGATCCATGGTTTTTAAAATCAAACCTGTTAGGAGTCCGGTTATCGGTTCTAACAAAAAAATTAAAAAATTAAAAAAGCTGAAAAACGGTCAAAACCGTTCGAATGGTTAACCGGCCAGTTCAGCGATCAAAATCAACGGTTTTGGGAAAAACAAAACCGGTTAGGTGATTGGTTTCTAGTTTTTCCAGTCCGACCGTCTGGTCTGGTCCGGTTTTGAAAACCATGGTGAGACCCCGTTGAAAAAGGAAAAAAGGTGAGAAAATTTTGTCAAAAGACCTCTCACAAACATCATTGCCTCCCTTCTTCTCGTTCAACAGTCCCATCTCCAACATTCTCGTTGGACGATAAGTGTAGTTCTGGCACTATCTCTTCATTCCCATTATTTTTTATACCCTTTTTACTCTTGTTTCGTTTGATGGGTGGCCATCCAAATCTCACTACTGGCTCCATCCGTCCTTGGTCATTCAGATCTCACCACCGGCGTTCTCGACGAAGGTAGGCTTAGATTTGGCATGATTGAACCAGATCTAGCTTCTAATGGATAATCATTTGAGTTTATCCACACATCTTTTTTTTTGCTTCAAGTAATCACATACAACAAAGTATTTGATTTCGGTTTCAGTTAATAGGTGATCTTAGACTTAATATTTTCTTGCGATCAGCTTAGTAGCTATGATTATCTTATATTATATGAAATGAGAAACAATGTGTATTGCAAGCAAGTACCATGTACAATATGGAACATGAAGAATGTGAGAAAGGATGGCAAACTTGATCAAACACAGGAAAATGAATTTTGATCAAACTTGATCAAAACAGGATCATAGAAAACTTGATCAAAACTTGATCTTATATTCTTCATGTTTTGATCAAAACATGAAGAATGACCATGCAATGTCATTGAAGAATGTGAGAAAGGATGTCAAACTTGATCATAGAAAACAAACACAGGAAAATGAATTTTGATCATAATGTTTCTCTGGAAACAAACACCGGATGCAAAAATGAGAAAAATGTATTTCTTTCTCATCCCATTCTTTCCCATTCCATCCTTTCTCGACAACCAAATGGACCATTAGATCACAAATGGCGATTTTTAATAGAAGTTGCCTCTATAAGCATTAAGTATTTTACAAGACAAACTAGCCTTGAATGGCTACTCGTCCTTATTAAATATGTTTATGATAAGATTACCCTTGACCTAGACCCAGGTTTACATCAGCTAGACCAACCAGCATACATTCAAAATATATATTTTAATAAACTTAATTGACCATTCAAGGGTAATTTAGTCATATAAAATAATACTTAAATTATCGACAACTTCCATCAGAAATCAATATAAACAACTCACTAATTCATTCACAAGGGCCTCTTTGGATGATTTGAAAAGTTGTGATAAGAGAAATGTGAAAAAAGAGTGGAGAGTTTTAGATGATATCCCTAAAAGGAAATGATTTAATGTTGGTTTGGGGAATGGTGGATGCCAAACTTTGCCACATGGACCCCTGTCCACCCACAACTTTCAAATAAAAAAAGAAAGAGATGCACAACAACAGGTAACAACTGGCACCTCACGTGAAATTGCCGCTTTTGAATTTGAAGAAACCAAACCAAAATTTGATCTGAATTCATCATCTCATATCAAATGCCCATCACGGCCAGCCATTAGTTTTGTGCATGTTCTAATCATGGTTTTTAAAATCGGATCAGATCAAACGGTTGGTCGTTAATATTGGTCAGGTGACCGATTTTGTTTTTTTTTTTTCAGATATTTGCAAAAAACTTTGATTTGGTCAATAAATCATTGACTCAAGTGGTTGAATTGTTTGAATCGTTCAACGGTTTTGACTGTTTTTTATTTATTTTTTATTTTTTAGTTAGAATGGGCCGATCATTCGATTGGAATGATTAAACCCTTTAGCCCGGGAACTGGACACCTGACCAGTACGTTCTCTAAATCGGTTTTAAAAACCTTAATTCTAACCGTACATTAGGAATATATTCCATTACTGTTATTCGTGGGGAGATGTTAACCCTACGGACTATGGATCTGAAATTTGTAAAACAGAATAAATTACGTGAACCCCTGGTTTTGGTAAAACGAAAGAAGTCAAGATTCCCTACAGCTACTAGTACTGTTGAATGTGGTTCAAACTTGAAAGCCCTTGCTATATATTCCAGTCCAGTCGTCGTTCTGATACGATTTTTTATTTATTTTTATTTTTTTTAAGTCCAGTTGGAGATTTGGAATGAGGGAATAGTTTTCCATCTGATCCGATCCTTCCTATGCCTAAAGCCCCGTTGCTTATACTGAAAGACTGCCAACTTTTTGATGACTCGTTCCTGTCGAATAAATTAGATTTTTTTTTTTCTTTTTATTCTTTTTGTGCTTGTGTGGAGTGGGGAGGGTGTTTAGAATTTTTTTTTTTTTTTTTATGTTGGGATTTAAAGATCAATAAAAGATGATTTTATAAAAATATAATCATAAGATCTTTTAAACCCTCCAGACCTGGCCTGACTCAGCATGAACCCAAACCCATCCCGAGTTATGTTAGGTTAAGCTCGGCTTTGGCTTGGATTGGTAAACTTGAACTTGATCTCATGTTGGGCCAAGTCCAAATTTGAAGTTTGACCCCCAACCGACCCAAATTGAACCCCTATCTATGACTGTTGTGGTAACTAGATCTGTTCATAGGCCGGGCTTTGGGCATGACTTTACACTGTATCAATCTCGGGCTTTGAGCTAGGCCCATTCAAATTTTTTAGCCCAGCCCATGAACAGGTCTGGTAACAAACAAAGCAAGGGTTTCCTCATGGTAATGGAAGTGGAAAGGAATGTGTCCAAAGCAGTCTCTCCCCTGCAAGGTGCCAACCAGCTGGTCGTAGCGGAGACTTGGGATTGAATCCCACCTGCACCTGGATTGGGGGATGGGCTACCCCCATTATGTAGCCCTTCAAAAGAAATAAAAAAAAAAGGTACATTATAGATAGGTACCCTGTACTTTGGGGTAGTGACAGATAGGTACCCTGAACTTTAAATTGCAATACTTGAGTACCCTAAACTCTAAAAAATAAACACTTAGGTCCATCCGTTAGTTAAACATTACATACTGCCAAAAATACCCTTCTCATGTATGTCTCATATCATTCTCAAGTAAATGAACATATCCCCCATGATGACGTTCTCACATGTACAGCAAATAACATATTCAAATTTTCGAACGATAGCATTCTCTAGTGATGATTTTACTCCAAAGAATGATCTCAAAAAAACACAATAAGGGTATTTTTGATATTATGTAATGTTTAACTTACAAAATACTAACGAATGGACCCAAGTGTCTATTGTTTAGAGTTCAGTGTACTCAAGTGTTGCAATTTAAAGTTCACTACTCCCAAAGTATAGGTACCTATCCGTAATTTACCCAAAAAAAAGTTGTATCTCCCTTGTAATTATCAATGTAATCTTCTAAAGATAAAAATAGAAAGGGTCAGTGGCTAAAACACCCCTTGTAGTTTCATGGATTTATTAAAACCTACACTATAATTTCCTTTTCACTAAAATACCCCCTATAGTTTGCAACCACTTTACTTAATTATTGTTGCACACATTTTATTAAGGACAAGAATGACATTCTATAGATTAAAATTGTTTGAAGGGATGTTAAGGTCAAAACTGTCATTTTCCACTTCCATGTAATGAAAGGTCAATTGAATAAATTGATTGTATACTATCGGAGGTGCTTTAGTAAAACACAATCTATTGGATAGGTTTTAGGGTCCATTTGGTTCACAGTGATAATTAGAATCCGAATCAAAATTAAAATCTGTCAGAATTGGAATTAGAATATTAACGATCTATTCCTATAATTTGTTTGGTTACAGAAAGTGGAATGGGAATTGAAATCAACTAGAATAGGATTTTGATGGAGGTCAAAAGTTACAATCCCTATTGGCAGTAGTGATCCGGAGCTTGGGTGCAAACTCTGGTGGCAAAATTTGCAAGCAACAATGTTAGAGTTCACAGGTGGATGTCCTAAGCAAGGAACATCGACGCTTAAGTCAGTGAATGCCAAGCTCTCCAAGGTGGTAGAAGGTGCTTGAGCAGGAATCACTGAGTAAAGTATGTGTGGTGGCTTACCCTTATAGCCTGAAACCTATCAAGAGGGGCAAGCTAGGCAGGTGGCATGTTTGGGTGGATGATGGTGGCATGTCTGTCGTTCATGAGACACACCCCTAAGGTTTGCGAACATGTATCTTTATCCATTTCCCCATGGTTTTTAAAATCGGATTGAACCGGATGGTCGGACCAGAAAAATTGGGAATCGGTCATCTGACTAGTTTTGTTTTTCCCTAAAACTGTTGATTTTGGTCAGCAAGCCGCTGAACCGGCTGGTTAACCGTTCAAACGGTTTTGACTGTTTTCCAATTTCTTTTAAAATTTTTATTTATTTTTTGTCAGAACAGGTTGACTGTTCGGATCGAACAATTGGACTGTTTGAACCAATAACCGGACCCCTGACCGTTCGTTTTTAAAAACCATGCATTTCCCCGTGAAGCAAAGGGAGTGGGCTCCTATCATCGTTAGGTGGCCCCCACATTTGCATACGCCTCGGGCCAGCCATCTTTTGTGTGGATGATGGGGATAAGAGAGAGCTTGATACGTAAGTTGGAGGTGTACCAAGGTCGGAGAGGTCCCTCAGGTCATGCGCTACTTGGGCCGGAAGAATAGGTCGAAACTGTAGTGTGACCAAATCAGACACATGCTCTAGACCCGTTTTAGGTCGAAGGTTGGAATTTACTCGGGCTTTGTAAGCTGAGTTGACGAGGTTTTTTTAAGCGAGGTCCTACAAGAGGTCTCGTAGAGTATTTCCATTGCCACGTGGCTAGATATAATTGAAGGGGGAGATCGTCCCTCATCAGAATGGCCTTCCTTCAAATGGGAGAATGCCATTTCACTTCCACCAAGAACGGAAATGGAATTATCCATTCCAATTCTGCCAATTAAATAGTTAGAATCAGAATGATCCATTTCAATTTTAATTAATTTCAGACCTTTATTCCTGCAAATCAAACGAACCCTTAATAAATCCGTCATGGGGTGTTTTATAGATGAACGAAAAAAAAAAAAAAGTGTAAGAGCCTGTGTAAAAGTTGAACTCCCTGGCAAAGGTGTTAGTGCTGAGCTGGCTAGCCTTGATGAATTGGTAATCATGTGGACGGAATTTACTTACACATGTTGTGTTTCAGTTTTCAAAACGCACAACGTGGCATTTCCTTTTCAAAACAGAGACATCACACAGCTTGCAACCCAGCATACCAACACCACAGCTCCTTCTTACTATTTTCTTTTCTTTCATGCACTATTTCCTAGAAAACAAATCGGTCCGCAGGCCCATCTGAGCTATCACACGCTATCATAAAGATTACATACCAGTCCACTAACGCATGGTTTTCAAAACCCGATCGGAAAAACCAGAAACCAGTCATTTGACTGATTCCGTTTTTCCTCAAAACCGTTTTTTCCTTCAAAATCGTTGATTTTGATCAGCAAATCGCTAAATCGGTTGGTTACTTGTTCAAACCGTTCAAACAGTTTTGACTGTTTTTCAATATTTTTAATTTTTTAATTTTTTAATTTTTTTGTTAGAACGAGTCGGCTGTTCAGGTCGAACGGTCAGACCATTCGAACTGGTAACTGAACCCCTAACCGATTCGATCACCAGTTCATTTTTAAAAACCATGCACTAACGTACATTGCTTTGAGATGAGAACAATTGGTATTTGGTACCCTAGCACAAAAAGAGTGGGCGTCGTTGAAATTTCATCCTGTTTATTTTATCTTATTTTTCATAATTAGAAAAAAATGAAAAGGTTCAATCTTTGCTAGTTTGGAAGGAGTATAAATACAAATATGTACCGTGCAAATATATATAAAATAATATAAAATACAGTTTTGCACTTTACATATATTGAGCCTAAGGCTGCGTTTGGAAACTATGCAAATAAGTGTGAATGCAAATATGTAGAGTGTAAAATGGTTTATATAAATTGTAAAATTGAGTTAGTTTTGCACTAACAAATTTACCTTCTTACTAAACAGACTTTTACCTGTAATGGATGCAAACATGAATTTCAATAAAGCATATGTTTCATTTTTATCAAAAGCCCACTTGAATGCAAATTTACTTCTTTTTTATTGATGTACTTTTACATCTTATTATCAATGTAAATATGCATTGGTTTGTCATTTGTCTATGCATAAATGTAATGCTGCCAAACACAGGTAAAAGTGAACTAGAGCGTAAATTTACCCTAAACCGGGATTTACACTTCATTTTCATCATTTCCAAACGCAGCCTTAGGGGGAGTTCTTTTTTTGGATTTTGAGAGGGGGAAAGTTGGTCAATGAGATTGTGAATCCCATTGACCAAGAAACCCATGTTCTTTTTTCAGATTTGTGTAGGGAGAAAGGAAATTTTATTTTCTTGGGTATCACTTACTCCAATCTCGTAGGTGGGTAAATAGCTTTTCCACCTTGGGGAAAGTTGTCAATACTTGGATGGGACAAAAATGTCCCTTTTAATAATGGATTTTTAATACTCGGAAGTTAACCCATGTATTGAACATTCAAGAGGGTAAGGGTAAGGGCATTTTCTCGGGTAAGTAACTTACTGAAAAGCGAACAGGGCCTTAGTGAGCATTCCTTTTTTGGATTTTGAGAGGGAAACTTGGTCAATGAGAACAAAAAAGCCCATGTACTTTTTTCATATTTATGTGGGGACCTAGTAAACTTTATTTTCCTAGGTATGCCTATCTCCTAGGTAGGTAAATAACTTTCCCACCTAGGATGAAAGTTGACAACACTTAAATGGGACAAAAATGACCCTTCTAATAATGGGTTTTTATGGATAAAATGGTCATTGCCTTATTTACCTGAAAAATAAAGCTAGGGTAAATGCACTTATCCAGATAAATAAGTTACTGAAAAGTGAATGGGGCCTTAAATCCAAACATCAATATTTCATCAATTATCTGCAGCACATTATGTCATGAATGTTTTGAAACATTTCAAAAATTTAAAACTATCTTACCATATTTTATGAGACATTTAATGAGTGGTTTTTTGGAGTTCTATATTGACCTTGCATCAGAATCTGACCATTCTACAAACCAGCTCAGCAAAATGGTTATCTGGACTGCATAAAACGATGATCAAGTTATACGTACTAGTTGATTAATTGATTATAAGTTTTTTCAGGTGTGATATCTTTCTAGTATCATAGTCCAACCCACATTACCAACAAATGCACACTGATGGGGCCAAAATTGGTCCCAACAATAGATGGAGCACAAAATCTATTCACTCCCTCTGATCTGATGAGGTGGCTCAGATCGGGTTCAGCTTGCGATGTGAGTAGAGCTATAGTGTTGAGCTATGATGCCGAGCTAGGGGTCCGAGCTGAGAGTTGAAAATGAAGAAAGGTCAAAGTGCCCAGGTATATTCTACCTAGGGGGACACTCTGATGCCTAAGTTAGTGAATGATCCTTGTATAATGGAATATGAGAGAGTGAAAGTTTATGTGCGCATACCTTTAGGAGTGGTCCTGAGGTCCTTTTACAGCTACTTGAGGTTTAGGTACTATCTGGTAATGTCCCTGTGCCTTGTACGGAGTTGTTTCCTAAATTTTGGGGTGCCCAGGTCAGTTACTTGCTAGATCCGTGCGGTGGTTACAAGTCGCCTACTAGTCTCAGGGTGGTGAACTCGATGGACCGTTCTCTGTGCTGCGGTTATAGCGCTTGCGCGGGCGTTGTTCGCGGGGCTGTTTTGGGTGAGCTGGGGCTGACGGAGGATCAAGCTCGCCCCAGCTCGACCGTGTATCTGATCCTGACTGCAACATGTTACTCCAGCGAGTTGTTCTACTGTGTCGGACACTATGGGTCGAGCTTGCTCTACCTCAGCTTTGTACCTGATATTGACTATTGCATTTCGAGCCGACGAGCTGTCTTGCTGAGTTGGACGCTGCGTCACTGACAACATTGTTAACCCTGCATTTTGATGCCTTAAGGGCATCAATTCAAGGGTATTTCCGGCCTTAAAATAGTCAAAGTGTACCCTTTTCCCAGTTAAAATCAATTATGTGACCTCTAAGGGTCTCTGTGCAAATTATGTAGAAAATTGGAAATTTTTCTAGGCTGAAGTGCAGTTTTTAGGAAGATGGTGTGAAGATTAGCTGAGAGAGGTGGGGTTTTTGTAAAGAACTGAGAATAGGAGGGCACCTCCTATCTGCTAAACCTAGTTAGCGCCCATTCTATTGTATTACCATGCTCCCCTTTCCTTAGCAAGCCCCATGGAGCCTTTTCAACCTAATCTTTTCACACTTAGCAAACCCTAGCCGCCCCTAGGTGTTTAATCTCCACCCTCCACCTCTTTTAATCTCAACCACTCATTTTAGGGCTCTCCTTTATAACTTTTAAACCCTAGGGCACCATCTATTCTGCTAATCCTCACCATTCAGCCCCTCACCTTCAAATCTCAGCCACTCCCTCCATCTTATATCCCAACCATTCAATCTAGGGCACTACCTATTCTTTTAATCTTAACCCTTCAACCCTAGATATTCTAATCTATACCCTCCATTTTTGGGCACCCAAATCTCAGCCCTACATAATATTGGGTGCCCTCTCCTTTTATTTTCAGCCATAGGATCACCCAAAAACTATCTTAGCCATCAATTAGAAACCCAATGGCGTACCTAACTTTGCTAAATCCCAACTGCCACCCTCCATATTTCTCCCTATTTCCAGTTGTGCCCACCCTTCTCTATAAAAAGGGTTCCAGGGGCCCTATAGAGGGGGTTGGTCAATTCACCTAGTTAACAAGGCTAAGGTTTCTTGAGGAGTTCAAGGGTTGTAGAAGGGGAGGGCGCCCAAATCTTGTCAGGTTCCTACAAGCTGTTCAACCATTCTGCAACTACCGCCACTGGATCTGATCAACCATTCTTTTCTTTTCTCTATTTTATTTTTTGTTATTTTTATTTCTACAATCTTTTAGATTTAATTCTTTTTCGTTTCTCTGTTTTGTAGATTTGAATTCGTTTGGTTCAAGGCTAAGGTGTCTCGAGGGGTTTGAGGGTTATAGAAAGGACAAACACCCGGTTCTTGTTAGGAGGGGTTTCTGCAAGCTATCTGGCTGATCTACAACTACCGACACCGGATCCGGATTTTAGATCATTTATTTATTTATTTATTTTATTTCCTTCGTTGATTCCCATACTTTATTAAATTTTGATTTGTTATTTATTTCCTTGTTTAAATTTGAAACATTTAATTTCAACAATAATAGATTTTATTTCGTATTTTCTTCCATTCTCGATTGCATTCTTTTGTCCGGATCTAAGTATATATTAATTTTTCACTTGCTTCCCTGTGGATATGACCCGTTCTCACCCATTTACTATGTTAATAGTTGTTTGAGAAATGGTAAAAATTATAAATGTTTAAACTGGTGTTCCAGAGTGTTTAGCGACGCGCTTCCGGATACACCAAGCGTCCACGTGTCCATCATCAAATGGGTTGACCAAAATGCCCCTCATCAATAGCCCCCCACTCTCGAGTTTGCTTATTTAGTAGACGAAGAGAGTAATGTTTTTTTGGGGGGCGATTTGGGTTTACCTCTTTTCTGTCTACAGGTTCAACCGGTTTCGTTTGGCGCTTATAGTGAGTCTTGATTTGGTGGGCTTTTGAATTTTGAACAGTGTGTGCCTCCTTCGATTTCCACAATTGGCATAGAAATGTGCATCTTTTTTTTCAAATTTTTTCGCCTGGCGCACCGCCGAATTCGACGTGCGTGTTAGTTATCAGCAACCTGTCAATTATAGGCGCCGTTGAGATGTGGGAGATGTGCTCCTGTCTTTTTCAAATCCGGGTAGTTAATTTTTTAAGGTGAGCTTTTAAATATGGGGGCCCTTAAGGTCCCCTCTTTGTCTTTGGATTTTTAGGAGTGAGGTAAGAGTTTGGAGTTTTCTACGAAGGCGAGCTCTGTTTCTCATGGGCAAGCTATGTTTTCCTTCTGTCAGTCTGGAGGCGGTAGTTTCCAAGTCCTTTCCAGTGTCTCCTCTGGTGAGTATTTTGCTTCAATCATGTCGCATGGTTCTACAGAGGATAGAGTTCACTGTAGCAGGTCAGGGGAGGAGTCTAGCTCCTCCGGTGAAAATTCCTTTGAGGTTTTCTTCGATAGGGTGATGGTGGGTAGGCGGGAGAAGGTCGAGGCTGCAATGACTTCCTTTGGGGGAACCGAGTTATCGGGGGATGAGATGGTAGAGCTATGTTATAGATACGAGATCCTAGGTGAGTACCAATGGATTATGCCTAATCCCGGTCATTATTCTTGGGAGCATGGTCCGGAGGGTTTATGTATCTATGAAGAGTCTTTGGCAGATGGCCTTCATTTTCCCTTGCATCCTTTTATCATTGCTGTCCTGATGCACTATTGAGTGTCTCTGGGCCAGCTCACCCCCAATGAGGTTAGGATGCTGGTTGGGTTAATCAGTTTGTTCCATCATCGTGGTTTCCCCCTAAGCATTGAGGCCTTCTCGGCTTTAGTGCATATGAAGCGAGTTTCGGGTCCCTTTTGTTTTTATCTCCATTTTCATAGTGGTAAGAAAATGTTTAACTTCCCAAATAAGGTTAGGAATTGGAGGAATCATTTCTTTTTTCTTGAGAAGGCAGGTGGTTGGTGCTGTAGTACCGCTTGGTACAATTGTCCTCAAAATGTTCTTGAGTACAAGGCTGACAAGCTGTGGGTTGTTTTTCATTGGTTCATCCGAGAATGTGTTAAAATTGAGGATTTTCTAGCCGAGTTGATGCTTTTGCAAGTGGGACTGAGCTGGATAGGTGGGTCAGATGCCTGGCCACTTATTGCACATTTAGTTCAGGTTGCTTGTTTGTTTATACCTTCCCCTTGTTTTGATGGCTGGTGTTTTTTATTTTTCCAAGTATGGCGAGTTAGCCTCTATGATGTCTGCTCAGCGGAGATCTGCCTGCAAGCTGAGATGAGCGCAAGCTATCGCGGGGTGTTTCCTTTTCCAGAACCCCCACCCCCATTATTGACTTAGAGGGTGAGGGGGACTCGATACTTGTTGAGCCTGATTCTACTGCCCCTAAACCTGCGCGGGAGGCAGGCCCGCATCTTTCTGACATCCCTCCTTTTACTCCTTGTGTTTTGGATGTCAAGGTGATTGATCAACTAAGTGATTCTCGAGTGGCACTTCAGATTGGTAGGGGGTACTCCTTCCAGTGGACATGCAGCAGATTGCTGAGATAGACCTTGCAGAGGCCAGGGCCCGGATGACCCAATGTATTATGCAGGTGCGCTCTCCCCCCTTTTCTCTCTCTCTCTCTCTTCTCCTTTTTTTATCTTCTCTTTCTTCTTTTTTTTTTGTAGGCGAACTCTTACGGCCAGGCCCTGTTGGATCGTGCTTATTCCTATCAAAAGGAGCGGGCTGGCCTACAGGTCAACGTCGGTTTGCTCAACACTAAGGTGCAGAAGCTCAGGTTGGGCTTAGAGGGGGGAGCGTATAGAGCATCAATGCTTGTAGCACGAGTTGTCCGAGGTGAGGTCGAGGTGTTCTCAAAAGGAGTGTCCAGGGGTTGAGTGAGCTAGGGCGGAGGCAGTGGCTTCTTACCTGAAGTCTCTTGAGTATGAAAACCAGCAGGAGCTGGACGGTGTCCTATCAATGAAGAAGGGCTTTATGTTGTGTCACCGCTATCTCAAGTCTCTCTACCTTAATATTGATGTCAGCTCCATTACTTCTCAGAGAGTGCCACCTAAACTCGTCACCCAGGTGGATGAAGAGTTGCTAACCCTAGAGGAGGAGGAAGAAGACGACGAAGAGGAGCTCGATGAGGGAGAGGGCGAGGAGGCTTATGATGGTGCTGATGGTGATGAGTAGCCTACTTCTCAGCTCAGTCGAAGGATTTGTTGTGATGTCTAGTGCTTATTTCCGGGGGCATTTTGTGATCTTGTTAAGATTTTGGGGGCTTGCATGCTCCTTATTTGTCTGAATTAAAGAACTCTCTCTCTTCCCCTCCCCCCTTTTTTTGTAGTAAAGAATTCTTGTTTTTCCAATATTTCATGCATGCCTATGCTGCTTGCCGAGCTGTTTTTTGGTACGGGTGAGCTACTTAAATCCTTATTCATGCATAGTATTGTCATAGGTTGTCTATGTTCCAGGCCCGAGGAACTTTTTTCCCTTCAAGTGTCTCAAAATCATATGCATTTTTGTCAAAAATTTTAGAAACCTTGTAGGGTCCTTCCGAATTTGGACCGAGCTTTCCTACTCCAGGCTCAGGTACCATGATTTTCCTGAGTACTAGGTTGTCTATCCTGAAATTTTGTTTCCCAACTCTAGCATTATAATATTGTGCGATGCATTGTTGGTATGCAATAGTCCAAATGTAGGCAAGTTCTCTTATTTCCTCTAGTAGGTCAAGGTTAGTTCGTAGCTCTTCCTTATTTGTTCCTTCGACGTACGCTTCAGATCGTAGGGTTGGAATTTCTAATTCTGTTGGTATTACCGCTTTGGTCCCGTAAGTCAAGTTAAAGGGTGTTTCACTGGTTGTCATTTTGATAGTGGTCCTGTAGGCCCATAATCCTTTGGTTAGAGATAATCGGGCTTTGAGTCCTCGTAATACTGCTCTGCTGGTGACTTCGACTTGCCCGTTAGCTTGGGGGTGTGCCACTGATGTGAATCTCTATTCTATTCCCATTTGTTTGCACTAGTCTTAGAATTTAATGTCTTCAAACTGTTTTTCATTGTCGGATATTAGCACTCTTGGCAGGCCGAACCTGCACACTATGTATCGCCAGAAAAAATTCAGGATGTTGTGAGCTGTTATTGTCACTAGTGGTTCGGCTTCCACCCACTTAGTGAAATAGTCCACAGCTACTACCAAAAACTTCCTTTGTCTTGGCCGGTGGGAAGGGCCCCAATAAATCTATGCCCCACTGCACAAATGGCCATGGGCTGGTCAAGTATCTCAAGTCGGAAGTGGGTTGGTGTGGGATGTTCGCATGCCATTGGCACTAATCATAGCGTTGAACCAACTCAGCCGCGTCTGCTTTCATGGTGGGCCAGTAGTATCCTTGTCGTAGGGATTTTTGGGTGAGGACCCTACCCCCTAAGTGTCCTCCACAGAGGCTCTCGTGAATTTGTCGTAAAACTTGATTTGCCTCATCTTGCCTTAGGCATCGTAAAGGATCTTCTATAGAGTAGCTTGCCTACTATCATGTAGCAAGTTGCCTGTCTTTCTAATCATTGAGCTGCATTTCTTTCTGTTGGTAGCATGCTGTGTTTCAGGTAATTGTAGAGTGGGTTAATCCAACTTGGCACACTGGTAATGATATTGGCGACTTCCTCACCCACTTTTTCTATCGAGAGACGTGGTAATTCTTTGATGTAGATGGTCCGTTTTTTCAAATCCAACATTCTTGCTAATTTGGAGAGGGCGCTAGCCTCTGTATTTCTTGATCTCAGGATTTGCTCGAGATACCATGACTTGAAAACTAGAAGAAGTTCTCTGACTTTGGTGAGGTATGCCACCATAGAAGAGTCTTGAGCCTCATAATTCCCATGAGCCTGGTTTACAACGAGCTGTGAATCGCTGCATATCACCACGTGTTTGGCTTCCACTTCTTTTGCTAATGCAAAACCTACTAATAGGGCCTCGTATTTAGCTTCGTTATTTGATGCTTGGAATAGAAACTGGAGCGCATATCCCAACTTTGTCCCACATGGTCCATATAGTATTAACCCAACTCCACTTCTACCTTGATGAGACGAGCCATCTACGTGAAGTATCTAGGGCTCCTCGTCCCAGCTCGCTCTCTCACAAGGTGGGGGTGTCGTGTTGGATAAGGCTTCCGTTGTTAGCATCATCTACTCGGGTGATGGTGGGATGGAGGTACACTCGGCAATAAAATATGCTAGGACTTGCACTTTGATCGCTGTGCGCGGCTCAAACTAAATATCATATCCACTAAGCTCGATTGCCCATTTGGTGAATCTTCCCGAGATCTTAAGGTTCAGGAGAATTTGCTTCAACGGCTGGTCCGTTAGCACCACTATGGAGTGTGCTTGGAAGTAAGGTCTCAGCTTTCGGGTGGCTAATACTAAGGCGAAGGTGAGCTTCTCAATGTTTGGATACTTCATCGCTTGCAGAGAGGTAGAGTTTGAGTTCGTCTCACCTCCGGCCTGGTCAGCAAAGGGAGTGACCTGAAATTCCTCTATCCATTCGAAGGCAAGCTAACATTCCTTTGTTCATTCGAAGTCTTGGTTCTTTTTTATGGCCTTATAAAAGGAGAGACACCTCCCAGCTGATTTATACATAAACCTATTAAGGGCGGCTATTCGTCTTGTTAGTCTTTCGGTTTCCTTAACCATCTTGGGTGGTCTCATATCTAAGATCACTTCAATTTATTTTGGGTTGGCCTTTATGCCTCGCTAGTTGACGATGTAGCCCAAGAATTTTCCTGAGGTCACATCGAAAGCACACTTGTTTGGGTTTAATTTTAGGTTGTGTTTTCGCAAAACTTCGAATACAAGATTTAAATCAGAAACCAATTCTTTTGAAAACAAAGTCTTTACAACCATGTCATCCACATAGCATTCTACTTTATTACCAATTAACTTAGAAAAAACACAGTTCACTAATCGTTGGTAAGTCGCTCTAGCACTCTTTAAACTGAATGGCATGACTTTGTAACAATACAGGACTGTTTCGGTAGTAAATGCGGTCTTCTCCCGATCTTTAGTGTCCATCAGGATTTGATTGTATCCCGAATAGGCATCCATGAAACTAAGCAATTCAAATCCTGAGGTCGTGTCCACCAAGCAGTCTATGCTGGGTAAGGGGAAGCTGCCTTTTGGGTTGGCGCGGTTTAGGTCTGTAAAGTCTATACACATTCGCCACTTGTCATTTGCTTTTTTCACTAAGACTGGGTACGTTACCCAACTTGGTTATTGTACCTCCTCTATGATGTTTGTAGCTAACAATTTCCCTACTTCTTCATTTACTACGTCCCACCTTTTCGGGGCAAGATTTCTTTTCCTTTGCCGAACTGGTCTAACTGTAGGGTCCACATTAAGATTATGAGTTATCAGTTTAGGGCCAATTCTAGGCATTTTAGTTGCCAACTAGGCGAAAACATCTAAATTTTTAATAAAAAACTTACCAATTTGGATCGCTGGGGATCTTTTAAGTGAGCTCCTCTATTTGTAGCACTTTCTCTAGGTCGGTTATGGAGACCTATACTGCTACTGTGTCTTCGGTCGGGCAAGCTCTTTCCTCAATGTTTTCTGTTGGTGGGTCTAGGTCGATGTCGACTATCATCTTCCCTTTAGCTTTTAACGAGGCCATGTAGCACTTCTGAGATTCTAGCTGGTCACCTATCCCGGTGTCTGTTGGAAACTTTAATGCTAAGTGGTATGTGGATACTACAACTCTTAATGCATGTAGAATGGTCGTCCCAAGATCGCATTGTAAGGCAATGATGCTGCTACTACTAGGAAATCATGTTCCAGGCGAACTGTGTGGGGCGGGAAGCCATCTTCAATTGGTAACCTAACCTTACCAATAGGGCGAACTACTTCCCTGCTAAATCCTGCCAGAGGTATATTAACAGGTTGCAAGTCAGTTTTACTTAACTCCATTTTCTTAAAGGCCTTGACAAATAAGATATCAGTTGAGCTACCTAAATCCACCAAAATCCTTTTAACTTTGAAGTCATTGATTAAAAATTTTACCACCAGTGCATCATCATGGGGGTCTTGGATCCCCCGTATGTCATCATCTTTAAAATAGATGACCTCTTCCGTTTTGGGACGTTTGTGGGGCTGGTCACTCTCCTGTTCCAGCTCATGTACCGCATTTTTCCCAGCAGACGAGGTGCATCCTGCTATGATGGAGCCTCCTATGATTACGTTGATTGTTCCTCTAACCTGCTTCTCTGGGGCCTGTAGGTTTTTGGCAAGTGGTTCCTACTACCTGTTGTTCTGTGGTGTTTCCTTATTGGTTTTAGTTCCTTGGGTTCGCTCATCCTTGATGAAGTGTTTCAAGTAGCCTCGTTTGATAAGGTCATCGATTTTAATTTTTAGGTTCCAATAGTTCTCAGTGTCTTGCCCGTAGTCTTTGTGGAAATTACATTACTTATTTGGATTCCTAATGTTGGGGTCTCCCCTCATCTTGGGAGGCCATTTCACATAATCATTTGATTAGATATGCATGAGAATCTCCTTTCTATGGGAATTCAGTGGTGTAAATATCCTGTTGTATGCGGGAGGTGTTTCTAGTCGTCATTCCGCTTTTCTATTTGGTGACCTGCTTTTTTCAGCGTGGCGAGTTGCTGTGCCTTCTCCTTGGGAACCTGCTTTTACGAGGCGATCTACTCCTTCGTTTGGTTCGGTTACCGCTTGCTTCTTCATCCATTCATTTCCTTTTTCCTGTAATCTTAGTTTCCCCACCTACTACTTCTTCCTCCCTAATGCATTCGTGGGCGACGGTGAGGAACTTTTCCATGGTAGCCGAAGGGTGGAGTTCTAGCTCCCATTTCAATTTTTTGTACCTAATGCCTTTCTTGGCCACTATCAACTGTACAGAGGGATCCACATTGGGGGTCTGCAATCTTTCCATGTTGAAATGCCGAATGTATTCCCTAAGTGGTTCACTGGACTTCTGAACTATGTTGAAGAGGCATGTAGCTGATTTAGAATGTGGCGTGCTTGTGATGAACTGGTTGATGAAGAGTTGGGCGAATTGGTCCCAATTCTTTATGGATCTTGGAGCCAATCCCGAATACCACAACCAAGCTTCTTCTTTCAAAGTGGTAGGGAACGCTATGCACATACTAGCATCATTAGCTCCGTGAAGGAGAATCAAGGCTTGAAAGTTGTTAACATGCTCTACTGGATTCGACTTCCTTAGATAAGATTCCAACGTAGGTGCCCAAAAGTTTTTAGGCCGTGGAGCTCTAAGGATTTCCGGTGCAAGCGAGGTTTCCCTAGTTAGACCGGGTTGATCAGATAAGGAAATTATTCTCCCTGTTGTCGTGCTGCCTTCTCTCGGTTTTGTTTCTCCCCCTGCCCAAGCAAGCCACATCTTTGTTCCCGCACGGTGCTTTTTCTTTCTTTTGGTAAGTTCGATGGAGCTTGCCCCGTTAGATTTAGCAGGGGCCTCCGCCTGACTCTTCGCTGGTCTTTGTTCATCCGGTGCAATGTCTTCTCTGTTTGAAATGTGGATCTAGCTGTGTATTCAAGATTAAGGCAAACCTTCTTGATTCTAGCAGTTGGACGAGGGGGGATACTGATTGTCGTAAGGCTGGCTGCCCTTGGGGGCCAGTAGTTCAAACATCGTCGGGCACCGAAGTGGACTTTGCTGCTGGGGTTGCTAATGGAGTGGTTGTGATTGCTGACAGGGCTGTTGTTGGGCCTGCTGTTGTTGCTGTCCAATGATAAATATGAACGGATTTTCCCATGATCGTATTTGTTCAATCATGTTATTGACGCATCGTACCAAGTCATCAAACTGTCACACGTCCACTGCTGCAGGAGGTGCCGTTGGTTCCATGTATGGGCGAGGTATATTCATATCCTCTACTTGTGGTAGCGGAACGTCGATTTGACCGATGGTGATGGTCGGGATTTGGCCATTGATGTTGTTGGAGGGATTTCTTGAAAGTGCCATCTAGAGACTTTTTTTTAGTAAAACAAAAGAGATAAAAAGATGAATAAAAGGGAACACAGACTTTTTGCTGCACTTCCCATAGATGGTGCCAATTGATGAGGCCAAAAATGGTCCCACCAATAGGTGGAGCACAAAATATGTTCACTCCCTCTGATCTGGTGAGGTGGTTCAATTCGGGTTCGGCCCGTGGTGTGAGTAGAGCTACGGTGCCGAGCTGAGAGCTGAAAAGGAAGAAAGATTAGAGCGCCCGGGTATATTCTACCCAGGGGGACACTCTGATGCTTAAGTTAGTGAATGATCTTTGTGTAAGGGAATATGAGAGAGTGAAAGTTTATGTGCGCATACCATTAGGAGTGGTCCTGAGGTCCTTTATAGTTACCTGAGGTTCAAGTACTGTCTGGTAATGTCCCTATGCTTTGTATGGAGCTGTTTCCTAAATTCTGGGGTGTACTGGTAAGTTATTTGCTAGATCCATGCGGCGGTTACAGTCGCCTGCTGGTTTGGGGGCAGTGAACTCAATGGACCATTCTCTATGTTGCGGTTATAGCACTTGTGTGGGCACTGTTCGGGGCTGTTTCGGGTGAGCTAGGGGCTGACGGAGGATCAAGCTCGCCCCTGCTCGACTGCATATCTGATGCTGACTGCCACATGTTACTCCAACGAGCTATTCTGTTGTTTTGGATGCTATGGGCCGAGCTTGCTCTAGCTCGGCTTTGTACCTAATATTAACTGCTGCTGCATGTCGAGCCAACGAGCTGTCTTGTTGAGTGGGACACTGCGTCACTAATAGCATCCATGTGTCCATCATCAAATGGGTTGACCAAAATGCCGTTCAAAACACACCAATTCAGTATAGCTCACGGGTTGACATGAATATTCAATAATTTGTGGGTTGATCAAGTTAAATATGAGTTTCAATGATTTACTGAAAAATTCTTAAAATTTATGGAAAAGTACGGACAGGACCAATGCGGATTTCTGAATTCCACTACAGACCTATAAACATTCAAAGTTTCAAATACCTCCATTATATACACCAATGCCCACCCGTGAATTGACATCAATTCCAAGCTAGCACCTACCCCAACTGTACTTTGGGCCTAAAATTTCTAACCCTGGACTGAACCATCATTCTCCCTAAAATTTATCAGGAATTATCTGAATTTTCACTTTGATTAAATGGTAACCAGTTCTAGAAAGAGATATACAAACACTTTCTTAACCCCAAACTTTACTCCAAGTGGAGGGGCGCCCACCTTGAAATTTTATTAACCATTGTCAAACAAAATATAGAAAGATACAGTAGACGACTTAGCCCATCTTACCCCAAACCCGGAACTACAAAAACTTTCTCTCATCTACTCCATCCAACCCAAATTTATAAAGGAAACAACCATTAATTAGCTCTAAAGGAAGTGAAAATGATCATCCTCTTCTTCAATGCCTCTATTAGCAAGATAGAGATCAATGCATTTGTTTTCCTCCCTCAAATTGTGATAGAAAGCTATTCTCATTTCGCTGATGTACATAGCTTGAACTTTAGTAGGAAAAACATAATTAAGTAGAAAGAAAATTGAAATATTATAGAAATATTTATTTACCATCTTCTTAAATATCATTATTGGATCAGTTCTATGAATGACTACTATGAAAGCTTTTAAGAAAATCATTTCTATAATCTTCCTTTTAAAAGCAGAAACAAAGAAAAATACAAAACCCACCTATATATGAAAACAAGTCTGCATTCCCTTGGAATGCAAGCAAAGTAAGCTACTTTGGTCATTACATCACAAAAGAACAAGTCTTTTTTTATCGAAAAGCAAACGGGGCCTAAAATAAAATCCTAACAAGCTTAAATCCATCGATCGATAGGAATTTTCCTTATTATCATTTCTTTCTTCTAGCTAAAAAGCAAACAATGCTTACCGAGATCGATCTTCCAAATTAACAAGCTTAGCCTTGAGAATGACAGGTTATGAAGAAGACAAGACACCCTTCCTCAACACCTTCCATATCAACAAAGGGCATCTCATTCTCATATGGGGTATGGGGAAGCCTCATTCTTGACAGACATCTCATTGTCAAAGGCCATAAGAGCTTGTCAATGTCGATGAAGTGCCATCAACAAAGGAGATCTCATACAGGTTGCGTCTTTCTTTGTGATGTCTGTCTTAATGGGAATAAGCAAGGGTTAAATTGGAAGTATGGTTCAAAAACTATTGCAATTCTAAAATTAATTACCTCCCATATTTATATCTCGTACATAATAGCCACATTTTTCACACATAAAATTATACCCATTTACATTTATTATATATGGTAGAGAGGATATACCTAGGAAAGTTGAGCGACTATGGAAGTCCATTAACTGATTTGACTCCAAAACTAATTATATATCAATGTTACAACTTGCATTTAATTAATAATCAGATCGGATGCGAATAATATAAATTAAAAATAATTAGATTGATAGATAGACGATATAAGTTAAAAATAATAATTATTTTTTTTATTTTTTTCATTTTAAACACAAAAGATAGATGCAGATGTAGCTAGATCCTATCCAATATATATAACCTTCATTATTTCAGATTGGATTCAATCCATTGGATAAGAGAATTATGAAGTATAAAAGTGAGACCAATTTCAAAGAAAACGAGAAAAGATAGGCCCATCTACCATTATCTTTGAACAAAAGGATTGTCTTACAAATTTTTCGATTCAAGTAGAATTTTTAAATGAGATTTTATATTACCACCAAAAAGTTAATATTACAACTTTTGGATATAAGAATTTTTTTAAGAATATAATATTGAGATTCGTGACCAATGATGATTTAATTTGGAAAATGAGATTTCATTTTCCTAATCCCAAGTCCACCATTTCTTTTTTCAGCACAAACTAAATCCCATGCATTTTGCCAAAGCAAAAGCTTTGTGGTTTTGTTTCTTCCCCAATGGGAATCGCCGTTGTAGTTTTTCCATTTCTTTAGTGAGGCATTTTGGAATGAGGTTGTTTTCTGTTTTCCCTTAATGGCCACAACTAGTTAATAAAAGGCTCATTTACTAAAACACCCTCTATAGTTTCATGAATTTACTAAATTTATCCTATAGTTTTTATTTTGTTAAAACTGATGTTATGTGATTTGACTATTCCCTGTTGGAGGATGATCTGGCTTCTAGTCAGGGCGGCGAGTTAAGTGAATCTGCAAGAAATGATCAGAGAAGCTAGGGTGGTTAGTCTGGCGAGGTCGCTCTGATGCTTAATTCAGTAAACTGATGCGAGCTGAAAAGCTTAGAGAGCTTAGAGAGCTAGAGAGCTAGAGAGTAGAAAAATCACGCGTACCTTGCTCCATTGGGGTTAGTGCCTTTATATATTGGTGTAGTCGTGGAGCTCACGAAAGAGCTCTAGGATATCCGGGGTGTGGAGATAGAGTTTGTTCTGCTTCCGAAGGAGCACTATACAGGTAAGGCTTATCGTTCCACTTCCAACTCCGACAGAGTCGGAATGAGTCCTCATCGTGATCTCGGAAAAGTCAGGAGTTGGTTGCACGGGAATCAGTTATATGGCGATTCGAGTTGTTGGTTCCGAGCTGGTACTTCGGTCTTTTAGTTTCGAATTGGATTGAATACCGAGGTGCCTTGATGCCGAGGTGGGCCTTATATCAACGTGAGCCTTATGTCGAGGTGACTAAATACCCGAGCTCAATTGTTGCGAACTAAACTTGCCAGGTTGAGTTGTCCCCTCTTGTTAAGGTCGTGTCCACGTGTCCCCTCTTTGCTAAGTCGGGGCCAAATCACCCTTCATCAATTGCTCCCCACTTCCCGAGCCAGGGATCTCAACCCGGTGTGGGGAGTTCATGACGAGTACAGGTGGATTTGGCATGAGGTCTAGGCGGTCTGACGGGCAAATCATTGGTCAGACCAACTCGGCTGCTTGGCTCAACCAGGAACAACCTAGGTCACGTCAGGTGTACATGCGGATGTCAATCTATTTTATAAACTCTGCGGACGTCAAAACACGCGCTAAACCAATTTCAACCTCGGGGGTTGTGCAACCGGTTTTCCTAGGAGCTGTTGGATCGTGACAATCTTGACCGTTGATTCCCGAATACAGTGGCTATAAATAGGGGCAAGAGACTCATTTTCTTTGCCACAAGTCCGATAATTCGCATTTTGAGGTCACGCTCGAAGTCCTTCAGTTCGGTGTCTTCCCGATGTCGTCTTCCTTTCTTCAGTTCGGTCTTTCTTTTGGTGAGTCTCCCCTAGCTCTCTTTTTCAATTCCGCGTCTTCCATTATGTCTAGTTTTAGTTTTGATAGTCTTTTAGACAAGAGCGGGGAATCCACTGGAGCCGAGGTGGGTACCTCGGCTCAGGCCAAAGATCTTCGTCCTGTTGAGGAGGTTACTTCGAGCCAGGATGCAGCCCGCGGTCCTACTGAGGTGGATTCACCGTAGGGGGAGCGAGAGGCCTCTGGTGACCTGGCTTCCACCTCGCATCGAGGTTGGGTGCCAGATAACTTTGGCCCATCGACAATACGACGGATAGGCTCCTATCCCTAGTAGCCCAGCCCGGTACAGACTTCCCAATAACCTTGTGTATAGTATCCCCTTAGGTACTTTCCCTTGGGAGCATGATCACGACGAGATCATGATCTTCGAGGAACAACTCGTAGCTGGTCTTCGACTTCCACTTCACCCCTTGATAGTCGAAGTCATCAAGTTGTTCAACATAACCATAGACTAGTTGCACTTGAACTCCATCTGTAATGTAATAGGAACAATCACCATTTTCCACGACTACAACCTTCCTCTTGACCTCAACATCTTCTCTTCTATTCTTTCCATTAAAAAGAACTCATCTTGTGTTCTGCCCGAGCACAGGCGAACTTACTACCTGTCACCACGTTCGAGCTACAAGCTCTTGCACGAGCTCCTGAACAAGGTCCCGGCCTGGAAAAGGTGTTACTTTGTGGTCCATAACACTGAGGGGTGGCCTTTCCTGACCCATTGGAGGTCAGCCATCCAGGACCCTGGTGTCCAATTGGACCTGAAGACAAGGAAGGCGCTCAGATCTTGGGCAGAGCTCGACTTAAAGTTTGTAGATTTTGTGACTGAAGAGAAGCTCGTGCAGGCCAGCGCGAGTCCTAGTAGGTCATTGTTTGTTATGTTTTTGACAGCACGTTTTTGTTGCAGCTATCATGGACATCCCCGCGATTGAACTCTTTAGGAGTATAAAGAAGTGGAAGAAGAAGCGAGCTTCAAAAAGAGCTTGCGTTGAGTCCCCACTGGCTGCCTTTCTAGAGACCAAGCAGCCATCTATCGTCGAGCAACCTCCTGTGATAGACTTGGTCGAGGAGGAATCTAGTAAGCTCTCCTGGCCCCACGCGCCCGAGGAGGCGACGTCTTCAGAGCCCACCCCTGTAGTTGTCGCTTCTTCAGGCAGCAATGATACAGCTCAAAGCATTCTGACTCCGAAATACGGCCTCCTCAAGAGCAAAAGCACAGTGTATTCCAAGGAGGTTGCTAGCTGGGCCGAATTTCCAATTGCTTAGCTCGGAGCCCGAGCGGCTACCTACTGCATGGTGGTAAGTTTTCTGACTTATCTTCTCCTTCGATCTTGTACTTAGCTTTTTATGTACTAACGCTTGTTTTCTTCTCTTGGCAGGTGAACTCTACCATCCATGCCTTGGCTTATCAGTCTGAGGCGAACGTGAAGCGGGCCCTTACAGCCGAGGAGTCTTCCCACAAGGCCTATATCAAGCTGAACTTAGCCCGCAGCGATAATAATCAACTGAAGAAGGACGTGTGGGCTAGTTGATCACGCTGTTGATGTCCGAGAAGAAGGAGCTTGTGGAGTAGGAGGCAACGCTGAAGAGGGAGGTGGAGAACCTCGAGGCTCATGTAAAGGAGCGGACTGAGATACTCCTTCAAGTAGTGGAGGATGCCAAGGTTAAGGCCATTGAGGAGTACAAGACTTCGGCATAGTACCGAAGGGAGATGGTCGAGGTGGGGACGGCGAGCTACCGCAAAGACTTCAAGCTTAGTTGGTGGCTGACTCGACGTGAGTTCCCCCAGCTCGGTCTTAGTGCCATAACTACCTCGAGGATCACAAAGGAAATGGCCGCTGAAGCTGCTGAAGATCTGAACTCCCAAGCAGAAAGTGACAACGACCTGTTTGATGACGTTGAGGAGACTGGTGGTGGTAAGAGCTATATGAAGACGGATCCTCCTGCCAAAGCCTCTGACAAGGGTGAGGAAACCTGAGGTTACTAGAAGCCTCTCCTTGATCCTTTATGATGTATACCCTGAGCCTCCGAGCTCGATTCATAGTGGAAGTTTTTTTTTTTTGTACTCAAACTTTACATCAATGAAATATAGGCATTTTGACTATCTCTATGCAAAACTTTCTAAGTGTGAAAAACTCTTGAACTAGCGAACTAAACCACATAGGAGCAAAAATTTTCAATGTTAGTTGCCCTGAACTTTCAAGCTAACGATTTGGTCTACGAGTAGGGATAACTGAAGTAGATTTTTTCTGTGTTGGTTACCCCAAACTGTCGAACTAACGAGCTGGACTCCGAGGTGGGTGGACATTATTGTACACCGAGGTGGGGTAACTTTGTATTATTGTACACCGAGGTGCGCGGACATTGTAGGGTATATACCCGACCTGTCTGCACAAGGGCTACTCACTTAGGTGTTGGTTATCCCTTAGTGTCAAGCCGTCGGGCCTGACCTCAAATGGGATCAACCTGTTGTTATATGCCAAGGTGGGCTAGATGTCGTAGGGTTTGTACCTGAGTTGTCTATATCTTTTGCATGAAAACTGATTTGTTTATGCCAAAGAGGCGACTAAGACTTGTCTACCCATGCCAAAGAGGCGACTAGGACTTATCCCCCCATTCCGAAGAGGTGACTGAGATTTATCCACCCATGCCGAAGAGGCGACTGGGACTTATCGTAGTGCCAAGGTCTTATGTCAACTCTGCGTCATGGCCCTTGGACCCCTGGGAGTGACTTGTAGTCCTTTCTCCAGTTTGGTGATCACAAGTATTTTCTTAGATTTCCGATGTTCCACGCTCGAGGTACTTGCTTCCCTTCCAGAGTCTCGAGCTTGTAGGTACCTTCCCCATATACTCGTCTTACTCGATACGGGCATTCCCAATTTGGTCTAAGCTTACCGACACCGGGCTCAGGTACCATAACCTTCCGAAGAACCATGTCACCGATGCAAAAGTGTCGCTTCTTGACCCGGGCGCTATAATACCGAGCTACTCTTTGTTGGTAAGCTGCAGTCCGAATGTATGTCTAGTCTCGTACTTCTTCCACCATGTCTAGGTTAGTATGGAGCTCGTCATCATTCATCTCTTCGTTGTAGGCCTCCAAGCGTAGTGTAGGCACCTCGATCTCTACTGGGATCACCGCTTTTGTGCTGTAAGTGAGGTTAAAGGGAGTCTCACATATGGCAGTCTTGATGGTAGTCCGGTATGTTTAGAGTACACTGAGCAGTTCATCTACCCACAATCCTTTGGCTCGAGCTAAGCGAGTTTTTAGTCTGCAAAGTATAGCTCTGTTGGTGACTTCTGCTTATCCATTCGCCTAGGGGGTGAGCCATTGAGGTGAAATTTTGCAGAATTCCCATTTCGGCACACAAATTCTAAAATTTTATATCCTCGAACTGCTTCCCGTTGTCGGAGATGAGTACCCGAGGTAGCCCGAAGAGACACACTATGTTCTTCCAAAAGAAGTTTTGTATGTTGCGAGCTGTGATTGTTGTTAGAGGTTTAGCTTCCACCCACTTCGTGAAATAGTCTACTACTACAACCAAAAACTTCCTCTGTCCTGTCGCTAGCGGGAATGGCCCAAGTATGTCGATTCCCCACTGTGTGAAGGGCCATGGGCTAATGAGGTATTTCAGATTGACAGCAGGTCGGTGGTGGATGTTAGTGTGCCTCTGACATTTATTGCATTTCTTGATGAGCTCGAGTGCGTCTGCCTTCATCGTGGGCTAGTAGTAGCCCTGTCGTAATGCCTTTTGTGCGAGAGCTCTACCCCCTAAGTGTCCACCGCACAAGCCTTCATGGGTATCACGGAGTACGTACTTGGCCTCTAAGGGTCACAAGCAGCGCAAGTAGGGGAGTGTGAAGTACTTTCTGTACAGTTGTTCGTCTATAATGACGTACTTAGCCGACTGACGCTCTACCCTTTGGGCTACATTGCGTTCTACAGGGAGCGTCCCATGAAGCAAGTAACTCACTAGTGGGTCGATCCAGTTTGGTTCTGCTTGTTCTACAAGAGTGACCTCTTCTGCCCCCCCCCCTAGAGAATGCTAGGCCGAGGTAAGTCCTCTATATACACGGTCCGCATGGTGTTGGAGCTTGTACTGGCTAGTCGGGACAAGGCATCGGCCTCAACGTTCTCGGACCTCAGGATTTGTCTGATGAAGTGAGAGATGAAGCCGTGCATGATCTCCCTAACTTTGGCCAAGTAAGCAGCCATGCTGGGGTCATGGGCTTCATACTCGCCGTTGACTTGGTTGACTACGAGCTGAGAATCGCTGCTTATGACGAGGTGCTTTTCCTTCATCTCTCTGGCTAGGGTGAGCCCGACGACCAATGTTTCATACACTGCTTCGTTGTTCGATGCCGCGAACACAAATCGGAGTGCATATTCCATCTTCACCTCACTTGGGCCATACAGAATTATTCCTGCACCGCTTCCTTGTTGGTTGGACAAGATGTCGACGTGGAGAATCCAGGACTCCTTGTCCCAGGTTGGACCTGCTCTGACTGGGACCAACACCGTACTAGTTGATGCTTTCATCATCTGCTCGAGCTCGATCAGCTCAGGAGTTGCGGTATTGAATGTACATTCTACCACAAAGTCGGCCAAGGCTTGGGCTTTGATAGTGGTCAGAGGTTCATACCGGATGTCGTACTCACTTAGTTTGATAGCCGACTTCGTCAGTCTTCCAGACACCTCTGGCTTAAGCAAGATCTGTCTTAGAGGCTTGTTGGTGAGGTCGACAATGGTGTGGGCTTGGAAATAAGGACGAAGCTTGTGAGCTGCTTTAGTTTGATAGCCCACTTCGTCAGTCTTCCAGACACCTTTGGCTTGAGCAAGATCTGTATTAGAGGATTGTTGGTGAGGACGACAATGGTGTGGGCTTGGAAGTAAGGACGAAGCTTGTGAGCTGCTATGACTAGCACGTACACCAGTTTCTCGATCTCTAGGTACCTGGTTTCAACATCCTGCAAAACTTTGCTAACATAGTAGATGGGTCGTTGGACCCAATCTACTTCTTTGATCAATACCGAGCTTACCACCTCATCACTCGTAGAGCGGTACAACTTTAAAATATCTCCTTCATCGGGTTGGGTCAGAACTGGGGTACTAGCTAAGTATCTTTTTAGTTCATCGAAGGCGAGTTGACACTCTGCAGTCCACTCGAAGTCTTTACTCTTTTTTATGGCTTTAAAAAAGGGTAGACAACGATTTGTCGACTTGGACATAAAATGGCTCAGGGCAGCTATCCGACCATTTAGCCTCTGAACCTCTTTTAATTTGCGGGGTGGTTTCATATCTAAGATGGCCTTTATTTTTTTGGGTTGACTTTGATGCCACGTTGGTTGACTATGTAGCCCAAAAATTTAGCCAAGGTGACCCCGAAGATACACTTGTTGGGATTTAATTTCATATTATATTTTCATAAAATTTGGAAAACACTTTGCAAATCATTTAACAAAAATTTTGAATATTGGGTCATCACGACCATGTCATCAATGTAACACTCAACTTTATTGCCAATTAATGGCTCAAAAATTTTGTTTACAAGTCTTTGAAAGGTTGCCCCGACATTTTTTAATCCGAAGGGCATGATCTTGTAGCAATACAACCCAAGCTCATTTATAAAGGCCGTCTTTTCTTCATTAGTGGAGTCCATCGTGATCTGGTTGTAACTAGAGAAGGCATCTAGGAAGCTCAACAACTAATGCCCTGAGGTCGCGTCCACTAGGCGGTCGATCTTGGGCTGCGGGAAGCAGTTTTTTGGGTAGGCTCTATTCAGGTCGGTGTAATCAACGCACATGCACCACTTGCCGTTAGCTTTTTTTACCAGAACAAGGTTTGCTACCCAGCTCGGGTAATGGACTTCCCTGATGAAGTCTGCTGCTAAGAGCTTTCCGACCTCTTCATCGATTATCTCCAGCGTTTTGGGGCAAGGTTGTGCTTTTTCTATCCAACTGGCCAGACTAAGGGATCTGTATTTAGCTTGTGAGTTAAAATCTTAGTCTATTCCGGGCATTTCTGTCATGAACCAAGCAAATATATCTAAATTTCTTAATAAAAAGCTTACCAGCTGAGAGCGAAGTGTTCCTCGATCGAAATGCCGATCTGGAGAGTCTTGGCTGGATCATCAGTTGAGATCGGGATGTGGACCGTCTCCTCTATTGGTGTAGCTCGCTCGTCGGCATACTCCATTAGTCTCTCGAGCTTGATGTCAGCCGCTAGTTTGGTCTTCCCCTTGAGGGTGGCTATGTAGCACTTGCAAGATTTGAGCTGGTCACCTCGCACAACCTCCACTCCATAGTCCGTTGAGGTTGAGGTTGCCCCCCATAGACGTTCATCTCGCTGCTCTGTCTGGCATGACTGGAAGATGCCATTGATTTAGAAAGTTGATAGCTTGTAAGAGGGATGACTTTTTGATCGATTTCTCACTGACGACACAAATTGATGTTGCGCGATCTAACTACTCCCTACTGAAGGATGATCTGGCTTCCATTCGAGCGGCGAGCTAAGTGAATCTACAAGAAAGGATCAGAGAACCCGGGGTGGCTAGCCCGGCGAGGTCGCTCCGATGCTTAAGTCAGTAAACTGATGCAAGCTGAAAAGCTTTGAGAGCTTAGAGAGCTAGAGAGCTAGAGAGCTAGAGAGTAGAAAAATCACGCGTACCTTGCTCCATTGGGGTTGGTGCCTTTATATACTGGCATAGTCATGGAGCTCACGAAAGAGCTCCGGGATATCCGGGGTGTGGAGATAGAGTTTGTTTCGCTTCCGAAGGAGCAATATACAGGTAAGGCTTATCGCTCCACTTCTGACTCCAGCGGAATCGGGATGAGTCCTCATCGTGATCTCGGAAAAGTCAGGATCTATTACCTCATCGTGATCTCGAGAGATTCGGGATCTGTTGGAGAGAGCTCTGGAGTTGGTTATGCGGGAATCAGTTACATGGTGATTCGAGTTGTTGGTCCCGAGCTGATACTTTGGTCTTTTAGTTCTGAACTGGATTGAATACCAAGGTGCCTCAACGTCGAGGTGAGCCTTATACCGAGGTGGCCTTGCACCGAGGTGAGCCTTATGCCAAGGTGACTGAATACCCAAGCTCAATTGTTGCGAACTAAACTTGCGAGGCTGAGTTGTCCCCTCTTGGTAAGGTCGTGTCCATGTGTCCCCTCTTCGCTAGGTTGGGGCCAAATCACCCTTCATCAAAAACACCCTTATGGTTTGAAACCTATTTACTTAATCAATGTAAGAAGTGTATGTTTTGCGATCTGAAAATAGTAACATGATCACCTAAAATTAGTGGAAAATATTCAAGGACATAAATCCATGATTGTTTAATCCAAAAATACCCCTCAAACTTCTTTGTAGATCAGACAAATAGACCAAATAGAGTGATTATTCATGTCTTACTAGAGGCAAAAATATTATTTCTATTTTTATTTTCTTTTAATTAAATTAATTAAAATGGATAGGGTCTAATGGAAGGCCAATTAAGTAAATCAATTTCAAACCACAGAGAGTGTTTTAATAAAACGCAAACTATAGGGTAGGTTTTAGTAAATCCATGAAACCATAGGGGGTGCATTAGTAAAATTACCCTTAATAAAATCATCTTTTTCTTTTGCCAAAAAAACATTATAAATAATTTTTCATGTAAAACAAACTTCGGGTTTCTAAATTTTTCTTCTTAAAAATTGAGTAACTACTACTAAACTTTTTTCCTTAACATTCCAAGAGAGCACCCCATAGAAAATACAAGGCATAGCCTCTTACTGTGGAGCTTTGTAGGTCAGTGTTGTCTTCTAGTTTTCAAGTAGAAGAGTAAAACAATAGAAAGGGTCTAACATGATCATCAACCCAACTCAACCCAAGTTGGGTCAATCTAACCCGACCCAAGTTGCAGCCCTACCTGTTAGTTCTTTCTTGTAAAGCAATTCAATTCTACCACACACACATTGATTGTGTTCCAGCGATTTGGTTGTTGACAATTATATTGAAGTATGAATGAATTGGGTACATTCATATACCATCCCTCTTGTTTTGACACTAAAAGCTAATATTTAATAAGACCTAACTAATTAGGTTTATACCAGTGCAGAAAGTAGATTTCAAGTTGAAGAAGACAACTCGTGGCTGAGTGACGATATTTCTATTGGGTATGTTCTCAGTTTTCTTTTGATGATAAGATTCAAAAAGGACAAGGAAAGATGAGAAATGGGCACCTATTTTTTAAACAAGCCAAACTAATGGAAAAATTTTGTGAATGAAAGTATGTGATAAGTGAGAAAACGAATGTTGAGGGTCCTTGAGAATTTTCCACAACTTTAATATTTGTGTCTTATTTTATGTGAAATCAAAGACAACCATATATTAAAGTTGTTATGGTACAATAATTGGCAAAAAATAGAGAAATATAAGAGGAAAAATGAAAAAGATAAGAATTTAATAATGCTAGCACAAATTTACGAGTTCAAATCAGTCCCCCACAAGATTGCCCCCCACAACACATCCCTGCTGTGTATTGGAAACATCTCCCGATGATGATATCATCATTTCTGGGATATCATCGAAAAATGTCCCCAATACACGGCAGGAATGTACTGTGGAACGTTGTGGGGGGCAATCTTGTGAGGGGCTGATTTGGTCTCCAATTTTACCTAAGTAAGGGCTCCTCTGGTAATTGCTGTTTAATTATTAAATTGTAGAATCTTAAAAATTGGTCAAGTGATTCAACTCTAACCATTTTCATTGACTTTCTGAAGAAGCAGATTTCATTCCCTTTCCTAATGTATTCTTAATTATTTGTATATTTTCCCATGAAAATAAAACTTGAGGGCTGTTTGGTACCATAATGTGTTCAACTGTGACATGGATGAGTCTGCACCACTGCTGCATAGATGAATTCATATTATTTTTTTTGTAGATATAAAACTGCAATTGACCCCCTTCCTTTTCATTGCACTTCCATATTCAGAACCCTTGCCTTGGGTGATTCATAGAGTTCCATTAGATTATGATTTCATCCTTCAATCAAATTCAGACTTAATAGAAACAAAAATAGAGAACCTCAAAAGCTAATGATAATCAGAATTCGGAACCGAGAACCTAATGTCTAGATTTTTAGATCTTCCTCTAGAGTGTGCTTTCAACCTCCAACTTCTTGGGCATTTTTCAGGTTACCATAAAACAGAGGATGAATATTCTTTTAGTAGCAATCAAGAAAATGCCAGTTTCTTGGCAACAAAAACATAACCTATCTACAAAGTTGGGTTACCTTTTGAGGAAAAAGTTCCATAGGATTTGATAAATGATTTTATATATTAACTGGGCAATTCATTGATTTGAATCATTAATCTTTCAAGTTTCAAGCTATGCTAACATTCTCACCTTTCCTATAGGGCTTTATATACCTAGGACTTGGTTTTACTTTTATTATTTTCATTCTCTCAAAGTGCTTTCAACTCTAGTTCTGTCAAGCTCTTAATTAGGAGTTTAATCACTGTGTAGTTTCAAGCATGGTTTTTTACACTGACCCGGTGTGACTGAACCGGTCAGGGGTCCAACTATCGGTTCGAATGGTCCGACCGTTCGACTCGAACGGCCAGCCCATTCTGACAAAAAAAATTGAAAAACGGTTAAAATTGTTCAAACGGTTTGAATGATTAATTGGCCAGTTCAGTGGTTTGCTAACCAAAATCAACGATTTTGGGGAAAAAAACGATTTTAAGGAAAAACGGAACCAATCAGGTGACCGATTCCTGATTTTTCTCGTCTGACCGTCTTGTTCGATCTGGTTTTGAAAACCATGGTTTCAAGCTTTTAGCTGAATTTATGGCAGTGTGAATTGATAAGGACCTATGTGGTATTGGGAGGGGTGGACTTGATAAGGACTTAAATTTTGACATTTCCTAGCACAAAGTGGCCAGTTTTAAAATAATTGATGGTCTTTTTGTGCTGTTGAGTTTTGGTTGGTAATTATGCAGCCAAATTATTTGTTTGTTTATAAGTACCTTGTGATGCAGTATTTGTCTGTTTATTGTAGGATACTTGACCATTCCTAGTTAATTTCTTTCTAGGATACTTGAATTTTTATTTTAAACATTCTTAGTTAATTTCTTTGTAGGATACATGAATGGTGCATTAATATATTCACAAATCAACTAATTGGGTAATTCATTTTTCAAAATGAGTCGTTTCTCCCATTACACTAAGATTACATACACATTGTTGTCATTAGTTTAATTTTAATTTTGATTCCAATTTTTATACATAGTATTAATGAATAAGGAATATATTGAATATTCATTTTCCTTTATTAATCTTCCAACAAATTTGGGCATTAAAAGAAAATTCTTTAAAATTTACTTTTTAATTTGTGATCATTGTTCCAATTCCAATTATAAGTGATGCATTGCTAGTATGCTCATATGAATGCTATAGAGTTTGAACTACTATTAATATTCTAATTGCTTAGAATTCAGACCATGTAATTTTTTTTTTACTATTTCTATTTTTATAGTTAAAATACTTTAATATAATTTTAATATTTATATATTTTGATTTTCAGGTTCAATCAATATGTTAAGTGGATTTGCATTTGGAAGATGTGCTATATTATTAGAGAATTTGAATATTTTTAAAGTTTTTGTATTATTATATGCCAATTGGATATTGTATTTGAACAATTTCTTGTAGATATTTTAATATCTAATCTTTGAAATAATAGATTTCATTTTAAATTAATTTTTTGTTTAAGTTAACTAAGTTTTCATGTATCGATTGTCAAATGATTTCTTGTATCAAATAGGTATGAAAATGCTAAATCGATAAAAATTTCAGCCACAAAAATGATGAAATTAAGCCGGCGGAGCGGTCAATATCCACTAGCTTAGCCAATAACACTACCAATAGCCAGTAATGAGGCTGAGCTGGTGGTTCTAACAAATCCGCCGCTCGGGGACTTAGAACTGCCTTGGACCAATCAGTTAAGGCAGCAGCCTTGGTCTAAGGCAATGGTGGATCAGAAGACGGGCAAATGACCTCCGACTTAGATCTAAGCCGGCGGTTTTCAGACCTCTGGCATAGGCCATTTTTCTTGTGGTGCATAAAACTGAGACCCACCATAAAAGTGGAACCTGCCATATATGATATATGTGGTGTAAGATCATGTTGGTAGAGGGTTAGAACATATTTTATTGGTAGGTGATCCAGACTCGTCCGGACACAGATCGTATTAGAACTTATTGGAAAAATATTTTATTATGAGCAGATCCAAACTTAGCCCATCCCAATGGTGGTGGAAACTGGAAATATAATACATGTCCCTGCCTTCTTTTCATTGGCCCAAACCAAAACCAATTTTGATAATCCAATCCGACCAGGCTGTCCTGTCCTGACCCTGACCTCGCTTTCAAAGGAAGTAACAAGGATGTTGGTGGAATAAAGAACTCGGAGCTGACCTCATCAAGGTCGACTAGTGTTTTTACTCCATGATCAGACCGACTGGTCGAACCAATTACCTGTTACCAGTGGGAATTTTGGTTCTGCTTCACCACTGAACCGTGTTCATGCACATGGATTCCGATTCTTATAATCGTTAACAATATAACATTTAGCCATTAAGAAGAAAAGATACAAAATTAAGCCTGGGACGAAACCAACAAACATTTCTATGTGAGTGGAAAATAAGTCCGAATAAATACTTAAAAAAAAAAACAAATCCATTTAAAATAAGCTAAAAAATTGACTTGTTTTTTCAAACATTTATGTGTTTTTGGCCTCTCTTGGCTAGGGGTGCAACTTGGGCTTGCTTACCTTGAGTTTTTGTCAAAAATTCGAATAGGTCTGACCCAAAGCCTGGGCCTAGAGCAATGTAAAATGCTAACTTGGGCCAATCTAAGTTGCACCCTTAATCTTGGCCCACCACATAATTTTCAAAATATCTGTCATAACCCTGTTTGAAATAAGTGCTTTCTCACCAATTCATATGTAGGTGCTTATTAGGATAAGTACTTATTAGACCAATTGATAGTGACTTAGTATGTATTTGGTATAGCTTCAGTTTATTTACAAAATGTTTGTATTTGATTTGTTTGTAAAACCAAGAAAAGCAATAATGAAACCATTTACTGACAATTAAGCACCATTAAGCACTACATCAGCATATGGTGAATAAACACCTAACAGTTTGGAGAAGCGTTAAAGTAAAGATTCCCCTAACGGTAGGCATGCACATAAACTGAGGCCAGCTTTTGCGAGTCTCTATGTGTACGGATCTGCATTATGGGCTAAATGCTGAAATGGCACCTATGTGACAGCATTTATTAAAAAAACGTCCATGGTTCCAAACACCGTCTTAATTGATGAGATTTCTTATTCAAATCTGGGATCAAAACCTGCTACCACAAGGATTGGAGGTGAGGGAATTAAGGGGATGGGGCAGTCCTATGATGCAAACACAAATATGTACTCTACATAAATACCCTCTTTCCGGTTCAAGAATGCAAAATAGATTCATACTATAGCACAAAAATATATTCAAACAATGAGTACAAGAAATCAAGAATGCCCTCTTCTCAAGATACAAAAATGTCGAAAAATACATTTTAAACCTCTTAATCGTTGCATATTTGAATGTCAAACAAATACTTATAAATTCGAACCAGGATACATATAAACCACTAATTATGCTAGATGCTGGACAAATGTCTAAATTCAGGTTGGGGCTCTCTGGGTGGATCACCCAACCCATGGAACTATTGAAGCATCCTGGAAGTTGCGACTTGCGACCACGCTGAATCCGAATGGACTGTTGGGCCTTTTAGATTTGACAGTAGCGCTGTGACAAAAATCTGCATGTCACTATCGGGGATTTTGTGGGTTATAATAATGGGCTAATGGATTCACTCCACTTGGGCCTTTTAACTTTTGGACTTTTAGCTGATATTAGGCCCACTTTACTTCGCGACAGATGATAAAGTAGACTCGAAATCTGCTACCCACAAAGCATCACCACAATGTATTGGGAATATTTCTCAATGAATAACAAGGAACATATTCTCAACGTGCAATTGTCATGTCTCGTGGGTAAAGATTTGGATAATGGGTAGCAAATTCAAATTCGATAAAATATAAGAAAATTGAGAATATAATCAGTTTTTTGGCTTCTTCAAATCACGCCATCTCCTTTCCACCGATTCCACATATACTTTTCTCGTTGTGGGCTATCAATGCGCTCAACATCATGATTGAATTTGGACGTCATGCGGGTTCGTATCTGTTACCCACAAGTTGTTCTCACGTCTCTACCTATATAATTGCTCATTGGGATTTGAGAATTTTTCTACATAGATTAGGAGGGACTCAAATGATGTGCGGGAAAATTTGAAAGATTTAATAATTTTATCTTGATTTATAAAAAAAATTATTATTGTTTATTGAATATGAATAAATGTTTTTTAATAAATTTAGTTTTATTAATAAATTGTAGTAATTTTAATAATTTTTATTCTTTTTATTATATTTAAAAGAAATTTTGATTAATTTTAAATAAATAAAAATAATTATAAAAGCTAACATTTTTATTAATTCCACTAATAATTGAAAATTATATAGGAATGACAATAGGGTTGGTTCAGGGCATGATACCCCATCCCTTTCCTTGCCCCATAGTCAAGATACTCTACCCCATCCCCGCCCCGTCCCCAATGTCACGCAGGTTCAGGGTAAGGTAACCACTTTGCAATGTCAAACGAGTTCAGGGGCAAGGCATCCCACTCATCATCAAGGATGGAGAATCCTCAAATTTTCCTACCCCGTCCCCAATATTGGGCGGGTTCAAGTAGAGGTGTAAATCGGGTCATGTTGGGTTGGCATGACATGAGCCACATGTGGACTGCACAAAGTGGAGTTGTGCTGTGCTAGTCCACGAGGCGTCTCGGGCCATGCCTCCCTCCTCTAGGATAATTTGGGGTCAGTTCGACACGACCCATTGCTCAAGCTCGCACAGGCCCATACCGTGCCGTGGGTTGGGCTAGTCCATGGGCTGGGCCTTGGGCTAGTCCATGGGCCGGGCCTTGGGCCAGGCCATGCTGCACACCAAGCCAAGCTCAAGGCAAGGTACCCACTCCTCGTTCAAGGTTTTTAAAATTAGACCAGATAGGGAACTGTTCTAGGGTCGAATGGTCTAGCTGTTCGGTCCAAACAGATGACCCACTCTAACAAAAAATAAATAAATAAAAAACAAAAACAAAAAAAGGCAAAAAACTATTGTCTAGGTTGACGGTTCGACTGCCTAGGTTAGCAGTTCACTAACGAAATAAACGGTTCTTGGACAAAAAGAGGTTTTGAGGTGAAACAGTGTCCGGTTCCCAATTTTTCCGGTCTAATCATCTAGTTTGATCTAGTTTTGAAAACACTATCCCCGTCAACCCAATATTCAATATCAAAATGATATATTAAATATCAACCACATGGTAAATTTACGAAAACTTTGAAAAATTTAATGTACTTGTGTAATTTTGAAAATTTATTTAAAATTTTATTAAATAATTTATTTTCTTTTTAAATGGTTTACTTATAGAATTATACTAATTTATCTTATAATTTCTAATATAAACTAACCAATAATTTCCTTTTCTCAATATTATACTAATTTATCTTAATAATTTGTGTAATTATTAATTCAAATTATAGTTTTCCGTTTCCCATAGTCATTATCTTTAATAATTTTCAATAATTTGCAACGAAAATTACATAATTTTTCAATGGTTTTCCAAAATCTATCAAATGTAATAAATTTCCTAAAATTTTTAAAATATTCTAATAATTTTCAATAATTATTTAATGCATTTTAAATAAACTTTCAAATACTTTATATCTTTTAATTTACAAAATGTTATTTTATGAAAATATAGTTTTATAATTGTTAAATATAATTCTCAATTTTGTAGAAATTAGTTAAAGAGTTTTCAATTTCTATAAAATGTTGTTAATGAGTTAATTAATAACAATATTTATTAATTTTTGGTAATTTACTAACCGTATTTATTAACTTTTGGTAATAACACTATTTAATACTCGTTGAATATGGGTGGGATTAAATATTAATATGAATATCTTAAATGAGGGAGAATGGATATAGATTGGGGGGGATGCATTTTAGGAATTGATTATAGAGTGGGGCAACATGATACTTTCCTATTGGTTTAAATGAGATACCTTAGGAAAGAAATTATAGGAATATTTTTAGGTATATAGTTGAGTGACATGGCTTAATGGGAGTGGTGGGAAGGGGAAAAGTCAAAGAGAATGCAAGGTGGGGATAATGGGGCAAGGAGAGGCATGGTGACATGGACCCGTGCTTTGTTAAGTGAAAGTTAAACAATAGGCCCTTATTGATACAAACCGAATTGGTGGGTTTTCACTAATGGTCAATCGGTTTCGAGTGACAAACTACGAACTTGATTAGATTGATTTGGTTGGTGAAATAGCCTGCAACTAAACTAAACCAATCATTGAACGCTCCTAATTTCAACTAAATTTATAGTCTAATCTCTAACAAACAACAATAGTTTAATCTCCAACAATTGTTGAAAATTTATAGCAAACATACACAAGCATAGAAAATAAGTTTATAATGAAAATATAATAGATATACAATAAAAATATAATAATTACAAACATATAATAAATACTGAAAATATTCTAAATTAGTCAATAAATAGTGTAATCTTAAATAATAGTGTAATCTTAAATAATTACTGAAAATAAAATAAATATTAAATATATTATATATAAATATATAATGAATATACACTATTATTGTAAAATTATTACTAATAAATATAATTTTGTTGATAGTTATTTTTTATAGTTATTCATTTATATAAGTGAAATTAGTTATTTACACTAATATTTATTTATTGAAATAATATTGTTATTAAATTCTTAAAATATTAATTATTTATTGAATTTATAATCCATAAAATTATAATTGTACTTTTATCACATAATTTGTTATTAACTTTGTAAAATATTAAATTATTATTAATATAAATATTATGAATTCTATTATAATTAATTTTCTACATTTAAGATTTTTTTAAATATATTACATAATTTCGTTATTTTAACTATTTAAAATTTTGTCATGTTAAATATTTTGTTATTGAAATATTTAAATAATATGTAAAATGTTAAAAATGTTTCATTATTTGAATTTTGTTTATTTTAATGTTATTAAGTAATTTTAAATATTTTGTTATATTATTTAGCTATTTTTAATGTTTTTATTTAAGATTTCTAGCTATTGAAATATTTAAATAATGTTTTATTTTTTAATGTTAAATCTTTATTATTTGAATAACATTTAAATTGAATAATTCATAAAATTATAATTTATATTGTCACTACATAATTTCATGATGAATTTTGTAAAAATATTATTTTTAATAATATGAATATTATTAAATCTATTAATTTTTTTTTGTGTTTTGAATAAATATTTTAAGTTTAGTATATAATTTCATTATAACATTTAAATAGTTCTGATTTTTTTTAATTGAAACTTTCTTTAGATAGATATAGATAAAAAGTGGGGGAGAGGATAACTAGGAATTAGAGATAATTTAAGAGATAAATAGGAACTAGAGATAATTTAGGAGATAAATAGGAATTAGAGACAATATAGTAGGAAGTGGGGGAAAGTGGTACAACTTGGCTAAACATCAGAAAGGCAAATCACTCTTTCTTTATGGTTGTTAAAAATAGTTAAGCATATGTGATTTCCTTATTGGTTTAATAGATAATTATATAAAATTAAAAAAATAAAAAAATAAAAAAATTCAAAAAAACAGAAAATTAAAAAGGGGGTTGAAGTAAGAAGAGGGCTGCTGAAATGGCAGGGCCAATTTTAATATATAGATAGATAACTGGTGTTCTTGTATACAGAGAAGTGGAAACAATTTGTGGGTAGCAGATTTCACAGTCGATTTATGCTGCACCAAATATCAAAGTCCCCCTCTGTTTAAATATGGGATTTAGCAACCAGACCAGGCTGTGCATGGATGTAGACCTTGACTCTTTACATTACTTAAGGCCAGACTTTCAAACCCATTAAATAGATGTGGAATTGAGATGGGTTCCCCCAAAGAGTGCGCCCCAAAGCGCATCCCTCACGTGCATTGGGAACATCTCCACATTTGAGGGGTGCATTTTACGAGAAATCCATCTGAAGGGGTTGGATCTGGTCACAACAAAAAGCTGTTTGAACATATTCTAACATGATCTGTTTTTGCACATCACATATTGATTAGGTCTAATGTATACCATGTTGCCCTATAGTAAGAAAAATGTCTGTGATTCAATTGGTTGAGTTTTAAAACATGAATTAAATGTTTTGGGCGTTTAATTGATAAGGTTAATACATGTGCTGTCAACTAAATAATTGTTTTCATGATACAAACATGATGCCTTATATTCTCAGCAATGCAAGCATGGAATTATTGAATATGTTTATAAAATATATAATCATTATTTATGTGGGTTTTCAAATTTCAACTATGACTTTATGTATGGGACATATTATTTTAGATTGTGCCAATTACCTAATAGCTGAGATGGCCTCCAATGGGGCAAGGATGGGGATGATTTTTCTCTCGCGGGGATGGGGATGGAGAAATTTTCATCCCCGTTAGCGGGGACGGAACGGGAACGGGGAGTGCGGGGACGCCGATCCCCACTAATATATATGTATATATGTATGCATACGTTATATATGTAAATATATAAACATACATATATACATATATTAATATTTTTAAAAATATGGTTGAATATTTTCTAATATGATTGTAAATGTTAATTATTTTATTTTTATTTTTTTTAAATAAAATAAAAAATAAAAACAAAATAGTTAGCATTATAAAGAATCAGGGGGAATGGGAATCCCCATGGGGATGGGGATGGGGATGGGGATAACGTTGTCCCCACTAGCGGGGACGGGGATGGGGAGAGGCTCCCCGTCCCCGCCCCGCCCTGTTGCCATTCCTAATGGTCAGTCGGCATCCCTCGGAAATTGAAGGAGAGATCAAACCATAGGGCTGAAGGCTCTTCATGGAATGACAAGTGGGCCTCAAATGCACCCTACTCTCTGTTCCCACTTTTCATTCCCTATTCTATACCTTTAGGTTATGTTTGATTTGATGGAAAAGGTAGGAAAATGTATATAAGGTTTATAATAGTCTCCCTAACTTACCCTTCCTTTTCCTACTTTTTCTTTCAAATCAAACACAGCATTAATGTTTGGGTTGGTGGAACAAATTAAATGATGAAAATGCTTTTAATTATTCTTTAAATTTTCAAAACATGCACTTGTTTGTTCTTCGGGAAAATCCACATACTTCCATGGAAGGCCACATTGACCTTACCTTCTCCATCACCTCCACTACTCCCACCATCTCCCCTCCCTTCTTAAGCATGTATAAGTTCTATTGGGTATTCAGGAATGAAGATTGCACAAGTCGCTGCTTTCCATGTTGAATGCTCTGGTCCAAACCCTAGATTGATTAATTTCTAGCAATAGAGATGGAAATTTGACCTGTCCCCGTTTGGGCTCCGACCTGCCTTGCCCCGATCAACATGGGCTTTTTAACCGCTGATTGCGTTCAGGATGCATTTCAGGGAAACTAGAAGCTCTGGTGATTGAAGACAGGGCGAAAATGGCATTTATCCACCCACCCTGATCCTGTCCAATTAAAAATGTGTGTGTGGGCGTGCGTGTCTATTTATATAGGTCAGGGATGGGGCATGTAAAACCCAATGACCGAACTCGACTCATTATATTTGGAAGGAGTCGAACTTCCATGTTTAAAAGTTAAGTTAGAACACATTGAGCTCATGACTGCCATTTATAACTGCAAAAGTTGTGCAGCAAAGTACAAATAACTGGACTGTTGTTAGAATCCATAAGCTCTACAACTTGTGGCAATACCCATTAGTATTAGAGTGAGTTCCATCTTTTTTGAATCAAATTTCCTTCAAATTAAGGGAGTACTCTCTATTGATGATTATCAGATGTCAGGTCAGGATGATCTGGAGTCCAAGTTAGCCATAAATATACATACCGCCATGTGGCAAGTTTCCCAAAATTAACTCCTTGTAGTCACTAATACAGTATGCATGGCCATATATTAAAATGGGTTCAGTTATGATATCGAAAAGATATCATATCTGAAAAACTTTTGGCCAATCAACTGGAATCATAAAATCAGGTGTTATTTTTCAAAATTCATGGATGAGTTTCGATTGGTCAAAACTCTTTTCATACTATATATTTTTCACATCATAGATTTTCCCTATTAAAATATATAAATGGATTCGCCACCAAAACAATACATCGCACAATTTGGACAATACCAGTATTTTCAAAACCGGATGGGATCGGACTGGATGATTGGACCAGAAAAATCAGAAACCTGTCACCAAAACCATTTTTTGGCCAAAACCATTGATTTGATCAGCAGTGATCGGACTGGATGATTGGACCAGAAAAATCAGAAACCTGTCGCCAAAACCATTGATTTGGTCAGCAAACTGCTGACCCAGGTGGTCAAATTGTCGAACCATTGACCCAAATAATTGTTTTTGGCCATTTTTTGTGTTTTTAATTTTTTTATTTTTTAATCAAAGCAGGCCAACTGTTTGATCCAAATGATCAGACCGTTCGACCCAAGAACAGTTCCTTGTCTAATCCGGTTTTAAAAACCTCGGACAATACCCATCTCATCCACTTAACTAGAAAATCTTAATCCGTATATCTTAGAAAGTCCAAGTACTGACTCATATATCAAATGCTTAATCAATTCTATCTGCAATATGCAAGTAGATGTCGCTGTATAAATACGACTTGCAAGAAATGGCTCAAAATATTTTATTAACGGAAGTCCTAGCTATTTGTGTCAAATGGGGATAGGGTTGTCCATGAACTGGATATTGATCCAATCTGATTCCATCCAAATATGGGTCCATTACAGATGGACCAGGTCCAGTCCAATCTAATCCGATAAATATTTATTTGGACTGGACTGGTCCAATTCATTATGGCTTATTGGACTATCCAACCTGTTAAAATTGGTTTTGATTCAGATTGGGTCCAACCCAAACTGGTCCACTGACACCACTACTCTTATCTTCTTTTAATGATTAGAAATTAATTCAACCAGACCCAGTCCAATATAAATCTATTAAGTCCAATCCAATCCAATAAATACGTAGACCATAAAATCTGAAATGGTCCAATTCAATATGCCTTTTTGAACCATCTAATGCTTTCAAATGGATCCAATCCAAACCCGGTCCATTGACACTGCCTCTCTGTAAGAAATACTTTAAGGAAACCAAAGTAGTTAATCCTTCAAAATAACCAAGATTGTATATGGCCATGACCATGAATCCATTTCCTTGATACTGTCCGAATATGCGGTTATATTGCGGCATAACTGCTACCTGAGACGCCAAGCTATTTGAAGTTTCAATTCTCCTACCACAGCCAAATATTAATTCTGGCTTTAAACCTCCAACCCAAGTTAATTAGTTAAACCAGGTTAAGATCTACCTAAGCCTAGAAGATGGGCGGATGACACATGGCCCTTTGCTTCCTAATTACAGTAAGAAGATGAGGAGGATTCGAATTCTGACTTTTCCAACTGGTTGGGTTTTTGGCGATCAATTCAATCGGGACAGAATTGTCCTAGAAATCCAGTACCAGACTCTGCTGTGCTGACACTTGATGTCAACGCTTAATTTGATGTCAACGACGCTGGCCTCCAGAAGACAAGCCGTGATCCCTTCGTTTGTATTCGGATATTCCCCAGTGCAGCCGAAAGGAGATTGGTCTGCTCTGCTCTCTCAAGTCTGATCCTTTAGGAGCCCGCAACCAACGCAGCATACTTACATCTCTCATCAACTCTCAATTATATTCTGAGTAATACATGAATGAAGAATTAAGCAGCCGCAGCAGAAAAAGGAAACCCTGAGATTGCCCAAATGATGTATGATGTCTTCTGTTGAACTTGAATTATAATTATACTCGTAATTACTAAGTCCCTACTCAAACGAAATCTTGAGAATGACATAATCCCATAAGAATGTGAGCTGAGGTGATCCATAACGTGGTTTTCATTTATTAATTCCTATAGAATGCCACACAGGAAAAGCATATTCTTTCTGGCTTGCCAAGAAAAACTCTGCTGATTTTGGACTGTTTGAAATCTAGCTTCTCTCTCTCTGAGGATATATATATAGTATTTTAATTGGGATGGGTGAGAAGTGAGATTATATTGGCTTCTGATATTGGATATTGCAGAGCCACAACAACGCAGGGGTTGCATCGATCAGCGCAATTATGGGGTCGGGAAGCGAAAGGACGTTGTCAAATGAGATAGAGGAGGACGAGGACGATCTCTTTGATTTCGACTTCCGCCGGCCAATTGCAATTATCAAGGAAGAGGCAAAGGTCGACATGGGCTCAGCGCAGCTCCAACCTGGAGATCATGATAAAGTGTATGTTGCAGTGGGCAAGAACCATTGGAGCATGGATGCTCTTCTTTGGACTCTGAATAACTTGACAAAACCCTCCACTTTTGTTCATCTTATTCATGTCTTTCCAGAAGTTCGATACATCCCCACTCCCTGTATGTGCCTTGCCCTTGCTTCTCTCTCTCTCTCTCTCTCTCTCTCTCTCTCCATATACTAATGAATAACATACGATAATTTAGTCGTAGAAGTTGTTTAATGACCGGTTTTAGAGTACTGTTGGGTTCTGCAAAGTCAACCCAGAAACCACGTAAATTGGTTGATCCAAGGAGCAGTTGTTTCAACTCTAAAACAAACTTTGATCACCGAATTTGCTTTCTGTGGGTAGTTGTCTCCACTTGGAATATTGTTGAGAGCTCAAATTTGTATATGAAAGCATTTTCTTCCCCACCCCACCATGCAAGTTGTTTCACAATTTGACTGGTGCATTCATATGGATATGCTCTCTCTCTCTCTCTCTCTCTCTCTCTCTCCAAATGTTTAATGACTGGTTTTATAGTATTCTTTGGTTCGCAAAGTCAACCCAGAAACCACATCTGTTTGGTTTCTCCATATGTTTAATGACTGATTTTATAGTATTCTTTGGTTCCGCAAAGTCAACCCAAAAACCCCAGAAACCACATCTGTTTGGTCTCTCCATATGTTTAATGAAACCCCAGAAACCACATCTGTTTGGTCTCTCCATATGTTTAATGACTGATTTTATAGTATTCTTTGGTTCCGCAAAGTCAACCCAAAAACCCCAGAAACCACATCTGTTTGGTCTCTCCATATGTTTAATGACTGATTTTATAGTATTCTTTGGTTCCGCAAAGTCAACCCAAAAACCCCAGAAACCACATCTGTTTGGTCTCTCTATATGTTTAATGACTCGTTTTATAGTATTCCTTGGTTCCGCAAAGTCAACCCAGAAACCCCAGAAACCACATCTGTTTGGTCTCTCCATATGTTTAATGACTGGTTTTATAGTATTCTTTGGTTCCGCAAAGTCAACCCAGAAACCACATCTGTTTGGTCGATCCAAAGAGCCGTTGTCTCAACTCTAAAACAAACATAGATCACCGAATTTGCTTTCTGTAGGTAGTTGTCTCAACTTAGAATATATTTTTGAGAGCTCAAATTTGTATATAAAAGCATCTTCTTCCCCAGTCCCCACCCCACCAAGTTGTTTTGCAATCTGATCTGAATGGTGCATTCACATGAGTATTATGCAGTGGGGAATGTTCCTAAGGGCCAGGTGAAAACGAAGATGGTGGAGGCCTATGTGAACCAAGTCAGAATGTATCGAAGAGGACTCCTCCAGAAGTTCTTGGATACCTGCTCTGCTTTCAAGGTAGCTTCATTCGCATTAAAATGAATTAATTCATAGCATGTTTATATATACACGATGCGCTCTTGCTTCATCTAGCTTATTCATCTGAAGGCAACATGATCAACAGGTGAGTGCAGACATTCTCCTAATCGAGAGTGATCTCAAAGCAAAAGCTGTTCTCGACCTCATTCCAGTTCTCAACATAAGAAAGCTCGTTATGGGGACCCCCAGATCTAGCTTAAGGTATATATCTCCAACCTCTCCACTACTTCCGACTACTACTACTACACCTTATTCTGCTGCTAGCTACTTTTTACTAAATTCCGGCCGGTTTACTCGCTCTTGTATTCAGGAACTTGAGGAGGGGAAGCCCAGTGGCTCACGGGATATCTAAGAACGCACCAGACTTCTGTGAAGTCAAACTCATATGCGAGGGCAAGGAATTAGTCATGACAAGGTAGACGATGATGGGTCTCGTCCTCTGATCAGCCGGTTTGCTTTAATTTCTTGACTGCAACCCACACATTGAGTTAAGCTTATCTTCAGTTAATTACTATTGTAATGGGTCTGTCTACTGGGTAGAGCCTGTGAAATAATGGAATTGAAAAGTTTAAAACCAAGCCTCATGACTGTAAATATTTTCAGTTGTACTACTACATATACTCGAATGAAGAAGACGTTACTAGCCAGGCACGGTACAATCGTATGGGCTGTGCAGACCGTGCCGCTCACGGCCTAATACTATCCATATATATTTATATACATTTTATACATATAATAATATATATATATATATATAAAATATATATAATAATTATATAATATATTAATATATATAATTTTATTTTATTATTGTATGTATAAACAATTATATACATCAAAATTCATATAAAATAAAATTTTAAAATCTTTTTAATTTTTTGTCTATTTTTTAATTTATATATATTTTTTTAATTTTTAAAAAACATGGCATGACCCGATCTGCAGTCCAGCCCATGGCACGGGTTTACGTAAGCTTGGCCATGAACTGTGTCAGGCTGACCCCTAAAATATACCAAGAGAGGGAAGTACTGCTCAGCTCGGCCCACATTTTGCATGGGTCGCATGCAAACCCTGCCATGCCGGTCTTGATTTACACCTCTACTATTTATACATTTGTATAATTGTGATCCGAAAGAATAAACTTAAGGTTATTTTTGGATGGGTGGGCTTGGATTTTTTTTTTTTTTTCGCTTTCAGGGTGGGCTTGGAAATGGCATTTGGGAATTATATTCCATTGATTTGGACTGTGCTTTTAATAGAACAAAGGACCTGAATGAATGATGAAGGATGCAATTGGGGGCTTTCTCTTGTTACGTTTGATATCTCTGGATATAGCTTAATTGACAACACCCGATTCTTCTCTGTTGATAAATGCCTTCAAGTCTAGAAAGTTAAAATAAGTATTAAACTCTAATTCGATCTCATTTAGCAAAAAGGATGTTTATCCTTCTTTACCTTAGTACATAAAATTCGACGAAATGATATCAAGAACAAAAACAGAGGAACAGAAAACTCAGAAATAATGCATGCAATTCTACGATAGCTTACCTACAAAACCAAACTAAATAAGTTTATATGTAGAGAAATAGAATGGGGTAAAGCCCTTATTTTGAAGTATAAAAGAAAAAGGGCGGAGCCCCTGTTTTAACATCCAACAATGAAAATTCTGCTAAGACTGTAACCCACCTCAGTTAATCTTATTATATATAGAACCTAAACCGAATTTACAATTTTAACGGCAAAACTGAACTATTTTGGCATCCAAAAGAAGAATGGCGGAGACCCAGTTTTAACATCCAAAAGACAATGAAAACATTGAATATGACTCACATCAATCGACCTGTTATAAAACTAATCCCCTATGGAGCTTGATTGTTGAAAAACCCAAACAAAGATTTGAAAGAGAAGCCGGAGTGGGGCTTGATTGTTGGAATAGAATGATAGAATGGGATGATAGCTTGAGAGCAAACTGAGCTTATTGTGGAGCTTGATCGTTGGAACAAGACGATAGAAAATGGGAAATAGCTCAAGACCAAATCGAGTTTCCAATAGAACCTATCAACGAGGGATAAAGAAGAATTTTTTTAAGAAAGAGAGAGACGTTTGGAATACGCTGGCGGGAGATGCTTTGGAAGTCCAAACATCTTTTGCATGTCATTGGACTTCATTGTTATTAGGTAGATTTAAAAAAATCAAAATTCTAAAAAAATTAGGAAGGAGGTGAGAATTGAAGGAGAGACGTGCTGACATGTTGTGGGATGCTAAGATGTTGAGACTCTTAGTTAACTGAAAAGGCATATTGTGGGAAATGTTTTGAAAGTCTAATACAGATGGGAGGTTTTCAATGGTGGCCTTCCCTCTTTAATATTGCTGGAAGACACCTCATTAAAACAAGATAGCCGCCCTCTTTCATGCATTGTTTTGGAAGACAAAACATTAATTTGCATGACTTGTCAGACATGGGAAAATCAAACGACTCATAGAGGGTAATTGAAAAGTAAAAAATATAAAATATAAAATATAAAAAAGGAGAAAATATGATGTATATATATGTGTGTATATATATGTATGTATGTATGTATATCCCTTGTCATTCATGGGGAGATGTTCCCAATACACACCGGTAGTTCTTATCGATAGAATATTAGGAAAATTTGTGGGTAAAAGAAGTGTGGGAAGATGAATATCTCCCATGAATTAAAATATACAAGTACAAGGGATGTTTTGGAAGATCAAGTGGTTCTTCGTCTATGAAGAATTTGCATAAGCAAATATGGGAGAACGCCTGGTTTGTAGTAGTTGATGCTTGGTAGCCGGCAACATTGTTTGGAAAATATAGAAGAATGCGTGGCTACTTAAATAGTAAAGTCGGGGGTTAGAAACCCCAGTATCATAGTCTCATATTTCAATCACCGTCTCTCGAAGCTCACCTCCAAATGTTATTCTCCTAATTTGTTTTGGACACATTGTGAGTATAGTTCATGCAAGACGGCTAATCCCAAAAGGGAGTATCTTTAGCTTTTGCTCTGGCTTTTACTAGTTTGGTTTCTGTTTTATTGACTCAATTTTGTTTACCAATTACATGATTATCAAGTAGTATACTAACTAAATAGCCTTCTACTAGTTAGCTTGGAACGAAAGAGTTATTTTCCTTTGTTTCATTTATAGCGGAGTAGATTGATTGTCTTTTCATGATAATGATGTGGTTCAGATCGAAATAAGCTAAAGTTTTTAACTGTCTTTTCTTCTTCCTCCTATTCTTACTCACTTTTCTCTTCTACTCCGTGTTTTTTCCTCAAGTCCCTTCTTCTATAGGTCCTTTGTTCCCTTTGGTTTTCCCCAGTCTTTCTACTTCTCTCCTTATCATGGATAATATAGATGCCTTGAATGAAGCATTTCAACACATGCTTCAAGGTAATGGGCTTGTAGATGTTGTTAATATCCAACCTCTTATCCCTCCAAACGTCAAAGAGATATGGAATCTTTCTCTAATCTATCGTCTGTTTTCTAGACTTATAGATCAGTTTGAAGAAGTGTTCAGGGATTGTATGAGTTATGGATTCTTGATTCTAACTGGTTGCTTCTTGCTCCATTTTACTATGGTCATCTTTGTCTCAATTTCAGATATGTAGAGGATTATGATAGAATACAAAACAATGGCCCTTGGACCCTTAATGGCCAATGGATCCTTATGCAACCGTGGGTTCCCAGTCGTCCCCAATACGCTTGAAATCTTGAAGAAATTGAGCTTTGGGTTCAAATTCACGACCTTTCCTTCGAGACTCTCTCCTTGGAAGTAGGTAGACCTCTTTCTAGATGTATAGGTCCTACACGTCTCATCTCAATTGCCCAGAACTACATTCGAGCTAAGGTTACCTTATCTATGATGCAACCTCTAAAAACTGGATGCTTTGTTAGCATCAATAACTGGATAACCTATAGATATGAAGACCTTCCCTGGACTTACTACATTTGTGGTAAGCTTGGCCAACTATTTCGTTGTTGTTCTTAACACCTCCCTCAAACTGCAGGAAGATCTTTTGATCAATCCTTTAGTCAACGTACAATGAATCATCCAAGTCCTTGGCTTCGGGATGAGTTAGCTATGACACATTTCTAGAAACGTCCTTCATTCAATGAGTTTGTGAATCTCCCATTTAATCTTAATGAAGAAGTAAACCCCATTCGACCCTTCCCAAACCAGAAACATGCTCCTATTCACAATTCTTCTACCTCGATTCCTCCAACTCCTTTACCATCTTCCTCATCTGCCCCTTTAAGGGTTTCTCCTAGTACCTTTAATCTAGCTACGAATACGCAACAACTGCTAAACCTACTCCTATATGACACTTCTGGGCCCTCCTTCTCTAGAGGCAAAAGACCTAGATTGGACCTAATTGCTAACCTAGAGATAGACCACTTTCCTGATCTCCCCACTTATGACATGCTTGAGTCATCTTTGATCTCTCTAGAGGAGCATATCATCCCCATTGATCTTTTAGATAATAGAGATGTTGACAGGGATTCAGAGGATAATGATTTGGTAAGGTTTAATTCCTTTTTTATCTCAGTTTTTTCATTTCTATGGGAGGAGGTGGCTGGCCCTTTTCAACCCCACTGAAATCAATGCTAATTTTAAGTTGAAACTGTCATGGGGTTGGGCGCCCCAAGTCAGTTCAAGGCCTTAGGGATTTTGTCCATAGATTTAACCTGAATTTTTTGTTCCTTTGTAAGACAAAAATCCCTAACAATAGAATTAATAACCTCTCCTCTTTATTACCTTATCCTAACTGTCACACTATCACCCCTGAAGGGCACGCAAGCGGCTTAGGAGTGTTTTGGAAAGTAAGCTTTACAATGTCAGTTATAATGTCGACAGCTAAGTACATCTTTCTTGAAATTCACTCCAATTCAACTTCTTGGTTAGTAGGTTTTTATATGGACCCTCAGTAAAACATCATCGAAATAACTTCTAGAGAACTTTAAATAATTGCCTACAGTCCATTTCTATTCCTTTCTTATTAATAGGAGATTTTAATGAGGCTACTTCTTGTAATACTTTAGATCCCACATCCTCTAATAATAGCTTCAATCTTACCTCTAAACATTATAGAACCCCAATTTGTGACTTTAATCCATTAGAATTAAACATACAAGGTGGTGGAATTTCCTGGTCCAACAAATGTAGTAAGGGTATATTAAACGAACTCTAGATCGAGTAGTAGTGTCTCCTAAATGGCTCAAACTTTTCCCAAATGCTGGCCTATCTCTAGGAACCAAATGGGGCTCTGATTACCATCTCTTATTTTAAATATGGATCCACCAATCCAAAACTTGCCTAAACCTTTTAGGTTCTTTGAAATGTGGCACTTAGATAATTCGTGTCATCAACTTATTGAAGAAAGTTGGAAATCCCAAGCCAATGGTTATGCAGCTTTTAAATTATCCAAAAAACTAGACAACCTGAAGAAGGATTTGATTGATTAGAAGAGGAAAATTTTTATGGAACCAAGAGATAAATTAGAATGCTTGGAAGAACAAATCTTACAGGCCAAACAAATAGAGTCTTCCCATAATCTTCAAGACCTGTATTTGGAATACGAGAAAGCCAATTGGCAATTGGAAAGTTATTGGAGACAAATCTCTCGACAAACTTCGCTCCAACTAGGGTATCAAAGATGATCAGAATAATTGGAAAAATTCTCACAAAGATATTGCCAACACCTTTCTAGATTATTTTAACTCCCTCTATACTTTCCAAGAGCCTCAGGAGTTGGAAGAGCTATCCCAAATAATAACCCCAGTGGTTTCTAAAGATGATAATAATATGCTCCTAGCCACTCCAACACTTGAAGAATTGAAGTCTACGTTGTTTTCTATAGGTAATCTTAAATCCCCAGGACCAGATGGGATGCCAGCCCTTGTTTTTGAACATTACTAGGAGCTTATGGGACCTGACATAGTTTTAGTAGTCCAAGAATTCTTCCAAAATAAGAAACTCCTAAAAAGACTAAACCATTTGTTTATTTGTCTCATTCCTGAAAAGGTTAATTGTACAAAAGTTGAAAATTACAAACCTATTAGTCTTTGCAATGTTGTCTATAAAGTCATAGCTAAGTTGATAACTAATTGGCTCCGCTCTATCGTGGACAAGTGTATAGCTCCCAATCAAGTAGCTTTTGTCCTGAGCCGACAAATGTCAGATAATTCAATTATCACTCAGGAAATGTTTCACTTCATCAAACATAGGAAATGAGGTACAGGCTATTTGGCTCTTAAATTAGATATGTCAAAAGCCTATGATCGGTTAGAATGGAATTTTCTACTTAAAGTCATGTCTCTTCTAGGATTTTTTGACAATTTTTGCCTTTTGGTCAAGGAATGTATCTCAATTGTTTCCATTTCAGTCCTTATCAATGGTACCTCTGAGGGTCATTTTCACCCTTCCCGAGGCCTTCACCAAAGAGACCCCTTATCTTCGTATCTGTATATTTTAGCTATGGAGGCTCTTTTAAGACTGTCCTTCAAAGCTGAACAATATGGAAAAATCCAAGGAATCCCACTTACTCCCTCTTCCCCAAAAATTTCCCATTTGTTCTTTGCTGATGATGTAATGCTTTTCATAAGGGCTCATACAAATGAAATTTATAATCTTAGCCAAATTCTAAAAAATTTTCAAGATTCCTTTAGTCAATTAATTAATTTTGAAAAATTTGGAATCTTTTGCAGTAAAAATATTCATCTTACACTTCAACATATGATTAGCAGGCAAATCAAAATTGGCCCTCTAAACCAAAATTCCAAATATTTAGGTCTCCCTCTTTTCTGGTCTAAGAATAAACATGGCAATTTGAATTATATTCTAGAAAACCTTAAGGCCAAATTAAATAATTGGAGGGCTTCGGTTATCAGTCAAGCAAGGAAGTTAGCATTAATTCAATTTGTTCTCCAATCCATTCCTCTTCATGCGATGTCTCTAATCAAGTTCCTCCAAAAAACCATTGAAAATATAGAACAAACAATTAGGAACTTTTGGTGGGGTGTTTCCACCAACCGAAAACACCCTTATCGTTGGTGTTCCTAGAATACTCTTACTTTGCCCAAATCTCATGGAGGTCTTAGATTTAAGATTAAATCTAGTAAATCAAAGTCTTCTTAAGAAAGTGGCTTGGAAATTCTTGAATGAATAGAATAAACTTTGGGTTCAAATTTAGAAATCTAAATATCTCAAAAATTCTTCTATCTTCCCTTATTCCATTCCTTCCTCAAGCTCCATTTATTGGAAAGCTATATGTCCAAAATTAATTGAATTAGCTTCTGAATGAAGACATTTAGTGAATGAAGACTCCTCCTTCTTAATTTCCCAAATCCCTTGGGTTCAATCAGATTCCAACTTCTATTGGATTTCTCAACCTTTAGCTCCCCGTCTTTAGAATATAAATATTTTGAATCTTTTTGAAGCAGAAACCTGGAATATCAACATTATCCATTCCCTATTTCCTGCACCTAAAGCCTTCAGAATCCTTAAAACCCCCATTTACCCTTCAAATAATGACACTTCTTGGATTTGGTAAAATCATAGCTCTAGAAAGTAATCGGTTAAGGCAAACTATAAAAAAGAAATTCACTTATGTCTTCCATATATCAATCCTAATTAAGTTTTGCCTTACAAAAATCTAGAAATTAACTATCCCCCTCGTTTCCAATTATTTTTATGGCGAATCATAAACAACTTCATCCCAGTAAAAGAATAGCTGTGCTTAGAAGACATTGAAAAACTCTATGTATTTTGTGATACAGAAGTAGAGTCCTTAACCCATCTTTTCCATAATTGCCAATTTGCTCAATCTGATCTTTTCACCAACCCTTGGAATCTTCAATTTCATAATATATTTCAAAATTCTTGGACTACTGACATTCAAAACATGCACAATCAAATTCTGACCAAACTCTTTTTATGCATATATTGGGTTGGCTTGCCATAGCTTGGTATTTTATTTGGTTTGCTCGTAATGAAAAATCTTTTCAAATCACAACATTCTACCTGTTTCTATTGCCAAAATGGTTAATCAATCTTTTCATCTTTCCATAAGTTGTACCAATGATTCCCAACCTCCTCTAAATCGTCCTAGGGATAGTAAGTTTTCTCTCCTCTATCAAAATACAGATTATATAGTATTTTCAGATGCAGGAAAGATTTCGGATTCTCTATATACTTTTGGCATCACCATATTATCTCGGAACTTATCTTGTCTAAAAATAATAGGATGATGAACTTCTCAAGTTAATTCGGTTATCCAAGCTGAATTATTTGCTATCTTGCAGGTTTTTCAAGAATTACAAAATTGGATTTTTGAGAAAGTATGTGCATGTTTTGATGCCCAGCAGGTGATAACATCTCCTCATAAATGACAACAACAAATGTTTCTCATGTGCCACTATAATGTGCTAGTGGGTTAGGGTAGAAAGTAGATACGAGTTCTCAAGTTATATGGCCCACACCACTCCAATCTTGTGTGGCTGACATGGGGTGTTATTATTGCTTAAACATACAATTCCCAATACAGCCATTAAGTGCAGTTCATTCGATTTATTTGTATATCATTGAATGCTGCAACGTCATCAAATACTCTCTAGTTTAATTCAAATCATACAAGTTTTAGAGTTGTAGAACTATTCTCACTCCTCCAATGGAAACCACAAGGAAACAAACAACTACATCATATATTGAGAAATTGAAACTCAATGTAATTACAGTACCATTCTGCAATATGAACCTAGAATTATAAGATATTAGAATTTGAGTATGCTCTTCATAGAGCGTACATCATATCGATCTCACAGACACATCGTACCATGCATTGGAAACATTTCCCATGAATAATAATATATAGGGAAAATTCCCGATAGGTACCCTATACTTTAGGTCGAGTGTCAATTTAGTACCTAAAATTTAAAATGCGACAATCTAGTACCTGTTGTTAACCAACCATTAAGTGTCATGGGAAAAGACACAAATTCCCTTTAAGTGTCATATAATTTTCTTTATTAACCATCTGTTAATAGGTGACCTAGGTGTTCCATTACTAGTTGATAAAGCAACAACTGTGTAACAAATGCCCTTCAAGTTAAACGTAATTCAGCATTCATCAGTCTTCGAAGGGAAAACCGCGGGTTCCTCTATTAATAGACAAAGTGGTGTGGGTCATTGGCCGAATGCCGTCCAAGCTGGTTCAACTGAACATTTATTTCCCCCATGCATAGAGTCCCTTGACCACAAGCATCTATTATCACAACACTCCAAAGCGTCGGATGGTCAGTGATTATCTATTGCAATAGGTGGTGCCTTGCAGAGGCAGCAATCAAGCACATAATCATCCAAACAATCTTCAATTTCAGTTTATCGTTCATACAAAATGAGCCATGGGAAGTCTCTTCACCTCCCACCAATGCCAAAGGCATCAAGCAATCATTCCTATCTCCTTTCCCAATACATGTAAGCTTCGTTTTCTAAAAAGAAGTGGCTCCTAGTAACACACGGCTCTGTAGCGAGCTACCAAACTCACCCCTCCATTTTGGCAACAACCCATCACCACCACCAGCATAGCTATTGGAGTCGTCAAGGAGTTGTATCCAGAGGACCTGAATCTCGTTGAATCTCTTGAGAACTTGTACGGGGGAATAATGGAAGGAAGACCCATATGAGATGCTCTTCTTCTGATTAAGGAGAAGGGTCCATTGTAGGAACCGAAGAGACTTCGAGATGATTCTATATAGCAAGAACTTGGTCAAACCTGTAGCTAAGTTGCTAGCATGAGATTGAAAAGAATCACGATCATCAACATCAACAGAATCGTCAACACAGTTGACCTTAACAACAACTGAGTCGACTTGACAAATGAGGGAGCCGAAGCACTTGCCAACGGTGAGGCAGTGGCCGAACGTCTTGGCATCTAGGATTTTGTTGAAGATGAGACATAAGAGCGAGCCATGTAAACAGTTGAAGTGATCATGTGCTTCAAGACTCTGGCCGTAGAGTATAGCAGTTGAAGCTTGAAAGTTTGAAATGAACAAAACTTAGAAATAAAGGCCTTAAATCACGAATAAAACAACCAAGTGTCTTGGTCTAGACTATTGAGAGACTGTTTCAAGAAGATGATGAACAATGTGTTTTATTTCTAAGGGTAATTTTGACATTTTCAAAAGTCTTAAATTGCACATGAGGTCACATAATATACATAACTAACAATCCATTAACAATAGGTACTAGATTGTTGCATTTTGAAAGTTCGAGTACTAGATTGTTGCGCTTTAAAGTTTGGGTGCTAAATTGGCACTCAACCTAAAGTACAAGGTACCTATCGGGAATTTTTCCTAATATATTAGTGTGGAAAATGTTCCCGATACATGGAGACCGGATTTGCTCCTCACACAGGGTGCCTCACATGACCTCACACACACATCCTACCATGCATTGAGAATATCTCTTGTACTTATAAGTTATTATTCATGGGAGATGTTCCTAATGCACGGTGGATGTGCCTGTGAGGCACCCATGCATGAGGAGCAGATCCCGTTCCCAATACATGGTGGGATGTGCCTGTGAGGTCGATTGGTGTGAGGAGAGATCATGACTCTAGACTTTATCATTTTTTTTTGTGGGTCTTATCATTTTAAATGTATTGTGGGATGTAGCCGTACATAATGCTTATGTATGGGTGTGATGTGGCCCACTTATGTAGGCCGTGCCTGCCTGGTACAGCCCATGGCCCGTACTTGGGCTGTGGGAAAATGGTCCAATTGTTCATGTCAGCTTATGGGCCTAAAAACCCCAGCCTAGCATTACATGGGGTTTGGGGCCAGGCCTGGCACAACCCGCTTGCTACAGTGATCAGGCCATAGCGACCTAACACACTTTACAACTCTAGCCTTATGATATATGTATAGAAACAAATCCCATGACATAAACAAAATAAACTTTGGTAATAGTGTTTCTTTTTCTTTTTGTACTTGGCATTAGCTAAATCAATCATTTAAAAATCGACCTAGAATTGGAATCGTTTTGCCCACCGGTTTTTGGGTCAGTTGTTCAACCATTCAATCTGAATGTATTAACCTACACTTTAAAAAATAAAAAAAAAACAATTAAATTAATTAAAATAAAAAATGGCCCAAAACCATTGTTCAGGTCGAACAAATCAATGGTTCGACTGCCTTTTGTGGATTGAAATGGAACCAATATCCTGATAGATTTCCAAGCTGAATGGTCCAACTGTCGAGCCAACAATGGTTTTAAAACATTGATCTAAACTATGAACCCCTTTGTGGACCGGAAAGCTTGCAAAAAGTTCAAAGGAAACAAGGTTGGGAAAAGATAGTATGGGCCTGTGAAGTCCATTTTCTTCACCTCTCTCTCTCTCTCTCTCTCTCTCTCTCTCTCTCTCCCCATTAGAGTAGGGATTGGGTGTATTTGAGCTAAGTTTTGGGTGCCTCGAGCTTGACTTGTCTCGAGCTCAATCGAGTTTTGAGTTTCATACTCAAACTTGACTCAGGTCTATATTTGCAAGCTACTCGAGCTTAACTTGGCTCAAGCCAATTATAAATAAATTGATATTAAAAATTATAAATAAATTAATATTTAAAATATTATAAATTAAAATTATTCAAAAATTTGATTATATATTAAAAGTTATAAAAAAAATATTATGAAATGTGATTATGAATTTATGTATGTGATAAATAAATTATTATCAAAAAAATAATTATTTATATTATAAATAAAAAATATTAAAAACTAATATTTTACTAAAAGCTTGATTAGGCTTGCAAGCTACTCAAGCTGGGTATTACGAAGCTTGAACTCAGCTTGGCTAACTACTTGACGTGATGTGATAATCTTCCAGCCAAGAGTAGGGGTGTTCATGGCCCAGTTTGGTTCGATTTGGAGAAGATCTCAAACCAAACTATTCATTTACAATTTGAGAAATTCTTAAACAAAACAAAACCATCTTAGTATAGAAGCCAAGATTATGGTTTGGTCCTCTTTCTAATACAGTTTGGGTCATTCTGTTGGGCTTAACCCAATTAAAAAGCCCAAATAACATGCATAGTTATATAAATAACAAATCTAATTCAAAGATCAAATTGAAATGTTAGCAAGTTTCACTTAGAACTTCACACTTTCTCAAACATAAACAACTCCTTGGACATCAAATTACCAAGTTAAAAATTGAAACAAACAACAATAATGTATGAACTGAAAAATGAATATATACATATGTTTAAACATATCTATTATATATTATATACATTAATAATTTAGTTTAATGGGGTTTACCATTTGATTTGATTTCTAAAATTTAGAAAAACAAACTAAATAAAAAAAATTACGGTGTAAGAAATTATCATATCAAACCAAACCAGACCAAATTGCCAATTACAATTTGGTTCGTTTTATGTTGTCACGGCTTAAACCAGAACATTAACACCCCTAACCAAGAGTATTTAGGGAGCCTTCGCTGGGACCCATTTAATTGTGGGCCCCATCACCGACCCCTTTGGCTTTGGTAGCTCTTGATATGTTATCCGCCGAGCTGTCAACCCTGACCAAAATTGAAGCAGAAATACAAGGACAAGGACAAGGACAAGGACAAGGACAAGGAAGGAAAAAATAAATAAATAGAGAGGAATGAGGGAGAAGGACGAATAGACCATTGACTTCTGGCATGGAAATGAGACCGCGATTCCCGTACATATTCGGATATTCCCTTCTCATACCGTAAAATTGCATAGAGGGACAAAATAGTCATTTTAATCACCATCATCATCTGCTGATCCTGATGATGAAGCCGTCTGTCTGTTGGATGCTTCTCTGTGCAAATCTGTGTATTTTACTGGGTAGTGAATTTCCTAATGTGTCCAAACCAATGCCCTTAATAACTAAATGGCCTCAATTAGACCATGCATATTTGTTTGGCTGCTTACGCTCTTTAAAAATTAAAATTTTATTTATTATTATTATTATTATGAAATACGAATATTTTTACTACTTCCCTATCTCCAGCGCTCTCCCATTTCTCTACGTCTAGGACTGTAGAGGCTATATATATATATACTTAGAACACAGCCTCGTTAAACGCATGCCACAGACAACATAATAACGGTCAATTGGGTGCAACTTGCCAAGTCTTTACTAGCGTTTGGCTGCCGGAAAACTGGTCTGGAATTGCTTATTTTGTTATGGAGGATGATGGTGGAGAGTCAGGGTTCGGTGGTGGCGACACCGGTTTAGCATCGGGATCCGCTAATAAGTCCAACGGCTTCAGCGGAAGAGATGAGATAGTGGAGATGAGGAGGGAGGAGGAGGAGGAAGAGGAAGAGATCCAACCCGCTGAAGATTACATATATGTTGCAGTGGGCAAGAGCAACTCCGGCATGGATGCGCTCCGGTGGACCTTGAATCACTTACTGAAGCCCTCATCCTTAGTCTTTCTCATTCATGTCTTCCCTGAGGTCCGGCACATTCCCACTCCCCGTAAGTTCTTCATCTCTCTCTCTCTCTCTCTTGGTTTCTTCTTCCTGGGAGGGAATATCAGGTGAAGCTAGTTAGCTCTAGCCATTATTGAGTAACATAGCTTGACGCAAGGGAAGATGCTGAGTGCATCCGGAGAAGAAGATAGTTCACTCTCTCTCTCTGGGGAAGGAAAGCGACAAAAGATGGGGAGACTTTGAAAGTAAAAATGCTGCCAAAAAAGCTTTCAAAGGCCCACAGTTGATTGGATTCATAAGACATAAAATCAAATTAAATCAACGACGTGATGTCTCAGCCACTGACCCAGTATTCCCCATTTCCCAGCTCTCTAATCAATCAAGCGTTTGATTTGATTGATAGCCAATGACATCCCACCGAGATCAATTGAATCCTTCATCTGAATGACTTCTCTTGATTCTGGATTCATGGCCATAACTCTCTGATCGTCGGTCAATGTAACTATACAAGTCTCGAAGATATATTCGCCTCATGTACTGGATATAATTCCATAATCACAACATATTTTAGTTGGACTAATCACGAGTGGAGTAGCCCAAGTTGAATTTGAATAGGATAATCCTTGCTAGGGCCTACAACTCACCAAATCAAAACAAAAGTTTGAAGATTTGAAGATTTTGATTGATTATAATTATTTATGAAATAGCAATAATCAGACCAACCATGTTGGCAAACACAACCCCTTAAACTTTATTTGAAACTGTTTGGCCTCCCTCAATTGCAATTAACCCAAGGATCTTACGGTCAATATGGAATGGGAATTGGAATGGCCCATTCCCATTTTAACTGTTTTGGTTGGGTAGAATTGAATCCCATTCTCCCTTGTGGAATGGTATTTTCCAATGAAAATCCCAATCTAGGTGATTTTGAGATTCTAATTCCAAAGAATTTTGATTTTCCCACTCCAACTAAAACCAAATGGTTGCAATTTGAACCTCTTCCCTAACTCTAGCTGATGCATATTGCACGCACTCTATGTACTTGCTTGTTGATGACAGTGGGAAAGCTCCCAAAGGAACAGGTGAACCCAGAGCAGGTGGAGAACTACATTAACCAAGAGAGGAGAAAGATACGACAATTCCTCCAAAAGTATCTCGACCTCTGCAATGCTTCCATGGTAGGTAGTATTACTATTACATAAGTAAGTAATACTGAACCAGACAGACAACCCAACTCAGATTTCATTTGGTCCCCTTAACATTGATGGCTGCAGGTAAACGTGGACACAATACTCATCGAGAGTGATTTCATTGCCAAGGCTGTGATTAATCTGATTCCTATTCTCAACATAACCAAGTTAGTGGTAGGGAAATCCAGCAGGTAGGTGAATCGATTAAAAATCAAAGAGTTTCCGGCGTGAAATATCAAAGTATGAAGAGACCCTTTTGTTTGTTCGTTGCTTGTTTCTGACATTGATTGATCAGGAGGTCCAGGAGGGGAAGCGGAGTAGAAGACCAGATAAAGAAAAATGCACCAGTTTTCTGTGATGTTAAGATCATATGCGAAGGCAAGGAGGTGACGAGAGAGCAGACGACGGAGTCACCTACATCCCCATCTGTACGCGGCGGTGACATCACTACAACACCAACCACCCTGGAACTGGAAGATCAAAGAGATACGTCTGTTTCTTGTGCTTGCTTTACACGAAAATTCATCTAAATCTCATACATATTATTCTTATTATTAATTTCTGATTAATAATATTACAATTTCTGTATAATATATTAATATTAAAGAGAATATAAGACTACCAACTGCGCGGTTGGAAGAAGTGATTTGTTACACTTGAAGGGAGTAGAAGAAATCCAGGAGAGTAGATCAAACAGAATATGAGTAGAACCGTAGATATACTAAGAAATGATTTAAGCACTAATAATTTAACAGTGGATATAACTTTGAAGAGAACTCATGTAATTGGGATAAGGCATGGATGATGATGATGGTAATGATTGTTTTATCCGCGTCCAACATTTTTTTAGGGATTAAACTTTGGACCCGAATTACAGCCACATAAATCAGTCCCATTTGTGTTCAAGAAAAGTTAAAGAAAAAGAAAATTAAGAATCAATCATTCAGTCCCATTTGGTTCGTGCCCATGTAAATTACATAAGGATTTGGTCCACATGCGACTCCAAAGCATGTTTTTTGCAAATTCACATCTTCATTTTGATATATTTGATGGCAGTACTCGGTCTATATTTATAAAAACATTCTCTCGTATTAGGCAATGACCCTACAACAACATCAAAATAGTTGGGACTCACAACAACCACCTACATAATAAAACCATGAAGTATTTGCAATGAAATAACAACCTTAGATTTAAAAACTAATCCAGACACAACTCCAACAAGAATTTCATAAAACTCACATATAGTGAAGTAGTAAAAAATCTGTCATTTAGGCTCAGTTTGGAAGGAGTATAAATACAAATATGTAGACTGCAAAACCATGTATTCTGTATCATTTTGTATGTATTTGTATTGTACTCCTTCAAGCCTCAAGATCAAAAGTAAATGCAATAAAAAACTGGCTCTCTGTTAAACCGGCACTCAAATGATTATGTTATATATATATATAGATATATACTCCAATAAAAAGTACGAATTAAGTTTTAGACTTTTGTTCACACATGAAATTCCTATGGGTATTAAAGACCAACTCACAGCAGCATTTAGAGACTTCACACTAGCAATGGGAGACATATGTTAAGGCCTAGAAAACTTTCATGAAAAATGAAGGAATTTGGTGGTTTGGGGATGCAAAATTTAGAGAATAAAAACACTTCAATGATAATGAAGCATACAAGGTTGGATCTCCTTTAAGCAAAAATTCTGCTTGCATACCATCCCACCACATAATGTGAGGTAGGATTAGGAATGGAAATTAGGTGGGGTGTAGCCGGGTTTTGCGTGCCCTATCCCCCTGAACTCAAATATCCAACCCCCATCCCCACCTCGAACCCCACTGGGGCTAGAAATCCCAACCCCATCCTCATTCCCACAGGAAACAAGGATCCTTGAATTTTCCCTACACCACCTAGGTCATTCTTACTTACAAATTTATTTATTTTTTAGATTTTCAAAACCTACCTAGAACTATATAATATAATATAATATAATATAACATATATACATAGTCGGGGTGGGTTCGGGGTCAAGTCAAGGGCGAGGTGAACAAATACCATGTGTAGACATTAAAATTTTCATAGGCTCTCAAATGGGTCCTATCCTTATAAACTCAAATTTGCTCATGGGCCTTAGTATGGGTCATTCTATTTGGACCTTGACCCATACTCTCAAATATGGGAAAAAGGCCTTTAAAATTGGGCTTTGCGGTTATAAACCCATTAGCATAAGGGATAGTCCATGTGGGACCCACTATGAAGCCAAGTTCAAATTCCAATGTGAATTACAAATCTTATTGTTTTATGGAAATAATCCAATTAGAACCTATCTCAAGTCCTAAACATGGAAATCTAGTCAATAATTAAAGAGAGAATAATTGATTAAAAAATTATTCTCTCCATAAATGGTAAATTGTCAACTCTCTTCTTTATGAAAGGTAATTAGAGCCAATCAAATCTGTAGTCAATCAAGGCATGTCTTCCCATAAATGAAAATTATCCAATGATTGAAGAGAGAAATAATGGATAATAAATTATTCTGTCCAAAAATGATAGTAATGGTGTTTCAGGTTTCCCTAAAACTTGTCCCAAACCCTGATTAATAGTTAAAAAGCCTACCCCAACCAAGGTAGGGTGGGGCGAAGCCCCATGGGGACAAGTCAAATTGCCATCTCTAGGTAGGACCACCAAGTGCGTGATCACTGATCTGTCATGAGGAATATGGGATGCCATCAAAGTGAGACAATTATTTTACTCACTATCAACAAATCTTATTCTTCAAATGCCCCTTTCTTTTGAACCCCATTGCAAAGAAGACATGTTAGTGTGGACCTTGCATTGCAACCTAGGTGATTAGGGTTCAAATCTTGGAAACAACCTCTTTACATATGTAGGTGTAAGGCTGCCCACATCTATCCCTCCCCAACCCTGCATTAGCAGGAGCCTTGTCGACTGGCATGCCCTTATCTATGCCTCCACATACATCATGTTTTTGGGCCTTTCCAAGCATATCATGGAAAGATTTTTGGGCCTACAAAAGTGTAACTCAAAGGATACACGTTTTTTTATGGAGATGTCTCACCCACTCATTATTGATTAATGCTCAATTCACAAAGTGATGTAAATGAAATGATGAACCATCCACTCTTTGCCCAATTAACCAGGTCGACGGTAGACCTGTTCACGGGCCAGGCTGGGCTTTGCCTCTTTATCAACGGAAAAATTTCTAAGCTTTATATAAGGCCTGAAGCCTAATCTACACATAAAATGTCCTATTTTTTGTGTAATTTAACAAACTAATATTATATTAATTTGCTAATAATTTAATAAATTAATTCATATTTCCTAAATAGTAAATTAATATTTGATAATAACATTATAAATAGTATCGGGATGGGCTCGGGCCAGGGCCAGGCTTATTTGAGAAAGTACGATCCCGAGCCCATGGGCTTAAAATTTTATCTAAGCCCAAAAAATATCGAGCCCGGTTGGACTGGCCTGTTGGGTTGCCCGGCCCATGAATAAGTCATTAGCAGGAGCCTTGTGCACTAGCCAACCCTTGCTTGTGCCTCCACATACAACGTACCAAATGATAGTGCAGTTAGCTCTTCAGCCCGAGCCCATGGGCCTAAAATTTTATCTAAGCCCAAAAAATATCGAGCCCGGTTGGGCTGGCCTGTTGGATTGCCCGGCCCATGAATAAGTGATTAGGAGGAGCCTTGTGCACTAGCCAGCCCTTAATTGTGCCTCCACATACAACGTACCAAATGATGGTGCAGTTAGCTCTTCATCATGTTTCTAGGCCTTTCCAAGCATATCATGGAAAGATTTTTGGGCCTACAAAGCTATAACTCAAAGGATACAAGTTTTCTTATGGAGATGTCTCACCACTCATTACCGATTAATGCTCAACTAATAAAGTGATGTAAAAGTAATGATGGGCCATGCACTATTTGCTTGATGGACATTGAGACCGTAGAGCATTGATTCTTCTATTGCCCAATTAATCATGTCGGCAATAGACTTGTTCACGCGTCAAATCAAGCCGGGTTCGAGTCGGGCTTTGCCTCTTTACGAACAGAAAATGTCCAGGTATAAGCTCAACCCTTATATAAGACTCGAAGCCCAAGCCTGATCTGCACATAAAATGTTCTACTTTTGGTGTAATTTAATAAACTAATATTATATTAATTTAGTAATAATTTAATAAATTAATTCATATTTTTTACTAGTAAATTAATATTAGATAATAACTTTATAAATAAATACATGTTATATATATTTATTATATATAAATAATGTATATTTCTATTATATGCAATAGTATCGGGTTGGACTCAGACCCAGGCTGAGCTTATATGAGAAAGCCTAAGCCTGGCCCGAAAAATAGTCAGGTCCGGTATTTAAAGCCCGAGCCCAAGCCTGCAGGCCTGAAATTTTGTCCAAGCCCAAAAATATTGGGTCGGGCTGAGCCGGCCCGTTGGGTTACCTGACCCATGAACAAGTCATTAGTAGGAACCTTCTGCACTAGCCTGCCCTTATCTGTGCCCCCACATACAACATACTAAATGATAGTGAAGTTAGCTCTTCATCATGTTTATGAGCCTTTCCAAGCATATCATGAAAAGATTTTACTCAAAGGATAAAGTTTTCTTATGGAGATGTCTCACCCACTCATTACCGATTAATGCTCAGCTCACAAAGTGATGTAAATGTAATGATGGGCCATGCACTCTTTGCTTGAAGGACATTAAGATTATAGAGCATTGATTCTTTTATTACTTAAGTAACCATGTTGACAATAGACCTGTTCATGGGTCGGGTCGAGTCGGGTTTGGGTCAGGCTTTGCCTCTTTATCAACAAAAAATGTCTAGGCCTAAGCCCAACCCTTATATAAGGCCCAAAGTCGAAACCCGATTTATACATAAAATGTCTTATTTTTTTATGTAATTTAATAAACTAATATTATATTAGTTTGGTAATAATTTAATAAATTAATTCATATTTCCTAAATAGTAAATTAATATTTTATAATAACTTTATAAATAAATACATATTATATATAAATAATGTATATTTCTATTATATGTAATAGTATCAGGCCGGGCTTGGGCCCGGTCCGAACTTATTTGATAAATCCCGAGCCCAGCCTGAAAAATAGCAAGGCCTGGTATTTAAACCCTAAGCCTGAGCCCGCGGGCCCAAGCCCAAAAAATATCGGCCTACCTCGCCCATGAACAAGTCATTAGCATAAGCCTTGTGCATTGGCCTGTCCTTATCTATGCCTCCACATACAACGTACTAAATGACAATGCAGTTAGTACTGATTATATTAGTTTGGCCTACAAAGCTATAACTCAAACGATACAAGTTTTCTTATGGAGATGTTTCACCCGCTCATTACTGATTAAATGGTCAGCTCACAAAGTGATGTAAATGTAATGATGGGCCATGTACTCTTTGCTTGATGGACATTGAGACCGTAGAGCATTGATTCTTTTATTGCCCAATTAAGCATGTTGGCAATATTGTTGGAGCTTCAATGTCAATTCAAACAGAAGTCTACTCCAACCAGACTCTTAAAGAATGGTTGCAACATTGGTGATTAACGGATAAAAGGAATTGTTTGCAAAATGTGCTTTTATCATGTGGTATTTATGGAAAGCACAATGCAAAAAAGAGATGTAGGGGGAGGATTTCAATCCACTGTGGATGGAGAAGATGAAGGAACTCTGGGGGGAACCCAATGAGATTGGTCTGAAGCTCAAGTTAGTATTTTTTTAAAGGCAAGATAAAACCAGATGGTGCAAAGTTCACATACCTTGTTGTTGGGGGTAGGGGGCATTTTATAACCACCTCGTGCACTCACTCCGAGGCTTCTGTCAGGTCGGGTATGGTTACTTCTGTGCTTCTGCCAGTTCGGGTGTCATCCCTTCTACTGGGACAGAACCGCCACTGCTCCTTATCGAAGCCGTCTCTGTAACTGGATATGGCGGTGGCAGGTGGCGGTGGCAAGCGGCCGTTTGAAGTGCGGCTGTCAAGTGTCAGATCCCAAGTCAGTCAGGTGCACCACCCCTGGATACGAACTTCCTCGGTGTTAGGCATGGTACGGTTATTCAGTTCGGCATCCTGGAGGCGAAGTGCTGGAGTGGTGAGCGAGGTGAAATCTTGAGTTCGGAGAGGTGTGTCCCGAACTGCCATGGGGCAGGCCAGTTCGGGTTATTGCCCGTTGTGTTTGGCTCGGGGCCTAAGGGAGAGTTTGGGCTCCTTATAGGGAGTTTGGACTCCTAGTAGGGAGTTCGGACTGCTAGTAGGGAGTTCGGACCGTTGGTTCCTCCCTTTGGTGCTCGCGCCTTAGGTGCACTGTTGTGCCGAGCTGTTGCTTTTGCCATGTGTTGCGTAATTACGAGGTCGGGCCAAATCTTCCTTCATCAATTGCCCCCCACTCCTCGTGCTAAGGGTCTTGCCCTGGCGCAGGGAGTTCGCGAGGTGGCAAGTGGATTTGTCCCGTACTTCGAATTTCGGTAGAACGAGGTGCGTTGTCAGGGTTCTTTGGGTTTCTCGAGCACCCAAAAGGCGGGAGACACGCCGACCTGCCTATAAATGCTGACAGTCGTGGCGGCGCACGCTTATTTCAAATTTCAAAAAAGTGCGCCACTGGGAGACGTGACAGCGGGTCTTTTCAAATTTTGAGAAAACGCGCCGCTACCGTTTGTAAGGCAAGGAGACCTGCACTGGCGTTCTGTCAGTTTCAGAAAGACGTGCGTTGTTGTCCTATCAGTTTCAGAAAGACGTGCACCGGCGTTTTGTCAGTTTCAGAAAGACATGTGCCAATCACGTCTCGGTCTTAGGGGATGTGCGATTAGCGTGAATGCGGGCCGTCGGGTTGGCTTTGATCTGCACTATTGGTTCTCGGTTACTGTGGGTATAAATAGTGGGGGACCCCAGTCGCTTTGTCACTTCTGCATTTTGCTTATTGAGCTCGCGTCCAAGTTTCAGCTCGCGTCCAGGCTTTTAGTTCGCCTTCAAGGTTTTTTGCTTGTTCTAGTTTTTGAAGTCTATTCAAACCTTTTTTCGGGTGAGTACTCTCCTGAAATCCACCTTTTCTCCTTGATGTCTAGCTTGGATAGCTCAGACGGTTCTTCAAGTGGGTTTGATGCAGCTTCTACGAACCGAGTTGCACCCCCCGATGGCCTTAGCAAACATGAGGTAGAACTTGAGGAAGAGTTTGAGCCCATAGACTGAGCCGCTTCGGGCAGTTTAGCGTCTACCTCTCGTCGAGGTCGAATGTTAGACAGGTTTGGTCCTTCGACCATGATGCCTGAGGGGCTCCAATCCCTTATTACCTATTGCAACTTGCTTGGGGAGTATGCCTATTTCATTCCTTCGGGTAGCTTTCCTTGGTAACACGGTCCTAAAGAGATCGTGATATTCTGGGAGCAGCTCGCTGCGGGGCTGCGACTGCCTTTCCACTCCCTTCTTGTCGAGGTCATGAACCACTTTGGCATTACCGTCGGCCAGCTTCACCCGAACTCCATTTGTAACTTGGTGGGGACAATCTCTCTTTTTTGCGAACAGGGCTTTCCTTTAGACTTGGAGATATTCTCCTCTATTTTAATGCTTAAGAAACAAGCAGGTCCCCTTCCCGGGCGTAGGCGGGCGTATTACCTGTCTCCTTGCCCGGGTTTTAAGCTCTTGTACGAACTTCCCAACAAGGTCCCGGCGTGGAAGCGGTACTACTTCATGGTGCGAGGTGTACTAGGGTGGCTGTTTCAGACCAGGTGGGGGATGGCTGCCTCTTACTCCGGTGTTACGCTTGATAAAGAGACGGTGAAGGGCCTCCGACAATGGGCACGGCTAGGGCTAAAATGCCATCAGTATCTGACGGAGGCCAAGCTCATTGCGGCCGGCCTGAGTTCGGGTAGGTTCCTTGCAGAGGTTTCTTGTTTTGCTTTGTTCTTTCATTTTTTCTGATGCCGAACTCTTTTTTGCATGTGTGATAGACTCAAAAAGGACTCGCGGTGGGCACTTGTTTCAAGGCATGAAGAGGAGGAAACAAGTCGCCAAGTGAACTAGTGCTGAGCTGCCCCAGGATGCGGAGTCTCAGGTACTAGACTACCCATTAGAGGATCCGCCAAGGGAGCCCGAGGTGGCTCCTCCAATGCAAGAAGCGGTAGGGGCCCCTTATGCCAAGACTACTCACACGAAAGCTCCCGCCTACTCTAGTGCTCCCGCTTACTTTGGGTCTGCTTATACGCGAGCTGGGCCCTTAGGCTCGGGAGCCCAAGGGGAATTCAGGAGCATGCTATCGTCGAACTACGCTCTTCAGAAGAGTAGGGAGGCCACCTTCCCCGAGGAGATCGCGGCGTGGACTGATCTTCCTTTCGTGCTGCTACTCATGCTATGGTGGTGAGTCAGATTTCTTGTTGGGCTTCTTTGCTTTTATCCCTCTAGCTTTCGCTCTTAATCACTTGTTCTTTCCTTTTGGTAGGTGAACTCTTCTATTCATGCCTTGGCGGCTCAGGTGGAGAGGAGCTCGATGCAGGTGCGAGCTACCGAAGAGGCTTTCCGTGTTGCCGAGGCGACTTCCCGATCTACTGAGGCAGTTGCTCGTGCTACTGAGGAAGCTGCTTGTGCTGCAATGGCCAGGCAGGCGAGGTCTCAGAGGGATGCCGAGGCCATGGGGGTTGTTGTGAAGCACATGACGGACCTGAGGCTAGATCTGCAGCATCAGGTTGAATACCTTCAGGAGGACATTAGGGAGAGGACACAGATATTTTCTTAAGGCATCAAAGATGCCAAGAAGAAGGTCGTCGATGAGTACATTGCCTCGCCACGCTTTGATGACTTGGTGGTGGACTCGTACAGAAGGGGTTTTAAACTGAGCCAGTGAATGATCCGGAACACGTACCCTGAGCTCGATATCAATGCCATATCCACTTCGCGCATAACTCAAGAGATGGCCAACACTGCTGATGGTGAGACAGATTCCGAGGGCGAGGCAGGACCTTCGGGTATCGTTGAAGTGCCTTCTAATAATGAAGAAGTAGCTCTAGGCCTGTGAAATGCAATTTTTTTTTAAATGTACGCTCCCTTATTTTGTAATGGAATGACTTTTCTTCTGGTTAAGTGTTGGTCGTTCTTTCTCCCGAACTGACCACATGCCCGATATGTTTCTTGCCCAGGTTACTACGCTATCACAACCTGTTTCGATGTTTAATACTTAAGTCTCCGCTTTGCCTGAGTCTTTGGCTGACTTTTCTTTGCTTGCCTATGCCGAGGTTCCTTCGTTAGCTCGGCTGGCCCTTAGGCTCTGGTAGCGATTTTGTCCACTTCGCTTGGCGGTCTATAGGTAGTATCGCCTTAAGTTGACAATGTCCCACGCTCGGGGTACTTGTTTGCCCTCTAAGGTTTCAAGCTCATATGCCCCCTCGAGCGCTCTCTTTACTTTGTAGGTCCCTTCCCAATTTGGTCCAAGTTTGCCCATGCCGGGTTTGGGCACCATAATCTTACGGAGGACCAGGTCGCCGACTCGGAAGCTCTACTTCTTTACTCTGGCATTGTAGTACCGAGCTACTTTCTGTTGTTAGGCCATTGTCTGGATGTGCACGAGGTCTCTTACCTCATCCAGTAAGTCGAGGTTGGTACGTAACTCGTCTCCGTTTGTCTGGTCGTCATATGCTTCTAGTCGCAGTGTAGGTATTTTGATTTCGGATGGGATTACCACTTCAGTGCCGTAGGTGAGGTTAAAGGGGGTCTCTCCCGTGGTGGTTTTTTTTGTAGTTCGGTGAGCCCATAGAACACTTGGTAGCTCATCCGCCCACAACCCTTTAGTTTGGTCTAGCCGTGCTTTCAATCCACGGAGGATGGCTCTGTTCATTACTTATGTCTGACCGTTTGCCTGCAGGTGTGCGACCGATGTGAAGTTCTGACGAATTCCCATATTTTGGCACCATTCTTGGAACTTGATATCTTCGAACTATTTGCTGTTGTCGGAGATCAGTACCCGAGGTAGCCTGAAGCGACATACTATGCTCTTCCAAAAGAAGTTCTGTATGTTTCGGGCTGTAACTGTTGCCAGAGGTTCAACTTCTATCCATTTTGTGAAGTAGTCTACTGCCACCACTAGGAACTTTCTCCCAACTGTTGCTAGCGGGAATGGCCCCAGGAGGTCGATGCCCCATTGCGCAAAGGACCATGGGCTGGTGAGGTATTTGAGGTCGGAAGCAAACTGATGGTGGATATTGGCGTGCTTCTGACACTTGTCACATTTTCTAACGAGCTCGACAGCTTCTGCCTTCTTCGTTGGCCAGTAGTATCCTCGTCGAAGTGCCTTTTGGGCGAGGGCTCTGCCCCCCATGTGTCTGCCGCACAGACCTTCATGAGTGTCACAGAGTACGAGCTCGGCTTCGGCAGGTCGCAAGCAATGCAGGTAGGGGAGCATGTAGGACCGTCGGTACAACCGTTCGTCTATTATGACGTATTTGGCTGCCTGGCGCTGCACCCTCTTGGCTGCATTGTGGTCCGCAGTGAGGGTTCCATCTAGCAAGAAGCTCACGAGTGGGTCGATCCAGCTCGGCTCTGCTTCAAGGACGGGAGCGACCTCCTCTGCCCCACCGAGAATGCTTGGCCGAGCTAAGTCCTCTATGTACACGGTTCTCATGGTGTTGTGACTCGTGCTAGCTAACCGGGACAGGGCGTTGGCCTCAGTGTTTTCTAACCTCGGGATTTGCTTGATGAAGTGTGACTAGAAGTTGAGCAGAGCCTCCTTTACTTTCGCCAAGTATGCGATCATAGAGAGCTTGCGTGCTTCGTATTTGCCCATAACCTGGTTGACCACGAGCTGGGAATCACTGCAGATAACTATGTGCTTTGCTCTTACCTTTTGCGCTAGGTTCAACCCGGCTATCAATGCCTCGTTGTTGAATGCCGTGAACTCAAAGCATAGTGCGTATTCCAATTTCGTGCCACCCGGGCTGCATAGGACTATTCCAGCCCTGCTGGTTCGAGGAACCATCTACATGAAGGATCCAGGGCTCCTCATCCCAATTTGCTCTTGGCCTAACCAGGAGAGATGCCACACTGCCTACTACTTCATGGGGTTCAAACTCTATTGGCTTGGAGCTCTGGGTTCACCTGAACTAGGGATCTCAAGCTCAACCGGTCCAGGGGCTTTGAGGCTGAATGTGCACTCGGTGATAAAATCTGCTAAGGCTTGGGCCTTAATGGCAGTTCGTGGCTTGCACTGGAGGTCGTATTCCCTGAGTTCGATGGCCCACTTCGTTAGCCGACCGGAAACCTCGGGCTTGAGTAAGACTTGCCTCAGAGGTTTGTTAGTCAAGATGATGATGGTGTGAGCTTGGAAATATGGACGGAGTTTCTGAGCTGCAATTACCAGTGCGTATGCTAGCTTTTCTATCTACGGGTATCTCGTCTCTGTTCCCTGCAGAATTTTACTAACATAATAGACGAGCCATTGGACCTGATCTACTTCTTTTATTAGTACCGAACTAACCACCTCGTCGCTCGCCAAGAGGTACAGTTCTAAGACCTCGCCCTCCTCGGGCTTGGCTAAGGTTGGCACAGTGGCAAGGTAGCTCTTTAGCTTGTCGAACGCGAGCTGACAGTCTTGGGTACATTCGAACCCTTTGCCTTTGATTGCCTTAAAGAAAGGCAGACAACGATCTGTCGATTTGGACATGAAGCGGCTCAAAGCGGTTATGCGGTCGTTTAGCCTCTGAACTTCTTTTACTTTTCGGGGTGGTCTCATATGTAGGATGGTCTTTATCATGTCTGGATTGGCCTCAATACCATGCTAGTTGACAATGTATCATAGGAACTTACCCGAGGTGACACCGAAGACACATTTGTTGGGGTTTAGTTTCATGCTAAATTGATGCAGAATTTGGAAGACAGAATCTAAGTCTTGTATTAATTCCTGTGAGAACTGCGTCTTGACGACCATGTCATCTACATAACATTCTATTTTCATGCCAATTAAGTGCCGAAACAGCTTATTTACAAGTCTTTGGAAGGTTGCTTTAGCATTTTTCAGTCCAAAGGGCATGACCTTGTAGCAGTACAGGCCGAACTCGGTTATGAAGCTGTTTTTTTCCTCATCGGACTGGTCCATCCTGATTTGATTGTAGCCTGAGTAGGCGTCCAAGAAGCTTAGCAACTCGTGTCCCGAGGTCGCGTCCACTAGGCGGTCAATTCTGGGGAGGGGGAAGCAGCCTTTTGGGCAAGCTCAGTTTAGGTCGGTGTAGTCGACGCACATGCGCCACTTGCCGTTTGCCTTTTTCAACAGTACTGGGTTGGCTACCCAGCTCGGGTAATGAACTTCCCTTATGAAGTCCGCTGCGAGGAGCTTTTCGACCTCCTTGTCGACCGCCCTCCAGTGCTCTAGGGCTAAGTTGCGTTTCTTCTGTCTAATGGGTCTGACTACAGGGTCAGTGTTAAGTTTGTGAGTTATAAGGCCAAGGTCAATACCGGGCATATTGGCCACAGACCATGCAAAAATATCTAAATTTCAAAGTAAGAAACTCATCAGTTCGGTTCATAGAGGCTCTTTGACGGAAGCACCGATCTGTAGCATTCGAGCTGGATCTATAGCCGAGGTTGGGATCGCAACCGTTTCCTATGTGGGCGAAGCTCGTTCCTCGCCCTGCTCCATAGGCCGCTCCAATTCGAGGTCATCGACTGCCTTGGTTTTTCCCTTCAGGGCGGCAACATAACACTTGCGGGACTCAAGCTGGTCGCCCTGCGCTACCCCCACACCGAAGTCCATGGAGAACTTCATTACCAGATAGTAGATGGAGGCCACTGCCCGCAGAATATGCGTAATTGGCCGCCCTATTATGGCATTGTATGGGGAGGGGGTTGCAACCACCAGGAAATCGTGGTTGAGTCTGACCGCGCAAGGCCATGTGCTGACTTCCACAGGTACTGTTATCTTCCCGAGGGGCCTGACTTCCTCTCCGCTGAAGCCCACCAAAGGAGTGTTTGTGGGCTTCAGCTCGCTTCTCTGCAATTGTGGCTGGTCAAATGCTGACTTGAAAAGGATGTCCGTCAAACTACCTGAGTCCACAAGTACGTGTCGGACTTCAAAGTCGTTGATCCTTAGTTTTATGACAAGCACGTCATTGTGGGGGTAGTGGACACCTCGCGCGTCATCTTCAGTGAAAAAGATCGGTTCTTCTGTCTTTGGCCTCTTTGGAGGGTTCTGTTCTTCTTGGGTTGCCTCACGAACTGACATCCGTGCTACTGCCGAAGTGCACCCTGCTACCACCAAAGTTCCCACTATCACATGGATGGTTCCCTGAACTAGCCTCTCTTCTGGAGGCTGTCGCTGCAAAGCTTCGGCCGGTCTACTGCTGGATTTGAGGGCATCCTTTCCATGCTCCCCTTGCTGACCTGCCTTATTATTACCATCATTATGCTGTACAAAATTTCTCAAGTATCCGCAATGGATAAGTCCCTCTATCTCGTCCAGGAGATTATTGCACTGTTCAGTACTATGACCATGATCTCTATGAAAACTACAGTATAGATTTTTATTTCTTTCGTTTGGATTACTCTTTAGGCGAGGTGGCCACTTTACGTATGGGGCGTCCTTGATCATCATCAAGATCTCAATCCGCCTTGTGTTTAACGGTGTGTAATCCATCCAAACTACTAAGGAAGCTTGGGACGGCTGGCTTGGCTTCGCCTCCCGGGCCTGGTTTCTTCTGTCACCTAGGTTGGAGGGCTCACCTTCTCTTTTTCTTTTCTCGACTCCGCCTTCGGTTCTTTGGTTGATTTCTTCTTCTGTTCTCATGAACTTGTCCGCGAACTTGAGAAAATCGGCCACGGTCGCAGGCTGGCTGGCCACCATGTGCCATTTGAACTCTTTGTGCGTTACTCCTCTTTTGGCCGCCGCGAGTTGTACTATGGAGTCTAATCGCGGTATCTGCAAGCATGCTTCATTGAACCGCTTGATGTAGCCCCTGATGGATTCTCCTTCTCTCAGGACTACTCCGAAGATGCTTTCCTCGGTTCTGGGGCACCGCTTGCTAGTAACAAAGTGTGCGGTGAAGACCTGCACGAACTGGGTCCAGCTTCTTATTGACCCAGGGGCTAGGTTCCTGTACCAAGTGCGGGCCACCCCCCTGAAGGTGGTGGTGAAGGCAACGCACATGCATGATTCACTAGCCCTAGCGAGGTGCACTTGGGACTGGAAAGCATCAACATGGTCGTTGGGGTCAAAGGACCCACCATACTTGTCCAAAGGTGGGAGCTTGAAGTATCTAGGCATAGGGACTGCCAGGAGTTCTTATGCAAGGGGGGAAGGAACTGAGAGAATTGGGGCGGCTTTTACCTCATCCGAGCTCGTCTCTTCCTTACCTCTGAGCTCGGGTAGGACACAGGTGGCAGTTTGGCGACTTCGTCGGCGCCTTTGTTGTTGAGCGGGCCTGGTACTGGCACTACTAGCCTCTGTGTTGCCGAGCACGGTTGGCCCAGAATGTTGGTAGTCTACTGCTAGGGCGCTGGACCGGTTCTCCGTGAGCGGGAACTCAGGCTTGGAGCACCGAGGTGCTGACTTTGCGGGCGAGGTTCCCGACCCGCTTGCAAGCTGCGAGGCAGGGGTGATTTTCCTTTCCTTTAGCCTAGGGATGAGGCCTGACTATTAGGGGGGTTCTGGAGTTGGGAGGCTTCTCCTCGGTGAGGGCGTCCACCCTGAGGGGAGGCCTTAACCGGCTTCGGAACAAGGTGCCGAGGTAGAAGCAGTGACTGGTTCAGGGGTAGCTGAGGGAACTGTTGCTGATAATGGTGTTGAGAGAGGTGGTGTAGTACTTGGTGCTACTGGAGTTGATGCTGCTGGAATTGTTGCATTTGGGCTTGCATTGCCTGCATGCATTGCATTAGGTCGTCCAACTGGTTCTGGCGGGTCGCCAGTGGGATAGTAGTTGGTTCAGCAAAAGTTGTTTTGATAGGGAGTGGAAGAGGGATGTTCAGCGCAAGAAGGTTTAGGGGTGCCACTGCTTGTGGCGCATTCAAGCTGGAGATCCCATCCACTAGAAGGGGGATGGTGAATTGTCCGATGCACACCACGGGAACTTGGAGTTGTTCCCCGGTGGTGTTCACTTCTGTGCCACGTCCGGCATTACTGGAAGAAGCCATGGGTGTTGGAGTTTTTTGGAATAAGAGGAGGTTATGAGAGTTTTAGAGGGAGGCTTTTTGAAGCTTTCCCACAGACGACGCCAATTGATGGTGCGCAATCCGGCCGGTCTTAGCTGTCAACAACCTTGCCTCTGATTGGAGCGACAGGGAGCCTGAAACGGAGAAGATGAAGAAACTCCGGGGGGAACCTGATGAGATTGCTCCAAAGCTCAAGCTAGTATTCTCTCAAAGGCAAGATAAAACCAGATGGTGCGAAGTTCACATACCTTGTTCTTGGGGGTAGGGGGCCTTTTATAACCACCTCGCGCACTCACTCCGAGGCTTCTGTCAGGTCGGGTATGATTACTTCTGCGCTTCTGCCAGTTCGGGTGTCATCCCTTCTACTGGGACAGAACCGCCACTGCTACTTGTCGGAGCCGTCTCTGTAACTGGAGATGGCAATGGTAGGTGGCGGTGGCAGGCGGCTGTTTGAAGTATGGCTGTCAAGTGTCAGATCCCAAGTCAGTCAGGTGCACCGCCCTTGGATACGAACTTCCTCGGTGTCAGGCATGGTACGGTTGTTCAATTCGGCATCCTAGAGGCGAAGTGCTAGAGTGGTGAGCAAGGTGAAGTCTTGAATTCGGATAGAGGTGTGTCTCGAACTGCCATGGGGCAGGCAGTTCGGGTTATTGCCCTTTGTGTTTGGCTCGGGGCCTAAGGGAGAGTTCGGGCTCCTTATAGGGAGTCTGGGCTCCTACTAGGGAGTTCGGACTGCTAGTAGGGAATTCAGACCGTTGGTTCCTCCCTTTGGTGCTCGCGCCTTGGGCACACTGTTGTGTCGAGCTGTTGCTTTTGCCATGTGTTGTGTAATTACGAGGTCGGGCCAAATCTTCCTTCATCACAAAGTGTTTCATCTCACTTTCTGGAGTTTTGGAGTGTGTTTGGCAAGTCTTTCCGTGTGGCTTTTTGGGGTTTTTAAAGCTTGAAAGACTAAAATTTGGTTTTTTCCATTTGGTAATGAAAAACAGGAAGCCAAAAAGCCCTATGCCCTAAAAAGACTTACCAAATGGCACCTTAGTCTGCTAATAATCTACCAGCCTTTGTTAGAGGTAACACAGTTACCAATCGATGAGAAGAAATGTTAAAAATAATGTAGATAGAGATTCAAACGGCAATGGAGGTGGTATTGGCATTATGGTGAGGAACTATTAGGGCAACTTTTGTGTGGGGAGAGCCATCAACGTTGATACATGCACAACTGAAGTAGAAGAAGCTTTACCTTTTAGGGGGTGTTCATTTGGATTTGGAGAGGGGGGAAAGTTGGTCAATAGGATTTAGGTTTCCATTGACCAAGAATCCCATGTTCTTTTTTTCAGCTTTATGTGGAGACCAAGGAAAGTTTATTTTCCTAGGTATCACTTACCCAGGAAAGTGATACCCATCTCCTAGGTGTGTAAATCACTTTCCCACATAGGGGGAAAGTTACTAACACTTGAACGGGACAAAAATACCCCTTTTAATAATAGATTTCTATGGCTAAAATGGTCATTGCCTTATTTACCTGGGAAATAAAAGAACATGAGTAAATGCACTTACCTGGGTAAGTGTTTCCCAGGAAAAATTTACCCATGTAATTGCATTTACCCAAGTAAGTAACTTACCAAAAAGCGAGCTGGGCGTTAAAGGTATTCTTTTCACAAAGCAACTAATTGTTAGCTCCATTTGCTTAGGAGATGCGTAGAAGATCATAAATGTCCTATTGGATCCAGACCTTGTGGTTTCTTGCTGAATTTTTCAAAGTATTGCTATTTGCAAGGCCTTTCAGCATGAGTTGGAGCAACCATCAATCTCCTTCATTCATCAAATTGGTATTACTACTATTGATTGTATCACTAAACATGCAATGTCTTCGACTAGGCCAATTATATGGTCAAATGCACTACAATTCTTATTACGTATACTAATGAAAGATTTCATGCAATGAATGCCTTATATCTTCAAAAATAGGTCTTAGATTTCTAGAATCTGTTTTACTAAAATACCCCTTTTTTGAATTTAGTTCCTTTGTTGTCAAGGCCAAAAGGTAATTTAAATATTACCATTCAGCTCATTGAATTCCCTCACATTATGTTCCATATTTAAGTCATTACATATCAATCTATTTTATTACATCCTAATTTAAGTTATTTTTATTTCTCAATGTTAAATTCCACTAGCTAAATCCATGCACAATAATTTTAATAGTATAAAACCTATATTTGTAAAATTGACCTAAAAATGAAATTGTTTTTTTTCTTTCCATCTAGGTGGTGGGTAAATAGTTCAACCATTTAGGTCGAATAGATAAACTCATGATGACATAATTAAATGGTAACAATTTAAAAATAAATAAAAATATAAAAAGTAAAGAAAATTATAGAAAACATTGGGCACACATCTAATATTATTAAACAAAATCAAGTATGGTAGTTAAGAAGCATTTTTATTAATCATGAAAATTGAATATAAAATTTAAAACTAACTGAAATGAAACCACTTTCCTATTTGGGTGGTTGGTCAATGGTTCAAGCATTTGGGTCAGATGGGTCAATTCATGATTTCATAGTTAAAAAAAAAAAAAAAGATGTCCCAACTTGATGGTCCACAAGCCGTACCACTGCCTGGCACAACTGTTTGGGTCGTGTCGGGCCTAGGGTTTCAAGTCGACGGGCCAGGCCAGTACAGCCCACATTGTCATGTCGTGCTACCCATGGCTCATAGGTTGGCACAGCCTGGCCCGCAGGCCCACCCAAAGAACTAGTCGTTTGAGTGGGGGGCATAGGGGCTATTTATAGGGGGTATTTATGTACTTTGGCTTTGAAGGGCGATAAAATGACAATAATGTACCCCTAACAACTATATAATAACTAGTTTATGGGGTATTTAGGTAAAGTGATAAATGACTTTATAATGACCAAAATAACCCTCCCAACAACTAAAAGTAGCTAGTTTTTAGGGTATTTTGGGGAATTAAATTATTTTTAATTCCTATAAATAGTCTTGTCCTCCACCATTCTCATACTCTCCTATACTTTCTCAAATCTCATCTCTTTTCATACATTATACTCTCATACTCTCTCTACTCTCCAATTCTCAAGTTGATTCAAATTTCAACAACAAAAAGGCTTGCTTGAGTATCTCAAGTTAGCAATTTGGGGGACTTGGAGGCTTTAACCATTGAAATCAAGTTGAAATTTCGAACCAGAAATCTAAGTGCAATTAAATTATTTTTTTTATAATTTAAAAAAATGGTCGGCTTCTCCTCTCGCTCTCAACACCAAATCCCTAATGTGGACGATGTCAACGATGTCGATGTTCAGTCACAATATGATAGTGTTAGCGCCGATATAGATGTTGCTGATATTGCCGACATTCCCACCCCTAGTAGTGCTACTAGGTAGGGAAAAGAAAAAGGAGAACACGAGGTTGATTAGCCCGGTTTGGACAATATTTAAAATAGAGGAGGTTGAGGGAAAAGGAAAGTGAGTTGTTTGTTAAAAGTGTAGGAGTGATTTTAGCTATAGTAGTAGTGGTGGTATTGGCCACTTGGGCAGACATTTGAAATGCCATTTGATGAAAAAAGAAAAAGAAGGAAAAGAAACATCACAAGCACAAATAGGAAGTGGGCTTTTTGGAACTTTTAAATATTCCAAGAAAAAAAATGAAGCAAGAATTAGCAAAATATATTGTGCATGATGAACATCCATTTTTATTAGCTAATGATACTAAGCTTGAAAATTTTTTACATAGATATGAAATCCACAATTTAAAAAAGGTTTCTAGAAATACTATTAGAATTTTAGAAATACTTAAAAAAAATTTATTCATATAAACAAAATTTAATTTCTATGTTATCAAATCTTTATTCTAAAATTACAATTACTTCTGATGATTTTAGCTATAGTAGTAGTGGTGGTATTGGCCACTTGGGCAGACATTTGAAATGCCATTTGATGAAAAAAGAAAAAGAAGGAAAAGAAACATCACAAGCACAAATAGGAAGTGGGCTTTTTGGTACTTTTAAATATTCCCAAGAAAAAAAATGAAGCAAGAATTAGCAAAATATATTGTGCATGTTGAACATTCATTTTTATTAGCTAATGATACTAAGCTTGAAAATTTTTTACATAGATATGTAAATCCACAATTTAAAAATTTTTTCTAGAAATACTATTAGAATTTTTAGAAATACTTTAAAATTTTTTTATTCATATAAACAAAATTTAATTTCTATGTTATCAAATCTTAATTCTAAAATTGCAATTACTTTTGATATTTGGACATCTATGTTATCAAATATTTATGTAGAATTCTTGTAGGCAAGAGACTCGGAGTGGCATCATGGTGCAAGCTAATTTGGAACTGTAGGAGACTAGGAGGCCTCCCCTGCCGTCCAAGAAATGGTATTGCTTTCCAATTTGAAACATCCACAATTGCTTTACTTGATGGAGATGATGAAGTTGTATAGGGAAAAATGTAGTAGGATTTTATAAGGAAGATTGGCTTTACATGTATATTAGGGCTGCTCATAAGAAGGTCCAACCTGACCAAACCAACCAACCCGGACCGACCCAACCCGAGTCGGCCGGGCTTTCATCAGCATGGGTCGGTTTTGGGTTGTGCAAATTCCTAAACCAATCATTCGGGTCAGTTTTGGTTTTCACACAAGAAAACCAAAACCAAACCAAATCGAACCGACTTAGTTCCTGGTTTAAACATGAAGTTCCAAAGCCCATTAGGCTACCTAGTTTTTGAATGGTGGCAAGAAACTTTGGATTAGTGAATAGTGATTAATGACCAACTTTTGCGATTAACTTTTCATTTAAATTTTATCATAGGAGATGGCTGAAATGATGTTCAATTTATGATTGTTTTTAAAATTAGCAAGATTTTATCACAGGGATGAACTTAGAACCGAAACCGACTCAATCCGATTCAAACCGACCAGGTCGGTTTTGCTTAACACTGGGTCGGTTTCAGTTTCTATGTCAGGTAACCCGACTAGGTCGGGTCGGTTGGAAAAACTACAGTAAACCGACTCAACCCGACCCGTGAACAGCCCTAATGTATATGGATATTGTGGAGGCTGAGGGCAGAAATGGTGCTCTAGCGTTGGCATGGAGAGAGGATTTGGATGTCGAGGTCCTTTGGTCTGTAAATGAAGAGCCAAGCAATCGGTGGAACAAGAATGGTTGCTAGTTTGCACATATGGTGACCCAACTCAGAGAAAGAAACAAAGTGTGGGAATTAAGATTTCAATGAAATATATAGTTGATTAATCGGCAGAGATTAGTTATTGATTGGCTTTCAAAGGAGGAAGGAGGATGACAGATAATATTGAAGAGATTAAATTCAAGATGTTTCCCAAATGGGCACACTCAAAGCACCAAACCTCGACTATGTCTGCATTATTTTATCAAAAATCTTGGCAAGTTATTGGTCCTGAAGTTGTTCATTACTTCATTTTATACAATCCTTGTTTTTAGGGCATGATCTATAACCTGAAATCAATTAAACCCGTCACTCATTTTAGGCTTATTGGCCTTTGCAATGTGCTTTATAATTTTTTTTTCCAAAATTTCTGGCTAATAGGCTTAGAATGGTGGTTAACAAAATCATATCATGTTTGTGCTTGGCTGTTAGATTAGGAATTATGTCATCATTATATGAGGAAACAAAGGGAGACGGGGGGATTTTGGCCAAGTAGATATGGCACATGAGCTCTGGCTATTGTTTTATTTTGTTATGCAATAAAAGGATTTAAATTGAAACACACTCAAAAATGTGTTCGGATAACAAGTCCAGATCAACTTGATTATTCAGTTCAACCACAAGATAATCGATGTAATCAGTCAGCTCAACTAGACCACAACAAATCTACCTTGTACAACACATGTACACTTTACTAGTCGTAAAAAGCTTATGATCATAATCATTGCCATTGAGAAATTTTGCAGGATCCATTCAAATACAAGAGCATGGTTATACCTTTCTTTTGGCTGAAAGTTGGTAATGATTTCTTGGTGTGGTAAAACACTACCAACTCCATTGCTTAGCCCCCACCTCTCTTCATGCTCTCTCTCTCCCTCTCTCTCTCTCTCTCTCTCTTTCTCCCTCGGTCACAGCCCCACCTCCCGCAGGGTGGCCTCTGGTAATGCTATCATCAATAGAGAGAAAAAATAACCAAAAGAAAGTATTTTCCTCTTTTATACCCAAAAACATGCAACTGTTATGGATGAAGAAGATTTAACTTTCCAGCTTCAGCAATACAAATTTGGAATGGTTCCTAACGACGAGCACATCCCCATCTATCAATAAATGAATAAGATGAAGAAAAATAAGAACCCCACCATGTCATCAATCATCATCATCTCTCCCTCAAATACAAACGAATCACAACCGAGTTCATCAAATCACTAAAAGAAATCGAATTCAAGATAATTATCAGAACTCTTCTGATCAAGGGTGGCAGTGACAGCCTTCTCACTAGTAGATGCTGTGGAGGCTGGAATTCTCTCTATCTCTACCGGCTTTGGGATCTCAGGTGGGCTGGCACAACGTATTAGAGCCCAGTTCACGCCTTCAAAGAATGGATGCTGCTTGATTTCTGTTGCCCCCCGCTTGAAAGCCAGCCTGTGCTGTGGTTCCTTCACAAGAAGCCCCCTAATCAGATCCCTTGCTTGGAAGCTAACAACTGGTGACTCCGGGAACCGCAGCGGCTGACCCACAACATTGAACAGGGTTGCACGATTCCCTGACCCTTTGAATGGGGTCTTGCCAAACAAGAGCTCATACAGAAAAATCCCAAATGTCCACCAGTCTACAGCACTGCCATGGCCTTCACCTTTGATGATCTCAGGTGCGAGGTACTCATGTGTCCCAACAAATGACATTGACCGTGCCCCCGTTGGCTCGGCAATGAGCTCTGGCAACGGGCTCACCTGGTTCCCAATTTCATTTTTAGGCTTCCTGTCCTTCTTGGACTTGCTAGAGAAGAGGCGGGGAGAGAAGCATGTTGTGGGGACTACACAGGATGGCTGTATACAGGTCGGCTCAATGCAGGCCGGCTGGACACAGTAGACAGGGTTTCTCCGCAATGGCTCAGAATCAAGAGAAGACGACTTAACAAGAGTTGGGCTAACAGCGCAACGGAGAGAGAGGTCAAAGTCTGAGAGCATTATATGACCATCTTCCCTCACGAGAACATTCTCTGGCTTCAGATCACGATAGACTATCCCCAGCATGTGGAGGTACTCCAGAGCTAAAAGAACCTCTGCCACATAGAACCTGCATGCCAAAACTAGTTATAACAAACTCATGGGAAAGAACAGAGGAAAAATATACAACATATACACTCTTTTCCATGATAAGTTTTCACATTTTGGCATGTTTCCATTCTAGCTTGCAACAATGGAAATAGTTTCCACTAATTTTATCTTGGTTATTTAATTGATTTTATAAAATAGCAAGTATAGAACATAAATTAAAACATTGGTGCAATAACTTCAGAGTCTAGTAAATTTACTTTAGGAGAGCAGCTCAATTTCTCTGAAACACTTGCAGACATCTTTTGTGATCTTTGGGAAGAATTGCTCTTTGGAGAAACATGAAATAATGAAAATTGTAAGCTTTTAAAGGTTTTCTGTTTATCATTTTCATTGTTCTCTGCAGAACAAATCTGGGAGGCCTTAGATATGGTGATTCAAGTATGTTTTTATCTAGCTCATAAACGAAGTTCTCTTAAGCTTATGTTTCTTTGTCTGTGGTGGACAAATACCTAGTTTACATATTGAGATTCCAATGAGGCTATATTTTTAACATTAGAAATAACTAAATTCTAACTTTTTTTCGTTTTTTGCTTCATGGTAGCCTGAGAGTGTACATTTTCCTTTTGCTAGTCTGGCACTAAACCCTAGAATCAAATCAATTGATTATCTTGTTCTGGTTACCTTAAGTCCCAAGTCCCAAATTTTGCATTTTCTATTAACTCAACTTGGAATACTCCATTGACCTACCTTATCTGCTAAAAGTCTGAACTTTGAAACTGAACTAGTTGGTTGAGGACAACTGATTGAAAAGTCAGTTGAAAAGTCACTGGGTTGTTTTAAATAGATGCATCACATTTGTTTATTAAATAATGCTTTCAAATCCAGCTCTGAGCAGAACCTAATATATTTTGATTCGAAAACACCTACCCAGTGTCACATCACTCAATCCTTGAAATACCAGCTAAAACACCCATATTTTGATGGGAGATAAAATTTCAATGACTGAAATGTGTAAAAGGCTGGGACTTACAAGTTCCAAAAATCCAATTCTTCCCATCCACCACTTTCCATATGCGTTTGAATCTAAAACAGACATGTAAAGCAACAGCAATACCTTTTGGGGTAAGTGTAACCCTAAAGCAGTGCCACTCGTCCAGATAAAGAAATTTCTTTTGTTAAAAACATGAACATAACTTGTGGACCAGTTTAAGGAAATACAAATTGCAATGCTATAATACATGCCAGACATTTCAGAGAATCAACCACTTCCAGAATCCATGCAAGGGATGTTCAACCAACTATTTTCAACATATATCTTGCATGCCTTTCTCTGAAAACTGTACTTCCTAACCACCTTCAGTCTCCTATTATTTAAAAAGAAAATTTAACTTCACATAAAAAAAGAACTACATCTAAGATCTGCTAACCAGCCTCCCCATAAAATATTAACCAGAATAAATGAATTCTTACTCAACATTGCCCCCATAACCAGAGAACGTCTAAACAAAATGTCAGACAACCTCAGTTAAGATTCGATATACTGAACCATGCTAGAGTGATTTAAGATGCATTTAAGCTCAAGTTCAATTAAATTGTAGTCCATTCAAATAGATTATTTATTTATTGAAAGATGGAAGTAGATGATTAAAAGTGGAGTCCAGTTTATCAAACTGGATTAAATATCATGCAGAAACCTAAATTGTAACTGCTACTTTTACAAGTACAAAGATCACATGTGTAGAGACTTGGCAATTTGTATATATTGGTCTATTTTGTAGGTTGTATGTAAAAAGTCATTACCCAATGTCAGTCCTAGATATCTGGGGTCTTGGAAGGGGTAGAATGGGTACAGTCCTAACCTTGCGCATTGTTTTACACAAAGTGGCCACCCTCGCACTTGAATCCAATGTTCTTGCACTGGCTAGCCTGAGATTGTATAGGATCATACCAAAAGTTATAGAATCATACATCTAGGGACCATTTATCAAAATAATATCTAGCCCTTGCTTAATCTGAAAAGCACTATCTGTAAAGGAATGTGAGAAGCCGAGAACACTCCACCAGGTTGTACCGATAGATACTAAAACATGCATAAAACTTAGGTGGCGTTTGATAAATCTGAAAAGTTAAAAAGATATTATTTGTGTCTAAAATCTGAAAAGAAGCACATGATTTTCTACTTTTTAGAGGCTCTAAATAGACAAGGTTATTTGTGTTGGATGAATCCTTCAACATCTGAAAATGCCTGATTTTACTACTTCACCCCTAGAACAGATGCAGATTTAACCATTACTGATTCTAAACAAACGAAGGATCAATCTAACAACAAATAACAGGAACCAGAGAATTTAAAACATTGAAGAAGAGTTTGAAACAAAAACGAACAGTGATAGTGGCAAACACATATAGCAGCCCCTCTCATCACCGCATTCATCATCGGCCATGTATCTTATGGTGGACAGTTCTACAGAAACCAGCTTGGCAGAAGTTTCATCACCTGACTCTGATGACCTCCTCAGACCCCATTGTTATGTAATAAAAATCATGGAAAAGAAATAAAAGAAAAGATAATGAAATAACCAAACCGGAGGAACCAAACCGGACTCTGATGACCTCCTCAGACCCCCATTTCATCACCTAACTCTGCCGATCCTGTTCAATCAACAAAGAAGACAAGGACGAGAGGAACGATGAATGGTTTGGGGGTTCAGAGGGGTGAGAGAGAGAGAGAGAGAGAGAGAGAGAGTAGAGTAGAGAATAGAAGGAAGAAAAGCTTCCACCTCCCTTATTCTGTCGTATCTGGGCCTGGTTTGAGTTCGGGAGGTTGGAGGAAAGAAGCAAGGGATTTCGGATGGATTTGGATAATCAGAGAGAGAGAAAAAGACATGGTTATGGGAGAGAGGACTCATAGCATGGTGCGTTCAACGAGGTAGCAGCAGAAGCAGTGTGGCAGCTCCCTTCATTGTCCAAGAAAAAGTGTTCAAATGAAAAGAAATTTGGGTTTAAAAGGGACATGCATTGTCCATTTGAATATTATCGGGGGCATTTTAGACTTTTGGACATATCTGAAACACATCTGAGCGCATTCAGTGATGGCCCACGGTCTGGCCATTTCAGATCTGAAATACAATCTCAGATGAACTTTCAGATGCATACCCAAACACTTCTGGAGTCTGAAAAGTAGCGTTTTCAGATTTCAGACCTCTTAAAAGTGTTATCAAACACCACCTTACTCATAGAAATTGCTGACTTTAAAAAGAAGCAAACTATATTCATGCTTTCCCAAAACCATCAACAATCTGGTGTACCAGATCCATCTCTGTCCTTGTCCATAAATTATACCCTCTACAACTACAAGCCCTGGAAAATATAGCCTATCCCTATTCTTATCATTTCAACATTTTAAAAAAGAAAAATTCTCTAGTATTTTTTTATCACTTCAAAAACTCATGAATTAGCAATTATGTGAACTCAGCCAGATTCTCAAACTTTATTAGATACAAAAGGAAAAGACAAAAAGAAAGGCTCATCTATAAATAAATGAAAGGAAAGAGACAAAATAAAACAGATAGAAGCCAAAAAAGGGGGCCATTACCTAATGTTAGTCCTGGCTATCCATGGTCTTGGGAGGGGTGGACCAAATACAGACCTAACCTTTGACATTTTCTCGCATGAAGCTGCTATCAGACTCAAACTCACATTCTCATGCTTGTCGATCCAAGATTTTACCATTTCACCAAGCGATGGCCCCTAGTTGGGAGCCAAACATTACTTCAACTTTACAAAGAAAAGGAAGTTTTTTGTTTCTTGAATTTCTTAAAAAAAAGTATTTGATAAAGATAACATTACATGCCCTTAGAAGTAAGGAAATGGAGAAGTTTAAAACTAACCCGTAGCAAATAATATTTTTATCCCAATAGGAGTGCTGCTTGAAGGTAACAGAATGTAACAATTAATACTTTTGAGGTCCACTCAGGTTGTCTATGAAATGGGTATTAAATAAACCTCACTAGGCTGTTTAGTTGATCCATATATGACATTTCCAGAGTCCACACTTCATTTTATCCAGAACTCAATCTTATTCAGTTCAAATTTTATAGCATCCATCAAAGCAGAAAAATTCTAGCATACCCCGACAATTTATTGTTGTCGTTGTTGTTATTGGTGGGCCTCTCAAGGATTAGTAGTAGGATTCTAACTCAAAAACCAGATTGCTTTTAATTGGATTGCTCATTTATTTATTTTGTTCCTTTAATCAGTGAAAAAGAAAAAGACATGCACATTAAAAAAGAAATGGTCCAGGAGGCACTCTCGAGTGGAACTTTTAGTGCTTTCTAATGTTGATCATCCAAAATAACATAATAACTATATCATGACAAATATTTAAACCAAAGTTTCAAAACTAGCATTAAATTCTTATCTATCTATCTATCTATATATATATAACAACAACCAGAGTATGCATTTTAACAACATTGAAGAGACTATATTCCATTAACTGTTATGCTCTCAATTAAATAGGCATATGAGAAGGAGCAAGGGTCATACTTCACTGCTTGTTCAGAAAAATGTTTCCCCGGCTGCCTCTGCCGAAGGGTGTGCAAATCTCCTCCAGGACAGAACTCCATAACCAAACATGAGAACTTGTCAGTCTCAAAGTGAGTATATAATGTTGGAAGAAATGGATGGTCCAAGGACTGCAGTATCTCTCGTTCCGTCTGAGCCCGAAGCAGCTTTTTACGGCTTGCTAGAGAACCCTTGTCCATAATCTTCATTGCAAAATAACACTTTGTCCCACTCAACTCTGATAAGTAGACACTCCCAATGTCCCCACACCCCAACCTCTTCAGCAGTCTGAAATGGCTAAAACCCAAGACCCCATCTTTTGCTCGGACAGCCTGAATAGCTTCCCATCTTGAATCATTTGCTTTGTGAGGCTTGCTGACACTGCTACTAATGCTGCTACATGTACTCTCATCACTCACATCGCTGCTTGTGCTTCCTCTACACATGCTGCTCTTGCCACTCTCAACAAAATCAACACGATCACTAACCTTGGCACTTCCACTGGTCTTGGTGAGAATGCTAGTTCCATTACTAGCTTTGGTAGAAGCTGAGCTGTCTTTTACACTTTGCTCAGATAATTTCTTTTCTTGATCATCACCAACTTCCAGTGAGCCCCTAGTCACATTTACCGCAGGTGGAGGACCTACCTTCCTTAAAGATTCTGTTACTGTATGATCTCCCAAGGAGTGATTTGGATCAGTTTTATATGGCAACAAGTCATCAGGCCCCTTTTGACAAGGATTTGGAGATTTTTGATCCCCTGAAGATTCTGAATTGACCTGCTTGGATGATATAGGTTGTACACTTCTTGGTAGTTTTTTTGGGGTAAGAAGCTCTGATTTGCTTGTTTTTGAAATCTGCAAAGGTGAAGGTCTATGAGGGGTTGCTTCTGTTTGACTACCAGCCACCTTCTGCTGCTGCTCTGAAGAACCTTTGGCACTAATTTTGGAGGCCATCATAAGAATATAGACTCCTTAAGTAGAGCAAATTAAGGAAACCCATCACTTGTCCCTAAGTTTCAATCTCGCAGTGGCCCCCATCAACAGACCCAAATATTTCCTCACTAACTTCACAATGAACAGCTTCAGAAGATTATATCTGAAATTAATCAAATTGGCAAAATCAAAATAAAGTCAAAACATATCTAGAAATAACCTTAGGGTAGCCCTAGATATTTTACTAGTTTGACCCCCTTCAATGTTCATCATATTCAACTAGAAAATATAATCAAAGAAAAACATTTGACTTTTAAAAGAAACAAAAAAATTATGCAATAGTTGTTGCGAATAACTCTTCTGTCCCCATAACCCAAACCGGATGACATATCTTCAGATCAAAACGGCAGCTGTTTTCAAATAAATGAATACAAATAACAAGGTATCCAATAAGAACCAGAGATCAAAGAACCCAAAGTTCCAAACTACTGCAATCCTTGCTCTTACGAATCAAAACCCAAGTTGTCACGAATAAATAAGAACACAACCTACAGCCAACAAACAGACGCCGTCATTTTAAAGAGATAAAGGGAAGAGCAACGAAATCATTGCATGAAAGCCCTGATCGAACACTTCCTGTAAACGATAACAGGCTATCAAGAAAAGATGAGATTATGAAAGTTTGTAAAGGAGATTGAACTCAAAATGCATTATTCTTTTCCAACATCAACACACGAACACAGACAACCCGCTGAAACAAACAAAAACAGGGATAAATGATCCAAAACCCAACTTTTCCGGCGAAATTGAAGGATAGACGAACTTCCAAAAGAAAGGAATGAGGACAGCCTCTAAGAAATGCAGTTCTTCGAGATCTGTCAACAATCCCAAGCGCCAAATTTAAGAGAAATTAAAAAAAAAAAAAAAAAAAAAAAAGCAAGTACATCAAGTAAGCTAATCGGTAAACAAGGAGAGTGGTACAGAAACATATAGATCCTGATCGCAGACCCACAGCTGTGATCAAGCCCTACCAGAGATCCAAAACCCCACAAAGACCCAGAAGCTAAGAAAAAAGAAGAAAGCAAAGCAAAGGGTAAAGAGATCCATGCCCATCGAGAGAAACCCAAGACCACTAAAAGTAAAAAAGTAAAGAGAAAAGAAGCTCAAAAAGAGATTACCTGGTTTCAAAGATCAGAACTTTAGGGTTTTGCTTTAGCAGAGACAGAGAAAAGAGCAGTACTGCTGTAGTGAGAGAAAGAAGAAGAAGAGTGAGATTGGAGTAAGAGAAAAAGAAACAATGAGGAAGAAAGAATGCTTAAGCGTCAGATGGGATGGATGTGAAGGATTATTGTTTGTGCTCTAGAGAAAGATAGAGAGAGAGGATGCAGAGAGACAGAGGGGAAGTGATGGGGGTGAAAGCTAAAGTTGGGTTTTTTTTTCGTTCAATTTTATTTCATTGTTTTTCTTCCCCCGAAACAAAGGGTCCGAAACTCCGAAACCCAGTCACCTTTGTTCAGTTTTCCTCTACCCACCTTCTAGCCTTCACTTCCTCATTAATGACAAGGATACCCTTTTCCTCTCCACGGTTGATGAGAAGTTGAGAACAGAGAGAACAGAGGGGGGGGGGTCTCACTCCTCATAATCTCATCTCATCCATTTGTTCTCTTTTCCTTTTCTGCAATTGAATTGACAAGGAACAAGGGATGGATCCATGGAATCAACTACCTCTTCTTTTTTGCTGTAAAATAGAATCTTACAGAAAGAAAGGAAGAAATATATGAATATAGGATCGTGTGTGCAGTGACTTCAATTCAATGGATAGAGTTGTTCAGCGGTGCTAGACTGCTCGTCCAAAGTCTTCATGAGGCAAAGAGGTGGTCCATTGGAATGTGCATTCATTGCAAATACAAAGCACCCGTGTTTTTCTGGTATCAACTTTACACGTCCATCTTTTTTTTTTTTTTTTTAAAGCTGGTACTTGGCAGGTTTTCATGTCACATGGTGTTTTTGTATGTGGGTCCACAATATAGCATACAATTCATGATGACTTTCTTACCTGGGACCAATTTGAACCCTAGAATAGTATCCTGTAATTTGAGCCTTCTTAACTAGATTTTAAATAATCGTCAAGTGGCATTTGAAAAAGATATAAATGTAATTTTCCTTATCAATCGTTTAAATATTGACAAAAAATTAACAATCTCAAATCTTTGTCTCTTCTATTTAAAAAAGTTGGAGTTATCAGAATGTCCATTCAAACGTGATCCTAACTTTTTTTAACAGAAAAGATAAAAATTTGAAATTATTAATTTTATGTATTTTTTAAATGCTAAACTTAATTTAAACCAAACCAAATTGAATTTTTCATAAACCAAATTAAGAACGAATGACTTATAATCAACTAAGTTGGTCAATCAACCGAAATAATGTATTTATGGCGTTTGGCAACATGGATTGGCCTTTTTGACACTGCTGATAAATGGGTTTGGATCTGATTTGCAAATTTGGGACCGATCCAGATGTGGGTCAAAGATGCCAAGGTTTCTTCAGATTTGGGTCTCTTTTATTAGCCTCTGTACCAATCGTTCAAGTTATCTACCTCCTGCACGGGAGCAATTAAATCATCATCTTCTTCCTTGTTTCTTGTTGCGGTAATTTATTGGAACAGCGTGTGAGTTCAGGAAAAGAAGACCAGACAAGATTCGAGAGACATTTATAGCAATATCCATTAAACACATTAAACAAAAAACTCATCTCTCTTTTGTTTGCTATAAAATCTACACCACTCAACTCTACTAACTAATCCAAACCAATGGACAACATTGATTCAAACACGACTGGCGATAGCTACACTGTTAGCAATAGCGATCATAGTTAATATTTCAGGCTTTTCAGCTCAGGCTGAAGGCTTAGCAGTGTTTTCAATTCATTGTTGATTTAAGGCTGTATTTGGCATTTTAAAGACTTGTCTTCTTTTTTGTAGTTAAAATGTCTCTGATTGAACTGTTCGAACTATCATTTGATTATGTATATGTTTGGCACCAATGCTGCAGATGCAGTATTATTTTCTAAGAAAATTGTGTCTTCTGTTTTTTTTCCTTTTTGTTACCAAGTAAGACGTTTCTTTGAGCAACAACTTTTTCTGTTTGGTACTTATGGATTATCCAATGCCACATCATTGTCCAAACCATGCCTTCTAGATTTTTGAGGCATGGCTTGGAGCACCATTTTTTTATAGAAAAACGGTTCCAAACAAATGCTCATTTTCTAGAGCACCATTTTTTCCAACATGATACTAATGTGGCACATTAAATATGTGCAAACTTCGTGAGGCCATAACTTTACACTTAAATGTGTAATTAGTGTTATCTTTTTTATTTGAAATCTATGTGTGCCTTAATATTTTTGTCAAAAAAAAAAACCCTTTTGAATTGAGATCTCATTTTTTAGCATTTTTTATAAATAAAAAATATAAATATAAATTAAATAAAAAATAATGCATATATTATATATAGAATATTATTATATATTATGTATTGATAAAATACGTGTTTATACATAACATGGCATGATCTAACATGTTCGAACTGATAACCCATGACTAAAGGCAAAAACTGAATCACTTGTTAATAAAACACGTTCCAACCCTCTATTACCAATATGATCTCATATAGGGTAGATCCACTTTTATGATGGTCCCAGTATCATAGTGAGATGTACGGTGTTAGATCAAGTTGGTAGAGTGTTGGAAGGTGTTTAAAGGGCAAAAGATCCCAAGTGAATCTTTTTAGGGACTCTCGGCTGAATTCCGCTCCCCCAAGGCGCCAACCCAATCCCAATTCCCCTGTTGTTATAGAGTCCTCCCTCCCCATCTGTCCCTTCTTTCACTTTCTTGATATTTTTTTAAGTTTCCATCAACTTGACCGGTCAATAGTGAGGTCCAGCCCCGAAGGTCGCGATAGAGAAATTGCAGGTTGAATTACGGCAGAGGTGGAAGAAGGGAAAGGGACGACAGATTCTTTTTCTCATTTTGCTTACACCACTGACCAAAGTCATTACAAGCTTCCTCCTAACAAAACCTTTCCTTGCCGCCACCACCAATCTCTTTAATTCTTCCTTTTGACAAACTCTACACAAACATGTTTTTTTATTATTCTTGCTTGTTCACCGACCCTGTTTTAGGTTTAGCGACTTGGAAATTTGACGTGGCTAATTTGATGATGATGTGGCAATTGCCAACATATCTCTGTCACTCCCATGGGCCTTAAGTTTAACCGATCAAAATCCTAGGATTAACTTCGATCATTAATCAATGCTTGAGCTTGTGGTGATCCATCGGGCAAGTGGGGTGAGCCATACTTGATTTTAGGGTCTATTTGGTTACAGTTGAAATCCAAATCAGAATCAGAATGGTTTATTCCCATAGTTTGTTTGGTTCAGACAGGAATGTGAATGGAAATGGAAATAAGAGTGAGTAGGAATGAGATTTCATTTGCAAGGGGTAAGTTATGGCTCCTCCCTTAAATGGGGGAATGTCATTCCAACAAAAATAGGAATAGGATTCCGATTCTACCCAACCAAACAGTTGGAATTGGAATAGCCCATTCCACTTCGGATTCCAGACCCCTATTACCACAAACCAAACGGATTATAATTTTTAAAACCCTTATGAGAAGACTTTTGTGGTGATTAATCTACATTAATCGAGTCACTTGTGAGAAGTTATTTTTGATAGTTTCATTGGAAATGTCAATTTTTTTACTCATGTAAGCTATCCACAAGTCTACACAACAGGGGTAATCTATCCCCAACCCAAGTGCAAGCAAGATTGTTACAACCAGCCAGAGACCAACCAGTCAGTTGGCACCTTGCCTTTTTTTTTTTTTTAATTCTTTACCAAACACTGCTTGAGGACTTTTCAGATTTCTTCCCTCATGCAATTTAGAAGTCATTACATGAAAGCCCTTTCAAACGGGCACTTTGAAAAGAAATAGAGGTAAGGTCAGAGAAAATTAGGGGTGTCAATGGTATTCGAAAATCCGATTTCAAATTTGAGATTTGACATAATTGAATTGAATTTGGATAACTCAAATATTTAATCGGTCAAATTTGGATATTTATTCTTATCAAATTATTAATCATATTCGAATTCGGATATGACCTGATTCAATTCAATAAATATTCGAATTTGACCAATTATTTAATTCTTATATATAATATGTAAAATATTTAAATGTCTTACATAATTTATATATAATAATTAAAAATATATAAATCATTTATATACTTTATATAAATAAAATATTTATTTTAAATGTTTATTAATTACCTAAATAATTAATTAATCGAATTCTGATTTGAATCAAATATTTAATCATATTCGAATTTGGATATTACTTGATCCGATTCGAATTTGATCCGTTTACACCCCAGCAGAAATGGTATATATATATATATATATATATAATCTTTCAAAACCCTCATCTAAAATACAAATTTCCCAATTATACAGCGAAGGATGGGGTAGGTGAAATGTCTCCAGATATATATTTCCTAACAGTACCAAAATCATAGGGTATCAGGAGGAGGGGGGCCTTGGGGATCTGACTACTCACCATCAATCCATTGCATTTGCATTTCTCATTCTCTCTATCTCAAAAAAATAAATAAATTAATTAATTAATTAAGAGAGGGACGATCTCCATCTCCAATTCTCCATCTGTTATTTGCCAAGACAATATTTTTCTTCAAAAAAATCAGATTTTTATGAAAGAAAAGAGATTCCTTCTTGGGCACCGTAATAGTAGTCATACTGTAGTGATGAGATGCTTCTGGTTCTCGGTGGATACGCTGGTAGCCTGGTAGGTAGTCTGGTACACGTTATTCCAAACGAATTGAAGACAAAAAAAATAACAGAGTGCAATCGATACGGCCCCCCTCATATCCACCTGGACACGTCGATTCCATTATCTAATATCTCAATTAACCTCGTACAATGGAAGATTGCTGTCTCCACTACTCATTCCAAATTCTAAGATGAAGAAGAAGAAGAACATTAACAAACGTTTTCTAATGAACAGGTTACAGCTGCTAGTTGTGCTTGTGTCTAAATAATTCATGCATGATTCATTGGGTGGAGGGACAACGTTGTGCCTGTGAGCTGTGATTCCGACAACCTTCCCACTTCAAGACAGAGAAAATGCCAATGGGGATTATTTGAATATCCAACACCTACAGTGTTGTGTTGCCATCTTACATCTATGGCTGTAGGGATTTTAGCCAGGTTATATACATTACCTCTCCATGGATTATATAAATGAGCAATTATAGTTTGGATTATTAGTGGAACCACTGGAAAACCCCCATGGATGAAGCAAAAATCAAATTCGATGATTCCATCCCATATAATTGTTTTATGTTTTGTTTTTTTTTAATAATTAATAATTATTTATATTTTTATACTATTTTTAATAATTTTTATAATATAAAAATTAACAATAATTAATTTCAGTTAGAGATTGTTTATCAAACCGATGAAACCAACCAACCAATTTACTTGACCCGAGTAGGTCAGTTTCTAGTATTTCTGATTCGCTTTGGTTCAACAATTTCCTAACCCTACTAGATTGGAACAATTTCAGTTTGGCCATTTGTAAACCAAACTAATCTAATCATAATCATATATATATTTTATATTTTAAAAACATGAAAATGGGATAATTCAAATTCACATATTTCTTAGTATAAAATATTTTGTATCATAAATTTATTTTTTTTTAATTTAAGTTTTAATAATATCACTATAATTTTTAAAATTAAAGTTTAATTTTTAAGTTTAAATATTTTGAACTGATCGACCAAACTAATACAACCTAAGTTGGTTGATTTTCACTAATGGTCAGTCAGTTTCGGGTGACCAACTCCCCAACTTGACCAAGTTAATTTGGTTGGTCAAACAACCTGCAACCAAACCGAACCAACCTGTGTACACTCTTAATTTCACCTGAATTAATAATCTAATCTCTAATAAATAACAATAGTTTAATATCCAATAAATATTGAAAATTTATAGCAAAAATACACAATTATTGAAAATAAGTTTATAATGAAAATACAATAAAGAACTAATAAAAATACAATAAATATTAACATTATATTATATTAGTTAATAAATAGTATAATCTCAAATAATAGTTTAATCTATAATACATATTAATCAATAAATTATAAGAAAAATACATAATTACTAATAATAAATTTATAACAAAAATATAATAAATACAATAAGTACAATAGATTAAATTTAAAAATTTAAATAACAATATTTTAATCCCCAATAATTATTGAAAATTTTCTGTTAAACAACAAAACTAAAATAGATTTATATATAACTATTGAAAATATATTTATCACAAAAAATAATCACTGAAAATAAACTAAATATTAACTTTAGTATATATAAATATATAGTAAATACAGATTAAGATCTTAAAATTATTATTAAAAAATATTAATTTTTTTCAAAGTTATTTTATAGAATTATTAATTGATATAAGTGAAATTAGTTTACAATATTATTTAGTTATTTAAATAATATCAGTATTTAAAATTTTGAAATATTAGTTATTTATTGAATTTAATAATCAATAAAATTATAATTATACTATTATTACATAATTCTTTTATTAATTATGTAAAATATTAAATTATTATTAATTTGAATTTTATGAAATCTATTATAAATATTTTTCTACTTTTAAGAGATATTTTAAATTTATTGGATAATATTGTTATTTTAACTATTTAAATTTTATTTATGTTAAATATTTAATTATTTAAATATTTAAATAATATGTAAAATATTTAAAATTTTTCGTTATTTGAATTTTATTTTTTTTAAGTTATTACAAAATGTTAAATATTTTTCTATATAATTATTTAGCTATTTTTGATAATTTATATTGTTAGTACATAACTTTGTACTAATATGAATATTATAATTTATATTGTTAGTACATAACTTTGTGATGAATTTTCTAAAAATACAAATTTATTAATAATATGAATATTATTAAATCTATGGTAATTATTTTTTTATTTTTAATAAATACTTTAAAGTTATTATATAATTTCATTATAGTATTTAAATACTTCTTAAATTTATTAATTCGAACATTCTTTAGATAGATATAAATAAAAAGTTGGGAGAGGATAAATAGGAATTAAAGATAATTTAGGAGAAAGTGGGGGATAGTGGTGCCACTCGGCTAGACATTAGAAAAACAAATCCTTCTTTCTTTATCTATTGGTTGTTAGAGATAATTTAACCTATGTTATTTCCTTATTGGTTTAATGAGCAATTATGTGGAATTAAAAAATAAAATAAATAAAATAAAAAGAAATTAGGAAGGGGTTTGGACCAAGTAGAGACATGGTGACATGGACAACCTTGATTGTTTGCAACGGTCATTATTGAAGGAGATTCGAGGTTAGTGATTGATTGTTTGCAAGGTCAGAGTTGAAATATCTAGAGCATCAAGTTGATCATTGATGATTGTCATGATATTTGTGGTTGGTTCCACCCCAATGTTGCTTACATACACATCTACTGTGAAGGAAATGCAATAGCGGATTGGTTGGTGAATGCTAATCATGCCAAAAATAGTTTAAGGCCAAGTTTGGGAGTGCTTAAAAAGTGCTTATTTGAATATAAACACTTATTTTGGGTCGAGACCACACCAATAAGCACTTATTTGTGTTTGGGAAATAAGCCCAAAATAAGTGCTTATTGGATAAACCCAAATTTTGGGTTTATTTTTAAGTGCTTATTCCTTTGTGGCCTATCTTGGCCCACCATGTCATTTAAAAAAATTCCTATAGTACTCCTATTTAAAATAAGTGCTTTTTCACCAAATGCTCATAAACAGTTATTAGAATAAGCACTTGTTTTTAACCACTTATTCAATAAACACTTATTTTTCAAATAAGCACTCCTCAAATTGGCCTAAATAGGATAGGTCCTATTGTCCTAATTCCTCTTTCGATTTTATTTGTTTTTGTGATGCTTGAGGAAATATACCACCCATTTTGTGTAATTCATCCTCTCTCTCTTCAGCCAAAAAAAAAACATGTAGTGTAAGCTCTCACTACTTACATTGACCAATAAAATTGCAATAGTTTTAACTAAATTAAGTGTAAGCTCTCACTACTTACTTTGGTTGGCCCCAATAAAATTGCAATGGGGATGCTTTTCACACTTGCGCGTCGAGCCAAGCCGAGCCGGGTGCAGGTGTGTGTGCGCACGATGCACTGAATCGTTTTGTTTTAACCGGATTAAACCTTTTCAACTTTAAAATGTGTCTCTTCAAATTCGAATTTATTTTTTAAATTAAAATGTTTTCTTCCTCCCTGTCTCTTCAAACAGGTTCATTGTTCTGAAGAGGCTTATGTCTAAACAGACACATCTATGTACATTCAGGTCTGAGAACACTCTATAAGAGGAGTGTCTGTAAATCTGAGCACAGTCTTTTGTGGTTCGCAGAGGTCTAGTAAGCAAGTACACACTTACTAGTGGTCTGTGGGCTGTTTTATCTTGGCGACTGATTTGTAATCACCTACTGCACCGTAGGGGGCAAATGTGGTTTTAAGGAGAGTGACCAAGTGGTACAATTTAGCCATCCTTCTCTTGCAATTCATCGTTTTGAGATTCTACAACAACAAACTCTTGTAATTTCCAATTTGGATAGCGATTACCAATAAGTTCCATTCTACTTTCTTAATCATTTTACAACAATCTTAAAACTACATTTGTGGAACCTATCACTGCTAACCCCTTCATGAACTTCTCTAAGATTGAACAGTTCAATGGAACCAACTACAAGCATTGGAGACAACGCCTGCTTTTTGCCTTAGAATAGTTAGGGGCAACCTTTGCTTTGATTGAACCAAACCCATCAAACATGGAGAAACCAACCCATTCTATTGTTGCAGAACACTGGACTACAGCCAATCACCTCTGCACCAACCATATCCTCAACTGTCTGTCAAATGAGTTTTATAATGTCTACTCTTCCTACAATTATGCCTATGACATTTGGAATGCTTTGGACAATAAGTATTCTCTAGAAAATGCTGGAAATAAGAAATATGTAATTGCCAACTTCCTGCACTTCACCATGAAAGAAGACATAGACGTGTCTGCTCAAATAGATGAGTTTCGAGTTCTTATGGGGGAATTAGCAAAAGAAGACATGATACTGTTAGATGAATTCATTGTCGGTTCTCTCATAGAGAAACTACCACATACATGGAATGATTTCAAGACTAGTATGAATCATAAGAGGAATGACACTACTTTGGACCAAGTAGTAGTCCGAATTAAGATAGAAAAAACAAATAGAAAGAAAGATGATGACCAATTTTCCAAAACCAATCTAGTGGAGGAAAAGACTACAAAATTCAAAAAGAATCTAAATGTGAAAAATGATAAAAAATTCAAGAAACAACAAAAGAAAGGAAATTGCTATGTAGGTGGCAAGCCCGGGCATTACAAGAAATACTATCGGTACTGAAAGAAGGACTCTGGGAAATTGAAAGTCAATTTGACTGGGGATGTTATCACAACCATGATAACTGAAGTAAACTTAGTTGATAAGCTGAAGGAATGGGTACTGGACATTGGTGCTACCAAGCACATATGTGGGGACTGTAATTCCTTCTATGAGTATACAACTCAATTTGAAGGAAAGCAAGTTTTCATGGGAAACTCATAAACTTTGAAGGTCATCGGCAAAGGAAATGTGCCCCTGAAAACTGACTTCAAGAAAATTTCTAATGTTGAATGATATGCTACATGTGCTAGAGATCCAACCGAACTTGGTATCAAGAGCACTCATCAACAAAGTAGGACTGAAGCTCACATTTGAAGTAGACAAGGCCATGTTAACTAAAAATAATGTTTTTATTGAAAAATGATAGAATGTTGGAGGACTATTTGTACTGAATATTTCTGATATTGTTATGAATAAAATTATTGCTTATTCTATTTATATCGTTGAATCTTTTGATATTTGGCATGCTGGATTAGGACATCATAGTGGTCCTTGTTTAAACCGCTTATGTAAATTATGAGTTTTAAATGTTCCTATTACTTTTATAAATGAAAAATGCCAAGTATGTGCATAAACAAAATTCACTAAGAAACCTCATAAAAGTGTAGAAAGAGAAACTGAAGTTTTACAACTTATACACAGTGATCTAAGAGACCTTAAATGCCATAAAGCTAGAGGAGGAAAAAGATACTATATAACATTTACACATGACTTCTCTAGATATTTAAAAGTAGTTCAACTTAGATCAAAGGATGAGACCAATCAAGTTTTTATAAACTACAAAACTGAAGTAGAAAATCGGTTAGGAAAGAAAATAAAAAGACTTAGAACAGACAGAGGGACTGAATATGATGGACAAACCATTAGAAAATTCTTTGAAGAAAATGGAATCATACATGAAACCATAGCGCCCTATCAACCTGAATCTAATGAAGTTGCAAAAAGACTTAACAAAACACTAAAAGAGATGATGAATGTAATGCTATTTAGTTCAGGTACACATCTAAATTTGTGGGGGGAAGCAATCCTAACGGCTTGTCACTTATAAAATGACAAATACCTTTTGAACTTTGGTATAACAGAAAACTTATTTTGAACTATCTAAAAGTTTGGGGCTGCCTAGCAAAGGTTGGAATACTTGAACCTAAAAGAAAGAAATTAAGACCAAAAACCTATGACAGTGTGTTCATTGGATATGCACAAAATAGTGTGACTTATCGATTCATTGTAATTAAAACAATTGATAATGTTGTCGAAAGTAAAACAATAATAGAGTTCCAAGATGTAGAGTTCTTTGAGCACATATTTCCTTGGAGAAAGGAAACAACAAATAGGGAACCTTCCCAAAACCAAACCAAAAACCAAGAACAATCAAGTGCTCAAGGAGTTAATACTTCACTTAAGCAGGAACCTGACTTAAGGAGAAGTAAAAGTAAAGAAAAGAAACAAACTTGAGTGACGGAATGTTCACTTTTCTAGTGGACAGAGACCTAATAACCTATCAAGAAGCCGTAACTTCACTTGATGCATTATTTTGAAAAAAAAAAATCACAAAAAGTGAAATAGACTCTTTAGTCACTAATCACGCTTGGGAACTTGTAGATCTCCCACCTGGAACTAAGTCACTAGAACGAAAGTGGATTTTTAAGAAAAAACTAAAACTAGATGGTATAATAGATAAATTCAAGGCCAAGTTATTTGTTTAAGGGTTCAGACAAAAGAAAGATATAGACTTCTTTAATACCTACTCCCTAGTTGCAAGGTTAATTACCATTAGAGTCTTATTTGCCATAGCATCCATTTACAAATTAGTAATTCATCAAATTGATGTAAAAATAGCTTTTTTAAATGGGGAATTATAGGAAAAAATATATATTAAGCAACCTGAAGGCTTCATAATGCCAAGGCAAAAAAATAAAGTATGTAAATTAATTAAGTCTCTGTATGGCTTAAAACAAGCACCTAAACGATGGCATGAAAAATTTGATAATGTGTTAGTAACTAATGGATATAACAGAAATGATTCTGATAGATATGTTTATAGCAAATTTAAAATGATAAAGGAGTCATGATCTATTTATATGTTGATGATATGCTAATAATGGGAACAAGTCTAGAGGTAGTAAAAAAAACAAAACAATTTCTAATATCCAAATTTGATACAAAGGACTTGCATGGGTGAGGCTGATGTAATCTTGGGAATTAAAATTTATAAACAACAAAGAAACTTTATTATCTCCCAATCACATTATGTAAAGAGTATTCTTAGGAAATTTGAACATTATGACTATAAGACGGTTAAAAAACCTCTTGACTATAATATTCACTTAAAAAAACATGTAGGAGAACTTGTTTCACAAAAGGAGTATGCAAGTATAATTGGATCTGTCTCTTATTTAATAAATTATACAAGACCAGACATAGCTATAGCTGTGGGAAAATTAAGTTAGCATACTCATAATCCCGAAAATGAACATTGGGAAGCTCTAGTAAGATTATTAAAATATTTAAAAAGAATCATAAATTTTGGTTTACATTACTCAAGTTTTCCTCCTGTTTTAGAAGGTTTTACTGATGCAAATTGGATTTCAGATTCAAAGGATAGTACTTTCACCAGTGGATATGCGTTTACTCTAGGTAAAGGAGCAGTATCGTGGAAATCGGTAAAGTAGTCATGCAATACAAGTTCAACAATGTAGGCCAAATTTATTACACTAGATATAGCGGGGTCCGAGGCAGAGTGGCTAAGGAACTTATTGGCAAATATACCACTTTGGCCATGGCCGGTTCCATCCATATATCTCCATTGTGATAGCCAAACAACAATAGCCAGAGCTAAGAACCGGATGTACAACGGTAAAAGAAGGCACATCTGCTTAAGGCATAACCTAGTAAGACAATACCTTAGCGAAGCTACAATCGCTTTAGATTCTGTAAGGTCTGAAAAGAACCTTGCAGATTCATTAATCAAACCACAAACTTCTAAGGTGATTTATGAGGCATTGGTAGGAATGGGGCTGAAGCCCATTACATAAGTCATTAGTGATGGACATCCAACCTATGTGAAAGGAGATCCCTTGAATTAGGTTGAATGGGTAAAAACGAGTCGCTAGATGACTTGGGAAAGCATTATCATTTGTGTCCCATTTCAGATGCCGAGGTAAGATAGTGTTCACTACAGTTTGAGGAGGTTGAGCATAAGGCTCTTAATCAGTGAAGAATGGTGTGTGTAGTGCATGTTAATAACTGACCTAAGTGAGTGTGAAGTATGGTCACTTCCAAGAGAGATCTAGGGCTAACTCTCTAAAACATTCATCATTGCAAGAGGGGAACAAGGCCGAAATGTTCCAAAACAAAAAAAACCATTAAAGAACTAATGAGTTGAGTTGTTTGGTCGGTTAGCTAGTTATGACAAAGAGAAAATGTTGAAAGAGTCTAACTCCACCCGTACTTTGTAACATAGCCTGTCATACCTAAGTGTTGATTGAAGTCCAAAAGACATCACCATGAATACTTTTCTCACTACGATGCTCAGATTGTTCGATCTTCTTGTAATTTTGAATCTTGTGGGGGATTGTTGGAGGGAGATTCAAAATTTCAAGAATATCTCTCCTCCCTCTCTTGTTTTTTGTCTTTTCCTCTCCCCATCCTTGAGTGCATGGGAAAACTCCTTGTCTCACATTGCTTGGGAAGGGAGTGGAAGTAAAGTATATTTGTAATTTTGCTCTCTTTATGGGACCTATAGGAGGAGAGCATTATACATATTCCATGCATGTGAGGGGGGGGGCAGTTGGGGTGCTTTTCACGTGCGTGCCGAGCCGAGCGATGCACTGAATTGTTTTGTTTTAACCAGATTAAACCTTTTCAAATTTAAAACGTGTCTCTTTGAATTCAAATTTATTTTTTAAATTAAAATGTTTTCTTCCTTCCTGTGCCTCTTCGAACAGGTGCATTGTTTCTGAAGAAGCTCCTGTCTGAACAGACACCTCTGTGTCCATTTGGGTCTGAGAACACTCTATAAGAGGAGTGTTGGCCGATCTAGTCTTCACACAACATTTTTGGCTCTCTGTATTCTCTGTAAATCTAAGCATCAGTCTTTTGTGGTTTGTGGAGGTCTAGTAAGCGAGTGCACACCTAACAGTGACATGTGGGCTGTTTTATCTTGGCGACCAATTTGAGATCACTTGGATGCATCGTAGGGGGCAAATGCGATTTTAAGGAGAGTGACCAAGTGGCATGACTCAGTCCTCCTCTCTGCAATTCACCGTTTCGAGATTCTGCAATAACAAACTCCTGCAAGTTCTGGTTTGGATAGCAATTATCGATAAGTTCCATTCTACTTTCTTTATCATTTTATAACAGTTATTCCTGATGTGTGGCTAGATGAACACAATGTATTGTGGCCAACAATGTTATTTCTCTTATTAGCTAAAAAAATTTAAAAAGAAAGAAATTTTGCATGCATCAAAGTTGGAAAAATAAGGACTAATCTACTTCCAAGTAGTAATTTCTAAAAATAGATTTCAAAGACTATGTATGGAAAAGCAGAAACTACTTTGGCAAATTACAGATTATAAAATATCTAATTTTCAATGGGTTCCCCCACAGCAATCTCCCTCTCCAATCTCAACCTGCTTGGATATCATTCCTTTCTTCTTTCTCTTCTTCGGTTACATAATTTTCTATCACTCAAAATAGGTTTCATTAAGTGGCATGCTTACAGACAACCATGTTTTGAGTCTCCATATAGGCGACCACATCCAAAAAAAAATGGTTATACCTGCAATCAAATTCAAATTAGTCACGTCGTAGGCAGCATGACATGCATAGTCATGTCATGTTGTGCCAGTTCATGGACCTAAAATTCCAGGCACGATATGATATGTACGATCGTACTGGCGTAGTCCAAAATTATGCCAAGTCACAAGTGGCATGGCCTAATTTACACCTCTACCTAAAGAAGCAGCATGGAATAGATCCAAAAGCTGGCTCAAATGAGATGAATAGATTGGTATATATAACATGTTTTTTTTTTGTAATACAAATAGATAATCTTGAGTACCCTAGATGACTCAATGGTTCAGCCAATAATATCTTTGCTTTGATGTCTTGTAGGCCTTTATCAAAACAAGCTTCAGCCCGTAATTGGTCCATGAGTGGACTGATAGGAGAAAAAACAAGTAGTTGGCCCAATTGACAACTTTATTGGCAATACCCGCCTTGTATTCAATGGTGTAATCATATCCTAGTAACTTGAATATCCAGCGTTGTTGTTTTGGCAAGAGAATTGGCTGCTCCCATAAATATTTAGACTTTGGTGGTTGGTCCATATAATGAATCCCCAGCCCAACAAATAAGACCTCCAACACTAAATTGCAAGTACCACTGCTATGAATTCTCGTTCATATATGCAGTTGGTGTCCACTTTTGAGACAATAATACTTTACTAAGGGTTTGATTTGTAGTCGGAATCGGAATCGGAGTCGAAATTCTCTGGAATCGGAATTGGAATGGTCCATTCTTATAGTTTGTTTGAATTAAACAGGAATGGGAATGCAAATTAAAATCAGCAAGAATGAGATTTCATTCCCAAGAGAGAGGTAGGGAATGGCCATTCCCTCAAATGGGGGAATACAATTCCATTAAGAATGAGAATGAGATTTCGATTCCTTCCAACCAAGCAGTTTGAATCAAAATAGTCCATTCTAATTCCAATTCCAGACCGCTATTCCTGCGAACCAAACAAGGCCTAAATAAGACCAATGGGCGTCCTTCTTGCATGAGGATGACCCTTACTCTTTGGCTGGAAGCATCACACTCTTTGAGAAGTTGAGTAATGCTAATGCTGGTGGAGATGATACTGCTTTCTTCAATTGTTTAAAGGCTTGTTGGGCTTCAAGTATTCAGTTTTAAACGAGTTATAAATGCATTATTGGGGCAACAATCAAGTTGTAATGCTTAATGAAATGGCGATAATATCCCTTAATTAAGGCCTGGAAAGGCCCATAAATCCTTCATATTTTGAGGTGGAGACCACTTTAACATATAAGAAACTTTGTTTGGGTCTGTTGTCACTGATTGACCCACTCTCCACTATATGTTCCAAGTAAAAGACTTGAGTTTGGCCAAAGGCACACTTGGATTCTTTAGCATAGAGTTGATGGGCCTTGAGAGTGTCAAGTGTGTTTCCCAATTTGGGTTGTACACCATAATATCATCAAAGAAAATTAGGATGAATTTGCACAAATATGGACGGAATACATCGTTTATCAATATTTGAAATATGGCCAAGGCATTTGTTAGCCCAAATGGCATGACCAAGAACTCATAGTGTCCACCACATGTTCTAAGAGCAATCTTATGGACGTCATCATCATGGATCCATATTTGGTGATATGTACACCTTAGAAAATATTGTGGCTTGGCTCAGTTCATCTAGCAACTCATCAATAACCAGTATGGGAAATTAAATTGGTTTTTCATGATAGTGTTGTTAAGGGCTCTATAGTCAATACAAAACCACCATGTCCCATCTTTCTTTTTAATTGATAATAATGGGGAGGAAAAGGACTATGACTGGGTTGAATTATGTTCCTATCAAGAAAAGCATTTCTTTAAGGTTTGTTTGGTTTGAAGGAAAAGGTAAGGAAACCTTTACAAACCTTATATAGGTTTGTTTGGTTTCCTTGAATTTCTAATTTATGCAAATGTGGGTATAATGATATGTCCTTACATTTGTTGGTGTTAATGTTCCTGTTGACGTTGTGGGGGCAATCATTGTTGGATCTTTGAAGATACTCATGTATTGTTTAAGGAGTTGTTGGAGCGGGTTATGGTAATCCTCGGGTTCCTTGGCCTGGTTGGTTCCAACTAGTTGTGTTGGTCCAACTAGAATTGAGCTGCATAAAGATGGGCTGGCTAAAATCCCCAACCTTTTTGGACAATGTGGCCAAACTAATGGGTCCAGGCACTTTTGCAATCTGACCTTGTAGATGAATTGCTGGAGTTCAAATCAGCCCCCCATAAGATAGTTGCCCACAACGTCCCACAGCACATCTCCGCCGTGTATTGAGAACATCTTCCGATGATAAGTACAAAAAATAATAAGACATCATCTGGAGATACTTTCAATACAAGGCGGAGATGTGATGTGGGGTGTTGTGGGAAACTATCTTATGGGGGCTTATTTCAACTCGAATTGCTGAACCACCCATGTGCAAATCGATAGTGAGACAATCCCAATCGCAAAGAACAAGTCCTAATTGCCTCACCCATGAATAATTAATTCCTAGAACCACATCAGCCCGCTGAATTGCAGTGGGTATAGATTGAAAAGTGGTGGCCCTAGATTAGTCCTTCCCACTCTCATTGTTTGGGTAGAAGCAAGGCCTATGAGAGCTTGTAATTTACCTTGATTTCTAATTGTTTACTCATTGTTGGAATTTCCCCATATTCTTAATTTTCAGTTTGGAGAAAAAAGGCTTATTGGGTCTTATAGACATGGACTAGCCAAAAGTTTTCATCTCAATTATATTATAGAAGAGCCTTTGTATCAGCGGGCTTGCATTTCGATTTTTTGAATGGAAAGTTTGGACTACTTAGGCCTAACATATTAAGCCTTCCCAAAACTTGGACTCAATCATGAGGTGGGATCTATTCTTGAGAAAACTGGGAAATAAGGTTCAAAGTATCGGAAACGCCAAATGTATCGGAAAGACAATTTTAAGATATGTATCGGGATACGCCTTGGATACGCATGCATATCGGAGAAAAACTAAGATACACATAGATACGCTTGGAAATATTATAAATACTTTAATAAATCATAAAAATAAATCAACAACACTAAATATAAGATCTCAATGAGATGTATATACATTAAATTAAATTCATATATTTTAATGGTTTTATGAAGAAATATATTATAGCTAATTATAATTTCATTAAAAAACCTATGCTTAACTATAATTTATAAATTATATTCTTAAGTTTTAATGTTTTATGGGATGGGAAAAACCCAACTCTCCTATCCAACCATAAAGCATGCATGGGCACAACTTCTATGTGAAAATATAATTAATAATTATTTAATGTTTAAATAATTAGTATTTATTATTCATTTCCAAAAATTATAAAAAATAAATAAAAATTATATAATATATTCAAAAAATAGTTATTAAAGAAGAAATTTCAATTGTGGATATGATAGATCATCCATAGAATTATAATATAGTCAATAATTGTGATCAAATGATAAAATATGATTAATTAATTAATTAATTATTTTTTAATTCTAAAACTAAAAAATAGTTATTAAAGAAAAATTTTCAATTGCTCTATGGATATGATAGATAAATCCATAGATCTAAAACATATTTAGTCTTTATAGGCTGAGAAAAAACTTACATATTCAATTTTTTTGTTAATTTATATTTTTCCCAAATATCTTCAGGAAATTTCCATAAATCTACTAATGGCACAAAAAATTGTGGTTTTGAATGTAAGAAATGCAAATCAACATAAATTTAAACATTCAAGAAAAAAAAAAAGAAATCACAAGATATTACAAAAGATTGAAAAAATTTACCTATTTTTGTCATATTTTTTTTTTCAAATTTCGAAAAATCTTTAAAATAAATTAATGATTCACACTTATATCTTGCAAAATTTTGCAAATCTAGCACTTTAGAAATGAAGTTTGGAGTTTTAGAGTCATTTGGGAGTGAAAGAAGGCTTATTTCGGGGAAAAGAAGCTTGGTTTCCCCCTTTAATGTTTTTTTTTTAGTTTTTGGCCATATCTTTTTCGTCGATACGCTACTAATATGCCCCGATACACCGTCGACACACCCCGATACGCCCCCGATAAGTATGAAAAAAGACGAAATATATGATTTTCATGTGTATCCTGTATCAGATTTTAAAAGATATGATATGATACACCCTGTATTGGGTGCATCATATCGAAATTTTAAACCTTGCCGAAAAATCCATTTTTGACATTCATCATATTGTTCTAGTTCCACTCCGATGGTTGTTTCCATTGTTGTGTTCTTCTGGATCTTTCCTATTTTCATTCTACATGATCGATCAATCTTGCTCAGAAGTGTGGCAAAGCTTTCTTTGATTTCTTTGATGTTTGTAGACATCCGTTGGATTTACACCTCCACCTAATCTACTTGAACATCCACCCACGTCATCCTTGTATTGGGCATGCATTCTGGTTCTAACACTAAAATGTTAGAAACTTGCCTAACTCAGGGCTTCTTTGGGGGAGCCAACCTCCAATTGTAAGAGAGAGAGAGAGGATTGATTTCGAAATTCTTCGATGCCTCTTCTTCTTTTCGTGGTTATATTTATTATATTTTCATTTTGATGGTTACAATTGATTATAACTAGGCATGACCCCACCCCATACTTACTTAGTAGAGGGTCATTAATATGAACTATTTAAAATTTTAAATTTTAAAATTTTAAATCAACTATATTAAAATTTTAGGTTAGGTTTTTCATTTGACTTTTTGATAAATTTTTATTTGATTTAAGAAACTTATCATATTTTATCTAGTGTTTGGCCCGTTACGGGGCAATCACATGTATGTATCATTTGGTTTTTACGCTTTTTTGTTTATTACAGTAATATTATTTTATTTGAGTTTCACTATTTATTTAATAGTTATATTTATATTTGAATTATGAAATTGAGTTTCAAAGATTTAGCTAGTGAATGGCCCCATATTAAGTATGGGAAAATTCACTCAAGTTTGATTCCCAACATTTGTATTAATTGTTTAGTCATTTTTATTAATTTCTATTATTTTCAATCATAATTCCTTTCTTAATTTTTAATCATTTTAAGCTATTCATTATTTAATAAATTTGTAATAGTTTAAGCACATTTACGAATTTTTAATCTATTTTAGTAATTAATTAATCTTTTTTGTTATTTAATAATATTATTAACTATTTTAGTAATCAATGAAATATTTATTTAAGATTATTCCTTTAAAATATTGACTTAATTAATTATTTAAAGAATACTATTATTTTTAATTAGTGATTTTTATAATTGTTATTATTGTTCTTATTAATAGTGATTATTATTGTAAAGCAAATTGATTTCCAACCAAGTATAATAATTATTTCTTCTATTTAAATTATTATTTTGCATTTATGAATAATCATTAACGATTATTATTAATATTATTAATTATTATTTATAAATATTGATTACTAATTAATGTGTACAAAAGAAGTAGTGGGACCCAGCATTTTCAATCGAACCGTTGTCTTCCCAGGCAACGGTTCGTGCGAAACTCGACCATAAGAGGCGTCATCAACAACGATGGTATGACCTTCCCGGCCGCTGGAGGCCACCCATAAATGATCGCCGGTGGTCGATGATCTCATCTAGCCTTAAAGAAGAGACAGTGGTCGCCTGTATTTAAAAATAAAAAAACACCTGTATCTGGCTTCCTGGCTTCTTGTACACTAGTCGTATGAACTTCCCGGCCACCAACGACCACCCATAAGCAATTGCCCATGGCCGACGATCTCATGTAACGTTAAAGAACAACCGGTATTCGTCTGTATTAAAAAAAAACAGCTCAGATTTTACCACTTTCTTCTCAGGCAGGGGTTTGCAATTACAGTAAACAGAGCCGCCGTATTCTACCTTCACATGATCCTCCCGGCCACCGGCGGCAAGCCATAACTGATCACTGGTTATCGGCGATCTCATATACATTATAATAGTATCTGTTGGTCGCCGGTAGTAAAAACAAAAACATCTGGTTTTCTTCTTAGAGGGCCTTGTTTTGATTTGGGTTTGTTGGGAAAATGGGGTCAATCTAACTTTGAATAGTCACAATGTTTGAATTGTGCGTCTTGATTACATCCGATCGAATCGTGACCATTGATGTTGATTTCATCAACGGTAATCAATGGTCAGCATCGCACCAAAACTAAAGCCGTCCTTCGTGAGCTATGCGGGTGTGCGCGAAGTGCGAGCAAAGTGCACATCTAAAACGCCTCATTGCGCCACACACACGCGTGCACACGTTGCGCGATATCGAACCCCCATACTCTCCTCTACTAATTCTAAGGAGTGTAAATCAGCTCTTATTAAAATACTGAAAACAAAGTTTATAATTTTCTAATGTGGAACAAGTTCAAAACTGGGTTTTGCAAGAGAAAAGCTAATTTTTCAATCAAGTGTGTAGGTGCAATTTCTCATGTAATTGACCAATCAAACCCATTGGATTTAATCTTTTATGAGATTAAAATCCAACAATTCCCCACATTGATTGATTAATTACATAGTTCTCTCTCAATCCAAACTACTATGACACAGTTATGCATACAAAATGTGTTTATCAACATAAACATTTTGTTAGTATAGATATCTCAGAGCCTTGTCAAAGTTATTGGTGGAAAGACCTTAAACCAATTACTTTCAAGATAGACTGGAGACACCCATATACACAAAAATGTCCAGTCTCTACAATGTGCTTCTTTCCTGTTATGGCCATGTGCTTCTTTCCTGATTTTATAAACAATCCCGAGAGCAAACCCCAACTCTCATGAGAAACGGCACCACTTCTATGTTCACATAGGTAAAGTTCTACAATGTGTTCCGTTATTTGACATATTTCAAAACTTCATTAAGAGTTTAACTCAACCTCTCATCATAACGGACATCACTGTTTATGTTGTGATGAGAAATTTCTCAATGTCAGTGCTAACAGTCACATTGTTGTAACTTGTTGTTACTCATTAAACCCAATACTGATGGTTTTTTAGTTCAGGTTGGGTTACCATTACAAGTGACTAAGTAAAGGGTTTTAATCTCATCTCTTTGGTTGTCATTCTTACCAAATCTCTGGCCAAGCCCTTGGTAAGAGGATCAACAAAGTTTTTACTTGACCTTACATAGGTTATAGTGATGATTCCATCTTGAATGGGCTGCTAACAAATTCATGTCTCAGATTTATATGTCTGGACTTACCATTATAGGTATCACTATAGGCTCTTAATAGAATTGCCTCACTATCACAGTAAATGAAAATTGGAGGCATAAGACTAGGCCAAAATTTTATATCCAATAATAAATTCCTAATCCATTTAGCATTTTATCCAACAGCCGCTAAGGCTATGAATTCGGATTCCATGGTTGAGTGAGATATACAAGTTTATCTCTTGAATGACCAAGAGATCGCACCCCCACCAAGGACAAAAATCCATCCAGAGGTGGATTTATTATCTCTATTACCGGTAATCCAACTTGCATCAGTGTACCCTTTTAGTACAACTGGATAATCACAATAAAACAAGCCAAGTTCCAAGGTTCTCTTGAGATACCCACGAACTCTTCCAATTGCCTTCCAATGCTCTACACCGGGATTACTTGTAAACCGACTGAATTTATTTACTGCAAACGCAATACCAAGTCTGGTACAAAGCATAACATACATCAAGCTTTCTACTGCACTAGCATACTCAAGTTATGCAATTGCTCTACCAGTAATTTTCCAATGTGAGACAAATTCAAAACTGAATTTTGCAAGAAAAAAGCTAATTTTTCAATCAAGTTTGCAGGTAAAATTTCTCATATAATTGACCAATCAAACCCATTGGATTTAATCTCTTATGAGATTAAAATCCAACTGGGCTAAATTTTAACCGGGTTATAAGGCTGAGTATTGCTATTTGCTATGCCCCTCCTAGCCACCAACGGTTACATAGAAGTTTCTTGGTTGCAGTTTCGATGCAGGGGGTGGTGATGAGTTCGTTGGAACAAATGTTTTGACATATATATATATATATATATATATTTTCATGAGATAGAATTAATGAGACAAAGATACTTGTTTTTGCTCTATTACAACAAATTGTTCAACTTATTGCTTTTTGGTTTTGCTGATGTGGCCTCTTAATTTGTGTATACTCGACTAACAACCTTTAGTTGTATAGAGCTCTCAACAGCTTTTCACAGCATGTGCTTCAAGTTCAATTTTCAACAAAAAATAAATAAACATCTTCTAATGTACTCCACAGTTCACACTTAAGTTGAAGAAGAATTTTCTTAAGTTAGAACTACTTTGAACACTGAATCATAATGACAGCTTTGATTATTATGAATGTAAACAAAGTGATGTAGGTAGTAACAAGAACCAGCAAGGTGACTTGATTAAATTGCATTCTACATTGTTACAAAAGCATCAGATCAGCTTTCTAACCTGCCCACGATGACCAAAACAGACCATGGTGGATGGATGCAAATCTTTATTGTCCATCGATGGGAAAGCAACCTTCCCTAAAAACCCATGCACATTTTAAATGCTCATATCAAAAGCTAGGCATAGAAGAGTGCCCAACTGAATGTTCAATCCAATATTTAAGTGAAGCCTCATAGAACATAGATAGAGTGAATGGTCTTTAAATTTGGCCAAGATCCTACCATCATCACTTCTAGTTAATTCAAATCTCATGATTTTCTCTAATCCCCCACCAAAAGAAAATGCTCTAAGTTAGATAGTTATAAAATGGATGAAAAAGCCAAGAAATAGGGAAAGAAAAAAATGGATCAAGGTGGGCAACGACCATGCATTCACCATGCCTATCAAGGTTGGCAATGTCCATTCACCGGACTTATCAAGCATTATTGCCCATTCCATTCTGAATGGGGAAGAACAACTGCAAAACATTGCATTGCACTTGTTTGAGAAAATGCCTGACCACCCCGCCCAACCTATGCCGAACGCACGGGGCATGCCATGCACATGCCGGCTGTACATGGCATTCCCTTCCTGCCCGTGGCGCTTGCACATGTGCCTGGGCCTGCCTACACTACCTCGCTGCCTGTCTACCCAACCACCCCACCCACCTTACCTAGCCCAATTGTATAGCAGCCTCACCAACAGCCCCCCCAACCACTTTGCCCACCCATGAGACCGGATCTGCTCCTCACACATGCCCACCTACCCTACCCTACCTAGCCCTTACACCTTGTAGCTCACCTAGCCACACCGCCCACCCACCTAAGTAGCCTGCCTAGTTTTCATGCCCAGCAATGCGTCTACCCTGCTTAGCCACATGCCCATCCAATCCGTCTACAATATGTTTAATGAAATGTCCCAAAGAATGTTTTTGTCTTTGCATCACAGTAGAGTTTATAAATGAGAAGTTGGAGAATAATGAGCACAAGTATTATACATGCCCTTATTATGTAAATGAATTTTATGAATTGTATGTGTGCAATTTCACATGGATATGAGTTGGTATTGATAATGATTGTTGGATTATCGTATCATAAAAGGGACATTAATTGCAATTTCTTCTTATGGATAGATGAAGCAAAGTTGTGTTCATGTGGGCTTGGTGTTTGCCGAGTGTTTTCATCTAAACAACTTGGTTCATATGGTAAATGTTTTTGGATTTATGCCAAGCCAGAGATAATATATGAACTTATATATGTTTATTATTTACTTAGATACATCTTATATAACGAGGCCAATCTCAAATGTCCTAAAGATACATTAGAAGAAATTGAATCAATAATACAATCCAAGAAGGACAAATCTGATAGTATGTCTCAATTGGGTGACAAGGTGTTGAATTGTATACAAAAAATGCACATTAAAGTTGAATAATACCCTTTATTTTATGAATGTGCTTGTAGTACTACTAACTTGGCTTTGCTATCGCTAGGACGACCATTAGTGTAACTTTGTTGTTATCCTTTATTAAACTATTGGGATGTGATTAAGTTAAAGCTTTGATTCTACCAATTCATTAATATAACTTTAAATTGTTGGCACTAGGTAAGCCTAGGAAAGACTCTATTCATTATTTGAAATGAATGAGTTGGTTGTCATAAATGAGCCTTCAAACAGTTGAGCCCAATTACTTCTTCCACTTAAAAAGTTCTCCACCTGATCCTTACAAGAGGGCTCCAACTACAAATAATTGATCCTTCAAATGTCATAAATGAAACTACAAATTGGATATATTGGTGAAATTAATGTTAAACTATATTCTTTAAATACCAAGTCATATCTAAGCATATGGGAAATGTTAAAGGCCAATTCCAACAAAATGTCAATCAACTTAAAAATGCTTATTCAGTCAAAGGAACCTAATATACAAGACTAAGGAATCCTTAGTTTTCAACCAAATATACAACACTTGTAGTAGTCTTTATTTAGAGAACAAATGTTTGATGTAAGAATCACTAGTTTTGAACCAAAAATATACAACACTTGTACTAGCCTTTATTTAGAGAAAAAGGTTTGATCATAAATATCATGAGACCTAGATTTAAACAAATCAAAACAAGAATATTTAATCAATAACCTAATACCTTGACTTTTGGGCCCATTAATGGCCTTCAAGCCACATCCCCTAGTTTAAGAATACCCTGACTTGTGGGTCCAACAATGGCCTTATTTAATCAAGACACTATATTTTTTTTTTCATGTAAAATAATCCATAAAAAAAAAAAAAAAATTGCCTCAAAGCATACAGTCTCAAGCAAACATAAAAACTACAAAAGTAAGCATCTCATTACTTAAAATTGAAATCTGAGAATCCTTCAAGGACACCTTGTAAGAATAACATGCTTTAATGTGTTGCGAAGAAAAAATATTAAAGCATTGCTTGCTTTTTTGGAGCCATTTTCTGCTATATGATCATTTAATATGAAGAGCTCATTATTGTTTGCCTTAATAATTTATTTTCCTTTGAGATGGCACTGGGAATCCTTGTCACTATCCTTATTTGATTAGTACAAGTGGCATGCCCTCTAAATGTGTTTAGAAGTCCAAGCATTAAAGATTGTTATCAAAGAGTTCCATGTATCGGCAAGAACCATGGGAAGTTTCAACAATTTTCATCCTTGTAAATATTTGGTAAAACTAACATATGATTAAATTGGTGGATAGAAAAGCCTTTTTGTGTGTCTTCCTATTCTACGAACATTGTGAAATAGAAGTGTAGAACAACCCCCCCACCAAGAAAAAATGAGTGTTAATCACCTATATGAATATTAACTCTAGGCCATCAATAAGGAGATAAATAACTATACAAACAAAAACTATGGTTCTCCAAAATTTCTTCTGAATCTCCCAACTATCTATTACAAGCGTGGAAGACATCCTATATTCCTCTTTATTTCAGAATTTTAAATGGCTATTTTTTGTAATGGAGGCCATCAGGCCATATACACAACATATATCCCTAAGACAATCTAACAATCTTAACAAACATAACGAATTAGTATTTCTCACATTGCAATTTCCTTGGAATCTTGCTCTTTCTTGCACCAATTTTTGTTGTTTAGTTTCGTATTATCAGGAAACTAAATGTAACTATCTAGTTTTACTAGTTCATATTTGAAGAACATTGAGATTCATTTTCAGTTAAAGTGGCTTCATTTTTACTTGTACATTCTACAACATCATACATCAATAAGAAAAGCAATAAAAAAATAACACTCACTAACTTAATCAAATGTATACGGGAAAGTATGGGAGTAGAACTGTAAATTCAACCAGCATATCCAATCTAAAAAATTCAACCAATATCCAATACTTTAACTGGAAAGAAACTAACTTGTGATAACATGTTTTAAATTGATAAAACCTGTGATAGCCTTCAATTTTGTCAAAATTGTAACATTATAATTTTCACAAAAAAAAAAAAAAAGATTTAACTATAATGCAACCTATAGTTCAATCCATATCCATAGTTGCCATCTGTAATGAATTGGAGTTCTATGTATGTCATGTAGCTATACAACAAAAAAAAAGGAGTTATGGTGATGGCGACATAAAGCGTCATATAAAAAGTACAAATAGTCTCTAAATTTCTAAATTTTTTCTTAACTAAAATGCCCCCCTTTTGAAATATGATCCCAGTATTGTGAGGGTAGAAAATGTAATTTAAATGTTATTATTCAATGCATTCAATTCCCTCTCATAAATCACACATTTAAGGTATTAATTCTCATTCATCCTCATTGAATCATATATTTAAAACATCTTTTTTTATTTTCATCACTAAATTCCTCTAATTAAATCCATACATAATAAATTAATAATTCACATAACATAAAATTTTATACTTTTAAACATGGAAAAAATAGTATTTTCATCTAGGTGGTGGTAAAAAATTAAACCATTTTGGGTTAAATGGTCCAACTCATGTTGCCAAAATTATTCACTTGTTGAAAATTTAATGTGTTGTGTTAAATACCAAAAATAATGTTGCCACAATTAAATAATATAAAATTAAAAAATAGATAGAATGCAAAAAATAAAAGTTAAAGAAAAAATTGGAACACTTTTAACATCATATATTTAACATATTAAATAATAATAAGTGTGAAAAATAATAATTATTTTTATAAATGATGAAAATAATAATTCTCTTATTAAATTCTATATTGGACATATATTTTTCTCATTAATAAATTCCACTAATTAAATCGACAACATTAACTTTATTACCATGAAAATACATATTTTGAAAAATTATTTGAAAACAATACCATTTTCTTTCTCTCCCGGTGGTGGATAAGCAATTCAATCATTTGGGGTTAGATGGTTTAGTCAACAATGTCATACTTTAATAATAAAAAATTAAAATAAATAAAATATAAAATATAGAAAAATAAATAGAATTAAGCATATCTCTAATATTGTATGTTCATTATACTAAACAAAAATAAGTATGAAATATAAGAAGTATTCTTATTAATGATGAAAATGGAATGTCAAATGTAAAATCAACTTATAAATGAATGGTCAAATAATAATATTTTTAAAAGCAGAAAATAAAAATTATCACAAAAATTAGAAAACTATACAAAATTTTGGGCACATATCTAATGTTATATATTTATAAAAAATAAAATATTATGTATATCTATAATATTATACATTCATTATATTGAACAAAAATAAATATTATACATAAAAATTAATTTTATCAATGATAAAAATGTAATACAAAATTGAAAGTCAACCTAAAAATCAACATATTTTCCTTTTTTTAAACAAAAACTATTATCCTTTTTGACACTTTTAGAAAAATCACCTATTATAAAAAGTGCCTCTAAAAAAAATTAAAGGCACTCAAGTGATTACCTCTAAATTTCTAGTCTTTAAATGTTATAGAGGCACTTAATTGATAATTAGAGGCACATCTAATAAGTGCCTCAAAAAATGAGATATTGAGGCACATAATCTTGTCTCTAAAACACTAACGCTAAAAGCATTTTATAGATGCATGTAAGAATGCCACGAAATATATATTTTTAAGAGAATTTTAATTAAATTTGAGGCAAATTTATTTTCCTCTAAACGTAATTTTAAGAATCATGTTTAAGTTTTATAGCAACACTTAAAACTGATACTAAAGTATTATTTGGTCTTATTTAGAAACACTTATGACTGCCTGTAAAGATCATTTATTTGTATTTTGAAAAGTTATTTTGTCATATACAAAGATATTGTAAACCTATTTACAAACATTTAATTTTCTATCTAAAACAATTCGTCACATATCTATTAAAAGATAACCATTGTTTCTAAATATTGTTTCATATTAATTAATACAAATTCAAAGAAAAAAGAGCAATCCATCTACAGAAACATATGGAATAAAAGATACAAAAAACAATTCACTTCCTATTCTAAGGAAAGAAAAAAATGTATTTCATCTTGACATCATCTATAAGAAAAAATAATAAAAAAAAGTAAAAAAAAAAGTCAAATTAGTGACTATAATTTTTCAAAAGCAAAAGATCTTTAAAAAGAATTAGAGGCATTCAGGTGATTGCCTATAAATGTTATAGAGGCACTTGATTGATGATTAGAGGCATATTTGATAAATGCCTCAAAAAATACAATATTGAGGTACATAATTATGCCTCTAAAACATTGTCGCTAAAAAGCATTATATAGAGGCATGTATGAATGCCGCCAAATGTACATTTTTAGTGGAATTTTAATTAAATTTGAGGTAAATTATTTGCCTCTAAAAGTAATTTTAAGAATCATAGTTATGCTTTATAATACCACTAATAATTGCCACTAAAAGTACCTATTGCTCTTATTTAGAGACACTTATGATTGCTTTTGAAAATCATTTATTTCTATATAAAAAAACTATTTTATCATTTGTAAAGCTTATGCAAACTTATATAAAAACATTTAATTTGCTATTTAAAACAATTCATTGATATATTTATTAAAATATATAAATTATTTTTGAATATTATTTCATATTAATTTATATAAATTCAAAAAAAAAGAGCAATCCATCTACAAAAACATATAAAATAAAAAATACAAAAAAACAATTCACTTTCTACTCTAAGAAAAGAAAAAAAGTAGTTCATCTTGACACCATTGATGAAAACAAGAATGCATATAAGACCACATCACATGCACAAGAATGCATTTGACTTTTGCAACTTTTTTCTCTTTGAAAATAAGAATGCATTAAATTAGCGATGTACAATTTTATTTCTCCTAATTAATGAAAAGAAATGAACTTTTATTATAATACAAGACCACATTAGTCAAAGCTTTTCTTTGTAGTTTATAAAATCTAGCATGAAGCAATTTATAAGCATTTTATACTCATCATAATTTGTTTTCCTTTTATTCAACAATTTATAAGAAAAAAATAATACAAAAAAGATTTAAATTAAATTAGTAATTATAGCTTTTCAAAAGAGAAAATTTTAACTATATAATTAAATGTAGTTATAAATGTCAAAATAAAAATCACTAAATGTTACATTACCAAAAATGAAGGCCAATCAATGGTTATTCCAACAAATGTACCAATTGTTTTAAGACGTTCACATGGTCTTATAAAAGTCTTTTCACAAAATATTGATTCCTCAATATATATCTTCCAAAATTCTTCTCCTAATTTTACATCACCAATTTTTTTTTTTTTTTTTTTTTTTTATGAATCTTTGCTAACAATAGTTACTTTAGCCACAAATACTTGTTTTCCTCAAACTTCTTAAGAGAACTTTTTGTTACACCCTATTATGACATCCTATTGTTAGTTGAACAATACCCTAAAAATATATTTAAACAAAAATATCAAATCAATTTTGTTAAACTACATTGGGCCTATGATTGTAAATACTGTTCTCTTTTCTAGTAAATAAAGTATACAAATAATAAAATATCATCAATTTACATATAATAATTATATAATCGTAATAGTAGTTATTTTATATGTACTTATTCCTTACCTCCAGAATTCATTCTTTTGTGCATTGTTGCCAAAGTTACTTGAGCAAATGAATGATAACTTGAAGATATTTGTTACTTAATAATGCTATCAATGATATTATATAATTTATAACTAAATAATTTTTCAAGAAACCTTATACAATTAATGAGTAAGCTAATGATCATCATACTTGGGGCTTTGATGTTAAATGACCTACTGAAAAGGAAACCTTGTTTTGACTGTTAGATACCTCATGTGCATTAACATTCTTAGGATTAAATATTGACATAAAGAAGATTTGTTCAATAAATTCTAATAGGATTAAATACAACTATCAAACATGATATTAATTGTATGACATTAAAATGATTTAATATTTTACTAACTACTTGATAACAATGATTATGACCTTGTGAGAAGGTATATATGAATTTATTTAGAACATCTTCCAATTGTGTTATAATAAATTGTATACTCTCCACCTTTTTCGACATATGTTGCATTTCTTCATCAACTTTCATTTTGACAATGGATGTCATTTTTGAAGACTCTACTTTGCCAAGTGTTGTGCCCCATATGTTAGAAGGAGAATGATCCAAGCCAAACATATGCACATGACTATTACTTTGTTTTTCCATAACTTAGGAGAAAACATCATTTCTTATATTTTCATTTTGTAAGGCCTCTTTTTGTTGAGTTGCATACTCATTAAGTTGTGATTGTGACATGGTAAACATTCACTTTATTAGTATAAATGAAGAAAAATAAAAAACTAAAGAGTGACAAAGAAAAACAATTATTTGTGTTCAATCTTCATCAATAGGTGTTCCATCCTTTCCAAGTCCAGCCAAAAATCTTGTATTTTATTGTAATAACTAGCAGGGACCCGTGCAATGCACGAGCTTTGTTAAGTGAAAGCTAAACAATAGAAACACATAAGAGTATATAATTTTTTTTTTATATTTTAACTTTTAAATAATTAATAATTATTCATATTTTCTATACTACCTTTAATACTTTTTTTACAAAACAAAAATAACAATAATTAATTTCATCTAGAGTTGTTCATCAAACTGATGAAGTTGACCAATGCGGCCCAACTCGATCCAAGTTGGTCAATTTTTCTAGTATTTCCAATTGACTTTGGTTCAACAATTTCTCAGCACAAAAAAAAAGGAGCTAAGAGTTGTAAGTCTGCTATTTTGTTAGCTGTGTAGTACTAGTGGAAATGTAGATTTAAGTCCCACTACCTGTTACCACCTACCCTAAGAGTTATAAGTTTGTTGCATTAAAATACAAAAAAATAAAGAAAATAGAAGAATGAATTCCAATCCCTTGAACATTCTCTTTGCTTAGTTATAAGAAAAATAAGGAGTATTCTAGTCAGACTAGCCTTCTAAATATGTAAGGTTCTCATTGTCTGGTAAGTATACTTGTTCATGGGCCGAGCTTTCACTTGTATCAACATAATATATTCAGGCCCAACCATTGGGCCTAGATCTTAGGCCTGAGCCGGACCGTCACAAAAGCCCGGGGCTTAAAGCCTTACATGAATAATAAAAGGTAAACTAGGATTATGAATAGGGGTGCTAGAGTGCCACTCTGGTTGTTGGAGGGAGGGAGAGAGAAAGAGAAAGAGAGAGAGAGTTGTTTCTAGTTGTCAGAGTGCTGTTGTAGATGTTGTCGGAGCTGTTGTAGAATGGGGATTAGGGACACTACCTTTGGTATGAATACACTGAGATTAGGGAGAACCAAAGAGACAGAGAGCGGGACCTTGCCAGAGAGATGATACCGTCTACCGCTTGCTGGTCGTCAGTCTCTAGTTGCCGCTTGTGGAAGGAGATGATCCAAAAGGTACCACCAACGCTGATGTGGAAGAGAAGAAACTTCCAAGTTCTTCCAAGTTAAGGGAGGGAGACTATCAAAGGGGAAGAATTAGGGTTAGGAAGAAAATAATGTGTATTATTATATTTTTGATAATATATTATTAATATATATATATATATATATATATAATATTGCCAGGCCAGGCTTTTATGTGAAATCCTGAGCCCGACCTGAAATTGAGTTGGGCTTAGACAATAGGGCCCAGGCCCGGGTCCACGGGCATAATAATATTGTCCAAGCCCAATCGTAGTCGGGTCGAGCTGTTGGGCTACTTGGCCCATGAACAGGTCTAATGGTGAGTATATTAGACTTATAATAGAATGAAAATATTCTTTAACACAAAGAATAAGTGCAAATTTGGGAGGGCTTTTACATAATAGCTTATAGCAATACATGAGTTGAGAAACTGGTGAAATACCAAATAGTTTATCCAAAGTAGCTTAGTCAATGTAGAAGCCCTCCCAAATGGCCCTAAGCAAGATAAATTCAATTCTAGGCTAGTTTAAAATAGTAGAATGGTCATGCATAGGGATGTCAATGGGTCAGGTTAAATGGTAAATCAAGTTTCAAGGTCAGAGTATTTGGCTTTAGGGTTGGGTTAGGGTATTGATTCTTCAACCTGAGTTGTGTTCAGGTTGGGTTTGGGTTTTGGTTGGCCCAACCTGTTGGGCCATGATATCCTCCATATATACAAAGTATTCTTGTAACTTTTTGACTTCTAACTCTATAGTCTTAAAGTTTAAGATTTATTTACATGTTGATTTTGGTTTTCTTCTTTAAAAAAAAGGGAAAAAGTGACACTTCATAATCTATAAAAGAATTTCCTCTTAAATTAATAGATTTTGGGTCTTAAATCACACCATATTAACCTATGCTAACCCCTACTTTTAACTTATACATATTTAATAAATGTATATAAATATAACATATTAAAATTATCAGTTATGAATTTAGAATAATTGTATATAATATCTATCTATTTGCATAAATATATTACATATATACATATAGAAAATAATAAATTTTAATCAAACATGAATTTTAATTAGATATGATGAGGTTAAATCCACATGTGATCTGATTATTAATTGAATGCAAGTTCTAACATTTAAATGCAGGTTAACTACATACAGTGTCAAATTGGGTATCAGACTTTCGAATTCCATTAACTGCCCTACCTTTGACCACAAAAAGTAGGGAGAAGAGATATTTTCTCAAATTAAGCTAATGCTTAAACTTATTAATGTTTTTCATAATAATTAGGGGGTGTTTATCAATGCGAATTGTTTTATTTTGATTTGTTATTTTTAATAAAAACAACTTTTGCATCAGGAAAGATATATTATTTTTGTTGACATTGCAGCTATTTTTGTTTTAGAAAACAAAACATTCACATTGGCGAACACTCCTTAAGAGTGCTCATAGATAGGTCATTGAATCAATCCATTGGTTGGGCCTTTTGACCCATGAGCTAGTTATCAAGTTCCACAACATTGGTGGCATGTTAGTGGTGGAAGGGTGCAATAATTCACAATTTCTAGGGGTGAATATGCCAATAGGTAAACTTGAGGAGAAATCTTTAGCATTTGATCTAAACCCCGGCCAATCCACAGAAGAAACCTCCTTTAGTTTTTTTCCATGTTCTATTCTCTACTATTCTGATCAATTAGGTTTCGCACAAAACATTGATCACATTGCCTATTCCAAGCTAAATTCCACACATTAATTGGAGACCCCTTGTGAACATTATGAAACCTTAGTTATAGGATATAATTTAATTAGGTATATCACATTGCCTTACTAATAGCCTTCCAAATGGACACTTATGAGATCTTGCATTTTATTGTCCTCTTAAGGGTGAGGTCATATGCTAACCCTGTATTTAAGTAGCCTGGTTAGGGCTGCAAGTGACTTTAATCTACTAAGAAAAGATTGTGTGCAAACCAAGATTTAAAGTATCGATAAGTATCAATTGATATGTATCGTATTTTCTGATATGCCCTTACAGGGTGTATCTGGGTTTTGACCAATTCAGGGAATGGACGGACTTTAAACCGGCCCCTTTGAACCGGATTTGAAAAAAAACTAAAAAAAACTAAAAAAACTACTGATACTGCCCAATACACCTCTACCGGTGTATCAGACATATCGATATTTTCAACCTTGATGCAAACTATACACCCGATCACAGAAAAAAAAAAACAAATAAATTGCTAATTTATCCTGTTTCTAGTAGATCTGGAGTTGCAGTTGGCATGGGTGCAGTGTACACTAAGAATACACAATGTGTCAAATGCGGAGAACTGCAGTCTACTCGGTTCTTCACAAACACAGGGGAGGAACTAAGTGCCCGTTTGGGAGGGCTTTCCTGAATGGCTTCTAAGTTCTAACATTGCAAGATATATAGGCCCCCCCCACACAAAATGTCAATAAGCCATATTTGGTGAAAACTGAAAACCCCAGCAAGCGAGAAACATAATGTCGTTGGGATGTAACCTCAACTCGCCATTGGAGCTAATTTTGGTAGCCGAAGCCACTCAGTCTTGGTCAATGCAGAATTTGGTTGCTGACCATTTACTCTGTTTTAAAGCTGAACCGATGTCACCAACTTTTGCAATTCTCTTAAGCGAAACCAAACCGATACCACTGGTTAACACTGATCAGTTCGATTAACAATTGTTTTTTTAGGTTAACTGAAATCTGAACCAATCCTTTGGTTTTTCAAAAAATAAAAAACCGAAATCAATCCGATTGATTTGGTTAAACGCATTTTTCGGTTCATTTTCTCGGTTCAAATTTTCAATTGGTTTTTTATCCCTCCCAAACGGGCTCTAAATAGTCATTAGCGACCTAGCATTGAGATTAAGAGTATATACTCTTAATGTGCGACTCGTACCGAGTCAAAGGCATGACCTTGTACAGCCACATTCAAATACAGTGAAAGATGAAAGTTGGGAAAACTTATAGATCCTTCATTGTTCCTTGGTAAAGTATAAGCTATGAGAAAAAGTAAGCTAGAATTAACATTTAATAATTCACTCGTACAACTTCTGAAGCTCATCTTTGAACTTGGCTTTCAGCTGCTCCCTCTTCAACTTCAGAGCAGCAGTTACTAATCCAGATTCTGGTGTCCATAGATCCGGCAACAACCTAATCTTTGCTGGAATTTCAAACTTTTCAAGCTTTGCAGCTTTCGCTACCTGTATAAAGCAATAGAATTCTCAAAATCTACTTCAGAATTAACAGAAAAAGGTGTGCCACATGCATAAACTTCGTGTATCACCCACAAATTACTGTCTAGTACAATTAGTATTCTCTTGCATCCATTTAAGTTGACAAGGTTATCTGCATATGTAGATTATTTCCACTAAAATCTTCAAATAAAACAAGAATAATTAACTAACCTTGGAAAGGGATTGCTGAACTTCACGAACTGTTTCTTCTTTCAGGCACAAATCTGGAAAATCTTTGTACTCAATGCCAGCACTCTGGGCCCAGTTTTCAATGACCTTCTGTGGAGGCACTACCAATGCTACACAGTAGCTATGGAAGGGATCTGCATGGACCATGATATTTTCCACGTAGTTGCTTGATATCAAAGCTGCCTCAACCTGAAAACAAAGATTTCAGTCAACTAAATTTGATTACTCTAAGAATATCAAGAGAGAGCCTTGATTTAGTAGGGCCCGTATGATCTCTTAGGTTGCAGAAGTCTATGAATAGACCATCGTAAGATTGTTGGGAAAATCCAAATGTTAATACCTAATTCTCCTAGGTTTATGTTTAGATGGTTCAAAGTTTCAGTATATGTATGTCAAAAGAAAAGAGAACAGCCGAAAATTTCCTATGCACCTTCCCAAGGGAGACGTATTCTCCGTGTTGAAGTTTGACAATATCCTTCTTCCTATCAATAATTTCAAGGCATCCATCTGGGTGGAACTGTCCTATATCACCAGTGTAGAACCAGCGCAAACCCTTCTCATCAACCTGTTACATTTACAAAACCATCAGAATAGTAACAGGGTCCAACTTCAGAATGTGAATAAATGACAAGGTGGGAGAACTCACTTTGTACACCTCTTTGGTTTTGTCATCATTTTTGAAGTAACCCAAGGTTATACTGGGTCCTCCAACTACAATCTCTCCTCGAGGCATTGGTTTGTCAGAAATTGTATATCCTCCCTCTTCCCAAGAGACAAGCTGGAAAAGGAAAACAACAATCAAATAAGAAATATATGCTTACAACTTACGAATTTATGGTTGACAATCGCAAAACATTTACTCATAGCTTAATGAAAAGAATAATTGTTGTGCTTTGAATGATTGTTGTACCTTGAAGTTATTTATGGTTGACAATCAAATAAGAAATATATGCTTACAACTCATAGCTTAATACCTACTGTTAACCAGCTGTTAAGTGGAATGTGAAAGGACACAAATGCCCTTCAAATGTCATCTAATTTTCTTTATCAACCAAACCATATTGAAGTTACCTTATTTTTGATAGCCAAGATGAACTAACCACTCCATCCATCAAACCACTTCCTCTGGCAACCGTAACAGCACTTGATTTAATAAACAACGACCTTCTCAAGTTCTCGAAGGCACATGATTCCTGAAAGAAACTACTGTTTCAGATCCATCTTCACTCAGCACTTATAATTCCAGCGGCAACGATGGCTTTGCCACTAGGAAGCTAGCGTTTTCTTGCTGGCTATTTGCATACTTGGCAGGTGCACATTCTCCTTCCTAAGTCATTCGTTCTCATCGAGAAGCTCTGTCGTGCTGCTGTAGCTTGTCGTTCTACATACCATAGTGGCACTGGTCAATGGTAATGAGCCTCTCACTTTTCTCTGAAAGGCTACAATAGCATTGTCGGTTCAAGTATAGGTGGCGCTTCAGGGAGCATTGAGGTGATTTGGGAATCGAGAACCATTACTCCCCACCACCCCCAATTGACACTCAGGACAAGTAGCAATGCACTGTGCACCACTACGACACAGGTGCATGATCCCAGAGTGATTCACCTCAAATATTCACCCAGTATTGGGTGATCAATGTGCATGGGTCCAAAAAGACATGACAAATATGTTGTTGGACGAAGTAACCATGCTTTGATGAGACCAGAACTAATGAGATTGGCAATCCAATCCTTAAGCCAGCTTGGTTGACACCAAACAATCCTAAAATTAGGCTTGGGCCATAGAATTCCTCAAGTAAAAAGAGGCTCATGATCTTAATTAGAAGTAAGAGAGAGCTCGAAAAGGCATAAGACAACAAATTTCAGATGGCTACAAATGAGAGAGAGGAAAACCAAATTGTTTTGTCCCCAACTATGGATATGAGGGGTGCTCTTAATCAGTTAACATAGAGATTGATACAACTCCAAACCACCAAGTCAATGTAGACGGTGGTTCTGGCTGGGAGGAAGGCTAGAAATTAAGCCTTTTCCAGAGACAATGCAGCTGAACCTAGGAAGAGCATTGCAAACATTGAAGAATGAGAAGCACTTGGCATTATTCAATTAGATTTATCAAATTTCGATTGTACGATTGAAACTTTTCTTCCCTTGATAATAAACACTGACAGGAATGCCAATTTATCTATCCGTGCTTCCCCAAAGGATGTTCTGTCTTCTGTGGTTGCCTGTCTATCTGTTGTGATTGCTACTTGTTACCACCATTTTCGGTGTGGATATATTAGAAATCAAGGCACTGAAATGGAGGCTTTCTGATTCACAAGTACAGAGTAGAAATATGCTAAACGAAGAGACGGAAAAAAAAAGACACTGTATAGGCCGAAGGCCCTAGGTTTGATGGAAAACTATATAACATTACCTCCACCAGCAGTTCTCAATCTTTGGCATTTTTCAGTAGCGGCAGAATCTCCATGATGGCCGTTTCTCTGACCCAAACTGGGAGGCATAGAGCTCTGATACCAAATCATATTATCGGCCAATATTGTGGATTGTGATCATGAGTGTGATATAGATGAACCAGGCTTATGTGACTTAGTGCTTTGCACCTCTATTTCATCTGAAGGAAAAAGATGATGAACATTGTTTTATTTTGAAGGGTAGTTTTGCCATTTTCAAAAGTTTTAAATCGCACATGATGTCGTGTGATACACATAACTGATGGCTGGTTAACTGTAGGTACTAAATTGGCACGTTTTGAAGTTTGGGGACCAAAGTGATACTAGGCCCAAAATACAGAGTACTAATCTGCAATTTTATCTAACTGACTAAAATGTTGTTTACAAACCAGGAAAATAAGTTAAGATGCACATACCTTAATGTAGCAGCAAGGAAGTGGTGGACCCACACGACCCACAGTCATGTCATCACTTTCAGAAAAAGCTGCTCCAGCACATGTTTCAGTCAAACCATATCCTTGACCTATAGGAGCTCTGAAGAAGGAAACCATGTCAGAAAATCATAAGCATGGTTACAGTTTCCCTAAAATTTGTTGATATTTCCCATGAAATTGGTCTAAAAAATTATATACGGAAATAACATCCAAAATTACATAATTTGAAAAAATATTGGTAACATTTCTACCAAAACATTCCATATGTTGACATTTTGAGAAATTACATCAAAGCCTGGAAACTCAACCCTGCCAGAAAGTTCTCCATCAAATCCTTTTTCAGGGCCCTTATTTCAAAGGATCTCATTTCAAACTTCCCTTATAAAAAGATTTGGTGCCCTCATTCTTTCTTTGAGATTTCCCTTGTTTAATTGTTTGCTCCTCTTGTACATCATCTCATGTACCAGTTTTATTTTTAATGAAGTTCTGTTATCTTCCATCTCAGAAAAAAGAAAAATACATCAAAGCCTGAAAAAATTTGGGCATAAACAAAAGATATGCCAACAAGAGTCAAATTTTTATGGATACTCTTTAAATGCCAATCCATCCAGTACAGCTATTAGTGAGTACTTTGTTTCTTAAACTTATCACATAGGTTTTTCCTAATGAATAACCATCAAAATTTAGTTCCTCTTCCTACCTTGGGGGCTCTATTCTTGAACAACTGGTTAATCAAATCCTTAATTAATTTGATTCCATGGGTTCCACTTGAGCAGGCCAACTCTGCTAGAATTGGTCCAGTTCAGGGGCTGTCTTGTGCGTGGACTGCAAGTATGGGTTGTAAGGCCTTGGTATCCTTTTTAATTCATTTCTCCTTTCTATCAACACCAGTTTTTACAAAGTATAGATTCTTTTGAGTTTCCCCTAGATTTGATCTTCACTTTACCAATTTGACAGGTTTCAAGCCTATGAAAGTTATTTATCAACTGCGAAAGTAATATGCTGATTTATCTAAAAATGGACAGTATGATTTTATAATGTGCTATAATAACTACAGGCATTGCTGCAAAGTTTATGTATAGGTTTCCTTCTACTAAGTACTAACTATATCAGTTTAAGTTTACATGTTGCCTTCCAAAAATATACTTCTAAAATCAAAACCTAATATAACACAATAAGAAATTAAGAATACATGTTAGCTATTTATGATTATTTAGGGATGAGAAAAAGGGCATTACCCTAGGCAGACATTGATGAATCGTTGAGTATCACCAGACAATGGAGCTCCACCACAGAGCATGAAGCGGACATGTCCCCCAAGAATAGATCGTATTTTTTTGAAAACAATAGCATCCCATATAATTCTTTCTAGTCCCCAAGCCCCAAGCCAGCTTCCTTCAACTGCTGCTAGTCTGCGCTTAAAAGCCAAGTTGAACAATTTCTTTGCCAACCCACCCTTCTCCCCAACCTTCAAATAGATTGGAAACCTAATGTAAATAGCAAACCTATATAATCAAATCAAGGAAAGATGCTACATGAAGGTACCAACTGGCTCAGTTGGTAAGGTCTTTGACTGGTAGCAGAGACTTGGGATCAATTCCTGCCTTCACCTGCGTTGGGGGGTTGTGGGTATGGGGGATGGGCTATCCCCCGTTGTGTAGCCCCCACGAAGCCAAAAGTAAAATAAAATGATAATAATAATAATAATAATAATAATAATAATAATAATAATAATAATTCAAGACAGTTGGCAAAATAAATGATTACTTATATGATTTATTAACCCATAGCAAGATAGTTCAGACCTTTTTCTGCACTCCATCCCGAACACGGTCTAAAATAGCTGGAACAGCTGTCATAAGTGTTGGCTTCAACACAGAAGCATCTCCCAATGTCCCTTTCTTAATTTTATTTGAGGTATCTGTTAATGTTAATGTTGAACCGTACCCAATTGGACAACCTACAGACAACATCAAAGTCTGGACAACCACATGTATATACGGAGTTAATATAGAAAAAATAGAATACATTGTCTAGAGACACACAAGAAGGGCTAATATATGAGAACCTCAGCTGCCAGTTCAAAAACATGAGCAAGGGGCAAGTATGCCAAGTACACATCACTTTTGCCTATTCCAGGAAAGACTGTTGTAACTGCTGCTGCAGTTGCTACAATGTTGCCATGAGTCATCATAACTCCCTTCAGTACCAATAAGAACATCATTTAAGACAGCAGAATAAAGCAAGAAATTAATCCATAAAATAATATTTACTTGAGGTAGTAGCAAAGAAAATGAATAAATAAGAGAAAACCTTCCTGTTCTTCTGGGTTTTCCATGCAAGAAGAGGCATAAATTCAATTCATGTTTCAGAAGCATTCAAGATTATTTTCTTTTGAGTAATGGTTAATAAACAAAAGATGCTACCTTAGTTTGTAACAATGTCATTGTCTGTGGCATATAAGCAACAACTGGTGAAATTTATTAGAAAGAAACAACTGAACAAACCTTTGGTAGACCTGTACTGCCACTTGTATACATGATGACAGCAACATCAGTTTTGGAAGGTAATCTTGGATTCACAGGACTCTCTTTTCCCAGTTTCTGAATTTCAGAGAAAGATGAAGCTGTCCAATTACTCGTATCCCCAAATAAACCAGAATCAATTGTAGCTCCATCCTCCTCTTCAAAGTAAATAATGCGCTTAATAGTTTCCAAGCTTGAGCTTATTGCAGCCAACTTTTTCAATTGCTTGGAATCACAGATCAAGGTCGATACTTGGGCCTGACATCCAAAACAATATACAAGAGAAGTGAAAAGAAATCTCCATGTGAAATAAGACATCAATTCATTATAAACAGCCCAAGCATAACACAATCTGCATGCTGATCAGCTACCAAAGAGCACTGTTACCCACCTGGTTGAGCGAGTGAATGAGAGCATCCTCGCCTAGAGACGCATAAATGGTAACAATTGTAATATTCTGACGGAAGCATCCCTGGCATCAGGAAACAGGAAAATCTGCTGTCATTTCTCCAGGAAGAAGTAAAAATGATAAGGCATTAAAACAAAGCATGCCCTTCTAGGCTACCTCAAAAGCAAGAAGCCACTCTGCCCGTGTTTCAGAAAAAATTGCAGCAGGATTCCCAGGACTATGACCCAACTTAACTAGACCAGAAGCAAAGTTGCAGGCACGGTCAAATGCTTCTCTATAAGTTATCCATTCATAATCCCCCAGGTGTAACTTCTCAAACTTCCTCCCATCATTGGCTGTGATTAATTCTTTGCCGATAAGCTTTCTTGTTCCAAGAAACCTATCACGGGCATTCTTTTTACAAGATTGTTCAAACAGAGCCGCCATGGTTGTGGCCCCTTCCCATGGAACCTCAACTAATTTATCAAATCTACGATTACGCATCGCAAAACCTGGCTCACCACCAACCTCTACCTGTACCCCTCTTTGTTTACCCTTTTTCTTCACTAAGAATACAGTAGAAAGCAGAAATGGTATGACAATACCCAGAGTAATTGCACCCAGAATCCCATAGTTATTTCCACCCATGAAATAATCACCTTGGGCCAAGCGTTCCAGCCAAGTCAAAATTCTGTCCTTATAAGCTTCCATGGTGTATTATGGATATATACCATATCCCTCCAAGAGTATAACAAGATGATTATCTGAAATAAACAACCAAGATTGACGGTGGATTAAATCAAAATTCAACCAAATTCAGTTCATAGACATTGAAGGAATAGAAAATCATAATGGAAACCATGTATTATCCGCATGAGAATGAAGTGATAGGTAAACCGTCGGAATTATAGTTAAGGCCTCATCAAAACAAAAATTTATTCAACAAACCCGTACGAATGCACGAGCAAATTCCATCAAAGGTTCAAGAATCCATTTATCAGCAAGTTAGCAATCCAAATAAGGATTGGATTTTGATAATACCTTTTGTTCCACACTCACAGAACCTGTGCATCAGCACCACCAATCAAGCATATTTATTATATAAATCAATCTCTAGAGAAGCACTATGTTTGGATGAATGCAATTGAAAGAAATATCAAATGAAGTCACTTAAAATCCCTATTGGGAGATCTGGGCGCCGGCTGCCCATCCACCTAAAAGTTTGGGTTTCTGTAAAACGAACACCATTAAAGAAAAACACCTATGACGAAATCAACTGTTCAATTGAACTTGCTTTATATCTAGCTAGCTTGTATTGAAGGCCAAAAGTGCCCAGCCAACACTACGTCAGTTGCAAAATGCAAAGAGGTATCCATAAAAAAGAATTTCAGAGTAGACACCTCAAAGGTGCCGGGATTGTGAATTTAGAGGAATTTATGGAATTCAAATAAGGCAGTTGGAGAAGAATAGAAAGAAAGAAAGAAACCAATGTCAATAAAGAAGCTGCTAAATGTTGGACTCTTACTTGCTAGTCTCAGTGGTATAGGCCAACTGCCGGCGAAGTGGTTGAAGCCCATTCTTTGGACAGGAGGCCCTAAGCACAAGATAACGGAATTTGACTACTGGGATGATGGGTGGTCACCGTCATCCTAATCCATGACAGGAGACATGGGGAATGGTGGTAAGGCATGGAAACTTTTGGCAAAGTACTGGACGATGGTGAAACGTGTTCTCTAGACAGAATATGGCCAGGATGCATGTTCAAATGGTGTAGTATAATAAACAAGGACACTGGGATGCAACTCATGTAATACACATGTTGGTTTTAAGTGAGAGTTCTGACAATGTATTGTCTTTATTGTATTCATATTGATTTTAGATTGTCTGAATCCGAGCCCAGCTGAGTACTGTACTAGGTGTCTTCGACCATCCGGTGAGGCCAATTGATAACAGCTGATGTGGTAGAACTGAAGATAACCTAACCAGTTCAGCCTCTTCAGATGTCATCCTTAATTACTTACAATGCTGTGCAAAATTTTCCATCTCTTAACTGGGTTGAATTGGCAAAACCAGGCGTAGTCAAAAGTTCTAGATAAGAAAAATAACCCCGCAGCATTAATCTGCTATAAACCCATTTTAGAGGATTGAAATTTCAACTAAGGAGAACAATGCATAACATTAAATCCCAGACAAGATGCATAGAAGCCAATAAAACATAAACGGAAAGACAGAGAGAAAAAACGACGCAGGAAATTCAAAAGAACAACCAGATTCCATATGATAGATCATAGATTTAAGGTAATCATCTGAAAGAAATAAAGCTAACTTCAAACTGGTTAAACGTCTAAAACAGGGATAAAGCAAATATGAAATTCATCATCATCTTAAATTCATCAAATATTAATTCAATGAATTCAATCTTAACCAGGATTCATCCAGAACCATGAAACTCTACTGCTACGCGAGTAAAACCAACCTTTGAATGATAGCAAACAGAATCTCAACAGAGTCAGACAAAGAAAATAGGTAACAGATAATTCAAATTTAAAACCAGAGATCTGATGATGAGAGAGGAAAAACAAACCCCAGATCGGAAAATATTTTCCTCTTTCCTCCGAAGGAGAGTGATTCGGAAGATGGAGAGAGAAAGAGGGCGTTTCTGTTTCTGCTATTTTCTGCTCGTAAAAGCAGGGGATCCCAGTCTATCACTTAACGAAATTACGAAAGTGGAAATTATTGTATTTATAAATGATTGGTTCTCATTTATCAATGACTGATCAATGGTGGTATTGTATTTATCTACATTTTGGAAATTATTTTTGGGCCTTGAAGGGGTATTTTCGATATATCATGATATAGCGAAAATCTATGCGGAAAAGATATGGTATGGGAAAAATTTTGATAAATAACACATCATTGGCTACCACGTTTATGATTCCACTTGATTGATAGAAGTTTATCAAATATCATATCTTTTTTATATCATAGTCAAACGCCATGATATTTTCATGGTTTTTTCTCTCTCTAATCAAATGTGACAATGAGAGAAAGGGCTACCATCACCGCAAGCATGCGATGTTATTCTCAAAGCATCCCACATTACATTCCAACCATGCACTCGAAACAGGGTTCGGATATGCTACTCACGAGTTGTTCCAGCATCTCTCTCTATGAGACATTACAGTTGCATATGGGGAATATCTCTCTTGATGCTTCCAAAAAGAGTCGACGGTAGATGTGTGATTGGGTTCAAAGAGTACGAATACAAATGTGTAGAGCGCAAAATTTTGTACTTCATATTATTTTATAGGAAAATTTCTCGATTAGTATCATGTACTTTGGGCATAATGGCACTTTGTCCCCAAACTTTAAAATGCGACAATTCAGTATCCAAAGTTTTAAAACATGACAATCTAGTACCTGTTGTTAAGTAGTTGTTAACCAACTCTTAAGTAGCATTTGAAAAAGGCACAAATGCCCTTCAAGTGTTATTTAATTTTCTTTATCAACTATTAAACGTTGACAAAAAATTAACAGTCCCAAATCTTTATCTTTTCCATTCATGAAAGTTGGGTCACATTTGAGTGGGCATTCTGGTGACCCACCCCAACTTTATTGAATAGAAGAGGCAAGGATTTGAGACTGTTAATTTTTTGTCAATGTTTGAATGGTTAATAAAGAAAATTAAATGACATTCAAAGGGCATTTGTGTCTTTTTCAAATGCTACTTAATGGCCGGTAAACAACTAATTAACAGTATGTATTGGGTTGCCATGTTTTGAAAGTTTGGGTACTGAATTGTCACATTTTAAAATTTGAAGACCAAAGTGGCACTAGGCTCAAAGTACAAGATACTAAACGGGAATTTTCTCTATTTTATATGTATGTGTACTCTTTTAAAATTAAGCTTTTAGGGAAAGAATACAAATACAAATACATACGAAACAATACAAAATAAAAGGTGTTACATTCTACATGTTTGCATTTGCACTCCCTCCAAACTGAGTAATGCAAATAGAATCATCATTGAAGGGGATTTATAACTCATCATCAACTGTCGAAAATATGCAACAAATAGAGCCATCATGGACTAGTGCAAGAAAATAATCTCTAACAAAAGAATTCATATCAATTATAACCACTTCTTCAGAGAAACTAACCAAGCAGTTGCCTAGCTAGCAAATAAAGGTCTAGATGGTTTCTTAAATCTGTTTGAGAAGAATGTGAATACAAATATGTATAGTGCAAAACCACACAAATAGTTCCCAAATCCTTGTCCACAGAACACCATCGCCATGTATAGAGAACTCTCCCCATGGATGACAAGGGAGATATTCCCAATGTGCAACTGTAATATCCCGTGGATAGGTATGTAGGAACAGCTTGTGGGTAGCACATATAAACCCGTACCAAAACCTCATATACAAATATGGTTTCCTATGCTCTGTTTGGGAAGAGTGTAAATACAAATATAAGGTTTAAAACAAGGTTTTGCAGCATAAATATTTGTATTTGCATTCATTCCAAACTTAGGATCAGCTTTGGAAAGAGTGCAAATACAAATATATACACTGCAAATTTTGTACTCATCTCAAAATTTGCATGGTACATATTTGTATTTGTACTATTGTCAAAATGAGGCCGAGGAAATTCTACTTTGTTGTGAAACCTTAATTACATTTGTTTTGCTGATTTTTGGGGATTTACATATAAAGTATATGTTAGAGATATATTAGAGACAACCACCTTGTGGGTTAGGAAACCGATGATAATGCTTCACACCAGTCATAAAATACATTTGGCCCACAACCATTCACTCTCTCACTTAGTATTTATCTTAGGGGTGGTGACACTTTGGCCTCCTCAGCTTTGACCCCTCAAATGTTAATTTTAAAATCCAACTACCCTTAAATGTTATCTTATGAAACTTCTTAGTTTTATTTCCTAAAATTCTTACTTATCATCATTTTGATATTCGTCAATGACAATTAATAAAACCTTAAATGGACAATTTAGTAATTTTACTTTCACCGTTTACCCTGCTAGCGGGTTAGGAGCAAAGTGCTGAATTAGCACATGAGGGTATACAAAATTTTGATTATTAATTAAAAAAGAATAACAGATAACCTAATCTTTCGTGTGAATTAAATTATTGTTTTTAATTATAAAAGATATTCCCCTTTTATAATATATGAATATGATGTAGATCAGCACCAATGGACGGTTAGGATTTACCCACATTCTTATATACGTCATTTAGACAACACCTTATTTTTATAACTTTCTTCTTGACAGTAGACACCAATCCCATTGAAACAATTAATCCATTGCCCACCTCTGTGTTTATAAATTAATAACATATGAAAACTTGAGGGATTCAATTGTTTTTTGATGCGCAGAGAACTAGACAAGATCTCTGATTTTGGTTATTCGTTTATAATATCTAAATATATTTTGTTTATGCTTCATCATTCATGTTCCATATACGCAATAGATGTAAACTATAATAATTAAGTCAGAATTATTGCTTGGAGAGAAAGCAAAATTCCGTGAGAACTGAGAAGAGAACGTTGATTTATTCTAAACCCCAATCTTACCTCTTCCCTCTGTGCGAGCATATCTTCTGCGATAAGTAATTAATTTTTAGATGCTTAAATGCCCTTTGCATCTTTCTACAGATAGGTTTTGTTTTGTTTCTTTAAGCCTGAAGGAAGATTTAAGAAACTAATGCTCAGTTTGAAAGGAATATAAATACAAATATAACCAACAATGTGCATTGAGGCTTCTGCTCTGTCAAATACGATGGAATGATCCTTTGATCTAGTTAGGTATCGTAAGATTCACTTCACAACACTCCAATGCCTTTTCTTAGATTACTCGTAAATTTATTCATCACACTAACTGCATAAGAGATGTCTAGCCTGGTATACATCATTGCATACATCAAACATCCTAACCGCATTTGCATAAGATGATGCATCTGCCATATAATCCACCTCTTCTTTGGTGCTTGGACTCAATTGCAAAGAGAGCTTAAAATGAGCTGCTAGTGGTGTCTTCACAGGCTTGGCTTCAGACACACCAAACCTTTTTAGTATCCTTTCAATATATTTCTTTTGGTGTACCCACAACTTTGCAGCTCCCCTGTTTTTGACTATTTCCATGCCCAACATCTTCTTCACTGGTCCCAAGTCTTAACATCTTGACATTATAAATTTCAAACTTATTCTTTGTAGCTATTAACATATCATCATCTACATATAAAGTTAAAAGCACAAAAGTACCATTGGAAAGTGATTTAAAATAAAACAAGCATCATATTTGCACCTGGCAAAGCCATCCATGGTCATAAACCCATCAATTCATTTCTACCATTGTCTAGGTGATTCCTCCAAACCATACAATGATTTCTTCAATTTGCAGACATAATCTTCCTTTCTAGGTTTCTGAAACCCTTCTGGTTGCTGCATGTAAATATCCTCTTCTACCTCACCATGCAAAAATGTTGTCTTTACATCTAATTGTTCCAACTCCATATCAAACAATGTTACAATACTAAACAATACTCTGATGAATGTGCGCTTTACCACTAGTGAGAAAATCTCATTATAATCAATCATTCCTTTGTGAATATCCTTTTGCAAACAGTCGAGCCTTGAATTTTACATGTTCATTTTCTAACATATCTTCCTTTTTCTAAACACCCACTTGCATCAAATCACCTTTTTTCCCTTTAACAAATTCACAAGTTCCCATGTATGATTCTCGTGTAGTGACTCCATCTCCTCCGACATTGTCAATAGCCACTTGTCCTTATCCTTATGTTGCATGGCATCCTTAAAGGAGAATGGATCACCAATACTCGTTACCAAAGCAAATGAAATCATGTCTTCAAAACCATACCTCTATGGTGCCTTGTGGGTTTTCTTCTCTCTACCTTTGGTGGTCCTATATGGTTTGGCTCGGGATCCTTCATCTTTTTTTTCTTGTGAAGTGTTCTCTAGCTCCATCTCAACATTATGCTTCTGCCCTGGATCTTAGTAGATTCATCTCTTGCTATGTTCTTTAGCATAGATTTCTCATCAAATACCACATCTCTACTGATGATATTCTTCTTGGTGATAGGATCCCAAAGTACATAACCTTTCACGTGCCTCACATATCCAAGGAAAATGCAACTCTTTGACTTGGCATCTAACTTGGATCTCTGCTTCTGGTTCTTGGCATCTTCCAAGTGTTGTTTAAATTCATGCTTTTCTATCTTTGCAATAAGTCCTTCAATGGATTCCTCCTCGATAGATTTCCTATGTATTTCATGTGAAAGTAAAACACCACTAACTTCTTCAACATCAAGAGTGTACTTACCATACATTAAGGTGGCCACGAGATTGTCATAAGAGGGAGGAGGAGATGCTAGAAGTAAGAGATTGCCTTGTCTTCTTCATCAAACTTCACTTTGAAGCCAAAAAGTTGGATGACCAGCATACTAAAGTGCTCCAATAAATTTGAATCTTCTCTCATTTAGAGACTATAGAGTTGTTTCTTCACATATAACTTGTTCGTCAAATTTTTCGCCATATACAAATTTTGTGTTTCTTCAAGATGTCATAGGTCTTCTCCTCATTGATGACATTATGGATCAGATCATTAGTGATCCCTTTAGTCTTCTCCTTAGAAAGAACCTTCGAAACTCCTTGTTGGATCAATAGATCCTTCATCCTCCTTTGCCATAGAGAAAATTTGTTCTTTCCATTAAATTTTTCAATCTCCTACTTCGTAGTTGCCATCTTCTCTTGTTCAAGTGGTCTCCTTGAATGTATTTCTGATACCACTTGTTGTCATCAGTCGTAGACCACGATCACATACACACAAACATAATAAAATCAATAAGGAAAACAAAGATGAAGATTTTACATAATTCCATCTATGGCCAACATGAGATTGAATGAAAAGAAGCTATTGGCCCACTAAGAAAAAGAATATAAGAATTTGGGCCCAAGAAAGATGTTGGATGGGATCCAATGTGAAGTCTAATTAAAAAACAGACCCCTTAGTGTATTATCCAAGAAGAACTGACTGGCACCAAATGTAAATTAAAGAAGACAAATGAAAAAGAATGAGGTGTTGAGTGGGGTCTACTACATATCAATACAAAACATTTATTGAGACACCCGGTGAATCCTACAATTAACGGTGATAATTGGATCTCAAATAAATTTGGTGGGTCCTTTATTAATATACAATGGTGCCTAGGTGGCATATATGTTTAAGGAAACTATAATGGGAAAATCAAGCTAAATGAGTAATTGGGGTTTTTTTTCCATACAAGGCTTAGCCTCTTGCCAACTGGTGTTGGTGCCATGGTAAGGTTAGTGAGGTTGGTCAAGTCTCTAAAGGTCCGGAGAAGGCGACGGGAAAGAGAGAGGACATGGGGAAGAGAGAAGAAGAGAGGAGAGAGGGGAAAGTCCCTTTCTGAGAAACCTTAGGTCCAAATTATCTGATATATTGACCTTCCTTGGGGGAGAGTTGTTCCTCCTTTTTATAGAGAGAAACCTAAACCTATAAGGAAAATAATTTAAAAAGAGGCATTTCCTATTAGAAAATGGGATCATTTCTTTATGTTGACTATTAAGGGAGTATCATTGGGGTTTCGCCACGTGTCTCATGAGATATCTCAAGGACAAACCTTCATTTCACCCGAGGATTCTCATAATCCACGTATGCTACTTCCTTTCATGACCCTTTTTTAAACTGACGTGGTGCATGTGACGCCATTATTTGTCTCATGAGATATCTCAAGGACAAACCTTCCTTTCACCCGAGGATTCTCATAATCCACGTATGCTACTTCCTTTTCGTGACCCTTTTTTAAACTGACGTGGTGTATGTGACATCATTATTTGTCTCATGAGATATCTCAAGGACAAACCTTCCTTTTACCCGAGGATTCTCATAATCCACGTAAGCTATTTCCTTTCGTGACCCTTTTTTAAACCGACATGGTGCATGTGACATCATTATTTGCATTGCTCGCTTTTATTAGGCCCACAGGGCATCCCGTTACGCGAGTAATTTAAAGACACATGTTTCTGATATTTATTCCTATTCTGTAGTAATTCTATGCTTGTCACGGTTCTGTAGTGGCTTTGAATTTCATCGCAGATCCGTGTGCGTCCAAAGCCCATCATAGGTTTGCGCATGTCCAAAATTCATCACAGATTCATGTAGGCCAAAGTTCATCACAACCTGTTTCGGTTATGAGTTCATCACAGATGTGTGATGAGTTATGAACTCTTCATAAACGTGCAATGGATCATGAATTCATCGCAGGCATCTGTGTAGTATTGGTTTGACACCTTCTGTACTATGATGGTCTTAGTGACCACCATGCACCTACAACTGGTCTCTTCACAAAGGCTCCCAACCAATGTTAATTGTTGATAAGAAGGGCCCACCTATCATAACAAAATTTGATCGGCAAAAATGACAAAGGGAAACATATTGTTAGTTAGATATTTTTTATTAATTCAATCTAGTGGGACCCATTTGTATGGAAATTAATGGTGGTTAAAGGATGACTATATAATTGGAAACTACGATTGGCTATCAGATTAATTGAAAATGATCAAATCTAATAAATAGATTGCAATTTCATTTTATAACATGAAATTCAAAATTAAAGATGGGCGGGCCCTTGTAATGAGCAAAACCACTATAAGATGGGGGAAGTGGAGAAAGAAATAGAGTTTTTTTTTGGATGGAGAGAGAGATTTGCCGTCGTCTATGATTAGTAAGGAGCACGCTAAGAATTCAAGGTTGCATTCATTTATGATTAGAAATGAATGTCCAGATCAAGTGATTACAACAAGATTTGCCATCAATCCAAGTTGAAGTAGTTTCAAGTTAACAATTAGGATCATTTTCACTTGCCAAACAAACTTATTGTCGCACATTGATTCATTTCTTAACCCATCAATTGATTATGAATTGAGAAAACCCCTCTACTCAAAATCCAATATCAATTTTCACCCATGGCTGCAAGTTACAGTAAGTTAAAAATCTCAATGCATATACCTTTATAAGATTTGGCCCAAAGCTATTATACAGGGTTGCATTTTGCATCTTGAAATCTGCTTCATTTGAAATCCTCAAAGTGCAAACAATTTGTAGAATCATATTGCATTCTTGGATCCTACTCACGACAAGAGAATTAAATGGTGTTCCTCATTGGAAAAAAAAGAAGAATTAAAAAAAAAAAGAGTTTGTATCTCACTTACATTTCTACAAAAAGTAAAAAGAAAAATAAAAAAGAATTTATATCCCTACATCCATGGGCAAGAAGGTGAGAGGTTTTTTTTTTTCTCATTATCAATTGCATAAAAGTTACAAGGGAGAATTCATCCAAGAACCCAAAAGTTTCAGCCCTTAAACCCATACAAAACTTGTAACAAACACTCACATTTTCCCTTGTTCTTTTGTGAGACCTGATTTACTTTTCATCAAAAGAAATAAAGAAAAAAAGGGCAAATGGAGAGATTTGGAGCCTTCACAACACTATACATATATGTAATTGTACTCTTTCCAAACTGAGCCTAAGGATCCTTTATTTTGCATAGGAAATGGAATTGGAATGGTCTATTCCTTGTTTGATTTAGATAAGGATTAAATCAGAACCAATTGTAATAGATTCTTAGTCAAAAAGGAGGGGTAGGGAATGCTCATTCCCTAGAATAGGGGAATGCTATTTCATCATAAATGGAAATGAGATTCCAATTCCACCAAACCAAATAGTTGGAACTGATTTTAGACTCTTATTCCCATGAACCAAATAGACCCTAAGCTATAGATATGCAATAATTAGCTTTGTTTGAGAGTACTTGTTTTTTGGGGTAAAAGACTTAAAACATCACTTGGGATTTCAAATAAATAAATCTCCATTCTCTTTTCTAAATGGACTAAGACCTCCCTATTAGAGATATCAAAAATCCTCTTTAGACCTTAAATCTATTAACCCTCCGTTGGTTTTCTAAAATAGCCTTAAACTTCACCTCAACTTTGACTTTCCCTTTGACCTCCCCAAACTTTTGGGAATAAAGGGATTTATAGACCCCTTCCATTACTTTTAAGTGTGCGGAGACATAAACATTAAATGTCTGTTATGTTAATACTAATTCCTCTAATTAAATTAATAGGTTTTAAGGGTTGTTTTTTCTTTTTGTAAGGATTTAAGGTTTTTTTAATTAAAGGTTTCTGGACATTTCAATCATCAAATATTTGATGATATTATATAAGGGAAAATTTTCTAAGGACATGTCAAAGTCGAGGGGAGGTTTAAGGCCATTTCAAAAAACCCAAAGGGAGGTTTTTAAGGATTTACCCTTCTCAAAATGGTGATATCTCTTTCATAAGAAAAATGACCCATAAAGAAAGCATTAGCTTACCATTTGTTATTTTCTTCCCAACTACCACAAATACACAAACAACTTCATAGAAACAAAGACCATAACCACCCTTTTTCCTTCCACCCAAGAACTTACTATTCCAATATTTCAAAGATGGGATAATTGGTTATTCTTTCTCTTATTCATATATTTATTGATTTTTATCTTTGTCCTTGTTCTACTATTCTATCTTTGTGTCTCAAGAATTGGACAGTTTTGGGCATGGTTTTCGAACCATCGTTGACCTGAATGGTCAGACTGTTCTACTCGAAAACCATTTGGACAATCGGTTCTGTTTCACCCTTAATCTATTCCTTTGCAAAAACTGTTGACTTGGGCAGTCGAACCATCTATTGTTTGACCCAAACAACAATTTTTGGCTATTTTTCATTTTATTTATTTTTTTATTTTCTAAATTGGAACAAACCATCCCTTTAAACCAAACGATTGAACTGTTAACCTGAAAACTAGTGGCCAATGCAATCCCAACTCTGAATCGGTTTTTAAAACATTAGTTCTAGGTCTCTAAAAATAAAGGCAACTGTAGGATGTCCTTTCTTGAAACAAACACCAAAAGTTGACCCTTCACAACACAACTTGTGGTACTACTTCACCATCCTACAAAAACGAACCTCTGTTTTAAGGTTGACAACCACCAACCATTACAATCGAGAAGTTGATGTCTAGTTGGGGACTCATATCTCCCTCCAAATTAGTCAAACATGTGCTTTTAGGAGAGATAAAAAAGATTCTTTTAGGTGAAGAGAAAAGTTTTGTTCTCTTAATCGTGGTTTCTGTTACCGAAGAAATGAATGCTATTATGATCATTATACATGGTCTCAAAGGTGCCAACAAGAGAGGTATTTCAATTTCACAAAAATTTGTTGCTTTGCTAACAAGCATGTTGATCCACTAGTTTATACTCATTAGAGTTTGAATAGACACATAGCCTTGTTTGTTACTATATAGTAAGGGCTGCAACCATGTGGTAGCAAATGTTTATTTTGATAACTAATGACTATTTATAGACAAGTACAAGTATATAACTAGTTCAAACAACTGGGACCGTGGGGCTTAACTGCAAGAAGGTTTGTTACAACTGACTACCACAGTCTTGGCTAACCCCCCCCCTCAAGTTGGACGTGGGATGGAACAAAACCCAACTTGAATAGTAATTGGTGATAGCGATCAGATCCTAATTTCTTGGTGAAGAGATCAATAGGCTATTTAAGTCCAAAAATGTGGAACGTTTGAATCTCTTGTCGTTGAATATGTTCATGTACAAAATGAGTCAATGTCAAAGTGCTTTGTTCTTTCATAGAAAACCGGTTTTGTTACAATGTGAATGACAACTTTATTGTAACAATGAAATTGCATTGGGCAAGAGAGAGTGAATGTAAGGTCAATAAAGACTCTATTAAGCCATAGTAATTTGATAGTGGGGACAACCATTACTTGATATTCAGCTTCAACAGAAGACCGAGAGACTGTGTGCCACTTCTTAGTCTTCCATGAGATGGGAAAAGTCCTTAGCATGGTAGTATATCCAGTAGTAGTTTGATGAATTAGAGGATAACTAGTCCAATTGAATAACAGAAGCCTCTAAGAATGAAATCATTTGTGGATGGCAATAATAAACCATGTGTTGGTGTGGCCTTGAGGTATTGTACCACATGAAGAGCATTATCAAGATGTTCTTCACATGGTTCATGCAAGAATTGGTTAAGAGAGTGGATAACAAAACTTAACTTAGGCTTAGTGACAATAAGATAAACAAGATGGCCCACCAATCGTCTATAATGGACTGGATAGGTGGACTAAACATCAGTTAGGTGCTTTTGTTGCACAATTGGGGCTGAACATAGCTTGCAATCTTGCATGCCAGTCTCAATCATTATGTCCATCATATACTTATGTTGGAAGAGAAATATGTCTTCATTAGATTAAGAAATTTCAATGCCAAGAAAGAACCTAAGGGCCCAAGGTCTTTGGTTTTGAAACAATCATTATTTCAGTTTTTTAGAGATGGTATGCGGGCTAGATCATCCCCAATAATGATAAGTCATCAACATAGACGAGAACAACAATGTAATTGTTGGGTTACTTAACAGTGAATAATGAATAGTCAACAACTGATTGCTTAAATCCAATGGCAACGAATGCTTAAGTAAAATTGGCAAACCATTGCCAATAAGTTTGGTTGAGGCTATATGGAGATTTGTGTAATTAAAATTGTGATGGTCCCCATGTGAGAGCAAACCAGGAAGTGGGGCCATGTATACCTCCTTATGAAGGTCCCTATGTGAGAAGGCATTATTGATGTAAATCCCATCACCTAACAACAACTATTGCAAGTAAGCACCACATAGTGACCATTTTCACAACTGAGGTGAATGTATCATAATAATTCAAGCCCACAACTTGGGTGTAGCCTTTAGCTACAAGGTGGGTTTTGTATCTATCAATTGGGTCATCAACTTTTAGTTTGATTTTGTAAACCCATTTAAATCTAATGGGTCACTTACCAACCGGTGAGTTTACAAGTGTCCAAGTGCCATTGCCATCCAAGGCAACCAATTCTTTTGAGATAGATTGTTGTCAAAGAGGATCTTGTATGAATAAATTAATGGTAAGAGGGTTTGGGTGGTAATGTGGTGGATATGGTCAATGCTTGTTGAGAAGAAATGGATGATTGAATGTTACAGACAAAATCATATAGATGGAATGGTATTTAGTGAGTACTAGTTGACCTATCAAGAATTAGGAGGTTCATTAGGCCTGTCTAAGTATACATGAGGGGAATCACTTGTACTGGGCACAACACTAGAGGTCCATCACTTGGATCATATGATGTATGAGGGCCTGTGGTATTAGGCTCATACTAAACATCACAGAGTCATCAACAGAATCAGGATAGGAATCAACCAAAGCCGTATCATCAGCATAATCATTGGGAGTTACCACAGAATCCTTAGCAAAATGTTGGACTAAAAAGGGGAATTCTTCTTTATGCAATGCAACAAACAATCCAAGCTGTAAATTTATCATGAGATTGTGGCTGAATTTGAACATAGCATAAGCAAACAAACACTTGGAGATGGTTGTAAGCAAGTAGCTTGCAATGCAACATCTTGTATGGTGACTTGCCTGATAACAAAGGAGTTGGAGTGATGTTGATAAGATACATAGCTATGAGAAGGTACTCACCCCAAAAGGTGACTAGGAGTGATGTTGGTGTTTGCGTTCACCTATGCAATTCTATTGGGGCACGTCAACAAAAGATCGATGGTGAACAATGCCATAATGGGCAAAGAAGTTTTGTATGGGCCCAAAGAGGAATTCAAGCCCATTATTAAACTAGACATGGCATTTAGTTTGTTGACATTATGTCTCAACCATTGAATAAAACAAAAAAATGTAAATTGTAGATTTGTTCTTAAGTATATCTTGAACAATTGTCTATTAGGTAAGAAGAAATGAGCATTGGCGTAAGAATGGGTCCTATAACCTCCCCATATGTCATAGTAAACTTACTGAAATGGAGATGTGCTTTGAATGTGGTTGACCGGGAAAGAACTCCGTGACAACTTAGCATGATGACAAGAATCACAACAAATATCAAAAATGGGAAAAAAAAACTTCAATAATGAGAGACATACGAGACTTAGAGGCATGGCCAAGGCGCTAATGCCATAGATTGTAACTAATTGAAGAACTAGCAACATAGATGAAAAAGTAGAAAAACAAAGATAATAGAGACCATTTCGAAGCTCACCCATTAGTAGAAAACAAAACAAAAAATAAATATATAAATAACACATTACAACTATTAAGTCAATTTGCGAATAGATAACACATTGCAACATTCAAGTGAAATTTTAGATGTGAGGGATATAGTGTCATGGTTTGACACATTGACTATGTTGTCTGATTGGGTCATAGCTGAGTGGGCCCTACAAGATATGTAGCTGCCCAACTATCGCCCTACCACGTCATCCTAACTCGGCCAAGCTGTGCTAGTGTAGTGGCCCCCCATTTTTTCCTTTCAGCCACATCAACTATACATCACGTGGATGAGCACAACCAAGGATGAAGAGGAACAGGGAAGACGACTCCAACGAGGAATGGGACTCTATCCCGAATACCTCAACAGCAGACCTTACCCCGGAAACCCAATTCGACCAAGACATGAATCTTTGGCTATAAAAACGTACTCCATGCTCGAGATTAGGGATCCGACTTCTGAAACCCATATAGCCACTTAACCCAGACCAGCATCCTTATAGCTTGGCCCAACCATCCCACCACCACCTATTGACTTCAGTGTCGGAGTTCTTACCCGGGTATAACTTATCGGGCATCTGATTTTTGTTTTCTTGATTACAAATCTTGAAGCGCAGTCTCGTCCTTGTAGCCCAGCCCCGCCCTGCCAACAAAGACTACCTAATCGCCTTCCTTGGTTCATGCACTACCTCGGATTGAGCAGCATCAGATTGGCGCCGTCTATGGGAACAACACAAAAAGCCTTTTCCGAAAATTTCATTCCTCACCGCACAATCAAGGAGGTAATCAAGCTACCTAAAAACAAGCCTGAGCGATCAACTGACTATTCCCCGACTTGGGAGAACTGGCACTGCCCGCACCAAGAAGTCTCATAGCATTCAGCCACAGTAGATCAAGCGTAGTTCCGAGCCATGCAAGAAAAGGTTGACAGGATCTTTGAATTTATGCAAACACTAAGATCTACTGCACCGCTCAATCGGGCTGCCCCTCATGCCCCAATGCGCACAAAAGACGATCCTCAGGCCGAGGACCCCAAAGCGTGCTGGACAAACGTAAAGGGAGAACAGTCTGAGCACATGAGGTAGGACACGACCCGGAGGCCCACCGCCACGGCCCGTTCTCGTGGACGAGACTGCCATAGCTAGACACACCAATTAGTATGCACCCCTGCCAAAGAAAGGCTCAGCAAAAGGACACCGCCCTTCGTGATCTCCATCGTCGAGTCAAGTTTAGTCAAGGATCACCCCACACGACCCAAAAGGGAGGTCGCATGCACTACAACCCCGGGTAGCAGAGGTGCTGAGTTTAAGGAACTACGACAACGTTTGGAAGAGTTGGAGCGTACGTCTGCCCCTAAGAGTGTAATCCCCGCTGTAGATTAACCTGTGCAGGCCATTGCGCATATCACCAAGGAGCCGCCCTTCATCTAGGATATCGTGGACGAGGTACCCCGTGCCAAATAGCGAGCCCCCCAACTCGACAAGTATGATGGAAATTCCGACCCTTTTGACCACATCGCGGCACTCCAAGCCCAGATGATGCTACATGGTGCGTCGGAGGGAATGATGTGCAAAGCCCTTGTAACTGCATTGCAAGGCCCGACCTTGGCATGGTACTCCTCCTTGCTGCCGAGGTCTATAGTGTCTTGGGCACAACTGGAGACCCAGTTCCTGGCACAGTTCATAGAAAGTCAAAAGCACTAGAAGACCTCGACCAACCTCATGCAAATCCAATAGAGGAAGGCGGAGTCCCTTAGGGACTACTTGGCAAGATTTAACAAAGAAGCGCTTCAAGTCAGAAACTTAAATCAGTCAATCGCGGTGACAACCATACAATACAAACTCCACCCTTCTTTGTTCAACTTCTCCATGTCCAAGAACCCTCCTCAAACATTGGCCTTACTAATGAGCCACACGTAGAATTATATCAACGCTGAAGAGGCCTAGGCGCAGCTCAGAGACTAAGATGAGAAGCTCGATAGAAAAAGGAGAGAGAACGACGAGCAAAAGTCAGAGAGAGCAGATAGAGATCCCAAGAGGCAAGATCATCGGGCCGACCATAGGCTTCACACCCCTCCCCCAACCTATCGAAATTTCATGCCACTTAATGTTCCGCGGTTTGAAGCCCTGATGCAAATCCGTGACTGCAACTATGTCAGGTGGCCTGAAAAGATGAAGACACAAAGCAACAAGAGAAATCGAGACAAATATTGCAAGTTCCACAAGGACCATGTCTACGAAACAGAGAACTGCTTCGACCTATGCAACCATATCGAAGATCTAATCAGGCACGGTTATCTCAGCAGCTTCATAGATAGAGCAAAGAAGTTGGCCCAAGAGGAAAAAAGAGCAGACGAAGTTCGACAACCTCTGTTCCGTGGCCACCCAACCGATGTTATCCATGTGATATCGGGTGGAAGCGCTTCTGGAGGGGAAAGAACGTCAGGACGAAAGAGATGTGCTCGAATGTATGAGATAGACAACCAATGCCACGGGAGGAGGCGCAACACGTCTATTACCTTCACTAACAATGACCTCCGAGGAGTAAAGACACCACACGACAACGCCTTGGTCATAACCGCCAAAGTGGCCAATTTCAAGCTATGGCGGATCCTAATTGACACAGGGAGCTCCACCGACGTGTTGTTTGAAGATGCATTCAAAAAGCTTGGCATCGACAGAAATCGATTTGCACCAGCTAACACTCCTTTTATGGGATTTTCCATAGAGTTCCTCCAGCCAACGGGGAGGATAACTCTTCCCCTCTTGATCGGGGATGGCGATGTAACAGCGACAGCCATGGTAGATTTCATCGTGATATGCTGCCCCTCCTCTTACAACGTGATCCTCGGCAGGTGAACCCTTAACGCCTTACAAGCAGTAGTTTCAATGTACCACCTCGCCATGAAATTTCCAACTAAGTATGGCATAGGGGTGGTGTGCGGGGGTCAGAAAACAACATGACATTGCTACTAGTTATCCTACTGAGGACCACGTATAGTGGCCGAGACATTGATGACGGAAGCATATGGCTTGCACGATGAGGTAAAGGCACAGTGCAACCAACCTGTGGAAGACCTCATCCAGGTCCCCTTGGTTGAGGATGACCCTGAAAAGATGGTCTAAGTTGGTTCCCTACTAGGCGACCATCTCTGAGAGGAACTTGTTCGATTACTAAGGAACAATGCCAACGTGTTTGCTTGGTCGACGTAGGACATGCTTGGAATCGATCCCGAATTTATCACACATCAGTTGAACGTTGACCCTCATTACCAACCTGTGAAGCAGAAGAAGAGAAACTTTGCTCCGGACAGGTGGCAAATAATCACCGAGGAAGTATAGAAGTTGCTCGACGCCAACTTCATTAGGAAAGTCAAATACCCTAACTGGTTGGCCAATGTGGTAATAGTGAAGAAGGCCAATGGAAAGTGGAGAATTTGCATCAACTTCATTGACCTAAATAAGGTTTGTCCCAAAGACAACTTTTTCCTTCTCCGGATCGACCAACTCGTCGACGCAATAGCAGGGCATGAGCTCCTAAGCTTCATGGATTCCTTCTCAAGTTACAACCAGATCTGAATGGACCCATACGATCAAGAGCGAATGGCCTTCATCACTGAACGAGGCTTGTACTGCTATAAGGTAATGCCCTTTGGCTTCAAAAACGCCAGCGCTACCTATCATCGAATGGTGAACGAGGTATTCAAGGAGCAATTCGATAGAAATGTGGAGGCGTATGTCAACGATATGCTCGTAAAAAGAAAAACGGCCAAGCACCACCTAGCTGACCTCTTGTGAAGTCTTCAACACACTTAGAAAGTACAAGATGAAGTTGAACCCAACCAAGTATGCCTTCGGGGTTGGCTCCGACAAGTTTTTGAGATCCATGGTAACATAGAGAGGAATCAAAGCAAACCCAAAGAAGATAAAAGTCATCCTTGACATGCCATCCCCCCAGACTCACAAAGAAGTACAGCGGCTCACCAGGAGAATAATCGCCCTTGGTAGGTTTATGTCCAAATCCGCAGACCGGTGCCTCCCCTTTTTCAAAGCGCTTAAATGACCAAAGGACTTCCAATGGATGGAGAAATGTAAGCAGTCTTTCTATGAACTAAAGCAATATTTGAGCTTGCCGCCCCTCTTGACTAATCTGAGCCCAGGGAACGAGCTATTGCTCTACCTCTCGATCGGGGATGAGGTCGTCAGCTTGGTGTTAGTTAAAGAAGAAGACTGAGTATAGAAGCCAATCTATTACACCAGTAAGGTCTTCAATGGCGTAGAAACCCGATACTCCATTCTCGAAAAGTTAGCTTTAGCTCTCATCACCGCGGCCAGGAAACTCAGACCCTACTTTCAAGCCCACAGCGTCCCAATACTCACTAGCCAGCCTCTCAAGAAAGTGCTACAAAGACTGAAAGTGTCGGGCCACCTAGTCAAATGGAGCGTAGAACTGAGTGAGTTTGAGGTCACGTACACCCCCGACCAACAATTAAAGCCCAAGCCTTGGTAGACTTCATCGCGGAATGTACGTTTGTCATGGAGGAACCGGCCCCATTGCCTCCAGCATGGATGCTCCACATTGATGGCTTGCCAAACAAGCAAGCTAGCGACGTCGACCTTATCCCCCTCGACCCAGACAACGTGGTATTGGAACACACCCTTAGATTTGAATTCAAGGCATCTAACAATGAGTCTGAGTATAAGGCCTTGATTGTTGGGCTCCACCTTGCCTTAGATCTTTGGGGCACAACGGGTCGAGGCCTTCAGCAACTCTCAACTCGTAGTCAACCAAATTCATGGTCAATTCAAAGGTTGGACTCCCTCTATGGTGAGCTACTTACAGAAAGTACAGGAGCTCATTCAGTAGTTTGAGCACTTCGACATCCAGCAGATCCCCTCGACCGAGAATGCTCAAGCCAACGCCCTTTCAAAGCTCGTCAACTCGCCGCAATCCAACATTGATTCAACCATCCGATTAGACACACTGGCCTAGCCAAGCATCGTGCCATCAAACATCCTCATCCTTCCAATGCAACATGGCTCATCCTAGATGGACCCAATCGAGTATCTTCGAGAGGGCAGCTCCTTGAAAGATCAGAGAGAAGTGAGAAACTCCAACATAGAGCAACCAGGTATTGTTTGATACAGGGCCAGTTGTACCGCCATTCCCACACGCCTCCCTACTTAAAGTGCCTCTCCCCAGCCGACGCAGACTACGTCCTTAGGGAAAAACATGAGGGCATCTGCGGAGATCACCTCAACATACACACACTGGCCCATAAGGCGCTCCGACGGGGGTATTTCTAGCCGACGATGAAGCAGGATGCCGCCCAACTAGTTCAGTGGTGTGATAGTTGCCAACATCACTCTAACCTACATCATTAGCCTACAACCCCTTTGAGACCAATCGCCAACCCATTGCCATTTGCCTAGTGGGAAATGGACATCCTTGGCCTCTTCCCCATTGCAGTTTTATAGAATAAGTTCCTCCTCGTAGTCATGGACTACTTCACAAATTGGGTAGAAGATGAAGCCATATCGCGCATCACCGCCTACAATGCCTGGAACTTCCTTTGGCAGGGAATCATCTGCCACTTCGGCATCCCGCGCATGCTCATCACAGACAACGGAACCTAGTTCATTGAAAAGAAGTTTGAGGTCTTATGTGCTTACCTAAGGATCAATCACCAGACTACTACGGTACACCGACCATAAAGCAATGGGCACACCAAGGTAACTAACTGCATCCTACTACATGGCCTGAAAAAGATGCCTAGATCAAGCCAAGGGAAGATGGGCTGAAGAGCTGTCGAGCATTCTCTGGGTTTACAGGACGACCCCATGGACTGCCACTGGAGAGACCCCTTTCAGTCTAGCCTATGGGGCCGAAGCCATCATCCCCGTGGAGATAGGATCCCCAACTCTTTGGACCAAGTTCTTTGATGAAAGACAAAATGATGAAGATCTACGTGCGGAGTTAGACCTGGTAGAAGAAGCTCGAGACCGAGCACATGTGAAGATGGTGGCACAATAGCAGAAGATGGCACAGCATTACGTGTCTAGGGTGAAAAGGCACAAATAAAAGACATGCGACTTTGTTTTTCATAAAGTCATCATACCCACGCTAGGAGAAGGGAAGCTCGAACCAAACTGGGAAGGACCGTATACATGGCCATTGGACCGAGCACTTATAGACTTGAAGACCTCGAAGGCCGACCAATTCCGAGGAGTTAGAACTCGGAAAACCTTAGGATGTACTACCAATAGACCCATAAGCAATGCAAGTCTTCTTTTACGTTACTTCTTCGATCCAGAGGCATGCCCATGGCCAACCTCACACACTACATACACATGCTAAGTCACACTACTAGCCGAGCTGACTCCACCAATCCCCGAAATGGATGAGCCTATTACTCCCAGCTCAGCAGTGCATTACCAAGCAAACTACTTGACTCAGCTGCTAAGAGCCTAAACGTGGAGGAAGAATGCCCTTGCCCATCAAGGCCTGAGGACAGTCTAGGAACTCTGCACTACCGTCAACTTAACGGCTGAGCTAGCTGAGAAATGCTTAACCCTAGAAGGGCCCCAAAGGCTTCCGAGACCAGAAATTGAGCATCCCATTGCTGAGAGCTCGAAAATCGAAAGATCTCAGACAACGACACCAAGGCATAGCTCGACCAACCCGCACCTCGGCCAACACAGGACTGGGGACGCTGAGGCATAGCCCGGATGGTTGCACCTCGGTCAACAACAACCTCGGTCATGGTTCGGGAACCAAAAGATCTTGGACAATGACACCAAAGTATAGCCCGACTAACGACAACCTTGATCATCACAAGAATGGCGACACCAAGGCGTAGCCTAGACTACTACTCCTCCATTGGCCATACTTCAATCGAAGAACAGCCCGGCTCAGCCCGCACAGCAACCCAGCCGACCTCACCCAGGCCAACAATAGAAAAATGGTACAAGAGGCCTCGGCGTAGCTCGGCTATAATAGCCCAACTAGGCATGTTAGATATGAAAAAAGAAAGAGGCACATTCACAAATATAGCAGCAACGAGAAGAGGCATGGGAAAAAGAGTTGTCATTTAACTTGAAAACAATCCATTACATTTGTTTAAAAGCCCGACGTACCAAGCCAACTAAAAAAGAGAGAAGCAACACAACACCAAAACAAGAATAATGGACATTTAAGGCGGACGATTAGTCCTCGGCGGTAGAATCAACAGTGTCAACGGTGGTTTCAGCCTCATCCTCAGCTTCCTCAACGGATCCTTGCAGAGAAGTTTGGTCGAAAGTGTCGCAGCCTTGTGATTTCTTGACCAATTCCAGGTAACGACGAAGACCCGACTGCAATGGAGGCCTCAGTGTACTCATCCATATGCAGCTACGTCTCCTCAAATGCCTTAATACTCAGTGATGGCTTCCTCGGCAACCTCCTGCCTTAGCCTGCCTCGTTCAGCCTTGAGCTCGGCAATCTCCCGCTTCAACTCTTGGACAAGACCAACCTGCTCAGCCAGTTGTGCCTTCAACTCAGCCACTTCCCTCTCCAGTGTGGCCAATTATTCCCCAACAGCCCGGAGCTCGGCCAGTTAGGCCTTTTGCCATAGGTACTCCGAATGTTCCCGTTCGTACGTCGATCGAACATCCCAAAGACAATCAACCAGAGCAACCGCCGTGCAAGCATTCTATAAACAAAAATAATGTGATAAGTTCATCGGAAAGGAAAGCAACGCACAAGGAACAAAAGAAGATGATTTACTTGCGCGGTAGACCGAAGCAGAGCACACTCCAAAGCTCCACTACCAACCCCAACCGACTCCTGAGCTATAGACATGGTCATAATCCCTCACAAAACTATTCGAGAACCCTGGGGGTCTCTACACTGTCATCCATACGAACCAACCACCTCGGCACATGTAGACCTAAACTACTTCCTACCTTGGTCACCGATGTACCTACAGGACGACAGACCCCTTGAGGGTCAACCACGATAATGTTGTCCTCCTCGACCTCTTGTTATTGAACCCTTCTTCGTCGACAAGCCACCCTATCTTTGAGTTGTAGCCGCTCATCCGCCTCGGGGCGAGCCACCAATGGCACACCGACCCATTCATGCCTTTGTTGAAGAGCCCTCATCCGACAAACAATGTTCCACGCTAGCCATGCTCGCACCTGTAACACAGAAAGTCTATGATAAGTACGAAGTTGGCAAGATAAAATTAGATTGGCAAGCAAAAGTGAAAGGAAACAGACTGGCCACCCCCTCCATCAACCCAACGAGCATCAACATCTCCGACCATGTGTACGCTATAATGTCGATTTCATGGATCATGCTTAGGGCCAACCTCTCCTCCCAAGTAAGCACCGACCATTGGGGCTACGGTAAAGACGTCCTCAGTCTCTGTAGCCCAGTAGGAAATGGGAGACCCCCGGGGATTCGCACAAAGAAGAAAAAGACTTCTTCCAGTGCTTTATTGAAGAAGGGGCTCCGACCAATGACTGAATGTTTCGTTGAGTAGAGAAATAGTAGTAGCCCTACTGGTGGTGTTTCAGCTGGAGCATAAAGCTCACCATCCCCGGGGTCATATCAATGTTGCACATCGGGGACCAGTCCCGGCTTCCTCGATTTTGGCAACCACGAAGTCTCTCAACTCAGACTCATAGGTCAAACCACGAGAAGAGCTGGAACCAGAACTACTGGAGGAACCAGACGAGGGAGAGGACCGATGAGATGAGAAAGACATACCAGGCAATTTACAGAGCTAAAGAGCAAAAGCTATAGAGCTACTTGTCAAGCTACTTACCAAGCTATTTGTCGAGCTATCTACCGAGCTATGTGACTAATGAATCTGCCGAGTAGTGGATGCCAAACTCCTGTAACTGGCACTAAGGATAGAAAGCGGGGGACCCCTTCTCCCTTTTATAGCCATCAGGGGCACAAACCGAGGAGAGATCAACAGTACAGATGAAGCACCCCTCGGAAGCCTTGAAAAACAATAATGTGCATAAGGAAGCCTTGAAAACCGAAGCAACACCTCGAAAGGCAATGGTTTCACTTATTAATTGTGTCGATTCAGCCATTGCACTGACCCAACCTTCGACGTAGAGACTCGCTATACTGGTCCAGCCTTCAACGCAAATCCTCGGCTGGCTACGCAATGGCCTGGTCGAGCACTCCCCCTCCTTGGCAGCAGAACTGGGGGAATGGTTTATGAACTGAAATTTTGGTTCTTATTTAAGTTCTGCAGGTGACAATCAGAGGACTCCTCGACAACAATCAACACGGCACGAATGATACACATGCTCAAAATTTTCTCAATCGGGCAATGAACCTAGGAGACTTTATTTATCGACTTCAGAACTAAAGGAGTGGTGATCGGATCATAGCTAAGCTAGCCCTACAAGATATGTGGCCGCCCAACTATCGCCTTGCCACATCATCCTAGCTCAGCCGAACTACACTAGTGTGGTGGCCCCCCATTTTTTCATTTCAGCCACATCAACTACGCATCACATGGATGAAGAAGAACAGGGAAAACAACTCCACCAGGGAATGAAACTATCCGAAATACCTCAGCGGTAAACCTCATCCCGATAACCTCCGAAACCCAATCTGATTAGGATTCAGATCTTTGGTAAAAAATACTCCATGCTCAAGGTAAAAAATCCAACTTCTGAGACCCATATAGCCACTTAGCCCGGACCAACATCCTTATAACTCGACCCGACTATCCCACCATCACCTATTAACTTGAGCGTAGTTCTTACCTAGGAATAACTCCTCGACTTTTGTTTCCTTAGTCACACGTGTTGAAACGCAACCTCATCCTCGTAGCCTACGCAGGCACTACCAACAAATACTATCTTATCGCCTTCCTCAGTTCTTGCACTACGTCGAATTTAACAGCACCAATGCCATTAGGTAAGTCTACAAATTTATGAATGGGAAGGGGGTTATGGTGAAGCAACTATCTCTATCGTCAAATATCCAACACTGTTTGGTGGTTCTTTGCAGAGAAGAGAGATTTGCTGGTTTGTATCAATCAAGATCAGTTGTCGTCCGTCTGCCATAGGGGAAGTTTGAGTGAAGGATGATGGAACAACCACAGTGAATGAAGCAGCCTTCTCAGATTTATTAGATTTAGACTGTGATCGCTGATTTCAACCAGGTGGATAAGTTGTGAGTTTGAAACATTTCTTCTTGGTGTGACCATGGTGCTTACTATGATCACAGAATGGACATTGGATCGAGAAGAAACATTGAGAGAGAGATATGGCTTCAAGACTGAGTGGAACTCTTAGAGAAATAGAAATCCCAAACGCTCTTCCTGGACGATTAGTGCATAAATCAAGGCTGGGAAGAGGATTTGATCCAAGAATGTTAGAACGAATCATATTGAACGGGTTTCCTAGTCCCATGAAAAGCTGAAGAATCTTCTCTCACATTCAGTTGAGAAGTATTTCATAACCCCTCCACAGTGATTGAGGCGAGCTCATTCCAAAGAGCTTTTCAGTCGTGTAAAATAAGCTGCCACCGATCACATTTCAACTGATATATGCATGGAATATCACATTGTCTGAATCTTTCTGCAAATCCAAATCTCAGAGGTGGATTCAATGAAAGCAACTCTATGATGGAATTCCTTTTCTAACTAATTGGAGATCCACACAACAACTACCATTGGATTACATTTGATCCACTCTTCCAGTGAAGAACTCGGTGGTTTTCATACAAACAACCTTGCCCCAGCTAAGAGCTGATCAAGCAAATTCCAGAGGAAGAGTTCATGTCCTGTTTAGATCTGTAGCAGCACAAACTCCTACAGTGCTGGCACATTAATAGTTGGTTGAAGCAAATGATCTTAACTGAACTTTATTCCCAAAATCAGAGAGAATGACGGTACAAGGCAAATGTACATCTACTACACTTTGCTTGGATATATCAGAGATGACATAATGACATTAACAGCCACAGTTACACACAAACTCTTATTATTATCAAAGCAAACAACAAACACTTCACACGCATGTATTCTTATTTTGATTCTAACTTCATCTCATCTTTCGCTTTTAGATAGCTTTACCCAGAAATTTCGATGCTCTTAACCTCAGGTTTCTTCTCCTCCTGCTTGGGGATAGTGACGGTAAGCACACCATCCTCCATGGAGGCCTTCACCTGATCCATCTTAGCATTCTCAGGCAGTCTAAACCTCCTCAGGAACCTGCCGCTGCTCCTCTCCACCCTGTGCCACTTGTCGTTCTTCTCTTCCTGCTCTCTGCTCCTCTCCCCACTTATCTGTAGCACCCTTCCCTCCTCCACTTCCACCTTCAACTCCTCCTTCCTCACCCCAGGAAGGTCTGCTTTGAAGACGTGGGCTTCCGGAGTTTCCTTCCAATCAATTTGGGTGTTCACCAAAGCAGAAGTGTCTCGCGTCGAACCGGGCACAGAGGCCACACTACTGGTGTTGAACGGGAGCCCATCGAAGGGGTCCCAGATGTCCAGAGAGAAGGGATCGAAGATGTTGCTTCGCCGGCCACCGAAGATGCTCGGGATGATCGACATCTTAATTGGGTCTCTGGAGGGTACTCAATCAATCACAAATTGGGAACTTTGGCTGCTGAAAGACGCTTAGCAAACGACGGTTCTGTATCTATCAATCTGATTATGCAAAGAACCAAGGCGGGAGACTGGTTATTTATAGAGATGGGGAAATGGGAAAGAGGATTCTAGATTTTTAGGACTTCGTTCCACCGACATTCTTTTGAAAGGAAAGCACAGCTGCCGCGACGACGGAGGCAGTGGAAGACGGTAGAAGATTTGAGATTGTTTTAGATTTTTCCGGGAACAAATTCAACTGAACTATTTTCTCTCTCGGGAAATCGCTAGAATCCTCTTTTACTGTGCTGTGAGGTCTTCCTCACATTAGATTGGAATCTTCCTTTTGAATTGTTCAGCTCCGTCGTTTATCCTATTTGGACGTGTAGAAGGCGGATATGGGTCGTGTCACGTTGTGTAGGAGTTTGAGAAACAACCATCGAGCCCACTGGAGGTGCAAGACGGACTGGGTTAATTCGGGTTGACGTAAACCTTAACCCAACCCTAAAACTTATGGCTGAGTTTGGGTCGATTTTGAAGACCAAAGTACTTATTCTCTAGCTACGGGTGTAAATGGACCAGACTATGATTTAATCCAATCCAAATACGATTTTCTTTTTGTCAAATTCGAATAACCCCTATCCGATATATATAAATATGTTTATATTATATTATATATAAATATATTTATATTACTTTTTTGTAATTTTTTAAAAGACATGTATATATTAATAAATATGATGAAAATATTTCAGAAGTATTTGTATTTTTTGTTTTCTTTATATAAACTGTTATGCTTTTTTATTTTAACAATTTATTAAAATTTTCAGAAACTAACTCAGATCGGATAAGATTCAATATCTGATAACCTTAACGGATTTGGATTCAAATTGACATGTTTGAGATGAGATCAAACCTGACCTAAGATAGGTGTTATTGGATCAGATTTGAATATACCTTGGTTCAAATTCAATCTGACCATTTGCATCCTATTATTTCCTAGACTTTAAAGTTCATGTTAATTCAATATTAGCATGATTCTTAAAAAACATAGCTATCATATTTTAGAAAAAAAATGCCATTAAACTTAAAATTTTTGACATGCAATACACATAGATGTATAAGTAGATAAATACAAATATAATAGATGCATATATAAATATTTACTGGGACAAAAATACATAGTGAATATACATATATAGCAGTACTTACATGCATCCTTTTACGTATAAAAATAGTATTTACATGCATAAATACTATATATATATATATACATTTATTAGGGGTGAGCAAATGGGTCTAGAGATTTACCCTACACAAACCAACCTGAAGAATTGACTTTGGTGGAAGGGGACTTCGTTCATGACCTTGGTGCAATTGATTTTCGAACTGAATTTGCCTTGAAATAAATTTCAAAATACTTTGAGGATGTAAAGATTTGAATGCAAGCAGTACTTACATGCATCTTTTTACGTATAAAAATAGTATTTACATGCATAAATACTATATATATATATATATATATAAAACATTTATTAGGGGTGAGCAAATGGGTAGTTTTACCCAAAACTAACCTCATATTGACCTTGAAATGACCCTATCCAATTTGTTACTTGGTAGGGTTTGATTTAAAATTCTTGGAATTGCCTCCACCTAGTTCAATTCTAGGGTCTAGAGGTTTACCCTACACAAACCAACCTGAAGAATTGACTTTGGTGGAAGGGGACTTCGTTCATGACCTTGGTGCAATTGATTTTCGAACTGAATTTGCCTTGAAATAAATTTCAAAATACTTTGAGGATGTAAAGATTTGAATGCAAGCACTTATGCGGTTATAAAGACCATTGTATCACTTGACCATTAAGTCACTTAAGCGATAATATCATTTTTCTTCAATTCAATATTTAACAAATATGTATAATAAGTAATGTAAAAGGTAATATTTACAAAACTTAAAGGTAATATTTATTATTATTATTATTATTATTTTATTATTATTATTATTATTATTATTATTATTATTGAAAATCAAGTTTTTAAAGAACATTTTTCTGTTTTTTTGGGAGGGGGCCAGATGTAATGAACAAATAGGTTATGCAGTAGACCTCAGTATAAGGTAGATTCCAATTCCAAAAATGAAGTTAAAGGTAAATCTGAACTGAACCAACCTATGCTCACCGCTAATATTTGTACATGCAAATGAAGTTAAGTTGGATTTGTTCTGGGTCAGGTTGGTCATGACCACAACCCTAACCCAACTTAAAGTTAATCCTTCATAATTTTCAACCTTAACCCAAACTTCATCCTAATCCAACCCAACAAATCCTTACCTGGTCCAAGCTGCAGCCCTAAGTTCACACATCCCATTGAATCCTTATCCTAACCCAACAATTTAATTAGAGCACGTTCTTACATGATCATTACCTTAATGATATCTATATATTGTAGTAAAAACTCAAAAATAAAAATAAGGGTAAATTATAAAGACCCCCCTATACTATGGGGTCTGTGACAAAGACCCACTTGTACTTTATTTTGTGAAAAAGACCCCCTTCTATTAGCCTTCCGTCGAAATATGCCGTTACAATATTTTTTAATCCCCATACTACCTTTGGGAGAAAAACATTGTTCATCTTCTTAGATCTCACGATACACGAACAGCAATGACGGCAGACTTCGGAAGTCCTTTCTCTCTTTCCCTCTTTCTCTTCTTCCCCTTCCCATTTTTCTCTGATGCAGAGGCTGACTTCCGTTTCAGAACAAACCGAGGTGATTTTTGAGTTTGTTTCATCTCCAAGCACGACCCAGATAGCCATTCCTTCATAGCAGAAGTTGGCAACATTCGGGAGATGGGTACTCTTCTTAACATACATAGTAGAAGTTGGCGCCATCATGACCGAAGAGAGTGGAGAACCTTCATAGTAGAAGCTGGCACCATTGACAATTGCTTCAATCAATTGCAGAAGTTGATTGAAGGTTAGAGTGAGGGAGAATGTTTTGGTAGAAGTTTCCAAATAAAAGAAAAAACAATTTGGTAGGAAAACACGATGGCTAATCTAACCTTCATAATAAACTTTGGCAATTGCTTCAGTCAAATAAACCTTCTCCGCAAAAGGTTACCTTCTGATTGTTCTCCACTCTCTTTAGTTTCTTTATTTCAAAACGTTGGTTAATGGTGTGTTGATGGATGTTGGGGGAAGACGAGGTGACGATGAAATTCATGGTCTGTCAATCCACTGAAATTATTAGTGTGATGTTAATCATGAATCCCAACAAGCCCTGATCGTTTTCTCTACAACAACTAATACCTTGAATTCATTTCCAACACGCCATTGGAGGTTTTGTTTCTTTTTCCTTTTAATTTATTTACTTGGGGTTTGATTTTCTTTAATTTGTAGTTTTTCCTTCTTTTTTCGTATTTTGGATGGTGATGGAGGGGAAAAATTTAATGGGGTATTTTGGTAATTTAATGCATTTTGTCATCTGGCTTAATGGTTCAAGGGGAGTCTTTGTCTCACAATCATAGTATAGGAGGTCTTTGTCGCAAAACAAAGTACAAGGGGGTCTTTGTCACAGACTCCATAGTACAGGGGGAGTCTTTGTAATTTACCCTAAAAGTAATTCAAATTTTGCTCTAGATTCCTTTTGTTAAAGGCTCTCCACATGCTTGCGAATAGATCAAATCGAATTGGATATTTCTAAATCCAAATTTGATTTGCTTCTGTTCAAATTAAAATTGAATATTATTATTTGGAATTATATTAGATTTGAATTGCAATTCAATATTGAAAGATACAATAGATAAGTTAAACTAAAAAATGATAAAAAAGATTATATATTGTCGATAAAATGAATGAAAATTGACTTTGATATTATATTTCATGAACAAGATGAATTAAAAATTACTTGTATGAAACTTGAACTTACAACAATTTAGTAAAGGGCAAATTTTTTAAATTATCCCTATTTAGTTAATTGACAAACTATATCCTTATTGTCTTAAACTACCCCTACTATTTCTAATAACTGACTAATTCTACCCATCTCGTTAGCATCTGTTAATATTCCATCAAAATCCATAAACAAGTGACACCATGTGACATTTAAAATTTGTTTAAAACCTAATATTATCATCATTCTCTTCCTCTCAACGTAACGCATAACACCAGCACCCCCTTCCTCCAATCTCTCTCTCACTCTCTCTATCTCTTTCTCTCTCTCATTATATAATGGCCACAAAGGTTCAGCATCATCATCATAAACAATAACCAATCGTCCAACTACTATACTTCTTCTATATCCCCAAAGAGAACCCCTGTCCTAAAGGTCTCTCTTTCTTTCCTCCGCTCGAATCCTAGACTAGGATCGTTAAGACAAGGGGCTTAGCGTTCATCTCAGTCATCAAGACAATGGGTTTTGCTCCAATGGATCGAAGATCTAGTTTTAGCTTGGGCTAAACAAAAATCTTTCCTTGTTTCAGAAAGAGTAGCAGGGAGTGGGTCTGTCTTGGACTTTGCTCGGATGACACACTGGAGCTTGGTGGAGATGGTGATGATGACCAATCAGGTGACTCAACTTGCGGATTGGCTCTTGGTAGTGATAGGTTCAGCTTCAAGTCTAGTTTTGGGCTCTTCCCGTTGTGGCTCATGTCTGCCTCTGCGACCGAATGGCTTTGGGTGTCCTTGATGTAGCAGATGGCACCACCGCACCAGTCTATGCATACAAAACCAAATTACAAAAATAAACTAAAACAAAGTCAATCCATATCTTTCAATCATAACGAAACAATATCATCTAATCAAGCACAAACTTATTCATAAAAAATGAAGATATAAGAGCAAACATGGTTGCGAGCGTCCGAAAGTGACTCACCTAGGCTGGTTTGGAATCACCACCCATTAGTTTAAGAAATGGAAGTGATGGAACCTTCACAAATGAACTTCCAAAACGTTTTTGTCTTAATAAGCCCGATGCACTAGCTAAAACCAGTCCAAACAAGACTTGGATGGAGAGAGGGAAGGGGTTAACTACCCCTCTCTCCCAGGTCCAATAGCCAAATAAAAAGATAAACAATTATCCAACCTAGCGAAACAAAAAAAGAATAACACATCATAAGAATTCTACTCTAATCATGTTTTATTTATTTTTGTTTATTTTCTTTTTTCCGTTTTGTTATATATTATTATTATTATTTTTGTTTTGAATTTAATTTTATTAATTATTGACATTATTTTCTCACGGAACCTCATTTGATTTCTTTTTTAATTTTAATATATATATATATATATATATATATATATATAGTTTTTCTTTTTTTTTTTTTGCTTTTTGTTTTCCAATATTTTTACATTTTCTACTTTTTTATTTTCACATTTATTTTACATTTTATTTTTTATTACTTTTCCCTTTCGACCGTTTATCTCCTCCATGTCTCCCAAGTGTCCGAGCCTAGCGAACTAACCTCCCCCATTTCACCTTTCCCCAATTTATTTATTATTCTATTTTTTACCTATTCATTAATTGTTATTTATTTTTGTTTATTTTTAGGTCAATTCAGTCCTGAGAATTGTTTAAGCTCTAATATCTCATCTTCATTCCTCACTCTCTTTTCTTTCATTATCTTTTTAGACCATGAGGATCAAACTGCTTAATAACTTGGTAGTCTTCTCAGCTCAGGGGACAAGAGTAACAGCATGGTCAGTAATACTTCATCACATCATCGTGAAAGTTGAAACCTAATTAGAGAGACAAATCAATCCTGGCACTGACTGAACAGAGATGAAGTATCAATGTATCAAAATACTAATTTAGAATACCGACTAGCAAAATATAAACATAGTAACTCCCAACCTCAGATCAATCTCCAAACAAAGCAAACATAAATATTTTTGCAATGAAATTGTTGAAAGGGAAGGCGGCAATAAACTACCTGACTCACTAACTACCTCATTCTAACAGGATACTGCATTCAATGATCAAGGAATACTGACATAATGAAGCTAATAGTATTATCTTCGACAATATCTTTAATTGAACAACATGGAGAACACCGATTTTCTCTTTGAATAACTAAATGAAACACAAAATCACAACGAAGACGTGGTGATAATCAGGCTTACCTGATCTTATTTTTGGCCCGAAAAACGAACGCTGCAACAAGAAGGGAATACGTCTAGGTTGTTAGTTTCACCTTTCAGATTGCTTGTCCGAGCGCCGGTTTGGTTCGATGGACGAGGAGATGTAGAGACTCGACCGTTCTAGATTTCGGTTGGCTTACCAGATGTGCAGCTCTTCCACCTTCGTTAGAGGGGAAGGTGGATGGGGAACTGATGGTAGAAGTGGAAGATCGAAAGGAGAGTGGGTGAGCAATGTAAGGAAATCGGAAAAACGGGGAAGAGGGGTTTTTCTCTTTGCCGCCACTCTGTTCTTCGTCTCAAGGAAGGAGACGATGAATACTCAGAATTCCTCCCTGGAATAAGAAAGTTGGGTAAGGTGTTATTTATCAAAATTCAATAGTGGATTTTGATCGGTCAAAACTCTTTTCATATCATGGGGTAATTTACTAGTTTTAACCAAGCCGAGACGGACTTTGGTTCAATCAGGTCTAAGCGGTCAAACTGGGGTTATTAATTGAATGGCTGGGATTTTTGGGTCAAAGATCAATGGGCTGATATGGGTCTGACCGCATGGAGGGGTTTTGTATATATGAGTTAATAAGATTAGTTGAAATGAAATCTTTTTAAAATGATGGGTAAACAGGAGTATATTTGGTTGAAATTTGACAGGATGGGGTTTTTGAGCATTCCGGGTTGAATGGTGGGGTTAGATTGGCCCAACTAAGCTTGAATCGGACAGATCTAGAAGGGTATTGATTCAGTCAATTTTGGGCTTCGAAATGAAATCTAGATGCTATGAAGGCGTAAATAAGGTATTTTGAGTTGAGGTTTGCTGTGTAGGTATTTTGGGAGGTCTGGTGGTGTCTGATCCAAGGGTTGAGGTGTAATCGGGGCCATCACATTGGTACCGGGTAGGTTTAATGATGGATTTGAAGGCTTTTGGATTAAAAATTGGGCTTTTTAGGTATTTTAGTGTTTCAGAGGGATTGAAAGGGTCTGATCAAGAATTCCGGGGCAATTTGGGAGTTCGGGTGGCAAATCAAGCAAAAAATCGGGTGTTAATAATGATTTTCTTTGTATTAATAGAAATTGAGACCATGAGACTGAGTAAAGGCACGTTAAGGTGAGACACATTACCTTGGGGAGGAGAAGGCTTCTCTAATTCGACCGAGGAAGAGAAGTAAGCGTAGAATTAATGGAAGAAATCGAGCGTGACTGAGTTGTTTCGGCCGAGCGAAATGGACATAACCACTAGCAACACCACCAAAACCAGCATCAGCTATGGGCGTGCTACCACTCTAATCAACACTCCCAACACGGTCCCTAGAGTTCGAAGGCGAGTCAGAAGTAGAGATCTTGATGAAATCTCCATATAATTAAAAAGGAAAACCCACACTAGATTATAAAGCAGTAGAGTGTCATAAACAATGGTTTTAGCTCACCCAAACCCAGCCCCAGCATCAAAGACAAAGACGTCAGTGACGAAAACTGTGCCAGACTTCCAAATCGGCTTCTTAACACCATATAACAGTCAGTAGATAAATCTCCTCCATAAACGTAGTGCTAGACTGTCATCTTTTTTGTCAATCTCTACTTTTTCTGTCATCGGTGATTGATATCATTTAGATCACTAACGACATCAGAAAGTTGATGCAAATTTTGAAGGGCAAATAAAGAAAAGAGAGAGAAGATTAGGTCATTGGAGTGTTGTCGGTTCCTTTATTAAGTGCTTGAGCAAATCCAGTTCTTGAACAGATCCAATGCTTGAGCAAACCTTAGTGCCTACTACAATTTGCAGCGGCGGTTGTGGAACAAGGGAAGTGAAAGAGGAGGGAAAAGAGAAAGAAAGAGAGATAACGGGAAAGAGAGAACGAGAGATAAGGAGACAAGAGGGAAAGAAAGGTAGCGGAGAAAGAAGGGAGAAAATGCTGCTTGCAGCGGCAGGGATGGTGGGGGCAATGAACAGGGTGCATAGATGAGGGAGAGAGGAAGGAGAAGAGGGGGAGAGAAGGATGAGCGAAAAACTGAGGGAAAGGAAGAAAAATGACGAAAAAGGTTGAAAAAGAAGAAGAAAATAGTAAGGGTACAATTTAATGGCAATGACAATTGTCAAAAATAGTAATGGTGGTTTAAGATAATAGTTAAATAGTAAGGGTACAATTTGTCAATTATGGAAATAGTAGAATAGTAATATGACATTCAAATCAACTTTACTTGTAGATACCATATAAAGTATATATAAGCATGTATATATATATATATATATATGTAAATCAAATTCAATCAACTTAAATTGGATCGGATAGCGGTGGATCTATATTTAATCCAATCATAAACAAATCAAAATCAGGATTGAATTCGAATCGGATCAGGTAATATCTGAATTCGAATCCAATTAAATATTTGAATATTCGATTTGATTTGAATTTGATTAATTAATTATTTTAGATAATTAATAAATATATAAAATAAATATTTTTATTGATATAAAGTATATAAATATATAAATTATTTAAATAACTTAATTATATGTATAAATTATATAAAATAGTTTATATATTATATGTAAAAATTAAATAATCAGTCAAATTTAGATATTTATCAAATCGAATCAGGTCATATCCAAATTCGACTGACTAGATATTTGAATTATCCGAATTCGATTTGATTATGTCGAACATCGAAATCAAAATTGGGTTTTCGAATACCATTGACACCCTACTCTTAAGTGCCTCAATGGGGCTTTTTTTTTTTTTTTGCTTTAAAATAAATTTTGGGGTGAGTACATTTTTTTGAGATTTTATAACCCGCATGGGTATAGATAGAGTACATTATTAGGCTAAACCTTGAACCTCCCCAGCCCGCATTTTGTTGGAAGGCATGTGAACTTATGTATTAGGTATTGAATTTAATAATATAGAAAAATTCCCAATTAGTACCTTGTACCTTGAGTCTAGTGCCACTTTGGTCCCCAAACTTTAAAATGCGACAATTCAGTACCTGAACTTTCAAAACGTGACAATCCAGTACCTGTCGTTAATTAGTTGTTAATAAGGCTACAACTTGGGCCAAGTTGGCCCAAATCCAACCCTAACCCAATCCGAAAAAGTTGGGTTTCGAGTTGGATTGGGTCGGGTTGATGTTCGGGTTAGGGTTAATTAGGGTTGAAATTCATGAACCCAACTTTACTTTGGGTTGGGTTGGGTTGACCCCTTAGCCAACCTGATCCAACCCAAACCCGACTCTATAGTACATGTAATATATAATTTACATTGATTTGTTTATATGCATGATATTTGTATAGCCCCCACCACATAGTATCATGTATTTCTTTTAAGATAATCACTTCACTTAATCCTAATCAAAAAGACTAAAACCTTAATAACATTATTTTTTGTTTTTTTTTTTTGAAAATTTTATTCTTTATCTCCTCTATGTTGTTTGTCACCCAAGAAAGATCTACCGTAAGTCATAACTCATAATAAACTATTGTCATTTCTAACACTTTTTTATCTGAATTTTGTACCAAAAGAACAAAAAAAAAACATCAACAAATAAATACTAATGAAATATAGGATTAATATATGTAGTAAAAGTTGAGTTAAGATCTAAAATTGAGAAATTCTATGAGCTTTTAAGGGATGGGAAGAAGGTTGGGTTGGGCCCAACCCAACCCGAAATTGACTATGGGTTGGGTTGGGTTGGGTTAGGGTTGAAGGAATTTAGTGAGGGTTGGTTGGTCGGGTTGAAGGTCGGGTAGGGGTTTAGAACTTAGGGTTGGCCTCAACCCGACTTAACCCGACTCGACTTGCAGCTTTAGTTATTAACCAACCGTTAAGTGGCATTTGAAAAAGACACAAATTCCCTTTTAGTGTCATCTAATTTTCTTTATCAACCATCCAAACATTGATAAAAAATTAATAGTCTCAAATCCTTGCATGTTCCATGCAAACAAGTTGGGGTCATGTTTGTGTGGGCATTTTGGTGACCCCAACTTTTTCAATAGATTTGGCAAGGATTTGGGACTATTAATCTTTTGTCAATGTTTGGAATGTTGATAAAGAAAATTAGATGACACTCAAAGGCATTTGTGTCTTTTTCCAATGCCACTTAACAGCTGGTTAATAGCAAGTTAACAACAGGTACTGGATTGTCACGTTTTGAAAGTCTGGGTACTAAATTGTCGCATTTTAAAGTTTGGGGGACCAAAATGGCAATAGACTCAAAGTATAGGGTACTAATAAGGAATTTACTATAATAATATTTTGAGTTTTATGTGAATAATAATTGATAGCTTCTGCGTTTTCTACATGTTTTAATCAAATAATAAGAATCTTTTATTATTGTTCATGTTATTTTACTTATTTATTGCTTATATTTAATGGGAAATATTGGGAGGAGGGGGGGTGTTTGGATTTTGAAAATCCAACCCACTACAAATTTTGAGGGTAAAGTTAGGAGGTATAAGGAGGTGAATAGGGTCTAGAATGTACAAAACCTTCTCTGATATTAAATAAGAGAAGAACAAAAGTTGGGGGAAGAATTTTCAAAACAAAAAATTCTTTAAAATACTTTCCATCAATTATATTTCTTTTTATGTCTTGTTTTCCATCAACCCAAACACACCCTCTCCATTAAAAGAAGACAAACGAAGAAGTAAAGTTGCCATTTTTTGTCAGTTGTCAAAGTGATGCCTTATGTACTTATGCCTTGCTTCAAGCTTCTGCTTTCCATGATTCTGTTTCATTATTTTTGGGGGATTTCTAGGGTTCTAAATATCGAACATATTCTGAACTCTTAGTCGACGATGAAAATTTTCCGGGACCATAGTCGAACACTTAACAATTTCGACGTGATAATCCAATCATAACTTTTCATATATACTGAAATTTTGTTATGGCCATAATGCAGTGAAATTTCAACAGAGCATTCTGAAATTTTATTCAACTTCAAATTAATACAGCATTAAGATAATGAATGCAGATTTCGATCGAATTCCACAACTACCAGTCGTTCAACACATTAATCAATCCATTGCAGCAAAAAGGCTGATTCAAATATGTCGCGGGAATACAACAAGGGAAAAGGTCCCTCAGCATCTATCGACAAAAGGCGTATCGCCTCACGAATTGCCTTGTGATAGGCCATGATGTAGCTGTTATCAAAAGACGAAACCATGCTCTTGGCCATGGCTTCCATGAGTTTCGACATTACACCGCTGAGAGGCAGCCTGTCCAAGCAGACGTACACCTCGCCGACGGGAAACCGACTGGTGGAAGAGAAGGGACACGGTGTGCGCATCAGGTCTTGGAGCTGGAGCCGAAGCAATGCCACGCTGGTGTCATCCTTGAAATGGGCCAGCATCATCTGCCGGATCATGGACAGAAGGCTCCCGTAGGAGACCCAGCAGTGGGCCTCGGCGTAGCGAACGGTGACGTCGGGATGGTAGCCAGGTGGTGTTGATGGCTGCTGAGGGACGACGCTGGAGCTCCAGTGAAGTAGGACGCGTGGTACCAGCCTGGTGTTGTGGTTGGCGCCCTCTACTTCTAGCCTCATCTGGGCCTCCATGATCTTCATTTCTTCTTCACCGTTGCTTCCTTCTGAGTGATGATCAGATTCGCTGCTGCTGCTTGCTCCTGATGAATCATATTGGCTGTCCATTATTCCACGGACTGCGCTATGGCCCTGAAAGATTGAAGAAATTAAACAACGTGCAAGAACATAGATGTACGTGAAAGATGGATAAGAACATACCTTACAGAGATTCACTTAGTGCTTTGGAAGAAAAAAAATTAACTAAAGGGAGAGTGGAATAGATCTCCTACCAAACCCAAATCATCACTTATATATGGATTTCTGAGAAGAGAATGAAAAAAAAAAAGGTGTTGGCATTGATGCGTTTCTTAGCAGTTCGATTTAAATGATACGTCACACACATATATATTAATTTAATTAGCAAACACCAATGCAATAGCCACACATAGATTTACCTAATTCTTTCTTGAATTATTGTCAAACTAATCGTGCAATGCACGGATTTTGTAATTTTATGAACTAAGCTTTCCATTTAGGCTGCGTTTGGTAGAGGTGTAAATGAGAATTGGGGTAAACTTTACATCCCTGTTCGATTTTGCAGACATTTGGTAGAGGTGTTAATATACTTCATCAATGGGTGAAAAAGTCCATTCTTGTCAGTATATTCATCGAAAATCAGTGGAAAGTTTACATCGATAAAATTGATGTAAGACTTTACCTTCCTCTTCCTCTGCCCAATAGTTACCTCGCGTCTCCTCTGTCCAATAGCTGCATATCTTTGTTCGACTGAAGAAGAGAGTGAACCAGTGCGACGGCGGTGGCATATAAGAGTTTCGTCCAGAGAGTGAACTAGCTCTAGTGTGTCAATGAGCGGCGGCGTATCAGTGAGCGGTGAGCGTATCAGAGCTTGATCGAAGAAGAGAGTATCAGTGAGCGGTGAGTGGCAACGGCGTATCAGAGTTCGACCTAAGAAGAGAGTGAACCAGTGCGGCAACAGTGGCATATCAGAGTTCTGTCCAAAGAGTGAACAAGCTCCGGTGTATCAGTGAACGTCGACATATCAATGAGCGTATCGGAGTTCGATCGAAGAAGAAAGTATCAGTGAGCGGTGAGCGTATGAGTTGTGAGCGGCAGCGGCGTATCAGAGTTCGATCAAAGAAGAAAGTGAACCAGCTCCAGCGTATTAGTGAGCGGCGAGTGGCATATTAGAGTTCCGTCTAGACCCAGTTCCGATGTATCAAATCTAGTTTCGGCGGCAGCGAGTGGCGTAACAGTGCAAATCTTGCCGGTGTACGCATTAAAGCACTGCATAAGCATTGCTTGTTCACCTTTTTCCGTCGAGACCCAGTTTGAAAATTTACACCATAAAAAACCAAACATGATCGATGTAAATTTTCAAAATCAACCAGTCCCAATTTCCATCAATCACTAAACCGGTTCACATTTTTCTATGGTGTAAATTTTGAATTTACACCTCAAACAAATGCAGCCTTAATTTTAAAATTTTTATTCAATGATTTTAATAATTAATAAGGGCATTTGCACCACAAATATGAGGCAATTTTCGTAGATGTAAAACTATAGGGAAGTTTTAAGTAATTTAAGAACTTATTTGACTAAAAAACCTACCTAATGATGCAATTTATATAAAGAAAAGAACACACTAATTAAAATTAATATATTAGTAACTTAAAATTAATTATGTTAGTTTAGGAGAGGTAGTTGCATAGGACAAATAAGTAGAGGGGAAGGTTGATCAAAGCGTGGAGGTTTAATCTATGTAAGTGAAGTTAATTTAAGTTAAAAATAAAAGTAAGTAACTTCCTTTAGCAATGGCAATTAGGTTTGGGGTAGGGATTATACTCCCCATCCTCGATTTCTAAGTAACTTCCCATTCCTAACCTTGATCGTTGGGGAGAAAATTGAATCCCATCCCCGATCCCCATTGGTGATGGGTTCTCTCCATCGAGGACCCAATTCCTCGAATTCTTTTTCCATTTTAATCAAAAGTTTCTGTTGAAAAAAAAAAATGATTTACTTAATATAAAAACCTCCCCTTAGGTTTCTGTCAATCATAAAAACCTCCCCTCAAATTTCACTTCAAGAAAAACGTCCCCTTTTTGGAAAACTCAACACAAACCTCCCTTCCATTACTAACCTAGACAGAAAACATTCCACTTATGCATTATTTTTTTAAAATACCCATCTTACCCTTGTGTATATAATTTCACAAAGAATTTTACTTAAATAATTCTGAAACTTTAACTTAGAATACCTCATTAACCGTCTTCTTTCAATCTCTCACCCCTAAAACTCAACTCCATCGAGTCAAAAAGAGAGGAAGCACTCAGTCACCTAAACTCCATGAGTGAAGAAGAGAGGAAGTTTTTTTGCTTTAATTCCACCATAGCATGCAAGTGTGATCAAGCATGAGCATGGTGGTACCAGATTCACACTTCTGTTTATATGGTGCCACACATTTGGAATTAAAATCAGCCCAGCAAAGGGCATTTGCAGTCAATGATCCCTGCTACTATATATGAAAACACAGATGCCATACAGACCATCTTGCTCAGTGCAAGTCCGAGCTCATACTGTTCCAACAGCTTCATGCAACCTTGCATTGGAAATATCTTCCTATGAAATAAAGCACATAAATACAAAGATGTTCCCAATGCAAGGCTGTAAAGGCTGTTTGAACGGGCGTTGCACTGTTGAAGCCCAAATCATACTAATTGCCATGACCCTAATGCTTCAACCCATGAATATATTTGGAAATTTCCATCTATATCTAGTCTCAGAAAACAAAAACGCACCAATCGATAAATCATTGTGATCTTTTCCAAGCAGTGACCACACTGATCTAGATCTTCTGTCAAGAAGTTGCAGGGCTCCATCAGAGGTGAGGATGGCTTGAACAGCTGAAAGAGAAGTACTCCCACCAACCCAGTAATTGACATTGCTTTCCCATTTCAGTTTCAACTCACTTGAGACATCCATGGAGAGACTGTAATAAATCCACACTTTCCACTCCATCAGCCACGTCATCAGTTAGACAACAACAATAGTTTATTATTTGTGGACTTATCAATCCCAGATAACAATTATCCTATTATAGCTTATGATAATCATTATCTTGTTGTACTTATCACTTTATCTGTACATTTAATTATGAATTTCAAAATCTGTATCTTCACCTATATAAACTCATGTAACTTCTGCAATTTAATCAATGAGAATTAGCCACTTTCATTGACTCTTGTATGGTATCAGAGCCTGAAGACTAACGTCATGTCTTCTCAAAGTTCTTCGATCAACTCTCAATGTGAGTCCTCTTCCATAAATAATGGATCGGTTACTCTGTCCAATTTCGTGAATGTCAGCACTGTATGCCTACATAGATACAATTATCTCTTATGCTCTATGCAAATTCTCCCTACACTCAATGGGTATCGACTCATTGGTTATATCAATGGATCACTACCATGTCCATCGAAATTTCTTCCTGACACTAATGATCAACAGATCAACCCTAAATTCATCTCCTAATATGAACAAGATCAGCTCATATTGAGTTGGCTCCTTTCCTCTCTCATAGAGCATGTTCTTGTTCAAGTGGTAGGATGCAAAACTTCTAATGAAGTATAGGACCTGCTAAGCCATTTATTTTGTTCCACTAACAAATCCAGGATCCATGATTTGAAGCTGGAGTTAGCACATATTAAAAAAGGCGATCTGTCAGTTGCAGATTACATTCAGAAAATTAAAGGGATTTCTGATGCTCTTGTTGCGTCTAATTACTTTATATCAGATTCAAATCTCATTCACTATCTTCTTGGTGGTTTGCTACCAGAGTATGACACTTTTGTTATCACTATTACTGCTTTTTTTGGATGATTTGACCATGCCAGAAGTGCAGAGCTTACTTCTTACTTTTGAAAAGTTCTTAATTCGCCATGCTATGTCTATTGATTCTCCCTCTACTAATATTGCAAGCAAGAAGGGGGAGAATACCTCTGGCCACTCACAATAGCATTATTTAAACAAACCTCAGAAGTTCTCTTCTTCGGACAACAAGAAACATCCCAACAATGGTTCTAAACGACCCAATGGTAAGGATACTTCTATTGTTTGTAAGATTTGTGGACATGTTGGACACACTGCTGCCACTTGCAAGAAATATCTGGAGCTTCTAGGGGTGAAGAAATTTTCAAACAAGAATGCCAATGTGGCTTCTTGCACTACCTCTTATGTAGGGTCTTCTCATGATTCAGACTGGTATCCAAATTTTAGCACCACGAATCACTTTATTGCAAATCTCAATAACTTGTCCTTACATAATCAATACAATGGTTTTGAGGAAATCATTGTCAGTAATGGTATGCATTTACATATCTCTCACATTGGTTCTTCCACTATTCACACCTCATCTGGATCCTTTGATTTACATAATATCTTGTATGTACCTTGAATCACTAGGAATCTATTGTTAGTGAGCCAATTCTGCAAGGATAATGATGCAGTGTTTATATTTGATGCTTGTGGTTTTCTTGTAAAGGATCAAATGATGGAGAAGACTCTCTTCAGAGGACCAATTAAAGATGGCTTATACAAGGTGTAATCCATTTCTTGTAGCAGTCCTACAGCTTTAATTGGAGAACGCACCTCTAAGGATGTTTGGCACTTGCATTTGGGGCATCCCAGTCATAGGATTACATCTCACATTATTTCCAAATATGATTTACCTATTTCCAATAAAAAATTTTCCTTCTCTACGGCCTGTCCTAGAGGGAAAGCTCATTCTCTTCATTTTTCTTCTAGTACTTCAATCATTATGAAACCATTAGAGTTGATTTTTTCTGATGTTTGGAGTCCTGCACCCACTACTTTGGTTGAAGGATTTAAATACTACTTATCTTTTGTGGATGCTTTTAGTAAATTTATTTGGATATTTCCTATGATTGCTAAATCTCAAGCGCCATCCTTATTTCTTTCATTCAAAATCATGTTGAAAATTTTTTGGACTGTAAAATCAAGCCTCTTACTGATGCTTTTCATTCTATGGGAATTTTTCATCGGCGTTCCTGTCCTCATACGCACCAACAGAATGGTGTTGTAGATTGTCAACATCATATTATTGTGGAGACAGGCCTATCTCTCATGGCTACGACTTCTGCTCTACAAAACAGGTGGTATGATGCTTTTGAGGCATTGTTTTTCTCATAAACAGATTATCTACTCCTACGCTTTCCATGGCCTCCCCGTGGTTTAAATGATTTGGAATTGCTCCTGATTACACGTTACTTAGGGTTTTTGTTTACTCATGTTAAGTCTATTGAAATTCTTGGTTCTCAACTCTTTTTCATTTTTGTTGGTCTTCTCATCGTTTTTTCGTTTTCCTTTTCCCTTTTACCCTAATAGAAGTTTCAATAATCCAAAAGAAGGCTCCTTTATTTGAAATTAGAACTTTAACCAAGAATATGATAGAGTAATGGAAAGCTGAAGTTTGGTGTTTTCCTCTGTTGCATCAATTTAAGTAGAGATGCATACAAGGAATTAGTGTTAGCAAAAAAGAGATTGTAAGGATGTTCTTTGAACATATTAGAGAAGGGTGGTTCTAATGGAGAGTAAATTACTTAATTTTTTTAAGTTGTTTCACATGTTCTCCTCTATTTGGATGAAGCATCTATCAAGCAAGTGTTGGATTCCAACATTGTGTGGATCCTTGTCTATCATTTTCATTTTCTTTTACCCTTGCTTATTTTTGTCCTTTAATGATACATTTTATCTCCCTCCACTTCACCTTTGATGCATTCTTCCATTAAAGAATAAAATGATTATATGAAATTGATGACTTTTCTAGTAATGATCTGCCAAAGAGTTGGGGTATAATACATTAATACCAAGCACCTATCCAAAGAGATTTAATATATTTGAGGTGGTCCCCGTCTCTCCACCCTTTTTTGGTGAATTTAAGTTGATCATTAATGGATACAATTTGGAGAATCTAGGGGAACATCCTATAGGTGGGTCTATCAGAGATTTTGTTACCAATCTTTCTTCACATTTTTTCATTGTATATTGCATATTTAATTAGATCATCAAAGTAAACATTGTTCTAATTTCTTTTTTTTTTTTGTTTTTCTTTGTAGGTTAAAGATGCAACGAGTGATTCTTAAAGCATAGTTGAAGGCAATTGATAATTCTTTTATATTTAAAAAATGTCCTTTTTTTTTTTGAAATTCATGTAGACTTTATTCATTGAGAGAAATTTGACATTTGTAATACGTTTTAAACTATGGATGTATTTGTTTTGGTAGAACAATGGATATATTCAAATTATATGTGACACATATTGAATTATAACAATAATATAAGTATTTTCTAGAAGTTATTATATAATTTTTATGTGATGTATGAATAAAATAGGTGTTGCTTTAATGTGGAAGTCCTAATTGTCATTATTTTACTATTTTATTTGGAATATGGCCACAATTTTTCTATAGATTGAAACAATTAGCTATAGTTTTCCAAGAAATTGTGGCCATATATTGCATCTTTTAACCATAGTTTGTCAAAAAACCATAGCTATGGGTTAGAGTATTTAACTTCAGTTTTAGCAAAAAAACTGTGGTTATAGGTTAGTACATTTAGCTATGGTTTTGTAGCAAACCGTAGCTATAAATAGAAGAATTATAGCTATGGTTTTAAAAAAAATCGTGGTTATAGATTTGGGTATATATCTATGGACAATTTAAAAATCGTAGCTATATACATCTTTTGGCTACAGTTTAGCCCATGGCTAAAGGTTCATCTAGTTTGCATTAGCCCTTTAGCTACGGACAAATACGGTAGCTATATATAGGTTATAGTCACGGATTAGTTGAATCGTAGTCGTAGGCTATAGCCATGCAAACATGGGCTACGGTTTTCTATCTGTAGCTAAACCGTAGCTATAGGTCTATAGCTACGGATTTTTTGACCTTTAGCCACGGTTTTGTCCGTAGCTAAAGGTCATATTTCTTGTAGCCCACAAGTGGGAGACTCAGTGGGCTGATCATCAAACACCTATATAAGGGCACACTGCTCTAGATCACTAGGCAAAGTATTGATATGATATGCCTGGTATGGGGTGTATCATATTGTATCTTTGGGCTTTGATACACCTATTTAGTGGTGTTTTTATAAACTCAAATAATATATAGGGTCCGACTATGATACCAAAAAGACATCATATTGGATAAACTTACAACCAATCAACTGGTATCATAAAAGAGGTGCCCAATTAGGTGGTATTCAATAAATTCACGAGGGTGCTTTGTTTGGTCAAATCTTTTCTGATACAAGTATTTTCGATATCATATATATGTATATATATGATTAAAGTATGAATACACCTTTAACGATACATAAAGGCGTATCAATAGTTTAAACCATGCCCTAAATAACACTCTATCCATTTTGATTCCCCAAACCTTCTTGTACTTATAACTTGATGTTGCTCAATCTGAGGTGGTGCACAAATTGAGGAGAGTAACCAAATAGTCCTTGTTGGCAGGGTGGGTCCGAGCTACAAGGATGAGACTGCGCTTCAAGACTTGTGATCAAGAAAGGAGAAGTCAGAGGCCCGAAGAGTTATCCTTGTGTAAGTACTCTGACGCTCAAGTCAATAGGAGGTGGTAGATGGTCGGGTTGAGCTTATAAGGATGCTGGTCCGAGCTAAGTAGCAGTACTAGTGTTAGAAGTTGGGTCCCTTACCTTGAGCATGGAGTACCATTTTATAGCCGAAGATCCGTGTCCTGGTCGGATTGGGTTTCCGGGATTATCGGGATGAGGTTAGCTGCTGAGGTATTCGGGATAGAGTCTCATTCCCCAGCGGAGTCGTCTTCCTTACTCCTCTTTTATCTATAGTTGTGCTCATCTGTGTGACGTATGGCTGATGTGGCTGAAATGATAAGATGGGGGGCCCACAATAATAGCATAGCTCGACCGAGATATGCCAATGTTGCCAAGCTATGCCAACATGGCCGGGCAATGACTGGGCGGCCACGTGTTTCTTAGGACCAGCTTAGCCATGACCCGAACACCACTCCCCCAATTCTGAAGTCGATGAATGAAGTAGTCCCAATTTGTTCCTTGGCGACTACCGTAAACTTGGGATATGGGCAATATGGAACATGGCTGAGGAATCTTTCCATCATCGACTGTAGAACTCCAAGAACTTTGACTTCAGAATCCAAACACCACTCCCCCAGTTCTAGAGCCGAGGATGGGGAATGCTTGGCCTGAAGTGTTGCACAGTCGCGTAGCTCGACAGAGCACCGAGGTGTCGAACTGAGCTTTGAGGTCTGTCTTCCTGGTGGGGCTGAGGAATGGCTCTGATTCATAGCGGAAGTTGAGCTCCGGTGTTGAGATCACTGTGATGCTCAGCCATGATGTGCCGAGCTCCGAAGTTGGGGCTTATCTCGATCGGGTGCCGAGGAAGGGGTTTCTACAGCCGGTGGGAGGCCAAGCTTCGGAGTTGAGGTCGTTGTGATACTCGACCATGGTGCACCAAGCTACAAAGTTGGGGACCTTAGAGGTGTCGATCTATAGAGCTGAGGCGATTGTGATGCTCGGCCATGGTATGCCAAGCTTTGAAGATGGGGGCTTTAGAGGTGCCGAGCTATTGTGATGCTTGCCTATGGTATGCCAAGCTTCAAAGTTAGGGGCCTCGCAGGTTCTGAGCTATTGTGATGCTCGGCTATGGTGCACCGAGCTACGAAGTCGGGGTCTCTGCTCTTCTACTGAGGAACTTGCACATGAAATTTTGAATTCTGAGCACCACTTCCCCAATTCTGAAGTCAAAGAGAGGGGTGCTCAGTTGAGGCATAGCAAGGACTCCTTTGGTTGGAATTTACTGTTGGGCATCCCGAAGAAACCAGAAGAGCTAGTTAACCCAATGGGACTAGGCGAACCTTGAGCATCTATGTCGTTGGTTGGGCTGCTACTATAGGGTGGACCAAGGCAATTAATGCCTTGACTATTACTTGTCAAGGTCATTGCTTCGATTCCTGAGGCAATAGTCACGTCGATTGGTTTTCCTAAGCTTTTTTAGGGCGGCACTTGATCCTCACCACAGATCTGGTGTTGATTCGTGTTCCTGTGAGTTATAAGAAAGGGTGAATGGGCATTTCCCCTTTGCCATTTGCAAGAGGAGTTGCTTGGATAGCTCAATAGGGTGTTGTTTGCGTTGCTCGACATTTTGTTTTTATTCCTCGGCTTCAAACTCAGTAAGATGTCTTCCTCATCTTCCCATTCTTCTTCCACTTCTAGCTCTTCTAGTTCTAGTGAGTCTGATTATGAGTTTGAGGTTGGGGCTTTCAAGGATGCCAAGGTTGAGGAGGCTGAGGTTGGTCCCTCTAGGGTAGAAGCTGAGCTTCCATTGTGGGCTAGTCGTCAGTTTAGGACCACACCCTGCATGTTGGACCTCGAGGACATGGCTCAAATCCGAGCTATGTACGACATCCCCAAGGAATTCCGAATGAGGTGCCTGCAACACGGTGAGATGGCAATTGATGCTTGGCTCAGTGAAATTTGTGTGTACAAGAGTATTCTAGAAGTCGAGCTGAGGTTTCCTCTGAATGAAGGGGTTGTCGAGGTACTTGCATGGTACCGAGTACTGTTGGTGCAGCTGATGCTGAACTCCTTTAGGTTTTTGGTCATCCTTCTGTCCTATTGTGTCGTTCGTGATATCGAGTTGACCCTGGGTATGGTGGGCTTCCTTCTTCAGCTCAAACATCACCAACAGGGCTACTACTACTTCCCGACTAGGAAGAACATCAAAGCGTTGGTCGGGGCCCCCTCTTCTATGAAGCACTAGAAGGAAACTTTCTTCTTTGTGCACTATCCCATGGACCTCCCCTTCTGGCCACACTACAAAAGCCAAGAACAAGAGTGCCCCAACCTCAATGGTATGCACTTACTTGGGAGGAAAGGTCGGCTCTGAGCAAGATCCACGAGATAGACGTAGCTACGTATACATGCTCGGAGATGTTGATGCTTGGGGGGCTGATGCGTAGGGTGGTCGGTCTGTCCTTTTCGTTGTTTTATTTTCCCGTACTGTCTTTTCTTATATGATCTTGTACTTATTATCATGCTTTTGCGATGCAGGTGTAGAAATGGCAAGTGAAGAGGAAATCGTACGTCGGATGAAGGAGAATTGCCAGAGGCAGAACTGGGCTAGCATGGCATCGCAAGTTCGTCTCAAGGTAGTTCCTCCTCCGAGGTCTTCCGAGAGGGTGCCTCATCGCCAGAAAAGGGCTCGAAAGTAGGGGAATGACAATGAGGATGTTGTGGTTGTGGATGTTGGGGAAGCTCGTCAGGCTGCCTTCCCTTCACGAGTTGAGGTGGGGAGCAGTAACTCCGATATTCATGTGCCACACTGAACGATCCGCAACCGGGATGAGCTGGAGACCCCTAGGGTTCCCAAGCAGCTACTCTACAGGATGATGACGGCCTACATCACCGAAGAGGTTGGGATATCGGGAGTAGCACCTTAGAGTGCTCACTCATTCGGGTTATGTCTCAGGTAAGTTTGTACTTAAGTGCCTTCATTGTGTTTAGTATGTTTCCTCATACTAACAATGTTTCTTGTGTCTATAGAATGTATGCTCAACCATTGTTGTAGTTGATTGCCTTCGTGAGTTGTGGCACTGGTACGAGAAGGAGCATTCTGAGTACCTGCAACTGAAGGAACAATTGGCTGAGTTTTAGGCAGCTGGGGAGAGAACTGGTACACTGGAGAAGGAGGTGGCCGAGCAGAAGGCTCGGTTGGTCGAGCAAGTGGAGTTGGTCTGTGGCTTGAAGCATGAGATCACCGAACTGAGGGCAGAAAGGGAACGACTAAAGCAAGAGGTCACCGAGGAGGCAGTGGCGTGGTACAAGGTCTCAGTAGAGCTTCGGTAGGACATAGATCAGTATGCTTCCGCTTCCTTCGAGGCTGGTTTCAACGTCTTCCAACGGAGAGTACTACTTCACTGTTCCAAGCTAGCGAATGTTGCATAGACTTGGGAGGCCAATGACGACGAAACATCCCCAACCTCGGATGAACTTGTTGATGAGGAGGGCGGAGGCGGTGATGATGATGAAGATGGTGGTGACGAGGCTGCAAATCTCCTTTCCGTGGATTGAACTGTTGCAGGTTCCTTTCTCTCTTTTTTTGTTCTTGTAATGGCTCGGTATGCCAAGCTTTCACCTGCTATATTTGCTATTTAACTTAATGAAATTTTTTGGTTCTAAATTTGTATAATCATTTTTTTCTTTTTTTATTCTTTGGGTTCCTCGGCCTTGTCTTGGCCAAGGTTTGAGTTGGCTGACTTCAACCTCCGACTGGTGAAGCGGGAGTGTATTCCGAGCTCTCATCTTTGGGATGCTCAGTTTCCAGTCTCGGAAGCCTTTGGGGCCCTTCGAGGGCTAGCCATTGCTCAACTAGCTTTGACCGACTTAGTTAGTAGGTGAGCGGAGTTTGATTGACTGTCCTCAAGCCTTGATGGGCAGGGGCGTTCTTCTCCACTTTAGGCTCAGGTCGTAGGCAGCTGAGTCAAGTTGGTTGGCAATATGCTGCTAAGCTATGCATTGTTGGCTTGGGCCGTTTGGAGGTCAGCCGAGTCAGGTTGGTTGGCAATACGCTGTCGAGCTATACATTGTGGGCTCAGGCCGTTCGGACATCAACTGAGTCAGGTTGGTCGAAAATATGCTGTCGAGCTATACAATGTGGGCTCAGGCCATTCGGAGGCCAGCCGAGTCGATGAGTTGTACCGAGCTACACATGTGTTGTGTGGTCGCGTAGCGCAGTCGTGTAGCTCAGTTTTGCAGCTCAATCGTGTAGCCCAGTTTTGCAGCTCAGTTGTGCAACGCAGTGCTTGTGCAGTGGTGTGTGTGTGTGTGTGTGTGTGTGTGTGTGTGTGTGGTGTGCGTGTGTGTGCTGTGTCAGGCAATCAACACTTTGCTTGAACAAGGTGCTCTTTATTATCATCGAATCATTGATAGTACATCCGAAGGTTTCCTATGTTTCAACTCCTCAATATTGGTCGGCCATCAAGGTCTTCGAGCCTATAGGTGCCCAGACCAAGAACTTTGGTGACTCTATATGGCCCTTCCCAATTTGGTCTGAGCTTGCCCTCTCCGAGCACGGGCACTATGACTTTTCAGAGGATGAGGTCACCTATCTTGAACTCACGTCTTCTAACTTTGGTGTCATAGTATTTTTCCATCCTTTGTGGCTGTGCTACCATCTTGACATGTGCTCGGTCCCGGGCTTCTTTGATCAGGTCCAACTCTGTGTAGAGGTCCTCATCATTTTGGCCTTCATTGAAGAACGCAGTCCGGAGGGTTGGACAGCCAATCTCTACAGGTACCATAGCTTCGGCTCTGTAGGTTAGGCTGAAGGGTGTCTCTCTGGTGGTTGTCCACAGAGTAGTCTTGTATGCCCAAAGTATGCTCGGTAGTTCCTCAACCCACCTTCCCTTGGCCTGGTCTAACCGAGTCTTCAGGCCATGCAATAAGGTTCGGTTGGTTACCTTTGTTTGCCCATTGCTCTGAGGTCAGTGTACAATAGTGGTTCGATGATCGATCTTCAGGTTGAAGCAGAGGTCCTTGAACTTTCGATCGGTGAACTATGTCTTGTTGTTTATGATGAGTATGCGCAGAATACCAAATCGACAGACAATACTTTGTCAGAAAAAGTTCCAGGCATTGTGTGCAGTAATGCGTGCTAGACTTTTAGCTTCCACCCATTTGGTGAAATAATCTATCACCACTAGGAGGAACTTTTTCGAGCAACCATGGTGGGGAAGGAGCCGAGGATGTCCATCCTCCACTGTGCGAATGGGCATGGGCTAGTGATCGGCTTCAGGGGGACTGTAGGTTGGTGATGGAGATTGGAGTATCGTTGACAATTGTCATATTTCCAAACTAACTGGGTTGCGTCTTGCTTCATCGTCGGCCAGAAGTACCCTTTCTGGAGTGCCTTGTGTGCTAGGATGCGTGTGCTAGGATGGTCTCCGCAGATACTTTCGTGGATCTCCCTGAGGACGTAGTCTGCTTCAGATGGGGAGAGGTAGAGCTGACCTTGGATAAGGCAGTACCGACCTGACCTATGCTGGAGTCTCTTCGCTTTTGTCCGATCTTTTGGGAGTGTACCTTCTCAGAGGTATTGTGCGATGGGGTCCATCCATAATGGGTTGTGCTGTACCGGGAGGAAGAGGAGAGCTATCGGTGCGATGCTCGGCTGGGCCAATGTGTCCAACCAAGCTGTCTTGTCGAGGTCAGTTTTCGGAGAGCTAGCTAACTTGGATAGCGCATCAGCTCGTATGTTCTCGACTCGAGGAATCTGCTGGATGTTCAAGTGCTTAAGTCGTTGGATGAGCTCTTGCACCTTCTGCAAATAACTTGCCATTGTGGGCGTTCGTGTCTCAAACTATTTGTGGATATGGTTGACTACCAACTGAGAATCACTGAAGGCTTCTATTCTCCGAGCCAACTGGGCATTCTTGTCTCACTTAGCTCTACGCTCCATTTGATCAAGTGGCCAAATGCTTCCGGCCTTTGGAGAAGTTGTTTGAGTGGCTGGTCGGTGAACACTCGAATACTATGGGCCTAAAAGTATGGCCTGAGCTTTCTGGCCGAGGTGACCAAAGCTAGAGCCATTTTCTCCAAGTTGGAGTACCAGGTTTCCGCGCCACTAAAGACTTTGCTGGTGTAGTAGATCAGCCTTTGTACCCGGTCTTCCTCCTTAACTAGTACCGAGCTGACGACCTCATCCTCGGCCGAGAGGTAGAGCAATGGCTCATCCCTTGGGCTTAGCTTGGTGAGGAGAGATATCGAGCTTACGTATCGCTTTAGTTCTTGAAAGGATCGTTTGCATTCCTTGGTCCATTGGAAGTCCTTTGGTCTCTTAAGGGCTTTGAAGAAGGGCAGACACCAGTCCGTGGATTTGGACATGACCTGCTAAGGGCGGCTACTCTACCGGTGAGTCGTTGTACATCTTTGTGAGTTTGGGGCGATTGCATGTCGAGGATGGCCTGTATTTTCTCTAGATTCACCTCAATCCCCCTTTGTGCCACCATGAACCCTAGGAATTTACCCAAGCCAACCCCGAAGGTGCATTTGGTTGGGTTCAGCTTCATCTTATACTTCCTAAGGGTACCAAAGACTTCTTTTAGGTCAGTAAGGTGATGCTCGGCTTTTATGCTCTTCACTAGCATGTCATCGACGTACGCTTCTACGTTTCGTTCGAGCTAATTCTTGAACATCTCATTCACCAGCCGTTGGTAAGTGGCATCGACATTCTTGAGGCCGAAGGGCATCATTTTGTAGCAATATAAGTTGTAGTCAGTGATGAAAGTTGTTTTCTCCTGGTCGTTGGGGTGCATTCGGATTTGATCATACCCTGAGAAGGCATCCATAAAGCTGAGGAGTTCATGGTCTGCCGTTGCGTCAATGAATTGGTCGATCCTTGGTAGAGGAAAGTTGTCTTTGGGGCAGGCTTTGTTTAGGTCAGTGAAGTCGATGCATATACTCCACTTCCCATTGGCTTTCTTCACCATTACCACATTGGCTAGCCAGTCAAGGTATTTGACTTCCTGAATGAAGGCGGGGTCGAGCAACTTTTTCACTTTGTTTTTGATCACTTGCCATCGTTCTATTGCGAAGCTCCTTTTCTTCTACTTGATAGGTCGCTAGCGGGGGTCGGCGTTCAAGTGGTGTGTGATGACTTTGGGGTCGATTCCCAGCATATCCACCATCGACTAGGCGAACACGTCGGCATGGTCCCTCAACAGCTGCACAAGCTCTTCCTAGAGGCGGTCATCTAGGACTTGTTCATGGGCCGGGTAGCCCGATGGCCCCGCCCGCACCCCTTCCGGGCTTGGTCATATAATTAGGCCCACGGGCTTGACCTCGAGCCAGCTCGGGATTTGTCAAAAAAGCCCGGCCCAACTCAGTATTATATATTTTATAAAATATATAATATGTATTTTATATATTATATAAAATATAAAAATAATATAATATTTATTAAAATATATATTTATAATTTAATATATATATATACATATTTTATTCTTTTCTTTATAATTTTAATCTCTCTCTCTATTCAAGTGCTTCAACATTAATAATAGTAATAGTATAGGCTAAATTTTGGGCTCGGGCCTAGGCTCGGGCTTCGAGCTTTTTATGAGGGCCGGGCTCGGGCCCAAGTTGTAGGCCCAATGGTTAAGCCGGGCTTGGGCTCGGGCCTTAGAAAAAACTGTTAATACATAGTAAAAGCCCGACCCGACCCATGAACAGGTCTATCTAGGAGAGAGCCGACCTGGACTGTCCTCTCGGGGTCTTCTTCGTTGAGCAGCACTCGGATGAGGTCTTCGACAGGTTGGCCGCGTTGTGCCCTCACCTCATCCCTTAGATCATAAGCTTCTACCATTAATGTTTTCGTAGTTGGGTGTGGTCCTTGGCAGGAGAGCAAATAGCACTGTCGTGCAGTTCTTTGGTCCCCACATGCTACCTCTATGCCAATTCGGTGGGGAACTTCATGGCAAGGTGGAATGTGGAGACCATAGTCATTGCAGTAATGTCACCATCTCCGATCAATAGGGGAAGGGTTATTCTCCCAATGGGCAGGAGAGACTCCCTAGAGAAGCCCATCAGAGGAGTGTTGACGAGGGTGAGGTGCTCTTTGTCGATGTCGAGCCTCTCAAATGCGTCCTCGAAGAATACATTGGCAGAACTACTTGTATCAACTAGGATCCGCCTTATCTCAAAGTTGGCAACCTCGGCTGTGATCACCAGGGCATCGTCATGCGGGGTTTGAACCCCCCGGAGATCATCGTTAGTGAATGTAATGGATTGGTCGTGCTTCTTCTTATGCCCCCGGTTGTCGATCTTGCATAGTCATCCATACTTCTTGCTTCCCGATCTACTTTCCCCTCCTGCGGCGATTCCTCCTGATATGACATGGATCACACCAGTAGAGGGCTCAGGGTGGTGGTTGAGCATTCTCCATGCATTGTTCCTTCTATGCCAGCTTCTCGCTCTTGTCAACGAATCAACCAAGGTATCCACTCCTGATTAGGTCTTCAATGTGGTTATGCAGGTCAAAGTAGTTCTTTATGTCATGGCCATGGTCTCTATGGAACTCGCAATACTTATCGTGGTTACTTTTGTTGCTTTGCATTTTCATCTTCTCGGGCCAACAAACGTAGTTGTGATCATGGATTTGCATCAAGACTTCAGATCGCAGCATATTGAGTGATGTGAAGTTCCAATAGGTCGCTAGGGGTGCCTATAGTCTATGGTCGGGTCGGCAGTCTTATCTCTTATGGTCCTAGTCTGATCTTTCTGATTTTCGCTCCTCAGTATCTCTCCTCTTCTTTTCGGGCCTCTCTTCCTCGTCCCACAACTTTGTCTGCACTTCTTTTGCATTGATATACTTCTACGCGTGGCTCATTAGTGCAGCCATGGTTTGTGAGGGTTCTTGGAGATGGAGAAGTTGAATGGCGATGGACGGAGGCCGTGTTGAATAGCGGTGACAGCCACGAACTGGTTTGGGTTTCTAACCTGTAGTGCCTCTTTGTTGAATCTCGCTAGGTAGTCCCTAAGAGGTTCGTTTTTCCTCTATTGTACCTGCATGAGATTGGCCAAGGTCTTCCAATGCTTTTGACTTGTTGTGAATTGTGCACAGAGTTGAGTTTCCAACTGCTCCCATGACGCTATTGAGCGTGGAGACAGAGAGGAATACTAGGTTAGGGTTGGACCTATAAGGGTGGCTACCAAGGCTTTGCACATCAGGCCCTCTAAAGATCTGTGCAACATTAAATGAGCTTTTAGTGCCTCGATGTGGTTGATGGGATCAGTGTTTCCATCGTACTTGTCAAGCTGAGGTGCCCGCCATCTTGTGGGAGGTACCTAGTACACAATCTCCTTGGTGAAAGGTGGTTCCTTGGTAGTGGGTGCAGCTGGTTGCGCAGGCTGATCTACAACTGGCGTTGTGCTTCTCTAGTCTTGGCTGCGCTCTAGCTCTTTCAAGTGCTACTGAAGTTCCTAAATCTCGCTATCCCTATGGTCTGGGACTGCGGTGTGCGTTGCCCTTTCCTTCTTGGGGCACGCAATGCGGTCTTTCATGGAGCTGGATTCGGCAATGGAGACCACGTGAGGTGGCGTTCATCTGTCGAGCCTTTCCTTGGCGGGGATCCGTGTGGTTTGGTGTGTTCTACTGTGAGAGTGGGTGGAGGGGGTTGACCTTCTTGTTGTATCTTGCTTTTCTTAGTTGGATCGTGCTACACCCTTGTTTGCTCGGCTCGCTTTGGTGTCCTCAAGGTGATGATCATCCTTCGTACGCGTCAGGGCATAAGGGGGGACAGTCTTACTGGGCGGTGTTGCGAATCCTAGGTTTTGCATCATTTTAAAGATCTTATCAACCTTTTCTTGCATTGCTCGGAACTACATAGGATCGACCGTGGCTAGAGGATGTGGAATTTCTTGATGCGGAGGGCTATAGTGCCAAGACTCCCGAGATGGGGATCGGCCTATTGATCGTTTGGGCTGGTTCTTGGGCATCTTGATCGATTTCTTGATTGCGCGGTGAGGAATGGAGGATTTTCGAGAAAGACTTTTTGTGTGTTTGTCATAGACAATGCCAATCTGATGCTGCTCAATCCAAGGTGGTGCACAAACTGGGGAGAGCAACCAGATAGTCCTTGATGGCTGGGCGGGGCTGAGCTACAAGGAGGAGACCGCGTTTCAAGACCTATGATCAAGAAAGGAGAAGTCAGAGGCCTGAGGAGTTATCCCCAGGTAAGTACTCCAATGCTCAAGTCAGTAGGAGGTGGTAGATGATCAGGCCAAGTTTATAAGGATGCTAGTCCGAGCTAAGTAGCAGTACTGGTATCAGAAGTTGGGTCCCTTACCTTGAGCATGGAGTACATTTTTATAGCCGAAGATCCATGTCCTGGTCGGATTGGGCTTCCGGGGTTGTTGGAATGAGGTTAGCCACCGAGGTATTCAAGATAGAATCCTATTCCCCAGCGGAGTCGTATTCCTTACTCTTCTTTATCCGTAATTGTGTTCATCCGTGTGACGTGTAGCTGATGTAGCTGAAAGGATAAGATGAGGGGGGGGCACAATAATGGCATAGATCGATCGAGCTATACTGACGTGGCTGGGTGATGACTGAGCAGCCACATGTCTCTTAAGACCAATTCAACCATGACACAAACATAACTCTTAACTCACATATCCTGCTTAACTCTTTTCCACAGCCAACCTAGCCGACCATCACTTACAAAGTTACAATGGTTACTAACTTTGAGTATTTGAGAACTCCTTGAAAATACTTATTCATATATATATATATATATATAAAAGAAATACTTATTGATCAATAAATACTTTAAATAAATATTTATTTGAACCTATTTTTCAAATGCAAATAAATGTTTATTGGTGTGATTAGAGCCTAAAATAAGTATTTATTCCAATAATCACTTATTTTTAAGCACTCCCAAACTTATCCTTTCACCTATCTACTGGTTGAAAAGAATTTTGTACCAAATCGCTATTAAATTCATTCTGTTTTATTTTTTAATGCATTTTTAATCTCACAAATAAAGTTAATACCGTCATCGTTTTGATCATTTCCGTGCACGAAACTGTTGGGTTTTTAGAAAGCGTATGGAATAATTTTTTAGAACAAACACCGGCCAATTTCAGATTCAAACTGTCGTTGGTTTTGGACCGTCTTCTTCACCTGTACGCCAACCAGACGGTCTAATCGGGTGTTTTTTGCGATCCATTTTCGTGCAACCATATAGTACACAAATTGTAATTATCGGGTTTATGCGAGTCCCATAATATGGGTTCGGTTTGATCCATGGGTTCCAACCACTCATGCCCTACACGGGTCGTTTTTGTTGGAGTAAGGATCAATTTAGTGGGCTATATGACCAATGATAATTTTTCACATTGGGACCCACCATCTTTTAATTTCTCACTGACGTGTGGCATTATCATTGGTTTCCACGTTCAGCTGATCTAAATTTCTTTTACCCTGCCATACTTTGTTCCATTCAATGTATTTAGGCCAATTCAGAACCGAATCAGCACAATTCATTTAAAACTATCACATTAAATTCCATTTACAAGTAATAATATTATTAATTTTAAAATTGATTTGTATTAATTGAAACTCTATTTAAAATTTGAAAATAATAATATCTAAGGACAAATTACTAAAACCCCCTGAAGTTTGTAGTTGTTGTTGAAATTTCTGTTGAAGTTTGATAATTGTAATCATCTCTTCTGAATTTTTTGACAAAACCCTCCTTTAGTAAACCCTCTAAAAAGAATCATGAAATTGACTTATTTTCCAACTTTGTCCATCGTATCAATTACTCAAAGGTAAAGTTACAACTTTAAATTCTCTTTTTTTTTGTATTGTTATTATTTTTTTATTATACAAACCAGCCTGAATAGTCTAAATAGTAATTGTATGAGTACTTTGGACATTTTTCATGTCTTTGTTAATGGATTCTAATAAAGGGGGTCTACTTGCAACTGTAAAATTCAAGGGAGGTGATTGTAATTATCAGACTTTAGGAGAGGTTTCAGCTAGGGTTGTTTACGGGTCGGGTTGGATTGGCTTAATAGTTTTTTTTCAACGCCCCGACCTGGTTGGGTTACTTAAAGAGCAAATTGGAACCACCGTGCCATTAAGCAAAACTAACCCGAACATGAAGGGTCAGTTTGGCATTGTTTGTGAATAGCCCTATTTTAGTGTAAAATTTCCTACTCTAAAAAAGGAAAACAATCCTAAAGACAAAAGTAATTCCCATTTAACTAATTTTTTATTGTTCTTTAATGTTAAAAATAAGTAACTAACTAGAAAGAAAAAAACTAGGATAGGGATTACCTAGTTAAGGAAAGACTAGGAAATCAGAAACTAACTCGGTTTATGAAAACTAAAATTGAACTGAATTATCAATTTATCCCTCTTCACAACCCGAAACCGATCGGTGGTGAAAAAAAAATGACTAAATCGGGTTGGGTTGGGCCAGTTTGATCGGTTTGGCAATGTTTGTGAATAACCCTAGTTTCAGCAATGGTAAAAAATTTTAGGGAGATTTTTAGCAATTTATAAGTTTATATATCAATAACAAAAAAAACTGAATAAATTTGATTTTATTGAAAAATAAATATATTAAAATTAATTAAAAAGTAATCAAAATTTAATTATTACTAACAAATAATTAATATATTTAAAAATTGAATTTATTATTAAATTAATTTAAATAATTAATTTTATATTAATACACAGCCCGTGCATGGCCTTGACTATAATACCAATATTTTATGGTCCATAGAAATAGGAGTTTGTAATTGGAATTGAAATCCTTAGTTGGGTGAAATTGGAATATGATTCATATTCCTGGGAAATGGTACTTTCTCATTTGAAGGAATGGCCACCCTCCTACTCCCTCAGGAATGAGAATCCAATCAATCCATTCCAGCCGATTTCCATTCCATTCTGATTACGAATTGGATTTAACACGGGCCGGATCGGGTTTAACATGGGAATGAAAAGGTTACATTGTCAAGAATCGGGTTTTTAACGGGTCACCCATAAACCCGAACGACCCGAACGGTTGTGCTTGCTCTCTCTCTCTCTCTCTTTTTTTTTTATTTCTTTTTAATTTTCAGGTTCCTCTGCATCTCGCATGTGGATGTGGGTGGGCAACTGAGCATGGGAATATATATAAAGTCTTTGAGATGTGGATGTGATCTTCATTTCTCACATTTTACTTTTTGTTTTCATCCTTCCCCAACCAGAACCCAAGAACCAGAAGAGAAGAACAGAGGAAGAAGACCACCATTTATTTTTTCATATTAAAAAAAAGAAAGAAAATTACAAAATATACATGAACACGAAAAAAAACCCATCAAAAACCAAGGGGGAAGGATTCTGCACCACCGATTCCAATACTGTAAAACCCGTACCTTTTTTCTACTTTTCTTCTTCAATCTCCAGATTTTTTTTTTTGGGTTGCAAGGACTTAACTGGTCAATTGAATTTATTGGTTGATTCATCTTGCTAATCGTATGCATCTCTGTTGATATATTTTGTTTCTATACCTCCTGATTTTGCCAACAATGGATTCTTTTTCTATTTTGATCTGCCATCTCTATGGTTTTTTCTCTTCTTTTCTTTTCCCTGGATAAACGCAGGTTCCTTGAGAGCCTGCAAGTTTTTGATTTCTTTTCCGTATAGAATTGTTGGGTATCTGTTTAAACTTAGGGTTTAGATTTGGATTTGGAATCTTTTTTGTTGGGTTCAAGGAAATGGTATCTTGCTGGGGTTCTAAAGATTCATCCTTTTAAGGGTTAGCTGATTATCCTGCCTCAAGGTGCCCGATTTCAAATCTTTCTCAAGAAGGGGTTTCTACTTTTTTTTCCATTAATTTGTAATTCTCATTCTAGCTAAAAGGTAAATAATTCTTAAATTTATTTACGGGTGGTAATGGTTCTTTAGGATCTTTTTATTTCTGGTTTTTAATGGCTGTTTATAATCTTTTGCGTGAAATGAAATTATTGAAACTGGTGCATCTGTGATAATTTGGCGATTGGGTTTTGGATGCTTTATCTTTACCATATTTAGGATTTTCCAGGCGATAGATGTGTTATAAGTATGAAGATACTCCTTTTCTTTGAGTATCTTTCTTATCAACATGTCATAATAGATTAGTTTCTCCTTGATCTGATGGTAAACTATGCTTTCCAAAGGGGTGCTTAATTTGATTTCGTAATGCCCATTTTATGCATTGGTGGCTTTTGAATTTATGCATAAAGGGGCTCTGAATTATTTCTTTTGTTGCTACATTCTGTTTTGAGACAATATGCGTAAGGTGTATTCCTGTTTTTCCTTTTGTATTCAGCATTTGGTGGTATGTATATGACAGTCATCTTTATTCCACCACATAAGTGCAGGTCTTAGGACTGATTCCTGTGCGGCTCGTGAAATAGTGCTTAATGCTTTAGTCAAAAGGCTGTAATTCCTTCAAGATTTCTAGGACTGGATTATTTCTTACATTCTTTGGAGCACTATTTGAAGATTGGCTTGTATGTAATTTACTCCAACAAGATTTCCATCTTTATCACATATAAAAGCTGATTATTGTCGTAAAGATTCAGAAGCTACAAGTAAGGGAATAAAGTTCGAGTTCAATCTCTGGGTGAGTATTGGTGTTGTTGAAGAAATTCGGCATTGTATTTTAATATCCAACCATGTCTCTTTTGTGTTAATTCAAATTTGGCTTGGCTTGCTATGAACTGACTGTCTCCCTCATATGTCAATATGCCAAAACTTTTGTTCTTCAGTTGTTATTTTTCTTTTTAAATTTTCTGTTGAGTAAACTGATTAAGTTTTTATTTTTTTCCTGCAAAGGATCATCTCCCTATGTTACCTTAAAAGGCCATTACCCATTGTTGGTTGCAGCTATCTGGGGTCTTGGGAGGGGTAGACTGTCTACGGTCCTAATCTTTGTATTTTTAGCATAAAGTGACTGCTCTCAGACTTGAACCTGCTTTCTTACACTTGCCATCCCAAGATTTTACCATTAAACCATGTAATGGTATCTTAATCATGCTAATTCTTCTTTCCACAACTTGTTCCCATTTGAAGCAAATGGGATGTTTAAATGCCTGTCATTCTTTCAATACGTGCATTTGGTGCTGCCAAGATTTTTGCAGTAAGTCAAAGATGTGCATCCCATGCATTTGTGCAAGTGGTTGGAAAAAAAAAATTGTCAGCTGGAAGTAGTATGTCTTGATTAATTGGGTAAGATGAAGTAATTTTATCATCTTTTCATTGGGGAATGCTTTTAAGAAACCTGCCTTTAATAAGTTAGGAAATTTGTTGCCATGAGTTGGAGTTCAATGTGCAGCCTTTATTCCAAATTTACAAATTTACAAAAAAAAAAAAACTACTACCAGTCAAGTTCCAACATTGGGCATTTGATGGGTGAAAAGTAATTGATGTACAATGACAGCAGTGTTCCTGGTGGTGGAGAGACTTCTGCTTTCTGCTTACAGTTATTCTTGCATTCCAGACTTGTAGTTGTTCCCTTGTGTTTTCTGGATGCAGTGATTCTTTTCTTGGGTATGATCAGATTTTAGTAATGATGCCTTGTTTTAGTATGCCAATTTTTTATGGACTATTAATTCCTTTAACACATTTTTCTTTTCGTTGCATTATGAAAAGGAGCTTGTAGAAGAACAAGTTTTAGAAGTATTGGCAATTCTTCAGGGACTAAGGTTGAGGTATTATTTAGGGTTTCTCTTGGTGGAGATTGAAGGTCACTCTTAGATGGAGATTAGTTGGATAAGAGATTGTGGTGAGGGCCTGTAGGACTTGCAACATCACTTTAAGTTGTGTAGATATCTGGATTCTGGAGTGTACGCCTCACTATGGAGGATTTGTTCATGTCCTTCGAAGTTATGAACGCTGCAAGGCATTCAACAAATAAACTAGAGGGTTTGCTATCAACCTATCTATCCACTTACTATATTGTTGTTTCTTGGGTGCAAATGCTTAGTAAATCTGAGCAGTGGAGAGGAATTTTCAAGAAGTGGTGATTTTTATTGGGTTTGTAGAATGAGTACGATCTAGATCCTAGGGTTATACTCATGGGCACATTTTTCAGGTATTACCTACTTAGCTTAGAGTTTGTGGGTACCTCAATTATGCCAGAGTAAATGAATACTTTCAATAGTCGGATTATAACTCAGTTGAAAAAAGTGGCTGTTGTTGTTGCATTAATCACGATGAAACTAGAAGTATGGTTAGTTTTAGACTTATGAACTGTTACTTCATAAATTAATGTTTTGATGGTGGCCCTTTTGATTGAGGTCAAAGGATGCCCGTAGCACAGACTTCAGGAGCTATAAACTAGTTCTCTCTTTTCTTCTCTTTACATGATAGAAGGCTTGTGAAACCTGCAATTGACTCCTCAATTGTTCTCCTCTGATCAAATTGGGTTTCTTGCAATGGATTCTACACACTAGAGAAACCTTAAATCTGTGGGATGTGGTTATTCTTTCTTTATTAATCTACCAAATTTTAATCTCTATTTCCTTCAATTTATTTGCTTATTTTCTTTGTAATATTGGTTTGAAATGATCTTGCTAGTCCTTCATGGTCTACCATAAAAGAAATGTTAGTTTTTGTTTGTGTTCTAGATTTCTAGCATCAGTATTTGCTAGATTGATTGTTGAAGATTTCTGTGTTGACCCATTATTTTATTTTATTTTTAATTTGATTGAAGATCAAAAGGTGTCATATGAAATGGTTTCAGCGAATAATCATATTGAAAATTTTCAATAAAGTATTGTTACTGAAGGTGTGTACATTAGTAGATGAGAAATGTAAGTTTTTTCTGTTTTTTAATAATCTTGTTGATGACAATGAAGGACAAGATGGGTCTTGTAGAGAGCTTCACTGAAGTATAGCATAGAAATTGAAGGGTTTACAAAAACTGAGAAGCTGTGTAGTGGATTGGCAGGATTACATTATCAGTTTAATTATTAGCTTCTTTTTTTATGTTTTTTTTTTGAAGTGCTTATTTTTTACGTTGTTTTATGATTTATAAATCTTTCCATGTTTTCTTGAAAGATTTCATAAGCTTATGCTTTGATATGCATCAAGGCTTTCTTAATCCTTGCCTCTTTAGGCCCAACTGCCTCACCTTTGCTGTTGTCTTCTAATACATTGGTGGTTGGTGAAGGGTACTCAAATTCCGCATTAGCAGTGAAAGGTGAAATTTCTATGACAAAGGGTAAGAAATCTTGGAGATCTTCTATCCAAACATCCTTGGTGAAGTTTGGGGCTTTTCTAGATATTTATATAGAATTGATTTTCAGTCATATCCTCCAGAGCAATTTATGTTGCCAATGCCTTTTCCAGAAAGTCCATTTGAGATCTTAATTTCTCAGGGATTTGCTGTCCATGTATATCTATGATGTTGGTGCAAGATACTCCACAAAAAGAAAAATGGAGTTCCTAATTGCATTACTGTGCTTCCAATTGTCTTCCACCCATACATCCATAAACACTTCAAACTGATGACTTCAATATTATTAGAAGTTATTACTTGTTAGTGGTCATCATATTAGCAGTAGGTTTTCCCTGATTTGAGGCTTTGGATTAAGGTCATATGGCAACATACCAAGTTGTATGGACAAGGCTTCACTGATGATTATGATAATGATGAAGGTGGGGGTCATGATAACATTTTAATCCAGGATGTCGTTTTTTTTTTTTTTTTTAACTGGCATGTAGATCAAGTGGTCATTATCTTTGGTCCATTGTGAAGGTCTTTTTGTCAACATGTAGAGAACATGAATCCTCCTTTTGTTGATTTCATTCTCATAGTCCACCTTTATAATCCTGAAATGGTAGGTCTCCAAATGTCTGACCTCACACAAGCCACATAATTGAGGATGGGAACTGGAGCATATGATTCTCCTTTCTTTTTACGTAAGACTGGTGCCCTATATCTTCTCATAATCATAACTGTTAGAGATGTGGAATGTTATCAACTCTTTTGCTGGAAAGCAGCTTAGCTGGGAACTTGTTTCCTATCTTCTCACCATGTTAGCCCGATTGGGTTGACTGATGATCCTGTTTGCTTGTTGAGAATGCAAGTTTTCTCCCTGGCATTCTTGTTGACCAATAACTGATGTGGTACAACTCCCTATATTTCTGTGAAAAGGTTACTCCATAATCATTTCATTCTCTGATCATGTTTTCTTTGTTTCAAGAGAAGCAACTGGCATTCTGACCAGTTTAATGTTTCAAACAACTTAATACAGTTGACCCAAGATGTCAGATATGAAAGGGAGCACCTCCACTGGCACAGATATCCTTGCTTTGCACAAGGAATGGGATGAGGCTTTGTGCCCAATCTGCATGGACCATCCACATAATGCTGTTCTCCTCCTCTGCAGTTCACATGACAAGGGCTGCAGGTCTTATATCTGTGACACAAGTTACAGGCACTCAAATTGCTTAGATCGTTTTAAAAAGATGAGAATTGAACATAGGAACAGCCCCTCACAACCCAGATCATCTTTTACTGAAAACCCAAATAATTTAATACCTGATCAGAGGTCCTTACATGGTAATACATCCGAACCTAACTTGGGAGATCTGAGAATGACAAATGGCATTGAAGATACTCATGAAGGCTTCAGTTTAGATGAAAACAACAATGGAACCCCAGCTGGATTATTGGATGCATTAGGAGACAATAACAACCAAGAACCAGATAGGTATTCGGAAACACAGGTTGACAACATTACAGAAACTAGTGGCCCTGGAACGTTCAGGGAGAGGATTGCTTTTGAAGAGTTTGGAGTAGAGAGTATATCAAATCCAAGCTTGAACTTGAAATGCCCCCTTTGCCGAGGAACTGTCTCAGGCTGGAAGATTGTCAAGGAGGCTAGACAATATCTTGATCTGAAACAGAGAAGCTGCTCACGGGAGGCATGCTCCTTCGTTGGTAATTACAGGGAGCTTCGTAGGCATGCTAGGAGGGTTCACCCAACCACAAGACCTTCTGTTATTGACCCATCAAGGCAACGGGCATGGCGTCACCTTGAACACCAGAGGGAATATGGCGATATTGTCAGTGCAATCCGTTCAGCTATACCAGGTGCTATTGTAGTTGGAGACTATGTCATTGAGAATGGAGATGGTGGGATCTCAATTGACAGGGAAAGCAGCTCAGGTGAAGGAGGCAATAGCATATGGCTGACTAGATTTTTTCTGCTACAGATGATTACGTCACCTGTTTCTGAGTCAAGGGGCCTTTCAAGGTCTTTGACTAGGCATCGTCGTTCAACTGGGACATTCTCCAGTCGTCGAAACATGTGGGGCGAGAACCTGTTTGGTATGCAAGATGATGATGATTGGAACCTGACTAGTGACATGGGTGAGGATTTATCTCCAGTTCCAAGGAGGCGTAGGAGGTTCACAAGGTCCAGGCCAGATGAAGATCAAGTATGAGAACCGCCAATAGTTCTGGTAATTTAAGCTTATCACCTACTAACCTCAAAGGGATTGCTTTTACAATTACTTATGATAGACTAAATTGTTATTTTTCCCCTGTTATTGTTTCAGTACTCTGCAGAACAACTGTTCAGATTTGCCCCGAATGAAAAAGATTGTCCACAGGTGCACCTACCCCATGAAGAACTGTGCTTTGAGGTATCAAAAGCAGAAAAAAGAAGCTGATGTGTTGGATTTGGAATTTGACGTGTGTTTGCATTTTGCACCATATTAGAGTTCCTTCCTACAAAAGTGGGTGAAGGGAATCCAATATAATGGTGTGCTTTATTGCAGTTTGGTTCTGGTCTCAATTCAGTCTGGATGTTACACTCCCAAAGCAATCTGCTGATTGCAGTCAAAACATTATTTCTTCAAATTGTTTGCATTATAATCAATGTACAGAATTATGACGGCAGTGGTATTTTACTGGTTGTCCTGAATTGTAAGAACCTGTCTGGTTTGGGCTGGGGAACCTTCATGGACGCAGGTTGATGGGAGATGCCCATCATTAAAAGCAGTAGTGCAGCTGTAAAAAGGATGAGCTAACGGGTCCGTTCTTGGTGGAGTTGGGCGCCATGTCAAGACTTTGCTTCTTGGTGGGTTGGTTCATGGTTGCCAATCTGGGGAGTAATTGTCTTGTCTGTTGCCAGGAGACGGGTGCACATTTGACTGCAATTCTTAAGAGGAGCCTAGACCCTTCATCATTCCCATAATCCCATTTATCCCCTCCCCCATTTTAGAATGAATTCTGAGCTGTAGCTTCCTGTTACCCTTCAGTTCGATTTATATGGTGTTGCAAAACTGGAGATGAAACAAGCTGCCGAGAGTCATTGTCAAATTAATTAGGAAGGGAATTCAGAGAAATTGTTTCTTGGGGGAACTTGGATACTACCATTGGTTTTCTTCTTTACATGGCACATAACAAGGACAGATCGTTTAGATTGTCTAGACCAGAATAGGCTGATGTTAAGGAGATTTTAGAAACCAAATGGAAAACCAAAAGTAATTTGTTGTATGTATACAGCGTTTGGATGAATCCGTTGTCATTTCAAAATGGATTCATGGCAATGATGATTAATGAGCATCGAGCAAATAATATATACTTCTCGTCAGAGCCCACGACCCAGTGATCGATAAGTAATTCTTTTTCAGTATTAAAATCATATTTTTATTTATTAACTGTTTCTGTAATGATTGATAAAGTGGCAGATGCCAGATTGGTTCATGAATGCTAATAATTAATGATTGTTACATTTCGGATCGGATTCGGTAGAATCGGATTGATCCGAATCCGTTGGTTGGATTCGAATTCGAATTCGAATATCTTATGGGATGTCCAATCAGATTAGAATTGTAATGGAAATTTTTATGATATATTATATTATTTATGTAACACAATATTTCACAACCATCCGATAGGATCAATGGAGATATTTGAATTTGGCTCTTATCAATTCGAATCCGATGTGATTCGATTTATTTTGCAGCCGAAGTTGGTGGGCTCCATCATGGATCATGGTTAGTTTGAAATGATATTTTAAAATACACCTTGCCACAACAAGCATTCTGTATTGTGGTTATGTGGTGTAATCCAAAGACTTGAGATTTGAAATGCATAAATTATTATTATTATTTTAAATAATATTTCAAATATTGTTCGACGAGTGTTTCAAGGTGTGATGGGTTCTAGAACACGAGATTTTGGTTTGATGAAAATATTACGATACATTCAGCTCTAAAACACATTGTAATTCAGCCCAAAATATCCTACAGCGTAAAAGAATGTTTATGTGGTGCGTTCTAGAACCAAGCAAAATTGGTTACAGTTAGACCTGTTCATGGGCCGGGTCGGGCTGGGTTTGGGCCGGGTTTTCACTCTGTATTTACACGGCTGAAGTGGCCGAATAGAGAGAGAAAGAGAGAGAGATATTATAAAGAAAAAATGTATATATTAAATTATAAATATATATATTTTAATAAATATTATATTATTTTAATATTTTATATAATATATAAAATACATAATGTTGAGTCGGGTTGGGCCGGGTTTTTTTGACAAATCTCGAGCTCGGCTTGTTACACAGTCGGACTTACTATGTTAGGCCCGAGGTCAGGCCTGCGGGCCTAATTACATGACCAAACCCGACCGAAGTGTGGGTCAGGCCGGGGGGCTGGGCCATCGGGCTACCCGGCCCATGAACAGGTCTAGTTACAGCCACACCGCCCATGAACAGGTCTAGTTACAGCCACACTATAAATTAAACACTCCCTTAGTTTGTAGGTGATTCACAAGGTCCATGCTTGTTTTTTTGAGTGAATCCAATTTCCTACCTTCTCATTGGTTGGTATTCATGTGATGTGACCTCCTTTGAATAAGTCGCATTTAGTCTGCTTATTATTTAAGTCAAGCATCTAGCTGGCCAGTGACTACTATCCTACCAGAGGTTGGTGGCCAAACTACAAACAAGTTGTAAAGGCTGAAATGGCTGAACTGACTGACTCATTGCTTTCTCTTTTAGTCGATTATTAGTCACTAAGGAGCTCACAACCCCTTTAACAATTTATTCACTAAAATACAAGGCAACAAGTCATTCATTTTAGCCACTTCAGTCGTTATCAAATGGATTTGCAAAGCTTCTTTTGGAGGAATGCTTTGAACAGACAGCTGATTTGGGTTCTCCAGATTTTTCACCAAACCTAGCTTATAGGCTGTTGGTGTGAGTCCCACCTTCGAAAGCTAGAAGTCGCTGCGCTTCAGCCCTCCCAAACAGGCTGTCAAAACAAAACTGTTGGCTGTTGCACATGCCTTCTGGTTGTTTCAATTGATTGATTGCCTTTAATAGAATAAATGCATTCATTTTCTATTACATGGCTGTTTGCCTGATTGAACTTTTATGTAATTCTCAATTGGATGAAAAAAAATAAAATAAAACTAAAGGATTCTACATGGTTGAGATGGATCTGTATCACATCTGTAAGTAGAGATCTTCACAGAGATGTTTGAGATTGGACCTAAATGACTGTCACCTGCAAGTGAATGACCAGTTAGTTTGATCTCTGATTGTTTGAGGAGAGGAAACAATTAGGTACTTAAGTATTTAAATTTGATAGATTTGCAGATACACATGCTGCAAAATATGAATATTCTGAAACTATGTTTGGAGTCTGTGTGGAGTGTGCTTGTGTTAAAAATTTCCAAATTTTCATGCCCTGAGTTCATCCTTTCTGCTGAAAGGCCTCATAACAGAAATGGAGTAAATTTTAGGGCTAGCTGTTCTTGTGGGAATCCACTAGGCCCTAAAATAGGGGCCCATGGCAGAGGACACGGGGACCCTTGTGGAGAATGAGTGAAAGTGTTAGCGAAGAAATCTATAAAATGTAAGAAACAGAGTACAGAAGGAATTTTTGAGGGGGTTATACAAAGAATAAAATGTAAGTATATAAAAGTTGAAACAAATTACAGAACCAAGGACATAAACCAAATAAGTCCACAATTGCCTCTGGGACCAAATTAAGTTAGGTGGCGTTTGATAACACAAATGGGATGTGATATCTGAGAACTTGCTTTTCCAAGGTAGGATCTCGTTTGTGTTAAAATTTGAATCATATTCCCAAAATTGAAAATATGTCTGATCTGATTTGGTAAGAGGTGACCCATGCACAGAACACATTCAGACATGTTTCATGGCTTATAATGATTAAAATGCCCGTCTTTTTTAATATTGCAGAGACTCTAAAAAGCAGAAAACAGCTTTTGCTGTTTTCAGATATCAAATCTATAAAAAAGATCTTTTATGCTTTTCAGCTATAAGACTTGAGTTTTATCAAACACCACCCTAATCCTGCATTAAATAGTATATTGGAAAGCCAAGTCTTTGACTTGTTTGGATGAGAGAACTCTCTGGTTGTGTAAGATCTACAGGTACAGGATATTACACCCTTCACCCTTGTGTAAGAGAAAACTACATTCTTAGTCTGACCTTTTCTACTGACACCCTATTCTTGTGGGGGTATCGTACTGTCGCTGAATGGATGGTTTCAAACCCATATGAGCAACTAAAAAGACCATTCATTGTTTCATGTACTGATCTAACTAGATAAGGATAATGCTTCATTACAAATTGCTGTCTCAAAGCCATATGTGTTCAGTGACCAGGATTTGGAATTGGTCTGTAAAAGTTTACAGATAAATTCTTGATAAATCCATAATGGATGAAGTGTTTTCTCAGAATTCCATCTTCCAACATCAACCAAAATCCAATATGATAAACTGAGAGGACCATTTAATGCTTTAAGTACTTTGTCTAACTAGATAAGGGTATTGCCCCATTACAAATTGCTGTGCCAAAAGAATATGTTCAGTGACTGGGCTTTGGAGTTGGTCTGCAAAAGTTTACAGTTGGATTGTTTTTAAAGCTTATAATGAATTTTTTTTTTCTGAGAATCTCACTTCCAACATCAACCAAACTGTCTCCATCACTGCACAAAGCCATGCTTACTCATTTGTTGCCTTGACTATCAACACCAAAAGAATATCAGTGAGCCTCATCCTCTAAAATACTCAATAGTACTTAGACTTTAAATGAAGTTGGTAGTACTCAAAAATACCAACAAGACCTAGCTAGAATACTCTATATTGTTTCAACAAAAAAGCCACTTTTGTTGTCATTTCATCCTTCCTATGCTCAATAAGAACCACTACAAACAGATAAGCCTTGGTTATTAATATAATATGCATGTATAATAATAATGTCTAGAGACTAGACTAGTTCTTTTAAGGTTTTTTTAATATATAACAATGAAATGCCAAGTGTTTGTTCTCTGGGCCCTCTGTTACTCCATTTCTTGTGTACTTTTCAGGAAAACAGTGATCACTACATAGACTCCATCCTGTTATGAGCTCAGCCTATTAGACCGAGTGGCCACTAGGGAACACAACTCAACTTAGTTAATATTGATCAATGTGAAAGTGAATGCTTGAATCAGATCTTCATGTTTGGACCATTACAATTCTACCAACTTCCCAATCACTTTACATTCTTGCTAATTTTGTTCTCATGTCCCATGGAAGGATAGCTGGATGACCCCTCTCCAAAGAAAAAGAAATCATTTCTGTTGGTAATAACTGAAAAAGCTGTAACAGTTTATAGAAAATTGACACTTTTGAAAGCACATACGCTTTATATATACAAGAAAACTTGGTGAAATCATCAACATCTGAATAAAATCTACTGTGTCTGAAACCCCATCATATCTATGTGCGTGCAAAAAGAAATATAACATCAGTTATTACATTGAGATGGAATTATGGAAAGGAACCATACCTTAAACCTCTTCTTTTTTTATTGAATAGCACAGATGCAAGAATTCTGCACTCCCTCAAGTTCCCCTTCCTCAGATACACTAAAATATTCACAATGAAAGATGTTAGAAGAGAAACAGGTGAGAAACTCAAAATCTTGAAATTACTTTGCAAACAAAATATAAAAGGGTTGTTTGATATATGTTACTGTACTTCCTGAACTCAAGTCATCATCAAACACAATGAGGAGTTTAGAATTAGAAACCAAACAAACTCCCCCTAAAAGTGTTTGGAGTCTTCATCAGATTGAAACAATTACAACCCAAATGTATCCATGATGCGCAAAGAAAAAGATGTGGGGAATACTTCTACCTGGCCTCAAATTCTTGAACATGAGCAAGATCCTTTCCATGGGCATCTGGCCAACTAACTTTCCTCTTCCCATTACTCAGTTGAGATTTGTCCACCTTTATAGTTTTCTTGAGATTACTCTTGAGAGGATGGGGTACTGTGAGAGGTCCATGGGGCTCATTGCTACTACTGTTGCTGCAACCATTGCTCTTATCTTGATCTTGTGATTCATTATTACCATCGGTCTTTTCAAGGACTCCATCTTTGTTTCTTGCACCGGACTGCTTGTTGCTGTTGCTGCTGCTGTTGCTATTCTTGCTTCTACTGTGGTCCTCACCCTTGTGGTTTGGGTGCCTTGCCGGTGCATAACAAGAGCACACTAAAGAGGTGCAATTGTATTGCGCCGACGCCGCCAGGAGTACAGATGATAAGGGTATAGTCTCTCTCTGCTCGCTCTATCTGAATTACAATGCCATGACTTGCATCAGAACTAGTTGGAGCTGTATTTTCATCAGAACTCAAACTTGAAACTACCATCAACTTGAGAGAGAGAGAGAGAGAGAGAGAGATGCCTATGATATAAAAATGGACAAACTCCAAATGATTATAATTGCTTAGCATCTAAGACAGTGGGTTCAATTGAGAGGTGGGATTGTAGGATGGAAAAGATGAAAAGCTAAAAAAGGAAACAGGATAGGCATCATGTTCATGCTTGTCCACTATGAGCTGCTTTCTTTTGCTTTTGTCCCAGCACTCATGAGTGAAGTGAATTGGGTGAAACAAAAGGATAGGGGTGCTCTTTTACTTTAGGTAAATGACAGCATCACCCATCAGTTCTAGGCATCTCTTCTACTCCCTCTTGTTCTGTAACATGTGGATGGTGCTCACTGGCAACCAGTTGGACAGGGGATTCCACTTGTCAATACTGTACACGACCATGTATTGTCATTAATTACTTCTTTAGCAGATTGCCTATTATATTAGTCCACCTCCATGTGATGCAGCAAAGGAGATGGTTCAAACAAAGCTGCGGAGGCCATCATGTCTGAAACTTTAACTTCGTAATTTGTATATATGTGGCTCCCCAAGGCAGTCTGTGCAGGGAAGCGGTTGCTACATCACTTTCTCCTCAAGTTGTATGATTGAGCTCAACACCCATCAAATGTATCTAAGTCAAAAAACATGGGTTTTGAGTTTGAGAGCGGCCACTTCATACAAGAAAATGCCCAAGGTTAGATCTGTACCCAGTTCACCCCAGATAGAGCTAGGGCCAACATTTTGGTAAAGACCCTAAAATTTGTTTAGATATGTGCATAATTAGTTAATATTCATGAACACTTTTGGCTAGCTAGTACCATTACATTATGTGGTAGTACTGGTTGATCCATCAAACATATTTGGCTACAATGTTATATGTAGAGAGGTTAGAATCTAACACAGTCTGATTATCTAACCTGATAGGCTGGTACAGTGAAAGGAACAAGAGAACTGTGTAGGAAGACTTTATGTGTTAAAAGTTGAACTGGGGAAAGAAAAAGAAGAAAAGAAAACTGTTGAGGACTGAGGAGATTGTCCTTTAAACTATGGCAAAAGGTGTATAGTCTATTACTTCCTCTAACAACAATACTTTTGTGGTTACTGTTTACCTTTCATGTCAATCCTAGGGTCACAGTAACATTATTCTTGGTATTAGAGAGAAACATGTAGATACAGTGGGAATCATAAATTGGACAATGGAGAAAAGGCTCGTCTATGCAAGATTCCATCTAATCCAACCTCTTTGTCCATTTGAAAGCCAACCTTTGTCCTGCTGCAACAGTTACCACTTGGATTGGGCTGAGGCTGAGCTAGGTAGGTAGATGGATGGATAGATAGTCAATGTAGAGAGGGAGAGAGTACATGGAATGAGTCATTCAAGTTTTGCTTAGGCTCATGCATGCATGGTATTGGTGGACAGAGAAGGTTTGTCCTTGGGCCAAAGCCATTTAATTGGAACTTTTGTCCTTACTGAGGCCCCACAGCGATAATGGTAGCCCAGCCCATAAAAATGAGAGAGAAGATTCTCATATACAATGCTAATTGTTAAACCGTTTAGATCAATGGGTTAAGCTATGATATTATAACAATATAAGAGAATTTAAAAAATAATAAAGTAAAACAATATAAAAAACCCATTAGCTCGGTGGAGCAGTCAAATGGGTTGTTGGCCAAGCCGTTAGTGGTGAGCACTGAAAAACCGAATTGAACCGAAAAATTAACCGAAACTGAATTAAAAATCCGGTTAACTGAATTGGTCGGTTTGATTTCGGTTTGATATTTTTTAAAAAACTGAAGGTACCAGTTCGGTTTCAGTTAACCAATATAGAAAATCAGTGGTTAATCAAATCGACCGGTATATATATATTTCTATATATTTTACATATATTTATGTATATTATATATATTTTATATTTTCTATATATTATAAATTAATAAATATGCATTATATATAAAAATATATATTTATATTTTTCATAATATATATTGTAAATATAAAAAAATCAAAAAATTGATTCACAAACCAGTCAACCGATTAATCAGCTGGCTTCAGTTTGGTTTTGATTACCGGTTTTCAAGAAACCGGTAACCCTGGTTCAATTTCAAAAATAGGCCCACGGTTCAGTTAATCGAACCATGAGTCCCATGGAAATGTAATAATCTCGTGTTTGGCTACCGTTACAATGAGGCCATTGTAAATTTTTTTTCCCATAAAGTATTGGTTATATCCAGGTAATAATCAATATTCTCCTGGAGGGTGGATAAGTTACTTACCTACTTGTCGAAAATGTCAATTGCCTTATTTTTTTGCATCTTATCTAGGTAATTTTAGCCAAGCCAAACATTGTATTTGTGATTACTTGGGTAGCATTTCCCCATGAATCACTTGCTTGGAAAACACCTTGCCCGAATAACACAAAATAAATGAGGCCTTAGTGGTAGGTTATGGGTTGATTGGAAGCAGAACCATGACTGGGCCACTAGGTCACCAGTCCAACCGGCAAGATCAACAATAGGTTATACTGATATGCTAATACTTTAGCAGTTGTTGGGAACTTCAAAATGAGGTTGATCAGGCATAATCCCAGACTAGCACAACAGCATCATCCTCAACAGAACCAGATAATAGGCCTTACAATTATCAAAGCATAAGAATAAGGGAAATTGTCTAAAATTCACCATGAATTTTTAGTATTTATCTTAAACTTACCATAACTTTTCAAAACGTCTAGGGAACCACATGTTGGTAACTTGACGTTAAACAGACTAATGGGTGTTAGTAGATTACCATTTTACCCTTTGTTATATTCAACTCGTTTTTCAATATTTCAGAAATATCCCTGTTATTATTCCACCCCAAACCCATTTTTCAGCTTCCTTGTAATACTTTCATGCATCACAATGAGAGCAAAACATCTCTCAACCAGTAGAAATCTTATATATAAGGCAGTTGGGTGTTTAATGGCATTTTAATCATAAAAATATGTTTAATAAAGCGAACTTGCCATTCAGGGGCAGTTTGGTCATGACATTTGTATTTATGTTGATGTGGAATTGTGGACAACTTCTGTAGATGTACATTAACGATGCTCTAAGGGATGGTGAGATTTGGAAAATAAAAACTCACTGACATGGGGCTCCCGATCATTTTGAAAAGTTATGGCGAGTTTAAGAGAAATGCTAAAAATTCATGATGAATTTTAGACAATTTCCCTAAAAATAAATAAAACTAGCTATAACAGCTAAGAATACTTGGGAAAGCTTAAGGTTGAATGACAGACAACATCGAATGGCATTCAATGGCGATTCAAAAGAATATTTACTTTTCTACTTTTTTGGGATAATGTGTCATTAAGAAATGACCTTCATGGTTTCAGCCTTTCAGATGAGAATGTCCTATGTCTTGGGCTTTCTTTCTTCTAAGCATCCATCAGAATTAGAAGACAGCGGCCATTAAGGCTTTTCTCAGAATAAGGTCCAGGCTTTTCCACCACCTGAAAGGTGGTGATGACATAGTGAAGGAAGGTATGAGATCTCAATTCCAGTTATCAATGTGACCCCATTGTCATTGTGATTAGTGTCCTCCCACTTGCACTTCAATGTTTAAACCCAGTGTTTTTTGGACTTCGACCGGACCAAACGGTTGGACCATCAGAACTGGGAACTTGCAGCCAATTCGGTGGTTTGGTTTTCTTTTAGTTTTTTTATTGTATTGGCATTAGAGTTGTCATCACAAACTTCAAATTTTTAAAAGCCCTGCTATCAATTTATCTACGCATATCTAGGTGCATTGATAGAGATATGATATGCTCGATATAAGATATATCGTATTGATATTTTAATCCTTGATTAATTGATTAATAGAAATATTTATTTATTGGTCACATTTTATTTATATGTAATTTTTTTGGGATCTACCCAATTAATATATTTTAAGTAGGTGTTATAAAGGCCATTACCCTTTTAATATTTATTGTTTTATGTTTACTTTAATGTAAAAAGATTCAAGGATAATTTAGAACCATTTTCATTTTTTTTTATTTTTTATTTGAACAACTTGATTGATAAATAGATGGTCAAACTGTTTGACCCAAAATCCAATCACCAACATGGTTTTATGTCCGGACCAAGTCTGACAACATTGGTTTTACTAAAAGGTAGTTACAGCTCAAGCAATTCATTGAACTTGCTCAATCATTTTTAGCGTTGCAAATGGGTGGCCAACCGCCGGGCGGGGGGGCCGGGGGAGGGTGTTGGGACCCATTGGGGGAGTGGATTTGGGCTTGGGCATTAACGAAATTGAGCAAATTTGGGCTTGGACCTTCTTAGGCCCACCAGTTACGTATCTAGGCTTTCTTAGGTGCCAAATTACCAGATGAGTTGATATACCATAATCGCAAGCTCACCACTGATGAGCTGTGATGGAAAAAAGAAGAATAAGAACTTCCACCCAGTTGAACTATCAACCTTTTATAACCAACCATATAAGATGGGCTTGGGCTGGTGGATCTGGTTTATATGTAAAATCTTCCTACCAAGCCGATGACCCTCAGCCAGTAGCAAAATTCTAAGCACTTGTAACCAAAACCCATGTTTAGCCTGATCTCAGGCCATGTTTAGCAGTATTATCCCTTGCATCTCGTCTGATCAAAATAGAGCCATCTGCGCTGAAGTAACAACAAATAAGAAAATTTGGGATGCTCATGTGTCCATGAAGGATTTAAAAGCCCAGGACCGGATGGACTTAATCCATTATTTTTCAAAAAATATTGGTCAATTATTGGAGATTATGTTTGTAACGCTGTGAAAGCATTCTTCCATTCTAGCAAATTAAACAAAAGCTTTAATGAGACTTTTATTACTCTAATTCCCAATACACAAAAAAATACTGATATCCTCTGATGTTTGGAATAAGAGCATTTTGGGCCATCTTAACTGATATCCTCTTATGTTTTTTTCTTGCAAAAACACATTAGAAAACTGATGGGAATCAGTCCCTATCATAGTTGGGTCGAATTAGGGTTTCTGGGAGGTAAGGGAGAAGAAAAAAGAGCAAGAGATTAGAGAGAACTAGTGAATTTGCCTCTCCCTTTTAGTCCTTTATATAGAGCACTCTCCTAATCTAATTAGGAGCTTATCCAAATCAAATTTAGATTAAGACTTTATCTTTAATTGATAAGCATTATCTTCTTAAGAGAATGGGTGCTTCATTTCCATTTTCAACCCAAATCACGTGACGACTTAAGTTGTCATGTGATTTCTTAACTAATCATATTAATAATGGGCCTTAGGCCTAGATTCTTTAATGGTTCACGTTACAAGGTGTTGTATGGCCACTTTGGGCTTGAATATTGTATGGAGTGGGACTCACAAAGGTCTCACACAAGACCATAAGGGTTTGGCCCTACCTTTGGAAGAGGTTAGGCCAAATTCACTGTTTAGGAGCAAGGAACCCCTGAACCAATCAACTTGGGCTCAGTTTGGGCCTAATATTTACACATAAATGATCATTGAATTCAACCACCCTATGAAGACTCCTAGATAATGGACTTGTGTAAAATAAAGCCCATCAGGTAATCAGCCATATAATAGTCTCTTAACCTCTCGGCCCATAATCATCAAAGCATTGCCCATAGGAAAGAACCACTTCCTTGACTACAAAAAGCAGTGCCACACTATCTACTCAAATGGATCCTAGGATTAGAACCTTTTGCAATTTTTTTTATAACATATAAATATATTTTGCAAATCAAATTTCAAATACAATTGAAATCCACTGTCGACAGTTTAAGTTTCCATCTGAGAGAGTATAAACATCGATATTCACTTTGTTTGGAAAATGGGTCGATCCTATCACTATAATCAATCACTTAGGTAATTTCCTAAACTGCCCCAACATGCCTAGGTGTTTGACCCTTGATGGATCTCACTGGTTAGCATATCAAAGACAACTCAGTCCAAAACCTAGTGTACTATCATAATCAAGTTTGGGGTTAAGTACAACTTTCTAATTTTGCCCATTTATTTCCAAGGTCCAAGGCATAACTAGAAATTCATCTGCATTCAATGTTTCTTCTAAACACCCACTGGCTGTGGTTGGGGTCTAACCTTAGCAACTGAGACAAGCTACTCCACCATTTTAGCAGTACGCTAGTGTCACCTTTGTTAGGATAAACTTCCTAATGGTCCATTTGGTTTCCGACATATAATGGGATGAGAAAGAATGGGAAGAGAAAGGAATATATTTTTTCCCATTTTTGCATCTAGTGATTGTTTCCCGAGAAATAGTATAATCAAAATTCATTTTCCTATGTTTGTTTTGAAGAAAATTTAATAGGAAACATATCGCCTGTTTTTGTAGTTTGTGAAGGCCTAAAGCAAAAAATAATAATAAATAATAAAATAATAATAATAATAATAACAACAACACAAAAATATCATATCTGAGATCAATCGAACCAAAAAATGGTTTGAATCAAAAGCTGGGCACAAAAATATCAGATCTGGTGATAAGAGGAACTCCAGATTTGGAACAAACATATTCCAAAAGCCAGATTTGGAGCTCCGGGCAAACGAACTCAAATGGTCGTTTGTATAAAAGATAGATCTGGATCAAACATGCCAAAAGCTAGATCTGGATGACCAAGTACAGAGGGAGCCGACAGTGAGATTTTGAGGGGAACCCATCCAACAGAGCAAGTAAAAAACGGTATAAAAATCAATGAAAATGACGAGATAGTGCTAGATCTAAGCTTACCATTCAACGAAAATGCTAGAGATGTTACCGTTGGATGGCTTGAAAGGAGACAATGTCTATGAGAATGGCTCTTGACAATATTTTCTCACAACTTGCCTATTTTTTCTTTTCTCAGCATGGTCGCACTAAAATGGTGAGATTTGGGAACCCACGTGCCTATTTTCTCAGTGAGGTCTCATAGACAATGTCTGTGAGACAGATCTAAGCTTACCTTTGGGAACCCACGTCCCTAGTGTTTCCCTTCTTTTTCCAGGTTTTTCTTCCCATTCGTTTCTTAGAAACCAAACACACCATAAGTCTATCCAATGGCTGAGAATATTCCAAACTAACATGAGTCTCATAAGTGTCCAGTTTAAAGAGTAATTCACAGAAACAAGCCAATAAGAACATTAAACAATAATGTACTTTATTCATTTACTGATAAATGTTTATATAAATCAATTTGATTGGATCTAAGGGCATACACTGTCTAACACAGATTGGATGGCTCATCAGGCTCTCTCTTTCCCTCTTAATCCTCTTCCTTTTATTACTTCCTCCCTTCCCAATGATTTAGCTGTTATTTGTAAGAGTAACTTCTAGGGCAAATCTACCCTCCATCTTGTGTAGCTCCTCCTTATTTTACAAAAAAAAAAAACCATTTTTTGAGGGGTGACAAAGGAGACAATGGTTAAAATCTCTCTCTCTCTCTCTCTCTCTCTCTCTCTCTCTCTCTCTCTCTCTCTAGGGTTGGAGAGTTGGGGTTGGAAAGTTGTTCCAACTCTCCAACTTAGCATTCAATTTGCCATAGACTAATGTACATAGATATTTACTATACCGATTCTTTGTTTAAGAAAAAAAGTATTTTAATACACCAATTCTTTCTTTAAGAAAACAAGAAAGCATTTGATACACAACCATTAGTATTAAGGTTTAAAATTTTGACACGATACATCCAATATGGGACATATCATATATCATATCTTTGAATCCTTGATACGGAATGCAATGGAGAATAGGTGGTATCATCTTTTTCCATCGTATTGTGGCCATATTAGCTTGTCTCAATGGCATATTAGATGTGCATCAATGTATACATTGTGCAAAAAAAAAAAAAGATACAAATAGAAAATGAAAAAAAAAAACTTCTTTTCTCCAAAATAAGCATTCTTTCACCCTCCCAAATGATTAAAACTCCAAACCTTATTCCTAGAGTGCTAGATCAACAAAAAACATAAGAAACAAGTGTAAATCATCAAGGTTTTTGAAGATTTTTCAAGTTTTAGAAATTACAAAACTAAGTAAGGTTTTTCAACAATATCAGTATCATGGTTTTAAATTTCAACATGATATGCCCGATACAGGGCGCACCATATCATATATTTGAAGGCTCGATATGGGATATATTGGGAAATAGGTAGTATCATCTTTTTCGACCATATCATACCCATATTAGCCCATATTGGTGGTGTATCAAACATATTGATAGCGTATCAATGGATATGAATATGTTGCGACTCTAAAACTCTAAACCTAAAGTTTTAGAAAATATTGCAAAGCTAGGTAAGTTGTATTTCAAGTTTCTCATAATATCTTGTAAATTCTTGTTTTTTTCTCTTAAGTGCTTAAAAATTTTTAAATTTATGTTTATCTATATTTTTTTTGTGTTGAAAACCACAATTATTTTGGTGTTATGAATAGATTTATGAAAATTTTATAAAATAATTAGAAAATGTATAAAATAACAAAAAAATTGAAAAATGTATTTCTTATTTGCCTATAAAGACTTCATATGTTTTATATCTATGCATGACCTATCATATCCACAAAAATTGAAATTTTTATAATATATATATATATATATATTATTTTTTTTGTAATTTTAGAATTAAATAGTAAAAGTTAATTATTTATATTTTCTTGTGAATTACCCATGATGACTATGTATGTTGTAGACCTATAAATGGTCCATCATATCCATAGATTAATTGAAATTTCTTCTTCAATAATTTTTTTAATATATTGTACAATGTTTATTTATTTTTTATTTTTTATAATTTTTTAAATTAAAAATAGATAATAACTATTTAAATAAGAAATAATTATTGACTATATTTTCATTTAGAAGTTGTGCCAATGATTGTTTTATGGTTGGATAGGATAGTTGGGTGTCTTGCTGATCCCTTAAAACTTAAGAATTATAATTTATAAATTATAGTTAAGCAAAGGGTTATTGACAAAAAATATAATTGACTACGATGCATTTCCTTACAAAACTTAGTATAATGTATTAATTTAATATATGTATATCTTATTGAGGTCTTATACTTAGTTTTTTATGTATTTCTATGATTTATTGAAGTATTTATAGTATTTCCATGTGTTTCTTAATTTTTCTCCAATACATGAGTGTCCAAGGCTTATTCCTATATATATGTCTCTTAAAATTTCCTTCCCTATACACTTGATATTTCTGATACTTTAAACCTTGATCAATATTGAGAGTGGGTCTTGACACAATAGTTGCTATGTAACCAAAGTTCAAATCTTGAAAACAAATATCTCTCCAAGGTGTTTTATTTATATTAAAAACCTTCAAAACTCAAAAATAATAAACATCTCATTATTACTTGAAAAAAAGAGAAGAAGAACAAAGAAACAATATTGTATATATATATATATATATATTATTTAATACATAGTATCATGTCGAGCTTGGGCTCAAGTTGGCTTTCTTGAAAAAGCCCAAACTTGGCCTGAAAAAAAGTTGGGCCCAATGTTTTAGGCCCGAGCCCGAGCCCGCAAGCCTAAAATTATGACCAAACACAACTTATAACGGGCCAAGCCAGACCGTCGGGCTACTGGGCCCATGATCAAGTCTAGTTTTGAGATTTTCTATATTGTTATAAGGGATTTCTTTATATAACTAGAATATCTATCAAAAACAAATACTTGCGAACTGCTTCTACAAAAATTTATTGATCTTGTCTCCATGTTATTTTGTTGCTAAGAAAACAAAGACAAATGAATGGTTCAACACATAACATGTCACACACTTGATGAACAATTATTGAGGCCTAACAGATGGGATCCATCTATCATGTCAATTGAGGGATCCTTACAAAGATAACCCTCGTGAAAAAGACCCACTTTATAGCTGTACCTAAAGCTCCAATCTTTTCGAGAAGCTCCTCCTTTGATTTCTAGATCCATATGAGAATTTCAATAAAGAAATATTTTATCCAAAGAAATTGTGCAAATCGAGTCTGCCAAGAACATGGGAAGCATCTTCAAGATAATATCTCCAAGTGTTGGCATAATCAAGACTTGATAGCAGCTGGGAATCCTCCACCTGTCATTTGTGTTTAAGGAATGCCATTAAAGCACAACATTAAGCTACTCTCGTTGATGACTTTGAGGGAGAGAAATTAATTAATGCCCTTCTAGGTAGATATTCATATTATAAAGATGTGGATCAGACATCAGTTTCAGTGTCTTGTCTACTAACTACTAAGGGGTTTTCATACTTCCACCAAGCAAAAATTCTGAAGCACATCAATTCTTTCTTCTTGTATACCTTAGAAATCCTTTCTATCACCACAAATTCTAAGATATTGATCTAATTCTCTTGTCTCTATACCTTTGTCTTGTATTATTTCTTATCAAGTAACACTAAGAAAATGTTGGATTTTAGATGCCCAAAAGAAGATGTTTCCTTTCTGTTTAATTTCTTTCAACTATGTGGAAGGATGATAGTGGTCATATTAACTCAGCTATCAAATGAAGAACCCTACAGATCAGACATGTTTTCCTTTTCTCCATCAAAACAATCTTTACATTTCACCATGAATTGGAATTGTTTAAAGTGATGGTACTATTCAAATCTCAGTTTCAAACTGTTTACTAGTTTAAAAAATGACCAAAATAAGGGAGTTTGTTTTGTCCACATGGAGGGGACTGTAAAGATGGGACCTTGCCCAAAAATCCCAAAAATTGTAGTCCCCACATGGGAAAGCAAGGATTATTAATTAGAAAATTTCTAAAATTTCTCTCACACATGGGCACTTAAGTGTGAGAAATCTCCTTTTCTTTTCTTTTTTATTAAATTATATAGAGAATATTCTGTTTCTCCTTCCCCCTTTAATCTCCTCCACATGGGTCCAAGTCTTTACATTTTCTCTATCAAAGAGGAAGTTAAGAGTCCTAAACTTTAGTTTTGAAACTCTCTTTAATTAGCTATCTCCCTTGTTAGAACTGACATACAAGTACCCTCTCTTTCAACCACTACCAATTCCTAAATTCCCTTTCTCTTTCTCCCATTCAACTGTTCTTCTTCCCTAGCTAGCTTGTTCCCATTTCTAATCTCTTACTACTTTCTCTCTCCAATTAAAAATAGTTTCTTTCTTTCAACAATCCTATTCTTTATCTTTAAACTCCTTTTTGGTGGTTATTCCCACAATCTTTTATTGGAGTTATTTTGCTCAGAGATATGCATAGCTATTTTCTCAAGAAAAAAAGGATTTAAAAGTATTATTAATTTAATTATTAGGAAAAAATATTTTAATTTAATCATTGAAAGGTTTCCATGTGAATGTTGTAATTCTCATTAGATGGGTCTCCTCAAGGAACTATGTTTCTCCCTTGTAAATTTCCCACTTTCCTAACACCTCTTAGCACTGAATAAAGCTTCCTAGTTTCAATCAAATACTAAATGCTACTATTCAAACCATACTCTATTACAAACATTGGAAAAACTATTCTCTCATAATAACAACAACAACAATTATAATAATAGAAAGAAAGAAAAAGAACATAAAGTCCAAAGATTTTTTTTCTTTCATATCAGTTTCATTTGTTTCTTTATTTCTTTTTCAATACTTCTCCATGCATACACATACCATCCAATTTCGTTTTTCACAATTTTCTTGGAGGAGGGTGATACAAATTACAAAGAAGGGAAGATTCAAATTCAAAGGTCCTCTGGCCACCTAATTCTTTCGGACTCCCCACATGAAATCATGAGAGTTACTTGAACCGGCATGCCCTTGGTTGACTAAGGCTTTGGTTTGAAGGAAAAAGTAGGGAAAGGTAGGGAAACCATTTGTAAAGCTTTCCCTACCTTTCCCTACTTTTTCCTTCAAAACAAACACAACCTAAAAGAAATCCACAAATTGATTTGCTTCCCTGTAGAGATATGATGGAATTTGATGCTTTCTTCCACTTCCCACAACAAGCTTGTTGATATCTTGAAAAGTTGCACAACAGTGGACAGTTCAATCTCTTTTTATTTATTTTTTTGTGCAGAGCAGAAGTGTCATCCTTACTCTCTTGAAAAGTAAATTCCTTGCACAATGATTCTCTACTGCAACCACAGAAAATAATTATAAGAAAGATATGATTTCCTTTCCCACAATTATTTTAGTGTAACCATAAGAAACAAACTAAGGCTATATATGGTCAAAGCACATTGAAGACATTCCATCATGGTTTTGGAGTACAGTACATTGCCTCCTCCTGTTTTCTCATCTCCCATGCACCATTAAACAGTTACAACATTTTTCTTCTTATCATTGTGTTCCCCCTCAGCCAATCAGTTTTTGATGGAAAATTCTATATGAGTTGAGGTTTAATTATTTTTATCAAGTGCATATTATAAAGGAAGAAAGATTAATGTGCTGAAGTTATCTTTTTGGACACCATAACTAGCCACGTGGACAGTGAGGCTAGCTCATTAGTTCTTAGAAAAGGTCCTAATCCAATGTTCTTTCCAATAGAATCTTAGGAAAATGTTGGATTATTTCAGCAGTGGTTGTTGGATTACCAGAGGAATTTTGTGGCTTTGAAGAAACTAATTGTTTATAGAAGATTTGGGAAACTAATATTTGATTTGATTTATCTAATATTCTAAACCACTAATTAAGAAAGAAACAAAATAACTAACTAGTTTTATCTTAATTTTCTTCTTCAAAAGCTAAAAGAAGAAATAACGAAAGAAAGATACTTTACTCTTCATGCCCACCTAGTTGTCTGACACCAACCCTAGGTTTCACCAGGATGTTCCCTCAGAAGCTGACTCTTCTTAGTGCAAAAACATGACCTTCTAGTTCATTTTTTTTCTAACAAAAGCTCAAATGTTACACCTTCAATGTATCTAAGAAATATAAAATTATGGTTGGTTATATTAAAAAAAGAGTTGCTTCCCATGCTAATCACTGGTCATTAGCCAAGAACAAGAAAAAAAATGATAATTAAAGAAGAGAATGAAAATGTCTAATTTACCCTTGAGAGGTATTCTTTAATAGGCCCATAATCTTTTTAGTAATCCCAACTTGGGATAAGGACTATTGGCTAAAGGGTCTCACCAACCATTTAATGATCCTAACCTTCTCGATCACACCACCTCAACTGGCTATATAGCTATGTAGTGGGTGGAGCAAGTGTGGGTTAACTAATAACTTAACAGATTTCACATCTGCGCCTCACGAGGAGGTGCCCCACAATGCCCCATAGCACATCCCCACTATGTATTGAGAATATCTCTCAGAAACAGTATGAAAGATGATGAAACATCAATGGAAAATATTCTCAATATAAGGTGGGGATGTGCTGTAGGGCATTGTGGGGACCCCTTCGTGGGGAGCAGATGTAAACTCATCTTAACAAGGTTTCATGAGCAAGACAATATGGGTTAACTTGCTCCTTCTCTGCTACAACAACCTGACTAGGGTCTTTTTCACTTGATGATCCTTGCCTAGTTAACTCCTCTACCTGCCACATCCCCTCAATTAATTAACCTAATTGGACTAGAGAATGTGGTTGCTTGTTCTTGTCATGGCTAGTTAACTTGTATTTACTTTAAATTTCCTTACTGTATGGGATTAGTTCATTATAATTCAGGCCCGTTTGGTTTGCAAAAATAGGGGTTTGAAATCGGAATTAGAGTCTAACCATTGGGTTGGGCGGAATTGGAATCTCATTCTCATTTCTGATAAAATTGTTTTTCCTCATTTGAAGGAATGGTCCCCTCCCTTAAGAACGAGATCCCATTCCAGCTGATTCCTAGTTCAATTCCAATTCCTGCCTGAACCAAAAAGTTATGAGAATAGACCACTCCAATTCTGATTCTGACTCCAACTGCAAACCAAACAGAGTTTGGACCCTCAGTTTTGACAATCAACAATGAGGTTCTAAAATGGGCACATATGTTCCCTCTGAAAAGACAGAAGGCACCCTTGATGACACTTGATATATAAAAGTCCTTTTCCATATTAAGTGTTTTTGGACTACTATTTTAAGGTCATTTTAACTTCTGGGGTGTGCCCAAATCAACACCATTAACTTTTTTTTTTCTTCTTAATGAACAAAGATATGCTTAATTAGAGCTTTGGAAAAGAATACTTCATGAACTTTATATTAAATAAACAAAATATAGGGTAAATTACACTAACACAGTTTTGCTTTAGAAAAATTAACTGATCTCCCCTACTTTTCAAAACTGTTTGAAATATTTCAAAAAACCCAAATTGCAAATTAAGTAATGCCTTAAATTCTATATCCTACATTCATTCATTACCCATTTTTCTTCTCCATTTCAATTGCTACAAATGCCTTAAATTTTATTGAAAGAAAGAGATTGAACGTGGAATAGAATCCCACCACAAAGGGCTCAATATAAATAAGTTACAGAGAGCATAGACAGTTCCCTAAATTCTCTCAACAAGGGCATTTCCTTTTTCTTGATCCAATGAATCTAATTGAGCCACGTTGGCAATGCACTAAACTGGATGATAGAGTGCCACGTAACCACAAGGGGTTCTCCTCAAAACCTGTGAAAGGGAAAGTTAAGGCAAGCTCAAACACATGACAGGCTGAGCAAAATTAGGCCTCGGGTGCTTAAAATATGAAAGATTCTGGTGTATATGCTTTGGCTTCCATGTGAGCCCACGGCCTTTCATATTGTGTCCACAACACAAATCCATCTCTACACTGCACTCCTCAGTGTCAAAAATATCCCCTCCACATGCTCTCAACTTACTTATTTGGATCATCAATTTTTTATTTATTGCGCAAAGATGTTCGTATATATATTATAGAGATGGACAGTTAGAGGATTGTCTAAATTCATCTGTTTTGACACGTGGAGTGATGATGGGGCCGACGGTGACTACCTGTCAAGTGGGCGCCAAGTTCGACATTCATCTTTCATGCTTCTATCCTTATCAGCTGCAATTGCTGCTGTGTATCGGATGGAATTTCTGAGTTTCTTCCCTCTCACGGCTGCAATTAGTATCTGATTGTCCGAATTCAAATTCGAAACGATCCAATTAAGGGTGATTCAAATCTCATCTGTTTATAATTGAATCAAACCCATTTCGATCCAATTTGATTTAAATACAATACTCATCATATATACTTAAAATTTATATTGTATTTATTAGTAAAGATGGGTTGGAATTTATATTTTTACTAAGTTTTCATTAGTTTACGTTGCATACAATTAATTTTCAATACATTTTATTCAAAAGAATACAGTATGAAAGCATTTAATCCATTTAATTAATAATATATAATATTTTGATCATTTTAATTTAATTTACTTATGTTATTAAATATTTGTTATAATCCCAATTTGGTTTGGATATGAGGAATAAGATACTATTTGAATTTGAATATAAACGAATCAAATTTAGATCTACTGATATCTGATTCAATTCGATTTCTTTGCAGCCCTATCCTCTTGACACCACTAGTTGAAGTTTCAAAAATTTTAATTTAAATAGCTGCACAAAAGAAGGGTTTCTATCCATCAAAGAATAAAAGATGGGTTGCTTGCAAGGTTTTTAAAACCAAATCGGTCAGGGGTCTTGGGTTGAATGATCTAACCATTTGAACCAAATAGATAGTTCGTTCTGACAAAAAGATAAAAAAATAATAATAAAAACTGGCCAAATTGTTGAAAGGTTCAAACGATTCAACCACCCAGGTCAGCGGTTTTTGACCAAATCAATGGTTTTTGGAGAAATAACGGTTCTGTGGTAAAATGGAACGTCACCTGACCGGTTCCCAGTTTTTCTGATCTGACTGTCCAGTCAGGTCCGGTTATGAAAACCATGATTTCTTGTGTCATATACTCATATGGTTGGCTATAGTAGGGACTATCATTTTTAGACCGATTGTGAGTCCACACAATGGGGGTAGCCCGTCCACCAAACCCATAACTCCCCAACCCTGGTGGCAGCAAGATTTAATCCAAAGTCTCTGCCACTCATAATACTTACTAACTGAGCCACCATCAGTTTGTCCCGGCTTGCCACTGGCTTATATTTCAAGGCCAGAGTCATTTGGCCCATCATCACCCCTAGTTAGATCTGGCAAAAAATTGACCCAATCTATGAGCCTAACCTGACCCAACCCAAAAAAAGCAGGTTAGTGTCTCCTATCTAGTGACCTGAACTAGGAGAAGACATGACCTGACTTGACCTGAAAAGAATCTGTATTGGGTCGGGCTGGGTCAGGTCACAGGTCATCTCTTTTCACACCAATGTTTTCAAACCAGCATTGATTTAGACAATCAAACTTCATTATTATATCTGTATTTTTTTTTTTTTGTTAAAAATCATTCACTTGATAAAAACGCAGCTGCCCCAGGCAAATGAACCATTGACCCATGAGTCAATCTTAACCTGAATATTTTAGGGTTTGGGTCTAGCCTTTTATGGATCTAAACTGAAGCTTGACCTCACCAAAACTGAAGGGCAAGTTGGAACAAGTTTACATTGGAGGAATTTTTTTGTACAAAAAAAAAAAAACAACAAGAAGAATTATGCTATTATATAAGCATCCTCCTTCAAAAAACAATCAACAAAATCAGGAGGAATACTTCTACTTCTCCATTCAATGGATTGACCCATTAGAATAGCTTGATGGGCAAGCACATGGGCTGCCTTATCACACTCTCTAGTCTCTTCCTAATTACATGATGAAATTTACAGTCTGAAAATTGCAAATATTTGGTTTCACTTCCCCTAATTGCAATTGAAAATTTAGAAATACTGATTTATAATTTTTCCTAAAAAAAAAACTATAAAGGTCATAGCTACTTGGACAGACTTTGGGGCTAGAGAAATTGTTTGCAAACCCAATTCTCACTTTACACTTTATCATCCGCGGTCATAGGCAAGCTACTGCCCATAGTATCTACAAGGAGAGAGAGGAGTTTGTGTGCTCTGATGATGTAGCTATGTGCTAGGCCACATTCCTTGTAAAGCCCCCACTTGGCAATTTATGAATGACCACATGCATGGAAGCTTCTATGTATGATCTGCTGCAGTGCCATCCGGACCCATCAACCCAAGGAATGTATGGCCCAGCCAAATCCAATCCACAAGATAAATAAGCCTTTTGAGGAGATTTCTTTATCTCACATACCCCATCATGGCATCATAATGAAGTAGTAGTAGGATTTCTTGGTCCAATATTCCTCACTCACTCTGTGTTGGTCAATTGGTAAAATACCCTCTTGGTTTTAAATTTTTTTTTAAGTACTTTGGTGTAAATATATTAATATGCAGAAAATAATGGAAATAATTTTGGTTAGTCGGCAATTAATATGATTTTTATAGATCAACACATGAATAATAGATTTAACGTTTTGCATTCAAGGGCAAAATCATGTGTGGGAACAGGGATAAAATAGTTGCAAAAGAGAGAGGAATAATTAATGGTGCAGATTTTTCCAAGGCATAATGGCCAGAGATGAAGGAACCCAAATAGAATGAGGATAAGATCCATGGGTTGTAATTTGTGAAGTCTCTATCCATACCATTCAACACAAAATGCCCAAATTCAGTGCCCAGGAATTTGAATTTCTGATGTGATTATGAAACCATTTAAATGACAACCATTGCCATGTCATTTATCTTGCTAATACCAATATAGATTTTCATTGCTCAAGGAACAAAACCATATACTCAAGCTTGGATTGATCCAAATCCGCTTTGACCAAGAGACATGGAGCAAAAAAGGATTTAAAATTCCTTTCACTCTAAACAATGGGGGAATATGTACATAATTAAAAAGCTTGTAATATAGCTTATCCATGTCCACTGATTCAACACTGTAGCCACACATGGTGAACTTATAGATGAATCTTTGATCATTCAGTAAATGCCCATGTGTGGAAAAGAAAACTAACACCCAATTGGGAAAATCATTCAAAAGCTTTCAAATCAACTTGCTATTATCTTTTTAACCCTAGATACCTTTACTAACACCCAAGAGCTGACCAATTGAATCAGATGACTCCAGAAATCCAACTCCAAGCTAACCTAGGGGCAAGTGCATCTATTTGATGCATGGTCCATCGATTGGGACCACTAGAAGGATGAACCACTGACCCCCACAAGTGTATGGTAGGTATTAATGACACCAGGGCTGAAAAAACTCCTTCCCTTAATTAAATCTTCAGTCCCTTAAACCCCACTTGGCCACCCTTATATAATAATCACTTAGAGACTGAGAATAAGAGGCCAGCCACCCCATAGGCCCCATTCTCACAGCCTGGTTATCTCACCATCTCTGTTAGACTCAGTCCAACTTCCCACTGTCTTCATCCTCCCTTCACAAGCCTGAAAGAGTACACAAGAATCTTAGAATACAGACAGAACTGAGTCACTTGGTCTGCTGTCTGCGCTTTGACCAATCAGTCATCCGTCTTCTCACACTATATAGCACATAAAAAATGCAGGTGAGCTTTGTAATCTCGTGACCCCTGGTTATCTGGTTTATCTATTGCATTTGTGATGAGACTGATGTCTCAATGTAATGACCACAGATCTTTCAGTGGCTCTTCAAGGTGACACAAGAGCAACAGCCCAGAGAGACTACTCCTACGGATAAGGAAATAATTGGAACAGGTAAAGAAGAAAATTTCTTCGCAAACCATCTCAATATATATCTAAATAAAAGCATAAGCTCTGACTGGTCTCTGTTATGTCTTTCTTTCTTTCTTTTTTTTTCATTTTCACTTTCAGTCAAGAAAAAAACCGAATCAAAGGATCTGGTTTTGGTTAAAAGAAGTGATGCTTACAGAAGAAGATCATCAAAAGGATACCAAGATGATGAGGTGGAACTGAAGGATTCAGATTCGTTTACAATTTTGTATAGCAGAGGCAATGCAAAAGCATGCTTTTATAGCACTCTTAACTTGAAGAGACTGGGGAGTTTGGGCAAGGGGCAGAATTGGATGCAGTCATTGAGACTGAAAGAAGAAGAACTTGCTCGCCAACTTGTGATGGGTCACAAGGTGGATTTGGCTGCCCATGTAGGGAATAAGGTTCTACCATTCTGTGATGCTCCTGCATCTGCCTCAACTACTATGAATGACCAATGTGGATCGTCTGAGAAGAAAGATAAGCCTAAAGGAGAAAGAACCAGAGCCATCTCTAGAATGAAGGAGCTTCTGAGATGGGCTTCTGCTGCCAAGTCTGAGAAAGGAGGAAAGCACATCAGCCGGAAGGTGATCATCCTTTCTCCTGATTTCCAGTCGTTCCTGCTTTTGTTTAATCTTTTGTTTCCAATGAGAAGTTGCACAAAGATCATGACGATTTTAAATAAAAAATGACCAACAAGACATATCAATGCCTCCAATTAAAAATTTTGCTTTCTTCAGCTTTGGGTTGGTTGGTTAGAATTATCAAATTAGCCCGACCCTCCTCCCCAACTGGAGATCTGCAAATTTCAAGATCAAGGACAGAACTTCTAACCATACCCATGAATCTCCCTTTGACCTGTTTATCTTCATGGGTACAGAAATTATTTACCCACCAATAAGACCCAAATGAGTTATTCTTTAGCAGAGGCTGTGATGTTAGTCCTAGAGTGATTTCTGATGGTGTTCTTCACTGTTGTCATGTTACAGGTTCTGTTATTCCGCAACCGAGGCGCCCTCAAACATGGTGATGAAAGCTCTCCCAAGATCAGTTTCAGATGGGAGGTGGGCAGTTGTTCAAACTCTTCCTCTGTTTACTCCGGGTTCTCATTGGCATCTTCTACAAATGGTCGGACATCGATCAGTCCCACATCTGAGGACATTTCAACTTCAGATTGCAACAAGGAGAAAACAACATTAGCTAACCAGGATGAAGAATGGCGGCCCTCCAGAAGAGGAAACTGGATCACAACAGATGAAGATTGTAAGATTTTTATCTATTGTCTCCATGATATCTCCTGTTCAATCCAATCTCTGTTCTCTGTACTTAGTTTTTCTCTTTTCCTTTGTCTATACAGTTGTGGTGCTAGAACTCTGAACTCTGAAGCAAATAGAAGAATCCAAGAGAAGACGGAGTCCATGGTTGCATCAACTACTTCTCTGTCCATGTCATGTCTGCATCAATGAATTAATACAATCAGGGAAGCCATTGGACATTGTTCTATCATTTACTGCTGAATGGGTTCTGTTTAATCTTACCAAAGATGTAATCTTAGTTTCAGAGATCTGTAATATCCAATTAAGGGCTACTATGGGCCTACTTCTCTAACATTCTTACCCTTCGCACATTCCATGTTATGATGGTTATTGCAACAAAACAGAGAGGTGTTACTGAGTGGGAAAAAAAATGTGGTCCAACTCGGACCGGACCATATGGTCGAGCCATCAGAATCAAGAACCGGCAGAAAAATAGTTTTTATGGTTGCTTTGTTCTAAGAAATGTTAACCCACAAAGAGTTTAATAGCTGTTATATATCCTCTAACATTTATTGCTTTAAGCTTGTTTTTATGTATAATACTAGCGGGGACCCATGCTATGCACCGAATTTATTAAGTGAAAGTTAAGCAATAGAAATGGTCATTTACTAAAATACTCCTTATAATTTCATGGATTTACTAAAATCTACCATATAGAACACCACTTATAATTTGTAATTGATTTAATCAAATGCTCATTTAAATAAATTTAATCAAAAGAAAATAAAAAATAAAAATACTATTTTTGCCCTTAGACACGTGCAACCACTCTATTGACTATATTTGGTTAATTTTGTTTTCTGTATAAAAAAAGTGTTAAGGGTATTTTTGGAATAAAAAAGCATGGGCCTAATGGCAAAACAAACACTCCTCAATGAAAGGTTGATTAAATAAATAAGTTGTAAAATATATGAGATGTTTTAATAAAATGAAAACTATAAGATAGGTTTAAGTAAATATGTAAAATATAAGATGTGTTATAGTAAATGACCCTAATAGAATCACATAAGAATATACAATTATTTTATATTTTCAAAATTTTAAATAATTAATAATTATTCATTTTTTATATACTACTTTTAATAATTCTTTTATAATAAAAAAATAACAATAATTAATTTCAGTTAGGTTTATTCATCAAACTCATGAAATCGACCAACCCGATCAACTCGACCCCAATTGGTCGGTTTTCTAGTATTTTAGGTCAACTTTGGTTAAAAAAATTTCCCAATTCGACCAGTTGGATTAATTTTACTTTGGCCATTTGTAGACCAACCAAAATCAGACGACCTAGCCATAGAGATATATTAATATTTTATATTTTAAATATAATTTTTAATAAGAAAAAGTGGAAATTTTCCCATATTTCTTAGTCTAAAATGATATATATCATAAATCTATTTTTTTAATTTATTTTTAATAATTACAATATACTTTTTAAAATTTAATTTAATTTTTAAGTTTAAATCTTTTGAATTGGCTGACCAAACCAAAAAATTGACCGAAATCGATACAATTTGAGTGGGTCGGTTTTCACAAAAGGTCAATCGGTTTCAGCTGACCAAGTCCCCAACCTAACCAAGTCAATTTGGTTGGCCAAATAGCCTACTACCGAACCGAACCAACTCATGAGCACTCATAAGTTCAGCTAAGTAATAGTCTCATCTCCGATAAATAACAATAGTTTAATCTCCAATAATTATTGAAAATTTATAGCAAAAATACACAATTATTGAAAATATATTGATAATGAAAAAATACAATAAGTACTAAAAATATATTAACTTAGTCAATAAATAGTATAATCTCAAATAATAGTTTAATCTCTAATAAATATTAATCAATAAGTTATAACAAAAATACAATAAGTACACTAAATTAAATTTAAGAATTTCACTAATAATAGTTTAATCACCAATAAATATTGAAAGTTTTCTATTAAATAACAAAACAAAATAAATTTATACATAATCATTGAAAATACATTTATCACAAAAACAATAAATAATTACTGAAATACATTAAATATTAATCTTAGTATATATAATTTTATAATAAATACAAATTAAGAGTTTAAAATTATTAATAAATATTATTTTTTTGAAAGTCATTTTCTCGAATTATTACTTGATATAAGTGAAATTAGTTATTTACAATATTATGTAAAAATAATAAATTATTATTAATTTCAATATTATGTCATAATTATTTTTCTACTTCTCATAATTTTTTTAAATTTATCACATAAGTTCTTTATTTTAACTATTTAAAATCTAGTTATGTTAAATATTTTGTTATTTAAAATACCCAATTATATATATTAGAGAGTAAAACCTATTCAAGGACCTCACCTAACAACTTAAGCTTTTAAGTTGAAATTTGAATGGTTCTCTGAGATGGTATTAGAGTCATTTTGACCAAGTGGTTTAGTGTTCGATTCTTGTCACCCCATTATAATTAATTAAGTTTCAGCACAACGTATGGGTGGACCTGTGTTGTCCTCGCTTCAAGCCCAATGAGCTTTCGTGTGAGGGAGCATGCTAGATAATAAAACCTATTCAAGGACCTCACTTAACAGCTTAAGCTTTTAGGTTGAATGGTTCTTTGAGACCACTTACTTTACCACAAAGAGACTGCAGTCGCACAGGTTCGATCCCACGGCTCCATGTTTGGAATGATGCTAAGTGACCATCAACCATCTCATCCTTGTTTTTTTTTGAAAGCCCATGGGAAAATTCATTCAACTACCGAGTTGCATCTTTGATCAGAAGAGAAGAGATAAAACTAGCGCTAATGACCAAGTTTGTACAAAGTTACAAGAAATGGCAAATCTAGATAGATGATGTGCTACTTGATTGCTTTATCTAGGAGTGAAAGTAACTGAGGAACCATCCAGGCCTCTTGCAACTGGCTATTAGAGTAAAGATACTCCAAGGAGGAGAACTCCTCCAACAAGTTCTTGACAATAACATCATCGTCACCTTCAAAGATGGTGTGAGAGATTCCCAAAGAAATAGCAAATTTTATACTCTCCAAAAGTGCAGTGGCTTCATATACAATAGGAATTAATTAAAGCTTTGCATGGAATAGCTCGATCAAAGACAAAGGAACCCTCATGATCTCTGACTATAATGCCCATGAGGATCTTCTTGAATCCTATCGGTAAGTTGGATCTTCGGATTTGATCCGATCCGACTCGACTTGTTTTCTTTAAAAATTAATAAATTATTAAAAAATATAAAATATATTAATTTAAATAAAGTAAAAAAATACAAGTAATTTAATTTAAAATATATTGGGAGTGATTCCGTCCAGCACATCACCCATCCCGTTGTTGTGTGACAACAATGGAGCGATCGCCCAAGCTAAAGAGCCTCGGGCCCACTCGAAGTCAAAGCACATCGAGAGGAAGTACCACGTACTATGGGAGATCGTTGGTAGAGGGGACGTCCTAATTCAGAAGGAAGCATCAGCGGATGATGTGGCAAACCCATTGACTAAGCCACTGATACAAAAAGTGTTTGAGAAACACGTGGAAAGTATGGGACTCCGACTTGTACTAGGTTGGACCTAAGTGCAAGTGGAAGTTGTTGGACAGTTTTGTATGCCCTTAGCTTCAATCTGATTTGATGTACTTTTGATATTTAGTGTAAATAAATAAAGTGCATGTTTGATTCATGTTGTCTGGTATAATTCTGTGTAAGACCCTAAAACTGGACACTTATTGAGACTCGTGTTAGTTTTAAATGTTCACAGCCATTGGATAAGTCTGGGGAGATTTATCCTACCAAGGCTGATACTGGTGTGCCGCCAAGTGTTGGGATGGCCTGTCTCGGCCACCAGGGTAAGACCCAAGGCACATGCAGTATGGGATTACTTGAATCCTTAAACCGGACCAGATTTCCAGTATTGCCCTAGACCTTGGAGACAGATGGGCAAAACTAGAAAGTTACACCTGACCCCTATACTCGATTATGATACTTCACTAGGTGTCAGATTGGGCTGTCTTTGATATACCAATCAGTGAGATCCTTAGCAGGGGTCAAAACCTGGGCATGTTGGGGCAGGCTGAGAATTCATCTAAGTGGGTGATCATAGTGACAGGATCAGCCCCTTTGTCGAACAAAGGTAATGATCGGGAATGTATTCTCTTTGATGGAAACCAAACTGCCTGCCGACAGTTGATTTCAATCGTTGGAATTTTGTTTTGCAAAATTTATGTAATATATATATATATATATATATATATATTGTACAGTTTCAAAACATTTGCAAATGATTTTAATTCTCGGGATCCATGTGAGTGGAAAGTGCAGCATTGTTCATTGCAACCAAGGGAGAGGTCCTTTCTTGTCGGGCAGTGCTTGATCATTATGGGCTGAGAGGTTAAGTGTAAGGCCATTTAGGATAATACCTAATGGGCTAATCTTGCACCTGCCCACAGTCCCTGGGTTTTTATAAAATGGCTTGGCCCATGGACCACTTAATGTAAGTGTTGGGCCCATAGGATCCATGTGATGGGCTCAGGGGTTCACTGGGCTTCTCAGTGAATTCGGCTAGGCCTTGTAATGAAGGTTGGGCCGAACCCATGTGGCTGGTGTGTAAATCAATGCTTGGGTTCTACGCCATACAAAGAAGCCCAACTAGGCAGCAGATTGAAAACTAGTTAAGCATTGAACACTTAATGGGCCAAAAGCCCATTTCAAACTGGACAGATATGATCACCCACTTAAGGCGCAGATCTGAAATTAAAGTTAGAAAAAGGATTGGGCCTTTAACCTAATCCACTCTAGGAGACCAAATTCAAATCAGATTTAAATCTGGTAACCTCCTAATAAGATCAGGAGTAAGCTAACCTAATCTGTAAATAGGATTAAGATCATCCCCTATCTAGATATTGATTTGGATTGGGATAACTCCTCATTATGAGGTTTCTTAATCAAGAAGAAAAGAGGAGAAACCCTAAGAGAATATCAACAGAATTTGAACCTAGGTTTTTGGTGCAAGAAAACTTGCAGCAAATTGAGATAGGATCTCATAACTCTCCAGAGAGAAGAGAAGCAATATTCACCATCTTCATCTCAAGAATTCTCCTCCAGCCGCCACCATTTCTCTGAAAAGATTGGATCTTTGAAGGAAAGAAATCAAGAAATCAGTTCTTGATATCAGTTTTGTAGAAAGAATTGAAAAGATTTGGTGCTCAGAGTTTCTAGAGGATTCTTGCGAAGGATTCAGTGTGTAGGATGCACTGTACTGGTTCCATTCCACATATTGCTGTGTCATCTTCAGCAGGAGCGGATCTTGGTGTCCTCTTTGGGCATGAACACCAACTTTGGGAGATACTGCTTCTCTAGATCATGTATAATTCATCTCTTGTCTTTTGGTTCAGATCTGGTTCGATTATGGTTCAAATAGGATCCTTGAATATTGTATTCTAAATTTAGGGAATATGATTCCCAATTGGAAGAAGGTAAAAAAAAATTTAAAATTCGCCCACCCATTCCGCAACCTTTTTGGTGTCCATACGATGCATCCTACCATTCTTTTAGATACAAAAAGGGAGTTGCTGAGGCTAATGCCAGGCTTCCAGATGGATGAGCTAAAGGTGCTCCTAGATGTCGACACCCTTCTCCTCAAGGTCCCTCCTGAGGCTCCCATCGACACTGCTGCAATTGAGGACTCAATTACCCCTTCCATTGGGGGCAATGTGTAGGCGACTCGCTCTTCTACTCTTTCCCCTTTTTTGTTCATCTTTTTTGTAAAAGGCCTAGTCCTTCCACCTAAGGCCTTATATTTTGTTAGGGTCAAAAGTGAATATAATGAAACATTGCTTTTTGCAAATCTTGTGCCTTTATTATTTGATCTTGCTTCTTCTTTATTCTTTTCTTCTCTCTTTTTGTCTTGGGGGTTAGTGTCCCCTTTTGAGAGGTCACAAGTAGCAAAAAACTAAAGTTCGAGGTGGCCTGTCACTTAGTCGCTTGCCTAAGAAATAAAAAGGGGGTTACCGAGGCTAAGCCTTGTTGCCAAGGTGATGAGGACCCTTTACCTTAGCGAGGGAAGGGGAGTTGCCTCAGCATTCTTCGCCTGCTCTATCCCCTTAAGGATTGGTTGGGCGAGGTCAAGGTGAATCGTCGAGGTTCTCAGGGTTGTCTCTCACCTAACCTTTATCGCGCTAAGTATTATGAAGACAAGGTAGCCTATTGTCACTGTAGACCGGGGCGAGGGGTGTAATACCTCGGCCGACCTGGCCTATCTTTTCCTTCTTTGCGAGGTACTTAGACTATTTTTAGTGCATAATTTTGTTATAGGTTGAGGGATTGTTCTTCAATTTAAGTGTTCGAGCCTAAATGTGTTGAGGCAGACAACTTCCTTAACTTTGTAGGGGCCTTCCCAATTGGGGTCAAGCTTGCCTACACCGGGCTCAGGCACCATGACTTTCTAGAGGATGTGGTATCCTTCTCTATAGTGTCTTTCTTTCACCTTTAAGTTGTAGTAGCGAGCCACTCTCTGTTGATAGGCTGCTACTCTAATTTGTGCCTATTCTCGAACTTCTTCCAACAGGTCCAGATTTGTTCTAAGTCCTTCACCATTCTCAACGTCATTGTATGCCTCGATGTAAAGTGTAGATTGGCCGATCTCTACTAGAATGGCGGTCTCGGTACCGTAGGTTAAGTTGAATGGGGTTTCCCCATGGCTGTCTGAACTGTCACTCAGTAAGCCCATAGGACGCTATTCAGTTCATCGGCATAGAGGCCTTCGGCTCTGTCAAGTATGGTCTTCAGTCCTTTTAGGATAGTTCAGTTGGTGACCTCAACTAAGCCATTCATTTGAGGATATCCCATTGAGGTGTATTACTGTTTGATGCCAAGGGAGGCACAACATTCTCGGAACCTCGCACCATTGAACTACTTCCCATTGTCGGTGACTAGCATGTGGAGGAGGCCAAAGCAGTAGATGATGTTCTTCCAGAAGAAATTTTGTATCATTCGGATCGTGATGGTAGCTAGGTACTCAGCTTCAACCCACTTGGTTAAGTGGTCAATGGCGACGATGATGTATTTTCTGGTTCCTATGGCTTGAGGGAAGGGGCCTAGGAGATCCATGCTCCATTTGGTGAAGGGCCAAGGGCTGATGAGGGCCAACAAGGTTGTGGCTAGTCAGTGGGAGATGCTGGAATGTCTCTGGCACCGGTTGCACTTTTGCACCAGCTCGGTTGCATCCTTCTTAACTGTCGGCCAGAAGTACCCTTACTTAGTGCTTTTTGGGCCAAGGCTCTACCTCCGAGGTGGTTGCCACAAATGCTTTCATGAATCTCTCAAAGGATGTACTCACTCTCCTCTCGATTGAGGCATCGAAGGTGGGGTAAGGTGAAAGACCTTCGGTATAGTTTCCCCTCAAGCTGAGTGTAGTGGGCGGCCTGCCTACGGATTCGCCTGGCCTAGTTTTTGTCTCCAGGCATTTGCTCTGTCAAGAGAAAGGCAATGATGGAATCCATCCACAATGGCTCGGCCTATACTAAAAGGACTTGAACTTCTTCAATGGAGAGTTGAGCTAACTTATCCACTCAAACGGTGCGGTCGAGGGTTGCGCCTGAGGTGCTGGAAGTGCTTGAAGACTGCTAAACTTGTTGTAGCAAGAAGTGCTAGAAGTGGCAGGCTAGTTCTTGAACCCTGGCGAGATACTTGGTCATGCTTTTCTCCCTGGCCTCGTACTCACCGTTGACTTAGTTCACCAATTAGGAATTGTTGAAGACCTCAATGTGTTGGGAGTCGAGGTCTTTCGTGAGCTATAGTCTGACGAGGAGGGCTTCATACTTGGCTTCATTGTTGTATGTCGAGAAGTCGAACCTCAGTGTGTATTCTACTTCGGTGTTATTCGAGGTGAGGAGTATGATGCCGGCTCCACTTCCCTTGGAATTGGATGACCCGTCAATGAACAACTTCCAAGTGGGCCGAACTCCTTCAGGCAACTCTAATCTTTCTTCATGCTCCTCTTTAGGGGCTCGATGGAGGGTTCAACTGAAGGTGCATTCTGTCACAAAATCTGCCAAGGCTTGTGCTTTGTTTGTAGGCCTCAGTTGGTACTAGATGTCAAACTCAGACAATTTGAAGGCCCACTTGATTAGTCACCCCAAGGCCTCTGGCATGGTGAGGACAACCTTGAGGGGTTGATTGGTCAAAACCATGATAGTGTAGGGTTGAAAATATGACATGAGCTTCCTAGCTGATACCACCTAGGCGAAAGTCAACTTCTCCACCTCGGGATATTGGGTCTCAGCATCGTAAAGGACCTTGTTGACATAGTAGATTGCTCTCTGCACTCCATCTTCTCTTATCAGTACCGAAGTGATAGCCTCATCCTTGATTGAGAGATATAAATACATGTCTCCTGGGAGTGGTTAAGTGAGGAGGAGAGGTGAGGTGAGGTAGGACTTCAACTCTTCAAAGGCATGCTAACACACTTCCGTCCATTGGAAGTTCTTCAGTTTCTTGGTGGCTCGGAAGAAGGGCAGGCATTGGTTAGCCAACTTCAACATGAAGTAGCTCAGGGCAGCCACTTGGCTGGTAAGTCTTTGGGTTTCCTTGACTGACCGATGTGGTGCCATATCCAGGATAGCTCGGATCTTCTCTATGTTGGCCTCTATGCCTTGCTGCATGACGACGAAGCCTAAGAACTTTCCTAAGGTGACATTAAAGGCACACTTGGTGGGATTGAGCTTCATGTTAAATCTTCGCAAGGTGTCAAAGGTCTCGGTTAGGTCCGAGGTATGCTAGTCAGCTTTTAGGCTCTTCACCACCATATCATCCACGTAGGCTTTGATGTTTCTTCCCATTTGGTGCTTGATGACCTTGTTGACGAGGCATTGTTTAGTGACCCCGGCATTCTTAAGGCCGAAGGGCATGATCACGTGTTGTGCTTGACGATGAATGAGGTCTTCTCTTTGTCTCTGGGGTGCATCTTGATCTGGTTGTATCCAGAGAAGGCATCCATGAAGCTCAATAGATCTTACCCTATGGTGGCGTCGACAAGGTGGTCTATCCTTGGCAAAGGAAAATTGTCATTGGGGCAGGCTTGATTGAAGTCTGTGAAGTCAATACAGATCCGCCATTTCCCATTACCTTTCTTTAACATAACCACATTTGACAACCAGTTAGGGTAGTGTATCTCTCGGATGAAGTTGGCGTCAAGTAGCTTATCAACTTCCTCTCCTATAGCCTTCTAACGCTCTGGTGCAAAGTTCCTCTCTCTTTTCTAAACTGGCCTAGAGCTCAGGTCCACACTTAACCTATGAGTAATGACCGAAGGGTCAATTCCGGGCATGTCAGCGGCAAACCTAGCAAAGACATCAACATTAGTTCTGAGGAAACTTACCAGTTCGGATAGCCTCTCTGGGGGAAGGTTGGACCCAATGCAAATTGTCTTTTCGGGCTCGGACTCGTCTAGGGGAACCAAGATGAGATCCTTAGCTAGTTGGCCTTGGCTCGTTGGCTCCTCCCTAAGGTCGAGGCCCTTGAATGCCAATGCTTCCACATAGCACTGTCGGGCAGCTTGTTGGTCCCCTCGGATGACTCCAACACTGTGCTTGGTGGGGAATTTGAGGGAAAGGTGGTAGGAGGAGATGGCTGCCTTTATTGCATGGAGGGTCAGCCTTCTGATAATGGAGTTGTAGGGGGAGCCGATCCTCATGACCAGAAACTTGTTCATCCTTGTCACCTATCGGAGCTCTGTCTCTACCATAATGAGTAGGGTGATTCTTCCTTCCAACCTGACCACGTTGTCGGAGAAGCCGACGAGTGGTACGTCAGTGGGCTGAAGGCTCTTGGGCACCAGCTTCATCTTTTCAAATGCACCATAGAAGAGGATGGCAGTCAAGGAGCCGTTGTCCACCAAAATCCTCTTCACCATAAAATTTGCTACGATGGCCGAGATAACAAGTGAGGGTTTGTTCCTGTTTCGCCTTCTTGGGGTCTAGTCCATGGATGTCCAGTTGCCTTGTGGGTCGAGGCCAAGGCTCCACCCAAGGTCGTGCCCTCGGCGATGACGTCTATGATGCCAGATAGTTGTTAGTGTTCCTACTGCTACTGCTATGAGGACAAGGCCCCAACTTCGCCTCCAACATATTACTTGAGGCACTCGCAACGGATGAGGAACTCTATTTCGTTTTTCAACTCATAGCAGTCTTTGGTGTTGTGGCCGATGCGACAGTGGTACTTGCAGTATTTTTTTGGGTTTTCCCTCTTTGGGTTCCTCTTCATCTTCTCTGGCCACTTCATGTATTCCTCCTTCCCAACTTGCATCAAGATTTTCATCCAGGTGGAGTTGAGTGGCATGTACTGATTGTAAGCCAGGTCCGAGGTCAGTGGCTTCTTGTTGTCCTTGTTGTTGTTGTTATCACTATTGCGGTTGTCTCCATTCCTTCTCTTCTTCTCTGGGCCTCCATGATGGCAGCCAACCTCACCTTCTTGACAATCGCCAACCAAGGCCTCCTTGGCAGTGATGTACTTCTAAGCCTTCTTGAGAAATTCTGCCTTAGACTTTGGCGGAGTCTTGGCTACCAAACACTCGAGGGTCGAGCCAGCTAGGAGGTCACTAATGGCGGCGTGCATGGAGACCATGGGGTCAAGGTCTCAAATGTCGAGTTCCTCTTTCTTGAAGCGGTTGACGTAGGACCGCAGACTCTCGTCGCACTTCTATTTGACGACTATCAAGCAAACGATCTTCTAGCATCGTTTGCATTTGATGAAGTGGACAAGGAAGAGGCTAGCAAATTGGACCCACAAACCGATGGAGTGATGAGGGAGCTCAGAGAACCATCGAAGAGCTACTCCCTTGAAGGTCGCTTGGAAAGACTGGCATGTCAGGGCATCGGAGTATCCATATAGGAGCATGAGCACCTTGAAACTTTCAAGGTGCTCGTTTGGGTCTCAGTCATCCCATCGTACATCTCGAGCACAGGAACTTTGAAATGCGGTGGGAGAAGTTCGAAGATGATGTCCGGGGTGAAGGCATCCATCCTCTTGGATGGGGGGTTCTGACTAGCCGAGGCTTGAGCTCGGCTTTCTCTTACTTGATGAAGCTCATCCTTGACGGCTCCGAGCTGGGCTTGTAGGTCAACAATCTTTTATTCGAGGGGGCCTAGGCCCCACCGAGGTCCTCTCGGGCCCAACAGGGGTCGGCCTGAATCCCCAAATACTCTAACATGGGCATGTGTCCGTTCCTTCTGACTCGTCTGTCATTCAAGAGGTTTCGGAGATCCAAGATGTGAGAGGGAGAGGTGCAGCATCAGTCCTCGGCCCTCAGAGGGAGGCCGTGGTGGCCTGACCGCCTGCCTTCGTCCCGGGAGTCTTCTCTTTGGTGATGGTATTCTTGGTCTCGATGATAGTCCCAAGACTGTGTTGATTCTTCCCTCCTCCGATTGGGGGGTATGGAGGTTCTTAGTGGTTGGTTGGCACGTCGGCTGCTATCGGATTCCAACGGGTCAGCCCAGTGGGAGTCAATTGAACCAAGGGCTAACGGGTCTGTGGACACGTACTCGCCCTAGTGGCCCAAGCTTCCGGTGGGGCGGCCGCCTTGGGGGCAGAATCCTGCCTGGGGATACGCCTCATCCATCCGCTGGGCGAGGTGGTGTCTAGCCGATCGAGGAGCGCTTGGAGTTGTTCTGTTGTGACCAGGTTCTGAGCATTCCTGATGTTTCTCACCATGTCAGCTAAAGATTAGGGTTAGGAGTTGATCCTTTTAATTTTTAAGGAAGTTTGATTGAGGGAAGTCTTAGTGACGTTACCACAAACGGCGCCAATTGTTGCCGGTCAAAATGGGTCGAGGGCAACACTATAAATTCACTCCCAAGCCAAGGTGTTGTTGAGCGGTCCGAGGTCCGAGGTGGCCGAGGACTAATAAGCTAGTCCTGCAAGGAATGGAGGGAGGAGGATGTCAGAGGCCCCCGGGTTGGTACCCAAGGCGGAGACTCCAACGGTCATGTTAGTACTAGGAGGGGTGTGAGGTGGACGAGGCCTGAGGTGTGAACACTCAGACAAGGCCATAAAGGAGAATAAGAGTTCACAAGTGCTTGTTCTTGAGTTCAAGTTCCAATCCCTTACCTTGAGGGGGTCACCTCCTATTTATACTTGAGGAATGATGTAGGCGCTTGTGGCCTGGTCCAATAGAGGATCAACATGTGTTAGGTGGCGGCACTCAAAGTGAACCCAATCAGGGTGCGTGCGAAGCAGTGCTTAGTGGGCTTTCTGGAACCAATAGCGCGGAGTCACCTGGTAGCCTCGGATGGCCACGCTCCCCGTGTACAGACTGCATTCGGACTGTCCAAGCTCACCTACTTCCATGCAGTCTCAAGTATAAATAGGAGGTGACCCCCTCAAGGTAAGGGACTTGAACTTGAACTCA